>NW_027362761.1:771995305-774929707 GCF_046119375.1 Phyllobates terribilis | reverse complement strand
TAGATGCAGAAAAAAATTATTTTTAATTTGCAACCTGATGGAGGTCAGTATAGATGGACTAATAGACCAAGTCCCACACACCGCTAGAAGCCCAAATATTTTTTCAGAGCTAGATGCAGAAAAAAATTATATTCAGTTTGCAACCTGATGGAGGTCAGTATAGATGGACTAATAGAATGATGCTATGCCCAAAAGATTTTACTTCACTAGGTGCAGTAAAAAAATTGGTATTCTATACACAGGTGGTATATCTTGCAACACAGATAGGCTACTCCACTGACTAACACACTCTGCAATAGGCCAAAAAGGATTAGCTTTGCTAGATTCAGCCAAATGCTGTGAAAAAAACTTGCACAGCACTGGCACAGACCTGCCTGGCAAAAACTGATAGGAACTGATGTAACCTAGTCCTGAAAAGGACTCCAATTACAATTAGTCTTTACTCCCACAATCTATCTATTTAAGAGCACAGACCTGCCTGATAAAAGTCGTAGGAAATGCTGTAACCTAGTCCTTAAAAGGACTGCAATCACAACTATTCCCTACTCCCAAGCTATCTGTATATTTGTGCGAAAATTGGCTTGAAATTAACAAGGTATAGCGCACACAGCAACAGCGGTGCCGTCTAACACGCAGCTGCAGCAGTGAGAAAATGGTGGCGACGGGGAAAATGGCTTGGTCTTATAGGGCAAGGACATGTGACATACACTGCCAATCACACATGCCCTTGCTTGTGTGAAAAAAAGCACTTCGCTCCGTGTGTGCGCTGCTGATAGGCTGACAGATTGCACCTCCCCACTGCAAATGCGGGAAAGAGAAAAAAAATGGAGATCTTCATTGTTCCTGCAGAGATCCATCCCCTGCCCCTCCCCCCGCCCCGCTGTACACTCAAACTGCGTATTAACATTAATTTTCATCATTACTGAGAAAAAATCCAGTTATGATTTTGGTGCACGAACAGTTATCGAACATAACCTCGAACAGCCGAATTTTTCTCAAATTGTTCGTGTTCGCCGACCGGCTCGAACACCGCCCAAAACAGCTCGAATTTGAGATTGGCGAACAGTTCGAGTAGAACAACGCTCATCTCTATTGTTAAGCTACTGTGACCTCCACGTCTCTTCCGAGGGGCATTAAAACCGTCTTGTTAAGCTACTGTGACCTCCACGTCTCTTCCGAGGGGCATTAAAACCGTCTTGTTAAGCTACTGTGACCTCCACGTCTCTTCCGAGGGGCATTAAAACCGTCTTGTTAAGCTACTGTGACCTCCACGTCTATTTTGAGGGGCATTAAAGCCGTCTTGTTAAGCTACTGTGACCTCCACGTCTCTTCCGAGGGGCATTAAAACCGTCTTGTTAAGCTACTGTGTCCTCCACATCTCTTTCGAGGGGCATTAAAACAGTCTTGTTAAGCTACTGTGACCTCTACCACTTTTCCAAGGGGCATTAAAACCGTCTTGTTAAGCTTCTGCGACCTCCAACTCTTTACCAAGGGGCATTAAAACCGTCTTGTTAAGCTACTGTGACCTCCACTTCTCTTCCGAGGGGCATTAAAACCGTCTTGTTAAGCTACTGTGACCTCCACATCTCTTCCGAGGGGCATTAAAACCGTCTTGTTAAGCTACTGTGACCTCCACGTCTCTTCCAAGGGGCATTAAAACCATCTTGAAAAACTACTGTGACCTCCACGTCTTTTCTGAGGGGCATTAAAACCATCTTGTGAAGCTACTGTGTCCTCCACGTCTCTTTCGAGGGGAATTAAAACCGTCTTGTTAAGCTACTGTGACCTCCACCACTTTTCCAAGGGGCATTAAAACCATCTTGTTAAGCTACTGTGACCTCCACGTCTCTTCAGAGGGGCATTAGAACCGTCTTGTTAAGCTACTGTGACCTCCACGTCTCTTCCGAGGGGCATTAAAACCGTCCTGTTAAGCTACTGTGACCTCCACGTCTCTTTCGAGGGGAATTAAAACCGTCTTGTTAAGCTACTGTGACCTCCACCACTTTTCCAAGGGGCATTAAAACCATCTTGTTAAGCTACTGTGACCTCCACGTCTCTTCCGAGGGGCATTAAAACAGTCTTTTTAAGCTACTGTGACCTCTACCACATTTCCACGGGGCATTAAAACCGTCTTGTTAAGCTTCTGCGACCTCCACCACTTTACCAAGGGGCATTAAAACCGTCTTGTTAAGCTACTGTGACCTCCACGTCTCTTCCGAGGGGCATTAAAACCATCTTGTTAAGCTACTGTGACCTCCACATCTCTTCCGAGGGGCATAAAAACCGTCTTGTTAAGCTACTGTGACCTCCACGTCTCTTCAAAGGGGCATTAAAACCATCTTGTTAAACTACTGTGACCTCCACGTCTCTTCTGAGGGGCATTAAAACCATCTTGATAAGCTACTGTGTCCTCCACGTCTCTTTCGAGGGGAATTAAAACCGTCTTGTTAAGCTACTTTGACCTCCACCACTTTTCCAAGGGGCATTAAAACCATCTTGTTAACCTACTGTGACCTCCATGTCTCTTCCGAGGGGCATTAAAACCGTCTTGTGAAGCTACTGTGACCTCCACGTCTCTTCCGAGGGGCATTAAAACCGTCCTGTTAAGCTACTGTGACCTCCACGTCTCTTTCGAGGGGAATTAAAACCGCCTTGTTAAGCTACTGTGACCTCCACCACTTTTCCAAGGGGCATTAAAACCATCTTGTTAAGCTACTGTGACCTCCACGTCTCTTCCGAGGGGCATTAAAATCGTCTTGTTAAGCTACTGTGACCTCCACGTCTCTTCCGAGGGGCATTAAAACCATCTTGTTAAGCTACTGCGACCTCCACGTCTCTTCCGAGGGGCATTAAAACCGTCTTGTTAAGCTACTGTGACCTCCACGTCTCTTCCGAGGGGCATTAAAACCGTCTTGTTAAGCTACTGTGACCTCCACATCTCTTCCGAGGGGCATTAAAACTGTCTTGTTAAGCTACTGTGACCTCCACGTCTATTTTGAGGGGCATTAAAGCCGTCTTGTTAAGCTACTGTGACCTCCACGTCTCTTCCGAGGGGCATTAAAACCGTCTTGTTAAGCTACTGTGTCCTCCACATCTCTTTCGAGGGGCATTAAAACAGTCTTGTTAAGCTACTGTGACCTCTACCACTTTTCCAAGGGCATTAAAACCGTCTTGTTAAGCTTTTGCGACCTTCACCACTTTACCAAGGGGCATTAAAACCGTCTTGTTAAGCTACTGTGACCTCCACGTCTCTTCCGAGGGGCATTAAAACCGTCTTGTTAAGCTACTGTGAGCTCCACATCTCTTCCGAGGGGCATTAAAACCGTCTTCTTAAGCTACTGTGACCTCCACGTCTCTTCCGAGGGGCATTAAAAGTGTCTTGTTGAGCTACTGTGACTCCACGTCTCTTCCAAGGAGCATTAAAACCATCTTGTTAAACTACTGTGACCTCCACGTCTCTTCTGAGGGGCATTAAAAACATCTTGTTAAGCTACTGTGTCCTCCACGTCTCTTTCGAGGGGAATTAAAACCGTCTTATTAAGCTACTGTGACCTCCACCACTTTTCCAAGGGGCATTAAAACCATCTTGTTAAGCTACTGTGACCTCCACGTCTCTTCCGAGGGGAATTAAAACCGTCTTGTTAAGCTACTGTGACCTCCACGTCTCTTCCGAGGGGCATTAAAACCGTCCTGTTAAGCTACTGTGACCTCCACTTCTCTTTCGAGGGGAATTAAAACCGTCTTGTTAAGCTACTGTGACCTTCACCACTTTACCAAGGGGCATTAAAACCATCTTGTCAAGCTACTGTGACCTCAACGTCTCTTCCGAGGGGCATTAAAATCGTCTTGTTAAGCTACTGTGACCTCCAAGTCTCTTCCGAGGGGCATTAAAACCGTCTTGTTAAGCTACTGTGACCTCAACGTCTCTTCCGAGGGGCATTAAAACCGTCTTGTGAAGCTACTGTGTCCTCCACGTCTCTTCCGAGGGGCATTAAAACCGTCTTGTTAAGCTACTGTGACCTCCACGTCTCTTCCGAGGGGCATTAAAACCGTCTTGTTAAGCTACTGTGACCTCCACGTCTATTTTGAGGGGCATTAAAGCCGTCTTGTTAAGCTACTGTGACCTCCACGTCTCTTCCGAGGGGCATTAAAACCGTCTTGTTAAGCTACTGTGTCCTCCACATCTCTTTCGAGGGGCATTAAAACAGTCTTGTTAAGCTACTGTGACCTCCACCACTTTTCCAAAGGGCATTAAAACCGTCTTTTTAAGCTTCTGCGACCTCCACCTCTTTACCAAGGGGCATTAAAACCGTCTTGTTAAGCTACTGTGACCTCCACGTCTCTTCCGAGGGGCATTAAAACCGTCTTGTTAAGCTACTGTGACCTCCATGTCTCTTCCAAGGGGCATTAAAACCATCTTGTTAAGCTACTGTGACTTCCACCACTTTTCCAAGGGGCATTAAAACCATCTTGTTAAGCTACTGTGACCTCCACGTCTCTTCCGAGGGGCATTAAAATCGTCTTGTTAAGCTACTGTGACCAACACATCTCTTCCGAGGGGCATTAAAACCATCTTGTTAAGCTACTGTGACCTCCACGTCTCTTCCGAGGGGTATTAAAACTGTCTTGTTAAGCTACTGTGACCTCCACGTCTATTTTGAGGGGCATTAAAGCCGTCTTGTTAAGCTACTGTGTCCTCCACATCTCTTTCGAGGGGCATTAAAATAGTCTTGTTAAGCTACTGTGAGCTCTACCACTTTTTCAAGGGCATTAAAACCGTCTTGTTAAGCTTCTGCGACCTCCACCACTTTACCAAGGGTCATTAAAACCGTCTTGTTAAGCTTCTGTGACCTCCACGTCTCTTCCGAGGGGCATTAAAACCGTCTTGTTAAGCTACTGTGAGCTCCACATCTCTTCCGAGGGGCATTAAAACCGTCTTGTTAAGCTACTGTGACCTCCACATCTCTTCCGAGGGGCATTAAAAGCGTCTTGTTAAGCTACTGTGACCTCCACGTCTCTTCCAAGGGGCATTAAAACCGTCCTGTTAAGTTACTGTGACCTCCACGTCTCTTTCGAGGGGAACTAAAACTGTCTTGTTAAGCTACTGTGAACTCCACCACTTTTCCAAGGGGCATTAAAACCATCTTGTTAAGCTACTGTGACCTCCACGTCTCTTCCGAGGGGCATTAAAACCGTCTTGTTAAGCTACTGTGACCTCCACATCTCTTCCGAGGGGCATTAAAACCGTCTTGTTAAGCTACTGTGACTTCCACGTCTCTTCTTAGGGGCATTAAAACCGTCTTGTTAAGCTACTGTGACCTCCACGTCTCTTCCAAGGGGCATTAAAACCATCTTGTTAAACTACTGTGACCTCCATGTCTCTTCTGAGGGGCATTAAAACCATCTTGTTAAACTACTGTGTCCTCCACGTCTCTTTCGAGGGGAATTAAAACCATCTTGTTAAGCTACTGTGACCTCCACCACTTTTCAAAGGGGCATTAAAACCATCTTGTTAAGCTACTGTGACCTCCACGTCTCTTCCGAGGGGCATTAAAACCGTCTTGTTAAGCTACTGTGACCTCCACGTCTCTTCCAAGGGGCATTAAAACCGTCCTGTTAAGCTACTGTGACCTCCACGTCTCTTTCGAGGGGAATTAAACCGTCTTGTTAAGCTACTGTGACCTCCACCACTTTTCCAAGGGGCATTAAAACCATCTTGTTAAGCTACTGTGACCTCCACGTCTCTTCCGAGGGGCATTAAAACCGTCTTGTTAAGCTACTGTGACCTCCACCACTTTTCCAAGGGGCATTAAAACCATCTTGTTAAGCTACTGTGACCTCCACGTCTCTTCCAAGGGGCATTAAAACCTTCTTGTTAAGCTACTGTGACCTCCACGTCTCTTCCGAGGGGCATTAAAACCGTCCTGTTAAGCTACTGTGACCTCCACGTCTCTTTCGAGGGGAATTAAAACCGTCTTGTTAAGCTACTGTGACCTCCACCACTTTTCCAAGGGGCATTAAAACCATCTTGTTAAGCTACTGTGACCTCCACGTCTCTTCCCAGGGGCATTAAAATCGTCTTGTTAAGCTACTGTGACCTCCACGTCTCTTCCGAGGGGCATTAAAACCGTCTTGTTAAGCTACTGTGACCTCCACGTCTCTTCCGAGTGGCATTAAAATCGTCTTATTAAGCTACTGTGACCTCCACGTCTCTTCCGAGGGGCATTAAAACCGTCTTGTTAAGCTACTGTGACCTCCACGTCTCTTCCGAGGGGCATTAAAACTGTCTTGTTAAGCTACTGTGACCTCCACGTCTATTTTGAGGGGCATTAAAGCCGTCTTGTTAAGCTACTGTGACCTCCACGTCTCTTCCGAGGGGCATTAAAACCGTCTTGTTAAGCTACTGTGTCCTCCACATCTCTTTCGAGGGGCATTAAAACAGTCTTGTTAAGCTACTGTGACCTCTACCACTTTTCCAAGGGCATTAAAACCGTCTTGTTAAGCTTCTGCGACCACCACCACTTTACCAAGGGTCATTAAAACCGTCTTGTTAAGCTACTGTGACCTCCACGTCTCTTTCGAGGGGAATTAAAACTGTCTTGTTAAGCTACTGTGACCTCCACCACTTTTCCAAGGGGCATTAAAACCATCTTGTTAAGCTACTGTGACCTCCACGTCTCTTCCCAGGGGCATTAAAATCGTCTTGTTAAGCTACTGTGACCTCCACGTCTCTTCCGAGGGGCATTAAAACCGTCTTGTTAAGCTACTGTGACCTCCACGTCTCTTCCAAGGGGCATTAAAACTGTCTTGTTAAGCTACTGTGACCTCCACGTCTATTTTGAGGGGCATTAAAGCCGTCTTGTTAAGCTACTGTGACCTCCACGTCTCTTCCGAGGGGCATTAAAACCGTCTTGTTAAGCTACTGTGTCCTCCACATCTCTTTCGAGGGGCATTAAAATAGTCTTGTTAAGCTACTGTGAGCTCTACCACTTTTCCAAGGGCATTAAAACGGTCTTGTTAAGCTTCTGCGACCTCCACCACTTTACCAAGGGTCATTAAAACCGTCTTGTTAAGCTTCTGTGACCTCCACGTCTCTTCCGAGGGGCATTAAAACCGTCTTGTTAAGCTACTGTGAGCTCCACATCTCTTCCGAGGGGCATTAAAACCGTCTTGTTAAGCTACTGTGACCTCCACGTCTCTTCCGAGGGGCATTAAAACCGTCTTGTTAAGCTACTGTGTCCTCCACATCTCTTTCGAGGGGCATTAAAACAGTCTTGTTAAGCTACTGTGACGTCTACCACTTTTCCAAGGGCATTAAAACCGTCTTGTTAAGCTTCTGCGACCTCCACCACTTTACCAAGGGTCATTAAAACCGTCTTGTTAAGCTACTGTGACCTCCACGTCTCTTCCGAGGGGCATTAAAACCGTCTTGTTAAGCTACTGTGAGCTCCACATCTCTTCCGAGGGGCATTAAAACCGTCTTGTTAAGCTACTGTGACCTCCACGTCTCTTCCGAGGGGCATTAAAACTGTCTTGTTAAGCTACTGTGACCTCCACGTCTATTTTGAGGGGCATTAAAGCCGTCTTGTTAAGCTACTGTGACCTCCACGTCTCTTCCGAGGGGCATTAAAACCGTCTTGTTAAGCTACTGTGTCCTCCACATCTCTTTCGAGGGGCATTAAAATAGTCTTGTTAAGCTACTGTGAGCTCTACCACTTTTCCAAGGGCATTAAAACGGTCTTGTTAAGCTTCTGCGACCTCCACCACTTTACCAAGGGTCATTAAAACCGTCTTGTTAAGCTTCTGTGACCTCCACGTCTCTTCCGAGGGGCATTAAAACCGTCTTGTTAAGCTACTGTGAGCTCCACATCTCTTCCGAGGGGCATTAAAACCGTCTTGTTAAGCTACTGTGACCTCCACGTCTCTTCCGAGGGGCATTAAAACCGTCTTGTTAAGCTACTGTGTCCTCCACATCTCTTTCGAGGGGCATTAAAATAGTCTTGTTAAGCTACTGTGAGCTCTACCACTTTTCCAAGGGCATTAAAACGGTCTTGTTAAGCTTCTGCGACCTCCACCACTTTACCAAGGGTCATTAAAACCGTCTTGTTAAGCTTCTGTGACCTCCACGTCTCTTCCGAGGGGCATTAAAACCGTCTTGTTAAGCTACTGTGAGCTCCACATCTCTTCCGAGGGGCATTAAAACCGTCTTGTTAAGCTACTGTGACCTCCACGTCTCTTCCGAGGGGCATTAAAACCGTCTTGTTAAGCTACTGTGACCTCCACGTCTATTTTGAGGGGCATTAAAGCCGTCTTGTTAAGCTACTGTGACCTCCACGTCTCTTCCGAGGGGCATTAAAACCGTCTTGTTAAGCTACTGTGTCCTCCACATCTCTTTCGAGGGGCATTAAAACAGTCTTGTTAAGCTACTGTGACCTCCACCACTTTTCCAAAGGGCATTAAAACCGTCTTTTTAAGCTTCTGCGACCTCCACCTCTTTACCAAGGGGCATTAAAACCGTCTTGTTAAGCTACTGTGACCTCCACGTCTCTTCCGAGGGGCATTAAAACCGTCTTGTTAAGCTACTGTGACCTCCATGTCTCTTCCAAGGGGCATTAAAACCATCTTGTTAAGCTACTGTGACTTCCACCACTTTTCCAAGGGGCATTAAAACCATCTTGTTAAGCTACTGTGACCTCCACGTCTCTTCCGAGGGGCATTAAAATCGTCTTGTTAAGCTACTGTGACCAACACATCTCTTCCGAGGGGCATTAAAACCATCTTGTTAAGCTACTGTGACCTCCACGTCTCTTCCGAGGGGTATTAAAACTGTCTTGTTAAGCTACTGTGACCTCCACGTCTATTTTGAGGGGCATTAAAGCCGTCTTGTTAAGCTACTGTGTCCTCCACATCTCTTTCGAGGGGCATTAAAATAGTCTTGTTAAGCTACTGTGAGCTCTACCACTTTTTCAAGGGCATTAAAACCGTCTTGTTAAGCTTCTGCGACCTCCACCACTTTACCAAGGGTCATTAAAACCGTCTTGTTAAGCTTCTGTGACCTCCACGTCTCTTCCGAGGGGCATTAAAACCGTCTTGTTAAGCTACTGTGAGCTCCACATCTCTTCCGAGGGGCATTAAAACCGTCTTGTTAAGCTACTGTGACCTCCACATCTCTTCCGAGGGGCATTAAAAGCGTCTTGTTAAGCTACTGTGACCTCCACGTCTCTTCCAAGGGGCATTAAAACCGTCCTGTTAAGTTACTGTGACCTCCACGTCTCTTTCGAGGGGAACTAAAACTGTCTTGTTAAGCTACTGTGAACTCCACCACTTTTCCAAGGGGCATTAAAACCATCTTGTTAAGCTACTGTGACCTCCACGTCTCTTCCGAGGGGCATTAAAACCGTCTTGTTAAGCTACTGTGACCTCCACATCTCTTCCGAGGGGCATTAAAACCGTCTTGTTAAGCTACTGTGACTTCCACGTCTCTTCTTAGGGGCATTAAAACCGTCTTGTTAAGCTACTGTGACCTCCACGTCTCTTCCAAGGGGCATTAAAACCATCTTGTTAAACTACTGTGACCTCCATGTCTCTTCTGAGGGGCATTAAAACCATCTTGTTAAACTACTGTGTCCTCCACGTCTCTTTCGAGGGGAATTAAAACCATCTTGTTAAGCTACTGTGACCTCCACCACTTTTCAAAGGGGCATTAAAACCATCTTGTTAAGCTACTGTGACCTCCACGTCTCTTCCGAGGGGCATTAAAACCGTCTTGTTAAGCTACTGTGACCTCCACGTCTCTTCCAAGGGGCATTAAAACCGTCCTGTTAAGCTACTGTGACCTCCACGTCTCTTTCGAGGGGAATTAAACCGTCTTGTTAAGCTACTGTGACCTCCACCACTTTTCCAAGGGGCATTAAAACCATCTTGTTAAGCTACTGTGACCTCCACGTCTCTTCCGAGGGGCATTAAAACCGTCTTGTTAAGCTACTGTGACCTCCACCACTTTTCCAAGGGGCATTAAAACCATCTTGTTAAGCTACTGTGACCTCCACGTCTCTTCCAAGGGGCATTAAAACCTTCTTGTTAAGCTACTGTGACCTCCACGTCTCTTCCGAGGGGCATTAAAACCGTCCTGTTAAGCTACTGTGACCTCCACGTCTCTTTCGAGGGGAATTAAAACCGTCTTGTTAAGCTACTGTGACCTCCACCACTTTTCCAAGGGGCATTAAAACCATCTTGTTAAGCTACTGTGACCTCCACGTCTCTTCCCAGGGGCATTAAAATCGTCTTGTTAAGCTACTGTGACCTCCACGTCTCTTCCGAGGGGCATTAAAACCGTCTTGTTAAGCTACTGTGACCTCCACGTCTCTTCCGAGTGGCATTAAAATCGTCTTATTAAGCTACTGTGACCTCCACGTCTCTTCCGAGGGGCATTAAAACCGTCTTGTTAAGCTACTGTGACCTCCACGTCTCTTCCGAGGGGCATTAAAACTGTCTTGTTAAGCTACTGTGACCTCCACGTCTATTTTGAGGGGCATTAAAGCCGTCTTGTTAAGCTACTGTGACCTCCACGTCTCTTCCGAGGGGCATTAAAACCGTCTTGTTAAGCTACTGTGTCCTCCACATCTCTTTCGAGGGGCATTAAAACAGTCTTGTTAAGCTACTGTGACCTCTACCACTTTTCCAAGGGCATTAAAACCGTCTTGTTAAGCTTCTGCGACCACCACCACTTTACCAAGGGTCATTAAAACCGTCTTGTTAAGCTACTGTGACCTCCACGTCTCTTTCGAGGGGAATTAAAACTGTCTTGTTAAGCTACTGTGACCTCCACCACTTTTCCAAGGGGCATTAAAACCATCTTGTTAAGCTACTGTGACCTCCACGTCTCTTCCCAGGGGCATTAAAATCGTCTTGTTAAGCTACTGTGACCTCCACGTCTCTTCCGAGGGGCATTAAAACCGTCTTGTTAAGCTACTGTGACCTCCACGTCTCTTCCAAGGGGCATTAAAACTGTCTTGTTAAGCTACTGTGACCTCCACGTCTATTTTGAGGGGCATTAAAGCCGTCTTGTTAAGCTACTGTGACCTCCACGTCTCTTCCGAGGGGCATTAAAACCGTCTTGTTAAGCTACTGTGTCCTCCACATCTCTTTCGAGGGGCATTAAAATAGTCTTGTTAAGCTACTGTGAGCTCTACCACTTTTCCAAGGGCATTAAAACGGTCTTGTTAAGCTTCTGCGACCTCCACCACTTTACCAAGGGTCATTAAAACCGTCTTGTTAAGCTTCTGTGACCTCCACGTCTCTTCCGAGGGGCATTAAAACCGTCTTGTTAAGCTACTGTGAGCTCCACATCTCTTCCGAGGGGCATTAAAACCGTCTTGTTAAGCTACTGTGACCTCCACGTCTCTTCCGAGGGGCATTAAAACCGTCTTGTTAAGCTACTGTGTCCTCCACATCTCTTTCGAGGGGCATTAAAACAGTCTTGTTAAGCTACTGTGACGTCTACCACTTTTCCAAGGGCATTAAAACCGTCTTGTTAAGCTTCTGCGACCTCCACCACTTTACCAAGGGTCATTAAAACCGTCTTGTTAAGCTACTGTGACCTCCACGTCTCTTCCGAGGGGCATTAAAACCGTCTTGTTAAGCTACTGTGAGCTCCACATCTCTTCCGAGGGGCATTAAAACCGTCTTGTTAAGCTACTGTGACCTCCACGTCTCTTCCGAGGGGCATTAAAACTGTCTTGTTAAGCTACTGTGACCTCCACGTCTATTTTGAGGGGCATTAAAGCCGTCTTGTTAAGCTACTGTGACCTCCACGTCTCTTCCGAGGGGCATTAAAACCGTCTTGTTAAGCTACTGTGTCCTCCACATCTCTTTCGAGGGGCATTAAAATAGTCTTGTTAAGCTACTGTGAGCTCTACCACTTTTCCAAGGGCATTAAAACGGTCTTGTTAAGCTTCTGCGACCTCCACCACTTTACCAAGGGTCATTAAAACCGTCTTGTTAAGCTTCTGTGACCTCCACGTCTCTTCCGAGGGGCATTAAAACCGTCTTGTTAAGCTACTGTGAGCTCCACATCTCTTCCGAGGGGCATTAAAACCGTCTTGTTAAGCTACTGTGACCTCCACGTCTCTTCCGAGGGGCATTAAAACCGTCTTGTTAAGCTACTGTGTCCTCCACATCTCTTTCGAGGGGCATTAAAATAGTCTTGTTAAGCTACTGTGAGCTCTACCACTTTTCCAAGGGCATTAAAACGGTCTTGTTAAGCTTCTGCGACCTCCACCACTTTACCAAGGGTCATTAAAACCGTCTTGTTAAGCTTCTGTGACCTCCACGTCTCTTCCGAGGGGCATTAAAACCGTCTTGTTAAGCTACTGTGAGCTCCACATCTCTTCCGAGGGGCATTAAAACCGTCTTGTTAAGCTACTGTGACCTCCACGTCTCTTCCGAGGGGCATTAAAACCGTCTTGTTAAGCTACTGTGTCCTCCACATCTCTTTCGAGGGGAATTAAAACAGTCTTGTTAAGCTACTGTGACGTCTACCACTTTTCCAAGGGCATTAAAACCGTCTTGTTAAGCTTCTGCGACCTCCACCACTTTACCAAGGGTCATTAAAACCGTCTTGTTAAGCTACTGTGACCTCCACGTCTCTTCCGAGGGGCATTAAAACCGTCTTGTTAAGCTACTGTGAGCTCCACATCTCTTCCGAGGGGCATTAAAACCGTCTTGTTAAGCTACTGTGACCTCCACATCTCTTCCGAGGGGCATTAAAAGTGTCTTGTTAAGCTACTGTGACCTCCACGTCTCTTCCAAGGGGCATTAAAACCGTCTTGTTAAGCTACTGTGACCTCCACGTATCTTTCGAGGGGAATTAAAACTGTCTTGTTAAGCTACTGTGAACTCCACCACTTTTCCAAGGGGCATTAAAACCATCTTGTTAAGCTACTGTGACCTTCACGTCTCTTCCGAGGGGCATTAAAACCGTCTTGTTAAGCTACTGTGACCTCCACATCTCTTCCGAGGGGCATTAAAACCGTCTTGTTAAGCTACTGTGACTTCCATGTCTCTTCTTAGGGGCATTAAAACCATCTTGTTAAGCTACTGTGACCTACACGTCTCTTCCAAGGGGCATTAAAACCATCTTGTTAAACTACTGTGACCTCCATGTCTCTTCTGAGGGGCATTAAAACCATCTTGTTAAGCTACTGTGTCCTCCACGTCTCTTTCGAGGGGAATTAAAACCGTCTTGTTAAGCTACTGTGACCTCCACCACTTTTCAAAGGGGCATTAAAACCATCTTGTTAAGCTACTGTGACCTCCACGTCTCTTCCGAGGGGCATTAAAACCGTCGTGTTAAGCTACTGTGACCTCCACGTCTCTTTCGAGGGGAATTAAACCGTCTTGTTAAGCTACTGTGACCTCCACCATTTTTTCAAGGGGCATTAAAACCGTCTTGTTAAGCTACTGTGACCTCCACATCTCTTCCGAGGGGCATTAAAAGCGTCTTGTTAAGCTACTGTGACCTCCACGTCTCTTCCAAGGGGCATTAAAACCGTCCTGTTAAGCTACTGTGACCTCCACGTATCTTTCGAGGGGAATTAAAACTGTCTTGTTAAGCTACTGTGAACTCCACCACTTTTCCAAGGGGCATTAAAACCATCTTGTTAGGCTACTGTGACCTCCACGTCTCTTCCAAGGGGCATTAAAACCATCTTGTTAAACTACTGTGACCTCCATGTCTCTTCTGAGGGACATTAAAACCATCTTGTTAAGCTACTGTGTCCTCCACGTCTCTTTCGAGGGGAATTAAACCATCTTGTTAAGCTACTGTGACCTCCACCATTTTTCCAAGGGGCATTAAAACAGTCTTGTTAAGCTACTGTGACCTTTACATCTCTTCCGAGGGGCATTAAAAGCGTCTTGTTAAGCTACTGTGACCTCCACGTCTCTTCCAAGGGGCATTAAAACCGTCCTGTTAAGCTACTGTGACCTCCACGTATCTTTCGAGGGGAATTAAAACTGTCTTGTTAAGCTACTGTGAACTCCACCACTTTTCCAAGGGGCATTAAAACCATCTTGTTAAGCTACTGTGACCTCCACGTCTCTTCCAAGGGGCATTAAAACCATCTTGTTAAACTACTGTGACCTCCATGTCTCTTCTGAGGGGCATTAAAACCATCTTGTTAAGCTACTGTGTCCTCCACGTCTCTTTCGAGGGGAATTAAAACCGTCTTGTTAAGCTACTGTGACCTCCACCACTTTTCCAAGGGGCATTAAAACCATCTTGTTAAGCTACTGTGACCTCCACGTCTCTTCCCAGGGGCATTAAAATTGTCTTGTTAAGCTACTGTGACCTCCACGTCTCTTCCGAGGGGCATTAAAACCGTCTTGTTAAGCTACTGTGACCTCCACGTCTCTTCCGAGGGGCATTAAAATCGTCTTGTTAAGCTACTGTGACCTCCACATCTCTTCCGAGGGGCATTAAAACCATCTTGTTAAGCTACTGTGACCTCCACGTCTCTTCCGAGGGGTATTAAAACTGTCTTGTTAAGCTACTGTGACCTCCACGTCTATTTTGAGGGGCATTAAAGCCGTCTTGTTAAGCTACTGTGTCCTCCACATCTCTTTCGAGGGGCATTAAAATAGTCTTGTTAAGCTACTGTGAGCTCTACCACTTTTTCAAGGGCATTAAAACCGTCTTGTTAAGCTTCTGCGACCTCCACCACTTTACCAAGGGTCATTAAAACCGTCTTGTTAAGCTTCTGTGACCTCCACGTCTCTTCCGAGGGGCATTAAAACCGTCTTGTTAAGCTACTGTGAGCTCCACATCTCTTCCGAGGGGCATTAAAACCGTCTTGTTAAGCTACTGTGACCTCCACATCTCTTCCGAGGGGCATTAAAAGCGTCTTGTTAAGCTACTGTGACCTCCACGTCTCTTCCAAGGGGCATTAAAACCGTCCTGTTAAGTTACTGTGACCTCCACGTCTCTTTCGAGGGGAACTAAAACTGTCTTGTTAAGCTACTGTGAACTCCACCACTTTTCCAAGGGGCATTAAAACCATCTTGTTAAGCTACTGTGACCTCCACGTCTCTTCCGAGGGGCATTAAAACCGTCTTGTTAAGCTACTGTGACCTCCACATCTCTTCCGAGGGGCATTAAAACCGTCTTGTTAAGCTACTGTGACTTCCACGTCTCTTCTTAGGGGCATTAAAACCGTCTTGTTAAGCTACTGTGACCTCCACGTCTCTTCCAAGGGGCATTAAAACCATCTTGTTAAACTACTGTGACCTCCATGTCTCTTCTGAGGGGCATTAAAACCATCTTGTTAAACTACTGTGTCCTCCACGTCTCTTTCGAGGGGAATAAAACCATCTTGTTAAGCTACTGTGACCTCCACCACTTTTCAAAGGGGCATTAAAACCATCTTGTTAAGCTACTGTGACCTCCACGTCTCTTCCAAGGGGCATTAAAACCTTCTTATTAAGCTACTGTGACCTCCACGTCTCTTCCGAGGGGCATTAAAACCGTCCTGTTAAGCTACTGTGACCTCCACGTCTCTTTCGAGGGGAATTAAAACCGTCTTGTTAAGCTACTGTGACCTCCACCACTTTTCCAAGGGGCATTAAAACCATCTTGTTAAGCTACTGTGACCTCCACGTCTCTTCCCAGGGGCATTAAAATCGTTTTGTTAAGCTACTGTGACCTCCACGTCTCTTCCGAGGGGCATTAAAACCGTCTTGTTAAGCTACTGTGACCTCCATGTCTCTTCCGAGTGGCATTAAAATCGTCTTGTTAAGCTACTGTGACCTCCACGTCTCTTCCGAGGGGCATTAAAACCGTCTTGTTAAGCTACTGTGACCTCCACGTCTCTTCCGAGGGGCATTAAAACTGTCTTGTTAAGCTACTGTGACCTCCACGTCTATTTTGAGGGGCATTAAAGCCGTCTTGTTAAGCTACTGTGACCTCCACGTCTCTTCCGAGGGGCATTAAAACCGTCTTGTTAAGCTACTGTGTCCTCCACATCTCTTTCGAGGGGCATTAAAACAGTCTTGTTAAGCTACTGTGACCTCTACCACTTTTCCAAGGGCATTAAAACCGTCTTGTTAAGCTTCTGCGACCACCACCACTTTACCAAGGGTCATTAAAACCGTCTTGTTAAGCTACTGTGACCTCCACGTCTCTTTCGAGGGGAATTAAAACCGTCTTGTTAAGCTACTGTGACCTCCACCACTTTTCCAAGGGGCATTAAAACCATCTTGTTAAGCTACTGTGACCTCCACGTCTCTTCCCAGGGGCATTAAAATCGTCTTGTTAAGCTACTGTGACCTCCACGTCTCTTCCGAGGGGCATTAAAACCGTCTTGTTAAGCTACTGTGACCTCCACGTCTCTTCCGAGGGGCATTAAAATCGTCTTGTTAAGCTACTGTGACCTCCACGTCTCTTCCGAGGGGCATTAAAACCGTCTTGTTAAGCTACTGTGACCTCCACGTCTCTTCCGAGGGGCATTAAAACTGTCTTGTTAAGATACTGTGAACTCCACCACTTTTCCAAGGGGCATTAAAACCATCTTGTTAAGCTACTGTGACCTCCACGTCTCTTCCGAGGGGCATTTAAACCGTCTTGTTAAGCTACTGTGACCTCCACATCTCTTCTGAGGGGCATTAAAACCATCTTGTTAAGCTACTGTGACTTCCACGTCTCTTCTTAGGGGCATTAAAACCGTCTTGTTAAGCTACTGTGGCCTCCACGTCTCTTCCGAGGGGCATTAAAACCATCTTGTTAAACTACTGTGACCTCCATGTCTCTTCTGAGGGGCATTAAAACCATCTTGTTAAGCTACTGTGTCCTCCACGTCTCTTTCGAGGGGAATTAAAACCGAATTGTTAAGCTACTGTGACCTCCACCACTTTTCAAAGGGGCATTAAAACCATCTTGTTAAGCTACTGTGACCTCCACGTCTCTTCCGAGGGGCATTAAAACCGTCTTGTTAAGCTACTGTGACCTCCACGTCTCTTCCGAGGGGCATTAAAACCGTCCTGTTAAGCTACTGTGACCTCCACGTCTCTTTCGAGGGGAATTAAACCATCTTGTTAAGCTACTGTGACCTCCACCACTTTTCCAAGGGGCATTAAAACCATCTTGTTAAGCTACTGTGACCTCCACGTCTCTTCCGAGGGGCATTAAAACCGTCTTGTTAAGCTACTGTGACCTCCACGTCTCTTCCGAGGGGCATTAAAACCGTCTTGTTAAGCTACTGTGTCCTCCACATCTCTTTCGAGGGGCATTAAAACAGTCTTGTTAAGCTACTGTGACCTCTACCACTTTTCCAAGGGCATTAAAACCGTCTTGTTAAGCTTCTGCGACCTCCAACACCTTACCAAGGGTCATTAAAACCTTCTTGTTAAGCTACTGTGACCTCCACGTCTCTTCCGAGGGGCATTAAAACCGTCTTGTTAAGCTACTATGAGCTCCACATCTCTTCCGAGGGGCATTAAAACCGTCTTGTTAAGCTACTGTGACCTCCACATCTCTTCCGAGGGGCATTAAAAGTGTCTTGTTAAGCTACTGTGACCTCCACGTCTCTTCCAAGGGGCATTAAAACCGTCCTGTTAAGCTACTGTGACCTCCACGTATCTTTCGAGGGGAATTAAAACTGTCTTGTTAAGCTACTGTGAACTCCACCACTTTTCCAAGGGGCATTAAAACCATCTTGTTAAGCTACTGTGACCTCCACGTCTCTTCCGAGGGGCATTAAAACCGTCTTGTTTAGCTACTGTGACCTCCACATCTCTTCCGAGGGGCATTAAAACCGTCTTGTTAAGCTACTGTGACTTCCATGTCTCTTCTTAGGGGCATTAAAACCATCTTGTTAAGCTACTGTGACCTCCACGTCTCTTCCAAGGGGCATTAAAACCATCTTGTTAAACTACTGTGACCTCCATGTCTCTTCTGAGGGGCATTAAAACCATCTTGTTAAGCTACTGTGTCCTCCACGTCTCTTTCGAGGGGAATTAAAACCGTCTTGTTAAGCTACTGTGACCTCCACCACTATTCAAAGGGGCATTAAAACCATCTTGTTAAGCTACTCTGACCTCCACGTCTCTTCCGAGGGGCATTAAAACCGTCCTGTTAAGCTACTGTGACCTCCACGTCTCTTTCGAGGGGAATTAAACCGTCTTGTTAAGCTACTGTGACCTCCACCATTTTTCCAAGGGGCATTAAAACCGTCTTGTTAAGCTACTGTGACCTCCACATCTCTT
This sequence comes from Phyllobates terribilis, assembly GCF_046119375.1. NCBI lineage: Eukaryota > Metazoa > Chordata > Amphibia > Anura > Dendrobatidae > Phyllobates > Phyllobates terribilis. Next base: position 774,911,449 of record NW_027362761.1, on the reverse strand, counting down.
CCGAGGGGCATTAAAAGCGTCTTGTTAAGCTACTGTGACCTCCACGTCTCTTCCAAGGGGCATTAAAACCGTCCTGTTAAGCTACTGTGACCTCCACGTATCTTTCGAGGGGAATTAAAACTGTCTTGTTAAGCTACTGTGAACTCCACCACTTTTCCAAGGGGCATTAAAACCATCTTGTTAAGCTACTGTGACCTCCACGTCTCTTCCAAGGGGCATTAAAACCATCTTGTTAAACTACTGTGACCTCCATGTCTCTTCTGAGGGACATTAAAACCATCTTGTTAAGCTACTGTGTCCTCCACGTCTCTTTCGAGGGGAATTAAAACCGTCTTGTTAAGCTACTGTGACCTCCACCACTTTTCCAAGGGGCATTAAAACCATCTTGTTAAGCTACTGTGACCTCCACGTCTCTTCCTAGGGGCATTAAAATCGTCTTGTTAAGCTACTGTGACCTCCACGTCTCTTCCGAGGGGCATTAAAACCGTCTTGTTAAGCTACTGTGACCTCCACGTCTCTTCCGAGGGGCATTAAAATCGTCTTGTTAAGCTACTGTGACCTCCACGTCTCTTCCGAGGGGCATTCAAAGCGTCTTGTTAAGCTACTGTGTCCTCCACATCTCTTTCGAGGGGCATTAAAATAGTCTTGTTAAGCTACTGTGAGCTCTACCACTTTTCCAAGGGCATTAAAACCGTCTTGTTAAGCTTCTGCGACCTCCACCACTTTACCAAGGGTCATTAAAACCGTCTTGTTAAGCTTCTGTGACCTCCACGTCTCTTCCGAGGGGCATTAAAACCGTCTTGTTAAGCTACTGTGAGCTCCACATCTCTTCCGAGGGGCATTAAAACCGTCTTGTTAAGCTACTGTGACCTCCACATCTCTTCCGAGGGGCATTCAAAGCGTCTTGTTAAGCTACTGTGGCCTCCACGTCTCTTCCAAGGGGCATTAAAACCGTCCTGTTAAGTTACTGTGACCTCCACGTCTCTTTCAAGGGGAACTAAAACTGTCTTGTTAAGCTACTGTGAACTCCACCACTTTTCCAAGGGGCATTAAAACCATCTTGTTAAGCTACTGTGACCTCCACGTCTCTTCCGAGGGGCATTAAAACCGTCTTGTTAAGCTACTGTGACCTCCACATCTCTTCCGAGGGGCATTAAAACCGTCTTGTTAAGCTACTGTGACTTCCACGTCTCTTCTTAGGGGCATTAAAACCGTCTTGTTAAGCTACTGTGACCTCCACGTCTCTTCCAAGGGGCATTAAAACCATCTTGTTAAACTACTGTGACCTCCATGTCTCTTCTGAGGGGCATTAAAACCATCTTGTTAAACTACTGTGTCCTCCACGTCTCTTTCGAGGGGAATTAAAACCATCTTGTTAAGCTACTGTGACCTCCACCACTTTTCAAAGGGGCATTAAAACCATCTTGTTAAGCTACTGTGACCTCCACGTCTCTTCCGAGGGGCATTAAAACCGTCTTGTTAAGCTACTGTGACCTCCATGTCTCTTCTGAGGGGCATTAAAACCATCTTGTTAAGCTACTGTGTCCTCCACGTCTCTTTCGAGGGGAATTAAAACCGTCTTGTTAAGCTACTGTGACCTCCACCACTTTTCCAAGGGGCATTAAAACCATCTTGTTAAGCTACTGTGACCTCCACGTCTCTTCCCAGGGGCATTAAAATCGTCTTGTTAAGCTACTGTGACCTCCACGTCTCTTCCGAGGGGCATTAAAACCGTCTTGTTAAGCTACTGTGACCTCCACGTCTCTTCCGAGGGGCATTAAAATCGTCTTGTTAAGCTACTGTGACCTCCACGTCTCTTCCGAGGGGCATTAAAACCATCTTGTTAAGCTACTGTGACCTCCACGTCTCTTCCGAGGGGCATTAAAACTGTCTTGTTAAGCTACTGTGACGTCCACGTCTATTTTGAGGGGCATTAAAGCCGTCTTGTTAAGCTACTGTGTCCTCCACATCTCTTTCGAGGGGCATTAAAATAGTCTTGTTAAGCTACTGTGAGCTCTACCACTTTTCCAAGGGCATTAAAACCGTCTTGTTAAGCTACTGTGACCTTCACCACTTTTCCAAGGGGCATTTAAACCATCTTGTTAAGCTACTGTGACCTCCACGTCTCTTCCGAGGGGCATTAAAACCATCTTGTTAAGCTACTGTGACCTCCACGTCTCTTCCGAGGGGCATTAAAACTGTCTTGTTAAGCTACTGTGACCTCCACGTCTATTTTGAGGGGCATTAAAGCCGTCTTGTTAAGCTACTGTGTCCTCCACATCTCTTTCGAGGGGCATTAAAATAGTCTTGTTAAGCTACTGTGAGCTCTACCACTTTTCCAAGGGCATTAAAACCGTCTTGTTAAGCTACTGTGACCTTCACCACTTTTCCAAGGGGCATTAAAACCGTCTTGTTAAGCTACTGTGACCTCCACCACTTTTCTAAGGGGCATTAAAACCATCTTGTTAAGCTACTGTGACCTCCACGTCTCTTCCGAGGGGCATTTAAACCTTCTTGTTAAGCTACTGTGACCTCCACGTCTTTTCCGAGGGGCATTAAAACCGTCCTGTTAAGCTACTGTGACCTCCACGTCTCTTTCGAGGGGAATTAAAACCGTCTTGTTAAGCTACTGTGACCTCCACCACTTTTCCAAGGGGCATTAAAACCATCTTGTTAAGCTACTGTGACCTCCACGTCTCTTCCCAGGGGCATTCAAATCGTCTTGTTAAGCTACTGTCACCTCCACGTCTCTTCCGAGTGGCATTAAAATCGTCTTGTTAAGCTACTGTGACCTCCACGTCTCTTCCGAGGGGCATTAAAACCGTCTTGTTAAGCTACTGTGACCTCCACGTCTCTTCCGAGGGGCATTAAAACTGTCTTGTTAAGCTACTGTGACCTCCACGTCTATTTTGAGGGGCATTAAAGCCGTCTTGTTAAGCTACTGTGACCTCCACGTCTCTTCCGAGGGGCATTAAAACCGTCTTGTTAAGCTACTGTGTCCTCCACATCTCTTTCGAGGGGCATTAAAACAGTCTTGTTAAGCTACTGTGACCTTTACCACTTTTCCAAGGGCATTAAAACCGTCTTGTTAAGCTACTGTGAGCTCCACATCTCTTCCGAGGGGCAATAAAACCGTCTTGTTAAGCTACTGTGACCTCCACGTCTCTTCCGAGGGGCATTAAAAGCGTCTTGTTAAGCTACTGTGACCTCCATGTCTCTTCCAAGGGGCATTAAAACCGTCCTGTTAAGTTACTGTGACCTCCACGTCTCTTTCGAGGGGAATTAGAACTGTCTTGTTAAGCTACTGTGAACTCCACCACTTTTCCAAGGGGCATTAAAACCATCTTGTTAAGCTACTGTGACCTCCACGTCTCTTCCGAGGGGCATTAAAACCGTCTTGTTAAGCTACTGTGACCTCCACATCTCTTCTGAGGGGCATTAAAACCGTCTTGTTAAGCTACTGTGACTTCCACGTCTCTTCTTAGGGGCATTAAAACCGTCTTGTTAAGCTACTGTGACCTCCACGTCTCTTCCAAGGGGCATTAAAACCATCTTGTTAAACTACTGTGACCTCCATGTCTCTTCTGAGGGGCTTTAAAACCATCTTGTTAAGCTACTGTGTCCTCCACGTCTCTTTCGAGGGGAATTAAAACCGTATTGTTAAGCTACTGTGACCTCCACCACATTTCAAAGGGGCATTAAAACCATCTTGTTAAGCTACTGTGACCTCCACGTCTCTTCCGAGGGGCATTAAAACCGTCTCGTTAAGCTACTGTGACCTCCATGTCTCTTCCGAGGGGCATTAAAACCGTCCTGTTTAGCTACTGTGACCTCCACGTCTCTTTCGAGGGGAATTAAACCATCTTGTTAAGCTACTGTGACCTCCACCACTTTTCCAAGGGGCATTAAAACCATCTTGTTAAGCTACTGTGACCTCCACGTCTCTTCCGAGGGGCATTAAAACCGTCTTGTTAAGCTACTGTGACCTCCACGTCCCTTCCGAGGGGCATTAAAACCGTCTTGTTAAGCTACTGTGTCCTCCACATCTCTTTCGAGGGGCATTAAAACAGTCTTGTTAAGCTACTGTGACCTCTACCACTTTTCCAAGGGCATTAAAACCGTCTTGTTAAGCTTCTGCGACCTCCACCACTTTACCAAGGGTCATTAAAACCGTCTTGTTAAGCTACTGTGACCTCCACGTCTCTTCCGAGGGGCATTAAAACCGTCTTGTTAAGATACTGTGAGCTCCACATCTCTTCCGAGGGGCATTAAAACCGTCTTGTTAAGCTACTGTGACCTCCACATCTCTTCCGAGGGGCATTAAAAGCGTCTTGTTAAGCTACTGTGACCTCCACGTCTCTTCCAAGGGGCATTAAAACCGTCCTGTTAAGCTACTGTGACCTCCACGTATCTTTCGAGGGGAATTAAAACTGTCTTGTTAAGCTACTTTGAACTCCACCACTTTTCCAAGGGGCATTAAAACCATCTTGTTAAGCTACTGTGACCTCCACGTCTCTTCCGAGGGGCATTAAAACCATCTTGTTAAGCTACTGTGACCTCCACATCTCTTCCGAGGGGCATTAAAACCGTCTTGTTAAGCTACTGTGATTTCCACCTCTCTTCTTAGGGGCATTAAAACCATCTTGTTAAGCTACTGTGACCTCCACGTCTCTTCCAAGGGGCATTAAAACCATCTTGTTAAACTACTGTGACCTCCATGTCTCTTCTGAGGGGCATTAAAACCATCTTGTTAAGCTACTGTGTCCTCCACGTCTCTTTCGAGGGGAATTAAAACCGTCTTGTTAAGCTACTGTGACCTCCACCACTTTTCCAAGGGGCATTAAAACCATCTTGTTAAGCTACTGTGACCTCCACGTCTCTTCCGAGGGGCATTAAAACCGTCTTGTTAAGCTACTGTGACCTCCAGCACTATTCCAAGGGGCATTAAAACCATCTTGTTAAGCTACTGTGACCTCCACGTCTCTTCCGAGGGGCATTAAAACCTTCTTGTTAAGCTACTGTGACCTCCACGTCTCTTTCGAGGGGAATTAAAACCGTCTTGTTAAGCTACTGTGACCTCCACCACTTTTCCAAGGGGCATTAAAACCATCTTGTTAAGCTACTGTGACCTCCACGTCTCTTCCGAGGGGCATTAAAACCGTCTTGTTAAGCTACTGTGACCTCCAGCACTATTCCAAGGGGCATTAAAACCATCTTGTTAAGCTACTGTGACCTCCACGTCTCTTCCGAGGGGCATTAAAACCTTCTTGTTAAGCTACTGTGACCTCCACGTCTCTTCCGAGGGGCATTAAAACCGTCCTGTTAAGCTACTGTGACCTCCACGTCTCTTTCGAGGGGAATTAAAACCGTCTTGTTAAGCTACTGTGACCTCCACCACTTTTCCAAGGGGCATTAAAACCATCTTGTTAAGCTACTGTGACCTCCACGTCTCTTCCCAGGGGCATTAAAATCGTCTTGTTAAGCTACTGTGACCTCCACGTCTCTTCCGAGGGGCATTAAAACCGTCTTGTTAAGCTACTGTGACCTCCACGTCTCTTCCGAGTGGCATTAAAATCGTCTTGTTAAGCTACTGTGACCTCCACGTCTCTTCCGAGGGGCATTAAAACCGTCTTGTTAAGCTACTGTGACCTCCACGTCTCTTCCGAGGGGCATTAAAACTGTCTTGTTAAGCTACTGTGACCTCCACGTCTATTTTGAGGGGCATTAAAGCCGTCTTGTTAAGCTACTGTGACCTCCACGTCTCTTCCGAGGGGCATTAAAACCGTCTTGTTAAGCTACTGTGTCCTCCACATCTCTTTCGAGGGGCATTAAAACAGTCTTGTTAAGCTACTGTGACCTCTACCACTTTTCCAAGGGCATTAAAACAGTCTTGTTAAGCTTCTGCGACCACGACCACTTTACCAAGGGTCATTAAAACCGTCTTGTTAAGCTACTGTGACCTCCACGTCTCTTCCGAGGGGCATTAAAACCGTCTTGTTAAGCTACTGTGAGCTCCACATCTCTTCCGAGGGGCATTAAAACCGTCTTGTTAACCTACTGTGACCTCCACGTCTCTTCCGAGGGGCATTAAAAGCGTCTTGTTAAGCTACTGTGACCTCCATGTCTCTTCCAAGGGGCATTAAAACCGTCCTGTTAAGTTACTGTGACCTCCACGTCTCTTTCGAGGGGAATTAGAACTGTCTTGTTAAGCTACTGTGAACTCCACCACTTTTCCAAGGGGCATTAAAACCATCTTGTTAAGCTACTGTGACCTCCACGTCTCTTCCGAGGGGCATTAAAACCGTCTTGTTAAGCTACTGTGACCTCCATGTCTCTTCCAAGGGGCATTAAAACCGTCCTGTTAAGTTACTGTGACCTCCACGTCTCTTTCGAGGGGAATTAGAACTGTCTTGTTAAGCTACTGTGAACTCCACCACTTTTCCAAGGGGCATTAAAACCATCTTGTTAAGCTACTGTGACCTCCACGTCTCTTCCGAGGGGCATTAAAACCGTCTTGTTAAGCTACTGTGACCTCCACATCTCTTCTGAGGGGCATTAAAACCGTCTTGTTAAGCTACTGTGACTTCCACGTCTCTTCTTAGGGGCATTAAAACCGTCTTGTTAAGCTACTGTGACCTCCACGTCTCTTCCAAGGGGCATTAAAACCATCTTGTTAAACTACTGTGACCTCCATGTCTCTTCTGAGGGGCTTTAAAACCATCTTGTTAAGCTACTGTGTCCTCCACGTCTCTTTCGAGGGGAATTAAAACCGTATTGTTAAGCTACTGTGACCTCCACCACTTTTCAAAGGGGCATTAAAACCATCTTGTTAAGCTACTGTGACCTCCACGTCTCTTCCGAGGGGCATTAAAACCGTCTTTTTAAGCTACTGTGACCTCCATGTCTCTTCCGAGGGGCATTAAAACCGTCCTGTTAAGCTACTGTGACCTCCACGTCTCTTTCGAGGGGAATTAAACCATCTTGTTAAGCTACTGTGACCTCCACGACTTTTCCAAGGGGCATTAAAACCATCTTGTTAAGCTACTGTGACCTCCACGTCTCTTCCGAGGGGCATTAAAACCGTCTTGTTAAGCTACTGTGACCTCCACGTCCCTTCCGATGGGCATTAAAACCGTCTTGTTAAGCTACTGTGTCCTCCACATCTCTTTCGAGGGGCATTAAAACAGTCTTGTTAAGCTACTGTGACCTCTACCACTTTTCCAAGGGCATTAAAACCGTCTTGTTAAGCTTCTGCGACCTCCACCACTTTACCAAGGGTCATTAAAACCGTCTTGTTAAGCTACTGTGACCTCCACGTCTCTTCCGAGGGGCATTAAAACGGTCTTGTTAAGCTACTGTGAGCTCCACATCTCTTCCGAGGGGCATTAAAAGCGTCTTGTTAAGCTACTGTGACCTCCACGTCTCTTCCAAGGGGCATTAAAACCGTCCTGTTAAGCTACTGTGACCTCCACGTATCTTTCGAGGGGAATTAAAACTGTCTTGTTAAGCTACTGTGAACTCCACCACTTTTCCAAGGGGCATTAAAACCATCTTGTTAAGCTACTGTGACCTCCACGTCTCTTCCGAGGGGCATTAAAACCATCTTGTTAAGCTACTGTGACCTCCACATCTCTTCCGAGGGGCATTAAAACCGTCTTGTTAAGCTACTGTGATTTCCACGTCTCTTCTTAGGGGCATTAAAACCATCTTGTTAAGCTACTGTGACCTCCACGTCTCTTCCAAGGGGCATTAAAACCATCTTGTTAAACTACTGTGACCTCCATGTCTCTTCTGAGGGGCATTAAAACCATCTTGTTAAGCTACTGTGTCCTCCACGTCTCTTTCGAGGGGAATTAAAACCGTCTTGTTAAGCTACTGTGACCTCCACCACTTTTCAAAGGGGCATTAAAACCATCTTGTTAAGCTACTGTGACCTCCACGTCTCTTCCGAGGGGCATTAAAACCGTCTTTTTAAGCTACTGTGACCTCCACGTCTCTTCCGAGGGGCATTAAAACCGTCCTGTTAAGCTACTGTGACCTCCACGTCTCTTTCGAGGGGAATTAAAACCGTCTTGTTAAGCTACTGTGACCTCCACCACTTTTCCAAGGGGCATTAAAACCATCTTGTTAAGCTACTGTGACCTCCACGTCTCTTCCGAGGGGCATTAAAACCGTCTTGTTAAGCTACTGTGACCTCCACCACCTTTCCAAGGGGCATTAAAACCATCTTGTTAAGCTACTGTGACCTCCACGTCTCTTCCGAGGGGCATTAAAACCGTCTTGTTAAGCTACTGTGACCTCCACGTCTCTTCCGAGGGGCATTAAAACCGTCCTGTTAAGCTACTGTGACCTCCACGTCTCTTTGGAGGGGAATTAAAACCGTCTTGTTAAGCTACTGTGACCTCCACGTCTCTTCCGAGGGGCATTAAAACCGTCTTGTTAAGCTACTGTGACCTCCACCACTTTTCCAAGGGGCATTAAAACCATCTTGTTAAGCTACTGTGACCTCCACGTCTCTTCCCAGGGGCATTAAAATCGTCTTGTTAAGCTACTGTGACCTCCACGTCTCTTCCGAGGGGCATTAAAACCGTCTTGTTAAGCTACTGTGACCTCCACGTCTCTTCCGAGGGGCATTAAAACCGTCCTGTTAAGCTACTGTGACCTCCACGTCTCTTCCGAGGGGCATTAAAACTGTCTTGTTAAGCTACTGTGACCTCCACGTCTATTTTGAGGGGCATTAAAGCCGTCTTGTTAAGCTACTGTGACCTCCACGTCTCTTCCGAGGGGCATTAAAACCGTCTTGTTAAGCTACTGTGTCCTCCACATCTCTTTCGAGGGGCATTAAAATAGTCTTGTTAAGCTACTGTGAGCTCTACCACTTTTCCAAGGGCATTAAAACCGTCTTGTTAATCTTCTGCGACCTCCACAACTTTACCAAGGGTCATTAAAACCGTCTTGTTAAGCTTCTGTGACCTCCACGTCTCTTCCGAGGGGCATTAAAACCGTCTTCTTAAGCTACTGTGAGCTCAACATCTCTTCCGAGGGGCATTAAAACTGTCTTGTTAAGCTACTGTGACCTCCACATCTCTTCCGAGGGGCATTAAAAGCGTCTTGTTAAGCTACTGTGACCTCCACGTCTCATCCAAGGGGCATTAAAACCGTCCTGTTAAGTTACTGTGACCTCCACGTCTCTTTCGAGGGGAATTAAAACTGTCTTGTTAAGCTACTGTGAACTCCACCACTTTTCCAAGGGGCATTAAAACCATCTTGTTAAACTACTGTGACCTCCATGTCTCTTCTGAGGGGCATTAAAACCATCTTGTTAAGCTACTGTGTCCTCCACGTCTCTTTCGAGGGGAATTAAAACCATCTTGTTAAGCTACTGTGACCTCCACCACTTTTCAAAGGGGCATTAAAACCATCTTGTTAAGCTACTGTGACCTCCACGTCTCTTCCGAGGGGCATTAAAACCGTCTTGTTAAGCTACTGTGACCTCCACGTCTCTTCCAAGGGGCATTAAAACCGTCCTGTTAAGCTACTGTGACCTCCACGTCTCTTTCGAGGGGAATTAATCCGTCTTGTTAAGCTACTGTGACCTCCACCACTTTTCCAAGGGCATTAAAACCATCTTGTTAAGCTACTGTGACCTCCACATCTCTTCCGAGGGGCATTAAAAGCGTCTTGTTAAGCTACTGTGACCTCCACGTCTCTTCCAAGGGGCATTAAAACCGTCCTGTTAAGTTACTGTGACCTCCACGTCTCTTTCGAGGGGAATTAAAACTGTCTTGTTAAGCTACTGTGAACTCCACCACTTTTCCAAGGGGCATTAAAACCATCTTGTTAAGCTACTGTGACCTCCACGTCTCTTCCGAGGGGCATTAAAACCGTCTTGTTAAGCTACTGTGACCTCCACATCTCTTCCGAGGGGCATTAAAACCGTCTTGTTAAGCTACTGTGACTTCCACGTCTCTTCTTAGGGGCATTAAAACCGTCTTGTTAAGCTACTGTGACCTCCACGTCTCTTCCAAGGGGCATTAAAACCATCTTGTTAAACTACTGTGACCTCCATGTCTCTTCTGAGGGGCATTAAAACCATCTTGTTAAGCTACTGTGTCCTCCACGTCTCTTTCGAGGGGAATTAAAACCATCTTGTTAAGCTACTGTGACCTCCACCACTTTTCAAAGGGGCATTAAAACCATCTTGTTAAGCTACTGTGACCTCCACTTCTCTTCCGAGGGGCATTAAAACCGTCTTGTTAAGCTACTGTGACCTCCACGTCTCTTCCAAGGGGCATTAAAACCGTCCTGTTAAGCTACTGTGACCTCCACGTCTCTTTCGAGGGGAATTAATCCGTCTTGTTAAGCTACTGTGACCTCCACTACTTTTCCAAGGGCATTAAAACCATCTTGTTAAGCTACTGTGACCTCCACGTCTCTTCCGAGGGGCATTAAAACCGTCTTGTTAAGCTACTGTGACCTCCACCACTTTTCCAAGGGGCATTAAAACCATCTTGTTAAGCTACTGTGACCTCCACGTCTCTTCCGAGCGGCATTAAAACCATCTTGTTAAGCTACTGTGACCTCCACGTCTCTTCCGAGGGGCATTAAAACCGTCCTGTTAAGCTACTGTGACCTCCACGTCTCTTTCGAGGGGAATTAAAACCGTCTTGTTAATCTACTGTGACCTCCACCACTTTACCAAGGGTCATTAAAACCGTCTTGTTAAGCTTCTGTGACCTCCACGTCTCTTCCGAGGGGCATTAAAACCGTCTTCTTAAGCTACTGTGAGCTCAACATCTCTTCCGAGGGGCATTAAAACCGTCTTGTTAAGCTACTGTGACCTCCACATCTCTTCCGAGGGGCATTAAAAGCGTCTTGTTAAGCTACTGTGACCTCCACGTCTCTTCCAAGGGGCATTAAAACCGTCCTGTTAAGTTACTGTGACCTCCACGTCTCTTTCGAGGGGAATTAAAACTGTCTTGTTAAGCTACTGTGAACTCCACCACTTTTCCAAGGGGCATTAAAACCATCTTGTTAAGCTACTGTGACCTCCACGTCTCTTCCGAGGGGCATTAAAACCGTCTTGTTAAGCTACTGTGACCTCCACATCTCTTCCGAGGGGCATTAAAACCGTCTTGTTAAGCTACTGTGACTTCCACGTCTCTTCTTAGGGGCATTAAAACCGTCTTGTTAAGCTACTGTGACCTCCACGTCTCTTCCAAGGGGCATTAAAACCATCTTGTTAAACTACTGTGACCTCCATGTCTCTTCTGAGGGGCATTAAAACCATCTTGTTAAGCTACTGTGTCCTCCACGTCTCTTTCGAGGGGAATTAAAACCATCTTGTTAAGCTACTGTGACCTCCACCACTTTTCAAAGGGGCATTAAAACCATCTTGTTAAGCTACTGTGACCTCCACGTCTCTTCCGAGGGGCATTAAAACCGTCTTGTTAAGCTACTGTGACCTCCACGTCTCTTCCAAGGGGCATTAAAACCGTCCTGTTAAGCTACTGTGACCTCCACGTCTCTTTCGAGGGGAATTAATCCGTCTTGTTAAGCTACTGTGACCTCCACCACTTTTCCAAGGGGCATTAAAACCATCTTGTTAAGCTACTGTGACCTCCACATCTCTTCCGAGGGGCATTAAAAGCGTCTTGTTAAGCTACTGTGACCTCCACGTCTCTTCCAAGGGGCATTAAAACCGTCCTGTTAAGTTACTGTGACCTCCACGTCTCTTTCGAGGGGAATTAAAACTGTCTTGTTAAGCTACTGTGAACTCCACCACTTTTCCAAGGGGCATTAAAACCATCTTGTTAAGCTACTGTGACCTCCACGTCTCTTCCGAGGGGCATTAAAACCGTCTTGTTAAGCTACTGTGACCTCCACATCTCTTCCGAGGGGCATTAAAACCGTCTTGTTAAGCTACTGTGACTTCCACGTCTCTTCTTAGGGGCATTAAAACCGTCTTGTTAAGCTACTGTGACCTCCACGTCTCTTCCAAGGGGCATTAAAACCATCTTGTTAAACTACTGTGACCTCCATGTCTCTTCTGAGGGGCATTAAAACCATCTTGTTAAGCTACTGTGTCCTCCACGTCTCTTTCGAGGGGAATTAAAACCATCTTGTTAAGCTACTGTGACCTCCACCACTTTTCAAAGGGGCATTAAAACCATCTTGTTAAGCTACTGTGACCTCCACTTCTCTTCCGAGGGGCATTAAAACCGTCTTGTTAAGCTACTGTGACCTCCACGTCTCTTCCAAGGGGCATTAAAACCGTCCTGTTAAGCTACTGTGACCTCCACGTCTCTTTCGAGGGGAATTAATCCGTCTTGTTAAGCTACTGTGACCTCCACTACTTTTCCAAGGGCATTAAAACCATCTTGTTAAGCTACTGTGACCTCCACGTCTCTTCCGAGGGGCATTAAAACCGTCTTGTTAAGCTACTGTGACCTCCACCACTTTTCCAAGGGGCATTAAAACCATCTTGTTAAGCTACTGTGACCTCCACGTCTCTTCCGAGCGGCATTAAAACCATCTTGTTAAGCTACTGTGACCTCCACGTCTCTTCCGAGGGGCATTAAAACCGTCCTGTTAAGCTACTGTGACCTCCACGTCTCTTTCGAGGGGAATTAAAACCGTCTTGTTAATCTACTGTGACCTCCACCACTTTTCCAAGGGGCATTAAAACCATCTTGTTAAGCTACTGTGACCTCCACGTCTCTTCCCAGGGGCATTAAAACCGTCTTGTTAAGCTACTGTGACCTCCACGTCTCTTCCGAGTGGCATTAAAATCGTGTTGTTAAGCTACTGTGACCTCCACGTCTCTTCCGAGGGGCATTAAAACCGTCTTGTTAAGCTACTGTGACCTCCACGTCTCTTCCGAGGGGCATTAAAACTGTCTTGTTAAGCTACTGTGACCTCCACGTCTATTTTGAGGGGCATTAAAGCCGTCTTGTTAAGCTACTGTGACCTCCACGTCTCTTCCGAGGGGCATTAAAACCGTCTTGTTAAGCTACTGTGTCCTCCACATCTCTTTCGAGGGGCATTAAAACAGTCTTGTTAAGCTACTGTGACCTCTACCACTTTTCCAAGGGCATTAAAACCGTCTTGTTAAGCTTCTGCGACCACCACCACTTTACCAAGGGTCATTAAAACCGTCTTGTTAAGCTACTGTGACCTCCAAGTCTCTTCCGAGGGGCATTAAAACCATCTTGTTAAGCTACTGTGAGCTCCACATCTCTTCCGAGGGGCATTAAAACCGTCTTGTTAAGCTACTGTGACCTCCACGTCTCTTCCGAGGGGCATTAAAAGCGTCTTGTTAAGCTACTGTGACCTCCATGTCTCTTCCAAGGGGCATTAAAACCGTCCTGTTAAGTTACTGTGACCTCCACGTATCTTCTGAGGGGCATTAAAACCATCTTGTTAAGCTACTGTGTCCTCCACGTCTCTTTCGAGGGGAATTAAAACCGTATTGTTAAGCTACTGTGACCTCCACCACTTTTCAAAGGGGCATTAAAACCATCTTGTTAAGCTACTGTGACCTCCACGTCTCTTCCGAGGGGCATTAAAACCGTCTTGTTAAGCTACTGTGACCGCCACGTCTCTTCCGAGGAGCATTAAAACCGTCTTGCTAAGCTACTGTCACCTCCACGTCTCTTTCGAGGGGCATTAAAACCGTCTTGTTAAGCTACTGTGACCACCACTTTTCCAAGGGGCATTAAAACCGTCTTGTTAAGCTACTGTGACCTCCACGTCTCTTCCGAGGGGCACTAAAACCGTCCTGTTAAGCTACTGTGACCTCCACGTCTCTTTCGAGGGGAATTAAAACCGTCTTGTTAAGCTACTGTGACCTCCACCACTTTTCCAAGGAGCATTAAAATAGTCTTGTTAAGCTACTGTGACCTCCACGTCTCTTCCCAGGGGCATTAAAACCGTCTTGTTAAGCTACTGTGACCTTCACGTCTCTTCCGAGGGGCATTAAAACCATCTTGTTAAGCTACTGTGACCGCCACGTCTCTTCCGAGGGGCATTAAAACCGTCTTGTTAAGCTACTGTGACCTCCACGTCTCTTTCTAGGTGCATTAAAACCGTCTTGTTAAGCTACTGTGACCACCACTTTTCCAAGGGGCATTAAAACCGTCTTGTTAAGCTACTGGGACCTCCAAGTTTCTTCCGAGGGGCATTAAAACTGTCTTGTTAAGCTACTGTGACCTCCACCACTTTTTCGAGGGGCATTAAAACTGTCTTGTTAAGCTTCTGCGACCTCCACCTCTTTACCAAGGGGCATTAAGACTGTATTTTTAAGCTACTGTGACCTCCACGTCTCTTCCGAGGGGCATTAAAACCGTTTTGTTAATCTACTGTGACCTCCACGTCTCTTCGGAGGGGTATTAAAACCGTCTTGTTAAGCTATTTTGACCACGTCTCTTCCGAGGGGCATTAAAACCGTCTTGTTAAGCTACTGTGACCTCCATGTCTCTTTCGAGGGGCATTAAAACCATCTTGTTAAGCTACTGTGACCTCCACGTCTCTTCCAAGGGGCATTAAAACCGTCCTGTTGAGCTACTGGGACCTCCACGTCTCTTCCGAGGGGCAATAAAACCGTCTTGTTAAGCTACTGTGACCTCTACGTCTCTTCTGAGGGGCATTAAAACCGTCTTGTTAAGCTACTGTTACCTCCACCACATTTCCAAGGGGCATTAAAACCGTCTTGTTAAGCTTCTGCGACCTCCACCACTTTACCAAGGGGCAATAAAACCGTCTTGTTAAGCTACTGTGACCTCCGCGTCTCTTCCGAGAGGCATTAAAACCGTTTTGTTAAGCTACTGTGACCTCCACGTCTCTTCCGAGGGGCATTAAAATCGTATTGTTAAGCTACTGTGACCTCCACGTCTCTTCCGAGGGGCATTAAAACCTTCTTGTTAAGCTACTGTGACCTCCACGTCTCTTCCGAGGGGCATTAAAACCGTCTTGTTAAGTTACTGTGACCTCCACGTCTCTTCTGAGGGGCATTAAAACCGTCTTGTTAAGCTACTGTGACCTCCACCACTTTTCCAAGGGGCATTAAAACCGTCTTGTTAAGCTTCTGCGACCTCCACCACTTTAGCAAGGGGCATTAAAACCGTCTTGTTAAGCTACTGTGACCTCCACGTCTCTTCCGAGGGGCATTAAAAGCGTCTTGTTGAGCTACTCTGACCTCCACGTCTCTTCCAAGGGGCATTAAAACCATCTTTTTAAACTACTGTGACCTCCACGTCTCTTCTGAGGGGCATTAAAACCGTCTTGTTAAGCTACTGTGTCCTCCACATCTCTTTCGAGGGGCATTAAAACAGTCTTGTTAAGCTACTGTGACCTCTACCACTTTTCCAAGGGCATTAAAACCGTCTTGTTAAGCTTCTGCGACCTCCACCACTTTACCAAGGGTCATTAAAACCGTCTTGTTAAGCTACTGTGACCTCCACGTCTCTTCCGAGGGGCATTAAAACCGTCTTGTTAAGCTACTGTGAGCTCCACATCTCTTCCGAGGGGCATTAAAACCGTCTTGTTAAGCTACTGTGACCTCCACATCTCTTCCGAGGGGCATTAAAAGCGTCTTGTTAAGCTACTGTGACCTCCACGTCTCTTCCAAGGGGCATTAAAACCGTCCTGTTAAGCTACTGTGACCTCCACGTATCTTTCGAGGGGAATTAAAACTGTCTTGTTAAGCTACTGTGAACTCCACCACTTTTCCAAGGGGCATTAAAACCATCTTGTTAAGCTACTGTGACCTCCACGTCTCTTCCGAGGGGCATTAAAACCATCTTGTTAAGCTACTGTGACCTCCACATCTCTTCCGAGGGGCATTAAAACCGTCTTGTTAAGCTACTGTGACTTCCACGTCTCTTCTTAGGGGCATTAAAACCGTCTTGTTAAGCTACTGTGACCTCCACGTCTCTTCCAAGGGGCATTAAAACCATCTTGTTAAACTACTGTGACCTCCATGTCTCTTCTGAGGGGCATTAAAACCATCTTGTTAAGCTACTGTGTCCTCCACGTCTCTTTCGAGGGGAATTAAAACCATCTTGTTAAGCTACTGTGACCTCCACCACTTTTCAAAGGGGCATTAAAACCATCTTGTTAAGCTACTGTGACCTCCACTTCTCTTCCGAGGGGCATTAAAACCGTCTTGTTAAGCTACTGTGACCTCCACGTCTCTTCCAAGGGGCATTAAAACCGTCCTGTTAAGCTACTGTGACCTCCACGTCTCTTTCGAGGGGAATTAATCCGTCTTGTTAAGCTACTGTGACCTCCACTACTTTTCCAAGGGCATTAAAACCATCTTGTTAAGCTACTGTGACCTCCACGTCTCTTCCGAGGGGCATTAAAACCGTCTTGTTAAGCTACTGTGACCTCCACCACTTTTCCAAGGGGCATTAAAACCATCTTGTTAAGCTACTGTGACCTCCACGTCTCTTCCGAGCGGCATTAAAACCATCTTGTTAAGCTACTGTGACCTCCACGTCTCTTCCGAGGGGCATTAAAACCGTCCTGTTAAGCTACTGTGACCTCCACGTCTCTTTCGAGGGGAATTAAAACCGTCTTGTTAATCTACTGTGACCTCCACCACTTTACCAAGGGTCATTAAAACCGTCTTGTTAAGCTTCTGTGACCTCCACGTCTCTTCCGAGGGGCATTAAAACCGTCTTCTTAAGCTACTGTGAGCTCAACATCTCTTCCGAGGGGCATTAAAACCGTCTTGTTAAGCTACTGTGACCTCCACATCTCTTCCGAGGGGCATTAAAAGCGTCTTGTTAAGCTACTGTGACCTCCACGTCTCTTCCAAGGGGCATTAAAACCGTCCTGTTAAGTTACTGTGACCTCCACGTCTCTTTCGAGGGGAATTAAAACTGTCTTGTTAAGCTACTGTGAACTCCACCACTTTTCCAAGGGGCATTAAAACCATCTTGTTAAGCTACTGTGACCTCCACGTCTCTTCCGAGGGGCATTAAAACCGTCTTGTTAAGCTACTGTGACCTCCACATCTCTTCCGAGGGGCATTAAAACCGTCTTGTTAAGCTACTGTGACTTCCACGTCTCTTCTTAGGGGCATTAAAACCGTCTTGTTAAGCTACTGTGACCTCCACGTCTCTTCCAAGGGGCATTAAAACCATCTTGTTAAACTACTGTGACCTCCATGTCTCTTCTGAGGGGCATTAAAACCATCTTGTTAAGCTACTGTGTCCTCCACGTCTCTTTCGAGGGGAATTAAAACCATCTTGTTAAGCTACTGTGACCTCCACCACTTTTCAAAGGGGCATTAAAACCATCTTGTTAAGCTACTGTGACCTCCACGTCTCTTCCGAGGGGCATTAAAACCGTCTTGTTAAGCTACTGTGACCTCCACGTCTCTTCCAAGGGGCATTAAAACCGTCCTGTTAAGCTACTGTGACCTCCACGTCTCTTTCGAGGGGAATTAATCCGTCTTGTTAAGCTACTGTGACCTCCACCACTTTTCCAAGGGCATTAAAACCATCTTGTTAAGCTACTGTGACCTCCACATCTCTTCCGAGGGGCATTAAAAGCGTCTTGTTAAGCTACTGTGACCTCCACGTCTCTTCCAAGGGGCATTAAAACCGTCCTGTTAAGTTACTGTGACCTCCACGTCTCTTTCGAGGGGAATTAAAACTGTCTTGTTAAGCTACTGTGAACTCCACCACTTTTCCAAGGGGCATTAAAACCATCTTGTTAAGCTACTGTGACCTCCACATCTCTTCCGAGGGGCATTAAAACCGTCTTGTTAAGCTACTGTGACCTCCACATCTCTTCCGAGGGGCATTAAAACCGTCTTGTTAAGCTACTGTGACTTCCACGTCTCTTCTTAGGGGCATTAAAACCGTCTTGTTAAGCTACTGTGACCTCCACGTCTCTTCCAAGGGGCATTAAAACCATCTTGTTAAACTACTGTGACCTCCATGTCTCTTCTGAGGGGCATTAAAACCATCTTGTTAAGCTACTGTGTCCTCCACGTCTCTTTCGAGGGGAATTAAAACCATCTTGTTAAGCTACTGTGACCTCCACCACTTTTCAAAGGGGCATTAAAACCATCTTGTTAAGCTACTGTGACCTCCACTTCTCTTCCGAGGGGCATTAAAACCGTCTTGTTAAGCTACTGTGACCTCCACGTCTCTTCCAAGGGGCATTAAAACCGTCCTGTTAAGCTACTGTGACCTCCACGTCTCTTTCGAGGGGAATTAATCCGTCTTGTTAAGCTACTGTGACCTCCACTACTTTTCCAAGGGCATTAAAACCATCTTGTTAAGCTACTGTGACCTCCACGTCTCTTCCGAGGGGCATTAAAACCGTCTTGTTAAGCTACTGTGACCTCCACCACTTTTCCAAGGGGCATTAAAACCATCTTGTTAAGCTACTGTGACCTCCACGTCTCTTCCGAGCGGCATTAAAACCATCTTGTTAAGCTACTGTGACCTCCACGTCTCTTCCGAGGGGCATTAAAACCGTCCTGTTAAGCTACTGTGACCTCCACGTCTCTTTCGAGGGGAATTAAAACCGTCTTGTTAATCTACTGTGACCTCCACCACTTTTCCAAGGGGCATTAAAACCATCTTGTTAAGCTACTGTGACCTCCACGTCTCTTCCCAGGGGCATTAAAACCGTCTTGTTAAGCTACTGTGACCTCCACGTCTCTTCCGAGTGGCATTAAAATCGTGTTGTTAAGCTACTGTGACCTCCACGTCTCTTCCGAGGGGCATTAAAACCGTCTTGTTAAGCTACTGTGACCTCCACGTCTCTTCCGAGGGGCATTAAAACTGTCTTGTTAAGCTACTGTGACCTCCACGTCTATTTTGAGGGGCATTAAAGCCGTCTTGTTAAGCTACTGTGACCTCCACGTCTCTTCCGAGGGGCATTAAAACCGTCTTGTTAAGCTACTGTGTCCTCCACATCTCTTTCGAGGGGCATTAAAACAGTCTTGTTAAGCTACTGTGACCTCTACCACTTTTCCAAGGGCATTAAAACCGTCTTGTTAAGCTTCTGCGACCACCACCACTTTACCAAGGGTCATTAAAACCGTCTTGTTAAGCTACTGTGACCTCCAAGTCTCTTCCGAGGGGCATTAAAACCATCTTGTTAAGCTACTGTGAGCTCCACATCTCTTCCGAGGGGCATTAAAACCGTCTTGTTAAGCTACTGTGACCTCCACGTCTCTTCCGAGGGGCATTAAAAGCGTCTTGTTAAGCTACTGTGACCTCCATGTCTCTTCCAAGGGGCATTAAAACCGTCCTGTTAAGTTACTGTGACCTCCACGTATCTTCTGAGGGGCATTAAAACCATCTTGTTAAGCTACTGTGTCCTCCACGTCTCTTTCGAGGGGAACTAAAACCGTATTGTTAAGCTACTGTGACCTCCACCACTTTTCAAAGGGGCATTAAAACCATCTTGTTAAGCTACTGTGACCTCCACGTCTCTTCCGAGGGGCATTAAAACCGTCTTGTTAAGCTACTGTGACCGCCACGTCTCTTCCGAGGAGCATTAAAACCGTCTTGCTAAGCTACTGTCACCTCCACGTCTCTTTCGAGGGGCATTAAAACCGTCTTGTTAAGCTACTGTGACCACCACTTTTCCAAGGGGCATTAAAACCGTCTTGTTAAGCTACTGTGACCTCCACGTCTCTTCCGAGGGGCACTAAAACCGTCCTGTTAAGCTACTGTGACCTCCACGTCTCTTTCGAGGGGAATTAAAACCGTCTTGTTAAGCTACTGTGACCTCCACCACTTTTCCAAGGAGCATTAAAATAGTCTTGTTAAGCTACTGTGACCTCCACGTCTCTTCCCAGGGGCATTAAAACCGTCTTGTTAAGCTACTGTGACCTTCACGTCTCTTCCGAGGGGCATTAAAACCATCTTGTTAAGCTACTGTGACCGCCACGTCTCTTCCGAGGGGCATTAAAACCGTCTTGTTAAGCTACTGTGACCTCCACGTCTCTTTCTAGGTGCATTAAAACCGTCTTGTTAAGCTACTGTGACCACCACTTTTCCAAGGGGCATTAAAACCGTCTTGTTAAGCTACTGGGACCTCCAAGTTTCTTCCGAGGGGCATTAAAACTGTCTTGTTAAGCTACTGTGACCTCCACCACTTTTTCGAGGGGCATTAAAACTGTCTTGTTAAGCTTCTGCGACCTCCACCTCTTTACCAAGGGGCATTAAGACTGTATTTTTAAGCTACTGTGACCTCCACGTCTCTTCCGAGGGGCATTAAAACCGTTTTGTTAATCTACTGTGACCTCCACGTCTCTTCGGAGGGGTATTAAAACCGTCTTGTTAAGCTATTTTGACCACGTCTCTTCCGAGGGGCATTAAAACCGTCTTGTTAAGCTACTGTGACCTCCATGTCTCTTTCGAGGGGCATTAAAACCATCTTGTTAAGCTACTGTGACCTCCACGTCTCTTCCAAGGGGCATTAAAACCGTCCTGTTGAGCTACTGGGACCTCCACGTCTCTTCCGAGGGGCAATAAAACCGTCTTGTTAAGCTACTGTGACCTCTACGTCTCTTCTGAGGGGCATTAAAACCGTCTTGTTAAGCTACTGTTACCTCCACCACATTTCCAAGGGGCATTAAAACCGTCTTGTTAAGCTTCTGCGACCTCCACCACTTTACCAAGGGGCAATAAAACCGTCTTGTTAAGCTACTGTGACCTCCGCGTCTCTTCCGAGAGGCATTAAAACCGTTTTGTTAAGCTACTGTGACCTCCACGTCTCTTCCGAGGGGCATTAAAATCGTATTGTTAAGCTACTGTGACCTCCACGTCTCTTCCGAGGGGCATTAAAACCTTCTTGTTAAGCTACTGTGACCTCCACGTCTCTTCCGAGGGGCATTAAAACCGTCTTGTTAAGTTACTGTGACCTCCACGTCTCTTCTGAGGGGCATTAAAACCGTCTTGTTAAGCTACTGTGACCTCCACCACTTTTCCAAGGGGCATTAAAACCGTCTTGTTAAGCTTCTGCGACCTCCACCACTTTAGCAAGGGGCATTAAAACCGTCTTGTTAAGCTACTGTGACCTCCACGTCTCTTCCGAGGGGCATTAAAAGCGTCTTGTTGAGCTACTCTGACCTCCACGTCTCTTCCAAGGGGCATTAAAACCATCTTTTTAAACTACTGTGACCTCCACGTCTCTTCTGAGGGGCATTAAAACCGTCTTGTTAAGCTACTGTGTCCTCCACATCTCTTTCGAGGGGCATTAAAACAGTCTTGTTAAGCTACTGTGACCTCTACCACTTTTCCAAGGGCATTAAAACCGTCTTGTTAAGCTTCTGCGACCTCCACCACTTTACCAAGGGTCATTAAAACCGTCTTGTTAAGCTACTGTGACCTCCACGTCTCTTCCGAGGGGCATTAAAACCGTCTTGTTAAGCTACTGTGAGCTCCACATCTCTTCCGAGGGGCATTAAAACCGTCTTGTTAAGCTACTGTGACCTCCACATCTCTTCCGAGGGGCATTAAAAGCGTCTTGTTAAGCTACTGTGACCTCCACGTCTCTTCCAAGGGGCATTAAAACCGTCCTGTTAAGCTACTGTGACCTCCACGTATCTTTCGAGGGGAATTAAAACTGTCTTGTTAAGCTACTGTGAACTCCACCACTTTTCCAAGGGGCATTAAAACCATCTTGTTAAGCTACTGTGACCTCCACGTCTCTTCCGAGGGGCATTAAAACCATCTTGTTAAGCTACTGTGACCTCCACATCTCTTCCGAGGGGCATTAAAACCGTCTTGTTAAGCTACTGTGATTTCCACGTCTCTTCTTAGGGGCATTAAAACCATCTTGTTAAGCTACTGTGACCTCCATGTCTCTTCCAAGGGGCATTAAAACCATCTTGTTAAACTACTGTGACCTCCATGTCTCTTCTGAGGGGCATTAAAACCATCTTGTTAAGCTACTGTGTCCTCCACGTCTCTTTCGAGAGGAATTAAAACCGTCTTGTTAAGCTACTGTGACCTCCACCACTTTTCCAAGGGGCATTAAAACCATCTTGTTAAGCTACTGTGACCTCCACGTCTCTTCCCAGGGGCATTAAAATCGTCTTGTTAAGCTACTGTGACCTCCACGTCTCTTCCGAGGGGCATTAAAACCGTCTTGTTAAGCTACTGTGACCTCCACGTCTCTTCCGAGTGGCATTAAAATCGTCTTGTTAAGCTACTGTGTCCTCCACGTCTCTTCCGAGGGGCATTAAAACCGTCTTGTTAAGCTACTGTGACCTCCACCACTTTTCAAAGGGGCATTAAAACCATCTTGTTAAGCTACTGTGACCTCCACGTCTCTTCCGAGGGGCATTAAAACCGTCTTGTTAAGCTACTGTGACCTCCACGTCTCTTCCAAGGGGCATTAAAACCGTCCTGTTAAGCTACTGTGACCTCCACGTCTCTTTCGAGGGGAATTAATCCGTCTTGTTAAGCTACTGTGACCTCCACCACTTTTCCAAGGGGCATTAAAACCATCTTGTTAAGCTACTGTGACCTCCACATCTCTTCCGAGGGGCATTAAAAGCGTCTTGTTAAGCTACTGTGACCTCCACGTCTCTTCCAAGGGGCATTAAAACCGTCCTGTTAAGTTACTGTGACCTCCACGTCTCTTTCGAGGGGAATTAAAACTGTCTTGTTAAGCTACTGTGAACTCCACCACTTTTCCAAGGGGCATTAAAACCATCTTGTTAAGCTACTGTGACCTCCACGTCTCTTCCGAGGGGCATTAAAACCGTCTTGTTAAGCTACTGTGACCTCCACATCTCTTCCGAGGGGCATTAAAACCGTCTTGTTAAGCTACTGTGACTTCCACGTCTCTTCTTAGGGGCATTAAAACCGTCTTGTTAAGCTACTGTGACCTCCACGTCTCTTCCAAGGGGCATTAAAACCATCTTGTTAAACTACTGTGACCTCCATGTCTCTTCTGAGGGGCATTAAAACCATCTTGTTAAGCTACTGTGTCCTCCACGTCTCTTTCGAGGGGAATTAAAACCATCTTGTTAAGCTACTGTGACCTCCACCACTTTTCAAAGGGGCATTAAAACCATCTTGTTAAGCTACTGTGACCTCCACTTCTCTTCCGAGGGGCATTAAAACCGTCTTGTTAAGCTACTGTGACCTCCACGTCTCTTCCAAGGGGCATTAAAACCGTCCTGTTAAGCTACTGTGACCTCCACGTCTTTTTCGAGGGGAATTAATCCGTCTTGTTAAGCTACTGTGACCTCCACTACTTTTCCAAGGGCATTAAAACCATCTTGTTAAGCTACTGTGACCTCCACGTCTCTTCCGAGGGGCATTAAAACCGTCTTGTTAAGCTACTGTGACCTCCACCACTTTTCCAAGGGGCATTAAAACCATCTTGTTAAGCTACTGTGACCTCCACGTCTCTTCCGAGCGGCATTAAAACCATCTTGTTAAGCTACTGTGACCTCCACGTCTCTTCCGAGGGGCATTAAAACCGTCCTGTTAAGCTACTGTGACCTCCACGTCTCTTTCGAGGGGAATTAAAACCGTCTTGTTAATCTACTGTGACCTCCACCACTTTTCCAAGGGGCATTAAAACCATCTTGTTAAGCTACTGTGACCTCCACGTCTCTTCCCAGGGGCATTAAAACCGTCTTGTTAAGCTACTGTGACCTCCACGTCTCTTCCGAGTGGCATTAAAATCGTGTTGTTAAGCTACTGTGACCTCCACGTCTCTTCCGAGGGGCATTAAAACCGTCTTGTTAAGCTACTGTGACCTCCACGTCTCTTCCGAGGGGCATTAAAACTGTCTTGTTAAGCTACTGTGACCTCCACGTCTATTTTGAGGGGCATTAAAGCCGTCTTGTTAAGCTACTGTGACCTCCACGTCTCTTCCGAGGGGCATTAAAACCGTCTTGTTAAGCTACTGTGTCCTCCACATCTCTTTCGAGGGGCATTAAAACAGTCTTGTTAAGCTACTGTGACCTCTACCACTTTTCCAAGGGCATTAAAACCGTCTTGTTAAGCTTCTGCGACCACCACCACTTTACCAAGGGTCATTAAAACCGTCTTGTTAAGCTACTGTGACCTCCAAGTCTCTTCCGAGGGGCATTAAAACCATCTTGTTAAGCTACTGTGAGCTCCACATCTCTTCCGAGGGGCATTAAAACCGTCTTGTTAAGCTACTGTGACCTCCACGTCTCTTCCGAGGGGCATTAAAAGCGTCTTGTTAAGCTACTGTGACCTCCATGTCTCTTCCAAGGGGCATTAAAACCGTCCTGTTAAGTTACTGTGACCTCCACGTATCTTCTGAGGGGCATTAAAACCATCTTGTTAAGCTACTGTGTCCTCCACGTCTCTTTCGAGGGGAATTAAAACCGTATTGTTAAGCTACTGTGACCTCCACCACTTTTCAAAGGGGCATTAAAACCATCTTGTTAAGCTACTGTGACCTCCACGTCTCTTCCGAGGGGCATTAAAACCGTCTTGTTAAGCTACTGTGACCGCCACGTCTCTTCCGAGGAGCATTAAAACCGTCTTGCTAAGCTACTGTCACCTCCACGTCTCTTTCGAGGGGCATTAAAACCGTCTTGTTAAGCTACTGTGACCACCACTTTTCCAAGGGGCATTAAAACCGTCTTGTTAAGCTACTGTGACCTCCACGTCTCTTCCGAGGGGCACTAAAACCGTCCTGTTAAGCTACTGTGACCTCCACGTCTCTTTCGAGGGGAATTAAAACCGTCTTGTTAAGCTACTGTGACCTCCACCACTTTTCCAAGGAGCATTAAAATAGTCTTGTTAAGCTACTGTGACCTCCACGTCTCTTCCCAGGGGCATTAAAACCGTCTTGTTAAGCTACTGTGACCTTCACGTCTCTTCCGAGGGGCATTAAAACCATCTTGTTAAGCTACTGTGACCGCCACGTCTCTTCCGAGGGGCATTAAAACCGTCTTGTTAAGCTACTGTGACCTCCACGTCTCTTTCTAGGTGCATTAAAACCGTCTTGTTAAGCTACTGTGACCACCACTTTTCCAAGGGGCATTAAAACCGTCTTGTTAAGCTACTGGGACCTCCAAGTTTCTTCCGAGGGGCATTAAAACTGTCTTGTTAAGCTACTGTGACCTCCACCACTTTTTCGAGGGGCATTAAAACTGTCTTGTTAAGCTTCTGCGACCTCCAACTCTTTACCAAGGGGCATTAAGACTGTATTTTTAAGCTACTGTGACCTCCACGTCTCTTCCGAGGGGCATTAAAACCGTTTTGTTAATCTACTGTGACCTCCACGTCTCTTCGGAGGGGTATTAAAACCGTCTTGTTAAGCTATTTTGACCACGTCTCTTCCGAGGGGCATTAAAACCGTCTTGTTAAGCTACTGTGACCTCCATGTCTCTTTCGAGGGGCATTAAAGCCATCTTGTTAAGCTACTGTGACCTCCACGTCTCTTCCAAGGGGCATTAAAACCGTCCTGTTGAGCTACTGGGACCTCCACGTCTCTTCCGAGGGGCAATAAAACCGTCTTGTTAAGCTACTGTGACCTCTACGTCTCTTCTGAGGGGCATTAAAACCGTCTTGTTAAGCTACTGTTACCTCCACCACATTTCCAAGGGGCATTAAAACCGTCTTGTTAAGCTTCTGCGACCTCCACCACTTTACCAAGGGGCAATAAAACC
Source organism: Phyllobates terribilis (assembly GCF_046119375.1). Classification (NCBI taxonomy): domain Eukaryota; kingdom Metazoa; phylum Chordata; class Amphibia; order Anura; family Dendrobatidae; genus Phyllobates; species Phyllobates terribilis. Next base: position 774,885,801 of record NW_027362761.1, on the reverse strand, counting down.
GTCTTGTTAAGCTACTGTGACCTCCGCGTCTCTTCCGAGAGGCATTAAAACCGTTTTGTTAAGCTACTGTGACCTCCACGTCTCTTCCGAGGGGCATTAAAATCGTATTGTTAAGCTACTGTGACCTCCACGTCTCTTCCGAGGGGCATTAAAACCTTCTTGTTAAGCTACTGTGACCTCCACGTCTCTTCCGAGGGGCATTAAAACCGTCTTGTTAAGTTACTGTGACCTCCACGTCTCTTCTGAGGGGCATTAAAACCGTCTTGTTAAGCTACTGTGACCTCCACCACTTTTCCAAGGGGCATTAAAACCGTCTTGTTAAGCTTCTGCGACCTCCACCACTTTAGCAAGGGGCATTAAAACCGTCTTGTTAAGCTGCTGTGACCTCCACGTCTCTTCCGAGGGGCATTAAAAGCGTCTTGTTGAGCTACTCTGACCTCCACGTCTCTTCCAAGGGGCATTAAAACCATCTTTTTAAACTACTGTGACCTCCACGTCTCTTCTGAGGGGCATTAAAACCGTCTTGTTAAGCTACTGTGTCCTCCACATCTCTTTCGAGGGGCATTAAAACAGTCTTGTTAAGCTACTGTGACCTCTACCACTTTTCCAAGGGCATTAAAACCGTCTTGTTAAGCTTCTGCGACCTCCACCACTTTACCAAGGGTCATTAAAACCGTCTTGTTAAGCTACTGTGACCTCCACGTCTCTTCCGAGGGGCATTAAAACCGTCTTGTTAAGCTACTGTGAGCTCCACATCTCTTCCGAGGGGCATTAAAACCGTCTTGTTAAGCTACTGTGACCTCCACATCTCTTCCGAGGGGCATTAAAAGCGTCTTGTTAAGCTACTGTGACCTCCACGTCTCTTCCAAGGGGCATTAAAACCGTCCTGTTAAGCTACTGTGACCTCCACGTATCTTTCGAGGGGAATTAAAACTGTCTTGTTAAGCTACTGTGAACTCCACCACTTTTCCAAGGGGCATTAAAACCATCTTGTTAAGCTACTGTGACCTCCACGTCTCTTCCGAGGGGCATTAAAACCATCTTGTTAAGCTACTGTGACCTCCACATCTCTTCCGAGGGGCATTAAAACCGTCTTGTTAAGCTACTGTGACTTCCACGTCTCTTCTTAGGGGCATTAAAACCGTCTTGTTAAGCTACTGTGACCTCCACGTCTCTTCCAAGGGGCATTAAAACCATCTTGTTAAACTACTGTGACCTCCATGTCTCTTCTGAGGGGCATTAAAACCATCTTGTTAAGCTACTGTGTCCTCCACGTCTCTTTCGAGGGGAATTAAAACCATCTTGTTAAGCTACTGTGACCTCCACCACTTTTCAAAGGGGCATTAAAACCATCTTGTTAAGCTACTGTGACCTCCACTTCTCTTCCGAGGGGCATTAAAACCGTCTTGTTAAGCTACTGTGACCTCCACGTCTCTTCCAAGGGGCATTAAAACCGTCCTGTTAAGCTACTGTGACCTCCACGTCTCTTTCGAGGGGAATTAATCCGTCTTGTTAAGCTACTGTGACCTCCACTACTTTTCCAAGGGCATTAAAACCATCTTGTTAAGCTACTGTGACCTCCACGTCTCTTCCGAGGGGCATTAAAACCGTCTTGTTAAGCTACTGTGACCTCCACCACTTTTCCAAGGGGCATTAAAACCATCTTGTTAAGCTACTGTGACCTCCACGTCTCTTCCGAGCGGCATTAAAACCATCTTGTTAAGCTACTGTGACCTCCACGTCTCTTCCGAGGGGCATTAAAACCGTCCTGTTAAGCTACTGTGACCTCCACGTCTCTTTCGAGGGGAATTAAAACCGTCTTGTTAATCTACTGTGACCTCCACCACTTTACCAAGGGTCATTAAAACCGTCTTGTTAAGCTTCTGTGACCTCCACGTCTCTTCCGAGGGGCATTAAAACCGTCTTCTTAAGCTACTGTGAGCTCAACATCTCTTCCGAGGGGCATTAAAACCGTCTTGTTAAGCTACTGTGACCTCCACATCTCTTCCGAGGGGCATTAAAAGCGTCTTGTTAAGCTACTGTGACCTCCACGTCTCTTCCAAGGGGCATTAAAACCGTCCTGTTAAGTTACTGTGACCTCCACGTCTCTTTCGAGGGGAATTAAAACTGTCTTGTTAAGCTACTGTGAACTCCACCACTTTTCCAAGGGGCATTAAAACCATCTTGTTAAGCTACTGTGACCTCCACGTCTCTTCCGAGGGGCATTAAAACCGTCTTGTTAAGCTACTGTGACCTCCACATCTCTTCCGAGGGGCATTAAAACCGTCTTGTTAAGCTACTGTGACTTCCACGTCTCTTCTTAGGGGCATTAAAACCGTCTTGTTAAGCTACTGTGACCTCCACGTCTCTTCCAAGGGGCATTAAAACCATCTTGTTAAACTACTGTGACCTCCATGTCTCTTCTGAGGGGCATTAAAACCATCTTGTTAAGCTACTGTGTCCTCCACGTCTCTTTCGAGGGGAATTAAAACCATCTTGTTAAGCTACTGTGACCTCCACCACTTTTCAAAGGGGCATTAAAACCATCTTGTTAAGCTACTGTGACCTCCACGTCTCTTCCGAGGAGCATTAAAACCGTCTTGTTAAGCTACTGTGACCTCCACGTCTCTTCCAAGGGGCATTAAAACCGTCCTGTTAAGCTACTGTGACCTCCACGTCTCTTTCGAGGGGAATTAATCCGTCTTGTTAAGCTACTGTGACCTCCACCACTTTTCCAAGGGCATTAAAACCATCTTGTTAAGCTACTGTGACCTCCACATCTCTTCCGAGGGGCATTAAAAGCGTCTTGTTAAGCTACTGTGACCTCCACGTCTCTTCCAAGGGGCATTAAAACCGTCCTGTTAAGTTACTGTGACCTCCACGTCTCTTTCGAGGGGAATTAAAACTGTCTTGTTAAGCTACTGTGAACTCCACCACTTTTCCAAGGGGCATTAAAACCATCTTGTTAAGCTACTGTGACCTCCACGTCTCTTCCGAGGGGCATTAAAACCGTCTTGTTAAGCTACTGTGACCTCCACATCTCTTCCGAGGGGCATTAAAACCGTCTTGTTAAGCTACTGTGACTTCCACGTCTCTTCTTAGGGGCATTAAAACCGTCTTGTTAAGCTACTGTGACCTCCACGTCTCTTCCAAGGGGCATTAAAACCATCTTGTTAAACTACTGTGACCTCCATGTCTCTTCTGAGGGGCATTAAAACCATCTTGTTAAGCTACTGTGTCCTCCACGTCTCTTTCGAGGGGAATTAAAACCATCTTGTTAAGCTACTGTGACCTCCACCACTTTTCAAAGGGGCATTAAAACCATCTTGTTAAGCTACTGTGACCTCCACTTCTCTTCCGAGGGGCATTAAAACCGTCTTGTTAAGCTACTGTGACCTCCACGTCTCTTCCAAGGGGCATTAAAACCGTCCTGTTAAGCTACTGTGACCTCCACGTCTCTTTCGAGGGGAATTAATCCGTCTTGTTAAGCTACTGTGACCTCCACTACTTTTCCAAGGGCATTAAAACCATCTTGTTAAGCTACTGTGACCTCCACGTCTCTTCCGAGGGGCATTAAAACCGTCTTGTTAAGCTACTGTGACCTCCACCACTTTTCCAAGGGGCATTAAAACCATCTTGTTAAGCTACTGTGACCTCCACGTCTCTTCCGAGCGGCATTAAAACCATCTTGTTAAGCTACTGTGACCTCCACGTCTCTTCCGAGGGGCATTAAAACCGTCCTGTTAAGCTACTGTGACCTCCACGTCTCTTTCGAGGGGAATTAAAACCGTCTTGTTAATCTACTGTGACCTCCACCACTTTTCCAAGGGGCATTAAAACCATCTTGTTAAGCTACTGTGACCTCCACGTCTCTTCCCAGGGGCATTAAAACCGTCTTGTTAAGCTACTGTGACCTCCACGTCTCTTCCGAGTGGCATTAAAATCGTGTTGTTAAGCTACTGTGACCTCCACGTCTCTTCCGAGGGGCATTAAAACCGTCTTGTTAAGCTACTGTGACCTCCACGTCTCTTCCGAGGGGCATTAAAACTGTCTTGTTAAGCTACTGTGACCTCCACGTCTATTTTGAGGGGCATTAAAGCCGTCTTGTTAAGCTACTGTGACCTCCACGTCTCTTCCGAGGGGCATTAAAACCGTCTTGTTAAGCTACTGTGTCCTCCACATCTCTTTCGAGGGGCATTAAAACAGTCTTGTTAAGCTACTGTGACCTCTACCACTTTTCCAAGGGCATTAAAACCGTCTTGTTAAGCTTCTGCGACCACCACCACTTTACCAAGGGTCATTAAAACCGTCTTGTTAAGCTACTGTGACCTCCAAGTCTCTTCCGAGGGGCATTAAAACCATCTTGTTAAGCTACTGTGAGCTCCACATCTCTTCCGAGGGGCATTAAAACCGTCTTGTTAAGCTACTGTGACCTCCACGTCTCTTCCGAGGGGCATTAAAAGCGTCTTGTTAAGCTACTGTGACCTCCATGTCTCTTCCAAGGGGCATTAAAACCGTCCTGTTAAGTTACTGTGACCTCCACGTATCTTCTGAGGGGCATTAAAACCATCTTGTTAAGCTACTGTGTCCTCCACGTCTCTTTCGAGGGGAATTAAAACCGTATTGTTAAGCTACTGTGACCTCCACCACTTTTCAAAGGGGCATTAAAACCATCTTGTTAAGCTACTGTGACCTCCACGTCTCTTCCGAGGGGCATTAAAACCGTCTTGTTAAGCTACTGTGACCGCCACGTCTCTTCCGAGGAGCATTAAAACCGTCTTGCTAAGCTACTGTCACCTCCACGTCTCTTTCGAGGGGCATTAAAACCGTCTTGTTAAGCTACTGTGACCACCACTTTTCCAAGGGGCATTAAAACCGTCTTGTTAAGCTACTGTGACCTCCACGTCTCTTCCGAGGGGCACTAAAACCGTCCTGTTAAGCTACTGTGACCTCCACGTCTCTTTCGAGGGGAATTAAAACCGTCTTGTTAAGCTACTGTGACCTCCACCACTTTTCCAAGGAGCATTAAAATAGTCTTGTTAAGCTACTGTGACCTCCACGTCTCTTCCCAGGGGCATTAAAACCGTCTTGTTAAGCTACTGTGACCTTCACGTCTCTTCCGAGGGGCATTAAAACCATCTTGTTAAGCTACTGTGACCGCCACGTCTCTTCCGAGGGGCATTAAAACCGTCTTGTTAAGCTACTGTGACCTCCACGTCTCTTTCTAGGTGCATTAAAACCGTCTTGTTAAGCTACTGTGACCACCACTTTTCCAAGGGGCATTAAAACCGTCTTGTTAAGCTACTGGGACCTCCAAGTTTCTTCCGAGGGGCATTAAAACTGTCTTGTTAAGCTACTGTGACCTCCACCACTTTTTCGAGGGGCATTAAAACTGTCTTGTTAAGCTTCTGCGACCTCCACCTCTTTACCAAGGGGCATTAAGACTGTATTTTTAAGCTACTGTGACCTCCACGTCTCTTCCGAGGGGCATTAAAACCGTTTTGTTAATCTACTGTGACCTCCACGTCTCTTCGGAGGGGTATTAAAACCGTCTTGTTAAGCTATTTTGACCACGTCTCTTCCGAGGGGCATTAAAACCGTCTTGTTAAGCTACTGTGACCTCCATGTCTCTTTCGAGGGGCATTAAAACCATCTTGTTAAGCTACTGTGACCTCCACGTCTCTTCCAAGGGGCATTAAAACCGTCCTGTTGAGCTACTGGGACCTCCACGTCTCTTCCGAGGGGCAATAAAACCGTCTTGTTAAGCTACTGTGACCTCTACGTCTCTTCTGAGGGGCATTAAAACCGTCTTGTTAAGCTACTGTTACCTCCACCACATTTCCAAGGGGCATTAAAACCGTCTTGTTAAGCTTCTGCGACCTCCACCACTTTACCAAGGGGCAATAAAACCGTCTTGTTAAGCTACTGTGACCTCCGCGTCTCTTCCGAGAGGCATTAAAACCGTTTTGTTAAGCTACTGTGACCTCCACGTCTCTTCCGAGGGGCATTAAAATCGTATTGTTAAGCTACTGTGACCTCCACGTCTCTTCCGAGGGGCATTAAAACCTTCTTGTTAAGCTACTGTGACCTCCACGTCTCTTCCGAGGGGCATTAAAACCGTCTTGTTAAGTTACTGTGACCTCCACGTCTCTTCTGAGGGGCATTAAAACCGTCTTGTTAAGCTACTGTGACCTCCACCACTTTTCCAAGGGGCATTAAAACCGTCTTGTTAAGCTTCTGCGACCTCCACCACTTTAGCAAGGGGCATTAAAACCGTCTTGTTAAGCTGCTGTGACCTCCACGTCTCTTCCGAGGGGCATTAAAAGCGTCTTGTTGAGCTACTCTGACCTCCACGTCTCTTCCAAGGGGCATTAAAACCATCTTTTTAAACTACTGTGACCTCCACGTCTCTTCTGAGGGGCATTAAAACCGTCTTGTTAAGCTACTGTGTCCTCCACATCTCTTTCGAGGGGCATTAAAACAGTCTTGTTAAGCTACTGTGACCTCTACCACTTTTCCAAGGGCATTAAAACCGTCTTGTTAAGCTTCTGCGACCTCCACCACTTTACCAAGGGTCATTAAAACCGTCTTGTTAAGCTACTGTGACCTCCACGTCTCTTCCGAGGGGCATTAAAACCGTCTTGTTAAGCTACTGTGAGCTCCACATCTCTTCCGAGGGGCATTAAAACCGTCTTGTTAAGCTACTGTGACCTCCACATCTCTTCCGAGGGGCATTAAAAGCGTCTTGTTAAGCTACTGTGACCTCCACGTCTCTTCCAAGGGGCATTAAAACCGTCCTGTTAAGCTACTGTGACCTCCACGTATCTTTCGAGGGGAATTAAAACTGTCTTGTTAAGCTACTGTGAACTCCACCACTTTTCCAAGGGGCATTAAAACCATCTTGTTAAGCTACTGTGACCTCCACGTCTCTTCCGAGGGGCATTAAAACCATCTTGTTAAGCTACTGTGACCTCCACATCTCTTCCGAGGGGCATTAAAACCGTCTTGTTAAGCTACTGTGACTTCCACGTCTCTTCTTAGGGGCATTAAAACCGTCTTGTTAAGCTACTGTGACCTCCACGTCTCTTCCAAGGGGCATTAAAACCATCTTGTTAAACTACTGTGACCTCCATGTCTCTTCTGAGGGGCATTAAAACCATCTTGTTAAGCTACTGTGTCCTCCACGTCTCTTTCGAGGGGAATTAAAACCATCTTGTTAAGCTACTGTGACCTCCACCACTTTTCAAAGGGGCATTAAAACCATCTTGTTAAGCTACTGTGACCTCCACTTCTCTTCCGAGGGGCATTAAAACCGTCTTGTTAAGCTACTGTGACCTCCACGTCTCTTCCAAGGGGCATTAAAACCGTCCTGTTAAGCTACTGTGACCTCCACGTCTCTTTCGAGGGGAATTAATCCGTCTTGTTAAGCTACTGTGACCTCCACTACTTTTCCAAGGGCATTAAAACCATCTTGTTAAGCTACTGTGACCTCCACGTCTCTTCCGAGGGGCATTAAAACCGTCTTGTTAAGCTACTGTGACCTCCACCACTTTTCCAAGGGGCATTAAAACCATCTTGTTAAGCTACTGTGACCTCCACGTCTCTTCCGAGCGGCATTAAAACCATCTTGTTAAGCTACTGTGACCTCCACGTCTCTTCCGAGGGGCATTAAAACCGTCCTGTTAAGCTACTGTGACCTCCACGTCTCTTTCGAGGGGAATTAAAACCGTCTTGTTAATCTACTGTGACCTCCACCACTTTACCAAGGGTCATTAAAACCGTCTTGTTAAGCTTCTGTGACCTCCACGTCTCTTCCGAGGGGCATTAAAACCGTCTTCTTAAGCTACTGTGAGCTCAACATCTCTTCCGAGGGGCATTAAAACCGTCTTGTTAAGCTACTGTGACCTCCACATCTCTTCCGAGGGGCATTAAAAGCGTCTTGTTAAGCTACTGTGACCTCCACGTCTCTTCCAAGGGGCATTAAAACCGTCCTGTTAAGTTACTGTGACCTCCACGTCTCTTTCGAGGGGAATTAAAACTGTCTTGTTAAGCTACTGTGAACTCCACCACTTTTCCAAGGGGCATTAAAACCATCTTGTTAAGCTACTGTGACCTCCACGTCTCTTCCGAGGGGCATTAAAACCGTCTTGTTAAGCTACTGTGACCTCCACATCTCTTCCGAGGGGCATTAAAACCGTCTTGTTAAGCTACTGTGACTTCCACGTCTCTTCTTAGGGGCATTAAAACCGTCTTGTTAAGCTACTGTGACCTCCACGTCTCTTCCAAGGGGCATTAAAACCATCTTGTTAAACTACTGTGACCTCCATGTCTCTTCTGAGGGGCATTAAAACCATCTTGTTAAGCTACTGTGTCCTCCACGTCTCTTTCGAGGGGAATTAAAACCATCTTGTTAAGCTACTGTGACCTCCACCACTTTTCAAAGGGGCATTAAAACCATCTTGTTAAGCTACTGTGACCTCCACGTCTCTTCCGAGGGGCATTAAAACCGTCTTGTTAAGCTACTGTGACCTCCACGTCTCTTCCAAGGGGCATTAAAACCGTCCTGTTAAGCTACTGTGACCTCCACGTCTCTTTCGAGGGGAATTAATCCGTCTTGTTAAGCTACTGTGACCTCCACCACTTTTCCAAGGGCATTAAAACCATCTTGTTAAGCTACTGTGACCTCCACATCTCTTCCGAGGGGCATTAAAAGCGTCTTGTTAAGCTACTGTGACCTCCACGTCTCTTCCAAGGGGCATTAAAACCGTCCTGTTAAGTTACTGTGACCTCCACGTCTCTTTCGAGGGGAATTAAAACTGTCTTGTTAAGCTACTGTGAACTCCACCACTTTTCCAAGGGGCATTAAAACCATCTTGTTAAGCTACTGTGACCTCCACGTCTCTTCCGAGGGGCATTAAAACCGTCTTGTTAAGCTACTGTGACCTCCACATCTCTTCCGAGGGGCATTAAAACCGTCTTGTTAAGCTACTGTGACTTCCACGTCTCTTCTTAGGGGCATTAAAACCGTCTTGTTAAGCTACTGTGACCTCCACGTCTCTTCCAAGGGGCATTAAAACCATCTTGTTAAACTACTGTGACCTCCATGTCTCTTCTGAGGGGCATTAAAACCATCTTGTTAAGCTACTGTGTCCTCCACGTCTCTTTCGAGGGGAATTAAAACCATCTTGTTAAGCTACTGTGACCTCCACCACTTTTCAAAGGGGCATTAAAACCATCTTGTTAAGCTACTGTGACCTCCACTTCTCTTCCGAGGGGCATTAAAACCGTCTTGTTAAGCTACTGTGACCTCCACGTCTCTTCCAAGGGGCATTAAAACCGTCCTGTTAAGCTACTGTGACCTCCACGTCTCTTTCGAGGGGAATTAATCCGTCTTGTTAAGCTACTGTGACCTCCACTACTTTTCCAAGGGCATTAAAACCATCTTGTTAAGCTACTGTGACCTCCACGTCTCTTCCGAGGGGCATTAAAACCGTCTTGTTAAGCTACTGTGACCTCCACCACTTTTCCAAGGGGCATTAAAACCATCTTGTTAAGCTACTGTGACCTCCACGTCTCTTCCGAGCGGCATTAAAACCATCTTGTTAAGCTACTGTGACCTCCACGTCTCTTCCGAGGGGCATTAAAACCGTCCTGTTAAGCTACTGTGACCTCCACGTCTCTTTCGAGGGGAATTAAAACCGTCTTGTTAATCTACTGTGACCTCCACCACTTTTCCAAGGGGCATTAAAACCATCTTGTTAAGCTACTGTGACCTCCACGTCTCTTCCCAGGGGCATTAAAACCGTCTTGTTAAGCTACTGTGACCTCCACGTCTCTTCCGAGTGGCATTAAAATCGTGTTGTTAAGCTACTGTGACCTCCACGTCTCTTCCGAGGGGCATTAAAACCGTCTTGTTAAGCTACTGTGACCTCCACGTCTCTTCCGAGGGGCATTAAAACTGTCTTGTTAAGCTACTGTGACCTCCACGTCTATTTTGAGGGGCATTAAAGCCGTCTTGTTAAGCTACTGTGACCTCCACGTCTCTTCCGAGGGGCATTAAAACCGTCTTGTTAAGCTACTGTGTCCTCCACATCTCTTTCGAGGGGCATTAAAACAGTCTTGTTAAGCTACTGTGACCTCTACCACTTTTCCAAGGGCATTAAAACCGTCTTGTTAAGCTTCTGCGACCACCACCACTTTACCAAGGGTCATTAAAACCGTCTTGTTAAGCTACTGTGACCTCCAAGTCTCTTCCGAGGGGCATTAAAACCATCTTGTTAAGCTACTGTGAGCTCCACATCTCTTCCGAGGGGCATTAAAACCGTCTTGTTAAGCTACTGTGACCTCCACGTCTCTTCCGAGGGGCATTAAAAGCGTCTTGTTAAGCTACTGTGACCTCCATGTCTCTTCCAAGGGGCATTAAAACCGTCCTGTTAAGTTACTGTGACCTCCACGTATCTTCTGAGGGGCATTAAAACCATCTTGTTAAGCTACTGTGTCCTCCACGTCTCTTTCGAGGGGAATTAAAACCGTATTGTTAAGCTACTGTGACCTCCACCACTTTTCAAAGGGGCATTAAAACCATCTTGTTAAGCTACTGTGACCTCCACGTCTCTTCCGAGGGGCATTAAAACCGTCTTGTTAAGCTACTGTGACCGCCACGTCTCTTCCGAGGAGCATTAAAACCGTCTTGCTAAGCTACTGTCACCTCCACGTCTCTTTCGAGGGGCATTAAAACCGTCTTGTTAAGCTACTGTGACCACCACTTTTCCAAGGGGCATTAAAACCGTCTTGTTAAGCTACTGTGACCTCCACGTCTCTTCCGAGGGGCACTAAAACCGTCCTGTTAAGCTACTGTGACCTCCACGTCTCTTTCGAGGGGAATTAAAACCGTCTTGTTAAGCTACTGTGACCTCCACCACTTTTCCAAGGAGCATTAAAATAGTCTTGTTAAGCTACTGTGACCTCCACGTCTCTTCCCAGGGGCATTAAAACCGTCTTGTTAAGCTACTGTGACCTTCACGTCTCTTCCGAGGGGCATTAAAACCATCTTGTTAAGCTACTGTGACCGCCACGTCTCTTCCGAGGGGCATTAAAACCGTCTTGTTAAGCTACTGTGACCTCCACGTCTCTTTCTAGGTGCATTAAAACCGTCTTGTTAAGCTACTGTGACCACCACTTTTCCAAGGGGCATTAAAACCGTCTTGTTAAGCTACTGGGACCTCCAAGTTTCTTCCGAGGGGCATTAAAACTGTCTTGTTAAGCTACTGTGACCTCCACCACTTTTTCGAGGGGCATTAAAACTGTCTTGTTAAGCTTCTGCGACCTCCACCTCTTTACCAAGGGGCATTAAGACTGTATTTTTAAGCTACTGTGACCTCCACGTCTCTTCCGAGGGGCATTAAAACCGTTTTGTTAATCTACTGTGACCTCCACGTCTCTTCGGAGGGGTATTAAAACCGTCTTGTTAAGCTATTTTGACCACGTCTCTTCCGAGGGGCATTAAAACCGTCTTGTTAAGCTACTGTGACCTCCATGTCTCTTTCGAGGGGCATTAAAACCATCTTGTTAAGCTACTGTGACCTCCACGTCTCTTCCAAGGGGCATTAAAACCGTCCTGTTGAGCTACTGGGACCTCCACGTCTCTTCCGAGGGGCAATAAAACCGTCTTGTTAAGCTACTGTGACCTCTACGTCTCTTCTGAGGGGCATTAAAACCGTCTTGTTAAGCTACTGTTACCTCCACCACATTTCCAAGGGGCATTAAAACCGTCTTGTTAAGCTTCTGCGACCTCCACCACTTTACCAAGGGGCAATAAAACCGTCTTGTTAAGCTACTGTGACCTCCGCGTCTCTTCCGAGAGGCATTAAAACCGTTTTGTTAAGCTACTGTGACCTCCACGTCTCTTCCGAGGGGCATTAAAATCGTATTGTTAAGCTACTGTGACCTCCACGTCTCTTCCGAGGGGCATTAAAACCTTCTTGTTAAGCTACTGTGACCTCCACGTCTCTTCCGAGGGGCATTAAAACCGTCTTGTTAAGTTACTGTGACCTCCACGTCTCTTCTGAGGGGCATTAAAACCGTCTTGTTAAGCTACTGTGACCTCCACCACTTTTCCAAGGGGCATTAAAACCGTCTTGTTAAGCTTCTGCGACCTCCACCACTTTAGCAAGGGGCATTAAAACCGTCTTGTTAAGCTACTGTGACCTCCACGTCTCTTCCGAGGGGCATTAAAAGCGTCTTGTTGAGCTACTCTGACCTCCACGTCTCTTCCAAGGGGCATTAAAACCATCTTTTTAAACTACTGTGACCTCCACGTCTCTTCTGAGGGGCATTAAAACCGTCTTGTTAAGCTACTGTGTCCTCCACATCTCTTTCGAGGGGCATTAAAACAGTCTTGTTAAGCTACTGTGACCTCTACCACTTTTCCAAGGGCATTAAAACCGTCTTGTTAAGCTTCTGCGACCTCCACCACTTTACCAAGGGTCATTAAAACCGTCTTGTTAAGCTACTGTGACCTCCACGTCTCTTCCGAGGGGCATTAAAACCGTCTTGTTAAGCTACTGTGAGCTCCACATCTCTTCCGAGGGGCATTAAAACCGTCTTGTTAAGCTACTGTGACCTCCACATCTCTTCCGAGGGGCATTAAAAGCGTCTTGTTAAGCTACTGTGACCTCCACGTCTCTTCCAAGGGGCATTAAAACCGTCCTGTTAAGCTACTGTGACCTCCACGTATCTTTCGAGGGGAATTAAAACTGTCTTGTTAAGCTACTGTGAACTCCACCACTTTTCCAAGGGGCATTAAAACCATCTTGTTAAGCTACTGTGACCTCCACGTCTCTTCCGAGGGGCATTAAAACCATCTTGTTAAGCTACTGTGACCTCCACATCTCTTCCGAGGGGCATTAAAACCGTCTTGTTAAGCTACTGTGATTTCCACGTCTCTTCTTAGGGGCATTAAAACCATCTTGTTAAGCTACTGTGACCTCCATGTCTCTTCCAAGGGGCATTAAAACCATCTTGTTAAACTACTGTGACCTCCATGTCTCTTCTGAGGGGCATTAAAACCATCTTGTTAAGCTACTGTGTCCTCCACGTCTCTTTCGAGAGGAATTAAAACCGTCTTGTTAAGCTACTGTGACCTCCACCACTTTTCCAAGGGGCATTAAAACCATCTTGTTAAGCTACTGTGACCTCCACGTCTCTTCCCAGGGGCATTAAAATCGTCTTGTTAAGCTACTGTGACCTCCACGTCTCTTCCGAGGGGCATTAAAACCGTCTTGTTAAGCTACTGTGACCTCCACGTCTCTTCCGAGTGGCATTAAAATCGTCTTGTTAAGCTACTGTGACCTCCACGTCTCTTCCGAGGGGCATTAAAACCGTCTTGTTAAGCTACTGTGACCTCCACGTCTCTTCCGAGGGGCATTAAAACTGTCTTGTTAAGCTACTGTGACCTCCACGTCTATTTTGAGGGGCATTAAAGCCGTCTTGTTAAGCTACTGTGACCTCCACGTCTCTTCCGAGGGGCATTAAAACCGTCTTGTTAAGCTACTGTGTCCTCCACATCTCTTTCGAGGGGCATTAAAACAGTCTTGTTAAGCTACTGTGACCTCTACCACTTATCCAAGGGCATTAAAACCGTCTTGTTAAGCTTCTGCGACCACCACCACTTTACCAAGGGTCATTAAAACCGTCTTGTTAAGCTACTGTGACCTCCACGTCTCTTTCGAGGGGAATTAAAACCGTCTTGTTAAGCTACTGTGACCTCCACCACTTTACCAAGGGGCATTAAAACCGTCTTGTTAAGCTACTGTGTCCTCCACATCTCTTTCGAGGGGCATTAAAACAGTCTTGTTAAGCTACTGTGACGTCTACCACTTTTCCAAGGGCATTAAAACCGTCTTGTTAAGCTTCTGCGACCTCCACCACTTTACCAAGGGTCATTAAAACCGTCTTGTTAAGCTACTGTGACCTCCACGTCTCTTCCAAGGGGCATTAAAACTGTCTGGTTAAGCTACTGTGACCTCCACGTATCTTTCGAGGGGAATTAAAACTGTCTTGTTAAGCTACTGTGAACTCCACCACTTTTCCAAGGGGCATTAAAACCATCTTGTTAAGCTACTGTGACCTTCACGTCTCTTCCGAGGGGCATTAAAACCGTCTTGTTAAGCTACTGTGACCTCCACATCTCTTCCGAGGGGCATTAAAACCGTCTTGTTAAGCTACTGTGACTTCCATGTCTCTTCTTAGGGGCATTAAAACCATCTTGTTAAGCTACTGTGACCTACACGTCTCTTCCAAGGGGCATTAAAACCATCTTGTTAAACTACTGTGACCTCCATGTCTCTTCTGAGGGGCATTAAAACCATCTTGTTAAGCTACTGTGTCCTCCACGTCTCTTTCGAGGGGAATTAAAACCGTCTTGTTAAGCTACTGTGACCTCCACCACTTTTCAAAGGGGCATTAAAACCATCTTGTTAAGCTACTGTGACCTCCACGTCTCTTCCGAGGGGCATTAAAACCGTCGTGTTAAGCTACTGTGACCTCCACGTCTCTTTCGAGGGGAATTAAACCGTCTTGTTAAGCTACTGTGACCTCCACCATTTTTTCAAGGGGCATTAAAACCGTCTTGTTAAGCTACTGTGACCTCCACATCTCTTCCGAGGGGCATTAAAAGCGTCTTGTTAAGCTACTGTGACCTCCACGTCTCTTCCAAGGGGCATTAAAACCGTCCTGTTAAGCTACTGTGACCTCCACGTATCTTTCGAGGGGAATTAAAACTGTCTTGTTAAGCTACTGTGAACTCCACCACTTTTCCAAGGGGCATTAAAACCATCTTGTTAGGCTACTGTGACCTCCACGTCTCTTCCAAGGGGCATTAAAACCATCTTGTTAAACTACTGTGACCTCCATGTCTCTTCTGAGGGACATTAAAACCATCTTGTTAAGCTACTGTGTCCTCCACGTCTCTTTCGAGGGGAATTAAACCATCTTGTTAAGCTACTGTGACCTCCACCATTTTTCCAAGGGGCATTAAAACAGTCTTGTTAAGCTACTGTGACCTCCACATCTCTTCCGAGGGGCATTAAAAGCGTCTTGTTAAGCTACTGTGACCTCCACGTCTCTTCCAAGGGGCATTAAAACCGTCCTGTTAAGCTACTGTGACCTCCACGTATCTTTCGAGGGGAATTAAAACTGTCTTGTTAAGCTACTGTGAACTCCACCACTTTTCCAAGGGGCATTAAAACCATCTTGTTAAGCTACTGTGACCTCCACGTCTCTTCCAAGGGGCATTAAAACCATCTTGTTAAACTACTGTGACCTCCATGTCTCTTCTGAGGGGCATTAAAACCATCTTGTTAAGCTACTGTGTCCTCCACGTCTCTTTCGAGGGGAATTAAAACCGTCTTGTTAAGCTACTGTGACCTCCACCACTTTTCCAAGGGGCATTAAAACCATCTTGTTAAGCTACTGTGACCTCCACGTCTCTTCCCAGGGGCATTAAAATTGTCTTGTTAAGCTACTGTGACCTCCACGTCTCTTCCGAGGGGCATTAAAACCGTCTTGTTAAGCTACTGTGACCTCCACGTCTCTTCCGAGGGGCATTAAAATCGTCTTGTTAAGCTATTGTGACCTCCACATCTCTTCCGAGGGGCATTAAAACCATCTTGTTAAGCTACTGTGACCTCCACGTCTCTTCCGAGGGGTATTAAAACTGTCTTGTTAAGCTACTGTGACCTCCACGTCTATTTTGAGGGGCATTAAAGCCGTCTTGTTAAGCTACTGTGTCCTCCACATCTCTTTCGAGGGGCATTAAAATAGTCTTGTTAAGCTACTGTGAGCTCTACCACTTTTTCAAGGGCATTAAAACCATCTTGTTAAGCTTCTGCGACCTCCACCACTTTACCAAGGGTCATTAAAACCGTCTTGTTAAGCTTCTGTGACCTCCACGTCTCTTCCGAGGGGCATTAAAACCGTCTTGTTAAGCTACTGTGAGCTCCACATCTCTTCCGAGGGGCATTAAAACCGTCTTGTTAAGCTACTGTGACCTCCACATCTCTTCCGAGGGGCATTAAAAGCGTCTTGTTAAGCTACTGTGACCTCCACGTCTCTTCCAAGGGGCATTAAAACCGTCCTGTTAAGTTACTGTGACCTCCACGTCTCTTTCGAGGGGAACTAAAACTGTCTTGTTAAGCTACTGTGAACTCCACCACTTTTCCAAGGGGCATTAAAACCATCTTGTTAAGCTACTGTGACCTCCACGTCTCTTCCGAGGGGCATTAAAACCGTCTTGTTAAGCTACTGTGACCTCCACATCTCTTCCGAGGGGCATTAAAACCGTCTTGTTAAGCTACTGTGACTTCCACGTCTCTTCTTAGGGGCATTAAAACCGTCTTGTTAAGCTACTGTGACCTCCACGTCTCTTCCAAGGGGCATTAAAACCATCTTGTTAAACTACTGTGACCTCCATGTCTCTTCTGAGGGGCATTAAAACCATCTTGTTAAACTACTGTGTCCTCCACGTCTCTTTCGAGGGGAATTAAAACCATCTTGTTAAGCTACTGTGACCTCCACCACTTTTCAAAGGGGCATTAAAACCATCTTGTTAAGCTACTGTGACCTCCACGTCTCTTCCGAGGGGCATTAAAACCGTCTTGTTAAGCTACTGTGACCTCCACGTCTCTTCCAAGGGGCATTAAAACCGTCCTGTTAAGCTACTGTGACCTCCACGTCTCTTTCGAGGGGAATTAAACCGTCTTGTTAAGCTACTGTGACCTCCACCACTTTTCCAAGGGGCATTAAAACCATCTTGTTAAGCTACTGTGAACTCCACGTCTCTTCCGAGGGGCATTAAAACCGTCTTGTTAAGCTACTGTGACCTCCACCACTTTTCCAAGGGGCATTAAAACCATCTTGTTAAGCTACTGTGACCTCCACGTCTCTTCCAAGGGGCATTAAAACCTTCTTATTAAGCTACTGTGACCTCCACGTCTCTTCCGAGGGGCATTAAAACCGTCCTGTTAAGCTACTGTGACCTCCACGTCTCTTTCGAGGGGAATTAAAACCGTCTTGTTAAGCTACTGTGACCTCCACCACTTTTCCAAGGGGCATTAAAACCATCTTGTTAAGCTACTGTGACCTCCACGTCTCTTCCCAGGGGCATTAAAATCGTCTTGTTAAGCTACTGTGACCTCCACGTCTCTTCCGAGGGGCATTAAAACCGTCTTGTTAAGCTACTGTGACCTCCACGTCTCTTCCGAGTGGCATTAAAATCGTCTTGTTAAGCTACTGTGACCTCCACGTCTCTTCCGAGGGGCATTAAAACCGTCTTGTTAAGCTACTGTGACCTCCACGTCTCTTCCGAGGGGCATTAAAACTGTCTTGTTAAGCTACTGTGACCTCCACGTCTATTTTGAGGGGCATTAAAGCCGTCTTGTTAAGCTACTGTGACCTCCACGTCTCTTCCGAGGGGCATTAAAACCGTCTTGTTAAGCTACTGTGTCCTCCACATCTCTTTCGAGGGGCATTAAAACAGTCTTGTTAAGCTACTGTGACCTCTACCACTTTTCCAAGGGCATTAAAACCGTCTTGTTAAGCTTCTGCGACCACCACCACTTTACCAAGGGTCATTAAAACCGTCTTGTTAAGCTACTGTGACCTCCACGTCTCTTTCGAGGGGAATTAAAACCGTCTTGTTAAGCTACTGTGACCTCCACCACTTTTCCAAGGGGCATTAAAACCATCTTGTTAAGCTACTGTGACCTCCACGTCTCTTCCCAGGGGCATTAAAATCGTCTTGTTAAGCTACTGTGACATCCACGTCTCTTCCGAGGGGCATTAAAACCGTCTTGTTAAGCTACTGTGACCTCCACGTCTCTTCCGAGGGGCATTAAAATCGTCTTGTTAAGCTACTGTGACCTCCACGTCTCTTCCGAGGGGCATTAAAACCGTCTTGTTAAGCTACTGTGACCTCCACGTCTCTTCCGAGGGGCATTAAAACTGTCTTGTTAAGATACTGTGAACTCCACCACTTTTCCAAGGGGCATTAAAACCATCTTGTTAAGCTACTGTGACCTCCACGTCTCTTCCGAGGGGCATTTAAACCGTCTTGTTAAGCTACTGTGACCTCCACATCTCTTCTGAGGGGCATTAAAACCATCTTGTTAAGCTACTGTGACTTCCACGTCTCTTCTTAGGGGCATTAAAACCGTCTTGTTAAGCTACTGTGACCTCCACGTCTCTTCCGAGGGGCATTAAAACCATCTTGTTAAACTACTGTGACCTCCATGTCTCTTCTGAGGGGCATTAAAACCATCTTGTTAAGCTACTGTGTCCTCCACGTCTCTTTCGAGGGGAATTAAAACCGAATTGTTAAGCTACTGTGACCTCCACCACTTTTCAAAGGGGCATTAAAACCATCTTGTTAAGCTACTGTGACCTCCACGTCTCTTCCGAGGGGCATTAAAACCGTCTTGTTAAGCTACTGTGACCTCCACGTCTCTTCCGAGGGGCATTAAAACCGTCCTGTTAAGCTACTGTGACCTCCACGTCTCTTTCGAGGGGAATTAAACCATCTTGTTAAGCTACTGTGACCTCCACCACTTTTCCAAGGGGCATTAAAACCATCTTGTTAAGCTACTGTGACCTCCACGTCTCTTCCGAGGGGCATTAAAACCGTCTTGTTAAGCTACTGTGACCTCCACGTCTCTTCCGAGGGGCATTAAAACCGTCTTGTTAAGCTACTGTGTCCTCCACATCTCTTTCGAGGGGCATTAAAACAGTCTTGTTAAGCTACTGTGACCTCTACCACTTTTCCAAGGGCATTAAAACCGTCTTGTTAAGCTTCTGCGACCTCCACCACTTTACCAAGGGTCATTAAAACCGTCTTGTTAAGCTACTGTGACCTCCACGTCTCTTCCGAGGGGCATTAAAACCGTCTTGTTAAGCTACTATGAGCTCCACATCTCTTCCGAGGGGCATTAAAACCGTCTTGTTAAGCTACTGTGACCTCCACATCTCTTCCGAGGGGCATTAAAAGTGTCTTGTTAAGCTACTGTGACCTCCACGTCTCTTCCAAGGGGCATTAAAACCGTCCTGTTAAGCTACTGTGACCTCCACGTATCTTTCGAGGGGAATTAAAACTGTCTTGTTAAGCTACTGTGAACTCCACCACTTTTCCAAGGGGCATTAAAACCATCTTGTTAAGCTACTGTGACCTCCACGTCTCTTCCGAGGGGCATTAAAACCGTCTTGTTAAGCTACTGTGACCTCCACATCTCTTCCGAGGGGCATTAAAACCGTCTTGTTAAGCTACTGTGACTTCCATGTCTCTTCTTAGGGGCATTAAAACCATCTTGTTAAGCTACTGTGACCTCCACGTCTCTTCCAAGGGGCATTAAAACCATCTTGTTAAACTACTGTGACCTCCATGTCTCTTCTGAGGGGCATTAAAACCATCTTGTTAAGCTACTGTGTCCTCCACGTCTCTTTCGAGGGGAATTAAAACCGTCTTGTTAAGCTACTGTGACCTCCACCACTATTCAAAGGGGCATTAAAACCATCTTGTTAAGCTACTCTGACCTCCACGTCTCTTCCGAGGGGCATTAAAACCGTCCTGTTAAGCTACTGTGACCTCCACGTCTCTTTCGAGGGGAATTAAACCGTCTTGTTAAGCTACTGTGACCTCCACCATTTTTCCAAGGGGCATTAAAACCGTCTTGTTAAGCTACTGTGACCTCCACATCTCTTCCGAGGGGCATTAAAAGCGTCTTGTTAAGCTACTGTGACCTCCACGTCTCTTCCAAGGGGCATTAAAACCGTCCTGTTAAGCTACTGTGACCTCCACGTATATTTCGAGGGGAATTAAAACTGTCTTGTTAAGCTACTGTGAACTCCACCACTTTTCCAAGGGGCATTAAAACCATCTTGTTAAGCTACTGTGACCTCCACGTCTCTTCCAAGGGGCATTAAAACCATCTTGTTAAACTACTGTGACCTCCATGTCTCTTCTGAGGGACATTAAAACCATCTTGTTAAGCTACTGTGTCCTCCACGTCTCTTTCGAGGGGAATTAAACCGTCTTGTTAAGCTACTGTGACCTCCACCATTTTTCCAAGGGGCATTAAAACCGTCTTGTTAAGCTACTGTGACCTCCACATCTCTTCCGAGGGGCATTAAAAGCGTCTTGTTAAGCTACTGTGACCTCCACGTCTCTTCCAAGGGGCATTAAAACCGTCCTGTTAAGCTACTGTGACCTCCACGTATCTTTCGAGGGGAATTAAAACTGTCTTGTTAAGCTACTGTGAACTCCACCACATTTCCAAGGGGCATTAAAACCATCTTGTTAAGCTACTGTGACCTCCACGTCTCTTCCAAGGGGCATTAAAACCATCTTGTTAAACTACTGTGACCTCCATGTCTCTTCTGAGGGGCATTAAAACCATCTTGTTAAGCTACTGTGTCCTCCACGTCTCTTTCGAGGGGAATTAAAACCGTCTTGTTAAGCTACTGTGACCTCCACCACTTTTCCAAGGGGCATTAAAACCATCTTGTTAAGCTACTGTGACCTCCACGTCTCTTCCCAGGGGCATTAAAATCGTCTTGTTAAGCTACTGTGACCTCCACGTCTCTTCCGAGGGGCATTAAAACCGTCTTGTTAAGCTACTGTGACCTCCACGTCTCTTCCGAGGGGCATTAAAATCGTCTTGTTAAGCTACTGTGACCTCCACGTCTCTTCCGAGGGGCATTAAAACCATCTTGTTAAGCTACTGTGACCTCCACGTCTCTTCCGAGGGGCATTAAAACTGTCTTGTTAAGCTACTGTGACCTCCACGTCTATTTTGAGGGGCATTAAAGCCGTCTTGTTAAGCTACTGTGTCCTCCACATCTCTTTCGAGGGGCATTAAAATAGTCTTGTTAAGCTACTGTGAGCTCTACCACTTTTCCAAGGGCATTAAAACCGTCTTGTTAAGCTTCTGCGACCTCCACCACTTTACCAAGGGTCATTAAAACCGTCTTGTTAAGCTTCTGTGACCTCCACGTCTCTTCCGAGGGGCATTAAAACCGTCTTGTTAAGCTACTGTGAGCTCCACATCTCTTCCGAGGGGCATTAAAACCGTCTTGTTAAGCTACTGTGACCTCCACATCTCTTCCGAGGGGCATTCAAAGCGTCTTGTTAAGCTACTGTGGCCTCCACGTCTCTTCCAAGGGGCATTAAAACCGTCCTGTTAAGTTACTGTGACCTCCACGTCTCTTTCAAGGGGAACTAAAACTGTCTTGTTAAGCTACTGTGAACTCCACCACTTTTCCAAGGGGCATTAAAACCATCTTGTTAAGCTACTGTGACCTCCACGTCTCTTCCGAGGGGCATTAAAACCGTCTTGTTAAGCTACTGTGACCTCCACATCTCTTCCGAGGGGCATTAAAACCGTCTTGTTAAGCTACTGTGACTTCCACGTCTCTTCTTAGGGGCATTAAAACCGTCTTGTTAAGCTACTGTGACCTCCACGTCTCTTCCAAGGGGCATTAAAACCATCTTGTTAAACTACTGTGACCTCCATGTCTCTTCTGAGGGGCATTAAAACCATCTTGTTAAACTACTGTGTCCTCCACGTCTCTTTCGAGGGGAATTAAAACCATCTTGTTAAGCTACTGTGACCTCCACCACTTTTCAAAGGGGCATTAAAACCATCTTGTTAAGCTACTGTGACCTCCACGTCTCTTCCGAGGGGCATTAAAACCGTCTTGTTAAGCTACTGTGACCTCCATGTCTCTTCTGAGGAGCATTAAAACCATCTTGTTAAGCTACTGTGTCCTCCACGTCTCTTTCGAGGGGAATTAAAACCGTCTTGTTAAGCTACTGTGACCTCCACCACTTTTCCAAGGGGCATTAAAACCATCTTGTTAAGCTACTGTGACCTCCACGTCTCTTCCCAGGGGCATTAAAATCGTCTTGTTAAGCTACTGTGACCTCCACGTCTCTTCCGAGGGGCATTAAAACCGTCTTGTTAAGCTACTGTGACCTCCACGTCTCTTCCGAGGGGCATTAAAATCGTCTTGTTAAGCTACTGTGACCTCCACGTCTCTTCCGAGGGGCATTAAAACCATCTTGTTAAGCTACTGTGACCTCCACGTCTCTTCCGAGGGGCATTAAAACTGTCTTGTTAAGCTACTGTGACCTCCACGTCTATTTTGAGGGGCATTAAAGCCGTCTTGTTAAGCTACTGTGTCCTCCACATCTCTTTCGAGGGGCATTAAAATAGTCTTGTTAAGCTACTGTGAGCTCTACCACTTTTCCAAGGGCATTAAAACCGTCTTGTTAAGCTTCTGCGACCTCCACCACTTTACCAAGGGTCATTAAAAGAGTCTTGTTAAGCTTCTGTGACCTCCACGTCTCTTCCGAGGGGCATTAAAACCGTCTTGTTAAGCTACTGTGAGCTCCACATCTCTTCCGAGGGGCATTAAAACCGTCTTGTTAAGCTACTGTGACCTCCACATCTCTTCCGAGGGGCATTCAAAGCGTCTTGTTAAGCTACTGTGACCTCCACGTCTCTTCCAAGGGGCATTAAAACCGTCCTGTTAAGCTACTGTGACCTCCACGTATCTTTCGAGGGGAATTAAAACTGTCTTGTTAAGCTACTGTGAACTCCACCACTTTTCCAAGGGGCATTAAAACCATCTTGTTAAGCTACTGTGACCTCCACGTCTCTTCCGAGGGGCATTAAAACCATCTTGTTAAGCTACTGTGACCTCCACATCTCTTCCGAGGGGCATTAAAACCGTCTTGTTAAGCTACTGTGATTTCCACGTCTCTTCTTAGGGGCATTAAAACCATCTTGTTAAGCTACTGTGACCTCCATGTCTCTTCCAAGGGGCATTAAAACCATCTTGTTAAACTACTGTGACCTCCATGTCTCTTCTGAGGGGCATTAAAACCATCTTGTTAAGCTACTGTGTCCTCCACGTCTCTTTCGAGAGGAATTAAAACCGTCTTGTTAAGCTACTGTGACCTCCACCACTTTTCCAAGGGGCATTAAAACCATCTTGTTAAGCTACTGTGACCTCCACGTCTCTTCCCAGGGGCATTAAAATCGTCTTGTTAAGCTACTGTGACCTCCACGTCTCTTCCGAGGGGCATTAAAACCGTCTTGTTAAGCTACTGTGACCTCCACGTCTCTTCCGAGTGGCATTAAAATCGTCTTGTTAAGCTACTGTGACCTCCACGTCTCTTCCGAGGGGCATTAAAACCGTCTTGTTAAGCTACTGTGACCTCCACTTCTCTTCCGAGGGGCATTAAAACTGTCTTGTTAAGCTACTGTGACCTCCACGTCTATTTTGAGGGGCATTAAAGCCGTCTTGTTAAGCTACTGTGACCTCCACGTCTCTTCCGAGGGGCATTAAAACCGTCTTGTTAAGCTACTGTGTCCTCCACATCTCTTTCGAGGGGCATTAAAACAGTCTTGTTAAGCTACTGTGACCTCTACCACTTATCCAAGGGCATTAAAACCGTCTTGTTAAGCTTCTGCGACCACCACCACTTTACCAAGGGTCATTAAAACCGTCTTGTTAAGCTACTGTGACCTCCACGTCTCTTTCGAGGGGAATTAAAACCGTCTTGTTAAGCTACTGTGACCTCCACCACTTTTCCAAGGGGCATTAAAACCATCTTGTTAAGCTACTGTGACCTCCACGTCTCTTCCCAGGGGCATTAAAATCGTCTTGTTAAGCTACTGTGACCTCCACGTCTCTTCCGAGGGGCATTAAAACCGTCTTGTTAAGCTACTGTGACCTCCACGTCTCTTCCGAGGGGCATTAAAACTGTCTTGTTAAGCTACTGTGACCTCCACGTCTATTTTGAGGGGCATTAAAGCCGTCTTGTTAAGCTACTGTGACCTCCACGTCTCTTCCGAGGGGCATTAAAACCGTCTTGTTAAGCTACTGTGTCCTCCACATCTCTTTCGAGGGGCATTAAAATAGTCTTGTTAAGCTACTGTGAGCTCTACCACTTTTCCAAGGGCATTAAAACGGTCTTGTTAAGCTTCTGCGACCTCCACCACTTTACCAAGGGTCATTAAAACCGTCTTGTTAAGCTTCTGTGACCTCCACGTCTCTTCCGAGGGGCATTAAAACCGTCTTGTTAAGCTACTGTGAGCTCCACATCTCTTCCGAGGGGCATTAAAACCGTCTTGTTAAGCTACTGTGACCTCCACGTCTCTTCCGAGGGGCATTAAAACCGTCTTGTTAAGCTACTGTGTCCTCCACATCTCTTTCGAGGGGCATTAAAACAGTCTTGTTAAGCTACTGTGACGTCTACCACTTTTCCAAGGGCATTAAAACCGTCTTGTTAAGCTTCTGCGACCTCCACCACTTTACCAAGGGTCATTAAAACCGTCTTGTTAAGCTACTGTGACCTCCACGTCTCTTCCGAGGGGCATTAAAACCGTCTTGTTAAGCTACTGTGAGCTCCACATCTCTTCCGAGGGGCATTAAAACCGTCTTGTTAAGCTACTGTGACCTCCACGTCTCTTCCGAGGGGCATTAAAACTGTCTTGTTAAGCTACTGTGACCTCCACGTCTATTTTGAGGGGCATTAAAGCCGTCTTGTTAAGCTACTGTGACCTCCACGTCTCTTCCGAGGGGCATTAAAACCGTCTTGTTAAGCTACTGTGTCCTCCACATCTCTTTCGAGGGGCATTAAAATAGTCTTGTTAAGCTACTGTGAGCTCTACCACTTTTCCAAGGGCATTAAAACGGTCTTGTTAAGCTTCTGCGACCTCCACCACTTTACCAAGGGTCATTAAAACCGTCTTGTTAAGCTTCTGTGACCTCCACGTCTCTTCCGAGGGGCATTAAAACCGTCTTGTTAAGCTACTGTGAGCTCCACATCTCTTCCGAGGGGCATTAAAACCGTCTTGTTAAGCTACTGTGACCTCCACGTCTCTTCCGAGGGGCATTAAAACCGTCTTGTTAAGCTACTGTGTCCTCCACATCTCTTTCGAGGGGCATTAAAATAGTCTTGTTAAGCTACTGTGAGCTCTACCACTTTTCCAAGGGCATTAAAACGGTCTTGTTAAGCTTCTGCGACCTCCACCACTTTACCAAGGGTCATTAAAACCGTCTTGTTAAGCTTCTGTGACCTCCACGTCTCTTCCGAGGGGCATTAAAACCGTCTTGTTAAGCTACTGTGAGCTCCACATCTCTTCCGAGGGGCATTAAAACCGTCTTGTTAAGCTACTGTGACCTCCACGTCTCTTCCGAGGGGCATTAAAACCGTCTTGTTAAGCTACTGTGTCCTCCACATCTCTTTCGAGGGGCATTAAAACAGTCTTGTTAAGCTACTGTGACGTCTACCACTTTTCCAAGGGCATTAAAACCGTCTTGTTAAGCTTCTGCGACCTCCACCACTTTACCAAGGGTCATTAAAACCGTCTTGTTAAGCTACTGTGACCTCCACGTCTCTTCCAAGGGGCATTAAAACTGTCTGGTTAAGCTACTGTGACCTCCACGTATCTTTCGAGGGGAATTAAAACTGTCTTGTTAAGCTACTGTGAACTCCACCACTTTTCCAAGGGGCATTAAAACCATCTTGTTAAGCTACTGTGACCTTCACGTCTCTTCCGAGGGGCATTAAAACCGTCTTGTTAAGCTACTGTGACCTCCACATCTCTTCCGAGGGGCATTAAAACCGTCTTGTTAAGCTACTGTGACTTCCATGTCTCTTCTTAGGGGCATTAAAACCATCTTGTTAAGCTACTGTGACCTACACGTCTCTTCCAAGGGGCATTAAAACCATCTTGTTAAACTACTGTGACCTCCATGTCTCTTCTGAGGGGCATTAAAACCATCTTGTTAAGCTACTGTGTCCTCCACGTCTCTTTCGAGGGGAATTAAAACCGTCTTGTTAAGCTACTGTGACCTCCACCACTTTTCAAAGGGGCATTAAAACCATCTTGTTAAGCTACTGTGACCTCCACGTCTCTTCCGAGGGGCATTAAAACCGTCGTGTTAAGCTACTGTGACCTCCACGTCTCTTTCGAGGGGAATTAAACCGTCTTGTTAAGCTACTGTGACCTCCACCATTTTTTCAAGGGGCATTAAAACCGTCTTGTTAAGCTACTGTGACCTCCACATCTCTTCCGAGGGGCATTAAAAGCGTCTTGTTAAGCTACTGTGACCTCCACGTCTCTTCCAAGGGGCATTAAAACCGTCCTGTTAAGCTACTGTGACCTCCACGTATCTTTCGAGGGGAATTAAAACTGTCTTGTTAAGCTACTGTGAACTCCACCACTTTTCCAAGGGGCATTAAAACCATCTTGTTAGGCTACTGTGACCTCCACGTCTCTTCCAAGGGGCATTAAAACCATCTTGTTAAACTACTGTGACCTCCATGTCTCTTCTGAGGGACATTAAAACCATCTTGTTAAGCTACTGTGTCCTCCACGTCTCTTTCGAGGGGAATTAAACCATCTTGTTAAGCTACTGTGACCTCCACCATTTTTCCAAGGGGCATTAAAACAGTCTTGTTAAGCTACTGTGACCTCCACATCTCTTCCGAGGGGCATTAAAAGCGTCTTGTTAAGCTACTGTGACCTCCACGTCTCTTCCAAGGGGCATTAAAACCGTCCTGTTAAGCTACTGTGACCTCCACGTATCTTTCGAGGGGAATTAAAACTGTCTTGTTAAGCTACTGTGAACTCCACCACTTTTCCAAGGGGCATTAAAACCATCTTGTTAAGCTACTGTGACCTCCACGTCTCTTCCAAGGGGCATTAAAACCATCTTGTTAAACTACTGTGACCTCCATGTCTCTTCTGAGGGGCATTAAAACCATCTTGTTAAGCTACTGTGTCCTCCACGTCTCTTTCGAGGGGAATTAAAACCGTCTTGTTAAGCTACTGTGACCTCCACCACTTTTCCAAGGGGCATTAAAACCATCTTGTTAAGCTACTGTGACCTCCACGTCTCTTCCCAGGGGCATTAAAATTGTCTTGTTAAGCTACTGTGACCTCCACGTCTCTTCCGAGGGGCATTAAAACCGTCTTGTTAAGCTACTGTGACCTCCACGTCTCTTCCGAGGGGCATTAAAATCGTCTTGTTAAGCTATTGTGACCTCCACATCTCTTCCGAGGGGCATTAAAACCATCTTGTTAAGCTACTGTGACCTCCACGTCTCTTCCGAGGGGTATTAAAACTGTCTTGTTAAGCTACTGTGACCTCCACGTCTATTTTGAGGGGCATTAAAGCCGTCTTGTTAAGCTACTGTGTCCTCCACATCTCTTTCGAGGGGCATTAAAATAGTCTTGTTAAGCTACTGTGAGCTCTACCACTTTTTCAAGGGCATTAAAACCATCTTGTTAAGCTTCTGCGACCTCCACCACTTTACCAAGGGTCATTAAAACCGTCTTGTTAAGCTTCTGTGACCTCCACGTCTCTTCCGAGGGGCATTAAAACCGTCTTGTTAAGCTACTGTGAGCTCCACATCTCTTCCGAGGGGCATTAAAACCGTCTTGTTAAGCTACTGTGACCTCCACATCTCTTCCGAGGGGCATTAAAAGCGTCTTGTTAAGCTACTGTGACCTCCACGTCTCTTCCAAGGGGCATTAAAACCGTCCTGTTAAGTTACTGTGACCTCCACGTCTCTTTCGAGGGGAACTAAAACTGTCTTGTTAAGCTACTGTGAACTCCACCACTTTTCCAAGGGGCATTAAAACCATCTTGTTAAGCTACTGTGACCTCCACGTCTCTTCCGAGGGGCATTAAAACCGTCTTGTTAAGCTACTGTGACCTCCACATCTCTTCCGAGGGGCATTAAAACCGTCTTGTTAAGCTACTGTGACTTCCACGTCTCTTCCAAGGGGCATTAAAACCATCTTGTTAAACTACTGTGACCTCCATGTCTCTTCTGAGGGGCATTAAAACCATCTTGTTAAACTACTGTGTCCTCCACGTCTCTTTCGAGGGGAATTAAAACCATCTTGTTAAGCTACTGTGACCTCCACCACTTTTCAAAGGGGCATTAAAACCATCTTGTTAAGCTACTGTGACCTCCACGTCTCTTCCGAGGGGCATTAAAACCGTCTTGTTAAGCTACTGTGACCTCCACGTCTCTTCCAAGGGGCATTAAAACCGTCCTGTTAAGCTACTGTGACCTCCACGTCTCTTTCGAGGGGAATTAAACCGTCTTGTTAAGCTACTGTGACCTCCACCACTTTTCCAAGGGGCATTAAAACCATCTTGTTAAGCTACTGTGAACTCCACGTCTCTTCCGAGGGGCATTAAAACCGTCTTGTTAAGCTACTGTGACCTCCACCACTTTTCCAAGGGGCATTAAAACCATCTTGTTAAGCTACTGTGACCTCCACGTCTCTTCCAAGGGGCATTAAAACCTTCTTATTAAGCTACTGTGACCTCCACGTCTCTTCCGAGGGGCATTAAAACCGTCCTGTTAAGCTACTGTGACCTCCACGTCTCTTTCGAGGGGAATTAAAACCGTCTTGTTAAGCTACTGTGACCTCCACCACTTTTCCAAGGGGCATTAAAACCATCTTGTTAAGCTACTGTGACCTCCACGTCTCTTCCCAGGGGCATTAAAATCGTCTTGTTAAGCTACTGTGACCTCCACGTCTCTTCCGAGGGGCATTAAAACCGTCTTGTTAAGCTACTGTGACCTCCACGTCTCTTCCGAGTGGCATTAAAATCGTCTTGTTAAGCTACTGTGACCTCCACGTCTCTTCCGAGGGGCATTAAAACCGTCTTGTTAAGCTACTGTGACCTCCACGTCTCTTCCGAGGGGCATTAAAACTGTCTTGTTAAGCTACTGTGACCTCCACGTCTATTTTGAGGGGCATTAAAGCCGTCTTGTTAAGCTACTGTGACCTCCACGTCTCTTCCGAGGGGCATTAAAACCGTCTTGTTAAGCTACTGTGTCCTCCACATCTCTTTCGAGGGGCATTAAAACAGTCTTGTTAAGCTACTGTGACCTCTACCACTTTTCCAAGGGCATTAAAACCGTCTTGTTAAGCTTCTGCGACCACCACCACTTTACCAAGGGTCATTAAAACCGTCTTGTTAAGCTACTGTGACCTCCACGTCTCTTTCGAGGGGAATTAAAACCGTCTTGTTAAGCTACTGTGACCTCCACCACTTTTCCAAGGGGCATTAAAACCATCTTGTTAAGCTACTGTGACCTCCACGTCTCTTCCCAGGGGCATTAAAATCGTCTTGTTAAGCTACTGTGACATCCACGTCTCTTCCGAGGGGCATTAAAACCGTCTTGTTAAGCTACTGTGACCTCCACGTCTCTTCCGAGGGGCATTAAAATCGTCTTGTTAAGCTACTGTGACCTCCACGTCTCTTCCGAGGGGCATTAAAACCGTCTTGTTAAGCTACTGTGACCTCCACGTCTCTTCCGAGGGGCATTAAAACTGTCTTGTTAAGATACTGTGAACTCCACCACTTTTCCAAGGGGCATTAAAACCATCTTGTTAAGCTACTGTGACCTCCACGTCTCTTCCGAGGGGCATTTAAACCGTCTTGTTAAGCTACTGTGACCTCCACATCTCTTCTGAGGGGCATTAAAACCATCTTGTTAAGCTACTGTGACTTCCACGTCTCTTCTTAGGGGCATTAAAACCGTCTTGTTAAGCTACTGTGACCTCCACGTCTCTTCCGAGGGGCATTAAAACCATCTTGTTAAACTACTGTGACCTCCATGTCTCTTCTGAGGGGCATTAAAACCATCTTGTTAAGCTACTGTGTCCTCCACGTCTCTTTCGAGGGGAATTAAAACCGAATTGTTAAGCTACTGTGACCTCCACCACTTTTCAAAGGGGCATTAAAACCATCTTGTTAAGCTACTGTGACCTCCACGTCTCTTCCGAGGGGCATTAAAACCGTCTTGTTAAGCTACTGTGACCTCCACGTCTCTTCCGAGGGGCATTAAAACCGTCCTGTTAAGCTACTGTGACCTCCACGTCTCTTTCGAGGGGAATTAAACCATCTTGTTAAGCTACTGTGACCTCCACCACTTTTCCAAGGGGCATTAAAACCATCTTGTTAAGCTACTGTGACCTCCACGTCTCTTCCGAGGGGCATTAAAACCGTCTTGTTAAGCTACTGTGACCTCCACGTCTCTTCCGAGGGGCATTAAAACTGTCTTGTTAAGATACTGTGAACTCCACCACTTTTCCAAGGGGCATTAAAACCATCTTGTTAAGCTACTGTGACCTCCACGTCTCTTCCGAGGGGCATTAAAACCGTCCTGTTAAGCTACTGTGACCTCCACGTCTCTTTCGAGGGGAATTAAACCATCTTGTTAAGCTACTGTGACCTCCACCACTTTTCCAAGGGGCATTAAAACCATCTTGTTAAGCTACTGTGACCTCCACGTCTCTTCCGAGGGGCATTAAAACCGTCTTGTTAAGCTACTGTGACCTCCACGTCTCTTCCGAGGGGCATTAAAACTGTCTTGTTAAGATACTGTGAACTCCACCACTTTTCCAAGGGGCATTAAAACCATCTTGTTAAGCTACTGTGACCTCCACGTCTCTTCCGAGGGGCATTTAAACCGTCTTGTTAAGCTACTGTGACCTCCACATCTCTTCTGAGGGGCATTAAAACCATCTTGTTAAGCTACTGTGACTTCCACGTCTCTTCTTAGGGGCATTAAAACCGTCTTGTTAAGCTACTGTGACCTCCACGTCTCTTCCGAGGGGCATTAAAACCATCTTGTTAAACTACTGTGACCTCCATGTCTCTTCTGAGGGGCATTAAAACCATCTTGTTAAGCTACTGTGTCCTCCACGTCTCTTTCGAGGGGAATTAAAACCGAATTGTTAAGCTACTGTGACCTCCACCACTTTTCAAAGGGGCATTAAAACCATCTTGTTAAGCTACTGTGACCTCCACGTCTCTTCCGAGGGGCATTAAAACCGTCTTGTTAAGCTACTGTGACCTCCACGTCTCTTCCGAGGGGCATTAAAACCGTCCTGTTAAGCTACTGTGACCTCCACGTCTCTTTCGAGGGGAATTAAACCATCTTGTTAAGCTACTGTGACCTCCACCACTTTTCCAAGGGGCATTAAAACCATCTTGTTAAGCTACTGTGACCTCCACGTCTCTTCCGAGGGGCATTAAAACCGTCTTGTTAAGCTACTGTGACCTCCACGTCTCTTCCGAGGGGCATTAAAACCGTCTTGTTAAGCTACTGTGTCCTCCACATCTCTTTCGAGGGGCATTAAAACAGTCTTGTTAAGCTACTGTGACCTCTACCACTTTTCCAAGGGCATTAAAACCGTCTTGTTAAGCTTCTGCGACCTCCACCACTTTACCAAGGGTCATTAAAACCGTCTTGTTAAGCTACTGTGACCTCCACGTCTCTTCCGAGGGGCATTAAAACCGTCTTGTTAAGCTACTATGAGCTCCACATCTCTTCCGAGGGGCATTAAAACCGTCTTGTTAAGCTACTGTGACCTCCACATCTCTTCCGAGGGGCATTAAAAGTGTCTTGTTAAGCTACTGTGACCTCCACGTCTCTTCCAAGGGGCATTAAAACCGTCCTGTTAAGCTACTGTGACCTCCACGTATCTTTCGAGGGGAATTAAAACTGTCTTGTTAAGCTACTGTGAACTCCACCACTTTTCCAAGGGGCATTAAAACCATCTTGTTAAGCTACTGTGACCTCCACGTCTCTTCCGAGGGGCATTAAAACCGTCTTGTTAAGCTACTGTGACCTCCACATCTCTTCCGAGGGGCATTAAAACCGTCTTGTTAAGCTACTGTGACTTCCATGTCTCTTCTTAGGGGCATTAAAACCATCTTGTTAAGCTACTGTGACCTCCACGTCTCTTCCAAGGGGCATTAAAACCATCTTGTTAAACTACTGTGACCTCCATGTCTCTTCTGAGGGGCATTAAAACCATCTTGTTAAGCTACTGTGTCCTCCACGTCTCTTTCGAGGGGAATTAAAACCGTCTTGTTAAGCTACTGTGACCTCCACCACTATTCAAAGGGGCATTAAAACCATCTTGTTAAGCTACTCTGACCTCCACGTCTCTTCCGAGGGGCATTAAAACCGTCCTGTTAAGCTACTGTGACCTCCACGTCTCTTTCGAGGGGAATTAAACCGTCTTGTTAAGCTACTGTGACCTCCACCATTTTTCCAAGGGGCATTAAAACCGTCTTGTTAAGCTACTGTGACCTCCACATCTCTTCCGAGGGGCATTAAAAGCGTCTTGTTAAGCTACTGTGACCTCCACGTCTCTTCCAAGGGGCATTAAAACCGTCCTGTTAAGCTACTGTGACCTCCATGTATCTTTCGAGGGGAATTAAAACTGTCTTGTTAAGCTACTGTGAACTCCACCACTTTTCCAAGGGGCATTAAAACCATCTTGTTAAGCTACTGTGACCTCCACGTCTCTTCCAAGGGGCATTAAAACCATCTTGTTAAACTACTGTGACCTCCATGTCTCTTCTGAGGGACATTAAAACCATCTTGTTAAGCTACTGTGTCCTCCACGTCTCTTTCGAGGGGAATTAAACCGTCTTGTTAAGCTACTGTGACCTCCACCATTTTTCCAAGGGGCATTAAAACCGTCTTGTTAAGCTACTGTGACCTCCACATCTCTTCCGAGGGGCATTAAAAGCGTCTTGTTAAGCTACTGTGACCTCCACGTCTCTTCCAAGGGGCATTAAAACCGTCCTGTTAAGCTACTGTGACCTCCACGTATCTTTCGAGGGGAATTAAAACTGTCTTGTTAAGCTACTGTGAACTCCACCACATTTCCAAGGGGCATTAAAACCATCTTGTTAAGCTACTGTGACCTCCACGTCTCTTCCAAGGGGCATTAAAACCATCTTGTTAAACTACTGTGACCTCCATGTCTCTTCTGAGGGGCATTAAAACCATCTTGTTAAGCTACTGTGTCCTCCACGTCTCTTTCGAGGGGAATTAAAACCGTCTTGTTAAGCTACTGTGACCTCCACCACTTTTCCAAGGGGCATTAAAACCATCTTGTTAAGCTACTGTGACCTCCACGTCTCTTCCCAGGGGCATTAAAATCGTCTTGTTAAGCTACTGTGACCTCCACGTCTCTTCCGAGGGGCATTAAAACCGTCTTGTTAAGCTACTGTGACCTCCACGTCTCTTCCGAGGGGCATTAAAATCGTCTTGTTAAGCTACTGTGACCTCCACGTCTCTTCCGAGGGGCATTAAAACCATCTTGTTAAGCTACTGTGACCTCCACGTCTCTTCCGAGGGGCATTAAAACTGTCTTGTTAAGCTACTGTGACCTCCACGTCTATTTTGAGGGGCATTAAAGCCGTCTTGTTAAGCTACTGTGTCCTCCACATCTCTTTCGAGGGGCATTAAAATAGTCTTGTTAAGCTACTGTGAGCTCTACCACTTTTCCAAGGGCATTAAAACCGTCTTGTTAAGCTTCTGCGACCTCCACCACTTTACCAAGGGTCATTAAAACCGTCTTGTTAAGCTTCTGTGACCTCCACGTCTCTTCCGAGGGGCATTAAAACCGTCTTGTTAAGCTACTGTGAGCTCCACATCTCTTCCGAGGGGCATTAAAACCGTCTTGTTAAGCTACTGTGACCTCCACATCTCTTCCGAGGGGCATTCAAAGCGTCTTGTTAAGCTACTGTGGCCTCCACGTCTCTTCCAAGGGGCATTAAAACCGTCCTGTTAAGTTACTGTGACCTCCACGTCTCTTTCAAGGGGAACTAAAACTGTCTTGTTAAGCTACTGTGAACTCCACCACTTTTCCAAGGGGCATTAAAACCATCTTGTTAAGCTACTGTGACCTCCACGTCTCTTCCGAGGGGCATTAAAACCGTCTTGTTAAGCTACTGTGACCTCCACATCTCTTCCGAGGGGCATTAAAACCGTCTTGTTAAGCTACTGTGACTTCCACGTCTCTTCTTAGGGGCATTAAAACCGTCTTGTTAAGCTACTGTGACCTCCACGTCTCTTCCAAGGGGCATTAAAACCATCTTGTTAAACTACTGTGACCTCCATGTCTCTTCTGAGGGGCATTAAAACCATCTTGTTAAACTACTGTGTCCTCCACGTCTCTTTCGAGGGGAATTAAAACCATCTTGTTAAGCTACTGTGACCTCCACCACTTTTCAAAGGGGCATTAAAACCATCTTGTTAAGCTACTGTGACCTCCACGTCTCTTCCGAGGGGCATTAAAACCGTCTTGTTAAGCTACTGTGACCTCCATGTCTCTTCTGAGGAGCATTAAAACCATCTTGTTAAGCTACTGTGTCCTCCACGTCTCTTTCGAGGGGAATTAAAACCGTCTTGTTAAGCTACTGTGACCTCCACCACTTTTCCAAGGGGCATTAAAACCATCTTGTTAAGCTACTGTGACCTCCACGTCTCTTCCCAGGGGCATTAAAATCGTCTTGTTAAGCTACTGTGACCTCCACGTCTCTTCCGAGGGGCATTAAAACCGTCTTGTTAAGCTACTGTGACCTCCACGTCTCTTCCGAGGGGCATTAAAATCGTCTTGTTAAGCTACTGTGACCTCCACGTCTCTTCCGAGGGGCATTAAAACCATCTTGTTAAGCTACTGTGACCTCCACGTCTCTTCCGAGGGGCATTAAAACTGTCTTGTTAAGCTACTGTGACCTCCACGTCTATTTTGAGGGGCATTAAAGCCGTCTTGTTAAGCTACTGTGTCCTCCACATCTCTTTCGAGGGGCATTAAAATAGTCTTGTTAAGCTACTGTGAGCTCTACCACTTTTCCAAGGGCATTAAAACCGTCTTGTTAAGCTTCTGCGACCTCCACCACTTTACCAAGGGTCATTAAAAGAGTCTTGTTAAGCTTCTGTGACCTCCACGTCTCTTCCGAGGGGCATTAAAACCGTCTTGTTAAGCTACTGTGAGCTCCACATCTCTTCCGAGGGGCATTAAAACCGTCTTGTTAAGCTACTGTGACCTCCACATCTCTTCCGAGGGGCATTCAAAGCGTCTTGTTAAGCTACTGTGGCCTCCACGTCTCTTCCAAGGGGCATTAAAACCGTCCTGTTAAGTTACTGTGACCTCCACGTCTCTTTCAAGGGGAACTAAAACTGTCTTGTTAAGCTACTGTGAACTCCACCACTTTTCCAAGGGGCATTAAAACCATCTTGTTAAGCTACTGTGACCTCCACGTCTCTTCCGAGGGGCATTAAAACCATCTTGTTAAGCTACTGTGACCTCCACATCTCTTCCGAGGGGCATTAAAACCGTCTTGTTAAGCTACTGTGACTTCCACGTCTCTTCTTAGGGGCATTAAAACCGTCTTGTTAAGCTACTGTGACCTCCACGTCTCTTCCAAGGGGCATTAAAACCATCTTGTTAAACTACTGTGACCTCCATGTCTCTTCTGAGGGGCATTAAAACCATCTTGTTAAACTACTGTGTCCTCCACGTCTCTTTCGAGGGGAATTAAAACCATCTTGTTAAGCTACTGTGACCTCCACCACTTTTCAAAGGGGCATTAAAACCATCTTGTTAAGCTACTGTGACCTCCACGTCTCTTCCGAGGGGCATTAAAACCGTCTTGTTAAGCTACTGTGACCTCCACGTCTCTTCCAAGGGGCATTAAAACCGTCCTGTTAAGCTACTGTGACCTCCACGTCTCTTTCGAGGGGAATTAAACCGTCTTGTTAAGCTACTGTGACCTTCACCACTTTTCCAAGGGGCATTTAAACCATCTTGTTAAGCTACTGTGACCTCCACGTCTCTTCCGAGGGGCATTAAAACCGTCTTGTTAAGCTACTGTGACCTCCACCACTTTTCTAAGGGGCATTAAAACCATCTTGTTAAGCTACTGTGACCTCCACGTCTCTTCCGAGGGGCATTTAAACCTTCTTGTTAAGCTACTGTGACCTCCACGTCTCTTCCGAGGGGCATTAAAACCGTCCTGTTAAGCTACTGTGACCTCCACGTCTCTTTCGAGGGGAATTAAAACCGTCTTGTTAAGCTACTGTGACCTCCACCACTTTTCCAAGGGGCATTAAAACCATCTTGTTAAGCTACTGTGACCTCCACGTCTCTTCCCAGGGGCATTCAAATCGTCTTGTTAAGCTACTGTCACCTCCACGTCTCTTCCGAGTGGCATTAAAATCGTCTTGTTAAGCTACTGTGACCTCCACGTCTCTTCCGAGGGGCATTAAAACCGTCTTGTTAAGCTACTGTGACCTCCACGTCTCTTCCGAGGGGCATTAAAACTGTCTTGTTAAGCTACTGTGACCTCCACGTCTATTTTGAGGGGCATTAAAGCCGTCTTGTTAAGCTACTGTGACCTCCACGTCTCTTCCGAGGGGCATTAAAACCGTCTTGTTAAGCTACTGTGTCCTCCACATCTCTTTCGAGGGGCATTAAAACAGTCTTGTTAAGCTACTGTGACCTTTACCACTTTTCCAAGGGCATTAAAACCGTCTTGTTAAGCTTCTGCGACCACCACCACTTTACCAAGGGTCATTAAAACCGTCTTGTTAAGCTACTGTGACCTCCACGTCTCTTCCGAGGGGCATTAAAACCGTCTTGTGAAGCTACTGTGAGCTCCACATCTCTTCCGAGGGGCATTAAAACCGTCTTGTTAAGCTACTGTGACCTCCACGTCTCTTCCGAGGGGCATTAAAAGCGTCTTGTTAAGCTACTGTGACCTCCATGTCTCTTCCAAGGGGCATTAAAACCGTCCTGTTAAGTTACTGTGACCTCCACGTCTCTTTCGAGGGGAATTAGAACTGTCTTGTTAAGCTACTGTGAACTCCACCACTTTTCCAAGGGGCATTAAAACCATCTTGTTAAGCTACTGTGACCTCCACGTCTCTTCCGAGGGGCATTAAAACCGTCTTGTTAAGCTACTGTGACCTCCACATCTCTTCTGAGGGGCATTAAAACCGTCTTGTTAAGCTACAAAGACTTCCACGTCTCTTCTTAGGGGCATTAAAACCGTCTTGTTAAGCTACTGTGACCTCCACGTCTCTTCCAAGGGGCATTAAAACCATCTTGTTAAACTACTGTGACCTCCATGTCTCTTCTGAGGGGCTTTAAAACCATCTTGTTAAGCTACTGTGTCCTCCACGTCTCTTTCGAGGGGAATTAAAACCGTATTGTTAAGCTACTGTGACCTCCACCACATTTCAAAGGGGCATTAAAACCATCTTGTTAAGCTACTGTGACCTCCACGTCTCTTCCGAGGGGCATTAAAACCGTCTTGTTAAGCTACTGTGACCTCCATGTCTCTTCCGAGGGGCATTAAAACCGTCCTGTTTAGCTACTGTGACCTCCACGTCTCTTTCGAGGGGAATTAAACCATCTTGTTAAGCTACTGTGACCTCCACCACTTTTCCAAGGGGCATTAAAACCATCTTGTTAAGCTACTGTGACCTCCACGTCTCTTCCGAGGGGCATTAAAACCGTCTTGTTAAGCTACTGTGACCTCCACGTCTCTTCCGAGGGGCATTAAAACCGTCTTGTTAAGCTACTGTGTCCTCCACATCTCTTTCGAGGGGCATTAAAACAGTCTTGTTAAGCTACTGTGACCTCTACCACTTTTCCAAGGGCATTAAAACCGTCTTGTTAAGCTTCTGCGACCTCCACCACTTTACCAAGGGTCATTAAAACCGTCTTGTTAAGCTACTGTGACCTCCACGTCTCTTCCGAGGGGCATTAAAACCGTCTTGTTAAGATACTGTGAGCTTCACATCTCTTCCGAGGGGCATTAAAACCGTCTTGTTAAGCTACTGTGACCTCCACATCTCTTCCGAGGGGCATTAAAAGCGTCTTGTTAAGCTACTGTGACCTCCACGTCTCTTCCAAGGGGCATTAAAACCGTCCTGTTAAGCTACTGTGACCTCCACGTATCTTTCGAGGGGAATTAAAACTGTCTTGTTAAGCTACTTTGAACTCCACCACTTTTCCAAGGGGCATTAAAACCATCTTGTTAAGCTACTGTGACCTCCACGTCTCTTCCGAGGGGCATTAAAACCATCTTGTTAAGCTACTGTGACCTCCACATCTCTTCCGAGGGGCATTAAAACCGTCTTGTTAAGCTACTGTGATTTCCACCTCTCTTCTTAGGGGCATTAAAACCATCTTGTTAAGCTACTGTGACCTCCACGTCTCTTCCAAGGGGCATTAAAACCATCTTGTTAAACTACTGTGACCTCCATGTCTCTTCTGAGGGGCATTAAAACCATCTTGTTAAGCTACTGTGTCCTCCACGTCTCTTTCGAGGGGAATTAAAACCGTCTTGTTAAGCTACTGTGACCTCCACCACTTTTCAAAGGGGCATTAAAACCATCTTGTTAAGCTACTGTGACCTCCACGTCTCTTCCGAGGGGCATTAAAACCGTCTTGTTAAGCTACTGTGACCTCCACGTCTCTTCCGAGGGGCATTAAAACCGTCCTGTTAAGCTACTGTGACCTCCACGTCTCTTTCGAGGGGAATTAAAACCGTCTTGTTAAGCTACTGTGACCTCCACCACTTTTCCAAGGGGCATTAAAACCATCTTGTTAAGCTACTGTGACCTCCACGTCTCTTCCGAGGGGCATTAAAACCGTCTTGTTAAGCTACTGTGACCTCCAGCACTATTCCAAGGGGCATTAAAACCATCTTGTTAAGCTACTGTGACCTCCACGTCTCTTCCGAGGGGCATTAAAACCTTCTTGTTAAGCTACTGTGACCTCCACGTCTCTTCCGAGGGGCATTAAAACCGTCCTGTTAAGCTACTGTGACCTCCACGTCTCTTTCGAGGGGAATTAAAACCGTCTTGTTAAGCTACTGTGACCTCCACCACTTTTCCAAGGGGCATTAAAACCATCTTGTTAAGCTACTGTGACCTCCACGTCTCTTCCCAGGGGCATTAAAATCGTCTTGTTAAGCTACTGTGACCTCCACGTCTCTTCCGAGGGGCATTAAAACCGTCTTGTTAAGCTACTGTGACCTCCACGTCTCTTCCGAGTGGCATTAAAATCGTCTTGTTAAGCTACTGTGACCTCCACGTCTCTTCCGAGGGGCATTAAAACCGTCTTGTTAAGCTACTGTGACCTCCACGTCTCTTCCGAGGGGCATTAAAACTGTCTTGTTAAGCTACTGTGACCTCCACGTCTATTTTGAGGGGCATTAAAGCCGTCTTGTTAAGCTACTGTGACCTCCACGTCTCTTCCGAGGGGCATTAAAACCGTCTTGTTAAGCTACTGTGAGCTCCACATCTCTTCCGAGGGGCATTAAAACCGTCTTGTTAAGCTACTGTGACCTCCACATCTCTTCCGAGGGGCATTCAAAGCGTCTTGTTAAGCTACTGTGGCCTCCACGTCTCTTCCAAGGGGCATTAAAACCGTCCTGTTAAGTTACTGTGACCTCCACGTCTCTTTCAAGGGGAACTAAAACTGTCTTGTTAAGCTACTGTGAACTCCACCACTTTTCCAAGGGGCATTAAAACCATCTTGTTAAGCTACTGTGACCTCCACGTCTCTTCCGAGGGGCATTAAAACCGTCTTGTTAAGCTACTGTGACCTCCACATCTCTTCCGAGGGGCATTAAAACCGTCTTGTTAAGCTACTGTGACTTCCACGTCTCTTCTTAGGGGCATTAAAACCGTCTTGTTAAGCTACTGTGACCTCCACGTCTCTTCCAAGGGGCATTAAAACCATCTTGTTAAACTACTGTGACCTCCATGTCTCTTCTGAGGGGCATTAAAACCATCTTGTTAAACTACTGTGTCCTCCACGTCTCTTTCGAGGGGAATTAAAACCATCTTGTTAAGCTACTGTGACCTCCACCACTTTTCAAAGGGGCATTAAAACCATCTTGTTAAGCTACTGTGACCTCCACGTCTCTTCCGAGGGGCATTAAAACCGTCTTGTTAAGCTACTGTGACCTCCATGTCTCTTCTGAGGAGCATTAAAACCATCTTGTTAAGCTACTGTGTCCTCCACGTCTCTTTCGAGGGGAATTAAAACCGTCTTGTTAAGCTACTGTGACCTCCACCACTTTTCCAAGGGGCATTAAAACCATCTTGTTAAGCTACTGTGACCTCCACGTCTCTTCCCAGGGGCATTAAAATCGTCTTGTTAAGCTACTGTGACCTCCACGTCTCTTCCGAGGGGCATTAAAACCGTCTTGTTAAGCTACTGTGACCTCCACGTCTCTTCCGAGGGGCATTAAAATCGTCTTGTTAAGCTACTGTGACCTCCACGTCTCTTCCGAGGGGCATTAAAACCATCTTGTTAAGCTACTGTGACCTCCACGTCTCTTCCGAGGGGCATTAAAACTGTCTTGTTAAGCTACTGTGACCTCCACGTCTATTTTGAGGGGCATTAAAGCCGTCTTGTTAAGCTACTGTGTCCTCCACATCTCTTTCGAGGGGCATTAAAATAGTCTTGTTAAGCTACTGTGAGCTCTACCACTTTTCCAAGGGCATTAAAACCGTCTTGTTAAGCTTCTGCGACCTCCACCACTTTACCAAGGGTCATTAAAAGAGTCTTGTTAAGCTTCTGTGACCTCCACGTCTCTTCCGAGGGGCATTAAAACCGTCTTGTTAAGCTACTGTGAGCTCCACATCTCTTCCGAGGGGCATTAAAACCGTCTTGTTAAGCTACTGTGACCTCCACATCTCTTCCGAGGGGCATTCAAAGCGTCTTGTTAAGCTACTGTGGCCTCCACGTCTCTTCCAAGGGGCATTAAAACCGTCCTGTTAAGTTACTGTGACCTCCACGTCTCTTTCAAGGGGAACTAAAACTGTCTTGTTAAGCTACTGTGAACTCCACCACTTTTCCAAGGGGCATTAAAACCATCTTGTTAAGCTACTGTGACCTCCACGTCTCTTCCGAGGGGCATTAAAACCATCTTGTTAAGCTACTGTGACCTCCACATCTCTTCCGAGGGGCATTAAAACCGTCTTGTTAAGCTACTGTGACTTCCACGTCTCTTCTTAGGGGCATTAAAACCGTCTTGTTAAGCTACTGTGACCTCCACGTCTCTTCCAAGGGGCATTAAAACCATCTTGTTAAACTACTGTGACCTCCATGTCTCTTCTGAGGGGCATTAAAACCATCTTGTTAAACTACTGTGTCCTCCACGTCTCTTTCGAGGGGAATTAAAACCATCTTGTTAAGCTACTGTGACCTCCACCACTTTTCAAAGGGGCATTAAAACCATCTTGTTAAGCTACTGTGACCTCCACGTCTCTTCCGAGGGGCATTAAAACCGTCTTGTTAAGCTACTGTGACCTCCACGTCTCTTCCAAGGGGCATTAAAACCGTCCTGTTAAGCTACTGTGACCTCCACGTCTCTTTCGAGGGGAATTAAACCGTCTTGTTAAGCTACTGTGACCTTCACCACTTTTCCAAGGGGCATTTAAATAATCTTGTTAAGCTACTGTGACCTCCACGTCTCTTCCGAGGGGCATTAAAACCGTCTTGTTAAGCTACTGTGACCTCCACCACTTTTCTAAGGGGCATTAAAACCATCTTGTTAAGCTACTGTGACCTCCACGTCTCTTCCGAGGGGCATTTAAACCTTCTTGTTAAGCTACTGTGACCTCCACGTCTCTTCCGAGGGGCATTAAAACCGTCCTGTTAAGCTACTGTGACCTCCACGTCTCTTTCGAGGGGAATTAAAACCGTCTTGTTAAGCTACTGTGACCTCCACCACTTTTCCAAGGGGCATTAAAACCATCTTGTTAAGCTACTGTGACCTCCACGTCTCTTCCCAGGGGCATTCAAATCGTCTTGTTAAGCTACTGTCACCTCCACGTCTCTTCCGAGTGGCATTAAAATCGTCTTGTTAAGCTACTGTGACCTCCACGTCTCTTCCGAGGGGCATTAAAACCGTCTTGTTAAGCTACTGTGACCTCCACGTCTCTTCCGAGGGGCATTAAAACTGTCTTGTTAAGCTACTGTGACCTCCACGTCTATTTTGAGGGGCATTAAAGCCGTCTTGTTAAGCTACTGTGACCTCCACGTCTCTTCCGAGGGGCATTAAAACCGTCTTGTTAAGCTACTGTGTCCTCCACATCTCTTTCGAGGGGCATTAAAACAGTCTTGTTAAGCTACTGTGACCTTTACCACTTTTCCAAGGGCATTAAAACCGTCTTGTTAAGCTTCTGCGACCACCACCACTTTACCAAGGGTCATTAAAACCGTCTTGTTAAGCTACTGTGACCTCCACGTCTCTTCCGAGGGGCATTAAAACCGTCTTGTTAAGCTACTGTGAGCTCCACATCTCTTCCGAGGGGCATTAAAACCGTCTTGTTAAGCTACTGTGACCTCCACGTCTCTTCCGAGGGGCATTAAAAGCGTCTTGTTAAGCTACTGTGACCTCCATGTCTCTTCCAAGGGGCATTAAAACCGTCCTGTTAAGTTACTGTGACCTCCACGTCTCTTTCGAGGGGAATTAGAACTGTCTTGTTAAGCTACTGTGAACTCCACCACTTTTCCAAGGGGCATTAAAACCATCTTGTTAAGCTACTGTGACCTCCACGTCTCTTCCGAGGGGCATTAAAACCGTCTTGTTAAGCTACTGTGACCTCCACATCTCTTCTGAGGGGCATTAAAACCGTCTTGTTAAGCTACTGTGACTTCCACGTCTCTTCTTAGGGGCATTAAAACCGTCTTGTTAAGCTACTGTGACCTCCACGTCTCTTCCAAGGGGCATTAAAACCATCTTGTTAAACTACTGTGACCTCCATGTCTCTTCTGAGGGGCTTTAAAACCATCTTGTTAAGCTACTGTGTCCTCCACGTCTCTTTCGAGGGGAATTAAAACCGTATTGTTAAGCTACTGTGACCTCCACCACATTTCAAAGGGGCATTAAAACCATCTTGTTAAGCTACTGTGACCTCCACGTCTCTTCCGAGGGGCATTAAAACCGTCTTGTTAAGCTACTGTGACCTCCATGTCTCTTCCGAGGGGCATTAAAACCGTCCTGTTTAGCTACTGTGACCTCCACGTCTCTTTCGAGGGGAATTAAACCATCTTGTTAAGCTACTGTGACCTCCACCACTTTTCCAAGGGGCATTAAAACCATCTTGTTAAGCTACTGTGACCTCCACGTCTCTTCCGAGGGGCATTAAAACCGTCTTGTTAAGCTACTGTGACCTCCACGTCTCTTCCGAGGGGCATTAAAACCGTCTTGTTAAGCTACTGTGTCCTCCACATCTCTTTCGAGGGGCATTAAAACAGTCTTGTTAAGCTACTGTGACCTCTACCACTTTTCCAAGGGCATTAAAACCGTCTTGTTAAGCTTCTGCGACCTCCACCACTTTACCAAGGGTCATTAAAACCGTCTTGTTAAGCTACTGTGACCTCCACGTCTCTTCCGAGGGGCATTAAAACCGTCTTGTTAAGATACTGTGAGCTTCACATCTCTTCCGAGGGGCATTAAAACCGTCTTGTTAAGCTACTGTGACCTCCACATCTCTTCCGAGGGGCATTAAAAGCGTCTTGTTAAGCTACTGTGACCTCCACGTCTCTTCCAAGGGGCATTAAAACCGTCCTGTTAAGCTACTGTGACCTCCACGTATCTTTCGAGGGGAATTAAAACTGTCTTGTTAAGCTACTTTGAACTCCACCACTTTTCCAAGGGGCATTAAAACCATCTTGTTAAGCTACTGTGACCTCCACGTCTCTTCCGAGGGGCATTAAAACCATCTTGTTAAGCTACTGTGACCTCCACATCTCTTCCGAGGGGCATTAAAACCGTCTTGTTAAGCTACTGTGATTTCCACCTCTCTTCTTAGGGGCATTAAAACCATCTTGTTAAGCTACTGTGACCTCCACGTCTCTTCCAAGGGGCATTAAAACCATCTTGTT
Organism: Phyllobates terribilis; assembly: GCF_046119375.1. NCBI lineage: Eukaryota > Metazoa > Chordata > Amphibia > Anura > Dendrobatidae > Phyllobates > Phyllobates terribilis. Next base: position 774,841,981 of record NW_027362761.1, on the reverse strand, counting down.
AAACTACTGTGACCTCCATGTCTCTTCTGAGGGGCATTAAAACCATCTTGTTAAGCTACTGTGTCCTCCACGTCTCTTTCGAGGGGAATTAAAACCGTCTTGTTAAGCTACTGTGACCTCCACCACTTTTCAAAGGGGCATTAAAACCATCTTGTTAAGCTACTGTGACCTCCACGTCTCTTCCGAGGGGCATTAAAACCGTCTTGTTAAGCTACTGTGACCTCCACGTCTCTTCCGAGGGGCATTAAAACCGTCCTGTTAAGCTACTGTGACCTCCACGTCTCTTTCGAGGGGAATTAAAACCGTCTTGTTAAGCTACTGTGACCTCCACCACTTTTCCAAGGGGCATTAAAACCATCTTGTTAAGCTACTGTGACCTCCACGTCTCTTCCGAGGGGCATTAAAACCGTCTTGTTAAGCTACTGTGACCTCCAGCACTATTCCAAGGGGCATTAAAACCATCTTGTTAAGCTACTGTGACCTCCACGTCTCTTCCGAGGGGCATTAAAACCTTCTTGTTAAGCTACTGTGACCTCCACGTCTCTTCCGAGGGGCATTAAAACCGTCCTGTTAAGCTACTGTGACCTCCACGTCTCTTTCGAGGGGAATTAAAACCGTCTTGTTAAGCTACTGTGACCTCCACCACTTTTCCAAGGGGCATTAAAACCATCTTGTTAAGCTACTGTGACCTCCACGTCTCTTCCCAGGGGCATTAAAATCGTCTTGTTAAGCTACTGTGACCTCCACGTCTCTTCCGAGGGGCATTAAAACCGTCTTGTTAAGCTACTGTGACCTCCACGTCTCTTCCGAGTGGCATTAAAATCGTCTTGTTAAGCTACTGTGACCTCCACGTCTCTTCCGAGGGGCATTAAAACCGTCTTGTTAAGCTACTGTGACCTCCACGTCTCTTCCGAGGGGCATTAAAACTGTCTTGTTAAGCTACTGTGACCTCCACGTCTATTTTGAGGGGCATTAAAGCCGTCTTGTTAAGCTACTGTGACCTCCACGTCTCTTCCGAGGGGCATTAAAACCGTCTTGTTAAGCTACTGTGTCCTCCACATCTCTTTCGAGGGGCATTAAAACAGTCTTGTTAAGCTACTGTGACCTCTACCACTTTTCCAAGGGCATTAAAACAGTCTTGTTAAGCATCTGCGACCACCACCACTTTACCAAGGGTCATTAAAACCGTCTTGTTAAGCTACTGTGACCTCCACGTCTCTTCCGAGGGGCATTAAAACCGTCTTGTTAAGCTACTGTGAGCTCCACATCTCTTCCGAGGGGCATTAAAACCGTCTTGTTAAGCTACTGTGACCTCCACGTCTCTTCCGAGGGGCATTAAAAGCGTCTTGTTAAGCTACTGTGACCTCCATGTCTCTTCCAAGGGGCATTAAAACCGTCCTGTTAAGTTACTGTGACCTCCACGTCTCTTTCGAGGGGAATTAGAACTGTCTTGTTAAGCTACTGTGAACTCCACCACTTTTCCAAGGGGCATTAAAACCATCTTGTTAAGCTACTGTGACCTCCACGTCTCTTCCGAGGGGCATTAAAACCGTCTTGTTAAGCTACTGTGACCTCCATGTCTCTTCCAAGGGGCATTAAAACCGTCCTGTTAAGTTACTGTGACCTCCACGTCTCTTTCGAGGGGAATTAGAACTGTCTTGTTAAGCTACTGTGAACTCCACCACTTTTCCAAGGGGCATTAAAACCATCTTGTTAAGCTACTGTGACCTCCACGTCTCTTCCGAGGGGCATTAAAACCGTCTTGTTAAGCTACTGTGACCTCCACATCTCTTCTGAGGGGCATTAAAACCGTCTTGTTAAGCTACTGTGACTTCCACGTCTCTTCTTAGGGGCATTAAAACCGTCTTGTTAAGCTACTGTGACCTCCACGTCTCTTCCAAGGGGCATTAAAACCATCTTGTTAAACTACTGTGACCTCCATGTCTCTTCTGAGGGGCTTTAAAACCATCTTGTTAAGCTACTGTGTCCTACACGTCTCTTTCGAGGGGAATTAAAACCGTATTGTTAAGCTACTGTGACCTCCACCACTTTTCAAAGGGGCATTAAAACCATCTTGTTAAGCTACTGTGACCTCCACGTCTCTTCCGAGGGGCATTAAAACCGTCTTTTTAAGCTACTGTGACCTCCATGTCTCTTCCGAGGGGCATTAAAACCGTCCTGTTAAGCTACTGTGACCTCCACGTCTCTTTCGAGGGGAATTAAACCATCTTGTTAAGCTACTGTGACCTCCACGACTTTTCCAAGGGGCATTAAAACCATCTTGTTAAGCTACTGTGACCTCCACGTCTCTTCCGAGGGGCATTAAAACCGTCTTGTTAAGCTACTGTGAGCTCCACATCTCTTCCGAGGGGCATTAAAACCGTCTTGTTAAGCTACTGTGACCTCCACGTCTCTTCCGAGGGGCATTAAAAGCGTCTTGTTAAGCTACTGTGACCTCCATGTCTCTTCCAAGGGGCATTAAAACCGTCCTGTTAAGTTACTGTGACCTCCACGTCTCTTTCGAGGGGAATTAGAACTGTCTTGTTAAGCTACTGTGAACTCCACCACTTTTCCAAGGGGCATTAAAACCATCTTGTTAAGCTACTGTGACCTCCACGTCTCTTCCGAGGGGCATTAAAACCGTCTTGTTAAGCTACTGTGACCTCCATGTCTCTTCCAAGGGGCATTAAAACCGTCCTGTTAAGTTACTGTGACCTCCACGTCTCTTTCGAGGGGAATTAGAACTGTCTTGTTAAGCTACTGTGAACTCCACCACTTTTCCAAGGGGCATTAAAACCATCTTGTTAAGCTACTGTGACCTCCACGTCTCTTCCGAGGGGCATTAAAACCGTCTTGTTAAGCTACTGTGACCTCCACATCTCTTCTGAGGGGCATTAAAACCGTCTTGTTAAGCTACTGTGACTTCCACGTCTCTTCTTAGGGGCATTAAAACCGTCTTGTTAAGCTACTGTGACCTCCACGTCTCTTCCAAGGGGCATTAAAACCATCTTGTTAAACTACTGTGACCTCCATGTCTCTTCTGAGGGGCTTTAAAACCATCTTGTTAAGCTACTGTGTCCTCCACGTCTCTTTCTAGGGGAATTAAAACCGTATTGTTAAGCTACTGTGACCTCCACCACTTTTCAAAGGGGCATTAAAACCATCTTGTTAAGCTACTGTGACCTCCACGTCTCTTCCGAGGGGCATTAAAACCGTCTTTTTAAGCTACTGTGACCTCCATGTCTCTTCCGAGGGGCATTAAAACCGTCCTGTTAAGCTACTGTGACCTCCACGTCTCTTTCGAGGGGAATTAAACCATCTTGTTAAGCTACTGTGACCTCCACGACTTTTCCAAGGGGCATTAAAACCATCTTGTTAAGCTACTGTGACCTCCACGTCTCTTCCGAGGGGCATTAAAACCGTCTTGTTAAGCTACTGTGACCTCCACGTCTCTTCCGAGGGGCATTAAAACCGTCTTGTTAAGCTACTGTGACCTCCACGTCTCTTCCAAGGGGCATTAAAACCGTCCTGTTAAGCTACTGTGACCTCCACGTATCTTTCGAGGGGAATTAAAACTGTCTTGTTAAGCTACTTTGAACTCCACCACTTTTCCAAGGGGCATTAAAACCATCTTGTTAAGCTACTGTGACCTCCACGTCTCTTCCGAGGGGCATTAAAACCATCTTGTTAAGCTACTGTGACCTCCACATCTCTTCCGAGGGGCATTAAAACCGTCTTGTTAAGCTACTGTGATTTCCACCTCTCTTCTTAGGGGCATTAAAACCATCTTGTTAAGCTACTGTGACCTCCACGTCTCTTCCAAGGGGCATTAAAACCATCTTGTTAAACTACTGTGACCTCCATGTCTCTTCTGAGGGGCATTAAAACCATCTTGTTAAGCTACTGTGTCCTCCACGTCTCTTTCGAGGGGAATTAAAACCGTCTTGTTAAGCTACTGTGACCTCCACCACTTTTCAAAGGGGCATTAAAACCATCTTGTTAAGCTACTGTGACCTCCACGTCTCTTCCGAGGGGCATTAAAACCGTCTTGTTAAGCTACTGTGACCTCCACGTCTCTTCCGAGGGGCATTAAAACCGTCCTGTTAAGCTACTGTGACCTCCACGTCTCTTTCGAGGGGAATTAAAACCGTCTTGTTAAGCTACTGTGACCTCCACCACTTTTCCAAGGGGCATTAAAACCATCTTGTTAAGCTACTGTGACCTCCACGTCTCTTCCGAGGGGCATTAAAACCGTCTTGTTAAGCTACTGTGACCTCCAGCACTATTCCAAGGGGCATTAAAACCATCTTGTTAAGCTACTGTGACCTCCACGTCTCTTCCGAGGGGCATTAAAACCTTCTTGTTAAGCTACTGTGACCTCCACGTCTCTTCCGAGGGGCATTAAAACCGTCCTGTTAAGCTACTGTGACCTCCACGTCTCTTTCGAGGGGAATTAAAACCGTCTTGTTAAGCTACTGTGACCTCCACCACTTTTCCAAGGGGCATTAAAACCATCTTGTTAAGCTACTGTGACCTCCACGTCTCTTCCCAGGGGCATTAAAATCGTCTTGTTAAGCTACTGTGACCTCCACGTCTCTTCCGAGGGGCATTAAAACCGTCTTGTTAAGCTACTGTGACCTCCACGTCTCTTCCGAGTGGCATTAAAATCGTCTTGTTAAGCTACTGTGACCTCCACGTCTCTTCCGAGGGGCATTAAAACCGTCTTGTTAAGCTACTGTGACCTCCACGTCTCTTCCGAGGGGCATTAAAACTGTCTTGTTAAGCTACTGTGACCTCCACGTCTATTTTGAGGGGCATTAAAGCCGTCTTGTTAAGCTACTGTGACCTCCACGTCTCTTCCGAGGGGCATTAAAACCGTCTTGTTAAGCTACTGTGTCCTCCACATCTCTTTCGAGGGGCATTAAAACAGTCTTGTTAAGCTACTGTGACCTCTACCACTTTTCCAAGGGCATTAAAACAGTCTTGTTAAGCATCTGCGACCACCACCACTTTACCAAGGGTCATTAAAACCGTCTTGTTAAGCTACTGTGACCTCCACGTCTCTTCCGAGGGGCATTAAAACCGTCTTGTTAAGCTACTGTGAGCTCCACATCTCTTCCGAGGGGCATTAAAACCGTCTTGTTAAGCTACTGTGACCTCCACGTCTCTTCCGAGGGGCATTAAAAGCGTCTTGTTAAGCTACTGTGACCTCCATGTCTCTTCCAAGGGGCATTAAAACCGTCCTGTTAAGTTACTGTGACCTCCACGTCTCTTTCGAGGGGAATTAGAACTGTCTTGTTAAGCTACTGTGAACTCCACCACTTTTCCAAGGGGCATTAAAACCATCTTGTTAAGCTACTGTGACCTCCACGTCTCTTCCGAGGGGCATTAAAACCGTCTTGTTAAGCTACTGTGACCTCCATGTCTCTTCCAAGGGGCATTAAAACCGTCCTGTTAAGTTACTGTGACCTCCACGTCTCTTTCGAGGGGAATTAGAACTGTCTTGTTAAGCTACTGTGAACTCCACCACTTTTCCAAGGGGCATTAAAACCATCTTGTTAAGCTACTGTGACCTCCACGTCTCTTCCGAGGGGCATTAAAACCGTCTTGTTAAGCTACTGTGACCTCCACATCTCTTCTGAGGGGCATTAAAACCGTCTTGTTAAGCTACTGTGACTTCCACGTCTCTTCTTAGGGGCATTAAAACCGTCTTGTTAAGCTACTGTGACCTCCACGTCTCTTCCAAGGGGCATTAAAACCATCTTGTTAAACTACTGTGACCTCCATGTCTCTTCTGAGGGGCTTTAAAACCATCTTGTTAAGCTACTGTGTCCTACACGTCTCTTTCGAGGGGAATTAAAACCGTATTGTTAAGCTACTGTGACCTCCACCACTTTTCAAAGGGGCATTAAAACCATCTTGTTAAGCTACTGTGACCTCCACGTCTCTTCCGAGGGGCATTAAAACCGTCTTTTTAAGCTACTGTGACCTCCATGTCTCTTCCGAGGGGCATTAAAACCGTCCTGTTAAGCTACTGTGACCTCCACGTCTCTTTCGAGGGGAATTAAACCATCTTGTTAAGCTACTGTGACCTCCACGACTTTTCCAAGGGGCATTAAAACCATCTTGTTAAGCTACTGTGACCTCCACGTCTCTTCCGAGGGGCATTAAAACCGTCTTGTTAAGCTACTGTGAGCTCCACATCTCTTCCGAGGGGCATTAAAACCGTCTTGTTAAGCTACTGTGACCTCCACGTCTCTTCCGAGGGGCATTAAAAGCGTCTTGTTAAGCTACTGTGACCTCCATGTCTCTTCCAAGGGGCATTAAAACCGTCCTGTTAAGTTACTGTGACCTCCACGTCTCTTTCGAGGGGAATTAGAACTGTCTTGTTAAGCTACTGTGAACTCCACCACTTTTCCAAGGGGCATTAAAACCATCTTGTTAAGCTACTGTGACCTCCACGTCTCTTCCGAGGGGCATTAAAACCGTCTTGTTAAGCTACTGTGACCTCCATGTCTCTTCCAAGGGGCATTAAAACCGTCCTGTTAAGTTACTGTGACCTCCACGTCTCTTTCGAGGGGAATTAGAACTGTCTTGTTAAGCTACTGTGAACTCCACCACTTTTCCAAGGGGCATTAAAACCATCTTGTTAAGCTACTGTGACCTCCACGTCTCTTCCGAGGGGCATTAAAACCGTCTTGTTAAGCTACTGTGACCTCCACATCTCTTCTGAGGGGCATTAAAACCGTCTTGTTAAGCTACTGTGACTTCCACGTCTCTTCTTAGGGGCATTAAAACCGTCTTGTTAAGCTACTGTGACCTCCACGTCTCTTCCAAGGGGCATTAAAACCATCTTGTTAAACTACTGTGACCTCCATGTCTCTTCTGAGGGGCTTTAAAACCATCTTGTTAAGCTACTGTGTCCTCCACGTCTCTTTCTAGGGGAATTAAAACCGTATTGTTAAGCTACTGTGACCTCCACCACTTTTCAAAGGGGCATTAAAACCATCTTGTTAAGCTACTGTGACCTCCACGTCTCTTCCGAGGGGCATTAAAACCGTCTTTTTAAGCTACTGTGACCTCCATGTCTCTTCCGAGGGGCATTAAAACCGTCCTGTTAAGCTACTGTGACCTCCACGTCTCTTTCGAGGGGAATTAAACCATCTTGTTAAGCTACTGTGACCTCCACGACTTTTCCAAGGGGCATTAAAACCATCTTGTTAAGCTACTGTGACCTCCACGTCTCTTCCGAGGGGCATTAAAACCGTCTTGTTAAGCTACTGTGACCTCCACGTCTCTTCCGAGGGGCATTAAAACCGTCTTGTTAAGCTACTGTGTCCTCCACATCTCTTTCGAGGGGCATTAAAACAGTCTTGTTAAGCTACTGTGACCTCTACCACTTTTCCAAGGGCATTAAAACCGTCTTGTTAAGCTTCTGCGACCTCCACCACTTTACCAAGGGTCATTAAAACCGTCTTGTTAAGCTACTGTGACCTCCACGTCTCTTCCGAGGGGCATTAAAACCGTCTTGTTAAGCTACTGTGAGCTCCACATCTCTTCCGAGGGGCATTAAAAGCGTCTTGTTAAGCTACTGTGACCTCCACGTCTCTTCCAAGGGGCATTAAAACCGTCCTGTTAAGCTACTGTGACCTCCACGTATCTTTCGAGGGGAATTAAAACTGTCTTGTTAAGCTACTGTGAACTCCACCACTTTTCCAAGGGGCATTAAAACCATCTTGTTAAGCTACTGTGACCTCCACGTCTCTTCCGAGGGGCATTAAAACCATCTTGTTAAGCTACTGTGACCTCCACATCTCTTCCGAGGGGCAATAAAACCGTCTTGTTAAGCTACTGTGATTTCCACGTCTCTTCTTAGGGGCATTAAAACCATCTTGTTAAGCTACTGTGACCTCCACGTCTCTTCCAAGGGGCATTAAAACCATCTTGTTAAACTACTGTGACCTCCATGTCTCTTCTGAGGGGCATTAAAACCATCTTGTTAAGCTACTGTGTCCTCCACGTCTCTTTCGAGGGGAATTAAAACCGTCTTGTTAAGCTACTGTGACCTCCACCACTTTTCAAAGGGGCATTAAAACCATCTTGTTAAGCTACTGTGACCTCCACGTCTCTTCCGAGGGGCATTAAAACCGTCTTTTTAAGCTACTGTGACCTCCACGTCTCTTCCGAGGGGCATTAAAACCGTCCTGTTAAGCTACTGTGACCTCCACGTCTCTTTCGAGGGGAATTAAAACCGTCTTGTTAAGCTACTGTGACCTCCACCACTTTTCCAAGGGGCATTAAAACCATCTTGTTAAGCTACTGTGACCTCCACGTCTCTTCCGAGGGGCATTAAAACCGTCTTGTTAAGCTACTGTGACCTCCACCACCTTTCCAAGGGGCATTAAAACCATCTTGTTAAGCTACTGTGACCTCCACGTCTCTTCCGAGGGGCATTAAAACCGTCTTGTTAAGCTACTGTGACCTCCACGTCTCTTCCGAGGGGCATTAAAACCGTCCTGTTAAGCTACTGTGACCTCCACGTCTCTTTGGAGGGGAATTAAAACCGTCTTGTTAAGCTACTGTGACCTCCACCACTTTTCCAAGGGGCATTAAAACCATCTTGTTAAGCTACTGTGACCTCCACGTCTCTTCCCAGGGGCATTAAAATCGTCTTGTTAAGCTACTGTGACCTCCACGTCTCTTCCGAGGGGCATTAAAACCGTCTTGTTAAGCTACTGTGACCTCCACGTCTCTTCCGAGTGGCATTAAAATCGTCTTGTTAAGCTACTGTGACCTCCACGTCTCTTCCGAGGGGCATTAAAACCGTCTTGTTAAGCTACTGTGACCTCCACGTCTCTTCCGAGGGGCATTAAAACTGTCTTGTTAAGCTACTGTGACCTCCACGTCTATTTTGAGGGGCATTAAAGCCGTCTTGTTAAGCTACTGTGACCTCCACGTCTCTTCCGAGGGGCATTAAAACCGTCTTGTTAAGCTACTGTGTCCTCCACATCTCTTTCGAGGGGCATTAAAACAGTCTTGTTAAGCTACTGTGACCTCTACCACTTTTCCAAGGGCATTAAAACAGTCTTGTTAAGCATCTGCGACCACCACCACTTTACCAAGGGTCATTAAAACCGTCTTGTTAAGCTACTGTGACCTCCACGTCTCTTCCGAGGGGCATTAAAACCGTCTTGTTAAGCTACTGTGAGCTCCACATCTCTTCCGAGGGGCATTAAAACCGTCTTGTTAAGCTACTGTGACCTCCACGTCTCTTCCGAGGGGCATTAAAAGCGTCTTGTTAAGCTACTGTGACCTCCATGTCTCTTCCAAGGGGCATTAAAACCGTCCTGTTAAGTTACTGTGACCTCCACGTCTCTTTCGAGGGGAATTAGAACTGTCTTGTTAAGCTACTGTGAACTCCACCACTTTTCCAAGGGGCATTAAAACCATCTTGTTAAGCTACTGTGACCTCCACGTCTCTTCCGAGGGGCATTAAAACCGTCTTGTTAAGCTACTGTGACCTCCATGTCTCTTCCAAGGGGCATTAAAACCGTCCTGTTAAGTTACTGTGACCTCCACGTCTCTTTCGAGGGGAATTAGAACTGTCTTGTTAAGCTACTGTGAACTCCACCACTTTTCCAAGGGGCATTAAAACCATCTTGTTAAGCTACTGTGACCTCCACGTCTCTTCCGAGGGGCATTAAAACCGTCTTGTTAAGCTACTGTGACCTCCACATCTCTTCTGAGGGGCATTAAAACCGTCTTGTTAAGCTACTGTGACTTCCACGTCTCTTCTTAGGGGCATTAAAACCGTCTTGTTAAGCTACTGTGACCTCCACGTCTCTTCCAAGGGGCATTAAAACCATCTTGTTAAACTACTGTGACCTCCATGTCTCTTCTGAGGGGCTTTAAAACCATCTTGTTAAGCTACTGTGTCCTCCACGTCTCTTTCGAGGGGAATTAAAACCGTATTGTTAAGCTACTGTGACCTCCACCACTTTTCAAAGGGGCATTAAAACCATCTTGTTAAGCTACTGTGACCTCCACGTCTCTTCCGAGGGGCATTAAAACCGTCTTTTTAAGCTACTGTGACCTCCATGTCTCTTCCGAGGGGCATAAAAACCGTCCTGTTAAGCTACTGTGACCTCCACGTCTCTTTCGAGGGGAATTAAACCATCTTGTTAAGCTACTGTGACCTCCACGACTTTTCCAAGGGGCATTAAAACCATCTTGTTAAGCTACTGTGACCTCCACGTCTCTTCCGAGGGGCATTAAAACCGTCTTGTTAAGCTACTGTGAGCTCCACATCTCTTCCGAGGGGCATTAAAACCGTCTTGTTAAGCTACTGTGACCTCCACGTCTCTTCCGAGGGGCATTAAAAGCGTCTTGTTAAGCTACTGTGACCTCCATGTCTCTTCCAAGGGGCATTAAAACCGTCCTGTTAAGTTACTGTGACCTCCACGTCTCTTTCGAGGGGAATTAGAACTGTCTTGTTAAGCTACTGTGAACTCCACCACTTTTCCAAGGGGCATTAAAACCATCTTGTTAAGCTACTGTGACCTCCACGTCTCTTCCGAGGGGCATTAAAACCGTCTTGTTAAGCTACTGTGACCTCCATGTCTCTTCCAAGGGGCATTAAAACCGTCCTGTTAAGTTACTGTGACCTCCACGTCTCTTTCGAGGGGAATTAGAACTGTCTTGTTAAGCTACTGTGAACTCCACCACTTTTCCAAGGGGCATTAAAACCATCTTGTTAAGCTACTGTGACCTCCACGTCTCTTCCGAGGGGCATTAAAACCGTCTTGTTAAGCTACTGTGACCTCCACATCTCTTCTGAGGGGCATTAAAACCGTCTTGTTAAGCTACTGTGACTTCCACGTCTCTTCTTAGGGGCATTAAAACCGTCTTGTTAAGCTACTGTGACCTCCACGTCTCTTCCAAGGGGCATTAAAACCATCTTGTTAAACTACTGTGACCTCCATGTCTCTTCTGAGGGGCTTTAAAACCATCTTGTTAAGCTACTGTGTCCTCCACGTCTCTTTCTAGGGGAATTAAAACCGTATTGTTAAGCTACTGTGACCTCCACCACTTTTCAAAGGGGCATTAAAACCATCTTGTTAAGCTACTGTGACCTCCACGTCTCTTCCGAGGGGCATTAAAACCGTCTTTTTAAGCTACTGTGACCTCCATGTCTCTTCCGAGGGGCATTAAAACCGTCCTGTTAAGCTACTGTGACCTCCACGTCTCTTTCGAGGGGAATTAAACCATCTTGTTAAGCTACTGTGACCTCCACGACTTTTCCAAGGGGCATTAAAACCATCTTGTTAAGCTACTGTGACCTCCACGTCTCTTCCGAGGGGCATTAAAACCGTCTTGTTAAGCTACTGTGACCTCCACGTCTCTTCCGAGGGGCATTAAAACCGTCTTGTTAAGCTGCTGTGTCCTCCACATCTCTTTCGAGGGGCATTAAAACAGTCTTGTTAAGCTACTGTGACCTCTACCACTTTTCCAAGGGCATTAAAACAGTCTTGTTAAGCATCTGCGACCACCACCACTTTACCAAGGGTCATTAAAACCGTCTTGTTAAGCTACTGTGACCTCCACGTCTCTTCCGAGGGGCATTAAAACCGTCTTGTTAAGCTACTGTGAGCTCCACATCTCTTCCGAGGGGCATTAAAACCGTCTTGTTAAGCTACTGTGACCTCCACGTCTCTTCCGAGGGGCATTAAAAGCGTCTTGTTAAGCTACTGTGACCTCCATGTCTCTTCCAAGGGGCATTAAAACCGTCCTGTTAAGTTACTGTGACCTCCACGTCTCTTTCGAGGGGAATTAGAACTGTCTTGTTAAGCTACTGTGAACTCCACCACTTTTCCAAGGGGCATTAAAACCATCTTGTTAAGCTACTGTGACCTCCACGTCTCTTCCGAGGGGCATTAAAACCGTCTTGTTAAGCTACTGTGACCTCCATGTCTCTTCCAAGGGGCATTAAAACCGTCCTGTTAAGTTACTGTGACCTCCACGTCTCTTTCGAGGGGAATTAGAACTGTCTTGTTAAGCTACTGTGAACTCCACCACTTTTCCAAGGGGCATTAAAACCATCTTGTTAAGCTACTGTGACCTCCACGTCTCTTCCGAGGGGCATTAAAACCGTCTTGTTAAGCTACTGTGACCTCCACATCTCTTCTGAGGGGCATTAAAACCGTCTTGTTAAGCTACTGTGACTTCCACGTCTCTTCTTAGGGGCATTAAAACCGTCTTGTTAAGCTACTGTGACCTCCACGTCTCTTCCAAGGGGCATTAAAACCATCTTGTTAAACTACTGTGACCTCCATGTCTCTTCTGAGGGGCTTTAAAACCATCTTGTTAAGCTACTGTGTCCTACACGTCTCTTTCGAGGGGAATTAAAACCGTATTGTTAAGCTACTGTGACCTCCACCACTTTTCAAAGGGGCATTAAAACCATCTTGTTAAGCTACTGTGACCTCCACGTCTCTTCCGAGGGGCATTAAAACCGTCTTTTTAAGCTACTGTGACCTCCATGTCTCTTCCGAGGGGCATTAAAACCGTCCTGTTAAGCTACTGTGACCTCCACGTCTCTTTCGAGGGGAATTAAACCATCTTGTTAAGCTACTGTGACCTCCACGACTTTTCCAAGGGGCATTAAAACCATCTTGTTAAGCTACTGTGACCTCCACGTCTCTTCCGAGGGGCATTAAAACCGTCTTGTTAAGCTACTGTGAGCTCCACATCTCTTCCGAGGGGCATTAAAACCGTCTTGTTAAGCTACTGTGACCTCCACGTCTCTTCCGAGGGGCATTAAAAGCGTCTTGTTAAGCTACTGTGACCTCCATGTCTCTTCCAAGGGGCATTAAAACCGTCCTGTTAAGTTACTGTGACCTCCACGTCTCTTTCGAGGGGAATTAGAACTGTCTTGTTAAGCTACTGTGAACTCCACCACTTTTCCAAGGGGCATTAAAACCATCTTGTTAAGCTACTGTGACCTCCACGTCTCTTCCGAGGGGCATTAAAACCGTCTTGTTAAGCTACTGTGACCTCCATGTCTCTTCCAAGGGGCATTAAAACCGTCCTGTTAAGTTACTGTGACCTCCACGTCTCTTTCGAGGGGAATTAGAACTGTCTTGTTAAGCTACTGTGAACTCCACCACTTTTCCAAGGGGCATTAAAACCATCTTGTTAAGCTACTGTGACCTCCACGTCTCTTCCGAGGGGCATTAAAACCGTCTTGTTAAGCTACTGTGACCTCCACATCTCTTCTGAGGGGCATTAAAACCGTCTTGTTAAGCTACTGTGACTTCCACGTCTCTTCTTAGGGGCATTAAAACCGTCTTGTTAAGCTACTGTGACCTCCACGTCTCTTCCAAGGGGCATTAAAACCATCTTGTTAAACTACTGTGACCTCCATGTCTCTTCTGAGGGGCTTTAAAACCATCTTGTTAAGCTACTGTGTCCTCCACGTCTCTTTCTAGGGGAATTAAAACCGTATTGTTAAGCTACTGTGACCTCCACCACTTTTCAAAGGGGCATTAAAACCATCTTGTTAAGCTACTGTGACCTCCACGTCTCTTCCGAGGGGCATTAAAACCGTCTTTTTAAGCTACTGTGACCTCCATGTCTCTTCCGAGGGGCATTAAAACCGTCCTGTTAAGCTACTGTGACCTCCACGTCTCTTTCGAGGGGAATTAAACCATCTTGTTAAGCTACTGTGACCTCCACGACTTTTCCAAGGGGCATTAAAACCATCTTGTTAAGCTACTGTGACCTCCACGTCTCTTCCGAGGGGCATTAAAACCGTCTTGTTAAGCTACTGTGACCTCCACGTCTCTTCCGAGGGGCATTAAAACCGTCTTGTTAAGCTACTGTGTCCTCCACATCTCTTTCGAGGGGCATTAAAACAGTCTTGTTAAGCTACTGTGACCTCTACCACTTTTCCAAGGGCATTAAAACCGTCTTGTTAAGCTTCTGCGACCTCCACCACTTTACCAAGGGTCATTAAAACCGTCTTGTTAAGCTACTGTGACCTCCACGTCTCTTCCGAGGGGCATTAAAACCGTCTTGTTAAGCTACTGTGAGCTCCACATCTCTTCCGAGGGGCATTAAAAGCGTCTTGTTAAGCTACTGTGACCTCCACGTCTCTTCCAAGGGGCATTAAAACCGTCCTGTTAAGCTACTGTGACCTCCACGTATCTTTCGAGGGGAATTAAAACTGTCTTGTTAAGCTACTGTGAACTCCACCACTTTTCCAAGGGGCATTAAAACCATCTTGTTAAGCTACTGTGACCTCCACGTCTCTTCCGAGGGGCATTAAAACCATCTTGTTAAGCTACTGTGACCTCCACATCTCTTCCGAGGGGCAATAAAACCGTCTTGTTAAGCTACTGTGATTTCCACGTCTCTTCTTAGGGGCATTAAAACCATCTTGTTAAGCTACTGTGACCTCCACGTCTCTTCCAAGGGGCATTAAAACCATCTTGTTAAACTACTGTGACCTCCATGTCTCTTCTGAGGGGCATTAAAACCATCTTGTTAAGCTACTGTGTCCTCCACGTCTCTTTCGAGGGGAATTAAAACCGTCTTGTTAAGCTACTGTGACCTCCACCACTTTTCAAAGGGGCATTAAAACCATCTTGTTAAGCTACTGTGACCTCCACGTCTCTTCCGAGGGGCATTAAAACCGTCTTTTTAAGCTACTGTGACCTCCACGTCTCTTCCGAGGGGCATTAAAACCGTCCTGTTAAGCTACTGTGACCTCCACGTCTCTTTCGAGGGGAATTAAAACCGTCTTGTTAAGCTACTGTGACCTCCACCACTTTTCCAAGGGGCATTAAAACCATCTTGTTAAGCTACTGTGACCTCCACGTCTCTTCCGAGGGGCATTAAAACCGTCTTGTTAAGCTACTGTGACCTCCACCACCTTTCCAAGGGGCATTAAAACCATCTTGTTAAGCTACTGTGACCTCCACGTCTCTTCCGAGGGGCATTAAAACCGTCTTGTTAAGCTACTGTGACCTCCACGTCTCTTCCGAGGGGCATTAAAACCGTCCTGTTAAGCTACTGTGACCTCCACGTCTCTTTGGAGGGGAATTAAAACCGTCTTGTTAAGCTACTGTGACCTCCACCACTTTTCCAAGGGGCATTAAAACCATCTTGTTAAGCTACTGTGACCTCCACGTCTCTTCCCAGGGGCATTAAAATCGTCTTGTTAAGCTACTGTGACCTCCACGTCTCTTCCGAGTGGCATTAAAATCGTCTTGTTAAGCTACTGTGACCTCCACGTCTCTTCCGAGGGGCATTAAAACCGTCTTGTTAAGCTACTGTGACCTCCACGTCTCTTCCGAGGGGCATTAAAACTGTCTTGTTAAGCTACTGTGACCTCCACGTCTATTTTGAGGGGCATTAAAGCCGTCTTGTTAAGCTACTGTGACCTCCACGTCTCTTCCGAGGGGCATTAAAACCGTCTTGTTAAGCTACTGTGTCCTCCACATCTCTTTCGAGGGGCATTAAAACAGTCTTGTTAAGCTACTGTGACCTCTACCACTTTTCCAAGGGCATTAAAACAGTCTTGTTAAGCATCTGCGACCACCACCACTTTACCAAGGGTCATTAAAACCGTCTTGTTAAGCTACTGTGACCTCCACGTCTCTTCCGAGGGGCATTAAAACCGTCTTGTTAAGCTACTGTGAGCTCCACATCTCTTCCGAGGGGCATTAAAACCGTCTTGTTAAGCTACTGTGACCTCCACGTCTCTTCCGAGGGGCATTAAAAGCGTCTTGTTAAGCTACTGTGACCTCCATGTCTCTTCCAAGGGGCATTAAAACCGTCCTGTTAAGTTACTGTGACCTCCACGTCTCTTTCGAGGGGAATTAGAACTGTCTTGTTAAGCTACTGTGAACTCCACCACTTTTCCAAGGGGCATTAAAACCATCTTGTTAAGCTACTGTGACCTCCACGTCTCTTCCGAGGGGCATTAAAACCGTCTTGTTAAGCTACTGTGACCTCCATGTCTCTTCCAAGGGGCATTAAAACCGTCCTGTTAAGTTACTGTGACCTCCACGTCTCTTTCGAGGGGAATTAGAACTGTCTTGTTAAGCTACTGTGAACTCCACCACTTTTCCAAGGGGCATTAAAACCATCTTGTTAAGCTACTGTGACCTCCACGTCTCTTCCGAGGGGCATTAAAACCGTCTTGTTAAGCTACTGTGACCTCCACATCTCTTCTGAGGGGCATTAAAACCGTCTTGTTAAGCTACTGTGACTTCCACGTCTCTTCTTAGGGGCATTAAAACCGTCTTGTTAAGCTACTGTGACCTCCACGTCTCTTCCAAGGGGCATTAAAACCATCTTGTTAAACTACTGTGACCTCCATGTCTCTTCTGAGGGGCTTTAAAACCATCTTGTTAAGCTACTGTGTCCTCCACGTCTCTTTCGAGGGGAATTAAAACCGTATTGTTAAGCTACTGTGACCTCCACCACTTTTCAAAGGGGCATTAAAACCATCTTGTTAAGCTACTGTGACCTCCACGTCTCTTCCGAGGGGCATTAAAACCGTCTTTTTAAGCTACTGTGACCTCCATGTCTCTTCCGAGGGGCATTAAAACCGTCCTGTTAAGCTACTGTGACCTCCACGTCTCTTTCGAGGGGAATTAAACCATCTTGTTAAGCTACTGTGACCTCCACGACTTTTCCAAGGGGCATTAAAACCATCTTGTTAAGCTACTGTGACCTCCACGTCTCTTCCGAGGGGCATTAAAACCGTCTTGTTAAGCTACTGTGAGCTCCACATCTCTTCCGAGGGGCATTAAAACCGTCTTGTTAAGCTACTGTGACCTCCACGTCTCTTCCGAGGGGCATTAAAAGCGTCTTGTTAAGCTACTGTGACCTCCATGTCTCTTCCAAGGGGCATTAAAACCGTCCTGTTAAGTTACTGTGACCTCCACGTCTCTTTCGAGGGGAATTAGAACTGTCTTGTTAAGCTACTGTGAACTCCACCACTTTTCCAAGGGGCATTAAAACCATCTTGTTAAGCTACTGTGACCTCCACGTCTCTTCCGAGGGGCATTAAAACCGTCTTGTTAAGCTACTGTGACCTCCATGTCTCTTCCAAGGGGCATTAAAACCGTCCTGTTAAGTTACTGTGACCTCCACGTCTCTTTCGAGGGGAATTAGAACTGTCTTGTTAAGCTACTGTGAACTCCACCACTTTTCCAAGGGGCATTAAAACCATCTTGTTAAGCTACTGTGACCTCCACGTCTCTTCCGAGGGGCATTAAAACCGTCTTGTTAAGCTACTGTGACCTCCACATCTCTTCTGAGGGGCATTAAAACCGTCTTGTTAAGCTACTGTGACTTCCACGTCTCTTCTTAGGGGCATTAAAACCGTCTTGTTAAGCTACTGTGACCTCCACGTCTCTTCCAAGGGGCATTAAAACCATCTTGTTAAACTACTGTGACCTCCATGTCTCTTCTGAGGGGCTTTAAAACCATCTTGTTAAGCTACTGTGTCCTCCACGTCTCTTTCTAGGGGAATTAAAACCGTATTGTTAAGCTACTGTGACCTCCACCACTTTTCAAAGGGGCATTAAAACCATCTTGTTAAGCTACTGTGACCTCCACGTCTCTTCCGAGGGGCATTAAAACCGTCTTTTTAAGCTACTGTGACCTCCATGTCTCTTCCGAGGGGCATTAAAACCGTCCTGTTAAGCTACTGTGACCTCCACGTCTCTTTCGAGGGGAATTAAACCATCTTGTTAAGCTACTGTGACCTCCACGACTTTTCCAAGGGGCATTAAAACCATCTTGTTAAGCTACTGTGACCTCCACGTCTCTTCCGAGGGGCATTAAAACCGTCTTGTTAAGCTACTGTGACCTCCACGTCTCTTCCGAGGGGCATTAAAACCGTCTTGTTAAGCTGCTGTGTCCTCCACATCTCTTTCGAGGGGCATTAAAACAGTCTTGTTAAGCTACTGTGACCTCTACCACTTTTCCAAGGGCATTAAAACCGTCTTGTTAAGCTTCTGCGACCTCCACCACTTTACCAAGGGTCATTAAAACCGTCTTGTTAAGCTACTGTGACCTCCACGTCTCTTCCGAGGGGCATTAAAACCGTCTTGTTAAGCTACTGTGAGCTCCACATCTCTTCCGAGGGGCATTAAAAGCGTCTTGTTAAGCTACTGTGACCTCCACGTCTCTTCCAAGGGGCATTAAAACCGTCCTGTTAAGCTACTGTGACCTCCACGTATCTTTCGAGGGGAATTAAAACTGTCTTGTTAAGCTACTGTGAACTCCACCACTTTTCCAAGGGGCATTAAAACCATCTTGTTAAGCTACTGTGACCTCCACGTCTCTTCCGAGGGGCATTAAAACCATCTTGTTAAGCTACTGTGACCTCCACATCTCTTCCGAGGGGCAATAAAACCGTCTTGTTAAGCTACTGTGATTTCCACGTCTCTTCTTAGGGGCATTAAAACCATCTTGTTAAGCTACTGTGACCTCCACGTCTCTTCCAAGGGGCATTAAAACCATCTTGTTAAACTACTGTGACCTCCATGTCTCTTCTGAGGGGCATTAAAACCATCTTGTTAAGCTACTGTGTCCTCCACGTCTCTTTCGAGGGGAATTAAAACCGTCTTGTTAAGCTACTGTGACCTCCACCACTTTTCAAAGGGGCATTAAAACCATCTTGTTAAGCTACTGTGACCTCCACGTCTCTTCCGAGGGGCATTAAAACCGTCTTTTTAAGCTACTGTGACCTCCACGTCTCTTCCGAGGGGCATTAAAACCGTCCTGTTAAGCTACTGTGACCTCCACGTCTCTTTCGAGGGGAATTAAAACCGTCTTGTTAAGCTACTGTGACCTCCACCACTTTTCCAAGGGGCATTAAAACCATCTTGTTAAGCTACTGTGACCTCCACGTCTCTTCCGAGGGGCATTAAAACCGTCTTGTTAAGCTACTGTGACCTCCACCACCTTTCCAAGGGGCATTAAAACCATCTTGTTAAGCTACTGTGACCTCCACGTCTCTTCCGAGGGGCATTAAAACCGTCTTGTTAAGCTACTGTGACCTCCACGTCTCTTCCGAGGGGCATTAAAACCGTCCTGTTAAGCTACTGTGACCTCCACGTCTCTTTGGAGGGGAATTAAAACCGTCTTGTTAAGCTACTGTGACCTCCACCACTTTTCCAAGGGGCATTAAAACCATCTTGTTAAGCTACTGTGACCTCCACGTCTCTTCCCAGGGGCATTAAAATCGTCTTGTTAAGCTACTGTGACCTCCACGTCTCTTCCGAGGGGCATTAAAACCGTCTTGTTAAGCTACTGTGACCTCCACGTCTCTTCCGAGGGGCATTAAAATCGTCTTGTTAAGCTACTGTGACCTCCACGTCTCTTCCGAGGGGCATTAAAACCGTCCTGTTAAGCTACTGTGACCTCCACGTCTCTTCCGAGGGGCATTAAAACTGTCTTGTTAAGCTACTGTGACCTCCACGTCTATTTTGAGGGGCATTAAAGCCGTCTTGTTAAGCTACTGTGACCTCCACGTCTCTTCCGAGGGGCATTAAAACCGTCTTGTTAAGCTACTGTGTCCTCCACATCTCTTTCGAGGGGCATTAAAATAGTCTTGTTAAGCTACTGTGAGCTCTACCACTTTTCCAAGGGCATTAAAACCGTCTTGTTAATCTTCTGCGACCTCCACCACTTTACCAAGGGTCATTAAAACCGTCTTGTTAAGCTTCTGTGACCTCCACGTCTCTTCCGAGGGGCATTAAAACCGTCTTCTTAAGCTACTGTGAGCTCCACATCTCTTCCGAGGGGCATTAAAACCGTCTTGTTAAGCTACTGTGACCTCCACATCTCTTCCGAGGGGCATTAAAAGCGTCTTGTTAAGCTACTGTGACCTCCACGTCTCTTCCAAGGGGCATTAAAACCGTCCTGTTAAGTTACTGTGACCTCCACGTCTCTTTCGAGGGGAATTAAAACTGTCTTGTTAAGCTACTGTGAACTCCACCACTTTTCCAAGGGGCATTAAAACCATCTTGTTAAGCTACTGTGACCTCCACGTCTCTTCCGAGGGGCATTAAAACCGTCTTGTTAAGCTACTGTGACCTCCACATCTCTTCCGAGGGGCATTAAAACCGTCTTGTTAAGCTACTGTGACTTCCACGTCTCTTCTTAGGGGCATTAAAACCGTCTTGTTAAGCTACTGTGACCTCCACGTCTCTTCCAAGGGGCATTAAAACCATCTTGTTAAACTACTGTGACCTCCATGTCTCTTCTGAGGGGCATTAAAACCATCTTGTTAAGCTACTGTGTCCTCCACGTCTCTTTCGAGGGGAATTAAAACCATCTTGTTAAGCTACTGTGACCTCCACCACTTTTCAAAGGGGCATTAAAACCATCTTGTTAAGCTACTGTGACCTCCACGTCTCTTCCGAGGGGCATTAAAACCGTCTTGTTAAGCTACTGTGACCTCCACGTCTCTTCCAAGGGGCATTAAAACCGTCCTGTTAAGCTACTGTGACCTCCACGTCTCTTTCGAGGGGAATTAATCCGTCTTGTTAAGCTACTGTGACCTCCACCACTTTTCCAAGGGCATTAAAACCATCTTGTTAAGCTACTGTGACCTCCACATCTCTTCCGAGGGGCATTAAAAGCGTCTTGTTAAGCTACTGTGACCTCCACGTCTCTTCCAAGGGGCATTAAAACCGTCCTGTTAAGTTACTGTGACCTCCACGTCTCTTTCGAGGGGAATTAAAACTGTCTTGTTAAGCTACTGTGAACTCCACCACTTTTCCAAGGGGCATTAAAACCATCTTGTTAAGCTACTGTGACCTCCACGTCTCTTCCGAGGGGCATTAAAACCGTCTTGTTAAGCTACTGTGACCTCCACATCTCTTCCGAGGGGCATTAAAACCGTCTTGTTAAGCTACTGTGACTTCCACGTCTCTTCTTAGGGGCATTAAAACCGTCTTGTTAAGCTACTGTGACCTCCACGTCTCTTCCAAGGGGCATTAAAACCATCTTGTTAAACTACTGTGACCTCCATGTCTCTTCTGAGGGGCATTAAAACCATCTTGTTAAGCTACTGTGTCCTCCACGTCTCTTTCGAGGGGAATTAAAACCATCTTGTTAAGCTACTGTGACCTCCACCACTTTTCAAAGGGGCATTAAAACCATCTTGTTAAGCTACTGTGACCTCCACTTCTCTTCCGAGGGGCATTAAAACCGTCTTGTTAAGCTACTGTGACCTCCACGTCTCTTCCAAGGGGCATTAAAACCGTCCTGTTAAGCTACTGTGACCTCCACGTCTCTTTCGAGGGGAATTAATCTGTCTTGTTAAGCTACTGTGACCTCCACTACTTTTCCAAGGGCATTAAAACCATCTTGTTAAGCTACTGTGACCTCCACGTCTCTTCCGAGGGGCATTAAAACCGTCTTGTTAAGCTACTGTGACCTCCACCACTTTTCCAAGGGGCATTAAAACCATCTTGTTAAGCTACTGTGACCTCCACGTCTCTTCCGAGCGGCATTAAAACCATCTTGTTAAGCTACTGTGACCTCCACGTCTCTTCCGAGGGGCATTAAAACCGTCCTGTTAAGCTACTGTGACCTCCACGTCTCTTTCGAGGGGAATTAAAACCGTCTTGTTAATCTACTGTGACCTCCACCACTTTTCCAAGGGGCATTAAAACCATCTTGTTAAGCTACTGTGACCTCCACGTCTCTTCCCAGGGGCATTAAAACCGTCTTGTTAAGCTACTGTGACCTCCACGTCTCTTCCGAGTGGCATTAAAATCGTGTTGTTAAGCTACTGTGACCTCCACGTCTCTTCCGAGGGGCATTAAAACCGTCTTGTTAAGCTACTGTGACCTCCACGTCTCTTCCGAGGGGCATTAAAACTGTCTTGTTAAGCTACTGTGACCTCCACGTCTATTTTGAGGGGCATTAAAGCCGTCTTGTTAAGCTACTGTGACCTCCACGTCTCTTCCGAGGGGCATTAAAACCGTCTTGTTAAGCTACTGTGTCCTCCACATCTCTTTCGAGGGGCATTAAAACAGTCTTGTTAAGCTACTGTGACCTCTACCACTTTTCCAAGGGCATTAAAACCGTCTTGTTAAGCTTCTGCGACCACCACCACTTTACCAAGGGTCATTAAAACCGTCTTGTTAAGCTACTGTGACCTCCAAGTCTCTTCCGAGGGGCATTAAAACCATCTTGTTAAGCTACTGTGAGCTCCACATCTCTTCCGAGGGGCATTAAAACCGTCTTGTTAAGCTACTGTGACCTCCACGTCTCTTCCGAGGGGCATTAAAAGCGTCTTGTTAAGCTACTGTGACCTCCATGTCTCTTCCAAGGGGCATTAAAACCGTCCTGTTAAGTTACTGTGACCTCCACGTATCTTCTGAGGGGCATTAAAACCATCTTGTTAAGCTACTGTGTCCTCCACGTCTCTTTCGAGGGGAATTAAAACCGTATTGTTAAGCTACTGTGACCTCCACCACTTTTCAAAGGGGCATTAAAACCATCTTGTTAAGCTTCTGTGACCTCCACGTCTCTTCCGAGGGGCATTAAAACCGTCTTGTTAAGCTTCTGTGACCGCCACGTCTCTTCCGAGGAGCATTAAAACCGTCTTGTTAAGCTACTGTCACCTCCACGTCTCTTTCGAGGGGCATTAAAACCGTCTTGTTAAGCTACTGTGACCACCACTTTTCCAAGGGGCATTAAAACCGTCTTGTTAAGCTACTGTGACCTCCACGTCTCTTCCGAGGGGCACTAAAACCGTCCTGTTAAGCTACTGTGACCTCCACGTCTCTTTCGAGGGGAATTAAAACCGTCTTGTTAAGCTACTGTGACCTCCACCACTTTTCCAAGGAGCATTAAAATAGTCTTGTTAAGCTACTGTGACCTCCACGTCTCTTCCCAGGGGCATTAAAACCGTCTTGTTAAGCTACTGTGACCTTCACGTCTCTTCCGAGGGGCATTAAAACCATCTTGTTAAGCTACTGTGACCGCCACGTCTCTTCCGAGGGGCATTAAAACCGTCTTGTTAAGCTACTGTGACCTCCACGTCTCTTTCTAGGTGCATTAAAACCGTCTTGTTAAGCTACTGTGACCACCACTTTTCCAAGGGGCATTAAAACCGTCTTGTTAAGCTACTGGGACCTCCAAGTTTCTTCCGAGGGGCATTAAAACTGTCTTGTTAAGCTACTGTGACCTCCACCACTTTTTCGAGGGGCATTAAAACTGTCTTGTTAAGCTTCTGCGACCTCCACCTCTTTACCAAGGGGCATTAAGACTGTATTTTTAAGCTACTGTGACCTCCACGTCTCTTCCGAGGGGCATTAAAACCGTTTTGTTAATCTACTGTGACCTCCACGTCTCTTCGGAGGGGTATTAAAACCGTCTTGTTAAGCTATTTTGACCACGTCTCTTCCGAGGGGCATTAAAACCGTCTTGTTAAGCTACTGTGACCTCCATGTCTCTTTCGAGGGGCATTAAAACCATCTTGTTAAGCTACTGTGACCTCCACGTCTCTTCCAAGGGGCATTAAAACCGTCTTGTTAAGCTACTGTGACCTCCATGTCTCTTTCGAGGGGCATTAAAACCATCTTGTTGAGCTACTGGGACCTCCACGTCTCTTCCGAGGGGCAATAAAACCGTCTTGTTAAGCTACTGTGACCTCTACGTCTCTTCTGAGGGGCATTAAAACCGTCTTGTTAAGCTACTGTTACCTCCACCACATTTCCAAGGGGCATTAAAACCGTCTTGTTAAGCTTCTGCGACCTCCACCACTTTACCAAGGGGCAATAAAACCGTCTTGTTAAGCTACTGTGACCTCCGCGTCTCTTCCGAGAGGCATTAAAACCGTTTTGTTAAGCTACTGTGACCTCCACGTCTCTTCCGAGGGGCATTAAAATCGTCTTGTTAAGCTACTGTGACCTCCACGTCTCTTCCGAGGGGCATTAAAACCTTCTTGTTAAGCTACTGTGACCTCCACGTCTCTTCCGAGGGGCATTAAAACCGTCTTGTTAAGTTACTGTGACCTCCACGTCTCTTCTGAGGGGCATTAAAACCGTCTTGTTAAGCTACTGTGACCTCCACCACTTTTCCAAGGGGCATTAAAACCGTCTTGTTAAGCTTCTGCGACCTCCACCACTTTAGCAAGGGGCATTAAAACCGTCTTGTTAAGCTACTGTGACCTCCACGTCTCTTCCGAGGGGCATTAAAAGCGTCTTGTTGAGCTACTCTGACCTCCACGTCTCTTCCAAGGGGCATTAAAACCATCTTTTTAAACTACTGTGACCTCCACGTCTCTTCTGAGGGGCATTAAAACCGTCTTGTTAAGCTACTGTGTCCTCCACATCTCTTTCGAGGGGCATTAAAACAGTCTTGTTAAGCTACTGTGACCTCTACCACTTTTCCAAGGGCATTAAAACCGTCTTGTTAAGCTTCTGCGACCTCCACCACTTTACCAAGGGTCATTAAAACCGTCTTGTTAAGCTACTGTGACCTCCACGTCTCTTCCGAGGGGCATTAAAACCGTCTTGTTAAGCTACTGTGAGCTCCACATCTCTTCCGAGGGGCATTAAAACCGTCTTGTTAAGCTACTGTGACCTCCACATCTCTTCCGAGGGGCATTAAAAGCGTCTTCTTAAGCTACTGTGACCTCCACGTCTCTTCCAAGGGGCATTAAAACCGTCCTGTTAAGCTACTGTGACCTCCACGTATCTTTCGAGGGGAATTAAAACTGTCTTGTTAAGCTACTGTGAACTCCACCACTTTTCCAAGGGGCATTAAAACCATCTTGTTAAGCTACTGTGACCTCCACGTCTCTTCCGAGGGGCATTAAAACCATCTTGTTAAGCTACTGTGACCTCCACATCTCTTCCGAGGGGCATTAAAACCGTCTTTTTAAGCTACTGTGATTTCCACGTCTCTTCTTAGGGGCATTAAAACCATCTTGTTAAGCTACTGTGACCTCCATGTCTCTTCCAAGGGGCATTAAAACCATCTTGTTAAACTACTGTGACCTCCATGTCTCTTCTGAGGGGCATTAAAACCATCTTGTTAAGCTACTGTGTCCTCCACGTCTCTTTCGAGAGGAATTAAAACCGTCTTGTTAAGCTACTGTGACCTCCACCACTTTTCAAAGGGGCATTAAAACCATCTTGTTAAGCTACTGTGACCTCCACGTCTCTTCCGAGGGGCATTAAAACCGTCTTGTTAAGCTACTGTGACCTCCACGTCTCTTCCGAGGGGCATTAAAACCGTCCTGTTAAGCTACTGTGACCTCCACGTCTCTTTCGAGGGGAATTAAAACCGTCTTGTTAAGCTACTGTGACCTCCACCACTTTTCCAAGGGGCATTAAAACCATCTTGTTAAGCTACTGTGACCTCCACGTCTCTTCCGAGGGGCATTAAAACCGTCTTGTTAAGCTACTGTGACCTCCACGTCTCTTCCGAGGGGCATTAAAATCGTCTTGTTAAGCTACTGTGACCTCCACGTCTCTTCCGAGGGGCATTAAAACCGTCCTGTTAAGCTACTGTGACCTCCACGTCTCTTCCGAGGGGCATTAAAACTGTCTTGTTAAGCTACTGTGACCTCCACGTCTATTTTGAGGGGCATTAAAGCCGTCTTGTTAAGCTACTGTGACCTCCACGTCTCTTCCGAGGGGCATTAAAACCGTCTTGTTAAGCTACTGTGTCCTCCACATCTCTTTCGAGGGGCATTAAAATAGTCTTGTTAAGCTACTGTGAGCTCTACCACTTTTCCAAGGGCATTAAAACCGTCTTGTTAATCTTCTGCGACCTCCACCACTTTACCAAGGGTCATTAAAACCGTCTTGTTAAGCTTCTGTGACCTCCACGTCTCTTCCGAGGGGCATTAAAACCGTCTTCTTAAGCTACTGTGAGCTCCACATCTCTTCCGAGGGGCATTAAAACCGTCTTGTTAAGCTACTGTGACCTCCACATCTCTTCCGAGGGGCATTAAAAGCGTCTTGTTAAGCTACTGTGACCTCCACGTCTCTTCCAAGGGGCATTAAAACCGTCCTGTTAAGTTACTGTGACCTCCACGTCTCTTTCGAGGGGAATTAAAACTGTCTTGTTAAGCTACTGTGAACTCCACCACTTTTCCAAGGGGCATTAAAACCATCTTGTTAAGCTACTGTGACCTCCACGTCTCTTCCGAGGGGCATTAAAACCGTCTTGTTAAGCTACTGTGACCTCCACATCTCTTCCGAGGGGCATTAAAACCGTCTTGTTAAGCTACTGTGACTTCCACGTCTCTTCTTAGGGGCATTAAAACCGTCTTGTTAAGCTACTGTGACCTCCACGTCTCTTCCAAGGGGCATTAAAACCATCTTGTTAAACTACTGTGACCTCCATGTCTCTTCTGAGGGGCATTAAAACCATCTTGTTAAGCTACTGTGTCCTCCACGTCTCTTTCGAGGGGAATTAAAACCATCTTGTTAAGCTACTGTGACCTCCACCACTTTTCAAAGGGGCATTAAAACCATCTTGTTAAGCTACTGTGACCTCCACGTCTCTTCCGAGCGGCATTAAAACCATCTTGTTAAGCTACTGTGACCTCCACGTCTCTTCCGAGGGGCATTAAAACCGTCCTGTTAAGCTACTGTGACCTCCACGTCTCTTTCGAGGGGAATTAAAACCGTCTTGTTAATCTACTGTGACCTCCACCACTTTTCCAAGGGGCATTAAAACCATCTTGTTAAGCTACTGTGACCTCCACGTCTCTTCCCAGGGGCATTAAAACCGTCTTGTTAAGCTACTGTGACCTCCACGTCTCTTCCGAGTGGCATTAAAATCGTGTTGTTAAGCTACTGTGACCTCCACGTCTCTTCCGAGGGGCATTAAAACCGTCTTGTTAAGCTACTGTGACCTCCACGTCTCTTCCGAGGGGCATTAAAACTGTCTTGTTAAGCTACTGTGACCTCCACGTCTATTTTGAGGGGCATTAAAGCCGTCTTGTTAAGCTACTGTGACCTCCACGTCTCTTGCGAGGGGCATTAAAACCGTCTTGTTAAGCTACTGTGTCCTCCACATCTCTTTCGAGGGGCATTAAAACAGTCTTGTTAAGCTACTGTGACCTCTACCACTTTTCCAAGGGCATTAAAACCGTCTTGTTAAGCTTCTGCGACCACCACCACTTTACCAAGGGTCATTAAAACCGTCTTGTTAAGCTACTGTGACCTCCAAGTCTCTTCCGAGGGGCATTAAAACCATCTTGTTAAGCTACTGTGAGCTCCACATCTCTTCCGAGGGGCATTAAAACCGTCTTGTTAAGCTACTGTGACCTCCACGTCTCTTCCGAGGGGCATTAAAAGCGTCTTGTTAAGCTACTGTGACCTCCATGTCTCTTCCAAGGGGCATTAAAACCGTCCTGTTAAGTTACTGTGACCTCCACGTATCTTCTGAGGGGCATTAAAACCATCTTGTTAAGCTACTGTGTCCTCCACGTCTCTTTCGAGGGGAATTAAAACCGTATTGTTAAGCTACTGTGACCTCCACCACTTTTCAAAGGGGCATTAAAACCGTCTTGTTAAGCTACTGTGACCACCACTTTTCCAAGGGGCATTAAAACCGTCTTGTTAAGCTACTGTGACCTCCACGTCTCTTCCGAGGGGCACTAAAACCGTCCTGTTAAGCTACTGTGACCTCCACGTCTCTTTCGAGGGGAATTAAAACCGTCTTGTTAAGCTACTGTGACCTCCACCACTTTTCCAAGGAGCATTAAAATAGTCTTGTTAAGCTACTGTGACCTCCACGTCTCTTCCCAGGGGCATTAAAACCGTCTTGTTAAGCTACTGTGACCTTCACGTCTCTTCCGAGGGGCATTAAAACCATCTTGTTAAGCTACTGTGACCGCCACGTCTCTTCCGAGGGGCATTAAAACCGTCTTGTTAAGCTACTGTGACCTCCACGTCTCTTCCGAGGGGCATTAAAAGCGTCTTGTTAAGCTACTGTGACCTCCATGTCTCTTCCAAGGGGCATTAAAACCGTCCTGTTAAGTTACTGTGACCTCCACGTATCTTCTGAGGGGCATTAAAACCATCTTGTTAAGCTACTGTGTCCTCCACGTCTCTTTCGAGGGGAATTAAAACCGTATTGTTAAGCTACTGTGACCTCCACCACTTTTCAAAGGGGCATTAAAACCATCTTGTTAAGCTTCTGTGACCTCCACGTCTCTTCCGAGGGGCATTAAAACCGTCTTGTTAAGCTTCTGTGACCGCCACGTCTCTTCCGAGGAGCATTAAAACCGTCTTGTTAAGCTACTGTCACCTCCACGTCTCTTTCGAGGGGCATTAAAACCGTCTTGTTAAGCTACTGTGACCACCACTTTTCCAAGGGGCATTAAAACCGTCTTGTTAAGCTACTGTGACCTCCACGTCTCTTCCGAGGGGCACTAAAACCGTCCTGTTAAGCTACTGTGACCTCCACGTCTCTTTCGAGGGGAATTAAAACCGTCTTGTTAAGCTACTGTGACCTCCACCACTTTTCCAAGGAGCATTAAAATAGTCTTGTTAAGCTACTGTGACCTCCACGTCTCTTCCCAGGGGCATTAAAACCGTCTTGTTAAGCTACTGTGACCTTCACGTCTCTTCCGAGGGGCATTAAAACCATCTTGTTAAGCTACTGTGACCGCCACGTCTCTTCCGAGGGGCATTAAAACCGTCTTGTTAAGCTACTGTGACCTCCACGTCTCTTTCTAGGTGCATTAAAACCGTCTTGTTAAGCTACTGTGACCACCACTTTTCCAAGGGGCATTAAAACCGTCTTGTTAAGCTACTGGGACCTCCAAGTTTCTTCCGAGGGGCATTAAAACTGTCTTGTTAAGCTACTGTGACCTCCACCACTTTTTCGAGGGGCATTAAAACTGTCTTGTTAAGCTTCTGCGACCTCCACCTCTTTACCAAGGGGCATTAAGACTGTATTTTTAAGCTACTGTGACCTCCACGTCTCTTCCGAGGGGCATTAAAACCGTTTTGTTAATCTACTGTGACCTCCACGTCTCTTCGGAGGGGTATTAAAACCGTCTTGTTAAGCTATTTTGACCACGTCTCTTCCGAGGGGCATTAAAACCGTCTTGTTAAGCTACTGTGACCTCCATGTCTCTTTCGAGGGGCATTAAAACCATCTTGTTAAGCTACTGTGACCTCCACGTCTCTTCCAAGGGGCATTAAAACCGTCTTGTTAAGCTACTGTGACCTCCATGTCTCTTTCGAGGGGCATTAAAACCATCTTGTTGAGCTACTGGGACCTCCACGTCTCTTCCGAGGGGCAATAAAACCGTCTTGTTAAGCTACTGTGACCTCTACGTCTCTTCTGAGGGGCATTAAAACCGTCTTGTTAAGCTACTGTTACCTCCACCACATTTCCAAGGGGCATTAAAACCGTCTTGTTAAGCTTCTGCGACCTCCACCACTTTACCAAGGGGCAATAAAACCGTCTTGTTAAGCTACTGTGACCTCCGCGTCTCTTCCGAGAGGCATTAAAACCGTTTTGTTAAGCTACTGTGACCTCCACGTCTCTTCCGAGGGGCATTAAAATCGTCTTGTTAAGCTACTGTGACCTCCACGTCTCTTCCGAGGGGCATTAAAACCTTCTTGTTAAGCTACTGTGACCTCCACGTCTCTTCCGAGGGGCATTAAAACCGTCTTGTTAAGTTACTGTGACCTCCACGTCTCTTCTGAGGGGCATTAAAACCGTCTTGTTAAGCTACTGTGACCTCCACCACTTTTCCAAGGGGCATTAAAACCGTCTTGTTAAGCTTCTGCGACCTCCACCACTTTAGCAAGGGGCATTAAAACCGTCTTGTTAAGCTACTGTGACCTCCACGTCTCTTCCGAGGGGCATTAAAAGCGTCTTGTTGAGCTACTCTGACCTCCACGTCTCTTCCAAGGGGCATTAAAACCATCTTTTTAAACTACTGTGACCTCCACGTCTCTTCTGAGGGGCATTAAAACCGTCTTGTTAAGCTACTGTGTCCTCCACATCTCTTTCGAGGGGCATTAAAACAGTCTTGTTAAGCTACTGTGACCTCTACCACTTTTCCAAGGGCATTAAAACCGTCTTGTTAAGCTTCTGCGACCTCCACCACTTTACCAAGGGTCATTAAAACCGTCTTGTTAAGCTACTGTGACCTCCACGTCTCTTCCGAGGGGCATTAAAACCGTCTTGTTAAGCTACTGTGAGCTCCACATCTCTTCCGAGGGGCATTAAAACCGTCTTGTTAAGCTACTGTGACCTCCACATCTCTTCCGAGGGGCATTAAAAGCGTCTTCTTAAGCTACTGTGACCTCCACGTCTCTTCCAAGGGGCATTAAAACCGTCCTGTTAAGCTACTGTGACCTCCACGTATCTTTCGAGGGGAATTAAAACTGTCTTGTTAAGCTACTGTGAACTCCACCACTTTTCCAAGGGGCATTAAAACCATCTTGTTAAGCTACTGTGACCTCCACGTCTCTTCCGAGGGGCATTAAAACCATCTTGTTAAGCTACTGTGACCTCCACATCTCTTCCGAGGGGCATTAAAACCGTCTTGTTAAGCTACTGTGATTTCCACGTCTCTTCTTAGGGGCATTAAAACCATCTTGTTAAGCTACTGTGACCTCCATGTCTCTTCCAAGGGGCATTAAAACCATCTTGTTAAACTACTGTGACCTCCATGTCTCTTCTGAGGGGCATTAAAACCATCTTGTTAAGCTACTGTGTCCTCCACGTCTCTTTCGAGAGGAATTAAAACCGTCTTGTTAAGCTACTGTGACCTCCACCACTTTTCAAAGGGGCATTAAAACCATCTTGTTAAGCTACTGTGACCTCCACGTCTCTTCCGAGGGGCATTAAAACCGTCTTGTTAAGCTACTGTGACCTCCACGTCTCTTCCGAGGGGCATTAAAACCGTCCTGTTAAGCTACTGTGACCTCCACGTCTCTTTCGAGGGGAATTAAAACCGTCTTGTTAAGCTACTGTGACCTCCACCACTTTTCCAAGGGGCATTAAAACCATCTTGTTAAGCTACTGTGACCTCCACGTCTCTTCCGAGGGGCATTAAAACCGTCTTGTTAAGCTACTGTGACCTCCACGTCTCTTCCGAGGGGCATTAAAATCGTCTTGTTAAGCTACTGTGACCTCCACGTCTCTTCCGAGGGGCATTAAAACCGTCCTGTTAAGCTACTGTGACCTCCACGTCTCTTCCGAGGGGCATTAAAACTGTCTTGTTAAGCTACTGTGACCTCCACGTCTATTTTGAGGGGCATTAAAGCCGTCTTGTTAAGCTACTGTGACCTCCACGTCTCTTCCGAGGGGCATTAAAACCGTCTTGTTAAGCTACTGTGTCCTCCACATCTCTTTCGAGGGGCATTAAAATAGTCTTGTTAAGCTACTGTGAGCTCTACCACTTTTCCAAGGGCATTAAAACCGTCTTGTTAATCTTCTGCGACCTCCACCACTTTACCAAGGGTCATTAAAACCGTCTTGTTAAGCTTCTGTGACCTCCACGTCTCTTCCGAGGGGCATTAAAACCGTCTTCTTAAGCTACTGTGAGCTCCACATCTCTTCCGAGGGGCATTAAAACCGTCTTGTTAAGCTACTGTGACCTCCACATCTCTTCCGAGGGGCATTAAAAGCGTCTTGTTAAGCTACTGTGACCTCCACGTCTCTTCCAAGGGGCATTAAAACCGTCCTGTTAAGTTACTGTGACCTCCACGTCTCTTTCGAGGGGAATTAAAACTGTCTTGTTAAGCTACTGTGAACTCCACCACTTTTCCAAGGGGCATTAAAACCATCTTGTTAAGCTACTGTGACCTCCACGTCTCTTCCGAGGGGCATTAAAACCGTCTTGTTAAGCTACTGTGACCTCCACATCTCTTCCGAGGGGCATTAAAACCGTCTTGTTAAGCTACTGTGACTTCCACGTCTCTTCTTAGGGGCATTAAAACCGTCTTGTTAAGCTACTGTGACCTCCACGTCTCTTCCAAGGGGCATTAAAACCATCTTGTTAAACTACTGTGACCTCCATGTCTCTTCTGAGGGGCATTAAAACCATCTTGTTAAGCTACTGTGTCCTCCACGTCTCTTTCGAGGGGAATTAAAACCATCTTGTTAAGCTACTGTGACCTCCACCACTTTTCAAAGGGGCATTAAAACCATCTTGTTAAGCTACTGTGACCTCCACGTCTCTTCCGAGGGGCATTAAAACCGTCTTGTTAAGCTACTGTGACCTCCACGTCTCTTCCAAGGGGCATTAAAACCGTCCTGTTAAGCTACTGTGACCTCCACGTCTCTTTCGAGGGGAATTAATCCGTCTTGTTAAGCTACTGTGACCTCCACCACTTTTCCAAGGGCATTAAAACCATCTTGTTAAGCTACTGTGACCTCCACATCTCTTCCGAGGGGCATTAAAAGCGTCTTGTTAAGCTACTGTGACCTCCACGTCTCTTCCAAGGGGCATTAAAACCGTCCTGTTAAGTTACTGTGACCTCCACGTCTCTTTCGAGGGGAATTAAAACTGTCTTGTTAAGCTACTGTGAACTCCACCACTTTTCCAAGGGGCATTAAAACCATTTTGTTAAGCTACTGTGACCTCCACGTCTCTTCCGAGGGGCATTAAAACCGTCTTGTTAAGCTACTGTGACCTCCACATCTCTTCCGAGGGGCATTAAAACCGTCTTGTTAAGCTACTGTGACTTCCACGTCTCTTCTTAGGGGCATTAAAACCGTCTTGTTAAGCTACTGTGACCTCCACGTCTCTTCCAAGGGGCATTAAAACCATCTTGTTAAACTACTGTGACCTCCATGTCTCTTCTGAGGGGCATTAAAACCATCTTGTTAAGCTACTGTGTCCTCCACGTCTCTTTCGAGGGGAATTAAAACCATCTTGTTAAGCTACTGTGACCTCCACCACTTTTCAAAGGGGCATTAAAACCATCTTGTTAAGCTACTGTGACCTCCACGTCTCTTCCGAGCGGCATTAAAACCATCTTGTTAAGCTACTGTGACCTCCACGTCTCTTCCGAGGGGCATTAAAACCGTCCTGTTAAGCTACTGTGACCTCCACGTCTCTTTCGAGGGGAATTAAAACCGTCTTGTTAATCTACTGTGACCTCCACCACTTTTCCAAGGGGCATTAAAACCATCTTGTTAAGCTACTGTGACCTCCACGTCTCTTCCCAGGGGCATTAAAACCGTCTTGTTAAGCTACTGTGACCTCCACGTCTCTTCCGAGTGGCATTAAAATCGTGTTGTTAAGCTACTGTGACCTCCACGTCTCTTCCGAGGGGCATTAAAACCGTCTTGTTAAGCTACTGTGACCTCCACGTCTCTTCCGAGGGGCATTAAAACTGTCTTGTTAAGCTACTGTGACCTCCACGTCTATTTTGAGGGGCATTAAAGCCGTCTTGTTAAGCTACTGTGACCTCCACGTCTCTTGCGAGGGGCATTAAAACCGTCTTGTTAAGCTACTGTGTCCTCCACATCTCTTTCGAGGGGCATTAAAACAGTCTTGTTAAGCTACTGTGACCTCTACCACTTTTCCAAGGGCATTAAAACCGTCTTGTTAAGCTTCTGCGACCACCACCACTTTACCAAGGGTCATTAAAACCGTCTTGTTAAGCTACTGTGACCTCCAAGTCTCTTCCGA
Organism: Phyllobates terribilis; assembly: GCF_046119375.1. NCBI lineage: Eukaryota > Metazoa > Chordata > Amphibia > Anura > Dendrobatidae > Phyllobates > Phyllobates terribilis. Next base: position 774,808,308 of record NW_027362761.1, on the reverse strand, counting down.
GGGGCATTAAAACCATCTTGTTAAGCTACTGTGAGCTCCACATCTCTTCCGAGGGGCATTAAAACCGTCTTGTTAAGCTACTGTGACCTCCACGTCTCTTCCGAGGGGCATTAAAAGCGTCTTGTTAAGCTACTGTGACCTCCATGTCTCTTCCAAGGGGCATTAAAACCGTCCTGTTAAGTTACTGTGACCTCCACGTATCTTCTGAGGGGCATTAAAACCATCTTGTTAAGCTACTGTGTCCTCCACGTCTCTTTCGAGGGGAATTAAAACCGTATTGTTAAGCTACTGTGACCTCCACCACTTTTCAAAGGGGCATTAAAACCGTCTTGTTAAGCTACTGTGACCACCACTTTTCCAAGGGGCATTAAAACCGTCTTGTTAAGCTACTGTGACCTCCACGTCTCTTCCGAGGGGCACTAAAACCGTCCTGTTAAGCTACTGTGACCTCCACGTCTCTTTCGAGGGGAATTAAAACCGTCTTGTTAAGCTACTGTGACCTCCACCACTTTTCCAAGGAGCATTAAAATAGTCTTGTTAAGCTACTGTGACCTCCACGTCTCTTCCCAGGGGCATTAAAACCGTCTTGTTAAGCTACTGTGACCTTCACGTCTCTTCCGAGGGGCATTAAAACCATCTTGTTAAGCTACTGTGACCGCCACGTCTCTTCCGAGGGGCATTAAAACCGTCTTGTTAAGCTACTGTGACCTCCACGTCTCTTCCGAGGGGCATTAAAAGCGTCTTGTTAAGCTACTGTGACCTCCATGTCTCTTCCAAGGGGCATTAAAACCGTCCTGTTAAGTTACTGTGACCTCCACGTATCTTCTGAGGGGCATTAAAACCATCTTGTTAAGCTACTGTGTCCTCCACGTCTCTTTCGAGGGGAATTAAAACCGTATTGTTAAGCTACTGTGACCTCCACCACTTTTCAAAGGGGCATTAAAACCATCTTGTTAAGCTTCTGTGACCTCCACGTCTCTTCCGAGGGGCATTAAAACCGTCTTGTTAAGCTTCTGTGACCGCCACGTCTCTTCCGAGGAGCATTAAAACCGTCTTGTTAAGCTACTGTCACCTCCACGTCTCTTTCGAGGGGCATTAAAACCGTCTTGTTAAGCTACTGTGACCACCACTTTTCCAAGGGGCATTAAAACCGTCTTGTTAAGCTACTGTGACCTCCACGTCTCTTCCGAGGGGCACTAAAACCGTCCTGTTAAGCTACTGTGACCTCCACGTCTCTTTCGAGGGGAATTAAAACCGTCTTGTTAAGCTACTGTGACCTCCACCACTTTTCCAAGGAGCATTAAAATAGTCTTGTTAAGCTACTGTGACCTCCACGTCTCTCCCCAGGGGCATTAAAACCGTCTTGTTAAGCTACTGTGACCTTCACGTCTCTTCCGAGGGGCATTAAAACCATCTTGTTAAGCTACTGTGACCGCCACGTCTCTTCCGAGGGGCATTAAAACCGTCTTGTTAAGCTACTGTGACCTCCACGTCTCTTTCTAGGTGCATTAAAACCGTCTTGTTAAGCTACTGTGACCACCACTTTTCCAAGGGGCATTAAAACCGTCTTGTTAAGCTACTGGGACCTCCAAGTTTCTTCCGAGGGGCATTAAAACTGTCTTGTTAAGCTACTGTGACCTCCACCACTTTTTCGAGGGGCATTAAAACTGTCTTGTTAAGCTTCTGCGACCTCCACCTCTTTACCAAGGGGCATTAAGACTGTATTTTTAAGCTACTGTGACCTCCACGTCTCTTCCGAGGGGCATTAAAACCGTTTTGTTAATCTACTGTGACCTCCACGTCTCTTCGGAGGGGTATTAAAACCGTCTTGTTAAGCTATTTTGACCACGTCTCTTCCGAGGGGCATTAAAACCGTCTTGTTAAGCTACTGTGACCTCCATGTCTCTTTCGAGGGGCATTAAAACCATCTTGTTAAGCTACTGTGACCTCCACGTCTCTTCCAAGGGGCATTAAAACCGTCTTGTTAAGCTACTGTGACCTCCATGTCTCTTTCGAGGGGCATTAAAACCATCTTGTTGAGCTACTGGGACCTCCACGTCTCTTCCGAGGGGCAATAAAACCGTCTTGTTAAGCTACTGTGACCTCTACGTCTCTTCTGAGGGGCATTAAAACCGTCTTGTTAAGCTACTGTTACCTCCACCACATTTCCAAGGGGCATTAAAACCGTCTTGTTAAGCTTCTGCGACCTCCACCACTTTACCAAGGGGCAATAAAACCGTCTTGTTAAGCTACTGTGACCTCCGCGTCTCTTCCGAGAGGCATTAAAACCGTTTTGTTAAGCTACTGTGACCTCCACGTCTCTTCCGAGGGGCATTAAAATCGTCTTGTTAAGCTACTGTGACCTCCACGTCTCTTCCGAGGGGCATTAAAACCTTCTTGTTAAGCTACTGTGACCTCCACGTCTCTTCCGAGGGGCATTAAAACCGTCTTGTTAAGTTACTGTGACCTCCACGTCTCTTCTGAGGGGCATTAAAACCGTCTTGTTAAGCTACTGTGACCTCCACCACTTTTCCAAGGGGCATTAAAACCGTCTTGTTAAGCTTCTGCGACCTCCACCACTTTAGCAAGGGGCATTAAAACCGTCTTGTTAAGCTACTGTGACCTCCACGTCTCTTCCGAGGGGCATTAAAAGCGTCTTGTTGAGCTACTCTGACCTCCACGTCTCTTCCAAGGGGCATTAAAACCATCTTTTTAAACTACTGTGACCTCCACGTCTCTTCTGAGGGGCATTAAAACCGTCTTGTTAAGCTACTGTGTCCTCCACATCTCTTTCGAGGGGCATTAAAACAGTCTTGTTAAGCTACTGTGACCTCTACCACTTTTCCAAGGGCATTAAAACCGTCTTGTTAAGCTTCTGCGACCTCCACCACTTTACCAAGGGTCATTAAAACCGTCTTGTTAAGCTACTGTGACCTCCACGTCTCTTCCGAGGGGCATTAAAACCGTCTTGTTAAGCTACTGTGAGCTCCACATCTCTTCCGAGGGGCATTAAAACCGTCTTGTTAAGCTACTGTGACCTCCACATCTCTTCCGAGGGGCATTAAAAGCGTCTTCTTAAGCTACTGTGACCTCCACGTCTCTTCCAAGGGGCATTAAAACCGTCCTGTTAAGCTACTGTGACCTCCACGTATCTTTCGAGGGGAATTAAAACTGTCTTGTTAAGCTACTGTGAACTCCACGACTTTTCCAAGGGGCATTAAAACCATCTTGTTAAGCTACTGTGACCTCCACGTCTCTTCCGAGGGGCATTAAAACCATCTTGTTAAGCTACTGTGACCTCCACATCTCTTCCGAGGGGCATTAAAACCGTCTTGTTAAGCTACTGTGATTTCCACGTCTCTTCTTAGGGGCATTAAAACCATCTTGTTAAGCTACTGTGACCTCCATGTCTCTTCCAAGGGGCATTAAAACCATCTTGTTAAACTACTGTGACCTCCATGTCTCTTCTGAGGGGCATTAAAACCATCTTGTTAAGCTACTGTGTCCTCCACGTCTCTTTCGAGAGGAATTAAAACCGTCTTGTTAAGCTACTGTGACCTCCACCACTTTTCAAAGGGGCATTAAAACCATCTTGTTAAGCTACTGTGACCTCCACGTCTCTTCCGAGGGGCATTAAAACCGTCTTGTTAAGCTACTGTGACCTCCACGTCTCTTCCGAGGGGCATTAAAACCGTCCTGTTAAGCTACTGTGACCTCCACGTCTCTTTCGAGGGGAATTAAAACCGTCTTGTTAAGCTACTGTGACCTCCACCACTTTTCCAAGGGGCATTAAAACCATCTTGTTAAGCTACTGTGACCTCCACGTCTCTTCCGAGGGGCATTAAAACCGTCTTGTTAAGCTACTGTGACCTCCACGTCTCTTCCGAGGGGCATTAAAATCGTCTTGTTAAGCTACTGTGACCTCCACGTCTCTTCCGAGGGGCATTAAAACCGTCCTGTTAAGCTACTGTGACCTCCACGTCTCTTCCGAGGGGCATTAAAACTGTCTTGTTAAGCTACTGTGACCTCCACGTCTATTTTGAGGGGCATTAAAGCCGTCTTGTTAAGCTACTGTGACCTCCACGTCTCTTCCGAGGGGCATTAAAACCGTCTTGTTAAGCTACTGTGTCCTCCACATCTCTTTCGAGGGGCATTAAAATAGTCTTGTTAAGCTACTGTGAGCTCTACCACTTTTCCAAGGGCATTAAAACCGTCTTGTTAATCTTCTGCGACCTCCACCACTTTACCAAGGGTCATTAAAACCGTCTTGTTAAGCTTCTGTGACCTCCACGTCTCTTCCGAGGGGCATTAAAACCGTCTTCTTAAGCTACTGTGAGCTCCACATCTCTTCCGAGGGGCATTAAAACCGTCTTGTTAAGCTACTGTGACCTCCACATCTCTTCCGAGGGGCATTAAAAGCGTCTTGTTAAGCTACTGTGACCTCCACGTCTCTTCCAAGGGGCATTAAAACCGTCCTGTTAAGTTACTGTGACCTCCACGTCTCTTTCGAGGGGAATTAAAACTGTCTTGTTAAGCTACTGTGAACTCCACCACTTTTCCAAGGGGCATTAAAACCATCTTGTTAAGCTACTGTGACCTCCACGTCTCTTCCGAGGGGCATTAAAACCGTCTTGTTAAGCTACTGTGACCTCCACATCTCTTCCGAGGGGCATTAAAACCGTCTTGTTAAGCTACTGTGACTTCCACGTCTCTTCTTAGGGGCATTAAAACCGTCTTGTTAAGCTACTGTGACCTCCACGTCTCTTCCAAGGGGCATTAAAACCATCTTGTTAAACTACTGTGACCTCCATGTCTCTTCTGAGGGGCATTAAAACCATCTTGTTAAGCTACTGTGTCCTCCACGTCTCTTTCGAGGGGAATTAAAACCATCTTGTTAAGCTACTGTGACCTCCACCACTTTTCAAAGGGGCATTAAAACCATCTTGTTAAGCTACTGTGACCTCCACGTCTCTTCCGAGGGGCATTAAAACCGTCTTGTTAAGCTACTGTGACCTCCACGTCTCTTCCAAGGGGCATTAAAACCGTCCTGTTAAGCTACTGTGACCTCCACGTCTCTTTCGAGGGGAATTAATCCGTCTTGTTAAGCTACTGTGACCTCCACCACTTTTCCAAGGGCATTAAAACCATCTTGTTAAGCTACTGTGACCTCCACATCTCTTCCGAGGGGCATTAAAAGCGTCTTGTTAAGCTACTGTGACCTCCACGTCTCTTCCAAGGGGCATTAAAACCGTCCTGTTAAGTTACTGTGACCTCCACGTCTCTTTCGAGGGGAATTAAAACTGTCTTGTTAAGCTACTGTGAACTCCACCACTTTTCCAAGGGGCATTAAAACCATTTTGTTAAGCTACTGTGACCTCCACGTCTCTTCCGAGGGGCATTAAAACCGTCTTGTTAAGCTACTGTGACCTCCACATCTCTTCCGAGGGGCATTAAAACCGTCTTGTTAAGCTACTGTGACTTCCACGTCTCTTCTTAGGGGCATTAAAACCGTCTTGTTAAGCTACTGTGACCTCCACGTCTCTTCCAAGGGGCATTAAAACCATCTTGTTAAACTACTGTGACCTCCATGTCTCTTCTGAGGGGCATTAAAACCATCTTGTTAAGCTACTGTGTCCTCCACGTCTCTTTCGAGGGGAATTAAAACCATCTTGTTAAGCTACTGTGACCTCCACCACTTTTCAAAGGGGCATTAAAACCATCTTGTTAAGCTACTGTGACCTCCACGTCTCTTCCGAGCGGCATTAAAACCATCTTGTTAAGCTACTGTGACCTCCACGTCTCTTCCGAGGGGCATTAAAACCGTCCTGTTAAGCTACTGTGACCTCCACGTCTCTTTCGAGGGGAATTAAAACCGTCTTGTTAATCTACTGTGACCTCCACCACTTTTCCAAGGGGCATTAAAACCATCTTGTTAAGCTACTGTGACCTCCACGTCTCTTCCCAGGGGCATTAAAACCGTCTTGTTAAGCTACTGTGACCTCCACGTCTCTTCCGAGTGGCATTAAAATCGTGTTGTTAAGCTACTGTGACCTCCACGTCTCTTCCGAGGGGCATTAAAACCGTCTTGTTAAGCTACTGTGACCTCCACGTCTCTTCCGAGGGGCATTAAAACTGTCTTGTTAAGCTACTGTGACCTCCACGTCTATTTTGAGGGGCATTAAAGCCGTCTTGTTAAGCTACTGTGACCTCCACGTCTCTTGCGAGGGGCATTAAAACCGTCTTGTTAAGCTACTGTGTCCTCCACATCTCTTTCGAGGGGCATTAAAACAGTCTTGTTAAGCTACTGTGACCTCTACCACTTTTCCAAGGGCATTAAAACCGTCTTGTTAAGCTTCTGCGACCACCACCACTTTACCAAGGGTCATTAAAACCGTCTTGTTAAGCTACTGTGACCTCCAAGTCTCTTCCGAGGGGCATTAAAACCATCTTGTTAAGCTACTGTGAGCTCCACATCTCTTCCGAGGGGCATTAAAACCGTCTTGTTAAGCTACTGTGACCTCCACGTCTCTTCCGAGGGGCATTAAAAGCGTCTTGTTAAGCTACTGTGACCTCCATGTCTCTTCCAAGGGGCATTAAAACCGTCCTGTTAAGTTACTGTGACCTCCACGTATCTTCTGAGGGGCATTAAAACCATCTTGTTAAGCTACTGTGTCCTCCACGTCTCTTTCGAGGGGAATTAAAACCGTATTGTTAAGCTACTGTGACCTCCACCACTTTTCAAAGGGGCATTAAAACCGTCTTGTTAAGCTACTGTGACCACCACTTTTCCAAGGGGCATTAAAACCGTCTTGTTAAGCTACTGTGACCTCCACGTCTCTTCCGAGGGGCACTAAAACCGTCCTGTTAAGCTACTGTGACCTCCACGTCTCTTTCGAGGGGAATTAAAACCGTCTTGTTAAGCTACTGTGACCTCCACCACTTTTCCAAGGAGCATTAAAATAGTCTTGTTAAGCTACTGTGACCTCCACGTCTCTTCCCAGGGGCATTAAAACCGTCTTGTTAAGCTACTGTGACCTTCACGTCTCTTCCGAGGGGCATTAAAACCATCTTGTTAAGCTACTGTGACCGCCACGTCTCTTCCGAGGGGCATTAAAACCGTCTTGTTAAGCTACTGTGACCTCCACGTCTCTTTCTAGGTGCATTAAAACCGTCTTGTTAAGCTACTGTGACCACCACTTTTCCAAGGGGCATTAAAACCGTCTTGTTAAGCTACTGGGACCTCCAAGTTTCTTCCGAGGGGCATTAAAACTGTCTTGTTAAGCTACTGTGACCTCCACCACTTTTTCGAGGGGCATTAAAACTGTCTTGTTAAGCTTCTGCGACCTCCACCTCTTTACCAAGGGGCATTAAGACTGTATTTTTAAGCTACTTTGACCTCCACGTCTCTTCCGAGGGGCATTAAAACCGTTTTGTTAATCTACTGTGACCTCCACGTCTCTTCGGAGGGGTATTAAAACCGTCTTGTTAAGCTATTTTGACCACGTCTCTTCCGAGGGGCATTAAAACCGTCTTGTTAAGCTACTGTGACCTCCATGTCTCTTTCGAGGGGCATTAAAACCATCTTGTTAAGCTACTGTGACCTCCACGTCTCTTCCAAGGGGCATTAAAACCGTCTTGTTAAGCTACTGTGACCTCCATGTCTCTTTCGAGGGGCATTAAAACCATCTTGTTGAGCTACTGGGACCTCCACGTCTCTTCCGAGGGGCAATAAAACCGTCTTGTTAAGCTACTGTGACCTCTACGTCTCTTCTGAGGGGCATTAAAACCGTCTTGTTAAGCTACTGTTACCTCCACCACATTTCCAAGGGGCATTAAAACCGTCTTGTTAAGCTTCTGCGACCTCCACCACTTTACCAAGGGGCAATAAAACCGTCTTGTTAAGCTACTGTGACCTCCGCGTCTCTTCCGAGAGGCATTAAAACCGTTTTGTTAAGCTACTGTGACCTCCACGTCTCTTCCGAGGGGCATTAAAATCGTCTTGTTAAGCTACTGTGACCTCCACGTCTCTTCCGAGGGGCATTAAAACCTTCTTGTTAAGCTACTGTGACCTCCACGTCTCTTCCGAGGGGCATTAAAACCGTCTTGTTAAGTTACTGTGACCTCCACGTCTCTTCTGAGGGGCATTAAAACCGTCTTGTTAAGCTACTGTGACCTCCACCACTTTTCCAAGGGGCATTAAAACCGTCTTGTTAAGCTTCTGCGACCTCCACCACTTTAGCAAGGGGCATTAAAACCGTCTTGTTAAGCTACTGTGACCTCCACGTCTCTTCCGAGGGGCATTAAAAGCGTCTTGTTGAGCTACTCTGACCTCCACGTCTCTTCCAAGGGGCATTAAAACCATCTTTTTAAACTACTGTGACCTCCACGTCTCTTCTGAGGGGCATTAAAACCGTCTTGTTAAGCTACTGTGTCCTCCACATCTCTTTCGAGGGGCATTAAAACAGTCTTGTTAAGCTACTGTGACCTCTACCACTTTTCCAAGGGCATTAAAACCGTCTTGTTAAGCTTCTGCGACCTCCACCACTTTACCAAGGGTCATTAAAACCGTCTTGTTAAGCTACTGTGACCTCCACGTCTCTTCCGAGGGGCATTAAAACCGTCTTGTTAAGCTACTGTGAGCTCCACATCTCTTCCGAGGGGCATTAAAACCGTCTTGTTAAGCTACTGTGACCTCCACATCTCTTCCGAGGGGCATTAAAAGCGTCTTGTTAAGCTACTGTGACCTCCACGTCTCTTCCAAGGGGCATTAAAACCGTCCTGTTAAGCTACTGTGACCTCCACGTATCTTTCGAGGGGAATTAAAACTGTCTTGTTAAGCTACTGTGAACTCCACCACTTTTCCAAGGGGCATTAAAACCATCTTGTTAAGCTACTGTGACCTCCACGTCTCTTCCGAGGGGCATTAAAACCATCTTGTTAAGCTACTGTGACCTCCACATCTCTTCCGAGGGGCATTAAAACCGTCTTGTTAAGCTACTGTGATTTCCACGTCTCTTCTTAGGGGCATTAAAACCATCTTGTTAAGCTACTGTGACCTCCATGTCTCTTCCAAGGGGCATTAAAACCATCTTGTTAAACTACTGTGACCTCCATGTCTCTTCTGAGGGGCATTAAAACCATCTTGTTAAGCTACTGTGTCCTCCACGTCTCTTTCGAGAGGAATTAAAACCGTCTTGTTAAGCTACTGTGACCTCCACCACTTTTCAAAGGGGCATTAAAACCATCTTGTTAAGCTACTGTGACCTCCACGTCTCTTCCGAGGGGCATTAAAACCGTCTTGTTAAGCTACTGTGACCTCCACGTCTCTTCCGAGGGGCATTAAAACCGTCCTGTTAAGCTACTGTGACCTCCACGTCTCTTTCGAGGGGAATTAAAACCGTCTTGTTAAGCTACTGTGACCTCCACCACTTTTCCAAGGGGCATTAAAACCATCTTGTTAAGCTACTGTGACCTCCACGTCTCTTCCGAGGGGCATTAAAACCGTCTTGTTAAGCTACTGTGACCTCCACCACTTTTCCAAGGGGCATTAAAACCATCTTGTTAAGCTACTGTGACCTCCACGTCTCTTCCGAGGGGCATTAAAACCGTCTTGTTAAGCTACTGTGACCTCCACGTCTCTTCCGAGGGGCATTAAAACCATCCTGTTAAGCTACTGTGACCTCCACGTCTCTTTCGAGGGGAATTAAAACCGTCTTGTTAAGCTACTGTGACCTCCACCACTTTTCCAAGGGGCATTAAAACCATCTTGTTAAGCTACTGTGACCTCCACGTCTCTTCCCAGGGGCATTAAAATCGTCTTGTTAAGCTACTGTGACTTCCACGTCTCTTCCGAGGGGCATTAAAACCGTCTTGTTAAGCTACTGTGACCTCCACGTCTCTTCCGAGGGGCATTAAAATTGTCTTGTTAAGCTACTGTGACCTCCACGTCTCTTCCGAGGGGCATTAAAACCGTCTTGTTAAGCTACTGTGACCTCCACGTCTCTTCCGAGGGGCATTAAAACTGTCTTGTTAAGCTACTGTGACCTCCACGTCTATTTTGAGGGGCATTAAAGCCGTCTTGTTAAGCTACTGTGACCTCCACGTCTCTTCCGAGGGGCATTAAAACCGTCTTGTTAAGCTACTGTGTCCTCCACATCTCTTTCGAGGGGCATTAAAATAGTCTTGTTAAGCTACTGTGAGCTCTACCACTTTTCCAAGGGCATTAAAACCGTCTTGTTAAGCTTCTGCGACCTCCACCACTTTACCAAGGGTCATTAAAACCGTCTTGTTAAGCTTCTGTGACCTCCACGTCTCTTCCGAGGTGCATTAAAACCGTCTTCTTAAGCTACTGTGAGCTCCACATCTCTTCCGAGGGGCATTAAAACCGTCTTGTTAAGCTACTGTGACCTCCACATCTCTTCCGAGGGGCATTAAAAGCGTCTTGTTAAGCTACTATGACCTCCACGTCTCTTCCAAGGGGCATTAAAACCGTCCTGTTAAGTTACTGTGACCTCCACGTCTCTTTCGAGGGGAATTAAAACTGTCTTGTTAAGCTACTGTGAACTCCACCACTTTTCCAAGGGGCATTAAAACCATATTGTTAAGCTACTGTGACCTCCACGTCTCTTCCGAGGGGCATTAAAACCGTTTTCTTAAGCTACTGTGACCTCCACATCTCTTCCGAGGGGCATTAAAACCGTCTTGTTAAGCTACTGTGACTTCCACGTCTCTTCTTAGGGGCATTAAAACCGTCTTGTTAAGCTACTGTGACCTCCACGTCTCTTCCAAGGGGCATTAAAACCATCTTGTTAAACTACTGTGACCTCCATGTCTCTTCTGAGGGGCATTAAAACCATCTTGTTAAGCTACTGTGTCCTCCACGTCTCTTTCGAGGGGAATTAAAACCATCTTGTTAAGCTACTGTGACCTCCACCACTTTTCAAAGGGGCATTAAAACCATCTTGTTAAGCTACTGTGACCTCCACTTCTCTTCCGAGGGGCATTAAAACCGTCTTGTTAAGCTACTGTGACCTCCACGTCTCTTCCAAGGGGCATTAAAACCGTCCTGTTAAGCTACTGTGACCTCCACGTCTCTTTCGAGGGGAATTAATCCGTCTTGTTAAGCTACTGTGACCTCCACTACTTTTCCAAGGGCATTAAAACCATCTTGTTAAGCTACTGTGACCTCCACGTCTCTTCCGAGGGGCATTAAAACCGTCTTGTTAAGCTACTGTGACCTCCACCACTTTTCCAAGGGGCATTAAAACCATCTTGTTAAGCTTCTGTGACGTCCACGTCTCTTCCGAGTGGCATTAAAATCGTCTTGTTAAGCTACTGTGACCTCCACGTCTCTTCCGAGGGGCATTAAAACCGTCTTGTTAAGCTACTGTGACCTCCACGTCTCTTCCGAGGGGCATTAAAACTGTCTTGTTAAGCTACTGTGACCTCCACGTCTATTTTGAGGGGCATTAAAGCCGTCTTGTTAAGCAACTGTGACCTCCACGTCTCTTCCGAGGGGCATTAAAACCGTCTTGTTAAGCTACTGTGTCCTCCACATCTCTTTCGAGGGGCATTAAAACAGTCTTGTTAAGCTACTGTGACCTCTACCACTTTTCCAAGGGCATTAAAACCGTCTTGTTAAGCTTCTGCGACCACCACCACTTTACCAAGGGTCATTAAAACCGTCTTGTTAAGCTACTGTGACCTCCACGTCTCTTCCGAGGGGCATTAAAACCGTCTTGTTAAGCTACTGTGAGCTCCACATCTCTTCCGAGGGGCATTAAAACCGTCTTGTTAAGCTACTGTGACCTCCACGTCTCTTCCGAGGGGCATTAAAAGCGTCTTGTTAAGCTACTGTGACCTCCATGTCTCTTCCAAGGGGCATTAAAACCGTCCTGTTAAGTTACTGTGACCTCCACGTCTCTTCTGAGGGGCATTAAAACCATCTTGTTAAGCTACTGTGTCCTCCACGTCTCTTTCGAGGGGAATTAAAACCGTATTGTTAAGCTACTGTGACCTCCACCACTTTTCAAAGGGGCATTAAAACCATCTTGTTAAGCTACTGTGACCTCCACGTCTCTTCCGAGGGGCATTAAAACCGTCTTGTTAAGCTACTGTGACTGCCACGTCTCTTCCGAGGAGCATTAAAACCGTCTTGTTAAGCTACTGTCACCTCCACGTCTCTTTCGAGGGGCATTAAAACCGTCTTGTTAAGCTACTGTGACCACCACTTTTCCAAGGGGCATTAAAACCGTCTTGTTAAGCTACTGTGACCTCCACGTCTCTTCCGAGGGGCACTAAAACCGTCCTGTTAAGCTACTGTGACCTCCACGTCTCTTTCGAGGGGAATTAAAACCGTCTTGTTAAGCTACTGTGACCTCCACCACTTTTCCAAGGAGCATTAAAATAGTCTTGTTAAGCTACTGTGACCTCCACGTCTCTTCCCAGGGGCATTAAAACCGTCTTGTTAAGCTACTGTGACCTTCACGTCTCTTCCGAGGGGCATTAAAACCATCTTGTTAAGCTACTGTGACCGCCACGTCTCTTCCGAGGGTCATTAAAACCGTCTTGTTAAGCTACTGTGACCTCCACGTCTCTTTCTAGGTGCATTAAAACCGTCTTGTTAAGCTACTGTGACCACCACTTTTCCAAGGGGCATTAAAACCGTCTTGTTAAGCTACTGGGACCTCCAAGTTTCTTCCGAGGGGCATTAAAACTGTCTTGTTAAGCTACTGTGACCTCCACCACTTTTTCGAGGGGCATTAAAACCGTCTTGTTAAGCTTCTGCGACCTCCACCTCTTTACCAAGGGGCATTAAGACTGTATTTTTAAGCTACTGTGACCTCCACGTCTCTTCCGAGGGGCATTAAAACCGTTTTGTTAATCTACTGTGACCTCCACGTCTCTTCGGAGGGGTATTAAAACCGTCTTGTTAAGCTATTTTGACCACGTCTCTTCCGAGGGGCATTAAAACCGTCTTGTTAAGCTACTGTGACCTCCATGTCTCTTTCGAGGGGCATTAAAACCATCTTGTTAAGCTACTGTGACCTCCACGTCTCTTCCAAGGGGCATTAAAACCGTCTTGTTGAGCTACTGGGACCTCCACGTCTCTTCCGAGGGGCATTAAAACCGTCTTGTTAAGCTACTGTGACCTCTACGTCTCTTCTGAGGGGCATTAAAACCGTCTTGTTAAGCTACTGTTACCTCCACCACATTTCCAAGGGGCATAAAAACCGTCTTGTTAAGCTTCTGCGACCTCCACCACTTTACCAAGGGGCAATAAAACCGTCTTGTTAAGCTACTGTGACCTCCGCGTCTCTTCCGAGAGGCATTAAAACCGTTTTGTTAAGCTACTGTGACCTCCACGACTCTTCCGAGGGGCATTAAAATCGTCTTGTTAAGCTACTGTGACCTCCACGTCTCTTCCGAGGGGCATTAAAACCTTCTTGTTAAGCTACTGTGACCTCCACGTCTCTTCCGAGGGGCATTAAAACCGTCTTGTTAAGTTACTGTGACCTCCACGTCTCTTCTGAGGGGCATTAAAACCGTCTTGTTAAGCTACTGTGACCTCCACCACTTTTCCAAGGGGCATTAAAACCGTCTTGTTAAGCTTCTGCGACCTCCACCACTTTAGCAAGGGGCATTAAAACCGTCTTGTTAAGCTACTGTGACCTCCACGTCTCTTCCGAGGGGCATTAAAAGCGTCTTGTTGAGCTACTCTGACCTCCACGTCTCTTCCAAGGGGCATTAAAACCATCTTTTTAAACTACTGTGACCTCCACGTCTCTTCTGAGGGGCATTAAAACCATCTTGTTAAGCTGCTGTGTCCTCCACGTCTCATTCGAGGGGAATTAAAACCGTCTTGTTAAGCTACTGTGACCTCCACCACTTTTCCAAGGGGCATTAAAACCATCTTGTTAAGCTACAGTGACCTCCACGTCTCTTCCGAGGGGCACTAAAACAGTCTTGTTAAGCTTCTGTGACCTCTACCACATTTCCAAGGGGCATTAAAACCGTCTTGTTAAGCTTCTGCGACCTCCACCACTTTAACAAGGGGCATTAAAACCGTCTTGTTAAGCTACTGTGACCTCCACGTCTCTTCCGAGGGGCATTAAAACCATCTTGTTAAGCTACTGTGACCTCCACATCCCCTCCGAGGGGCATTAAAACCGTCTTGTTAAGCTACTGTGACATCCACATCTCTTCCGAGGGGCATTAAAACCATCTTGTTAAGCTACTGTGACCTCCACGTCTCTTCATAGGGGCATTAAAACCATCTTGTTAAACTACTGTGACCTCCACGTCTCTTCTGAGGGGCATCAAAACCATCTTGTTAAGCTACTGTGTCCTCCACATCTCTTTCGAGGGGAATTAAAACCGTCTTGTTAAGCTACTGTGACCTCCACCACTTTTCCAAGGGGCATTAAAACCATCTTGTTAAGCTACTGTGACCTCCACGTCTCTTCCGAGGGGCATTAAAACCATCTTGTTAAGCTACTGTGACCTCCACGTCTCTTCCGAGGGGCATTAAAACCGTCCTGTTAAGCTACTGTGACCTCCACGTCTCTTTCGACGGGAATTAAAACCGTCTTGTTAAGCTACTGTGACCTCCACGTCTCTTCCGAGGGGCATTAAAACTGTCTTGTTAAGCTACTGTGACCTCCACGTCTATTTTGAGGGGCATTAAAGCCGTCTTGTTAAGCTACTGTGACCTCCACGTCTCTTCCGAGGGGCATTAAAACCGTCTTGTTAAGCTACTGTGTCCTCCACATCTCTTTCGAGGGGCATTAAAACAGTCTTGTTAAGCTACTGTGACCTCTACCACTTTTCCAAGGGCATTAAAACCGTCTTGTTAAGCTTCTGCGACCTCCACCACTTTACCAAGGGTCATTAAAACCGTCTTGTTAAGCTACTGTGACCTCCACGTCTCTTCCGAGGGGCATTAAAACCGTCTTGTTAAGCTACTGTGACCTCCACATCTCTTCCGAGGGGCATTAAAACCGTCTTGTTAAGCTACTGTGACTTCCACGTCTCTTCTTAGGGGCATTAAAACCGTCTTGTTAAGCTACTGTGACCTCCACGTCTCTTCCAAGGGGCATTAAAACCATCTTGTTAGACTACTGTGACCTCCATGTCTCTTCTGAGGGGCATTAAAACCATCTTGTTAAGCTACTGTGTCCTCCACGTCTCTTTCGAGGGGAATTAAAACCGTCTTGTTAAGCTACTGTGACCTCCACCACTTTTCAAAGGGGCATTTAAACCATCTTGTTAAGCTACTGTGACCTCCACGTCTCTTCCGAGGGGCATTAAAACCGTCTTGTTAAGCTACTGTGACCTCCACGTCTCTTCCGAGGGGCATTAAAACCGTCCTGTTAAGCTACTGTGACCTCCACGTCTCTTTCGAGGGGAATTAAACCGTCTTGTTAAGCTACTGTGACCTCCACCACTTTTCCAAGGGGCATTAAAACCATCTTGTTAAGCTACTGTGACCTCCACGTCTCTTCCAAGGGGCATTAAAACCGTCTTGTTAAGCTACTGTGACCTCCACCACTTTTCCAAGGGGCATTAAAACCATCTTGTTAAGCTACTGTGACCTCCACGTCTCTTCCGAGGGGCATTAAAACCGTCTTGTTAAGCTACTGTGACCTCCACGTCTCTTCCGAGGGGCATTAAAAGCGTACTGTTAAACTACTGTGACCTCCACGTCTCTTTCGAGGGGAATTAAAACCGTCTTGTTAAGCTACTGTGACCTCCACCACTTTTCCAAGGGGCATTAAAACCATCTTGTTAAGCTACTGTGACTAGTGTTGAGCCACCCCCGTAGTGTTCGTGTTCGGCTCGGTTCGTCGAACACCGGGATGTTCGAGGAACTGTTCGTCAAACTGTTCGTCGAACACCTTAGAACACCGTCGAACACCGTTAAAACCAATGGCAGGCAAACAAAAACACATAGGAACACATAGAAAACACCATCAAAGGTGTCCAAAAGCTGACAAACTGCTCAGAAGACGCTTTCTTTAAAAAAGCCGGCCGGCAATTCAGCAGCGGCATACACCGGTACCCGACAATTTAGACATGAAGGAATAGAGCATCACACATAGATTAGATAGATAGAAACATGTCAGTCACATATATATGTAGTACAGTGACAGTGTTGCTTACTGTACTTGTCTAAAGGATTTATTAAAAAATATAATAGTGTTTTCGTGCACCGTCTCTTTAAAAAAGCCGGCCGGCAATTCAGCAGCGGTACCCGACAATTTATAACAGACAGAATAGAGCTTCACACATAGATTAGATAGATAGAAACATGTCAGTCACATATATATGAAGTACTGTGACAGTGTTGCTTACTGTACTTGTCATTTACTGCAAAGAATTTATTTAAAAAAATAATAGTGTTTTCATGCACCGTCTTTTTAAAAAAGCCGGCTGGCAATTCAGCATCTGTACCCGACAATTTAGAATAGAAGGAATAGAGAATCACACATAGATTAGATAGATAGAAACATGTCAGCCACATATATACGAAGTACAGTGACAGTGTTGCTTACTGTACTTGTCATTTAGTGTAAAGGATTTATTAAAAAATATAATAGTGTTTTCGTGCACCGTCTCTTTAAAAAAGCCGGCCGGCAATTCAGCAGCGGTACCCGACAATTTATAACAGACAGAATAGAGCTTCACACATAGATTAGATAGATAGAAATATGTCAGTCACATATATATGAAGTACTGTGACAGTGTTGCTTACTGTACTTGTCATTTACTGCAAAGGATTTATTAAAAAAAATAATAGTGTTTTCATGCACCGTCTCTTTAAAAAAGCCGGCCGGCAATTCAGCATCTGTACCCGACAATTTATAACAGACAGAATAGAGCTTCACACATAGATTAGATAGATAGAAACATGTCAGTCACATATATAATAAGTACAGTGACAGTGTTGGTTACTGTACTTGTCATTTAGTATTAAAATAAAGGATTTATTATTAAAAAAAATTGGCGTGGGGTTCCCCGTAATTTTAGTCTCTAGCGGAGGTTAAGCAGACAGCTGGGGCAGATGTTTGAAGCCTGGGAAGGGGGTAATACCCACGGAGCTTCCCAGGCTACTAATATCAGCCCCCAGCTGAATACCTAGCCTTTACTAGCTATTAAAATGGAGGACCCCCCCAAAAAAATGACGTTGGGTCCCCCCTAATTTAATAGCTAGCAAAGGCTAGGCAGACAGCTGGGGGCTGATATTAATAGCCCAGGAAGGGAACCATGAATATTGGCCCCCTCCCAGGCTAGAAACACCAGCCCTCAGCCGCCCCAGAAATGGCGCATCCATAGGATGCGCCAATTCTGGCACTTAGCCTCGCTCTTCCACGCTGCCCTGGTGCGGTGGCAGGGGGTAATAGGGTTGGGGTTGATGTCAGCTTATAATGCCAGCTGACATCAAGCCCAGGTTAGTAATGGAGAGGCGTCTATAAGACACCCCCATTACTAACCCCATAGTCAAAGTTAAAAAAAAAACACAAACACCCAGAATAAAGTCCTTTAATTGAAATAAAGACACAATTCTTTATTGTTCTAAATTAAACCATACTTACCATCACGCCCATTCCAGCTGAAGCCAACGATCTCCTGCAATAAAAGAAAAATAATAAAGCAACCTCATCCTTACCTTTCCATGGTTCCCAGGACAGCTCCAGCTCTGCTACATCGAGATGACAGGCTGGACCGCAGCAGAACGCTGCCATCCAGCTTACCATGCCGCACACACTGAGAAGCGCAGGCATGCTTGCGCTCCTCAGTGTCTGACTGTGACGGCATCCAGATGAGCCGACAATGAACTCGGCTCACCTCATGTACGTCACTGACAGCGTGGGAAAATTCTCCTGCACTCAGCGCTTCAGCGTGAGAATTTTCCCACGCTGTCAGTGACGTGCATGAGGTGAGCTGAGTTCATTGGACATGACCTCGGCTCATCTGGATGCCGTCACAGCCAGACACTGAGTAGCGCAAGCATGCCTGCGCTTCTCAGTGTCTGCGGGATGACAGGCTGGATGGCAGCGTTCTGCTGCGGTCCAGCCTGTCATCTCGATGTAGCAGAGCTGAAGCTGTCGTGGGAGCCATGGAAAGGTAAGGATGATGTTGCTTTATTATTTTACTTTTATTGCAGGAGATCATTGGCTTCAGCTGGAATGGGCGTGGCGGTAAGTATGGTTTAATTTAGAACAATAAAGAATTGTGTGTTTATTTCAATTAAAGGACTTTTTTCTGGGTGTTTGTGTTTTTTTTAAATACTTTACTAGAAATTCATGGTGGTCATGTCTAATATTGGCGTGACCCCATGAATTTCGGGCTTAGGGCCAGCTGATAATGCCAAGCTGGCCTTAACCCCTTTATTACCCAGTGAGCCACCGCACCAGGGCCCTGGATGAGTTGGGTACAGCGCCAGAAGATGGCGCTTCTATGAATGCGCCATTTTCCGGGGCGGCTGCGGACTGCAATTTGCAGCGGGTGGGGCCCAGAAAGCTTGGGCCTCCCTGCGCTGCAGATTCCAGCCCCCAGCTGCCTAGTTGTACCTGGCTGGACACAAAAATAGGGCGAAGCTCCACGTATTTTTTTTT
Source organism: Phyllobates terribilis (assembly GCF_046119375.1). NCBI lineage: Eukaryota > Metazoa > Chordata > Amphibia > Anura > Dendrobatidae > Phyllobates > Phyllobates terribilis. The sequence continues at coordinate 774,789,691 of NW_027362761.1, read as the reverse complement.
TAAATTCATGAAATTCATGGAATAATTAAGAAAAAAAGGGCTTCCCTATATTGTTGTGTCCGGCTAGGTACAAATAGGCAGCTGGTGGTTGGGAGCAGCCCGTTCCTGCCTGCTGTACCTGACTGGACACAAATATAGGGCGAAGCCCCACATCAATTTTTTTTTCATTATTTCATGAATTTCCTGAAATAATTTAAAAAAAATTGACGTGGGGCTTCGCCCTATATTTGTGTCCAGTCAGGTACAGCAGGCAGGAACGGGCTGCCCCCAACCACCAGCTGCCTATTTGTACCTGGCCAGACACAACAATATAGGGAAGCCCTTTTTTAAAAAAATTATTTCATGAAATAATTAAAAAAAAATTGACGTGGGGCTTCGCACTATATTTGTGTCCAGCCAGGTACAGCAGGCAGGGACGGGCTGCCCCCAACCACCAGCTGCCTATTTGTACCTGGTTGGACACAACAATATAGGGAAGCCCTTTTTTTCTTAATTATTCCATGAATTTCATGAAATAATTTAAAAAAAAAATGCGTGGGGCTTCGCCCTATTTTTGTGCCCAGCCAGGTACAACTAGGCAGCTGGGGGCTGGAATCTGCAGCGCAGGGAGGCCCAAGCTTTCTGGACCCCACCCGCTGCATATTGCAGTCCGCAGCCGCCCCGGAAAATGGCGCGTTCATAGAAGTGCCATCTTCTGGCGCTGTACCCAACTCATCCAGGGCCCTGGTGCGGTGGCTCACTGGGTAATAAAGGGGTTAAGGCCAGCTTGGCATTATCAGCTGGCCCTAAGCCCGAAATTCATGGGGTCACGTCAATATTAGACATGACCACCATGAATTTCTAGTAAAGTATTTAAAAAAACACAACACCCAGAATAAAGTCCTTTAATTGAAATAAACACACAATTCTTTATTGTTCTAAATTAAACCATACTTACCGTCACGCCCATTCCAGCTGAAGCCAATGTCTTGTGCAATAAAAGTAAAATAATAAAGCAACCTCATCCTTACCTTTCTATGGTTCCCACGACAGCTTCAGCTCTGCTACATCGAGATGACAGGCTGGACCGCAGCAGAACGCTGCCATCCAGCCTGTCATCCCGCGGACACTCAGAAGCGCAGGCATGCTTGCGCTCCTCAGTGTCTCGCTGTGACGGCATAAAGATGAGACAAGCTCATGTCCAATGAACTCGGCGCACCTCATGCACATCACTGACAGCGTGGGAGAATTCTCCTGCACTCAGCACTTCAGCGTGAAAATTCTCCCACGCTGTCAGTGACGTACATGAGGTCAGCTGAGTTCATTGGACATGAATGAGCTCACCTCATGCACTTCACTGACAGCGTGGGAAAATTCTCACGCTGAAGCGCTGAGTGCAGGAGAATTTTCCCACGCTGTCAGTGACGTGCATGAGGTGAGCTCATTCATGTCCAATGATCTCAGCTCACCTCATGCACGTCACTGACAGCGTGGGAAAATTCTCCTGCACTCAGCGCTACAGCGTGAGAATTCTCCCACGCTGTCAGTGACGTGCATGAGGTGAGCTCATTCATGTCCAATGAACTCAGCTGACCTCATGCACGTCACTGACAGCGTGGGAGAATTCTCACGCTGAAGTGCTGAGTGCAGGAGAATTCTCCCACGCTGTCAGTGACGTGCATGAGGTGCGCCGAGTTCATTGGACATGAACTCGTCTCATCTTTATGCTGTCACAGCCAGACACTGCAGAGCGCAAGCATGCCTGCGCTTCTCAGTGTCTGCGGGATGACAGGCTGGATGGCAGCGTTCTGCTGCGGTCCAGCCTGTTATCTCGATGTAGCAGAGCTGAAGCTGTCGTGGGAACCATGGAAAGGTAAGGATGAGGTTGCTTTATTATTTTTCTTTTATTGCAGGAGATCGTTGGCTTCAGCTGGAATGGGCGTGACGGTAAGTATGGTTTAATTTAGAACAATAAAGGAATGTGTCTTTATTTCAATTAAAGGACTTTATTCTGGGTGTTTGTGTTTTCTTTTAACTTTGACTATGGGGTTAGTAATGGGGGTGTCTTATAGACGCCTCTCCATTACTAACCTGGGCTTGATGTCAGCTGGCATTATAAGCTGACATCAACCCCAACCCTATTACCCCCTGCCACCGCACCAGGGCAGCGTGGAAGAGCGAGGCTAAGTGCCAGAATTGGCGCATCCTATGGATGCGCCATTTCTGGGGCGGCTGACGGCTGGTGTTTCTAGCCTGGGAGGGGGCCAATATTCATGGTTCCCTTCCTGGGCTATTAATATCAGCCCCCAGCTGTCTGCCTAGCCTTTGCTAGCTATTAAATTAGGGGGGACCCCACGTCATTTTTTTGGGGGGTCCCCCATTTTAATAGCTAGTAAAGGCTAGGTATTCAGCTGGGGGCTGATATTAGTAGTCTGGGAAGCTCCGTGGGTATTACCCCCTTCCCAGGCTTCAAACATCTGCCCCAGCTGTCTGCTTAACCTCCGCTAGAGACTAAAATTACGGGGAACCCCACGCCAATTTTTTTTAATAATAAATCCTTTATTTTAATACTAAATGACAAGTACAGTAACCAACACTGTCACTGTACTTATTATATATGTGACTGACATGTTTCTATCTATCTAATCTATGTGTGAAGCTCTATTCTGTCTGTTATAAATTGTCGGGTACAGATGCTGAATTGCCGGCCGGCTTTTTTAAAGAGACGGTGCATGAAAACACTATTATTTTTTTTAATAAATCCTTTGCAGTAAATGACAAGTACAGTAAGCAACACTGTCACAGTACTTCATATATATGTGACTGACATGTTTCTATCTATCTAATCTATGTGTGAAGCTCTATTCTGTCTGTTATAAATTGTCGGGGACCGCTGCTGAATTGCCGGCCGGCTTTTTTAAAGAGACGGTGCACGAAAACACTATTATATTTTTTAATAAATCCTTTACACTAAATGACAAGTACAGTAAGCAACACTGTCACTGTACTTCGTATATATGTGGCTGACATGTTTCTATCTATCTAATCTATGTGTGATTCTCTATTCCTTCTATTCTAAATTGTCGGGTACAGATGCTGAATTGCCGGCAGGCTTTTTTAAAGAGACGGTGCATGAAAACACTATTATATTTTTTAATAAATCCTTTACACTAAATGACAAGTACAGTAAGCAACACTGTCACTGTGCTTCTTATATGTGTGACTGACATGTTTCTATCTATCTAATCTATGTGTGATTCTCTATTCTTTCTGTTCTAAATTGTCGGGTACCGGTGTATGCCGCTGCTGAATTGCCGGCTTTTCATGTTTCACTGTGAGCACTGTTCCCATCGATTTGGGCAATCACTGTAATGCCACAACCACCATGGCTGTGGCATTACAGTGAGTGGCAGACAATCCCTGCATGATTGGTGCTCTAAATAGCGCCAGACATGCAGGACACGCTTTTGGTGCACGAACAGTTATCGAACATAACCTCGAACAGCCGAATTTTTTGCAAATCGTTCGGGTTCGTCGAACAACTCGAACACCGCCCAAAACAGCTCGAATTTGAGATTGGTGAACAGTTCTAGTCGAACACCGCTCATCTCTAACTGTGACCTCCACGTCTCTTCCCAGGGGCATTAAAATCGTCTTGTTAAGCTACTGTGACCTCCACGTCTCTTCCGAGGGGCATTAAAACCGTCTTGTTAAGCTACTGTGACCTCCACGTCTCTTCCGAGGGGCATTAAAATCGTCTTGTTAAGCTACTGTGACCTCCACGTCTCTTCCGAGGGGCATTAAAACCGTCTTGTTAAGCTACTGTGACCTCCACGTCTCTTCCGAGGGGCATTAAAACTGTCTTGTTAAGCTACAGTGACCTCCACGTCTATTTTGAGGGGCATTAAAGCCGTCTTGTTAAGCTACTGTGACCTCCACGTCTCTTCCTAGGGGCATTAAAACCGTCTTGTTAAGCTACTGTGTCCTCCACATCTCTTTCGAGGGGCATTAAAATAGTCTTGTTAAGCTACTGTGACCTCTACCACTTTTCCAAGGGCATTAAAACCGTCTTGTTAAGCTTCTGCGACCTCCACCACTTTACCAAGGGTCATTAAAACCGTCTTGTTAAGCTTCTGTGACCTCCACGTCTCTTCCGAGGGGCATGAAAACCGTCTTGTTAAGCTACTGTGAGCTCCACATCTCTTCCGAGGGGCATTAAAACCGTCTTGTTAAGCTACTGTGACCTCCACATCTCTTCCGAGGGGCATTAAAAGCGTCTTGTTAAGCTACTGTGACCTCCACGTCTCTTACAAGGGGCATTAAAACCGTCCTGTTAAGTTACTGTGACCTCCACGTCTCTTTCGAGGGGAATTAAAACTGTCTTGTTAAGCTACTGTGAACTCCACCACTTTTCCAAGGGGCATTAAAAACATCTTGTTAAGCTACTGTGACCTCCACGTCTCTTCCGAGGGGCATTAAAACCGTCTTGTTAAGCTACTGTGACCTCCACATCTCTTCCGACGGGCATTAAAACCGTCTTGTTAAGCTACTGTGACTTCCACGTCTCTTCTTAGGGGCATTAAAACCGTCTTGTTAAGCTACTGTGACCTCCACGTCTCTTCCAAGGGGCATTAAAACCATCTTGTTAAACTACTGTGACCTCCATGTCTCTTCTGAGGGGCATTAAAACCATCTTGTTAAGCTACTGTGTCCTCCACGTCTCTCTCGAGGGGAATTAAAACCGTCTTGTTAAGCTACTGTGACCTCCACCACTTTTCAAAGGGGCATTAAAACCATCTTGTTAAGCTACTGTGACCTCCATGTCTCTTCCGAGGGGCATTAAAACCATCTTGTTAAGCTACTGTGACCTCCACGTCTCTTCCAAGGGGCATTAAAACCATCCTGTTAAGCTACTGTGACCTCCACGTCTCTTTCGAGGGGAATTAAACAGTCTTGTTAAGCTACTGTGACCTCCACCACTTTTCCAAGGGGCATTAAAACCGTCTTCTTAAGCTTCTGTGACCTCCACCACTTTTCCAAGGGGCATTAAAACCATCTTGTTAAGCTACTGTGACCTCCACGTCTCTTCCCAGGGGCATTAAAATCGTCTTGTTAAGCTACTGTGACCTCCACGTCTCTTCCGAGGGGCATTAAAACCGTCTTGTTAAGCTACTGTGACCTCCACGTCTCTTCCGAGTGGCATTAAAATCGTCTTGTTAAGCTACTGTGACCTCCACGTCTCTTCCGAGGGGCATTAAAACCGTCTTGTTAAGCTACTGTGACCTCCACGTCTCTTCCGAGGGACATTAAAACTGTCTTGTTAAGCTACTGTGACCTCCACGTCTATTTTGAGGGGCATGAAAGAAGTCTTGTTAAGCTACTGTGACCTCCACGTCTCTTCCGAGGGGCATTAAAACCGTCTTGTTAAGCTACTGTGACCTCCACGTCTCTTTCGAGGGGCATTAAAACAGTCTTGTTAAGCTACTGTGACCTCTACCACTTTTCCAAGGGCATTAAATCCGTCTTGTTAAGCCTCTGCGACCACCACCACTTTACCAAGGGTCATTAAAACCGTCTTGTTAAGCTACTGTGACCTCCACGTCTCTTCCGAGGGGCATTAAAACCGTCTTCTTAAGCTACTGTGAGCTCCACATCTCTTCCGAGGGGCATTAAAACCGTCTTGTTAAGCTACTGTGACCTCCACGTCTCTTCCGAGGGGCATTAAAAGCGTCTTGTTAAGCTACTGTGACCTCCATGTCTCTTCCAAGGGGCATTAAAACCGTCCTGTTAAGTTACTGTGACCTCCACGTCTCTTTCGAGGGGAATTAAAAATGTCTTGTTAAGCTACTGTGAACTCCACCACTTTTCCAATGGGCATTAAAATCATCTTGTTAAGCTACTGTGACCTCCACGTCTCTTCCGAGGGGCATTAAAACCGTCTTGTTAAGCTACTGTGACCTCCACATCTCTTCCGAGGGGCATTAAAACCATCTTGTTAAGCTGCTGTGACTTCCACGTCTCTTCTTAGGGGCATTAAAACCGTCTTGTTAAGCTACTGTGACCTCCACGTCTCTTCCAAGGGGCATTAAAACCATCTTGTTTAACTACTGTGACCTACATGTCTCTTCTGAGGGGCATTAAAACCATCTTGTTAAGCTACTGTGTCCTCCACGTCTCTTTCGAGGGGAATTAAAACCATATTGTTAAGCTACTGTGACCTCCACCACTTTTCAAAGGGGCATTAAAACCATCTTGTTAAGCTTCTGTGACCTCCACGTCTCTTTCGAGGGGCATTAAAATAGTCTTGTTAAGCTACTGTGACCTCTACCACTTTTCCAAGGGCATTAAAACCGTCTTGTTAAGCTTCTGCTACCTCCACCACTTTACCAAGGGTCATTAAAACCGTCTTGTTAAGCTTCTGTGACCTCCACGTCTCTTCCGAGGGGCATGAAAACCGTCTTGTTAAGCTACTGTGAGCGCCACATCTCTTCCGAGGGGCATTAAAACCGTCTTGTTAAGCTACTGTGACCTCCACATCTCTTCCGAGGGGCATTAAAAGCGTCTTGTTAAGCTACTGTGACCTCCACGTCTCTTACAAGGGGCCTTAAAACCGTCCTGTTAAGTTACTGTGACCTCCACGTCTCTTTCGAGGGGAATTAAAACTGTCTTGTTAAGCTACTGTGAACTCCACCACTTTTCCAAGGGGCATTAAAACCATCTTGTTAAGCTACTGTGACCTCCACGTCTCTTCCGAGGGGCATTAAAACCGTCTTGTTAAGCTACTGTGACCTCCACATCTCTTCCGAGGGGCATTAAAACCGTCTTGTTAAGCTACTGTGACTTCCACGTCTCTTCTTAGGGGCATTAAAACCGTCTTGTTAAGCTACTGTGACCTCCACGTCTCTTCCAAGGGGCATTAAAACCATCTTGTTAAACTACTGTGACCTCCATGTCTCTTCTGAGGGGCATTAAAACCATCTTGTTAAGCTACTGTGTCCTCCACGTCTCTCTCGAGGGGAATTAAAACCGTCTTGTTAAGCTACTGTGACCTCCACCACTTTTCAAAGGGGCATTAAAACCATCTTGTTAAGCTACTGTGACCTCCACGTCTCTTCCGAGGGGCATTAAAACCGTCTTGTTAAGCTACTGTGACCTCCACGTCTCTTCCCAGGGGCATTAAAATCGTCTTGTTAAGCTACTGTGACCTCCACGTCTCTTCCGAGGGGCATTAAAACCGTCTTGTTAAGCTACTGTGACCTCCACGTCTCTTCCGAGTGGCATTAAAATCGTCTTGTTAAGCTACTGTGACCTCCACGTCTCTTCCGAGGGGCATTAAAACCGTCTTGTTAAGCTACTGTGACCTCCACGTCTCTTCCGAGGGGCATTAAAACCGTCTTGTTAAGCTACTGTGACCTCCACGTCTCTTCCGAGGGGCATTAAAACCGTCTTGTTAAGCTACTGTGACCTCCACGTCTCTTCCAAGGGGCATTAAAACCGTCCTGTTAAGCTACTGTGACCTCCACGTCTCTTTCGAGGGGAATTAAACCGTCTTGTTAAGCTACTGTGACATCCACCACTTTTCCAAGGGGCATTAAAACCGTCTTCTTAAGCTTCTGTGACCTCCACCACTTTTCCAAGGGGCATTAAAACCATCTTGTTAAGCTACTGTGACCTCCACGTCTCTTCCCAGGGGCATTAAAATCGTCTTGTTAAGCTACTGTGACCTCCACGTCTCTTCCGAGGGGCATTAAAACCGTCTTGTTAAGCTACTGTGACCTCCACGTCTCTTCCAAGGGGCATTAAAACCGTCCTGTTAAGCTACTGTGACCTCCACGTCTCTTTCGAGGGGAATTAAACAGTCTTGTTAAGCTACTGTGACCTCCACCACTTTTCCAAGGGGCATTAAAACCGTCTTCTTAAGCTTCTGTGACCTCCACCACTTTTCCAAGGGGCATTAAAACCATCTTGTTAAGCTACTGTGACCTCCACGTCTCTTCCCAGGGGCATTAAAATCGTCTTGTTAAGCTACTGTGACCTCCACGTCTCTTCCGAAGGGCATTAAAACCGTCTTGTTAAGCTACTGTGACCTCCACGTCTCTTCCGAGTGGCATTAAAATCGTCTTGTTAAGCTACTGTGACCTCCACGTCTCTTCCGAGGGGCATTAAAACCGTCTTGTTAAGCTACTGTGACCTCCACGTCTCTTCCGAGGGACATTAAAACTGTCTTGTTAAGCTACTGTGACCTCCACGTCTATTTTGAGGGGCATGAAAGAAGTCTTGTTAAGCTACTGTGACCTCCACGTCTCTTCCGAGGGGCATTAAAACCGTCTTGTTAAGCTACTGTGACCTCCACGTCTCTTTCGAGGGGCATTAAAACAGTCTTGTTAAGCTACTGTGACCTCTACAACTTTTCCAAGGGCATTAAATCCGTCTTGTTAAGCCTCTGCGACCACCACCACTTTACCAAGGGTCATTAAAACCGTCTTGTTAAGCTACTGTGACCTCCACGTCTCTTCCGAGGGGCATTAAAACCGTCTTCTTAAGCTACTGTGAGCTCCACATCTCTTCCGAGGGGCATTAAAACCGTCTTGTTAAGCTACTGTGACCTCCACGTCTCTTCCGAGGGGCATTAAAAGCGTCTTGTTAAGCTACTGTGACCTCCATGTCTCTTCCAAGGGGCATTAAAACCGTCCTGTTAAGTTACTGTGACCTCCACGTCTCTTTCGAGGGGAATTAAAACTGTCTTGTTAAGCTACTGTGAACTCCACCACTTTTCCAATGGGCATTAAAATCATCTTGTTAAGCTACTGTGACCTCCACGTCTCTTCCGAGGGGCATTAAAACCGTCTTGTTAAGCTACTGTGACCTCCACATCTCTTCCGAGGGGCATTAAAACCATCTTGTTAAGCTACTGTGACTTCCACGTCTCTTCTTAGGGGCATTAAAACCGTCTTGTTAAGCTACTGTGACCTCCACGTCTCTTCCAAGGGGCACTAAAACCATCTTGTTTAACTACTGTGACCTACATGTCTCTTCTGAGGGGCATTAAAACCATCTTGTTAAGCTACTGTGTCCTCCACGTCTCTTTGGAGGGGAATTAAAACCATATTGTTAAGCTACTGTGACCTCCACCACTTTTCAAAGGGGCATTAAAACCATCTTGTTAAGCTTCTGTGACCTCCACGTCTCTTTCGAGGGGCATTAAAATAGTCTTGTTAAGCTACTGTGACCTCTACCACTTTTCCAAGGGCATTAAAACCGTCTTGTTAAGCTTCTGCTACCTCCACCACTTTACCAAGGGTCATTAAAACCGTCTTGTTAAGCTTCTGTGACCTCCACGTCTCTTCCGAGGGGCATGAAAACCGTCTTGTTAAGCTACTGTGAGCGCCACATCTCTTCCGAGGGGCATTAAAACCGTCTTGTTAAGCTACTGTGACCTCCACATCTCTTCCGAGGGGCATTAAAAGCGTCTTGTTAAGCTACTGTGACCTCCACGTCTCTTACAAGGGGCCTTAAAACCGTCCTGTTAAGTTACTGTGACCTCCACGTCTCTTTCGAGGGGAATTAAAACTGTCTTGTTAAGCTACTGTGAACTCCACCACTTTTCCAAGGGGCATTAAAACCATCTTGTTAAGCTACTGTGACCTCCACGTCTCTTCCGAGGGGCATTAAAACCGTCTTGTTAAGCTACTGTGACCTCCACATCTCTTCCGAGGGGCATTAAAACCGTCTTGTTAAGCTACTGTGACTTCCACGTCTCTTCTTAGGGGCATTAAAACCGTCTTGTTAAGCTACTGTGACCTCCACGTCTCTTCCAAGGGGCATTAAAACCATCTTGTTAAACTACTGTGACCTCCATGTCTCTTCTGAGGGGCATTAAAACCATCTTGTTAAGCTACTGTGTCCTCCACGTCTCTCTCGAGGGGAATTAAAACCGTCTTGTTAAGCTACTGTGACCTCCACCACTTTTCAAAGGGGCATTAAAACCATCTTGTTAAGCTACTGTGACCTCCACGTCTCTTCCGAGGGGCATTAAAACCGTCTTGTTAAGCTACTGTGACCTCCACGTCTCTTCCCAGGGGCATTAAAATCGTCTTGTTAAGCTACTGTGACCTCCACGTCTCTTCCGAGGGGCATTAAAACCGTCTTGTTAAGCTACTGTGACCTCCACGTCTCTTCCGAGTGGCATTAAAATCGTCTTGTTAAGCTACTGTGACCTCCACGTCTCTTCCGAGGGGCATTAAAACCGTCTTGTTAAGCTACTGTGACCTCCACGTCTCTTCCGAGGGACATTAAAACTGTCTTGTTAAGCTACTGTGACCTCCACGTCTATTTTGAGGGGCATGAAAGAAGTCTTGTTAAGCTACTGTGACCTCCACGTCTCTTCCGAGGGGCATTAAAACCGTCTTGTTAAGCTACTGTGACCTCCACGTCTCTTTCGAGGGGCATTAAAACAGTCTTGTTAAGCTACTGTGACCTCTACCACTTTTCCAAGGGCATTAAATCCGTCTTGTTAAGCCTCTGCGACCACCACCACTTTACCAAGGGTCATTAAAACCGTCTTGTTAAGCTACTGTGACCTCCACGTCTCTTCCGAGGGGCATTAAAACCGTCTTCTTAAGCTACTGTGAGCTCCACATCTCTTCCGAGGGGCATTAAAACCGTCTTGTTAAGCTACTGTGACCTCCACGTCTCTTCCGAGGGGCATTAAAAGCGTCTTGTTAAGCTACTGTGACCTCCATGTCTCTTCCAAGGGGCATTAAAACCGTCCTGTTAAGTTACTGTGACCTCCACGTCTCTTTCGAGGGGAATTAAAACTGTCTTGTTAAGCTACTGTGAACTCCACCACTTTTCCAATGGGCATTAAAATCATCTTGTTAAGCTACTGTGACCTCCACGTCTCTTCCGAGGGGCATTAAAACCGTCTTGTTAAGCTACTGTGACCTCCACATCTCTTCCGAGGGGCATTAAAACCATCTTGTTAAGCTACTGTGACTTCCACGTCTCTTCTTAGGGGCATTAAAACCGTCTTGTTAAGCTACTGTGACCTCCACGTCTCTTCCAAGGGGCATTAAAACCATCTTGTTTAACTACTGTGACCTACATGTCTCTTCTGAGGGGCATTAAAACCATCTTGTTAAGCTACTGTGTCCTCCACGTCTCTTTCGAGGGGAATTAAAACCATATTGTTAAGCTACTGTGACCTCCACCACTTTTCAAAGGGGCATTAAAACCATCTTGTTAAGCTTCTGTGACCTCCACGTCTCTTTCGAGGGGCATTCAAATAGTCTTGTTAAGCTACTGTGACCTCTACCACTTTTCCAAGGGCATTAAAACCGTCTTGTTAAGCTTCTGCGACCTCCACCACTTTACCAAGGGTCATTAAAACCGTCTTGTTAAGCTTCTGTGACCTCCACGTCTCTTCCGAGGGGCATGAAAACCGTCTTGTTAAGCTACTGTGAGCTCCACATCTCTTCCGAGGGGCATTAAAACCGTCTTGTTAAGCTACTGTGACCTCCACATCTCTTCCGAGGGGCATTAAAAGCGTCTTGTTAAGCTACTGTGACCTCCACGTCTCTTACAAGGGGCCTTAAAACCGTCCTGTTAAGTTACTGTGACCTCCACGTCTCTTTCGAGGGGAATTAAAACTGTCTTGTTAAGCTACTGTGAACTCCACCACTTTTCCAAGGGGCATTAAAACCATCTTGTTAAGCTACTGTGACCTCCACGTCTCTTCCGAGGGGCATTAAAACCGTCTTGTTAAGCTACTGTGACCTCCACATCTCTTCCGAGGGGCATTAAAACCGTCTTGTTAAGCTACTGTGACTTCCACGTCTCTTCTTAGGGGCATTAAAACCGTCTTGTTAAGCTACTGTGACCTCCACGTCTCTTCCAAGGGGCATTAAAACCATCTTATTAAACTACTGTGACCTCCATGTCTCTTCTGAGGGGCATTAAAACCATCTTGTTAAGCTACTGTGTCCTCCAGTCTCTCTCGAGGGGAATTAAAACCGTCTTGTTAAGCTACTGTGACCTCCACCACTTTTCAAAGGGGCATTAAAACCATCTTGTTAAGCTACTGTGACCTCCACGTCTCTTCCGAGGGGCATTAAAACCGTCTTGTTAAGCTACTGTGACCTCCACGTCTCTTCCAAGGGGCATTAAAACCGTCCTGTTAAGCTACTGTGACCTCCACGTCTCTTTCGAGGGGAATTAAACCGTCTTGTTAAGCTACTGTGACATCCACCACTTTTCCAAGGGGCATTAAAACCGTCTTCTTAAGCTTCTGTGACCTCCACCACTTTTCCAAGGGGCATTAAAACCATCTTGTTAAGCTACTGTGACCTCCACGTCTCTTCCCAGGGGCATTAAAATCGTCTTGTTAAGCTACTGTGACCTCCACGTCTCTTCCGAGGGGCATTAAAACCGTCTTGTTAAGCTACTGTGACCTCCACGTCTCTTCCAAGGGGCATTAAAACCGTCCTGTTAAGCTACTGTGACCTCCACGTCTCTTTCGAGGGGAATTAAACAGTCTTGTTAAGCTACTGTGACCTCCACCACTTTTCCAAGGGGCATTAAAACCGTCTTCTTAAGCTTCTGTGACCTCCACCACTTTTCCAAGGGGCATTAAAACCATCTTGTTAAGCTACTGTGACCTCCACGTCTCTTCCCAGGGGCATTAAAATCGTCTTGTTAAGCTACTGTGACCTCCACGTCTCTTCCGAAGGGCATTAAAACCGTCTTGTTAAGCTACTGTGACCTCCACGTCTCTTCCGAGTGGCATTAAAATCGTCTTGTTAAGCTACTGTGACCTCCACGTCTCTTCCGAGGGGCATTAAAACCGTCTTGTTAAGCTACTGTGACCTCCACGTCTCTTCCGAGGGACATTAAAACTGTCTTGTTAAGCTACTGTGACCTCCACGTCTATTTTGAGGGGCATGAAAGAAGTCTTGTTAAGCTACTGTGACCTCCACGTCTCTTCCGAGGGGCATTAAAACCGTCTTGTTAAGCTACTGTGACCTCCACGTCTCTTTCGAGGGGCATTAAAACAGTCTTGTTAAGCTACTGTGACCTCTACCACTTTTCCAAGGGCATTAAATCCGTCTTGTTAAGCCTCTGCGACCACCACCACTTTACCAAGGGTCATTAAAACCATCTTGTTAAGCTACTGTGACCTCCACGTCTCTTCCGAGGGGCATTAAAACCGTCTTCTTAAGCTACTGTGAGCTCCACATCTCTTCCGAGGGGCATTAAAACCGTCTTGTTAAGCTACTGTGACCTCCACGTCTCTTCCGAGGGGCATTAAAAGCGTCTTGTTAAGCTACTGTGACCTCCATGTCTCTTCCAAGGGGCATTAAAACCGTCCTGTTAAGTTACTGTGACCTCCACGTCTCTTTCGAGGGGAATTAAAACTGTCTTGTTAAGCTACTGTGAACTCCACCACTTTTCCAATGGGCATTAAAATCATCTTGTTAAGCTACTGTGACCTCCACGTCTCTTCCGAGGGGCATTAAAACCGTCTTGTTAAGCTACTGTGACCTCCACATCTCTTCCGAGGGGCATTAAAACCATCTTGTTAAGCTACTGTGACTTCCACGTCTCTTCTTAGGGGCATTAAAACCGTCTTGTTAAGCTACTGTGACCTCCACGTCTCTTCCAAGGGGCACTAAAACCATCTTGTTTAACTACTGTGACCTACATGTCTCTTCTGAGGGGCATTAAAACCATCTTGTTAAGCTACTGTGTCCTCCACGTCTCTTTGGAGGGGAATTAAAACCATATTGTTAAGCTACTGTGACCTCCACCACTTTTCAAAGGGGCATTAAAACCATCTTGTTAAGCTTCTGTGACCTCCACGTCTCTTTCGAGGGGCATTAAAATAGTCTTGTTAAGCTACTGTGACCTCTACCACTTTTCCAAGGGCATTAAAACCGTCTTGTTAAGCTTCTGCTACCTCCACCACTTTACCAAGGGTCATTAAAACCGTCTTGTTAAGCTTCTGTGACCTCCACGTCTCTTCCGAGGGGCATGAAAACCGTCTTGTTAAGCTACTGTGAGCGCCACATCTCTTCCGAGGGGCATTAAAACCGTCTTGTTAAGCTACTGTGACCTCCACATCTCTTCCGAGGGGCATTAAAAGCGTCTTGTTAAGCTACTGTGACCTCCACGTCTCTTACAAGGGGCCTTAAAACCGTCCTGTTAAGTTACTGTGACCTCCACGTCTCTTTCGAGGGGAATTAAAACTGTCTTGTTAAGCTACTGTGAACTCCACCACTTTTCCAAGGGGCATTAAAACCATCTTGTTAAGCTACTGTGACCTCCACGTCTCTTCCGAGGGGCATTAAAACCGTCTTGTTAAGCTACTGTGACCTCCACATCTCTTCCGAGGGGCATTAAAACCGTCTTGTTAAGCTACTGTGACTTCCACGTCTCTTCTTAGGGGCATTAAAACCGTCTTGTTAAGCTACTGTGACCTCCACGTCTCTTCCAAGGGGCATTAAAACCATCTTGTTAAACTACTGTGACCTCCATGTCTCTTCTGAGGGGCATTAAAACCATCTTGTTAAGCTACTGTGTCCTCCACGTCTCTCTCGAGGGGAATTAAAACCGTCTTGTTAAGCTACTGTGACCTCCACCACTTTTCAAAGGGGCATTAAAACCATCTTGTTAAGCTACTGTGACCTCCACGTCTCTTCCGAGGGGCATTAAAACCGTCTTGTTAAGCTACTGTGACCTCCACGTCTCTTCCCAGGGGCATTAAAATCGTCTTGTTAAGCTACTGTGACCTCCACGTCTCTTCCGAGGGGCATTAAAACCGTCTTGTTAAGCTACTGTGACCTCCACGTCTCTTCCGAGTGGCATTAAAATCATCTTGTTAAGCTACTGTGACCTCCACGTCTCTTCCGAGGGGCATTAAAACCGTCTTGTTAAGCTACTGTGACCTCCACGTCTCTTCCGAGGGACATTAAAACTGTCTTGTTAAGCTACTGTGACCTCCACGTCTATTTTGAGGGGCATGAAAGAAGTCTTGTTAAGCTACTGTGACCTCCACGTCTCTTCCGAGGGGCATTAAAACCGTCTTGTTAAGCTACTGTGACCTCCACGTCTCTTTCGAGGGGCATTAAAACAGTCTTGTTAAGCTACTGTGACCTCTACCACTTTTCCAAGGGCATTAAATCCGTCTTGTTAAGCCTCTGCGACCACCACCACTTTACCAAGGGTCATTAAAACCGTCTTGTTAAGCTACTGTGACCTCCACGTTTCTTCCGAGGGGCATTAAAACCGTCTTCTTAAGCTACTGTGAGCTCCACATCTCTTCCGAGGGGCATTAAAACCGTCTTGTTAAGCTACTGTGACCTCCACGTCTCTTCCGAGGGGCATTAAAAGCGTCTTGTTAAGCTACTGTGACCTCCATGTCTCTTCCAAGGGGCATTAAAACCGTCCTGTTAAGTTACTGTGACCTCCACGTCTCTTTCGAGGGGAATTAAAACTGTCTTGTTAAGCTACTGTGAACTCCACCACTTTTCCAATGGGCATTAAAATCATCTTGTTAAGCTACTGTGACCTCCACGTCTCTTCCGAGGGGCATTAAAACCGTCTTGTTAAGCTACTGTGACCTCCACATCTCTTCCGAGGGGCATTAAAACCATCTTGTTAAGCTACTGTGACTTCCACGTCTCTTCTTAGGGGCATTAAAACCGTCTTGTTAAGCTACTGTGACCTCCACGTCTCTTCCAAGGGGCATTAAAACCATCTTGTTTAACTACTGTGACCTACATGTCTCTTCTGAGGGGCATTAAAACCATCTTGTTAAGCTACTGTGTCCTCCACGTCTCTTTCGAGGGGAATTAAAACCATATTGTTAAGCTACTGTGACCTCCACCACTTTTCAAAGGGGCATTAAAACCATCTTGTTAAGCTTCTGTGACCTCCACGTCTCTTTCGAGGGGCATTAAAATAGTCTTGTTAAGCTACTGTGACCTCTACCACTTTTCCAAGGGCATTAAAACCGTCTTGTTAAGCTTCTGCGACCTCCACCACTTTACCAAGGGTCATTAAAACCGTCTTGTTAAGCTTCTGTGACCTCCACGTCTCTTCCGAGGGGCATGAAAACCGTCTTGTTAAGCTACTGTGAGCTCCACATCTCTTCCGAGGGGCATTAAAACCGTCTTGTTAAGCTACTGTGACCTCCACATCTCTTCCGAGGGGCATTAAAAGCGTCTTGTTAAGCTACTGTGACCTCCACGTCTCTTACAAGGGGCCTTAAAACCGTCCTGTTAAGTTACTGTGACCTCCACGTCTCTTTCGAGGGGAATTAAAACTGTCTTGTTAAGCTACTGTGAACTCCACCACTTTTCCAAGGGGCATTAAAACCATCTTGTTAAGCTACTGTGACCTCCACGTCTCTTCCGAGGGGCATTAAAACCGTCTTGTTAAGCTACTGTGACCTCCACATCTCTTCCGAGGGGCATTAAAACCGTCTTGTTAAGCTACTGTGACTTCCACGTCTCTTCTTAGGGGCATTAAAACCGTCTTGTTAAGCTACTGTGACCTCCACGTCTCTTCCAAGGGGCATTAAATCCATCTTGTTAAACTACTGTGACCTCCATGTCTCTTCTGAGGGGCATTAAAACCATCTTGTTAAGCTACTGTGTCCTCCAGTCTCTCTCGAGGGGAATTAAAACCGTCTTGTTAAGCTACTGTGACCTCCACCACTTTTCAAAGGGGCATTAAAACCATCTTGTTAAGCTACTGTGACCTCCACGTCTCTTCCGAGGGGCATTAAAACCGTCTTGTTAAGCTACTGTGACCTCCACGTCTCTTCCAAGGGGCATTAAAACCGTCCTGTTAAGCTACTGTGACCTCCACGTCTCTTTCGAGGGGAATTAAACCCTCTTGTTAAGCTACTGTGACATCCACCACTTTTCCAAGGGGCATTAAAACCGTCTTCTTAAGCTTCTGTGACCTCCACCACTTTTCCAAGGGGCATTAAAACCATCTTGTTAAGCTACTGTGACCTCCACGTCTCTTCCCAGGGGCATTAAAATCGTCTTGTTAAGCTACTGTGACCTCCACGTCTCTTCCGAGGGGCATTAAAACCGTCTTGTTAAGCTACTGTGACCTCCACGTCTCTTCCGAGTGGCATTAAAATCGTCTTGTTAAGCTACTGTGACCTCCACGTCTCTTCCGAGGGGCATTAAAACCGTCTTGTTAAGCTACTGTGACCTCCACGTCTCTTCCGAGGGACATTAAAACTGTCTTGTTAAGCTACTGTGACCTCCACGTCTATTTTGAGGGGCATGAAAGAAGTCTTGTTAAGCTACTGTGACCTCCACGTCTCTTCCGAGGGGCATTAAAACCGTCATGTTAAGCTACTGTGACCTCCACGTCTCTTTCGAGGGGCATTAAAACAGTCTTGTTAAGCTACTGTGACCTCTACCACTTTTCCAAGGGCATTTAAACCGTCTTGTTAAGCCTCTGCGACCACCACCACTTTACCAAGGGTCTTTAAAACCGTCTTGTTAAGCTACTGTGACCTCCACGTCTCTTCCGAGGGGCATTAAAACCGTCTTCTTAAGCTACTGTGAGCTCCACATCTCTTCCGAGGGGCATTAAAACCGTCTTGTTAAGCTACTGTGACCTCCACGTCTCTTCCGAGGGGCATTAAAAGCGTCTTGTTAAGCTACTGTGACCTCCATGTCTCTTCCAAGGGGCATTAAAACCGTCCTGTTAAGTTACTGTGACCTCCACGTCTCTTTCGAGGGGAATTAAAACTGTCTTGTTAAGCTACTGTGAACTCCATCACTTTTCCAATGGGCATTAAAATCATCTTGTTAAGCTACTGTGACCTCCACGTCTCTTCCGAGGGGCATTAAAACCGTCTTGTTAAGCTACTGTGACCTCCACATCTCTTCCGAGGGGCATTAAAACCATCTTGTTAAGCTACTGTGACTTCCACGTCTCTTCTTAGGGGCATTAAAACCGTCTTGTTAAGCTACTGTGACCTCCACGTCTCTTCCAAGGGGCATTAAAACCATCTTGTTTAACTACTGTGACCTACATGTCTCTTCTGAGGGGCATTAAAACCATCTTGTTAAGCTACTGTGTCCTCCACGTCTCTTTCGAGGGGAATTAAAACCATATTGTTAAGCTACTGTGACCTCCACCACTTTTCAAAGGGGCATTAAAACCATCTTGTTAAGCTTCTGTGACCTCCACGTCTCTTCCGAGGGGCATTAAAACCGTCTTGTTAAGCTACTGTGACCTCCACGTCTCTTCCGAGGGGCATTGAAACCGTCCTGTTAAGCTACTGTGACCTCTACGTCTCTTTCGAGGGGAATTAAACCATATTGTTAAGCTACTGTGACCTCCACCACTTTTCCAAGGGGCATTAAAACCATCTTGTTAAGCTACTGTGACCTCCACGTCTCTTCCGAGGGGCATTAAAACCGTCTTGTTAAGCTACTGTGACCTCCACGTCTCTTCCGAGGGGCATTAAAACCATCTTGTTAAGCTACTGTGACCGCCACGTCTCTTCCGAGGGGCATTAAAACCGTCTTGTTAAGCTACTGTCACCTCCACGTCTCTTTCGAGGGGCATTAAAACCGTCTTGTTAAGCTACTGTGACCACCACTTTTCCAAGCGGCATTAAAACCGTCTTGTTAAGCTACTGTGACCTCCACGTCTCTTCCGAGGGGCACTAAAACCGTCCTGTTAAGCTACTGTGACCTCCACGTCTCTTTCGAGGGGAATTAAAACCGTCTTGTTAAGCTACTGTGACCTCCACCACTTTTCCAAGGAGCATTAAAATAGTCTTGTTAAGCTACTGTGACCTCCACGTCTCTTCCCAGGGGCAATAAAACCGTCTTGTTAAGCTACTGTGACCTTCACGTCTCTTCCGAGGGGCATTAAAACCATCTTGTTAAGCTACTGTGACCGCCACGTCTCTTCCGAGGGGCATTAAAACCGTCTTGTTAAGCTACTGTGACCTCCACGTCTCTTTCGAGGTGCATTAAAACCGTCTTGTTAAGCTACTGTGACCACCACTTTTCCAAGGGGCATTAAAACCGTCTTGTTAAGCTACTGGGACCTCCAAGTTTCTTCCGAGGTGCATTAAAACTGTCTTGTTAAGCTACTGTGACCTCCACCACTTTTCCGAGGGGCATTAAAACCGTCTTGTTAAGCTTCTGCGACCTCCACCTCTTTACCAAGGGGCATTAAGACTGTCTTTTTAAGCTACTGTGACCTCCACGTCTCTTCCGAGGGGCATTAAAACCGTTTTGTTAATCTACTGTGACCTCCACGTCTCTTCGGAGGGGTATTAAAACCGTCTTGTTAAGCTACTTTGACCTCCACGTCTCTTCCGAGGGGCATTAAAACCGTCTTGTTAAGCTACTGTGACCTCCATGTCTCTTTCGAGGGGCATTAAAACCATCTTGTTAAGCTACTGTGACCTCCACGTCTCTTCCGAGGGGCATTAAAACCATCTTGTTAAGCTACTGTGACCTCCATGTCTCTTCCAAGGGGCACTAAAACCGTCCTGTTAAGTTACTGTGACCTCCACGTCTCTTTCGAGGGGAATTAAAACTGTCTTGTTAAGCTACTGTGAACTCCACCAGTTTTCCAAGGGGCATTAAAATCATCTTGTTAAGCTACTGTGACCTCCACGTCTCCTCCGAGGGGCATTAAAAACGTCTTGTTAAGCTACTGTGACCTCCACATCTCTTCCGAGGGGCATTAAAACCGTCTTGTTAAGCTACTGTGACTTCCACGTCTCTTCTTAGGGGCATTAAAACCGTCTTGTTAAGCTACTGTGACCTCCACGTCTCTTCCAAGGGGCATTAAAACCATCTTGTTTAACTACTGTGACCTCCATGTCTCTTCTGAGGGGCATTAAAACCATCTTATTAAGCTACTGTGTCCTCCACGTCTCTTTCGAGGGGAATTAAAACCATATTGTTAAGCTACTGTGACCTCCACCACTTTTCAAAGGGGCATTAAAACCATCTTGTTAAGCTTCTGTGACCTCCACGTCTCTTCCGAGGGGCATTAAAACCGTCTTGTTAAGCTACTGTGACCTCCACGTCTCTTCCGAGGGGCATTAAAACCGTCCTGTTAAGCTACTGTGACCTCTACGTCTCTTTCGAGGGGAATTAAACCATCTTGTTAAGCTACTGTGACCTCCACCACTTTTCCAAGGGGCATTAAAACCATCTTGTTAAGCTACTGTGACCTCCACGTCTCTTCCGAGGGGCATTAAAACCGTCTTGTTAAGCTACTGTGACCTCCACGTCTCTTCCGAGGGGCATTAAAACCATCTTGTTAAGCTACTGTGACCGCCACGTCTCTTCCGAGGGGCATTAAAACTGTCTTGTTAAGCTACTGTCACCTCCACGTCTCTTTCGAGGGGCATTAAAACCGTCTTGTTAAGCTACTGTGACCACCACTTTTCCAAGGGGCATTAAAACCGTCTTGTTAAGCTACTGTGACCTCCACGTCTCTTCCGAGGGGCACTAAAACCGTCATGTTAAGCTACTGTGACCTCCACGTCTCTTTCGAGGGGAATTAAAACCGTCTTGTTAAGCTACTGTGACCTCCACCACTTTTCCAAGGAGCATTAAAACCGTCTTGTTAAGCTTCTGCGACCTCCACCTCTTTACCAAGGGGCATTAAGACTGTCTTTTTAAGCTACTGTGACCTCCACGTCTCTTCCGAGGGGCATTTAAACCGTTTTGTTAATCTACTGTGACCTCCACGTCTCTTCGGAGGGGTATTAAAACCGTCTAGTTAAGCTACTTTGACCTCCACGTCTCTTCCGAGGGGCATTAAAACCGTCTTGTTAAGCTACTGTGACCTCCATGTCTCTTTCGAGGGGCATTAAAACCATCTTGTTAAGCTACTGTGACCTCCACGTCTCTTCCAAGGGGCATTAAAACCGTCTTGTTGAGCTACTGGGACCTCCACGTCTCTTCCGAGGGGCATTAAAACCGTCTTGTTAAGCTACTGTGACCTCTACGTCTTTTCTAAGGGGCATTAAAACCGTCTTGTTAAGCTAATGTGACCTCCACCACATTTCCAAGGGGCATTAAAACCGTCTTGTTAAGCTTCTGCGACCTCCACCACTTTACCAAGGGGCAATAAAACCGTCTTGTTAAGCTACTGTGACCTCCGCGTCTCTTCCTAGGGGCATTAAAACCGTTTTGTTAAGCTACTGTGACCTCCACGTCTCTTCCGAGGGGCATTAAAATCGTCTTGTTAAGCTACTGTGACCTCCACGTCTCTTCCGAGGGGCATTAAAACCGTCTTGTTAAGCTACTGTGACCTCCACGTCTCTTCCGAGGGGCATTAAAACCGTCTTGTTAAGCTACTGTGACCTCCACGTCTCTTCCGAGGGGCATTAAAACCGTCTTGTTAAGCTACTGTGACCTCCACGTCTCTTCTGAGGGGCATTAAAACCGTCTTGTTAAGCTACTCTGACCTCCACCACTTTTCCAAGGGGCATTAAAACCGTCTTGTTAAGCTTCTGCGACCTCCACCACTTTACCAAGGGGCATTAAAACCGTCTTGTTAAGCTACTGTGACCTCCACGTCTCTTCCGAGGGGCATTAAAACCGTTTTGTTAAGCTACTGTGACCTCCACGTCTCTTCCGAGGGCATTAAAATCGTCTTGTTAAGCTACTGTGACCTCCACGTCTCTTCCGAGGGGCATTAAAACCGTCTTGTTAAGCTACTGTGACCTCCACGTCTCTTCCGAGGGGCATTAAAACCGTCTTGTTAAGCTACTGTGACCTCCACGTCTCTTCCGAGGGGCATTAAAACCGTCTTGTTAAGCTACTGTGACCTCCACGTCTCTTCCGAGGGGCATTAAAACCGTCTTGTTAAGCTACTGTGACCTCCACGTCTATTTTGAGGGGCATTAAAGCCGTCTTGTTAAGCTACTGTGACCTCCACGTCTCTTCCGAAGGGCATTAAAAACGTCTTGTTAAGCTACTGTGACCTCCACGTCTCTTCCAAGGGGCATTAAAACCATCTTGTTAGACTACTGTGACCTCCACGTCTCTTCTGAGGGGCATTAAAACCATCTTGTTAAGCTACTGTGTCCTCCACGTCTCTTCCGAGGGGCATTAAAACCGTCTTGTTAAGCTACTGTGACCTCCATGTCTCTTCTGAGCGGCATTAAAACCGTCTTGTTAAGCTACTGTGACCTCCACCACCTTTCCAAGGGGCATTAAAACCGTCTTGTTAAGCTTATGCGACCTCCACCACTTTACCAAGGGGCATTAAAACAGTCTTGTTAAGCTACTGTGACCTCCAAGTCTCTTCCGAGGGGCATTAAAATCGTTTTGCTAAGCTACTGTGACCTCCACGTCTCTTCCGAGGGGCAGTAAAACCGTCTTGTTAAGCTACTGTGACCTACACGTCTATTTTGAGGGGCATTAAAGCCGTCTTCTTAAGCTACTGTGACCTCCACGTCTCTTCCAAGGGGCATTAAAACCATCTTGTTTAACTACTGTGACCTACATGTCTCTTCTGAGGGGCATTAAAACCATCTTGTTAAGCTACTGTGTCCTCCACGTCTCTTTCGAGGGGAATTAAAACCATATTGTTAAGCTACTGTGACCTCCACCACTTTTCAAAGGGGCATTAAAACCATCTTGTTAAGCTTCTGTGACCTCCACGTCTCTTTCGAGGGGCATTAAAATAGTCTTGTTAAGCTACTGTGACCTCTACCACTTTTCCAAGGGCATTAAAACCGTCTTGTTAAGCTTCTGCGACCTCCACCACTTTACCAAGGGTCATTAAAACCGTCTTGTTAAGCTTCTGTGACCTCCACGTCTCTTCCGAGGGGCATGAAAACCGTCTTGTTAAGCTACTGTGAGCTCCACATCTCTTCCGAGGGGCATTAAAACCGTCTTGTTAAGCTACTGTGACCTCCACATCTCTTCCGAGGGGCATTAAAAGCGTCTTGTTAAGCTACTGTGACCTCCACGTCTCTTACAAGGGGCCTTAAAACCGTCCTGTTAAGTTACTGTGACCTCCACGTCTCTTTCGAGGGGAATTAAAACTGTCTTGTTAAGCTACTGTGAACTCCACCACTTTTCCAAGCGGCATTAAAACCATCTTGTTAAGCTACTGTGACCTCCACGTCTCTTCCGAGGGGCATTAAAACCGTCTTGTTAAGCTACTGTGACCTCCACATCTCTTCCGAGGGGCATTAAAACCGTCTTGTTAAGCTACTGTGACTTCCACGTCTCTTCTTAGGGGCATTAAAACCGTCTTGTTAAGCTACTGTGACCTCCACGTCTCTTCCAAGGGGCATTAAAACCATCTTGTTAAACTACTGTGACCTCCATGTCTCTTCTGAGGGGCATTAAAACCATCTTGTTAAGCTACTGTGTCCTCCAGTCTCTCTCGAGGGGAATTAAAACCGTCTTGTTAAGCTACTGTGACCTCCACCACTTTTCAAAGGGGCATTAAAACCATCTTGTTAAGCTACTGTGACCTCCACGTCTCTTCCGAGGGGCATTAAAACCGTCTTGTTAAGCTACTGTGACCTCCACGTCTCTTCCAAGGGGCATTAAAACCGTCCTGTTAAGCTACTGTGACCTCCACGTCTCTTTCGAGGGGAATTAAACCGTCTTGTTAAGCTACTGTGACATCCACCACTTTTCCAAGGGGCATTAAAACCGTCTTCTTAAGCTTCTGTGACCTCCACCACTTTTCCAAGGGGCATTAAAACCATCTTGTTAAGCTACTGTGACCTCCACGTCTCTTCCCAGGGGCATTAAAATCGTCTTGTTAAGCTACTGTGACCTCCACGTCTCTTCCGAGGGGCATTAAAACCGTCTTGTTAAGCTACTGTGACCTCCACGTCTCTTCCGAGTGGCATTAAAATCGTCTTGTTAAGCTACTGTGACCTCCACGTCTCTTCCGAGGGGCATTAAAACCGTCTTGTTAAGCTACTGTGACCTCCACGTCTCTTCCGAGGGACATTAAAACTGTCTTGTTAAGCTACTGTGACCTCCACGTCTATTTTGAGGGGCATGAAAGAAGTCTTGTTAAGCTACTGTGACCTCCACGTCTCTTCCGAGGGGCATTAAAACCGTCATGTTAAGCTACTGTGACCTCCACGTCTCTTTCGAGGGGCATTAAAACAGTCTTGTTAAGCTACTGTGACCTCTACCACTTTTCCAAGGGCATTTAAACCGTCTTGTTAAGCCTCTGCGACCACCACCACTTTACCAAGGGTCTTTAAAACCGTCTTGTTAAGCTACTGTGACCTCCACGTCTCTTCCGAGGGGCATTAAAACCGTCTTCTTAAGCTACTGTGAGCTCCACATCTCTTCCGAGGGGCATTAAAACCGTCTTGTTAAGCTACTGTGACCTCCACGTCTCTTCCGAGGGGCATTAAAAGCGTCTTGTTAAGCTACTGTGACCTCCATGTCTCTTCCAAGGGGCATTAAAACCGTCCTGTTAAGTTACTGTGACCTCCACGTCTCTTTCGAGGGGAATTAAAACTGTCTTGTTAAGCTACTGTGAACTCCATCACTTTTCCAATGGGCATTAAAATCATCTTGTTAAGCTACTGTGACCTCCACGTCTCTTCCGAGGGGCATTAAAACCGTCTTGTTAAGCTACTGTGACCTCCACATCTCTTCCGAGGGGCATTAAAACCATCTTGTTAAGCTACTGTGACTTCCACGTCTCTTCTTAGGGGCATTAAAACCGTCTTGTTAAGCTACTGTGACCTCCACGTCTCTTCCAAGGGGCATTAAAACCATCTTGTTTAACTACTGTGACCTACATGTCTCTTCTGAGGGGCATTAAAACCATCTTGTTAAGCTACTGTGTCCTCCACGTCTCTTTCGAGGGGAATTAAAACCATATTGTTAAGCTACTGTGACCTCCACCACTTTTCAAAGGGGCATTAAAACCATCTTGTTAAGCTTCTGTGACCTCCACGTCTCTTCCGAGGGGCATTAAAACCGTCTTGTTAAGCTACTGTGACCTCCACGTCTCTTCCGAGGGGCATTGAAACCGTCCTGTTAAGCTACTGTGACCTCTACGTCTCTTTCGAGGGGAATTAAACCATATTGTTAAGCTACTGTGACCTCCACCACTTTTCCAAGGGGCATTAAAACCATCTTGTTAAGCTACTGTGACCTCCACGTCTCTTCCGAGGGGCATTAAAACCGTCTTGTTAAGCTACTGTGACCTCCACGTCTCTTCCGAGGGGCATTAAAACCATCTTGTTAAGGTACTGTGACCGCCACGTCTCTTCCGAGGGGCATTAAAACCGTCTTGTTAAGCTACTGTCACCTCCACGTCTCTTTCGAGGGGCATTAAAACCGTCTTGTTAAGCTACTGTGACCACCACTTTTCCAAGCGGCATTAAAACCGTCTTGTTAAGCTACTGTGACCTCCACGTCTCTTCCGAGGGGCACTAAAACCGTCCTGTTAAGCTACTGTGACCTCCACGTCTCTTTCGAGGGGAATTAAAACCGTCTTGTTAAGCTACTGTGACCTCCACCACTTTTCCAAGGAGCATTAAAATAGTCTTGTTAAGCTACTGTGACCTCCACGTCTCTTCCCAGGGGCATTAAAACCGTCTTGTTAAGCTACTGTGACCTTCACGTCTCTTCCGAGGGGCATTAAAACCATCTTGTTAAGCTACTGTGACCGCCACGTCTCTTCCGAGGGGCATTAAAACCGTCTTGTTAAGCTACTGTGACCTCCACGTCTCTTTCGAGGTGCATTAAAACCGTCTTGTTAAGCTACTGTGACCACCACTTTTCCAAGGGGCATTAAAACCGTCTTGTTAAGCTACTGGGACCTCCAAGTTTCTTCCGAGGTGCATTAAAACTGTCTTGTTAAGCTACTGTGACCTCCACCACTTTTCCGAGGGGCATTAAAACCGTCTTGTTAAGCTTCTGCGACCTCCACCTCTTTACCAAGGGGCATTAAGACTGTCTTTTTAAGCTACTGTGACCTCCACGTCTCTTCCGAGGGGCATTAAAACCGTTTTGTTAATCTACTGTGACCTCCACGTCTCTTCGGAGGGGTATTAAAACCGTCTTGTTAAGCTACTTTGACCTCCACGTCTCTTCCGAGGGGCATTAAAACCGTCTTGTTAAGCTACTGTGACCTCCATGTCTCTTTCGAGGGGCATTAAAACCATCTTGTTAAGCTACTGTGACCTCCACGTCTCTTCCGAGGGGCATTAAAACCATCTTGTTAAGCTACTGTGACCTCCATGTCTCTTCCAAGGGGCACTAAAACCGTCCTGTTAAGTTACTGTGACCTCCACGTCTCTTTCGAGGGGAATTAAAACTGTCTTGTTAAGCTACTGTGAACTCCACCAGTTTTCCAAGGGGCATTAAAATCATCTTGTTAAGCTACTGTGACCTCCACGTCTCCTCCGAGGGGCATTAAAAACGTCTTGTTAAGCTACTGTGACCTCCACATCTCTTCCGAGGGGCATTAAAACCGTCTTGTTAAGCTACTGTGACTTCCACGTCTCTTCTTAGGGGCATTAAAACCGTCTTGTTAAGCTACTGTGACCTCCACGTCTCTTCCAAGGGGCATTAAAACCATCTTGTTTAACTACTGTGACCTCCATGTCTCTTCTGAGGGGCATTAAAACCATCTTATTAAGCTACTGTGTCCTCCACGTCTCTTTCGAGGGGAATTAAAACCATATTGTTAAGCTACTGTGACCTCCACCACTTTTCAAAGGGGCATTAAAACCATCTTGTTAAGCTTCTGTGACCTCCACGTCTCTTCCGAGGGGCATTAAAACCGTCTGGTTAAGCTACTGTGACCTCCACGTCTCTTCCGAGGGGCATTAAAACCGTCCTGTTAAGCTACTGTGACCTCTACGTCTCTTTCGAGGGGAATTAAACCATCTTGTTAAGCTACTGTGACCTCCACCACTTTTCCAAGGGGCATTAAAACCATCTTGTTAAGCTACTGTGACCTCCACGTCTCTTCCGAGGGGCATTAAAACCGTCTTGTTAAGCTACTGTGACCTCCACGTCTCTTCCGAGGGGCATTAAAACCATCTTGTTAAGCTACTGTGACCGCCACGTCTCTTCCGAGGGGCATTAAAACTGTCTTGTTAAGCTACTGTCACCTCCACGTCTCTTTCGAGGGGCATTAAAACCGTCTTGTTAAGCTACTGTGACCACCACTTTTCCAAGGGGCATTAAAACCGTCTTGTTAAGCTACTGTGACCTCCACGTCTCTTCCGAGGGGCACTAAAACCGTCATGTTAAGCTACTGTGACCTCCACGTCTCTTTCGAGGGGAATTAAAACCGTCTTGTTAAGCTACTGTGACCTCCACCACTTTTCCAAGGAGCATTAAAACCGTCTTGTTAAGCTTCTGCGACCTCCACCTCTTTACCAAGGGGCATTAAGACTGTCTTTTTAAGCTACTGTGACCTCCACGTCTCTTCCGAGGGGCATTTAAACCGTTTTGTTAATCTACTGTGACCTCCACGTCTCTTCGGAGGGGTATTAAAACCGTCTAGTTAAGCTACTTTGACCTCCACGTCTCTTCCGAGGGGCATTAAAACCGTCTTGTTAAGCTACTGTGACCTCCATGTCTCTTTCGAGGGGCATTAAAACCATCTTGTTAAGCTACTGTGACCTCCACGTCTCTTCCAAGGGGCATTAAAACCGTCTTGTTGAGCTACTGGGACCTCCACGTCTCTTCCGAGGGGCATTAAAACCGTCTTGTTAAGCTACTGTGACCTCTACGTCTTTTCTAAGGGGCATTAAAACCGTCTTGTTAAGCTAATGTGACCTCCACCACATTTCCAAGGGGCATTAAAACCGTCTTGTTAAGCTTCTGCGACCTCCACCACTTTACCAAGGGGCAATAAAACCGTCTTGTTAAGCTACTGTGACCTCCGCGTCTCTTCCTAGGGGCATTAAAACCGTTTTGTTAAGCTACTGTGACCTCCACGTCTCTTCCGAGGGGCATTAAAATCGTCTTGTTAAGCTACTGTGACCTCCACGTCTCTTCCGAGGGGCATTAAAACCGTCTTGTTAAGCTACTGTGACCTCCACGTCTCTTCCGAGGGGCATTAAAACCGTCTTGTTAAGCTACTGTGACCTCCACGTCTCTTCCGAGGGGCATTAAAACCGTCTTGTTAAGCTACTGTGACCTCCACGTCTCTTCTGAGGGGCATTAAAACCGTCTTGTTAAGCTACTCTGACCTCCACCACTTTTCCAAGGGGCATTAAAACCGTCTTGTTAAGCTTCTGCGACCTCCACCACTTTACCAAGGGGCATTAAAACCGTCTTGTTAAGCTACTGTGACCTCCACGTCTCTTCCGAGGGGCATTAAAACCGTTTTGTTAAGCTACTGTGACCTCCACGTCTCTTCCGAGGGCATTAAAATCGTCTTGTTAAGCTACTGTGACCTCCACGTCTCTTCCGAGGGGCATTAAAACCGTCTTGTTAAGCTACTGTGACCTCCACGTCTCTTCCGAGGGGCATTAAAACCGTCTTGTTAAGCTACTGTGACCTCCACGTCTCTTCCGAGGGGCATTAAAACCGTCTTGTTAAGCTACTGTGACCTCCACGTCTCTTCCGAGGGGCATTAAAACCGTCTTGTTAAGCTACTGTGACCTCCACGTCTATTTTGAGGGGCATTAAAGCCGTCTTGTTAAGCTACTGTGACCTCCACGTCTCTTCCGAAGGGCATTAAAAACGTCTTGTTAAGCTACTGTGACCTCCACGTCTCTTCCAAGGGGCATTAAAACCATCTTGTTAGACTACTGTGACCTCCACGTCTCTTCTGAGGGGCATTAAAACCATCTTGTTAAGCTACTGTGTCCTCCACGTCTCTTCCGAGGGGCATTAAAACCGTCTTGTTAAGCTACTGTGACCTCCATGTCTCTTCTGAGCGGCATTAAAACCGTCTTGTTAAGCTACTGTGACCTCCACCACCTTTCCAAGGGGCATTAAAACCGTCTTGTTAAGCTTATGCGACCTCCACCACTTTACCAAGGGGCATTAAAACAGTCTTGTTAAGCTACTGTGACCTCCACGTCTCTTCCGAGGGGCATTAAAACCGTTTTATTAAGCTACTGTGACCTCCACGTCTCTTCCGAGGGGCATTAAAATCGTTTTGCTAAGCTACTGTGACCTCCACGTCTCTTCCGAGGGGCAGTAAAACCGTCTTGTTAAGCTACTGTGACCTACACGTCTATTTTGAGGGGCATTAAAGCCGTCTTCTTAAGCTACTGTGACCTCCACGTCTCTTCCGAGGGGCATTAAAACCGTCTTGTTAAGCTACTGTGACCTTCACGTCTCTTCTGAGGGGCATTAAAACCGTCTTGTTAAGCTACTGTGACCTCCACCACTTTTCCAAGGGGCATTAAAAGCATCTTGTTAAGCTTCTGCGACCTCCACCACTTTACCAAGGGGCGTTAAAACCGTCTTGTTAAGCTACTGTGACCTCCACGTCTCTTCCGAGGGGCATTAAAACCGTTTTATTAAGCTACTGTGACCTCCACGTCTCTTCCGAGGGGCGTTAAAATCGTCTTGTTAAGCTACTGTGACCTCCACGTCTCTTCCGAGGGGCATTAAAACCGTCTTGTTAAGCTACTGTGACCTCCACATCTCTTCCGAGGGGCATTAAAACCGTCTTGTTAAGCTACTGTGACTTCCACGTCTCTTCTTAGGGGCATTAAAACCGTCTTGTTAAGCTACTGTGACCTCCACGTCTCTTCCAAGGGGCATTAAAACCATCTTGTTTAACTACTGTGACCTACATGTCTCTTCTGAGGGGCATTAAAACCATCTTGTTAAGCTACTGTGTCCTCCACGTCTCTTTCGAGGGGAATTAAAACCATATTGTTAAGCTACTGTGACCTCCACCACTTTTCAAAGGGGCATTAAAACCATCTTGTTAAGCTTCTGTGACCTCCACGTCTCTTCCGAGGGGCATTAAAACCGTCTTGTTAAGCTACTGTGACCTCCACGTCTCTTCCGAGGGGCATTAAAACCGTCCTGTTAAGCTACTGTGACCTCTACGTCTCTTTCGAGGGGAATTAAACCATCTTGTTAAGCTACTGTGACCTCCACCACTTTTCCAAGGGGCATTAAAACCATCTTGTTAAGCTACTGTGACCTCCACGTCTCTTCCGAGGGGCATTAAAACCGTCTTGTTAAGCTACTGTGACCACCACGTCTCTTCCGAGGGGAATTAAAACCATCTTGTTAAGCTACTGTGACCGCCACGTCTCTTCCGAGGGGCATTAAAACCGTCTTGTTAAGCTACTGTCACCTCCACGTCTCTTTCGAGGGGCATTAAAACCGTCTTGTTAAGCTACTGTGACCACCACTTTTCCAAGCGGCATTAAAACCGTCTTGTTAAGCTACTGTGACCTCCACGTCTCTTCCGAGGGGCACTAAAACCGTCCTGTTAAGCTACTGTGACCTCCACGTCTCTTTCGAGGGGAATTAAAACCGTCTTGTTAAGCTACTGTGACCTCCACCACTTTTCCAAGGAGCATTAAAATAGTCTTGTTAAGCTACTGTGACCTCCACGTCTCTTCCCAGGGGCATTAAAACCGTCTTGTTAAGCTACTGTGACCTTCACGTCTCTTCCGAGGGGTATTAAAACCATCTTGTTAAGCTACTGTGACCGCCACGTCTCTTCCGAGGGGCATTAAAACCGTCTTGTTAAGCTACTGTGACCTCCACGTCTCTTTCGAGGTGCATTAAAACCGTCTTGTTAAGCTACTGTGACCACCACTTTTCCAAGGGGCATTAAAACCGTCTTGTTAAGCTACTGGGACCTCCAAGTTTCTTCCGAGGGGCATTAAAACTGTCTTGTTAAGCTACTGTGACCTCCACCACTTTTCCGAGGGGCATTAAAACCGTCTTGTTAAGCTTCTGCGACCTCCACCTCTTTACCAAGGGGCATTAAGACTGTCTTTTTAAGCTACTGTGACCTCCACGTCTCTTCCGAGGGGCATTAAAACCGTTTTGTTATCTACTGTGACCTCCACGTCTCTTCGGAGGGGTATTAAAACCGACTTGTTAAGCTACTTTGACCTCCACGTCTCTTCCGAGGGGCATTAAAACCGTCTTGTTAAGCTACTGTGACCTTCATGTCTCTTTTGAGGGGCATTAAAACCATCTTGTTAAGCTACTGTGACCTCCACGTCTCTTCCGAGGGGCATTAAAAGCATCTTGTTAAGCTACTGTGACCTCC
The DNA here is from genome assembly GCF_046119375.1 of Phyllobates terribilis. Classification (NCBI taxonomy): domain Eukaryota; kingdom Metazoa; phylum Chordata; class Amphibia; order Anura; family Dendrobatidae; genus Phyllobates; species Phyllobates terribilis. The sequence goes on along the minus strand of NW_027362761.1, from coordinate 774,758,479 downwards.
ATGTCTCTTCCAAGGGGCACTAAAACCGTCCTGTTAAGTTACTGTGACCTCCACGTCTCTTTCGAGGGGAATTAAAACTGTCTTGTTAAGCTACTGTGACCTCCATGTCTCTTCCAAGGGGCACTAAAACCGTCCTGTTAAGCTACTGTGACCTCCACGTCTCTTCCGAGGGGCATTAAAACCATCTTGTTAAGCTACTGTCACCTCCACGTCTCTTTCGAGGGGCATTAAAACCGTCTTGTTAAGCTACTGTGACCACCACTTTTCCAAGGGGCATTAAAACCGTCTTGTTAAGCTACTGTGACCTCCACGTCGCTTCCGAGGGGCACTAAAACCGTACTGTTAAGCTACTGTGACCTCCACGTCTCTTTCGAGGGGAATTAAAACCGTCTTGTTAAGCTACTGTGACCTCCACCACTTTTCCAAGGAGCATTAAAATCGTCTTGTTAAGCTACTGTGACCTCCACGTCTCTTCCGAGGGGCATTAAAACCGTCTTTTTAAGCTACTGTGACCTCCACGTCTCTTCCGAGGGGCATTAAAACTGTCTTGTTAAGCTACAGTGACCTCCACGTCTCTTCCGAGGGGACTTAAAACCGTCTTGTTAAGCTACTGTGACCTCCACGTCTCTTCCGAAGGGCATGAAAACCATCTTGTTAAGCTACTGTGACCTCCACGTCTCTTCCGAGGGGCATTAAAACCGTCTTGTTAATCTACTGTGTCCTCCACATCTCTTTCGAAGGGCATTAAAACAGTCTTGATAAGATACTGTGACCTCTACCACTTTTCCAACGGGCATGAAAACCGTCTTGTTAAGCTTCTGTGACCTCCACCACTTTACCAAGGGGCATTAAAACCGTCTTGTTAAGCTACTGTGACCTCCACGTCTCTTCCGAGGGGCATTAAAACCGTCTTGTTAAGCTACTTTGACCTCCACATCTCTTCCGAGGGGCATTAAAACCGTCTTGTTAAGCTACTGTGACCTCCACGTCTCTTCCGAGGGGTATTAAAACTGTCTTGTTAAGCTACTGTGACCTCCACGTCTCTTCCAAGGGGCATTGAAAGCATCTTGTTAAACTACTGTGAACTCCACGTCTCTTCTGAGGGGCATTAAAACCATCTTGTTAAGCTACTGTGTCCTCCACGTATCTTTCGAGGGGAATTAAAACCGTCGTGTTAAGCTACTGTGACCTCCACCACTTTTCCAAGGGGCATTAAAACCATCTTGTTAAGCTACTGTGACCTCCTCGTCTCTTCCGAGGGGCATTAAAACCGTTTTGTTAAGCTAGTGTCCTCCACATCTCTTTCGAGGGGCATTAAAACAGTCTTGTTAAGCTACTGTGACCTCTACCACTTTTCCAAGGGGTATTAAAAGCGTCTTGTTAAGCTTCTGCGACCTCCACCACTTTACCAAGGGGCATTAAAACCATCTTGTTAAGCTACTGTGACCTCCACGTCTCTTCTGAGGGGCATTAAAACCGTCTTGTTAAGCTTCTGTGACCTCCACATCTCTTCCGAGGGGCATTAAAACCGTCTTGTTAAGCTACTGTGACCTCCACGTCTCTTCCGAGGGGCATTAAAACCGTCTTGTTAAGCTACTGTGACCTCCACGTCTATTTTGAGGGGCATTAAAGCCGTCTTGTTAAGCTACTGTGACCTCCACGTCTCTTCCGAAGGGCATTAAAAACGTCTTGTTAAGCTACTGTGACCTCCACGTCTCTTCCAAGGGGCATTAAAACCATCTTGTTAGACTACTGTGACCTCCACGTCTCTTCTGAGGGGCATTAAAACCATCTTGTTAAGCTACTGTGTCCTCCACGTCTCTTCCGAGGGGCATTAAAACCGTCTTGTTAAGCTACTGTGACCTCCATGTCTCTTCTGAGCGGCATTAAAACCGTCTTGTTAAGCTACTGTGACCTCCACCACCTTTCCAAGGGGCATTAAAACCGTCTTGTTAAGCTTATGCGACCTCCACCACTTTACCAAGGGGCATTAAAACAGTCTTGTTAAGCTACTGTGACCTCCAAGTCTCTTCCGAGGGGCATTAAAATCGTTTTGCTAAGCTACTGTGACCTCCACGTCTCTTCCGAGGCGCAGTAAAACCGTCTTGTTAAGCTACTGTGACCTACACGTCTATTTTGAGGGGCATTAAAGCCGTCTTCTTAAGCTACTGTGACCTCCACGTCTCTTCCGAGGGGCATTAAAACCGTCTTGTTAAGCTACTGTGACCTCCACGTCTCTTCTGAGGGGCATTAAAACCGTCTTGTTAAGCTACTGTGACCTCCACCACTTTTCCAAGGGGCATTAAAAGCATCTTGTTAAGCTTCTGCGACCTCCACCACTTTACCAAGGGGCGTTAAAACCGTCTTGTTAAGCTACTGTGACCTCCACGTCTCTTCCGAGGGGCATTAAAACCGTTTTATTAAGCTACTGTGACCTCCACGTCTCTTCCGAGGGGCGTTAAAATCGTCTTGTTAAGCTACTGTGACCTCCACGTCTCTTCCGAGGGGCATTAAAACCGTCTTGTTAAGCTACTGTGACCTCCACATCTCTTCCGAGGGGCATTAAAACCGTCTTGTTAAGCTACTGTGACTTCCACGTCTCTTCTTAGGGGCATTAAAACCGTCTTGTTAAGCTACTGTGACCTCCACGTCTCTTCCAAGGGGCATTAAAACCATCTTGTTTAACTACTGTGACCTACATGTCTCTTCTGAGGGGCATTAAAACCATCTTGTTAAGCTACTGTGTCCTCCACGTCTCTTTCGAGGGGAATTAAAACCATATTGTAAGCTACTGTGACCTCCACCACTTTTCAAAGGGGCATTAAAACCATCTTGTTAAGCTTCTGTGACCTCCACGTCTCTTCCGAGGGGCATTAAAACCGTCTTGTTAAGCTAATGTGACCTCCACGTCTCTTCCGAGGGGCATTAAAACCGTCCTGTTAAGCTACTGTGACCTCTACGTCTCTTTCGAGGGGAATTAAACCATCTTGTTAAGCTACTGTGACCTCCACCACTTTTCCAAGGGGCATTAAAACCATCTTGTTAAGCTACTGTGACCTCCACGTCTCTTCCGAGGGGCATTAAAACCGTCTTGTTAAGCTACTGTGACCTCCACGTCTCTTCCGAGGGGAATTAAAACCATCTTGTTAAGCTACTGTGACCGCCACGTCTCTTCCGAGGGGCATTAAAACCGTCTTGTTAAGCTACTGTCACCTCCACGTCTCTTTCGAGGGGCATTAAAACCGTCTTGTTAAGCTACTGTGACCACCACTTTTCCAAGCGGCATTAAAACCGTCTTGTTAAGCTACTGTGACCTCCACGTCTCTTCCGAGGGGCACTAAAACCGTCCTGTTAAGCTACTGTGACCTCCACGTCTCTTTCGAGGGGAATTAAAACCGTCTTGTTAAGCTACTGTGACCTCCACCACTTTTCCAAGGAGCATTAAAATAGTCTTGTTAAGCTACTGTGACCTCCACGTCTCTTCCCAAGGGCATTAAAACCGTCTTGTTAAGCTACTGTGACCTTCACGTCTCTTCCGAGGGGTATTAAAACCATCTTGTTAAGCTACTGTGACCGCCACGTCTCTTCCGAGGGGCATTAAAACCGTCTTGTTAAGCTACTGTGACCTCCACGTCTCTTTCGAGGTGCATTAAAACCGTCTTGTTAAGCTACTGTGACCACCACTTTTCCAAGGGGCATTAAAACCGTCTTGTTAAGCTACTGGGACCTCCAAGTTTCTTCCGAGGGGCATTAAAACTGTCTTGTTAAGCTACTGTGACCTCCACCACTTTTCCGAGGGGCATTAAAACCGTCTTGTTAAGCTTCTGCGACCTCCACCTCTTTACCAAGGGGCATTAAGACTGTCTTTTTAAGCTACTGTGACCTCCACGTCTCTTCCGAGGGGCATTAAAACCGTTTTGTTAATCTACTGTGACCTCCACGTCTCTTCAGAGGGGTATTAAAACCGACTTGTTAAGCTACTTTGACCTCCACGTCTCTTCCGAGGGGCATTAAAACCGTCTTGTTAAGCTACTGTGACCTCCATGTCTCTTTTGAGGGGCATTAAAACCATCTTGTTAAGCTACTGTGACCTCCACGTCTCTTCCGAGGGGCATTAAAAGCATCTTGTTAAGCTACTGTGACCTCCATGTCTCTTCCAAGGGGCACTAAAACCGTCCTGTTAAGTTACTGTGACCTCCACGTCTCTTTCGAGGGGAATTAAAACTGTCTTGTTAAGCTACTGTGACCTCCATGTCTCTTCCAAGGGGCACTAAAACCGTCCTGTTAAGCTACTGTGACCTCCACGTCTCTTCCGAGGGGCATTAAAACCATCTTGTTAAGCTACTGTCACCTCCACGTCTCTTTCGAGGGGCATTAAAACCGTCTTGTTAAGCTACTGTGACCACCACTTTTCCAAGGGGCATTAAAACCGTCTTGTTAAGCTACTGTGACCTCCACGTCGCTTCCGAGGGGCACTAAAACCGTACTGTTAAGCTACTGTGACCTCCACGTCTCTTTCGAGGGGAATTAAAACCGTCTTGTTAAGCTACTGTGACCTCCACCACTTTTCCAAGGAGCATTAAAATCGTCTTGTTAAGCTACTGTGACCTCCACGTCTTTTCCGAGGGGCATTAAAACCGTCTTTTTAAGCTACTGTGACCTCCACGTCTCTTCCGAGGGGCATTAAAACTGTCTTGTTAAGCTACAGTGACCTCCACGTCTCTTCCGAGGGGACTTAAAACCGTCTTGTTAAGCTACTGTGACCTCCACGTCTCTTCCGAAGGGCATGAAAACCATCTTGTTAAGCTACTGTGACCTCCACGTCTCTTCCGAGGGGCATTAAAACCGTCTTGTTAATCTACTGTGTCCTCCACATCTCTTTCGAAGGGCATTAAAACAGTCTTGATAAGATACTGTGACCTCTACCACTTTTCCAACGGGCATGAAAACCGTCTTGTTAAGCTTCTGTGACCTCCACCACTTTACCAAGGGGCATTAAAACCGTCTTGTTAAGCTACTGTGACCTCCACGTCTCTTCCGAGGGGCATTAAAACCGTCTTGTTAAGCTACTTTGACCTCCACATCTCTTCCGAGGGGCATTAAAACCGTCTTGTTAAGCTACTGTGACCTCCACGTCTCTTCCGAGGGGTATTAAAACTGTCTTGTTAAGCTACTGTGACCTCCACGTCTCTTCCAAGGGGCATTGAAAGCATCTTGTTAAACTACTGTGAACTCCACGTCTCTTCTGAGGGGCATTAAAACCATCTTGTTAAGCTACTGTGTCCTCCACGTATCTTTCGAGGGGAATTAAAACCGTCGTGTTAAGCTACTGTGACCTCCACCACTTTTCCAAGGGGCATTAAAACCATCTTGTTAAGCTACTGTGACCTCCTCGTCTCTTCCGAGGGGCATTAAAACCGTCTTGTTAAGCTAGTGTCCTCCACATCTCTTTCGAGGGGCATTAAAACAGTCTTGTTAAGCTACTGTGACCTCTACCACTTTTCCAAGGGGTATTAAAAGCGTCTTGTTAAGCTTCTGCGACCTCCACCACTTTACCAAGGGGCATTAAAACCGTCTTGTTAAGCTACTGTGACCTCCACGTCTCTTCTGAGGGGCATTAAAACCGTCTTGTTAAGCTACTGTGACCTCCACATCTCTTCCGAGGGGCATTAAAACCGTCTTGTTAAGCTACTGTGACCTCCACGTCTCTTCCGAGGGGCATTAAAACCGTCTTGTTAAGCTACTGTGACCTCCACGTCTCTTCCAAGGGGCATTAAAACCATCTTGTTAAACGACTGTTACCTCCACGTCTCTTCTGAGGGGCAATAAAACCATCTTGTTAAGCTACTGTGTCCTCCACGTCTCTTTCGAGGGGAATTAAAACCGTCTTGTTAAGCTACTGTGACCTCCACGTCTCTTCCGAGGCTCATTAGAACCGTCTTGTTAAGCTACTGTGATCTCCACGTCTCTTCTGAGGGGCATTAAAACCATCTTGTTAAGCTACTGTGACCTCCACCACTTTTCCAAGGGGCATTAAAACCGTCTTGTTAAGCTTCTGTGACCTCCACCACTTTTCCAAGGGGCATTAAAACCATCTTGTTAAGCTACTGTGACCTCCACGTCTCTTCCCAGGGGCATTAAAATCGTCTTGTTAAGCTACTGTGACCTCCACGTCTCTTCCGAGGGGCATTAAAACCGTCTTGTTAAGCTACTGTGACCTCCACGTCTCTTCCGAGTGGCATTAAAATCGTCTTGTTAAGCTACTGTGACCTCCACGTCTCTTCCGAGGGGCATTAAAACCGTCTTGTTAAGCTACTGTGACCTCCACGTCTCTTCCGAGGGACATTAAAACTGTCTTGTTAAGCTACTGTGACCTCCACGTCTATTTTGAGGGGCATTAAAGAAGTCTTGTCAAGCTACTGTGACCTCCACGTCTCTTCCGAGGGGCATTAAAACCGTCTTGTTAAGCTACTGTGACCTCCACGTCTCTTTCGAGGGGCATTAAAACAGTCTTGTTAAGCTACTGTGACCTCTACCACTTTTCCAAGGGCATTAAAACCGTCTTGTTAAGCTTCTGCGACCACCACCACTTTACCAAGGGTCATTAAAACCGTCTTGTTAAGCTACTGTGACCTCCACGTCTCTTCCGAGGGGCATTAAAACCGTCTTCTTAAGCTACTGTGAGCTCCACATCTCTTCCGAGGGGCATTAAAACCGTCTTGTTAAGCTACTGTGACCTCCACGTCTCTTCCGAGGGGCATTAAAAGCGTCTTGTTAAGCTACTGTGACCTCCATGTCTCTTCCAAGGGGCATTAAAACCGTCCTGTTAAGTTACTGTGACCTCCACGTCTCTTTCGAGGGGAATTAAAACTGTCTTGTTAAGCTACTGTGAACTCCACCACTTTTCCAAGGGGCATTAAAACCGTCTTGTTAAGCTTCTGTGACCTCCACCACTTTTCCAAGGGGCATTAAAACCATCTTGTTAAGCTACTGTGACCTACATGTCTCTTCTGAGGGGCATTAAAACCATCTTGTTAAGCTACTGTGTCCTCCACGTCTCTTTCGAGGGGAATTAAAACCGTCTTGTTAAGCTACTGTGACCTCCACGTCTCTTCCGAGGCTCATTAGAACCGTCTTGTTAAGCTACTGTGATCTCCACGTCTCTTCTGAGGGGCATTAAAACCATCTTGTTAAGCTACTTGTGACCTCCACCACTTTTCCAAGGGGCATTAAAACCGTCTTGTTAAGCTTCTGTGACCTCCACCACTTTTCCAAGGGGCATTAAAACCATCTTGTTAAGCTACTGTGACCTCCACGTCTCTTCCCAGGGGCATTAAAATCGTCTTGTTAAGCTACTGTGACCTCCACGTCTCTTCCGAGGGGCATTAAAACCGTCTTGTTAAGCTACTGTGACCTCCACGTCTCTTCCGAGTGGCATTAAAATCGTCTTGTTAAGCTACTGTGACCTCCACGTCTCTTCCGAGGGACATTAAAACTGTCTTGTTAAGCTACTGTGACCTCCACGTCTATTTTGAGGGGCATTAAAGAAGTCTTGTTAAGCTACTGTGACCTCCACGTCTCTTCCGAGGGGCATTAAAACCGTCTTGTTAAGCTACTGTGACCTCCACGTCTCTTTCGAGGGGCATTAAAACAGTCTTGTTAAGCTACTGTGACCTCTACCACTTTTCCAAGGGCATTAAAACCGTCTTGTTAAGCTTCTGCGACCACCACCACTTTACCAAGGGTCATTTAAACCGTCTTGTTAAGCTACTGTGACCTCCACGTCTCTTCCGAGGGGCATTAAAACCGTCAGCTTAAGCTACTGTGAGCTCCACATCTCTTCCGAGGGGCATTAAAACCGTCTTGTTAAGCTACTGTGACCTCCACGTCTCTTCCGAGGGACATTAAAACTGTCTTGTTAAGCTACTGTGACCTCCACGTCTATTTTGAGGGGCATTAAAGAAGTCTTGTCAAGCTACTGTGACCTCCACGTCTCTTCCGAGGGGCATTAAAACCGTCTTGTTAAGCTACTGTGACCTCCACGTCTCTTTCGAGGGGCATTAAAACAGTCTTGTTAAGCTACTGTGACCTCTACCACTTTTCCAAGGGCATTAAAACCGTCTTGTTAAGCTTCTGCGACCACCACCACTTTACCAAGGGTCATTAAAACCGTCTTGTTAAGCTACTGTGACCTCCACGTCTCTTCCGAGGGGCATTAAAACCGTCTTCTTAAGCTACTGTGAGCTCCACATCTCTTCCGAGGGGCATTAAAACCGTCTTGTTAAGCTACTGTGACCTCCACGTCTCTTCCGAGGGGCATTAAAAGCGTCTTGTTAAGCTACTGTGACCTCCATGTCTCTTCCAAGGGGCATTAAAACCGTCCTGTTAAGTTACTGTGACCTCCACGTCTCTTTCGAGGGGAATTAAAACTGTCTTGTTAAGCTACTGTGAACTCCACCACTTTTCCAAGGGGCATTAAAACCGTCTTGTTAAGCTTCTGTGACCTCCACCACTTTTCCAAGGGGCATTAAAACCATCTTGTTAAGCTACTGTGACCTACATGTCTCTTCTGAGGGGCATTAAAACCATCTTGTTAAGCTACTGTGTCCTCCACGTCTCTTTCGAGGGGAATTAAAACCGTCTTGTTAAGCTACTGTGACCTCCACGTCTCTTCCGAGGCTCATTAGAACCGTCTTGTTAAGCTACTGTGATCTCCACGTCTCTTCTGAGGGGCATTAAAACCATCTTGTTAAGCTACTTGTGACCTCCACCACTTTTCCAAGGGGCATTAAAACCGTCTTGTTAAGCTTCTGTGACCTCCACCACTTTTCCAAGGGGCATTAAAACCATCTTGTTAAGCTACTGTGACCTCCACGTCTCTTCCCAGGGGCATTAAAATCGTCTTGTTAAGCTACTGTGACCTCCACGTCTCTTCCGAGGGGCATTAAAACCGTCTTGTTAAGCTACTGTGACCTCCACGTCTCTTCCGAGTGGCATTAAAATCGTCTTGTTAAGCTACTGTGACCTCCACGTCTCTTCCGAGGGACATTAAAACTGTCTTGTTAAGCTACTGTGACCTCCACGTCTATTTTGAGGGGCATTAAAGAAGTCTTGTTAAGCTACTGTGACCTCCACGTCTCTTCCGAGGGGCATTAAAACCGTCTTGTTAAGCTACTGTGACCTCCACGTCTCTTTCGAGGGGCATTAAAACAGTCTTGTTAAGCTACTGTGACCTCTACCACTTTTCCAAGGGCATTAAAACCGTCTTGTTAAGCTTCTGCGACCACCACCACTTTACCAAGGGTCATTTAAACCGTCTTGTTAAGCTACTGTGACCTCCACGTCTCTTCCGAGGGGCATTAAAACCGTCAGCTTAAGCTACTGTGAGCTCCACATCTCTTCCGAGGGGCATTAAAACCGTCTTGTTAAGCTACTGTGACCTCCACGTCTCTTCCGAGGGGCATTAAAAGCGTCTTGTTAAGCTACTGTGACCTCCATGTCTCTTCCAAGGGGCATTAAAACCGTCCTGTTAAGTTACTGTGACCTCCACGTCTCTTTCGAGGGGAATTAAAACTGTCTTGTTAAGCTACTGTGAACTCCACCACTTTTCCAAGGGGCATTAAAATCATCTTGTTAAGCTACTGTGACCTCCACGTCTCTTCCGAGGGGCATTAAAACCGTCTTGTTAAGCTACTGTGACCTCGACATCTCTTCCGAGGGGCATTAAAACCGTCTTGTTAAGCTACTGTGACTTCCACGTCTCTTCTTAGGGGCATTAAAACCGTCTTGTTAAGCTACTGTGACCTCCACGTCTCTTCCAAGGGGCATTAAAACCATCTTGTTTAACTACTGTGACCTACATGTCTCTTCTGAGGGGCATTAAAACCATCTTGTTAAGCTACTGTGTCCTCCACGTCTCTTTCGAGGGGAATTAAAACCATATTGTTAAGCTACTGTGACCTCCACCACTTTTCAAAGGGGCATTAAAACCATCTTGTTAAGCTTCTGTGACCTCCACGTCTCTTCCGAGGGGCATTAAAACCGTCTTGTTAAGCTACTGTGACCTCCACGTCTCTTCCGAGGGGCATTAAAACCGTCCTGTTAAGCTACTGTGACCTCTACGTCTCTTTCGAGGGGAATTAAACCATCTTGTTAAGCTACTGTGACCTCCACCACTTTTCCAAGGGGCATTAAAACCATCTTGTTAAGCTACTGTGACCTCCACGTCTCTTCCGAGGGGCATTAAAACCGTCCTGTTAAGCTACTGTGACCTCTACGTCTCTTTCGAGGGGAATTAAACCATCTTGTTAAGCTACTGTGACCTCCACCACTTTTCCAAGGGGCATTAAAACCATCTTGTTAAGCTACTGTGACCTCCACGTCTCTTCCGAGGGGCATTAAAACCGTCTTGTTAAGCTACTGTGACCTCCACGTCGCTTCCGAGGGGCACAAAAACCGTCCTGTTAAGCTACTGTGACCTCCACGTCTCTTTCGAGGGGAATTAAAACCGTCTTGTTAAGCTACTGTGACCTCCACCACTTTTCCAAGGAGCATTAAAATCGTCTTGTTAAGCTACTGTGACCTCCACGTCTCTTCCGAGGGGCATTAAAACCGTCTTTTTAAGCTACTGTGACCTCCACGTCTCTTCCGAGGGGCATTAAAACTGTCTTGTTAAGCTACAGTGACCTCCACGTCTCTTCCGAGGGGACTTAAAACCGTCTTGTTAAGGTACTGTGACCTCCACGTCTCTTCCGAGGGGCATGAAAACCGTCTTGTTAAGCTACTGTGACCTCCACGTCTCTTCCGAGGGGCATTAAAACCGTCTTGTTAATCTACTGTGTCCTCCACATCTCTTTCGAAGGGCATTAAAACAGTCTTGATAAGATACTGTGACCTCTACCACTTTTCCAACGGGCATGAAAACCGTCTTGTTAAGCTTCTGTGACCTCCACCACTTTACCAAGGGGCATTAAAACCGTCTTGTTAAGCTACTGTGACCTCCACGTCTCTTCCGAGGGGCATTAAAACCGTCTTGTTAAGCTACTTTGACCTCCACATCTCTTCCGAGGGGCATTAAAACCGTCTTGTTAAGCTACTGTGACCTCCACGTCTCTTCCGAGGGGCATGAAAACCATCTTGTTAAGCTACTGTGACCTCCACGTCTCTTCCGAGGGGCATTAAAACCGTCTTGTTAATCTACTGTGTCCTCCACATCTCTTTCGAAGGGCATTAAAACAGTCTTGTTAAGCTTCTGTGACCTCCACCACTTTACCAAGGGGCATTAAAACCGTCTTGTTAAGCTACTGTGACCTCCACGTCTCTTCCGAGGGGCATTAAAACCGTCTTGTTAAGCTACTTTGACCTCCACATCTCTTCCGAGGGGCATTAAAACCGTCTTGTTAAGCTACTGTGACCTCCACGTCTCTTCCGAGGGGTATTAAAACTGTCTTGTTAAGCTACTGTGACCTCCACGTCTCTTCCAAGGGGCATTGAAAGCATCTTATTAAACTACTGTGAACTCCACGTCTCTTCTGAGGGGCATTAAAACCATCTTGTTAAGCTACTGTGTCCTCCACGTATCTTTCGAGGGGAATTAAAACCGTCGTGTTAAGCTACTGTGACCTCCACCACTTTTCCAAGGGGCATTAAAACCATCTTGTTAAGCTACTGTGACCTCCTCGTCTCTTCCGAGGGGCATTAAAACCGTCTTGTTAAGCTAGTGTCCTCCACATCTCTTTCGAGGGGCATTAAAACAGTCTTGTTAAGCTACTGTGACCTCTACCACTTTTCCAAGGGGTATTAAAAGCGTCTTGTTAAGCTTCTGCGACCTCCACCACTTTACCAAGGGGCATTAAAACCGTCTTGTTAAGCTACTGTGACCTCCACGTCTCTTCTGAGGGGCATTAAAACCGTCTTGTTAAGCTACTGTGACCTCCACATCTCTTCCGAGGGGCATTAAAACCGTCTTGTTAAGCTACTGTGACCTCCACGTCTCTTCCGAGGGGCATTAAAACCGTCTTGTTAAGCTACTGTGACCTCCACGTCTCTTCCAAGGGGCATTAAAACCATCTTGTTAAACTACTGTTACCTCCACGTCTCTTCTGAGGGGCAATAAAACCATCTTGTTAAGCTACTGTGTCCTCCACGTCTCTTTCGAGGGGAATTAAAACCGTCTTGTTAAGCTACTGTGACCTCCACGTCTCTTCCGAGGCTCATTAGAACCGTCTTGTTAAGCTACTGTGATCTCCACGTCTCTTCTGAGGGGCATTAAAACCATCTTGTTAAGCTACTGTGACCTCCACCACTTTTCCAAGGGGCATTAAAACCGTCTTGTTAAGCTTCTGTGACCTCCACCACTTTTCCAAGGGGCATTAAAACCATCTTGTTAAGCTACTGTGACCTCCACGTCTCTTCCCAGGGGCATTAAAATCGTCTTGTTAAGCTACTGTGACCTCCACGTCTCTTCCGAGGGGCATTAAAACCGTCTTGTTAAGCTACTGTGACCTCCACGTCTCTTCCGAGTGGCATTAAAATCGTCTTGTTAAGCTACTGTGACCTCCACGTCTCTTCCGAGGGGCATTAAAACCGTCTTGTTAAGCTACTGTGACCTCCACGTCTCTTCCGAGGGACATTAAAACTGTCTTGTTAAGCTACTGTGACCTCCACGTCGCTTCCGAGGGGCACTAAAACCGTACTGTTAAGCTACTGTGACCTCCACGTCTCTTTCGAGGGGAATTAAAACCGTCTTGTTAAGCTACTGTGACCTCCACCACTTTTCCAAGGAGCATTAAAATCGTCTTGTTAAGCTACTGTGACCTCCACGTCTCTTCCGAGGGGCATTAAAACCGTCTTTTTAAGCTACTGTGACCTCCACGTCTCTTCCGAGGGGCATTAAAACTGTCTTGTTAAGCTACAGTGACCTCCACGTCTCTTCCGAGGGGACTTAAAACCGTCTTGTTAAGCTACTGTGACCTCCACGTCTCTTCCGAGGGGCATGAAAACCATCTTGTTAAGCTACTGTGACCTCCACGTCTCTTCCGAGGGGCATTAAAACCGTCTTGTTAAGCTACTGTGACCACCACTTTTCCAAGGGGCATTAAAACCGTCTTGTTAAGCTACTGTGACCTCCACGTCGCTTCCGAGGGGCACTAAAACCGTACTGTTAAGCTACTGTGACCTCCACGTCTCTTTCGAGGGGAATTAAAACCGTCTTGTTAAGCTACTGTGACCTCCACCACTTTTCCAAGGAGCATTAAAATCGTCTTGTTAAGCTACTGTGACCTCCACGTCTCTTCCGAGGGGCATTAAAACCGTCTTTTTAAGCTACTGTGACCTCCACGTCTCTTCCGAGGGGCATTAAAACTGTCTTGTTAAGCTACAGTGACCTCCACGTCTCTTCCGAGGGGACTTAAAACCGTCTTGTTAAGCTACTGTGACCTCCACGTCTCTTCCGAGGGGCATGAAAACCATCTTGTTAAGCTACTGTGACCTCCACGTCTCTTCCGAGGGGCATTAAAACCGTCTTGTTAATCTACTGTGTCCTCCACATCTCTTTCGAAGGGCATTAAAACAGTCTTGATAAGATACTGTGACCTCTACCACTTTTCCAACGGGCATGAAAACCGTCTTCTTAAGCTTCTGTGACCTCCACCACTTTACCAAGGGGCATTAAAACCGTCTTGTTAAGCTACTGTGACCTCCACGTCTCTTCCGAGGGGCATTAAAACCGTCTTGTTAAGCTACTTTGACCTCCACATCTCTTCCGAGGGGCATTAAAACCGTCTTGTTAAGCTACTGTGACCTCCACGTCTCTTCCGAGGGGTATTAAAACTGTCTTGTTAAGCTACTGTGACCTCCACGTCTCTTCCAAGGGGCATTGAAAGCATCTTGTTAAACTACTGTGAACTCCACGTCTCTTCTGAGGGGCATTAAAACCATCTTGTTAAGCTACTGTGTCCTCCACGTATCTTTCGAGGGGAATTAAAACCGTCGTGTTAAGCTACTGTGACCTCCACCACTTTTCCAAGGGGCATTAAAACCATCTTGTTAAGCTACTGTGACCTCCTCGTCTCTTCCGAGGGGCATTAAAACCGTCTTGTTAAGCTAGTGTCCTCCACATCTCTTTCGAGGGGCATTAAAACAGTCTTGTTAAGCTACTGTGACCTCTACCACTTTTCCAAGGGGTATTAAAAGCGTCTTGTTAAGCTTCTGCGACCTCCACCACTTTACCAAGGGGCATTAAAACCGTCTTGTTAAGCTACTGTGACCTCCACGTCTCTTCTGAGGGGCATTAAAACCGTCTTGTTAAGCTACTGTGACCTCCACATCTCTTCCGAGGGGCATTAAAACCGTCTTGTTAAGCTACTGTGACCTCCACGTCTCTTCCGAGGGGCATTAAAACCGTCTTGTTAAGCTACTGTGACCTCCACGTCTCTTCCAAGGGGCATTAAAACCATCTTGTTAAACTACTGTTACCTCCACGTCTCTTCTGAGGGGCAATAAAACCATCTTGTTAAGCTACTGTGTCCTCCACGTCTCTTTCGAGGGGAATTAAAACCGTCTTGTTAAGCTACTGTGACCTCCACGTCTCTTCCGAGGCTCAATAGAACCGTCTTGTTAAGCTACTGTGATCTCCACGTCTCTTCTGAGGGGCATTAAAACCATCTTGTTAAGCTACTGTGACCTCCACCACTTTTCCAAGGGGCATTAAAACCGTCTTGTTAAGCTTCTGTGACCTCCACCACTTTTCCAAGGGGCATTAAAACCATCTTGTTAAGCTACTGTGACCTCCACGTCTCTTCCCAGGGGCATTAAAATCGTCTTGTTAAGCTACTGTGACCTCCACGTCTCTTCCGAGGGGCATTAAAACCGTCTTGTTAAGCTACTGTGACCTCCACGTCTCTTCCGAGTGGCATTAAAATCGTCTTGTTAAGCTACTGTGACCTCCACGTCTCTTCCGAGGGGCATTAAAACCGTCTTGTTAAGCTACTGTGACCTCCACGTCTCTTCCGAGGGACATTAAAACTGTCTTGTTAAGCTACTGTGACCTCCACGTCTATTTTGAGGGGCATTAAAGAAGTCTTGTCAAGCTACTGTGACCTCCACGTCTCTTCCGAGGGGCATTAAAACCGTCTTGTTAAGCTACTGTGACCTCCACGTCTCTTTCGAGGGGCATTAAAACAGTCTTGTTAAGCTACTGTGACCTCTACCACTTTTCCAAGGGCATTAAAACCGTCTTGTTAAGCTTCTGCGACCACCACCACTTTACCAAGGGTCATTAAAACCGTCTTGTTAAGCTACTGTGACCTCCACGTCTCTTCCGAGGGGCATTAAAACCGTCTTCTTAAGCTACTGTGAGCTCCACATCTCTTCCGAGGGGCATTAAAACCGTCTTGTTAAGCTACTGTGACCTCCACGTCTCTTCCGAGGGGCATTAAAAGCGTCTTGTTAAGCTACTGTGACCTCCATGTCTCTTCCAAGGGGCATTAAAACCGTCCTGTTAAGTTACTGTGACCTCCACGTCTCTTTCGAGGGGAATTAAAACTGTCTTGTTAAGCTACTGTGAACTCCACCACTTTTCCAAGGGGCATTAAAATCATCTTGTTAAGCTACTGTGACCTCCACGTCTCTTCCGAGGGGCATTAAAACCGTCTTGTTAAGCTACTGTGACTTCCACGTCTCTTCTTAGGGGCATTAAAACCGTCTTGTTAAGCTACTGTGACCTCCACGTCTCTTCCAAGGGGCATTAAAACCATCTTGTTTAACTACTGTGACCTACATGTCTCTTCTGAGGGGCATTAAAACCATCTTGTTAAGCTACTGTGTCCTCCACGTCTCTTTCGAGGGGAATTAAAACCGTCTTGTTAAGCTACTGTGACCTCCACGTCTCTTCCGAGGCTCATTAGAACCGTCTTGTTAAGCTACTGTGATCTCCACGTCTCTTCTGAGGGGCATTAAAACCATCTTGTTAAGCTACTGTGACCTCCACCACTTTTCCAAGGGGCATTAAAACCGTCTTGTTAAGCTTCTGTGACCTCCACCACTTTTCCAAGGGGCATTAAAACCATCTTGTTAAGCTACTGTGACCTCCACGTCTCTTCCCAGGGGCATTAAAATCGTCTTGTTAAGCTACTGTGACCTCCACGTCTCTTCCGAGGGGCATTAAAACCGTCTTGTTAAGCTACTGTGACCTCCACGTCTCTTCCGAGTGGCATTAAAATCGTCTTGTTAAGCTACTGTGACCTCCACGTCTCTTCCGAGGGACATTAAAACTGTCTTGTTAAGCTACTGTGACCTCCACGTCTATTTTGAGGGGCATTAAAGAAGTCTTGTTAAGCTACTGTGACCTCCACGTCTCTTCCGAGGGGCATTAAAACCGTCTTGTTAAGCTACTGTGACCTCCACGTCTCTTTCGAGGGGCATTAAAACAGTCTTGTTAAGCTACTGTGACCTCTACCACTGTTCCAAGGGCATTAAAACCGTCTTGTTAAGCTTCTGCGACCACCACCACTTTACCAAGGGTCATTTAAACCGTCTTGTTAAGCTACTGTGACCTCCACGTCTCTTCCGAGGGGCATTAAAACCGTCTTCTTAAGCTACTGTGAGCTCCACATCTCTTCCGAGGGGCATTAAAACCGTCTTGTTAAGCTACTGTGACCTCCACGTCTCTTCCGAGGGGCATTAAAAGCGTCTTGTTAAGCTACTGTGACCTCCATGTCTCTTCCAAGGGGCATTAAAACCGTCCTGTTAAGTTACTGTGACCTCCACGTCTCTTTCGAGGGGAATTAAAACTGTCTTGTTAAGCTACTGTGAACTCCACCACTTTTCCAAGGGGTATTAAAATCATCTTGTTAAGCTACTGTGACCTCCACGTCTCTTCCGAGGGGCATTAAAACCGTCTTGTTAAGCTACTGTGACCTCGACATCTCTTCCGAGGGGCATTAAAACCGTCTTGTTAAGCTACTGTGACTTCCACGTCTCTTCTTAGGGGCATTAAAACCGTCTTGTTAAGCTACTGTGACCTCCACGTCTCTTCCAAGGGGCATTAAAACCATCTTGTTTAACTACTGTGACCTACATGTCTCTTCTGAGGGGCATTAAAACCATCTTGTTAAGCTACTGTGTCCTCCACGTCTCTTTCGAGGGGAATTAAAACCATATTGTTAAGCTACTGTGACCTCCACCACTTTTCAAAGGGGCATTAAAACCATCTTGTTAAGCTTCTGTGACCTCCACGTCTCTTCCGAGGGGCATTAAAACCGTCTTGTTTAGCTACTGTGACCTCCACGTCTCTTCCGAGGGGCATTAAAACCGTCCTGTTAAGCTACTGTGACCTCTACGTCTCTTTCGAGGGGAATTAAACCATCTTGTTAAGCTACTGTGACCTCCACCACTTTTCCAAGGGGCATTAAAACCATCTTGTTAAGCTACTGTGACCTCCACGTCTCTTCCGAGGGGCATTAAAACCGTCCTGTTAAGCTACTGTGACCTCTACGTCTCTTTCGAGGGGAATTAAACCATCTTGTTAAGCTACTGTGACCTCCACCACTTTTCCAAGGGGCATTAAAACCATCTTGTTAAGCTACTGTGACCTCCACGTCTCTTCCGAGGGGCATTAAAACCGTCTTGTTAAGCTACTGTGACCTCCACGTCGCTTCCGAGGGGCACTAAAACCGTCCTGTTAAGCTACTGTGACCTCCACGTCTCTTTCGAGGGGAATTAAAACCGTCTTGTTAAGCTACTGTGACCTCCACCACTTTTCCAAGGAGCATTAAAATCATCTTGTTAAGCTACTGTGACCTCCACGTCTCTTCCGAGGGGCATTAAAACCGTCTTTTTAAGCTACTGTGACCTCCACGTCTCTTCCGAGGGGCATTAAAACTGTCTTGTTAAGCTACAGTGACCTCCACGTCTCTTCCGAGGGGACTTAAAACCGTCTTGTTAAGCTACTGTGACCTCCACGTCTCTTCCGAGGGGCATGAAAACCGTCTTGTTAAGCTACTGTGACCTCCACGTCTCTTCCGAGGGGCATTAAAACCGTCTTGTTAATCTACTGTGTCCTCCACATCTCTTTCGAAGGGCATTAAAACAGTCTTGATAAGATACTGTGACCTCTACCACTTTTCCAACGGGCATGAAAACCGTCTTGTTAAGCTTCTGTGACCTCCACCACTTTACCAAGGGGCATTAAAACCGTCTTGTTAAGCTACTGTGACCTCCACGTCTCTTCCGAGGGGCATTTAAACCGTCTTGTTAAGCTACTTTGACCTCCACATCTCTTCCGAGGGGCATTAAAACCGTCTTGTTAAGCTACTGTGACCTCCATGTCTCTTCCGAGGGGTATTAAAACTGTCTTGTTAAGCTACTGTGACCTCCACGTCTCTTCCAAGGGGCATTGAAAGCATCTTGTTAAACTACTGTGAACTCCACGTCTCTTCTGAGGGGCATTAAAACCATCTTGTTAAGCTACTGTGTCCTCCACGTATCTTTCGAGGGGAATTAAAACCGTCGTGTTAAGCTACTGTGACCTCCACCACTTTTCCAAGGGGCATTAAAACCATCTTGTAAAGCTACTGTGACCTCCTCGTCTCTTCCGAGGGGCATTAAAACCGTCTTGTTAAGCTAGTGTCCTCCACATCTCTTTCGAGGGGCATTAAAACAGTCTTGTTAAGCTACTGTGACCTCTACCACTTTTCCAAGGGGTATTAAAAGCGTCTTGTTAAGCTTCTGCGACCTCCACCACTTTACCAAGGGACATTAAAACCGTCTTGTTAAGCTACTGTGACCTCCACGTCTCTTCTGAGGGGCATTAAAACCGTCTTGTTAAGCTACTGTGACCTCCACATCTCTTCCGAGGGGCATTAAAACCGTCTTGTTAAGCTACTGTGACCTCCACGTCTCTTCCGAGGGGCATTAAAACCGTCTTGTTAAGCTACTGTGACCTCCACGTCTCTTCCAAGGGGCATTAAAACCATCTTGTTAAACTACTGTTACCTCCACGTCTCTTCTGAGGGGCAATAAAACCATCTTGTTAAGCTACTGTGTCCTCCACGTCTCTTTCGAGGGGAATTAAAACCGTCTTGTTAAGCTACTGTGACCTCCACGTCTCTTCCGAGGCTCATTAGAACCGTCATGTTAAGCTACTGTGATCTCCACGTCTCTTCTGAGGGGCATTAAAACCATCTTGTTAAGCTACTGTGACTCCACCACTTTTCCAAGGGGCATTAAAACCGTCTTGTTAAGCTTCTGTGACCTCCACCACTTTTCCAAGGGGCATTAAAACCATCTTGTTAAGCTACTGTGACCTCCACGTCTCTTCCCAGGGGCATTAAAATCGTCTTGTTAAGCTACTGTGACCTCCACGTCTCTTCCGAGGGGCATTAAAACCGTCTTGTTAAGCTACTGTGACCTCCACGTCTCTTCCGAGGGACATTAAAACTGTCTTGTTAAGCTACTGTGACCTCCACGTCTATTTTGAGGGGCATTAAAGAAGTCTTGTTAAGCTACTGTGACCTCCACGTCTCTTCCGAGGGGCATTAAAACCGTCTTGTTAAGCTACTGTGACCTCCACGTCTCTTTCGAGGGGCATTAAAACAGTCTTGTTAAGCTACTGTGACCTCTACCACTTTTCCAAGGGCATTAAAACCGTCTTGTTAAGCTTCTGCGACCACCACCACTTTACCAAGGGTCATTAAAACCGTCTTGTTAAGCTACTGTGACCTCCACGTCTCTTCCGAGGGGCATTAAAACCGTCCTGTTAAGCTACTGTGATCTCCACGTCTCTTCTGAGGGGCATTAAAACCATCTTGTTAAGCTACTGTGACCTCCACTACTTTTCCAAGGGGCATTAAAACCGTCTTGTTAAGCTTCTGTGACCTCCACCACTTTTCCAAGGGGCATTAAAACCATCTTGTTAAGCTACTGTGACCTCCACGTCTCTTCCCAGGGGCATTAAAATCGTCTTGTTAAGCTACTGTGACCTCCACGTCTCTTCCGAGGGACATTAAAACTGTCTTGTTAACCTACTGTGACCTCCACGTCTATTTTGAGGGGCATTAAAGAAGTCTTGTTAAGCTACTGTGACCTCCACGTCTCTTCCGAGGGGCATTAAAACCGTCTTGTTAAGCTACTGTGACCTCCACGTCTCTTTCGAGGGGCATTAAAACAGTCTTGTTAAGCTACTGTGACCTCTACCACTGTTCCAAGGGCATTAAAACCGTCTTGTTAAGCTTCTGCGACCACCACCACTTTACCAAGGGTCATTTAAACCGTCTTGTTAAGCTACTGTGACCTCCACGTCTCTTCCGAGGGGCATTAAAACCGTCTTCTTAAGCTACTGTGAGCTCCACATCTCTTCCGAGGGGCATTAAAACCGTCTTGTTAAGCTACTGTGACCTCCACGTCTCTTCCGAGGGGCATTAAAAGCGTCTTGTTAAGCTACTGTGACCTCCATGTCTCTTCCAAGGGGCATTAAAACCGTCCTGTTAAGTTACTGTGACCTCCACGTCTCTTTCGAGGGGAATTAAAACTGTCTTGTTAAGCTACTGTGAACTCCACCACTTTTCCAAGGGGTATTAAAATCATCTTGTTAAGCTACTGTGACCTCCACGTCTCTTCCGAGGGGCATTAAAACCGTCTTGTTAAGCTACTGTGACCTCGACATCTCTTCCGAGGGGCATTAAAACCGTCTTGTTAAGCTACTGTGACTTCCACGTCTCTTCTTAGGGGCATTAAAACCGTCTTGTTAAGCTACTGTGACCTCCACGTCTCTTCCAAGGGGCATTAAAACCATCTTGTTTAACTACTGTGACCTACATGTCTCTTCTGAGGGGCATTAAAACCATCTTGTTAAGCTACTGTGTCCTCCACGTCTCTTTCGAGGGGAATTAAAACCATATTGTTAAGCTACTGTGACCTCCACCACTTTTCAAAGGGGCATTAAAACCATCTTGTTAAGCTTCTGTGACCTCCACGTCTCTTCCGAGGGGCATTAAAACCGTCTTGTTTAGCTACTGTGACCTCCACGTCTCTTCCGAGGGGCATTAAAACCGTCCTGTTAAGCTACTGTGACCTCTACGTCTCTTTCGAGGGGAATTAAACCATCTTGTTAAGCTACTGTGACCTCCACCACTTTTCCAAGGGGCATTAAAACCATCTTGTTAAGCTACTGTGACCTCCACGTCTCTTCCGAGGGGCATTAAAACCGTCCTGTTAAGCTACTGTGACCTCTACGTCTCTTTCGAGGGGAATTAAACCATCTTGTTAAGCTACTGTGACCTCCACCACTTTTCCAAGGGGCATTAAAACCATCTTGTTAAGCTACTGTGACCTCCACGTCTCTTCCGAGGGGCATTAAAACCGTCTTGTTAAGCTACTGTGACCTCCACGTCGCTTCCGAGGGGCACTAAAACCGTCCTGTTAAGCTACTGTGACCTCCACGTCTCTTTCGAGGGGAATTAAAACCGTCTTGTTAAGCTACTGTGACCTCCACCACTTTTCCAAGGAGCATTAAAATCGTCTTGTTAAGCTACTGTGACCTCCACGTCTCTTCCGAGGGGCATTAAAACCGTCTTTTTAAGCTACTGTGACCTCCACGTCTCTTCCGAGGGGCATTAAAACTGTCTTGTTAAGCTACAGTGACCTCCACGTCTCTTCCGAGGGGACTTAAAACCGTCTTGTTAAGCTACTGTGACCTCCACGTCTCTTCCGAGGGGCATGAAAACCGTCTTGTTAAGCTACTGTGACCTCCACGTCTCTTCCGAGGGGCATTAAAACCGTCTTGTTAATCTACTGTGTCCTCCACATCTCTTTCGAAGGGCATTAAAACAGTCTTGATAAGATACTGTGACCTATACCACTTTTCCAACGGGCATGAAAACCGTCTTGTTAAGCTTCTGTGACCTCCACCACTTTACCAAGGGGCATTAAAACCGTCTTGTTAAGCTACTGTGACCTCCACGTCTCTTCCGAGGGGCATTTAAACCGTCTTGTTAAGCTACTTTGACCTCCACATCTCTTCCGAGGGGCATTAAAACCGTCTTGTTAAGCTACTGTGACCTCCATGTCTCTTCCGAGGGGTATTAAAACTGTCTTGTTAAGCTACTGTGACCTCCACGTCTCTTCCAAGGGGCATTGAAAGCATCTTGTTAAACTACTGTGAACTCCACGTCTCTTCTGAGGGGCATTAAAACCATCTTGTTAAGCTACTGTGTCCTCCACGTATCTTTCGAGGGGAATTAAAACCGTCGTGTTAAGCTACTGTGACCTCCACCACTTTTCCAAGGGGCATTAAAACCATCTTGTAAAGCTACTGTGACCTCCTCGTCTCTTCCGAGGGGCATTAAAACCGTCTTGTTAAGCTAGTGTCCTCCACATCTCTTTCGAGGGGCATTAAAACAGTCTTGTTAAGCTACTGTGACCTCTACCACTTTTCCAAGGGGTAATAAAAGCGTCTTGTTAAGCTTCTGCGACCTCCACCACTTTACCAAGGGACATTAAAACCGTCTTGTTAAGCTACTGTGACCTCCACGTCTCTTCTGAGGGGCATTAAAACCGTCTTGTTAAGCTACTGTGACCTCCACATCTCTTCCGAGGGGCATTAAAACCGTCTTGTTAAGCTACTGTGACCTCCACGTCTCTTCCGAGGGGCATTAAAACCGTCTTGTTAAGCTACTGTGACCTCCACGTCTCTTCCAAGGGGCATTAAAACCATCTTGTTAAACTACTGTTACCTCCACGTCTCTTCTGAGGGGCAATAAAACCATCTTGTTAAGCTACTGTGTCCTCCACGTCTCTTTCGAGGGGAATTAAAACCGTCTTGTTAAGCTACTGTGACCTCCACGTCTCTTCCGAGGCTCATTAGAACCGTCATGTTAAGCTACTGTGATCTCCACGTCTCTTCTGAGGGGCATTAAAACCATCTTGTTAAGCTACTGTGACTCCACCACTTTTCCAAGGGGCATTAAAACCGTCTTGTTAAGCTTCTGTGACCTCCACCACTTTTCCAAGGGGCATTAAAACCATCTTGTTAAGCTACTGTGACCTCCACGTCTCTTCCCAGGGGCATTAAAATCGTCTTGTTAAGCTACTGTGACCTCCACGTCTCTTCCGAGGGGCATTAAAACCGTCTTGTTAAGCTACTGTGACCTCCACGTCTCTTCCGAGGGACATTAAAACTGTCTTGTTAAGCTACTGTGACCTCCACGTCTATTTTGAGGGGCATTAAAGAAGTCTTGTTAAGCTACTGTGACCTCCACGTCTCTTCCGAGGGGCATTAAAACCGTCTTGTTAAGCTACTGTGACCTCCACGTCTCTTTCGAGGGGCATTAAAACAGTCTTGTTAAGCTACTGTGACCTCTACCACTTTTCCAAGGGCATTAAAACCGTCTTGTTAAGCTTCTGCGACCACCACCACTTTACCAAGGGTCATTAAAACCGTCTTGTTAAGCTACTGTGACCTCCACGTCTCTTCCGAGGGGCATTATAACCGTCCTGTTAAGCTACTGTGACCTCTACGTCTCTTTCGAGGGGAATTAAACCATCTTGTTAAGCTACTGTGACCTCCACCACTTTTCCAAGGGGCATTAAAACCATCTTGTTAAGCTACTGTGACCTCCACGTCTCTTCCGAGGGGCATTAATACCGTCTTGTTAAGCTACTGTGACCTCCACGTCGCTTCCGAGGGGCACTAAAACCGTCCTGTTAAGCTACTGTGACCTCCACGTCTCTTTCGAGGGGAATTAAAACCGTCTTGTTAAGCTACTGTGACCTCCACCACTTTTCCAAGGAGCATTAAAATCGTCTTGTTAAGCTACTGTGACCTCCACGTCTCTTCCGAGGGGCATTAAAACCGTCTTTTTAAGCTACTGTGACCTCCACGTCTCTTCCGAGTGGCATTAAAATCGTCTTGTTAAGCTACTGTGACATCCACGTTTCTTCCGAGGGGCATTAAAACCGTCTTGTTAAGCTACTGTGACCTCCACGTCTCTTCCGAGGGACATTAAAACTGTCTTGTTAAGCTACTGTGACCTCCACGTCTATTTTGAGGGGCATTAAAGAAGTCTTGTTAAGCTACTGTGACCTCCACGTCTCTTCCGAGGGGCATTAAAACCGTCTTGTTAAGCTACTGTGACCTCCACGTCTCTTTCGAGGGGCATTAAAACAGTCTTGTTAAGCTACTGTGACCTCTACCACTTTTCCAAGGGCATTAAAACCGTCTTGCTAAGCTTCTGCGACCACCACCACTTTACCAAGGGTCATTAAAACCGTCTTGTTAAGCTACTGTGACCTCCACGTCTCTTCCGAGGGGCATTAAAACCGTCTTCTTAAGCTACTGTGAGCTCCACATCTCTTCCGAGGGGCATTAAAACCGTCTTGTTAAGCTACTGTGACCTCCACGTCTCTTCCGAGGGGCATTAAAAGCGTCTTGTTATGCTACTGTGACCTCCATGTCTCTTCCAAGGGGCATTAAAACCGTCCGTTCAGTTACTGTGACCTCCACGTCTCTTTCGAGGGGAATTAAAACTGTCTTGTTAAGCTACTGTGAACTCCACCACTTTTCCAAGGGGCATTAAAATCATCTTGTTAAGCTACTGTGACCTCCACGTCTCTTCCGAGGGGCATTAAAACCGTCTTGTTAAGCTACTGTGACCTCCACATCTCTTCCGAGGGGCATTAAAACCGTCTTGTTAAGCTACTGTGACTTCCACGTCTCTTCTTAGGGGCATTAAAACCGTCTTGTTAAGCTACTGTGACCTCCACGTCTCTTTCGAGGGGAATTAAAACCATATTGTTAAGCTACTGTGACCTCCACCACTTTTCAAAGGGGCATTAAAACCATCTTGTTAAGCTTCTGTGACCTCCACGTCTTTTCCGAGGGGCATTAAAACCGTCTTGTTAAGCTACTGTGACCTCCACGTCTCTTCCGAGGGGCATTAAAACCGTCCTGTTAAGCTACTGTGACCTCTACGTCTCTTTCGAGGGGAATTAAACCATCTTGTTAAGCTACTGTGACCTCCACCACTTTTCCAAGGGGCATTAAAACCATCTTGTTAAGCTACTGTGACCTCCACGTCTCTTCCGAGGGGCATTAAAACCGTCCTGTTAAGCTACTGTGACCTCTACGTCTCTTTCGAGGGGAATTAAACCATCTTGTTAAGCTACTGTGACCTCCACCACTTTTCCAAGGGGCATTAAAACCATCTTGTTAAGCTACTGTGACCTCCACGTCTCTTCCGAGGGGCATTAAAACCGTCTTGTTAAGCTACTGTGACCTCCACGTCGCTTCCGAGGGGCACTAAAACCGTCCTGTTAAGCTACTGTGACCTCCACGTCTCTTTCGAGGGGAATTAAAACCGTCTTGTTAAGCTACTGTGACCTCCACCACTTTTCCAAGGAGCATTAAAATCGTCTTGTTAAGCTACTGTGACCTCCACGTCTCTTCCGAGGGGCATTAAAACCGTCTTTTTAAGCTGCTGTGACCTCCACGTCTCTTCCGAGGGGCATTAAAACTGTCTTGTTAAGCTACAGTGACCTCCACGTCTCTTCCGAGGGGACTTAAAACCGTCTTGTTAAGCTACTGTGACCTCCACGTCTCTTCCGAGGGGCATGAAAACCGTCTTGTTAAGCTACTGTGACCTCCACGTCTCTTCCGAGGGGCATTAAAACCGTCTTGTTAATCTACTGTGTCCTCCACATCTCTTTCGAAGGGCATTAAAACAGTCTTGATAAGATACTGTGACCTCTACCACTTTTCCAACGGGTATGAAAACCGTCTTGTTAAGCTTCTGTGACCTCCACCACTTTACCAAGGGGCATTAAAACCGTCTTGTTAAGCTACTGTGACCTCCACGTCTCTTCCGAGGGGCATTAAAACCGTCTTGTTAAGCTACTTTGACCTCCACATCTCTTCCGAGGGGCATTAAAACCGTCTTGTTAAGCTACTGTGACCTCCACGTCTCTTCCGAGGGGTATTAAAACTGTCTTGTTAAGCTACTGTGACCTCCACGTCTCTTCCAAGGGGCATTGAAAGCATCTTGTTAAACTACTGTGAACTCCACGTCTCTTCTGAGGGGCATTAAAACCATCTTGTTAAGCTACTGTGTCCTCCACGTATCTTTCGAAGGGAATTAAAACCGTCGTGTTAAGCTACTGTGACCTCCACCACTTTTCCAAGGGGCATTAAAACCATCTTGTTAAGCTACTGTGACCTCCTCGTCTCTTCCGAGGGGCATTAAAACCGTCTTGTTAAGCTAGTGTCCTCCACATCTCTTTCGAGGGGCATTAAAACAGTCTTGTTAAGCTACTGTGACCTCTACCACTTTTCCAAGGGGTATTAAAAGCGTCTTGTTAAGCTTCTGCGACCTCCACCACTTTACCAAGGGGCATTAAAACCGTCTTGTTAAGCTACTGTGACCTCCACGTCTCTTCTGAGGGGCATTAAAACCGTCTTGTTAAGCTACTGTGACCTCCACATCTCTTCCGAGGGGCATTAAAACCGTCTTGTTAAGCTACTGTGACCTCCACGTCTCTTCCGAGGGGCATTAAAACCGTCTTGTTAAGCTACTGTGACCTCCACCACTTTTCCAAGGGGCATTAAAACCGTCTTGTTAAGCTTCTGTGACCTCCACCACTTTTCCAAGGGGCATTAAAACCATCTTGTTAAGCTACTGTGACCTCCACGTCTCTTCCCAGGGGCATTAAAACCGTCTTGTTAAGCTACTGTGACCTCCACGTCTCTTCCGAGGGGCATTAAAACCGTCTTGTTAAGCTACTGTGACCTCCACGTCTCTTCCGAGTGGCATTAAAATCGTCTTGTTAAGCTACTGTGACCTCCACGTCTCTTCCGAGGGGCATTAAAGCCGTCTTGTTAAGCTACTGTGACCTCCACGTCTCTTCCGAGGGACATTAAAACTGTCTTGTTAAGCTACTGTGACCTCCACGTCTATTTTGAGGGGCATTAAAGAAGTCTTGTTAAGCTACTGTGACCTCCACGTCTCTTCCGAGGGGCATTAAAACCGTCTTGTTAAGCTACTGTGACCTCCTTGTCTCTTTCGAAGGGCATTAAAACAGTCTTGTTAAGCTACTGTGACCTCTACCACTTTTCCAAGGGCATTAAAACCGTCTTGTTAAGCTTCTGCGACCACCACCACTTTACCAAGGGTCATTAAAACCGTCTTGTTAAGCTACTGTGACCTCCACGTCTCTTCAGAGGGGCATTAAAACCGTCCTGTTAAGCTACTGTGACCTCTACGTCTCTTTCGAGGGGAATTAAACCATCTTGTTAAGCTACTGTGACCTCCACCACTTTTCCAAGGGGCATTAAAACCATCTTGTTAAGCTACTGTGACCTCCACGTCTCTTCCGAGGGGCATTAAAACCGTCTTGTTAAGCTACTGTGACCTCCACGTCGCTTCCGAGGGGAACTAAAACCGTCCTGTTAAGCTACTGTGACCTCCACGTCTCTTTCGAGGGGAATTAAAACCGTCTTGTTAAGCTACTGTGACCTCCACCACTTTTCCAAGGAGCATTAAAATCGTCTTGTTAAGCTACTGTGACCTCCACGTCTCTTCCGAGGGGCATTAAAACCGTCTTTTTAAGCTACTGTGACCTCCACGTCTCTTCCGAGTGGCATTAAAATCGTCTTGTTAAGCTACTGTGACCTCCACGTCTCTTCCGAGGGGCATTAAAACCGTCTTGTTAAGCTACTGTGACCTCCACGTCTCTTCCGAGGGACATTAAAACTGTCTTGTTAAGCTACTGTGACCTCCACGTCTATTTTGAGGGGCATTAAAGAAGTCTTGTTAAGCTACTGTGACCTCCACGTCTCTTCCGAGGGGCATTAAAACCGTCTTGTTAAGCTACTGTGACCTCCACGTCTCTTTCGAGGGGCATTAAAACAGTCTTGTTAAGCTACTGTGACCTCTACCACTTTTCCAAGGGCATTAAAACCGTCTTGCTAAGCTTCTGCGACCACCACCACTTTACCAAGGGTCATTAAAACCGTCTTGTTAAGCTACTGTGACCTCCACGTCTCTTCCGAGGGGCATTAAAACCGTCTTCTTAAGCTACTGTGAGCTCCACATCTCTTCCGAGGGGCATTAAAACCGTCTTGTTAAGCTACTGTGACCTCCACGTCTCTTACGAGGGGCATTAAAAGCGTCTTGTTAAGCTACTGTGACCTCCATGTCTCTTCCAAGTGGCATTAAAACCGTCCTGTTCAGTTACTGTGACCTCCACGTCTCTTTCGAGGGGAATTAAAACTGTCTTGTTAAGCTACTGTGAACTCCACCACTTTTCCAAGGGGCATTAAAATCATCTTGTTAAGCTACTGTGACCTCCACGTCTCTTCCGAGGGTCATTAAAACCGTCTTGTTAAGCTACTGTGACCTCCACATCTCTTCCGAGGGGCATTAAAACCGTCTTGTTAAGCTACTGTGACTTCCACGTCTCTTCTTAGGGGCATTAAACCGTCTTGTTAAGCTACTGTGACCTCCACGTCTCTTTCGAGGGGAATTAAAACCATATTGTTAAGCTACTGTGACCTCCACCACTTTTCAAAGGGGCATTAAAACCATCTTGTTAAGCTTCTGTGACCTCCACGTCTCTTTCGAGGGGCATTAAAATAGTCTTGTTAAGCTACTGTGACCTCTACCACTTTTCCAAGGGCATTAAAACCGTCTTGTTAAGCTTCTGCTACCTCCACCACTTTACCAAGGGTCATTAAAACCGTCTTGTTAAGCTTCTGTGACCTCCACGTCTCTTCCGAGGGGCATTAAAACCGTCCTGTTAAGCTACTGTGACCTCCACGTCTCTTTCGACGGGAATTAAAACCGTCTTGTTAAGCTACTGTGACCTCCACGTCTCTTCCGAGGGGCATTAAAACTGTCTTGTTAAGCTACTGTGACCTCCACGTCTATTTTGAGGGGCATTAAAGCCGTCTTGTTAAGCTACTGTGACCTCCACGTCTCTTCCGAGGGGCATTAAAACCGTCTTGTTAAGCTACTGTGTCCTCCACATCTCTTTCGAGGGGCATTAAAACAGTCTTGTTAAGCTACTGTGACCTCTACCACTTTTCCAAGGGCATTAAAACCGTCTTGTTAAGCTTCTGCGACCTCCACCACTTTACCAAGGGTCATTAAAACCGTCTTGTTAAGCTACTGTGACCTCCACGTCTCTTCCGAGGGGCATTAAAACCGTCTTGTTAAGCTACTGTGACCTCCACATCTCTTCCGAGGGGCATTAAAACCGTCTTGTTAAGCTACTGTGACTTCCACGTCTCTTCTTAGGGGCATTAAAACCGTCTTGTTAAGCTACTGTGACCTCCACGTCTCTTCCAAGGGGCATTAAAACCATCTTGTTAGACTACTGTGACCTCCATGTCTCTTCTGAGGGGCATTAAAACCATCTTGTTAAGCTACTGTGTCCTCCACGTCTCTTTCGAGGGGAATTAAAACCGTCTTGTTAAGCTACTGTGACCTCCACCACTTTTCAAAGGGGCATTTAAACCATCTTGTTAAGCTACTGTGACCTCCACGTCTCTTCCGAGGGGCATTAAAACCGTCTTGTTAAGCTACTGTGACCTCCACGTCTCTTCCGAGGGGCATTAAAACCGTCCTGTTAAGCTACTGTGACCTCCACGTCTCTTTCGAGGGGAATTAAACCGTCTTGTTAAGCTACTGTGACCTCCACCACTTTTCCAAGGGGCATTAAAACCATCTTGTTAAGCTACTGTGACCTCCACGTCTCTTCCAAGGGGCATTAAAACCGTCTTGTTAAGCTACTGTGACCTCCACCACTTTTCCAAGGGGCATTAAAACCATCTTGTTAAGCTACTGTGACCTCCACGTCTCTTCCGAGGGGCATTAAAACCGTCTTGTTAAGCTACTGTGACCTCCACGTCTCTTCCGAGGGGCATTAAAAGCGTACTGTTAAACTACTGTGACCTCCACGTCTCTTTCGAGGGGAATTAAAACCGTCTTGTTAAGCTACTGTGACCTCCACCACTTTTCCAAGGGGCATTAAAACCATCTTGTTAAGCTACTGTGACTAGTGTTGAGCCACCCCCGTAGTGTTCGGGTTCGGCTCGGTTCGTCGAACACCGGGATGTTCGAGGAACTGTTCGTCAAACTGTTCGTCGAACACCTTAGAACACCGTCGAACACCGTTAAAACCAATGGCAGGCAAACAAAAACACATAGGAACACATAGAAAACACCATCAAAGGTGTCCAAAAGCTGACAAACTGCTCAGAAGACGCTTTCTTTAAAAAAGCCGGCCGGCAATTCAGCAGCGGCATACACCGGTACCCGACAATTTAGACATGAAGGAATAGAGCATCACACATAGATTAGATAGATAGAAACATGTCAGTCACATATATATGTAGTACAGTGACAGTGTTGCTTACTGTACTTGTCTAAAGGATTTATTAAAAAATATAATAGTGTTTTCGTGCACCGTCTCTTTAAAAAAGCCGGCCGGCAATTCAGCAGCGGTACCCGACAATTTATAACAGACAGAATAGAGCTTCACACATAGATTAGATAGATAGAAACATGTCAGTCACATATATATGAAGTACTGTGACAGTGTTGCTTACTGTACTTGTCATTTACTGCAAAGAATTTATTTAAAAAAATAATAGTGTTTTCATGCACCGTCTTTTTAAAAAAGCCGGCTGGCAATTCAGCATCTGTACCCGACAATTTAGAATAGAAGGAATAGAGAATCACACATAGATTAGATAGATAGAAACATGTCAGCCACATATATACGAAGTACAGTGACAGTGTTGCTTACTGTACTTGTCATTTAGTGTAAAGGATTTATTAAAAAATATAATAGTGTTTTCGTGCACCGTCTCTTTAAAAAAGCCGGCCGGCAATTCAGCAGCGGTACCCGACAATTTATAACAGACAGAATAGAGCTTCACACATAGATTAGATAGATAGAAATATGTCAGTCACATATATATGAAGTACTGTGACAGTGTTGCTTACTGTACTTGTCATTTACTGCAAAGGATTTATTAAAAAAAATAATAGTGTTTTCATGCACCGTCTCTTTAAAAAAGCCGGCCGGCAATTCAGCATCTGTACCCGACAATTTATAACAGACAGAATAGAGCTTCACACATAGATTAGATAGATAGAAACATGTCAGTCACATATATAATAAGTACAGTGACAGTGTTGGTTACTGTACTTGTCATTTAGTATTAAAATAAAGGATTTATTATTAAAAAAAATTGGCGTGGGGTTCCCCGTAATTTTAGTCTCTAGCGGAGGTTAAGCAGACAGCTGGGGCAGATGTTTGAAGCCTGGGAAGGGGGTAATACCCACGGAGCTTCCCAGGCTACTAATATCAGCCCCCAGCTGAATACCTAGCCTTTACTAGCTATTAAAATGGAGGACCCCCCCAAAAAAATGACGTTGGGTCCCCCCTAATTTAATAGCTAGCAAAGGCTAGGCAGACAGCTGGGGGCTGATATTAATAGCCCAGGAAGGGAACCATGAATATTGGCCCCCTCCCAGGCTAGAAACACCAGCCCTCAGCCGCCCCAGAAATGGCGCATCCATAGGATGCGCCAATTCTGGCACTTAGCCTCGCTCTTCCACGCTGCCCTGGTGCGGTGGCAGGGGGTAATAGGGTTGGGGTTGATGTCAGCTTATAATGCCAGCTGACATCAAGCCCAGGTTAGTAATGGAGAGGCGTCTATAAGACACCCCCATTACTAACCCCATAGTCAAAGTTAAAAAAAAAACACAAACACCCAGAATAAAGTCCTTTAATTGAAATAAAGACACAATTCTTTATTGTTCTAAATTAAACCATACTTACCATCACGCCCATTCCAGCTGAAGCCAACGATCTCCTGCAATAAAAGAAAAATAATAAAGCAACCTCATCCTTACCTTTCCATGGTTCCCAGGACAGCTCCAGCTCTGCTACATCGAGATGACAGGCTGGACCGCAGCAGAACGCTGCCATCCAGCTTACCATGCCGCACACACTGAGAAGCGCAGGCATGCTTGCGCTCCTCAGTGTCTGACTGTGACGGCATCCAGATGAGCCGACAATGAACTCGGCTCACCTCATGTACGTCACTGACAGCGTGGGAAAATTCTCCTGCACTCAGCGCTTCAGCGTGAGAATTTTCCCACGCTGTCAGTGACGTGCATGAGGTGAGCTGAGTTCATTGGACATGACCTCGGCTCATCTGGATGCCGTCACAGCCAGACACTGAGTAGCGCAAGCATGCCTGCGCTTCTCAGTGTCTGCGGGATGACAGGCTGGATGGCAGCGTTCTGCTGCGGTCCAGCCTGTCATCTCGATGTAGCAGAGCTGAAGCTGTCGTGGGAGCCATGGAAAGGTAAGGATGATGTTGCTTTATTATTTTACTTTTATTGCAGGAGATCATTGGCTTCAGCTGGAATGGGCGTGGCGGTAAGTATGGTTTAATTTAGAACAATAAAGAATTGTGTGTTTATTTCAATTAAAGGACTTTTTTCTGGGTGTTTGTGTTTTTTTTAAATACTTTACTAGAAATTCATGGTGGTCATGTCTAATATTGGCGTGACCCCATGAATTTCGGGCTTAGGGCCAGCTGATAATGCCAAGCTGGCCTTAACCCCTTTATTACCCAGTGAGCCACCGCACCAGGGCCCTGGATGAGTTGGGTACAGCGCCAGAAGATGGCGCTTCTATGAATGCGCCATTTTCCGGGGCGGCTGCGGACTGCAATTTGCAGCGGGTGGGGCCCAGAAAGCTTGGGCCTCCCTGCGCTGCAGATTCCAGCCCCCAGCTGCCTAGTTGTACCTGGCTGGACACAAAAATAGGGCGAAGCTCCACGTATTTTTTTTTTAAATTCATGAAATTCATGGAATAATTAAGAAAAAAAGGGCTTCCCTATATTGTTGTGTCCGGCTAGGTACAAATAGGCAGCTGGTGGTTGGGAGCAGCCCGTTCCTGCCTGCTGTACCTGACTGGACACAAATATAGGGCGAAGCCCCACATCAATTTTTTTTTCATTATTTCATGAATTTCCTGAAATAATTTAAAAAAAATTGACGTGGGGCTTCGCCCTATATTTGTGTCCAGTCAGGTACAGCAGGCAGGAACGGGCTGCCCCCAACCACCAGCTGCCTATTTGTACCTGGCCAGACACAACAATATAGGGAAGCCCTTTTTTAAAAAAATTATTTCATGAAATAATTAAAAAAAAATTGACGTGGGGCTTCGCACTATATTTGTGTCCAGCCAGGTACAGCAGGCAGGGACGGGCTGCCCCCAACCACCAGCTGCCTATTTGTACCTGGTTGGACACAACAATATAGGGAAGCCCTTTTTTTCTTAATTATTCCATGAATTTCATGAAATAATTTAAAAAAAAAATGCGTGGGGCTTCGCCCTATTTTTGTGCCCAGCCAGGTACAACTAGGCAGCTGGGGGCTGGAATCTGCAGCGCAGGGAGGCCCAAGCTTTCTGGACCCCACCCGCTGCATATTGCAGTCCGCAGCCGCCCCGGAAAATGGCGCGTTCATAGAAGTGCCATCTTCTGGCGCTGTACCCAACTCATCCAGGGCCCTGGTGCGGTGGCTCACTGGGTAATAAAGGGGTTAAGGCCAGCTTGGCATTATCAGCTGGCCCTAAGCCCGAAATTCATGGGGTCACGTCAATATTAGACATGACCACCATGAATTTCTAGTAAAGTATTTAAAAAAACACAACACCCAGAATAAAGTCCTTTAATTGAAATAAACACACAATTCTTTATTGTTCTAAATTAAACCATACTTACCGTCACGCCCATTCCAGCTGAAGCCAATGTCTTGTGCAATAAAAGTAAAATAATAAAGCAACCTCATCCTTACCTTTCTATGGTTCCCACGACAGCTTCAGCTCTGCTACATCGAGATGACAGGCTGGACCGCAGCAGAACGCTGCCATCCAGCCTGTCATCCCGCGGACACTCAGAAGCGCAGGCATGCTTGCGCTCCTCAGTGTCTCGCTGTGACGGCATAAAGATGAGACAAGCTCATGTCCAATGAACTCGGCGCACCTCATGCACATCACTGACAGCGTGGGAGAATTCTCCTGCACTCAGCACTTCAGCGTGAAAATTCTCCCACGCTGTCAGTGACGTACATGAGGTCAGCTGAGTTCATTGGACATGAATGAGCTCACCTCATGCACTTCACTGACAGCGTGGGAAAATTCTCACGCTGAAGCGCTGAGTGCAGGAGAATTTTCCCACGCTGTCAGTGACGTGCATGAGGTGAGCTCATTCATGTCCAATGATCTCAGCTCACCTCATGCACGTCACTGACAGCGTGGGAAAATTCTCCTGCACTCAGCGCTACAGCGTGAGAATTCTCCCACGCTGTCAGTGACGTGCATGAGGTGAGCTCATTCATGTCCAATGAACTCAGCTGACCTCATGCACGTCACTGACAGCGTGGGAGAATTCTCACGCTGAAGTGCTGAGTGCAGGAGAATTCTCCCACGCTGTCAGTGACGTGCATGAGGTGCGCCGAGTTCATTGGACATGAACTCGTCTCATCTTTATGCTGTCACAGCCAGACACTGCAGAGCGCAAGCATGCCTGCGCTTCTCAGTGTCTGCGGGATGACAGGCTGGATGGCAGCGTTCTGCTGCGGTCCAGCCTGTTATCTCGATGTAGCAGAGCTGAAGCTGTCGTGGGAACCATGGAAAGGTAAGGATGAGGTTGCTTTATTATTTTTCTTTTATTGCAGGAGATCGTTGGCTTCAGCTGGAATGGGCGTGACGGTAAGTATGGTTTAATTTAGAACAATAAAGGAATGTGTCTTTATTTCAATTAAAGGACTTTATTCTGGGTGTTTGTGTTTTCTTTTAACTTTGACTATGGGGTTAGTAATGGGGGTGTCTTATAGACGCCTCTCCATTACTAACCTGGGCTTGATGTCAGCTGGCATTATAAGCTGACATCAACCCCAACCCTATTACCCCCTGCCACCGCACCAGGGCAGCGTGGAAGAGCGAGGCTAAGTGCCAGAATTGGCGCATCCTATGGATGCGCCATTTCTGGGGCGGCTGACGGCTGGTGTTTCTAGCCTGGGAGGGGGCCAATATTCATGGTTCCCTTCCTGGGCTATTAATATCAGCCCCCAGCTGTCTGCCTAGCCTTTGCTAGCTATTAAATTAGGGGGGACCCCACGTCATTTTTTTGGGGGGTCCCCCATTTTAATAGCTAGTAAAGGCTAGGTATTCAGCTGGGGGCTGATATTAGTAGTCTGGGAAGCTCCGTGGGTATTACCCCCTTCCCAGGCTTCAAACATCTGCCCCAGCTGTCTGCTTAACCTCCGCTAGAGACTAAAATTACGGGGAACCCCACGCCAATTTTTTTTAATAATAAATCCTTTATTTTAATACTAAATGACAAGTACAGTAACCAACACTGTCACTGTACTTATTATATATGTGACTGACATGTTTCTATCTATCTAATCTATGTGTGAAGCTCTATTCTGTCTGTTATAAATTGTCGGGTACAGATGCTGAATTGCCGGCCGGCTTTTTTAAAGAGACGGTGCATGAAAACACTATTATTTTTTTTAATAAATCCTTTGCAGTAAATGACAAGTACAGTAAGCAACACTGTCACAGTACTTCATATATATGTGACTGACATGTTTCTATCTATCTAATCTATGTGTGAAGCTCTATTCTGTCTGTTATAAATTGTCGGGGACCGCTGCTGAATTGCCGGCCGGCTTTTTTAAAGAGACGGTGCACGAAAACACTATTATATTTTTTAATAAATCCTTTACACTAAATGACAAGTACAGTAAGCAACACTGTCACTGTACTTCGTATATATGTGGCTGACATGTTTCTATCTATCTAATCTATGTGTGATTCTCTATTCCTTCTATTCTAAATTGTCGGGTACAGATGCTGAATTGCCGGCAGGCTTTTTTAAAGAGACGGTGCATGAAAACACTATTATATTTTTTAATAAATCCTTTACACTAAATGACAAGTACAGTAAGCAACACTGTCACTGTGCTTCTTATATGTGTGACTGACATGTTTCTATCTATCTAATCTATGTGTGATTCTCTATTCTTTCTGTTCTAAATTGTCGGGTACCGGTGTATGCCGCTGCTGAATTGCCGGCTTTTCATGTTTCACTGTGAGCACTGTTCCCATCGATTTGGGCAATCACTGTAATGCCACAACCACCATGGCTGTGGCATTACAGTGAGTGGCAGACAATCCCTGCATGATTGGTGCTCTAAATAGCGCCAGACATGCAGGACACGCTTTTGGTGCACGAACAGTTATCGAACATAACCTCGAACAGCCGAATTTTTTGCAAATCGTTCGGGTTCGTCGAACAACTCGAACACCGCCCAAAACAGCTCGAATTTGAGATTGGTGAACAGTTCTAGTCGAACACCGCTCATCTCTAACTGTGACCTCCACGTCTCTTCCCAGGGGCATTAAAATCGTCTTGTTAAGCTACTGTGACCTCCACGTCTCTTCCGAGGGGCATTAAAACCGTCTTGTTAAGCTACTGTGACCTCCACGTCTCTTCCGAGGGGCATTAAAATCGTCTTGTTAAGCTACTGTGACCTCCACGTCTCTTCCGAGGGGCATTAAAACCGTCTTGTTAAGCTACTGTGACCTCCACGTCTCTTCCGAGGGGCATTAAAACTGTCTTGTTAAGCTACAGTGACCTCCACGTCTATTTTGAGGGGCATTAAAGCCGTCTTGTTAAGCTACTGTGACCTCCACGTCTCTTCCTAGGGGCATTAAAACCGTCTTGTTAAGCTACTGTGTCCTCCACATCTCTTTCGAGGGGCATTAAAATAGTCTTGTTAAGCTACTGTGACCTCTACCACTTTTCCAAGGGCATTAAAACCGTCTTGTTAAGCTTCTGCGACCTCCACCACTTTACCAAGGGTCATTAAAACCGTCTTGTTAAGCTTCTGTGACCTCCACGTCTCTTCCGAGGGGCATGAAAACCGTCTTGTTAAGCTACTGTGAGCTCCACATCTCTTCCGAGGGGCATTAAAACCGTCTTGTTAAGCTACTGTGACCTCCACATCTCTTCCGAGGGGCATTAAAAGCGTCTTGTTAAGCTACTGTGACCTCCACGTCTCTTACAAGGGGCATTAAAACCGTCCTGTTAAGTTACTGTGACCTCCACGTCTCTTTCGAGGGGAATTAAAACTGTCTTGTTAAGCTACTGTGAACTCCACCACTTTTCCAAGGGGCATAAAAAACATCTTGTTAAGCTACTGTGACCTCCACGTCTCTTCCGAGGGGCATTAAAACCGTCTTGTTAAGCTACTGTGACCTCCACATCTCTTCCGACGGGCATTAAAACCGTCTTGTTAAGCTACTGTGACTTCCACGTCTCTTCTTAGGGGCATTAAAACCGTCTTGTTAAGCTACTGTGACCTCCACGTCTCTTCCAAGGGGCATTAAAACCATCTTGTTAAACTACTGTGACCTCCATGTCTCTTCTGAGGGGCATTAAAACCATCTTGTTAAGCTACTGTGTCCTCCACGTCTCTCTCGAGGGGAATTAAAACCGTCTTGTTAAGCTACTGTGACCTCCACCACTTTTCAAAGGGGCATTAAAACCATCTTGTTAAGCTACTGTGACCTCCATGTCTCTTCCGAGGGGCATTAAAACCGTCTTGTTAAGCTACTGTGACCTCCACGTCTCTTCCAAGGGGCATTAAAACCATCCTGTTAAGCTACTGTGACCTCCACGTCTCTTTCGAGGGGAATTAAACAGTCTTGTTAAGCTACTGTGACCTCCACCACTTTTCCAAGGGGCATTAAAACCGTCTTCTTAAGCTTCTGTGACCTCCACCACTTTTCCAAGGGGCATTAAAACCATCTTGTTAAGCTACTGTGACCTCCACGTCTCTTCCCAGGGGCATTAAAATCGTCTTGTTAAGCTACTGTGACCTCCACGTCTCTTCCGAGGGGCATTAAAACCGTCTTGTTAAGCTACTGTGACCTCCACGTCTCTTCCGAGTGGCATTAAAATCGTCTTGTTAAGCTACTGTGACCTCCACGTCTCTTCCGAGGGGCATTAAAACCGTCTTGTTAAGCTACTGTGACCTCCACGTCTCTTCCGAGGGACATTAAAACTGTCTTGTTAAGCTACTGTGACCTCCACGTCTATTTTGAGGGGCATGAAAGAAGTCTTGTTAAGCTACTGTGACCTCCACGTCTCTTCCGAGGGGCATTAAAACCGTCTTGTTAAGCTACTGTGACCTCCACGTCTCTTTCGAGGGGCATTAAAACAGTCTTGTTAAGCTACTGTGACCTCTACCACTTTTCCAAGGGCATTAAATCCGTCTTGTTAAGCCTCTGCGACCACCACCACTTTACCAAGGGTCATTAAAACCGTCTTGTTAAGCTACTGTGACCTCCACGTCTCTTCCGAGGGGCATTAAAACCGTCTTCTTAAGCTACTGTGAGCTCCACATCTCTTCCGAGGGGCATTAAAACCGTCTTGTTAAGCTACTGTGACCTCCACGTCTCTTCCGAGGGGCATTAAAAGCGTCTTGTTAAGCTACTGTGACCTCCATGTCTCTTCCAAGGGGCATTAAAACCGTCCTGTTAAGTTACTGTGACCTCCACGTCTCTTTCGAGGGGAATTAAAAATGTCTTGTTAAGCTACTGTGAACTCCACCACTTTTCCAATGGGCATTAAAATCATCTTGTTAAGCTACTGTGACCTCCACGTCTCTTCCGAGGGGCATTAAAACCGTCTTGTTAAGCTACTGTGACCTCCACATCTCTTCCGAGGGGCATTAAAACCATCTTGTTAAGCTGCTGTGACTTCCACGTCTCTTCTTAGGGGCATTAAAACCGTCTTGTTAAGCTACTGTGACCTCCACGTCTCTTCCAAGGGGCATTAAAACCATCTTGTTTAACTACTGTGACCTACATGTCTCTTCTGAGGGGCATTAAAACCATCTTGTTAAGCTACTGTGTCCTCCACGTCTCTTTCGAGGGGAATTAAAACCATATTGTTAAGCTACTGTGACCTCCACCACTTTTCAAAGGGGCATTAAAACCATCTTGTTAAGCTTCTGTGACCTCCACGTCTCTTTCGAGGGGCATTAAAATAGTCTTGTTAAGCTACTGTGACCTCTACCACTTTTCCAAGGGCATTAAAACCGTCTTGTTAAGCTTCTGCTACCTCCACCACTTTACCAAGGGTCATTAAAACCGTCTTGTTAAGCTTCTGTGACCTCCACGTCTCTTCCGAGGGGCATGAAAACCGTCTTGTTAAGCTACTGTGAGCGCCACATCTCTTCCGAGGGGCATTAAAACCGTCTTGTTAAGCTACTGTGACCTCCACATCTCTTCCGAGGGGCATTAAAAGCGTCTTGTTAAGCTACTGTGACCTCCACGTCTCTTACAAGGGGCCTTAAAACCGTCCTGTTAAGTTACTGTGACCTCCACGTCTCTTTCGAGGGGAATTAAAACTGTCTTGTTAAGCTACTGTGAACTCCACCACTTTTCCAAGGGGCATTAAAACCATCTTGTTAAGCTACTGTGACCTCCACGTCTCTTCCGAGGGGCATTAAAACCGTCTTGTTAAGCTACTGTGACCTCCACATCTCTTCCGAGGGGCATTAAAACCGTCTTGTTAAGCTACTGTGACTTCCACGTCTCTTCTTAGGGGCATTAAAACCGTCTTGTTAAGCTACTGTGACCTCCACGTCTCTTCCAAGGGGCATTAAAACCATCTTGTTAAACTACTGTGACCTCCATGT
This sequence comes from Phyllobates terribilis, assembly GCF_046119375.1. Classification (NCBI taxonomy): domain Eukaryota; kingdom Metazoa; phylum Chordata; class Amphibia; order Anura; family Dendrobatidae; genus Phyllobates; species Phyllobates terribilis. The sequence goes on along the minus strand of NW_027362761.1, from coordinate 774,718,685 downwards.
CTCTTCTGAGGGGCATTAAAACCATCTTGTTAAGCTACTGTGTCCTCCACGTCTCTCTCGAGGGGAATTAAAACCGTCTTGTTAAGCTACTGTGACCTCCACCACTTTTCAAAGGGGCATTAAAACCATCTTGTTAAGCTACTGTGACCTCCACGTCTCTTCCGAGGGGCATTAAAACCGTCTTGTTAAGCTACTGTGACCTCCACGTCTCTTCCCAGGGGCATTAAAATCGTCTTGTTAAGCTACTGTGACCTCCACGTCTCTTCCGAGGGGCATTAAAACCGTCTTGTTAAGCTACTGTGACCTCCACGTCTCTTCCGAGTGGCATTAAAATCGTCTTGTTAAGCTACTGTGACCTCCACGTCTCTTCCGAGGGGCATTAAAACCGTCTTGTTAAGCTACTGTGACCTCCACGTCTCTTCCGAGGGGCATTAAAACCGTCTTGTTAAGCTACTGTGACCTCCACGTCTCTTCCGAGGGGCATTAAAACCGTCTTGTTAAGCTACTGTGACCTCCACGTCTCTTCCAAGGGGCATTAAAACCGTCCTGTTAAGCTACTGTGACCTCCACGTCTCTTTCGAGGGGAATTAAACCGTCTTGTTAAGCTACTGTGACATCCACCACTTTTCCAAGGGGCATTAAAACCGTCTTCTTAAGCTTCTGTGACCTCCACCACTTTTCCAAGGGGCATTAAAACCATCTTGTTAAGCTACTGTGACCTCCACGTCTCTTCCCAGGGGCATTAAAATCGTCTTGTTAAGCTACTGTGACCTCCACGTCTCTTCCGAGGGGCATTAAAACCGTCTTGTTAAGCTACTGTGACCTCCACGTCTCTTCCAAGGGGCATTAAAACCGTCCTGTTAAGCTACTGTGACCTCCACGTCTCTTTCGAGGGGAATTAAACAGTCTTGTTAAGCTACTGTGACCTCCACCACTTTTCCAAGGGGCATTAAAACCGTCTTCTTAAGCTTCTGTGACCTCCACCACTTTTCCAAGGGGCATTAAAACCATCTTGTTAAGCTACTGTGACCTCCACGTCTCTTCCCAGGGGCATTAAAATCGTCTTGTTAAGCTACTGTGACCTCCACGTCTCTTCCGAAGGGCATTAAAACCGTCTTGTTAAGCTACTGTGACCTCCACGTCTCTTCCGAGTGGCATTAAAATCGTCTTGTTAAGCTACTGTGACCTCCACGTCTCTTCCGAGGGGCATTAAAACCGTCTTGTTAAGCTACTGTGACCTCCACGTCTCTTCCGAGGGACATTAAAACTGTCTTGTTAAGCTACTGTGACCTCCACGTCTATTTTGAGGGGCATGAAAGAAGTCTTGTTAAGCTACTGTGACCTCCACGTCTCTTCCGAGGGGCATTAAAACCGTCTTGTTAAGCTACTGTGACCTCCACGTCTCTTTCGAGGGGCATTAAAACAGTCTTGTTAAGCTACTGTGACCTCTACAACTTTTCCAAGGGCATTAAATCCGTCTTGTTAAGCCTCTGCGACCACCACCACTTTACCAAGGGTCATTAAAACCGTCTTGTTAAGCTACTGTGACCTCCACGTCTCTTCCGAGGGGCATTAAAACCGTCTTCTTAAGCTACTGTGAGCTCCACATCTCTTCCGAGGGGCATTAAAACCGTCTTGTTAAGCTACTGTGACCTCCACGTCTCTTCCGAGGGGCATTAAAAGCGTCTTGTTAAGCTACTGTGACCTCCATGTCTCTTCCAAGGGGCATTAAAACCGTCCTGTTAAGTTACTGTGACCTCCACGTCTCTTTCGAGGGGAATTAAAACTGTCTTGTTAAGCTACTGTGAACTCCACCACTTTTCCAATGGGCATTAAAATCATCTTGTTAAGCTACTGTGACCTCCACGTCTCTTCCGAGGGGCATTAAAACCGTCTTGTTAAGCTACTGTGACCTCCACATCTCTTCCGAGGGGCATTAAAACCATCTTGTTAAGCTACTGTGACTTCCACGTCTCTTCTTAGGGGCATTAAAACCGTCTTGTTAAGCTACTGTGACCTCCACGTCTCTTCCAAGGGGCACTAAAACCATCTTGTTTAACTACTGTGACCTACATGTCTCTTCTGAGGGGCATTAAAACCATCTTGTTAAGCTACTGTGTCCTCCACGTCTCTTTGGAGGGGAATTAAAACCATATTGTTAAGCTACTGTGACCTCCACCACTTTTCAAAGGGGCATTAAAACCATCTTGTTAAGCTTCTGTGACCTCCACGTCTCTTTCGAGGGGCATTAAAATAGTCTTGTTAAGCTACTGTGACCTCTACCACTTTTCCAAGGGCATTAAAACCGTCTTGTTAAGCTTCTGCTACCTCCACCACTTTACCAAGGGTCATTAAAACCGTCTTGTTAAGCTTCTGTGACCTCCACGTCTCTTCCGAGGGGCATGAAAACCGTCTTGTTAAGCTACTGTGAGCGCCACATCTCTTCCGAGGGGCATTAAAACCGTCTTGTTAAGCTACTGTGACCTCCACATCTCTTCCGAGGGGCATTAAAAGCGTCTTGTTAAGCTACTGTGACCTCCACGTCTCTTACAAGGGGCCTTAAAACCGTCCTGTTAAGTTACTGTGACCTCCACGTCTCTTTCGAGGGGAATTAAAACTGTCTTGTTAAGCTACTGTGAACTCCACCACTTTTCCAAGGGGCATTAAAACCATCTTGTTAAGCTACTGTGACCTCCACGTCTCTTCCGAGGGGCATTAAAACCGTCTTGTTAAGCTACTGTGACCTCCACATCTCTTCCGAGGGGCATTAAAACCGTCTTGTTAAGCTACTGTGACTTCCACGTCTCTTCTTAGGGGCATTAAAACCGTCTTGTTAAGCTACTGTGACCTCCACGTCTCTTCCAAGGGGCATTAAAACCATCTTGTTAAACTACTGTGACCTCCATGTCTCTTCTGAGGGGCATTAAAACCATCTTGTTAAGCTACTGTGTCCTCCACGTCTCTCTCGAGGGGAATTAAAACCGTCTTGTTAAGCTACTGTGACCTCCACCACTTTTCAAAGGGGCATTAAAACCATCTTGTTAAGCTACTGTGACCTCCACGTCTCTTCCGAGGGGCATTAAAACCGTCTTGTTAAGCTACTGTGACCTCCACGTCTCTTCCCAGGGGCATTAAAATCGTCTTGTTAAGCTACTGTGACCTCCACGTCTCTTCCGAGGGGCATTAAAACCGTCTTGTTAAGCTACTGTGACCTCCACGTCTCTTCCGAGTGGCATTAAAATCGTCTTGTTAAGCTACTGTGACCTCCACGTCTCTTCCGAGGGGCATTAAAACCGTCTTGTTAAGCTACTGTGACCTCCACGTCTCTTCCGAGGGACATTAAAACTGTCTTGTTAAGCTACTGTGACCTCCACGTCTATTTTGAGGGGCATGAAAGAAGTCTTGTTAAGCTACTGTGACCTCCACGTCTCTTCCGAGGGGCATTAAAACCGTCTTGTTAAGCTACTGTGACCTCCACGTCTCTTTCGAGGGGCATTAAAACAGTCTTGTTAAGCTACTGTGACCTCTACCACTTTTCCAAGGGCATTAAATCCGTCTTGTTAAGCCTCTGCGACCACCACCACTTTACCAAGGGTCATTAAAACCGTCTTGTTAAGCTACTGTGACCTCCACGTCTCTTCCGAGGGGCATTAAAACCGTCTTCTTAAGCTACTGTGAGCTCCACATCTCTTCCGAGGGGCATTAAAACCGTCTTGTTAAGCTACTGTGACCTCCACGTCTCTTCCGAGGGGCATTAAAAGCGTCTTGTTAAGCTACTGTGACCTCCATGTCTCTTCCAAGGGGCATTAAAACCGTCCTGTTAAGTTACTGTGACCTCCACGTCTCTTTCGAGGGGAATTAAAACTGTCTTGTTAAGCTACTGTGAACTCCACCACTTTTCCAATGGGCATTAAAATCATCTTGTTAAGCTACTGTGACCTCCACGTCTCTTCCGAGGGGCATTAAAACCGTCTTGTTAAGCTACTGTGACCTCCACATCTCTTCCGAGGGGCATTAAAACCATCTTGTTAAGCTACTGTGACTTCCACGTCTCTTCTTAGGGGCATTAAAACCGTCTTGTTAAGCTACTGTGACCTCCACGTCTCTTCCAAGGGGCATTAAAACCATCTTGTTTAACTACTGTGACCTACATGTCTCTTCTGAGGGGCATTAAAACCATCTTGTTAAGCTACTGTGTCCTCCACGTCTCTTTCGAGGGGAATTAAAACCATATTGTTAAGCTACTGTGACCTCCACCACTTTTCAAAGGGGCATTAAAACCATCTTGTTAAGCTTCTGTGACCTCCACGTCTCTTTCGAGGGGCATTCAAATAGTCTTGTTAAGCTACTGTGACCTCTACCACTTTTCCAAGGGCATTAAAACCGTCTTGTTAAGCTTCTGCGACCTCCACCACTTTACCAAGGGTCATTAAAACCGTCTTGTTAAGCTTCTGTGACCTCCACGTCTCTTCCGAGGGGCATGAAAACCGTCTTGTTAAGCTACTGTGAGCTCCACATCTCTTCCGAGGGGCATTAAAACCGTCTTGTTAAGCTACTGTGACCTCCACATCTCTTCCGAGGGGCATTAAAAGCGTCTTGTTAAGCTACTGTGACCTCCACGTCTCTTACAAGGGGCCTTAAAACCGTCCTGTTAAGTTACTGTGACCTCCACGTCTCTTTCGAGGGGAATTAAAACTGTCTTGTTAAGCTACTGTGAACTCCACCACTTTTCCAAGGGGCATTAAAACCATCTTGTTAAGCTACTGTGACCTCCACGTCTCTTCCGAGGGGCATTAAAACCGTCTTGTTAAGCTACTGTGACCTCCACATCTCTTCCGAGGGGCATTAAAACCGTCTTGTTAAGCTACTGTGACTTCCACGTCTCTTCTTAGGGGCATTAAAACCGTCTTGTTAAGCTACTGTGACCTCCACGTCTCTTCCAAGGGGCATTAAAACCATCTTATTAAACTACTGTGACCTCCATGTCTCTTCTGAGGGGCATTAAAACCATCTTGTTAAGCTACTGTGTCCTCCAGTCTCTCTCGAGGGGAATTAAAACCGTCTTGTTAAGCTACTGTGACCTCCACCACTTTTCAAAGGGGCATTAAAACCATCTTGTTAAGCTACTGTGACCTCCACGTCTCTTCCGAGGGGCATTAAAACCGTCTTGTTAAGCTACTGTGACCTCCACGTCTCTTCCAAGGGGCATTAAAACCGTCCTGTTAAGCTACTGTGACCTCCACGTCTCTTTCGAGGGGAATTAAACCGTCTTGTTAAGCTACTGTGACATCCACCACTTTTCCAAGGGGCATTAAAACCGTCTTCTTAAGCTTCTGTGACCTCCACCACTTTTCCAAGGGGCATTAAAACCATCTTGTTAAGCTACTGTGACCTCCACGTCTCTTCCCAGGGGCATTAAAATCGTCTTGTTAAGCTACTGTGACCTCCACGTCTCTTCCGAGGGGCATTAAAACCGTCTTGTTAAGCTACTGTGACCTCCACGTCTCTTCCAAGGGGCATTAAAACCGTCCTGTTAAGCTACTGTGACCTCCACGTCTCTTTCGAGGGGAATTAAACAGTCTTGTTAAGCTACTGTGACCTCCACCACTTTTCCAAGGGGCATTAAAACCGTCTTCTTAAGCTTCTGTGACCTCCACCACTTTTCCAAGGGGCATTAAAACCATCTTGTTAAGCTACTGTGACCTCCACGTCTCTTCCCAGGGGCATTAAAATCGTCTTGTTAAGCTACTGTGACCTCCACGTCTCTTCCGAAGGGCATTAAAACCGTCTTGTTAAGCTACTGTGACCTCCACGTCTCTTCCGAGTGGCATTAAAATCGTCTTGTTAAGCTACTGTGACCTCCACGTCTCTTCCGAGGGGCATTAAAACCGTCTTGTTAAGCTACTGTGACCTCCACGTCTCTTCCGAGGGACATTAAAACTGTCTTGTTAAGCTACTGTGACCTCCACGTCTATTTTGAGGGGCATGAAAGAAGTCTTGTTAAGCTACTGTGACCTCCACGTCTCTTCCGAGGGGCATTAAAACCGTCTTGTTAAGCTACTGTGACCTCCACGTCTCTTTCGAGGGGCATTAAAACAGTCTTGTTAAGCTACTGTGACCTCTACCACTTTTCCAAGGGCATTAAATCCGTCTTGTTAAGCCTCTGCGACCACCACCACTTTACCAAGGGTCATTAAAACCATCTTGTTAAGCTACTGTGACCTCCACGTCTCTTCCGAGGGGCATTAAAACCGTCTTCTTAAGCTACTGTGAGCTCCACATCTCTTCCGAGGGGCATTAAAACCGTCTTGTTAAGCTACTGTGACCTCCACGTCTCTTCCGAGGGGCATTAAAAGCGTCTTGTTAAGCTACTGTGACCTCCATGTCTCTTCCAAGGGGCATTAAAACCGTCCTGTTAAGTTACTGTGACCTCCACGTCTCTTTCGAGGGGAATTAAAACTGTCTTGTTAAGCTACTGTGAACTCCACCACTTTTCCAATGGGCATTAAAATCATCTTGTTAAGCTACTGTGACCTCCACGTCTCTTCCGAGGGGCATTAAAACCGTCTTGTTAAGCTACTGTGACCTCCACATCTCTTCCGAGGGGCATTAAAACCATCTTGTTAAGCTACTGTGACTTCCACGTCTCTTCTTAGGGGCATTAAAACCGTCTTGTTAAGCTACTGTGACCTCCACGTCTCTTCCAAGGGGCACTAAAACCATCTTGTTTAACTACTGTGACCTACATGTCTCTTCTGAGGGGCATTAAAACCATCTTGTTAAGCTACTGTGTCCTCCACGTCTCTTTGGAGGGGAATTAAAACCATATTGTTAAGCTACTGTGACCTCCACCACTTTTCAAAGGGGCATTAAAACCATCTTGTTAAGCTTCTGTGACCTCCACGTCTCTTCCGAGGGGCATTAAAACCGTCTTGTTAAGCTACTGTGACCTCCACGTCTCTTCCGAGTGGCATTAAAATCGTCTTGTTAAGCTACTGTGACCTCCACGTCTCTTCCGAGGGGCATTAAAACCGTCTTGTTAAGCTACTGTGACCTCCACGTCTCTTCCGAGGGACATTAAAACTGTCTTGTTAAGCTACTGTGACCTCCACGTCTATTTTGAGGGGCATGAAAGAAGTCTTGTTAAGCTACTGTGACCTCCACGTCTCTTCCGAGGGGCATTAAAACCGTCATGTTAAGCTACTGTGACCTCCACGTCTCTTTCGAGGGGCATTAAAACAGTCTTGTTAAGCTACTGTGACCTCTACCACTTTTCCAAGGGCATTTAAACCGTCTTGTTAAGCCTCTGCGACCACCACCACTTTACCAAGGGTCTTTAAAACCGTCTTGTTAAGCTACTGTGACCTCCACGTCTCTTCCGAGGGGCATTAAAACCGTCTTCTTAAGCTACTGTGAGCTCCACATCTCTTCCGAGGGGCATTAAAACCGTCTTGTTAAGCTACTGTGACCTCCACGTCTCTTCCGAGGGGCATTAAAAGCGTCTTGTTAAGCTACTGTGACCTCCATGTCTCTTCCAAGGGGCATTAAAACCGTCCTGTTAAGTTACTGTGACCTCCACGTCTCTTTCGAGGGGAATTAAAACTGTCTTGTTAAGCTACTGTGAACTCCATCACTTTTCCAATGGGCATTAAAATCATCTTGTTAAGCTACTGTGACCTCCACGTCTCTTCCGAGGGGCATTAAAACCGTCTTGTTAAGCTACTGTGACCTCCACATCTCTTCCGAGGGGCATTAAAACCATCTTGTTAAGCTACTGTGACTTCCACGTCTCTTCTTAGGGGCATTAAAACCGTCTTGTTAAGCTACTGTGACCTCCACGTCTCTTCCAAGGGGCATTAAAACCATCTTGTTTAACTACTGTGACCTACATGTCTCTTCTGAGGGGCATTAAAACCATCTTGTTAAGCTACTGTGTCCTCCACGTCTCTTTCGAGGGGAATTAAAACCATATTGTTAAGCTACTGTGACCTCCACCACTTTTCAAAGGGGCATTAAAACCATCTTGTTAAGCTTCTGTGACCTCCACGTCTCTTCCGAGGGGCATTAAAACCGTCTTGTTAAGCTACTGTGACCTCCACGTCTCTTCCGAGGGGCATTGAAACCGTCCTGTTAAGCTACTGTGACCTCTACGTCTCTTTCGAGGGGAATTAAACCATATTGTTAAGCTACTGTGACCTCCACCACTTTTCCAAGGGGCATTAAAACCATCTTGTTAAGCTACTGTGACCTCCACGTCTCTTCCGAGGGGCATTAAAACCGTCTTGTTAAGCTACTGTGACCTCCACGTCTCTTCCGAGGGGCATTAAAACCATCTTGTTAAGCTACTGTGACCGCCACGTCTCTTCCGAGGGGCATTAAAACCGTCTTGTTAAGCTACTGTCACCTCCACGTCTCTTTCGAGGGGCATTAAAACCGTCTTGTTAAGCTACTGTGACCACCACTTTTCCAAGCGGCATTAAAACCGTCTTGTTAAGCTACTGTGACCTCCACGTCTCTTCCGAGGGGCACTAAAACCGTCCTGTTAAGCTACTGTGACCTCCACGTCTCTTTCGAGGGGAATTAAAACCGTCTTGTTAAGCTACTGTGACCTCCACCACTTTTCCAAGGAGCATTAAAATAGTCTTGTTAAGCTACTGTGACCTCCACGTCTCTTCCCAGGGGCAATAAAACCGTCTTGTTAAGCTACTGTGACCTTCACGTCTCTTCCGAGGGGCATTAAAACCATCTTGTTAAGCTACTGTGACCGCCACGTCTCTTCCGAGGGGCATTAAAACCGTCTTGTTAAGCTACTGTGACCTCCACGTCTCTTTCGAGGTGCATTAAAACCGTCTTGTTAAGCTACTGTGACCACCACTTTTCCAAGGGGCATTAAAACCGTCTTGTTAAGCTACTGGGACCTCCAAGTTTCTTCCGAGGTGCATTAAAACTGTCTTGTTAAGCTACTGTGACCTCCACCACTTTTCCGAGGGGCATTAAAACCGTCTTGTTAAGCTTCTGCGACCTCCACCTCTTTACCAAGGGGCATTAAGACTGTCTTTTTAAGCTACTGTGACCTCCACGTCTCTTCCGAGGGGCATTAAAACCGTTTTGTTAATCTACTGTGACCTCCACGTCTCTTCGGAGGGGTATTAAAACCGTCTTGTTAAGCTACTTTGACCTCCACGTCTCTTCCGAGGGGCATTAAAACCGTCTTGTTAAGCTACTGTGACCTCCATGTCTCTTTCGAGGGGCATTAAAACCATCTTGTTAAGCTACTGTGACCTCCACGTCTCTTCCGAGGGGCATTAAAACCATCTTGTTAAGCTACTGTGACCTCCATGTCTCTTCCAAGGGGCACTAAAACCGTCCTGTTAAGTTACTGTGACCTCCACGTCTCTTTCGAGGGGAATTAAAACTGTCTTGTTAAGCTACTGTGAACTCCACCAGTTTTCCAAGGGGCATTAAAATCATCTTGTTAAGCTACTGTGACCTCCACGTCTCCTCCGAGGGGCATTAAAAACGTCTTGTTAAGCTACTGTGACCTCCACATCTCTTCCGAGGGGCATTAAAACCGTCTTGTTAAGCTACTGTGACTTCCACGTCTCTTCTTAGGGGCATTAAAACCGTCTTGTTAAGCTACTGTGACCTCCACGTCTCTTCCAAGGGGCATTAAAACCATCTTGTTTAACTACTGTGACCTCCATGTCTCTTCTGAGGGGCATTAAAACCATCTTATTAAGCTACTGTGTCCTCCACGTCTCTTTCGAGGGGAATTAAAACCATATTGTTAAGCTACTGTGACCTCCACCACTTTTCAAAGGGGCATTAAAACCATCTTGTTAAGCTTCTGTGACCTCCACGTCTCTTCCGAGGGGCATTAAAACCGTCTTGTTAAGCTACTGTGACCTCCACGTCTCTTCCGAGGGGCATTAAAACCGTCCTGTTAAGCTACTGTGACCTCTACGTCTCTTTCGAGGGGAATTAAACCATCTTGTTAAGCTACTGTGACCTCCACCACTTTTCCAAGGGGCATTAAAACCATCTTGTTAAGCTACTGTGACCTCCACGTCTCTTCCGAGGGGCATTAAAACCGTCTTGTTAAGCTACTGTGACCTCCACGTCTCTTCCGAGGGGCATTAAAACCATCTTGTTAAGCTACTGTGACCGCCACGTCTCTTCCGAGGGGCATTAAAACTGTCTTGTTAAGCTACTGTCACCTCCACGTCTCTTTCGAGGGGCATTAAAACCGTCTTGTTAAGCTACTGTGACCACCACTTTTCCAAGGGGCATTAAAACCGTCTTGTTAAGCTACTGTGACCTCCACGTCTCTTCCGAGGGGCACTAAAACCGTCATGTTAAGCTACTGTGACCTCCACGTCTCTTTCGAGGGGAATTAAAACCGTCTTGTTAAGCTACTGTGACCTCCACCACTTTTCCAAGGAGCATTAAAACCGTCTTGTTAAGCTTCTGCGACCTCCACCTCTTTACCAAGGGGCATTAAGACTGTCTTTTTAAGCTACTGTGACCTCCACGTCTCTTCCGAGGGGCATTTAAACCGTTTTGTTAATCTACTGTGACCTCCACGTCTCTTCGGAGGGGTATTAAAACCGTCTAGTTAAGCTACTTTGACCTCCACGTCTCTTCCGAGGGGCATTAAAACCGTCTTGTTAAGCTACTGTGACCTCCATGTCTCTTTCGAGGGGCATTAAAACCATCTTGTTAAGCTACTGTGACCTCCACGTCTCTTCCAAGGGGCATTAAAACCGTCTTGTTGAGCTACTGGGACCTCCACGTCTCTTCCGAGGGGCATTAAAACCGTCTTGTTAAGCTACTGTGACCTCTACGTCTTTTCTAAGGGGCATTAAAACCGTCTTGTTAAGCTAATGTGACCTCCACCACATTTCCAAGGGGCATTAAAACCGTCTTGTTAAGCTTCTGCGACCTCCACCACTTTACCAAGGGGCAATAAAACCGTCTTGTTAAGCTACTGTGACCTCCGCGTCTCTTCCTAGGGGCATTAAAACCGTTTTGTTAAGCTACTGTGACCTCCACGTCTCTTCCGAGGGGCATTAAAATCGTCTTGTTAAGCTACTGTGACCTCCACGTCTCTTCCGAGGGGCATTAAAACCGTCTTGTTAAGCTACTGTGACCTCCACGTCTCTTCCGAGGGGCATTAAAACCGTCTTGTTAAGCTACTGTGACCTCCACGTCTCTTCCGAGGGGCATTAAAACCGTCTTGTTAAGCTACTGTGACCTCCACGTCTCTTCTGAGGGGCATTAAAACCGTCTTGTTAAGCTACTCTGACCTCCACCACTTTTCCAAGGGGCATTAAAACCGTCTTGTTAAGCTTCTGCGACCTCCACCACTTTACCAAGGGGCATTAAAACCGTCTTGTTAAGCTACTGTGACCTCCACGTCTCTTCCGAGGGGCATTAAAACCGTTTTGTTAAGCTACTGTGACCTCCACGTCTCTTCCGAGGGCATTAAAATCGTCTTGTTAAGCTACTGTGACCTCCACGTCTCTTCCGAGGGGCATTAAAACCGTCTTGTTAAGCTACTGTGACCTCCACGTCTCTTCCGAGGGGCATTAAAACCGTCTTGTTAAGCTACTGTGACCTCCACGTCTCTTCCGAGGGGCATTAAAACCGTCTTGTTAAGCTACTGTGACCTCCACGTCTCTTCCGAGGGGCATTAAAACCGTCTTGTTAAGCTACTGTGACCTCCACGTCTATTTTGAGGGGCATTAAAGCCGTCTTGTTAAGCTACTGTGACCTCCACGTCTCTTCCGAAGGGCATTAAAAACGTCTTGTTAAGCTACTGTGACCTCCACGTCTCTTCCAAGGGGCATTAAAACCATCTTGTTAGACTACTGTGACCTCCACGTCTCTTCTGAGGGGCATTAAAACCATCTTGTTAAGCTACTGTGTCCTCCACGTCTCTTCCGAGGGGCATTAAAACCGTCTTGTTAAGCTACTGTGACCTCCATGTCTCTTCTGAGCGGCATTAAAACCGTCTTGTTAAGCTACTGTGACCTCCACCACCTTTCCAAGGGGCATTAAAACCGTCTTGTTAAGCTTATGCGACCTCCACCACTTTACCAAGGGGCATTAAAACAGTCTTGTTAAGCTACTGTGACCTCCAAGTCTCTTCCGAGGGGCATTAAAATCGTTTTGCTAAGCTACTGTGACCTCCACGTCTCTTCCGAGGGGCAGTAAAACCGTCTTGTTAAGCTACTGTGACCTACACGTCTATTTTGAGGGGCATTAAAGCCGTCTTCTTAAGCTACTGTGACCTCCACGTCTCTTCCAAGGGGCATTAAAACCATCTTGTTTAACTACTGTGACCTACATGTCTCTTCTGAGGGGCATTAAAACCATCTTGTTAAGCTACTGTGTCCTCCACGTCTCTTTCGAGGGGAATTAAAACCATATTGTTAAGCTACTGTGACCTCCACCACTTTTCAAAGGGGCATTAAAACCATCTTGTTAAGCTTCTGTGACCTCCACGTCTCTTTCGAGGGGCATTAAAATAGTCTTGTTAAGCTACTGTGACCTCTACCACTTTTCCAAGGGCATTAAAACCGTCTTGTTAAGCTTCTGCGACCTCCACCACTTTACCAAGGGTCATTAAAACCGTCTTGTTAAGCTTCTGTGACCTCCACGTCTCTTCCGAGGGGCATGAAAACCGTCTTGTTAAGCTACTGTGAGCTCCACATCTCTTCCGAGGGGCATTAAAACCGTCTTGTTAAGCTACTGTGACCTCCACATCTCTTCCGAGGGGCATTAAAAGCGTCTTGTTAAGCTACTGTGACATCCACGTCTCTTACAAGGGGCCTTAAAACCGTCCTGTTAAGTTACTGTGACCTCCACGTCTCTTTCGAGGGGAATTAAAACTGTCTTGTTAAGCTACTGTGAACTCCACCACTTTTCCAAGCGGCATTAAAACCATCTTGTTAAGCTACTGTGACCTCCACGTCTCTTCCGAGGGGCATTAAAACCGTCTTGTTAAGCTACTGTGACCTCCACATCTCTTCCGAGGGGCATTAAAACCGTCTTGTTAAGCTACTGTGACTTCCACGTCTCTTCTTAGGGGCATTAAAACCGTCTTGTTAAGCTACTGTGACCTCCACGTCTCTTCCAAGGGGCATTAAAACCATCTTGTTAAACTACTGTGACCTCCATGTCTCTTCTGAGGGGCATTAAAACCATCTTGTTAAGCTACTGTGTCCTCCAGTCTCTCTCGAGGGGAATTAAAACCGTCTTGTTAAGCTACTGTGACCTCCACCACTTTTCAAAGGGGCATTAAAACCATCTTGTTAAGCTACTGTGACCTCCACGTCTCTTCCGAGGGGCATTAAAACCGTCTTGTTAAGCTACTGTGACCTCCACGTCTCTTCCAAGGGGCATTAAAACCGTCCTGTTAAGCTACTGTGACCTCCACGTCTCTTTCGAGGGGAATTAAACCGTCTTGTTAAGCTACTGTGACATCCACCACTTTTCCAAGGGGCATTAAAACCGTCTTCTTAAGCTTCTGTGACCTCCACCACTTTTCCAAGGGGCATTAAAACCATCTTGTTAAGCTACTGTGACCTCCACGTCTCTTCCCAGGGGCATTAAAATCGTCTTGTTAAGCTACTGTGACCTCCACGTCTCTTCCGAGGGGCATTAAAACCGTCTTGTTAAGCTACTGTGACCTCCACGTCTCTTCCGAGTGGCATTAAAATCGTCTTGTTAAGCTACTGTGACCTCCACGTCTCTTCCGAGGGGCATTAAAACCGTCTTGTTAAGCTACTGTGACCTCCACGTCTCTTCCGAGGGACATTAAAACTGTCTTGTTAAGCTACTGTGACCTCCACGTCTATTTTGAGGGGCATGAAAGAAGTCTTGTTAAGCTACTGTGACCTCCACGTCTCTTCCGAGGGGCATTAAAACCGTCATGTTAAGCTACTGTGACCTCCACGTCTCTTTCGAGGGGCATTAAAACAGTCTTGTTAAGCTACTGTGACCTCTACCACTTTTCCAAGGGCATTTAAACCGTCTTGTTAAGCCTCTGCGACCACCACCACTTTACCAAGGGTCTTTAAAACCGTCTTGTTAAGCTACTGTGACCTCCACGTCTCTTCCGAGGGGCATTAAAACCGTCTTCTTAAGCTACTGTGAGCTCCACATCTCTTCCGAGGGGCATTAAAACCGTCTTGTTAAGCTACTGTGACCTCCACGTCTCTTCCGAGGGGCATTAAAAGCGTCTTGTTAAGCTACTGTGACCTCCATGTCTCTTCCAAGGGGCATTAAAACCGTCCTGTTAAGTTACTGTGACCTCCACGTCTCTTTCGAGGGGAATTAAAACTGTCTTGTTAAGCTACTGTGAACTCCATCACTTTTCCAATGGGCATTAAAATCATCTTGTTAAGCTACTGTGACCTCCACGTCTCTTCCGAGGGGCATTAAAACCGTCTTGTTAAGCTACTGTGACCTCCACATCTCTTCCGAGGGGCATTAAAACCATCTTGTTAAGCTACTGTGACTTCCACGTCTCTTCTTAGGGGCATTAAAACCGTCTTGTTAAGCTACTGTGACCTCCACGTCTCTTCCAAGGGGCATTAAAACCATCTTGTTTAACTACTGTGACCTACATGTCTCTTCTGAGGGGCATTAAAACCATCTTGTTAAGCTACTGTGTCCTCCACGTCTCTTTCGAGGGGAATTAAAACCATATTGTTAAGCTACTGTGACCTCCACCACTTTTCAAAGGGGCATTAAAACCATCTTGTTAAGCTTCTGTGACCTCCACGTCTCTTCCGAGGGGCATTAAAACCGTCTTGTTAAGCTACTGTGACCTCCACGTCTCTTCCGAGGGGCATTGAAACCGTCCTGTTAAGCTACTGTGACCTCTACGTCTCTTTCGAGGGGAATTAAACCATATTGTTAAGCTACTGTGACCTCCACCACTTTTCCAAGGGGCATTAAAACCATCTTGTTAAGCTACTGTGACCTCCACGTCTCTTCCGAGGGGCATTAAAACCGTCTTGTTAAGCTACTGTGACCTCCACGTCTCTTCCGAGGGGCATTAAAAATATCTTGTTAAGGTACTGTGACCGCCACGTCTCTTCCGAGGGGCATTAAAACCGTCTTGTTAAGCTACTGTCACCTCCACGTCTCTTTCGAGGGGCATTAAAACCGTCTTGTTAAGCTACTGTGACCACCACTTTTCCAAGCGGCATTAAAACCGTCTTGTTAAGCTACTGTGACCTCCACGTCTCTTCCGAGGGGCACTAAAACCGTCCTGTTAAGCTACTGTGACCTCCACGTCTCTTTCGAGGGGAATTAAAACCGTCTTGTTAAGCTACTGTGACCTCCACCACTTTTCCAAGGAGCATTAAAATAGTCTTGTTAAGCTACTGTGACCTCCACGTCTCTTCCCAGGGGCATTAAAACCGTCTTGTTAAGCTACTGTGACCTTCACGTCTCTTCCGAGGGGCATTAAAACCATCTTGTTAAGCTACTGTGACCGCCACGTCTCTTCCGAGGGGCATTAAAACCGTCTTGTTAAGCTACTGTGACCTCCACGTCTCTTTCGAGGTGCATTAAAACCGTCTTGTTAAGCTACTGTGACCACCACTTTTCCAAGGGGCATTAAAACCGTCTTGTTAAGCTACTGGGACCTCCAAGTTTCTTCCGAGGTGCATTAAAACTGTCTTGTTAAGCTACTGTGACCTCCACCACTTTTCCGAGGGGCATTAAAACCGTCTTGTTAAGCTTCTGCGACCTCCACCTCTTTACCAAGGGGCATTAAGACTGTCTTTTTAAGCTACTGTGACCTCCACGTCTCTTCCGAGGGGCATTAAAACCGTTTTGTTAATCTACTGTGACCTCCACGTCTCTTCGGAGGGGTATTAAAACCGTCTTGTTAAGCTACTTTGACCTCCACGTCTCTTCCGAGGGGCATTAAAACCGTCTTGTTAAGCTACTGTGACCTCCATGTCTCTTTCGAGGGGCATTAAAACCATCTTGTTAAGCTACTGTGACCTCCACGTCTCTTCCGAGGGGCATTAAAACCATCTTGTTAAGCTACTGTGACCTCCATGTCTCTTCCAAGGGGCACTAAAACCGTCCTGTTAAGTTACTGTGACCTCCACGTCTCTTTCGAGGGGAATTAAAACTGTCTTGTTAAGCTACTGTGAACTCCACCAGTTTTCCAAGGGGCATTAAAATCATCTTGTTAAGCTACTGTGACCTCCACGTCTCCTCCAAGGGGCATTAAAAACGTCTTGTTAAGCTACTGTGACCTCCACATCTCTTCCGAGGGGCATTAAAACCGTCTTGTTAAGCTACTGTGACTTCCACGTCTCTTCTTAGGGGCATTAAAACCGTCTTGTTAAGCTACTGTGACCTCCACGTCTCTTCCAAGGGGCATTAAAACCATCTTGTTTAACTACTGTGACCTCCATGTCTCTTCTGAGGGGCATTAAAACCATCTTATTAAGCTACTGTGTCCTCCACGTCTCTTTCGAGGGGAATTAAAACCATATTGTTAAGCTACTGTGACCTCCACCACTTTTCAAAGGGGCATTAAAACCATCTTGTTAAGCTTCTGTGACCTCCACGTCTCTTCCGAGGGGCATTAAAACCGTCTGGTTAAGCTACTGTGACCTCCACGTCTCTTCCGAGGGGCATTAAAACCGTCCTGTTAAGCTACTGTGACCTCTACGTCTCTTTCGAGGGGAATTAAACCATCTTGTTAAGCTACTGTGACCTCCACCACTTTTCCAAGGGGCATTAAAACCATCTTGTTAAGCTACTGTGACCTCCACGTCTCTTCCGAGGGGCATTAAAACCGTCTTGTTAAGCTACTGTGACCTCCACGTCTCTTCCGAGGGGCATTAAAACCATCTTGTTAAGCTACTGTGACCGCCACGTCTCTTCCGAGGGGCATTAAAACTGTCTTGTTAAGCTACTGTCACCTCCACGTCTCTTTCGAGGGGCATTAAAACCGTCTTGTTAAGCTACTGTGACCACCACTTTTCCAAGGGGCATTAAAACCGTCTTGTTAAGCTACTGTGACCTCCACGTCTCTTCCGAGGGGCACTAAAACCGTCATGTTAAGCTACTGTGACCTCCACGTCTCTTTCGAGGGGAATTAAAACCGTCTTGTTAAGCTACTGTGACCTCCACCACTTTTCCAAGGAGCATTAAAACCGTCTTGTTAAGCTTCTGCGACCTCCACCTCTTTACCAAGGGGCATTAAGACTGTCTTTTTAAGCTACTGTGACCTCCACGTCTCTTCCGAGGGGCATTTAAACCGTTTTGTTAATCTACTGTGACCTCCACGTCTCTTCGGAGGGGTATTAAAACCGTCTAGTTAAGCTACTTTGACCTCCACGTCTCTTCCGAGGGGCATTAAAACCGTCTTGTTAAGCTACTGTGACCTCCATGTCTCTTTCGAGGGGCATTAAAACCATCTTGTTAAGCTACTGTGACCTCCACGTCTCTTCCAAGGGGCATTAAAACCGTCTTGTTGAGCTACTGGGACCTCCACGTCTCTTCCGAGGGGCATTAAAACCGTCTTGTTAAGCTACTGTGACCTCTACGTCTTTTCTAAGGGGCATTAAAACCGTCTTGTTAAGCTAATGTGACCTCCACCACATTTCCAAGGGGCATTAAAACCGTCTTGTTAAGCTTCTGCGACCTCCACCACTTTACCAAGGGGCAATAAAACCGTCTTGTTAAGCTACTGTGACCTCCGCGTCTCTTCCTAGGGGCATTAAAACCGTTTTGTTAAGCTACTGTGACCTCCACGTCTCTTCCGAGGGGCATTAAAATCGTCTTGTTAAGCTACTGTGACCTCCACGTCTCTTCCGAGGGGCATTAAAACCGTCTTGTTAAGCTACTGTGACCTCCACGTCTCTTCCGAGGGGCATTAAAACCGTCTTGTTAAGCTACTGTGACCTCCACGTCTCTTCCGAGGGGCATTAAAACCGTCTTGTTAAGCTACTGTGACCTCCACGTCTCTTCTGAGGGGCATTAAAACCGTCTTGTTAAGCTACTCTGACCTCCACCACTTTTCCAAGGGGCATTAAAACCGTCTTGTTAAGCTTCTGCGACCTCCACCACTTTACCAAGGGGCATTAAAACCGTCTTGTTAAGCTACTGTGACCTCCACGTCTCTTCCGAGGGGCATTAAAACCGTTTTGTTAAGCTACTGTGACCTCCACGTCTCTTCCGAGGGCATTAAAATCGTCTTGTTAAGCTACTGTGACCTCCACGTCTCTTCCGAGGGGCATTAAAACCGTCTTGTTAAGCTACTGTGACCTCCACGTCTCTTCCGAGGGGCATTAAAACCGTCTTGTTAAGCTACTGTGACCTCCACGTCTCTTCCGAGGGGCATTAAAACCGTCTTGTTAAGCTACTGTGACCTCCACGTCTCTTCCGAGGGGCATTAAAACCGTCTTGTTAAGCTACTGTGACCTCCACGTCTATTTTGAGGGGCATTAAAGCCGTCTTGTTAAGCTACTGTGACCTCCACGTCTCTTCCGAAGGGCATTAAAAACGTCTTGTTAAGCTACTGTGACCTCCACGTCTCTTCCAAGGGGCATTAAAACCATCTTGTTAGACTACTGTGACCTCCACGTCTCTTCTGAGGGGCATTAAAACCATCTTGTTAAGCTACTGTGTCCTCCACGTCTCTTCCGAGGGGCATTAAAACCGTCTTGTTAAGCTACTGTGACCTCCATGTCTCTTCTGAGCGGCATTAAAACCGTCTTGTTAAGCTACTGTGACCTCCACCACCTTTCCAAGGGGCATTAAAACCGTCTTGTTAAGCTTATGCGACCTCCACCACTTTACCAAGGGGCATTAAAACAGTCTTGTTAAGCTACTGTGACCTCCAAGTCTCTTCCGAGGGGCATTAAAATCGTTTTGCTAAGCTACTGTGACCTCCACGTCTCTTCCGAGGGGCAGTAAAACCGTCTTGTTAAGCTACTGTGACCTACACGTCTATTTTGAGGGGCATTAAAGCCGTCTTCTTAAGCTACTGTGACCTCCACGTCTCTTCCGAGGGGCATTAAAACCGTCTTGTTAAGCTACTGTGACCTTCACGTCTCTTCTGAGGGGCATTAAAACCGTCTTGTTAAGCTACTGTGACCTCCACCACTTTTCCAAGGGGCATTAAAAGCATCTTGTTAAGCTTCTGCGACCTCCACCACTTTACCAAGGGGCGTTAAAACCGTCTTGTTAAGCTACTGTGACCTCCACGTCTCTTCCGAGGGGCATTAAAACCGTTTTATTAAGCTACTGTGACCTCCACGTCTCTTCCGAGGGGCGTTAAAATCGTCTTGTTAAGCTACTGTGACCTCCACGTCTCTTCCGAGGGGCATTAAAACCGTCTTGTTAAGCTACTGTGACCTCCACATCTCTTCCGAGGGGCATTAAAACCGTCTTGTTAAGCTACTGTGACTTCCACGTCTCTTCTTAGGGGCATTAAAACCGTCTTGTTAAGCTACTGTGACCTCCACGTCTCTTCCAAGGGGCATTAAAACCATCTTGTTTAACTACTGTGACCTACATGTCTCTTCTGAGGGGCATTAAAACCATCTTGTTAAGCTACTGTGTCCTCCACGTCTCTTTCGAGGGGAATTAAAACCATATTGTTAAGCTACTGTGACCTCCACCACTTTTCAAAGGGGCATTAAAACCATCTTGTTAAGCTTCTGTGACCTCCACGTCTCTTCCGAGGGGCATTAAAACCGTCTTGTTAAGCTACTGTGACCTCCACGTCTCTTCCGAGGGGCATTAAAACCGTCCTGTTAAGCTACTGTGACCTCTACGTCTCTTTCGAGGGGAATTAAACCATCTTGTTAAGCTACTGTGACCTCCACCACTTTTCCAAGGGGCATTAAAACCATCTTGTTAAGCTACTGTGACCTCCACGTCTCTTCCGAGGGGCATTAAAACCGTCTTGTTAAGCTACTGTGACCTCCACGTCTCTTCCGAGGGGAATTAAAACCATCTTGTTAAGCTACTGTGACCGCCACGTCTCTTCCGAGGGGCATTAAAACCGTCTTGTTAAGCTACTGTCACCTCCACGTCTCTTTCGAGGGGCATTAAAACCGTCTTGTTAAGCTACTGTGACCACCACTTTTCCAAGCGGCATTAAAACCGTCTTGTTAAGCTACTGTGACCTCCACGTCTCTTCCGAGGGGCACTAAAACCGTCCTGTTAAGCTACTGTGACCTCCACGTCTCTTTCGAGGGGAATTAAAACCGTCTTGTTAAGCTACTGTGACCTCCACCACTTTTCCAAGGAGCATTAAAATAGTCTTGTTAAGCTACTGTGACCTCCACGTCTCTTCCCAGGGGCATTAAAACCGTCTTGTTAAGCTACTGTGACCTTCACGTCTCTTCCGAGGGGTATTAAAACCATCTTGTTAAGCTACTGTGACCGCCACGTCTCTTCCGAGGGGCATTAAAACCGTCTTGTTAAGCTACTGTGACCTCCACGTCTCTTTCGAGGTGCATTAAAACCGTCTTGTTAAGCTACTGTGACCACCACTTTTCCAAGGGGCATTAAAACCGTCTTGTTAAGCTACTGGGACCTCCAAGTTTCTTCCGAGGGGCATTAAAACTGTCTTGTTAAGCTACTGTGACCTCCACCACTTTTCCGAGGGGCATTAAAACCGTCTTGTTAAGCTTCTGCGACCTCCACCTCTTTACCAAGGGGCATTAAGACTGTCTTTTTAAGCTACTGTGACCTCCACGTCTCTTCCGAGGGGCATTAAAACCGTTTTGTTATCTACTGTGACCTCCACGTCTCTTCGGAGGGGTATTAAAACCGACTTGTTAAGCTACTTTGACCTCCACGTCTCTTCCGAGGGGCATTAAAACCGTCTTGTTAAGCTACTGTGACCTTCATGTCTCTTTTGAGGGGCATTAAAACCATCTTGTTAAGCTACTGTGACCTCCACGTCTCTTCCGAGGGGCATTAAAAGCATCTTGTTAAGCTACTGTGACCTCCATGTCTCTTCCAAGGGGCACTAAAACCGTCCTGTTAAGTTACTGTGACCTCCACGTCTCTTTCGAGGGGAATTAAAACTGTCTTGTTAAGCTACTGTGACCTCCATGTCTCTTCCAAGGGGCACTAAAACCGTCCTGTTAAGCTACTGTGACCTCCACGTCTCTTCCGAGGGGCATTAAAACCATCTTGTTAAGCTACTGTCACCTCCACGTCTCTTTCGAGGGGCATTAAAACCGTCTTGTTAAGCTACTGTGACCACCACTTTTCCAAGGGGCATTAAAACCGTCTTGTTAAGCTACTGTGACCTCCACGTCGCTTCCGAGGGGCACTAAAACCGTACTGTTAAGCTACTGTGACCTCCACGTCTCTTTCGAGGGGAATTAAAACCGTCTTGTTAAGCTACTGTGACCTCCACCACTTTTCCAAGGAGCATTAAAATCGTCTTGTTAAGCTACTGTGACCTCCACGTCTCTTCCGAGGGGCATTAAAACCGTCTTTTTAAGCTACTGTGACCTCCACGTCTCTTCCGAGGGGCATTAAAACTGTCTTGTTAAGCTACAGTGACCTCCACGTCTCTTCCGAGGGGACTTAAAACCGTCTTGTTAAGCTACTGTGACCTCCACGTCTCTTCCGAAGGGCATGAAAACCATCTTGTTAAGCTACTGTGACCTCCACGTCTCTTCCGAGGGGCATTAAAACCGTCTTGTTAATCTACTGTGTCCTCCACATCTCTTTCGAAGGGCATTAAAACAGTCTTGATAAGATACTGTGACCTCTACCACTTTTCCAACGGGCATGAAAACCGTCTTGTTAAGCTTCTGTGACCTCCACCACTTTACCAAGGGGCATTAAAACCGTCTTGTTAAGCTACTGTGACCTCCACGTCTCTTCCGAGGGGCATTAAAACCGTCTTGTTAAGCTACTTTGACCTCCACATCTCTTCCGAGGGGCATTAAAACCGTCTTGTTAAGCTACTGTGACCTCCACGTCTCTTCCGAGGGGTATTAAAACTGTCTTGTTAAGCTACTGTGACCTCCACGTCTCTTCCAAGGGGCATTGAAAGCATCTTGTTAAACTACTGTGAACTCCACGTCTCTTCTGAGGGGCATTAAAACCATCTTGTTAAGCTACTGTGTCCTCCACGTATCTTTCGAGGGGAATTAAAACCGTCGTGTTAAGCTACTGTGACCTCCACCACTTTTCCAAGGGGCATTAAAACCATCTTGTTAAGCTACTGTGACCTCCTCGTCTCTTCCGAGGGGCATTAAAACCGTTTTGTTAAGCTAGTGTCCTCCACATCTCTTTCGAGGGGCATTAAAACAGTCTTGTTAAGCTACTGTGACCTCTACCACTTTTCCAAGGGGTATTAAAAGCGTCTTGTTAAGCTTCTGCGACCTCCACCACTTTACCAAGGGGCATTAAAACCATCTTGTTAAGCTACTGTGACCTCCACGTCTCTTCTGAGGGGCATTAAAACCGTCTTGTTAAGCTTCTGTGACCTCCACATCTCTTCCGAGGGGCATTAAAACCGTCTTGTTAAGCTACTGTGACCTCCACGTCTCTTCCGAGGGGCATTAAAACCGTCTTGTTAAGCTACTGTGACCTCCACGTCTATTTTGAGGGGCATTAAAGCCGTCTTGTTAAGCTACTGTGACCTCCACGTCTCTTCCGAAGGGCATTAAAAACGTCTTGTTAAGCTACTGTGACCTCCACGTCTCTTCCAAGGGGCATTAAAACCATCTTGTTAGACTACTGTGACCTCCACGTCTCTTCTGAGGGGCATTAAAACCATCTTGTTAAGCTACTGTGTCCTCCACGTCTCTTCCGAGGGGCATTAAAACCGTCTTGTTAAGCTACTGTGACCTCCATGTCTCTTCTGAGCGGCATTAAAACCGTCTTGTTAAGCTACTGTGACCTCCACCACCTTTCCAAGGGGCATTAAAACCGTCTTGTTAAGCTTATGCGACCTCCACCACTTTACCAAGGGGCATTAAAACAGTCTTGTTAAGCTACTGTGACCTCCAAGTCTCTTCCGAGGGGCATTAAAATCGTTTTGCTAAGCTACTGTGACCTCCACGTCTCTTCCGAGGCGCAGTAAAACCGTCTTGTTAAGCTACTGTGACCTACACGTCTATTTTGAGGGGCATTAAAGCCGTCTTCTTAAGCTACTGTGACCTCCACGTCTCTTCCGAGGGGCATTAAAACCGTCTTGTTAAGCTACTGTGACCTCCACGTCTCTTCTGAGGGGCATTAAAACCGTCTTGTTAAGCTACTGTGACCTCCACCACTTTTCCAAGGGGCATTAAAAGCATCTTGTTAAGCTTCTGCGACCTCCACCACTTTACCAAGGGGCGTTAAAACCGTCTTGTTAAGCTACTGTGACCTCCACGTCTCTTCCGAGGGGCATTAAAACCGTTTTATTAAGCTACTGTGACCTCCACGTCTCTTCCGAGGGGCGTTAAAATCGTCTTGTTAAGCTACTGTGACCTCCACGTCTCTTCCGAGGGGCATTAAAACCGTCTTGTTAAGCTACTGTGACCTCCACATCTCTTCCGAGGGGCATTAAAACCGTCTTGTTAAGCTACTGTGACTTCCACGTCTCTTCTTAGGGGCATTAAAACCGTCTTGTTAAGCTACTGTGACCTCCACGTCTCTTCCAAGGGGCATTAAAACCATCTTGTTTAACTACTGTGACCTACATGTCTCTTCTGAGGGGCATTAAAACCATCTTGTTAAGCTACTGTGTCCTCCACGTCTCTTTCGAGGGGAATTAAAACCATATTGTAAGCTACTGTGACCTCCACCACTTTTCAAAGGGGCATTAAAACCATCTTGTTAAGCTTCTGTGACCTCCACGTCTCTTCCGAGGGGCATTAAAACCGTCTTGTTAAGCTAATGTGACCTCCACGTCTCTTCCGAGGGGCATTAAAACCGTCCTGTTAAGCTACTGTGACCTCTACGTCTCTTTCGAGGGGAATTAAACCATCTTGTTAAGCTACTGTGACCTCCACCACTTTTCCAAGGGGCATTAAAACCATCTTGTTAAGCTACTGTGACCTCCACGTCTCTTCCGAGGGGCATTAAAACCGTCTTGTTAAGCTACTGTGACCTCCACGTCTCTTCCGAGGGGAATTAAAACCATCTTGTTAAGCTACTGTGACCGCCACGTCTCTTCCGAGGGGCATTAAAACCGTCTTGTTAAGCTACTGTCACCTCCACGTCTCTTTCGAGGGGCATTAAAACCGTCTTGTTAAGCTACTGTGACCACCACTTTTCCAAGCGGCATTAAAACCGTCTTGTTAAGCTACTGTGACCTCCACGTCTCTTCCGAGGGGCACTAAAACCGTCCTGTTAAGCTACTGTGACCTCCACGTCTCTTTCGAGGGGAATTAAAACCGTCTTGTTAAGCTACTGTGACCTCCACCACTTTTCCAAGGAGCATTAAAATAGTCTTGTTAAGCTACTGTGACCTCCACGTCTCTTCCCAAGGGCATTAAAACCGTCTTGTTAAGCTACTGTGACCTTCACGTCTCTTCCGAGGGGTATTAAAACCATCTTGTTAAGCTACTGTGACCGCCACGTCTCTTCCGAGGGGCATTAAAACCGTCTTGTTAAGCTACTGTGACCTCCACGTCTCTTTCGAGGTGCATTAAAACCGTCTTGTTAAGCTACTGTGACCACCACTTTTCCAAGGGGCATTAAAACCGTCTTGTTAAGCTACTGGGACCTCCAAGTTTCTTCCGAGGGGCATTAAAACTGTCTTGTTAAGCTACTGTGACCTCCACCACTTTTCCGAGGGGCATTAAAACCGTCTTGTTAAGCTTCTGCGACCTCCACCTCTTTACCAAGGGGCATTAAGACTGTCTTTTTAAGCTACTGTGACCTCCACGTCTCTTCCGAGGGGCATTAAAACCGTTTTGTTAATCTACTGTGACCTCCACGTCTCTTCAGAGGGGTATTAAAACCGACTTGTTAAGCTACTTTGACCTCCACGTCTCTTCCGAGGGGCATTAAAACCGTCTTGTTAAGCTACTGTGACCTCCATGTCTCTTTTGAGGGGCATTAAAACCATCTTGTTAAGCTACTGTGACCTCCACGTCTCTTCCGAGGGGCATTAAAAGCATCTTGTTAAGCTACTGTGACCTCCATGTCTCTTCCAAGGGGCACTAAAACCGTCCTGTTAAGTTACTGTGACCTCCACGTCTCTTTCGAGGGGAATTAAAACTGTCTTGTTAAGCTACTGTGACCTCCATGTCTCTTCCAAGGGGCACTAAAACCGTCCTGTTAAGCTACTGTGACCTCCACGTCTCTTCCGAGGGGCATTAAAACCATCTTGTTAAGCTACTGTCACCTCCACGTCTCTTTCGAGGGGCATTAAAACCGTCTTGTTAAGCTACTGTGACCACCACTTTTCCAAGGGGCATTAAAACCGTCTTGTTAAGCTACTGTGACCTCCACGTCGCTTCCGAGGGGCACTAAAACCGTACTGTTAAGCTACTGTAACCTCCACGTCTCTTTCGAGGGGAATTAAAACCGTCTTGTTAAGCTACTGTGACCTCCACCACTTTTCCAAGGAGCATTAAAATCGTCTTGTTAAGCTACTGTGACCTCCACGTCTTTTCCGAGGGGCATTAAAACCGTCTTTTTAAGCTACTGTGACCTCCACGTCTCTTCCGAGGGGCATTAAAACTGTCTTGTTAAGCTACAGTGACCTCCACGTCTCTTCCGAGGGGACTTAAAACCGTCTTGTTAAGCTACTGTGACCTCCACGTCTCTTCCGAAGGGCATGAAAACCATCTTGTTAAGCTACTGTGACCTCCACGTCTCTTCCGAGGGGCATTAAAACCGTCTTGTTAATCTACTGTGTCCTCCACATCTCTTTCGAAGGGCATTAAAACAGTCTTGATAAGATACTGTGACCTCTACCACTTTTCCAACGGGCATGAAAACCGTCTTGTTAAGCTTCTGTGACCTCCACCACTTTACCAAGGGGCATTAAAACCGTCTTGTTAAGCTACTGTGACCTCCACGTCTCTTCCGAGGGGCATTAAAACCGTCTTGTTAAGCTACTTTGACCTCCACATCTCTTCCGAGGGGCATTAAAACCGTCTTGTTAAGCTACTGTGACCTCCACGTCTCTTCCGAGGGGTATTAAAACTGTCTTGTTAAGCTACTGTGACCTCCACGTCTCTTCCAAGGGGCATTGAAAGCATCTTGTTAAACTACTGTGAACTCCACGTCTCTTCTGAGGGGCATTAAAACCATCTTGTTAAGCTACTGTGTCCTCCACGTATCTTTCGAGGGGAATTAAAACCGTCGTGTTAAGCTACTGTGACCTCCACCACTTTTCCAAGGGGCATTAAAACCATCTTGTTAAGCTACTGTGACCTCCTCGTCTCTTCCGAGGGGCATTAAAACCGTCTTGTTAAGCTAGTGTCCTCCACATCTCTTTCGAGGGGCATTAAAACAGTCTTGTTAAGCTACTGTGACCTCTACCACTTTTCCAAGGGGTATTAAAAGCGTCTTGTTAAGCTTCTGCGACCTCCACCACTTTACCAAGGGGCATTAAAACCGTCTTGTTAAGCTACTGTGACCTCCACGTCTCTTCTGAGGGGCATTAAAACCGTCTTGTTAAGCTACTGTGACCTCCACATCTCTTCCGAGGGGCATTAAAACCGTCTTGTTAAGCTACTGTGACCTCCACGTCTCTTCCGAGGGGCATTAAAACCGTCTTGTTAAGCTACTGTGACCTCCACGTCTCTTCCAAGGGGCATTAAAACCATCTTGTTAAACGACTGTTACCTCCACGTCTCTTCTGAGGGGCAATAAAACCATCTTGTTAAGCTACTGTGTCCTCCACGTCTCTTTCGAGGGGAATTAAAACCGTCTTGTTAAGCTACTGTGACCTCCACGTCTCTTCCGAGGCTCATTAGAACCGTCTTGTTAAGCTACTGTGATCTCCACGTCTCTTCTGAGGGGCATTAAAACCATCTTGTTAAGCTACTGTGACCTCCACCACTTTTCCAAGGGGCATTAAAACCGTCTTGTTAAGCTTCTGTGACCTCCACCACTTTTCCAAGGGGCATTAAAACCATCTTGTTAAGCTACTGTGACCTCCACGTCTCTTCCCAGGGGCATTAAAATCGTCTTGTTAAGCTACTGTGACCTCCACGTCTCTTCCGAGGGGCATTAAAACCGTCTTGTTAAGCTACTGTGACCTCCACGTCTCTTCCGAGTGGCATTAAAATCGTCTTGTTAAGCTACTGTGACCTCCACGTCTCTTCCGAGGGGCATTAAAACCGTCTTGTTAAGCTACTGTGACCTCCACGTCTCTTCCGAGGGACATTAAAACTGTCTTGTTAAGCTACTGTGACCTCCACGTCTATTTTGAGGGGCATTAAAGAAGTCTTGTCAAGCTACTGTGACCTCCACGTCTCTTCCGAGGGGCATTAAAACCGTCTTGTTAAGCTACTGTGACCTCCACGTCTCTTTCGAGGGGCATTAAAACAGTCTTGTTAAGCTACTGTGACCTCTACCACTTTTCCAAGGGCATTAAAACCGTCTTGTTAAGCTTCTGCGACCACCACCACTTTACCAAGGGTCATTAAAACCGTCTTGTTAAGCTACTGTGACCTCCACGTCTCTTCCGAGGGGCATTAAAACCGTCTTCTTAAGCTACTGTGAGCTCCACATCTCTTCCGAGGGGCATTAAAACCGTCTTGTTAAGCTACTGTGACCTCCACGTCTCTTCCGAGGGGCATTAAAAGCGTCTTGTTAAGCTACTGTGACCTCCATGTCTCTTCCAAGGGGCATTAAAACCGTCCTGTTAAGTTACTGTGACCTCCACGTCTCTTTCGAGGGGAATTAAAACTGTCTTGTTAAGCTACTGTGAACTCCACCACTTTTCCAAGGGGCATTAAAACCGTCTTGTTAAGCTTCTGTGACCTCCACCACTTTTCCAAGGGGCATTAAAACCATCTTGTTAAGCTACTGTGACCTACATGTCTCTTCTGAGGGGCATTAAAACCATCTTGTTAAGCTACTGTGTCCTCCACGTCTCTTTCGAGGGGAATTAAAACCGTCTTGTTAAGCTACTGTGACCTCCACGTCTCTTCCGAGGCTCATTAGAACCGTCTTGTTAAGCTACTGTGATCTCCACGTCTCTTCTGAGGGGCATTAAAACCATCTTGTTAAGCTACTTGTGACCTCCACCACTTTTCCAAGGGGCATTAAAACCGTCTTGTTAAGCTTCTGTGACCTCCACCACTTTTCCAAGGGGCATTAAAACCATCTTGTTAAGCTACTGTGACCTCCACGTCTCTTCCCAGGGGCATTAAAATCGTCTTGTTAAGCTACTGTGACCTCCACGTCTCTTCCGAGGGGCATTAAAACCGTCTTGTTAAGCTACTGTGACCTCCACGTCTCTTCCGAGTGGCATTAAAATCGTCTTGTTAAGCTACTGTGACCTCCACGTCTCTTCCGAGGGACATTAAAACTGTCTTGTTAAGCTACTGTGACCTCCACGTCTATTTTGAGGGGCATTAAAGAAGTCTTGTTAAGCTACTGTGACCTCCACGTCTCTTCCGAGGGGCATTAAAACCGTCTTGTTAAGCTACTGTGACCTCCACGTCTCTTTCGAGGGGCATTAAAACAGTCTTGTTAAGCTACTGTGACCTCTACCACTTTTCCAAGGGCATTAAAACCGTCTTGTTAAGCTTCTGCGACCACCACCACTTTACCAAGGGTCATTTAAACCGTCTTGTTAAGCTACTGTGACCTCCACGTCTCTTCCGAGGGGCATTAAAACCGTCAGCTTAAGCTACTGTGAGCTCCACATCTCTTCCGAGGGGCATTAAAACCGTCTTGTTAAGCTACTGTGACCTCCACGTCTCTTCCGAGGGGCATTAAAAGCGTCTTGTTAAGCTACTGTGACCTCCATGTCTCTTCCAAGGGGCATTAAAACCGTCCTGTTAAGTTACTGTGACCTCCACGTCTCTTTCGAGGGGAATTAAAACTGTCTTGTTAAGCTACTGTGAACTCCACCACTTTTCCAAGGGGCATTAAAATCATCTTGTTAAGCTACTGTGACCTCCACGTCTCTTCCGAGGGGCATTAAAACCGTCTTGTTAAGCTACTGTGACCTCGACATCTCTTCCGAGGGGCATTAAAACCGTCTTGTTAAGCTACTGTGACTTCCACGTCTCTTCTTAGGGGCATTAAAACCGTCTTGTTAAGCTACTGTGACCTCCACGTCTCTTCCAAGGGGCATTAAAACCATCTTGTTTAACTACTGTGACCTACATGTCTCTTCTGAGGGGCATTAAAACCATCTTGTTAAGCTACTGTGTCCTCCACGTCTCTTTCGAGGGGAATTAAAACCATATTGTTAAGCTACTGTGACCTCCACCACTTTTCAAAGGGGCATTAAAACCATCTTGTTAAGCTTCTGTGACCTCCACGTCTCTTCCGAGGGGCATTAAAACCGTCTTGTTAAGCTACTGTGACCTCCACGTCTCTTCCGAGGGGCATTAAAACCGTCCTGTTAAGCTACTGTGACCTCTACGTCTCTTTCGAGGGGAATTAAACCATCTTGTTAAGCTACTGTGACCTCCACCACTTTTCCAAGGGGCATTAAAACCATCTTGTTAAGCTACTGTGACCTCCACGTCTCTTCCGAGGGGCATTAAAACCGTCCTGTTAAGCTACTGTGACCTCTACGTCTCTTTCGAGGGGAATTAAACCATCTTGTTAAGCTACTGTGACCTCCACCACTTTTCCAAGGGGCATTAAAACCATCTTGTTAAGCTACTGTGACCTCCACGTCTCTTCCGAGGGGCATTAAAACCGTCTTGTTAAGCTACTGTGACCTCCACGTCGCTTCCGAGGGGCACAAAAACCGTCCTGTTAAGCTACTGTGACCTCCACGTCTCTTTCGAGGGGAATTAAAACCGTCTTGTTAAGCTACTGTGACCTCCACCACTTTTCCAAGGAGCATTAAAATCGTCTTGTTAAGCTACTGTGACCTCCACGTCTCTTCCGAGGGGCATTAAAACCGTCTTTTTAAGCTACTGTGACCTCCACGTCTCTTCCGAGGGGCATTAAAACTGTCTTGTTAAGCTACAGTGACCTCCACGTCTCTTCCGAGGGGACTTAAAACCGTCTTGTTAAGGTACTGTGACCTCCACGTCTCTTCCGAGGGGCATGAAAACCGTCTTGTTAAGCTACTGTGACCTCCACGTCTCTTCCGAGGGGCATTAAAACCGTCTTGTTAATCTACTGTGTCCTCCACATCTCTTTCGAAGGGCATTAAAACAGTCTTGATAAGATACTGTGACCTCTACCACTTTTCCAACGGGCATGAAAACCGTCTTGTTAAGCTTCTGTGACCTCCACCACTTTACCAAGGGGCATTAAAACCGTCTTGTTAAGCTACTGTGACCTCCACGTCTCTTCCGAGGGGCATTAAAACCGTCTTGTTAAGCTACTTTGACCTCCACATCTCTTCCGAGGGGCATTAAAACCGTCTTGTTAAGCTACTGTGACCTCCACGTCTCTTCCGAGGGGCATGAAAACCATCTTGTTAAGCTACTGTGACCTCCACGTCTCTTCCGAGGGGCATTAAAACCGTCTTGTTAATCTACTGTGTCCTCCACATCTCTTTCGAAGGGCATTAAAACAGTCTTGTTAAGCTTCTGTGACCTCCACCACTTTACCAAGGGGCATTAAAACCGTCTTGTTAAGCTACTGTGACCTCCACGTCTCTTCCGAGGGGCATTAAAACCGTCTTGTTAAGCTACTTTGACCTCCACATCTCTTCCGAGGGGCATTAAAACCGTCTTGTTAAGCTACTGTGACCTCCACGTCTCTTCCGAGGGGTATTAAAACTGTCTTGTTAAGCTACTGTGACCTCCACGTCTCTTCCAAGGGGCATTGAAAGCATCTTGTTAAACTACTGTGAACTCCACGTCTCTTCTGAGGGGCATTAAAACCATCTTGTTAAGCTACTGTGTCCTCCACGTATCTTTCGAGGGGAATTAAAACCGTCGTGTTAAGCTACTGTGACCTCCACCACTTTTCCAAGGGGCATTAAAACCATCTTGTTAAGCTACTGTGACCTCCTCGTCTCTTCCGAGGGGCATTAAAACCGTCTTGTTAAGCTAGTGTCCTCCACATCTCTTTCGAGGGGCATTAAAACAGTCTTGTTAAGCTACTGTGACCTCTACCACTTTTCCAAGGGGTATTAAAAGCGTCTTGTTAAGCTTCTGCGACCTCCACCACTTTACCAAGGGGCATTAAAACCGTCTTGTTAAGCTACTGTGACCTCCACGTCTCTTCTGAGGGGCATTAAAACCGTCTTGTTAAGCTACTGTGACCTCCACATCTCTTCCGAGGGGCATTAAAACCGTCTTGTTAAGCTACTGTGACCTCCACGTCTCTTCCGAGGGGCATTAAAACCGTCTTGTTAAGCTACTGTGACCTCCACGTCTCTTCCAAGGGGCATTAAAACCATCTTGTTAAACTACTGTTACCTCCACGTCTCTTCTGAGGGGCAATAAAACCATCTTGTTAAGCTACTGTGTCCTCCACGTCTCTTTCGAGGGGAATTAAAACCGTCTTGTTAAGCTACTGTGACCTCCACGTCTCTTCCGAGGCTCATTAGAACCGTCTTGTTAAGCTACTGTGATCTCCACGTCTCTTCTGAGGGGCATTAAAACCATCTTGTTAAGCTACTGTGACCTCCACCACTTTTCCAAGGGGCATTAAAACCGTCTTGTTAAGCTTCTGTGACCTCCACCACTTTTCCAAGGGGCATTAAAACCATCTTGTTAAGCTACTGTGACCTCCACGTCTCTTCCCAGGGGCATTAAAATCGTCTTGTTAAGCTACTGTGACCTCCACGTCTCTTCCGAGGGGCATTAAAACCGTCTTGTTAAGCTACTGTGACCTCCACGTCTCTTCCGAGTGGCATTAAAATCGTCTTGTTAAGCTACTGTGACCTCCACGTCTCTTCCGAGGGGCATTAAAACCGTCTTGTTAAGCTACTGTGACCTCCACGTCTCTTCCGAGGGACATTAAAACTGTCTTGTTAAGCTACTGTGACCTCCACGTCGCTTCCGAGGGGCACTAAAACCGTACTGTTAAGCTACTGTGACCTCCACGTCTCTTTCGAGGGGAATTAAAACCGTCTTGTTAAGCTACTGTGACCTCCACCACTTTTCCAAGGAGCATTAAAATCGTCTTGTTAAGCTACTGTGACCTCCACGTCTCTTCCGAGGGGCATTAAAACCGTCTTTTTAAGCTACTGTGACCTCCACGTCTCTTCCGAGGGGCATTAAAACTGTCTTGTTAAGCTACAGTGACCTCCACGTCTCTTCCGAGGGGACTTAAAACCGTCTTGTTAAGCTACTGTGACCTCCACGTCTCTTCCGAGGGGCATGAAAACCATCTTGTTAAGCTACTGTGACCTCCACGTCTCTTCCGAGGGGCATTAAAACCGTCTTGTTAAGCTACTGTGACCACCACTTTTCCAAGGGGCATTAAAACCGTCTTGTTAAGCTACTGTGACCTCCACGTCGCTTCCGAGGGGCACTAAAACCGTACTGTTAAGCTACTGTGACCTCCACGTCTCTTTCGAGGGGAATTAAAACCGTCTTGTTAAGCTACTGTGACCTCCACCACTTTTCCAAGGAGCATTAAAATCGTCTTGTTAAGCTACTGTGACCTCCACGTCTCTTCCGAGGGGCATTAAAACCGTCTTTTTAAGCTACTGTGACCTCCACGTCTCTTCCGAGGGGCATTAAAACTGTCTTGTTAAGCTACAGTGACCTCCACGTCTCTTCCGAGGGGACTTAAAACCGTCTTGTTAAGCTACTGTGACCTCCACGTCTCTTCCGAGGGGCATGAAAACCATCTTGTTAAGCTACTGTGACCTCCACGTCTCTTCCGAGGGGCATTAAAACCGTCTTGTTAATCTACTGTGTCCTCCACATCTCTTTCGAAGGGCATTAAAACAGTCTTGATAAGATACTGTGACCTCTACCACTTTTCCAACGGGCATGAAAACCGTCTTGTTAAGCTTCTGTGACCTCCACCACTTTACCAAGGGGCATTAAAACCGTCTTGTTAAGCTACTGTGACCTCCACGTCTCTTCCGAGGGGCATTAAAACCGTCTTGTTAAGCTACTTTGACCTCCACATCTCTTCCGAGGGGCATTAAAACCGTCTTGTTAAGCTACTGTGACCTCCACGTCTCTTCCGAGGGGTATTAAAACTGTCTTGTTAAGCTACTGTGACCTCCACGTCTCTTCCAAGGGGCATTGAAAGCATCTTGTTAAACTACTGTGAACTCCACGTCTCTTCTGAGGGGCATTAAAACCATCTTGTTAAGCTACTGTGTCCTCCACGTATCTTTCGAGGGGAATTAAAACCGTCGTGTTAAGCTACTGTGACCTCCACCACTTTTCCAAGGGGCATTAAAACCATCTTGTTAAGCTACTGTGACCTCCTCGTCTCTTCCGAGGGGCATTAAAACCGTCTTGTTAAGCTAGTGTCCTCCACATCTCTTTCGAGGGGCATTAAAACAGTCTTGTTAAGCTACTGTGACCTCTACCACTTTTCCAAGGGGTATTAAAAGCGTCTTGTTAAGCTTCTGCGACCTCCACCACTTTACCAAGGGGCATTAAAACCGTCTTGTTAAGCTACTGTGACCTCCACGTCTCTTCTGAGGGGCATTAAAACCGTCTTGTTAAGCTACTGTGACCTCCACATCTCTTCCGAGGGGCATTAAAACCGTCTTGTTAAGCTACTGTGACCTCCACGTCTCTTCCGAGGGGCATTAAAACCGTCTTGTTAAGCTACTGTGACCTCCACGTCTCTTCCAAGGGGCATTAAAACCATCTTGTTAAACTACTGTTACCTCCACGTCTCTTCTGAGGGGCAATAAAACCATCTTGTTAAGCTACTGTGTCCTCCACGTCTCTTTCGAGGGGAATTAAAACCGTCTTGTTAAGCTACTGTGACCTCCACGTCTCTTCCGAGGCTCAATAGAACCGTCTTGTTAAGCTACTGTGATCTCCACGTCTCTTCTGAGGGGCATTAAAACCATCTTGTTAAGCTACTGTGACCTCCACCACTTTTCCAAGGGGCATTAAAACCGTCTTGTTAAGCTTCTGTGACCTCCACCACTTTTCCAAGGGGCATTAAAACCATCTTGTTAAGCTACTGTGACCTCCACGTCTCTTCCCAGGGGCATTAAAATCGTCTTGTTAAGCTACTGTGACCTCCACGTCTCTTCCGAGGGGCATTAAAACCGTCTTGTTAAGCTACTGTGACCTCCACGTCTCTTCCGAGTGGCATTAAAATCGTCTTGTTAAGCTACTGTGACCTCCACGTCTCTTCCGAGGGGCATTAAAACCGTCTTGTTAAGCTACTGTGACCTCCACGTCTCTTCCGAGGGACATTAAAACTGTCTTGTTAAGCTACTGTGACCTCCACGTCTATTTTGAGGGGCATTAAAGAAGTCTTGTCAAGCTACTGTGACCTCCACGTCTCTTCCGAGGGGCATTAAAACCGTCTTGTTAAGCTACTGTGACCTCCACGTCTCTTTCGAGGGGCATTAAAACAGTCTTGTTAAGCTACTGTGACCTCTACCACTTTTCCAAGGGCATTAAAACCGTCTTGTTAAGCTTCTGCGACCACCACCACTTTACCAAGGGTCATTAAAACCGTCTTGTTAAGCTACTGTGACCTCCACGTCTCTTCCGAGGGGCATTAAAACCGTCTTCTTAAGCTACTGTGAGCTCCACATCTCTTCCGAGGGGCATTAAAACCGTCTTGTTAAGCTACTGTGACCTCCACGTCTCTTCCGAGGGGCATTAAAAGCGTCTTGTTAAGCTACTGTGACCTCCATGTCTCTTCCAAGGGGCATTAAAACCGTCCTGTTAAGTTACTGTGACCTCCACGTCTCTTTCGAGGGGAATTAAAACTGTCTTGTTAAGCTACTGTGAACTCCACCACTTTTCCAAGGGGCATTAAAATCATCTTGTTAAGCTACTGTGACCTCCACGTCTCTTCCGAGGGGCATTAAAACCGTCTTGTTAAGCTACTGTGACTTCCACGTCTCTTCTTAGGGGCATTAAAACCGTCTTGTTAAGCTACTGTGACCTCCACGTCTCTTCCAAGGGGCATTAAAACCATCTTGTTTAACTACTGTGACCTACATGTCTCTTCTGAGGGGCATTAAAACCATCTTGTTAAGCTACTGTGTCCTCCACGTCTCTTTCGAGGGGAATTAAAACCGTCTTGTTAAGCTACTGTGACCTCCACGTCTCTTCCGAGGCTCATTAGAACCGTCTTGTTAAGCTACTGTGATCTCCACGTCTCTTCTGAGGGGCATTAAAACCATCTTGTTAAGCTACTGTGACCTCCACCACTTTTCCAAGGGGCATTAAAACCGTCTTGTTAAGCTTCTGTGACCTCCACCACTTTTCCAAGGGGCATTAAAACCATCTTGTTAAGCTACTGTGACCTCCACGTCTCTTCCCAGGGGCATTAAAATCGTCTTGTTAAGCTACTGTGACCTCCACGTCTCTTCCGAGGGGCATTAAAACCGTCTTGTTAAGCTACTGTGACCTCCACGTCTCTTCCGAGTGGCATTAAAATCGTCTTGTTAAGCTACTGTGACCTCCACGTCTCTTCCGAGGGACATTAAAACTGTCTTGTTAAGCTACTGTGACCTCCACGTCTATTTTGAGGGGCATTAAAGAAGTCTTGTTAAGCTACTGTGACCTCCACGTCTCTTCCGAGGGGCATTAAAACCGTCTTGTTAAGCTACTGTGACCTCCACGTCTCTTTCGAGGGGCATTAAAACAGTCTTGTTAAGCTACTGTGACCTCTACCACTGTTCCAAGGGCATTAAAACCGTCTTGTTAAGCTTCTGCGACCACCACCACTTTACCAAGGGTCATTTAAACCGTCTTGTTAAGCTACTGTGACCTCCACGTCTCTTCCGAGGGGCATTAAAACCGTCTTCTTAAGCTACTGTGAGCTCCACATCTCTTCCGAGGGGCATTAAAACCGTCTTGTTAAGCTACTGTGACCTCCACGTCTCTTCCGAGGGGCATTAAAAGCGTCTTGTTAAGCTACTGTGACCTCCATGTCTCTTCCAAGGGGCATTAAAACCGTCCTGTTAAGTTACTGTGACCTCCACGTCTCTTTCGAGGGGAATTAAAACTGTCTTGTTAAGCTACTGTGAACTCCACCACTTTTCCAAGGGGTATTAAAATCATCTTGTTAAGCTACTGTGACCTCCACGTCTCTTCCGAGGGGCATTAAAACCGTCTTGTTAAGCTACTGTGACCTCGACATCTCTTCCGAGGGGCATTAAAACCGTCTTGTTAAGCTACTGTGACTTCCACGTCTCTTCTTAGGGGCATTAAAACCGTCTTGTTAAGCTACTGTGACCTCCACGTCTCTTCCAAGGGGCATTAAAACCATCTTGTTTAACTACTGTGACCTACATGTCTCTTCTGAGGGGCATTAAAACCATCTTGTTAAGCTACTGTGTCCTCCACGTCTCTTTCGAGGGGAATTAAAACCATATTGTTAAGCTACTGTGACCTCCACCACTTTTCAAAGGGGCATTAAAACCATCTTGTTAAGCTTCTGTGACCTCCACGTCTCTTCC
This sequence comes from Phyllobates terribilis, assembly GCF_046119375.1. NCBI lineage: Eukaryota > Metazoa > Chordata > Amphibia > Anura > Dendrobatidae > Phyllobates > Phyllobates terribilis. Next base: position 774,681,991 of record NW_027362761.1, on the reverse strand, counting down.
GAGGGGCATTAAAACCGTCTTGTTTAGCTACTGTGACCTCCACGTCTCTTCCGAGGGGCATTAAAACCGTCCTGTTAAGCTACTGTGACCTCTACGTCTCTTTCGAGGGGAATTAAACCATCTTGTTAAGCTACTGTGACCTCCACCACTTTTCCAAGGGGCATTAAAACCATCTTGTTAAGCTACTGTGACCTCCACGTCTCTTCCGAGGGGCATTAAAACCGTCCTGTTAAGCTACTGTGACCTCTACGTCTCTTTCGAGGGGAATTAAACCATCTTGTTAAGCTACTGTGACCTCCACCACTTTTCCAAGGGGCATTAAAACCATCTTGTTAAGCTACTGTGACCTCCACGTCTCTTCCGAGGGGCATTAAAACCGTCTTGTTAAGCTACTGTGACCTCCACGTCGCTTCCGAGGGGCACTAAAACCGTCCTGTTAAGCTACTGTGACCTCCACGTCTCTTTCGAGGGGAATTAAAACCGTCTTGTTAAGCTACTGTGACCTCCACCACTTTTCCAAGGAGCATTAAAATCGTCTTGTTAAGCTACTGTGACCTCCACGTCTCTTCCGAGGGGCATTAAAACCGTCTTTTTAAGCTACTGTGACCTCCACGTCTCTTCCGAGGGGCATTAAAACTGTCTTGTTAAGCTACAGTGACCTCCACGTCTCTTCCGAGGGGACTTAAAACCGTCTTGTTAAGCTACTGTGACCTCCACGTCTCTTCCGAGGGGCATGAAAACCGTCTTGTTAAGCTACTGTGACCTCCACGTCTCTTCCGAGGGGCATTAAAACCGTCTTGTTAATCTACTGTGTCCTCCACATCTCTTTCGAAGGGCATTAAAACAGTCTTGATAAGATACTGTGACCTCTACCACTTTTCCAACGGGCATGAAAACCGTCTTGTTAAGCTTCTGTGACCTCCACCACTTTACCAAGGGGCATTAAAACCGTCTTGTTAAGCTACTGTGACCTCCACGTCTCTTCCGAGGGGCATTTAAACCGTCTTGTTAAGCTACTTTGACCTCCACATCTCTTCCGAGGGGCATTAAAACCGTCTTGTTAAGCTACTGTGACCTCCATGTCTCTTCCGAGGGGTATTAAAACTGTCTTGTTAAGCTACTGTGACCTCCACGTCTCTTCCAAGGGGCATTGAAAGCATCTTGTTAAACTACTGTGAACTCCACGTCTCTTCTGAGGGGCATTAAAACCATCTTGTTAAGCTACTGTGTCCTCCACGTATCTTTCGAGGGGAATTAAAACCGTCGTGTTAAGCTACTGTGACCTCCACCACTTTTCCAAGGGGCATTAAAACCATCTTGTAAAGCTACTGTGACCTCCTCGTCTCTTCCGAGGGGCATTAAAACCGTCTTGTTAAGCTAGTGTCCTCCACATCTCTTTCGAGGGGCATTAAAACAGTCTTGTTAAGCTACTGTGACCTCTACCACTTTTCCAAGGGGTATTAAAAGCGTCTTGTTAAGCTTCTGCGACCTCCACCACTTTACCAAGGGACATTAAAACCGTCTTGTTAAGCTACTGTGACCTCCACGTCTCTTCTGAGGGGCATTAAAACCGTCTTGTTAAGCTACTGTGACCTCCACATCTCTTCCGAGGGGCATTAAAACCGTCTTGTTAAGCTACTGTGACCTCCACGTCTCTTCCGAGGGGCATTAAAACCGTCTTGTTAAGCTACTGTGACCTCCACGTCTCTTCCAAGGGGCATTAAAACCATCTTGTTAAACTACTGTTACCTCCACGTCTCTTCTGAGGGGCAATAAAACCATCTTGTTAAGCTACTGTGTCCTCCACGTCTCTTTCGAGGGGAATTAAAACCGTCTTGTTAAGCTACTGTGACCTCCACGTCTCTTCCGAGGCTCATTAGAACCGTCATGTTAAGCTACTGTGATCTCCACGTCTCTTCTGAGGGGCATTAAAACCATCTTGTTAAGCTACTGTGACTCCACCACTTTTCCAAGGGGCATTAAAACCGTCTTGTTAAGCTTCTGTGACCTCCACCACTTTTCCAAGGGGCATTAAAACCATCTTGTTAAGCTACTGTGACCTCCACGTCTCTTCCCAGGGGCATTAAAATCGTCTTGTTAAGCTACTGTGACCTCCACGTCTCTTCCGAGGGGCATTAAAACCGTCTTGTTAAGCTACTGTGACCTCCACGTCTCTTCCGAGGGACATTAAAACTGTCTTGTTAAGCTACTGTGACCTCCACGTCTATTTTGAGGGGCATTAAAGAAGTCTTGTTAAGCTACTGTGACCTCCACGTCTCTTCCGAGGGGCATTAAAACCGTCTTGTTAAGCTACTGTGACCTCCACGTCTCTTTCGAGGGGCATTAAAACAGTCTTGTTAAGCTACTGTGACCTCTACCACTTTTCCAAGGGCATTAAAACCGTCTTGTTAAGCTTCTGCGACCACCACCACTTTACCAAGGGTCATTAAAACCGTCTTGTTAAGCTACTGTGACCTCCACGTCTCTTCCGAGGGGCATTAAAACCGTCCTGTTAAGCTACTGTGATCTCCACGTCTCTTCTGAGGGGCATTAAAACCATCTTGTTAAGCTACTGTGACCTCCACTACTTTTCCAAGGGGCATTAAAACCGTCTTGTTAAGCTTCTGTGACCTCCACCACTTTTCCAAGGGGCATTAAAACCATCTTGTTAAGCTACTGTGACCTCCACGTCTCTTCCCAGGGGCATTAAAATCGTCTTGTTAAGCTACTGTGACCTCCACGTCTCTTCCGAGGGACATTAAAACTGTCTTGTTAACCTACTGTGACCTCCACGTCTATTTTGAGGGGCATTAAAGAAGTCTTGTTAAGCTACTGTGACCTCCACGTCTCTTCCGAGGGGCATTAAAACCGTCTTGTTAAGCTACTGTGACCTCCACGTCTCTTTCGAGGGGCATTAAAACAGTCTTGTTAAGCTACTGTGACCTCTACCACTGTTCCAAGGGCATTAAAACCGTCTTGTTAAGCTTCTGCGACCACCACCACTTTACCAAGGGTCATTTAAACCGTCTTGTTAAGCTACTGTGACCTCCACGTCTCTTCCGAGGGGCATTAAAACCGTCTTCTTAAGCTACTGTGAGCTCCACATCTCTTCCGAGGGGCATTAAAACCGTCTTGTTAAGCTACTGTGACCTCCACGTCTCTTCCGAGGGGCATTAAAAGCGTCTTGTTAAGCTACTGTGACCTCCATGTCTCTTCCAAGGGGCATTAAAACCGTCCTGTTAAGTTACTGTGACCTCCACGTCTCTTTCGAGGGGAATTAAAACTGTCTTGTTAAGCTACTGTGAACTCCACCACTTTTCCAAGGGGTATTAAAATCATCTTGTTAAGCTACTGTGACCTCCACGTCTCTTCCGAGGGGCATTAAAACCGTCTTGTTAAGCTACTGTGACCTCGACATCTCTTCCGAGGGGCATTAAAACCGTCTTGTTAAGCTACTGTGACTTCCACGTCTCTTCTTAGGGGCATTAAAACCGTCTTGTTAAGCTACTGTGACCTCCACGTCTCTTCCAAGGGGCATTAAAACCATCTTGTTTAACTACTGTGACCTACATGTCTCTTCTGAGGGGCATTAAAACCATCTTGTTAAGCTACTGTGTCCTCCACGTCTCTTTCGAGGGGAATTAAAACCATATTGTTAAGCTACTGTGACCTCCACCACTTTTCAAAGGGGCATTAAAACCATCTTGTTAAGCTTCTGTGACCTCCACGTCTCTTCCGAGGGGCATTAAAACCGTCTTGTTTAGCTACTGTGACCTCCACGTCTCTTCCGAGGGGCATTAAAACCGTCCTGTTAAGCTACTGTGACCTCTACGTCTCTTTCGAGGGGAATTAAACCATCTTGTTAAGCTACTGTGACCTCCACCACTTTTCCAAGGGGCATTAAAACCATCTTGTTAAGCTACTGTGACCTCCACGTCTCTTCCGAGGGGCATTAAAACCGTCCTGTTAAGCTACTGTGACCTCTACGTCTCTTTCGAGGGGAATTAAACCATCTTGTTAAGCTACTGTGACCTCCACCACTTTTCCAAGGGGCATTAAAACCATCTTGTTAAGCTACTGTGACCTCCACGTCTCTTCCGAGGGGCATTAAAACCGTCTTGTTAAGCTACTGTGACCTCCACGTCGCTTCCGAGGGGCACTAAAACCGTCCTGTTAAGCTACTGTGACCTCCACGTCTCTTTCGAGGGGAATTAAAACCGTCTTGTTAAGCTACTGTGACCTCCACCACTTTTCCAAGGAGCATTAAAATCGTCTTGTTAAGCTACTGTGACCTCCACGTCTCTTCCGAGGGGCATTAAAACCGTCTTTTTAAGCTACTGTGACCTCCACGTCTCTTCCGAGGGGCATTAAAACTGTCTTGTTAAGCTACAGTGACCTCCACGTCTCTTCCGAGGGGACTTAAAACCGTCTTGTTAAGCTACTGTGACCTCCACGTCTCTTCCGAGGGGCATGAAAACCGTCTTGTTAAGCTACTGTGACCTCCACGTCTCTTCCGAGGGGCATTAAAACCGTCTTGTTAATCTACTGTGTCCTCCACATCTCTTTCGAAGGGCATTAAAACAGTCTTGATAAGATACTGTGACCTATACCACTTTTCCAACGGGCATGAAAACCGTCTTGTTAAGCTTCTGTGACCTCCACCACTTTACCAAGGGGCATTAAAACCGTCTTGTTAAGCTACTGTGACCTCCACGTCTCTTCCGAGGGGCATTTAAACCGTCTTGTTAAGCTACTTTGACCTCCACATCTCTTCCGAGGGGCATTAAAACCGTCTTGTTAAGCTACTGTGACCTCCATGTCTCTTCCGAGGGGTATTAAAACTGTCTTGTTAAGCTACTGTGACCTCCACGTCTCTTCCAAGGGGCATTGAAAGCATCTTGTTAAACTACTGTGAACTCCACGTCTCTTCTGAGGGGCATTAAAACCATCTTGTTAAGCTACTGTGTCCTCCACGTATCTTTCGAGGGGAATTAAAACCGTCGTGTTAAGCTACTGTGACCTCCACCACTTTTCCAAGGGGCATTAAAACCATCTTGTAAAGCTACTGTGACCTCCTCGTCTCTTCCGAGGGGCATTAAAACCGTCTTGTTAAGCTAGTGTCCTCCACATCTCTTTCGAGGGGCATTAAAACAGTCTTGTTAAGCTACTGTGACCTCTACCACTTTTCCAAGGGGTAATAAAAGCGTCTTGTTAAGCTTCTGCGACCTCCACCACTTTACCAAGGGACATTAAAACCGTCTTGTTAAGCTACTGTGACCTCCACGTCTCTTCTGAGGGGCATTAAAACCGTCTTGTTAAGCTACTGTGACCTCCACATCTCTTCCGAGGGGCATTAAAACCGTCTTGTTAAGCTACTGTGACCTCCACGTCTCTTCCGAGGGGCATTAAAACCGTCTTGTTAAGCTACTGTGACCTCCACGTCTCTTCCAAGGGGCATTAAAACCATCTTGTTAAACTACTGTTACCTCCACGTCTCTTCTGAGGGGCAATAAAACCATCTTGTTAAGCTACTGTGTCCTCCACGTCTCTTTCGAGGGGAATTAAAACCGTCTTGTTAAGCTACTGTGACCTCCACGTCTCTTCCGAGGCTCATTAGAACCGTCATGTTAAGCTACTGTGATCTCCACGTCTCTTCTGAGGGGCATTAAAACCATCTTGTTAAGCTACTGTGACTCCACCACTTTTCCAAGGGGCATTAAAACCGTCTTGTTAAGCTTCTGTGACCTCCACCACTTTTCCAAGGGGCATTAAAACCATCTTGTTAAGCTACTGTGACCTCCACGTCTCTTCCCAGGGGCATTAAAATCGTCTTGTTAAGCTACTGTGACCTCCACGTCTCTTCCGAGGGGCATTAAAACCGTCTTGTTAAGCTACTGTGACCTCCACGTCTCTTCCGAGGGACATTAAAACTGTCTTGTTAAGCTACTGTGACCTCCACGTCTATTTTGAGGGGCATTAAAGAAGTCTTGTTAAGCTACTGTGACCTCCACGTCTCTTCCGAGGGGCATTAAAACCGTCTTGTTAAGCTACTGTGACCTCCACGTCTCTTTCGAGGGGCATTAAAACAGTCTTGTTAAGCTACTGTGACCTCTACCACTTTTCCAAGGGCATTAAAACCGTCTTGTTAAGCTTCTGCGACCACCACCACTTTACCAAGGGTCATTAAAACCGTCTTGTTAAGCTACTGTGACCTCCACGTCTCTTCCGAGGGGCATTATAACCGTCCTGTTAAGCTACTGTGACCTCTACGTCTCTTTCGAGGGGAATTAAACCATCTTGTTAAGCTACTGTGACCTCCACCACTTTTCCAAGGGGCATTAAAACCATCTTGTTAAGCTACTGTGACCTCCACGTCTCTTCCGAGGGGCATTAATACCGTCTTGTTAAGCTACTGTGACCTCCACGTCGCTTCCGAGGGGCACTAAAACCGTCCTGTTAAGCTACTGTGACCTCCACGTCTCTTTCGAGGGGAATTAAAACCGTCTTGTTAAGCTACTGTGACCTCCACCACTTTTCCAAGGAGCATTAAAATCGTCTTGTTAAGCTACTGTGACCTCCACGTCTCTTCCGAGGGGCATTAAAACCGTCTTTTTAAGCTACTGTGACCTCCACGTCTCTTCCGAGTGGCATTAAAATCGTCTTGTTAAGCTACTGTGACATCCACGTTTCTTCCGAGGGGCATTAAAACCGTCTTGTTAAGCTACTGTGACCTCCACGTCTCTTCCGAGGGACATTAAAACTGTCTTGTTAAGCTACTGTGACCTCCACGTCTATTTTGAGGGGCATTAAAGAAGTCTTGTTAAGCTACTGTGACCTCCACGTCTCTTCCGAGGGGCATTAAAACCGTCTTGTTAAGCTACTGTGACCTCCACGTCTCTTTCGAGGGGCATTAAAACAGTCTTGTTAAGCTACTGTGACCTCTACCACTTTTCCAAGGGCATTAAAACCGTCTTGCTAAGCTTCTGCGACCACCACCACTTTACCAAGGGTCATTAAAACCGTCTTGTTAAGCTACTGTGACCTCCACGTCTCTTCCGAGGGGCATTAAAACCGTCTTCTTAAGCTACTGTGAGCTCCACATCTCTTCCGAGGGGCATTAAAACCGTCTTGTTAAGCTACTGTGACCTCCACGTCTCTTCCGAGGGGCATTAAAAGCGTCTTGTTATGCTACTGTGACCTCCATGTCTCTTCCAAGGGGCATTAAAACCGTCCGTTCAGTTACTGTGACCTCCACGTCTCTTTCGAGGGGAATTAAAACTGTCTTGTTAAGCTACTGTGAACTCCACCACTTTTCCAAGGGGCATTAAAATCATCTTGTTAAGCTACTGTGACCTCCACGTCTCTTCCGAGGGGCATTAAAACCGTCTTGTTAAGCTACTGTGACCTCCACATCTCTTCCGAGGGGCATTAAAACCGTCTTGTTAAGCTACTGTGACTTCCACGTCTCTTCTTAGGGGCATTAAAACCGTCTTGTTAAGCTACTGTGACCTCCACGTCTCTTTCGAGGGGAATTAAAACCATATTGTTAAGCTACTGTGACCTCCACCACTTTTCAAAGGGGCATTAAAACCATCTTGTTAAGCTTCTGTGACCTCCACGTCTTTTCCGAGGGGCATTAAAACCGTCTTGTTAAGCTACTGTGACCTCCACGTCTCTTCCGAGGGGCATTAAAACCGTCCTGTTAAGCTACTGTGACCTCTACGTCTCTTTCGAGGGGAATTAAACCATCTTGTTAAGCTACTGTGACCTCCACCACTTTTCCAAGGGGCATTAAAACCATCTTGTTAAGCTACTGTGACCTCCACGTCTCTTCCGAGGGGCATTAAAACCGTCCTGTTAAGCTACTGTGACCTCTACGTCTCTTTCGAGGGGAATTAAACCATCTTGTTAAGCTACTGTGACCTCCACCACTTTTCCAAGGGGCATTAAAACCATCTTGTTAAGCTACTGTGACCTCCACGTCTCTTCCGAGGGGCATTAAAACCGTCTTGTTAAGCTACTGTGACCTCCACGTCGCTTCCGAGGGGCACTAAAACCGTCCTGTTAAGCTACTGTGACCTCCACGTCTCTTTCGAGGGGAATTAAAACCGTCTTGTTAAGCTACTGTGACCTCCACCACTTTTCCAAGGAGCATTAAAATCGTCTTGTTAAGCTACTGTGACCTCCACGTCTCTTCCGAGGGGCATTAAAACCGTCTTTTTAAGCTGCTGTGACCTCCACGTCTCTTCCGAGGGGCATTAAAACTGTCTTGTTAAGCTACAGTGACCTCCACGTCTCTTCCGAGGGGACTTAAAACCGTCTTGTTAAGCTACTGTGACCTCCACGTCTCTTCCGAGGGGCATGAAAACCGTCTTGTTAAGCTACTGTGACCTCCACGTCTCTTCCGAGGGGCATTAAAACCGTCTTGTTAATCTACTGTGTCCTCCACATCTCTTTCGAAGGGCATTAAAACAGTCTTGATAAGATACTGTGACCTCTACCACTTTTCCAACGGGTATGAAAACCGTCTTGTTAAGCTTCTGTGACCTCCACCACTTTACCAAGGGGCATTAAAACCGTCTTGTTAAGCTACTGTGACCTCCACGTCTCTTCCGAGGGGCATTAAAACCGTCTTGTTAAGCTACTTTGACCTCCACATCTCTTCCGAGGGGCATTAAAACCGTCTTGTTAAGCTACTGTGACCTCCACGTCTCTTCCGAGGGGTATTAAAACTGTCTTGTTAAGCTACTGTGACCTCCACGTCTCTTCCAAGGGGCATTGAAAGCATCTTGTTAAACTACTGTGAACTCCACGTCTCTTCTGAGGGGCATTAAAACCATCTTGTTAAGCTACTGTGTCCTCCACGTATCTTTCGAAGGGAATTAAAACCGTCGTGTTAAGCTACTGTGACCTCCACCACTTTTCCAAGGGGCATTAAAACCATCTTGTTAAGCTACTGTGACCTCCTCGTCTCTTCCGAGGGGCATTAAAACCGTCTTGTTAAGCTAGTGTCCTCCACATCTCTTTCGAGGGGCATTAAAACAGTCTTGTTAAGCTACTGTGACCTCTACCACTTTTCCAAGGGGTATTAAAAGCGTCTTGTTAAGCTTCTGCGACCTCCACCACTTTACCAAGGGGCATTAAAACCGTCTTGTTAAGCTACTGTGACCTCCACGTCTCTTCTGAGGGGCATTAAAACCGTCTTGTTAAGCTACTGTGACCTCCACATCTCTTCCGAGGGGCATTAAAACCGTCTTGTTAAGCTACTGTGACCTCCACGTCTCTTCCGAGGGGCATTAAAACCGTCTTGTTAAGCTACTGTGACCTCCACCACTTTTCCAAGGGGCATTAAAACCGTCTTGTTAAGCTTCTGTGACCTCCACCACTTTTCCAAGGGGCATTAAAACCATCTTGTTAAGCTACTGTGACCTCCACGTCTCTTCCCAGGGGCATTAAAACCGTCTTGTTAAGCTACTGTGACCTCCACGTCTCTTCCGAGGGGCATTAAAACCGTCTTGTTAAGCTACTGTGACCTCCACGTCTCTTCCGAGTGGCATTAAAATCGTCTTGTTAAGCTACTGTGACCTCCACGTCTCTTCCGAGGGGCATTAAAGCCGTCTTGTTAAGCTACTGTGACCTCCACGTCTCTTCCGAGGGACATTAAAACTGTCTTGTTAAGCTACTGTGACCTCCACGTCTATTTTGAGGGGCATTAAAGAAGTCTTGTTAAGCTACTGTGACCTCCACGTCTCTTCCGAGGGGCATTAAAACCGTCTTGTTAAGCTACTGTGACCTCCTTGTCTCTTTCGAAGGGCATTAAAACAGTCTTGTTAAGCTACTGTGACCTCTACCACTTTTCCAAGGGCATTAAAACCGTCTTGTTAAGCTTCTGCGACCACCACCACTTTACCAAGGGTCATTAAAACCGTCTTGTTAAGCTACTGTGACCTCCACGTCTCTTCAGAGGGGCATTAAAACCGTCCTGTTAAGCTACTGTGACCTCTACGTCTCTTTCGAGGGGAATTAAACCATCTTGTTAAGCTACTGTGACCTCCACCACTTTTCCAAGGGGCATTAAAACCATCTTGTTAAGCTACTGTGACCTCCACGTCTCTTCCGAGGGGCATTAAAACCGTCTTGTTAAGCTACTGTGACCTCCACGTCGCTTCCGAGGGGAACTAAAACCGTCCTGTTAAGCTACTGTGACCTCCACGTCTCTTTCGAGGGGAATTAAAACCGTCTTGTTAAGCTACTGTGACCTCCACCACTTTTCCAAGGAGCATTAAAATCGTCTTGTTAAGCTACTGTGACCTCCACGTCTCTTCCGAGGGGCATTAAAACCGTCTTTTTAAGCTACTGTGACCTCCACGTCTCTTCCGAGTGGCATTAAAATCGTCTTGTTAAGCTACTGTGACCTCCACGTCTCTTCCGAGGGGCATTAAAACCGTCTTGTTAAGCTACTGTGACCTCCACGTCTCTTCCGAGGGACATTAAAACTGTCTTGTTAAGCTACTGTGACCTCCACGTCTATTTTGAGGGGCATTAAAGAAGTCTTGTTAAGCTACTGTGACCTCCACGTCTCTTCCGAGGGGCATTAAAACCGTCTTGTTAAGCTACTGTGACCTCCACGTCTCTTTCGAGGGGCATTAAAACAGTCTTGTTAAGCTACTGTGACCTCTACCACTTTTCCAAGGGCATTAAAACCGTCTTGCTAAGCTTCTGCGACCACCACCACTTTACCAAGGGTCATTAAAACCGTCTTGTTAAGCTACTGTGACCTCCACGTCTCTTCCGAGGGGCATTAAAACCGTCTTCTTAAGCTACTGTGAGCTCCACATCTCTTCCGAGGGGCATTAAAACCGTCTTGTTAAGCTACTGTGACCTCCACGTCTCTTACGAGGGGCATTAAAAGCGTCTTGTTAAGCTACTGTGACCTCCATGTCTCTTCCAAGTGGCATTAAAACCGTCCTGTTCAGTTACTGTGACCTCCACGTCTCTTTCGAGGGGAATTAAAACTGTCTTGTTAAGCTACTGTGAACTCCACCACTTTTCCAAGGGGCATTAAAATCATCTTGTTAAGCTACTGTGACCTCCACGTCTCTTCCGAGGGTCATTAAAACCGTCTTGTTAAGCTACTGTGACCTCCACATCTCTTCCGAGGGGCATTAAAACCGTCTTGTTAAGCTACTGTGACTTCCACGTCTCTTCTTAGGGGCATTAAACCGTCTTGTTAAGCTACTGTGACCTCCACGTCTCTTTCGAGGGGAATTAAAACCATATTGTTAAGCTACTGTGACCTCCACCACTTTTCAAAGGGGCATTAAAACCATCTTGTTAAGCTTCTGTGACCTCCACGTCTTTTCCGAGGGGCATTAAAACCGTCTTGTTAAGCTACTGTGTCCTCCACGTCTCTTCCGAGGGGCATTAAAACCGTCCTGTTAAGCTACTGTGACCTCTACGTCTCTTTCGAGGGGAATTAAACCATCTTGTTAAGCTACTGTGACCTCCACCACTTTTCCAAGGGGCATTAAAACCATCTTGTTAAGCTACTGTGACCTCCACGTCTCTTCCGAGGGGCATTAAAACCGTCTTGTTAAGCTACTGTGACCTCCACGTCGCTTCCGAGGGGCACTAAAACCGTCCTGTTAAGCTACTGTGACCTCCACGTCTCTTTCGAGGGGAATTAAAACCGTCTTGTTAAGCTACTGTGACCTCCACCACTTTTCCAAGGAGCATTAAAATCGTCTTGTTAAGCTACTGTGACCTCCACGTCTCTTCCGAGGGGCATTAAAACCGTCTTTTTAAGCTGCTGTGACCTCCACGTCTCTTCCGAGGGGCATTAAAACTGTCTTGTTAAGCTACAGTGACCTCCACGTCTCTTCCGAGGGGACTTAAAACCGTCTTGTTAAGCTACTGTGACCTCCACGTCTCTTCCGAGGGGCATGAAAACCGTCTTGTTAAGCTACTGTGACCTCCACGTCTCTTCCGAGGGGCATTAAAACCGTCTTGTTAATCTACTGTGTCCTCCACATCTCTTTCGAAGGGCATTAAAACAGTCTTGATAAGATACTGTGACCTCTACCACTTTTCCAACGGGTATGAAAACCGTCTTGTTAAGCTTCTGTGACCTCCACTACTTTACCAAGGGGCATTAAAACCGTCTTGTTAAGCTACTGTGACCTCCACGTCTCTTCCGAGGGGCATTAAAACCGTCTTGTTAAGCTACTTTGACCTCCACATCTCTTCCGAGGGGCATTAAAACCGTCTTGTTAAGCTACTGTGACCTCCACGTCTCTTCCGAGGGGTATTAAAACTGTCTTGTTAAGCTACTGTGACCTCCACGTCTCTTCCAAGGGGCATTGAAAGCATCTTGTTAAACTACTGTGAACTCCACGTCTCTTCTGAGGGGCATTAAAACCATCTTGTTAAGCTACTGTGTCCTCCACGTATCTTTCGAAGGGAATTAAAACCGTCGTGTTAAGCTACTGTGACCTCCACCACTTTTCCAAGGGGCATTAAAACCATCTTGTTAAGCTACTGTGACCTCCTCGTCTCTTCCGAGGGGCATTAAAACCGTCTTGTTAAGCTAGTGTCCTCCACATCTCTTTCGAGGGGCATTAAAACAGTCTTGTTAAGCTACTGTGACCTCTACCACTTTTCCAAGGGGTATTAAAAGCGTCTTGTTAAGCTTCTGCGACCTCCACCACTTTACCAAGGGGCATTAAAACCGTCTTGTTAAGCTACTGTGACCTCCACGTCTCTTCTGAGGGGCATTAAAACCATCTTGTTAAGCTACTGTGACCTCCACATCTCTTCCGAGGGGCATTAAAACCGTCTTGTTAAGCTACTGTGACCTCCACGTCTCTTCCGAGGGGCATTAAAACCGTCTTGTTAAGCTACTGTGACCTCCACCACTTTTCCAAGGGGCATTAAAACCGTCTTGTTAAGCTTCTGTGACCTCCATTACTTTTCCAAGGGGCATTAAAACCATCTTGTTAAGCTACTGTGACCTCCACGTCTCTTCCCAGGGGCATTAAAACCGTCTTGTTAAGCTACTGTGACCTCCACGTCTCTTCCGAGGGACATTAAAACTGTCTTGTTAAGCTACTGTGACCTCCACGTCTATTTTGAGGGGCATTAAAGAAGTCTTGTTAAGCTACTGTGACCTCCACGTCTCTTCCGAGGGGCATTAAAACCGTCTTGTTAAGCTACTGTGACCTCCTTGTCTCTTTCGAGGGGCATTAAAACAGTCTTGTTAAGCTACTGTGACCTCTACCACTTTTCCAAGGGCATTAAAACCGTCTTGTTAAGCTTCTGCGACCACCACCACTTTACCAAGGGTCATTAAAACCGTCTTGTTAAGCTACTGTGACCTCCACGTCTCTTCCGAGGGGCATTAAAACCGTCCTGTTAAGCTACTGTGACCTCTACGTCTCTTTCGAGGGGAATTAAACCATCTTGTTAAGCTACTGTGACCTCCACCACTTTTCCAAGGGGCATTAAAACCATCTTGTTAAGCTACTGTGACCTCCACGTCTCTTCCGAGGGGCATTAAAACCGTCTTGTTAAGCTACTGTGACCTCCACGTCGCTTCCGAGGGGAACTAAAACCGTCCTGTTAAGCTACTGTGACCTCCACGTCTCTTTCGAGGGGAATTAAAACCGTCTTGTTAAGCTACTGTGACCTCCACCACTTTTCCAAGGAGCATTAAAATCGTCTTGTTAAGCTACTGTGACCTCCACGTCTCTTCCGAGGGGCATTAAAACCGTCTTTTTAAGCTACTGTGACCTCCACGTCTCTTCCGAGTGGCATTAAAATCGTCTTGTTAAGCTACTGTGACCTCCACGTCTCTTCCGAGGGGCATTAAAACCGTCTTGTTAAGCTACTGTGACCTCCACGTCTCTTCCGAGGGACATTAAAACTGTCTTGTTAAGCTACTGTGACCTCCACGTCTATTTTGAGGGGCATTAAAGAAGTCTTGTTAAGCTACTGTGACCTCCACGTCTCTTCCGAGGGGCATTAAAACCGTCTTGTTAAGCTACTGTGACCTCCACGTCTCTTTCGAGGGGCATTAAAACAGTCTTGTTAAGCTACTGTGACCTCTACCACTTTTCCAAGGGCATTAAAACCGTCTTGTTAAGCTTCTGCGACCACCACCACTTTACCAAGGGTCATTAAAACCGTCTTGTTAAGCTACTGTGACCTCCACGTCTCTTCCGAGGGGCATTAAAACCATCTTGTTAAGCTACTGTGACCGCCACGTCTCTTCCGAGGGGCATTAAAACCGTCTTGTTAAGCTACTGTCACCTCCACGTCTCTTTCGAGGGGCATTAAAACCGTCTTGTTAAGCTACTGTGACCACCACTTTTCCAAGCGGCATTAAAACCGTCTTGTTAAGCTACTGTGACCTCCACGTCTCTTTCGAGGGGAATTAAAACCGTCTTGTTAAGCTACTGTGACCTCCACCACTTTTCCAAGGAGCATTAAAATAGTCTTGTTAAGCTACTGTGACCTCCACGTCTCTTCCCAGGGGCATTAAAACCGTCTTGTTAAGCTACTGTGACCTTCACGTCTCTTCCGAGGGGCATTAAAACCATCTTGTTAAGCTACTGTGACCGCCACGTCTCTTCCGAGGGGCATTAAAACCGTCTTGTTAAGCTACTGTGACCTCCACGTCTCTTTCGAGGTGCATTTAAACCGTCTTGTTAAGCTACTGTGACCACCACTTTTCCAAGGGGCATTAAAACCATCTTGTTAAGCTACTGGGACCTCCAAGTTTCTTCCGAGGGGCATTAAAACTGTCTTGTTAAGCTACTGTGACCTCCACCACTTTTCCGAGGGGCATTAAAACCGTCTTGTTAAGCTTCTGCGACCTCCACCTCTTTACCAAGGGGCATTAAGACTGTCTTTTTAAGCCACTGTGACCTCCACGTCTCTTCCGAGGGGCATTAAAACCGTTTTGTTAATCTACTGTGACCTCCACGTCTCTTCGGAGGGGTATTAAAACCGTCTTGTTAAGCTACTTTGACCTCCACGTCTCTTCCGAGGGGCATTAAAACCATCTTGTTAAGCTACTGTGACCTCCATGTCTCTTTCGAGGGGCATTAAAACCATCTTGTTAAGCTACTGTGACCTCCACGTCTCTTCCGAGGGGCATTAAAAGCATCTTGTTAAGCTACTGTGATCTCCATGTCTCTTCCAAGGGGCACTAAAACCGTCCTGTTAAGTTACTGTGACCTCCACGTCTCTTTCGAGGGGAATTAAAACTGTCTTGTTAAGCTACTGTGAACTCCACCACTTTTCCAAGGGGCATTAAAATCATCTTGTTAAGCTACTGTGACCTCCACGTCTCCTCCGAGGGGCATTAAAACCGTCTTGTTAAGCTACTGTGACCTCCACATCTCTTCAGAGGGGCATTAAAACCGTCTTGTTAAGCTACTGTGACTTCCACGTATCTTCTTAGGGGCATTAAAACCGTCTTGTTAAGCTACTGTGACCTCCACGTCTCTTCCAAGGGGAATTAAAACCATCTTGTTTAACTACTGTGACCTCCATGTCTCTTCTGAGGGGCATTAAAACCATCTTGTTAAGCTACTGTGTCCTCCACGTCTCTTTCGAGGGGAATTAAAACCATATTGTTAAGCTACTGTGACCTCCACCACTTTTCAAAGGGGCATTAAAACCATCTTGTTAAGCTTCTCTGACCTCCACGTCTCTTCCGAGGGGCATTAAAACCGTCTTGTTAAGCTACTGTGACCTCCACGTCTCTTCCGAGGGGCATTAAAACCGTCCTGTTAAGCTACTGTGACCTCTACGTCTCTTTCGAGGGGAATTAAACCATCTTTTTAAGCTACTGTGACCTCCACCACTTTTCCAAGGGGCATTAAAACCATCTTGTTAAGCTACTGTGACCTCCACGTCTCTTCCGAGGGGCATTAAAACCGTCTTGTTAAGCTACTGTGACCTCCACGTCTCTTCCGAGGGGCATTAAAACCATCTTGTTAAGCTACTGTGACCGCCACGTCTCTTCCGAGGGGCATTAAAACCGTCTTGTTAAGCTACTGTCACCTCCACGTCTCTTTCGAGGGGCATTAAAACCGTCTTGTTAAGCTACTGTGACCACAACTTTTCCAAGGTGCATTAAAACCGTCTTGTTAAGCTACTGTGACCTCCACGTCACTTCCGAGGGGCACTAAAACCGTCCTGTTAAGCTACTGTGACCTCCACGTCTCTTTCGAGGGGAATTAAAACCGTCTTGTTAAGCTACTGTGACCTCCACCACTTTTCCAAGGAGCATTAAAATAGTCTTGTTAAGCTACCGTGACCTCCACGTCTCTTCCCAGGGGCATTAAAACCGTCTTGTTAAGCTACTGTGACCTTCACGTCTCTTCCGAGGGGCATTAAAACCATCTTGTTAAGCTACTGTGACCGCCACGTCTCTTCCGACGGGCATTAAAACCGTCTTGTTAAGCTACTGTGACCTCCACGTCTTTTTCGAGGTGCATTAAAACCGTCTTGTTAAGCTACTGTGACCACCACTTTTCCAAGGGGCATTAAAACCGTCTTGTTAAGCTACTGGGACCTCCAAGTTTCTTCCGAGGGGCATTAAAACTGTCTTGTTAAGCTACTGTGACCTCCACCACTTTTCCGAGGGGCATTAAAACCGTCTTGTTAAGCTTCTGCGACCTCCACCTCTTTACCAAGGGGCATTAAGACTGTCTTTTTAAGCCACTGTGACCTCCACGTCTCTTCCGAGGGGCATTAAAACCGTTTTGTTAATCTACTGTGACCTCCACGTCTCTTCGGAGGGGTATTAAAACCGTCTTGTTAAGCTACTTTGACCTCCACGTCTCTTCCGAGGGGCATTAAAACCGTCTTGTTAAGCTACTGTGACCTCCATGTCTCTTTCGAGGGGCATTAAAACCATCTTGTTAAGCTACTGTGACCTCCACGTCTCTTCCGAGGGGCATTAAAAGCATCTTGTTAAGCTACTGTGATCTCCATGTCTCTTCCAAGGGGCACTAAAACCGTCCTGTTAAGTTACTGTGACCTCCACGTCTCTTTCGAGGGGAATTAAAACTGTCTTGTTAAGCTACTGTGAACTCCACCACTTTTCCAAGGGGCATTAAAATCATCTTGTTAAGCTACTGTGACCTCCACGTCTCCTCCGAGGGGCATTAAAACCGTCTTGTTAAGCTACTGTGACCTCCACATCTCTTCAGAGGGGCATTAAAACCGTCTTGTTAAGCTACTGTGACTTCCACGTATCTTCTTAGGGGCATTAAAACCGTCTTGTTAAGCTACTGTGACCTCCACGTCTCTTCCAAGGGGAATTAAAACCATCTTGTTTAACTACTGTGACCTCCATGTCTCTTCTGAGGGGCATTAAAACCATCTTGTTAAGCTACTGTGTCCTCCACGTCTCTTTCGACGGGAATTAAAACCATATTGTTAAGCTACTGTGACCTCCACCACTTTTCAAAGGGGCATTAAAACCATCTTGTTAAGCTTCTCTGACCTCCACGTCTCTTCCGAGGGGCATTAAAACCGTCTTGTTAAGCTACTGTGACCTCCACGTCTCTTCCGAGGGGCATTAAAACCGTCCTGTTAAGCTACTGTGACCTCTACGTCTCTTTCGAGGGGAATTAAACCATCTTTTTAAGCTACTGTGACCTCCACCACTTTTCCAAGGGGCATTAAAACCATCTTGTTAAGCTACTGTGACCTCCACGTCTCTTCCGAGGGGCATTAAAACCGTCTTGTTAAGCTACTGTGACCTCCACGTCTCTTCCGAGGGGCATTAAAACCATCTTGTTAAGCTACTGTGACCGCCACGTCTCTTCCGAGGGGCATTAAAACCGTCTTGTTAAGCTACTGTCACCTCCACGTCTCTTTCGAGGGGCATTAAAACCGTCTTGTTAAGCTACTGTGACCACAACTTTTCCAAGGTGCATTAAAACCGTCTTGTTAAGCTACTGTGACCTCCACGTCACTTCCGAGGGGCACTAAAACCGTCCTGTTAAGCTACTGTGACCTCCACGTCTCTTTCGAGGGGAATTAAAACCGTCTTGTTAAGCTACTGTGACCTCCACCACTTTTCCAAGGAGCATTAAAATAGTCTTGTTAAGCTACCGTGACCTCCACGTCTCTTCCCAGGGGCATTAAAACCGTCTTGTTAAGCTAGTGTGACCTTCACGTCTCTTCCGAGGGGCATTAAAACCATCTTGTTAAGCTACTGTGACCGCCACGTCTCTTCCGACGGGCATTAAAACCGTCTTGTTAAGCTACTGTGACCTCCACGTCTTTTTCGAGGTGCATTAAAACCGTCTTGTTAAGCTACTGTGACCACCACTTTTCCAAGGGGCATTAAAACCGTCTTGTTAAGCTACTGGGACCTCCAAGTTTCTTCCGAGGGGCATTAAAACTGTCTTGTTAAGCTACTGTGACCTCCACCACTTTTCCGAGGGGCATTAAAACCGTCTTGTTAAGCTTCTGCGACCTCCACCTCTTTACCAAGGGGCATTAAGACTGTCTTTTTAAGCTACTGTGACCTCCACGTCTCTTCCAAGGGGCATTAAAACCGTTTTGTTAATCTACTGTGACCTCCACGTCTCTTCGGAGGGGTATTAAAACCGTCTTGTTAAGCTACTTTGACCTCCACGTCTCTTCCGAGGGGCATTAAAACCGTCTTGTTAAGCTACTGTGACCTCCATGTCTCTTTCGAGGGGCATTAAAACCATCTTGTTAAGCTACTGAGACCTCCACGTCTCTTCCAAGGGGCATTAAAACCGTCTTGTTGAGCTACTGGGACCTCCACGTCTCTTCCGAGGGGCATTAAAACCGTCTTGTTAAGCTACTGTGACCTCTACGTCTTTTCTAAGGGGCATTAAAACCGTCTTGTTAAGCTACTGTGACCTCCACCACATTTCCAAGGGGCATTAAAACCGTCTTGTTAAGCTTCTGCGACCTCCACCACTTTACCAAGGGGCAATAAAACCGTCTTGTTAAGCTACTGTGACCTCCGCGTCTCTTCCTAGGGGCATTAAAACCGTTTTGTTAAGCTACTGTGACCTCCACGTCTCTTCCGAGGGGCATTAAAATCGTCTTGTTAAGCTACTGTGACCTCCCCGTCTCTTCCGAGGGGCATTAAAACCGTCTTGTTAAGCTACTGTGACCTCCACGTCTCTTCCGAGGGGCATTAAAACCGTCTTGTTAAGCTACTGTGACCTCCACGTCTCTTCCGAGGGGCATTAAAACCGTTTTGTTAAGCTACTGTGACCTCCACGTCTCTTCTGAGGGGCATTAAAACCGTCTTGTTAAGCTACTCTGACATCCACCACTTTTCCAAGGGGCATTAAAACCGTTTTGTTAAGCTTCTGCGGCCTCCACCACTTTACCAAGGGGCATTAAAACCGTCTTGTTAAGCTACTGTGACCTCCACGTCTCTTCCGAGGGGCATTAAAACCGTTTTGTTAAGCTACTGTGACCTCCACGTCTCTTCCGAGGGCATTAAAATCGTCTTGTTAAGCTACTGTGACCTCCACGTCTCTTCCGAGGGGCATTAAAACCGTCTTTTTAAGCTACTGTGACCTCCACGTCTCTTCCGAGGGGCATTAAAACCGTCTTGTTAAGCTACTGTGACCTCCACGTCTCTTCCGAGGGGCATTAAAACCGTCTTGTTAAGCTACTGTGACCTCCACGTCTCTTCCGAGGGGCATTAAAACCGTCTTGTTAAGCTACTGTGACCTCCACGTCTATTTTGAGGGGCATTAAAGCCGTCTTGTTAAGCTACTGTGACCTCCATGTCTCTTCTGAGCGGCATTAAAACCGTCTTGTTAAGCTACTGTGACCTCCACCACTTTTCCAAGGGGCATTAAAACCGTCTTGTTAAGCTTCTGCGACCTCCACCACTTTATCAAGGGGCATTAAAACAGTCTTGTTAAGCTACTGTGACCTCCAAGTCTCTTCCGAGGGGCATTAAAACCGTTTTGCTGAGCTACTGTGACCTCCACGTCTCTTCCGAGGCGCAGTAAAACCGTCTTGTTAAGCTACTGTGACCTACACGTCTATTTTGAGGGGCATTAAAGCCGTCTTCTTAAGCTACTGTGACCTCCACGTCTCTTCCGAGGGGCATTAAAACCGTCTTGTTAAGCTACTGTGACCTCCACGTCTCTTCCAAGGTGCATTAAAACCATTTTGTTAAACTACTGTGACCTCCACGTCTCTTCTGAGGGGCATTAAAACCATCTTGTTAAGCTACTGTGACCTCCACCACTTTTCCAAGGGGCATTAAAACCGTCTTGTTAAGCTTCTGCGACCTCCACCACTTTATCAAGGGGCATTAAAACAGTCTTGTTAAGCTACTGTGACCTCCAAGTCTCTTCCGAGGGGCATTAAAACCGTTTTGCTAAGCTACTGTGACCTCCACGTCTCTTCCGAGGCGCAGTAAAACCGTCTTGTTAAGCTACTGTGACCTACACGTCTATTTTGAGGGGCATTAAAGCCGTCTTCTTAAGCTACTGTGACCTCCACGTCTCTTCCGAGGGGCATTAAAACCGTCTTGTTAAGCTACTGTGACCTCCACGTCTCTTCCAAGGTGCATTAAAACCATTTTGTTAAACTACTGTGACCTCCACGTCTCTTCTGAGGGGCATTAAAACCATCTTGTTAAGCTACTGTGACCTCCACCACTTTTCCAAGGGGCACTAAAACCATCTTGATAAGCTACTGTGACCGTTTTGTTAAACTACTGTGACCTCCACGTCTCTTCTGAGGGGCATTAAAACCGTCTTGTTAAGCTACTGTGACCTCCACGTATCTTTCGAGGGGCATTAAAACCGTCTGGTTAAGCTACTGTGACCACCACTTTTCCAAGGGGCATTAAAACCATCTTGTTGAGCTACTGGGGCCTCCACGTCTCTTCCGATGGGCATTCAAACCATCTTGATAAGCTACTGTGACCTCCACGTCTCTTCCGAGGGGCATTAAAACCGTCTTGTTAAGCTACTGTGACCTCCACGTCTCTTCCGAGTGGCATTAAAATCATCTTGTTAAGCTACTGTGACCTTCACGTCTCTTCCGAGGGGCATTAAAACCGTCTTGTTAAGCTACTGTGACCTCCACGTCTCTTCCGAGGGACATTAAAACTGTCTTGTTAAGCTACTGTGACCTCCACGTCTATTTTGAGGGGCATTAAAGAAGTCTTGTTAAGCTACTGTGACCTCCACGTCTCTTCCGAGGGGCATTAAAACCGTCTTGTTAAGCTACTGTGACCTCCACGTCTCTTTCGAGGGGCATTAAAACAGTCTTGTTAAGCTACTGTGACCTCTACCACTGTTCCAAGGGCATTAAAACCGTCTTGTTAAGCTTCTGCGACCACCACCACTTTACCAAGGGTCATTAAAACCGTCTTGTTAAGCTACTGTGACCTCCACGTCTCTTCCGAGGGGCATTAAAACCGTCTTCTTAAGCTACTGTGAGCTCCACATCTCTTCCGAGGGGCATTAAAACCGTCTTGTTAAGCTACTGTGACCTCCACGTCTCTTCCGAGGGGCATTGAAAGCGTCTTGTTAAGCTACTGTGACCTCCACGTCTCTTCGGAGGGGTATTAAAACCGTCTTGTTAAGCTACTTTGACCTCCACGTCTCTTCCGAGGGGCATTAAAACCGTCTTGTTAAGCTACTGTGACCTCCATGTCTCTTTCGAGGGGCATTAAAACCATCTTGTTAAGCTACTGTGACCTCCACGTCTCTTCCGAGGGGCATTAAAAGCATCTTGTTAAGCTACTGTGATCTCCATGTCTCTTCCAAGGGGCACTAAAACCGTCCTGTTAAGTTACTGTGACCTCCACGTCTCTTTCGAGGGGAATTAAACTGTCTTGTTAAGCTACTGTGAACTCCACCACTTTTCCAAGGGGCATTAAAATCATCTTGTTAAGCTACTGTGACCTCCACGTCTCCTCCGAGGGGCATTAAAACCGTCTTGTTAAGCTACTGTGACCTCCACATCTCTTCAGAGGGGCATTAAAACCGTCTTGTTAAGCTACTGTGACTTCCACGTATCTTCTTAGGGACATTAAAACCGTCTTGTTAAGCTACTGTGACCTCCACGTCTCTTCCAAGGGGAATTAAAACCATCTTGTTTAACTACTGTGACCTCCATGTCTCTTCTGAGGGGCAATAAAACCATCTTGTTAAGCTACTGTGTCCTCCACGTCTCTTTCGAGGGGAATTAAAACCATATTGTTAAGCTACTGTGACCTCCACCACTTTTCAAAGGGGCATTAAAACCATCTTGTTAAGCTTCTCTGACCTCCACGTCTCTTCCGAGGGGCATTAAAACCGTCTTGTTAAGCTACTGTGACCTCCACGTCTCTTCCGAGGGGCATTAAAACCGTCCTGTTAAGCTACTGTGACCTCTACGTCTCTTTCGAGGGGAATTAAACCATCTTTTTAAGCTACTGTGACCTCCACCACTTTTCCAAGGGGCATTAAAACCATCTTGTTAAGCTACTGTGACCTCCACGTCTCTTCCGAGGGGCATTAAAACCGTCTTGTTAAGCTACTGTGACCTCCACGTCTCTTCCGAGGGGCATTAAAACCATCTTGTTAAGCTACTGTGACCGCCACGTCTCTTCCGAGGGGCATTAAAACCGTCTTGTTAAGCTACTGTCACCTCCACGTCTCTTTCGAGGGGCATTAAAACCGTCTTGTTAAGCTACTGTGACCACAACTTTTCCAAGGTGCATTAAAACCGTCTTGTTAAGCTACTGTGACCTCCACGTCACTTCCGAGGGGCACTAAAACCGTCCTGTTAAGCTACTGTGACCTCCACGTCTCTTTCGAGGGGAATTAAAACCGTCTTGTTAAGCTACTGTGACCTCCACCACTTTTCCAAGGAGCATTAAAATAGTCTTGTTAAGCTACCGTGACCTCCACGTCTCTTCCCAGGGGCATTAAAACCGTCTTGTTAAGCTACTGTGACCTTCACGTCTCTTCCGAGGGGCATTAAAACCATCTTGTTAAGCTACTGTGACCGCCACGTCTCTTCCGACGGGCATTAAAACCGTCTTGTTAAGCTACTGTGACCTCCACGTCTTTTTCGAGGTGCATTAAAACCGTCTTGTTAAGCTACTGTGACCACCACTTTTCCAAGGGGCATTAAAACCGTCTTGTTAAGCTACTGGGACCTCCAAGTTTCTTCCGAGGGGCATTAAAACTGTCTTGTTAAGCTACTGTGACCTCCACCACTTTTCCGAGGGGCATTAAAACCGTCTTGTTAAGCTTCTGCGACCTCCACCTCTTTACCAAGGGGCATTAAGACTGTCTTTTTAAGCTACTGTGACCTCCACGTCTCTTCCAAGGGGCATTAAAACCGTTTTGTTAATCTACTGTGACCTCCACGTCTCTTCGGAGGGGTATTAAAACCGTCTTGTTAAGCTACTTTGACCTCCACGTCTCTTCCGAGGGGCATTAAAACCGTCTTGTTAAGCTACTGTGACCTCCATGTCTCTTTCGAGGGGCATTAAAACCATCTTGTTAAGCTACTGAGACCTCCACGTCTCTTCCAAGGGGCATTAAAACCGTCTTGTTGAGCTACTGGGACCTCCACGTCTCTTCCGAGGGGCATTAAAACCGTCTTGTTAAGCTACTGTGACCTCTACGTCTTTTCTAAGGGGCATTAAAACCGTCTTGTTAAGCTACTGTGACCTCCACCACATTTCCAAGGGGCATTAAAACCGTCTTGTTAAGCTTCTGCGACCTCCACCACTTTACCAAGGGGCAATAAAACCGTCTTGTTAAGCTACTGTGACCTCCGCGTCTCTTCCTAGGGGCATTAAAACCGTTTTGTTAAGCTACTGTGACCTCCACGTCTCTTCCGAGGGGCATTAAAATCGTCTTGTTAAGCTACTGTGACCTCCCCGTCTCTTCCGAGGGGCATTAAAACCGTCTTGTTAAGCTACTGTGACCTCCACGTCTCTTCCGAGGGGCATTAAAACCGTCTTGTTAAGCTACTGTGACCTCCACGTCTCTTCCGAGGGGCATTAAAACCGTTTTGTTAAGCTACTGTGACCTCCACGTCTCTTCTGAGGGGCATTAAAACCGTCTTGTTAAGCTACTCTGACATCCACCACTTTTCCAAGGGGCATTAAAACCGTTTTGTTAAGCTTCTGCGGCCTCCACCACTTTACCAAGGGGCATTAAAACCGTCTTGTTAAGCTACTGTGACCTCCACGTCTCTTCCGAGGGGCATTAAAACCGTTTTGTTAAGCTACTGTGACCTCCACGTCTCTTCCGAGGGCATTAAAATCGTCTTGTTAAGCTACTGTGACCTCCACGTCTCTTCCAAGGGGCATTAAAACCGTCTTTTTAAGCTACTGTGACCTCCACGTCTCTTCCGAGGGGCATTAAAACCGTCTTGTTAAGCTACTGTGACCTCCACGTCTCTTCCGAGGGGCATTAAAACCGTCTTGTTAAGCTACTGTGACCTCCACGTCTCTTCCGAGGGGCATTAAAACCGTCTTGTTAAGCTACTGTGACCTCCACGTCTATTTTGAGGGGCATTAAAGCCGTCTTGTTAAGCTACTGTGACCTCCATGTCTCTTCTGAGCGGCATTAAAACCGTCTTGTTAAGCTACTGTGACCTCCACCACTTTTCCAAGGGGCATTAAAACCGTCTTGTTAAGCTTCTGCGACCTCCACCACTTTATCAAGGGGCATTAAAACAGTCTTGTTAAGCTACTGTGACCTCCAAGTCTCTTCCGAGGGGCATTAAAACCGTTTTGCTAAGCTACTGTGACCTCCACGTCTCTTCCGAGGCGCAGTAAAACCGTCTTGTTAAGCTACTGTGACCTACACGTCTATTTTGAGGGGCATTAAAGCCGTCTTCTTAAGCTACTGTGACCTCCACGTCTCTTCCGAGGGGCATTAAAACCGTCTTGTTAAGCTACTGTGACCTCCACGTCTCTTCCAAGGTGCATTAAAACCATTTTGTTAAACTACTGTGACCTCCACGTCTCTTCTGAGGGGCATTAAAACCATCTTGTTAAGCTACTGTGACCTCCACCACTTTTCCAAGGGGCACTAAAACCATCTTGATAAGCTACTGTGACCGTTTTGTTAAACTACTGTGACCTCCACGTCTCTTCTGAGGGGCATTAAAACCGTCTTGTTAAGCTACTGTGACCTCCACGTATCTTTCGAGGGGCATTAAAACCGTCTGGTTAAGCTACTGTGACCACCACTTTTCCAAGGGGCATTAAAACCATCTTGTTGAGCTACTGGGGCCTCCACGTCTCTTCCGATGGGCATTCAAACCATCTTGATAAGCTACTGTGACCTCCACGTCTCTTCCGAGGGGCATTAAAACCGTCTTGTTAAGCTACTGTGACCTCCACGTCTCTTCCGAGTGGCATTAAAATCATCTTGTTAAGCTACTGTGACCTTCACGTCTCTTCCGAGGGGCATTAAAACCGTCTTGTTAAGCTACTGTGACCTCCACGTCTCTTCCGAGGGACATTAAAACTGTCTTGTTAAGCTACTGTGACCTCCACGTCTATTTTGAGGGGCATTAAAGAAGTCTTGTTAAGCTACTGTGACCTCCACGTCTCTTCCGAGGGGCATTAAAACCGTCTTGTTAAGCTACTGTGACCTCCACGTCTCTTTCGAGGGGCATTAAAACAGTCTTGTTAAGCTACTGTGACCTCTACCACTGTTCCAAGGGCATTAAAACCGTCTTGTTAAGCTTCTGCGACCACCACCACTTTACCAAGGGTCATTAAAACCGTCTTGTTAAGCTACTGTGACCTCCACGTCTCTTCCGAGGGGCATTAAAACCGTCTTGTTAAGCTACTTTGACCTCCACGTCTCTTCCGAGGGGCATTAAAACCGTCTTGTTAAGCTACTGTGACCTCCATGTCTCTTTCGAGGGGCATTAAAACCATCTTGTTAAGCTACTGTGACCTCCACGTCTCTTCCGAGGGGCATTAAAAGCATCTTGTTAAGCTACTGTGATCTCCATGTCTCTTCCAAGGGGCACTAAAACCGTCCTGTTAAGTTACTGTGACCTCCACGTCTCTTTCGAGGGGAATTAAAACTGTCTTGTTAAGCTACTGTGAACTCCACCACTTTTCCAAGGGGCATTAAAACCGTCTTGTTAAGCTTCTGTGACCTCCACCACTTTTCCAAGGGGCATTAAAACCATCTTGTTAAGCTACTGTGACCTCCACGTCTCTTCCCAGGGGCATTAAAACCGTCTTGTTAAGCTACTGTGACCTCCACGTCTCTTCCGAGGGGCATTAAAACCGTCTTGTTAAGCTACTGTGACCTCCACGTCTCTTCCGAGTGGCATTAAAATCGTCTTGTTAAGCTACTGTGACCTCCACGTCTCTTCCGAGGGGCATTAAAGCCGTCTTGTTAAGCTACTGTGACCTCCACGTCTCTTCCGAGGGACATTAAAACTGTCTTGTTAAGCTACTGTGACCTCCACGTCTATTTTGAGGGGCATTAAAGAAGTCTTGTTAAGCTACTGTGACCTCCACGTCTCTTCCGAGGGGCATTAAAACCGTCTTGTTAAGCTACTGTGACCTCCTTGTCTCTTTCGAAGGGCATTAAAACAGTCTTGTTAAGCTACTGTGACCTCTACCACTTTTCCAAGGGCATTAAAACCGTCTTGTTAAGCTTCTGCGACCACCACCACTTTACCAAGGGTCATTAAAACCGTCTTGTTAAGCTACTGTGACCTCCACGTCTCTTCAGAGGGGCATTAAAACCGTCCTGTTAAGCTACTGTGACCTCTACGTCTCTTTCGAGGGGAATTAAACCATCTTGTTAAGCTACTGTGACCTCCACCACTTTTCCAAGGGGCATTAAAACCATCTTTTTAAGCTACTGTGACCTCCACGTCTCTTCCGAGGGGCATTAAAACCGTCTTGTTAAGCTACTGTGACCTCCACGTCGCTTCCGAGGGGAACTAAAACCGTCCTGTTAAGCTACTGTGACCTCCACGTCTCTTTCGAGGGGAATTAAAACCGTCTTGTTAAGCTACTGTGACCTCCACCACTTTTCCAAGGAGCATTAAAATCGTCTTGTTAAGCTACTGTGACCTCCACGTCTCTTCCGAGGGGCATTAAAACCGTCTTTTTAAGCTACTGTGACCTCCACGTCTCTTCCGAGTGGCATTAAAATCGTCTTGTTAAGCTACTGTGACCTCCACGTCTCTTCCGAGGGACATTAAAACTGTCTTGTTAAGCTACTGTGACCTCCACGTCTATTTTGAGGGGCATTAAAGAAGTCTTGTTAAGCTACTGTGACCTCCACGTCTCTTCCGAGGGGCATTAAAACCGTCTTGTTAAGCTACTGTGACCTCCACGTCTCTTTCGAGGGGCATTAAAACAGTCTTGTTAAGCTACTGTGACCTCTACCACTTTTCCAAGGGCATTAAAACCGTCTTGCTAAGCTTCTGCGACCACCACCACTTTACCAAGGGTCATTAAAACCGTCTTGTTAAGCTACTGTGACCTCCACGTCTCTTCCGAGGGGCATTAAAACCGTCTTCTTAAGCTACTGTGAGCTCCACATCTCTTCCGAGGGGCATTAAAACCGTCTTGTTAAGCTACTGTGACCTCCACGTCTCTTACGAGGGGCATTAAAAGCGTCTTGTTAAGCTACTGTGACCTCCATGTCTCTTCCAAGGGGCATTAAAACCGTCCTGTTCAGTTACTGTGACCTCCACGTCTCTTTCGAGGGGAATTAAAACTGTCTTGTTAAGCTACTGTGAACTCCACCACTTTTCCAAGGGGCATTAAAATCATCTTGTTAAGCTACTGTGACCTCCACGTCTCTTCCGAGGGTCATTAAAACCGTCTTGTTAAGCTACTGTGACCTCCACATCTCTTCCGAGGGGCATTAAAACCGTCTTGTTAAGCTACTGTGACTTCCACGTCTCTTCTTAGGGGCATTAAAACCGTCTTGTTAAGCTACTGTGACCTCCACGTCTCTTTCGAGGGGAATTAAAACCATATTGTTAAGCTACTGTGACCTCCACCACTTTTCAAAGGGGCATTAAAACCATCTTGTTAAGCTTCTGTGACCTCCACGTCTTTTCCGAGGGGCATTAAAACCGTCTTGTTAAGCTACTGTGACCTCCACGTCTCTTCCGAGGGGCATTAAAACCGTCCTGTTAAGCTACTGTGACCTCTACGTCTCTTTCGAGGGGAATTAAACCATCTTGTTAAGCTACTGTGACCTCCACCACTTTTCCAAGGGGCATTAAAACCATCTTGTTAAGCTACTGTGACCTCCACGTCTCTTCCGAGGGGCATTAAAACCGTCCTGTTAAGCTACTGTGACCTCTACGTCTCTTTCGAGGGGAATTAAACCATCTTGTTAAGCTACTGTGACCTCCACCACTTTTCCAAGGGGCATTAAAACCATCTTGTTAAGCTACTGTGACCTCCACGTCTCTTCCGAGGGGCATTAAAACCGTCTTGTTAAGCTACTGTGACCTCCACGTCGCTTCCGAGGGGCACTAAAACCGTCCTGTTAAGCTACTGTGACCTCCACGTCTCTTTCGAGGGGAATTAAAACCGTCTTGTTAAGCTACTGTGACCTCCACCACTTTTCCAAGGAGCATTAAAATCGTCTTGTTAAGCTACTGTGACCTCCACGTCTCTTCCGAGGGGCATTAAAACCGTCTTTTTAAGCTGCTGTGACCTCCACGTCTCTTCCGAGGGGCATTAAAACTGTCTTGTTAAGCTACAGTGACCTCCACGTCTCTTCCGAGGGGACTTAAAACCGTCTTGTTAAGCTACTGTGACCTCCACGTCTCTTCCGAGGGGCATGAAAACCGTCTTGTTAAGCTACTGTGACCTCCACGTCTCTTCCGAGGGGCATTAAAACCGTCTTGTTAATCTACTGTGTCCTCCACATCTCTTTCGAAGGGCATTAAAACAGTCTTGATAAGATACTGTGACCTCTACCACTTTTCCAACGGGTATGAAAACCGTCTTGTTAAGCTTCTGTGACCTCCACTACTTTACCAAGGGGCATTAAAACCGTCTTGTTAAGCTACTGTGACCTCCACGTCTCTTCCGAGGGGCATTAAAACCGTCTTGTTAAGCTACTTTGACCTCCACATCTCTTCCGAGGGGCATTAAAACCGTCTTGTTAAGCTACTGTGACCTCCACGTCTCTTCCGAGGGGTATTAAAACTGTCTTGTTAAGCTACTGTGACCTCCACGTCTCTTCCAAGGGGCATTGAAAGCATCTTGTTAAACTACTGTGAACTCCACGTCTCTTCTGAGGGGCATTAAAACCATCTTGTTAAGCTACTGTGTCCTCCACGTATCTTTCGAAGGGAATTAAAACCGTCGTGTTAAGCTACTGTGACCTCCACCACTTTTCCAAGGGGCATTAAAACCATCTTGTTAAGCTACTGTGACATCCTCGTCTCTTCCGAGGGGCATTAAAACCGTCTTGTTAAGCTAGTGTCCTCCACATCTCTTTCGAGGGGCATTAAAACAGTCTTGTTAAGCTACTGTGACCTCTACCACTTTTCCAAGGGGTATTAAAAGCGTCTTGTTAAGCTTCTGCGACCTCCACCACTTTACCAAGGGGCATTAAAACCGTCTTGTTAAGCTACTGTGACCTCCACGTCTCTTCTGAGGGGCATTAAAACCATCTTGTTAAGCTACTGTGACCTCCACATCTCTTCCGAGGGGCATTAAAACCGTCTTGTTAAGCTACTGTGACCTCCACGTCTCTTCCGAGGGGCATTAAAACCGTCTTGTTAAGCTACTGTGACCTCCACCACTTTTCCAAGGGGCATTAAAACCGTCTTGTTAAGCTTCTGTGACCTCCATTACTTTTCCAAGGGGCATTAAAACCATCTTGTTAAGCTACTGTGACCTCCACGTCTCTTCCCAGGGGCATTAAAACCGTCTTGTTAAGCTACTGTGACCTCCACGTCTCTTCCGAGGGGCATTAAAACCGTCTTGTTAAGCTACTGTGACCTCCACGTCTCTTCCGAGTGGCATTAAAATCGTCTTGTTAAGCTACTGTGACCTCCACGTCTCTTCCGAGGGGCATTAAAACCGTCTTGTTAAGCTACTGTGACCTCCACGTCTCTTCCGAGGGACATTAAAACTGTCTTGTTAAGCTACTGTGACCTCCACGTCTATTTTGAGGGGCATTAAAGAAGTCTTGTTAAGCTACTGTGACCTCCACGTCTCTTCCGAGGGGCATTAAAACCGTCTTGTTAAGCTACTGTGACCTCCTTGTCTCTTTCGAGGGGCATTAAAACAGTCTTGTTAAGCTACTGTGACCTCTACCACTTTTCCAAGGGCATTAAAACCGTCTTGTTAAGCTTCTGCGACCACCACCACTTTACCAAGGGTCATTAAAACCGTCTTGTTAAGCTACTGTGACCTCCACGTCTCTTCCGAGGGGCATTAAAACCGTCCTGTTAAGCTACTGTGACCTCTACGTCTCTTTCGAGGGGAATTAAACCATCTTGTTAAGCTACTGTGACCTCCACCACTTTTCCAAGGGGCATTAAAACCATCTTGTTAAGCTACTGTGACCTCCACGTCTCTTCCGAGGGGCATTAAAACCGTCTTGTTAAGCTACTGTGACCTCCACGTCGCTTCCGAGGGGAACTAAAACCGTCCTGTTAAGCTACTGTGACCTCCACGTCTCTTTCGAGGGGAATTAAAACCGTCTTGTTAAGCTACTGTGACCTCCACCACTTTTCCAAGGAGCATTAAAATCGTCTTGTTAAGCTACTGTGACCTCCACGTCTCTTCCGAGGGGCATTAAAACCGTCTTTTTAAGCTACTGTGACCTCCACGTCTCTTCCGAGTGGCATTAAAATCGTCTTGTTAAGCTACTGTGACCTCCACGTCTCTTCCGAGGGGCATTAAAACCGTCTTGTTAAGCTACTGTGACCTCCACGTCTCTTCCGAGGGACATTAAAACTGTCTTGTTAAGCTACTGTGACCTCCACGTCTATTTTGAGGGGCATTAAAGAAGTCTTGTTAAGCTACTGTGACCTCCACGTCTCTTCCGAGGGGCATTAAAACCGTCTTGTTAAGCTACTGTGACCTCCACGTCTCTTTCGAGGGGCATTAAAACAGTCTTCTTAAGCTACTGTGACCTCTACCACTTTTCCAAGGGCATTAAAACCGTCTTGTTAAGCTTCTGCGACCACCACCACTTTACCAAGGGTCATTAAAACCGTCTTGTTAAGCTACTGTGACCTCCACGTCTCTTCCGAGGGGCATTAAAACCATCTTGTTAAGCTACTGTGACCGCCACGTCTCTTCCGAGGGGCATTAAAACCGTCTTGTTAAGCTACTGTCACCTCCACGTCTCTTTCGAGGGGCATTAAAACCGTCTTGTTAAGCTACTGTGACCACTACTTTTCCAAGCGGCATTAAAACCGTCTTGTTAAGCTACTGTGACCTCCACGTCTCTTTCGAGGGGAATTAAAACCGTCTTGTTAAGCTACTGTGACCTCCACCACTTTTCCAAGGAGCATTAAAATAGTCTTGTTAAGCTACTGTGACCTCCACGTCTCTTCCCAGGGGCATTAAAACCGTCTTGTTAAGCTACTGTGACCTTCACGTCTCTTCCGAGGGGCATTAAAACCATCTTGTTAAGCTACTGTGACCGCCACGTCTCTTCCGAGGGGCATTAAAACCGTCTTGTTAAGCTACTGTGACCTCCACGTCTCTTTCGAGGTGCATTTAAACCGTCTTGTTAAGCTACTGTGACCACCACTTTTCCAAGGGGCATTAAAACCATCTTGTTAAGCTACTGGGACCTCCAAGTTTCTTCCGAGGGGCATTAAAACTGTCTTGTTAAGCTACTGTGACCTCCACCACTTTTCCGAGGGGCATTAAAACCGTCTTGTTAAGCTTCTGCGACCTCCACCTCTTTACCAAGGGGCATTAAGACTGTCTTTTTAAGCCACTGTGACCTCCACGTCTCTTCCGAGGGGCATTAAAACCGTTTTGTTAATCTACTGTGACCTCCACGTCTCTTCGGAGGGGTATTAAAACCGTCTTGTTAAGCTACTTTGACCTCCACGTCTCTTCCGAGGGGCATTAAAACCGTCTTGTTAAGCTACTGTGACCTCCATGTCTCTTTCGAGGGGCATTAAAACCATCTTGTTAAGCTACTGTGACCTCCACGTCTCTTCCGAGGGGCATTAAAAGCATCTTGTTAAGCTACTGTGATCTCCATGTCTCTTCCAAGGGGCACTAAAACCGTCCTGTTAAGTTACTGTGACCTCCACGTCTCTTTCGAGGGGAATTAAAACTGTCTTGTTAAGCTACTGTGAACTCCACCACTTTTCCAAGGGGCATTAAAATCATCTTGTTAAGCTACTGTGACCTCCACGTCTCCTCCGAGGGGCATTAAAACCGTCTTGTTAAGCTACTGTGACCTCCACATCTCTTCAGAGGGGCATTAAAACCGTCTTGTTAAGCTACTGTGACTTCCACGTATCTTCTTAGGGGCATTAAAACCGTCTTGTTAAGCTACTGTGACCTCCACGTCTCTTCCAAGGGGAATTAAAACCATCTTGTTTAACTACTGTGACCTCCATGTCTCTTCTGAGGGGCATTAAAACCATCTTGTTAAGCTACTGTGTCCTCCACGTCTCTTTCGAGGGGAATTAAAACCATATTGTTAAGCTACTGTGACCTCCACCACTTTTCAAAGGGGCATTAAAACCATCTTGTTAAGCTTCTCTGACCTCCACGTCTCTTCCGAGGGGCATTAAAACCGTCTTGTTAAGCTACTGTGACCTCCACGTCTCTTCCGAGGGGCATTAAAACCGTCCTGTTAAGCTACTGTGACCTCTACGTCTCTTTCGAGGGGAATTAAACCATCTTTTTAAGCTACTGTGACCTCCACCACTTTTCCAAGGGGCATTAAAACCATCTTGTTAAGCTACTGTGACCTCCACGTCTCTTCCGAGGGGCATTAAAACCGTCTTGTTAAGCTACTGTGACCTCCACGTCTCTTCCGAGGGGCATTAAAACCATCTTGTTAAGCTACTGTGACCGCCACGTCTCTTCCGAGGGGCATTAAAACCGTCTTGTTAAGCTACTGTCACCTCCACGTCTCTTTCGAGGGGCATTAAAACCGTCTTGTTAAGCTACTGTGACCACAACTTTTCCAAGGTGCATTAAAACCGTCTTGTTAAGCTACTGTGACCTCCACGTCACTTCCGAGGGGCACTAAAACCGTCCTGTTAAGCTACTGTGACCTCCACGTCTCTTTCGAGGGGAATTAAAACCGTCTTGTTAAGCTACTGTGACCTCCACCACTTTTCCAAGGAGCATTAAAATAGTCTTGTTAAGCTACCGTGACCTCCACGTCTCTTCCCAGGGGCATTAAAACCGTCTTGTTAAGCTACTGTGACCTTCACGTCTCTTCCGAGGGGCATTAAAACCATCTTGTTATGCTACTGTGACCGCCACGTCTCTTCCAACGGGCATTAAAACCGTCTTGTTAAGCTACTGTGACCTCCACGTCTTTTTCGAGGTGCATTAAAACCGTCTTGTTAAGCTACTGTGACCACCACTTTTCCAAGGGGCATTAAAACCGTCTTGTTAAGCTACTGGGACCTCCAAGTTTCTTCCGAGGGGCATTAAAACTGTCTTGTTAAGCTACTGTGACCTCCACCACTTTTCCGAGGGGCATTAAAACCGTCTTGTTAAGCTTCTGCGACCTCCACCTCTTTACCAAGGGGCATTAAGACTGTCTTTTTAAGCTACTGTGACCTCCACGTCTCTTCCAAGGGGCATTAAAACCGTTTTGTTAATCTACTGTGACCTCCACGTCTCTTCGGAGGGGTATTAAAACCGTCTTGTTAAGCTACTTTGACCTCCACGTCTCTTCCGAGGGGCATTAAAACCGTCTTGTTAAGCTACTGTGACCTCCATGTCTCTTTCGAGGGGCATTAAAACCATCTTGTTAAGCTACTGAGACCTCCACGTCTCTTCCAAGGGGCATTAAAACCGTCTTGTTGAGCTACTGGGACCTCCACGTCTCTTCCGAGGGGCATTAAAACCGTCTTGTTAAGCTACTGTGACCTCTACGTCTTTTCTAAGGGGCATTAAAACCGTCTTGTTAAGCTACTGTGACCTCCACCACATTTCCAAGGGGCATTAAAACCGTCTTGTTAAGCTTCTGCGACCTCCACCACTTTACCAAGGGGCAATAAAACCGTCTTGTTAAGCTACTGTGACCTCCGCGTCTCTTCCTAGGGGCATTAAAACCGTTTTGTTAAGCTACTGTGACCTCCACGTCTCTTCCGAGGGGCATTAAAATCGTCTTGTTAAGCTACTGTGACCTCCCCGTCTCTTCCGAGGGGCATTAAAACCGTCTTGTTAAGCTACTGTGACCTCCACGTCTCTTCCGAGGGGCATTAAAACCGTCTTGTTAAGCTACTGTGACCTCCACGTCTCTTCCGAGGGGCATTAAAACCGTTTTGTTAAGCTACTGTGACCTCCACGTCTCTTCTGAGGGGCATTAAAACCGTCTTGTTAAGCTACTCTGACATCCACCACTTTTCCAAGGGGCATTAAAACCGTTTTGTTAAGCTTCTGCGGCCTCCACCACTTTACCAAGGGGCATTAAAACCGTCTTGTTAAGCTACTGTGACCTCCACGTCTCTTCCGAGGGGCATTAAAACCGTTTTGTTAAGCTACTGTGACCTCCACGTCTCTTCCGAGGGCATTAAAATCGTCTTGTTAAGCTACTGTGACCTCCACGTCTCTTCCGAGGGGCATTAAAACCGTCTTTTTAAGCTACTGTGACCTCCACGTCTCTTCCGAGGGGCATTAAAACCGTCTTGTTAAGCTACTGTGACCTCCACGTCTCTTCCGAGGGGCATTAAAACCGTCTTGTTAAGCTACTGTGACCTCCACGTCTCTTCCGAGGGGCATTAAAACCGTCTTGTTAAGCTACTGTGACCTCCACGTCTATTTTGAGGGGCATTAAAGCCGTCTTGTTAAGCTACTGTGACCTCCATGTCTCTTCTGAGCGGCATTAAAACCGTCTTGTTAAGCTACTGTGACCTCCACCACTTTTCCAAGGGGCATTAAAACCGTCTTGTTAAGCTTCTGCGACCTCCACCACTTTATCAAGGGGCATTAAAACAGTCTTGTTAAGCTACTGTGACCTCCAAGTCTCTTCCGAGGGGCATTAAAACCGTTTTGCTAAGCTACTGTGACCTCCACGTCTCTTCCGAGGCGCAGTAAAACCGTCTTGTTAAGCTACTGTGACCTACACGTCTATTTTGAGGGGCATTAAAGCCGTCTTCTTAAGCTACTGTGACCTCCACGTCTCTTCCGAGGGGCATTAAAACCGTCTTGTTAAGCTACTGTGACCTCCACGTCTCTTCCAAGGTGCATTAAAACCATTTTGTTAAACTACTGTGACCTCCACGTCTCTTCTGAGGGGCATTAAAACCATCTTGTTAAGCTACTGTGACCTCCACCACTTTTCCAAGGGGCACTAAAACCATCTTGATAAGCTACTGTGACCGTTTTGTTAAACTACTGTGACCTCCACGTCTCTTCTGAGGGGCATTAAAACCGTCTTGTTAAGCTACTGTGACCTCCACGTATCTTTCGAGGGGCATTAAAACCGTCTGGTTAAGCTACTGTGACCACCACTTTTCCAAGGGGCATTAAAACCATCTTGTTGAGCTACTGGGGCCTCCACGTCTCTTCCGATGGGCATTCAAACCATCTTGATAAGCTACTGTGACCTCCACGTCTCTTCCGAGGGGCATTAAAACCGTCTTGTTAAGCTACTGTGACCTCCACGTCTCTTCCGAGTGGCATTAAAATCATCTTGTTAAGCTACTGTGACCTTCACGTCTCTTCCGAGGGGCATTAAAACCGTCTTGTTAAGCTACTGTGACCTCCACGTCTCTTCCGAGGGACATTAAAACTGTCTTGTTAAGCTACTGTGACCTCCACGTCTATTTTGAGGGGCATTAAAGAAGTCTTGTTAAGCTACTGTGACCTCCACGTCTCTTCCGAGGGGCATTAAAACCGTCTTGTTAAGCTACTGTGACCTCCACGTCTCTTTCGAGGGGCATTAAAACAGTCTTGTTAAGCTACTGTGACCTCTACCACTGTTCCAAGGGCATTAAAACCGTCTTGTTAAGCTTCTGCGACCACCACCACTTTACCAAGGGTCATTAAAACCGTCTTGTTAAGCTACTGTGACCTCCACGTCTCTTCCGAGGGGCATTAAAACCGTCTTCTTAAGCTACTGTGAGCTCCACATCTCTTCCGAGGGGCATTAAAACCGTCTTGTTAAGCTACTGTGACCTCCACGTCTCTTCCGAGGGGCATTGAAAGCGTCTTGTTAAGCTACTGTGACCTCCACGTCTCTTCGGAGGGGTATTAAAACCGTCTTGTTAAGCTACTTTGACCTCCACGTCTCTTCCGAGGGGCATTAAAACCGTCTTGTTAAGCTACTGTGACCTCCATGTCTCTTTCGAGGGGCATTAAAACCATCTTGTTAAGCTACTGTGACCTCCACGTCTCTTCCGAGGGGCATTAAAAGCATCTTGTTAAGCTACTGTGATCTCCATGTCTCTTCCAAGGGGCACTAAAACCGTCCTGTTAAGTTACTGTGACCTCCACGTCTCTTTCGAGGGGAATTAAAACTGTCTTGTTAAGCTACTGTGAACTCCACCACTTTTCCAAGGGGCATTAAAATCATCTTGTTAAGCTACTGTGACCTCCACGTCTCCTCCGAGGGGCATTAAAACCGTCTTGTTAAGCTACTGTGACCTCCACATCTCTTCAGAGGGGCATTAAAACCGTCTTGTTAAGCTACTGTGACTTCCACGTATCTTCTTAGGGGCATTAAAACCGTCTTGTTAAGCTACTGTGACCTCCACGTCTCTTCCAAGGGGAATTAAAACCATCTTGTTTAACTACTGTGACCTCCATGTCTCTTCTGAGGGGCATTAAAACCATCTTGTTAAGCTACTGTGTCCTCCACGTCTCTTTCGAGGGGAATTAAAACCATATTGTTAAGCTACTGTGACCTCCACCACTTTTCAAAGGGGCATTAAAACCATCTTGTTAAGCTTCTCTGACCTCCACGTCTCTTCCGAGGGGCATTAAAACCGTCTTGTTAAGCTACTGTGACCTCCACGTCTCTTCCGAGGGGCATTAAAACCGTCCTGTTAAGCTACTGTGACCTCTACGTCTCTTTCGAGGGGAATTAAACCATCTTTTTAAGCTACTGTGACCTCCACCACTTTTCCAAGGGGCATTAAAACCATCTTGTTAAGCTACTGTGACCTCCACGTCTCTTCCGAGGGGCATTAAAACCGTCTTGTTAAGCTACTGTGACCTCCACGTCTCTTCCGAGGGGCATTAAAACCATCTTGTTAAGCTACTGTGACCGCCACGTCTCTTCCGAGGGGCATTAAAACCGTCTTGTTAAGCTACTGTCACCTCCACGTCTCTTTCGAGGGGCATTAAAACCGTCTTGTTAAGCTACTGTGACCACAACTTTTCCAAGGTGCATTAAAACCGTCTTGTTAAGCTACTGTGACCTCCACGTCACTTCCGAGGGGCACTAAAACCGTCCTGTTAAGCTACTGTGACCTCCACGTCTCTTTCGAGGGGAATTAAAACCGTCTTGTTAAGCTACTGTGACCTCCACCACTTTTCCAAGGAGCATTAAAATAGTCTTGTTAAGCTACCGTGACCTCCACGTCTCTTCCCAGGGGCATTAAAACCGTCTTGTTAAGCTACTGTGACCTTCACGTCTCTTCCGAGGGGCATTAAAACCATCTTGTTAAGCTACTGTGACCGCCACGTCTCTTCCGACGGGCATTAAAACCGTCTTGTTAAGCTACTGTGACCTCCACGTCTTTTTCGAGGTGCATTAAAACCGTCTTGTTAAGCTACTGTGACCACCACTTTTCCAAGGGGCATTAAAACCGTCTTGTTAAGCTACTGGGACCTCCAAGTTTCTTCCGAGGGGCATTAAAACTGTCTTGTTAAGCTACTGTGACCTCCACCACTTTTCCGAGGGGCATTAAAACCGTCTTGTTAAGCTTCTGCGACCTCCACCTCTTTACCAAGGGGCATTAAGACTGTCTTTTTAAGCTACTGTGACCTCCACGTCTCTTCCAAGGGGCATTAAAACCGTTTTGTTAATCTACTGTGACCTCCACGTCTCTTCGGAGGGGTATTAAAACCGTCTTGTTAAGCTACTTTGACCTCCACGTCTCTTCCGAGGGGCATTAAAACCGTCTTGTTAAGCTACTGTGACCTCCATGTCTCTTTCGAGGGGCATTAAAACCATCTTGTTAAGCTACTGAGACCTCCACGTCTCTTCCAAGGGGCATTAAAACCGTCTTGTTGAGCTACTGGGACCTCCACGTCTCTTCCGAGGGGCATTAAAACCGTCTTGTTAAGCTACTGTGACCTCTACGTCTTTTCTAAGGGGCATTAAAACCGTCTTGTTAAGCTACTGTGACCTCCACCACATTTCCAAGGGGCATTAAAACCGTCTTGTTAAGCTTCTGCGACCTCCACCACTTTACCAAGGGGCAATAAAACCGTCTTGTTAAGCTACTGTGACCTCCGCGTCTCTTCCTAGGGGCATTAAAACCGTTTTGTTAAGCTACTGTGACCTCCACGTCTCTTCCGAGGGGCATTAAAATCGTCTTGTTAAGCTACTGTGACCTCCCCGTCTCTTCCGAGGGGCATTAAAACCGTCTTGTTAAGCTACTGTGACCTCCACGTCTCTTCCGAGGGGCATTAAAACCGTCTTGTTAAGCTACTGTGACCTCCACGTCTCTTCCGAGGGGCATTAAAACCGTTTTGTTAAGCTACTGTGACCTCCACGTCTCTTCTGAGGGGCAATAAAACCGTCTTGTTAAGCTACTCTGACATCCACCACTTTTCCAAGGGGCATTAAAACCGTTTTGTTAAGCTTCTGCGGCCTCCACCACTTTACCAAGGGGCATTAAAACCGTCTTGTTAAGCTACTGTGACCTCCACGTCTCTTCCGAGGGGCATTAAAACCGTTTTGTTAAGCTACTGTGACCTCCACGTCTCTTCCGAGGGCATTAAAATCGTCTTGTTAAGCTACTGTGACCTCCACGTCTCTTCCGAGGGGCATTAAAACCGTCTTTTTAAGCTACTGTGACCTCCACGTCTCTTCCGAGGGGCATTAAAACCGTCTTGTTAAGCTACTGTGACCTCCACGTCTCTTCCGAGGGGCATTAAAACCGTCTTGTTAAGCTACTGTGACCTCCACGTCTCTTCCGAGGGGCATTAAAACCGTCTTGTTAAGCTACTGTGACCTCCACGTCTATTTTGAGGGGCATTAAAGCCGTCTTGTTAAGCTACTGTGACCTCCATGTCTCTTCTGAGCGGCATTAAAACCGTCTTGTTAAGCTACTGTGACCTCCACCACTTTTCCAAGGGGCATTAAAACCGTCTTGTTAAGCTTCTGCGACCTCCACCACTTTATCAAGGGGCATTAAAACAGTCTTGTTAAGCTACTGTGACCTCCAAGTCTCTTCCGAGGGGCATTAAAACCGTTTTGCTAAGCTACTGTGACCTCCACGTCTCTTCCGAGGCGCAGTAAAACCGTCTTGTTAAGCTACTGTGACCTACACGTCTATTTTGAGGGGCATTAAAGCCGTCTTCTTAAGCTACTGTGACCTCCACGTCTCTTCCGAGGGGCATTAAAACCGTCTTGTTAAGCTACTGTGACCTCCACGTCTCTTCCAAGGTGCATTAAAACCATTTTGTTAAACTACTGTGACCTCCACGTCTCTTCTGAGGGGCATTAAAACCATCTTGTTAAGCTACTGTGACCTCCACCACTTTTCCAAGGGGCACTAAAACCATCTTGATAAGCTACTGTGACCGTTTTGTTAAACTACTGTGACCTCCACGTCTCTTCTGAGGGGCATTAAAACCGTCTTGTTAAGCTACTGTGACCTCCACGTATCTTTCGAGGGGCATTAAAACCGTCTGGTTAAGCTACTGTGACCACCACTTTTCCAAGGGGCATTAAAACCATCTTGTTGAGCTACTGGGGCCTCCACGTCTCTTCCGATGGGCATTCAAACCATCTTGATAAGCTACTGTGACCTCCACGTCTCTTCCGAGGGGCATTAAAACCGTCTTGTTAAGCTACTGTGACCTCCACGTCTCTTCCGAGTGGCATTAAAATCATCTTGTTAAGCTACTGTGACCTTCACGTCTCTTCCGAGGGGCATTAAAACCGTCTTGTTAAGCTACTGTGACCTCCACGTCTCTTCCGAGGGACATTAAAACTGTCTTGTTAAGCTACTGTGACCTCCACGTCTATTTTGAGGGGCATTAAAGAAGTCTTGTTAAGCTACTGTGACCTCCACGTCTCTTCCGAGGGGCATTAAAACCGTCTTGTTAAGCTACTGTGACCTCCACGTCTCTTTCGAGGGGCATTAAAACAGTCTTGTTAAGCTACTGTGACCTCTACCACTGTTCCAAGGGCATTAAAACCGTCTTGTTAAGCTTCTGCGACCACCACCACTTTACCAAGGGTCATTAAAACCGTCTTGTTAAGCTACTGTGACCTCCACGTCTCTTCCGAGGGGCATTAAAACCGTCTTCTTAAGCTACTGTGAGCTCCACATCTCTTCCGAGGGGCATTAAAACCGTCTTGTTAAGCTACTGTGACCTCCACGTCTCTTCCGAGGGGCATTGAAAGCGTCTTGTTAAGCTACTGTGACCTCCACGTCTCTTCGGAGGGGTATTAAAACCGTCTTGTTAAGCTACTTTGACCTCCACGTCTCTTCCGAGGGGCATTAAAACCGTCTTGTTAAGCTACTGTGACCTCCATGTCTCTTTCGAGGGGCATTAAAACCATCTTGTTAAGCTACTGTGACCTCCACGTCTCTTCCGAGGGGCATTAAAAGCATCTTGTTAAGCTACTGTGATCTCCATGTCTCTTCCAAGGGGCACTAAAACCGTCCTGTTAAGTTACTGTGACCTCCACGTCTCTTTCGAGGGGAATTAAAACTGTCTTGTTAAGCTACTGTGAACTCCACCACTTTTCCAAGGGGCATTAAAATCATCTTGTTAAGCTACTGTGACCTCCACGTCTCCTCCGAGGGGCATTAAAACCGTCTTGTTAAGCTACTGTGACCTCCACATCTCTTCAGAGGGGCATTAAAACCGTCTTGTTAAGCTACTGTGACTTCCACGTATCTTCTTAGGGGCATTAAAACCGTCTTGTTAAGCTACTGTGACCTCCACGTCTCTTCCAAGGGGAATTAAAACCATCTTGTTTAACTACTGTGACCTCCATGTCTCTTCTGAGGGGCATTAAAACCATCTTGTTAAGCTACTGTGTCCTCCACGTCTCTTTCGAGGGGAATTAAAACCATATTGTTAAGCTACTGTGACCTCCACCACTTTTCAAAGGGGCATTAAAAACATCTTGTTAAGCTTCTCTGACCTCCACGTCTCTTCCGAGGGGCATTAAAACCGTCTTGTTAAGCTACTGTGACCTCCACGTCTCTTCCGAGGGGCATTAAAACCGTCCTGTTAAGCTACTGTGACCTCTACGTCTCTTTCGAGGGGAATTAAACCATCTTTTTAAGCTACTGTGACCTCCACCACTTTTCCAAGGGGCATTAAAACCATCTTGTTAAGCTACTGTGACCTCCACGTCTCTTCCGAGGGGCATTAAAACCGTCTTGTTAAGCTACTGTGACCTCCACGTCTCTTCCGAGGGGCATTAAAACCATCTTGTTAAGCTACTGTGACCGCCACGTCTCTTCCGAGGGGCATTAAAACCGTCTTGTTAAGCTACTGTCACCTCCACGTCTCTTTCGAGGGGCATTAAAACCGTCTTGTTAAGCTACTGTGACCACAACTTTTCCAAGGTGCATTAAAACCGTCTTGTTAAGCTACTGTGACCTCCACGTCGCTTCCGAGGGGCACTAAAACCGTCCTGTTAAGCTACTGTGACCTCCACGTCTCTTTCGAGGGGAATTAAAACCGTCTTGTTAAGCTACTGTGACCTCCACCACTTTTCCAAGGAGCATTAAAATAGTCTTGTTAAGCTACCGTGACCTCCACGTCTCTTCCCAGGGGCATTAAAACCGTCTTGTTAAGCTACTGTGACCTTCACGTCTCTTCCGAGGGGCATTAAAACCATCTTGTTAAGCTACTGTGACCGCCACGTCTCTTCCGACGGGCATTAAAACCGTCTTGTTAAGCTACTGTGACCTCCACGTCTTTTTCGAGGTGCATTAAAACCGTCTTGTTAAGCTACTGTGACCACCACTTTTCCAAGGGGCATTAAAACCGTCTTGTTAAGCTACTGGGACCTCCAAGTTTCTTCCGAGGGGCATTAAAACTGTCTTGTTAAGCTACTGTGACCTCCACCACTTTTCCGAGGGGCATTAAAACCGTCTTGTTAAGCTTCTGCGACCTCCACCTCTTTACCAAGGGGCATTAAGACTGTCTTTTTAAGCTACTGTGACCTCCACGTCTCTTCCGAGGGGCATTAAAACCGTTTTGTTAATCTACTGTGACCTCCACGTCTCTTCGGAGGGGTATTAAAACCGTCTTGTTAAGCTACTTTGACCTCCACGTCTCTTCCGAGGGGCATTAAAACCGTCTTGTTAAGCTACTGTGACCTCCATGTCTCTTTCGAGGGGCATTAAAACCATCTTGTTAAGCTACTGTGACCTCCACGTCTCTTCCAAGGGGCATTAAAACCGTCTTGTTGAGCTACTGGGACCTCCACGTCTCTTCCGAGGGGCATTAAAACCGTCTTGTTAAGCTACTGTGACCTCTACGTCTTTTCTAAGGGGCATTAAAACCGTCTTGTTAAGCTACTGTGACCTCCACCACATTTCCAAGGGGCATTAAAACCGTCTTGTTAAGCTTCTGCGACCTCCACCACTTTACCAAGGGGCAATAAAACCGTCTTGTTAAGCTACTGTGACCTCCGCGTCTCTTC
The DNA here is from genome assembly GCF_046119375.1 of Phyllobates terribilis. NCBI lineage: Eukaryota > Metazoa > Chordata > Amphibia > Anura > Dendrobatidae > Phyllobates > Phyllobates terribilis. Next base: position 774,638,963 of record NW_027362761.1, on the reverse strand, counting down.
CTAGGGGCATTAAAACCGTTTTGTTAAGCTACTGTGACCTCCACGTCTCTTCCGAGGGGCATTAAAACCGTCTTGTTAAGCTACTGTGACCTCCACGTCTCTTCCGAGGGGCATTAAAACCGTCTTGTTAAGCTACTGTGACCTCCACGTCTCTTCCGAGGGGCATTAAAACCGTCTTGTTAAGCTACTGTGACCTCTACGTCTTTTCTAAGGGGCATTAAAACCGTCTTGTTAAGCTACTGTGACCTCCACCACATTTCCAAGGGGCATTAAAACCGTCTTGTTAAGCTTCTGCGACCTCCACCACTTTACCAAGGGGCAATAAAACCGTCTTGTTAAGCTACTGTGACCTCCGCGTCTCTTCCTAGGGGCATTAAAACCGTTTTGTTAAGCTACTGTGACCTCCACGTCTCTTCCGAGGGGCATTAAAACCGTCTTGTTAAGCTACTGTGACCTCCACGTCTCTTCCGAGGGGCATTAAAACCGTCTTGTTAAGCTACTGTGACCTCCACGTCTCTTCTGAGGGGCATTAAAACCGTCTTGTTAAGCTACTCTGACCTCCACCACTTTTCCAAGGGGCATTAAAACCGTTTTGTTAAGCTTCTGCGACCTCCACCACTTTACCAAGGGGCATTAAAACCGTCTTGTTAAGCTACTGTGACCTCCACGTCTCTTCCGAGGGGCATTAAAACCGTTTTGTTAAGCTACTGTGACCTCCACGTCTCTTCCGAGGGCATTAAAATCGTCTTGTTAAGCTACTGTGACCTCCACGTCTCTTCCGAGGGGCATTAAAACCGTCTTTTTAAGCTACTGTGACCTCCACGTCTCTTCCGAGGGGCATTAAAACCGTCTTGTTAAGCTACTGTGACCTCCACGTCTCTTCCGAGGGGCATTAAAACCGTCTTGTTAAGCTACTGTGACCTCCACGTCTCTTCCGAGGGGCATTAAAACCGTCTTGTTAAGCTACTGTGACCTCCACGTCTATTTTGAGGGGCATTAAAGCCGTCTTGTTAAGCTACTGTGACCTCCATGTCTCTTCTGAGCGGCATTAAAACCGTCTTGTTAAGCTACTGTGACCTCCACCACTTTTCCAAGGGGCATTAAAACCGTCTTGTTAAGCTTCTGCGACCTCCACCACTTTATCAAGGGGCATTAAAACAGTCTTGTTAAGCTACTGTGACCTCCAAGTCTCTTCCGAGGGGCATTAAAACCGTTTTGCTAAGCTACTGTGACCTCCACGTCTCTTCCGAGGGGCAGTAAAACCGTCTTGTTAAGCTACTGTGACCTACACGTCTATTTTGAGGGGCATTAAAGCCGTCTTCTTAAGCTACTGTGACCTCCACGTCTCTTCCGAGGGGCATTAAAACCGTCTTGTTAAGCTACTGTGACCTCCACGTCTCTTCCAAGGGGCATTAAAACCATTTTTTTAAACTACTGTGACCTCCACGTCTCTTCTGAGGGGCATTAAAACCATCTTGTTAAGCTACTGTGACCTCCACCACTTTTCCAAGGGGCACTAAAACCATCTTGATAAGCTACTGTGACCGTTTTGTTAAACTACTGTGACCTCCACGTCTCTTCTGAGGGGCATTAAAACCGTCTTGTTAAGCTACTGTGACCTCCACGTATCTTTCGAGGGGCATTAAAACCGTCTGGTTAAGCTACTGTGACCACCACTTTTCCAAGGGGCATTAAAACCATCTTGTTGAGCTACTGGGGCCTCCACGTCTCTTCCGATGGGCATTCAAACCATCTTGATAAGCTACTGTGACCTCCACGTCTCTTCCGAGGGGCATTAAAACCGTCTTGTTAAGCTACTGTGACCTCCACGTCTCTTCCGAGTGGCATTAAAATCATCTTGTTAAGCTACTGTGACCTTCACGTCTCTTCCGAGGGGCATTAAAACCGTCTTGTTAAGCTACTGTGACCTCCACGTCTCTTCCGAGGGACATTAAAACTGTCTTGTTAAGCTACTGTGACCTCCACGTCTATTTTGAGGGGCATTAAAGAAGTCTTGTTAAGCTACTGTGACCTCCACGTCTCTTCCGAGGGGCATTAAAACCGTCTTGTTAAGCTACTGTGACCTCCACGTCTCTTTCGAGGGGCATTAAAACAGTCTTGTTAAGCTACTGTGACCTCTACCACTTTTCCAAGGGCATTAAAACCGTCTTGTTAAGCTTCTGCGACCACCACCACTTTACCAAGGGTCATTAAAACCGTCTTGTTAAGCTACTGTGACCTCCACGTCTCTTCCGAGGGGCATTAAAACCGTCTTCTTAAGCTACTGTGAGCTCCACATCTCTTCCGAGGGGCATTAAAACCGTCTTGTTAAGCTACTGTGACCTCCACGTCTCTTCCGAGGGGCATTGAAAGCGTCTTGTTAAGCTACTGTGACCTCCATGTCTCTTCCAAGGGGCATTAAAACCGTCCTGTTAAGTTACTGTGACCTCCACGTCTCTTTCGAGGGGAATTAAAACTGTCTTGTTAAGCTACTGTGAACTCCACCACTTTTCCAAGGGGCATTAAAATCATCTTGTTAAGCTACTGTGACCTCCACGTCTCTTCCGAGGGGCATTAAAACCGTCTTGTTAAGCTACTGTGACCTCCACATCTCTTCCGAGGGGCATTAAAACCGTCTTGTTAAGCTACTGTGACTTCCACGTCTCTTCTTAGGGGCATTAAAACCGTCTTGTTAAGCTACTGTGACCTCCACGTCTCTTCCAAGGGGCATTAAAACCATCTTGTTTAACTACTGTGACCTCAATGTCTCTTCTGAGGGGCATTAAAACCGTCTTGTTAAGCTACTGTGACCTCCACGTCTCTTCCGAGGGGCATTAAAACCGTCCTGTTAAGCTACTGTGACCTCTACGTCTCTTTCGAGGGGAATTAAACCATCTTGTTAAGCTACTGTGACCTCCACCACTTTTCCAAGGGGCATTAAAACCATCTTGTTAAGCTACTGTGACCTCCACGTCTCTTCCGAGGGGCATTAAAACCATCTTGTTAAGCTACTGTGACCTCCACGTCTCTTCCGAGGGGCATTAAAACCATCTTGTTAAGCTACTGTGACCGCCACGTCTCTTCCGAGGGGCATTAAAACCGTCTTGTTAAGCTACTGTGACCACCACTTTTCCAAGTGGCATTAAAACCGTCTTGTTAAGCTACTGTGACCTCCACGTCTCTTCCGAGGGGCACTAAAACCGTCCTGTTAAGCTACTGTGACCTCCACTTCTCTTTCGAGGGGAATTAAAACCGTCTTGTTAAGCTACTGTGACCTCCACCACTTTTCCAAGGAGCATTAAAATAGTCTTGTTAAGCTACTGTGACCTCCACGTCTCTTCCCAGGGGCATTAAAACCGTCTTGTTAAGCTACTGTGACCTTCACGTCTCTTCCGAGGGGCATTAAAACCTTCTTGTTAAGCTAGTGTGACCGCCACGTCTCTTCCGAGGGGCATTAAAACCATCTTGTTAAGCTACAGTGACCTCCACGTCTCTTTCGAGGTGCATTAAAACCGTCTTGTTAAGCTACTATGACCACCACTTTTCCAAGGGGCATTAAAACCGTCTTGTTAAGCTACTGGGACCTCCAAGTTTCTTCCGAGGGGCATTAAAACTGTCTTGTTAAGCTACTGTGACCTCCACCACTTTTCCGAGGGGCATTAAAACCGTCTTGTTAAGCTACTGTGACCTCCACGTCTCTTCGGAGGGGCATTAAAACCGTTTTGTTAATCTACTGTGACCTCCACGTCTCTTCGGAGGGGTATTAAAACCGTCTTGTTAAGCTACTGTGACCTCCACCACATTTCCAAGGGGCATTAAAACCGTCTTGTTGAGCTACTGGGACCTCCACGTCTCTTCCGAGGGGCATTAAAACCGTCTTGTTAAGCTACTGTGACCTCTATGTCTTTTCTAAGGGGCATTAAAACCGTCTTGTTAAGCTACTGTGACCTCCACCACATTTCCAAGGGGCATTAAAACCGTCTTGTTAAGCTTCTGCGACCTCCACCACTTTACCAAGGGGCAATAAAACCGTCTTGTTAAGCTACGGTGACCTCCGCGTCTCTTCCGAGGGGCATTAAAACCGTTTTGTTAAGCTACTGTGACCTCCACGTCTCTTCCGAGGGGCATTAAAATCGTCTTGTTAAGCTACTGTGACCTCCACGTCTCTTCCGAGGGGCATTAAAACCGTCTTGTTAAGCTACTGTGACCTCCACGTCTCTTCCGAGGGGCATTAAAACCGTCTTGTTAAGCTACTGTGACCTCCACGTCTCTTCTGAGGGGCATTAAAACCGTCTTGTTAAGCTACTGTGACCTCCACCACTTTTCCAAGGGGCATTAAAACCGTCTTGTTAAGCTTCTGCGACCTCCACAACTTTACCAAGGGGCATTAAAACCGTCTTGTTAAGCTACTGTGACCTCCACGTCTCTTCCGAGGGGCATTAAAACCGTTTTGTTAAGCTACTGTGACCTCCACGTCTCTTCCGAGGGCATTAAAATCGTCTTGTTAAGCTACTGTGACCTCCACGTCTCTTCCGAGGGGCATTAAAACCGTCTTGTTAAGCTACTGTGACCTCCACGTCTCTTCCGAGGGGCATTAAAACCGTCTTGTTAAGCTACTGTGACCTCCACGTCTCTTCCGAGGGGCATTAAAACCGTCTTTTTAAGCTACTATGACCTCCACCACTTTTCCAAGGGGCATTAAAAGCGTCTTGTTAAGCTTCTGCGACCTCCACCACTTTACCAAGGGGCGTTAAAACCGTCTTGTTAAGCTACTGTGACCTCCACGTCTCTTCCGAGGGGCATTAAAACCGTTTTATTAAGCTACTGTGACCTCCACGTCTCTTCCGAGCGGCGTTAAAATCGTCTTGTTAAGCTACTGTGACCTCCACGTCTCTTCCGAGGGGCATTAAAACCGTCTTTTTAAGCTACTGTGACCTCCACGTCTCTTCCGAGGGGCATTAAAACTGTCTTGTTAAGCTACAGTGACCTCCACGTCTCTTCCGAGGGGACTTAAAACCGTCTTGTTAAGCTACTGTGACCTCCACGTCTCTTCCGAGTAGCATTAAAACCGTCTTGTTAAGCTACTGTGACCTCCACGTCTCTTCCGAGGGGCATTAAAACCGTCTTGTTAATCTACTGTGTCCTCCATATCTCTTTCGAAGGGCATTAAAACAGTCTTGTTAAGATACTGTGACCTCTACCACTTTTCCAACGGGCATGAAAACCGTCTTGTTAAGCTTCTGTGACCTCCACCACTTTACCAAGGGGCATTAAAACCGTCTTGTTAAGCTACTGTGACCTCCACGTCTCTTCTGAGGGGCATTAAAACCATCTTGTTAAGCTACTTTGACCTCCACATCTCTTCCAAGGGGCATTAAAACCGTCTTGTTAAGCTACTGTGACCTCCACGTCTCTTCCGAGGGGCATTAAAACCGTCTTGTTAAGCTACTGTGTCCTCCACATCTCTTTCTACGGGCATTATAACAGTCTTGTTAAGCTACTGTGACCTCTACCACTTTTCCAAGGGGCATTAAAACCGTCTTGTTAAGCTTCTGCGACCTCCACCACTTTACCAAGGGGCATTAAAACTGTCTTGTTAAGCTACTGTGACCTCCACGTCTCTTCCGAGTGGCATTAAAACCGTCTTGTTAAGCTACTTTGACCTCCACATTTCTTCCGAGGGGCATTAAAACCGTCTTGTTAAGCTACTGTGACCTCCACGTCTCTTCCGAAGGGCATTAAAAACGTCTTGTTAAGCTACTGTGACCTCCACGTCTCTTCCAAGGGGCATTAAAACCATCTTGTTAGACTACTGTGACCTCCACGTCTCTTCTGAGCGGCATTAAAACCGTCTTGTCAAGCTACTGTAACCTCCACCACTTTTCCAAGGGGCATTAAAACCGTCTTGTTAAGCTTCTGCGACCTCCACCACTTTACCAAGGGGCATTAAAACAGTCTTGTTAAGCTACTGTGACCTCCAAGTCTCTTCCGAGGGGCATTAAAACCGTTTTGCTAAGCTACTGTGACCTCCACGTCTCTTCCGAGGGGCAGTAAAACCGTCTTGTTAAGCTACTGTGACCTCCACGTCTATTTTGAGGGGCATTAAAGCCGTCTTGTTAAGCTACTGTGACCTCCACGTCTCTTCCGAGGGGCATTAAAACCGTCTTGTTAAGCTACTGTGACCTCCACGTCTCTTCCAAGGGGCATTAAAACCATTTTGTTAAACTACTGTGACCTCCACGTCTCTTCTGAGGGGCATTAAAACCATCTTGTTAAGCTACTGTGACCTCCACCACTTTTCCAAGGTGCATTAAAACCATCTTGATAAGCTACTGTGACCGACACGTCTCTTCCGGGGGGCATTAAAACCGTCTTGTTAAGCTACTGTGACCTCCACGTCTCTTTCGAGGGGCATTAAAACCGTCTGGTTAAGCTACTGTGACCACCACTTTTCCAAGGGGCATTAAAACCATCTTGTTGAGCTACTGGGACCTCCACGTCTCTTCCGATGGGCATTCAAACCATCTTGATAAGCTACTGTGACCTCCACGTCTCTTCTGAGGGGCATTAAAACCGTCTTGTTAAGCTACTGTGACCTCCACCACTTTTTCAAGGGGCATTAAAAGCGTCTTGTTAAGCTTCTGCGACCTCCACCACTTTACCAAGGGGCGCTAAAACCGTCTTGTTAAGCTACTGTGACCTCCACGTCTCTTCCGAGGGGCATTAAAACCGTTTTATTAAGCTACTGTGACCTCCACGTCTCTTCCGAGCGGCGTTAAAATCGTCTTGTTAAGCTACTGTGACCTCCACGTCTCTTCCGAGGGGCATTAAAACCGTCTTTTTAAGCTACTGTGACCTCCACGTCTCTTCCGAGGGGCATTAAAACTGTCTTGTTAAGCTACAGTGACCTCCACGTCTCTTCCGAGGGGACTTAAAACCGTCTTGTTAAGCTACTGTGACCTCCACGTCTCTTCCGAGGGGCATTAAAACCGTCTTGTTAAGCTACTGTGACCTCCACGTCTCTTCCGAGGGGCATTAAAACCGTCTTGTTAATCTACTGTGTCCTCCATATCTCTTTCGAAGGGCATTAAAACAGTCTTGTTAAGATACTGTGACCTCTACCACTTTTCCAACGGGCATGAAAACCGTCTTGTTAAGCTTCTGTGACCTCCACCACTTTACCAAGGGGCATTAAAACCGTCTTGTTAAGCTACTGTGACCTCCACGTCTCTTCTGAGGGGCATTAAAACCATCTTGTTAAGCTACTTTGACCTCCACATCTCTTCCGAGGGGCATTAAAACCGTCTTGTTAAGCTACTGTGACCTCCACGTCTCTTCCGAGGGGTATTAAAACTGTCTTGTTAAGCTACTGTGACCTCCACATCTCTTCCAAGGGGCATTGAAAGCATCTTGTTAAACTACTGTGACCTCCACGTCTCTTCTGAGGGGCATTAAAACCATCTTGTTAAGCTACTGTGTCCTCCACGTATCTTTCGAGGGGAATTAAAACCGTCGTGTTAAGCTACTGTGACCTCCACCACTTTTCCAAGGGGCATTAAAACCATCTTGTTAAGCTACTGTGACCTCCTCGTCTCTTCCGAGGGGCATTAAAACCGTCTTGTTAAGCTACTGTGTCCTCCACATCTCTTTCGAGGGGTATTAAAACAGTCTTGTTAAGCTACTGTGACCTCTACCACTTTTCCAAGGGGTATTAAAAGCGTCTTGTTAAGCTTCTGCGACCTCCACCACTTTACCAAGGGGCATTAAAACCGTCTTGTTAAGCTACTGTGACCTCCACGTCTCTTCTGAGGGGCATTAAAACCGTCTTGTTAAGCTACTGTGACCTCCACATCTCTTCCGAGGGGCATTAAAACCGTCTTGTTAAGCTACTGTGACCTCCACGTCTCTTCCGAGGGGCATTAAAACCGTCTTGTTAAGCTACTGCGACCTCCACGTCTCTTCCAAGGGGCATTAAAACCATCTTGTTAAACTACTGTGACCTCCACGTCTCTTCTGAGGGGCAATAAAACCATCTTGTTAAGCTACTGTGTCCTCAACGTCTCTTTCGAGGGGAATTAAAAACGTCTTGTTAAGCTACTGTGACCTCCACCACTTTACCAAGGGGCATTAAAACCATCTTGTTAAGCTACTGTGACCTCCACGTCTCTTCCAAGGGGCATTAAAACCGTCTTCTTAAGCTACTGTGACCTCCACGTCTCTTCCGAGGGGCATTAAAACCGTCCTGTTAAGCTACTGTGACCTCCACGTCTCTTTTGAGGGGCATTAAAGCCATCTTGTTAAGCTACTGTGACCTCCACGTCTCCTCCGAGGGGCATTAAACCGTCTTGTTAAGCTACTGTGACCTCCACGTCTCTTCCGAGGCTCATTAGAACCGTCTTGTTAAGCTACTGTGATCTCCACGTCTCTTCTGAGGGGCATTAAAACCATCTTGTTAAGCTACTGTGACCTCCACCACTTTTCCAAGGGGCATTAAAACCGTCTTGTTAAGCTTCTGTGACCTCCACCACTTTACCAAGGGGCATTAAAACCGTCTTGTTAAGCTACTGTGACCTCCACATCTCTTCCGAGGGGCATTAGAACCATCTTGTTAAGCTACTGTGACCTCCATGTCTCTTCCGAGGGGCATTATAAACGTCCTGTTAAGCTACTGTGACCTCCACGTCTCTTTCGAGGGGAATTAAATCCGTCTTGTTAAGCTACTGTGACCTCCACCACTTTTCCAAGGGGCATTAAAACCATCTTGTGAAGCTAATGTGACCTCCACGTCTCTTCCGAGGGGCATTAAAACCGTCTTGTTAAGCTACTGTGAACACCACGTCTCTTCCGAGGGGCATTAAAACCATCTTGTTAAGCTACTGTGACCGCCACGTCTCTTCCGAGGGGCATTAAAACCGTCTTGTTAAGGTACTGTGACCTCCACATCTCTTTTGAGGGGCATTAAAACCGTCTTGTTAAGCTACTGTGACCACCACTTTTCCAAGGGGCATTAAAACCGTCTTGTTAAGCTACTGGGACGTCCATGTTTCTTCCGAGGGGCATTAAAACTGTCTTGTTAAGCTTCTGCGACCTCCACCACTTTACCAAGGGGCATTAAAACCGTCTTGTTAAGCTGCTGTGACCTCCAAGTCTATTCCGAGGGGCATTAACACCGTTTTGCTAAGCTACTGTGACCTCCATGTCTCTTCGGAAGGGCATTAAAACCGTCTTGTTAAGCTACATTGACCTCCACGTCTCTTCCGAGGGGCAGTAAAACCGGCTTGTTAAGCTACTGTAACCTCCATGTCTCTTCCGAGGGGCATTAAAACCATCTTATTAAGCTACTGTGACCTCCACGTCTCTTCCGAGGGGCATTAAAACCGTCTTGTTAAGCTACTGTGACCTCCACGTCTTTTCCGAGGGGCATTAAAACCGTCTTGTTAAGCTACTGTGACCTCCACGTCTTTTTTGAGGCGCATTAAAGCCGTCTTGTTAAGCTACTGTGACCACCACTTTTCCAAGGGGCATTAAAACCGTCTTGTTGAGCTACTGGGACCTCCACGTCTCTTCCGAGGGGCATTAAAAATGTCTTGTTAAGCTACTGTGACCTCCACGTCTCTTCTGAGGGGCATTAAAACCGTCTTGATAAGCTACTGTGACCTCCACCACTTTTCCAAGGGGCATTAAAACCGTCTTGTTAAGCTTTTGCGACCTCCACCACTTTACCAAGGGGCAATAAAACCATCATGTTAAGCTACTGTGACCTCCGCGTCTCTTCCGAGGGGCATTAAAACCGTTTTGTTAAGCTACTGTGACCTCCACGTCTGTTCCGAGGGGCATTAAAATCATCTTGTTAAGCTACTGTGACCTCCACGTCTCTTCCGAGGGGCATTAAAACTGTCTTGTTAAGCTACTGTAACCTCCACGTCTCTTCCGAGGGGCATTAAAACCGTCTTGTTAAGCTACTGTGACCTCCACGTCTCTTCTGAGGGGCATTAAAACCGTCTTGTTAAGCTACTGTGACCTCCACCACTTTTCCAAGGAGCATTAAAATAGTCTTGTTAAGCTACTGTGACCTCCACGTCTCTTCCCAGGGGCATTAAAACCGTCTTGTTAAGCTACTGTGACCTTCACGTCTCTTCCGAGGGGCATTAAAACCATCTTGTTAAGCTACTGTGACCGCCACGTCTCTTCCGAGGGGCATTAAAACCATCTTGTTAAGCTACTGTGACCTCCACGTCTCTTTCGAGGTGCATTAAAACCGTCTTGTTAAGCTACTATGACCACCACTTTTCCAAGGGGCATTAAAACCGTCTTGTTAAGCTACTGGGACCTCCAAGTTTCTTCCGAGGGGCATTAAAACTGTCTTGTTAAGCTACTGTGACCTCCACCACTTTTCCGAGGGGCATTAAAACCGTCTTGTTAAGCTTCTGCGACCTCCACCTCTTTACCAAGGGGCATTAAGACTGTCTTTTTAAGCTACTGTGACCTCCACGTCTCTTCCGAGGGGCATTAAAACCGTTTTGTTAATCTACTGTGACCTCCACGTCTCTTCGGAGGGGTATTAAAACCGTCTTGTTAAGCTACTGTGACCTCCACCACATTTCCAAGGGGCATTAAAACCGTCTTGTTGAGCTACTGGGACCTCCACGTCTCTTCCGAGGGGCATTAAAACCGTCTTGTTAAGCTACTGTGACCTCTACGTCTTTTCTAAGGGGCATTAAAACCGTCTTGTTAAGCTACTGTGACCTCCACCACATTTCCAAGGGGCATTAAAACCGTCTTGTTAAGCTTCTGCGACCTCCACCACTTTACCAAGGGGCAATAAAACCGTCTTGTTAAGCTACGGTGACCTCCGCGTCTCTTCCGAGGGGCATTAAAACCGTTTTGTTAAGCTACTGTGACCTCCACGTCTCTTCCGAGGGGCATTAAAACCGTCTTGTTAAGCTACTGTGACCTCCACGTCTCTTCCGAGGGGCATTAAAACCGTCTTGTTAAGCTACTGTGACCTCCACGTCTCTTCCGAGGGGCATTAAAACCGTCTTGTTAAGCTACTGTGACCTCCACGTCTCTTCTGAGGGGCATTAAAACCGTCTTGTTAAGCTACTGTGACCTCCACCACTTTTCCAAGGGGCATTAAAACCGTCTTGTTAAGCTTCTGCGACCTCCACTACTTTACCAAGGGGCATTAAAACCGTCTTGTTAAGCTACTGTGACCTCCACGTCTCTTCCGAGGGGCATTAAAACCGTTTTGTTAAGCTACTGTGACCTCCACGTCTCTTCCGAGGGCATTAAAATCGTCTTGTTAAGCTACTGTGACCTCCACGTCTCTTCCGAGGGGCATTAAAACCGTCTTGTTAAGCTACTGTGACCTCCACGTCTCTTCCGAGGGGCATTAAAACCGTCTTGTTAAGCTACTGTGACCACCACTTTTCCAAGCGGCATTAAAACCGTCTTGTTAAGCTATTGTGACCTCCACGTCTCTTCCGAGGGGCACTAAAACCGTCCTGTTAAGCTACTCTGACCTCCACGTCTCTTTCGAGGGGAATTAAAACCGTCTTGTTAAGCTACTGTGACCTCCACCACTTTTCCAAGGAGCATTAAAATAGTCTTGTTAAGCTACTGTGACCTCCACGTCTCTTCCCAGGGGCATTAAAACCGTCTTGTTAAGCTACTGTGACCTTCACGTCTCTTCCGAGGGGCATTAAAACCATCTTGTTAAGCTACTGTGACCGCCACGTCTCTTCCGAGGGGCATTAAAACCGTCTTGTTAAGCTACTGCGACCTCCACGTCTCTTTCGAGGTGCAATAAAACCGTCTTGTTAAGCTACTGTGACCACCACTTTTCCAAGGGGCATTAAAACCGTCTTGTTAAGCTACTGGGACCTCCAAGTTTCTTCCGAGGGGCATTAAAACTGTCTTGTTAAGCTACTGTGACCTCCACCACTTTTCCTAGGGGCATTAAAACCGTCTTGTTAAGCTTCTGCGACCTCCACCTCTTTACCAAGGGGCATTAAGACTGTCTTTTTAAGCTACTGTGACCTCCACGTCTCTTCCGAGGGGCATTAAAACCGTTTTGTTAATCTACTGTGACCTCCACGTCTCTTCGGAGGGGTATTAAAACCGTCTTGTTAAGCTACTGTGACCTCCACCACATTTCCAAGGGGCATTAAAACCGTCTTGTTGAGCTACTGGGACCTCCACGTCTCTTCCGAGGGGCATTAAAACCGTCTTGTTAAGCTACTGTGACCTCTACGTCTTTTCTAAGGGGCATTAAAACCGTCTTGTTAAGCTACTGTGACCTCCACCACATTTCCAAGGGGCATTAAAACCGTCTTGTTAAGCTTCTGCGACCTCCACCACTTTACCAAGGGGCAATAAAACCGTCTTGTTAAGCTACTGTGACCTCCGCGTCTCTTCCGAGGGGCATTAAAACTGTCTTGTTAAGCTACTGTGACCTCCACCACTTTTCCAAGGGGCATTAAAACCGTCTTGTTAAGCTTCTGCGACCTCCTCCACTTTACCAAGGGGCATTAAAACCGTCTTGTTAAGCTACTGTGACCTCCACGTCTCTTCCGAGGGGCATTAAAACCGTTTTGTTAAGCTACTGTGACCTCCACGTCTCTTCCGAGGGCATTAAAATCGTCTTGTTAAGCTACTGTGACCTCCATGTCTCTTCCGAGGGGCATTAAAACCGTCTTGTTAAGCTACTGTGACCTCCACGTCTCTTCCGAGGGGCATTAAAACCGTCTTGTTAAGCTACTGTGACCTCCACGTCTCTTCCGAGGGGCATTAAAACCGTCTTGTTAAGCTACTGTGACCTCCACGTCTCTTCCGAGGGGCATTAAAACCGTCTTGTTAAGCTACTGTGACCTCCACGTCTATTTTGAGGGGTATTAAAGCCGTCTTGTTAAGCTACTGTGACCTCCACGTCTCTTCCGAGGGGCATTAAAACCGTCTTGTTAAGCTACTGTGTCCTCCACATCTCTTTCGACGGGCATTAAAACAGTCTTGTTAAGCTACTGTGACCTCTACCACTTTTCCAAGGGGCATTAAAACCGTCTTGTTAAGCTTCTGCGACCTCCACCACTTTACCAAGGGGCATTAAAACTGTCTTGTTAAGCTACTGTGACCTCCACGTCTCTTCCGAGGGGCATTAAAACCGTCTTGTTAAGCTACTTTGACCTCCACATTTCTTCCGAGGGGCATTAAAACCGTCTTGTTAAGCTACTGTGACCTCCACGTCTCTTCCGAAGGGCATTAAAAACGTCTTGTTAAGCTACTGTGACCTCCACGTCTCTTCCAAGGGGCATTAAAACCATCTTGTTAGACTACTGTGACCTCCACGTCTCTTCTGAAGGGCATTAAAACCATCTTGTTAAGCTACTGTGTCCTCCATGTCTCTTCCGAGGGGCATTAAAACCGTCTTGTTAAGCTACTGTGACCTCCATGTCTCTTCTGAGCGGCATTAAAACCGTCTTGTCAAGCTACTGTGACCTCCACCACTTTTCCAAGGGGCATTAAAACCGTCTTGTTAAGCTTCTGCGACCTCCACCACTTTACCAAGGGGCATTAAAACAGTCTTGTTAAGCTACTGTGACCTCCAAGTCTCTTCCGAGGGGCATTAAAACCGTTTTGCTAAGCTACTGTGACCTCCACGTCTCTTCCGAGGGGCAGTAAAACCGTCTTGTTAAGCTACTGTGACCTCCACGTCTATTTTGAGGGGCATTAAAGCCGTCTTGTTAAGCTACTGTGACCTCCACGTCTCTTCCGAGGGGCATTAAAACCGTCTTGTTAAGCTACTGTGACCTCCACGTCTCTTCCAAGGGGCATTAAAACCATTTTGTTAAACTACTGTGACCTCCACGTCTCTTCTGAGGGGCATTAAAACCATCTTGTTAAGCTACTGTGACCTCCACCACTTTTCCAAGGTGCATTAAAACCATCTTGATAAGCTACTGTGACCGACACGTCTCTTCCGGGGGGCATTAAAACCGTCTTGTTAAGCTACTGTGACCTCCACGTCTCTTTCGAGGGGCATTAAAACCGTCTGGTTAAGCTACTGTGACCACCACTTTTCCAAGGGGCATTAAAACCATCTTGTTGAGCTACTGGGACCTCCACGTCTCTTCCGATGGGCATTCAAACCATCTTGATAAGCTACTGTGACCTCCACGTCTCTTCTGAGGGGCATTAAAACCGTCTTGTTAAGCTACTATGACCTCCACCACTTTTCCAAGGGGCATTAAAAGCGTCTTGTTAAGCTTCTGCGACCTCCACCACTTTACCAAGGGGCGTTAAAACCGTCTTGTTAAGCTACTGTGACCTCCACGTCTCTTCCGAGGGGCATTAAAACCGTTTTATTAAGCTACTGTGACCTCCACGTCTCTTCCGAGCGGCGTTAAAATCGTCTTGTTAAGCTACTGTGACCTCCACGTCTCTTCCGAGGGGCATTAAAACCGTCTTTTTAAGCTACTGTGACCTCCACGTCTCTTCCGAGGGGCATTAAAACTGTCTTGTTAAGCTACAGTGACCTCCACGTCTCTTCCGAGGGGACTTAAAACCGTCTTGTTAAGCTACTGTGACCTCCACGTCTCTTCCGAGGGGCATTAAAACCGTCTTGTTAAGCTACTGTGACCTCCACGTCTCTTCCGAGGGGCATTAAAACCGTCTTGTTAATCTACTGTGTCCTCCATATCTCTTTCGAAGGGCATTAAAACAGTCTTGTTAAGATACTGTGACCTCTACCACTTTTCCAACGGGCATGAAAACCGTCTTGTTAAGCTTCTGTGACCTCCACCACTTTACCAAGGGGCATTAAAACCGTCTTGTTAAGCTACTGTGACCTCCACGTCTCTTCTGAGGGGCATTAAAACCATCTTGTTAAGCTACTTTGACCTCCACATCTCTTCCAAGGGGCATTAAAACCGTCTTGTTAAGCTACTGTGACCTCCACGTCTCTTCCGAGGGGCATTAAAACCGTCTTGTTAAGCTACTGTGTCCTCCACATCTCTTTCGACGGGCATTATAACAGTCTTGTTAAGCTACTGTGACCTCTACCACTTTTCCAAGGGGCATTAAAACCGTCTTGTTAAGCTTCTGCGACCTCCACCACTTTACCAAGGGGCATTAAAACTGTCTTGTTAAGCTACTGTGACCTCCACGTCTCTTCCGAGTGGCATTAAAACCGTCTTGTTAAGCTACTTTGACCTCCACATTTCTTCCGAGGGGCATTAAAACCGTCTTGTTAAGCTACTGTGACCTCCACGTCTCTTCCGAAGGGCATTAAAAACGTCTTGTTAAGCTACTGTGACCTCCACGTCTCTTCCAAGGGGCATTAAAACCATCTTGTTAGACAACTGTGACCTCCACGTCTCTTCTGAGGGGCATTAAAACCATCTTGTTAAGCTACTGTGTCCTCCATGTCTCATCCGAAGGGCATTAAAACCGTCTTGTTAAGCTACTGTGACCTCCATGTCTCTTCTGAGCGGCATTAAAACCGTCTTGTCAAGCTACTGTAACCTCCACCACTTTTCCAAGGGGCATTAAAACCGTCTTGTTAAGCTTCTGCGACCTCCACCACTTTACCAAGGGGCATTAAAACAGTCTTGTTAAGCTACTGTGACCTCCAAGTCTCTTCCGAGGGGCATTAAAACCGTTTTGCTAAGCTACTGTGACCTCCACGTCTCTTCCGAGGGGCAGTAAAACCGTCTTGTTAAGCTACTGTGACCTCCACGTCTATTTTGAGGGGCATTAAAGCCGTCTTGTTAAGCTACTGTGACCTCCACGTCTCTTCCGAGGGGCATTAAAACGGTCTTGTTGAGCTACTGTGACCTCCACGTCTCTTCCAAGGGGCATTAAAACCATTTTGTTAAACTACTGTGACCTCCACGTCTCTTCTGAGGGGCATTAAAACCATCTTGTTAAGCTACTGTGACCTCCACCACTTTTCCAAGGTGCATTAAAACCATCTTGATAAGCTACTGTGACCGACACGTCTCTTCCGGGGGGCATTAAAACCGTCTTGTTAAGCTACTGTGACCTCCACGTCTCTTTCGAGGGGCATTAAAACCGTCTGGTTAAGCTACTGTGACCACCACTTTTCCAAGGGGCATTAAAACCATCTTGTTGAGCTACTGGGACCTCCACGTCTCTTCCGATGGGCATTCAAACCATCTTGATAAGCTACTGTGACCTCCACGTCTCTTCTGAGGGGCATTAAAACCGTCTTGTTAAGCTACTGTGACCTCCACCACTTTTCCAAGGGGCATTAAAAGCGTCTTGTTAAGCTTCTGCGACCTCCACCACTTTACCAAGGGGCGTTAAAACCGTCTTGTTAAGCTACTGTGACCTCCACGTCTCTTCCGAGGGGCATTAAAACCGTTTTATTAAGCTACTGTGACCTCCACGTCTCTTCCGAGCGGCGTTAAAATCGTCTTGTTAAGCTACTGTGACCTCCACGTCTCTTCCGAGGGGCATTAAAACCGTCTTTTTAAGCTACTGTGACCTCCACGTCTCTTCCGAGGGGCATTAAAACTGTCTTGTTAAGCTACAGTGACCTCCACGTCTCTTCCGAGGGGACTTAAAACCGTCTTGTTAAGCTACTGTGACCTCCACGTCTCTTCCGAGGGGCATTAAAACCGTCTTGTTAAGCTACTGTGACCTCCACGTCTCTTCCGAGGGGCATTAAAACCGTCTTGTTAATCTACTGTGTCCTCCATATCTCTTTCGAAGGGCATTAAAACAGTCCTGTTAAGATACTGTGACCTCTACCACTTTTCCAACGGGCATGAAAACCGTCTTGTTAAGCTTCTGTGACCTCCACCACTTTACCAAGGGGCATTAAAACCGTCTTGTTAAGCTACTGTGACCTCCACGTCTCTTCTGAGGGGCATTAAAACCATCTTGTTAAGCTACTTTGACCTCCACATCTCTTCCGAGGGGCATTAAAACCGTCTTGTTAAGCTACTGTGACCTCCACGTCTCTTCCGAGGGGTATTAAAACTGTCTTGTTAAGCTACTGTGACCTCCACATCTCTTCCAAGGGGCATTGAAAGCATCTTGTTAAACTACTGTGACCTCCACGTCTCTTCTGAGGGGCATTAAAACCATCTTGTTAAGCTACTGTGTCCTCCACGTATCTTTCGAGGGGAATTAAAACCGTCGTGTTAAGCTACTGTGACCTCCACCACTTTTCCAAGGGGCATTAAAACCATCTTGTTAAGCTACTGTGACCTCCTCGTCTCTTCCGAGGGGCATTAAAACCGTCTTGTTAAGCTACTGTGTCCTCCACATCTCTTTCGAGGGGTATTAAAACAGTCTTGTTAAGCTACTGTGACCTCTACCACTTTTCCAAGGGGTATTAAAAGCGTCTTGTTAAGCTTCTGCGACCTCCACCACTTTACCAAGGGGCATTAAAACCGTCTTGTTAAGCTACTGTGACCTCCACGTCTCTTCTGAGGGGCATTAAAACCGTCTTGTTAAGCTACTGTGACCTCCACGTCTCTTCCGAGGGGCAGTAAAACCGTCTTGTTAAGCTACTGTGACCTCCACGTCTATTTTGAGGGGCATTAAAGCCGTCTTGTTAAGCTACTGTGACCTCCACGTCTCTTCCGAGGGGCATTAAAACCGTCTTGTTAAGCTACTGTGACCTCCACGTCTCTTCCAAGGGGCATTAAAACCATTTTGTTAAACTACTGTGACCTCCACGTCTCTTCTGAAGGGCATTAAAACCATCTTGTTAAGCTACTGTGACCTCCACCACTTTTCCAAGGTGCATTAAAACCATCTTGATAAGCTACTGTGACCGACACGTCTCTTCCGGGGGGCATTAAAACCGTCTTGTTAAGCTACTGTGACCTCCACGTCTCTTTCGAGGGGCATTAAAACCGTCTGGTTAAGCTACTGTGACCACCACTTTTCCAAGGGGCATTAAAACCATCTTGTTGAGCTACTGGGACCTCCACGTCTCTTCCGATGGGCATTCAAACCATCTTGATAAGCTACTGTGACCTCCACGTCTCTTCTGAGGGGCATTAAAACCGTCTTGTTAAGCTACTATGACCTCCACCACTTTTCCAAGGGGCATTAAAAGCGTCTTGTTAAGCTTCTGCGACCTCCACCACTTTACCAAGGGGCGTTAAAACCGTCTTGTTAAGCTACTGTGACCTCCACGTCTCTTCCGAGGGGCATTAAAACCGTTTTATTAAGCTACTGTGACCTCCACGTCTCTTCCGAGCGGCGTTAAAATCGTCTTGTTAAGCTACTGTGACCTCCACGTCTCTTCCGAGGGGCATTAAAACCGTCTTTTTAAGCTACTGTGACCTCCACGTCTCTTCCGAGGGGCATTAAAACTGTCTTGTTAAGCTACAGTGACCTCCACGTCTCTTCCGAGGGGACTTAAAACCGTCTTGTTAAGCTACTGTGACCTCCACGTCTCTTCCGAGGGGCATTAAAACCGTCTTGTTAAGCTACTGTGACCTCCACGTCTCTTCCGAGGGGCATTAAAACCGTCTTGTTAATCTACTGTGTCCTCCATATCTCTTTCGAAGGGCATTAAAACAGTCTTGTTAAGATACTGTGACCTCTACCACTTTTCCAACGGGCATGAAAACCGTCTTGTTAAGCTTCTGTGACCTCCACCACTTTACCAAGGGGCATTAAAACCGTCTTGTTAAGCTACTGTGACCTCCACGTCTCTTCTGAGGGGCATTAAAACCATCTTGTTAAGCTACTTTGACCTCCACATCTCTTCCAAGGGGCATTAAAACCGTCTTGTTAAGCTACTGTGACCTCCACGTCTCTTCCGAGGGGCATTAAAACCGTCTTGTTAAGCTACTGTGTCCTCCACATCTCTTTCGACGGGCATTATAACAGTCTTGTTAAGCTACTGTGACCTCTACCACTTTTCCAAGGGGCATTAAAACCGTCTTGTTAAGCTTCTGCGACCTCCACCACTTTACCAAGGGGCATTAAAACTGTCTTGTTAAGCTACTGTGACCTCCACGTCTCTTCCGAGTGGCATTAAAACCGTCTTGTTAAGCTACTTTGACCTCCACATTTCTTCCGAGGGGCATTAAAACCGTCTTGTTAAGCTACTGTGACCTCCACGTCTCTTCCGAAGGGCATTAAAAACGTCTTGTTAAGCTACTGTGACCTCCACGTCTCTTCCAAGGGGCATTAAAACCATCTTGTTAGACTACTGTGACCTCCACGTCTCTTCTGAGGGGCATTAAAACCATCTTGTTAAGCTACTGTGTCCTCCATGTCTCTTCCGAGGGGCATTAAAACCGTCTTGTTAAGCTACTGTGACCTCCATGTCTCTTCTGAGCGGCATTAAAACCGTCTTGTCAAGCTACTGTAACCTCCACCACTTTTCCAAGGGGCATTAAAACCGTCTTGTTAAGCTTCTGCGACCTCCACCACTTTACCAAGGGGCATTAAAACAGTCTTGTTAAGCTACTGTGACCTCCAAGTCTCTTCCGAGGGGCATTAAAACCGTTTTGCTAAGCTACTGTGACCTCCACGTCTCTTCCGAGGGGCAGTAAAACCGTCTTGTTAAGCTACTGTGACCTCCACGTCTATTTTGAGGGGCATTAAAGCCGTCTTGTTAAGCTACTGTGACCTCCACGTCTCTTCCAAGGGGCATTAAAACCATTTTGTTAAACTACTGTGACCTCCACGTCTCTTCTGAGGGGCATTAAAACCATCTTGTTAAGCTACTGTGACCTCCACCACTTTTCCAAGGTGCATTAAAACCATCTTGATAAGCTACTGTGACCGACACGTCTCTTCCGGGGGGCATTAAAACCATCTTGTTAAGCTACTGTGACCTCCACGTCTCTTTCGAGGGGCATTAAAACCGTCTGGTTAAGCTACTGTGACCACCACTTTTCCAAGGGGCATTAAAACCATCTTGTTGAGCTACTGGGACCTCCACGTCTCTTCCGATGGGCATTCAAACCATCTTGATAAGCTACTGTGACCTCCACGTCTCTTCTGAGGGGCATTAAAACCGTCTTGTTAAGCTACTGTGACCTCCACCACTTTTCCAAGGGGCATTAAAAGCGTCTTGTTAAGCTTCTGCGACCTCCACCACTTTACCAAGGGGCGTTAAAACCGTCTTGTTAAGCTACTGTGACCTCCACGTCTCTTCCGAGGGGCATTAAAACCGTTTTATTAAGCTACTGTGACCTCCACGTCTCTTCCGAGCGGCGTTAAAATCGTCTTGTTAAGCTACTGTGACCTCCACGTCTCTTCCGAGGGGCATTAAAACCGTCTTTTTAAGCTACTGTGACCTCCACGTCTCTTCCGAGGGGCATTAAAACTGTCTTGTTAAGCTACAGTGACCTCCACGTCTCTTCCGAGGGGACTTAAAACCGTCTTGTTAAGCTACTGTGACCTCCACGTCTCTTCCGAGGGGCATTAAAACCGTCTTGTTAAGCTACTGTGACCTCCACGTCTCTTCCGAGGGGCATTAAAACCGTCTTGTTAATCTACTGTGTCCTCCATATCTCTTTCGAAGGGCATTAAAACAGTCTTGTTAAGATACTGTGACCTCTACCACTTTTCCAACGGGCATGAAAACCGTCTTGTTAAGCTTCTGTGACCTCCACCACTTTACCAAGGGGCATTAAAACCGTCTTGTTAAGCTACTGTGACCTCCACGTCTCTTCTGAGGGGCATTAAAACCATCTTGTTAAGCTACTTTGACCTCCACATCTCTTCCGAGGGGCATTAAAACCGTCTTGTTAAGCTACTGTGACCTCCACGTCTCTTCCGAGGGGTATTAAAACTGTCTTGTTAAGCTACTGTGACCTCCACATCTCTTCCAAGGGGCATTGAAAGCATCTTGTTAAACTACTGTGACCTCCACGTCTCTTCTGAGGGGCATTAAAACCATCTTGTTAAGCTACTGTGTCCTCCACGTATCTTTCGAGGGGAATTAAAACCGTCGTGTTAAGCTACTGTGACCTCCACCACTTTTCCAAGGGGCATTAAAACCATCTTGTTAAGCTACTGTGACCTCCTCGTCTCTTCCGAGGGGCATTAAAACCGTCTTGTTAAGCTACTGTGTCCTCCACATCTCTTTCGTGGGGTATTAAAACAGTCTTGTTAAGCTACTGTGACCTCTACCACTTTTCCAAGGGGTATTAAAAGCGTCTTGTTAAGCTTCTGCGACCTCCACCACTTTACCAAGGGGCATTAAAACCGTCTTGTTAAGCTACTGTGACCTCCACGTCTCTTCTGAGGGGCATTAAAACCGTCTTGTTAAGCTACTGTGACCTCCACATCTCTTCCGAGGGGCATTAAAACCGTCTTGTTAAGCTACTGTGACCTCCACGTCTCTTCCGAGGGGCATTAAAACCGTCTTGTTAAGCTACTGCGACCTCCACGTCTCTTCCAAGGGGCATTAAAACCATCTTGTTAAACTACTGTGACCTCCACGTCTCTTCTGAGGGGCAATAAAACCATCTTGTTAAGCTACTGTGTCCTCAACGTCTCTTTCGAGGGGAATTAAAAACGTCTTGTTAAGCTACTGTGACCTCCACCACTTTACCAAGGGGCATTAAAACCATCTTGTTAAGCTACTGTGACCTCCACGTCTCTTCCAAGGGGCATTAAAACCGTCTTCTTAAGCTACTGTGACCTCCACGTCTCTTCCGAGGGGCATTAAAACCGTCCTGTTAAGCTACTGTGACCTCCACGTCTCTTTTGAGGGGCATTAAAGCCATCTTGTTAAGCTACTGTGACCTCCACGTCTCCTCCGAGGGGCATTAAACCGTCTTGTTAAGCTACTGTGACCTCCACGTCTCTTCCGAGGCTCATTAGAACCGTCTTGTTAAGCTACTGTGATCTCCACGTCTCTTCTGAGGGGCATTAAAACCATCTTGTTAAGCTACTGTGACCTCCACCACTTTTCCAAGGGGCATTAAAACCGTCTTGTTAAGCTTCTGTGACCTCCACCACTTTACCAAGGGGCATTAAAACCGTCTTGTTAAGCTACTGTGACCTCCACATCTCTTCCGAGGGGCATTAGAACCATCTTGTTAAGCTACTGTGACCTCCATGTCTCTTCCGAGGGGCATTATAAACGTCCTGTTAAGCTACTGTGACCTCCACGTCTCTTTCGAGGGGAATTAAATCCGTCTTGTTAAGCTACTGTGACCTCCACCACTTTTCCAAGGGGCATTATAACTATCTTGTGAAGCTAATGTGACCTCCACGTCTCTTCCGAGGGGCATTAAAACCGTCTTGTTAAGCTACTGTGAACACCACGTCTCTTCCGAGGGGCATTAAAACCATCTTGTTAAGCTACTGTGACCGCCACGTCTCTTCCGAGGGGCATTAAAACCGTCTTGTTAAGGTACTGTGACCTCCACATCTCTTTTGAGGGGCATTAAAACCGTCTTGTTAAGCTACTGTGACCACCACTTTTCCAAGGGGCATTAAAACCGTCTTGTTAAGCTACTGGGACGTCCATGTTTCTTCCGAGGGGCATTAAAACTGTCTTGTTAAGCTTCTGCGACCTCCACCACTTTACCAAGGGGCATTAAAACCGTCTTGTTAAGTTGCTGTGACCTCCAAGTCTATTCCGAGGGGCATTAACACCGTTTTGCTAAGCTACTGTGACCTCCATGTCTCTTCGGAAGGGCATTAAAACCGTCTTGTTAAGCTACATTGACCTCCACGTCTCTTCCGAGGGGCAGTAAAACCGGCTTGTTAAGCTACTGTAACCTCCATGTCTCTTCCGAGGGGCATTAAAACCATCTTATTAAGCTACTGTGACCTCCACGTCTCTTCCGAGGGGCATTAAAACCGTCTTGTTAAGCTACTGTGACCTCCACGTCTTTTCCGAGGGGCATTAAAACCGTCTTGTTAAGCTACTGTGACCTCCACGTCTTTTTTGAGGCGCATTAAAGCCGTCTTGTTAAGCTACTGTGACCACCACTTTTCCAAGGGGCATTAAAACCGTCTTGTTGAGCTACTGGGACCTCCACGTCTCTTCCGAGGGGCATTAAAAATGTCTTGTTAAGCTACTGTGATCTCCACGTCTCTTCTGAGGGGCATTAAAACCGTCTTGATAAGCTACTGTGACCTCCACCACTTTTCCAAGGGGCATTAAAACCGTCTTGTTAAGCTTTTGCGACCTCCACCACTTTACCAAGGGGCAATAAAACCATCATGTTAAGCTACTGTGACCTCCGCGTCTCTTCCGAGGGGCATTAAAACCGTTTTGTTAAGCTACTGTGACCTCCACGTCTGTTCCGAGGGGCATTAAAATCATCTTGTTAAGCTACTGTGACCTCCACGTCTCTTCCGAGGGGCATTAAAACTGTCTTGTTAAGCTACTGTAACCTCCACGTCTCTTCCGAGGGGCATTAAAACCGTCTTGTTAAGCTACTGTGACCTCCACATCTCTTCTGAGGGGCATTAAAACCGTCTTGTTAAGCTACTGTGACCTCCACCACTTTTCCAAGGGGCATTAAAACCGTCTTGTTAAGCTTCTGCGACCTCCACCACTTTACCAAGGGGCATTAAAACCGTCTTGTTAAGCTACTGTGACCTCCACGTCTCTTCCGAGGGGCATTAAAACCGTTTTGTTAAGCTACTGTGACCTCCACGTCTCTTCCGAGGGGCATTAAAATCGTGTTGTTAAGCGACTGTGACCTCCACGTCTCTTCCGAGGGGCATTAAAATCGTCTTGTTAAGCTACTGTGAACTCCACGTCTCTTCCGAGGGGCATTAAAACCGTCTTGTTAAGCTACTGTGACCTCCACGTCTCTTCCGAGGGGCATTAAAACCGTCTTGTTAAGCTACTGTGACCTCCACGTCTATTTTGAGGGGCATTAAAGCCGTCTTGTTAAGGTACTGTGACCTCCACGTTTCTTCCGAGGGGCATTAAAACCGTCTTGTTAAGCTACTGTGACCTCCACGTCTCTTCCAAGGGGCATTAAAACCATCTTGTTAAACTGCTATGACCTCCACGTCTCTTCTGAGGGGCATTAAAACCATCTTGTTAAGCTACTGTGACCTCCACCACTTTTCCAAGGGGCATTAAAACCATCTTGTTAAGCTACTGTGACCGCCACGTCTCTTCCGAGGGGCATTAAAACCGTCTTGTTAAGCTACTGTGACCTCCACGTCTCTTTCGAGGGTCATTAAAACTGTCTGGTTAAGCTACTGTGACCACCACTTTTCCAAGGGGCATTAAAACCATCTTGTTGAGCTACTGGGACCTCCACGTCTCTTCCGAGGGGCATTCAAACCGTCTTGATAAGCTACTGTGACCTCCACGTCTCTTCTGAGGGGCATTAAAAGCGTCTTGTTAAGATACTTTGACCTCCACCACTTTTCCAAGGGGCATTAAAAGCGTCTTTTTAAGCTTCTGCGACCTCCACCACTTTACCAAGGGGTATTAAAACCGTCTTGTTAAGCTACTGTGACCTCCACATCTCTTTTGAGGGGCATTAAAACCGTCTTGTTAAGCTACTGTGACCACCACTTTTCCAAGGGGCATTAAAACCGTCTTGTTAAGCTACTGGGACGTCCATGTTTCTTCCGAGGGGCATTAAAACTGTCTTGTTAAGCTACTGTGACCTCCACCACTTTTCCGAGGGGCATTAAAACCGTCTTGTTAAGCTTCTGCGACCTCCACCACTTTATCAAGGGGCATTAAAACCGTCTTGTTAAGCTGCTGTGACCTCCAAGTCTATTCCGAGGGGCATTAAAACCGTTTTGCTAAGCTACTGTGACCTCCATGTCTCTTCGGAAGGGCATTAAAACCGTCTTGTTAAGCTACATTGACCTCCACGTCTCTTCCGAGGGGCAGTAAAACCGGCTTGTTAAGCTACTGTAACCTCCATGTCTCTTCCGAGGGGCATTAAAACCATCTTATTAAGCTACTGTGACCTCCACGTCTCTTCCGAGGGGCATTAAAACCGTCTTGTTAAGCTACTGTGACCTCCACGTCTTTTCCGAGGGGCATTAAAACCGTCTTGTTAAGCTACTGTGACCTCCACGTCTTTTTTGAGGCGCATTAAAGCCGTCTTGTTAAGCTACTGTGACCACCACTTTTCCAAGGGGCATTAAAACCGTCTTGTTGAGCTACTGGGACCTCCACGTCTCTTCCGAGGGGCATTAAAAATGTCTTGTTAAGCTACTGTGACCTCCACGTCTCTTCTGAGGGGCATTAAAACCGTCTTGATAAGCTACTGTGACCTCCACCACTTTTCCAAGGGGCATTAAAACCGTCTTGTTAAGCTTTTGCGACCTCCACCACTTTACCAAGGGGCAATAAAACCATCATGTTAAGCTACTGTGACCTCCGCGTCTCTTCCGAGGGGCATTAAAACCGTTTTGTTAAGCTACTGTGACCTCCACGTCTGTTCCGAGGGGCATTAAAATCATCTTGTTAAGCTACTGTGACCTCCACGTCTCTTCCGAGGGGCATTAAAACTGTCTTGTTAAGCTACTGTGACCTCCACGTCTCTTCCGAGGGGCATTAAAACCGTCTTGTTAAGCTACTGTGACCTCCACGTCTCTTCTGAGGGGCATTAAAACCGTCTTTAAGATACTTTGACCTCCACCACTTTTCCAAGGGGCATTAAAAGCGTCTTTTTAAGCTTCTGCGACCTCCACCACTTTACCAAGGGGTAATTAAAACCGTCTTGTTAAGCTACTGTGACCTCCACGTCTCTTCTGAGGGGCATTAAAACCGTCTTGTAAAGCTACTGTGACCTCCACATCTCTTCCGAGGGGCATTAAAACCGTCTTGTTAAGCTACTGTGACCTCCACCACTTTACCACGGGGCATTAAAACCATCTTGTTAAGCTACTGTGACCTCCACGTCTCTTCCAAGGGGCATTAAAAAACCGTCTTGTTAAGCTACTGTGACCTCCACGTCTCTTCCGAGGGGCATTAACACCGTCCTGTTAAGCTACTGTGACCTCCACGTCTCTTTTGAGGGGCATTAAAGCCATCTTGTTAAGCTACTGTGACCTCCCCGTCTCTCCGAGGGGCATTAAACCGTCTTGTTAAGCTACTGTGACCTCCACCACTTTACCAAGGGGCATTAAAACCTTCTTGTTAAGCTACTGTGACCTCCACGTCTCTTCCGAGGGGCATTAAAACCATTTTGTTAAGCTACTTTGACCTCCACGTCTCTTCCGAGGGGCATTCAAACCGTCTTGTTAAGCTACTGTGACCTCCACGTCTCTTCCGAGGGCATTAAAACTGTCTTGTTAAGCTACAGTGACCTCCACGTCTCTTTCCGAGGGGACTTAAAACCGTCTTGTTAAGCTACTGTGACCTCCACGTCTCTTCCGAGGGCATTAAAACCGTCTTGTTAAGCTACTGTGACCTCCACGTCTCTTCCGAGGGGCATTAAAACCGTCTTTGTTAATCTACTGTGTCCTCCATATCTCTTTCGAAGGGCATTAAAACAGTCTTGTTAAGATACTGTGACCTCTACCACTTTTCCAACGGGCATGAAAACCGTCTTGTTAAGCTTCTGTGACCTCCACCACTTTACCAAGGGGCATTAAAACCGTCTTGTTAAGCTACTGTGACCTCCACGTCTCTTCTGAGGGGCATTAAAACCATCTTGTTAAGCTACTTTGACCTCCACATCTCTTCCGAGGGGCATTAAAACCGTCTTGTTAAGCTACTGTGACCTCCACGTCTCTTCCGAGGGGTATTAAAACTGTCTTGTTAAGCTACTGTGACCTCCACATCTCTTCCAAGGGGCATTGAAAGCATCTTGTTAAACTACTGTGACCTCCACGTCTCTTCTGAGGGGCATTAAAACCATCTTGTTAAGCTACTGTGTCCTCCACGTATCTTTCGAGGGGAATTAAAACCGTCGTGTTAAGCTACTGTGACCTCCACCACTTTTCCAAGGGGCATTAAAACCATCTTGTTAAGCTACTGTGACCTCCTCGTCTCTTCCGAGGGGCATTAAAACCGTCTTGTTAAGCTACTGTGTCCTCCACATCTCTTTCGAGGGGTATTAAAACAGTCTTGTTAAGCTACTGTGACCTCTACCACTTTTCCAAGGGGTATTAAAAGTGTCTTGTTAAGCTTCTGCGACCTCCACCACTTTACCAAGGGGCATTAAAACCGTCTTGTTAAGCTACTGTGACCTCCACATCTCTTCCGAGGGGCATTAGAACCATCTTGTTAAGCTACTGTGACCTCCATGTCTCTTCCGAGGGGCATTATAAACGTCCTGTTAAGCTACTGTGACCTCCACGTCTCTTTCGAGGGGAATTAAATCCGTCTTGTTAAGCTACTGTGACCTCCACCACTTTTCCAAGGGGCATTATAACTATCTTGTGAAGCTAATGTGACCTCCACGTCTCTTCCGAGGGGCATTAAAACCGTCTTGTTAAGCTACTGTGAACACCACGTCTCTTCCGAGGGGCATTAAAACCATCTTGTTAAGCTACTGTGACCGCCACGTCTCTTCCGAGGGGCATTAAAACCGTCTTGTTAAGGTACTGTGACCTCCACATCTCTTTTGAGGGGCATTAAAACCGTCTTGTTAAGCTACTGTGACCACCACTTTTCCAAGGGGCATTAAAACCGTCTTGTTAAGCTACTGGGACGTCCATGTTTCTTCCGAGGGGCATTAAAACTGTCTTGTTAAGCTTCTGCGACCTCCACCACTTTACCAAGGGGCATTAAAACCGTCTTGTTAAGTTGCTGTGACCTCCAAGTCTATTCCGAGGGGCATTAACACCGTTTTGCTAAGCTACTGTGACCTCCATGTCTCTTCGAAAGGGCATTAAAACCGTCTTGTTAAGCTACATTGACCTCCACGTCTCTTCCGAGGGGCAGTAAAACCGGCTTGTTAAGCTACTGTAACCTCCATGTTTCTTCCGAGGGGCATTAAACCCATCTTATTAAGCTACTGTGACCTCCACGTCTCTTCCGAGGGGCATTAAAACCGTCTTGTTAAGCTACTGTGACCTCCACGTCTTTTCCGAGGGGCATTAAAACCGTCTTGTTAAGCTACTGTGACCTCCACGTCTTTTTTGAGGCGCATTAAAGCCGTCTTGTTAAGCTACTGTGACCACCACTTTTCCAAGGGGCATTAAAACCGTCTTGTTGAGCTACTGGGACCTCCACGTCTCTTCCGAGGGGCATTAAAAATGTCTTGTTAAGCTACTGTGACCTCCACGTCTCTTCTGAGGGGCATTAAAACCGTCTTGATAAGCTACTGTGACCTCCACCACTTTTCCAAGGGGCATTAAAACCGTCTTGTTAAGCTTTTGCGACCTCCACCACTTTACCAAGGGGCAATAAAACCATCATGTTAAGCTACTGTGACCTCCGCGTCTCTTCCGAGGGGCATTAAAACCGTTTTGTTAAGCTACTGTGACCTCCACGTCTGTTCCGAGGGGCATTAAAATCATCTTGTTAAGCTACTGTGACCTCCACGTCTCTTCCGAGGGGCATTAAAACTGTCTTGTTAAGCTACTGTAACCTCCACGTCTCTTCCGAGGGGCATTAAAACCGTCTTGTTAAGCTACTGTGACCTCCACGTCTCTTCTGAGGGGCATTAAAACCGTCTTGTTAAGCTACTGTGACCTCCACCACTTTTCCAAGGGGCATTAAAACCGTCTTGTTAAGCTTCTGCGACCTCCACCACTTTACCAAGGGGCATTAAAACCGTCTTGTTAAGCTACTGTGACCTCCACGTCTCTTCCGAGGGGCATTAAAACCGTTTTGTTAAGCTACTGTGACCTCCACGTCTCTTCCGAGGGGCATTAAAATCGTGTTGTTAAGCTACTGTGACCTCCACGTCTCTTCCGAGGGGCATTAAAATCGTCTTGTTAAGCTACTGTGAACTCCACGTCTCTTCCGAGGGGCATTAAAACCGTCTTGTTAAGCTACTGTGACCTCCACGTCTCTTCCGAGGGGCATTAAAACCGTCTTGTTAAGCTACTGTGACCTCCACGTCTATTTTGAGGGGCATTAAAGCCGTCTTGTTAAGGTACTGTGACCTCCACGTTTCTTCCGAGGGGCATTAAAACCGTCTTGTTAAGCTACTGTGACCTCCACGTCTCTTCCAAGGGGCATTAAAACCATCTTGTTAAACTGCTATGACCTCCACGTCTCTTCTGAGGGGCATTAAAACCATCTTGTTAAGCTACTGTGACCTCCACCACTTTTCCAAGGGGCATTAAAACCATCTTGTTAAGCTACTGTGACCGCCACGTCTCTTCCGAGGGGCATTAAAACCGTCTTGTTAAGCTACTGTGACCTCCACGTCTCTTTCGAGGGTCATTAAAACTGTCTGGTTAAGCTACTGTGACCACCACTTTTCCAAGGGGCATTAAAACCATCTTGTTGAGCTACTGGGACCTCCACGTCTCTTCCGAGGGGCATTCAAACCGTCTTGATAAGCTACTGTGACCTCCACGTCTCTTCTGAGGGGCATTAAAATCGTCTTGTTAAGATACTTTGACCTCCACCACTTTTCCAAGGGGCATTAAAAGCGTCTTTTTAAGCTTCTGCGACCTCCACCACTTTACCAAGGGGTATTAAAACCGTCTTGTTAAGCTACTGTGACCTCCACATCTCTTTTGAGGGGCATTAAAACCGTCTTGTTAAGCTACTGTGACCACCACTTTTCCAAGGGGCATTAAAACCGTCTTGTTAAGCTACTGGGACGTCCATGTTTCTTCCGAGGGGCATTAAAACTGTCTTGTTAAGCTACTGTGACCTCCACCACTTTTCCGAGGGGCATTAAAACCGTCTTGTTAAGCTTCTGCGACCTCCACCACTTTATCAAGGGGCATTAAAACCGTCTTGTTAAGCTGCTGTGACCTCCAAGTCTATTCCGAGGGGCATTAAAACCTTTTTGCTAAGCTACTGTGACCTCCATGTCTCTTCGGAAGGGCATTAAAACCGTCTTGTTAAGCTACATTGACCTCCACGTCTCTTCCGAGGGGCAGTAAAACCGGCTTGTTAAGCTACTGTAACCTCCATGTCTCTTCCGAGGGGCATTAAAACCATCTTATTAAGCTACTGTGACCTCCACGTCTCTTCCGAGGGGCATTAAAACCGTCTTGTTAAGCTACTGTGACCTCCACGTCTTTTCCGAGGGGCATTAAAACCGTCTTGTTAAGCTACTGTGACCTCCACGTCTTTTTTGAGGCGCATTAAAGCCGTCTTGTTAAGCTACTGTGACCACCACTTTTCCAAGGGGCATTAAAACCGTCTTGTTGAGCTACTGGGACCTCCACGTCTCTTCCGAGGGGCATTAAAAATGTCTTGTTAAGCTACTGTGACCTCCACGTCTCTTCTGAGGGGCATTAAAACCGTCTTGATAAGCTACTGTGACCTCCACCACTTTTCCAAGGGGCATTAAAACCGTCTTGTTAAGCTTTTGCGACCTCCACCACTTTACCAAGGGGCAATAAAACCATCATGTTAAGCTACTGTGACCTCCGCGTCTCTTCCGAGGGGCATTAAAACCGTTTTGTTAAGCTACTGTGACCTCCACGTCTGTTCCGAGGGGCATTAAAATCATCTTGTTAAGCTACTGTGACCTCCACGTCTCTTCCGAGGGGCATTAAAACTGTCTTGTTAAGCTACTGTGACCTCCACGTCTCTTCCGAGGGGCATTAAAACCGTCTTGTTAAGCTACTGTGACCTCCACGTCTCTTCTGAGGGGCATTAAAACCGTCTTGTTAAGATACTTTGACCTCCACCACTTTTCCAAGGGGCATTAAAAGCGTCTTTTTAAGCTTCTGCGACCTCCACCACTTTACCAAGGGGTATTAAAACCGTCTTGTTAAGCTACTGTGACCTCCACGTCTCTTCTGAGGGGCATTAAAACCGTCTTGTAAAGCTACTGTGACCTCCACATCTCTTCCGAGGGGCATTAAAACCGTCTTGTTAAGCTACTGTGACCTCCACCACTTTACCACGGGGCATTAAAACCATCTTGTTAAGCTACTGTGACCTCCACGTCTCTTCCAAGGGGCATTAAAACCGTCTTGTTAAGCTACTGTGACCTCCACGTCTCTTCCGAGGGGCATTAACACCGTCCTGTTAAGCTACTGTGACCTCCACGTCTCTTTTGAGGGGCATTAAAGCCATCTTGTTAAGCTACTGTGACCTCCCCGTCTCCTCCGAGGGGCATTAAACCGTCTTGTTAAGCTACTGTGACCTCCACCACTTTACCAAGGGGCATTAAAACCTTCTTGTTAAGCTACTGTGACCTCCACGTCTCTTCCGAGGGGCATTAAAACCATTTTGTTAAGCTACTTTGACCTCCACGTCTCTTCCGAGGGGCATTCAAACCGTCTTGTTAAGCTACTGTGACCTCCACGTCTCTTCCGAGGGGCATTAAAACTGTCTTGTTAAGCTACAGTGACCTCCACGTCTCTTCCGAGGGGACTTAAAACCGTCTTGTTAAGCTACTGTGACCTCCACGTCTCTTCCGAGGGGCATTAAAACCGTCTTGTTAAGCTACTGTGACCTCCACGTCTCTTCCGAGGGGCATTAAAACCGTCTTGTTAATCTACTGTGTCCTCCATATCTCTTTCGAAGGGCATTAAAACAGTCTTGTTAAGATACTGTGACCTCTACCACTTTTCCAACGGGCATGAAAACCGTCTTGTTAAGCTTCTGTGACCTCCACCACTTTACCAAGGGGCATTAAAACCATCTTGTTAAGCTACTGTGACCTCCACGTCTCTTCTGAGGGGCATTAAAACCATCTTGTTAAGCTACTTTGACCTCCACATCTCTTCCGAGGGGCATTAAAACCGTCTTGTTAAGCTACTGTGACCTCCACGTCTCTTCCGAGGGGTATTAAAACTGTCTTGTTAAGCTACTGTGACCTCCACATCTCTTCCAAGGGGCATTGAAAGCATCTTGTTAAACTACTGTGACCTCCACGTCTCTTCTGAGGGGCATTAAAACCATCTTGTTAAGCTACTGTGTCCTCCACGTATCTTTCGAGGGGAATTAAAACCGTCGTGTTAAGCTACTGTGACCTCCACCACTTTTCCAAGGGGCATTAAAACCATCTTGTTAAGCTACTGTGACCTCCTCGTCTCTTCCGAGGGGCATTAAAACCGTCTTGTTAAGCTACTGTGTCCTCCACATCTCTTTCGAGGGGTATTAAAACAGTCTTGTTAAGCTACTGTGACCTCCACCACTTTACCAAGGGGCATTAAAACCGTCTTGTTAAGCTACTGTGACCTCCACGTCTCTTCTGAGGGGCATTAAAACCGTCTTGTTAAGCTACTGTGACCTCCACATCTCTTCCGAGGGGCATTAAAACCGTCTTGTTAAGCTACTGTGACCTCCACGTCTCTTCCGAGGGGCATTAAAACCGTCTTGTTAAGCTACTGCGACCTCCACGTCTCTTCCAAGGGGCATTAAAACCATCTTGTTAAACTACTGTGACCTCCACGTCTCTTCTGAGGGGCAATAAAACCATCTTGTTAAGCTACTGTGTCCTCAACGTCTCTTTCGAGGGGAATTAAAAACGTCTTGTTAAGCTACTGTGACCTCCACCACTTTACCAAGGGGCATTAAAACCATCTTGTTAAGCTACTGTGACCTCCACGTCTCTTCCAAGGGGCATTAAAACCGTCTTCTTAAGCTACTGTGACCTCCACGTCTCTTCCGAGGGGCATTAAAACCGTCCTGTTAAGCTACTGTGACCTCCACGTCTCTTTTGAGGGGCATTAAAGCCATCTTGTTAAGCTACTGTGACCTCCACGTCTCCTCCGAGGGGCATTAAACCGTCTTGTTAAGCTACTGTGACCTCCACGTCTCTTCCGAGGCTCATTAGAACCGTCTTGTTAAGCTACTGTGATCTCCACGTCTCTTCTGAGGGGCATTAAAACCATCTTGTTAAGCTACTGTGACCTCCACCACTTTTCCAAGGGGCATTAAAACCGTCTTGTTAAGCTTCTGTGACCTCCACCACTTTACCAAGGGGCATTAAAACCGTCTTGTTAAGCTACTGTGACCTCCACGTCTCTTCCGAGGGGCATTAAAACCATTTTGTTAAGCTACTGTGACCACCACATCTCTTCCGAGGGGCATTAGAACCATCTTGTTAAGCTACTGTGACCTCCATGTCTCTTCCGAGGGGCATTATAAACGTCCTGTTAAGCTACTATGACCTCCACGTCTCTTTCGAGGGGAATTAAATCCGTCTTGTTAAGCTACTGTGACCTCCACCACTTTTCCAAGGGGCATTATAACCATCTTGTTAAGCTAATGTGACCTCCACGTCTCTTCCGAGGGGCATTAAAACCGTCTTGTTAAGCTACTGTGAACACCACGTCTCTTCCGAGGGGCATTAAAACCATCTTGTTAAGCTACTGTGACCGCCACGTCTCTTCCGAGGGGCATTAAAACCGTCTTGTTAAGGTACTGTGACCTCCACATCTCTTTTGAGGGGCATTAAAACCGTCTTGTTAAGCTTCTGTGACCTCCACCACTTTACCAAGGGGCATTAAAACCGTCTTGTTAAGCTACTGTGACCTCCACATCTCTTCCGAGGGGCATTAGAACCATCTTGTTAAGCTACTGTGACCTCCATGTCTCTTCCGAGGGGCATTATAAACGTCCTGTTAAGCTACTGTGACCTCCACGTCTCTTTCGAGGGGAATTAAATCCGTCTTGTTAAGCTACTGTGACCTCCACCACTTTTCCAAGGGGCATTATAACTATCTTGTGAAGCTAATGTGACCTCCACGTCTCTTCCGAGGGGCATTAAAACCGTCTTGTTAAGCTACTGTGAACACCACGTCTCTTCCGAGGGGCATTAAAACCATCTTGTTAAGCTACTGTGACCGCCACGTCTCTTCCGAGGGGCATTAAAACCGTCTTGTTAAGGTACTGTGACCTCCACATCTCTTTTGAGGGGCATTAAAACCGTCTTGTTAAGCTACTGTGACCACCACTTTTCCAAGGGGCATTAAAACCGTCTTGTTAAGCTACTGGGACGTCCATGTTTCTTCCGAGGGGCATTAAAACTGTCTTGTTAAGCTTCTGCGACCTCCACCACTTTACCAAGGGGCATTAAAACCGTCTTGTTAAGTTGCTGTGACCTCCAAGTCTATTCCGAGGGGCATTAACACCGTTTTGCTAAGCTACTGTGACCTCCATGTCTCTTCGGAAGGGCATTAAAACCGTCTTGTTAAGCTACATTGACCTCCACGTCTCTTCCGAGGGGCAGTAAAACCGGCTTGTTAAGCTACTGTAACCTCCATGTCTCTTCCGAGGGGCATTAAAACCATCTTATTAAGCTACTGTGACCTCCACGTCTCTTCCGAGGGGCATTAAAACCGTCTTGTTAAGCTACTGTGACCTCCACGTCTTTTCCGAGGGGCATTAAAACCGTCTTGTTAAGCTACTGTGACCTCCACGTCTTTTTTGAGGCGCATTAAAGCCGTCTTGTTAAGCTACTGTGACCACCACTTTTCCAAGGGGCATTAAAACCGTCTTGTTGAGCTACTGGGACCTCCACGTCTCTTCCGAGGGGCATTAAAAATGTCTTGTTAAGCTACTGTGATCTCCACGTCTCTTCTGAGGGGCATTAAAACCGTCTTGATAAGCTACTGTGACCTCCACCACTTTTCCAAGGGGCATTAAAACCGTCTTGTTAAGCTTTTGCGACCTCCACCACTTTACCAAGGGGCAATAAAACCATCATGTTAAGCTACTGTGACCTCCGCGTCTCTTCCGAGGGGCATTAAAACCGTTTTGTTAAGCTACTGTGACCTCCACGTCTGTTCCGAGGGGCATTAAAATCATCTTGTTAAGCTACTGTGACCTCCACGTCTCTTCCGAGGGGCATTAAAACTGTCTTGTTAAGCTACTGTAACCTCCACGTCTCTTCCGAGGGGCATTAAAACCGTCTTGTTAAGCTACTGTGACCTCCACATCTCTTCTGAGGGGCATTAAAACCGTCTTGTTAAGCTACTGTGACCTCCACCACTTTTCCAAGGGGCATTAAAACCGTCTTGTTAAGCTTCTGCGACCTCCACCACTTTACCAAGGGGCATTAAAACCGTCTTGTTAAGCTACTGTGACCTCCACGTCTCTTCCGAGGGGCATTAAAACCGTTTTGTTAAGCTACTGTGACCTCCACGTCTCTTCCGAGGGGCATTAAAATCGTGTTGTTAAGCGACTGTGACCTCCACGTCTCTTCCGAGGGGCATTAAAATCGTCTTGTTAAGCTACTGTGAACTCCACGTCTCTTCCGAGGGGCATTAAAACCGTCTTGTTAAGCTACTGTGACCTCCACGTCTCTTCCGAGGGGCATTAAAACCGTCTTGTTAAGCTACTGTGACCTCCACGTCTATTTTGAGGGGCATTAAAGCCGTCTTGTTAAGGTACTGTGACCTCCACGTTTCTTCCGAGGGGCATTAAAACCGTCTTGTTAAGCTACTGTGACCTCCACGTCTCTTCCAAGGGGCATTAAAACCATCTTGTTAAACTGCTATGACCTCCACGTCTCTTCTGAGGGGCATTAAAACCATCTTGTTAAGCTACTGTGACCTCCACCACTTTTCCAAGGGGCATTAAAACCATCTTGTTAAGCTACTGTGACCGCCACGTCTCTTCCGAGGGGCATTAAAACCGTCTTGTTAAGCTACTGTGACCTCCACGTCTCTTTCGAGGGTCATTAAAACTGTCTGGTTAAGCTACTGTGACCACCACTTTTCCAAGGGGCATTAAAACCATCTTGTTGAGCTACTGGGACCTCCACGTCTCTTCCGAGGGGCATTCAAACCGTCTTGATAAGCTACTGTGACCTCCACGTCTCTTCTGAGGGGCATTAAAAGCGTCTTGTTAAGATACTTTGACCTCCACCACTTTTCCAAGGGGCATTAAAAGCGTCTTTTTAAGCTTCTGCGACCTCCACCACTTTACCAAGGGGTATTAAAACCGTCTTGTTAAGCTACTGTGACCTCCACATCTCTTTTGAGGGGCATTAAAACCGTCTTGTTAAGCTACTGTGACCACCACTTTTCCAAGGGGCATTAAAACCGTCTTGTTAAGCTACTGGGACGTCCATGTTTCTTCCGAGGGGCATTAAAACTGTCTTGTTAAGCTACTGTGACCTCCACCACTTTTCCGAGGGGCATTAAAACCGTCTTGTTAAGCTTCTGCGACCTCCACCACTTTATCAAGGGGCATTAAAACCGTCTTGTTAAGCTGCTGTGACCTCCAAGTCTATTCCGAGGGGCATTAAAACCGTTTTGCTAAGCTACTGTGACCTCCATGTCTCTTCGGAAGGGCATTAAAACCGTCTTGTTAAGCTACATTGACCTCCACGTCTCTTCCGAGGGGCAGTAAAACCGGCTTGTTAAGCTACTGTAACCTCCATGTCTCTTCCGAGGGGCATTAAAACCATCTTATTAAGCTACTGTGACCTCCACGTCTCTTCCGAGGGGCATTAAAACCGTCTTGTTAAGCTACTGTGACCTCCACGTCTTTTCCGAGGGGCATTAAAACCGTCTTGTTAAGCTACTGTGACCTCCACGTCTTTTTTGAGGCGCATTAAAGCCGTCTTGTTAAGCTACTGTGACCACCACTTTTCCAAGGGGCATTAAAACCGTCTTGTTGAGCTACTGGGACCTCCACGTCTCTTCCGAGGGGCATTAAAAATGTCTTGTTAAGCTACTGTGACCTCCACGTCTCTTCTGAGGGGCATTAAAACCGTCTTGATAAGCTACTGTGACCTCCACCACTTTTCCAAGGGGCATTAAAACCGTCTTGTTAAGCTTTTGCGACCTCCACCACTTTACCAAGGGGCAATAAAACCATCATGTTAAGCTACTGTGACCTCCGCGTCTCTTCCGAGGGGCATTAAAACCGTTTTGTTAAGCTACTGTGACCTCCACGTCTGTTCCGAGGGGCATTAAAATCATCTTGTTAAGCTACTGTGACCTCCACGTCTCTTCCGAGGGGCATTAAAACTGTCTTGTTAAGCTACTGTGACCTCCACGTCTCTTCCGAGGGGCATTAAAACCGTCTTGTTAAGCTACTGTGACCTCCACGTCTCTTCTGAGGGGCATTAAAACCGTCTTGTTAAGATACTTTGACCTCCACCACTTTTCCAAGGGGCATTAAAAGCGTCTTTTTAAGCTTCTGCGACCTCCACCACTTTACCAAGGGGTATTAAAACCGTCTTGTTAAGCTACTGTGACCTCCACGTCTCTTCTGAGGGGCATTAAAACCGTCTTGTAAAGCTACTGTGACCTCCACATCTCTTCCGAGGGGCATTAAAACCGTCTTGTTAAGCTACTGTGACCTCCACCACTTTACCACGGGGCATTAAAACCATCTTGTTAAGCTACTGTGACCTCCACGTCTCTTCCAAGGGGCATTAAAACCGTCTTGTTAAGCTACTGTGACCTCCACGTCTCTTCCGAGGGGCATTAACACCGTCCTGTTAAGCTACTGTGACCTCCACGTCTCTTTTGAGGGGCATTAAAGCCATCTTGTTAAGCTACTGTGACCTCCCCGTCTCCTCCGAGGGGCATTAAACCGTCTTGTTAAGCTACTGTGACCTCCACCACTTTACCAAGGGGCATTAAAACCTTCTTGTTAAGCTACTGTGACCTCCACGTCTCTTCCGAGGGGCATTAAAACCATTTTGTTAAGCTACTTTGACCTCCACGTCTCTTCCGAGGGGCATTCAAACCGTCTTGTTAAGCTACTGTGACCTCCACGTCTCTTCCGAGGGGCATTAAAACTGTCTTGTTAAGCTACAGTGACCTCCACGTCTCTTCCGAGGGGACTTAAAACCGTCTTGTTAAGCTACTGTGACCTCCACGTCTCTTCCGAGGGGCATTAAAACCGTCTTGTTAAGCTACTGTGACCTCCACGTCTCTTCCGAGGGGCATTAAAACCGTCTTGTTAATCTACTGTGTCCTCCATATCTCTTTCGAAGGGCATTAAAACAGTCTTGTTAAGATACTGTGACCTCTACCACTTTTCCAACGGGCATGAAAACCGTCTTGTTAAGCTTCTGTGACCTCCACCACTTTACCAAGGGGCATTAAAACCGTCTTGTTAAGCTACTGTGACCTCCACGTCTCTTCTGAGGGGCATTAAAACCATCTTGTTAAGCTACTTTGACCTCCACATCTCTTCCGAGGGGCATTAAAACCGTCTTGTTAAGCTACTGTGACCTCCACGTCTCTTCCGAGGGGTATTAAAACTGTCTTGTTAAGCTACTGTGACCTCCACATCTCTTCCAAGGGGCATTGAAAGCATCTTGTTAAACTACTGTGACCTCCACGTCTCTTCTGAGGGGCATTAAAACCATCTTGTTAAGCTACTGTGTCCTCCACGTATCTTTCGAGGGGAATTAAAACCGTCGTGTTAAGCTACTGTGACCTCCACCACTTTTCCAAGGGGCATTAAAACCATCTTGTTAAGCTACTGTGACCTCCTCGTCTCTTCCGAGGGGCATTAAAACCGTCTTGTTAAGCTACTGTGTCCTCCACATCTCTTTCGAGGGGTATTAAAACAGTCTTGTTAAGCTACTGTGACCTCTACCACTTTTCCAAGGGGTATTAAAAGTGTCTTGTTAAGCTTCTGCGACCTCCACCACTTTACCAAGGGGCATTAAAACCGTCTTGTTAAGCTACTGTGACCTCCACATCTCTTCCGAGGGGCATTAGAACCATCTTGTTAAGCTACTGTGACCTCCATGTCTCTTCCGAGGGGCATTATAAACGTCCTGTTAAGCTACTGTGACCTCCACGTCTCTTTCGAGGGGAATTAAATCCGTCTTGTTAAGCTACTGTGACCTCCACCACTTTTCCAAGGGGCATTATAACTATCTTGTGAAGCTAATGTGACCTCCACGTCTCTTCCGAGGGGCATTAAAACCGTCTTGTTAAGCTACTGTGAACACCACGTCTCTTCCGAGGGGCATTAAAACCATCTTGTTAAGCTACTGTGACCGCCACGTCTCTTCCGAGGGGCATTAAAACCGTCTTGTTAAGGTACTGTGACCTCCACATCTCTTTTGAGGGGCATTAAAACCGTCTTGTTAAGCTACTGTGACCACCACTTTTCCAAGGGGCATTAAAACCGTCTTGTTAAGCTACTGGGACGTCCATGTTTCTTCCGAGGGGCATTAAAACTGTCTTGTTAAGCTTCTGCGACCTCCACCACTTTACCAAGGGGCATTAAAACCGTCTTGTTAAGTTGCTGTGACCTCCAAGTCTATTCCGAGGGGCATTAACACCGTTTTGCTAAGCTACTGTGACCTCCATGTCTCTTCGAAAGGGCATTAAAACCGTCTTGTTAAGCTACATTGACCTCCACGTCTCTTCCGAGGGGCAGTAAAACCGGCTTGTTAAGCTACTGTAACCTCCATGTTTCTTCCGAGGGGCATTAAACCCATCTTATTAAGCTACTGTGACCTCCACGTCTCTTCCGAGGGGCATTAAAACCGTCTTGTTAAGCTACTGTGACCTCCACGTCTTTTCCGAGGGGCATTAAAACCGTCTTGTTAAGCTACTGTGACCTCCACGTCTTTTTTGAGGCGCATTAAAGCCGTCTTGTTAAGCTACTGTGACCACCACTTTTCCAAGGGGCATTAAAACCGTCTTGTTGAGCTACTGGGACCTCCACGTCTCTTCCGAGGGGCATTAAAAATGTCTTGTTAAGCTACTGTGACCTCCACGTCTCTTCTGAGGGGCATTAAAACCGTCTTGATAAGCTACTGTGACCTCCACCACTTTTCCAAGGGGCATTAAAACCGTCTTGTTAAGCTTTTGCGACCTCCACCACTTTACCAAGGGGCAATAAAACCATCATGTTAAGCTACTGTGACCTCCGCGTCTCTTCCGAGGGGCATTAAAACCGTTTTGTTAAGCTACTGTGACCTCCACGTCTGTTCCGAGGGGCATTAAAATCATCTTGTTAAGCTACTGTGACCTCCACGTCTCTTCCGAGGGGCATTAAAACTGTCTTGTTAAGCTACTGTAACCTCCACGTCTCTTCCGAGGGGCATTAAAACCGTCTTGTTAAGCTACTGTGACCTCCACGTCTCTTCTGAGGGGCATTAAAACCGTCTTGTTAAGCTACTGTGACCTCCACCACTTTTCCAAGGGGCATTAAAACCGTCTTGTTAAGCTTCTGCGACCTCCACCACTTTACCAAGGGGCATTAAAACCGTCTTGTTAAGCTACTGTGACCTCCACGTCTCTTCCGAGGGGCATTAAAACCGTTTTGTTAAGCTACTGTGACCTCCACGTCTCTTCCGAGGGG
This sequence comes from Phyllobates terribilis, assembly GCF_046119375.1. Taxonomy (NCBI): domain Eukaryota; kingdom Metazoa; phylum Chordata; class Amphibia; order Anura; family Dendrobatidae; genus Phyllobates; species Phyllobates terribilis. The sequence continues at coordinate 774,598,684 of NW_027362761.1, read as the reverse complement.
CATTAAAATCGTGTTGTTAAGCTACTGTGACCTCCACGTCTCTTCCGAGGGGCATTAAAATCGTCTTGTTAAGCTACTGTGAACTCCACGTCTCTTCCGAGGGGCATTAAAACCGTCTTGTTAAGCTACTGTGACCTCCACGTCTCTTCCGAGGGGCATTAAAACCGTCTTGTTAAGCTACTGTGACCTCCACGTCTATTTTGAGGGGCATTAAAGCCGTCTTGTTAAGGTACTGTGACCTCCACGTTTCTTCCGAGGGGCATTAAAACCGTCTTGTTAAGCTACTGTGACCTCCACGTCTCTTCCAAGGGGCATTAAAACCATCTTGTTAAACTGCTATGACCTCCACGTCTCTTCTGAGGGGCATTAAAACCATCTTGTTAAGCTACTGTGACCTCCACCACTTTTCCAAGGGGCATTAAAACCATCTTGTTAAGCTACTGTGACCGCCACGTCTCTTCCGAGGGGCATTAAAACCGTCTTGTTAAGCTACTGTGACCTCCACGTCTCTTTCGAGGGTCATTAAAACTGTCTGGTTAAGCTACTGTGACCACCACTTTTCCAAGGGGCATTAAAACCATCTTGTTGAGCTACTGGGACCTCCACGTCTCTTCCGAGGGGCATTCAAACCGTCTTGATAAGCTACTGTGACCTCCACGTCTCTTCTGAGGGGCATTAAAATCGTCTTGTTAAGATACTTTGACCTCCACCACTTTTCCAAGGGGCATTAAAAGCGTCTTTTTAAGCTTCTGCGACCTCCACCACTTTACCAAGGGGTATTAAAACCGTCTTGTTAAGCTACTGTGACCTCCACATCTCTTTTGAGGGGCATTAAAACCGTCTTGTTAAGCTACTGTGACCACCACTTTTCCAAGGGGCATTAAAACCGTCTTGTTAAGCTACTGGGACGTCCATGTTTCTTCCGAGGGGCATTAAAACTGTCTTGTTAAGCTACTGTGACCTCCACCACTTTTCCGAGGGGCATTAAAACCGTCTTGTTAAGCTTCTGCGACCTCCACCACTTTATCAAGGGGCATTAAAACCGTCTTGTTAAGCTGCTGTGACCTCCAAGTCTATTCCGAGGGGCATTAAAACCTTTTTGCTAAGCTACTGTGACCTCCATGTCTCTTCGGAAGGGCATTAAAACCGTCTTGTTAAGCTACATTGACCTCCACGTCTCTTCCGAGGGGCAGTAAAACCGGCTTGTTAAGCTACTGTAACCTCCATGTCTCTTCCGAGGGGCATTAAAACCATCTTATTAAGCTACTGTGACCTCCACGTCTCTTCCGAGGGGCATTAAAACCGTCTTGTTAAGCTACTGTGACCTCCACGTCTTTTCCGAGGGGCATTAAAACCGTCTTGTTAAGCTACTGTGACCTCCACGTCTTTTTTGAGGCGCATTAAAGCCGTCTTGTTAAGCTACTGTGACCACCACTTTTCCAAGGGGCATTAAAACCGTCTTGTTGAGCTACTGGGACCTCCACGTCTCTTCCGAGGGGCATTAAAAATGTCTTGTTAAGCTACTGTGACCTCCACGTCTCTTCTGAGGGGCATTAAAACCGTCTTGATAAGCTACTGTGACCTCCACCACTTTTCCAAGGGGCATTAAAACCGTCTTGTTAAGCTTTTGCGACCTCCACCACTTTACCAAGGGGCAATAAAACCATCATGTTAAGCTACTGTGACCTCCGCGTCTCTTCCGAGGGGCATTAAAACCGTTTTGTTAAGCTACTGTGACCTCCACGTCTGTTCCGAGGGGCATTAAAATCATCTTGTTAAGCTACTGTGACCTCCACGTCTCTTCCGAGGGGCATTAAAACTGTCTTGTTAAGCTACTGTGACCTCCACGTCTCTTCCGAGGGGCATTAAAACCGTCTTGTTAAGCTACTGTGACCTCCACGTCTCTTCTGAGGGGCATTAAAACCGTCTTGTTAAGATACTTTGACCTCCACCACTTTTCCAAGGGGCATTAAAAGCGTCTTTTTAAGCTTCTGCGACCTCCACCACTTTACCAAGGGGTATTAAAACCGTCTTGTTAAGCTACTGTGACCTCCACGTCTCTTCTGAGGGGCATTAAAACCGTCTTGTAAAGCTACTGTGACCTCCACATCTCTTCCGAGGGGCATTAAAACCGTCTTGTTAAGCTACTGTGACCTCCACCACTTTACCACGGGGCATTAAAACCATCTTGTTAAGCTACTGTGACCTCCACGTCTCTTCCAAGGGGCATTAAAACCGTCTTGTTAAGCTACTGTGACCTCCACGTCTCTTCCGAGGGGCATTAACACCGTCCTGTTAAGCTACTGTGACCTCCACGTCTCTTTTGAGGGGCATTAAAGCCATCTTGTTAAGCTACTGTGACCTCCCCGTCTCCTCCGAGGGGCATTAAACCGTCTTGTTAAGCTACTGTGACCTCCACCACTTTACCAAGGGGCATTAAAACCTTCTTGTTAAGCTACTGTGACCTCCACGTCTCTTCCGAGGGGCATTAAAACCATTTTGTTAAGCTACTTTGACCTCCACGTCTCTTCCGAGGGGCATTCAAACCGTCTTGTTAAGCTACTGTGACCTCCACGTCTCTTCCGAGGGGCATTAAAACTGTCTTGTTAAGCTACAGTGACCTCCACGTCTCTTCCGAGGGGACTTAAAACCGTCTTGTTAAGCTACTGTGACCTCCACGTCTCTTCCGAGGGGCATTAAAACCGTCTTGTTAAGCTACTGTGACCTCCACGTCTCTTCCGAGGGGCATTAAAACCGTCTTGTTAATCTACTGTGTCCTCCATATCTCTTTCGAAGGGCATTAAAACAGTCTTGTTAAGATACTGTGACCTCTACCACTTTTCCAACGGGCATGAAAACCGTCTTGTTAAGCTTCTGTGACCTCCACCACTTTACCAAGGGGCATTAAAACCATCTTGTTAAGCTACTGTGACCTCCACGTCTCTTCTGAGGGGCATTAAAACCATCTTGTTAAGCTACTTTGACCTCCACATCTCTTCCGAGGGGCATTAAAACCGTCTTGTTAAGCTACTGTGACCTCCACGTCTCTTCCGAGGGGTATTAAAACTGTCTTGTTAAGCTACTGTGACCTCCACATCTCTTCCAAGGGGCATTGAAAGCATCTTGTTAAACTACTGTGACCTCCACGTCTCTTCTGAGGGGCATTAAAACCATCTTGTTAAGCTACTGTGTCCTCCACGTATCTTTCGAGGGGAATTAAAACCGTCGTGTTAAGCTACTGTGACCTCCACCACTTTTCCAAGGGGCATTAAAACCATCTTGTTAAGCTACTGTGACCTCCTCGTCTCTTCCGAGGGGCATTAAAACCGTCTTGTTAAGCTACTGTGTCCTCCACATCTCTTTCGAGGGGTATTAAAACAGTCTTGTTAAGCTACTGTGACCTCCACCACTTTACCAAGGGGCATTAAAACCGTCTTGTTAAGCTACTGTGACCTCCACGTCTCTTCTGAGGGGCATTAAAACCGTCTTGTTAAGCTACTGTGACCTCCACATCTCTTCCGAGGGGCATTAAAACCGTCTTGTTAAGCTACTGTGACCTCCACGTCTCTTCCGAGGGGCATTAAAACCGTCTTGTTAAGCTACTGCGACCTCCACGTCTCTTCCAAGGGGCATTAAAACCATCTTGTTAAACTACTGTGACCTCCACGTCTCTTCTGAGGGGCAATAAAACCATCTTGTTAAGCTACTGTGTCCTCAACGTCTCTTTCGAGGGGAATTAAAAACGTCTTGTTAAGCTACTGTGACCTCCACCACTTTACCAAGGGGCATTAAAACCATCTTGTTAAGCTACTGTGACCTCCACGTCTCTTCCAAGGGGCATTAAAACCGTCTTCTTAAGCTACTGTGACCTCCACGTCTCTTCCGAGGGGCATTAAAACCGTCCTGTTAAGCTACTGTGACCTCCACGTCTCTTTTGAGGGGCATTAAAGCCATCTTGTTAAGCTACTGTGACCTCCACGTCTCCTCCGAGGGGCATTAAACCGTCTTGTTAAGCTACTGTGACCTCCACGTCTCTTCCGAGGCTCATTAGAACCGTCTTGTTAAGCTACTGTGATCTCCACGTCTCTTCTGAGGGGCATTAAAACCATCTTGTTAAGCTACTGTGACCTCCACCACTTTTCCAAGGGGCATTAAAACCGTCTTGTTAAGCTTCTGTGACCTCCACCACTTTACCAAGGGGCATTAAAACCGTCTTGTTAAGCTACTGTGACCTCCACGTCTCTTCCGAGGGGCATTAAAACCATTTTGTTAAGCTACTGTGACCACCACATCTCTTCCGAGGGGCATTAGAACCATCTTGTTAAGCTACTGTGACCTCCATGTCTCTTCCGAGGGGCATTATAAACGTCCTGTTAAGCTACTATGACCTCCACGTCTCTTTCGAGGGGAATTAAATCCGTCTTGTTAAGCTACTGTGACCTCCACCACTTTTCCAAGGGGCATTATAACCATCTTGTTAAGCTAATGTGACCTCCACGTCTCTTCCGAGGGGCATTAAAACCGTCTTGTTAAGCTACTGTGAACACCACGTCTCTTCCGAGGGGCATTAAAACCATCTTGTTAAGCTACTGTGACCGCCACGTCTCTTCCGAGGGGCATTAAAACCGTCTTGTTAAGGTACTGTGACCTCCACATCTCTTTTGAGGGGCATTAAAACCGTCTTGTTAAGCTACTGTGACCACCACTTTTCCAAGGGGCATTAAAACCGTCTTGTTAAGCTACTGGGACGTCCATGTTTCTTCCGAGGGGCATTAAAACTGTCTTGTTAAGCTACTGTGACCTCCACCACTTTTCCGAGGGGCATTAAAACCGTCTTGTTAAGCTTCTGCGACCTCCACCACTTTACCAAGGGGCATTAAAACCGTCTTGTTAAGCTGCTGTGACCTCCAAGTCTATTCCGAGGGGCATTAAAACCGTTTTGCTAAGCTACTGTGACCTCCATGTCTCTTCGGAAGGGCATTAAAACCGTCTTGTTAAGATACATTGACCTCCACGTCTCTTCCGAGGGGCAGTAAAACCGGCTTGTTAAGCTACTGTAACCTCCATGTCTCTTCCGAGGGGCATTAAAACCATCTTATTAAGCTACTGTGACCTCCACGTCTCTTCCGAGGGGCATTAAAACCGTCTTGTTAAGCTACTGTGACCTCCACGTCTTTTCCGAGGGGCATTAAAACCGTCTTGTTAAGCTACTGTGACCTCCACGTCTTTTTTGAGGCGCATTAAAGCCGTCTTGTTAAGCTACTGTGACCACCACTTTTCCAAGGGGCATTAAAACCGTCTTGTTGAGCTACTGGGACCTCCACGTCTCTTCCGAGGGGCATTAAAAATGTCTTGTTAAGCTACTGTGACCTCCACGTCTCTTCTGAGGGGCATTAAAACCGTCTTGATAAGCTACTGTGACCTCCACCACTTTTCCAAGGGGCATTAAAACCGTCTTGTTAAGCTTTTGCGACCTCCACCACTTTACCAAGGGGCAATAAAACCATCATGTTAAGCTACTGTGACCTCCGCGTCTCTTCCGAGGGGCATTAAAACCGTTTTGTTAAGCTACTGTAACCTCCACGTCTGTTCCGAGGGGCATTAAAATCATCTTGTTAAGCTACTGTGACCTCCACGTCTCTTCCGATTGGCATTAAAACTGTCTTGTTAAGCTACTGTGACCTCCACGTCTCTTCCGAGGGGCATTAAAACCGTCTTGTTAAGCTACTGTGACCTCCACGTCTCTTCTGAGGGGCATTAAAACCGTCTTGTTAAGCTACTGTGACCTCCACCACTTTTCCAAGGGGCATTAAAACCGTCTTGTTAAGCTTCTGCGACCTCCACCACTTTACCAAGGGGCATTAAAACCGTCTTGTTAAGCTACTGTGACCTCCACGTCTCTTCCGAGGGGCATTAAAACCGTTTTGTTAAGCTACTGTGACCTCCACGTCTCTTCCGAGGGGCATTAAAATCGTGTTGTTAAGCTACTGTGACCTCCACGTCTCTTCCGAGGGGCATTAAAATCGTCTTGTTAAGCTACTGTGAACTCCACGTCTCTTCCGAGGGGCATTAAAACCGTCTTGTTAAGCTACTGTGACCTCCACGTCTCTTCCGAGGGGCATTAAAACCGTCTTGTTAAGCTACTGTGACCTCCACGTCTATTTTGAGGGGCATTAAAGCCGTCTTGTTAAGGTACTGTGACCTCCACGTTTCTTCCGAGGGGCATTAAAACCGTCTTGTTAAGCTACTGTGACCTCCACGTCTCTTCCAAGGGGCATTAAAACCATCTTGTTAAACTGCTATGACCTCCACGTCTCTTCTGAGGGGCATTAAAACCATCTTGTTAAGCTACTGTGACCTCCACCACTTTTCCAAGGGGCATTAAAACCATCTTGTTAAGCTACTGTGACCTCCACGTCTCTTCCAAGGGGCATTAAAACCGTCTTCTTAAGCTACTGTGACCTCCACGTCTCTTCCGAGGGGCATTAAAACCATCCTGTTAAGCTACTGTGACCTCCACGTCTCTTTTGAGGGGCATTAAAGCCATCTTGTTAAGCTACTGTGACCTCCACGTCTCCTCCGAGGGGCATTAAACCGTCTTGTTAAGCTACTGTGACCTCCACGTCTCTTCCGAGGCTCATTAGAACCGTCTTGTTAAGCTACTGTGATCTCCACGTCTCTTCTGAGGGGCATTAAAACCATCTTGTTAAGCTACTGTGACCTCCACCACTTTTCCAAGGGGCATTAAAACCGTCTTGTTAAGCTTCTGTGACCTCCACCACTTTACCAAGGGGCATTAAAACCGTCTTGTTAAGCTACTGTGACCTCCACGTCTCTTCCGAGGGGCATTAAAACCATTTTGTTAAGCTACTGTGACCACCACATCTCTTCCGAGGGGCATTAGAACCATCTTGTTAAGCTACTGTGACCTCCATGTCTCTTCCGAGGGGCATTATAAACGTCCTGTTAAGCTACTGTGACCTCCACGTCTCTTTCGAGGGGAATTAAATCCGTCTTGTTAAGCTACTGTGACCTCCACCACTTTTCCAAGGGGCATTATAACCATCTTGTTAAGCTAATGTGACCTCCACGTCTCTTCCGAGGGGCATTAAAACCGTCTTGTTAAGCTACTGTGAACACCACGTCTCTTCCGAGGGGCATTAAAACCATCTTGTTAAGCTACTGTGACCGCCACGTCTCTTCCGAGGGGCATTAAAACCGTCTTGTTAAGGTACTGTGACCTCCACATCTCTTTTGAGGGGCATTAAAACCGTCTTGTTAAGCTACTGTGACCACCACTTTTCCAAGGGGCATTAAAACCGTCTTGTTAAGCTACTGGGACGTCCATGTTTCTTCCGAGGGGCATTAAAACTGTCTTGTTAAGCTACTGTGACCTCCACCACTTTTCCGAGGGGCATTAAAACCGTCTTGTTAAGCTTCTGCGACCTCCACCACTTTATCAAGGGGCATTAAAGCCGTCTTGTTAAGCTGCTGTGACCTCCAAGTCTATTCCGAGGGGCATTAAAACCGTTTTGCTAAGCTACTGTGACCTCCATGTCTCTTCGGAAGGGCATTAAAACCGTCTTGTTAAGCTACATTGACCTCCACGTCTCTTCCGAGGGGCAGTAAAACCGGCTTGTTAAGCTACTGTAACCTCCATGTCTCTTCCGAGGGGCATTAAAACCATCTTATTAAGCTACTGTGACCTCCACGTCTCTTCCGAGGGGCATTAAAACCGTCTTGTTAAGCTACTGTGACCTCCACGTCTTTTCCGAGGGGCATTAAAACCGTCTTGTTAAGCTACTGTGACCTCCAAGTCTTTTTTGAGGCGCATTAAAGCCGTCTTGTTAAGCTACTGTGACCACCACTTTTCCAAGGGGCATTAAAACCGTCTTGTTGAGCTACTGGGACCTCCACGTCTCTTCCGAGGGGCATTAAAAATGTCTTGTTAAGATACTGTGACCTCCACGTCTCTTCTGAGGGGCATTAAAACCGTCTTGATAAGCTACTGTGACCTCCACCACTTTTCCAAGGGGCATTAAAACCGTCTTGTTAAGCTTTTGCGACCTCCACCACTTTACCAAGGGGCAATAAAACCATCATGTTAAGCTACTGTGACCTCCGCGTCTCTTCCGAGGGGCATTAAAACCGTTTTGTTAAGCTACTGTGACCTCCACGTCTGTTCCGAGGGGCATTAAAATCATCTTGTTAAGCTACTGTGACCTCCACGTCTCTTCCGAGGGGCATTAAAACTGTCTTGTTAAGCTACTGTGACCTCCACGTCTCTTCCGAGGGGCATTAAAACCGTCTTGTTAAGCTACTGTGACCTCCACGTCTCTTCTGAGGGGCATTAAAACCGTCTTGTTAAGATACTTTGACCTCCACCACTTTTCCAAGGGACATTAAAAGCGTCTTTTTAAGCTTCTGCGACCTCCACCACTTTACCAAGGGGTATTAAAACCGTCTTGTTAAGCTACTGTGACCTCCACGTCTCTTCTGAGGGGCATTAAAACCGTCTTGTAAAGCTACTGTGACCTCCACATCTCTTCCGAGGGGCATTAAAACCGTCTTGTTAAGCTACTGTGACCTCCACCACTTTACCACGGGGCATTAAAACCATCTTGTTAAGCTACTGTGACCTCCACGTCTCTTCCAAGGGGCATTAAAACCGTCTTGTTAAGCTACTGTGACCTCCACGTCTCTTCCGAGGGGCATTAACACCGTCCTGTTAAGCTACTGTGACCTCCACGTCTCTTTTGAGGGGCATTAAAGCCATCTTGTTAAGCTACTGTGACCTCCCCGTCTCCTCCGAGGGGCATTAAACCGTCTTGTTAAGCTACTGTGACCTCCACCACTTTACCAAGGGGCATTAAAACCTTCTTGTTAAGCTACTGTGACCTCCACGTCTCTTCCGAGGGGCATTAAAACCATTTTGTTAAGCTACTTTGACCTCCACGTCTCTTCCGAGGGGCATTCAAACCGTCTTGTTAAGCTACTGTGACCTCCACGTCTCTTCCGAGGGGCATTAAAACTGTCTTGTTAAGCTACAGTGACCTCCACGTCTCTTCCGAGGGGACTTAAAACCGTCTTGTTAAGCTACTGTGACCTCCACGTCTCTTCCGAGGGGCATTAAAACCGTCTTGTTAAGCTACTGTGACCTCCACGTCTCTTCCGAGGGGCATTAAAACCGTCTTGTTAATCTACTGTGTCCTCCATATCTCTTTCGAAGGGCATTAAAACAGTCTTGTTAAGATACTGTGACCTCTACCACTTTTCCAACGGGCATGAAAACCGTCTTGTTAAGCTTCTGTGACCTCCACCACTTTACCAAGGGGCATTGAAACCGTCTTGTTAAGCTACTGTGACCTCCACGTCTCTTCTGAGGGGCATTAAAACCATCTTGTTAAGCTACTTTGACCTCCACATCTCTTCCGAGGGGCATTAAAACCGTCTTGTTAAGCTACTGTGACCTCCACGTCTCTTCCGAGGGGTATTAAAACTGTCTTGTTAAGCTACTGTGACCTCCACATCTCTTCCAAGGGGCATTGAAAGCATCTTGTTAAACTACTGTGACCTCCACGTCTCTTCTGAGGGGCATTAAAACCATCTTGTTAAGCTACTGTGTCCTCCACGTATCTTTCGAGGGGAATTAAAACCGTCGTGTTAAGCTACTGTGACCTCCACCACTTTTCCAAGGGGCATTAAAACCATCTTGTTAAGCTACTGTGACCTCCTCGTCTCTTCCGAGGGGCATTAAAACCGTCTTGTTAAGCTACTGTGTCCTCCACATCTCTTTCGAGGGGTATTAAAACAGTCTTGTTAAGCTACTGTGACCTCTACCACTTTTCCAAGGGGTATTAAAAGCGTCTTGTTAAGCTTCTGCGACCTCCACCACTTTACCAAGGGGCATTAAAACCGTCTTGTTAAGCTACTGTGACCTCCACGTCTCTTCTGAGGGGCATTAAAACCGTCTTGTTAAGCTACTGTGACCTCCACATCTCTTCCGAGGGGCATTAAAACCGTCTTGTTAAGCTACTGTGACCTCCACGTCTCTTCCGAGGGGCATTAAAACCGTCTTGTTAAGCTACTGCGACCTCCACGTCTCTTCCAAGGGGCATTAAAACCATCTTGTTAAACTACTGTGACCTCCACGTCTCTTCTGAGGGGCAATAAAACCATCTTGTTAAGCTACTGTGTCCTCAACGTCTCTTTCGAGGGGAATTAAAAACGTCTTGTTAAGCTACTGTGACCTCCACCACTTTACCAAGGGGCATTAAAACCATCTTGTTAAGCTACTGTGACCTCCACGTCTCTTCCAAGGGGCATTAAAACCGTCTTCTTAAGCTACTGTGACCTCCACGTCTCTTCCGAGGGGCATTAAAACCGTCCTGTTAAGCTACTGTGACCTCCACGTCTCTTTTGAGGGGCATTAAAGCCATCTTGTTAAGCTACTGTGACCTCCACGTCTCCTCCGAGGGGCATTAAACCGTCTTGTTAAGCTACTGTGACCTCCACGTCTCTTCCGAGGCTCATTAGAACCGTCTTGTTAAGCTACTGTGATCTCCACGTCTCTTCTGAGGGGCATTAAAACCATCTTGTTAAGCTACTGTGACCTCCACCACTTTTCCAAGGGGCATTAAAACCGTCTTGTTAAGCTTCTGTGACCTCCACCACTTTACCAAGGGGCATTAAAACCGTCTTGTTAAGCTACAGTGACCTCCACGTCTCTTCCGAGGGGCATTAAAACCATTTTGTTAAGCTACTGTGACCACCACATCTCTTCCGAGGGGCATTAGAACCATCTTGTTAAGCTACTGTGACCTCCATGTCTCTTCCGAGGGGCATTATAAACGTCCTGTTAAGCTACTGTGACCTCCACGTCTCTTTCGAGGGGAATTAAATCCGTCTTGTTAAGCTACTGTGACCTCCACCACTTTTCCAAGGGGCATTATAACCATCTTGTTAAGCTAATGTGACCTCCACGTCTCTTCCGAGGGGCATTAAAACCGTCTTGTTAAGCTACTGTGAACACCACGTCTCTTCCGAGGGGCATTAAAACCATCTTGTTAAGCTACTGTGACCGCCACGTCTCTTCCGAGGGGCATTAAAACCGTCTTGTTAAGGTACTGTGACCTCCACATCTCTTTTGAGGGGCATTAAAACCGTCTTGTTAAGCTACTGTGACCACCACTTTTCCAAGGGGCATTAAAACCGTCTTGTTAAGCTACTGGGACGTCCATGTTTCTTCCGAGGGGCATTAAAACTGTCTTGTTAAGCTACTGTGACCTCCACCACTTTTCCGAGGGGCATTAAAACCGTCTTGTTAAGCTTCTGCGACCTCCACCACTTTACCAAGGGGCATTAAAACCGTCTTGTTAAGCTGCTGTGACCTCCAAGTCTATTCCGAGGGGCATTAAAACCGTTTTGCTAAGCTACTGTGACCTCCATGTCTCTTCGGAAGGGCATTAAAACCGTCTTGTTAAGATACATTGACCTCCACGTCTCTTCCGAGGGGCAGTAAAACCGGCTTGTTAAGCTACTGTAACCTCCATGTCTCTTCCGAGGGGCATTAAAACCATCTTATTAAGCTACTGTGACCTCCACGTCTCTTCCGAGGGGCATTAAAACCGTCTTGTTAAGCTACTGTGACCTCCACGTCTTTTCCGAGGGGCATTAAAACCGTCTTGTTAAGCTACTGTGACCTCCACGTCTTTTTTGAGGCGCATTAAAGCCGTCTTGTTAAGCTACTGTGACCACCACTTTTCCAAGGGGCATTAAAACCGTCTTGTTGAGCTACTGGGACCTCCACGTCTCTTCCGAGGGGCATTAAAAATGTCTTGTTAAGCTACTGTGACCTCCACGTCTCTTCTGAGGGGCATTAAAACCGTCTTGATAAGCTACTGTGACCTCCACCACTTTTCCAAGGGGCATTAAAACCGTCTTGTTAAGCTTTTGCGACCTCCACCACTTTACCAAGGGGCAATAAAACCATCATGTTAAGCTACTGTGACCTCCGCGTCTCTTCCGAGGGGCATTAAAACCGTTTTGTTAAGCTACTGTAACCTCCACGTCTGTTCCGAGGGGCATTAAAATCATCTTGTTAAGCTACTGTGACCTCCACGTCTCTTCCGAGGGGCATTAAAACTGTCTTGTTAAGCTACTGTGACCTCCACGTCTCTTCCGAGGGGCATTAAAACCGTCTTGTTAAGCTACTGTGACCTCCACGTCTCTTTTGAGGGGCATTAAAACCGTCTTGTTAAGCTACTGTGACCTCCACCACTTTTCCAAGGGGCATTAAAACCGTCTTGTTAAGCTTCTGCGACCTCCACCACTTTACCAAGGGGCATTAAAACCGTCTTGTTAAGCTACTGTGACCTCCACGTCTCTTCCGAGGGGCATTAAAACCGTTTTGTTAAGCTACTGTGACCTCCACGTCTCTTCCGAGGGGCATTAAAATCGTGTTGTTAAGCTACTGTGACCTCCACGTCTCTTCCGAGGGGCATTAAAATCGTCTTGTTAAGCTACTGTGAACTCCACGTCTCTTCCGAGGGGCATTAAAACCGTCTTGTTAAGCTACTGTGACCTCCACGTCTCTTCCGAGGGGCATTAAAAACGTCTTGTTAAGCTACTGTGACCTCCACGTCTATTTTGAGGGGCATTAAAGCCGTCTTGTTAAGGTACTGTGACCTCCACGTTTCTTCCGAGGGGCATTAAAACCGTCTTGTTAAGCTACTGTGACCTCCACGTCTCTTCCAAGGGGCATTAAAACCATCTTGTTAAACTGCTATGACCTCCACGTCTCTTCTGAGGGGCATTAAAACCATCTTGTTAAGCTACTGTGACCTCCACCACTTTTCCAAGGGGCATTAAAACCATCTTGTTAAGCTACTGTGACCTCCACGTCTCTTCCAAGGGGCATTAAAACCGTCTTCTTAAGCTACTGTGACCTCCACGTCTCTTCCGAGGGGCATTAAAACCGTCCTGTTAAGCTACTGTGACCTCCACGTCTCTTTTGAGGGGCATTAAAGCCATCTTGTTAAGCTACTGTGACCTCCACGTCTCCTCCGAGGGGCATTAAACCGTCTTGTTAAGCTACTGTGACCTCCACGTCTCTTCCGAGGCTCATTAGAACCGTCTTGTTAAGCTACTGTGATCTCCACGTCTCTTCTGAGGGGCATTAAAACCATCTTGTTAAGCTACTGTGACCTCCACCACTTTTCCAAGGGGCATTAAAACCGTCTTGTTAAGCTTCTGTGACCTCCACCACTTTACCAAGGGGCATTAAAACCGTCTTGTTAAGCTACTGTGACCTCCACGTCTCTTCCGAGGGGCATTAAAACCATTTTGTTAAGCTACTGTGACCACCACATCTCTTCCGAGGGGCATTAGAACCATCTTGTTAAGCTACTGTGACCTCCATGTCTCTTCCGAGGGGCATTATAAACGTCCTGTTAAGCTACTGTGACCTCCACGTCTCTTTCGAGGGGAATTAAATCCGTCTTGTTAAGCTACTGTGACCTCCACCACTTTTCCAAGGGGCATTATAACCATCTTGTTAAGCTAATGTGACCTCCACGTCTCTTCCGAGGGGCATTAAAACCGTCTTGTTAAGCTACTGTGAACACCACGTCTCTTCCGAGGGGCATTAAAACCATCTTGTTAAGCTACTGTGACCGCCACGTCTCTTCCGAGGGGCATTAAAACCGTCTTGTTAAGGTACTGTGACCTCCACATCTCTTTTGAGGGGCATTAAAACCGTCTTGTTAAGCTACTGTGACCACCACTTTTCCAAGGGGCATTAAAACCGTCTTGTTAAGCTACTGGGACGTCCATGTTTCTTCCGAGGGGCATTAAAACTGTCTTGTTAAGCTACTGTGACCTCCACCACTTTTCCGAGGGGCATTAAAACCGTCTTGTTAAGCTTCTGCGACCTCCACCACTTTATCAAGGGGCATTAAAACCGTCTTGTTAAGCTGCTGTGACCTCCAAGTCTATTCCGAGGGGCATTAAAACCGTTTTGCTAAGCTACTGTGACCTCCATGTCTCTTCGGAAGGGCATTAAAACCGTCTTGTTAAGCTACATTGACCTCCACGTCTCTTCCGAGGGGCAGTAAAACCGGCTTGTTAAGCTACTGTAACCTCCATGTCTCTTCCGAGGGGCATTAAAACCATCTTATTAAGCTACTGTGACCTCCACGTCTCTTCCGAGGGGCATTAAAACCGTCTTGTTAAGCTACTGTGACCTCCACGTCTTTTCCGAGGGGCATTAAAACCGTCTTGTTAAGCTACTGTGACCTCCACGTCTTTTTTGAGGCGCATTAAAGCCGTCTTGTTAAGCTACTGTGACCACCACTTTTCCAAGGGGCATTAAAACCGTCTTGTTGAGCTACTGGGACCTCCACGTCTCTTCCGAGGGGCATTAAAAATGTCTTGTTAAGCTACTGTGACCTCCACGTCTCTTCTGAGGGGCATTAAAACCGTCTTGATAAGCTACTGTGACCTCCACCACTTTTACAAGGGGCATTAAAACCGTCTTGTTAAGCTTTTGCGACCTCCACCACTTTACCAAGGGGCAATAAAACCATCATGTTAAGCTACTGTGACCTCCGCGTCTCTTCCGAGGGGCATTAAAACCGTTTTGTTAAGCTACTGTGACCTCCACGTCTGTTCCGAGGGGCATTAAAATCATCTTGTTAAGCTACTGTGACCTCCACGTCTCTTCCGAGGGGCATTAAAACTGTCTTGTTAAGCTACTGTGACCTCCACGTCTCTTCCGAGGGGCATTAAAACCGTCTTGTTAAGCTACTGTGACCTCCACGTCTCTTCCGAGGCTCATTAGAACCGTCTTGTTAAGCTACTGTGATCTCCACGTCTCTTCTGAGTGGCATTAAAACCATCTTGTTAAGCTACTGTGACCTCCACCACTTTTCCAAGGGGCATTAAAACCGTCTTGTTAAGCTTCTGTGACCTCCACCACTTTACCAAGGGGCATTAAAACCGTCTTGTTAAGCTACAGTGACCTCCACGTCTCTTCCGAGGGGCATTAAAACCATTTTGTTAAGCTACTGTGACCACCACATCTCTTCCGAGGGGCATTAGAACCATCTTGTTAAGCTACTGTGACCTCCATGTCTCTTCCGAGGGGCATTATAAACGTCCTGTTAAGCTACTGTGACCTCCACGTCTCTTTCGAGGGGAATTAAATCCGTCTTGTTAAGCTACTGTGACCTCCACCACTTTTCCAAGGGGCATTATAACCATCTTGTTAAGCTAATGTGACCTCCACGTCTCTTCCGAGGGGCATTAAAACCGTCTTGTTAAGCTACTGTGAACACCACGTCTCTTCCGAGGGGCATTAAAACCATCTTGTTAAGCTACTGTGACCGCCACGTCTCTTCCGAGGGGCATTAAAACCGTCTTGTTAAGGTACTGTGACCTCCACATCTCTTTTGAGGGGCATTAAAACCGTCTTGTTAAGCTACTGTGACCACCACTTTTCCAAGGGGCATTAAAACCGTCTTGTTAAGCTACTGGGACGTCCATGTTTCTTCCGAGGGGCATTAAAACTGTCTTGTTAAGCTACTGTGACCTCCACCACTTTTCCGAGGGGCACTAAAACCGTCTTGTTAAGCTTCTGCGACCTCCACCACTTTACCAAGGGGCATTAAAACCGTCTTGTTAAGCTGCTGTGACCTCCAAGTCTATTCCGAGGGGCATTAAAACCATTTTGCTAAGCTACTGTGACCTCCATGTCTCTTCGGAAGGGCATTAAAACCGTCTTGTTAAGATACATTGACCTCCACGTCTCTTCCGAGGGGCAGTAAAACCGGCTTGTTAAGCTACTGTAACCTCCATGTCTCTTCCGAGGGGCATTAAAACCATCTTATTAAGCTACTGTGACCTCCACGTCTCTTCCGAGGGGCATTAAAACCGTCTTGTTAAGCTACTGTGACCTCCACGTCTTTTCCGAGGGGCATTAAAACCGTCTTGTTAAGCTACTGTGACCTCCACGTCTTTTTTGAGGCGCATTAAAGCCGTCTTGTTAAGCTACTGTGACCACCACTTTTCCAAGGGGCATTAAAACCGTCTTGTTGAGCTACTGGGACCTCCACGTCTCTTCCGAGGGGCATTAAAAATGTCTTGTTAAGCTACTGTGACCTCCACGTCTCTTCTGAGGGGCATTAAAACCGTCTTGATAAGCTACTGTGACCTCCACCACTTTTCCAAGGGGCATTAAAACCGTCTTGTTAAGCTTTTGCGACCTCCACCACTTTACCAAGGGGCAATAAAACCATCATGTTAAGCTACTGTGACCTCCGCGTCTCTTCCGAGGGGCATTAAAACCGTTTTGTTAAGCTACTGTAACCTCCACGTCTGTTCCGAGGGGCATTAAAATCATCTTGTTAAGCTACTGTGACCTCCACGTCTCTTCCGAGGGGCATTAAAACTGTCTTGTTAAGCTACTGTGACCTCCACGTCTCTTCCGAGGGGCATTAAAACCGTCTTGTTAAGCTACTGTGACCTCCACGTCTCTTTTGAGGGGCATTAAAACCGTCTTGTTAAGCTACTGTGACCTCCACCACTTTTCCAAGGGGCATTAAAACCGTCTTGTTAAGCTTCTGCGACCTCCACCACTTTACCAAGGGGCATTAAAACCGTCTTGTTAAGCTACTGTGACCTCCACGTCTCTTCCGAGGGGCATTAAAACCGTTTTGTTAAGCTACTGTGACCTCCACGTCTCTTCCGAGGGGCATTAAAATCGTGTTGTTAAGCTACTGTGACCTCCACGTCTCTTCCGAGGGGCATTAAAATCGTCTTGTTAAGCTACTGTGAACTCCACGTCTCTTCCGAGGGGCATTAAAACCGTCTTGTTAAGCTACTGTGACCTCCACGTCTCTTCCGAGGGGCATTAAAAACGTCTTGTTAAGCTACTGTGACCTCCACGTCTATTTTGAGGGGCATTAAAGCCGTCTTGTTAAGGTACTGTGACCTCCACGTTTCTTCCGAGGGGCATTAAAACCGTCTTGTTAAGCTACTGTGACCTCCACGTCTCTTCCAAGGGGCATTAAAACCATCTTGTTAAACTGCTATGACCTCCACGTCTCTTCTGAGGGGCATTAAAACCATCTTGTTAAGCTACTGTGACCTCCACCACTTTTCCAAGGGGCATTAAAACCATCTTGTTAAGCTACTGTGACCTCCACGTCTCTTCCAAGGGGCATTAAAACCGTCTTCTTAAGCTACTGTGACCTCCACGTCTCTTCCTAGGGGCATTAAAACCGTCCTGTTAAGCTACTGTGACCTCCACGTCTCTTTTGAGGGGCATTAAAGCCATCTTGTTAAGCTACTGTGACCTCCACGTCTCCTCCGAGGGGCATTAAACCGTCTTGTTAAGCTACTGTGACCTCCACGTCTCTTCCGAGGCTCATTAGAACCGTCTTGTTAAGCTACTGTGATCTCCACGTCTCTTCTGAGGGGCATTAAAACCATCTTGTTAAGCTACTGTGACCTCCACCACTTTTCCAAGGGGCATTAAAACCGTCTTGTTAAGCTTCTGTGACCTCCACCACTTTACCAAGGGGCATTAAAACCGTCTTGTTAAGCTACTGTGACCTCCACGTCTCTTCCGAGGGGCATTAAAACCATTTTGTTAAGCTACTGTGACCACCACATCTCTTCCGAGGGGCAATAGAACCATCTTGTTAAGCTACTGTGACCTCCATGTCTCTTCCGAGGGGCATTATAAACGTCCTGTTAAGCTACTGTGACCTCCACGTCTCTTTCGAGGGGAATTAAATCCGTCTTGTTAAGCTACTGTGACCTCCACCACTTTTCCAAGGGGCATTATAACCATCTTGTTAAGCTAATGTGACCTCCACGTCTCTTCCGAGGGGCATTAAAACCGTCTTGTTAAGCTACTGTGAACACCACGTCTCTTCCGAGGGGCATTAAAACCATCTTGTTAAGCTACTGTGACCGCCACGTCTCTTCCGAGGGGCATTAAAACCGTCTTGTTAAGGTACTGTGACCTCCACATCTCTTTTGAGGGGCATTAAAACCGTCTTGTTAAGCTACTGTGACCACCACTTTTCCAAGGGGCATTAAAACCGTCTTGTTAAGCTGCTGGGACGTCCATGTTTCTTCCGAGGGGCATTAAAACTGTCTTGTTAAGCTACTGTGACCTCCACCACTTTTCCGAGGGGCATTAAAACCGTCTTGTTAAGCTTCTGCGACCTCCACCACTTTATCAAGGGGCATTAAAACCGTCTTGTTAAGCTGCTGTGACCTCCAAGTCTATTCCGAGGGGCATTAAAACCGTTTTGCTAAGCTACTGTGACCTCCATGTCTCTTCGGAAGGGCATTAAAACCGTCTTGTTAAGCTACATTGACCTCCACGTCTCTTCCGAGGGGCAGTAAAACCGGCTTGTTAAGCTACTGTAACCTCCATGTCTCTTCCGAGGGGCATTAAAACCATCTTATTAAGCTACTGTGACCTCCACGTCTCTTCCGAGGGGCATTAAAACCGTCTTGTTAAGCTACTGTGACCTCCACGTCTTTTCCGAGGGGCATTAAAACCGTCTTGTTAAGCTACTGTGACCTCCACGTCTTTTTTGAGGCGCATTAAAGCCGTCTTGTTAAGCTACTGTGACCACCACTTTTCCAAGGGGCATTAAAACCGTCTTGTTGAGCTACTGGGACCTCCACGTCTCTTCCGAGGGGCATTAAAAATGTCTTGTTAAGCTACTGTGACCTCCACGTCTCTTCTGAGGGGCATTAAAACCGTCTTGATAAGCTACTGTGACCTCCACCACTTTTCCAAGGGGCATTAAAACCGTCTTGTTAAGCTTTTGCGACCTCCACCACTTTACCAAGGGGCAATAAAACCATCATGTTAAGCTACTGTGACCTCCGCGTCTCTTCCGAGGGGCATTAAAACCGTTTTGTTAAGCTACTGTGACCTCCACGTCTGTTCCGAGGGGCATTAAAATCATCTTGTTAAGCTACTGTGACCTCCACGTCTCTTCCGAGGGGCATTAAAACTGTCTTGTTAAGCTACTGTGACCTCCACGTCTCTTCCGAGGGGCATTAAAACCGTCTTGTTAAGCTACTGTGACCTCCACGTCTCTTCTGAGGGGCATTAAAACCGTCTTGTTAAGATACTTTGACCTCCACCACTTTTCCAAGGGGCATTAAAAGCGTCTTTTTAAGCTTCTGCGACCTCCACCACTTTACCAAGGGGTATTAAAACCGTCTTGTTAAGCTACTGTGACCTCCACGTCTCTTCTGAGGGGCATTAAAACCGTCTTGTAAAGCTACTGTGACCTCCACATCTCTTCCGAGGGGCATTAAAACCGTCTTGTTAAGCTACTGTGACCTCCACCACTTTACCACGGGGCATTAAAACCATCTTGTTAAGCTACTGTGACCTCCACGTCTCTTCCAAGGGGCATTAAAACCGTCTTGTTAAGCTACTGTGACCTCCACGTCTCTTCCGAGGGGCATTAACACCGTCCTGTTAAGCTACTGTGACCTCCACGTCTCTTTTGAGGGGCATTAAAGCCATCTTGTTAAGCTACTGTGACCTCCCCGTCTCCTCCGAGGGGCATTAAACCGTCTTGTTAAGCTACTGTGACCTCCACCACTTTACCAAGGGGCATTAAAACCTTCTTGTTAAGCTACTGTGACCTCCACGTCTCTTCCGAGGGGCATTAAAACCATTTTGTTAAGCTACTTTGACCTCCACGTCTCTTCCGAGGGGCATTCAAACCGTCTTGTTAAGCTACTGTGACTTCCACGTCTCTTCCGAGGGGCATTAAAACTGTCTTGTTAAGCTACAGTGACCTCCACGTCTCTTCCGAGGGGACTTAAAACCGTCTTGTTAAGCTACTGTGACCTCCACGTCTCTTCCGAGGGGCATTAAAACCGTCTTGTTAAGCTACTGTGACCTCCACGTCTCTTCCGAGGGGCATTAAAACCGTTTTGTTAAGCTACTGTGACCTCCACGTCTCTTCTGAGGGGCATTAAAACCGTCTTGTTAAGCTACTCTGACATCCACCACTTTTCCAAGGGGCATTAAAACCGTTTTGTTAAGCTTCTGCGGCCTCCACCACTTTACCAAGGGGCATTAAAACCGTCTTGTTAAGCTACTGTGACCTCCACGTCTCTTCCGAGGGGCATTAAAACCGTTTTGTTAAGCTACTGTGACCTCCACGTCTCTTCCGAGGGCATTAAAATCGTCTTGTTAAGCTACTGTGACCTCCACGTCTCTTCCGAGGGGCATTAAAACCGTCTTTTTAAGCTACTGTGACCTCCACGTCTCTTCCGAGGGGCATTAAAACCGTCTTGTTAAGCTACTGTGACCTCCACGTCTCTTCCGAGGGGCATTAAAACCGTCTTGTTAAGCTACTGTGACCTCCACGTCTCTTCCGAGGGGCATTAAAACCGTCTTGTTAAGCTACTGTGACCTCCACGTCTATTTTGAGGGGCATTAAAGCCGTCTTGTTAAGCTACTGTGACCTCCATGTCTCTTCTGAGCGGCATTAAAACCGTCTTGTTAAGCTACTGTGACCTCCACCACTTTTCCAAGGGGCATTAAAACCGTCTTGTTAAGCTTCTGCGACCTCCACCACTTTATCAAGGGGCATTAAAACAGTCTTGTTAAGCTACTGTGACCTCCAAGTCTCTTCCGAGGGGCATTAAAACCGTTTTGCTAAGCTACTGTGACCTCCACGTCTCTTCCGAGGCGCAGTAAAACCGTCTTGTTAAGCTACTGTGACCTACACGTCTATTTTGAGGGGCATTAAAGCCGTCTTCTTAAGCTACTGTGACCTCCACGTCTCTTCCGAGGGGCATTAAAACCGTCTTGTTAAGCTACTGTGACCTCCACGTCTCTTCCAAGGTGCATTAAAACCATTTTGTTAAACTACTGTGACCTCCACGTCTCTTCTGAGGGGCATTAAAACCATCTTGTTAAGCTACTGTGACCTCCACCACTTTTCCAAGGGGCACTAAAACCATCTTGATAAGCTACTGTGACCGTTTTGTTAAACTACTGTGACCTCCACGTCTCTTCTGAGGGGCATTAAAACCGTCTTGTTAAGCTACTGTGACCTCCACGTATCTTTCGAGGGGCATTAAAACCGTCTGGTTAAGCTACTGTGACCACCACTTTTCCAAGGGGCATTAAAACCATCTTGTTGAGCTACTGGGGCCTCCACGTCTCTTCCGATGGGCATTCAAACCATCTTGATAAGCTACTGTGACCTCCACGTCTCTTCCGAGGGGCATTAAAACCGTCTTGTTAAGCTACTGTGACCTCCACGTCTCTTCCGAGTGGCATTAAAATCATCTTGTTAAGCTACTGTGACCTTCACGTCTCTTCCGAGGGGCATTAAAACCGTCTTGTTAAGCTACTGTGACCTCCACGTCTCTTCCGAGGGACATTAAAACTGTCTTGTTAAGCTACTGTGACCTCCACGTCTATTTTGAGGGGCATTAAAGAAGTCTTGTTAAGCTACTGTGACCTCCACGTCTCTTCCGAGGGGCATTAAAACCGTCTTGTTAAGCTACTGTGACCTCCACGTCTCTTTCGAGGGGCATTAAAACAGTCTTGTTAAGCTACTGTGACCTCTACCACTGTTCCAAGGGCATTAAAACCGTCTTGTTAAGCTTCTGCGACCACCACCACTTTACCAAGGGTCATTAAAACCGTCTTGTTAAGCTACTGTGACCTCCACGTCTCTTCCGAGGGGCATTAAAACCGTCTTCTTAAGCTACTGTGAGCTCCACATCTCTTCCGAGGGGCATTAAAACCGTCTTGTTAAGCTACTGTGACCTCCACGTCTCTTCCGAGGGGCATTGAAAGCGTCTTGTTAAGCTACTGTGACCTCCACGTCTCTTCGGAGGGGTATTAAAACCGTCTTGTTAAGCTACTTTGACCTCCACGTCTCTTCCGAGGGGCATTAAAACCGTCTTGTTAAGCTACTGTGACCTCCATGTCTCTTTCGAGGGGCATTAAAACCATCTTGTTAAGCTACTGTGACCTCCACGTCTCTTCCGAGGGGCATTAAAAGCATCTTGTTAAGCTACTGTGATCTCCATGTCTCTTCCAAGGGGCACTAAAACCGTCCTGTTAAGTTACTGTGACCTCCACGTCTCTTTCGAGGGGAATTAAAACTGTCTTGTTAAGCTACTGTGAACTCCACCACTTTTCCAAGGGGCATTAAAATCATCTTGTTAAGCTACTGTGACCTCCACGTCTCCTCCGAGGGGCATTAAAACCGTCTTGTTAAGCTACTGTGACCTCCACATCTCTTCAGAGGGGCATTAAAACCGTCTTGTTAAGCTACTGTGACTTCCACGTATCTTCTTAGGGGCATTAAAACCGTCTTGTTAAGCTACTGTGACCTCCACGTCTCTTCCAAGGGGAATTAAAACCATCTTGTTTAACTACTGTGACCTCCATGTCTCTTCTGAGGGGCATTAAAACCATCTTGTTAAGCTACTGTGTCCTCCACGTCTCTTTCGAGGGGAATTAAAACCATATTGTTAAGCTACTGTGACCTCCACCACTTTTCAAAGGGGCATTAAAACCATCTTGTTAAGCTTCTCTGACCTCCACGTCTCTTCCGAGGGGCATTAAAACCGTCTTGTTAAGCTACTGTGACCTCCACGTCTCTTCCGAGGGGCATTAAAACCGTCCTGTTAAGCTACTGTGACCTCTACGTCTCTTTCGAGGGGAATTAAACCATCTTTTTAAGCTACTGTGACCTCCACCACTTTTCCAAGGGGCATTAAAACCATCTTGTTAAGCTACTGTGACCTCCACGTCTCTTCCGAGGGGCATTAAAACCGTCTTGTTAAGCTACTGTGACCTCCACGTCTCTTCCGAGGGGCATTAAAACCATCTTGTTAAGCTACTGTGACCGCCACGTCTCTTCCGAGGGGCATTAAAACCGTCTTGTTAAGCTACTGTCACCTCCACGTCTCTTTCGAGGGGCATTAAAACCGTCTTGTTAAGCTACTGTGACCACAACTTTTCCAAGGTGCATTAAAACCGTCTTGTTAAGCTACTGTGACCTCCACGTCACTTCCGAGGGGCACTAAAACCGTCCTGTTAAGCTACTGTGACCTCCACGTCTCTTTCGAGGGGAATTAAAACCGTCTTGTTAAGCTACTGTGACCTCCACCACTTTTCCAAGGAGCATTAAAATAGTCTTGTTAAGCTACCGTGACCTCCACGTCTCTTCCCAGGGGCATTAAAACCGTCTTGTTAAGCTACTGTGACCTTCACGTCTCTTCCGAGGGGCATTAAAACCATCTTGTTAAGCTACTGTGACCGCCACGTCTCTTCCGACGGGCATTAAAACCGTCTTGTTAAGCTACTGTGACCTCCACGTCTTTTTCGAGGTGCATTAAAACCGTCTTGTTAAGCTACTGTGACCACCACTTTTCCAAGGGGCATTAAAACCGTCTTGTTAAGCTACTGGGACCTCCAAGTTTCTTCCGAGGGGCATTAAAACTGTCTTGTTAAGCTACTGTGACCTCCACCACTTTTCCGAGGGGCATTAAAACCGTCTTGTTAAGCTTCTGCGACCTCCACCTCTTTACCAAGGGGCATTAAGACTGTCTTTTTAAGCTACTGTGACCTCCACGTCTCTTCCAAGGGGCATTAAAACCGTTTTGTTAATCTACTGTGACCTCCACGTCTCTTCGGAGGGGTATTAAAACCGTCTTGTTAAGCTACTTTGACCTCCACGTCTCTTCCGAGGGGCATTAAAACCGTCTTGTTAAGCTACTGTGACCTCCATGTCTCTTTCGAGGGGCATTAAAACCATCTTGTTAAGCTACTGAGACCTCCACGTCTCTTCCAAGGGGCATTAAAACCGTCTTGTTGAGCTACTGGGACCTCCACGTCTCTTCCGAGGGGCATTAAAACCGTCTTGTTAAGCTACTGTGACCTCTACGTCTTTTCTAAGGGGCATTAAAACCGTCTTGTTAAGCTACTGTGACCTCCACCACATTTCCAAGGGGCATTAAAACCGTCTTGTTAAGCTTCTGCGACCTCCACCACTTTACCAAGGGGCAATAAAACCGTCTTGTTAAGCTACTGTGACCTCCGCGTCTCTTCCTAGGGGCATTAAAACCGTTTTGTTAAGCTACTGTGACCTCCACGTCTCTTCCGAGGGGCATTAAAATCGTCTTGTTAAGCTACTGTGACCTCCCCGTCTCTTCCGAGGGGCATTAAAACCGTCTTGTTAAGCTACTGTGACCTCCACGTCTCTTCCGAGGGGCATTAAAACCGTCTTGTTAAGCTACTGTGACCTCCACGTCTCTTCCGAGGGGCATTAAAACCGTTTTGTTAAGCTACTGTGACCTCCACGTCTCTTCTGAGGGGCAATAAAACCGTCTTGTTAAGCTACTCTGACATCCACCACTTTTCCAAGGGGCATTAAAACCGTTTTGTTAAGCTTCTGCGGCCTCCACCACTTTACCAAGGGGCATTAAAACCGTCTTGTTAAGCTACTGTGACCTCCACGTCTCTTCCGAGGGGCATTAAAACCGTTTTGTTAAGCTACTGTGACCTCCACGTCTCTTCCGAGGGCATTAAAATCGTCTTGTTAAGCTACTGTGACCTCCACGTCTCTTCCGAGGGGCATTAAAACCGTCTTTTTAAGCTACTGTGACCTCCACGTCTCTTCCGAGGGGCATTAAAACCGTCTTGTTAAGCTACTGTGACCTCCACGTCTCTTCCGAGGGGCATTAAAACCGTCTTGTTAAGCTACTGTGACCTCCACGTCTCTTCCGAGGGGCATTAAAACCGTCTTGTTAAGCTACTGTGACCTCCACGTCTATTTTGAGGGGCATTAAAGCCGTCTTGTTAAGCTACTGTGACCTCCATGTCTCTTCTGAGCGGCATTAAAACCGTCTTGTTAAGCTACTGTGACCTCCACCACTTTTCCAAGGGGCATTAAAACCGTCTTGTTAAGCTTCTGCGACCTCCACCACTTTATCAAGGGGCATTAAAACAGTCTTGTTAAGCTACTGTGACCTCCAAGTCTCTTCCGAGGGGCATTAAAACCGTTTTGCTAAGCTACTGTGACCTCCACGTCTCTTCCGAGGCGCAGTAAAACCGTCTTGTTAAGCTACTGTGACCTACACGTCTATTTTGAGGGGCATTAAAGCCGTCTTCTTAAGCTACTGTGACCTCCACGTCTCTTCCGAGGGGCATTAAAACCGTCTTGTTAAGCTACTGTGACCTCCACGTCTCTTCCAAGGTGCATTAAAACCATTTTGTTAAACTACTGTGACCTCCACGTCTCTTCTGAGGGGCATTAAAACCATCTTGTTAAGCTACTGTGACCTCCACCACTTTTCCAAGGGGCACTAAAACCATCTTGATAAGCTACTGTGACCGTTTTGTTAAACTACTGTGACCTCCACGTCTCTTCTGAGGGGCATTAAAACCGTCTTGTTAAGCTACTGTGACCTCCACGTATCTTTCGAGGGGCATTAAAACCGTCTGGTTAAGCTACTGTGACCACCACTTTTCCAAGGGGCATTAAAACCATCTTGTTGAGCTACTGGGGCCTCCACGTCTCTTCCGATGGGCATTCAAACCATCTTGATAAGCTACTGTGACCTCCACGTCTCTTCCGAGGGGCATTAAAACCGTCTTGTTAAGCTACTGTGACCTCCACGTCTCTTCCGAGTGGCATTAAAATCATCTTGTTAAGCTACTGTGACCTTCACGTCTCTTCCGAGGGGCATTAAAACCGTCTTGTTAAGCTACTGTGACCTCCACGTCTCTTCCGAGGGACATTAAAACTGTCTTGTTAAGCTACTGTGACCTCCACGTCTATTTTGAGGGGCATTAAAGAAGTCTTGTTAAGCTACTGTGACCTCCACGTCTCTTCCGAGGGGCATTAAAACCGTCTTGTTAAGCTACTGTGACCTCCACGTCTCTTTCGAGGGGCATTAAAACAGTCTTGTTAAGCTACTGTGACCTCTACCACTGTTCCAAGGGCATTAAAACCGTCTTGTTAAGCTTCTGCGACCACCACCACTTTACCAAGGGTCATTAAAACCGTCTTGTTAAGCTACTGTGACCTCCACGTCTCTTCCGAGGGGCATTAAAACCGTCTTCTTAAGCTACTGTGAGCTCCACATCTCTTCCGAGGGGCATTAAAACCGTCTTGTTAAGCTACTGTGACCTCCACGTCTCTTCCGAGGGGCATTGAAAGCGTCTTGTTAAGCTACTGTGACCTCCACGTCTCTTCGGAGGGGTATTAAAACCGTCTTGTTAAGCTACTTTGACCTCCACGTCTCTTCCGAGGGGCATTAAAACCGTCTTGTTAAGCTACTGTGACCTCCATGTCTCTTTCGAGGGGCATTAAAACCATCTTGTTAAGCTACTGTGACCTCCACGTCTCTTCCGAGGGGCATTAAAAGCATCTTGTTAAGCTACTGTGATCTCCATGTCTCTTCCAAGGGGCACTAAAACCGTCCTGTTAAGTTACTGTGACCTCCACGTCTCTTTCGAGGGGAATTAAAACTGTCTTGTTAAGCTACTGTGAACTCCACCACTTTTCCAAGGGGCATTAAAATCATCTTGTTAAGCTACTGTGACCTCCACGTCTCCTCCGAGGGGCATTAAAACCGTCTTGTTAAGCTACTGTGACCTCCACATCTCTTCAGAGGGGCATTAAAACCGTCTTGTTAAGCTACTGTGACTTCCACGTATCTTCTTAGGGGCATTAAAACCGTCTTGTTAAGCTACTGTGACCTCCACGTCTCTTCCAAGGGGAATTAAAACCATCTTGTTTAACTACTGTGACCTCCATGTCTCTTCTGAGGGGCATTAAAACCATCTTGTTAAGCTACTGTGTCCTCCACGTCTCTTTCGAGGGGAATTAAAACCATATTGTTAAGCTACTGTGACCTCCACCACTTTTCAAAGGGGCATTAAAAACATCTTGTTAAGCTTCTCTGACCTCCACGTCTCTTCCGAGGGGCATTAAAACCGTCTTGTTAAGCTACTGTGACCTCCACGTCTCTTCCGAGGGGCATTAAAACCGTCCTGTTAAGCTACTGTGACCTCTACGTCTCTTTCGAGGGGAATTAAACCATCTTTTTAAGCTACTGTGACCTCCACCACTTTTCCAAGGGGCATTAAAACCATCTTGTTAAGCTACTGTGACCTCCACGTCTCTTCCGAGGGGCATTAAAACCGTCTTGTTAAGCTACTGTGACCTCCACGTCTCTTCCGAGGGGCATTAAAACCATCTTGTTAAGCTACTGTGACCGCCACGTCTCTTCCGAGGGGCATTAAAACCGTCTTGTTAAGCTACTGTCACCTCCACGTCTCTTTCGAGGGGCATTAAAACCGTCTTGTTAAGCTACTGTGACCACAACTTTTCCAAGGTGCATTAAAACCGTCTTGTTAAGCTACTGTGACCTCCACGTCGCTTCCGAGGGGCACTAAAACCGTCCTGTTAAGCTACTGTGACCTCCACGTCTCTTTCGAGGGGAATTAAAACCGTCTTGTTAAGCTACTGTGACCTCCACCACTTTTCCAAGGAGCATTAAAATAGTCTTGTTAAGCTACCGTGACCTCCACGTCTCTTCCCAGGGGCATTAAAACCGTCTTGTTAAGCTACTGTGACCTTCACGTCTCTTCCGAGGGGCATTAAAACCATCTTGTTAAGCTACTGTGACCGCCACGTCTCTTCCGACGGGCATTAAAACCGTCTTGTTAAGCTACTGTGACCTCCACGTCTTTTTCGAGGTGCATTAAAACCGTCTTGTTAAGCTACTGTGACCACCACTTTTCCAAGGGGCATTAAAACCGTCTTGTTAAGCTACTGGGACCTCCAAGTTTCTTCCGAGGGGCATTAAAACTGTCTTGTTAAGCTACTGTGACCTCCACCACTTTTCCGAGGGGCATTAAAACCGTCTTGTTAAGCTACTGTGACCTCCACGTCTCTTCCGAGGGGCATTGAAAGCGTCTTGTTAAGCTACTGTGACCTCCATGTCTCTTCCAAGGGGCATTAAAACCGTCCTGTTAAGTTACTGTGACCTCCACGTCTCTTTCGAGGGGAATTAAAACTGTCTTGTTAAGCTACTGTGAACTCCACCACTTTTCCA
The DNA here is from genome assembly GCF_046119375.1 of Phyllobates terribilis. Classification (NCBI taxonomy): domain Eukaryota; kingdom Metazoa; phylum Chordata; class Amphibia; order Anura; family Dendrobatidae; genus Phyllobates; species Phyllobates terribilis. Next base: position 774,570,538 of record NW_027362761.1, on the reverse strand, counting down.
AGGGGCATTAAAATCATCTTGTTAAGCTACTGTGACCTCCACGTCTCTTCCGAGGGGCATTAAAACCGTCTTGTTAAGCTACTGTGACCTCCACATCTCTTCCGAGGGGCATTAAAACCGTCTTGTTAAGCTACTGTGACTTCCACGTCTCTTCTTAGGGGCATTAAAACCGTCTTGTTAAGCTACTGTGACCTCCACGTCTCTTCCAAGGGGCATTAAAACCATCTTGTTTAACTACTGTGACCTCAATGTCTCTTCTGAGGGGCATTAAAACCATCTTGTTAAGCTACTGTGTCCTCCACGTCTCTTTCGAGGGGCATTAAAACCATATTGTTAAGCTACTGTGACCTCCACCACTTTTCAAAGGGGCATTAAAACCATCTTGTTAAGCTTCTGTGACCTCCACGTCTCTTCCGAGGGGCATTAAAACCGTCTTGTTAAGCTACTGTGACCTCCACGTCTCTTCCGAGGGGCATTAAAACCGTCCTGTTAAGCTACTGTGACCTCTACGTCTCTTTCGAGGGGAATTAAACCATCTTGTTAAGCTACTGTGACCTCCACCACTTTTCCAAGGGGCATTAAAACCATCTTGTTAAGCTACTGTGACCTCCACGTCTCTTCCGAGGGGCATTAAAACCATCTTGTTAAGCTACTGTGACCTCCACGTCTCTTCCGAGGGGCATTAAAACCATCTTGTTAAGCTACTGTGACCGCCACGTCTCTTCCGAGGGGCATTAAAACCGTCTTGTTAAGCTACTGTGACCACCACTTTTCCAAGTGGCATTAAAACCGTCTTGTTAAGCTACTGTGACCTCCACGTCTCTTCCGAGGGGCACTAAAACCGTCCTGTTAAGCTACTGTGACCTCCACTTCTCTTTCGAGGGGAATTAAAACCGTCTTGTTAAGCTACTGTGACCTCCACCACTTTTCCAAGGAGCATTAAAATAGTCTTGTTAAGCTACTGTGACCTCCACGTCTCTTCCCAGGGGCATTAAAACCGTCTTGTTAAGCTACTGTGACCTTCACGTCTCTTCCGAGGGGCATTAAAACCTTCTTGTTAAGCTAGTGTGACCGCCACGTCTCTTCCGAGGGGCATTAAAACCATCTTGTTAAGCTACAGTGACCTCCACGTCTCTTTCGAGGTGCATTAAAACCGTCTTGTTAAGCTACTATGACCACCACTTTTCCAAGGGGCATTAAAACCGTCTTGTTAAGCTACTGGGACCTCCAAGTTTCTTCCGAGGGGCATTAAAACTGTCTTGTTAAGCTACTGTGACCTCCACCACTTTTCCGAGGGGCATTAAAACCGTCTTGTTAAGCTTCTGCGACCTCCACCTCTTTACCAAGGGGCATTAAGACTGTCTTTTTAAGCTACTGTGACCTCCACGTCTCTTCCGAGGGGCATTAAAACCGTTTTGTTAATCTACTGTGACCTCCACGTCTCTTCGGAGGGGTATTAAAACCGTCTTGTTAAGCTACTGTGACCTCCACCACATTTCCAAGGGGCATTAAAACCGTCTTGTTGAGCTACTGGGACCTCCACGTCTCTTCCGAGGGGCATTAAAACCGTCTTGTTAAGCTACTGTGACCTCTATGTCTTTTCTAAGGGGCATTAAAACCGTCTTGTTAAGCTACTGTGACCTCCACCACATTTCCAAGGGGCATTAAAACCGTCTTGTTAAGCTTCTGCGACCTCCACCACTTTACCAAGGGGCAATAAAACCGTCTTGTTAAGCTACGGTGACCTCCGCGTCTCTTCCGAGGGGCATTAAAACCGTTTTGTTAAGCTACTGTGACCTCCACGTCTCTTCCGAGGGGCATTAAAATCGTCTTGTTAAGCTACTGTGACCTCCACGTCTCTTCCGAGGGGCATTAAAACCGTCTTGTTAAGCTACTGTGACCTCCACGTCTCTTCCGAGGGGCATTAAAACCGTCTTGTTAAGCTACTGTGACCTCCACGTCTCTTCTGAGGGGCATTAAAACCGTCTTGTTAAGCTACTGTGACCTCCACCACTTTTCCAAGGGGCATTAAAACCGTCTTGTTAAGCTTCTGCGACCTCCACAACTTTACCAAGGGGCATTAAAACCGTCTTGTTAAGCTACTGTGACCTCCACGTCTCTTCCGAGGGGCATTAAAACCGTTTTGTTAAGCTACTGTGACCTCCACGTCTCTTCCGAGGGCATTAAAATCGTCTTGTTAAGCTACTGTGACCTCCACGTCTCTTCCGAGGGGCATTAAAACCGTCTTGTTAAGCTACTGTGACCTCCACGTCTCTTCCGAGGGGCATTAAAACCGTCTTGTTAAGCTACTGTGACCTCCACGTCTCTTCCGAGGGGCATTAAAACCGTCTTTTTAAGCTACTATGACCTCCACCACTTTTCCAAGGGGCATTAAAAGCGTCTTGTTAAGCTTCTGCGACCTCCACCACTTTACCAAGGGGCGTTAAAACCGTCTTGTTAAGCTACTGTGACCTCCACGTCTCTTCCGAGGGGCATTAAAACCGTTTTATTAAGCTACTGTGACCTCCACGTCTCTTCCGAGCGGCGTTAAAATCGTCTTGTTAAGCTACTGTGACCTCCACGTCTCTTCCGAGGGGCATTAAAACCGTCTTTTTAAGCTACTGTGACCTCCACGTCTCTTCCGAGGGGCATTAAAACTGTCTTGTTAAGCTACAGTGACCTCCACGTCTCTTCCGAGGGGACTTAAAACCGTCTTGTTAAGCTACTGTGACCTCCACGTCTCTTCCGAGTAGCATTAAAACCGTCTTGTTAAGCTACTGTGACCTCCACGTCTCTTCCGAGGGGCATTAAAACCGTCTCGTTAATCTACTGTGTCCTCCATATCTCTTTCGAAGGGCATTAAAACAGTCTTGTTAAGATACTGTGACCTCTACCACTTTTCCAACGGGCATGAAAACCGTCTTGTTAAGCTTCTGTGACCTCCACCACTTTACCAAGGGGCATTAAAACCGTCTTGTTAAGCTACTGTGACCTCCACGTCTCTTCTGAGGGGCATTAAAACCATCTTGTTAAGCTACTTTGACCTCCACATCTCTTCCAAGGGGCATTAAAACCGTCTTGTTAAGCTACTGTGACCTCCACGTCTCTTCCGAGGGGCATTAAAACCGTCTTGTTAAGCTACTGTGTCCTCCACATCTCTTTCTACGGGCATTATAACAGTCTTGTTAAGCTACTGTGACCTCTACCACTTTTCCAAGGGGCATTAAAACCGTCTTGTTAAGCTTCTGCGACCTCCACCACTTTACCAAGGGGCATTAAAACTGTCTTGTTAAGCTACTGTGACCTCCACGTCTCTTCCGAGTGGCATTAAAACCGTCTTGTTAAGCTACTTTGACCTCCACATTTCTTCCGAGGGGCATTAAAACCGTCTTGTTAAGCTACTGTGACCTCCACGTCTCTTCCGAAGGGCATTAAAAACGTCTTGTTAAGCTACTGTGACCTCCACGTCTCTTCCAAGGGGCATTAAAACCATCTTGTTAGACTACTGTGACCTCCACGTCTCTTCTGAGCGGCATTAAAACCGTCTTGTCAAGCTACTGTAACCTCCACCACTTTTCCAAGGGGCATTAAAACCGTCTTGTTAAGCTTCTGCGACCTCCACCACTTTACCAAGGGGCATTAAAACAGTCTTGTTAAGCTACTGTGACCTCCAAGTCTCTTCCGAGGGGCATTAAAACCGTTTTGCTAAGCTACTGTGACCTCCACGTCTCTTCCGAGGGGCAGTAAAACCGTCTTGTTAAGCTACTGTGACCTCCACGTCTATTTTGAGGGGCATTAAAGCCGTCTTGTTAAGCTACTGTGACCTCCACGTCTCTTCCGAGGGGCATTAAAACCGTCTTGTTAAGCTACTGTGACCTCCACGTCTCTTCCAAGGGGCATTAAAACCATTTTGTTAAACTACTGTGACCTCCACGTCTCTTCTGAGGGGCATTAAAACCATCTTGTTAAGCTACTGTGACCTCCACCACTTTTCCAAGGTGCATTAAAACCATCTTGATAAGCTACTGTGACCGACACGTCTCTTCCGGGGGGCATTAAAACCGTCTTGTTAAGCTACTGTGACCTCCACGTCTCTTTCGAGGGGCATTAAAACCGTCTGGTTAAGCTACTGTGACCACCACTTTTCCAAGGGGCATTAAAACCATCTTGTTGAGCTACTGGGACCTCCACGTCTCTTCCGATGGGCATTCAAACCATCTTGATAAGCTACTGTGACCTCCACGTCTCTTCTGAGGGGCATTAAAACCGTCTTGTTAAGCTACTGTGACCTCCACCACTTTTTCAAGGGGCATTAAAAGCGTCTTGTTAAGCTTCTGCGACCTCCACCACTTTACCAAGGGGCGCTAAAACCGTCTTGTTAAGCTACTGTGACCTCCACGTCTCTTCCGAGGGGCATTAAAACCGTTTTATTAAGCTACTGTGACCTCCACGTCTCTTCCGAGCGGCGTTAAAATCGTCTTGTTAAGCTACTGTGACCTCCACGTCTCTTCCGAGGGGCATTAAAACCGTCTTTTTAAGCTACTGTGACCTCCACGTCTCTTCCGAGGGGCATTAAAACTGTCTTGTTAAGCTACAGTGACCTCCACGTCTCTTCCGAGGGGACTTAAAACCGTCTTGTTAAGCTACTGTGACCTCCACGTCTCTTCCGAGGGGCATTAAAACCGTCTTGTTAAGCTACTGTGACCTCCACGTCTCTTCCGAGGGGCATTAAAACCGTCTTGTTAATCTACTGTGTCCTCCATATCTCTTTCGAAGGGCATTAAAACAGTCTTGTTAAGATACTGTGACCTCTACCACTTTTCCAACGGGCATGAAAACCGTCTTGTTAAGCTTCTGTGACCTCCACCACTTTACCAAGGGGCATTAAAACCGTCTTGTTAAGCTACTGTGACCTCCACGTCTCTTCTGAGGGGCATTAAAACCATCTTGTTAAGCTACTTTGACCTCCACATCTCTTCCGAGGGGCATTAAAACCGTCTTGTTAAGCTACTGTGACCTCCACGTCTCTTCCGAGGGGTATTAAAACTGTCTTGTTAAGCTACTGTGACCTCCACATCTCTTCCAAGGGGCATTGAAAGCATCTTGTTAAACTACTGTGACCTCCACGTCTCTTCTGAGGGGCATTAAAACCATCTTGTTAAGCTACTGTGTCCTCCACGTATCTTTCGAGGGGAATTAAAACCGTCGTGTTAAGCTACTGTGACCTCCACCACTTTTCCAAGGGGCATTAAAACCATCTTGTTAAGCTACTGTGACCTCCTCGTCTCTTCCGAGGGGCATTAAAACCGTCTTGTTAAGCTACTGTGTCCTCCACATCTCTTTCGAGGGGTATTAAAACAGTCTTGTTAAGCTACTGTGACCTCTACCACTTTTCCAAGGGGTATTAAAAGCGTCTTGTTAAGCTTCTGCGACCTCCACCACTTTACCAAGGGGCATTAAAACCGTCTTGTTAAGCTACTGTGACCTCCACGTCTCTTCTGAGGGGCATTAAAACCGTCTTGTTAAGCTACTGTGACCTCCACATCTCTTCCGAGGGGCATTAAAACCGTCTTGTTAAGCTACTGTGACCTCCACGTCTCTTCCGAGGGGCATTAAAACCGTCTTGTTAAGCTACTGCGACCTCCACGTCTCTTCCAAGGGGCATTAAAACCATCTTGTTAAACTACTGTGACCTCCACGTCTCTTCTGAGGGGCAATAAAACCATCTTGTTAAGCTACTGTGTCCTCAACGTCTCTTTCGAGGGGAATTAAAAACGTCTTGTTAAGCTACTGTGACCTCCACCACTTTACCAAGGGGCATTAAAACCATCTTGTTAAGCTACTGTGACCTCCACGTCTCTTCCAAGGGGCATTAAAACCGTCTTCTTAAGCTACTGTGACCTCCACGTCTCTTCCGAGGGGCATTAAAACCGTCCTGTTAAGCTACTGTGACCTCCACGTCTCTTTTGAGGGGCATTAAAGCCATCTTGTTAAGCTACTGTGACCTCCACGTCTCCTCCGAGGGGCATTAAACCGTCTTGTTAAGCTACTGTGACCTCCACGTCTCTTCCGAGGCTCATTAGAACCGTCTTGTTAAGCTACTGTGATCTCCACGTCTCTTCTGAGGGGCATTAAAACCATCTTGTTAAGCTACTGTGACCTCCACCACTTTTCCAAGGGGCATTAAAACCGTCTTGTTAAGCTTCTGTGACCTCCACCACTTTACCAAGGGGCATTAAAACCGTCTTGTTAAGCTACTGTGACCTCCACATCTCTTCCGAGGGGCATTAGAACCATCTTGTTAAGCTACTGTGACCTCCATGTCTCTTCCGAGGGGCATTATAAACGTCCTGTTAAGCTACTGTGACCTCCACGTCTCTTTCGAGGGGAATTAAATCCGTCTTGTTAAGCTACTGTGACCTCCACCACTTTTCCAAGGGGCATTAAAACCATCTTGTGAAGCTAATGTGACCTCCACGTCTCTTCCGAGGGGCATTAAAACCGTCTTGTTAAGCTACTGTGAACACCACGTCTCTTCCGAGGGGCATTAAAACCATCTTGTTAAGCTACTGTGACCGCCACGTCTCTTCCGAGGGGCATTAAAACCGTCTTGTTAAGGTACTGTGACCTCCACATCTCTTTTGAGGGGCATTAAAACCGTCTTGTTAAGCTACTGTGACCACCACTTTTCCAAGGGGCATTAAAACCGTCTTGTTAAGCTACTGGGACGTCCATGTTTCTTCCGAGGGGCATTAAAACTGTCTTGTTAAGCTTCTGCGACCTCCACCACTTTACCAAGGGGCATTAAAACCGTCTTGTTAAGCTGCTGTGACCTCCAAGTCTATTCCGAGGGGCATTAACACCGTTTTGCTAAGCTACTGTGACCTCCATGTCTCTTCGGAAGGGCATTAAAACCGTCTTGTTAAGCTACATTGACCTCCACGTCTCTTCCGAGGGGCAGTAAAACCGGCTTGTTAAGCTACTGTAACCTCCATGTCTCTTCCGAGGGGCATTAAAACCATCTTATTAAGCTACTGTGACCTCCACGTCTCTTCCGAGGGGCATTAAAACCGTCTTGTTAAGCTACTGTGACCTCCACGTCTTTTCCGAGGGGCATTAAAACCGTCTTGTTAAGCTACTGTGACCTCCACGTCTTTTTTGAGGCGCATTAAAGCCGTCTTGTTAAGCTACTGTGACCACCACTTTTCCAAGGGGCATTAAAACCGTCTTGTTGAGCTACTGGGACCTCCACGTCTCTTCCGAGGGGCATTAAAAATGTCTTGTTAAGCTACTGTGACCTCCACGTCTCTTCTGAGGGGCATTAAAACCGTCTTGATAAGCTACTGTGACCTCCACCACTTTTCCAAGGGGCATTAAAACCGTCTTGTTAAGCTTTTGCGACCTCCACCACTTTACCAAGGGGCAATAAAACCATCATGTTAAGCTACTGTGACCTCCGCGTCTCTTCCGAGGGGCATTAAAACCGTTTTGTTAAGCTACTGTGACCTCCACGTCTGTTCCGAGGGGCATTAAAATCATCTTGTTAAGCTACTGTGACCTCCACGTCTCTTCCGAGGGGCATTAAAACTGTCTTGTTAAGCTACTGTAACCTCCACGTCTCTTCCGAGGGGCATTAAAACCGTCTTGTTAAGCTACTGTGACCTCCACGTCTCTTCTGAGGGGCATTAAAACCGTCTTGTTAAGCTACTGTGACCTCCACCACTTTTCCAAGGAGCATTAAAATAGTCTTGTTAAGCTACTGTGACCTCCACGTCTCTTCCCAGGGGCATTAAAACCGTCTTGTTAAGCTACTGTGACCTTCACGTCTCTTCCGAGGGGCATTAAAACCATCTTGTTAAGCTACTGTGACCGCCACGTCTCTTCCGAGGGGCATTAAAACCATCTTGTTAAGCTACTGTGACCTCCACGTCTCTTTCGAGGTGCATTAAAACCGTCTTGTTAAGCTACTATGACCACCACTTTTCCAAGGGGCATTAAAACCGTCTTGTTAAGCTACTGGGACCTCCAAGTTTCTTCCGAGGGGCATTAAAACTGTCTTGTTAAGCTACTGTGACCTCCACCACTTTTCCGAGGGGCATTAAAACCGTCTTGTTAAGCTTCTGCGACCTCCACCTCTTTACCAAGGGGCATTAAGACTGTCTTTTTAAGCTACTGTGACCTCCACGTCTCTTCCGAGGGGCATTAAAACCGTTTTGTTAATCTACTGTGACCTCCACGTCTCTTCGGAGGGGTATTAAAACCGTCTTGTTAAGCTACTGTGACCTCCACCACATTTCCAAGGGGCATTAAAACCGTCTTGTTGAGCTACTGGGACCTCCACGTCTCTTCCGAGGGGCATTAAAACCGTCTTGTTAAGCTACTGTGACCTCTACGTCTTTTCTAAGGGGCATTAAAACCGTCTTGTTAAGCTACTGTGACCTCCACCACATTTCCAAGGGGCATTAAAACCGTCTTGTTAAGCTTCTGCGACCTCCACCACTTTACCAAGGGGCAATAAAACCGTCTTGTTAAGCTACGGTGACCTCCGCGTCTCTTCCGAGGGGCATTAAAACCGTTTTGTTAAGCTACTGTGACCTCCACGTCTCTTCCGAGGGGCATTAAAACCGTCTTGTTAAGCTACTGTGACCTCCACGTCTCTTCCGAGGGGCATTAAAACCGTCTTGTTAAGCTACTGTGACCTCCACGTCTCTTCCGAGGGGCATTAAAACCGTCTTGTTAAGCTACTGTGACCTCCACGTCTCTTCTGAGGGGCATTAAAACCGTCTTGTTAAGCTACTGTGACCTCCACCACTTTTCCAAGGGGCATTAAAACCGTCTTGTTAAGCTTCTGCGACCTCCACTACTTTACCAAGGGGCATTAAAACCGTCTTGTTAAGCTACTGTGACCTCCACGTCTCTTCCGAGGGGCATTAAAACCGTTTTGTTAAGCTACTGTGACCTCCACGTCTCTTCCGAGGGCATTAAAATCGTCTTGTTAAGCTACTGTGACCTCCACGTCTCTTCCGAGGGGCATTAAAACCGTCTTGTTAAGCTACTGTGACCTCCACGTCTCTTCCGAGGGGCATTAAAACCGTCTTGTTAAGCTACTGTGACCACCACTTTTCCAAGCGGCATTAAAACCGTCTTGTTAAGCTACTGTGACCTCCACGTCTCTTCCGAGGGGCACTAAAACCGTCCTGTTAAGCTACTCTGACCTCCACGTCTCTTTCGAGGGGAATTAAAACCGTCTTGTTAAGCTACTGTGACCTCCACCACTTTTCCAAGGAGCATTAAAATAGTCTTGTTAAGCTACTGTGACCTCCACGTCTCTTCCCAGGGGCATTAAAACCGTCTTGTTAAGCTACTGTGACCTTCACGTCTCTTCCGAGGGGCATTAAAACCATCTTGTTAAGCTACTGTGACCGCCACGTCTCTTCCGAGGGGCATTAAAACCGTCTTGTTAAGCTACTGCGACCTCCACGTCTCTTTCGAGGTGCAATAAAACCGTCTTGTTAAGCTACTGTGACCACCACTTTTCCAAGGGGCATTAAAACCGTCTTGTTAAGCTACTGGGACCTCCAAGTTTCTTCCGAGGGGCATTAAAACTGTCTTGTTAAGCTACTGTGACCTCCACCACTTTTCCTAGGGGCATTAAAACCGTCTTGTTAAGCTTCTGCGACCTCCACCTCTTTACCAAGGGGCATTAAGACTGTCTTTTTAAGCTACTGTGACCTCCACGTCTCTTCCGAGGGGCATTAAAACCGTTTTGTTAATCTACTGTGACCTCCACGTCTCTTCGGAGGGGTATTAAAACCGTCTTGTTAAGCTACTGTGACCTCCACCACATTTCCAAGGGGCATTAAAACCGTCTTGTTGAGCTACTGGGACCTCCACGTCTCTTCCGAGGGGCATTAAAACCGTCTTGTTAAGCTACTGTGACCTCTACGTCTTTTCTAAGGGGCATTAAAACCGTCTTGTTAAGCTACTGTGACCTCCACCACATTTCCAAGGGGCATTAAAACCGTCTTGTTAAGCTTCTGCGACCTCCACCACTTTACCAAGGGGCAATAAAACCGTCTTGTTAAGCTACTGTGACCTCCGCGTCTCTTCCGAGGGGCATTAAAACTGTCTTGTTAAGCTACTGTGACCTCCACCACTTTTCCAAGGGGCATTAAAACCGTCTTGTTAAGCTTCTGCGACCTCCTCCACTTTACCAAGGGGCATTAAAACCGTCTTGTTAAGCTACTGTGACCTCCACGTCTCTTCCGAGGGGCATTAAAACCGTTTTGTTAAGCTACTGTGACCTCCACGTCTCTTCCGAGGGCATTAAAATCGTCTTGTTAAGCTACTGTGACCTCCATGTCTCTTCCGAGGGGCATTAAAACCGTCTTGTTAAGCTACTGTGACCTCCACGTCTCTTCCGAGGGGCATTAAAACCGTCTTGTTAAGCTACTGTGACCTCCACGTCTCTTCCGAGGGGCATTAAAACCGTCTTGTTAAGCTACTGTGACCTCCACGTCTCTTCCGAGGGGCATTAAAACCGTCTTGTTAAGCTACTGTGACCTCCACGTCTATTTTGAGGGGTATTAAAGCCGTCTTGTTAAGCTACTGTGACCTCCACGTCTCTTCCGAGGGGCATTAAAACCGTCTTGTTAAGCTACTGTGTCCTCCACATCTCTTTCGACGGGCATTAAAACAGTCTTGTTAAGCTACTGTGACCTCTACCACTTTTCCAAGGGGCATTAAAACCGTCTTGTTAAGCTTCTGCGACCTCCACCACTTTACCAAGGGGCATTAAAACTGTCTTGTTAAGCTACTGTGACCTCCACGTCTCTTCCGAGGGGCATTAAAACCGTCTTGTTAAGCTACTTTGACCTCCACATTTCTTCCGAGGGGCATTAAAACCGTCTTGTTAAGCTACTGTGACCTCCACGTCTCTTCCGAAGGGCATTAAAAACGTCTTGTTAAGCTACTGTGACCTCCACGTCTCTTCCAAGGGGCATTAAAACCATCTTGTTAGACTACTGTGACCTCCACGTCTCTTCTGAAGGGCATTAAAACCATCTTGTTAAGCTACTGTGTCCTCCATGTCTCTTCCGAGGGGCATTAAAACCGTCTTGTTAAGCTACTGTGACCTCCATGTCTCTTCTGAGCGGCATTAAAACCGTCTTGTCAAGCTACTGTGACCTCCACCACTTTTCCAAGGGGCATTAAAACCGTCTTGTTAAGCTTCTGCGACCTCCACCACTTTACCAAGGGGCATTAAAACAGTCTTGTTAAGCTACTGTGACCTCCAAGTCTCTTCCGAGGGGCATTAAAACCGTTTTGCTAAGCTACTGTGACCTCCACGTCTCTTCCGAGGGGCAGTAAAACCGTCTTGTTAAGCTACTGTGACCTCCACGTCTATTTTGAGGGGCATTAAAGCCGTCTTGTTAAGCTACTGTGACCTCCACGTCTCTTCCGAGGGGCATTAAAACCGTCTTGTTAAGCTACTGTGACCTCCACGTCTCTTCCAAGGGGCATTAAAACCATTTTGTTAAACTACTGTGACCTCCACGTCTCTTCTGAGGGGCATTAAAACCATCTTGTTAAGCTACTGTGACCTCCACCACTTTTCCAAGGTGCATTAAAACCATCTTGATAAGCTACTGTGACCGACACGTCTCTTCCGGGGGGCATTAAAACCGTCTTGTTAAGCTACTGTGACCTCCACGTCTCTTTCGAGGGGCATTAAAACCGTCTGGTTAAGCTACTGTGACCACCACTTTTCCAAGGGGCATTAAAACCATCTTGTTGAGCTACTGGGACCTCCACGTCTCTTCCGATGGGCATTCAAACCATCTTGATAAGCTACTGTGACCTCCACGTCTCTTCTGAGGGGCATTAAAACCGTCTTGTTAAGCTACTATGACCTCCACCACTTTTCCAAGGGGCATTAAAAGCGTCTTGTTAAGCTTCTGCGACCTCCACCACTTTACCAAGGGGCGTTAAAACCGTCTTGTTAAGCTACTGTGACCTCCACGTCTCTTCCGAGGGGCATTAAAACCGTTTTATTAAGCTACTGTGACCTCCACGTCTCTTCCGAGCGGCGTTAAAATCGTCTTGTTAAGCTACTGTGACCTCCACGTCTCTTCCGAGGGGCATTAAAACCGTCTTGTTAAGCTACTGTGACCTCCACGTCTCTTCCGAGGGGCATTAAAACCGTCTTGTTAATCTACTGTGTCCTCCATATCTCTTTCGAAGGGCATTAAAACAGTCTTGTTAAGATACTGTGACCTCTACCACTTTTCCAACGGGCATGAAAACCGTCTTGTTAAGCTTCTGTGACCTCCACCACTTTACCAAGGGGCATTAAAACCGTCTTGTTAAGCTACTGTGACCTCCACGTCTCTTCTGAGGGGCATTAAAACCATCTTGTTAAGCTACTTTGACCTCCACATCTCTTCCAAGGGGCATTAAAACCGTCTTGTTAAGCTACTGTGACCTCCACGTCTCTTCCGAGGGGCATTAAAACCGTCTTGTTAAGCTACTGTGTCCTCCACATCTCTTTCGACGGGCATTATAACAGTCTTGTTAAGCTACTGTGACCTCTACCACTTTTCCAAGGGGCATTAAAACCGTCTTGTTAAGCTTCTGCGACCTCCACCACTTTACCAAGGGGCATTAAAACTGTCTTGTTAAGCTACTGTGACCTCCACGTCTCTTCCGAGTGGCATTAAAACCGTCTTGTTAAGCTACTTTGACCTCCACATTTCTTCCGAGGGGCATTAAAACCGTCTTGTTAAGCTACTGTGACCTCCACGTCTCTTCCGAAGGGCATTAAAAACGTCTTGTTAAGCTACTGTGACCTCCACGTCTCTTCCAAGGGGCATTAAAACCATCTTGTTAGACAACTGTGACCTCCACGTCTCTTCTGAGGGGCATTAAAACCATCTTGTTAAGCTACTGTGTCCTCCATGTCTCATCCGAAGGGCATTAAAACCGTCTTGTTAAGCTACTGTGACCTCCATGTCTCTTCTGAGCGGCATTAAAACCGTCTTGTCAAGCTACTGTAACCTCCACCACTTTTCCAAGGGGCATTAAAACCGTCTTGTTAAGCTTCTGCGACCTCCACCACTTTACCAAGGGGCATTAAAACAGTCTTGTTAAGCTACTGTGACCTCCAAGTCTCTTCCGAGGGGCATTAAAACCGTTTTGCTAAGCTACTGTGACCTCCACGTCTCTTCCGAGGGGCAGTAAAACCGTCTTGTTAAGCTACTGTGACCTCCACGTCTATTTTGAGGGGCATTAAAGCCGTCTTGTTAAGCTACTGTGACCTCCACGTCTCTTCCGAGGGGCATTAAAACCGTCTTGTTAAGCTACTGTGACCTCCACGTCTCTTCCAAGGGGCATTAAAACCATTTTGTTAAACTACTGTGACCTCCACGTCTCTTCTGAGGGGCATTAAAACCATCTTGTTAAGCTACTGTGACCTCCACCACTTTTCCAAGGTGCATTAAAACCATCTTGATAAGCTACTGTGACCGACACGTCTCTTCCGGGGGGCATTAAAACCGTCTTGTTAAGCTACTGTGACCTCCACGTCTCTTTCGAGGGGCATTAAAACCGTCTGGTTAAGCTACTGTGACCACCACTTTTCCAAGGGGCATTAAAACCATCTTGTTGAGCTACTGGGACCTCCACGTCTCTTCCGATGGGCATTCAAACCATCTTGATAAGCTACTGTGACCTCCACGTCTCTTCTGAGGGGCATTAAAACCGTCTTGTTAAGCTACTGTGACCTCCACCACTTTTCCAAGGGGCATTAAAAGCGTCTTGTTAAGCTTCTGCGACCTCCACCACTTTACCAAGGGGCGTTAAAACCGTCTTGTTAAGCTACTGTGACCTCCACGTCTCTTCCGAGGGGCATTAAAACCGTTTTATTAAGCTACTGTGACCTCCACGTCTCTTCCGAGCGGCGTTAAAATCGTCTTGTTAAGCTACTGTGACCTCCACGTCTCTTCCGAGGGGCATTAAAACCGTCTTTTTAAGCTACTGTGACCTCCACGTCTCTTCCGAGGGGCATTAAAACTGTCTTGTTAAGCTACAGTGACCTCCACGTCTCTTCCGAGGGGACTTAAAACCGTCTTGTTAAGCTACTGTGACCTCCACGTCTCTTCCGAGGGGCATTAAAACCGTCTTGTTAAGCTACTGTGACCTCCACGTCTCTTCCGAGGGGCATTAAAACCGTCTTGTTAATCTACTGTGTCCTCCATATCTCTTTCGAAGGGCATTAAAACAGTCCTGTTAAGATACTGTGACCTCTACCACTTTTCCAACGGGCATGAAAACCGTCTTGTTAAGCTTCTGTGACCTCCACCACTTTACCAAGGGGCATTAAAACCGTCTTGTTAAGCTACTGTGACCTCCACGTCTCTTCTGAGGGGCATTAAAACCATCTTGTTAAGCTACTTTGACCTCCACATCTCTTCCGAGGGGCATTAAAACCGTCTTGTTAAGCTACTGTGACCTCCACGTCTCTTCCGAGGGGTATTAAAACTGTCTTGTTAAGCTACTGTGACCTCCACATCTCTTCCAAGGGGCATTGAAAGCATCTTGTTAAACTACTGTGACCTCCACGTCTCTTCTGAGGGGCATTAAAACCATCTTGTTAAGCTACTGTGTCCTCCACGTATCTTTCGAGGGGAATTAAAACCGTCGTGTTAAGCTACTGTGACCTCCACCACTTTTCCAAGGGGCATTAAAACCATCTTGTTAAGCTACTGTGACCTCCTCGTCTCTTCCGAGGGGCATTAAAACCGTCTTGTTAAGCTACTGTGTCCTCCACATCTCTTTCGAGGGGTATTAAAACAGTCTTGTTAAGCTACTGTGACCTCTACCACTTTTCCAAGGGGTATTAAAAGCGTCTTGTTAAGCTTCTGCGACCTCCACCACTTTACCAAGGGGCATTAAAACCGTCTTGTTAAGCTACTGTGACCTCCACGTCTCTTCTGAGGGGCATTAAAACCGTCTTGTTAAGCTACTGTGACCTCCACGTCTCTTCCGAGGGGCAGTAAAACCGTCTTGTTAAGCTACTGTGACCTCCACGTCTATTTTGAGGGGCATTAAAGCCGTCTTGTTAAGCTACTGTGACCTCCACGTCTCTTCCGAGGGGCATTAAAACCGTCTTGTTAAGCTACTGTGACCTCCACGTCTCTTCCAAGGGGCATTAAAACCATTTTGTTAAACTACTGTGACCTCCACGTCTCTTCTGAAGGGCATTAAAACCATCTTGTTAAGCTACTGTGACCTCCACCACTTTTCCAAGGTGCATTAAAACCATCTTGATAAGCTACTGTGACCGACACGTCTCTTCCGGGGGGCATTAAAACCGTCTTGTTAAGCTACTGTGACCTCCACGTCTCTTTCGAGGGGCATTAAAACCGTCTGGTTAAGCTACTGTGACCACCACTTTTCCAAGGGGCATTAAAACCATCTTGTTGAGCTACTGGGACCTCCACGTCTCTTCCGATGGGCATTCAAACCATCTTGATAAGCTACTGTGACCTCCACGTCTCTTCTGAGGGGCATTAAAACCGTCTTGTTAAGCTACTATGACCTCCACCACTTTTCCAAGGGGCATTAAAAGCGTCTTGTTAAGCTTCTGCGACCTCCACCACTTTACCAAGGGGCGTTAAAACCGTCTTGTTAAGCTACTGTGACCTCCACGTCTCTTCCGAGGGGCATTAAAACCGTTTTATTAAGCTACTGTGACCTCCACGTCTCTTCCGAGCGGCGTTAAAATCGTCTTGTTAAGCTACTGTGACCTCCACGTCTCTTCCGAGGGGCATTAAAACCGTCTTTTTAAGCTACTGTGACCTCCACGTCTCTTCCGAGGGGCATTAAAACTGTCTTGTTAAGCTACAGTGACCTCCACGTCTCTTCCGAGGGGACTTAAAACCGTCTTGTTAAGCTACTGTGACCTCCACGTCTCTTCCGAGGGGCATTAAAACCGTCTTGTTAAGCTACTGTGACCTCCACGTCTCTTCCGAGGGGCATTAAAACCGTCTTGTTAATCTACTGTGTCCTCCATATCTCTTTCGAAGGGCATTAAAACAGTCTTGTTAAGATACTGTGACCTCTACCACTTTTCCAACGGGCATGAAAACCGTCTTGTTAAGCTTCTGTGACCTCCACCACTTTACCAAGGGGCATTAAAACCGTCTTGTTAAGCTACTGTGACCTCCACGTCTCTTCTGAGGGGCATTAAAACCATCTTGTTAAGCTACTTTGACCTCCACATCTCTTCCAAGGGGCATTAAAACCGTCTTGTTAAGCTACTGTGACCTCCACGTCTCTTCCGAGGGGCATTAAAACCGTCTTGTTAAGCTACTGTGTCCTCCACATCTCTTTCGACGGGCATTATAACAGTCTTGTTAAGCTACTGTGACCTCTACCACTTTTCCAAGGGGCATTAAAACCGTCTTGTTAAGCTTCTGCGACCTCCACCACTTTACCAAGGGGCATTAAAACTGTCTTGTTAAGCTACTGTGACCTCCACGTCTCTTCCGAGTGGCATTAAAACCGTCTTGTTAAGCTACTTTGACCTCCACATTTCTTCCGAGGGGCATTAAAACCGTCTTGTTAAGCTACTGTGACCTCCACGTCTCTTCCGAAGGGCATTAAAAACGTCTTGTTAAGCTACTGTGACCTCCACGTCTCTTCCAAGGGGCATTAAAACCATCTTGTTAGACTACTGTGACCTCCACGTCTCTTCTGAGGGGCATTAAAACCATCTTGTTAAGCTACTGTGTCCTCCATGTCTCTTCCGAGGGGCATTAAAACCGTCTTGTTAAGCTACTGTGACCTCCATGTCTCTTCTGAGCGGCATTAAAACCGTCTTGTCAAGCTACTGTAACCTCCACCACTTTTCCAAGGGGCATTAAAACCGTCTTGTTAAGCTTCTGCGACCTCCACCACTTTACCAAGGGGCATTAAAACAGTCTTGTTAAGCTACTGTGACCTCCAAGTCTCTTCCGAGGGGCATTAAAACCGTTTTGCTAAGCTACTGTGACCTCCACGTCTCTTCCGAGGGGCAGTAAAACCGTCTTGTTAAGCTACTGTGACCTCCACGTCTATTTTGAGGGGCATTAAAGCCGTCTTGTTAAGCTACTGTGACCTCCACGTCTCTTCCAAGGGGCATTAAAACCATTTTGTTAAACTACTGTGACCTCCACGTCTCTTCTGAGGGGCATTAAAACCATCTTGTTAAGCTACTGTGACCTCCACCACTTTTCCAAGGTGCATTAAAACCATCTTGATAAGCTACTGTGACCGACACGTCTCTTCCGGGGGGCATTAAAACCATCTTGTTAAGCTACTGTGACCTCCACGTCTCTTTCGAGGGGCATTAAAACCGTCTGGTTAAGCTACTGTGACCACCACTTTTCCAAGGGGCATTAAAACCATCTTGTTGAGCTACTGGGACCTCCACGTCTCTTCCGATGGGCATTCAAACCATCTTGATAAGCTACTGTGACCTCCACGTCTCTTCTGAGGGGCATTAAAACCGTCTTGTTAAGCTACTGTGACCTCCACCACTTTTCCAAGGGGCATTAAAAGCGTCTTGTTAAGCTTCTGCGACCTCCACCACTTTACCAAGGGGCGTTAAAACCGTCTTGTTAAGCTACTGTGACCTCCACGTCTCTTCCGAGGGGCATTAAAACCGTTTTATTAAGCTACTGTGACCTCCACGTCTCTTCCGAGCGGCGTTAAAATCGTCTTGTTAAGCTACTGTGACCTCCACGTCTCTTCCGAGGGGCATTAAAACCGTCTTTTTAAGCTACTGTGACCTCCACGTCTCTTCCGAGGGGCATTAAAACTGTCTTGTTAAGCTACAGTGACCTCCACGTCTCTTCCGAGGGGACTTAAAACCGTCTTGTTAAGCTACTGTGACCTCCACGTCTCTTCCGAGGGGCATTAAAACCGTCTTGTTAAGCTACTGTGACCTCCACGTCTCTTCCGAGGGGCATTAAAACCGTCTTGTTAATCTACTGTGTCCTCCATATCTCTTTCGAAGGGCATTAAAACAGTCTTGTTAAGATACTGTGACCTCTACCACTTTTCCAACGGGCATGAAAACCGTCTTGTTAAGCTTCTGTGACCTCCACCACTTTACCAAGGGGCATTAAAACCGTCTTGTTAAGCTACTGTGACCTCCACGTCTCTTCTGAGGGGCATTAAAACCATCTTGTTAAGCTACTTTGACCTCCACATCTCTTCCGAGGGGCATTAAAACCGTCTTGTTAAGCTACTGTGACCTCCACGTCTCTTCCGAGGGGTATTAAAACTGTCTTGTTAAGCTACTGTGACCTCCACATCTCTTCCAAGGGGCATTGAAAGCATCTTGTTAAACTACTGTGACCTCCACGTCTCTTCTGAGGGGCATTAAAACCATCTTGTTAAGCTACTGTGTCCTCCACGTATCTTTCGAGGGGAATTAAAACCGTCGTGTTAAGCTACTGTGACCTCCACCACTTTTCCAAGGGGCATTAAAACCATCTTGTTAAGCTACTGTGACCTCCTCGTCTCTTCCGAGGGGCATTAAAACCGTCTTGTTAAGCTACTGTGTCCTCCACATCTCTTTCGTGGGGTATTAAAACAGTCTTGTTAAGCTACTGTGACCTCTACCACTTTTCCAAGGGGTATTAAAAGCGTCTTGTTAAGCTTCTGCGACCTCCACCACTTTACCAAGGGGCATTAAAACCGTCTTGTTAAGCTACTGTGACCTCCACGTCTCTTCTGAGGGGCATTAAAACCGTCTTGTTAAGCTACTGTGACCTCCACATCTCTTCCGAGGGGCATTAAAACCGTCTTGTTAAGCTACTGTGACCTCCACGTCTCTTCCGAGGGGCATTAAAACCGTCTTGTTAAGCTACTGCGACCTCCACGTCTCTTCCAAGGGGCATTAAAACCATCTTGTTAAACTACTGTGACCTCCACGTCTCTTCTGAGGGGCAATAAAACCATCTTGTTAAGCTACTGTGTCCTCAACGTCTCTTTCGAGGGGAATTAAAAACGTCTTGTTAAGCTACTGTGACCTCCACCACTTTACCAAGGGGCATTAAAACCATCTTGTTAAGCTACTGTGACCTCCACGTCTCTTCCAAGGGGCATTAAAACCGTCTTCTTAAGCTACTGTGACCTCCACGTCTCTTCCGAGGGGCATTAAAACCGTCCTGTTAAGCTACTGTGACCTCCACGTCTCTTTTGAGGGGCATTAAAGCCATCTTGTTAAGCTACTGTGACCTCCACGTCTCCTCCGAGGGGCATTAAACCGTCTTGTTAAGCTACTGTGACCTCCACGTCTCTTCCGAGGCTCATTAGAACCGTCTTGTTAAGCTACTGTGATCTCCACGTCTCTTCTGAGGGGCATTAAAACCATCTTGTTAAGCTACTGTGACCTCCACCACTTTTCCAAGGGGCATTAAAACCGTCTTGTTAAGCTTCTGTGACCTCCACCACTTTACCAAGGGGCATTAAAACCGTCTTGTTAAGCTACTGTGACCTCCACATCTCTTCCGAGGGGCATTAGAACCATCTTGTTAAGCTACTGTGACCTCCATGTCTCTTCCGAGGGGCATTATAAACGTCCTGTTAAGCTACTGTGACCTCCACGTCTCTTTCGAGGGGAATTAAATCCGTCTTGTTAAGCTACTGTGACCTCCACCACTTTTCCAAGGGGCATTATAACTATCTTGTGAAGCTAATGTGACCTCCACGTCTCTTCCGAGGGGCATTAAAACCGTCTTGTTAAGCTACTGTGAACACCACGTCTCTTCCGAGGGGCATTAAAACCATCTTGTTAAGCTACTGTGACCGCCACGTCTCTTCCGAGGGGCATTAAAACCGTCTTGTTAAGGTACTGTGACCTCCACATCTCTTTTGAGGGGCATTAAAACCGTCTTGTTAAGCTACTGTGACCACCACTTTTCCAAGGGGCATTAAAACCGTCTTGTTAAGCTACTGGGACGTCCATGTTTCTTCCGAGGGGCATTAAAACTGTCTTGTTAAGCTTCTGCGACCTCCACCACTTTACCAAGGGGCATTAAAACCGTCTTGTTAAGTTGCTGTGACCTCCAAGTCTATTCCGAGGGGCATTAACACCGTTTTGCTAAGCTACTGTGACCTCCATGTCTCTTCGGAAGGGCATTAAAACCGTCTTGTTAAGCTACATTGACCTCCACGTCTCTTCCGAGGGGCAGTAAAACCGGCTTGTTAAGCTACTGTAACCTCCATGTCTCTTCCGAGGGGCATTAAAACCATCTTATTAAGCTACTGTGACCTCCACGTCTCTTCCGAGGGGCATTAAAACCGTCTTGTTAAGCTACTGTGACCTCCACGTCTTTTCCGAGGGGCATTAAAACCGTCTTGTTAAGCTACTGTGACCTCCACGTCTTTTTTGAGGCGCATTAAAGCCGTCTTGTTAAGCTACTGTGACCACCACTTTTCCAAGGGGCATTAAAACCGTCTTGTTGAGCTACTGGGACCTCCACGTCTCTTCCGAGGGGCATTAAAAATGTCTTGTTAAGCTACTGTGATCTCCACGTCTCTTCTGAGGGGCATTAAAACCGTCTTGATAAGCTACTGTGACCTCCACCACTTTTCCAAGGGGCATTAAAACCGTCTTGTTAAGCTTTTGCGACCTCCACCACTTTACCAAGGGGCAATAAAACCATCATGTTAAGCTACTGTGACCTCCGCGTCTCTTCCGAGGGGCATTAAAACCGTTTTGTTAAGCTACTGTGACCTCCACGTCTGTTCCGAGGGGCATTAAAATCATCTTGTTAAGCTACTGTGACCTCCACGTCTCTTCCGAGGGGCATTAAAACTGTCTTGTTAAGCTACTGTAACCTCCACGTCTCTTCCGAGGGGCATTAAAACCGTCTTGTTAAGCTACTGTGACCTCCACATCTCTTCTGAGGGGCATTAAAACCGTCTTGTTAAGCTACTGTGACCTCCACCACTTTTCCAAGGGGCATTAAAACCGTCTTGTTAAGCTTCTGCGACCTCCACCACTTTACCAAGGGGCATTAAAACCGTCTTGTTAAGCTACTGTGACCTCCACGTCTCTTCCGAGGGGCATTAAAACCGTTTTGTTAAGCTACTGTGACCTCCACGTCTCTTCCGAGGGGCATTAAAATCGTGTTGTTAAGCGACTGTGACCTCCACGTCTCTTCCGAGGGGCATTAAAATCGTCTTGTTAAGCTACTGTGAACTCCACGTCTCTTCCGAGGGGCATTAAAACCGTCTTGTTAAGCTACTGTGACCTCCACGTCTCTTCCGAGGGGCATTAAAACCGTCTTGTTAAGCTACTGTGACCTCCACGTCTATTTTGAGGGGCATTAAAGCCGTCTTGTTAAGGTACTGTGACCTCCACGTTTCTTCCGAGGGGCATTAAAACCGTCTTGTTAAGCTACTGTGACCTCCACGTCTCTTCCAAGGGGCATTAAAACCATCTTGTTAAACTGCTATGACCTCCACGTCTCTTCTGAGGGGCATTAAAACCATCTTGTTAAGCTACTGTGACCTCCACCACTTTTCCAAGGGGCATTAAAACCATCTTGTTAAGCTACTGTGACCGCCACGTCTCTTCCGAGGGGCATTAAAACCGTCTTGTTAAGCTACTGTGACCTCCACGTCTCTTTCGAGGGTCATTAAAACTGTCTGGTTAAGCTACTGTGACCACCACTTTTCCAAGGGGCATTAAAACCATCTTGTTGAGCTACTGGGACCTCCACGTCTCTTCCGAGGGGCATTCAAACCGTCTTGATAAGCTACTGTGACCTCCACGTCTCTTCTGAGGGGCATTAAAAGCGTCTTGTTAAGATACTTTGACCTCCACCACTTTTCCAAGGGGCATTAAAAGCGTCTTTTTAAGCTTCTGCGACCTCCACCACTTTACCAAGGGGTATTAAAACCGTCTTGTTAAGCTACTGTGACCTCCACATCTCTTTTGAGGGGCATTAAAACCGTCTTGTTAAGCTACTGTGACCACCACTTTTCCAAGGGGCATTAAAACCGTCTTGTTAAGCTACTGGGACGTCCATGTTTCTTCCGAGGGGCATTAAAACTGTCTTGTTAAGCTACTGTGACCTCCACCACTTTTCCGAGGGGCATTAAAACCGTCTTGTTAAGCTTCTGCGACCTCCACCACTTTATCAAGGGGCATTAAAACCGTCTTGTTAAGCTGCTGTGACCTCCAAGTCTATTCCGAGGGGCATTAAAACCGTTTTGCTAAGCTACTGTGACCTCCATGTCTCTTCGGAAGGGCATTAAAACCGTCTTGTTAAGCTACATTGACCTCCACGTCTCTTCCGAGGGGCAGTAAAACCGGCTTGTTAAGCTACTGTAACCTCCATGTCTCTTCCGAGGGGCATTAAAACCATCTTATTAAGCTACTGTGACCTCCACGTCTCTTCCGAGGGGCATTAAAACCGTCTTGTTAAGCTACTGTGACCTCCACGTCTTTTCCGAGGGGCATTAAAACCGTCTTGTTAAGCTACTGTGACCTCCACGTCTTTTTTGAGGCGCATTAAAGCCGTCTTGTTAAGCTACTGTGACCACCACTTTTCCAAGGGGCATTAAAACCGTCTTGTTGAGCTACTGGGACCTCCACGTCTCTTCCGAGGGGCATTAAAAATGTCTTGTTAAGCTACTGTGACCTCCACGTCTCTTCTGAGGGGCATTAAAACCGTCTTGATAAGCTACTGTGACCTCCACCACTTTTCCAAGGGGCATTAAAACCGTCTTGTTAAGCTTTTGCGACCTCCACCACTTTACCAAGGGGCAATAAAACCATCATGTTAAGCTACTGTGACCTCCGCGTCTCTTCCGAGGGGCATTAAAACCGTTTTGTTAAGCTACTGTGACCTCCACGTCTGTTCCGAGGGGCATTAAAATCATCTTGTTAAGCTACTGTGACCTCCACGTCTCTTCCGAGGGGCATTAAAACTGTCTTGTTAAGCTACTGTGACCTCCACGTCTCTTCCGAGGGGCATTAAAACCGTCTTGTTAAGCTACTGTGACCTCCACGTCTCTTCTGAGGGGCATTAAAACCGTCTTGTTAAGATACTTTGACCTCCACCACTTTTCCAAGGGGCATTAAAAGCGTCTTTTTAAGCTTCTGCGACCTCCACCACTTTACCAAGGGGTATTAAAACCGTCTTGTTAAGCTACTGTGACCTCCACGTCTCTTCTGAGGGGCATTAAAACCGTCTTGTAAAGCTACTGTGACCTCCACATCTCTTCCGAGGGGCATTAAAACCGTCTTGTTAAGCTACTGTGACCTCCACCACTTTACCACGGGGCATTAAAACCATCTTGTTAAGCTACTGTGACCTCCACGTCTCTTCCAAGGGGCATTAAAACCGTCTTGTTAAGCTACTGTGACCTCCACGTCTCTTCCGAGGGGCATTAACACCGTCCTGTTAAGCTACTGTGACCTCCACGTCTCTTTTGAGGGGCATTAAAGCCATCTTGTTAAGCTACTGTGACCTCCCCGTCTCCTCCGAGGGGCATTAAACCGTCTTGTTAAGCTACTGTGACCTCCACCACTTTACCAAGGGGCATTAAAACCTTCTTGTTAAGCTACTGTGACCTCCACGTCTCTTCCGAGGGGCATTAAAACCATTTTGTTAAGCTACTTTGACCTCCACGTCTCTTCCGAGGGGCATTCAAACCGTCTTGTTAAGCTACTGTGACCTCCACGTCTCTTCCGAGGGGCATTAAAACTGTCTTGTTAAGCTACAGTGACCTCCACGTCTCTTCCGAGGGGACTTAAAACCGTCTTGTTAAGCTACTGTGACCTCCACGTCTCTTCCGAGGGGCATTAAAACCGTCTTGTTAAGCTACTGTGACCTCCACGTCTCTTCCGAGGGGCATTAAAACCGTCTTGTTAATCTACTGTGTCCTCCATATCTCTTTCGAAGGGCATTAAAACAGTCTTGTTAAGATACTGTGACCTCTACCACTTTTCCAACGGGCATGAAAACCGTCTTGTTAAGCTTCTGTGACCTCCACCACTTTACCAAGGGGCATTAAAACCGTCTTGTTAAGCTACTGTGACCTCCACGTCTCTTCTGAGGGGCATTAAAACCATCTTGTTAAGCTACTTTGACCTCCACATCTCTTCCGAGGGGCATTAAAACCGTCTTGTTAAGCTACTGTGACCTCCACGTCTCTTCCGAGGGGTATTAAAACTGTCTTGTTAAGCTACTGTGACCTCCACATCTCTTCCAAGGGGCATTGAAAGCATCTTGTTAAACTACTGTGACCTCCACGTCTCTTCTGAGGGGCATTAAAACCATCTTGTTAAGCTACTGTGTCCTCCACGTATCTTTCGAGGGGAATTAAAACCGTCGTGTTAAGCTACTGTGACCTCCACCACTTTTCCAAGGGGCATTAAAACCATCTTGTTAAGCTACTGTGACCTCCTCGTCTCTTCCGAGGGGCATTAAAACCGTCTTGTTAAGCTACTGTGTCCTCCACATCTCTTTCGAGGGGTATTAAAACAGTCTTGTTAAGCTACTGTGACCTCTACCACTTTTCCAAGGGGTATTAAAAGTGTCTTGTTAAGCTTCTGCGACCTCCACCACTTTACCAAGGGGCATTAAAACCGTCTTGTTAAGCTACTGTGACCTCCACATCTCTTCCGAGGGGCATTAGAACCATCTTGTTAAGCTACTGTGACCTCCATGTCTCTTCCGAGGGGCATTATAAACGTCCTGTTAAGCTACTGTGACCTCCACGTCTCTTTCGAGGGGAATTAAATCCGTCTTGTTAAGCTACTGTGACCTCCACCACTTTTCCAAGGGGCATTATAACTATCTTGTGAAGCTAATGTGACCTCCACGTCTCTTCCGAGGGGCATTAAAACCGTCTTGTTAAGCTACTGTGAACACCACGTCTCTTCCGAGGGGCATTAAAACCATCTTGTTAAGCTACTGTGACCGCCACGTCTCTTCCGAGGGGCATTAAAACCGTCTTGTTAAGGTACTGTGACCTCCACATCTCTTTTGAGGGGCATTAAAACCGTCTTGTTAAGCTACTGTGACCACCACTTTTCCAAGGGGCATTAAAACCGTCTTGTTAAGCTACTGGGACGTCCATGTTTCTTCCGAGGGGCATTAAAACTGTCTTGTTAAGCTTCTGCGACCTCCACCACTTTACCAAGGGGCATTAAAACCGTCTTGTTAAGTTGCTGTGACCTCCAAGTCTATTCCGAGGGGCATTAACACCGTTTTGCTAAGCTACTGTGACCTCCATGTCTCTTCGGAAGGGCATTAAAACCGTCTTGTTAAGCTACATTGACCTCCACGTCTCTTCCGAGGGGCAGTAAAACCGGCTTGTTAAGCTACTGTAACCTCCATGTTTCTTCCGAGGGGCATTAAACCCATCTTATTAAGCTACTGTGACCTCCACGTCTCTTCCGAGGGGCATTAAAACCGTCTTGTTAAGCTACTGTGACCTCCACGTCTTTTCCGAGGGGCATTAAAACCGTCTTGTTAAGCTACTGTGACCTCCACGTCTTTTTTGAGGCGCATTAAAGCCGTCTTGTTAAGCTACTGTGACCACCACTTTTCCAAGGGGCATTAAAACCGTCTTGTTGAGCTACTGGGACCTCCACGTCTCTTCCGAGGGGCATTAAAAATGTCTTGTTAAGCTACTGTGACCTCCACGTCTCTTCTGAGGGGCATTAAAACCGTCTTGATAAGCTACTGTGACCTCCACCACTTTTCCAAGGGGCATTAAAACCGTCTTGTTAAGCTTTTGCGACCTCCACCACTTTACCAAGGGGCAATAAAACCATCATGTTAAGCTACTGTGACCTCCGCGTCTCTTCCGAGGGGCATTAAAACCGTTTTGTTAAGCTACTGTGACCTCCACGTCTGTTCCGAGGGGCATTAAAATCATCTTGTTAAGCTACTGTGACCTCCACGTCTCTTCCGAGGGGCATTAAAACTGTCTTGTTAAGCTACTGTAACCTCCACGTCTCTTCCGAGGGGCATTAAAACCGTCTTGTTAAGCTACTGTGACCTCCACGTCTCTTCTGAGGGGCATTAAAACCGTCTTGTTAAGCTACTGTGACCTCCACCACTTTTCCAAGGGGCATTAAAACCGTCTTGTTAAGCTTCTGCGACCTCCACCACTTTACCAAGGGGCATTAAAACCGTCTTGTTAAGCTACTGTGACCTCCACGTCTCTTCCGAGGGGCATTAAAACCGTTTTGTTAAGCTACTGTGACCTCCACGTCTCTTCCGAGGGGCATTAAAATCGTGTTGTTAAGCTACTGTGACCTCCACGTCTCTTCCGAGGGGCATTAAAATCGTCTTGTTAAGCTACTGTGAACTCCACGTCTCTTCCGAGGGGCATTAAAACCGTCTTGTTAAGCTACTGTGACCTCCACGTCTCTTCCGAGGGGCATTAAAACCGTCTTGTTAAGCTACTGTGACCTCCACGTCTATTTTGAGGGGCATTAAAGCCGTCTTGTTAAGGTACTGTGACCTCCACGTTTCTTCCGAGGGGCATTAAAACCGTCTTGTTAAGCTACTGTGACCTCCACGTCTCTTCCAAGGGGCATTAAAACCATCTTGTTAAACTGCTATGACCTCCACGTCTCTTCTGAGGGGCATTAAAACCATCTTGTTAAGCTACTGTGACCTCCACCACTTTTCCAAGGGGCATTAAAACCATCTTGTTAAGCTACTGTGACCGCCACGTCTCTTCCGAGGGGCATTAAAACCGTCTTGTTAAGCTACTGTGACCTCCACGTCTCTTTCGAGGGTCATTAAAACTGTCTGGTTAAGCTACTGTGACCACCACTTTTCCAAGGGGCATTAAAACCATCTTGTTGAGCTACTGGGACCTCCACGTCTCTTCCGAGGGGCATTCAAACCGTCTTGATAAGCTACTGTGACCTCCACGTCTCTTCTGAGGGGCATTAAAATCGTCTTGTTAAGATACTTTGACCTCCACCACTTTTCCAAGGGGCATTAAAAGCGTCTTTTTAAGCTTCTGCGACCTCCACCACTTTACCAAGGGGTATTAAAACCGTCTTGTTAAGCTACTGTGACCTCCACATCTCTTTTGAGGGGCATTAAAACCGTCTTGTTAAGCTACTGTGACCACCACTTTTCCAAGGGGCATTAAAACCGTCTTGTTAAGCTACTGGGACGTCCATGTTTCTTCCGAGGGGCATTAAAACTGTCTTGTTAAGCTACTGTGACCTCCACCACTTTTCCGAGGGGCATTAAAACCGTCTTGTTAAGCTTCTGCGACCTCCACCACTTTATCAAGGGGCATTAAAACCGTCTTGTTAAGCTGCTGTGACCTCCAAGTCTATTCCGAGGGGCATTAAAACCTTTTTGCTAAGCTACTGTGACCTCCATGTCTCTTCGGAAGGGCATTAAAACCGTCTTGTTAAGCTACATTGACCTCCACGTCTCTTCCGAGGGGCAGTAAAACCGGCTTGTTAAGCTACTGTAACCTCCATGTCTCTTCCGAGGGGCATTAAAACCATCTTATTAAGCTACTGTGACCTCCACGTCTCTTCCGAGGGGCATTAAAACCGTCTTGTTAAGCTACTGTGACCTCCACGTCTTTTCCGAGGGGCATTAAAACCGTCTTGTTAAGCTACTGTGACCTCCACGTCTTTTTTGAGGCGCATTAAAGCCGTCTTGTTAAGCTACTGTGACCACCACTTTTCCAAGGGGCATTAAAACCGTCTTGTTGAGCTACTGGGACCTCCACGTCTCTTCCGAGGGGCATTAAAAATGTCTTGTTAAGCTACTGTGACCTCCACGTCTCTTCTGAGGGGCATTAAAACCGTCTTGATAAGCTACTGTGACCTCCACCACTTTTCCAAGGGGCATTAAAACCGTCTTGTTAAGCTTTTGCGACCTCCACCACTTTACCAAGGGGCAATAAAACCATCATGTTAAGCTACTGTGACCTCCGCGTCTCTTCCGAGGGGCATTAAAACCGTTTTGTTAAGCTACTGTGACCTCCACGTCTGTTCCGAGGGGCATTAAAATCATCTTGTTAAGCTACTGTGACCTCCACGTCTCTTCCGAGGGGCATTAAAACTGTCTTGTTAAGCTACTGTGACCTCCACGTCTCTTCCGAGGGGCATTAAAACCGTCTTGTTAAGCTACTGTGACCTCCACGTCTCTTCTGAGGGGCATTAAAACCGTCTTGTTAAGATACTTTGACCTCCACCACTTTTCCAAGGGGCATTAAAAGCGTCTTTTTAAGCTTCTGCGACCTCCACCACTTTACCAAGGGGTATTAAAACCGTCTTGTTAAGCTACTGTGACCTCCACGTCTCTTCTGAGGGGCATTAAAACCGTCTTGTAAAGCTACTGTGACCTCCACATCTCTTCCGAGGGGCATTAAAACCGTCTTGTTAAGCTACTGTGACCTCCACCACTTTACCACGGGGCATTAAAACCATCTTGTTAAGCTACTGTGACCTCCACGTCTCTTCCAAGGGGCATTAAAACCGTCTTGTTAAGCTACTGTGACCTCCACGTCTCTTCCGAGGGGCATTAACACCGTCCTGTTAAGCTACTGTGACCTCCACGTCTCTTTTGAGGGGCATTAAAGCCATCTTGTTAAGCTACTGTGACCTCCCCGTCTCCTCCGAGGGGCATTAAACCGTCTTGTTAAGCTACTGTGACCTCCACCACTTTACCAAGGGGCATTAAAACCTTCTTGTTAAGCTACTGTGACCTCCACGTCTCTTCCGAGGGGCATTAAAACCATTTTGTTAAGCTACTTTGACCTCCACGTCTCTTCCGAGGGGCATTCAAACCGTCTTGTTAAGCTACTGTGACCTCCACGTCTCTTCCGAGGGGCATTAAAACTGTCTTGTTAAGCTACAGTGACCTCCACGTCTCTTCCGAGGGGACTTAAAACCGTCTTGTTAAGCTACTGTGACCTCCACGTCTCTTCCGAGGGGCATTAAAACCGTCTTGTTAAGCTACTGTGACCTCCACGTCTCTTCCGAGGGGCATTAAAACCGTCTTGTTAATCTACTGTGTCCTCCATATCTCTTTCGAAGGGCATTAAAACAGTCTTGTTAAGATACTGTGACCTCTACCACTTTTCCAACGGGCATGAAAACCGTCTTGTTAAGCTTCTGTGACCTCCACCACTTTACCAAGGGGCATTAAAACCGTCTTGTTAAGCTACTGTGACCTCCACGTCTCTTCTGAGGGGCATTAAAACCATCTTGTTAAGCTACTTTGACCTCCACATCTCTTCCGAGGGGCATTAAAACCGTCTTGTTAAGCTACTGTGACCTCCACGTCTCTTCCGAGGGGTATTAAAACTGTCTTGTTAAGCTACTGTGACCTCCACATCTCTTCCAAGGGGCATTGAAAGCATCTTGTTAAACTACTGTGACCTCCACGTCTCTTCTGAGGGGCATTAAAACCATCTTGTTAAGCTACTGTGTCCTCCACGTATCTTTCGAGGGGAATTAAAACCGTCGTGTTAAGCTACTGTGACCTCCACCACTTTTCCAAGGGGCATTAAAACCATCTTGTTAAGCTACTGTGACCTCCTCGTCTCTTCCGAGGGGCATTAAAACCGTCTTGTTAAGCTACTGTGTCCTCCACATCTCTTTCGAGGGGTATTAAAACAGTCTTGTTAAGCTACTGTGACCTCCACCACTTTACCAAGGGGCATTAAAACCGTCTTGTTAAGCTACTGTGACCTCCACGTCTCTTCTGAGGGGCATTAAAACCGTCTTGTTAAGCTACTGTGACCTCCACATCTCTTCCGAGGGGCATTAAAACCGTCTTGTTAAGCTACTGTGACCTCCACGTCTCTTCCGAGGGGCATTAAAACCGTCTTGTTAAGCTACTGCGACCTCCACGTCTCTTCCAAGGGGCATTAAAACCATCTTGTTAAACTACTGTGACCTCCACGTCTCTTCTGAGGGGCAATAAAACCATCTTGTTAAGCTACTGTGTCCTCAACGTCTCTTTCGAGGGGAATTAAAAACGTCTTGTTAAGCTACTGTGACCTCCACCACTTTACCAAGGGGCATTAAAACCATCTTGTTAAGCTACTGTGACCTCCACGTCTCTTCCAAGGGGCATTAAAACCGTCTTCTTAAGCTACTGTGACCTCCACGTCTCTTCCGAGGGGCATTAAAACCGTCCTGTTAAGCTACTGTGACCTCCACGTCTCTTTTGAGGGGCATTAAAGCCATCTTGTTAAGCTACTGTGACCTCCACGTCTCCTCCGAGGGGCATTAAACCGTCTTGTTAAGCTACTGTGACCTCCACGTCTCTTCCGAGGCTCATTAGAACCGTCTTGTTAAGCTACTGTGATCTCCACGTCTCTTCTGAGGGGCATTAAAACCATCTTGTTAAGCTACTGTGACCTCCACCACTTTTCCAAGGGGCATTAAAACCGTCTTGTTAAGCTTCTGTGACCTCCACCACTTTACCAAGGGGCATTAAAACCGTCTTGTTAAGCTACTGTGACCTCCACGTCTCTTCCGAGGGGCATTAAAACCATTTTGTTAAGCTACTGTGACCACCACATCTCTTCCGAGGGGCATTAGAACCATCTTGTTAAGCTACTGTGACCTCCATGTCTCTTCCGAGGGGCATTATAAACGTCCTGTTAAGCTACTATGACCTCCACGTCTCTTTCGAGGGGAATTAAATCCGTCTTGTTAAGCTACTGTGACCTCCACCACTTTTCCAAGGGGCATTATAACCATCTTGTTAAGCTAATGTGACCTCCACGTCTCTTCCGAGGGGCATTAAAACCGTCTTGTTAAGCTACTGTGAACACCACGTCTCTTCCGAGGGGCATTAAAACCATCTTGTTAAGCTACTGTGACCGCCACGTCTCTTCCGAGGGGCATTAAAACCGTCTTGTTAAGGTACTGTGACCTCCACATCTCTTTTGAGGGGCATTAAAACCGTCTTGTTAAGCTACTGTGACCACCACTTTTCCAAGGGGCATTAAAACCGTCTTGTTAAGCTACTGGGACGTCCATGTTTCTTCCGAGGGGCATTAAAACTGTCTTGTTAAGCTACTGTGACCTCCACCACTTTTCCGAGGGGCATTAAAACCGTCTTGTTAAGCTTCTGCGACCTCCACCACTTTACCAAGGGGCATTAAAACCGTCTTGTTAAGCTGCTGTGACCTCCAAGTCTATTCCGAGGGGCATTAAAACCGTTTTGCTAAGCTACTGTGACCTCCATGTCTCTTCGGAAGGGCATTAAAACCGTCTTGTTAAGATACATTGACCTCCACGTCTCTTCCGAGGGGCAGTAAAACCGGCTTGTTAAGCTACTGTAACCTCCATGTCTCTTCCGAGGGGCATTAAAACCATCTTATTAAGCTACTGTGACCTCCACGTCTCTTCCGAGGGGCATTAAAACCGTCTTGTTAAGCTACTGTGACCTCCACGTCTTTTCCGAGGGGCATTAAAACCGTCTTGTTAAGCTACTGTGACCTCCACGTCTTTTTTGAGGCGCATTAAAGCCGTCTTGTTAAGCTACTGTGACCACCACTTTTCCAAGGGGCATTAAAACCGTCTTGTTGAGCTACTGGGACCTCCACGTCTCTTCCGAGGGGCATTAAAAATGTCTTGTTAAGCTACTGTGACCTCCACGTCTCTTCTGAGGGGCATTAAAACCGTCTTGATAAGCTACTGTGACCTCCACCACTTTTCCAAGGGGCATTAAAACCGTCTTGTTAAGCTTTTGCGACCTCCACCACTTTACCAAGGGGCAATAAAACCATCATGTTAAGCTACTGTGACCTCCGCGTCTCTTCCGAGGGGCATTAAAACCGTTTTGTTAAGCTACTGTAACCTCCACGTCTGTTCCGAGGGGCATTAAAATCATCTTGTTAAGCTACTGTGACCTCCACGTCTCTTCCGATTGGCATTAAAACTGTCTTGTTAAGCTACTGTGACCTCCACGTCTCTTCCGAGGGGCATTAAAACCGTCTTGTTAAGCTACTGTGACCTCCACGTCTCTTCTGAGGGGCATTAAAACCGTCTTGTTAAGCTACTGTGACCTCCACCACTTTTCCAAGGGGCATTAAAACCGTCTTGTTAAGCTTCTGCGACCTCCACCACTTTACCAAGGGGCATTAAAACCGTCTTGTTAAGCTACTGTGACCTCCACGTCTCTTCCGAGGGGCATTAAAACCGTTTTGTTAAGCTACTGTGACCTCCACGTCTCTTCCGAGGGGCATTAAAATCGTGTTGTTAAGCTACTGTGACCTCCACGTCTCTTCCGAGGGGCATTAAAATCGTCTTGTTAAGCTACTGTGAACTCCACGTCTCTTCCGAGGGGCATTAAAACCGTCTTGTTAAGCTACTGTGACCTCCACGTCTCTTCCGAGGGGCATTAAAACCGTCTTGTTAAGCTACTGTGACCTCCACGTCTATTTTGAGGGGCATTAAAGCCGTCTTGTTAAGGTACTGTGACCTCCACGTTTCTTCCGAGGGGCATTAAAACCGTCTTGTTAAGCTACTGTGACCTCCACGTCTCTTCCAAGGGGCATTAAAACCATCTTGTTAAACTGCTATGACCTCCACGTCTCTTCTGAGGGGCATTAAAACCATCTTGTTAAGCTACTGTGACCTCCACCACTTTTCCAAGGGGCATTAAAACCATCTTGTTAAGCTACTGTGACCTCCACGTCTCTTCCAAGGGGCATTAAAACCGTCTTCTTAAGCTACTGTGACCTCCACGTCTCTTCCGAGGGGCATTAAAACCATCCTGTTAAGCTACTGTGACCTCCACGTCTCTTTTGAGGGGCATTAAAGCCATCTTGTTAAGCTACTGTGACCTCCACGTCTCCTCCGAGGGGCATTAAACCGTCTTGTTAAGCTACTGTGACCTCCACGTCTCTTCCGAGGCTCATTAGAACCGTCTTGTTAAGCTACTGTGATCTCCACGTCTCTTCTGAGGGGCATTAAAACCATCTTGTTAAGCTACTGTGACCTCCACCACTTTTCCAAGGGGCATTAAAACCGTCTTGTTAAGCTTCTGTGACCTCCACCACTTTACCAAGGGGCATTAAAACCGTCTTGTTAAGCTACTGTGACCTCCACGTCTCTTCCGAGGGGCATTAAAACCATTTTGTTAAGCTACTGTGACCACCACATCTCTTCCGAGGGGCATTAGAACCATCTTGTTAAGCTACTGTGACCTCCATGTCTCTTCCGAGGGGCATTATAAACGTCCTGTTAAGCTACTGTGACCTCCACGTCTCTTTCGAGGGGAATTAAATCCGTCTTGTTAAGCTACTGTGACCTCCACCACTTTTCCAAGGGGCATTATAACCATCTTGTTAAGCTAATGTGACCTCCACGTCTCTTCCGAGGGGCATTAAAACCGTCTTGTTAAGCTACTGTGAACACCACGTCTCTTCCGAGGGGCATTAAAACCATCTTGTTAAGCTACTGTGACCGCCACGTCTCTTCCGAGGGGCATTAAAACCGTCTTGTTAAGGTACTGTGACCTCCACATCTCTTTTGAGGGGCATTAAAACCGTCTTGTTAAGCTACTGTGACCACCACTTTTCCAAGGGGCATTAAAACCGTCTTGTTAAGCTACTGGGACGTCCATGTTTCTTCCGAGGGGCATTAAAACTGTCTTGTTAAGCTACTGTGACCTCCACCACTTTTCCGAGGGGCATTAAAACCGTCTTGTTAAGCTTCTGCGACCTCCACCACTTTATCAAGGGGCATTAAAGCCGTCTTGTTAAGCTGCTGTGACCTCCAAGTCTATTCCGAGGGGCATTAAAACCGTTTTGCTAAGCTACTGTGACCTCCATGTCTCTTCGGAAGGGCATTAAAACCGTCTTGTTAAGCTACATTGACCTCCACGTCTCTTCCGAGGGGCAGTAAAACCGGCTTGTTAAGCTACTGTAACCTCCATGTCTCTTCCGAGGGGCATTAAAACCATCTTATTAAGCTACTGTGACCTCCACGTCTCTTCCGAGGGGCATTAAAACCGTCTTGTTAAGCTACTGTGACCTCCACGTCTTTTCCGAGGGGCATTAAAACCGTCTTGTTAAGCTACTGTGACCTCCAAGTCTTTTTTGAGGCGCATTAAAGCCGTCTTGTTAAGCTACTGTGACCACCACTTTTCCAAGGGGCATTAAAACCGTCTTGTTGAGCTACTGGGACCTCCACGTCTCTTCCGAGGGGCATTAAAAATGTCTTGTTAAGATACTGTGACCTCCACGTCTCTTCTGAGGGGCATTAAAACCGTCTTGATAAGCTACTGTGACCTCCACCACTTTTCCAAGGGGCATTAAAACCGTCTTGTTAAGCTTTTGCGACCTCCACCACTTTACCAAGGGGCAATAAAACCATCATGTTAAGCTACTGTGACCTCCGCGTCTCTTCCGAGGGGCATTAAAACCGTTTTGTTAAGCTACTGTGACCTCCACGTCTGTTCCGAGGGGCATTAAAATCATCTTGTTAAGCTACTGTGACCTCCACGTCTCTTCCGAGGGGCATTAAAACTGTCTTGTTAAGCTACTGTGACCTCCACGTCTCTTCCGAGGGGCATTAAAACCGTCTTGTTAAGCTACTGTGACCTCCACGTCTCTTCTGAGGGGCATTAAAACCGTCTTGTTAAGATACTTTGACCTCCACCACTTTTCCAAGGGACATTAAAAGCGTCTTTTTAAGCTTCTGCGACCTCCACCACTTTACCAAGGGGTATTAAAACCGTCTTGTTAAGCTACTGTGACCTCCACGTCTCTTCTGAGGGGCATTAAAACCGTCTTGTAAAGCTACTGTGACCTCCACATCTCTTCCGAGGGGCATTAAAACCGTCTTGTTAAGCTACTGTGACCTCCACCACTTTACCACGGGGCATTAAAACCATCTTGTTAAGCTACTGTGACCTCCACGTCTCTTCCAAGGGGCATTAAAACCGTCTTGTTAAGCTACTGTGACCTCCACGTCTCTTCCGAGGGGCATTAACACCGTCCTGTTAAGCTACTGTGACCTCCACGTCTCTTTTGAGGGGCATTAAAGCCATCTTGTTAAGCTACTGTGACCTCCCCGTCTCCTCCGAGGGGCATTAAACCGTCTTGTTAAGCTACTGTGACCTCCACCACTTTACCAAGGGGCATTAAAACCTTCTTGTTAAGCTACTGTGACCTCCACGTCTCTTCCGAGGGGCATTAAAACCATTTTGTTAAGCTACTTTGACCTCCACGTCTCTTCCGAGGGGCATTCAAACCGTCTTGTTAAGCTACTGTGACCTCCACGTCTCTTCCGAGGGGCATTAAAACTGTCTTGTTAAGCTACAGTGACCTCCACGTCTCTTCCGAGGGGACTTAAAACCGTCTTGTTAAGCTACTGTGACCTCCACGTCTCTTCCGAGGGGCATTAAAACCGTCTTGTTAAGCTACTGTGACCTCCACGTCTCTTCCGAGGGGCATTAAAACCGTCTTGTTAATCTACTGTGTCCTCCATATCTCTTTCGAAGGGCATTAAAACAGTCTTGTTAAGATACTGTGACCTCTACCACTTTTCCAACGGGCATGAAAACCGTCTTGTTAAGCTTCTGTGACCTCCACCACTTTACCAAGGGGCATTGAAACCGTCTTGTTAAGCTACTGTGACCTCCACGTCTCTTCTGAGGGGCATTAAAACCATCTTGTTAAGCTACTTTGACCTCCACATCTCTTCCGAGGGGCATTAAAACCGTCTTGTTAAGCTACTGTGACCTCCACGTCTCTTCCGAGGGGTATTAAAACTGTCTTGTTAAGCTACTGTGACCTCCACATCTCTTCCAAGGGGCATTGAAAGCATCTTGTTAAACTACTGTGACCTCCACGTCTCTTCTGAGGGGCATTAAAACCATCTTGTTAAGCTACTGTGTCCTCCACGTATCTTTCGAGGGGAATTAAAACCGTCGTGTTAAGCTACTGTGACCTCCACCACTTTTCCAAGGGGCATTAAAACCATCTTGTTAAGCTACTGTGACCTCCTCGTCTCTTCCGAGGGGCATTAAAACCGTCTTGTTAAGCTACTGTGTCCTCCACATCTCTTTCGAGGGGTATTAAAACAGTCTTGTTAAGCTACTGTGACCTCTACCACTTTTCCAAGGGGTATTAAAAGCGTCTTGTTAAGCTTCTGCGACCTCCACCACTTTACCAAGGGGCATTAAAACCGTCTTGTTAAGCTACTGTGACCTCCACGTCTCTTCTGAGGGGCATTAAAACCGTCTTGTTAAGCTACTGTGACCTCCACATCTCTTCCGAGGGGCATTAAAACCGTCTTGTTAAGCTACTGTGACCTCCACGTCTCTTCCGAGGGGCATTAAAACCGTCTTGTTAAGCTACTGCGACCTCCACGTCTCTTCCAAGGGGCATTAAAACCATCTTGTTAAACTACTGTGACCTCCACGTCTCTTCTGAGGGGCAATAAAACCATCTTGTTAAGCTACTGTGTCCTCAACGTCTCTTTCGAGGGGAATTAAAAACGTCTTGTTAAGCTACTGTGACCTCCACCACTTTACCAAGGGGCATTAAAACCATCTTGTTAAGCTACTGTGACCTCCACGTCTCTTCCAAGGGGCATTAAAACCGTCTTCTTAAGCTACTGTGACCTCCACGTCTCTTCCGAGGGGCATTAAAACCGTCCTGTTAAGCTACTGTGACCTCCACGTCTCTTTTGAGGGGCATTAAAGCCATCTTGTTAAGCTACTGTGACCTCCACGTCTCCTCCGAGGGGCATTAAACCGTCTTGTTAAGCTACTGTGACCTCCACGTCTCTTCCGAGGCTCATTAGAACCGTCTTGTTAAGCTACTGTGATCTCCACGTCTCTTCTGAGGGGCATTAAAACCATCTTGTTAAGCTACTGTGACCTCCACCACTTTTCCAAGGGGCATTAAAACCGTCTTGTTAAGCTTCTGTGACCTCCACCACTTTACCAAGGGGCATTAAAACCGTCTTGTTAAGCTACAGTGACCTCCACGTCTCTTCCGAGGGGCATTAAAACCATTTTGTTAAGCTACTGTGACCACCACATCTCTTCCGAGGGGCATTAGAACCATCTTGTTAAGCTACTGTGACCTCCATGTCTCTTCCGAGGGGCATTATAAACGTCCTGTTAAGCTACTGTGACCTCCACGTCTCTTTCGAGGGGAATTAAATCCGTCTTGTTAAGCTACTGTGACCTCCACCACTTTTCCAAGGGGCATTATAACCATCTTGTTAAGCTAATGTGACCTCCACGTCTCTTCCGAGGGGCATTAAAACCGTCTTGTTAAGCTACTGTGAACACCACGTCTCTTCCGAGGGGCATTAAAACCATCTTGTTAAGCTACTGTGACCGCCACGTCTCTTCCGAGGGGCATTAAAACCGTCTTGTTAAGGTACTGTGACCTCCACATCTCTTTTGAGGGGCATTAAAACCGTCTTGTTAAGCTACTGTGACCACCACTTTTCCAAGGGGCATTAAAACCGTCTTGTTAAGCTACTGGGACGTCCATGTTTCTTCCGAGGGGCATTAAAACTGTCTTGTTAAGCTACTGTGACCTCCACCACTTTTCCGAGGGGCATTAAAACCGTCTTGTTAAGCTTCTGCGACCTCCACCACTTTACCAAGGGGCATTAAAACCGTCTTGTTAAGCTGCTGTGACCTCCAAGTCTATTCCGAGGGGCATTAAAACCGTTTTGCTAAGCTACTGTGACCTCCATGTCTCTTCGGAAGGGCATTAAAACCGTCTTGTTAAGATACATTGACCTCCACGTCTCTTCCGAGGGGCAGTAAAACCGGCTTGTTAAGCTACTGTAACCTCCATGTCTCTTCCGAGGGGCATTAAAACCATCTTATTAAGCTACTGTGACCTCCACGTCTCTTCCGAGGGGCATTAAAACCGTCTTGTTAAGCTACTGTGACCTCCACGTCTTTTCCGAGGGGCATTAAAACCGTCTTGTTAAGCTACTGTGACCTCCACGTCTTTTTTGAGGCGCATTAAAGCCGTCTTGTTAAGCTACTGTGACCACCACTTTTCCAAGGGGCATTAAAACCGTCTTGTTGAGCTACTGGGACCTCCACGTCTCTTCCGAGGGGCATTAAAAATGTCTTGTTAAGCTACTGTGACCTCCACGTCTCTTCTGAGGGGCATTAAAACCGTCTTGATAAGCTACTGTGACCTCCACCACTTTTCCAAGGGGCATTAAAACCGTCTTGTTAAGCTTTTGCGACCTCCACCACTTTACCAAGGGGCAATAAAACCATCATGTTAAGCTACTGTGACCTCCGCGTCTCTTCCGAGGGGCATTAAAACCGTTTTGTTAAGCTACTGTAACCTCCACGTCTGTTCCGAGGGGCATTAAAATCATCTTGTTAAGCTACTGTGACCTCCACGTCTCTTCCGAGGGGCATTAAAACTGTCTTGTTAAGCTACTGTGACCTCCACGTCTCTTCCGAGGGGCATTAAAACCGTCTTGTTAAGCTACTGTGACCTCCACGTCTCTTTTGAGGGGCATTAAAACCGTCTTGTTAAGCTACTGTGACCTCCACCACTTTTCCAAGGGGCATTAAAACCGTCTTGTTAAGCTTCTGCGACCTCCACCACTTTACCAAGGGGCATTAAAACCGTCTTGTTAAGCTACTGTGACCTCCACGTCTCTTCCGAGGGGCATTAAAACCGTTTTGTTAAGCTACTGTGACCTCCACGTCTCTTCCGAGGGGCATTAAAATCGTGTTGTTAAGCTACTGTGACCTCCACGTCTCTTCCGAGGGGCATTAAAATCGTCTTGTTAAGCTACTGTGAACTCCACGTCTCTTCCGAGGGGCATTAAAACCGTCTTGTTAAGCTACTGTGACCTCCACGTCTCTTCCGAGGGGCATTAAAAACGTCTTGTTAAGCTACTGTGACCTCCACGTCTATTTTGAGGGGCATTAAAGCCGTCTTGTTAAGGTACTGTGACCTCCACGTTTCTTCCGAGGGGCATTAAAACCGTCTTGTTAAGCTACTGTGACCTCCACGTCTCTTCCAAGGGGCATTAAAACCATCTTGTTAAACTGCTATGACCTCCACGTCTCTTCTGAGGGGCATTAAAACCATCTTGTTAAGCTACTGTGACCTCCACCACTTTTCCAAGGGGCATTAAAACCATCTTGTTAAGCTACTGTGACCTCCACGTCTCTTCCAAGGGGCATTAAAACCGTCTTCTTAAGCTACTGTGACCTCCACGTCTCTTCCGAGGGGCATTAAAACCGTCCTGTTAAGCTACTGTGACCTCCACGTCTCTTTTGAGGGGCATTAAAGCCATCTTGTTAAGCTACTGTGACCTCCACGTCTCCTCCGAGGGGCATTAAACCGTCTTGTTAAGCTACTGTGACCTCCACGTCTCTTCCGAGGCTCATTAGAACCGTCTTGTTAAGCTACTGTGATCTCCACGTCTCTTCTGAGGGGCATTAAAACCATCTTGTTAAGCTACTGTGACCTCCACCACTTTTCCAAGGGGCATTAAAACCGTCTTGTTAAGCTTCTGTGACCTCCACCACTTTACCAAGGGGCATTAAAACCGTCTTGTTAAGCTACTGTGACCTCCACGTCTCTTCCGAGGGGCATTAAAACCATTTTGTTAAGCTACTGTGACCACCACATCTCTTCCGAGGGGCATTAGAACCATCTTGTTAAGCTACTGTGACCTCCATGTCTCTTCCGAGGGGCATTATAAACGTCCTGTTAAGCTACTGTGACCTCCACGTCTCTTTCGAGGGGAATTAAATCCGTCTTGTTAAGCTACTGTGACCTCCACCACTTTTCCAAGGGGCATTATAACCATCTTGTTAAGCTAATGTGACCTCCACGTCTCTTCCGAGGGGCATTAAAACCGTCTTGTTAAGCTACTGTGAACACCACGTCTCTTCCGAGGGGCATTAAAACCATCTTGTTAAGCTACTGTGACCGCCACGTCTCTTCCGAGGGGCATTAAAACCGTCTTGTTAAGGTACTGTGACCTCCACATCTCTTTTGAGGGGCATTAAAACCGTCTTGTTAAGCTACTGTGACCACCACTTTTCCAAGGGGCATTAAAACCGTCTTGTTAAGCTACTGGGACGTCCATGTTTCTTCCGAGGGGCATTAAAACTGTCTTGTTAAGCTACTGTGACCTCCACCACTTTTCCGAGGGGCATTAAAACCGTCTTGTTAAGCTTCTGCGACCTCCACCACTTTATCAAGGGGCATTAAAACCGTCTTGTTAAGCTGCTGTGACCTCCAAGTCTATTCCGAGGGGCATTAAAACCGTTTTGCTAAGCTACTGTGACCTCCATGTCTCTTCGGAAGGGCATTAAAACCGTCTTGTTAAGCTACATTGACCTCCACGTCTCTTCCGAGGGGCAGTAAAACCGGCTTGTTAAGCTACTGTAACCTCCATGTCTCTTCCGAGGGGCATTAAAACCATCTTATTAAGCTACTGTGACCTCCACGTCTCTTCCGAGGGGCATTAAAACCGTCTTGTTAAGCTACTGTGACCTCCACGTCTTTTCCGAGGGGCATTAAAACCGTCTTGTTAAGCTACTGTGACCTCCACGTCTTTTTTGAGGCGCATTAAAGCCGTCTTGTTAAGCTACTGTGACCACCACTTTTCCAAGGGGCATTAAAACCGTCTTGTTGAGCTACTGGGACCTCCACGTCTCTTCCGAGGGGCATTAAAAATGTCTTGTTAAGCTACTGTGACCTCCACGTCTCTTCTGAGGGGCATTAAAACCGTCTTGATAAGCTACTGTGACCTCCACCACTTTTACAAGGGGCATTAAAACCGTCTTGTTAAGCTTTTGCGACCTCCACCACTTTACCAAGGGGCAATAAAACCATCATGTTAAGCTACTGTGACCTCCGCGTCTCTTCCGAGGGGCATTAAAACCGTTTTGTTAAGCTACTGTGACCTCCACGTCTGTTCCGAGGGGCATTAAAATCATCTTGTTAAGCTACTGTGACCTCCACGTCTCTTCCGAGGGGCATTAAAACTGTCTTGTTAAGCTACTGTGACCTCCACGTCTCTTCCGAGGGGCATTAAAACCGTCTTGTTAAGCTACTGTGACCTCCACGTCTCTTCCGAGGCTCATTAGAACCGTCTTGTTAAGCTACTGTGATCTCCACGTCTCTTCTGAGTGGCATTAAAACCATCTTGTTAAGCTACTGTGACCTCCACCACTTTTCCAAGGGGCATTAAAACCGTCTTGTTAAGCTTCTGTGACCTCCACCACTTTACCAAGGGGCATTAAAACCGTCTTGTTAAGCTACAGTGACCTCCACGTCTCTTCCGAGGGGCATTAAAACCATTTTGTTAAGCTACTGTGACCACCACATCTCTTCCGAGGGGCATTAGAACCATCTTGTTAAGCTACTGTGACCTCCATGTCTCTTCCGAGGGGCATTATAAACGTCCTGTTAAGCTACTGTGACCTCCACGTCTCTTTCGAGGGGAATTAAATCCGTCTTGTTAAGCTACTGTGACCTCCACCACTTTTCCAAGGGGCATTATAACCATCTTGTTAAGCTAATGTGACCTCCACGTCTCTTCCGAGGGGCATTAAAACCGTCTTGTTAAGCTACTGTGAACACCACGTCTCTTCCGAGGGGCATTAAAACCATCTTGTTAAGCTACTGTGACCGCCACGTCTCTTCCGAGGGGCATTAAAACCGTCTTGTTAAGGTACTGTGACCTCCACATCTCTTTTGAGGGGCATTAAAACCGTCTTGTTAAGCTACTGTGACCACCACTTTTCCAAGGGGCATTAAAACCGTCTTGTTAAGCTACTGGGACGTCCATGTTTCTTCCGAGGGGCATTAAAACTGTCTTGTTAAGCTACTGTGACCTCCACCACTTTTCCGAGGGGCACTAAAACCGTCTTGTTAAGCTTCTGCGACCTCCACCACTTTACCAAGGGGCATTAAAACCGTCTTGTTAAGCTGCTGTGACCTCCAAGTCTATTCCGAGGGGCATTAAAACCATTTTGCTAAGCTACTGTGACCTCCATGTCTCTTCGGAAGGGCATTAAAACCGTCTTGTTAAGATACATTGACCTCCACGTCTCTTCCGAGGGGCAGTAAAACCGGCTTGTTAAGCTACTGTAACCTCCATGTCTCTTCCGAGGGGCATTAAAACCATCTTATTAAGCTACTGTGACCTCCACGTCTCTTCCGAGGGGCATTAAAACCGTCTTGTTAAGCTACTGTGACCTCCACGTCTTTTCCGAGGGGCATTAAAACCGTCTTGTTAAGCTACTGTGACCTCCACGTCTTTTTTGAGGCGCATTAAAGCCGTCTTGTTAAGCTACTGTGACCACCACTTTTCCAAGGGGCATTAAAACCGTCTTGTTGAGCTACTGGGACCTCCACGTCTCTTCCGAGGGGCATTAAAAATGTCTTGTTAAGCTACTGTGACCTCCACGTCTCTTCTGAGGGGCATTAAAACCGTCTTGATAAGCTACTGTGACCTCCACCACTTTTCCAAGGGGCATTAAAACCGTCTTGTTAAGCTTTTGCGACCTCCACCACTTTACCAAGGGGCAATAAAACCATCATGTTAAGCTACTGTGACCTCCGCGTCTCTTCCGAGGGGCATTAAAACCGTTTTGTTAAGCTACTGTAACCTCCACGTCTGTTCCGAGGGGCATTAAAATCATCTTGTTAAGCTACTGTGACCTCCACGTCTCTTCCGAGGGGCATTAA
Source organism: Phyllobates terribilis (assembly GCF_046119375.1). Taxonomy (NCBI): domain Eukaryota; kingdom Metazoa; phylum Chordata; class Amphibia; order Anura; family Dendrobatidae; genus Phyllobates; species Phyllobates terribilis. Next base: position 774,527,788 of record NW_027362761.1, on the reverse strand, counting down.
AACTGTCTTGTTAAGCTACTGTGACCTCCACGTCTCTTCCGAGGGGCATTAAAACCGTCTTGTTAAGCTACTGTGACCTCCACGTCTCTTTTGAGGGGCATTAAAACCGTCTTGTTAAGCTACTGTGACCTCCACCACTTTTCCAAGGGGCATTAAAACCGTCTTGTTAAGCTTCTGCGACCTCCACCACTTTACCAAGGGGCATTAAAACCGTCTTGTTAAGCTACTGTGACCTCCACGTCTCTTCCGAGGGGCATTAAAACCGTTTTGTTAAGCTACTGTGACCTCCACGTCTCTTCCGAGGGGCATTAAAATCGTGTTGTTAAGCTACTGTGACCTCCACGTCTCTTCCGAGGGGCATTAAAATCGTCTTGTTAAGCTACTGTGAACTCCACGTCTCTTCCGAGGGGCATTAAAACCGTCTTGTTAAGCTACTGTGACCTCCACGTCTCTTCCGAGGGGCATTAAAAACGTCTTGTTAAGCTACTGTGACCTCCACGTCTATTTTGAGGGGCATTAAAGCCGTCTTGTTAAGGTACTGTGACCTCCACGTTTCTTCCGAGGGGCATTAAAACCGTCTTGTTAAGCTACTGTGACCTCCACGTCTCTTCCAAGGGGCATTAAAACCATCTTGTTAAACTGCTATGACCTCCACGTCTCTTCTGAGGGGCATTAAAACCATCTTGTTAAGCTACTGTGACCTCCACCACTTTTCCAAGGGGCATTAAAACCATCTTGTTAAGCTACTGTGACCTCCACGTCTCTTCCAAGGGGCATTAAAACCGTCTTCTTAAGCTACTGTGACCTCCACGTCTCTTCCGAGGGGCATTAAAACCGTCCTGTTAAGCTACTGTGACCTCCACGTCTCTTTTGAGGGGCATTAAAGCCATCTTGTTAAGCTACTGTGACCTCCACGTCTCCTCCGAGGGGCATTAAACCGTCTTGTTAAGCTACTGTGACCTCCACGTCTCTTCCGAGGCTCATTAGAACCGTCTTGTTAAGCTACTGTGATCTCCACGTCTCTTCTGAGGGGCATTAAAACCATCTTGTTAAGCTACTGTGACCTCCACCACTTTTCCAAGGGGCATTAAAACCGTCTTGTTAAGCTTCTGTGACCTCCACCACTTTACCAAGGGGCATTAAAACCGTCTTGTTAAGCTACTGTGACCTCCACGTCTCTTCCGAGGGGCATTAAAACCATTTTGTTAAGCTACTGTGACCACCACATCTCTTCCGAGGGGCAATAGAACCATCTTGTTAAGCTACTGTGACCTCCATGTCTCTTCCGAGGGGCATTATAAACGTCCTGTTAAGCTACTGTGACCTCCACGTCTCTTTCGAGGGGAATTAAATCCGTCTTGTTAAGCTACTGTGACCTCCACCACTTTTCCAAGGGGCATTATAACCATCTTGTTAAGCTAATGTGACCTCCACGTCTCTTCCGAGGGGCATTAAAACCGTCTTGTTAAGCTACTGTGAACACCACGTCTCTTCCGAGGGGCATTAAAACCATCTTGTTAAGCTACTGTGACCGCCACGTCTCTTCCGAGGGGCATTAAAACCGTCTTGTTAAGGTACTGTGACCTCCACATCTCTTTTGAGGGGCATTAAAACCGTCTTGTTAAGCTACTGTGACCACCACTTTTCCAAGGGGCATTAAAACCGTCTTGTTAAGCTGCTGGGACGTCCATGTTTCTTCCGAGGGGCATTAAAACTGTCTTGTTAAGCTACTGTGACCTCCACCACTTTTCCGAGGGGCATTAAAACCGTCTTGTTAAGCTTCTGCGACCTCCACCACTTTATCAAGGGGCATTAAAACCGTCTTGTTAAGCTGCTGTGACCTCCAAGTCTATTCCGAGGGGCATTAAAACCGTTTTGCTAAGCTACTGTGACCTCCATGTCTCTTCGGAAGGGCATTAAAACCGTCTTGTTAAGCTACATTGACCTCCACGTCTCTTCCGAGGGGCAGTAAAACCGGCTTGTTAAGCTACTGTAACCTCCATGTCTCTTCCGAGGGGCATTAAAACCATCTTATTAAGCTACTGTGACCTCCACGTCTCTTCCGAGGGGCATTAAAACCGTCTTGTTAAGCTACTGTGACCTCCACGTCTTTTCCGAGGGGCATTAAAACCGTCTTGTTAAGCTACTGTGACCTCCACGTCTTTTTTGAGGCGCATTAAAGCCGTCTTGTTAAGCTACTGTGACCACCACTTTTCCAAGGGGCATTAAAACCGTCTTGTTGAGCTACTGGGACCTCCACGTCTCTTCCGAGGGGCATTAAAAATGTCTTGTTAAGCTACTGTGACCTCCACGTCTCTTCTGAGGGGCATTAAAACCGTCTTGATAAGCTACTGTGACCTCCACCACTTTTCCAAGGGGCATTAAAACCGTCTTGTTAAGCTTTTGCGACCTCCACCACTTTACCAAGGGGCAATAAAACCATCATGTTAAGCTACTGTGACCTCCGCGTCTCTTCCGAGGGGCATTAAAACCGTTTTGTTAAGCTACTGTGACCTCCACGTCTGTTCCGAGGGGCATTAAAATCATCTTGTTAAGCTACTGTGACCTCCACGTCTCTTCCGAGGGGCATTAAAACTGTCTTGTTAAGCTACTGTGACCTCCACGTCTCTTCCGAGGGGCATTAAAACCGTCTTGTTAAGCTACTGTGACCTCCACGTCTCTTCTGAGGGGCATTAAAACCGTCTTGTTAAGATACTTTGACCTCCACCACTTTTCCAAGGGGCATTAAAAGCGTCTTTTTAAGCTTCTGCGACCTCCACCACTTTACCAAGGGGTATTAAAACCGTCTTGTTAAGCTACTGTGACCTCCACGTCTCTTCTGAGGGGCATTAAAACCGTCTTGTAAAGCTACTGTGACCTCCACATCTCTTCCGAGGGGCATTAAAACCGTCTTGTTAAGCTACTGTGACCTCCACCACTTTACCACGGGGCATTAAAACCATCTTGTTAAGCTACTGTGACCTCCACGTCTCTTCCAAGGGGCATTAAAACCGTCTTGTTAAGCTACTGTGACCTCCACGTCTCTTCCGAGGGGCATTAACACCGTCCTGTTAAGCTACTGTGACCTCCACGTCTCTTTTGAGGGGCATTAAAGCCATCTTGTTAAGCTACTGTGACCTCCCCGTCTCCTCCGAGGGGCATTAAACCGTCTTGTTAAGCTACTGTGACCTCCACCACTTTACCAAGGGGCATTAAAACCTTCTTGTTAAGCTACTGTGACCTCCACGTCTCTTCCGAGGGGCATTAAAACCATTTTGTTAAGCTACTTTGACCTCCACGTCTCTTCCGAGGGGCATTCAAACCGTCTTGTTAAGCTACTGTGACTTCCACGTCTCTTCCGAGGGGCATTAAAACTGTCTTGTTAAGCTACAGTGACCTCCACGTCTCTTCCGAGGGGACTTAAAACCGTCTTGTTAAGCTACTGTGACCTCCACGTCTCTTCCGAGGGGCATTAAAACCGTCTTGTTAAGCTACTGTGACCTCCACGTCTCTTCCGAGGGGCATTAAAACCGTCTTGTTAATCTACTGTGTCCTCCATATCTCTTTCGAAGGGCATTAAAACAGTCTTGTTAAGATACTGTGACCTCTACCACTTTTCCAACGGGCATGAAAACCGTCTTGTTAAGCTTCTGTGACCTCCACCACTTTACCAAGGGGCATTAAAACCGTCTTGTTAAGCTACTGTGACCTCCACGTCTCTTCTGAGGGGCATTAAAACCATCTTGTTAAGCTACTTTGACCTCCACATCTCTTCCGAGGGGCATTAAAACCGTCTTGTTAAGCTACTGTGACCTCCACGTCTCTTCCGAGGGGTATTAAAACTGTCTTGTTAAGCTACTGTGACCTCCACATCTCTTCCAAGGGGCATTGAAAGCATCTTGTTAAACTACTGTGACCTCCACGTCTCTTCTGAGGGGCATTAAAACCATCTTGTTAAGCTACTGTGTCCTCCACGTATCTTTCGAGGGGAATTAAAACCGTCGTGTTAAGCTACTGTGACCTCCACCACTTTTCCAAGGGGCATTAAAACCATCTTGTTAAGCTACTGTGACCTCCTCGTCTCTTCCGAGGGGCATTAAAACCGTCTTGTTAAGCTACTGTGTCCTCCACATCTCTTTCGAGGGGTATTAAAACAGTCTTGTTAAGCTACTGTGACCTCTACCACTTTTCCAAGGGGTATTAAAAGCGTCTTGTTAAGCTTCTGCGACCTCCACCACTTTACCAAGGGGCATTAAAACCGTCTTGTTAAGCTACTGTGACCTCCACGTCTCTTCTGAGGGGCATTAAAACCGTCTTGTTAAGCTACTGTGACCTCCACATCTCTTCCGAGGGGCATTAAAACCGTCTTGTTAAGCTACTGTGACCTCCACGTCTCTTCCGAGGGGCATTAAAACCGTCTTGTTAAGCTACTGCGACCTCCACGTCTCTTCCAAGGGGCATTAAAACCATCTTGTTAAACTACTGTGACCTCCACGTCTCTTCTGAGGGGCAATAAAACCATCTTGTTAAGCTACTGTGTCCTCAACGTCTCTTTCGAGGGGAATTAAAAACGTCTTGTTAAGCTACTGTGACCTCCACCACTTTACCAAGGGGCATTAAAACCATCTTGTTAAGCTACTGTGACCACCACATCTCTTCCAAGGGGCATTAAAACCGTCTTCTTAAGCTACTGTGACCTCCACGTCTCTTCCGAGGGGCATTAAAACCGTCCTGTTAAGCTACTGTGACCTCCACGTCTCTTTCGAGGGGAATTAAATCCGTCTTGTTAAGCTACTGTGACCTCCACCACTTTTCCAAGGGGCATTATAACCATCTTGTTAAGCTAATGTGACCTCCACGTCTCTTCCGAGGGGCATTAAAACCGTCTTGTTAAGCTACTGTGAACACCACGTCTCTTCCGAGGGGCATTAAAACCATCTTGTTAAGCTACTGTGACCGCCACGTCTCTTCCGAGGGGCATTAAAACCGTCTTGTTAAGGTACTGTGACCTCCACATCTCTTTTGAGGGGCATTAAAACCGTCTTGTTAAGCTACTGTGACCACCACTTTTCCAAGGGGCATTAAAACCGTCTTGTTAAGCTACTGGGACGTCCATGTTTCTTCCGAGGGGCATTAAAACTGTCTTGTTAAGCTACTGTGACCTCCACTACTTTTCCGAGGGGCATTAAAACCGTCTTGTTAAGCTTCTGCGACCTCCACCACTTTACCAAGGGGCATTAAAACCGTCTTGTTAAGCTGCTGTGACCTCCAAGTCTATTCCGAGGGGCATTAAAACCGTTTTGCTAAGCTACTGTGACCTCCATGTCTCTTCGGAAGGGCATTAAAACCGTCTTGTTAAGCTACATTGACCTCCACGTCTCTTCCGAGGGGCAGTAAACCCGGCTTGTTAAGCTACTGTGACCTCCACGTCTTTTTTGAGGCGCATTAAAGCCGTCTTGTTAAGCTACTGTGACCACCACTTTTCCAAGGGGCATTAAAACCGTCTTGTTGAGCTACTGGGACCTCCACGTCTCTTCCGAGGGGCATTAAAAATGTCTTGTTAAGCTACTGTGACCTCCACGTCTCTTCTGAGGGGCATTAAAACCGTCTTGATAAGCTACTGTGACCTCCACCACTTTTCCAAGGGGCATTAAAACCGTCTTGTTAAGCTTTTGCGACTTCCACCACTTTACCAAGGGGCAATAAAACCATCATGTTAAGCTACTGTGACCTCCGCGTCTCTTCCGAGGGGCATTAAAACCGTTTTGTTAAGCTACTGTGACCTCCACGTCTGTTCCGAGGGGCATTAAAATCATCTTGTTAAGCTACTGTGACCTCCACGTCTCTTCCGAGGGGCATTAAAACTGTCTTGTTAAGCTACTGTGACCTCCACGTCTCTTCCGAGGGGCATTAAAACCGTCTTGTTAAGCTACTGTGACCTCCACGTCTCTTCTGAGGGGCATTAAAACCGTCTTGTTAAGCTACTGTGACCTCCACCACTTTTCCAAGGGGCATTAAAACCGTCTTGTTAAGCTTCTGCGACCTCCACCACTTTACCAAGGGGCATTAAAACCGTCTTGTTAAGCTACTGTGACCTCCACGTCTCTTCCGAGGGGCATTAAAAACGTTTTGTTAAGCTACTGTGACCTCCACGTCTCTTCCGAGGGGCATTAAAATCGTGTTGTTAAGCTACTGTGACCTCCACGTCTCTTCCGAGTTGCATTAAAATCGTCTTGTTAAGCTACTGTGAACTCCACGTCTCTTCCGAGGGGCATTAAAACCGTCTTGTTAAGCTACTGTGACCTCCACGTCTCTTCCGAGGGGCATTAAAACCGTCTTGTTAAGCTACTGTGACCTCCACGTCTATTTTGAGGGGCATTAAAGCCGTCTTGTTAAGGTACTATGACCTCCACGTTTCTTCCGAGGGGCATTAAAACCGTCTTGTTAAGCTACTGTGACCTCCACCACTTTTCCAAGGGGCATTAAAACCGTCTTGTTAAGCTTCTGTGACCTCCACCACTTTACCAAGGGGCATTAAAACCGTCTTGTTAAGCTACTGTGACCTCCACGTCTCTTCCGAGGGGCATTAAAACCATTTTGTTAAGCTACTGTGACCACCACATCTCTTCCGAGGGGCATTAGAACCATCTTGTTAAGCTACTGTGACCTCCATGTCTCTTCCGAGGGGCATTATAAACGTCCTGTTAAGCTACTGTGACCTCCACGTCTCTTTCGAGGGGAATTAAATCCGTCTTGTTAAGCTACTGTGACCTCCACCACTTTTCCAAGGGGCATTATAACCATCTTGTTAAGCTAATGTGACCTCCACGTCTCTTCCGAGGGGCATTAAAACCGTCTTGTTAAGCTACTGTGAACACCACGTCTCTTCCGAGGGGCATTAAAACCATCTTGTTAAGCTACTGTGACCGCCACGTCTCTTCCGAGGGGCATTAAAACCGTCTTGTTAAGGTACTGTGACCTCCACATCTCTTTTGAGGGGCATTAAAACCGTCTTGTTAAGCTACTGTGACCACCACTTTTCCAAGGGGCATTAAAACCGTCTTGTTAAGCTACTGGGACGTCCATGTTTCTTCCGAGGGGCATTAAAACTGTCTTGTTAAGCTACTGTGACCTCCACCACTTTTCCGAGGGGCATTAAAACCGTCTTGTTAAGCTTCTGCGACCTCCACCACTTTACCAAGGGGCATTAAAACCGTCTTGTTAAGCTGCTGTGACCTCCAAGTCTATTCCGAGGGGCATTAAAACCGTTTTGCTAAGCTACTGTGACCTCCATGTCTCTTCGAAAGGGCATTAAAACCGTCTTGTTAAGCTACATTGACCTCCACGTCTCTTCCGAGGGGCAGTAAAACCGGCTTGTTAAGCTACTGTGACCTCCACGTCTTTTTTGAGGCGCATTAAAGCCGTCTTGTTAAGCTACTGTGACCACCACTTTTCCAAGGGGCATTAAAACCGTCTTGTTGAGCTACTGGGACCTCCACGTCTCTTCCGAGGGGCATTAAAAATGTCTTGTTAAGCTACTGTGACCTCCACGTCTCTTCTGAGGGGCATTAAAACCGTCTTGATAAGCTACTGTGACCTCCACGACTTTTCCAAGGGGCATTAAAACCGTCTTGTTAAGCTTTTGCGACCTCCACCACTTTACCAAGGGGCAATAAAACCATCATGTTAAGCTACTGTGACCTCCGCGTCTCTTCCGAGGGGCATTAAAACCGTTTTGTTAAGCTACTGTGACCTCCACGTCTGTTCCGAGGGGCATTAAAATCATCTTGTTAAGCTACTGTGACCTCCACGTCTCTTCCGAGGGGCATTAAAACTGTCTTGTTAAGCTACTGTGACCTCCACGTCTCTTCCGAGGGGCATTAAAACCGTCTTGTTAAGCTACTGTGACCTCCACGTCTCTTCTGAGGGGCATTAAAACCGTCTTGTTAAGCTACTGTGACCTCCACCACTTTTCCAAGGGGCATTAAAACCGTCTTGTTAAGCTTCTGCGACCTCCACCACTTTACCAAGGGGCATTAAAACCGTCTTGTTAAGCTACTGTGACCTCCACGTCTCTTCCGAGGGGCATTAAAACCGTTTTGTTAAGCTACTGTGACCTCCACGTCTCTTCCGAGGGGCATTAAAATCGTGTTGTTAAGCTACTGTGACCTCCACGTCTCTTCCGAGGGGCATTAAAATCGTCTTGTTAAGCTACTGTGAACTCCACGTCTCTTCCGAGGGGCATTAAAACCGTCTTGTTAAGCTACTGTGACCTCCACGTCTCTTCCGAGGGGCATTAAAACCGTCTTGTTAAGCTACTGTGACCTCCACGTCTATTTTGAGGGGCATTAAAGCCGTCTTGTTAAGGTACTATGACCTCCACGTTTCTTCCGAGGGGCATTAAAACCGTCTTGTTAAGCTACTGTGACCTCCACGTCTCTTCCAAGGGGCATTAAAACCATCTTGTTAAACTGCTATGACCTCCACGTCTCTTCTGAGGGGCATTAAAACCATCTTGTTAAGCTACTGTGACCTCCACCACTTTTCCAAGGGGCATTAAAACCATCTTGTTAAGCTACTGTGACCGCCACGTCTCTTCCGAGGGGCATTAAAACCGTCTTGTTAAGCTACTGTGACCTCCACGTCTCTTTCGAGGGTCATTAAAACTGTCTGGTTAAGCTACTGTGACCACCACTTTTCCAAGGGGCATTAAAACCATCTTGTTGAGCTACTGGGACCTCCACGTCTCTTCCGAGGGGCATTCAAACCGTCTTGATAAGCTACTGTGACCTCCACGTCTCTTCTGAGGGGCATTAAAAGCGTCTTGTTAAGATACTTTGATCTCCACCACTTTTCCAAGGGGCATTAAAAGCGTCTTTTTAACCTTCTGCGACCTCCACCACTTTACCAAGGGGTATTAAAACCGTCTTGTTAAGCTACTGTGACCTCCACGTCTCTTCTGAGGGGCATTAAAACCGTCTTGTAAAGCTACTGTGACCTCCACATCTCTTCCGAGGGGCATTAAAACCGTCTTGTTAAGCTACTGTGACCTCCACCACTTTACCACGGGGCATTAAAACCATCTTGTTAAGCTACTGTGACCTCCACGTCTCTTCCAAGGGGCATTAAAACCGTCTTGTTAAGCTACTGTGACCTGCACGTCTCTTCCGAGGGGCATTAACACCGTCCTGTTAAGCTACTGTGACCTCCACGTCTCTTTTGAGGGGCATTAAAGCCATCTTGTTAAGCTACTGTGACCTCCCCGTCTCCTCCGAGGGGCATTAAACCGTCTTGTTAAGCTACTGTGACCTCCACCACTTTACCAAGGGGCATTAAAACCTTCTTGTTAAGCTACTGTGACCTCCACGTCTCTTCCGAGGGGCATTAAAACCATTTTGTTAAGCTACTTTGACCTCCACGTCTCTTCCGAGGGGCATTCAAACCGTCTTGTTAAGCTACTGTGACCTCCACGTCTCTTCCGAGGGGCCTTAAAACCGTCTTGTTAAGCTACTGTGACCTCCACGTCTCTTCCGAGGGGCATTAAAACCGTCCTGTTAAGCTACTGTGACCTCCACGTCTCTTTCGAGGGGAATTAAAACCGTCTTGTTAAGCTACTGTGACCTCCACCACTTTTCCAAGGGGCATTAAAACCATCTTGTTAAGCTAATGTGACCTCCACGTCTCTTCCGAGGGGCATTAAAACCGTCTTGTTAAGCTACTGTGACCGCCACGTCTCTTCCGAGGGGCATTAAAACCGTCTTGATAAGCTAATGTGACCTCCACGTCTCTTTCGAGCGGCATTAAAACCGTCTTGTTAAGCTACTGTGAACACCACTTTTCCAATTGGCATTAAAACCGTCTTGTTAAGCTACTGGGACCTCCACGTTTCTTCCGAGGGGCATTAAAACTGTCTTGTTAAGCTCCTGTTACCTCCACCACTTTTCCGAGGGCATTAAAACCGTCTTGTTAAGCTTCTGCGACCTCCACCACTTTACCAAGGGTCATTAAAACCGTCTTGTTAAGCTACTGTGACCTCCACGTCTCTTCCGAGGGGCATTAAAACCGTCTTGTTAAGCTACTGTGAGCTCCACATCTCTTCCGAGGGGCATTAAAACCGTCTTGTTAAGCTACTGTGACCTCCACATCTCTTCCGAGGGGCATTAAAAGCGTCTTGTTAAGCTACTGTGACCTCCACGTCTCTTCCAAGGGGCATTAAAACCGTCCTGTTAAGTTACTGTGACCTCCACGTCTCTTTCGAGGGGAATTAAAACTGTCTTGTTAAGCTACTGTGAACTCCACCACTTTTCCAAGGGGCATTAAAACCATCTTGTTAAGCTACTGTGACCTCCACGTCTCTTCCGAGGGGCATTAAAACCGTCTTGTTAAGCTACTGTGACCTCCACATCTCTTCCGAGGGGCATTAAAAACGTCTTGTTAAGCTACTGTGACTTCCACGTCTCTTCTTAGGGGCATTAAAACCGTCTTGTTAAGCTAGTGTGACCTCCACGTCTCTTCCAAGGGGCATTAAAACCATCTTGTTAAACTACTGTGACCTCCATGTCTCTTCTGAGGGGCATTAAAACCATCTTGTTAAGCTACTGTGTCCTCCACGTCTCTTTCGAGGGGAATTAAAACCGTTTTGTTAAGCTACTGTGACCTCCACCACTTTTCAAAGGGGCATTAAAACCATCTTTTTAAGCTACTGTGACCTCCACGTCTCTTCCGAGGGGCATTAAAACCGTCTTGTTAAGCTACTGTGACCTCCACGTCTCTTCCGAGGGGCATTAAAACCGTCCTGTTAAGCTACTTTGACCTACACGTCTCTTTCGAGGGGAATTAAACCGTCTTGTTAAGCTACTGTGACCTCCACCACTTTTCCAAGGGGCATTAAAAACATCTTGTTAAGCTACTATGACCTCCACGTCTCTTCCGAGGGGCATTAAAACCGTCTTGTTAAGCTACTGTGACCTCCACCACTTTTCCAAGGGGCATTAAAACCATCTTGTTAAGCTACTGTGACCTCCACGTCTCTTCCGAGGGGCATTAAAACCGTCTTGTTAAGCTACTGTGACCTCCACGTCTCTTCCGAGGGGCATTAAAACCGTCCTGTTAAGCTACTGTGACCTCCACGTCTCTTTCGAGGGGAATTAAAACCATCTTGTTAAGCTACTGTGACCTCCACCACTTTTCCAAGGGGCATTAAAACCATCTTGTTAAGCTACTGTGACCTCCACGTCTTTTCCCAGGGTCATTAAAATCGTCTTGTTAAGCTGCTGTGACCTCCACGTCTCTTCCGAGGGGCATTAAAACCGTCTTGTTAAGCTACGGTGACCTCCACGTCTCTTCCGAGGGGCATTAAAATCGTCTTGTTAAGCTACTGTGACCTCCACGTCTCTTCCGAGGGGCATTAAAACCGTCTTGTTAAGCTACTGTGACCTCCACGTCTCTTCCGAGGGGCATTAAAACTGTCTTGTTAAGCTACTGTGACCTCCACGTCTATTTTGAGGGGCATTAAAGCCGTCTTGTTAAGCTTCTGTGACCTCCACGTCTCTTCCGAGGGGCATTAAAACCGTTTTGTTAAGCTACTGTGTCCTCCACATCTCTTTCGAGGGGCATTAAAACAGTCTTGTTAAGCTACTGTGACCTCTACTACTTTTCCAAGGCCATTAAAACCGTCTTGTTAAGCTTCTGCGACCTCCACCACTTTACCAAGGGTCATTAAAACCGTCTTGTTAAGCTTCTGTGACCTCCACGTCTCTTCCGAGGGGCATTAAAACCGTCTTGTTAAGCTACTGTGAGCTCCACATCTCTTCCGAGGGGCATTAAAACCGTCTTGTTAAGCTACTGTGACCTCCACCACTTTACCACGGGGCATTAAAACCATCTTGTTAAGCTACTGTGACCTCCACGTCTCTTCCAAGGGGCATTAAAACCGTCTTGTTAAGCTACTGTGACCTCCACGTCTCTTCCGAGGGGCATTAACACCGTACTGTTAAGCTACTGTGACCTCCCCGTCTCCTCCGAGGGGCATTAAACCGTCTTGTTAAGCTACTGTGACCTCCACCACTTTACCAAGGGGCATTAAAACCTTCTTGTTAAGCTACTGTGACCTCCACGTCTCTTCCGAGGGGCATTAAAACCATTTTGTTAAGCTACTTTGACCTCCACGTCTCTTCCGAGGGGCATTGAAACCGTCTTGTTAAGCTACTGTGACCTCCACGTCTCTTCCGAGGGGCCTTAAAACCGTCTTGTTAAGCTACTGTGACCTCCACGTCTCTTCCAAGGGGCATTAAAACCGTCCTGTTAAGCTACTGTGACCTCCACGTCTCTTTCGAGGGGAATTAAAACCGTCTTGTTGAGCTACTGTGACCTCCACCACTTTTCCAAGGGGCATTAAAACCATCTTGTTAAGCTAATGTGACCTCCACGTCTCTTCCGAGGGGCATTAAAACCGTCTTGTTAAGCTACTGTGACCGCCACGTCTCTTCCGAGGGGCATTAAAACCGTCTTGATAAGCTAATGTGACCTCCACGTCTCTTTCGAGGGGCATTAAAACCGTCTTGTTAAGCTACTGTGAACACCACTTTTCCAAGGGGCATTAAAACCGTCTTGTTAAGCTACTGGGACCTCCACGTTTCTTCCGAGGGGCATTAAAACTGTCTTGTTAAGCTCCTGTTACCTCCACCACTTTTCCGAGGGGCATTAAAACCGTCTTGTTAAGCTTCTGCGACCTCCACCACTTTACCAAGGGGCATTAAACCGTCTTGTTAAGCTACTGTGACCTCCAAGTCTCTTCCGAGGGGCATTAAAACCGTTTTGCTAAGCTACTGTGACCTCCACGTCTCTTCGGAGGGGCATTAAAACCGTCTTGTTAAGCTACTTTGACCTCCACGTCTCTTCTGAGGGGCAGTAAAACCGTCTTGTTAAGCTACTGTAACCTCCATGTCTCTTCCGAGGGCCATTAAAGCCGTCTTGTTAAGCTACTGTGAGCACCACTTTTCCAAGGGGCATTAAAACCGTCTTTTTGAGCTACTGGGACCTCCATGTGTCTTCCGAGGGGCATTAAAAATGTCTTGTTAAGCTACTGTGACCTCCACGTCTGTTCCGAGGGGCATTAAAATCATCTTGTTAAGCTACTGTGACCTCCACGTCTCTTCCGAGGGGCATTAAAACTGTTTTGTTAAGCTACTGTGACCTCCACGTCTGTTCCGAGGGGCATTAAAATCATCTTGTTAAGCTACTGTGACCTCCACGTCTCTTCCGAGGGGCATTAAAACTGTCTTGTTAAGCTACTGTGACCTCCACGTCTCTTCCGATGGGCATTAAAACCGTCTTGTTAAGCTACTGTGACGTCCACGTCTCTTCTGAGGAGCATTAAAACCATCTTGTTAAGCTACTGTGACCTCCACCACTTTTCCAAGGGGCATTAAAACCGTCTTGTTAAGCTTCTGCGATCTCCACCACTTTACCAAGGGGCATTAAAACCGTCTTGTTAAGCTACTGTGACCTCCATGTCTCTTTCGAGGGGAATTAAAACCATCTTGTTTAGCTACTGTGACCTCCACCTCTTTTCCAAGTGGCATTTAAACCATCTTGTTAAGCTACTGTAACCTCCACGTCTCTTCCGAGGGGCATTAAAACCGTCTTGTTAAGCTACTGTGTCCTCCACATCTCTTTCGAGCGGCATTATAACAGTCTTGTTAAGCTACTGTGACCTCTACCACTTTTCCAAGGGGCATTAAAAGCGTCTTGTTAAGCTTCTGCGACCTCCACCACTTTACCAAGGGGCATTAAAACCGTCTTGTTAAGCTACTGTGTCCTCCACGTCTCTTTCGAGGGGAATTAAAACCGTCTTGTTAAGCTACTGTGACTTCCACCACTTTTCCAAGGGGCATTAAATCCATCTTGTTAAGCTACTGTGACCTCCACGTCTCTTCCGAGGGGCATTAAAACTGTCTTGTTAAGCTACTGTGACCTCCACGTCTCTTTCGAGTGGAATTAAAACCGTCTTGTTAAGCTACTGTGACCTCTACCACTTTTCCAAGGGCCTTAAAACCGTCTTGTTAAGCTTCTGCGACCTCCATCACTTTACCAAGGGGCATTAAAACCGTCTTGTTAAGCTACTGTGACCTCCACATCTCTTCCGAGGGGCATTAAAACCGTCTTGTTAAGCTACTGTGAGCTCCACATCTCTTCCGAGGGGCATTAAAACCGTCTTGTTAAGCTACTGTGACCTCCACGTCTCTTCCGAGGGGCATTAAAAGCGTCTTGTTGAGCTACTGTGACCTCCACGTCTCTTTCAAGGGGCATTAAAACCATGTTTTTAAACTACTGTGACCTCCACGTCTCTTCTGAGGGGCATTAAAACCATCTTTTAAGCTACTGTGTCCTCCACGTCTCATTTGAGGGGAATTAAAACCGTCTTGTTAAGCTACTGTGACCTCCACCACATATCCAAGGGGCATTAAAACCGTCTTGTTAAGCTTCTGCGACCTCCACCACTTTACCAAGGGGCATTAAAACCGTCTTTTAAGCTTCTGTGACCTCCACGTCTCTTCCGAGGGGCATTAAAACCGTCCTGTTAAGCTACTGTGACCTCCACGTCTCTTTCGAGGGGCATTAACACCGTCTTGTTAAGCTACTGTGACCTCCACCACTTTTCCAAGGGGCATTAAAACCATCTTGTTAAGCTACTGTGACCTCCACGTCTCTTCCGAGGGGCATTAAAATCATCTTGTTAAGCTACTGTGACCTCTACCACTTTTCCAAGGGCATTAAAACCGTCTTGTTAAGCTTCTGCGACCTCCACCACTTTACCAAGGGTCATTAAAACCGTCTTGTTAAGCTACTGTGACCTCCACGTCTCTTCCGAGGGGCATTAAAACCGTCTTGTTAAGCTACTGTGAGCTCCACATCTCTTCCGAGGGGCATTAAAACCGTTTTCTTAAGCTACTGTGACCTCAACATCTCTTCCGAGGGGCATTAAAAGCGTCTTGTTAAGCTACTGTGACCTCCACGTCTCTTCCAAGGGGCATTAAAACCGTCCTGTTAAGTTACTGTGACCTCCACGTCTCTTTCGAGGGGAATTAAAACTGTCTTGTTAAGCTACTGTGAACTCCACCACTTTTCCAAGTGGCATTAAAACCATCTTGTTAAGCTACTGTGACCTCCACGTCTCTTCCGAGGGGCATTAAAACCGTCTTGTTAAGCTACTGTGACCTCCACATCTCTTCCGAGGGGCATTAAAACCGTCTTGTTAAGCTACTGTGACCTCCACGTCTCTTCCGAGGGGCATTAAAACCGTCCAGTTAAGCTACTGTGACCTCCACGTCTCTTTCGAGGGGCATTAAAACCGTCTTGTTAAGCTACTGTGACCTCCACCACTTTTCCAAGGGGCATTAAAACCATCTTGTTAAGCTACTGTGACCTCCACGTCTCTTCCGAGGGGCATTAAAATCATCTTGTTAAGCTACTGTGACCTCTACCACTTTTCCAAGGGCATTAAAACCGTCTTGTTAAGCTTCTGCGACCTCCACCACTTTACCAAGGGTCACTAAAACCGTCTTGTTAAGCTACTGTGACCTCCACGTCTCTTCCGAGGGGCATTAAAACCGTCTTGTTAAGCTACTGTGAGCTCCACATCTCTTCCGAGGGGCATTAAAACCGTCTTCTTAAGCTACTGTGACCTCCACATCTCTTCCGAGGGGCATTAAAAGCGTCTTGTTAAGCTACTGTGACCTCAACGTCTCTTCCAAGGGGCATTAAAACCGTCCTGTTAAGTTACTGTGACCTCCACGTCTCTTTCGAGGGGAATTAAAACTGTCTTGTTAAGCTACTGTGAACTCCACCACTTTTCCAAGTGGCATTAAAACCATTTTGTTAAGCTACTGTGACCTCCACGTCTCTTCCGAGGGGCATTAAAACCGTCTTGTTAAGCTACTGTGACCACCACATCTCTTCCGAGGGGCATTAAAACCGTCTTGTTAAGCTACTGTGACCTCCACGTCTCTTCCAAGGGGCATTAAAACCATCTTGTTAAACTACTGTGACCTCCATGTCTCTTCTGAGGGGCATTAATACAATCTTGTTAAGCTACTGTGTCCTCCACGTCTCTTTCGAGGGGAATTAAAACCGTCTTGTTAAGCTACTGTGACCTCCACCACTTTTCAAAGGGGCATTAAAACCATCTTTTTAAGCTACTGTGACCTCCACGTCTCTTCCGAGGGGCATTAAAACCGTCTTGTTAAGCTACTGTGACCTCCACGTCTCTTCCGAGGGGCATTAAAACCGTCCTGTTAAGCTACTGTGACCTCCACGTCTCTTTCGAGGGGAATTAAACCGTCTTGTTAAGCTACTGTGACCTCCACCACTTTTCCAAGGGCATTAAAAACATCTTGTTAAGCTACTATGACCTCCACGTCTCTTCCGAGGGGCATTAAAACCGTCTTGTTAAGCTACTGTGACCTCCACCACTTTTCCAAGGGGCATTAAAACCATCTTGTTAAGCTACTGTGACCTCCACGTCTCTTCCGAGGGGCATTAAAACCGTCTTGTTAAGCTACTGTGACCTCCACGTCTCTTCCGAGGGGCATTAAAACCGTCCTGTTAAGCTACTGTGACCTCCACGTCTCTTTCGAGGGGAATTAAAACCATCTTGTTAAGCTACTGTGACCTCCACCACTTTTCCAAGGGGCATTAAAACCATCTTGTTAAGCTACTGTGACCTCCACGTCTTTTCCCAGGGTCATTAAAATCGTCTTGTTAAGCTACTGTGACCTCCACGTCTCTTCCGAGGGGCATTAAAACCGTCTTGTTAAGCTACTGTGACGTCCACGTCTCTTCCGAGGGGCATTAAAATCGTCTTGTTAAGCTACTGTGACCTCCACGTCTCTTCCGAGGGGCATTAAAACCGTCTTGTTAAGCTACTGTGACCTCCACGTCTCTTCCGAGGGGCATTAAAACTGTCTTGTTAAGCTACTGTGACCTCCACGTCTATTTTGAGGGGCATTAAAGCCGTCTTGTTAAGCTACTGTGACCTCCACGTCTCTTCCGAGGGGCATTAAAACTGTTTTGTTAAGCTACTGTGTCCTCCACATCTCTTTCGAGGGGCATTAAAACAGTCTTGTTAAGCTACTGTGACCTCTACCACTTTTCCAAGGGCATTAAAACCGTCTTGTTAAGCTTCTGCGACTTCCACCACTTTACCAAGGGTCATTAAAACCGTCTTGTTAAGCTTCTGTGACCTCCACGTCTCTTCCGAGGGGCATTAAAACCGTCTTGTTAAGCTACTGTGAGCTCCACATCTCTTCCGAGGGGCATTAAAACCGTCTTGTTAAGCTACTGTGACCTCCACATCTCTTCCGAGGGGCATTAAAAGCGTCTTGTTAAGCTACTGTGACCTCCACGTCTCTTTCGAGGGGAATTAAAACTGTCTTGTTAAGCTACTGTGAACTCCACCACTTTTCCAAGGGGCATTAAAACCATCTTGTTAAGCTACTGTGACCTCCACGTCTCTTCCGAGGGGCATTAAAACCGTCTTGTTAAGCTACTGTGACCTCCACATCTCTTCCGAGGGGCATTAAAACCATCTTGTTAAACTACTGTGACCTCCATGTCTCTTCTGAGGGGCATTAAAACCATCTTGTTAAGCTACTGTGTCCTCCACGTCTCTTTCGAGGGGAATTAAAACCGTCTTGTTAATCTACTGTGACCTCCACCACTTTTCAAAGGGGCATTAAAACCATCTTGTTAAGCTACTGTGACCTCCACGTCTCTTCCGAGGGGCATTAAAACCGTCTTGTTAAGCTACTGTGACCTCCACGTCTCTTCCAAGGGGCATTAAAACCGTCCTGTTAAGCTACTGTGACCTCCACGTCTCTTTCGAGGGGAATTAAACCGTCTTGTTAAGCTACTGTGACCTCTACCTCTTTTCCAAGGGGCATTAAAACCATCTTGTTAAGCTACTGTGACCTCCACGTCTCTTCCGAGGGGCATTAAAACTGTCTTGTTAAGCTACTGTGACCTCCACCACTTTTCCAAGGGGCATTAAAACCATCTTGTTAAGCTACTGTGACCTCCACGTCTTTTCCGAGGGGCATTAAAATCGTCTTGTTAAGCTACTGTGACCTCCACGTCTCTTCCGAGGGGCATTAAAACCGTCCTGTTAAGCTACTGTGACCTCCACGTCTCTTTCGAGGGGAATTAAAACCGTCTTTTTAAGCTACTGTGACCTCCACCACTTTTCCAAGGGGCATTAAAACCATCTTGTTAAGCTACTGTGACCTCCACGTCTCTTCCCAGGGGCATTAAAATCGTCTTGGTAAGCTACTGTGACCTCCACGTCTCTTCCGAGGGGCATTAAAACCGTCTTGTTAAGCTACTGTGACCTCCACATCTCTTCCGAGGGGCATTAAAACCGTCTTGTTAAGCTACTGTGACCTCCACCACTTTACCAAGGGGCATTAAAACCTTCTTGTTAAGCTACTGTGACCTCCACTTCTCTTCCGAGGGGCATTAAAACCATTTTGTTAAGCTACTTTGACCTCCACGTCTCTTCCGAGGGGCATTCAAACCGTCTTGTTAAGCTACTGTGACCTCCACGTCTCTTCCGAGGGGCCTTAAAACCGTCTTGTTAAGCTACTGTGACCTCCACGTCTCTTCCGAGGGGCATTAAAACCGTCTTTTTAAGCTACTGTGACCTCCACATCTCTTCCGAGGGGCATTAAAACCGTCTTGTTAAGCTACTGTGACCTCCACGTCTCTTCCAAGGGGCATTAAAACCATCTTGTTAAACTACTGTGACCTCCATGTCTCTTCTGAGGGGCATTAATACCATCTTGTTAAGCTACTGTGTCCTCCACGTCTCTTTCGAGGGGAATTAAAACCGTCTTGTTAAGCTACTGTGACCTCCACCACTTTTCAAAGGGGCATTAAAACCATCTTTTTAAGCTACTGTGACGTCCACGTCTCTTCCGAGGGGCATTAAAATCGTCTTGTTAAGCTACTGTGACCTCCACGTCTCTTCCGAGGGGCATTAAAACCGTCTTGTTAAGCTACTGTGACCTCCACGTCTCTTCCGAGGGGCATTAAAACTGTCTTGTTAAGCTACTGTGACCTCCACGTCTATTTTGAGGGGCATTAAAGCCGTCTTGTTAAGCTACTGTGACCTCCACGTCTCTTCCGAGGGGCATTAAAACTGTTTTGTTAAGCTACTGTGTCCTCCACATCTCTTTCGAGGGGCATTAAAACAGTCTTGTTAAGCTACTGTGACCTCTACCACTTTTCCAAGGGCATTAAAACCGTCTTGTTAAGCTTCTGCGACTTCCACCACTTTACCAAGGGTCATTAAAACCGTCTTGTTAAGCTTCTGTGACCTCCACGTCTCTTCCGAGGGGCATTAAAACCGTCTTGTTAAGCTACTGTGA
Source organism: Phyllobates terribilis (assembly GCF_046119375.1). Classification (NCBI taxonomy): domain Eukaryota; kingdom Metazoa; phylum Chordata; class Amphibia; order Anura; family Dendrobatidae; genus Phyllobates; species Phyllobates terribilis. Next base: position 774,508,364 of record NW_027362761.1, on the reverse strand, counting down.
GCTCCACATCTCTTCCGAGGGGCATTAAAACCGTCTTGTTAAGCTACTGTGACCTCCACATCTCTTCCGAGGGGCATTAAAAGCGTCTTGTTAAGCTACTGTGACCTCCACGTCTCTTTCGAGGGGAATTAAAACTGTCTTGTTAAGCTACTGTGAACTCCACCACTTTTCCAAGGGGCATTAAAACCATCTTGTTAAGCTACTGTGACCTCCACGTCTCTTCCGAGGGGCATTAAAACCGTCTTGTTAAGCTACTGTGACCTCCACATCTCTTCCGAGGGGCATTAAAACCATCTTGTTAAACTACTGTGACCTCCATGTCTCTTCTGAGGGGCATTAAAACCATCTTGTTAAGCTACTGTGTCCTCCACGTCTCTTTCGAGGGGAATTAAAACCGTCTTGTTAATCTACTGTGACCTCCACCACTTTTCAAAGGGGCATTAAAACCATCTTGTTAAGCTACTGTGACCTCCACGTCTCTTCCGAGGGGCATTAAAACCGTCTTGTTAAGCTACTGTGACCTCCACGTCTCTTCCAAGGGGCATTAAAACCGTCCTGTTAAGCTACTGTGACCTCCACGTCTCTTTCGAGGGGAATTAAACCGTCTTGTTAAGCTACTGTGACCTCTACCTCTTTTCCAAGGGGCATTAAAACCATCTTGTTAAGCTACTGTGACCTCCACGTCTCTTCCGAGGGGCATTAAAACTGTCTTGTTAAGCTACTGTGACCTCCACCACTTTTCCAAGGGGCATTAAAACCATCTTGTTAAGCTACTGTGACCTCCACGTCTTTTCCGAGGGGCATTAAAATCGTCTTGTTAAGCTACTGTGACCTCCACGTCTCTTCCGAGGGGCATTAAAACCGTCCTGTTAAGCTACTGTGACCTCCACGTCTCTTTCGAGGGGAATTAAAACCGTCTTTTTAAGCTACTGTGACCTCCACCACTTTTCCAAGGGGCATTAAAACCATCTTGTTAAGCTACTGTGACCTCCACGTCTCTTCCCAGGGGCATTAAAATCGTCTTGGTAAGCTACTGTGACCTCCACGTCTCTTCCGAGGGGCATTAAAACCGTCTTGTTAAGCTACTGTGACCTCCACATCTCTTCCGAGGGGCATTAAAACCGTCTTGTTAAGCTACTGTGACCTCCACCACTTTACCAAGGGGCATTAAAACCTTCTTGTTAAGCTACTGTGACCTCCACTTCTCTTCCGAGGGGCATTAAAACCATTTTGTTAAGCTACTTTGACCTCCACGTCTCTTCCGAGGGGCATTCAAACCGTCTTGTTAAGCTACTGTGACCTCCACGTCTCTTCCGAGGGGCCTTAAAACCGTCTTGTTAAGCTACTGTGACCTCCACGTCTCTTCCGAGGGGCATTAAAACCGTCTTTTTAAGCTACTGTGACCTCCACATCTCTTCCGAGGGGCATTAAAACCGTCTTGTTAAGCTACTGTGACCTCCACGTCTCTTCCAAGGGGCATTAAAACCATCTTGTTAAACTACTGTGACCTCCATGTCTCTTCTGAGGGGCATTAATACCATCTTGTTAAGCTACTGTGTCCTCCACGTCTCTTTCGAGGGGAATTAAAACCGTCTTGTTAAGCTACTGTGACCTCCACCACTTTTCAAAGGGGCATTAAAACCATCTTTTTAAGCTACTGTGACCTCCACGTCTCTTCCGAGGGGCATTAAAACCGTCTTGTTAAGCTACTGTGACCTCCACGTCTCTTCCGAGGGGCATTAAAACCGTCCTGTTAAGCTACTGTGACCTCCACGTCTCTTTCGAGGGGAATTAAACCGTCTTGTTAAGCTACTGTGACCTCCACCACTTTTCCAAGGGCATTAAAAACATCTTGTTAAGCTACTATGACCTCCACGTCTCTTCCGAGGGGCATTAAAACCGTCTTGTTAAGCTACTGTGACCTCCACCACTTTTCTAAGGGGCATTAAAACCATCTTGTTAAGCTACTGTGACCTCCACGTCTCTTCCGAGGGGCATTAAAACCGTCTTGTTAAGCTTCTGTGACCTCCACGTCTCTTCCGAGGGGCATTAAAACCGTCCTGTTAAGCTACTGTGACCTCCACGTCTCTTTCGAGGGGAATTAAAACCATCTTGTTAAGCTACTGTGACCTCCACCACTTTTCCAAGGGGCATTAAAACCATCTTGTTAAGCTACTGTGACCTCCACGTCTTTTCCCAGGGTCATTAAAATCGTCTTGTTAAGCTACTGTGACCTCCACGTCTCTTCCGAGGGGCATTAAAACCGTCTTGTTAAGCTACTGTGAGCTCCACATCTCTTCCGAGGGGCATTAAAACCGTCTTCTTAAGCTACTGTGACCTCCACATCTCTTCCGAGGGGCATTAAAAGCGTCTTGTTAAGCTACTGTGACCTCCACGTCTCTTCCAAGGGGCATTAAAACCGTCCTGTTAAGTTACTGTGACCTCCACGTCTCTTTCGAGGGGAATTAAAACTGTCTTGTTAAGCTACTGTGAACTCCACCACTTTTCCAAGTGGCATTAAAACCATCTTGTTAAGCTACTGTGACCTCCACGTCTCTTCCGAGGGGCATTAAAACCGTCTTGTTAAGCTACTGTGACCTCCACATCTCTTCCGAGGGGCATTAAAACCGTCTTGTTAAGCTACTGTGACCTCCACGTCTCTTCCGAGGGGCATTAAAACCGTCCTGTTAAGCTACTGTGACCTCCACGTCTCTTTCGAGGGGCATTAAAACCGTCTTGTTAAGCTACTGTGACCTCCACCACTTTTCCAAGGGGCATTAAAACCATCTTGTTAAGCTACTGTGACCTCCACGTCTCTTCCGAGGGGCATTAAAATCATCTTGTTAAGCTACTGTGACCTCTACCACTTTTCCAAGGGCATTAAAACCGTCTTGTTAAGCTTCTGCGACCTCCACCACTTTACCAAGGGTCACTAAAACCGTCTTGTTAAGCTACTGTGACCTCCACGTCTCTTCCGAGGGGCATTAAAACCGTCTTGTTAAGCTACTGTGAGCTCCACATCTCTTCCGAGGGGCATTAAAACCGTCTTCTTAAGCTACTGTGACCTCCACATCTCTTCCGAGGGGCATTAAAAGCGTCTTGTTAAGCTACTGTGACCTCAACGTCTCTTCCAAGGGGCAGTAAAACCGTCCTGTTAAGTTACTGTGACCTCCACGTCTCTTTCGAGGGGAATTAAAACTGTCTTGTTAAGCTACTGTGAACTCCACCACTTTTCCAAGTGGCATTAAAACCATCTTGTTAAGCTACTGTGACCTCCACGTCTCTTCCGAGGGGCATTAAAACCGTCTTGTTAAGCTACTGTGACCACCACATCTCTTCCGAGGGGCATTAAAACCGTCTTGTTAAGCTACTGTGACCTCCACGTCTCTTCCAAGGGGCATTAAAACCATCTTGTTAAACTACTGTGACCTCCATGTCTCTTCTGAGGGGCATTAATACAATCTTGTTAAGCTACTGTGTCCTCCACGTCTCTTTCGAGGGGAATTAAAACCGTCTTGTTAAGCTACTGTGACCTCCACCACTTTTCAAAGGGGCATTAAAACCATCTTTTTAAGCTACTGTGACCTCCACGTCTCTTCCGAGGGGCATTAAAACCGTCTTGTTAAGCTACTGTGACCTCCACGTCTCTTCCGAGGGGCATTAAAACCGTCCTGTTAAGCTACTGTGACCTCCACGTCTCTTTCGAGGGGAATTAAACCGTCTTGTTAAGCTACTGTGACCTCCACCACTTTTCCAAGGGCATTAAAAACATCTTGTTAAGCTACTATGACCTCCACGTCTCTTCCGAGGGGCATTAAAACCGTCTTGTTAAGCTACTGTGACCTCCACCACTTTTCCGAGGGGCATTAAAACCATCTTGTTAAGCTACTGTGACCTCCACGTCTCTTCCGAGGGGCATTAAAACCGTCTTGTTAAGCTACTGTGACCTCCACGTCTCTTCCGAGGGGCATTAAAACCGTCCTGTTAAGCTACTGTGACCTCCACGTCTCTTTCGAGGGGAATTAAAACCATCTTGTTAAGCTACTGTGACCTCCACCACTTTTCCAAGGGGCATTAAAACCATCTTGTTAAGCTACTGTGACCTCCACGTCTTTTCCCAGGGTCATTAAAATCGTCTTGTTAAGCTACTGTGACCTCCACGTCTCTTCCGAGGGGCATTAAAACCGTCTTGTTAAGCTACTGTGACGTCCACGTCTCTTCCGAGGGGCATTAAAATCGTCTTGTTAAGCTACTGTGACCTCCACGTCTCTTCCGAGGGGCATTAAAACCGTCTTGTTAAGCTACTGTGACCGCCACGTCTCTTCCGAGGGGCATTAAAACTGTCTTGTTAAGCTACTGTGACCTCCACGTCTATTTTGAGGGGCATTAAAGCCGTCTTGTTAAGCTACTGTGACCTCCATGTCTCTTCCGAGGGGCATTAAAACTGTTTTGTTAAGCTACTGTGTCCTCCACATCTCTTTCGAGTGGCATTAAAACAGTCTTGTTAAGCTACTGTGACCTCTACCACTTTTCCAAGGGCATTAAAACCGTCTTGTTAAGCTTCTGCGACTTCCACCACTTTACCAAGGGTCATTAAAACCGTCTTGTTAAGCTTCTGTGACCTCCACGTCTCTTCCGAGGGGCATTAAAACCGTCTTGTTAAGCTACTGTGAGCTCCACATCTCTTCCGAGGGGCATTAAAACCGTCTTGTTAAGCTACTGTGACCTCCACATCTCTTCCGAGGGGCATTAAAAGCGTCTTGTTAAGCTACTGTGACCTCCACGTCTCTTTCGAGGGGAATTAAAACTGTCTTGTTAAGCTACTGTGAACTCCACCACTTTTCCAAGGGGCATTAAAACCGTCTTGTTAAGCTACTGTGACCTCCACGTCTCTTCCGAGGGGCATTAAAACCGTCTTGTTAAGCTACTGTGACCTCCACATCTCTTCCGAGGGGCATTAAAACCATCTTGTTAAACTACTGTGACCTCCATGTCTCTTCTGAGGGGCATTAAAACCATCTTGTTAAGCTACTGTGTCCTCCACGTCTCTTTCGAGGGGAATTAAAACCGTCTTGTTAATCTACTGTGACCTCCACCACTTTTCAAAGGGGCATTAAAACCATCTTGTTAAGCTACTGTGACCTCCACGTCTCTTCCGAGGGGCATTAAAACCGTCTTGTTAAGCTACTGTGACCTCCACGTCTCTTCCAAGGGGCATTAAAACCGTCCTGTTAAGCTACTGTGACCTCCACGTCTCTTTCGAGGGGAATTAAACCGTCTTGTTAAGCTACTGTGACCTCTACCTCTTTTCCAAGGGGCATTAAAACCATCTTGTTAAGCTACTGTGACCTCCACGTCTCTTCCGAGGGGCATTAAAACTGTCTTGTTAAGCTACTGTGACCTCCACCACTTTTCCAAGGGGCATTAAAACCATCTTGTTAAGCTACTGTGACCTCCACGTCTTTTCCGAGGGGCATTAAAACCGTCTTGTTAAGCTACTGTGACCTCCACGTCTCTTCCGAGGGGCATTAAAACCGTCCTGTTAAGCTACTGTGACCTCCACGTCTCTTTCGAGGGGAATTAAAACCGTCTTTTTAAGCTACTGTGACCTCCACCACTTTTCCAAGGGGCATTAAAACCATCTTGTTAAGCTACTGTGACCTCCACGTCTCTTCCCAGGGGCATTAAAATCGTCTTGGTAAGCTACTGTGACCTCCACGTCTCTTCCGAGGGGCATTAAAACCGTCTTGTTAAGCTACTGTGACCTCCACATCTCTTCCGAGGGGCATTAAAACCGTCTTGTTAAGCTACTGTGACCTCCACCACTTTACCAAGGGGCATTAAAACCTTCTTGTTAAGCTACTGTGACCTCCACTTCTCTTCCGAGGGGCATTAAAACCATTTTGTTAAGCTACTTTGACCTCCACGTCTCTTCCGAGGGGCATTCAAACCGTCTTGTTAAGCTACTGTGACCTCCACGTCTCTTCCGAGGGGCCTTAAAACCATCTTGTTAAGCTACTGTGACCTCCACGTCTCTTCCGAGGGGCATTAAAACCGTCTTGTTAAGCTACTGTGACCTCCACATCTCTTCCGAGGGGCATTAAAACCGTCTTGTTAAGCTACTGTGACCTCCACGTCTCTTCCAAGGGGCATTAAAACCATCTTGTTAAACTACTGTGACCTCCATGTCTCTTCTGAGGGGCATTAATACCATCTTGTTAAGCTACTGTGTCCTCCACGTCTCTTTCGAGGGGAATTAAAACCGTCTTGTTAAGCTACTGTGACCTCCACCACTTTTCAAAGGGGCATTAAAACCATCTTTTTAAGCTACTGTGACCTCCACGTCTCTTCCGAGGGGCATTAAAACCGTCTTGTTAAGCTACTGTGACCTCCACGTCTCTTCCGAGGGGCATTAAAACCGTCCTGTTAAGCTACTGTGACCTCCACGTCTCTTTCGAGGGGAATTAAACCGTCTTGTTAAGCTACTGTGACCTCCACCACTTTTCCAAGGGCATTAAAAACATCTTGTTAAGCTACTATGACCTCCACGTCTCTTCCGAGGGGCATTAAAACCGTCTTGTTAAGCTACTGTGACCTCCACCACTTTTCCAAGGGGCATTAAAACCATCTTGTTAAGCTACTGTGACCTCCACGTCTCTTCCGAGGGGCATTAAAACCGTCTTGTTAAGCTACTGTGACCTCCACGTCTCTTCCGAGGGGCAATAAAACCGTCCTGTTAAGCTACTGTGACCTCCACGTCTCTTTCGAGGGGAATTAAAACCATCTTGTTAAGCTACTGTGACCTCCACCACTTTTCCAAGGGGCATTAAAACCATCTTGTTAAGCTACTGTGACCTCCACGTCTTTTCCCAGGGTCATTAAAATCGTCTTGTTAAGCTACTGTGACCTCCACGTCTCTTCCGAGGGGCATTAAAACCGTCTTGTTAAGCTACTGTGAGCTCCACATCTCTTCCGAGGGGCATTAAAACCGTCTTCTTAAGCTACTGTGACCTCCACATCTCTTCCGAGGGGCATTAAAAGCGTCTTGTTAAGCTACTGTGACCTCCACGTCTCTTCCAAGGGGCATTAAAACCGTCCTGTTAAGTTACTGTGACCTCCACGTCTCTTTCGAGGGGAATTAAAACTGTCTTGTTAAGCTACTGTGAACTCCACCACTTTTCCAAGTGGCATTAAAACCATCTTGTTAAGCTACTGTGACCTCCACGTCTCTTCCGAGGGGCATTAAAACCGTCTTGTTAAGCTACTGTGACCTCCACATCTCTTCCGAGGGGCATTAAAACCGTCTTGTTAAGCTACTGTGACCTCCACGTCTCTTCCGAGGGGCATTAAAACCGTCCTGTTAAGCTACTGTGACCTCCACGTCTCTTTCGAGGGGCATTAAAACCGTCTTGTTAAGCTACTGTGACCTCCACCACTTTTCCAAGGGGCATTAAAACCATCTTGTTAAGCTACTGTGACCTCCACGTCTCTTCCGAGGGGCATTAAAATCATCTTGTTAAGCTACTGTGACCTCTACCACTTTTCCAAGGGCATTAAAACCGTCTTGTTAAGCTTCTGCGACCTCCACCACTTTACCAAGGGTCACTAAAACCGTCTTGTTAAGCTACTGTGACCTCCACGTCTCTTCCGAGGGGCATTAAAACCGTCTTGTTAAGCTACTGTGAGCTCCACATCTCTTCCGAGGGGCATTAAAACCGTCTTCTTAAGCTACTGTGACCTCCACATCTCTTCCGAGGGGCATTAAAAGCTTCTTGTTAAGCTACTGTGACCTCAACGTCTCTTCCAAGGGGCATTAAAACCGTCCTGTTAAGTTACTGTGACCTCCACGTCTCTTTCGAGGGGAATTAAAACTGTCTTGTTAAGCTACTGTGAACTCCACCACTTTTCCAAGTGGCATTAAAACCATCTTGTTAAGCTACTGTGACCTCCACGTCTCTTCCGAGGGGCATTAAAACCGTCTTGTTAAGCTACTGTGACCTCCACCACTTTACCAAGGGGCATTAAAACCTTTTTGTTAAGCTACTGTGACCTCCACGTCTCTTCCGAGGGGCATTAAAACCATTTTGTTAAGCTACTTTGACCTCCACGTCTCTTCCGAGGGGCATTCAAACCGTCTTGTTAAGCTACTGTGACCTCCACGTCTCTTCCGAGGGGCCTTAAAACCGTCTTGTTAAGCTACTGTGACCTCCACGTCTCTTCCGAGGGGCATTAAAACCGTCTTCTTAAGCTACTGTGACCTCCACATCTCTTCCGAGGGGCATTAAAAGCGTCTTGTTAAGCTACTGTGACCTCAACGTCTCTTCCAAGGGGCATTAAAACCGTCCTGTTAAGTTACTGTGACCTCCACGTCTCTTTCGAGGGGAATTAAAACTGTCTTGTTAAGCTACTGTGAACTCCACCACTTTTCCAAGTGGCATTAAAACCATCTTGTTAAGCTACTGTGACCTCCACGTCTCTTCCGAGGGGCATTAAAACCGTCTTGTTAAGCTACTGTGACCTCCACGTCTCTTCCGAGGGGCATTAAAACCGTCCTGTTAAGCTACTGTGACCTCCACGTCTCTTTCGAGGAGAATTAAACCGTCTTGTTAAGCTACTGTGACCTCCACCACTTTTCCAAGGGCATTAAAAACATCTTGTTAAGCTACTATGACCTCCACGTCTCTTCCGAGGGGCATTAAAACCATCTTGTTAAGCTACTGTGACCTCCACCACTTTTCCAAGGGGCATTATAACCATCTTGTTAAGCTAATGTGACCTCCACGTCTCTTCCGAGGGGCATTAAAACCGTCTTGTTAAGCTACTGTGAACACCACGTCTCTTCCGAGGGGCATTAAAACCATCTTGTTAAGCTACTGTGACCGCCACGTCTCTTCCGAGGGGCATTAAAACCGTCTTGTTAAGGTACTGTGACCTCCACATCTCTTTTGAGGGGCATTAAAACCGTCTTGTTAAGCTACTGTGACCACCACTTTTCCAAGGGGCATTAAAACCGTCTTGTTAAGCTACTGGGACGTCCATGTTTCTTCCGAGGGGCATTAAAACTGTCTTGTTAAGCTACTGTGACCTCCACCACTTTTCCGAGGGGCATTAAAACCGTCTTGTTAAGCTTCTGCGACCTCCACCACTTTACCAAGGGGCATTAAAACCGTCTTGTTAAGCTGCTGTGACCTCCAAGTCTTTTCCGAGGGGCATTAAAACCGTTTTGCTAAGCTACTGTGACCTCCATGTCTCTTCGGAAGGGCATTAAAACCGTCTTGTTAAGCTACATTGACCTCCACGTCTCTTCCGAGGGGCAGTAAAACCGGCTTGTTAAGCTACTGTGACCTCCACGTCTTTTTTGAGGCGCATTAAAGCCGTCTTGTTAAGCTACTGTGACCACCACTTTTCCAAGGGGCATTAAAACCGTCTTGTTGAGCTACTGGGACCTCCACGTCTCTTCCGAGGGGCATTAAAAATGTCTTGTTAAGCTACTGTGACCTCCACGTCTCTTCTGAGGGGCATTAAAACCGTCTTGATAAGCTACTGTGACCTCCACCACTTTTCCAAGGGGCATTAAAACCGTCTTGTTAAGCTTTTGCGACCTCCACCACTTTACCAAGGGGCAATAAAACCATCATGTTAAGCTACTGTGACCTCCGCGTCTCTTCCGAGGGGCATTAAAACCGTTTTGTTAAGCTACTGTGACCTCCACGTCTGTTCCGAGGGGCATTAAAATCATCTTGTTAAGCTACTGTGACCTCCACGTCTCTTCCGAGGGGCATTAAAACTGTCTTGTTAAGCTACTGTGACCTCCACGTCTCTTCCGAGGGGCATTAAAACCGTCTTGTTAAGCTACTGTGACCTCCACGTCTCTTCTGAGGGGCATTAAAACCGTCTTGTTAAGCTACTGTGACCTCCACCACTTTTCCAAGGGGCATTAAAACCGTCTTGTTAAGCTTCTGCGACCTCCACCACTTTACCAAGGGGCATTAAAACCGTCTTGTTAAGCTACTGTGACCTCCACGTCTCTTCCGAGGGGCATTAAAACCGTTTTGTTAAGCTACTGTGACCTCCACGTCTCTTCCGAGGGGCATTAAAATCGTGTTGTTAAGCTACTGTGACCTCCACGTCTCTTCCGAGGGGCATTAAAATCGTCTTGTTAAGCTACTGTGAACTCCACGTCTCTTCCGAGGGGCATTAAAACCGTCTTGTTAAGCTACTGTGACCTCCACGTCTCTTCCGAGGGGCATTAAAACCGTCTTGTTAAGCTACTGTGACCTCCACGTCTATTTTGAGGGGCATTAAAGCCGTCTTGTTAAGGTACTATGACCTCCACGTTTCTTCCGAGGGGCATTAAAACCGTCTTGTTAAGCTACTGTGACCTCCACCACTTTTCCAAGGGGCATTAAAACCGTCTTGTTAAGCTACTGTGACCTCCACCACTTTTCCAAGGGGCATTATAACCATCTTGTTAAGCTAATGTGACCTCCACGTCTCTTCCGAGGGGCATTAAAACCGTCTTGTTAAGCTACTGTGAACACCACGTCTATTCCGAGGGGCATTAAAACCATCTTGTTAAGCTACTGTGACCGCCACGTCTCTTCCGAGGGGCATTAAAACCATCTTGTTAAGGTACTGTGACCTCCACATCTCTTTTGAGGGGCATTAAAACCGTCTTGTTAAGCTACTGTGACCACCACTTTTCCAAGGGGCATTAAAACCGTCTTGTTAAGCTACTGGGACGTCCATGTTTCTTCCGAGGGGCATTAAAACTGTCTTGTTAAGCTACTGTGACCTCCACCACTTTTCCGAGGGGCATTAAAACCGTCTTGTTAAGCTTCTGCGACCTCCACCACTTTACCAAGGGGCATTAAAACCGTCTTGTTAAGCTGCTGTGACCTCCAAGTCTATTCCGAGGGGCATTAAAACCGTTTTGCTAAGCTACTGTGACCTCCATGTCTCTTCGGAAGGGCATTAAAACCGTCTTGTTAAGCTACATTGACCTCCACGTCTCTTCCGAGGGGCAGTAAAACCGGCTTGTTAAGCTACTGTGACCTCCACGTCTTTTTTGAGGCGCATTAAAGCCGTCTTGTTAAGCTACTGTGACCACCACTTTTCCAAGGGGCATTAAAACCGTCTTGTTGAGCTACTGTGACCTCCACGTCTCTTCCGAGGGGCATTAAAACTGTCTTGTTAAGCTACTGTGACCTCCACGTCTATTTTGAGGGGCATTAAAGCCGTCTTGTTAAGCTTCTGTGACCTCCACGTCTCTTCCGAGGGGCATTAAAACCGTTTTGTTAAGCTACTGTGTCCTCCACATCTCTTTCGAGGGGCATTAAAACAGTCTTGTTAAGCTACTGTGACCTCTACTACTTTTCCAAGGCCATTAAAACCGTCTTGTTAAGCTTCTGCGACCTCCACCACTTTACCAAGGGTCATTAAAACCGTCTTGTTAAGCTTCTGTGACCTCCACGTCTCTTCCGAGGGGCATTAAAACCGTCTTGTTAAGCTACTGTGAGCTCCACATCTCTTCCGAGGGGCATTAAAACCGTCTTGTTAAGCTACTGTGACCTCCACCACTTTACCACGGGGCATTAAAACCATCTTGTTAAGCTACTGTGACCTCCACGTCTCTTCCAAGGGGCATTAAAACCGTCTTGTTAAGCTACTGTGACCTCCACGTCTCTTCCGAGGGGCATTAACACCGTACTGTTAAGCTACTGTGACCTCCACGTCTCTTTTGAGGGGCATTAAAGCCATCTTGTTAAGCTACTGTGACCTCCCCGTCTCCTCCGAGGGGCATTAAACCGTCTTGTTAAGCTACTGTGACCTCCACCACTTTACCAAGGGGCATTAAAACCTTCTTGTTAAGCTACTGTGACCTCCACGTCTCTTCCGAGGGGCATTAAAACCATTTTGTTAAGCTACTTTGACCTCCACGTCTCTTCCGAGGGGCATTGAAACCGTCTTGTTAAGCTACTGTGACCTCCACGTCTCTTCCGAGGGGCCTTAAAACCGTCTTGTTAAGCTACTGTGACCTCCACGTCTCTTCCAAGGGGCATTAAAACCGTCCTGTTAAGCTACTGTGACCTCCACGTCTCTTTCGAGGGGAATTAAAACCGTCTTGTTAAGCTACTGTGACCTCCACCACTTTTCCAAGGGGCATTAAAACCATCTTGTTAAGCTAATGTGACCTCCACGTCTCTTCCGAGGGGCATTAAAACCGTCTTGTTAAGCTACTGTGACCGCCACGTCTCTTCCGAGGGGCATTAAAACCGTCTTGATAAGCTAATGTGACCTCCACGTCTCTTTCGAGGGGCATTAAAACCGTCTTGTTAAGCTACTGTGAACACCACTTTTCCAAGGGGCATTAAAACCGTCTTGTTAAGCTACTGGGACCTCCACGTTTCTTCCGAGGGGCATTAAAACTGTCTTGTTAAGCTCCTGTTACCTCAACCACTTTTCCGAGGGGCATTAAAACCGTCTTGTTAAGCTTCTGCGACCTCCACCACTTTACCAAGGGGCATTAAACCGTCTTGTTAAGCTACTGTGACCTCCAAGTCTCTTCCGAGGGGCATTAAAACCGTTTTGCTAAGCTACTGTGACCTCCACGTCTCTTCGGAGGGGCATTAAAACCGTCTTGTTAAGCTACTTTGACCTCCACGTCTCTTCTGAGGGGCAGTAAAACCGTCTTGTTAAGCTACTGTAACCTCCATGTCTCTTCCGAGGGCCATTAAAGCCGTCTTGTTAAGCTACTGTGAGCACCACTTTTCCAAGGGGCATTAAAACCGTCTTTTTGAGCTACTGGGACCTCCACGTGTCTTCCGAGGGGCATTAAAAATGTCTTGTTAAGCTACTGTGACCTCCACGTCTGTTCCGAGGGGCATTAAAATCATCTTGTTAAGCTACTGTGACCTCCACGTCTCTTCCGAGGGGCATTAAAACTGTTTTGTTAAGCTACTGTGACCTCCACGTCTGTTCCGAGGGGCATTAAAATCATCTTGTTAAGCTACTGTGACCTCCACGTCTCTTCCGAGGGGCATTAAAACTGTCTTGTTAAGCTACTGTGACCTCCACGTCTCTTCCGATGGGCATTAAAACCGTCTTGTTAAGCTACTGTGACGTCCACGTCTCTTCTGAGGAGCATTAAAACCATCTTGTTAAGCTACTGTGACCTCCACCACTTTTCCAAGGGGCATTAAAACCGTCTTGTTAAGCTTCTGCGATCTCCACCACTTTACCAAGGGGCATTAAAACCGTCTTGTTAAGCTACTGTGACCTCCATGTCTCTTTCGAGGGGAATTAAAACCATCTTGTTTAGCTACTGTGACCTCCACCACTTTTCCAAGTGGCATTTAAACCATCTTGTTAAGCTACTGTGACCTCCACGTCTCTTCCGAGGGGCATTAAAACCGTCTTGTTAAGCTACTGTGTCCTCCACATCTCTTTCGAGGGGCATTATAACAGTCTTGTTAAGCTACTGTGACCTCTACCACTTTTCCAAGGGGCATTAAAAGCGTCTTGTTAAGCTTCTGCGACCTCCACCACTTTACCAAGGGGCATTAAAACCATCTTGTTAAGCTACTGTGTCCTCCACGTCTCTTTCGAGGGGAATTAAAACCGTCTTGTTAAGCTACTGTGACTTCCACCACTTTTCCAAGGGGCATTAAATCCATCTTGTTAAGCTACTGTGACCTCCACGTCTCTTCCGAGGGGCATTAAAACTGTCTTGTTAAGCTACTGTGACCTCCACGTCTCTTTCGAGGGGAATTAAAACCGTCTTGTTAAGCTACTGTGACCTCTACCACTTTTCCAAGGGCCTTAAAACCGTCTTGTTAAGCTTCTGCGACCTCCATCACTTTACCAAGGGGCATTAAAACCGTCTTGTTAAGCTACTGTGACCTCCACATCTCTTCCGAGGGGCATTAAAACCGTCTTGTTAAGCTACTGTGAGCTCCACATCTCTTCCGAGGGGCATTAAAACCGTCTTGTTAAGCTACTGTGACCTCCACGTCTCTTCCGAGGGGCATTAAAAGCGTCTTGTTGAGCTACTGTGACCTCCACGTCTCTTTCAAGGGGCATTAAAACCATGTTTTTAAACTACTGTGACCTCCACGTCTCTTCTGAGGGGCATTAAAACCATCTTTTAAGCTACTGTGTCCTCCACGTCTCATTTGAGGGGAATTAAAACCGTCTTGTTAAGCTACTGTGACCTCCACCACATATCCAAGGGGCATTAAAACCGTCTTGTTAAGCTTCTGCGACCTCCACCACTTTACCAAGGGGCATTAAAACCGTCTTTTAAGCTTCTGTGACCTCCACGTCTCTTCCGAGGGGCATTAAAACCGTCCTGTTAAGCTACTGTGACCTCCACGTCTCTTTCGAGGGGCATTAACACCGTCTTGTTAAGCTACTGTGACCTCCACCACTTTTCCAAGGGGCATTAAAACCATCTTGTTAAGCTACTGTGACCTCCACGTCTCTTCCGAGGGGCATTAAAATCATCTTGTTAAGCTACTGTGACCTCTACCACTTTTCCAAGGGCATTAAAACCGTCTTGTTAAGCTTCTGCGACCTCCACGACTTTACCAAGGGTCATTAAAACCGTCTTGTTAAGCTACTGTGACCTCCACGTCTCTTCCGAGGGGCATTAAAACCGTCTTGTTAAGCTACTGTGAGCTCCACATCTCTTCCGAGGGGCATTAAAACCGTCTTCTTAAGCTACTGTGACCTCCACATCTCTTCCGAGGGGCATTAAAAGCGTCTTGTTAAGCTACTGTGACCTCCACGTCTCTTCCAAGGGGCATTAAAACCGTCCTGTTAAGTTACTGTGACCTCCACGTCTCTTTCGAGGGGAATTAAAACTGTCTTGTTAAGCTACTGTGAACTCCACCACTTTTCCAAGTGGCATTAAAACCATCTTGTTAAGCTACTGTGACCTCCACGTCTCTTCCGAGGGGCATTAAAACCGTCTTGTTAAGCTACTGTGACCTCCACATCTCTTCCGAGGGGCATTAAAACCATCTTGTTAAGCTACTGTGACCTCCACGTCTCTTCCGAGGGGCATTAAAACCGTCCTGTTAAGCTACTGTGACCTCCACGTCTCTTTCGAGGGGCATTAAAACCGTCTTGTTAAGCTACTGTGACCTCCACCACTTTTCCAAGGGGCATTAAAACCATCTTGTTAAGCTACTGTGACCTCCACGTCTCTTCCGAGGGGCATTAAAATCATCTTGTTAAGCTACTGTGACCTCTACCACTTTTCCAAGGGCATTAAAACCGTCTTGTTAAGCTTCTGCGACCTCCACCACTTTACCAAGGGTCACTAAAACCGTCTTGTTAAGCTACTGTGACCTCCACGTCTCTTCCGAGGGGCATTAAAACCATTTTGTTAAGCTACTTTGACCTCCACGTCTCTTCCGAGGGGCATTGAAACCGTCTTGTTAAGCTACTGTGACCTCCACGTCTCTTCCGAGGGGCCTTAAAACCGTCTTGTTAAGCTACTGTGACCTCCACGTCTCTTCCAAGGGGCATTAAAACCGTCCTGTTAAGCTACTGTGACCTCCACGTCTCTTTCGAGGGGAATTAAAACCGTCTTGTTAAGCTACTGTGACCTCCACCACTTTTCCAAGGGGCATTAAAACCATCTTGTTAAGCTAATGTGACCTCCACGTCTCTTCCGAGGGGCATTAAAACCGTCTTGTTAAGCTACTGTGACCGCCACGTCTCTTCCGAGGGGCATTAAAACCGTCTTGATAAGCTAATGTGACCTCCACGTCTCTTTCGAGGGGCATTAAAACCGTCTTGTTAAGCTACTGTGAACACCACTTTTCCAAGGGGCATTAAAACCGTCTTGTTAAGCTACTGGGACCTCCACGTTTCTTCCGAGGGGCATTAAAACTGTCTTGTTAAGCTCCTGTTACCTCCACCACTTTTCCGAGGGGCATTAAAACCGTCTTGTTAAGCTTCTGCGACCTCCACCACTTTACCAAGGGGCATTAAACCGTCTTGTTAAGCTACTGTGACCTCCAAGTCTCTTCCGAGGGGCATTAAAACCGTTTTGCTAAGCTACTGTGACCTCCACGTCTCTTCGGAGGGGCATTAAAACCGTCTTGTTAAGCTACTTTGACCTCCACGTCTCTTCTGAGGGGCAGTAAAACCGTCTTGTTAAGCTACTGTAACCTCCATGTCTCTTCCGAGGGCCATTAAAGCCGTCTTGTTAAGCTACTGTGAGCACCACTTTTCCAAGGGGCATTAAAACCGTCTTTTTGAGCTACTGGGACCTCCACGTGTCTTCCGAGGGGCATTAAAAATGTCTTGTTAAGCTACTGTGACCTCCACGTCTGTTCCGAGGGGCATTAAAATCATCTTGTTAAGCTACTGTGACCTCCACGTCTCTTCCGAGGGGCATTAAAACTGTTTTGTTAAGCTACTGTGACCTCCACGTCTGTTCCGAGGGGCATTAAAATCATCTTGTTAAGCTACTGTGACCTCCACGTCTCTTCCGAGGGGCATTAAAACTGTCTTGTTAAGCTACTGTGACCTCCACGTCTCTTCCGATGGGCATTAAAACCGTCTTGTTAAGCTACTGTGACGTCCACGTCTCTTCTGAGGAGCATTAAAACCATCTTGTTAAGCTACTGTGACCTCCACCACTTTTCCAAGGGGCATTAAAACCGTCTTGTTAAGCTTCTGCGATCTCCACCACTTTACCAAGGGGCATTAAAACCGTCTTGTTAAGCTACTGTGACCTCCATGTCTCTTTCGAGGGGAATTAAAACCATCTTGTTTAGCTACTGTGACCTCCACCACTTTTCCAAGTGGCATTTAAACCATCTTGTTAAGCTACTGTGACCTCCACGTCTCTTCCGAGGGGCATTAAAACCGTCTTGTTAAGCTACTGTGTCCTCCACATCTCTTTCGAGGGGCATTATAACAGTCTTGTTAAGCTACTGTGACCTCTACCACTTTTCCAAGGGGCATTAAAAGCGTCTTGTTAAGCTTCTGCGACCTCCACCACTTTACCAAGGGGCATTAAAACCGTCTTGTTAAGCTACTGTGTCCTCCACGTCTCTTTCGAGGGGAATTAAAACCGTCTTGTTAAGCTACTGTGACTTCCACCACTTTTCCAAGGGGCATTAAATCCATCTTGTTAAGCTACTGTGACCTCCACGTCTCTTCCGAGGGGCATTAAAACTGTCTTGTTAAGCTACTGTGACCTCCACGTCTCTTTCGAGGGGAATTAAAACCGTCTTGTTAAGCTACTGTGACCTCTACCACTTTTCCAAGGGCCTTAAAACCGTCTTGTTAAGCTTCTGCGACCTCCATCACTTTACCAAGGGGCATTAAAACCATCTTGTTAAGCTACTGTGACCTCCACATCTCTTCCGAGGGGCATTAAAACCGTCTTGTTAAGCTACTGTGACCTCCAAGTCTCTTCCGAGGGGCATTAAAACCGTTTTGCTAAGCTACTGTGACCTCCACGTCTCTTCGGAGGGGCATTAAAACCGTCTTGTTAAGCTACTTTGACCTCCACGTCTCATCTGAGGGGCAGTAAAACCGTCTTGTTAAGCTACTGTAACCTCCATGTCTCTTCCGAGGGCCATTAAAGCCGTCTTGTTAAGCTACTGTGAGCACCACTTTTCCAAGGGGCATTAAAACCGTCTTTTTGAGCTACTGGGACCTCCACGTGTCTTCCGAGGGGCATTAAAAATGTCTTGTTAAGCTACTGTGACCTCCACGTCTGTTCCGAGGGGCATTAAAATCATCTTGTTAAGCTACTGTGACCTCCACGTCTCTTCCGAGGGGCATTAAAACTGTTTTGTTAAGCTACTGTGACCTCCACGTCTGTTCCGAGGGGCATTAAAATCATCTTGTTAAGCTACTGTGACCTCCACGTCTCTTCCGAGGGGCATTAAAACTGTCTTGTTAAGCTACTGTGACCTCCACGTCTCTTCCGATGGGCATTAAAACCGTCTTGTTAAGCTACTGTGACGTCCACGTCTCTTCTGAGGAGCATTAAAACCATCTTGTTAAGCTACTGTGACCTCCACCACTTTTCCAAGGGGCATTAAAACCGTCTTGTTAAGCTTCTGCGATCTCCACCACTTTACCAAGGGGCATTAAAACCGTCTTGTTAAGCTACTGTGACCTCCATGTCTCTTTCGAGGGGAATTAAAACCATCTTGTTTAGCTACTGTGACCTCCACCACTTTTCCAAGTGGCATTTAAACCATCTTGTTAAGCTACTGTGACCTCCACGTCTCTTCCGAGGGGCATTAAAACCGTCTTGTTAAGCTACTGTGTCCTCCACATCTCTTTCGAGGGGCATTATAACAGTCTTGTTAAGCTACTGTGACCTCTACCACTTTTCCAAGGGGCATTAAAAGCGTCTTGTTAAGCTTCTGCGACCTCCACCACTTTACCAAGGGGCATTAAAACCATCTTGTTAAGCTACTGTGTCCTCCACGTCTCTTTCGAGGGGAATTAAAACCGTCTTGTTAAGCTACTGTGACTTCCACCACTTTTCCAAGGGGCATTAAATCCATCTTGTTAAGCTACTGTGACCTCCACGTCTCTTCCGAGGGGCATTAAAACTGTCTTGTTAAGCTACTGTGACCTCCACGTCTCTTTCGAGGGGAATTAAAACCGTCTTGTTAAGCTACTGTGACCTCTACCACTTTTCCAAGGGCCTTAAAACCGTCTTGTTAAGCTTCTGCGACCTCCATCACTTTACCAAGGGGCATTAAAACCGTCTTGTTAAGCTACTGTGACCTCCACATCTCTTCCGAGGGGCATTAAAACCGTCTTGTTAAGCTACTGTGAGCTCCACATCTCTTCCGAGGGGCATTAAAACCGTCTTGTTAAGCTACTGTGACCTCCACGTCTCTTCCGAGGGGCATTAAAAGCGTCTTGTTGAGCTACTGTGACCTCCACGTCTCTTTCAAGGGGCATTAAAACCATGTTTTTAAACTACTGTGACCTCCACGTCTCTTCTGAGGGGCATTAAAACCATCTTTTAAGCTACTGTGTCCTCCACGTCTCATTTGAGGGGAATTAAAACCGTCTTGTTAAGCTACTGTGACCTCCACCACATATCCAAGGGGCATTAAAATCGTCTTGTTAAGCTTCTGCGACCTCCACCACTTTACCAAGGGGCATTAAAACCGTCTTTTAAGCTTCTGTGACCTCCACGTCTCTTCCGAGGGGCATTAAAACCGTCCTGTTAAGCTACTGTGACCTCCACGTCTCTTTCGAGGGGCATTAACACCGTCTTGTTAAGCTACTGTGACCTCCACCACTTTTCCAAGGGGCATTAAAACCATCTTGTTAAGCTACTGTGACCTCCACGTCTCTTCCGAGGGGCATTAAAATCATCTTGTTAAGCTACTGTGACCTCTACCACTTTTCCAAGGGCATTAAAACCGTCTTGTTAAGCTTCTGCGACCTCCACGACTTTACCAAGGGTCATTAAAACCGTCTTGTTAAGCTACTGTGACCTCCACGTCTCTTCCGAGGGGCATTAAAACCGTCTTGTTAAGCTACTGTGAGCTCCACATCTCTTCCGAGGGGCATTAAAACCGTCTTCTTAAGCTACTGTGACCTCCACATCTCTTCCGAGGGGCATTAAAAGCGTCTTGTTAAGCTACTGTGACCTCCACGTCTCTTCCAAGGGGCATTAAAACCGTCCTGTTAAGTTACTGTGACCTCCACGTCTCTTTCGAGGGGAATTAAAACTGTCTTGTTAAGCTACTGTGAACTCCACCACTTTTCCAAGTGGCATTAAAACCATCTTGTTAAGCTACTGTGACCTCCACGTCTCTTCCGAGGGGCATTAAAACCGTCTTGTTAAGCTACTGTGACCTCCACATCTCTTCCGAGGGGCATTAAAACCGTCTTGTTAAGCTACTGTGACCTCCACGTCTCTTCCGAGGGGCATTAAAACCGTCCTGTTAAGCTACTGTGACCTCCACGTCTCTTTCGAGGGGCATTAAAACCGTCTTGTTAAGCTACTGTGACCTCCACCACTTTTCCAAGGGGCATTAAAACCATCTTGTTAAGCTACTGTGACCTCCACGTCTCTTCCGAGGGGCATTAAAATCATCTTGTTAAGCTACTGTGACCTCTACCACTTTTCCAAGGGCATTAAAACCGTCTTGTTAAGCTTCTGCGACCTCCACCACTTTACCAAGGGTCACTAAAACCGTCTTGTTAAGCTACTGTGACCTCCACGTCTCTTCCGAGGGGCATTAAAACCATTTTGTTAAGCTACTTTGACCTCCACGTCTCTTCCGAGGGGCATTGAAACCGTCTTGTTAAGCTACTGTGACCTCCACGTCTCTTCCGAGGGGCCTTAAAACCGTCTTGTTAAGCTACTGTGACCTCCACGTCTCTTCCAAGGGGCATTAAAACCGTCCTGTTAAGCTACTGTGACCTCCACGTCTCTTTCGAGGGGAATTAAAACCGTCTTGTTAAGCTACTGTGACCTCCACCACTTTTCCAAGGGGCATTAAAACCATCTTGTTAAGCTAATGTGACCTCCACGTCTCTTCCGAGGGGCATTAAAACCGTCTTGTTAAGCTACTGTGACCGCCACGTCTCTTCCGAGGGGCATTAAAACCGTCTTGATAAGCTAATGTGACCTCCACGTCTCTTTCGAGGGGCATTAAAACCGTCTTGTTAAGCTACTGTGAACACCACTTTTCCAAGGGGCATTAAAACCGTCTTGTTAAGCTACTGGGACCTCCACGTTTCTTCCGAGGGGCATTAAAACTGTCTTGTTAAGCTCCTGTTACCTCCACCACTTTTCCGAGGGGCATTAAAACCGTCTTGTTAAGCTTCTGCGACCTCCACCACTTTACCAAGGGGCATTAAACCGTCTTGTTAAGCTACTGTGACCTCCAAGTCTCTTCCGAGGGGCATTAAAACCGTTTTGCTAAGCTACTGTGACCTCCACGTCTCTTCGGAGGGGCATTAAAACCGTCTTGTTAAGCTACTTTGACCTCCACGTCTCTTCTGAGGGGCAGTAAAACCGTCTTGTTAAGCTACTGTAACCTCCATGTCTCTTCCGAGGGCCATTAAAGCCGTCTTGTTAAGCTACTGTGAGCACCACTTTTCCAAGGGGCATTAAAACCGTCTTTTTGAGCTACTGGGACCTCCACGTGTCTTCCGAGGGGCATTAAAAATGTCTTGTTAAGCTACTGTGACCTCCACGTCTGTTCCGAGGGGCATTAAAATCATCTTGTTAAGCTACTGTGACCTCCACGTCTCTTCCGAGGGGCATTAAAACTGTTTTGTTAAGCTACTGTGACCTCCACGTCTGTTCCGAGGGGCATTAAAATCATCTTGTTAAGCTACTGTGACCTCCACGTCTCTTCCGAGGGGCATTAAAACTGTCTTGTTAAGCTACTGTGACCTCCACGTCTCTTCCGATGGGCATTAAAACCGTCTTGTTAAGCTACTGTGACGTCCACGTCTCTTCTGAGGAGCATTAAAACCATCTTGTTAAGCTACTGTGACCTCCACCACTTTTCCAAGGGGCATTAAAACCGTCTTGTTAAGCTTCTGCGATCTCCACCACTTTACCAAGGGGCATTAAAACCGTCTTGTTAAGCTACTGTGACCTCCATGTCTCTTTCGAGGGGAATTAAAACCATCTTGTTTAGCTACTGTGACCTCCACCACTTTTCCAAGTGGCATTTAAACCATCTTGTTAAGCTACTGTGACCTCCACGTCTCTTCCGAGGGGCATTAAAACCGTCTTGTTAAGCTACTGTGTCCTCCACATCTCTTTCGAGGGGCATTATAACAGTCTTGTTAAGCTACTGTGACCTCTACCACTTTTCCAAGGGGCATTAAAAGCGTCTTGTTAAGCTTCTGCGACCTCCACCACTTTACCAAGGGGCATTAAAACCGTCTTGTTAAGCTACTGTGTCCTCCACGTCTCTTTCGAGGGGAATTAAAACCGTCTTGTTAAGCTACTGTGACTTCCACCACTTTTCCAAGGGGCATTAAATCCATCTTGTTAAGCTACTGTGACCTCCACGTCTCTTCCGAGGGGCATTAAAACCGTCTTGTTAAGCTACTGTGTCCTCCACATCTCTTTCGAGGGGCATTATAACAGTCTTGTTAAGCTACTGTGACCTCTACCACTTTTCCAAGGGGCATTAAAAGCGTCTTGTTAAGCTTCTGCGACCTCCACCACTTTACCAAGGGGCATTAAAACCGTCTTGTTAAGCTACTGTGTCCTCCACGTCTCTTTCGAGGGGAATTAAAACCGTCTTGTTAAGCTACTGTGACTTCCACCACTTTTCCAAGGGGCATTAAATCCATCTTGTTAAGCTACTGTGACCTCCACCACTTTTCCAAGGGGCATTAAAACCGTCTTGTTAAGCTTCTGCGATCTCCACCACTTTACCAAGGGGCATTAAAACCGTCTTGTTAAGCTACTGTGACCTCCATGTCTCTTTCGAGGGGAATTAAAACCATCTTGTTTAGCTACTGTGACCTCCACCACTTTTCCAAGTGGCATTTAAACCATCTTGTTAAGCTACTGTGACCTCCACGTCTCTTCCGAGGGGCATTAAAACCGTCTTGTTAAGCTACTGTGTCCTCCACATCTCTTTCGAGGGGCATTATAACAGTCTTGTTAAGCTACTGTGACCTCTACCACTTTTCCAAGGGGCATTAAAAGCGTCTTGTTAAGCTTCTGCGACCTCCACCACTTTACCAAGGGGCATTAAAACCGTCTTGTTAAGCTACTGTGTCCTCCACGTCTCTTTCGAGGGGAATTAAAACCGTCTTGTTAAGCTACTGTGACTTCCACCACTTTTCCAAGGGGCATTAAATCCATCTTGTTAAGCTACTGTGACCTCCACGTCTCTTCCGAGGGGCATTAAAACTGTCTTGTTAAGCTACTGTGACCTCCACGTCTCTTTCGAGGGGAATTAAAACCGTCTTGTTAAGCTACTGTGACCTCTACCACTTTTCCAAGGGCCTTAAAACCGTCTTGTTAAGCTTCTGCGACCTCCATCACTTTACCAAGGGGCATTAAAACCATCTTGTTAAGCTACTGTGACCTCCACATCTCTTCCGAGGGGCATTAAAACCGTCTTGTTAAGCTACTGTGAGCTCCACATCTCTTCCGAGGGGCATTAAAACCGTCTTGTTAAGCTACTGTGACCTCCACGTCTCTTCCGAGGGGCATTAAAAGCGTCTTGTTGAGCTACTGTGACCTCCACGTCTCTTTCAAGGGGCATTAAAACCATGTTTTTAAACTACTGTGACCTCCACGTCTCTTCTGAGGGGCATTAAAACCATCTTTTAAGCTACTGTGTCCTCCACGTCTCATTTGAGGGGAATTAAAACCGTCTTGTTAAGCTACTGTGACCTCCACCACATATCCAAGGGGCATTAAAACCGTCTTGTTAAGCTTCTGCGACCTCCACCACTTTACCAAGGGGCATTAAAACCGTCTTTTAAGCTTCTGTGACCTCCACGTCTCTTCCGAGGGGCATTAAAACCGTCCTGTTAAGCTACTGTGACCTCCACGTCTCTTTCGAGGGGCATTAACACCGTCTTGTTAAGCTACTGTGACCTCCACCACTTTTCCAAGGGGCATTAAAACCATCTTGTTAAGCTACTGTGACCTCCACGTCTCTTCCGAGGGGCATTAAAATCATCTTGTTAAGCTACTGTGACCTCTACCACTTTTCCAAGGGCATTAAAACCGTCTTGTTAAGCTTCTGCGACCTCCACCACTTTACCAAGGGTCATTAAAACCGTCTTGTTAAGCTACTGTGACCTCCACGTCTCTTCCGAGGGGCATTAAAACCGTCTTGTTAAGCTACTGTGAGCTCCACATCTCTTCCGAGGGGCATTAAAACCGTCTTCTTAAGCTACTGTGACCTCCACATCTCTTCCGAGGGGCATTAAAAGCGTCTTGTTAAGCTACTGTGACCTCCACGTCTCTTCCAAGGGGCATTAAAACCGTCCTGTTAAGTTACTGTGACCTCCACGTCTCTTTCGAGGGGAATTAAAACTGTCTTGTTAAGCTACTGTGAACTCCACCACTTTTCCAAGTGGCATTAAAACCATCTTGTTAAGCTACTGTGACCTCCACGTCTCTTCCGAGGGGCATTAAAACCGTCTTGTTAAGCTACTGTGACCTCCACATCTCTTCCGAGGGGCATTAAAACCGTCTTGTTAAGCTACTGTGACCTCCACGTCTCTTCCGAGGGGCATTAAAACCGTCCTGTTAAGCTACTGTGACCTCCACGTCTCTTTCGAGGGGCATTAAAACCGTCTTGTTAAGCTACTGTGACCTCCACCACTTTTCCAAGGGGCATTAAAACCATCTTGTTAAGCTACTGTGACCTCCACGTCTCTTCCGAGGGGCATTAAAATCATCTTGTTAAGCTACTGTGACCTCTACCACTTTTCCAAGGGCATTAAAACCGTCTTGTTAAGCTTCTGCGACCTCCACCACTTTACCAAGGGTCACTAAAACCGTCTTGTTAAGCTACTGTGACCTCCACGTCTCTTCCGAGGGGCATTAAAACCGTCTTGTTAAGCTACTGTGAGCTCCACATCTCTTCCGAGGGGCATTAAAACCGTCTTCTTAAGCTACTGTGACCTCCACATCTCTTCCGAGGGGCATTAAAAGCGTCTTGTTAAGCTACTGTGACCTCAACGTCTCTTCCAAGGGGCATTAAAACCGTCCTGTTAAGTTACTGTGACCTCCACGTCTCTTTCGAGGGGAATTAAAACTGTCTTGTTAAGCTACTGTGAACTCCACCACTTTTCCAAGTGGCATTAAAACCATCTTGTTAAGCTACTGTGACCTCCACGTCTCTTCCGAGGGGCATTAAAACCGTCTTGTTAAGCTACTGTGACCACCACATCTCTTCCGAGGGGCATTAAAACCGTCTTGTTAAGCTACTGTGACCTCCACGTCTCTTCCAAGGGGCATTAAAACCATCTTGTTAAACTACTGTGACCTCCATGTCTCTTCTGAGGGGCATTAATACCATCTTGTTAAGGTACTGTGTCCTCCACGTCTCTTTCGAGGGGAATTAAAACCGTCTTGTTAAGCTACTGTGACCTCCACCACTTTTCAAAGGGGCATTAAAACCATCTTTTTAAGCTACTGTGACCTCCACGTCTCTTCCGAGGGGCATTAAAACCGTCTTGTTAAGCTACTGTGACCTCCACGTCTCTTCCGAGGGGCATTAAAACCGTCCTGTTAAGCTACTGTGACCTCCACGTCTCTTTCGAGGGGAATTAAACCGTCTTGTTAAGCTACTGTGACCTCCACCAC
Organism: Phyllobates terribilis; assembly: GCF_046119375.1. Taxonomy (NCBI): domain Eukaryota; kingdom Metazoa; phylum Chordata; class Amphibia; order Anura; family Dendrobatidae; genus Phyllobates; species Phyllobates terribilis. The sequence goes on along the minus strand of NW_027362761.1, from coordinate 774,483,046 downwards.
TTTTCCAAGGGCATTAAAAACATCTTGTTAAGCTACTATGACCTCCACGTCTCTTCCGAGGGGCATTAAAACCGTCTTGTTAAGCTACTGTGACCTCCACCACTTTTCCAAGGGGCATTAAAACCATCTTGTTAAGCTACTGTGACCTCCACGTCTCTTCCGAGGGGCATTAAAACCGTCTTGTTAAGCTACTGTGACCTCCACGTCTCTTCCGAGGGGCATTAAAACAGTCCTGTTAAGCTACTGTGACCTCCACGTCTCTTTCGAGGGGAATTAAAACCATCTTGTTAAGCTACTGTGACCTCCACCACTTTTCCAAGGGGCATTAAAACCATCTTGTTAAGCTACTGTGACCTCCACGTCTTTTCCCAGGGTCATTAAAATCGTCTTGTTAAGCTACTGTGACCTCCACGTCTCTTCCGAGGGGCATTAAAACCGTCTTGTTAAGCTACTGTGACGTCCACGTCTCTTCCGAGGGGCATTAAAATCGTCTTGTTAAGCTACTGTGACCTCCACGTCTCTTCCGAGGGGCATTAAAACCGTCTTGTTAAGCTACTGTGACCTCCACGTCTCTTCCGAGGGGCATTAAAACTGTCTTGTTAAGCTACTGTGACCTCCACGTCTATTTTGAGGGGCATTAAAGCCGTCTTGTTAAGCTACTGTGACCTCCACGTCTCTTCCGAGGGGCATTAAAACTGTTTTGTTAAGCTACTGTGTCCTCCACATCTCTTTCGAGGGGCATTAAAACAGTCTTGTTAAGCTACTGTGACCTCTACCACTTTTCCAAGGGCATTAAAACCGTCTTGTTAAGCTTCTGCGACTTCCACCACTTTACCAAGGGTCATTAAAACCGTCTTGTTAAGCTTCTGTGACCTCCACGTCTCTTCCGAGGGGCATTAAAACCGTCTTGTTAAGCTACTGTGAGCTCCACATCTCTTCCGAGGGGCATTAAAACCGTCTTGTTAAGCTACTGTGACCTCCACATCTCTTCCGAGGGGCATTAAAAGCGTCTTGTTAAGCTACTGTGACCTCCACGTCTCTTTCGAGGGGAATTAAAACTGTCTTGTTAAGCTACTGTGAACTCCACCACTTTTCCAAGGGGCATTAAAACCATCTTGTTAAGCTACTGTGACCTCCACGTCTCTTCCGAGGGGCATTAAAACCGTCTTGTTAAGCTACTGTGACCTCCACATCTCTTCCGAGGGGCATTAAAACCATCTTGTTAAACTACTGTGACCTCCATGTCTCTTCTGAGGGGCATTAAAACCATCTTGTTAAGCTACTGTGTCCTCCACGTCTCTTTCGAGGGGAATTAAAACCGTCTTGTTAATCTACTGTGACCTCCACCACTTTTGAAAGGGGCATTAAAACCATCTTGTTAAGCTACTGTGACCTCCACGTCTCTTCCGAGGGGCATTAAAACCGTCTTGTTAAGCTACTGTGACCTCCACGTCTCTTCCAAGGGGCATTAAAACCGTCCTGTTAAGCTACTGTGACCTCCACGTCTCTTTCGAGGGGAATTAAACCGTCTTGTTAAGCTACTGTGACCTCTACCTCTTTTCCAAGGGGCATTAAAACCATCTTGTTAAGCTACTGTGACCTCCACGTCTCTTCCGAGGGGCATTAAAACTGTCTTGTTAAGCTACTGTGACCTCCACCACTTTTCCAAGGGGCATTAAAACCATCTTGTTAAGCTACTGTGACCTCCACGTCTCTTCCGAGGGGCATTAAAACCGTCTTGTTAAGCTACTGTGACCTCCACGTCTCTTCCGAGGGGCATTAAAACCATTTTGTTAAGCTACTGTGACCACCACATCTCTTCCGAGGGGCATTAGAACCATCTTGTTAAGCTACTGTGACCTCCATGTCTCTTCCGAGGGGCATTATAAACGTCCTGTTAAGCTACTGTGACCTCCACGTCTCTTTCGAGGGGAATTAAATCCGTCTTGTTAAGCTACTGTGACCTCCACCACTTTTCCAAGGGGCATTATAACCATCTTGTTAAGCTAATGTGACCTCCACGTCTCTTCCGAGGGGCATTAAAACCGTCTTGTTAAGCTACTGTGAACACCACGTCTCTTCCGAGGGGCATTAAAACCATCTTGTTAAGCTACTGTGACCGCCACGTCTCTTCCGAGGGGCATTAAAACCGTCTTGTTAAGGTACTGTGACCTCCACATCTCTTTTGAGGGGCATTAAAACCGTCTTGTTAAGCTACTGTGACCACCACTTTTCCAAGGGGCATTAAAACCGTCTTGTTAAGCTACTGGGACGTCCATGTTTCTTCCGAGGGGCATTAAAACTGTCTTGTTAAGCTACTGTGACCTCCACCACTTTTCCGAGGGGCATTAAAACCGTCTTGTTAAGCTTCTGCGACCTCCACCACTTTACCAAGGGGCATTAAAACCGTCTTGTTAAGCTGCTGTGACCTCCAAGTCTATTCCGAGGGGCATTAAAACCGTTTTGCTAAGCTACTGTGACCTCCATGTCTCTTCGGAAGGGCATTAAAACCGTCTTGTTAAGCTACATTGACCTCCACGTCTCTTCCGAGGGGCAGTAAAACCGGCTTGTTAAGCTACTGTGACCTCCACGTCTTTTTTGAGGCGCATTGAAGCCGTCTTGTTAAGCTACTGTGACCACCACTTTTCCAAGGGGCATTAAAACCGTCTTGTTGAGCTACTGTGACCTCCACGTCTCTTCCGAGGGGCATTAAAACTGTCTTGTTAAGCTACTGTGACCTCCACGTCTATTTTGAGGGGCATTAAAGCCGTCTTGTTAAGCTTCTGTGACCTCCACGTCTCTTCCGAGGGGCATTAAAACCGTTTTGTTAAGCTACTGTGTCCTCCACATCTCTTTCGAGGGGCATTAAAACAGTCTTGTTAAGCTACTGTGACCTCTACTACTTTTCCAAGGCCATTAAAACCGTCTTGTTAAGCTTCTGCGACCTCCACCACTTTACCAAGGGTCATTAAAACCGTCTTGTTAAGCTTCTGTGACCTCCACGTCTCTTCCGAGGGGCATTAAAACCGTCTTGTTAAGCTACTGTGAGCTCCACATCTCTTCCGAGGGGCATTAAAACCGTCTTGTTAAGCTACTGTGACCTCCACCACTTTACCACGGGGCATTAAAACCATCTTGTTAAGCTACTGTGACCTCCACGTCTCTTCCAAGGGGCATTAAAACCATCTTGTTAAGCTACTGTGACCTCCACGTCTCTTCCGAGGGGCATTAACACCGTACTGTTAAGCTACTGTGACCTCCACGTCTCTTTTGAGGGGCATTAAAGCCATCTTGTTAAGCTACTGTGACCTCCCCGTCTCCTCCGAGGGGCATTAAACCGTCTTGTTAAGCTACTGTGACCTCCACCACTTTACCAAGGGGCATTAAAACCTTCTTGTTAAGCTACTGTGACCTCCACGTCTCTTCCGAGGGGCATTAAAACCATTTTGTTAAGCTACTTTGACCTCCACGTCTCTTCCGAGGGGCATTGAAACCGTCTTGTTAAGCTACTGTGACCTCCACGTCTCTTCCGAGGGGCCTTAAAACCGTCTTGTTAAGCTACTGTGACCTCCACGTCTCTTCCAAGGGGCATTAAAACCGTCCTGTTAAGCTACTGTGACCTCCACGTCTCTTTCGAGGGGAATTAAAACCGTCTTGTTAAGCTACTGTGACCTCCACCACTTTTCCAAGGGGCATTAAAACCATCTTGTTAAGCTAATGTGACCTCCACGTCTCTTCCGAGGGGCATTAAAACCGTCTTGTTAAGCTACTGTGACCGCCACGTCTCTTCCGAGGGGCATTAAAACCGTCTTGATAAGCTAATGTGACCTCCACGTCTCTTTCGAGGGGCATTAAAACCGTCTTGTTAAGCTACTGTGAACACCACTTTTCCAAGGGGCATTAAAACCGTCTTGTTAAGCTACTGGGACCTCCACGTTTCTTCCGAGGGGCATTAAAACTGTCTTGTTAAGCTCCTGTTACCTCCACCACTTTTCCGAGGGGCATTAAAACCGTCTTGTTAAGCTTCTGCGACCTCCACCACTTTACCAAGGGTCACTAAAACCGTCTTGTTAAGCTACTGTGACCTCCACGTCTCTTCCGAGGGGCATTAAAACCGTCTTGTTAAGCTACTGTGACCTCCACCACTTTTCCAAGGGGCATTAAAACCATCTTGTTAAGCTACTGTGACCTCCACGTCTCTTCCGAGGGGCATTAAAATCATCTTGTTAAGCTACTGTGACCTCTACCACTTTTCCAAGGGCATTAAAACCGTCTTGTTAAGCTTCTGCGACCTCCACCACTTTACCAAGGGTCACTAAAACCGTCTTGTTAAGCTACTGTGACCTCCACGTCTCTTCCGAGGGGCATTAAAACCGTCTTGTTAAGCTACTGTGAGCTCCACATCTCTTCCGAGGGGCATTAAAACCGTCTTCTTAAGCTACTGTGACCTCCACATCTCTTCCGAGGGGCATTAAAAGCGTCTTGTTAAGCTACTGTGACCTCAACGTCTCTTCCAAGGGGCATTAAAACCGTCCTGTTAAGTTACTGTGACCTCCACGTCTCTTTCGAGGGGAATTAAAACTGTCTTGTTAAGCTACTGTGAACTCCACCACTTTTCCAAGTGGCATTAAAACCATCTTGTTAAGCTACTGTGACCTCCACGTCTCTTCCGAGGGGCATTAAAACCGTCTTGTTAAGCTACTGTGACCACCACATCTCTTCCGAGGGGCATTAAAACCGTCTTGTTAAGCTACTGTGACCTCCACGTCTCTTCCAAGGGGCATTAAAACCATCTTGTTAAACTACTGTGACCTCCATGTCTCTTCTGAGGGGCATTAATACCATCTTGTTAAGGTACTGTGTCCTCCACGTCTCTTTCGAGGGGAATTAAAACCGTCTTGTTAAGCTACTGTGACCTCCACCACTTTTCAAAGGGGCATTAAAACCATCTTTTTAAGCTACTGTGACCTCCACGTCTCTTCCGAGGGGCATTAAAACCGTCTTGTTAAGCTACTGTGACCTCCACGTCTCTTCCGAGGGGCATTAAAACCGTCCTGTTAAGCTACTGTGACCTCCACGTCTCTTTCGAGGGGAATTAAACCGTCTTGTTAAGCTACTGTGACCTCCACCACTTTTCCAAGGGCATTAAAAACATCTTGTTAAGCTACTATGACCTCCACGTCTCTTCCGAGGGGCATTAAAACCGTCTTGTTAAGCTACTGTGACCTCCACCACTTTTCCAAGGGGCATTAAAACCATCTTGTTAAGCTACTGTGACCTCCACGTCTCTTCCGAGGGGCATTAAAACCGTCTTGTTAAGCTACTGTGACCTCCACGTCTCTTTCGAGGGGAATTAAAACCATCTTGTTAAGCTACTGTGACCTCCACCACTTTTCCAAGGGGCATTAAAACCATCTTGTTAAGCTACTGTGACCTCCACGTCTTTTCCCAGGGTCATTAAAATCGTCTTGTTAAGCTACTGTGACCTCCACGTCTCTTCCGAGGGGCATTAAAACCGTCTTGTTAAGCTACTGTGACGTCCACGTCTCTTCCGAGGGGCATTAAAATCGTCTTGTTAAGCTACTGTGACCTCCACGTCTCTTCCGAGGGGCATTAAAACCGTCTTGTTAAGCTACTGTGACCTCCACGTCTCTTCCGAGGGGCATTAAAACTGTCTTGTTAAGCTACTGTGACCTCCACGTCTATTTTGAGGGGCATTAAAGCCGTCTTGTTAAGCTACTGTGACCTCCACGTCTCTTCCGAGGGGCATTAAAACTGTTTTGTTAAGCTACTGTGTCCTCCACATCTCTTTCGAGGGGCATTAAAACAGTCTTGTTAAGCTACTGTGACCTCTACCACTTTTCCAAGGGCATTAAAACCGTCTTGTTAAGCTTCTGCGACTTCCACCACTTTACCAAGGGTCATTAAAACCGTCTTGTTAAGCTTCTGTGACCTCCACGTCTCTTCCGAGGGGCATTAAAACCGTCTTGTTAAGCTACTGTGAGCTCCACATCTCTTCCGAGGGGCATTAAAACCGTCTTGTTAAGCTACTGTGACCTCCACATCTCTTCCGAGGGGCATTAAAAGCGTCTTGTTAAGCTACTGTGACCTCCACGTCTCTTTCGAGGGGAATTAAAACTGTCTTGTTAAGCTACTGTGAACTCCACCACTTTTCCAAGGGGCATTAAAACCATCTTGTTAAGCTACTGTGACCTCCACGTCTCTTCCGAGGGGCATTAAAACCGTCTTGTTAAGCTACTGTGACCTCCACATCTCTTCCGAGGGGCATTAAAACCATCTTGTTAAACTACTGTGACCTCCATGTCTCTTCTGAGGGGCATTAAAACCATCTTGTTAAGCTACTGTGTCCTCCACGTCTCTTTCGAGGGGAATTAAAACCGTCTTGTTAATCTACTGTGACCTCCACCACTTTTCAAAGGGGCATTAAAACCATCTTGTTAAGCTACTGTGACCTCCACGTCTCTTCCGAGGGGCATTAAAACCGTCTTGTTAAGCTACTGTGACCTCCACGTCTCTTCCAAGGGGCATTAAAACCGTCCTGTTAAGCTACTGTGACCTCCACGTCTCTTTCGAGGGGAATTAAACCGTCTTGTTAAGCTACTGTGACCTCTACCTCTTTTCCAAGGGGCATTAAAACCATCTTGTTAAGCTACTGTGACCTCCACGTCTCTTCCGAGGGGCATTAAAACTGTCTTGTTAAGCTACTGTGACCTCCACCACTTTTCCAAGGGGCATTAAAACCATCTTGTTAAGCTACTGTGACCTCCACGTCTCTTCCGAGGGGCATTAAAACCGTCTTGTTAAGCTACTGTGACCTCCACGTCTCTTCCGAGGGGCATTAAAACCATTTTGTTAAGCTACTGTGACCACCACATCTCTTCCGAGGGGCATTAGAACCATCTTGTTAAGCTACTGTGACCTCCATGTCTCTTCCGAGGGGCATTATAAACGTCCTGTTAAGCTACTGTGACCTCCACGTCTCTTTCGAGGGGAATTAAATCCGTCTTGTTAAGCTACTGTGACCTCCACCACTTTTCCAAGGGGCATTATAACCATCTTGTTAAGCTAATGTGACCTCCACGTCTCTTCCGAGGGGCATTAAAACCGTCTTGTTAAGCTACTGTGAACACCACGTCTCTTCCGAGGGGCATTAAAACCATCTTGTTAAGCTACTGTGACCGCCACGTCTCTTCCGAGGGGCATTAAAACCGTCTTGTTAAGGTACTGTGACCTCCACATCTCTTTTGAGGGGCATTAAAACCGTCTTGTTAAGCTACTGTGACCACCACTTTTCCAAGGGGCATTAAAACCGTCTTGTTAAGCTACTGGGACGTCCATGTTTCTTCCGAGGGGCATTAAAACTGTCTTGTTAAGCTACTGTGACCTCCACCACTTTTCCGAGGGGCATTAAAACCGTCTTGTTAAGCTTCTGCGACCTCCACCACTTTACCAAGGGGCATTAAAACCGTCTTGTTAAGCTGCTGTGACCTCCAAGTCTATTCCGAGGGGCATTAAAACCGTTTTGCTAAGCTACTGTGACCTCCATGTCTCTTCGGAAGGGCATTAAAACCGTCTTGTTAAGCTACATTGACCTCCACGTCTCTTCCGAGGGGCAGTAAAACCGGCTTGTTAAGCTACTGTGACCTCCACGTCTTTTTTGAGGCGCATTGAAGCCGTCTTGTTAAGCTACTGTGACCACCACTTTTCCAAGGGGCATTAAAACCGTCTTGTTGAGCTACTGTGACCTCCACGTCTCTTCCGAGGGGCATTAAAACTGTCTTGTTAAGCTACTGTGACCTCCACGTCTATTTTGAGGGGCATTAAAGCCGTCTTGTTAAGCTTCTGTGACCTCCACGTCTCTTCCGAGGGGCATTAAAACCGTTTTGTTAAGCTACTGTGTCCTCCACATCTCTTTCGAGGGGCATTAAAACAGTCTTGTTAAGCTACTGTGACCTCTACTACTTTTCCAAGGCCATTAAAACCGTCTTGTTAAGCTTCTGCGACCTCCACCACTTTACCAAGGGTCATTAAAACCGTCTTGTTAAGCTTCTGTGACCTCCACGTCTCTTCCGAGGGGCATTAAAACCGTCTTGTTAAGCTACTGTGAGCTCCACATCTCTTCCGAGGGGCATTAAAACCGTCTTGTTAAGCTACTGTGACCTCCACCACTTTACCACGGGGCATTAAAACCATCTTGTTAAGCTACTGTGACCTCCACGTCTCTTCCAAGGGGCATTAAAACCATCTTGTTAAGCTACTGTGACCTCCACGTCTCTTCCGAGGGGCATTAACACCGTACTGTTAAGCTACTGTGACCTCCACGTCTCTTTTGAGGGGCATTAAAGCCATCTTGTTAAGCTACTGTGACCTCCCCGTCTCCTCCGAGGGGCATTAAACCGTCTTGTTAAGCTACTGTGACCTCCACCACTTTACCAAGGGGCATTAAAACCTTCTTGTTAAGCTACTGTGACCTCCACGTCTCTTCCGAGGGGCATTAAAACCATTTTGTTAAGCTACTTTGACCTCCACGTCTCTTCCGAGGGGCATTGAAACCGTCTTGTTAAGCTACTGTGACCTCCACGTCTCTTCCGAGGGGCCTTAAAACCGTCTTGTTAAGCTACTGTGACCTCCACGTCTCTTCCAAGGGGCATTAAAACCGTCCTGTTAAGCTACTGTGACCTCCACGTCTCTTTCGAGGGGAATTAAAACCGTCTTGTTAAGCTACTGTGACCTCCACCACTTTTCCAAGGGGCATTAAAACCATCTTGTTAAGCTAATGTGACCTCCACGTCTCTTCCGAGGGGCATTAAAACCGTCTTGTTAAGCTACTGTGACCGCCACGTCTCTTCCGAGGGGCATTAAAACCGTCTTGATAAGCTAATGTGACCTCCACGTCTCTTTCGAGGGGCATTAAAACCGTCTTGTTAAGCTACTGTGAACACCACTTTTCCAAGGGGCATTAAAACCGTCTTGTTAAGCTACTGGGACCTCCACGTTTCTTCCGAGGGGCATTAAAACTGTCTTGTTAAGCTCCTGTTACCTCCACCACTTTTCCGAGGGGCATTAAAACCGTCTTGTTAAGCTTCTGCGACCTCCACCACTTTACCAAGGGGCATTAAACCGTCTTGTTAAGCTACTGTGACCTCCAAGTCTCTTCCGAGGGGCATTAAAACCGTTTTGCTAAGCTACTGTGACCTCCACGTCTCTTCGGAGGGGCATTAAAACCGTCTTGTTAAGCTACTTTGACCTCCACGTCTCTTCTGAGGGGCAGTAAAACCGTCTTGTTAAGCTACTGTAACCTCCATGTCTCTTCCGAGGGCCATTAAAGCCGTCTTGTTAAGCTACTGTGAGCACCACTTTTCCAAGGGGCATTAAAACCGTCTTTTTGAGCTACTGGGACCTCCACGTGTCTTCCGAGGGGCATTAAAAATGTCTTGTTAAGCTACTGTGACCTCCACGTCTGTTCCGAGGGGCATTAAAATCATCTTGTTAAGCTACTGTGACCTCCACGTCTCTTCCGAGGGGCATTAAAACTGTTTTGTTAAGCTACTGTGACCTCCACGTCTGTTCCGAGGGGCATTAAAATCATCTTGTTAAGCTACTGTGACCTCCACGTCTCTTCCGAGGGGCATTAAAACTGTCTTGTTAAGCTACTGTGACCTCCACGTCTCTTCCGATGGGCATTAAAACCGTCTTGTTAAGCTACTGTGACGTCCACGTCTCTTCTGAGGAGCATTAAAACCATCTTGTTAAGCTACTGTGACCTCCACCACTTTTCCAAGGGGCATTAAAACCGTCTTGTTAAGCTTCTGCGATCTCCACCACTTTACCAAGGGGCATTAAAACCGTCTTGTTAAGCTACTGTGACCTCCATGTCTCTTTCGAGGGGAATTAAAACCATCTTGTTTAGCTACTGTGACCTCCACCACTTTTCCAAGTGGCATTTAAACCATCTTGTTAAGCTACTGTGACCTCCACGTCTCTTCCGAGGGGCATTAAAACCGTCTTGTTAAGCTACTGTGTCCTCCACATCTCTTTCGAGGGGCATTATAACAGTCTTGTTAAGCTACTGTGACCTCTACCACTTTTCCAAGGGGCATTAAAAGCGTCTTGTTAAGCTTCTGCGACCTCCACCACTTTACCAAGGGGCATTAAAACCATCTTGTTAAGCTACTGTGTCCTCCACGTCTCTTTCGAGGGGAATTAAAACCGTCTTGTTAAGCTACTGTGACTTCCACCACTTTTCCAAGGGGCATTAAATCCATCTTGTTAAGCTACTGTGACCTCCACGTCTCTTCCGAGGGGCATTAAAACTGTCTTGTTAAGCTACTGTGACCTCCACGTCTCTTTCGAGGGGAATTAAAACCGTCTTGTTAAGCTACTGTGACCTCTACCACTTTTCCAAGGGCCTTAAAACCGTCTTGTTAAGCTTCTGCGACCTCCATCACTTTACCAAGGGGCATTAAAACCGTCTTGTTAAGCTACTGTGACCTCCACATCTCTTCCGAGGGGCATTAAAACCGTCTTGTTAAGCTACTGTGAGCTCCACATCTCTTCCGAGGGGCATTAAAACCGTCTTGTTAAGCTACTGTGACCTCCACGTCTCTTCCGAGGGGCATTAAAAGCGTCTTGTTGAGCTACTGTGACCTCCACGTCTCTTTCAAGGGGCATTAAAACCATGTTTTTAAACTACTGTGACCTCCACGTCTCTTCTGAGGGGCATTAAAACCATCTTTTAAGCTACTGTGTCCTCCACGTCTCATTTGAGGGGAATTAAAACCGTCTTGTTAAGCTACTGTGACCTCCACCACATATCCAAGGGGCATTAAAACCGTCTTGTTAAGCTTCTGCGACCTCCACCACTTTACCAAGGGGCATTAAAACCGTCTTTTAAGCTTCTGTGACCTCCACGTCTCTTCCGAGGGGCATTAAAACCGTCCTGTTAAGCTACTGTGACCTCCACGTCTCTTTCGAGGGGCATTAACACCGTCTTATTAAGCTACTGTGACCTCCACCACTTTTCCAAGGGGCATTAAAACCATCTTGTTAAGCTACTGTGACCTCCACGTCTCTTCCGAGGGGCATTAAAATCATCTTGTTAAGCTACTGTGACCTCTACCACTTTTCCAAGGGCATTAAAACCGTCTTGTTAAGCTTCTGCGACCTCCACCACTTTACCAAGGGTCATTAAAACCGTCTTGTTAAGCTACTGTGACCTCCACGTCTCTTCCGAGGGGCATTAAAACCGTCTTGTTAAGCTACTGTGAGCTCCACATCTCTTCCGAGGGGCATTAAAACCGTCTTCTTAAGCTACTGTGACCTCCACATCTCTTCCGAGGGGCATTAAAAGCGTCTTGTTAAGCTACTGTGACCTCCACGTCTCTTCCAAGGGGCATTAAAACCGTCCTGTTAAGTTACTGTGACCTCCACGTCTCTTTCGAGGGGAATTAAAACTGTCTTGTTAAGCTACTGTGAACTCCACCACTTTTCCAAGTGGCATTAAAACCATCTTGTTAAGCTACTGTGACCTCCACGTCTCTTCCGAGGGGCATTAAAACCGTCTTGTTAAGCTACTGTGACCTCCACATCTCTTCCGAGGGGCATTAAAACCGTCTTGTTAAGCTACTGTGACCTCCACGTCTCTTCCGAGGGGCATTAAAACCGTCCTGTTAAGCTACTGTGACCTCCACGTCTCTTTCGAGGGGCATTAAAACCGTCTTGTTAAGCTACTGTGACCTCCACCACTTTTCCAAGGTGCATTAAAACCATCTTGTTAAGCTACTGTGACCTCCACGTCTCTTCCGAGGGGCATTAAAATCATCTTGTTAAGCTACTGTGACCTCTACCACTTTTCCAAGGGCATTAAAACCGTCTTGTTAAGCTTCTGCGACCTCCACCACTTTACCAAGGGTCACTAAAACCGTCTTGTTAAGCTACTGTGACCTCCACGTCTCTTCCGAGGGGCATTAAAACCATTTTGTTAAGCTACTTTGACCTCCACGTCTCTTCCGAGGGGCATTGAAACCGTCTTGTTAAGCTACTGTGACCTCCACGTCTCTTCCGAGGGGCCTTAAAACCGTCTTGTTAAGCTACTGTGACCTCCACGTCTCTTCCAAGGGGCATTAAAACCGTCCTGTTAAGCTACTGTGACCTCCACGTCTCTTTCGAGGGGAATTAAAACCGTCTTGTTAAGCTACTGTGACCTCCACCACTTTTCCAAGGGGCATTAAAACCATCTTGTTAAGCTAATGTGACCTCCACGTCTCTTCCGAGGGGCATTAAAACCGTCTTGTTAAGCTACTGTGACCGCCACGTCTCTTCCGAGGGGCATTAAAACCGTCTTGATAAGCTAATGTGACCTCCACGTCTCTTTCGAGGGGCATTAAAACCGTCTTGTTAAGCTACTGTGAACACCACTTTTCCAAGGGGCATTAAAACCGTCTTGTTAAGCTACTGGGACCTCCACGTTTCTTCCGAGGGGCATTAAAACTGTCTTGTTAAGCTCCTGTTACCTCCACCACTTTTCCGAGGGGCATTAAAACCGTCTTGTTAAGCTTCTGCGACCTCCACCACTTTACCAAGGGGCATTAAACCGTCTTGTTAAGCTACTGTGACCTCCAAGTCTCTTCCGAGGGGCATTAAAACCGTTTTGCTAAGCTACTGTGACCTCCACGTCTCTTCGGAGGGGCATTAAAACCGTCTTGTTAAGCTACTTTGACCTCCACGTCTCTTCTGAGGGGCAGTAAAACCGTCTTGTTAAGCTACTGTAACCTCCATGTCTCTTCCGAGGGCCATTAAAGCCGTCTTGTTAAGCTACTGTGAGCACCACTTTTCCAAGGGGCATTAAAACCGTCTTTTTGAGCTACTGGGACCTCCACGTGTCTTCCGAGGGGCATTAAAAATGTCTTGTTAAGCTACTGTGACCTCCACGTCTGTTCCGAGGGGCATTAAAATCATCTTGTTAAGCTACTGTGACCTCCACGTCTCTTCCGAGGGGCATTAAAACTGTTTTGTTAAGCTACTGTGACCTCCACGTCTGTTCCGAGGGGCATTAAAATCATCTTGTTAAGCTACTGTGACCTCCACGTCTCTTCCGAGGGGCATTAAAACTGTCTTGTTAAGCTACTGTGACCTCCACGTCTCTTCCGATGGGCATTAAAACCGTCTTGTTAAGCTACTGTGACGTCCACGTCTCTTCTGAGGAGCATTAAAACCATCTTGTTAAGCTACTGTGACCTCCACCACTTTTCCAAGGGGCATTAAAACCGTCTTGTTAAGCTTCTGCGATCTCCACCACTTTACCAAGGGGCATTAAAACCGTCTTGTTAAGCTACTGTGACCTCCATGTCTCTTTCGAGGGGAATTAAAACCATCTTGTTTAGCTACTGTGACCTCCACCACTTTTCCAAGTGGCATTTAAACCATCTTGTTAAGCTACTGTGACCTCCACGTCTCTTCCGAGGGGCATTAAAACCGTCTTGTTAAGCTACTGTGTCCTCCACATCTCTTTCGAGGGGCATTATAACAGTCTTGTTAAGCTACTGTGACCTCTACCACTTTTCCAAGGGGCATTAAAAGCGTCTTGTTAAGCTTCTGCGACCTCCACCACTTTACCAAGGGGCATTAAAACCGTCTTGTTAAGCTACTGTGTCCTCCACGTCTCTTTCGAGGGGAATTAAAACCGTCTTGTTAAGCTACTGTGACTTCCACCACTTTTCCAAGGGGCATTAAATCCATCTTGTTAAGCTACTGTGACCTCCACGTCTCTTCCGAGGGGCATTAAAACTGTCTTGTTAAGCTACTGTGACCTCCACGTCTCTTTCGAGGGGAATTAAAACCGTCTTGTTAAGCTACTGTGACCTCTACCACTTTTCCAAGGGCCTTAAAACCGTCTTGTTAAGCTTCTGCGACCTCCATCACTTTACCAAGGGGCATTAAAACCGTCTTGTTAAGCTACTGTGACCTCCACATCTCTTCCGAGGGGCATTAAAACCGTCTTGTTAAGCTACTGTGAGCTCCACATCTCTTCCGAGGGGCATTAAAACCGTCTTGTTAAGCTACTGTGACCTCCACGTCTCTTCCGAGGGGCATTAAAAGCGTCTTGTTGAGCTACTGTGACCTCCACGTCTCTTTCAAGGGGCATTAAAACCATGTTTTTAAACTACTGTGACCTCCACGTCTCTTCTGAGGGGCATTAAAACCATCTTTTAAGCTACTGTGTCCTCCACGTCTCATTTGAGGGGAATTAAAACCGTCTTGTTAAGCTACTGTGACCTCCACCACATATCCAAGGGGCATTAAAACCGTCTTGTTAAGCTTCTGCGACCTCCACCACTTTACCAAGGGGCATTAAAACCGTCTTTTAAGCTGCTGTGACCTCCACGTCTCTTCCGAGGGGCATTAAAACCGTCCTGTTAAGCTACTGTGACCTCCACGTCTCTTTCGAGGGGCATTAACACCGTCTTGTTAAGCTACTGTGACCTCCACCACTTTTCCAAGGGGCATTAAAACCATCTTGTTAAGCTACTGTGACCTCCACGTCTCTTCCGAGGGGCATTAAAATCATCTTGTTAAGCTACTGTGACCTCTACCACTTTTCCAAGGGCATTAAAACCGTCTTGTTAAGCTTCTGCGACCTCCACCACTTTACCAAGGGTCATTAAAACCGTCTTGTTAAGCTACTGTGACCTCCACGTCTCTTCCGAGGGGCATTAAAACCGTCTTGTTAAGCTACTGTGAGCTCCACATCTCTTCCGAGGGGCATTAAAACCGTCTTCTTAAGCTACTGTGACCTCCACATCTCTTCCGAGGGGCATTAAAAGCGTCTTGTTAAGCTACTGTGACCTCCACGTCTCTTCCAAGGGGCATTAAAACCGTCCTGTTAAGTTACTGTGACCTCCACGTCTCTTTCGAGGGGAATTAAAACTGTCTTGTTAAGCTACTGTGAACTCCACCACTTTTCCAAGTGGCATTAAAACCATCTTGTTAAGCTACTGTGACCTCCACGTCTCTTCCGAGGGGCATTAAAACCGTCTTGTTAAGCTACTGTGACCTCCACATCTCTTCCGAGGGGCATTAAAACCGTCTTGTTAAGCTACTGTGACCTCCACGTCTCTTCCGAGGGGCATTAAAACCGTCCTGTTAAGCTACTGTGACCTCCACGTCTCTTTCGAGGGGCATTAAAACCGTCTTGTTAAGCTACTGTGACCTCCACCACTTTTCCAAGGGGCATTAAAACCATCTTGTTAAGCTACTGTGACCTCCACGTCTCTTCCGAGGGGCATTAAAATCATCTTGTTAAGCTACTGTGACCTCTACCACTTTTCCAAGGGCATTAAAACCGTCTTGTTAAGCTTCTGCGACCTCCACCACTTTACCAAGGGTCACTAAAACCGTCTTGTTAAGCTACTGTGACCTCCACGTCTCTTCCGAGGGGCATTAAAACCGTCTTGTTAAGCTACTGTGAGCTCCACATCTCTTCCGAGGGGCATTAAAACCGTCTTCTTAAGCTACTGTGACCTCCACATCTCTTCCGAGGGGCATTAAAAGCGTCTTGTTAAGCTACTGTGACCTCAACGTCTCTTCCAAGGGGCATTAAAACCGTCCTGTTAAGTTACTGTGACCTCCACGTCTCTTTCGAGGGGAATTAAAACTGTCTTGTTAAGCTACTGTGAACTCCACCACTTTTCCAAGTGGCATTAAAACCATCTTGTTAAGCTACTGTGACCTCCACGTCTCTTCCGAGGGGCATTAAAACCGTCTTGTTAAGCTACTGTGACCACCACATCTCTTCCGAGGGGCATTAAAACCGTCTTGTTAAGCTACTGTGACCTCCACGTCTCTTCCAAGGGGCATTAAAACCATCTTGTTAAACTACTGTGACCTCCATGTCTCTTCTGAGGGGCATTAATACCATCTTGTTAAGCTACTGTGTCCTCCACGTCTCTTTCGAGGGGAATTAAAACCGTCTTGTTAAGCTACTGTGACCTCCACCACTTTTCAAAGGGGCATTAAAACCATCTTTTTAAGCTACTGTGACCTCCACGTCTCTTCCGAGGGGCATTAAAACCGTCTTGTTAAGCTACTGTGACCTCCACGTCTCTTCCGAGGGGCATTAAAACCGTCCTGTTAAGCTACTGTGACCTCCACGTCTCTTTCGAGGGGAATTAAACCGTCTTGTTAAGCTACTGTGACCTCCACCACTTTTCCAAGGGCATTAAAAACATCTTGTTAAGCTACTATGACCTCCACGTCTCTTCCGAGGGGCATTAAAACCGTCTTGTTAAGCTACTGTGACCTCCACCACTTTTCCAAGGGGCATTAAAACCATCTTGTTAAGCTACTGTGACCTCCACGTCTCTTCCGAGGGGCATTAAAACCGTCTTGTTAAGCTACTGTGACCTCCACGTCTCTTCCGAGGGGCATTAAAACCGTCCTGTTAAGCTACTGTGACCTCCACGTCTCTTTCGAGGGGAATTAAAACCATCTTGTTAAGCTACTGTGACCTCCACCACTTTTCCAAGGGGCATTAAAACCATCTTGTTAAGCTACTGTGACCTCCACGTCTTTTCCCAGGGTCATTAAAATCGTCTTGTTAAGCTACTGTGACCTCCACGTCTCTTCCGAGGGGCATTAAAACCGTCTTGTTAAGCTACTGTGACGTCCACGTCTCTTCCGAGGGGCATTAAAATCGTCTTGTTAAGCTACTGTGACCTCCACGTCTCTTCCGAGGGGCATTAAAACCGTCTTGTTAAGCTACTGTGACCTCCACGTCTCTTCCGAGGGGCATTAAAACTGTCTTGTTAAGCTACTGTGACCTCCACGTCTATTTTGAGGGGCATTAAAGCCGTCTTGTTAAGCTACTGTGACCTCCACGTCTCTTCCGAGGGGCATTAAAACTGTTTTGTTAAGCTACTGTGTCCTCCACATCTCTTTCGAGGGGCATTAAAACAGTCTTGTTAAGCTACTGTGACCTCTACCACTTTTCCAAGGGCATTAAAACCGTCTTGTTAAGCTTCTGCGACTTCCACCACTTTACCAAGGGTCATTAAAACCGTCTTGTTAAGCTTCTGTGACCTCCACGTCTCTTCCGAGGGGCATTAAAACCGTCTTGTTAAGCTACTGTGAGCTCCACATCTCTTCCGAGGGGCATTAAAACCGTCTTGTTAAGCTACTGTGACCTCCACATCTCTTCCGAGGGGCATTAAAAGCGTCTTGTTAAGCTACTGTGACCTCCACGTCTCTTTCGAGGGGAATTAAAACTGTCTTGTTAAGCTACTGTGAACTCCACCACTTTTCCAAGGGGCATTAAAACCATCTTGTTAAGCTACTGTGACCTCCACGTCTCTTCCGAGGGGCATTAAAACCGTCTTGTTAAGCTACTGTGACCTCCACATCTCTTCCGAGGGGCATTAAAACCATCTTGTTAAACTACTGTGACCTCCATGTCTCTTCTGAGGGGCATTAAAACCATCTTGTTAAGCTACTGTGTCCTCCACGTCTCTTTCGAGGGGAATTAAAACCGTCTTGTTAATCTACTGTGACCTCCACCACTTTTCAAAGGGGCATTAAAACCATCTTGTTAAGCTACTGTGACCTCCACGTCTCTTCCGAGGGGCATTAAAACCGTCTTGTTAAGCTACTGTGACCTCCACGTCTCTTCCAAGGGGCATTAAAACCGTCCTGTTAAGCTACTGTGACCTCCACGTCTCTTCGAGGGGAATTAAACCGTCTTGTTAAGCTACTGTGACCTCTACCTCTTTTCCAAGGGGCATTAAAACCATCTTGTTAAGCTACTGTGACCTCCACGTCTCTTCCGAGGGGCATTAAAACTGTCTTGTTAAGCTACTGTGACCTCCACCACTTTTCCAAGGGGCATTAAAACCATCTTGTTAAGCTACTGTGACCTCCACGTCTCTTCCGAGGGGCATTAAAACCGTCTTGTTAAGCTACTGTGACCTCCACGTCTCTTCCGAGGGGCATTAAAACCGTCCTGTTAAGCTACTGTGACCTCCACGTCTCTTTCGAGGGGAATTAAAACCGTCTTTTTAAGCTACTGTGACCTCCACCACTTTTCCAAGGGGCATTAAAACCATCTTGTTAAGCTACTGTGACCTCCACGTCTCTTCCCAGGGGCATTAAAATCGTCTTGGTAAGCTACTGTGACCTCCACGTCTCTTCCGAGGGGCATTAAAACCGTCTTGTTAAGCTACTGTGACCTCCACATCTCTTCCGAGGGGCATTAAAACCGTCTTGTTAAGCTACTGTGACCACCACTTTACCAAGGGGCATTTAAACCGTCTTGTTAAGCTACTGTGACCTCCACGTCTCTTCCGAGGGGCATTAAAACCGTTTTGTTAAGCTACTGTGACCTCCACGTCTCTTCCGAGGCGCATTAAAATCGTGTTGTTAAGCTACTGTGACCTCCACTTCTCTTCCGAGGGGCATTAAAATCGTCTTGTTAAGCTACTGTGAACTCCACGTCTCTTCCGAGGGGCATTAAAACCGTCTTGTTAAGCTACTGTGACCTCCACGTCTCTTCCGAGGGGCATTAAAACCGTCTTGTTAAGCTACTGTGACCTCCACGTCTATTTTGAGGGGCATTAAAGCCGTCTTGTTAAGGTACTATGACCTCCACGTTTCTTCCGAGGGGCATTAAAACCGTCTTGTTAAGCTACTGTGACCTCCACGTCTCTTCCAAGGGGCATTAAAACCATCTTGTTAAACTGCTATGACCTCCACGTCTCTTCTGAGGGGCATTAAAACCATCTTGTTAAGCTACTGTGACCTCCACCACTTTTCCAAGGGGCATTAAAACCATCTTGTTAAGCTACTGTGACCGCCACGTCTCTTCCGAGGGGCATTAAAACCGTCTTGTTAAGCTACTGTGACCTCCACGTCTCTTTCGAGGGTCATTAAAACTGTCTGGTTAAGCTACTGTGACCACCACTTTTCCAAGGGGCATTAAAACCATCTTGTTGAGCTACTGGGACCTCCACGTCTCTTCCGAGGGGCATTCAAACCGTCTTGATAAGCTACTGTGACCTCCACGTCTCTTCTGAGGGGCATTAAAAGCGTCTTGTTAAGATACTTTGATCTCCACCACTTTTCCAAGGGGCATTAAAAGCGTCTTTTTAAGCTTCTGCGACCTCCACCACTTTACCAAGGGGTATTAAAACCGTCTTGTTAAGCTACTGTGACCTCCACGTCTCTTCTGAGGGGCATTAAAACCGTCTTGTAAAGCTACTGTGACCTCCACATCTCTTCCGAGGGGCATTAAAACCGTCTTGTTAAGCTACTGTGACCTCCACCACTTTACCACGGGGCATTAAAACCATCTTGTTAAGCTACTGTGACCTCCACGTCTCTTCCAAGGGGCATTAAAACCGTCTTGTTAAGCTACTGTGACCTCCACGTCTCTTCCGAGGGGCATTAACACCGTCCTGTTAAGCTACTGTGACCTCCACGTCTCTTTTGAGGGGCATTAAAGCCATCTTGTTAAGCTACTGTGACCTCCCCGTCTCCTCCGAGGGGCATTAAACCGTCTTGTTAAGCTACTGTGACCTCCACCACTTTACCAAGGGGCATTAAAACCTTCTTGTTAAGCTACTGTGACCTCCACGTCTCTTCCGAGGGGCATTAAAACCATTTTGTTAAGCTACTTTGACCTCCACGTCTCTTCCGAGGGGCATTCAAACCGTCTTGTTAAGCTACTGTGACCTCCACGTCTCTTCCGAGGGGCCTTAAAACCGTCTTGTTAAGCTACTGTGACCTCCACGTCTCTTCCGAGGGGCATTAAAACCGTCCTGTTAAGCTACTGTGACCTCCACGTCTCTTTCGAGGGGAATTAAAACCGTCTTGTTAAGCTACTGTGACCTCCACCACTTTTCCAAGGGGCATTAAAACCATCTTGTTAAGCTAATGTGACCTCCACGTCTCTTCCGAGGGGCATTAAAACCGTCTTGTTAAGCTACTGTGACCGCCACGTCTCTTCCGAGGGGCATTAAAACCGTCTTGATAAGCTAATGTGACCTCCACGTCTCTTTCGAGCGGCATTAAAACCGTCTTGTTAAGCTACTGTGAACACCACTTTTCCAATTGGCATTAAAACCGTCTTGTTAAGCTACTGGGACCTCCACGTTTCTTCCGAGGGGCATTAAAACTGTCTTGTTAAGCTCCTGTTACCTCCACCACTTTTCCGAGGGCATTAAAACCGTCTTGTTAAGCTTCTGCGACCTCCACCACTTTACCAAGGGTCATTAAAACCGTCTTGTTAAGCTACTGTGACCTCCACGTCTCTTCCGAGGGGCATTAAAACCGTCTTGTTAAGCTACTGTGAGCTCCACATCTCTTCCGAGGGGCATTAAAACCGTCTTGTTAAGCTACTGTGACCTCCACATCTCTTCCGAGGGGCATTAAAAGCGTCTTGTTAAGCTACTGTGACCTCCACGTCTCTTCCAAGGGGCATTAAAACCGTCCTGTTAAGTTACTGTGACCTCCACGTCTCTTTCGAGGGGAATTAAAACTGTCTTGTTAAGCTACTGTGAACTCCACCACTTTTCCAAGGGGCATTAAAACCATCTTGTTAAGCTACTGTGACCTCCACGTCTCTTCCGAGGGGCATTAAAACCGTCTTGTTAAGCTACTGTGACCTCCACATCTCTTCCGAGGGGCATTAAAAACGTCTTGTTAAGCTACTGTGACTTCCACGTCTCTTCTTAGGGGCATTAAAACCGTCTTGTTAAGCTAGTGTGACCTCCACGTCTCTTCCAAGGGGCATTAAAACCATCTTGTTAAACTACTGTGACCTCCATGTCTCTTCTGAGGGGCATTAAAACCATCTTGTTAAGCTACTGTGTCCTCCACGTCTCTTTCGAGGGGAATTAAAACCGTCTTGTTAAGCTACTGTGACCTCCACCACTTTTCAAAGGGGCATTAAAACCATCTTTTTAAGCTACTGTGACCTCCACGTCTCTTCCGAGGGGCATTAAAACCGTCTTGTTAAGCTACTGTGACCTCCACGTCTCTTCCGAGGGGCATTAAAACCGTCCTGTTAAGCTACTTTGACCTACACGTCTCTTTCGAGGGGAATTAAACCGTCTTGTTAAGCTACTGTGACCTCCACCACTTTTCCAAGGGGCATTAAAAACATCTTGTTAAGCTACTATGACCTCCACGTCTCTTCCGAGGGGCATTAAAACCGTCTTGTTAAGCTACTGTGACCTCCACCACTTTTCCAAGGGGCATTAAAACCATCTTGTTAAGCTACTGTGACCTCCACGTCTCTTCCGAGGGGCATTAAAACCGTCTTGTTAAGCTACTGTGACCTCCACGTCTCTTCCGAGGGGCATTAAAACCGTCCTGTTAAGCTACTGTGACCTCCACGTCTCTTTCGAGGGGAATTAAAACCATCTTGTTAAGCTACTGTGACCTCCACCACTTTTCCAAGGGGCATTAAAACCATCTTGTTAAGCTACTGTGACCTCCACGTCTTTTCCCAGGGTCATTAAAATCGTCTTGTTAAGCTACTGTGACCTCCACGTCTCTTCCGAGGGGCATTAAAAGCGTCTTTTTAAGCTTCTGCGACCTCCACCACTTTACCAAGGGGTATTAAAACCGTCTTGTTAAGCTACTGTGACCTCCACGTCTCTTCTGAGGGGCATTAAAACCGTCTTGTAAAGCTACTGTGACCTCCACATCTCTTCCGAGGGGCATTAAAACCGTCTTGTTAAGCTACTGTGACCTCCACGTCTCTTCCGAGGGGCATTAAAACCGTCCTGTTAAGCTACTGTGACCTCCACGTCTCTTTCGAGGGGAATTAAAACCATCTTGTTAAGCTACTGTGACCTCCACCACTTTTCCAAGGGGCATTAAAACCATCTTGTTAAGCTACTGTGACCTCCACGTCTCTTCTGAGGGGCATTAAAAGCGTCTTGTTAAGATACTTTGACCTCCACCACTTTTCCAAGGGGCATTAAAAGCGTCTTTTTAAGCTTCTGCGACCTCCACCACTTTACCAAGGGGTATTAAAACCGTCTTGTTAAGCTACTGTGACCTCCACGTCTCTTCTGAGGGGCATTAAAACCGTCTTGTAAAGCTACTGTGACCTCCACATCTCTTCCGAGGGGCATTAAAACCGTCTTGTTAAGCTACTGTGACCTCCACCACTTTACCACGGGGCATTAAAACCATCTTGTTAAGCTACTGTGACCTCCACGTCTCTTCCAAGGGGCATTAAAACCGTCTTGTTAAGCTACTGTGACCTCCACGTCTCTTCCGAGGGGCATTAACACCGTCCTGTTAAGCTACTGTGACCTCCACGTCTCTTTTGAGGGGCATTAAAGCCATCTTGTTAAGCTACTGTGACCTCCCCGTCTCCTCCGAGGGGCATTAAACCGTCTTGTTAAGCTACTGTGACCTCCACCACTTTACCAAGGGGCATTAAAACCTTCTTGTTAAGCTACTGTGACCTCCACGTCTCTTCCGAGGGGCATTAAAACCATTTTGTTAAGCTACTTTGACCTCCACGTCTCTTCCGAGGGGCATTCAAACCGTCTTGTTAAGCTACTGTGACCTCCACGTCTCTTCCGAGGGGCCTTAAAACCGTCTTGTTAAGCTACTGTGACCTCCACGTCTCTTCCGAGGGGCATTAAAACCGTCCTGTTAAGCTACTGTGACCTCCACGTCTCTTTCGAGGGGAATTAAAACCGTCTTGTTAAGCTACTGTGACCTCCACCACTTTTCCAAGGGGCATTAAAACCATCTTGTTAAGCTAATGTGACCTCCACGTCTCTTCCGAGGGGCATTAAAACCGTCTTGTTAAGCTACTGTGACCGCCACGTCTCTTCCGAGGGGCATTAAAACCGTCTTGATAAGCTAATGTGACCTCCACGTCTCTTTCGAGCGGCATTAAAACCGTCTTGTTAAGCTACTGTGAACACCACTTTTCCAATTGGCATTAAAACCGTCTTGTTAAGCTACTGGGACCTCCACGTTTCTTCCGAGGGGCATTAAAACTGTCTTGTTAAGCTCCTGTTACCTCCACCACTTTTCCGAGGGCATTAAAACCGTCTTGTTAAGCTTCTGCGACCTCCACCACTTTACCAAGGGTCATTAAAACCGTCTTGTTAAGCTACTGTGACCTCCACGTCTCTTCCGAGGGGCATTAAAACCGTCTTGTTAAGCTACTGTGAGCTCCACATCTCTTCCGAGGGGCATTAAAACCGTCTTGTTAAGCTACTGTGACCTCCACATCTCTTCCGAGGGGCATTAAAAGCGTCTTGTTAAGCTACTGTGACCTCCACGTCTCTTCCAAGGGGCATTAAAACCGTCCTGTTAAGTTACTGTGACCTCCACGTCTCTTTTGAGGGGAATTAAAACTGTCTTGTTAAGCTACTGTGAACTCCACCACTTTTCCAAGGGGCATTAAAACCATCTTGTTAAGCTACTGTGACCTCCACGTCTCTTCCGAGGGGCATTAAAACCGTCTTGTTAAGCTACTGTGACCTCCACATCTCTTCCGAGGGGCATTAAAAACGTCTTGTTAAGCTACTGTGACTTCCACGTCTCTTCTTAGGGGCATTAAAACCGTCTTGTTAAGCTAGTGTGACCTCCACGTCTCTTCCAAGGGGCATTAAAACCATCTTGTTAAACTACTGTGACCTCCATGTCTCTTCTGAGGGGCATTAAAACCATCTTGTTAAGCTACTGTGTCCTCCACGTCTCTTTCGAGGGGAATTAAAACCGTCTTGTTAAGCTACTGTGACCTCCACCACTTTTCAAAGGGGCATTAAAACCATCTTTTTAAGCTACTGTGACCTCCACGTCTCTTCCGAGGGGCATTAAAACCGTCTTGTTAAGCTACTGTGACCTCCACGTCTCTTCCGAGGGGCATTAAAACCGTCCTGTTAAGCTACTTTGACCTACACGTCTCTTTCGAGGGGAATTAAACCGTCTTGTTAAGCTACTGTGACCTCCACCACTTTTCCAAGGGGCATTAAAAACATCTTGTTAAGCTACTATGACCTCCACGTCTCTTCCGAGGGGCATTAAAACCGTCTTGTTAAGCTACTGTGACCTCCACCACTTTTCCAAGGGGCATTAAAACCATCTTGTTAAGCTACTGTGACCTCCACGTCTCTTCCGAGGGGCATTAAAACCGTCTTGTTAAGCTACTGTGACCTCCACGTCTCTTCCGAGGGGCATTAAAACCGTCCTGTTAAGCTACTGTGACCTCCACGTCTCTTTCGAGGGGAATTAAAACCATCTTGTTAAGCTACTGTGACCTCCACCACTTTTCCAAGGGGCATTAAAACCATCTTGTTAAGCTACTGTGACCTCCACGTCTTTTCCCAGGGTCATTAAAATCGTCTTGTTAAGCTACTGTGACCTCCACGTCTCTTCCGAGGGGCATTAAAACCGTCTTGTTAAGCTACGGTGACCTCCACGTCTCTTCCGAGGGGCATTAAAATCGTCTTGTTAAGCTACTGTGACCTCCACGTCTCTTCCGAGGGGCATTAAAACCGTCTTGTTAAGCTACTGTGACCTCCACGTCTCTTCCGAGGGGCATTAAAACTGTCTTGTTAAGCTACTGTGACCTCCACGTCTATTTTGAGGGGCATTAAAGCCGTCTTGTTAAGCTTCTGTGACCTCCACGTCTCTTCCGAGGGGCATTAAAACCGTTTTGTTAAGCTACTGTGTCCTCCACATCTCTTTCGAGGGGAATTAAAACAGTCTTGTTAAGCTACTGTGACCTCTACTACTTTTCCAAGGCCATTAAAACCGTCTTGTTAAGCTTCTGCGACCTCCACCACTTTACCAAGGGTCATTAAAACCGTCTTGTTAAGCTTCTGTGACCTCCACGTCTCTTCCGAGGGGCATTAAAACCGTCTTGTTAAGCTACTGTGAGCTCCACATCTCTTCCGAGGGGCATTAAAACCGTCTTGTTAAGCTACTGTGACCTCCACCACTTTACCACGGGGCATTAAAACCATCTTGTTAAGCTACTGTGACCTCCACGTCTCTTCCAAGGGGCATTAAAACCGTCTTGTTAAGCTACTGTGACCTCCACGTCTCTTCCGAGGGGCATTAACACCGTACTGTTAAGCTACTGTGACCTCCACGTCTCTTTTGAGGGGCATTAAAGCCATCTTGTTAAGCTACTGTGACCTCCCCGTCTCCTCCGAGGGGCATTAAACCGTCTTGTTAAGCTACTGTGACCTCCACCACTTTACCAAGGGGCATTAAAACCTTCTTGTTAAGCTACTGTGACCTCCACGTCTCTTCCGAGGGGCATTAAAACCATTTTGTTAAGCTACTTTGACCTCCACGTCTCTTCCGAGGGGCATTGAAACCGTCTTGTTAAGCTACTGTGACCTCCACGTCTCTTCCGAGGGGCCTTAAAACCGTCTTGTTAAGCTACTGTGACCTCCACGTCTCTTCCAAGGGGCATTAAAACCGTCCTGTTAAGCTACTGTGACCTCCACGTCTCTTTCGAGGGGAATTAAAACCGTCTTGTTAAGCTACTGTGACCTCCACCACTTTTCCAAGGGGCATTAAAACCATCTTGTTAAGCTAATGTGACCTCCACGTCTCTTCCGAGGGGCATTAAAACCGTCTTGTTAAGCTACTGTGACCGCCACGTCTCTTCCGAGGGGCATTAAAACCGTCTTGATAGGCTAATGTGACCTCCACGTCTCTTTCGAGGGGCATTAAAACCGTCTTGTTAAGCTACTGTGAACACCACTTTTCCAAGGGGCATTAAAACCGTCTTGTTAAGCTACTGGGACCTCCACGTTTCTTCCGAGGGGCATTAAAACTGTCTTGTTAAGCTCCTGTTACCTCCACCACTTTTCCGAGGGGCATTAAAACCGTCTTGTTAAGCTTCTGCGACCTCCACCACTTTACCAAGGGGCATTAAACCGTCTTGTTAAGCTACTGTGACCTCCAAGTCTCTTCCGAGGGGCATTAAAACCGTTTTGCTAAGCTACTGTGACCTCCACGTCTCTTCGGAGGGGCATTAAAACCGTCTTGTTAAGCTACTTTGACCTCCACGTCTCTTCCGAGGGGCAGTAAAACCGTCTTGTTAAGCTACTGTAACCTCCATGTCTCTTCCGAGGGCCATTAAAGCCGTCTTGTTAAGCTACTGTGAGCACCACTTTTCCAAGGGGCATTAAAACCGTCTTTTTGAGCTACTGGGACCTCCACGTGTCTTCCGAGGGGCATTAAAAATGTCTTGTTAAGCTACTGTGACCTCCACGTCTGTTCCGAGGGGCATTAAAATCATCTTGTTAAGCTACTGTGACCTCCACGTCTCTTCCGAGGGGCATTAAAACTGTTTTGTTAAGCTACTGTGACCTCCACGTCTGTTCCGAGGGGCATTAAAATCATCTTGTTAAGCTACTGTGACCTCCACGTCTCTTCCGAGGGGCATTAAAACTGTCTTGTTAAGCTACTGTGACCTCCACGTCTCTTCCGATGGGCATTAAAACCGTCTTGTTAAGCTACTGTGACGTCCACGTCTCTTCTGAGGAGCATTAAAACCATCTTGTTAAGCTACTGTGACCTCCACCACTTTTCCAAGGGGCATTAAAACCGTCTTGTTAAGCTTCTGCGATCTCCACCACTTTACCAAGGGGCATTAAAACCGTCTTGTTAAGCTACTGTGACCTCCATGTCTCTTTCGAGAGGAATTAAAACCATCTTGTTTAGCTACTGTGACCTCCACCACTTTTCCAAGTGGCATTTAAACCATCTTGTTAAGCTACTGTGACCTCCACGTCTCTTCCGAGGGGCATTAAAACCGTCTTGTTAAGCTACTGTGTCCTCCACATCTCTTTCGAGGGGCATTATAACAGTCTTGTTAAGCTACTGTGACCTCTACCACTTTTCCAAGGGGCATTAAAAGCGTCTTGTTAAGCTTCTGCGACCTCCACCACTTTACCAAGGGGCATTAAAACCGTCTTGTTAAGCTACTGTGTCCTCCACGTCTCTTTCGAGGGGAATTAAAACCGTCTTGTTAAGCTACTGTGACTTCCACCACTTTTCCAAGGGGCATTAAATCCATCTTGTTAAGCTACTGTGACCTCCACGTCTCTTCCGAGGGGCATTAAAACTGTCTTGTTAAGCTACTGTGACCTCCACGTCTCTTTCGAGGGGAATTAAAACCGTCTTGTTAAGCTACTGTGACCTCTACCACTTTTCCAAGGGCCTTAAAACCGTCTTGTTAAGCTTCTGCGACCTCCATCACTTTACCAAGGGGCATTAAAACCGTCTTGTTAAGCTACTGTGACCTCCACATCTCTTCCGAGGGGCATTAAAACCGTCTTGTTAAGCTACTGTGAGCTCCACATCTCTTCCGAGGGGCATTAAAACCGTCTTGTTAAGCTACTGTGACCTCCACGTCTCTTCCGAGGGGCATTAAAAGCGTCTTGTTGAGCTACTGTGACCTCCACGTCTCTTTCAAGGGGCATTAAAACCATGTTTTTAAACTACTGTGACCTCCACGTCTCTTCTGAGGGGCATTAAAACCATCTTTTAAGCTACTGTGTCCTCCACGTCTCATTTGAGGGGAATTAAAACCGTCTTGTTAAGCTACTGTGACCTCCACCACATATCCAAGGGGCATTAAAACCGTCTTGTTAAGCTTCTGCGACCTCCACCACTTTACCAAGGGGCATTAAAACCGTCTTTTAAGCTTCTGTGACCTCCACGTCTCTTCCGAGGGGCATTAAAACCGTCCTGTTAAGCTACTGTGACCTCCACGTCTCTTTCGAGGGGCATTAACACCGTCTTGTTAAGCTACTGTGACCTCCACCACTTTACCAAGGGGCATTAAAACCTTCTTGTTAAGCTACTGTGACCTCCACGTCTCTTCCGAGGGGCATTAAAACCATTTTGTTAAGCTACTTTGACCTCCACGTCTCTTCCGAGGGGCATTCAAACCGTCTTGTTAAGCTACTGTGACCTCCACGTCTCTTCCGAGGGGCCTTAAAACCGTCTTGTTAAGCTACTGTGACCTCCACGTCTCTTCCGAGGGGCATTAAAACCGTCCTGTTAAGCTACTGTGACCTCCACGTCTCTTTCGAGGGGAATTAAAACCGTCTTGTTAAGCTACTGTGACCTCCACCACTTTTCCAAGGGGCATTAAAACCATCTTGTTAAGCTAATGTGACCTCCACGTCTCTTCCGAGGGGCATTAAAACCGTCTTGTTAAGCTACTGTGACCGCCACGTCTCTTCCGAGGGGCATTAAAACCGTCTTGATAAGCTAATGTGACCTCCACGTCTCTTTCGAGCGGCATTAAAACCGTCTTGTTAAGCTACTGTGAACACCACTTTTCCAATTGGCATTAAAACCGTCTTGTTAAGCTACTGGGACCTCCACGTTTCTTCCGAGGGGCATTAAAACTGTCTTGTTAAGCTCCTGTTACCTCCACCACTTTTCCGAGGGCATTAAAACCGTCTTGTTAAGCTTCTGCGACCTCCACCACTTTACCAAGGGTCATTAAAACCGTCTTGTTAAGCTACTGTGACCTCCACGTCTCTTCCGAGGGGCATTAAAACCGTCTTGTTAAGCTACTGTGAGCTCCACATCTCTTCCGAGGGGCATTAAAACCGTCTTGTTAAGCTACTGTGACCTCCACATCTCTTCCGAGGGGCATTAAAAGCGTCTTGTTAAGCTACTGTGACCTCCACGTCTCTTCCAAGGGGCATTAAAACCGTCCTGTTAAGTTACTGTGACCTCCACGTCTCTTTCGAGGGGAATTAAAACTGTCTTGTTAAGCTACTGTGAACTCCACCACTTTTCCAAGGGGCATTAAAACCATCTTGTTAAGCTACTGTGACCTCCACGTCTCTTCCGAGGGGCATTAAAACCGTCTTGTTAAGCTACTGTGACCTCCACATCTCTTCCGAGGGGCATTAAAAACGTCTTGTTAAGCTACTGTGACTTCCACGTCTCTTCTTAGGGGCATTAAAACCGTCTTGTTAAGCTAGTGTGACCTCCACGTCTCTTCCAAGGGGCATTAAAACCATCTTGTTAAACTACTGTGACCTCCATGTCTCTTCTGAGGGGCATTAAAACCATCTTGTTAAGCTACTGTGTCCTCCACGTCTCTTTCGAGGGGAATTAAAACCGTCTTGTTAAGCTACTGTGACCTCCACCACTTTTCAAAGGGGCATTAAAACCATCTTTTTAAGCTACTGTGACCTCCACGTCTCTTCCGAGGGGCATTAAAACCGTCTTGTTAAGCTACTGTGACCTCCACGTCTCTTCCGAGGGGCATTAAAACCGTCCTGTTAAGCTACTTTGACCTACACGTCTCTTTCGAGGGGAATTAAACCGTCTTGTTAAGCTACTGTGACCTCCACCACTTTTCCAAGGGGCATTAAAAACATCTTGTTAAGCTACTATGACCTCCACGTCTCTTCCGAGGGGCATTAAAACCGTCTTGTTAAGCTACTGTGACCTCCACCACTTTTCCAAGGGGCATTAAAACCATCTTGTTAAGCTACTGTGACCTCCACGTCTCTTCCGAGGGGCATTAAAACCGTCTTGTTAAGCTACTGTGACCTCCACGTCTCTTCCGAGGGGCATTAAAACCGTCCTGTTAAGCTACTGTGACCTCCACGTCTCTTTCGAGGGGAATTAAAACCATCTTGTTAAGCTACTGTGACCTCCACCACTTTTCCAAGGGGCATTAAAACCATCTTGTTAAGCTACTGTGACCTCCACGTCTTTTCCCAGGGTCATTAAAATCGTCTTGTTAAGCTACTGTGACCTCCACGTCTCTTCCGAGGGGCATTAAAACCGTCTTGTTAAGCTACGGTGACCTCCACGTCTCTTCCGAGGGGCATTAAAATCGTCTTGTTAAGCTACTGTGACCTCCACGTCTCTTCCGAGGGGCATTAAAACCGTCTTGTTAAGCTACTGTGACCTCCACGTCTCTTCCGAGGGGCATTAAAACTGTCTTGTTAAGCTACTGTGACCTCCACGTCTATTTTGAGTGGCATTAAAGCCGTCTTGTTAAGCTTCTGTGACCTCCACGTCTCTTCCGAGGGGCATTAAAACCGTTTTGTTAAGCTACTGTGTCCTCCACATCTCTTTCGAGGGGCATTAAAACAGTCTTGTTAAGCTACTGTGACCTCTACTACTTTTCCAAGGCCATTAAAACCGTCTTGTTAAGCTTCTGCGACCTCCACCACTTTACCAAGGGTCATTAAAACCGTCTTGTTAAGCTTCTGTGACCTCCACGTCTCTTCCGAGGGGCATTAAAACCGTCTTGTTAAGCTACTGTGAGCTCCACATCTCTTCCGAGGGGCATTAAAACCGTCTTGTTAAGCTACTGTGACCTCCACCACTTTACCACGGGGCATTAAAACCATCTTGTTAAGCTACTGTGACCTCCACGTCTCTTCCAAGGGGCATTAAAACCGTCTTGTTAAGCTACTGTGACCTCCACGTCTCTTCCGAGGGGCATTAACACCGTACTGTTAAGCTACTGTGACCTCCACGTCTCTTTTGAGGGGCATTAAAGCCATCTTGTTAAGCTACTGTGACCTCCCCGTCTCCTCCGAGGGGCATTAAACCGTCTTGTTAAGCTACTGTGACCTCCACCACTTTACCAAGGGGCATTAAAACCTTCTTGTTAAGCTACTGTGACCTCCACGTCTCTTCCGAGGGGCATTAAAACCATTTTGTTAAGCTACTTTGACCTCCACGTCTCTTCCGAGGGGCATTGAAACCGTCTTGTTAAGCTACTGTGACCTCCACGTCTCTTCCGAGGGGCCTTAAAACCGTCTTGTTAAGCTACTGTGACCTCCACGTCTCTTCCAAGGGGCATTAAAACCGTCCTGTTAAGCTACTGTGACCTCCACGTCTCTTTCGAGGGGAATTAAAACCGTCTTGTTAAGCTACTGTGACCTCCACCACTTTTCCAAGGGGCATTAAAACCATCTTGTTAAGCTAATGTGACCTCCACGTCTCTTCCGAGGGGCATTAAAACCGTCTTGTTAAGCTACTGTGACCGCCACGTCTCTTCCGAGGGGCATTAAAACCGTCTTGATAAGCTAATGTGACCTCCACGTCTCTTTCGAGGGGCATTAAAACCGTCTTGTTAAGCTACTGTGAACACCACTTTTCCAAGGGGCATTAAAACCGTCTTGTTAAGCTACTGGGACCTCCACGTTTCTTCCGAGGGGCATTAAAACTGTCTTGTTAAGCTCCTGTTACCTCCACCACTTTTCCGAGGGGCATTAAAACCGTCTTGTTAAGCTTCTGCGACCTCCACCACTTTACCAAGGGGCATTAAACCGTCTTGTTAAGCTACTGTGACCTCCAAGTCTCTTCCGAGGGGCATTAAAACCGTTTTGCTAAGCTACTGTGACCTCCACGTCTCTTCGGAGGGGCATTAAAACCGTCTTGTTAAGCTACTTTGACCTCCACGTCTCTTCCGAGGGGCAGTAAAACCGTCTTGTTAAGCTATTGTAACCTCCATGTCTCTTCCGAGGGCCATTAAAGCCGTCTTGTTAAGCTACTGTGAGCACCACTTTTCCAAGGGGCATTAAAACCGTCTTTTTGAGCTACTGGGACCTCCACGTGTCTTCCGAGGGGCATTAAAAATGTCTTGTTAAGCTACTGTGACCTCCACGTCTGTTCCGAGGGGCATTAAAATCATCTTGTTAAGCTACTGTGACCTCCACGTCTCTTCCGAGGGGCATTAAAACTGTTTTGTTAAGCTACTGTGACCTCCACGTCTGTTCCGAGGGGCATTAAAATCATCTTGTTAAGCTACTGTGACCTCCACGTCTCTTCCGAGGGGCATTAAAACTGTCTTGTTAAGCTACTGTGACCTCCACGTCTCTTCCGATGGGCATTAAAACCGTCTTGTTAAGCTACTGTGACGTCCACGTCTCTTCTGAGGAGCATTAAAACCATCTTGTTAAGCTACTGTGACCTCCACCACTTTTCCAAGGGGCATTAAAACCGTCTTGTTAAGCTTCTGCGATCTCCACCACTTTACCAAGGGGCATTAAAACCGTCTTGTTAAGCTACTGTGACCTCCATGTCTCTTTCGAGGGGAATTAAAACCATCTTGTTTAGCTACTGTGACCTCCACCACTTTTCCAAGTGGCATTTAAACCATCTTGTTAAGCTACTGTGACCTCCACGTCTCTTCCGAGGGGCATTAAAACCGTCTTGTTAAGCTACTGTGTCCTCCACATCTCTTTCGAGGGGCATTATAACAGTCTTGTTAAGCTACTGTGACCTCTACCACTTTTCCAAGGGGCATTAAAAGCGTCTTGTTAAGCTTCTGCGACCTCCACCACTTTACCAAGGGGCATTAAAACCGTCTTGTTAAGCTACTGTGTCCTCCACGTCTCTTTCGAGGGGAATTAAAACCATCTTGTTAAGCTACTGTGACTTCCACCACTTTTCCAAGGGGCATTAAATCCATCTTGTTAAGCTACTGTGACCTCCACGTCTCTTCCGAGGGGCATTAAAACTGTCTTGTTAAGCTACTGTGACCTCCACGTCTCTTTCGAGGGGAATTAAAACCGTCTTGTTAAGCTACTGTGACCTCTACCACTTTTCCAAGGGCCTTAAAACCGTCTTGTTAAGCTTCTGCGACCTCCATCACTTTACCAAGGGGCATTAAAACCGTCTTGTTAAGCTACTGTGACCTCCACATCTCTTCCGAGGGGCATTAAAACCGTCTTGTTAAGCTACTGTGAGCTCCACATCTCTTCCGAGGGGCATTAAAACCGTCTTGTTAAGCTACTGTGACCTCCACGTCTCTTCCGAGGGGCATTAAAAGCGTCTTGTTGAGCTACTGTGACCTCCACGTCTCTTTCAAGGGGCATTAAAACCATGTTTTTAAACTACTGTGACCTCCACGTCTCTTCTGAGGGGCATTAAAACCATCTTTTAAGCTACTGTGTCCTCCACGTCTCATTTGAGGGGAATTAAAACCGTCTTGTTAAGCTACTGTGACCTCCACCACATATCCAAGGGGCATTAAAACCGTCTTGTTAAGCTTCTGCGACCTCCACCACTTTACCAAGGGGCATTAAAACCGTCTTTTAAGCTTCTGTGACCTCCACGTCTCTTCCGAGGGGCATTAAAACCGTCCTGTTAAGTTACTGTGACCTCCACGTCTCTTTCGAGGGGAATTAAAACTGTCTTGTTAAGCTACTGTGAACTCCACCACTTTTCCAAGGGGCATTAAAACCATCTTGTTAAGCTACTGTGACCTCCACGTCTCTTCCGAGGGGCATTAAAACCGTCTTGTTAAGCTACTGTGACCTCCACATCTCTTCCGAGGGGCATTAAAAACGTCTTGTTAAGCTACTGTGACTTCCACGTCTCTTCTTAGGGGCATTAAAACCGTCTTGTTAAGCTAGTGTGACCTCCACGTCTCTTCCAAGGGGCATTAAAACCATCTTGTTAAACTACTGTGACCTCCATGTCTCTTCTGAGGGGCATTAAAACCATCTTGTTAAGCTACTGTGTCCTCCACGTCTCTTTCGAGGGGAATTAAAACCGTCTTGTTAAGCTACTGTGACCTCCACCACTTTTCAAAGGGGCATTAAAACCATCTTTTTAAGCTACTGTGACCTCCACGTCTCTTCCGAGGGGCATTAAAACCGTCTTGTTAAGCTACTGTGACCTCCACGTCTCTTCCGAGGGGCATTAAAACCGTCCTGTTAAGCTACTTTGACCTACACGTCTCTTTCGAGGGGAATTAAACCGTCTTGTTAAGCTACTGTGACCTCCACCACTTTTCCAAGGGGCATTAAAACCATCTTGTTAAGCTACTGTGACCTCCACGTCTCTTCCGAGGGGCATTAAAATCATCTTGTTAAGCTACTGTGACCTCTACCACTTTTCCAAGGGCATTAAAACCGTCTTGTTAAGCTTCTGCGACCTCCACCACTTTACCAAGGGTCATTAAAACCGTCTTGTTAAGCTACTGTGACCTCCACGTCTCTTCCGAGGGGCATTAAAACCGTCTTGTTAAGCTACTGTGAGCTCCACATCTCTTCCGAGGGGCATTAAAACCGTCTTCTTAAGCTACTGTGACCTCCACATCTCTTCCGAGGGGCATTAAAAGCGTCTTGTTAAGCTACTGTGACCTCCACGTCTCTTCCAAGGGGCATTAAAACCGTCCTGTTAAGTTACTGTGACCTCCACGTCTCTTTCGAGGGGAATTAAAACTGTCTTGTTAAGCTACTGTGAACTCCACCACTTTTCCAAGTGGCATTAAAACCATCTTGTTAAGCTACTGTGACCTCCACGTCTCTTCCGAGGGGCATTAAAACCGTGTTGTTAAGCTACTGTGACCTCCACATCTCTTCCGAGGGGCATTAAAACCGTCTTGTTAAGCTACTGTGACCTCCACGTCTCTTCCGAGGGGCATTAAAACCGTCCTGTTAAGCTACTGTGACCTCCACGTCTCTTTCGAGGGGCATTAAAACCGTCTTGTTAAGCTACTGTGACCTCCACCACTTTTCCAAGGGGCATTAAAACCATCTTGTTAAGCTACTGTGACCTCCACGTCTCTTCCGAGGGGCATTAAAATCATCTTGTTAAGCTACTGTGACCTCTACCACTTTTCCAAGGGCATTAAAACCGTCTTGTTAAGCTTCTGCGACCTCCACCACTTTACCAAGGGTCACTAAAACCGTCTTGTTAAGCTACTGTGACCTCCACGTCTCTTCCGAGGGGCATTAAAACCGTCTTGTTAAGCTACTGTGAGCTCCACATCTCTTCCGAGGGGCATTAAAACCGTCTTCTTAAGCTACTGTGACCTCCACATCTCTTCCGAGGGGCATTAAAAGCGTCTTGTTAAGCTACTGTGACCTCAACGTCTCTTCCAAGGGGCATTAAAACCGTCCTGTTAAGTTACTGTGACCTCCACGTCTCTTTCGAGGGGAATTAAAACTGTCTTGTTAAGCTACTGTGAACTCCACCACTTTTCCAAGTGGCATTAAAACCATCTTGTTAAGCTACTGTGACCTCCACGTCTCTTCCGAGGGGCATTAAAACCGTCTTGTTAAGCTACTGTGACCACCACATCTCTTCCGAGGGGCATTAAAACCGTCTTGTTAAGCTACTGTGACCTCCACGTCTCTTCCAAGGGGCATTAAAACCATCTTGTTAAACTACTGTGACCTCCATGTCTCTTCTGAGGGGCATTAATACCATCTTGTTAAGCTACTGTGTCCTCCACGTCTCTTTCGAGGGGAATTAAAACCGTCTTGTTAAGCTACTGTGACCTCCACCACTTTTCAAAGGGGCATTAAAACCATCTTTTTAAGCTACTGTGACCTCCACGTCTCTTCCGAGGGGCATTAAAACCGTCTTGTTAAGCTACTGTGACCTCCACGTCTCTTCCGAGGGGCATTAAAACCGTCCTGTTAAGCTACTGTGACCTCCACGTCTCTTTCGAGGGGAATTAAACCGTCTTGTTAAGCTACTGTGACCTCCACCACTTTTCCAAGGGCATTAAAAACATCTTGTTAAGCTACTATGACCTCCACGTCTCTTCCGAGGGGCATTAAAACCGTCTTGTTAAGCTACTGTGACCTCCACCACTTTTCCAAGGGGCATTAAAACCATCTTGTTAAGCTACTGTGACCTCCACGTCTCTTCCGAGGGGCATTAAAACCGTCTTGTTAAGCTACTGTGACCTCCACGTCTCTTCCGAGGGGCATTAAAACCGTCCTGTTAAGCTACTGTGACCTCCACGTCTCTTTCGAGGGGAATTAAAACCATCTTGTTAAGCTACTGTGACCTCCACCACTTTTCCAAGGGGCATTAAAACCATCTTGTTAAGCTACTGTGACCTCCACGTCTTTTCCCAGGGTCATTAAAATCGTCTTGTTAAGCTACTGTGACCTCCACGTCTCTTCCGAGGGGCATTAAAACCGTCTTGTTAAGCTACTGTGACGTCCACGTCTCTTCCGAGGGGCATTAAAATCGTCTTGTTAAGCTACTGTGACCTCCACGTCTCTTCCGAGGGGCATTAAAACCGTCTTGTTAAGCTACTGTGACCTCCACGTCTCTTCCGAGGGGCATTAAAACTGTCTTGTTAAGCTACTGTGACCTCCACGTCTATTTTGAGGGGCATTAAAGCCGTCTTGTTAAGCTACTGTGACCTCCACGTCTCTTCCGAGGGGCATTAAAACTGTTTTGTTAAGCTACTGTGTCCTCCACATCTCTTTCGAGGGGCATTAAAACAGTCTTGTTAAGCTACTGTGACCTCTACCACTTTTCCAAGGGCATTAAAACCGTCTTGTTAAGCTTCTGCGACTTCCACCACTTTACCAAGGGTCATTAAAACCGTCTTGTTAAGCTTCTGTGACCTCCACGTCTCTTCCGAGGGGCATTAAAACCGTCTTGTTAAGCTACTGTGAGCTCCACATCTCTTCCGAGGGGCATTAAAACCGTCTTGTTAAGCTACTGTGACCTCCACATCTCTTCCGAGGGGCATTAAAAGCGTCTTGTTAAGCTACTGTGACCTCCACGTCTCTTTCGAGGGGAATTAAAACTGTCTTGTTAAGCTACTGTGAACTCCACCACTTTTCCAAGGGGCATTAAAACCATCTTGTTAAGCTACTGTGACCTCCACGTCTCTTCCGAGGGGCATTAAAACCGTCTTGTTAAGCTACTGTGACCTCCACATCTCTTCCGAGGGGCATTAAAACCATCTTGTTAAACTACTGTGACCTCCATGTCTCTTCTGAGGGGCATTAAAACCATCTTGTTAAGCTACTGTGTCCTCCACGTCTCTTTCGAGGGGAATTAAAACCGTCTTGTTAATCTACTGTGACCTCCACCACTTTTCAAAGGGGCATTAAAACCATCTTGTTAAGCTACTGTGACCTCCACGTCTCTTCCGAGGGGCATTAAAACCGTCTTGTTAAGCTACTGTGACCTCCACGTCTCTTCCAAGGGGCATTAAAACCGTCCTGTTAAGCTACTGTGACCTCCACGTCTCTTTCGAGGGGAATTAAACCGTCTTGTTAAGCTACTGTGACCTCTACCTCTTTTCCAAGGGGCATTAAAACCATCTTGTTAAGCTACTGTGACCTCCACGTCTCTTCCGAGGGGCATTAAAACTGTCTTGTTAAGCTACTGTGACCTCCACCACTTTTCCAAGGGGCATTAAAACCATCTTGTTAAGCTACTGTGACCTCCACGTCTCTTCCGAGGGGCATTAAAACCGTCTTGTTAAGCTACTGTGACCTCCACGTCTCTTCTGAGGGGCATTAAAACCGTCCTGTTAAGCTACTGTGACCTCCACGTCTCTTTCGAGGGGAATTAAAACCGTCTTTTTAAGCTACTGTGACCTCCACCACTTTTCCAAGGGGCATTAAAACCATCTTGTTAAGCTACTGTGACCTCCACGTCTCTTCCCAGGGGCATTAAAATCGTCTTGGTAAGCTACTGTGACCTCCACGTCTCTTCCGAGGGGCATTAAAACCGTCTTGTTAAGCTACTGTGACCTCCACATCTCTTCCGAGGGGCATTAAAACCGTCTTGTTAAGCTACTGTGACCTCCACCACTTTACCAAGGGGCATTAAAACCTTCTTGTTAAGCTACTGTGACCTCCACGTCTCTTCCGAGGGGCATTAAAACCATTTTGTTAAGCTACTTTGACCTCCACGTCTCTTCCGAGGGGCATTCAAACCGTCTTGTTAAGCTACTGTGACCTCCACGTCTCTTCCGAGGGGCCTTAAAACCGTCTTGTTAAGCTACTGTGACCTCCACGTCTCTTCCGAGGGGCATTAAAACCGTCTTGTTAAGCTACTGTGACCTCCACATCTCTTCCGAGGGGCATTAAAACCGTCTTGTTAAGCTACTGTGACCTCCACGTCTCTTCCAAGGGGCATTAAAACCATCTTGTTAAACTACTGTGACCTCCATGTCTCTTCTGAGGGGCATTAATACCATCTTGTTAAGCTACTGTGTCCTCCACGTCTCTTTCGAGGGGAATTAAAACCGTCTTGTTAAGCTACTGTGACCTCCACCACTTTTCAAAGGGGCATTAAAACCATCTTTTTAAGCTACTGTGACCTCCACGTCTCTTCCGAGGGGCATTAAAACCGTCTTGTTAAGCTACTGTGACCTCCACGTCTCTTCCGAGGGGCATTAAAACCGTCCTGTTAAGCTACTGTGACCTCCACGTCTCTTTCGAGTGGAATTAAACCGTCTTGTTAAGCTACTGTGACCTCCACCACTTTTCCAAGGGCATTAAAAACATCTTGTTAAGCTACTATGACCTCCACGTCTCTTCCGAGGGGCATTAAAACCGTCTTGTTAAGCTACTGTGACCTCCACCACTTTTCCAAGGGGCATTAAAACCATCTTGTTAAGCTACTGTGACCTCCACGTCTCTTCCGAGGGGCATTAAAACCGTCTTGTTAAGCTACTGTGACCTCCACGTCTCTTCCGAGGGGCATTAAAACCGTCCTGTTAAGCTACTGTGACCTCCACGTCTCTTTCGAGGGGAATTAAAACCATCTTGTTAAGCTACTGTGACCTCCACCACTTTTCCAGGGGGCATTAAAACCATCTTGTTAAGCTACTGTGACCTCCACGTCTTTTCCCAGGGTCATTAAAATCGTCTTGTTAAGCTACTGTGACCTCCACGTCTCTTCCGAGGGGCATTAAAACCGTCTTGTTAAGCTACTGTGAGCTCCACATCTCTTCCGAGGGGCATTAAAACCGTCTTCTTAAGCTACTGTGACCTCCACATCTCTTCCGAGGGGCATTAAAAGCGTCTTGTTAAGCTACTGTGACCTCCACGTCTCTTCCAAGGGGCATTAAAACCGTCCTCTTAAGTTACTGTGACCTCCACGTCTCTTTCGAGGGGAATTAAAACTGTCTTGTTAAGCTACTGTGAACTCCACCACTTTTCCAAGTGGCATTAAAACCATCTTGTTAAGCTCCTGTGACCTCCACGTCTCTTCCGAGGGGCATTAAAACCGTCTTGTTAAGCTACTGTGACCTCCACATCTCTTCCGAGGGGCATTAAAACCGTCTTGTTAAGCTACTGTGACCTCCACGTCTCTTCCGAGGGGCATTAAAACCGTCCTGTTAAGCTACTGTGACCTCCACGTCTCTTTCGAGGGGCATTAAAACCGTCTTGTTAAGCTACTGTGACCTCCACCACTTTTCCAAGGGGCATTAAAACCATCTTGTTAAGCTACTGTGACCTCCATGTCTCTTCCGAGGGGCATTAAAATCATCTTGTTAAGCTACTGTGACCTCTACCACTTTTCCAAGGGCATTAAAACCGTCTTGTTAAGCTTCTGCGACCTCCACCACTTTACCAAGGGTCACTAAAACCGTCTTGTTAAGCTACTGTGACCTCCACGTCTCTTCCGAGGGGCATTAAAACCGTCTTGTTAAGCTACTGTGAGCTCCACA
The DNA here is from genome assembly GCF_046119375.1 of Phyllobates terribilis. Classification (NCBI taxonomy): domain Eukaryota; kingdom Metazoa; phylum Chordata; class Amphibia; order Anura; family Dendrobatidae; genus Phyllobates; species Phyllobates terribilis. The sequence goes on along the minus strand of NW_027362761.1, from coordinate 774,443,589 downwards.
TCTCTTCCGAGGGGCATTAAAACCGTCTTCTTAAGCTACTGTGACCTCCACATCTCTTCCGAGGGGCATTAAAAGCTTCTTGTTAAGCTACTGTGACCTCAACGTCTCTTCCAAGGGGCATTAAAACCGTCCTGTTAAGTTACTGTGACCTCCACGTCTCTTTCGAGGGGAATTAAAACTGTCTTGTTAAGCTACTGTGAACTCCACCACTTTTCCAAGTGGCATTAAAACCATCTTGTTAAGCTACTGTGACCTCCACGTCTCTTCCGAGGGGCATTAAAACCGTCTTGTTAAGCTACTGTGACCTCCACCACTTTACCAAGGGGCATTAAAACCTTCTTGTTAAGCTACTGTGACCTCCACGTCTCTTCCGAGGGGCATTAAAACCATTTTGTTAAGCTACTTTGACCTCCACGTCTCTTCCGAGGGGCATTCAAACCGTCTTGTTAAGCTACTGTGACCTCCACGTCTCTTCCGAGGGGCCTTAAAACCGTCTTGTTAAGCTACTGTGACCTCCACGTCTCTTCCGAGGGGCATTAAAACCGTCTTCTTAAGCTACTGTGACCTCCACATCTCTTCCGAGGGGCATTAAAAGCGTCTTGTTAAGCTACTGTGACCTCAACGTCTCTTCCAAGGGGCATTAAAACCGTCCTGTTAAGTTACTGTGACCTCCACGTCTCTTTCGAGGGGAATTAAAACTGTCTTGTTAAGCTACTGTGAACTCCACCACTTTTCCAAGTGGCATTAAAACCATCTTGTTAAGCTACTGTGACCTCCACGTCTCTTCCGAGGGGCATTAAAACCGTCTTGATAAGCTACTGTGACCTCCACGTCTCTTCCGAGGGGCATTAAAACCGTCCTGTTAAGCTACTGTGACCTCCACGTCTCTTTCGAGGAGAATTAAACCGTCTTGTTAAGCTACTGTGACCTCCACCACTTTTCCAAGGGCATTAAAAACATCTTGTTAAGCTACTATGACCTCCACGTCTCTTCCGAGGGGCATTAAAACCGTCTTGTTAAGCTACTGTGACCTCCACCACTTTTCCAAGGGGCATTAAAACCATCTTGTTAAGCTACTGTGACCTCCACGTCTCTTCCGAGGGGCATTAAAACCGTCTTGTTAAGCTACTGTGACCTCCACGTCTCTTCCGAGGGGCATTAAATCCGTCCTGTTAAGCTACTGTGACCTCCACGTCTCTTTCGAGGGGAATTAAAACCATCTTGTTAAGCTACTGTGACCTCCACCACTTTTCCAAGGGGCATTAAAACCATCTTGTTAAGCTACTGTGACCTCCACGTCTTTTCCCAGGGTCATTAAAATCGTCTTGTTAAGCTACTGTGACCTCCACGTCTCTTCCGAGGGGCATTAAAACCGTCTTGTTAAGCTACTGTGACGTCCACGTCTCTTCCGAGGGGCATTAAAATCGTCTTGTTAAGCTACTGTGACCTCCACGTCTCTTCCGAGGGGCATTAAAACCGTCTTGTTAAGCTACTGTGACCTCCACGTCTCTTCCGAGGGGCATTAAAACTGTCTTGTTAAGCTACTGTGACCTCCACGTCTATTTTGAGGGGCATTAAAGCCGTCTTGTTAAGCTACTGTGACCTTCACGTCTCTTCCGAGGGGCATTAAAACTGTTTTGTTAAGCTACTGTGTCCTCCACATCTCTTTCGAGGGGCATTAAAACAGTCTTGTTAAGCTACTGTGACCTCTACCACTTTTCCAAGGGCATTAAAACCGTCTTGTTAAGCTTCTGCGACTTCCACCACTTTACCAAGGGTCATTAAAACCGTCTTGTTAAGCTTCTGTGACCTCCACGTCTCTTCCGAGGGGCATTAAAACCGTCTTGTTAAGCTACTGTGAGCTCCACATCTCTTCCGAGGGGCATTAAAACCGTCTTGTTAAGCTACTGTGACCTCCACATCTCTTCCGAGGGGCATTAAAAGCGTCTTGTTAAGCTACTGTGACCTCCACGTCTCTTTCGAGGGGAATTAAAACTGTCTTGTTAAGCTACTGTGAACTCCACCACTTTTCCAAGGGGCATTAAAACCATCTTGTTAAGCTACTGTGACCTCCACGTCTCTTCCGAGGGGCATTAAAACCGTCTTGTTAAGCTACTGTGACCTCCACATCTCTTCCGAGGGGCATTAAAACCATCTTGTTAAACTACTGTGACCTCCATGTCTCTTCTGAGGGGCATTAAAACCATCTTGTTAAGCTACTGTGTCCTCCACGTCTCTTTCGAGGGGAATTAAAACCGTCTTGTTAATCTACTGTGACCTCCACCACTTTTCAAAGGGGCATTAAAACCATCTTGTTAAGCTACTGTGACCTCCACGTCTCTTCCGAGGGGCATTAAAACCGTCTTGTTAAGCTACTGTGACCTCCACGTCTCTTCCAAGGGGCATTAAAACCGTCCTGTTAAGCTACTGTGACCTCCACGTCTCTTTCGAGGGGAATTAAACCATCTTGTTAAGCTACTGTGACCTCTACCTCTTTTCCAAGGGGCATTAAAACCATCTTGTTAAGCTACTGTGACCTCCACGTCTCTTCCGAGGGGCATTAAAACTGTCTTGTTAAGCTACTGTGACCTCCACCACTTTTCCAAGGGGCATTAAAACCATCTTGTTAAGCTACTGTGACCTCCACGTCTCTTCCGAGGGGCATTAAAACCGTCTTGTTAAGCTACTGTGACCTCCACTTCTCTTCCGAGGGGCATTAAAACCGTCCTGTTAAGCTACTGTGACCTCCACGTCTCTTTCGAGGGGAATTAAAACCGTCTTTTTAAGCTACTGTGACCTCCACCACTTTTCCAAGGGGCATTAAAACCATCTTGTTAAGCTACTGTGACCTCCACGTCTCTTCCCAGGGGCATTAAAATCGTCTTGGTAAGCTACTGTGACCTCCACGTCTCTTCCGAGGGGCATTAAAACCGTCTTGTTAAGCTACTGTGACCTCCACATCTCTTCCGAGGGGCATTAAAACCGTCTTGTTAAGCTACTGTGACCTCCACCACTTTACCAAGGGGCATTAAAACCTTCTTGTTAAGCTACTGTGACCTCCACGTCTCTTCCGAGGGGCATTAAAACCATTTTGTTAAGCTACTTTGACCTCCACGTCTCTTCCGAGGGGCATTCAAACCGTCTTGTTAAGCTACTGTGACCTCCACGTCTCTTCCGAGGGGCATTAAAACCGTCTTCTTAAGCTACTGTGACCTCCACATCTCTTCCGAGGGGCATTAAAAGCGTCTTGTTAAGCTACTGTGACCTCAACGTCTCTTCCAAGGGGCATTAAAACCGTCCTGTTAAGTTACTGTGACCTCCACGTCTCTTTCGAGGGGAATTAAAACTGTCTTGTTAAGCTACTGTGAACTCCACCACTTTTCCAAGTGGCATTAAAACCATCTTGTTAAGCTACTGTGACCTCCACGTCTCTTCCGAGGGGCATTAAAACCATCTTGTTAAGCTACTGTGACCTCCACGTCTCTTCCAAGGGGCATTAAAACCATCTTGTTAAACTACTGTGACCTCCATGTCTCTTCTGAGGGGCATTAATACCATCTTGTTAAGCTACTGTGTCCTCCACGTCTCTTTCGAGGGGAATTTAAACCGTCTTGTTAAGCTACTGTGACCTCCACCACTTTTCAAAGGGGCATAAAAACCATCTTTTTAAGCTACTGTGACCTCCACGTCTCTTCCGAGGGGCATTAAAACCGTCTTGTTAAGCTACTGTGACCTCCATGTCTCTTCCGAGGGGCATTAAAACCGTCCTGTTAAGCTACTGTGACCTCCACGTCTCTTTCGAGGGGAATTAAACCGTCTTGTTAAGCTACTGTGACCTCCACCACTTTTCCAAGGGCATTAAAAACATCTTGTTAAGCTACTATGACCTCCACGTCTCTTCCGAGGGGCATTAAAACCATCTTGTTAAGCTACTGTGACCTCCACCACTTTTCCAAGGGGCATTAAAACCATCTTGTTAAGCTACTGTGACCTCCACGTCTCTTCCGAGGGGCATTAAAACCGTCTTGTTAAGCTACTGTGACCTCCACGTCTCTTCCGAGGGGCATTAAAACCGTCCTGTTAAGCTACTGTGACCTCCACGTCTCTTTCGAGGGGAATTAAAACCATCTTGTTAAGCTACTGTGACCTCCACCACTTTTCCAAGGGGCATTAAAACCATCTTGTTAAGCTACTGTGACCTCCACGTCTTTTCCCAGGGTCATTAAAATCGTCTTGTTAAGCTACTGTGACCTCCACGTCTCTTCCGAGGGGCATTAAAACCGTCTTGTTAAGCTACTGTGACGTCCACGTCTCTTCCGAGGGGCATTAAAATCGTCTTGTTAAGCTACTGTGACCTCCACGTCTCTTCCGAGGGGCATTAAAACCGTCTTGTTAAGCTACTGTGACCTCCACGTCTTTTCCGAGGGGCATTAAAACTGTCTTGTTAAGCTACTGTGACCTCCACGTCTATTTTGAGGGGCATTAAAGCCGTCTTGTTAAGCTACTGTGACCTCCACGTCTCTTCCGAGGGGCATTAAAACTGTTTTGTTAAGCTACTGTGTCCTCCACATCTCTTTCGAGGGGCATTAAAACAGTCTTGTTAAGCTACTGTGACCTCTACCACTTTTCCAAGGGCATTAAAACCGTCTTGTTAAGCTTCTGCGACTTCCACCACTTTACCAAAGGTCCTTAAAACCGTCTTGTTAAGCTTCTGTGACCTCCACGTCTCTTCCGAGGGGCGTTAAAACCGTCTTGTTAAGCTACTGTGAGCTCCACATCTCTTCCGAGGGGCATTAAAACCGTCTTGTTAAGCTACTGTGACCTCCACATCTCTTCCGAGGGGCATTAAAAGTGTCTTGTTAAGCTACTGTGACCTCCACGTCTCTTTCGAGGGGAATTAAAACTGTCTTGTTAAGCTACTGTGAACTCCACCACTTTTCCAAGGGGCATTAAAACCATCTTGTTAAGCTACTGTGACCTCCACGTCTCTTCCGAGGGGCATTAAAACCGTCTTGTTAAGCTACTGTGACCTCCACATCTCTTCCGAGGGGCATTAAAACCATCTTGTTAAACTACTGTGACCTCCATGTCTCTTCTGAGGGGCATTAAAACCATCTTGTTAAGCTACTGTGTCCTCCACGTCTCTTTCGAGGGGAATTAAAACCGTCTTGTTAATCTACTGTGACCTCCACCACTTTTCAAAGGGGCATTAAAACCATCTTGTTAAGCTACTGTGACCTTCACGTCTCTTCCGAGGGGCATTAAAACCGTCTTGTTAAGCTACTGTGACCTCCACGTCTCTTCCAAGGGGCATTAAAACCGTCCTGTTAAGCTACTGTGACCTCCACGTCTCTTTCGAGGGGAATTAAACCGTCTTGTTAAGCTACTGTGACCTCCACCTCTTTTCCAAGGGGCATTAAAACCATCTTGTTAAGCTACTGTGACCTCCACGTCTCTTCCGAGGGGCATTAAAACTGTCTTGTTAAGCTACTGTGACCTCCACCACTTTTCCAAGGGGCATTAAAACCATCTTGTTAAGCTACTGTGACCTCCACGTCTCTTCCGAGGGGCATTAAAACCGTCTTGTTAAGCTACTGTGACCTCCACGTCTCTTCCGAGGGGCATTAAAACCGTCCTGTTAAGCTACTGTGACCTCCACGTCTCTTTCGAGGGGAATTAAAACCGTCTTTTTAAGCTACTGTGACCTCCACCACTTTTCCAAGGGGCATTAAAACCATCTTGTTAAGCTACTGTGACCTCCACGTCTCTTCCCAGGGGCATTAAAATCGTCTTGTTAAGCTACTGTGACCTCCACGTCTCTTCCGAGGGGCATTAAAACCGTCTTGTTAAGCTACTGTGACCTCCACATCTCTTCCGAGGGGCATTAAAACTGTCTTGTTAAGCTACTGTGACCTCCACCACTTTACCAAGGGGCATTAAAACCTTCTTGTTAAGCTACTGTGACCTCCACGTCTCTTCCGAGGGGCATTAAAACCATTTTGTTAAGCTACTTTGACCTCCACGTCTCTTCCGAGGGGCATTCAAACCGTCTTGTTAAGCTACTGTGACCTCCACGTCTCTTCCGAGGGGCCTTAAAACCGTCTTGTTAAGCTACTGTGACCTCCACGTCTCTTCCGAGGGGCATTAAAACCATCCTGTTAAGCTACTGTGACCTCCACGTCTCTTTCGAGGGGAATTAAAACCGTCTTGTTAAGCTACTGTGACCTCCACGTCTCTTTCGAGGGGAATTAAACCGTCTTGTTAAGCTACTGTGACCTCCACCTCTTTTCCAAGGGGCATTAAAACCATCTTGTTAAGCTACTGTGACCTCCACGTCTCTTCCGAGGGGCATTAAAACTGTCTTGTTAAGCTACTGTGACCTCCACCACTTTTCCAAGGGGCATTAAAACCATCTTGTTAAGCTACTGTGACCTCCACGTCTCTTCCGAGGGGCATTAAAACCGTCTTGTTAAGCTACTGTGACCTCCACGTCTCTTCCGAGGGGCATTAAAACCGTCCTGTTAAGCTACTGTGACCTCCACGTCTCTTTCGAGGGGAATTAAAACCGTCTTTTTAAGCTACTGTGACCTCCACCACTTTTCCAAGGGGCATTAAAACCATCTTGTTAAGCTACTGTGACCTCCACGTCTCTTCCCAGGGGCATTAAAATCGTCTTGTTAAGCTACTGTGACCTCCACGTCTCTTCCGAGGGGCATTAAAACCGTCTTGTTAAGCTACTGTGACCTCCACATCTCTTCCGAGGGGCATTAAAACTGTCTTGTTAAGCTACTGTGACCTCCACCACTTTACCAAGGGGCATTAAAACCTTCTTGTTAAGCTACTGTGACCTCCACGTCTCTTCCGAGGGGCATTAAAACCATTTTGTTAAGCTACTTTGACCTCCACGTCTCTTCCGAGGGGCATTCAAACCGTCTTGTTAAGCTACTGTGACCTCCACGTCTCTTCCGAGGGGCCTTAAAACCGTCTTGTTAAGCTACTGTGACCTCCACGTCTCTTCCGAGGGGCATTAAAACCATCCTGTTAAGCTACTGTGACCTCCACGTCTCTTTCGAGGGGAATTAAAACCGTCTTGTTAAGCTACTGTGACCTCCACCACTTTTCCAAGGGGCATTAAAACCATCTTGTTAAGCTAATGTGACCTCCACGTCTCTTCCGAGGGGCATTAAAACCATCTTGTTAAGCTACTGTGACCTCCACGTCTCTTCCGAGGGGCATTAAAACCGTCTTGTTAAGCTACTGTGTCCTCCACATCTCTTTCGAGGGGCATTAAAACCGTCTTGTTAAGCTACTGTGACCTCCACGTCTCTTCTGAGGGGCATTAAAACCGTCTTGTTAAGCTACTGTGACCTCTACCACTTTTCCAAGGGGCATTAAAAGCGTCTTGTTAAGCTTCTGCGACCTCCACCACTTTACCAAGGGGCATTAAAACCGTCTTGTTAAGCTACTGTGTCCTCCACGTCTCTTTCGAGGGGAATTAAAACCGTCTTGTTAAGCTACTGTGACTTCCACCACTTTTCCAAGGGGCATTAAAACCATCTTGTTAAGCTACTGTGACCTCCACGTCTCTTCCGAGGGGCATTAAAACCATCTTGTTAAGCTACTGTGACCTCCACGTCTCTTTCGAGGGGAATTAAAACCGTCTTGTTAAGCTACTGTGATCTCTACCACTTTTCCAAGGGCCTTAAAACCGTCTTGTTAAGCTTCTGCGACCTCCACCACTTTACCAAGGGGCATTAAAACCGTCTTGTTAAGCTACTGTGACCTCCACGTCTCCTCCGAGGGGCATTAAAACCGTCTTTTTAAGCTACTGTGAGCTCCACATCTCTTCCGAGGGGCATTAAAACCGTCTTGTTAAGCTACTGTGACCTCCACGTCTCTTCCGAGGGGCATTAAAAGCGTCTTGTTGAGCTACTGTGACCTCCACTTCTCTTTCAAGGGGCATTAAAACCATCTTTTTAAACTACTGTGACCTCCACGTCTCTTCTGGGGGGCATTAAAACCATCTTGTTAAGCTACTGTGTCCTCCACGTCTCATTCGAGGGGAATTAAAACCGTCTTGTTAAGCTACTGTGACCTCCACCACTTTTCCAAGGGGCATTAAAACCATCTTTTTAAGCTACTGTGACCTCCACGTCTCTTCCGAGGGGCACTAAAACAGTCTTTTTAAGCTACTGTGACCTCTACCACATTTCCAAGGGGCATTAAAACCGTCTTGTTAAGCTTCTGCGACCTCCACCACTTTACCAAGGGGCATTAAAACCGTCTTGTTAAGCTACTGTGACCTCCACGTCTCTTCTGAGGGGCATTAAAACCATCTTGCTAAGCTACTGTGACCTCCACATCCCTTCTGAGGGGCATTAAAACCGTCTTGTTAAGCTACTGTGACCTCCACGTCTCTTTCGACGGGAATTAAAACCGTCTTGTTAAGCTACTGTGACCTCCACCACTTTTCCAAGGGGCATTAAAACCATTTTGTTAAGCTACTGTGACCTCCACGTCTCTTCCGAGGGGCATTAAAACTGTCTTGTTAAGCTACTGTGACCTCCACGTCTCTTCCGAGGGGCATTAAAACCGTCCTGTTAATCTACTGTGACCTCCACGTCTCTTTCGAGGGGAATTAAAACCGTCTTGTTAAGCTACTGTGACCTCCACCACTTTTCCAAGGGGCATTAAAACCTTCTTGTTAAGGTACTGTGACCTCCACGTCTCTTCCGAGGGGCATTAAAATCGTCTTGTTAAGCTACTGTGACCTCCACGTCTCTTCCGAGGGGCATTAAAACTGTCTTGTTAAGCTACTGTGACCTCCACGTCTATTTTGAGGGGCATTAAAGCCGTCTTGTTAAGCTACTGTGACCTCCACGTCTCTTCCGAGGGGCATTAAAACCGTCTTGTTAAGCTACTGTGTCCTCCACATCTCTTTCGAGGGGCATTAAAACAGTCTTGTTAAGCTACTGTGACCTCTACCACTTTTCCAAGGGCATTAAAACCGTCTTGTTAAGCTTCTGCGACCTCCACCACTTTACCAAGGGTCATTAAAACCGTCTTGTTAAGCTACTGTGACCTCCACGTCTCTTCCGAGGGGCATTAAAACCGTCTTGTTAAGCAACTATGAGCTCCACATCTCTTCCGAGGGGCATTAAAACCGTCTTGTTAAGCTACTGTGACCTCCACATCTCTTCCGAGGGGCATTAAAAGCGTCTTGTTAAGCTACTGTGACCTCCACGTCTCTTCCAAGGGGCATTAAAACCGTCCTGTTAAGTTACTGTGACCTCCACGTCTCTTTCGAGGGGAATTAAAACTGTCTTGTTAAGCTACTGTGACCTCCACCACTTTTCCAAGGGGCATTAAAACCATCTTGTTAAGCTAATGTGACCTCCACGTCTCTTCCGAGGGGCATTAAAACCATCTTGTTAAGCTACTGTGACCTCCACGTCTCTTCCGAGGGGCATTAAAACCGTCTTGTTAAGCTACTGTGTCCTCCACATCTCTTTCGAGTGGCATTAAAACCGTCTTGTTAAGCTACTGTGACCTCCACGTCTCTTCTGAGGGGCATTAAAACCGTCTTGTTAAGCTACTGTGACCTCTACCACTTTTCCAAGGGGCATTAAAAGCGTCTTGTTAAGCTTCTGCGACCTCCACCACTTTACCAAGGGGCATTAAAACCGTCTTGTTAAGCTACTGTGTCCTCCACGTCTCTTTCGAGGGGAATTAAAACCGTCTTGTTAAGCTACTGTGACTTCCACCACTTTTCCAAGGGGCATTAAAACCATCTTGTTAAGCTACTGTGACCTCCACGTCTCTTCCGAGGGGCATTAAAACCGTCTTGTTAAGCTACTGTGACCTCCACGTCTCTTTCGAGGGGAATTAAAACCGTCTTGTTAAGCTACTGTGACCTCTACCAGTTTTCCAAGGGCCTTAAAACCGTCTTGTTAAGCTTCTGCGACCTCCACCACTTTACCAAGGGGCATTAAAACCGTCTTGTTAAGCTACTGTGACCTCCACGTCTCTTCCGAGGGGCATTAAAACCGTCTTTTTAAGCTACTGTGAGCTCCACATCTCTTCTGAGGGGCATTAAAACCGTCTTGTTAAGCTACTGTGACCTCCACGTCTCTTCCGAGGGGCATTAAAAGCGTCTTGTTGAGCTACTGTGACCTCCACTTCTCTTTCAAGGGGCATTAAAACCATCTTTTTAAACTACTGTGACCTCCACGTCTCTTCTGAGGGGCATTAAAACCATCTTGTTAAGCTACTGTGTACTCCACGTCTCATTCGAGGGGAATTAAAACCGTCTTGTTAAGCTACTGTGACCTCCACCACTTTTCCAAGGGGCATTAAAACCATCTTTTTAAGCTACTGTGACCTCCACGTCTCTTCCGAGGGGCACTAAAACAGTCTTGTTAAGCTACTGTGACCTCTACCACATTTCCAAGGGGCATTAAAACCGTCTTGTTAAGCTTCTGCGACCTCCACCACTTTACCAAGGGGCATTAAAACCGTCTTGTTAAGCTACTGTGACCTCCACGTCTCATCTGAGGGGCATTAAAACCATCTTGTTAAGCTACTGTGACCTCCACATCCCTTCCGAGGGGCATTAAAACCGTCTTGTTAAGCTACTGTGACCTCCACGTCTCTTTCGACGGGAATTAAAACCGTCTTGTTAAGCTACTGTGACCTCCACCACTTTTCCAAGGGGCATTAAAACCATCTTGTTAAGCTACTGTGACCTCCACGTCTCTTCCGAGGGGCATTAAAACTGTCTTGTTAAGCTACTGTGACCTCCACGTCTCTTCCGAGGGGCATTAAAACCGTCCTGTTAATCTACTGTGACCTCCACGTCTCTTTCGAGGGGAATTAAAACCGTCTTGTTAAGCTACTGTGACCTCCACCACTTTTCCAAGGGGCATTAAAACCTTCTTGTTAAGGTACTGTGACCTCCACGTCTCTTCCGAGGGGCATTAAAATCGTCTTGTTAAGCTACTGTGACCTCCACGTCTCTTCCGAGGGGCATTAAAACTGTCTTGTTAAGCTACTGTGACCTCCACGTCTATTTTAAGGGGCATTAAAGCCGTCTTGTTAAGCTACTGTGACCTCCACGTCTCTTCCGAGGGGCATTAAAACCGTCTTGTTAAGCTACTGTGTCCTCCACATCTCTTTCGAGGGGCATTAAAACAGTCTTGTTAAGCTACTGTGACCTCTACCACTTTTCCAAGGGCATTAAAACCGTCTTGTTAAGCTTCTGCGACCTCCACCACTTTACCAAGGGTCATTAAAACCGTCTTGTTAAGCTACTGTGACCTCCACGTCTCTTCCGAGGGGCATTAAAACCGTCTTGTTAAGCTACTATGAGCTCCACATCTCTTCCGAGGGGCATTAAAACCGTCTTGTTAAGCTACTGTGACCTCCACATCTCTTCCGAGGGGCATTAAAAGCATCTTGTTAAGCTACTGTGACCTCCACGTCTCTTCCAAGGGGCATTAAAACCGTCCTGTTAAGTTACTGTGACCTCCACGTCTCTTTCGAGGGGAATTAAAACTGTCTTGTTAAGCTACTGTGAACTCCACCACTTTTCCAAGTGGCATTAAAACCATCTTGTTAAGCTACTGTGACCTCCACGTCTCTTCCGAGGGGCATTAAAACCATCTTGTTAAGCTACTGTGACCTCCACGTCTCTTCCAAGGGGCATTAAAACCATCTTGTTAAACTACTGTGACCTCCATGTCTCTTCTGAGGGGCATTAATACCATCTTGTTAAGCTACTGTGTCCTCCACGTCTCTTTCGAGGGGAATTTAAACCGTCTTGTTAAGCTACTGTGACCTCCACCACTTTTCAAAGGGGCATAAAAACCATCTTTTTAAGCTACTGTGACCTCCACGTCTCTTCCGAGGGGCATTAAAACCGTCTTGTTAAGCTACTGTGACCTCCACGTCTCTTCCGAGGGGCATTAAAACCGTCCTGTTAAGCTACTGTGACCTCCACGTCTCTTTCGAGGGGAATTAAACCGTCTTGTTAAGCTACTGTGACCTCCACCACTTTTCCAAGGGCATTAAAAACATCTTGTTAAGCTACTATGACCTCCACGTCTCTTCCGAGGGGCATTAAAACCATCTTGTTAAGCTACTGTGACCTCTACCACTTTTCCAAGGGGCATTAAAACCATCTTGTTAAGCTACTGTGACCTCCACGTCTCTTCCGAGGGGCATTAAAACCGTCTTGTTAAGCTACTGTGACCTCCACGTCTCTTCCGAGGGGCATTAAAACCGTCCTGTTAAGCTACTGTGACCTCCACGTCTCTTTCGAGGGGAATTAAAACCATCTTGTTAAGCTACTGTGACCTCCACCACTTTTCCAAGGGGCATTAAAACCATCTTGTTAAGCTACTGTGACCTCCACGTCTTTTCCCAGGGTCATTAAAATCGTCTTGTTAAGCTACTGTGACCTCCACGTCTCTTCCGAGGGGCATTAAAACCGTCTTGTTAAGCTACTGTGACGTCCACGTCTCTTCCGAGGGGCATTAAAATCGTCTTGTTAAGCTACTGTGACCTCCACGTCTCTTCCGAGGGGCATTAAAACCGTCTTGTTAAGCTACTGTGACCTCCACGTCTTTTCCGAGGGGCATTAAAACTGTCTTGTTAAGCTACTGTGACCTCCACGTCTATTTTGAGGGGCATTAAAGCCGTCTTGTTAAGCTACTGTGACCTCCACGTCTCTTCCGAGGGGCATTAAAACTGTTTTGTTAAGCTACTGTGTCCTCCACATCTCTTTCGAGGGGCATTAAAACAGTCTTGTTAAGCTACTGTGACCTCTACCACTTTTCCAAGGGCATTAAAACCGTCTTGTTAAGCTTCTGCGACTTCCACCACTTTACCAAAGGTCCTTAAAACCGTCTTGTTAAGCTTCTGTGACCTCCACGTCTCTTCCGAGGGGCGTTAAAACCGTCTTGTTAAGCTACTGTGAGCTCCACATCTCTTCCGAGGGGCATTAAAACCGTCTTGTTAAGCTACTGTGACCTCCACATCTCTTCCGAGGGGCATTAAAAGTGTCTTGTTAAGCTACTGTGACCTCCACGTCTCTTTCGAGGGGAATTAAAACTGTCTTGTTAAGCTACTGTGAACTCCACCACTTTTCCAAGGGGCATTAAAACCATCTTGTTAAGCTACTGTGACCTCCACGTCTCTTCCGAGGGGCATTAAAACCGTCTTGTTAAGCTACTGTGACCTCCACATCTCTTCCGAGGGGCATTAAAACCATCTTGTTAAACTACTGTGACCTCCATGTCTCTTCTGAGGGGCATTAAAACCATCTTGTTAAGCTACTGTGTCCTCCACGTCTCTTTCGAGGGGAATTAAAACCGTCTTGTTAATCTACTGTGACCTCCACCACTTTTCAAAGGGGCATTAAAACCATCTTGTTAAGCTACTGTGACCTTCACGTCTCTTCCGAGGGGCATTAAAACCGTCTTGTTAAGCTACTGTGACCTCCACGTCTCTTCCAAGGGGCATTAAAACCGTCCTGTTAAGCTACTGTGACCTCCACGTCTCTTTCGAGGGGAATTAAACCGTCTTGTTAAGCTACTGTGACCTCCACCTCTTTTCCAAGGGGCATTAAAACCATCTTGTTAAGCTACTGTGACCTCCACGTCTCTTCCGAGGGGCATTAAAACTGTCTTGTTAAGCTACTGTGACCTCCACCACTTTTCCAAGGGGCATTAAAACCATCTTGTTAAGCTACTGTGACCTCCACGTCTCTTCCGAGGGGCATTAAAACCGTCTTGTTAAGCTACTGTGACCTCCACGTCTCTTCCGAGGGGCATTAAAACCGTCCTGTTAAGCTACTGTGACCTCCACGTCTCTTTCGAGGGGAATTAAAACCGTCTTTTTAAGCTACTGTGACCTCCACCACTTTTCCAAGGGGCATTAAAACCATCTTGTTAAGCTACTGTGACCTCCACGTCTCTTCCCAGGGGCATTAAAATCGTCTTGTTAAGCTACTGTGACCTCCACGTCTCTTCCGAGGGGCATTAAAACCGTCTTGTTAAGCTACTGTGACCTCCACATCTCTTCCGAGGGGCATTAAAACTGTCTTGTTAAGCTACTGTGACCTCCACCACTTTACCAAGGGGCATTAAAACCTTCTTGTTAAGCTACTGTGACCTCCACGTCTCTTCCGAGGGGCATTAAAACCATTTTGTTAAGCTACTTTGACCTCCACGTCTCTTCCGAGGGGCATTCAAACCGTCTTGTTAAGCTACTGTGACCTCCACGTCTCTTCCGAGGGGCCTTAAAACCGTCTTGTTAAGCTACTGTGACCTCCACGTCTCTTCCGAGGGGCATTAAAACCATCCTGTTAAGCTACTGTGACCTCCACGTCTCTTTCGAGGGGAATTAAAACCGTCTTGTTAAGCTACTGTGACCTCCACGTCTCTTTCGAGGGGAATTAAACCGTCTTGTTAAGCTACTGTGACCTCCACCTCTTTTCCAAGGGGCATTAAAACCATCTTGTTAAGCTACTGTGACCTCCACGTCTCTTCCGAGGGGCATTAAAACTGTCTTGTTAAGCTACTGTGACCTCCACCACTTTTCCAAGGGGCATTAAAACCATCTTGTTAAGCTACTGTGACCTCCACGTCTCTTCCGAGGGGCATTAAAACCGTCTTGTTAAGCTACTGTGACCTCCACGTCTCTTCCGAGGGGCATTAAAACCGTCCTGTTAAGCTACTGTGACCTCCACGTCTCTTTCGAGGGGAATTAAAACCGTCTTTTTAAGCTACTGTGACCTCCACCACTTTTCCAAGGGGCATTAAAACCATCTTGTTAAGCTACTGTGACCTCCACGTCTCTTCCCAGGGGCATTAAAATCGTCTTGTTAAGCTACTGTGACCTCCACGTCTCTTCCGAGGGGCATTAAAACCGTCTTGTTAAGCTACTGTGACCTCCACATCTCTTCCGAGGGGCATTAAAACTGTCTTGTTAAGCTACTGTGACCTCCACCACTTTACCAAGGGGCATTAAAACCTTCTTGTTAAGCTACTGTGACCTCCACGTCTCTTCCGAGGGGCATTAAAACCATTTTGTTAAGCTACTTTGACCTCCACGTCTCTTCCGAGGGGCATTCAAACCGTCTTGTTAAGCTACTGTGACCTCCACGTCTCTTCCGAGGGGCCTTAAAACCGTCTTGTTAAGCTACTGTGACCTCCACGTCTCTTCCGAGGGGCATTAAAACCATCCTGTTAAGCTACTGTGACCTCCACGTCTCTTTCGAGGGGAATTAAAACCGTCTTGTTAAGCTACTGTGACCTCCACCACTTTTCCAAGGGGCATTAAAACCATCTTGTTAAGCTAATGTGACCTCCACGTCTCTTCCGAGGGGCATTAAAACCATCTTGTTAAGCTACTGTGACCTCCACGTCTCTTCCGAGGGGCATTAAAACCGTCTTGTTAAGCTACTGTGTCCTCCACATCTCTTTCGAGGGGCATTAAAACCGTCTTGTTAAGCTACTGTGACCTCCACGTCTCTTCTGAGGGGCATTAAAACCGTCTTGTTAAGCTACTGTGACCTCTACCACTTTTCCAAGGGGCATTAAAAGCGTCTTGTTAAGCTTCTGCGACCTCCACCACTTTACCAAGGGGCATTAAAACCGTCTTGTTAAGCTACTGTGTCCTCCACGTCTCTTTCGAGGGGAATTAAAACCGTCTTGTTAAGCTACTGTGACTTCCACCACTTTTCCAAGGGGCATTAAAACCATCTTGTTAAGCTACTGTGACCTCCACGTCTCTTCCGAGGGGCATTAAAACCATCTTGTTAAGCTACTGTGACCTCCACGTCTCTTTCGAGGGGAATTAAAACCGTCTTGTTAAGCTACTGTGATCTCTACCACTTTTCCAAGGGCCTTAAAACCGTCTTGTTAAGCTTCTGCGACCTCCACCACTTTACCAAGGGGCATTAAAACCGTCTTGTTAAGCTACTGTGACCTCCACGTCTCCTCCGAGGGGCATTAAAACCGTCTTTTTAAGCTACTGTGAGCTCCACATCTCTTCCGAGGGGCATTAAAACCGTCTTGTTAAGCTACTGTGACCTCCACGTCTCTTCCGAGGGGCATTAAAAGCGTCTTGTTGAGCTACTGTGACCTCCACTTCTCTTTCAAGGGGCATTAAAACCATCTTTTTAAACTACTGTGACCTCCACGTCTCTTCTGGGGGGCATTAAAACCATCTTGTTAAGCTACTGTGTCCTCCACGTCTCATTCGAGGGGAATTAAAACCGTCTTGTTAAGCTACTGTGACCTCCACCACTTTTCCAAGGGGCATTAAAACCATCTTTTTAAGCTACTGTGACCTCCACGTCTCTTCCGAGGGGCACTAAAACAGTCTTTTTAAGCTACTGTGACCTCTACCACATTTCCAAGGGGCATTAAAACCGTCTTGTTAAGCTTCTGCGACCTCCACCACTTTACCAAGGGGCATTAAAACCGTCTTGTTAAGCTACTGTGACCTCCACGTCTCTTCTGAGGGGCATTAAAACCATCTTGCTAAGCTACTGTGACCTCCACATCCCTTCTGAGGGGCATTAAAACCGTCTTGTTAAGCTACTGTGACCTCCACGTCTCTTTCGACGGGAATTAAAACCGTCTTGTTAAGCTACTGTGACCTCCACCACTTTTCCAAGGGGCATTAAAACCATTTTGTTAAGCTACTGTGACCTCCACGTCTCTTCCGAGGGGCATTAAAACTGTCTTGTTAAGCTACTGTGACCTCCACGTCTCTTCCGAGGGGCATTAAAACCGTCCTGTTAATCTACTGTGACCTCCACGTCTCTTTCGAGGGGAATTAAAACCGTCTTGTTAAGCTACTGTGACCTCCACCACTTTTCCAAGGGGCATTAAAACCTTCTTGTTAAGGTACTGTGACCTCCACGTCTCTTCCGAGGGGCATTAAAATCGTCTTGTTAAGCTACTGTGACCTCCACGTCTCTTCCGAGGGGCATTAAAACTGTCTTGTTAAGCTACTGTGACCTCCACGTCTATTTTGAGGGGCATTAAAGCCGTCTTGTTAAGCTACTGTGACCTCCACGTCTCTTCCGAGGGGCATTAAAACCGTCTTGTTAAGCTACTGTGTCCTCCACATCTCTTTCGAGGGGCATTAAAACAGTCTTGTTAAGCTACTGTGACCTCTACCACTTTTCCAAGGGCATTAAAACCGTCTTGTTAAGCTTCTGCGACCTCCACCACTTTACCAAGGGTCATTAAAACCGTCTTGTTAAGCTACTGTGACCTCCACGTCTCTTCCGAGGGGCATTAAAACCGTCTTGTTAAGCAACTATGAGCTCCACATCTCTTCCGAGGGGCATTAAAACCGTCTTGTTAAGCTACTGTGACCTCCACATCTCTTCCGAGGGGCATTAAAAGCGTCTTGTTAAGCTACTGTGACCTCCACGTCTCTTCCAAGGGGCATTAAAACCGTCCTGTTAAGTTACTGTGACCTCCACGTCTCTTTCGAGGGGAATTAAAACTGTCTTGTTAAGCTACTGTGACCTCCACCACTTTTCCAAGGGGCATTAAAACCATCTTGTTAAGCTAATGTGACCTCCACGTCTCTTCCGAGGGGCATTAAAACCATCTTGTTAAGCTACTGTGACCTCCACGTCTCTTCCGAGGGGCATTAAAACCGTCTTGTTAAGCTACTGTGTCCTCCACATCTCTTTCGAGTGGCATTAAAACCGTCTTGTTAAGCTACTGTGACCTCCACGTCTCTTCTGAGGGGCATTAAAACCGTCTTGTTAAGCTACTGTGACCTCTACCACTTTTCCAAGGGGCATTAAAAGCGTCTTGTTAAGCTTCTGCGACCTCCACCACTTTACCAAGGGGCATTAAAACCGTCTTGTTAAGCTACTGTGTCCTCCACGTCTCTTTCGAGGGGAATTAAAACCGTCTTGTTAAGCTACTGTGACTTCCACCACTTTTCCAAGGGGCATTAAAACCATCTTGTTAAGCTACTGTGACCTCCACGTCTCTTCCGAGGGGCATTAAAACCGTCTTGTTAAGCTACTGTGACCTCCACGTCTCTTTCGAGGGGAATTAAAACCGTCTTGTTAAGCTACTGTGACCTCTACCAGTTTTCCAAGGGCCTTAAAACCGTCTTGTTAAGCTTCTGCGACCTCCACCACTTTACCAAGGGGCATTAAAACCGTCTTGTTAAGCTACTGTGACCTCCACGTCTCTTCCGAGGGGCATTAAAACCGTCTTTTTAAGCTACTGTGAGCTCCACATCTCTTCTGAGGGGCATTAAAACCGTCTTGTTAAGCTACTGTGACCTCCACGTCTCTTCCGAGGGGCATTAAAAGCGTCTTGTTGAGCTACTGTGACCTCCACTTCTCTTTCAAGGGGCATTAAAACCATCTTTTTAAACTACTGTGACCTCCACGTCTCTTCTGAGGGGCATTAAAACCATCTTGTTAAGCTACTGTGTACTCCACGTCTCATTCGAGGGGAATTAAAACCGTCTTGTTAAGCTACTGTGACCTCCACCACTTTTCCAAGGGGCATTAAAACCATCTTTTTAAGCTACTGTGACCTCCACGTCTCTTCCGAGGGGCACTAAAACAGTCTTGTTAAGCTACTGTGACCTCTACCACATTTCCAAGGGGCATTAAAACCGTCTTGTTAAGCTTCTGCGACCTCCACCACTTTACCAAGGGGCATTAAAACCGTCTTGTTAAGCTACTGTGACCTCCACGTCTCATCTGAGGGGCATTAAAACCATCTTGTTAAGCTACTGTGACCTCCACATCCCTTCCGAGGGGCATTAAAACCGTCTTGTTAAGCTACTGTGACCTCCACGTCTCTTTCGACGGGAATTAAAACCGTCTTGTTAAGCTACTGTGACCTCCACCACTTTTCCAAGGGGCATTAAAACCATCTTGTTAAGCTACTGTGACCTCCACGTCTCTTCCGAGGGGCATTAAAACTGTCTTGTTAAGCTACTGTGACCTCCACGTCTCTTCCGAGGGGCATTAAAACCGTCCTGTTAATCTACTGTGACCTCCACGTCTCTTTCGAGGGGAATTAAAACCGTCTTGTTAAGCTACTGTGACCTCCACCACTTTTCCAAGGGGCATTAAAACCTTCTTGTTAAGGTACTGTGACCTCCACGTCTCTTCCGAGGGGCATTAAAATCGTCTTGTTAAGCTACTGTGACCTCCACGTCTCTTCCGAGGGGCATTAAAACTGTCTTGTTAAGCTACTGTGACCTCCACGTCTATTTTAAGGGGCATTAAAGCCGTCTTGTTAAGCTACTGTGACCTCCACGTCTCTTCCGAGGGGCATTAAAACCGTCTTGTTAAGCTACTGTGTCCTCCACATCTCTTTCGAGGGGCATTAAAACAGTCTTGTTAAGCTACTGTGACCTCTACCACTTTTCCAAGGGCATTAAAACCGTCTTGTTAAGCTTCTGCGACCTCCACCACTTTACCAAGGGTCATTAATACCGTCTTGTTAAGCTACTGTGACCTCCACGTCTCTTCCGAGGGGCATTAAAACCGTCTTGTTAAGCTACTATGAGCTCCACATCTCTTCCGAGGGGCATTAAAACCGTCTTGTTAAGCTACTGTGACCTCCACATCTCTTCCGAGGGGCATTAAAAGCATCTTGTTAAGCTACTGTGACCTCCACGTCTCTTCCAAGGGGCATTAAAACCGTCCTGTTAAGTTACTGTGACCTCCACGTCTCTTTCGAGGGGAATTAAAACTGTCTTGTTAAGCTACTGTGAACTCCACCACTTTTCCAAGGGGCATTAAAACCATCTTGTTAAGCTACTGTGACCTCCACGTCTCTTCCGAGGGGCATTAAAACCGTCTTGTTAAGCTACTGTGACCTCCACATCTCTTCCGAGGGGCATTAAAAACGTCTTGTTAAGCTACTGTGACTTCCACGTCTCTTCTTAGGGGCATTAAAACCGTCTTGTTAAGCTACTGTGACCTCCACGTCTCTTCCAAGGGGCATTAAAACCATCTTGTTAAACTACTGTGACCTCCATGTCTCTTCTGAGGGGCATTAAAACCATCTTGTTAAGCTACTGTGTCCTCCACGTCTCTTTCGAGGGGAATTAAAACCGTCTTGTTAAGCTACTGTGACCTCCACCACTTTTCAAAGGGGCATTAAAACCATCTTGTTAAGCTACTGTGACCTCCACGTCTCTTCCGAGGGGCATTAAAACCGTCTTGTTAAGCTACTGTGACCTCCACGTCTCTTCCGAGGGGCATTAAAACCGTCCTGTTAAGCTACTGTGACCTCCACGTCTCTTTCGAGGGGAATTAAACCGTCTTGTTAAGCTACTGTGACCTCCACCACTTTTCCAAGGGGCATTAAAAACATCTTGTTAAGCTACTGTGACCTCCACGTCTCTTCCGAGGGGCATTAAAACCGTCTTGTTAAGCTACTGTGACCTCCACCACTTTTCCAAGGGGCATTAAAACCATCTTGTTAAGCTACTGTGACCTCCACGTCCCTTCCGAGGGGCATTAAAACCGTCTTGTTAAGCTACTGTGACCTCCACGTCTCTTCCGAGGGGCATTAAAACCGTCCTGTTAAGGTACTGTGACCTCCACGTCTCTTTCGAGGGGAATTAAAACCGTCTTGTTAAGCTACTGTGACCTCCACCACTTTTCCAAGGGGCATTAAAACCATCTTGTTAAGCTACTGTGACCTCCACGTCTCTTCCCAGGGTCATTAAAATCGTCTTGTTAAGCTACTGTGACCTCCACGTCTCTTCCGAGGGGCATTAAAACCGTCTTGTTAAGCTACTGTGACCTCCACCACTTTTCCAAGGGGCATTAAAACCATCTTGTTAAGCTACTGTGACCTCCACGTCTCTTCCGAGGGGCATTAAAACCGTCTTGTTAAGCTACTGTGACCTCCACGTCTCTTCCGAGGGGCATTAAAACCGTCCTGTTAAGGTACTGTGACCTCCACGTCTCTTTCGAGGGGAATTAAAACCGTCTTGTTAAGCTACTGTGACCTCCACCACTTTTCCAAGGGGCATTAAAACCATCTTGTTAAGCTACTGTGACCTCCACGTCTCTTCCCAGGGTCATTAAAATCGTCTTGTTAAGCTACTGTGACCTCCACGTCTCTTCCGAGGGGCATTAAAACCGTCTTGTTAAGCTACTGTGAGCTCCACATCTCTTCCGAGGGGCATTAAAACCGTCTTGTTAAGCTACTGTGACCTCCACGTCTCTTCCGAGGGGCATTAAAACCGTCTTTTTAAGCTACTGTGAGCTCCACATCTCTTCCGAGGGGCATTAAAACCGTCTTGTTAAGCTACTGTGACCTCCACGTCTCTTCCGAGGGGCATTAAAAGCGTCTTGTTGAGCTACTGTGACCTCCACTTCTCTTTCAAGGGGCATTAAAACCATCTTTTTAAACTACTGTGACCTCCACGTCTCTTCTGAGGGGCATTAAAACCATCTTGTTAAGCTACTGTGTCCTCCACGTCTCATTCGAGGGGAATTAAAACCGTCTTGTTAAGCTACTGTGACCTCCACCACTTTTCCAAGGGGCATTAAAACCATCTTTTTAAGCTACTGTGACCTCCACGTCTCTTCCGAGGGGCACTAAAACAGTCTTGTTAAGCTACTGTGACCTCTACCACATTTCCAAGGGGCATTAAAACCGTCTTGTTAAGCTTCTGCGACCTCCACCACTTTACCAAGGGGCATTAAAACCGTCTTGTTAAGCTACTGTGACCTCCACGTCTCATCTGAGGGGCATTAAAACCATCTTGTTAAGCTACTGTGACCTCCACATCCCTTCCGAGGGGCATTAAAACCGTCTTGTTAAGCTACTGTGACCTCCACGTCTCTTTCGACGGGAATTAAAACCGTCTTGTTAAGCTACTGTGACCTCCACCACTTTTCCAAGGGGCATTAAAACCATCTTGTTAAGCTACTGTGACCTCCACGTCTCTTCCGAGGGGCATTAAAACTGTCTTGTTAAGCTACTGTGACCTCCACGTCTCTTCCGAGGGGCATTAAAACCGTCCTGTTAATCTACTGTGACCTCCACGTCTCTTTCGAGGGGAATTAAAACCGTCTTGTTAAGTTACTGTGACCTCCACCACTTTTCCAAGGGGCATTAAAACCTTCTTGTTAAGGTACTGTGACCTCCACGTCTCTTCCGAGGGGCATTAAAATCGTCTTGTTAAGCTACTGTGACCTCCACGTCTCTTCCGAGGGGCATTAAAACTGTCTTGTTAAGCTACTGTGACCTCCACGTCTATTTTGAGGGGCATTAAAGCCGTCTTGTTAAGCTACTGTGACCTCCACGTCTCTTCCGAGGGGCATTAAAACCGTCTTGTTAAGCTACTGTGTCCTCCACATCTCTTTCGAGGGGCATTAAAACAGTCTTGTTAAGCTACTGTGACCTCTACCACTTTTCCAAGGGCATTAAAACCGTCTTGTTAAGCTTCTGCGACCTCCACCACTTTACCAAGGGTCATTAAAACCGTCTTGTTAAGCTACTGTGACCTCCACGTCTCTTCCGAGGGGCATTAAAACCGTCTTGTTAAGCTACTATGAGCTCCACATCTCTTCCGAGGGGCATTAAAACCGTCTTGTTAAGCTACTGTGACCTCCACATCTCTTCCGAGGGGCATTAAAAGCATCTTGTTAAGCTACTGTGACCTCCACGTCTCTTCCAAGGGGCATTAAAACCGTCCTGCTAAGTTACTGTGACCTCCACGTCTCTTTCGAGGGGAATTAAAACTGTCTTGTTAAGCTACTGTGAACTCCACCACTTTTCCAAGGGGCATTAAAACCATCTTGTTAAGCTACTGTGACCTCCACGTCTCTTCCGAGGGGCATTAAAACCGTCTTGTTAAGCTACTGTGACCTCCACATCTCTTCCGAGGGGCATTAAAAACGTCTTGTTAAGCTACTGTGACTTCCACGTCTCTTCTTAGGGGCATTAAAACCGTCTTGTTAAGCTACTGTGACCTCCACGTCTCTTCCAAGGGGCATTAAAACCATCTTGTTAAACTACTGTGACCTCCATGTCTCTTCTGAGGGGCATTAAAACCATCTTGTTAAGCTACTGTGTCCTCCACGTCTCTTTCGAGGGGAATTAAAACCGTCTTGTTAAGCTACTGTGACCTCCACCACTTTTCAAAGGGGCATTAAAACCATCTTGTTAAGCTACTGTGACCTCCACGTCTCTTCCGAGGGGCATTAAAACCATCTTGTTAAGCTACTGTGACCTCCACGTCTCTTTCGAGGGGAATTAAACCGTCTTGTTAAGCTACTGTGACCTCCACCACTTTTCCAAGGGGCATTAAAAACATCTTGTTAAGCTACTGTGACCTCCACGTCTCTTCCGAGGGGCATTAAAACCGTCTTGTTAAGCTACTGTGACCTCCACCACTTTTCCAAGGGGCATTAAAACCATCTTGTTAAGCTACTGTGACCTCCACGTCTCTTCCGAGGGGCATTAAAACCGTCTTGTTAAGCTACTGTGACCTCCACGTCTCTTCCGAGGGGCATTAAAACCGTCCTGTTAAGGTACTGTGACCTCCACGTCTCTTTCGAGGGGAATTAAAACCGTCTTGTTAAGCTACTGTGACCTCCACCACTTTTCCAAGGGGCATTAAAACCATCTTGTTAAGCTACTGTGACCTCCACGTCTCTTCCCAGGGTCATTAAAATCGTCTTGTTAAGCTACTGTGACCTCCACGTCTCTTCCGAGGGGCATTAAAACCGTCTTGTTAAGCTACTGTGACCTCCACGTCTCTTCCGAGGGGCATTAAAATCGTCTTGTTAAGCTACTGTGACCTCCACATCTCTTCCGAGGGGCATTAAAACCGTCTTGTTAAGCTACTGTGACCTCCACGTCTCTTCCGAGGGGCATTAAAACTGTCTTGTTAAGCTACTGTGACCTCCACGTCTATTTTGAGGGGCATTAAAGCCGTCTTGTTAAGCTACTGTAACCTCCACGTCTCTTCCGAGGGGCATTAAAACCGTTTTATTAAGCTACTGTGTCCTCCACATCTCTTTCGAGGGGCATTAAAACAGTCTTGTTAAACTACTGTGACCTCTACCACTTTTCCAAGGGCATTAAAACCGTCTTGTTAAGCTTCTGCGACCTCCACCACTTTACCAAGGGTCATTAAAACCGTCTTGTTAAGCTTCTGTGACCTCCACGTCTCTTCCGAGGGGCATTAAAACCGTCTTGTTAAGCTACTGTGAGCTCCACATCTCTTCCGAGGGGCATTAAAACCGTCTTGTTAAGCTACTGTGACCTCCACATCTCTTCCGAGGGGCATTAAAAGCGTCTTGTTAAGCTACTGTGACCTCCACGTCTCTTCCAAGGGGCATTAAAACCGTCCTGTTAAGTTACTGTGACCTCCACGTCTCTTTCGAGGGGAATTAAAACTGTCTTGTTAAGCTACTGTGAACTCCACCACTTTTCCAAGGGGCATTAAAACCATCTTGTTAAGCTACTGTGACCTCCACGTCTCTTCCGAGGGGCATTAAAACCGTCTTGTTAAGCTACTGTGACCTCCACATCTCTTCCGAGGGGCATTAAAACCATCTTGTTAAACTACTGTGACCTCCATGTCTCTTCTGAGGGGCATTAAAACCATCTTGTTAAGCTACTGTGTCCTCCACGTCTCTTTCGAGGGGAATTAAAACCGTCTTGTTAATCTACTGTGACCTCCACCACTTTTCAAAGGGGCATTAAAACCATCTTGTTAAGCTACTGTGACCTCCACGTCTTTTCCGAGGGGCATTAAAACCGTCTTGTTAAGCTACTGTGACCTCCACGTCTCTTCCAAGGGGCATTAAAACCGTCCTGTTAAGCTACTGTGACCTCCACGTCTCTTTCGAGGGGAATTAAACCGTCTTGTTAAGCTACTGTGACCTCCACCACTTTTTCAAGGGGCATTAAAACCATCTTGTTAAGCTACTGTGACCTCCACGTCTCTTCCGAGGGGCATTAAAACAGTTTTGTTAAGCTACTGTGACCTCCACCACTTTTCCAAGGGGCATTAAAACCATCTTGTTAAGCTACTGTGACCTAAATCGTCTCTTCCGAGGGGCATTAAAACTGTCTTGTTAAGCTACTGTGACCTCCACCACTTTTCCAAGGGGCATTAAAACCATCTTGTTAAGCTACTGTGACCTCCACGTCTCTTCCGAGGGGCATTAAAACCGTCTTGTTAAGCTACTGTGACCTCCACTTCTCTTCCGAGGGGCACTAAAACCGTCCTGTTAAGCTACTTTGACCTCCACGTCTCTTTCGAGGGGAATTAAAACCGTCTTTTTAAGCTACTGTGACCTCCACCACTTTTCCAAGGGGCATTAAAACCATCTTGTTAAGCTACTGTGACCTCCACGTCTCTTCCCAGGGGCATTAAAATCGTCTTGTTAAGCTACTGTGACCTCCACGTCTCTTCCGAGGGGCATTAAAACCGTCTTGTTAAGCTACTATGACCTCCACGTCTCTTCCGAGTGGCATTAAAATTGTCTTGTTAAGCTACTGTGACCTCCACGTCTCTTCCGAGGGGCATTAAAACCGTCTTGTTAAGCTACTGTGACATCCACGTCTCTTCCGAGGGGCATTAAAACTGTCTTGTTAAGCTACTGTGACCTCCACGTCTATTTTGAGGGGCATTAAAGCCGTCTTGTTAAGCTACTGTGACCTCCACGTCTCTTCCGAGGGGCATTAAAACCGTCTTGTTAAGCTACTGTGTCCTCCATATCTCTTTCGAGGGGCATTAAAACAGTCTTGATAAGCTACTGTGACCTCTACCACTTTTCCAAGGGCATTAAAACCGTCTTGTTAAGCTTCTGCGACCACCACCACTTTACCAAGGGTCATTAAAACCGTCTTTTTCAGCTACTGTGACCTCCACGTCTCTTCCGAGGGGCATTAAAACCGTCTTGTTATGCTACTGTGAGCTCCACATCTCTTCCGAGGGGCATTAAAACCGTCTTTTTAAGCTACTGTGACCTCCACGTCTCTTCCGAGGGGCATTAAAAGCGTCTTGTTAAGCTACTGTGACCTCCATGTCTCTTCCAAGGGGCATTAAAACCGTCCTGTTAAGTTACTGTGACCTCCACGTCTCTTTCGAGGGGAATTAAAACTGTCTTGTTAAGCTACTGTGAACTCCACCACTTTTCCAAGGGGCATTAAAACCATCTTAAGCTACTGTGACCTCCACGTCTCTTCCGAGGGGCATTAAAACCGTCTTGTTAAGCTACTGTGACCTCCACATCTCTTCCGAGGGGCATTAAAACCGTCTTGCTAAGCTACTGTGACTTCCACGTCTCTTCTTAGGGGCATTAAAACCGTCTTGTTAAGCTACTGTGACCGCCACGTCTCTTCCGAGGGGCATTAAAACCGTCTTGTTAAGCAACTGTCACCTCCACGTCTCTTTCGAGGGGCATTAAAACCGTCTTGTTAAGCTACTGTGACCACCACTTTTCCAAGGGGCATTAAAACCGTCTTGTTAAGCTACTGTGACCTCCACGTCTCTTCCGAGGGGCACTAAAACCGTCCTGTTAAGCTACTGTGACCACCACGTCTCTTCCGAGGGGCATTAAAACCGTCTTGTTAAGCTACTGTGACCTCCACTTCTCTTTCGAGGTGCATTAAAACCGTCTTGTTAAGCTACTGTGACCACCACTTTTCCAAGGGGCATTAAAACCGTCTTGTTAAGCTACTGGGACCTCCAAGATTCTTCCGAGGGGCATTAAAACTGTCTTGTTAAGCTACTGTGACCTCCATCACTTTCCGAGGGGCATTAAAACCGTCTTGTTAAGCTTCTGCGACCTCCACCTCTTTACCAAGGGGCATTAAGACTGTCTTTTTAAGCTACTGTGACCTACACGTCTCTTCTGAGGGGCATTAAAACCGTTTTGTTAATCTACTGTGACCTCCACGTCTCTTCGGAGGTGTATTAAAACCGTCTTGTTAAGCTACTTTGACCTCCACGTCTCTTCCGAGGGGCATTAAAACCATCTTGTTAAGCTACTGTGACCTCCATGTCTCTTTCGAGGGGCATTAAAACCATCTTGTTAAGCTACTGTGACCTCCACGTCTCTTCCAAGGGGCATTAAAACCGTCTTGTTGAGCTACTGGGACCTCCACGTCTCTTCCGAGGGGCATTAAAACCGTCTTGTTAAGCTACTGTGACCTCTACGTCTCTTCTAAGGGGCATTAAAACCGTCTTGTTAAGCTACTGTGACCTCCACCACATTTCCAAGGGGCATTAAAACCATCTTGTTAAGCTTCTGCGACCTCCACCACTTTACCAAGGGGCAATAAAACCGTCTTGTTAAGCTACTGTGACCTCCGCGTCTCTTCCGAGGGGCATTAAAACCGTTTTGCTAAGCTGCTGTGACCTCCACGTCTCTTCCGAGGGGCATTAAAATCGTCTTGTTAAGCAACTGTGACCTCCACGTCTCTTCCGAGGGGCATTAAAACCGTCTTGTTAAGCTACTGTGACCTCCACGTCTCTTCTGAGGGGCATTAAAACCGTCTTTTTAAGCTACTGTGACCTCCACCACTTTTCCAAGGGGCATTAAAACCGTCTTGTTAAGCTTCTGCGACCTCCACCACTTTACCAAGGGGCATTAAAACCGTCTTGTTAAGCTACTGTGACCTCCACGTCTCTTCCGAGGGGCATTAAAACCGTCTTGTTAAGCTACTGTGACCTCCACGTCTCTTCCGAGGGGCATTAAAACCGTCTTGTTAAGCTACTGTGACCTCCACGTCTCTTCCGAGGGGCATTAAAACCGTCTTGTTAAGCTACTGTGTCCTCCACATCTCTTTCGACGGGCATTAAAACAGTCTTGTTAAGCTACTGTGACCTCTACCACTTTTCCAAGGGGCATTAAAACCGTCTTGTTAAGCTTCTGCGACCTCCACCACTTTACCAAGGAGCATTAAAACTGTCTTGTTAAGCTACTGTGACCTCCACGTCTCTTCCGAGGGGCATTAAAACTGTCTTGTTAAGCTACTTTGACCTCCACATTTCTTCCGAGGGGCATTAAAACCGTCTTGTTAAGCTACTGTGACCTCCACGTCTCTTCCGAAGGGCATTAAAAACGTCTTGTTAAGCTACTGTGACCTCCACGTCTCTTCCAAGGGGCATTAAAACCATCTTGTTAGACTACTGTGACCTCCACGTCTCTTCTGAGGGGCATTAAAACCATTTTGTTAAGCTACTGTGTCCTCCACGTCTCTTCCGAGGGGCATTAAAACCGTCTTGTTAAGCTACTGTGACCTCCATGTCTCTTCTGAGGGGCATTAAAACCGTCTTGTTAAGCTACTGTGACCTCCACCACTTTTCCAAGGGGCATTAAAACCGTCTTGTTAAGCTTCTGCGACCTCCACCACTTTACCAAGGGGCATTAAAACAGTCTTGTTAAGCTACTGTGACCTCCAAGTCTCTTCCGAGGGGCAGTAAAACCATTTTGCTAAGCTACTGTGACCTCCACGTCTCTTCCGAGGGGCATTAAAACCGTCTTGTTAAGCTACTGTGACCTCCACGTCTATTTTGAGGGGCATTAAAGCCGTCTTGTTAAGCTACTGTGACCTCCACGTCTCTTCCGAGGGGCATTAAAACCGTCTTGTTAAGCTACTGTGACCTCCACGTCTCTTCCAAGGGGCATTAAAACCATTTTGTTAAACTACTGTGACCTCCACGTCTCTTCTGAGGGGCATTAAAACCATCTTGTTAAGCTACTGTGACCTCCACCACTTTTCCAAGGGGCATTAAAACAATCTTGTTAAGCTACTGTGACCGACACGTCTCTTCCGAGGGGCATTAAAACCGTCTTGTTAAACTACTGTGACCTCCACGTCTCTTTCGAGGGGCATTAAAACCGTCTGGTTAAGCTACTGTGACCACCACTTTTCCAAGGGGCATTAAAACCATCTTGTTGAGCAACTGGGACCTCCACGTCTCTTCCGATGGCCATTCAAACCATCTTGATAAGCTACTGTGACCTCCACGTCTCTTCCAAGGGGCATTAAAACCGTCTTGTTAAGCTACTGTGACCTCCACGTCTCTTCCGAGGGGCATTAAAATCGTCTTGTTAAGCTACTGTGACCTCCACGTCTCTTCCGAGGGGCATTAAAACCGTCTTTTTAAGCTACTGTGACCTCCACGTCTCTTCCGAGGGGCATTAAAACCATCTTGTTAAGCTACTGTGTCCTCCACGTCTCTTTCGAGGGGAATTAAAACCGTCTTGTTAAGCTACTGTGACCTCCACCACTTTTCCAAGGGGCATTAAAACCATCTTGTTAAGCTACTGTGACCTCCACGTCTCTTTCGACGGGCATTAAAACAGTCTTGTTAAGCTACTGTGACCTCTACCACTTTTCCAAGGGACATTAAAACCGTCTTGTTAAGCTTCTGCGACCTCCACCACTTTACCAAGGGGCATTAAAACTGTCTTGTTAAGCTACTGTGACCTCCACGTCTCTTCCGAGGGGCATTAAAACCGTCTTGTTAAGCTACTTTGTCCTCCACATTTCTTCCGAGGGGCATTAAAACCGTCTTGTTAAGCTACTGTGACCTCCACGTCTCTTCCGAGGGGCATTAAAAACGTCTTGTTAAGCTACTGTGACCTCCACGTCTCTTCCGAGGGGCATTAAAACTGTCTTGTTAAGCTACTGTGACCTCCACGTCTATTTTGAGGGGCATTAAAGCCGTCTTGTTAAGCTACTGTGACCTCCACGTCTCTTCCGAGGGGCATTAAAACCGTCTTGTTAAGCTACTGTGTCCTCCACATCTCTTTCGAGGGGCATTAAAACAGTCTTGTTA
This sequence comes from Phyllobates terribilis, assembly GCF_046119375.1. NCBI lineage: Eukaryota > Metazoa > Chordata > Amphibia > Anura > Dendrobatidae > Phyllobates > Phyllobates terribilis. The sequence goes on along the minus strand of NW_027362761.1, from coordinate 774,413,748 downwards.
AGCTACTGTGACCTCTACCACTTTTCCAAGGGCATTAAAACCGTCTTGTTAAGCTTCTGCGACCTCCACCACTTTACCAAGGGTCATTAAAACCGTCTTGTTAAGCTACTGTGACCTCCACGTCTCTTCCGAGGGGCATTAAAACCGTCTTGTTAAGCTACTATGAGCTCCACATCTCTTCCGAGGGGCATTAAAACCGTCTTGTTAAGCTACTGTGACCTCCACATCTCTTCCGAGGGGCATTAAAAGCATCTTGTTAAGCTACTGTGACCTCCACGTCTCTTCCAAGGGGCATTAAAACCATCCTGTTAAGTTACTGTGACCTCCACGTCTCTTTCGAGGGGAATTAAAACTGTCTTGTTAAGCTACTGTGAACTCCACCACTTTTCCAAGGGGCATTAAAACCATCTTGTTAAGCTACTGTGACCTCCACGTCTCTTCCGAGGGGCATTAAAACCGTCTTGTTAAGCTACTGTGACCTCCACATCTCTTCCGAGGGGCATTAAAAACGTCTTGTTAAGCTACTGTGACTTCCACGTCTCTTCTTAGGGGCATTAAAACCGTCTTGTTAAGCTACTGTGACCTCCACGTCTCTTCCAAGGGGCATTAAAACCATCTTGTTAAACTACTGTGACCTCCATGTCTCTTCTGAGGGGCATTAAAACCATCTTGTTAAGCTACTGTGTCCTCCACGTCTCTTTCGAGGGGAATTAAAACCGTCTTGTTAAGCTACTGTGACCTCCACCACTTTTCAAAGGGGCATTAAAACCATCTTGTTAAGCTACTGTGACCTCCACGTCTCTTCCGAGGGGCATTAAAACCGTCTTGTTAAGCTACTGTGACCTCCACGTCTCTTCCGAGGGGCATTAAAACCGTCCTGTTAAGCTACTGTGACCTCCACGTCTCTTTCGAGGGGAATTAAACCGTCTTGTTAAGCTACTGTGACCTCCACCACTTTTCCAAGGGGCATTAAAAACATCTTGTTAAGCTACTGTGACCTCCACGTCTCTTCCGAGGGGCATTAAAACCGTCTTGTTAAGCTACTGTGACCTCCGCCACTTTTCCAAGGGGCATTAAAACCATCTTGTTAAGCTACTGTGACCTCCACGTCTCTTCCGAGGGGCATTAAAACCGTCTTGTTAAGCTACTGTGACCTCCACGTCTCTTCCGAGGGGCATTAAAACCGTCCTGTTAAGGTACTGTGACCTCCACGTCTCTTTCGAGGGGAATTAAAACCGTCTTGTTAAGCTACTGTGACCTCCACCACTTTTCCAAGGGGCATTAAAACCATCTTGTTAAGCTACTGTGACCTCCACGTCTCTTCCCAGGGTCATTAAAATCGTCTTGTTAAGCTACTGTGACCTCCACGTCTCTTCCGAGGGGCATTAAAACCGTCTTGTTAAGCTACTGTGAGCTCCACATCTCTTCCGAGGGGCATTAAAACCGTCTTGTTAAGCTACTGTGACCTCCACGTCTCTTCCGAGGGGCATTAAAACCGTCGTTTTAAGCTACTGTGAGCTCCACATCTCTTCCGAGGGGCATTAAAACCGTCTTGTTAAGCTACTGTGACCTCCACGTCTCTTCCGAGGGGCATTAAAAGCGTCTTGTTGAGCTACTGTGACCTCCACTTCTCTTTCAAGGGGCATTAAAACCATCTTTTTAAACTACTGTGACCTCCACGTCTCTTCTGAGGGGCATTAAAACCATCTTGTTAAGCTACTGTGTCCTCCACGTCTCATTCGAGGGGAATTAAAACCGTCTTGTTAAGCTACTGTGACCTCCACCACTTTTCCAAGGGGCATTAAAACCATCTTTTTAAGCTACTGTGACCTCCACGTCTCTTCCGAGGGGCACTAAAACAGTCTTGTTAAGCTACTGTGACCTCTACCACATTTCCAAGGGGCATTAAAACCGTCTTGTTAAGCTTCTGCGACCTCCACCACTTTACCAAGGGGCATTAAAACCGTCTTGTTAAGCTACTGTGACCTCCACGTCTCATCTGAGGGGCATTAAAACCATCTTGTTAAGCTACTGTGACCTCCACATCCCTTCCGAGGGGCATTAAAACCGTCTTGTTAAGCTACTGTGACCTCCACGTCTCTTTCGACGGGAATTAAAACCGTCTTGTTAAGCTACTGTGACCTCCACCACTTTTCCAAGGGGCATTAAAACCATCTTGTTAAGCTACTGTGACCTCCACGTCTCTTCCGAGGGGCATTAAAACTGTCTTGTTAAGCTACTGTGACCTCCACGTCTCTTCCGAGGGGCATTAAAACCGTCCTGTTAATCTACTGTGACCTCCACGTCTCTTTCGAGGGGAATTAAAACCGTCTTGTTAAGTTACTGTGACCTCCACCACTTTTCCAAGGGGCATTAAAACCTTCTTGTTAAGGTACTGTGACCTCCACGTCTCTTCCGAGGGGCATTAAAATCGTCTTGTTAAGCTACTGTGACCTCCACGTCTCTTCCGAGGGGCATTAAAACTGTCTTGTTAAGCTACTGTGACCTCCACGTCTATTTTGAGGGGCATTAAAGCCGTCTTGTTAAGCTACTGTGACCTCCACGTCTCTTCCGAGGGGCATTAAAACCGTCTTGTTAAGCTACTGTGTCCTCCACATCTCTTTCGAGGGGCATTAAAACAGTCTTGTTAAGCTACTGTGACCTCTACCACTTTTCCAAGGGCATTAAAACCGTCTTGTTAAGCTTCTGCGACCTCCACCACTTTACCAAGGGTCATTAAAACCGTCTTGTTAAGCTACTGTGACCTCCACGTCTCTTCCGAGGGGCATTAAAACCGTCTTGTTAAGCTACTATGAGCTCCACATCTCTTCCGAGGGGCATTAAAACCGTCTTGTTAAGCTACTGTGACCTCCATATCTCTTCCGAGGGGCATTAAAAGCATCTTGTTAAGCTACTGTGACCTCCACGTCTCTTCCAAGGGGCATTAAAACCGTCCTGTTAAGTTACTGTGACCTCCACGTCTCTTTCGAGGGGAATTAAAACTGTCTTGTTAAGCTACTGTGAACTCCACCACTTTTCCAAGGGGCATTAAAACCATCTTGTTAAGCTACTGTGACCTCCACGTCTCTTCCGAGGGGCATTAAAACCGTCTTGTTAAGCTACTGTGACCTCCACATCTCTTCCGAGGGGCATTAAAAACGTCTTGTTAAGCTACTGTGACTTCCACGTCTCTTCTTAGGGGCATTAAAACCGTCTTGTTAAGCTACTGTGACCTCCACGTCTCTTCCAAGGGGCATTAAAACCATCTTGTTAAACTACTGTGACCTCCATGTCTCTTCTGAGGGGCATTAAAACCATCTTGTTAAGCTACTGTGTCCTCCACGTCTCTTTCGAGGGGAATTAAAACAGTCTTGTTAAGCTACTGTGACCTCCACCACTTTTCAAAGGGGCATTAAAACCATCTTGTTAAGCTACTGTGACCTCCACGTCTCTTCCGAGGGGCATTAAAACCGTCCTGTTAAGCTACTGTGACCTCCACGTCTCTTTCGAGGGGAATTAAACCGTCTTGTTAAGCTACTGTGACCTCCACCACTTTTCCAAGGGGCATTAAAAACATCTTGTTAAGCTACTGTGACCTCCACGTCTCTTCCGAGGGGCATTAAAACCGTCTTGTTAAGCTACTGTGACCTCCACCACTTTTCCAAGGGGCATTAAAACCATCTTGTTAAGCTACTGTGACCTCCACGTCTCTTCCGAGGGGCATTAAAACCGTCTTGTTAAGCTACTGTGACCTCCACGTCTCTTCCGAGGGGCATTAAAACCGTCCTGTTAAGGTACTGTGACCTCCACGTCTCTTTCGAGGGGAATTAAAACCGTCTTGTTAAGCTACTGTGACCTCCACCACTTTTCCAAGGGGCATTAAAACCATCTTGTTAAGCTACTGTGACCTCCACGTCTCTTCCCAGGGTCATTAAAATCGTCTTGTTAAGCTACTGTGACCTCCACGTCTCTTCCGAGGGGCATTAAAACCGTCTTGTTAAGCTACTGTGACCTCCACGTCTCTTCCGAGGGGCATTAAAATCGTCTTGTTAAGCTACTGTGACCTCCACATCTCTTCCGAGGGGCATTAAAACGGTCTTGTTAAGCTACTGTGACCTCCACGTCTCTTCCGAGGGGCATTAAAACTGTCTTGTTAAGCTACTGTGACCTCCACGTCTATTTTGAGGGGCATTAAAGCCGTCTTCTTAAGCTACTGTAACCTCCACGTCTCTTCCGAGGGGCATTAAAACCGTTTTATTAAGCTACTGTGTCCTCCACATCTCTTTCGAGGGGCATTAAAACAGTCTTGTTAAACTACTGTGACCTCTACCACTTTTCCAAGGGCATTAAAACCGTCTTGTTAAGCTTCTGCGACCTCCACCACTTTACCAAGGGTCATTAAAACCGTCTTGTTAAGCTTCTGTGACCTCCACGTCTCTTCCGAGGGGCATTAAAACCGTCTTGTTAAGCTACTGTGAGCTCCACATCTCTTCCGAGGGGCATTAAAACCGTCTTGTTAAGCTACTGTGACCTCCACATCTCTTCCGAGGGGCATTAAAAGCGTCTTGTTAAGCTACTGTGACCTCCACGTCTCTTCCAAGGGGCATTAAAACCGTCCTGTTAAGTTACTGTGACCTCCACGTCTCTTTCGAGGGGAATTAAAACTGTCTTGTTAAGCTACTGTGAACTCCACCACTTTTCCAAGGGGCATTAAAACCATCTTGTTAAGCTACTGTGACCTCCACGTCTCTTCCGAGGGGCATTAAAACCGTCTTGTTAAGCTACTGTGACCTCCACATCTCTTCCGAGGGGCATTAAAACCATCTTGTTAAACTACTGTGACCTCCATGTCTCTTCTGAGGGGCATTAAAACCATCTTGTTAAGCTACTGTGTCCTCCACGTCTCTTTCGAGGGGAATTAAAACCGTCTTGTTAATCTACTGTGACCTCCACCACTTTTCAAAGGGGCATTAAAACCATCTTGTTAAGCTACTGTGACCTCCACGTCTTTTCCGAGGGGCATTAAAACCGTCTTGTTAAGCTACTGTGACCTCCACGTCTCTTCCAAGGGGCATTAAAACCGTCCTGTTAAGCTACTGTGACCTCCACGTCTCTTTCGAGGGGAATTAAACCGTCTTGTTAAGCTACTGTGACCTCCACCACTTTTTCAAGGGGCATTAAAACCATCTTGTTAAGCTACTGTGACCTCCACGTCTCTTCCGAGGGGCATTAAAACAGTTTTGTTAAGCTACTGTGACCTCCACCACTTTTCCAAGGGGCATTAAAACCATCTTGTTAAGCTACTGTGACCTAAATCGTCTCTTCCGAGGGGCATTAAAACTGTCTTGTTAAGCTACTGTGACCTCCACCACTTTTCCAAGGGGCATTAAAACCATCTTGTTAAGCTATTGTGACCTCCACGTCTCTTCCGAGGGGCATTAAAACCGTCTTGTTAAGCTACTGTGACCTCCACTTCTCTTCCGAGGGGCACTAAAACCGTCCTGTTAAGCTACTGTGACCTCCACGTCTCTTTCGAGGGGAATTAAAACCGTCTTTTTAAGCTACTGTGACCTCCACCACTTTTCCAAGGGGCATTAAAACCATCTTGTTAAGCTACTGTGACCTCCACGTCTCTTCCCAGGGGCATTAAAATCGTCTTGTTAAGCTACTGTGACCTCCACGTCTCTTCCCAGGGGCATCAAAACCGTCTTGTTAAGCTACTGTGACCACCACTTTTCCAAGGGGCATTAAAACCGTCTTGTTAAGCTACTGGGACCTCCAAGATTCTTCCGAGGGGCATTAAAACTGTCTTGTTAAGCTACTGTGACCTCCATCACTTTCCGAGGGGCATTAAAACCGTCTTGTTAAGCTTCTGCGACCTCCACCTCTTTACCAAGGGGCATTAAGACTGTCTTTTTAAGCTACTGTGACCTACACGTCTCTTCTGAGGGGCATTAAAACCGTTTTGTTAATCTACTGTGACCTCCACGTCTCTTCGGAGGTGTATTAAAACCGTCTTGTTAAGCTACTTTGACCTCCACGTCTCTTCCGAGGGGCATTAAAACCATCTTGTTAAGCTACTGTGACCTCCATGTCTCTTTCGAGGGGCATTAAAACCATCTTGTTAAGCTACTGTGACCTCCACGTCTCTTCCAAGGGGCATTAAAACCGTCTTGTTGAGCTACTGGGACCTCCACGTCTCTTCCGAGGGGCATTAAAACCGTCTTGTTAAGCTACTGTGACCTCTACGTCTCTTCTAAGGGGCATTAAAACCGTCTTGTTAAGCTACTGTGACCTCCACCACATTTCCAAGGGGCATTAAAACCATCTTGTTAAGCTTCTGCGACCTCCACCACTTTACCAAGGGGCAATAAAACCGTCTTGTTAAGCTACTGTGACCTCCGCGTCTCTTCCGAGGGGCATTAAAACCGTTTTGCTAAGCTGCTGTGACCTCCACGTCTCTTCCGAGGGGCATTAAAATCGTCTTGTTAAGCAACTGTGACCTCCACGTCTCTTCCGAGGGGCATTAAAACCGTCTTGTTAAGCTACTGTGACCTCCACGTCTCTTCTGAGGGGCATTAAAACCGTCTTTTTAAGCTACTGTGACCTCCACCACTTTTCCAAGGGGCATTAAAACCGTCTTGTTAAGCTTCTGCGACCTCCACCACTTTACCAAGGGGCATTAAAACCGTCTTGTTAAGCTACTGTGACCTCCACGTCTCTTCCGAGGGGCATTAAAACCGTCTTGTTAAGCTACTGTGACCTCCACGTCTCTTCCGAGGGGCATTAAAACCGTCTTGTTAAGCTACTGTGACCTCCACGTCTCTTCCGAGGGGCATTAAAACCGTCTTGTTAAGCTACTGTGTCCTCCACATCTCTTTCGACGGGCATTAAAACAGTCTTGTTAAGCTACTGTGACCTCTACCACTTTTCCAAGGGGCATTAAAACCGTCTTGTTAAGCTTCTGCGACCTCCACCACTTTACCAAGGAGCATTAAAACTGTCTTGTTAAGCTACTGTGACCTCCACGTCTCTTCCGAGGGGCATTAAAACTGTCTTGTTAAGCTACTTTGACCTCCACATTTCTTCCGAGGGGCATTAAAACCGTCTTGTTAAGCTACTGTGACCTCCACGTCTCTTCCGAAGGGCATTAAAAACGTCTTGTTAAGCTACTGTGACCTCCACGTCTCTTCCAAGGGGCATTAAAACCATCTTGTTAGACTACTGTGACCTCCACGTCTCTTCTGAGGGGCATTAAAACCATTTTGTTAAGCTACTGTGTCCTCCACGTCTCTTCCGAGGGGCATTAAAACCGTCTTGTTAAGCTACTGTGACCTCCATGTCTCTTCTGAGGGGCATTAAAACCGTCTTGTTAAGCTACTGTGACCTCCACCACTTTTCCAAGGGGCATTAAAACCGTCTTGTTAAGCTTCTGCGACCTCCACCACTTTACCAAGGGGCATTAAAACAGTCTTGTTAAGCTACTGTGACCTCCAAGTCTCTTCCGAGGGGCAGTAAAACCATTTTGCTAAGCTACTGTGACCTCCACGTCTCTTCCGAGGGGCATTAAAACCGTCTTGTTAAGCTACTGTGACCTCCACGTCTATTTTGAGGGGCATTAAAGCCGTCTTGTTAAGCTACTGTGACCTCCACGTCTCTTCCGAGGGGCATTAAAACCGTCTTGTTAAGCTACTGTGACCTCCACGTCTCTTCCAAGGGGCATTAAAACCATTTTGTTAAACTACTGTGACCTCCACGTCTCTTCTGAGGGGCATTAAAACCATCTTGTTAAGCTACTGTGACCTCCACCACTTTTCCAAGGGGCATTAAAACAATCTTGTTAAGCTACTGTGACCGACACGTCTCTTCCGAGGGGCATTAAAACCGTCTTGTTAAACTACTGTGACCTCCACGTCTCTTTCGAGGGGCATTAAAACCGTCTGGTTAAGCTACTGTGACCACCACTTTTCCAAGGGGCATTAAAACCATCTTGTTGAGCAACTGGGACCTCCACGTCTCTTCCGATGGCCATTCAAACCATCTTGATAAGCTACTGTGACCTCCACGTCTCTTCCAAGGGGCATTAAAACCGTCTTGTTAAGCTACTGTGACCTCCACGTCTCTTCCGAGGGGCATTAAAATCGTCTTGTTAAGCTACTGTGACCTCCACGTCTCTTCCGAGGGGCATTAAAACCGTCTTTTTAAGCTACTGTGACCTCCACGTCTCTTCCGAGGGGCATTAAAACCATCTTGTTAAGCTACTGTGTCCTCCACGTCTCTTTCGAGGGGAATTAAAACCGTCTTGTTAAGCTACTGTGACCTCCACCACTTTTCCAAGGGGCATTAAAACCATCTTGTTAAGCTACTGTGACCTCCACGTCTCTTTCGACGGGCATTAAAACAGTCTTGTTAAGCTACTGTGACCTCTACCACTTTTCCAAGGGACATTAAAACCGTCTTGTTAAGCTTCTGCGACCTCCACCACTTTACCAAGGGGCATTAAAACTGTCTTGTTAAGCTACTGTGACCTCCACGTCTCTTCCGAGGGGCATTAAAACCGTCTTGTTAAGCTACTTTGTCCTCCACATTTCTTCCGAGGGGCATTAAAACCGTCTTGTTAAGCTACTGTGACCTCCACGTCTCTTCCGAGGGGCATTAAAAACGTCTTGTTAAGCTACTGTGACCTCCACGTCTCTTCCGAGGGGCATTAAAACTGTCTTGTTAAGCTACTGTGACCTCCACGTCTATTTTGAGGGGCATTAAAGCCGTCTTGTTAAGCTACTGTGACCTCCACGTCTCTTCCGAGGGGCATTAAAACCGTCTTGTTAAGCTACTGTGTCCTCCACATCTCTTTCGAGGGGCATTAAAACAGTCTTGTTAAGCTACTGTGACCTCTACCACTTTTCCAAGGGCATTAAAACCGTCTTGTTAAGCTTCTGCGACCTCCACCACTTTACCAAGGGTCATTAAAACCGTCTTGTTAAGCTACTGTGACCTCCACGTCTCTTCCGAGGGGCATTAAAACCGTCTTGTTAAGCTACTATGAGCTCCACATCTCTTCCGAGGGGCATTAAAACCGTCTTGTTAAGCTACTGTGACCTCCACATCTCTTCCGAGGGGCATTAAAAGCATCTTGTTAAGCTACTGTGACCTCCACGTCTCTTCCAAGGGGCATTAAAACCATCCTGTTAAGTTACTGTGACCTCCACGTCTCTTTCGAGGGGAATTAAAACTGTCTTGTTAAGCTACTGTGAACTCCACCACTTTTCCAAGGGGCATTAAAACCATCTTGTTAAGCTACTGTGACCTCCACGTCTCTTCCGAGGGGCATTAAAACCGTCTTGTTAAGCTACTGTGACCTCCACATCTCTTCCGAGGGGCATTAAAAACGTCTTGTTAAGCTACTGTGACTTCCACGTCTCTTCTTAGGGGCATTAAAACCGTCTTGTTAAGCTACTGTGACCTCCACGTCTCTTCCAAGGGGCATTAAAACCATCTTGTTAAACTACTGTGACCTCCATGTCTCTTCTGAGGGGCATTAAAACCATCTTGTTAAGCTACTGTGTCCTCCACGTCTCTTTCGAGGGGAATTAAAACCGTCTTGTTAAGCTACTGTGACCTCCACCACTTTTCAAAGGGGCATTAAAACCATCTTGTTAAGCTACTGTGACCTCCACGTCTCTTCCGAGGGGCATTAAAACCGTCTTGTTAAGCTACTGTGACCTCCACGTCTCTTCCGAGGGGCATTAAAACCGTCCTGTTAAGCTACTGTGACCTCCACGTCTCTTTCGAGGGGAATTAAACCGTCTTGTTAAGCTACTGTGACCTCCACCACTTTTCCAAGGGGCATTAAAAACATCTTGTTAAGCTACTGTGACCTCCACGTCTCTTCCGAGGGGCATTAAAACCGTCTTGTTAAGCTACTGTGACCTCCGCCACTTTTCCAAGGGGCATTAAAACCATCTTGTTAAGCTACTGTGACCTCCACGTCTCTTCCGAGGGGCATTAAAACCGTCTTGTTAAGCTACTGTGACCTCCACGTCTCTTCCGAGGGGCATTAAAACCGTCCTGTTAAGGTACTGTGACCTCCACGTCTCTTTCGAGGGGAATTAAAACCGTCTTGTTAAGCTACTGTGACCTCCACCACTTTTCCAAGGGGCATTAAAACCATCTTGTTAAGCTACTGTGACCTCCACGTCTCTTCCCAGGGTCATTAAAATCGTCTTGTTAAGCTACTGTGACCTCCACGTCTCTTCCGAGGGGCATTAAAACCGTCTTGTTAAGCTACTGTGAGCTCCACATCTCTTCCGAGGGGCATTAAAACCGTCTTGTTAAGCTACTGTGACCTCCACGTCTCTTCCGAGGGGCATTAAAACCGTCGTTTTAAGCTACTGTGAGCTCCACATCTCTTCCGAGGGGCATTAAAACCGTCTTGTTAAGCTACTGTGACCTCCACGTCTCTTCCGAGGGGCATTAAAAGCGTCTTGTTGAGCTACTGTGACCTCCACTTCTCTTTCAAGGGGCATTAAAACCATCTTTTTAAACTACTGTGACCTCCACGTCTCTTCTGAGGGGCATTAAAACCATCTTGTTAAGCTACTGTGTCCTCCACGTCTCATTCGAGGGGAATTAAAACCGTCTTGTTAAGCTACTGTGACCTCCACCACTTTTCCAAGGGGCATTAAAACCATCTTTTTAAGCTACTGTGACCTCCACGTCTCTTCCGAGGGGCACTAAAACAGTCTTGTTAAGCTACTGTGACCTCTACCACATTTCCAAGGGGCATTAAAACCGTCTTGTTAAGCTTCTGCGACCTCCACCACTTTACCAAGGGGCATTAAAACCGTCTTGTTAAGCTACTGTGACCTCCACGTCTCATCTGAGGGGCATTAAAACCATCTTGTTAAGCTACTGTGACCTCCACATCCCTTCCGAGGGGCATTAAAACCGTCTTGTTAAGCTACTGTGACCTCCACGTCTCTTTCGACGGGAATTAAAACCGTCTTGTTAAGCTACTGTGACCTCCACCACTTTTCCAAGGGGCATAAAAACCATCTTGTTAAGCTACTGTGACCTCCACGTCTCTTCCGAGGGGCATTAAAACTGTCTTGTTAAGCTACTGTGACCTCCACGTCTCTTCCGAGGGGCATTAAAACCGTCCTGTTAATCTACTGTGACCTCCACGTCTCTTTCGAGGGGAATTAAAACCGTCTTGTTAAGTTACTGTGACCTCCACCACTTTTCCAAGGGGCATTAAAACCTTCTTGTTAAGGTACTGTGACCTCCACGTCTCTTCCGAGGGGCATTAAAATCGTCTTGTTAAGCTACTGTGACCTCCACGTCTCTTCCGAGGGGCATTAAAACTGTCTTGTTAAGCTACTGTGACCTCCACGTCTATTTTGAGGGGCATTAAAGCCGTCTTGTTAAGCTACTGTGACCTCCACGTCTCTTCCGAGGGGCATTAAAACCGTCTTGTTAAGCTACTGTGTCCTCCACATCTCTTTCGAGGGGCATTAAAACAGTCTTGTTAAGCTACTGTGACCTCTACCACTTTTCCAAGGGCATTAAAACCGTCTTGTTAAGCTTCTGCGACCTCCACCACTTTACCAAGGGTCATTAAAACCGTCTTGTTAAGCTACTGTGACCTCCACGTCTCTTCCGAGGGGCATTAAAACCGTCTTGTTAAGCTACTATGAGCTCCACATCTCTTCCGAGGGGCATTAAAACCGTCTTGTTAAGCTACTGTGACCTCCATATCTCTTCCGAGGGGCATTAAAAGCATCTTGTTAAGCTACTGTGACCTCCACGTCTCTTCCAAGGGGCATTAAAACCGTCCTGTTAAGTTACTGTGACCTCCACGTCTCTTTCGAGGGGAATTAAAACTGTCTTGTTAAGCTACTGTGAACTCCACCACTTTTCCAAGGGGCATTAAAACCATCTTGTTAAGCTACTGTGACCTCCACGTCTCTTCCGAGGGGCATTAAAACCGTCTTGTTAAGCTACTGTGACCTCCACATCTCTTCCGAGGGGCATTAAAAACGTCTTGTTAAGCTACTGTGACTTCCACGTCTCTTCTTAGGGGCATTAAAACCGTCTTGTTAAGCTACTGTGACCTCCACGTCTCTTCCAAGGGGCATTAAAACCATCTTGTTAAACTACTGTGACCTCCATGTCTCTTCTGAGGGGCATTAAAACCATCTTGTTCAGCTACTGTGTCCTCCACGTCTCTTTCGAGGGGAATTAAAACAGTCTTGTTAAGCTACTGTGACCTCCACCACTTTTCAAAGGGGCATTAAAACCATCTTGTTAAGCTACTGTGACCTCCACGTCTCTTCCGAGGGGCATTAAAACCGTCCTGTTAAGCTACTGTGACCTCCACGTCTCTTTCGAGGGGAATTAAACCGTCTTGTTAAGCTACTGTGACCTCCACCACTTTTCCAAGGGGCATTAAAAACATCTTGTTAAGCTACTGTGACCTCCACGTCTCTTCCGAGGGGCATTAAAACCGTCTTGTTAAGCTACTGTGACCTCCACCACTTTTCCAAGGGGCATTAAAACCATCTTGTTAAGCTACTGTGACCTCCACGTCTCTTCCGAGGGGCATTAAAACCGTCTTGTTAAGCTACTGTGACCTCCACGTCTCTTCCGAGGGGCATTAAAACCGTCCTGTTAAGGTACTGTGACCTCCACGTCTCTTTCGAGGGGAATTAAAACCGTCTTGTTAAGCTACTGTGACCTCCACCACTTTTCCAAGGGGCATTAAAACCATCTTGTTAAGCTACTGTGACTTCCACGTCTCTTCCCAGGGTCATTAAAATCGTCTTGTTAAGCTACTGTGACCTCCACGTCTCTTCCGAGGGGCATTAAAACCGTCTTGTTAAGCTACTGTGACCTCCACGTCTCTTCCGAGGGGCATTAAAATCGTCTTGTTAAGCTACTGTGACCTCCACATCTCTTCCGAGGGGCATTAAAACGGTCTTGTTAAGCTACTGTGACCTCCACGTCTCTTCCGAGGGGCATTAAAACTGTCTTGTTAAGCTACTGTGACCTCCACGTCTATTTTGAGGGGCATTAAAGCCGTCTTCTTAAGCTACTGTAACCTCCACGTCTCTTCCGAGGGGCATTAAAACCGTTTTATTAAGCTACTGTGTCCTCCACATCTCTTTCGAGGGGCATTAAAACAGTCTTGTTAAACTACTGTGACCTCTACCACTTTTCCAAGGGCATTAAAACCGTCTTGTTAAGCTTCTGCGACCTCCACCACTTTACCAAGGGTCATTAAAACCGTCTTGTTAAGCTTCTGTGACCTCCACGTCTCTTCCGAGGGGCATTAAAACCGTCTTGTTAAGCTACTGTGAGCTCCACATCTCTTCCGAGGGGCATTAAAACCGTCTTGTTAAGCTACTGTGACCTCCACATCTCTTCCGAGGGGCATTAAAAGCGTCTTGTTAAGCTACTGTGACCTCCACGTCTCTTCCAAGGGGCATTAAAACCGTCCTGTTAAGTTACTGTGACCTCCACGTCTCTTTCGAGGGGAATTAAAACTGTCTTGTTAAGCTACTGTGAACTCCACCACTTTTCCAAGGGGCATTAAAACCATCTTGTTAAGCTACTGTGACCTCCACGTCTCTTCCGAGGGGCATTAAAACCGTCTTGTTAAGCTACTGTGACCTCCACATCTCTTCCGAGGGGCATTAAAACCATCTTGTTAAACTACTGTGACCTCCATGTCTCTTCTGAGGGGCATTAAAACCATCTTGTTAAGCTACTGTGTCCTCCACGTCTCTTTCGAGGGGAATTAAAACCGTCTTGTTAATCTACTGTGACCTCCACCACTTTTCAAAGGGGCATTAAAACCATCTTGTTAAGCTACTGTGACCTCCACGTCTTTTCCGAGGGGCATTAAAACCGTCTTGTTAAGCTACTGTGACCTCCACGTCTCTTCCAAGGGGCATTAAAACCGTCCTGTTAAGCTACTGTGACCTCCACGTCTCTTTCGAGGGGAATTAAACCGTCTTGTTAAGCTACTGTGACCTCCACCACTTTTTCAAGGGGCATTAAAACCATCTTGTTAAGCTACTGTGACCTCCACGTCTCTTCCGAGGGGCATTAAAACAGTTTTGTTAAGCTACTGTGACCTCCACCACTTTTCCAAGGGGCATTAAAACCATCTTGTTAAGCTACTGTGACCTAAATCGTCTCTTCCGAGGGGCATTAAAACTGTCTTGTTAAGCTACTGTGACCTCCACCACTTTTCCAAGGGGCATTAAAACCATCTTGTTAAGCTATTGTGACCTCCACGTCTCTTCCGAGGGGCATTAAAACCGTCTTGTTAAGCTACTGTGACCTCCACTTCTCTTCCGAGGGGCACTAAAACCGTCCTGTTAAGCTACTGTGACCTCCACGTCTCTTTCGAGGGGAATTAAAACCGTCTTTTTAAGCTACTGTGACCTCCACCACTTTTCCAAGGGGCATTAAAACCATCTTGTTAAGCTACTGTGACCTCCACGTCTCTTCCCAGGGGCATTAAAATCGTCTTGTTAAGCTACTGTGACCTCCACGTCTCTTCCGAGGGGCATCAAAACCGTCTTGTTAAGCTACTATGACCTCCACGTCTCTTCCGAGTGGCATTAAAATTGTCTTGTTAAGCTACTGTGACCTCCACGTCTCTTCCGAGGGGCATTAAAACCGTCTTGTTAAGCTACTGTGACATCCACGTCTCTTCCGAGTGCATTAAAACTGTCTTGTTAAGCTACTGTGACCTCCACGTCTATTTTGAGGGGCATTAAAGCCGTCTTGTTAAGCTACTGTGACCTCCACGTCTCTTCCGAGGGGCATTAAAACCGTCTTGTTAAGCTACTGTGTCCTCCATATCTCTTTCGAGGGGCATTAAAACAGTCTTGTTAAGCTACTGTGACCTCTACCACTTTTCCAAGGGCATTAAAACCGTCTTGTTAAGCTTCTGCGACCACCACCACTTTACCAAGGGTCATTAAAACCGTCTTTTTCAGCTACTGTGACCTCCACGTCTCTTCCGAGGGGCATTAAAACCGTCTTGTTATGCTACTGTGAGCTCCACATCTCTTCCGAGGGGCATTAAAACCGTCTTTTTAAGCTACTGTGACCTCCACGTCTCTTCCGAGGGGCATTAAAAGCGTCTTGTTAAGCTACTGTGACCTCCATGTCTCTTCCAAGGGGCATTAAAACCGTCCTGTTAAGTTACTGTGACCTCCACGTCTCTTTCGAGGGGAATTAAAACTGTCTTGTTAAGCTACTGTGAACTCCACCACTTTTCCAAGGGGCATTAAAACCATCTTAAGCTACTGTGACCTCCACGTCTCTTCCGAGGGGCATTAAAACCGTCTTGTTAAGCTACTGTGACCTCCACATCTCTTCCGAGGGGCATTAAAACCGTCTTGTTAAGCTACTGTGACTTCCACGTCTCTTCTTAGGGGCATTAAAACCGTCTTGTTAAGCTACTGTGACCGCCACATCTCTTCCGAGGGGCATTAAAACCGTCTTGTTAAGCAACTGTCACCTCCACGTCTCTTTCGAGGGGCATTAAAACCGTCTTGTTAAGCTACTGTGACCACCACTTTTCCAAGGGGCATTAAAACCGTCTTGTTAAGCTACTGTGACCTCCACGTCTCTTCCGAGGGGCACTAAAACCGTCCTGTTAAGCTACTGTGACCACCACGTCTCTTCCGAGGGGCATTAAAACCGTCTTGTTAAGCTACTGTGACCTCCACTTCTCTTTCGAGGTGCATTAAAACCGTCTTGTTAAGCTACTGTGACCACCACTTTTCCAAGGGGCATTAAAACCGTCTTGTTAAGCTACTGGGACCTCCAAGATTCTTCCGAGGGGCATTAAAACTGTCTTGTTAAGCTACTGTGACCTCCATCACTTTCCGAGGGGCATTAAAACCGTCTTGTTAAGCTTCTGCGACCTCCACCTCTTTACCAAGGGGCATTAAGACTGTCTTTTTAAGCTACTGTGACCTACACGTCTCTTCCGAGGGGCATTAAAACCATTTTGTTAATCTACTGTGACCTCCACGTCTCTTCGGAGGTGTATTAAAACCGTCTTGTTAAGCTACTTTGACCTCCACGTCTCTTCCGAGGGGCATTAAAACCATCTTGTTAAGCTACTGTGACCTCCATGTCTCTTTCGAGGGGCATTAAAACCGTCTTGTTAAGCTACTGTGACATCCACGTCTCTTCCGAGGGGCATTAAAACTGTCTTGTTAAGCTACTGTGACCTCCACGTCTATTTTGAGGGGCATTAAAGCCGTCTTGTTAAGCTACTGTGACCTCCACGTCTCTTCCGAGGGGCATTAAAACCGTCTTGTTAAGCTACTGTGTCCTCCATATCTCTTTCGAGGGGCATTAAAACAGTCTTGTTAAGCTACTGTGACCTCTACCACTTTTCCAAGGGCATTAAAACCGTCTTGTTAAGCTTCTGCGACCACCACCACTTTACCAAGGGTCATTAAAACCGTCTTTTTCAGCTACTGTGACCTCCACGTCTCTTCCGAGGGGCATTAAAACCGTCTTGTTATGCTACTGTGAGCTCCACATCTCTTCCGAGGGGCATTAAAACCGTCTTTTTAAGCTACTGTGACCTCCACGTCTCTTCCGAGGGGCATTAAAAGCGTCTTGTTAAGCTACTGTGACCTCCATGTCTCTTCCAAGGGGCATTAAAACCGTCCTGTTAAGTTACTGTGACCTCCACGTCTCTTTCGAGGGGAATTAAAACTGTCTTGTTAAGCTTCTGTGAACTCCACCACTTTTCCAAGGGGCATTAAAACCATCTTAAGCTACTGTGACCTCCACGTCTCTTCCGAGGGGCATTAAAACCGTCTTGTTAAGCTACTGTGACCTCCACATCTCTTCCGAGGGGCATTAAAACCGTCTTGTTAAGCTACTGTGACTTCCACGTCTCTTCTTAGGGGCATTAAAACCGTCTTGTTAAGCTACTGTGACCGCCACATCTCTTCCGAGGGGCATTAAAACCGTCTTGTTAAGCAACTGTCACCTCCACGTCTCTTTCGAGGGGCATTAAAACCGTCTTGTTAAGCTACTGTGACCACCACTTTTCCAAGGGGCATTAAAACCGTCTTGTTAAGCTACTGTGACCTCCACGTCTCTTCCGAGGGGCACTAAAACCGTCCTGTTAAGCTACTGTGACCACCACGTCTCTTCCGAGGGGCATTAAAACCGTCTTGTTAAGCTACTGTGACCTCCACTTCTCTTTCGAGGTGCATTAAAACCGTCTTGTTAAGCTACTGTGACCACCACTTTTCCAAGGGGCATTAAAACCGTCTTGTTAAGCTACTGGGACCTCCAAGATTCTTCCGAGGGGCATTAAAACTGTCTTGTTAAGCTACTGTGACCTCCATCACTTTCCGAGGGGCATTAAAACCGTCTTGTTAAGCTTCTGCGACCTCCACCTCTTTACCAAGGGGCATTAAGACTGTCTTTTTAAGCTACTGTGACCTACACGTCTCTTCCGAGGGGCATTAAAACCATTTTGTTAATCTACTGTGACCTCCACGTCTCTTCGGAGGTGTATTAAAACCGTCTTGTTAAGCTACTTTGACCTCCACGTCTCTTCCGAGGGGCATTAAAACCATCTTGTTAAGCTACTGTGACCTCCATGTCTCTTTCGAGGGGCATTAAAACCATCTTGTTAAGCTACTGTGACCTCCACGTCTCTTCCAAGGGGCATTAAAACCGTCTTGTTGAGCTACTGGGACCTCCACGTCTCTTCCGAGGGGCATTAAAACCGTCTTGTTAAGCTACTGTGACCTCTACGTCTCTTCTAAGGGGCATTAAAACCGTCTTGTTAAGCTACTGTGACCTCCACCACATTTCCAAGGGCCATTAAAACCATCTTGTTAAGCTTCTGCGACCTCCACCATTTTACCAAGGGGCAATAAAACCGTCTTGTTAAGCTACTGTGACCTCCGCGTCTCTTCCGAGGGGCATTAAAACCGTTTTGCTAAGCTGCTGTGACCTCCACGTCTCTTCCGAGGGGCATTAAAATCGTCTTGTTAAGCAACTGTGACCTCCACGTCTCTTCCGAGGGGCATTAAAACCGTCTTGTTAAGCTACTGTGACCTCCACGTCTCTTCTGAGGGGCATTAAAACCGTCTTTTTAAGCTACTGTGACCTCCACCACTTTTCCAAGGGGCATTAAAACCGTCTTGTTAAGCTTCTGCGACCTCCACCACTTTACCAAGGGGCATTAAAACCGTCTTGTTAAGCTACTGTGACCTCCACGTCTCTTCCGAGGGGCATTAAAACCGTCTTGTTAAGCTACTGTGACCTCCACGTCTCTTCCGAGGGGCATTAAAACCGTCTTGTTAAGCTACTGTGACCTCCACGTCTCTTCCGAGGGGCATTAAAACCGTCTTGTTAAGCTACTGTGTCCTCCACATCTCTTTCGACGGGCATTAAAACAGTCTTGTTAAGCTACTGTGACCTCTACCACTTTTCCAAGGGGCATTAAAACCGTCTTGTTAAGCTTCTGCGACCTCCACCACTTTACCAAGGGGCATTAAAACTGTCTTGTTAAGCTACTGTGACCTCCACGTCTCTTCCGAGGGGCATTAAAACCGTCTTGTTAAGCTACTTTGACCTCCACATTTCTTCCGAGGGGCATTAAAACCGTCTTGTTAAGCTACTGTGACCTCCACGTCTCTTCCGAAGGGCATTAAAAACGTCTTGTTAAGCTACTGTGACCTCCACGTCTCTTCCAAGGGGCATTAAAACCATCTTGTTAGACTACTGTGACCTCCACGTCTCTTCTGAGGGGTATTAAAACCATCTTGTTAAGCTACTGTGTCCTCCACGTCTCTTCCGAGGGGCATTAAAACCGTCTTGTTAAGCTACTGTGACCTCCATGTCTCTTCTGAGGGGCATTAAAACCGTCTTGTTAAGCTACTGTGACCTCCACCACTTTTCCAAGGGGCATTAAAACCGTCTTGTTAAGCTTCTGCGACCTCCACCACTTTACCAAGGGGCATTAAAACAGTCTTGTTAAGCTACTGTGACCTCCAAGTCTCTTCCGAGGGGCAGTAAAACCGTTTTGCTAAGCTACTGTGACCTCCACGTCTCTTCCGAGGGGCATTAAAACCGTCTTGTTAAGCTACTGTGACCTCCACGTCTATTTTGAGGGGCATTAAAGCCGTCTTGTTAAGCTACTGTGACCTCCACGTCTCTTCCGAGGGGTTATTAAAACCGTCTTGTTAAGCTACTGTGACCTCCACGTCTCTTCCAAGGGGCATTAAAACCATTTTGTTAAACTACTGTGACCTCCACGTCTCTTCTGAGGGGCATTAAAACCATCTTGTTAAGCTACTGTGACCTCCACCACTTTTCCAAGGGGCATTAAAACCATCTTGTTAAGCTACTGTGACCGACACGTCTCTTCCGAGGGGCATTAAAACCGTCTTGTTAAACTACTGTGACCTCCACGTCTCTTTCGAGGGGCATTAAAACCGTCTGGTTAAGCTACTGTGACCACCACTTTTCCAAGGGGCATTAAAACCATCTTGTTGAGCAACTGGGACCTCCACGTCTCTTCCGATGGCCATTCAAACCATCTTGATAAGCTACTGTGACCTCCACGTCTCTTCCAAGGGGCATTAAAACCGTCTTGTTAAGCTACTGTGACCTCCACGTCTCTTCCGAGGGGCATTAAAATCGTCTTGTTAAGCTACTGTGACCTCCACGTCTCTTCCGAGGGGCATTAAAACCGTCTTTTTAAGCTACTGTGACCTCCACGTCTCTTCCGAGGGGCATTAAAACCATCTTGTTAAGCTACTGTGTCCTCCACGTCTCTTTCGAGGGGAATTAAAACCGTCTTGTTAAGCTACTGTGACCTCCACGTCTCTTTCGACGGGCATTAAAACAGTCTTGTTAAGCTACTGTGACCTCTACCACTTTTCCAAGGGACATTAAAACCGTCTTGTTAAGCTTCTGTGACCTCCACCACTTTACCAAGGGGGATTAAAACTGTCTTGTTAAGCTACTGTGACCTCCACGTCTCTTCCGAGGGGCATTAAAACCGTCTTGTTAAGCTACTTTGACCTCCACATTTCTTCCGAGGGGCATTAAAACCGTCTTGTTAAGCTACTGTGACCTCCACGTCTCTTCCGAGGGGCATTAAAAACGTCTTGTTAAGCTACTGTGACCTCCACGTCTCTTCTGAGGGGCATTAAAACCATCTTGTTAAGCTACTGTGTCCTCCACGTCTCTTCCGAGGGGCATTGAAACCGTCTTGTTAAGCTACTGTGACCTCCATGTCTCTTCTGAGGGGCATTAAAACCGTCTTGTTAAGCTACTGTGACCTCCACCACTTTTCCAAGGGGCATTAAAACCGTCTTGTTAAGCTTCTACGACCTCCACCACTTTACCAAGGGGCATTAAAACAATCTTGTTAAGCTACTGTGACCTCCAAGTCTCTTCCGAGGGGCAGTAAAACCGTTTTGCTAAGCTACTGTGACCTCCACGTCTCTTCCGAGGGGCATTAAAACCGTCTTGTTAAGCTACTGTGACCTCCACGTCTATTTTGAGGGGCATTAAAGCCGTCTTGTTAAGCTACTGTGACCTCCACGTCTCTTCCGAGGGGCATTAAAACCGTCTTGTTAAGCTACTGTGACCTCCACGTCTCTTCCAAGGGGCATTAAAACCATTTTGTTAAACTACTGTGACCTCCACGTCTCTTCTGAGGGGCATTAAAACCATCTTGTTAAGCTACTGTGACCTCCACCACTTTTCCAAGGGGCATTAAAACCATCTTGTTAAGCTACTGTGACCGACACGTCTCTTCCGAGGGGCATTAAAACCGTCTTGTTAAGCTACTGTGACCTCCACGTCTCTTTCGAGGGGCATTAAAACCGTCTGGTTAAGCTACTGTGACCACCACTTTTCCAAGGGGAATTAAAACCATCTTGTTGAGCTACTGGGACCTCCGCGTCTCTTCCGATGGGCATTCAAACCATCTTGATAAGCTACTGTGACCTCCACATCTCTTCCGAGGGGCATTAAAAGTGTCTTGTTAAGCCACTGTGACTTCCATGTCTCTTCCAAGGGGCATTAAAACCGTCCTGTTAAATTACTGTGACCTCCACGTCTCTTTCGAGGGGAATTAAAACTGTCTTGTTAAGCTACTGTGAACTCCACAACTTTTCCAAGGGGCATTAAAACCATCTTGTTAAGCTACTGTGACCTCCACGTCTCTTCCGAGGGGCATTAAAACCATCTTGTTAAGCTACTGTGACCTCCACATCTCTTCCGAGGGGCATTAAAACCGTCTTGTTAAGCTACTGTGACTTCTACGTCTCTTCTTAGGGGCATTAAAACCGTCTTGTTAAGCTACTGTGACCTCCACATCTCTTCCAAGGGGCATTAAAACCATCTTGTTAAACTACTGTAACCTCCATGTCTCTTCTGAGGGGCATTAAAACCATCTTGTTAAGCTACTGTGTCCTCCACGTCTCTTTCGAGGGGAATTAAAACCGTATTGTTAAGCTACTGTGACCTCCACCACTTTTCAAAGGGGCATTAAAACCATCTTATTAAGCTACTGTGACCTCCACGTCTCTTCCGAGGGGCATTAAAACCGTCTTGTTAAGCTACTGTGA
This sequence comes from Phyllobates terribilis, assembly GCF_046119375.1. Lineage (NCBI taxonomy): Eukaryota > Metazoa > Chordata > Amphibia > Anura > Dendrobatidae > Phyllobates > Phyllobates terribilis. The sequence continues at coordinate 774,392,098 of NW_027362761.1, read as the reverse complement.
TCTCCACGTCTCTTCCGAGGGGCATTAAAACCGTCCTGTTAAGCTACTGTGACCTCCACGTCTCTTTCGAGGGGAATTAAACCATCTTGTTAAGCTACTGTGACCTCCACCACTTTTCCAAGGGGCATTAAAACCATCTTGTTAAGCTACTGTGACCTCCACTTCTCTTCCGAGGGGCATTAAAGCCGTCTTGTTAAGCTACTGTGACCTCCACGTCTCTTCCGAGGGGCATTAAAACCATCTTGTTAAGCTACTGTGACCGCCACGTCTCTTCCGAGGGGCATTAAAACCGTCTTGTTAAGCTACTGTCACCTCCACGTCTCTTTCGAGGGGCATTAAAACCGTCTTGCTAAGCTACTGTGACCACCACTTTTCCAAGGGGCATTAAAACCGTCTTGTTAAGCTACTGTGACCTCCACGTCTCTTCCGAGGGGCACTAAAACCGTCCTGTTAAGCTACTGTGACCTCCACGTCTCTTTCGAGGGGAATTAAAACCATCTTGTTAAGCTACTGTGACCTACACCACTTTTCCAAGGAGCATTAAAATAGTCTTGTTAAGCTACTGTGACCTCCACGTCTCTTCCCAGGGGCATTAAAACCGTCTTGTTAAGCTACTGTGACCTTCACGTCTCTTCCGAGGGGCATTAAAACCATCTTGTTAAGCTACTGTGACCGCCACGTCTCTTCCGAGGGGCATTAAAACCGTCTTGTTAAGCTACTGTGACCTCCACGTCTCTTTCGAGGTGCATTAAAACCGTCTTATTAAGCTACTGTGACCACCACTTTTCCAAGGGGCATTAAAACCGTCTTGTTAAGCTACTGGGACCTCCAAGTTTCTTCCGAGGGGCATTAAAACTGTCTTGTTAAGCTACTGTGACCTCCATCACTTTCCGAGGGGCATTAAAACCGTCTTGTTAAGCTTCTGCGACCTCCACCTCTTTACCAAGGGGCATTAAGACTGTCTTTTTAAGCTACTGTGACCTACACGTCTCTTCCGAGGGGCATTAAAACCGTTTTGTTAATCTACTGTGACCTCCACGTCTCTTCGGAGGGGTATTAAAACCGTCTTTTTAAGCTACTTTGACCTCCACGTCTCTTCCGAGGGGCATTAAAACCATCTTGTTAAGCTACTGTGACCTCCATGTCTCTTTCGAGGGGCATTAAAACCATCTTGTTAAGCTACTGTGACCTCCACGTCTCTTCCAAGGGGCATTAAAACCGTCTTGTTGAGCTACTGGGACCTCCACGTCTCTTCCGAGGGGCATTAAAACCGTCTTGTTAAGCTACTGTGACCTCTACGTCTCTTCTAAGGGGCATTAAAACCGTCTTGTTAAGCTACTGTGACCTCCACCACATTTCCAAGGGGGATTAAAACCGTCTTGTTAAGCTTTTGCGACCTCCACCACTTTACCAAGGGGCAAGAAAACCGTCTTGTTAAGCTACTGTGACCTCCGCGTCTCTTCCGAGGGGCATTAAAACCGTTTTGCTAAGCTACTGTGACCTCCACGTCTCTTCCGAGGGGCATTAAAATCGTCTTGTTAAGCTACTATGACCTCCACGTCTCTTCCGAGGGGCATTAAAACCGTCTTGTTAAGCTACTGTGACCTCCACGTCTCTTCCGAGGGGCATTAAAACCGTCTTGTTAAGCTACTGTGACCTCCACGTCTCTTCTGAGGGGCATTAAAACCGTCTTTTTAAGCTACTTTGACCTCCACCACTTTTCCAAGGGGCATTAAAACCATCTTGTTAAGCTATTGTGACCTCCACGTCTCTTCCGAGGGGCATTAAAACCGTCTTGTTAAGCTACTGTGACCTCCACTTCTCTTCCGAGGGGCACTAAAACCGTCCTGTTAAGCTACTGTGACCTCCACGTCTCTTTCGAGGGGAATTAAAACCGTCTTTTTAAGCTACTGTGACCTCCACCACTTTTCCAAGGGGCATTAAAACCATCTTGTTAAGCTACTGTGACCTCCACGTCTCTTCCCAGGGGCATTAAAATCGTCTTGTTAAGCTACTGTGACCTCCACGTCTCTTCCGAGGGGCATCAAAACCGTCTTGTTAAGCTACTATGACCTCCACGTCTCTTCCGAGTGGCATTAAAATTGTCTTGTTAAGCTACTGTGACCTCCACGTCTCTTCCGAGGGGCATTAAAACCGTCTTGTTAAGCTACTGTGACATCCACGTCTCTTCCGAGGGGCATTAAAACTGTCTTGTTAAGCTACTGTGACCTCCACGTCTATTTTGAGGGGCATTAAAGCCGTCTTGTTAAGCTACTGTGACCTCCACGTCTCTTCCGAGGGGCATTAAAACCGTCTTGTTAAGCTACTGTGTCCTCCATATCTCTTTCGAGGGGCATTAAAACAGTCTTGTTAAGCTACTGTGACCTCTACCACTTTTCCAAGGGCATTAAAACCGTCTTGTTAAGCTTCTGCGACCACCACCACTTTACCAAGGGTCATTAAAACCGTCTTTTTCAGCTACTGTGACCTCCACGTCTCTTCCGAGGGGCATTAAAACCGTCTTGTTATGCTACTGTGAGCTCCACATCTCTTCCGAGGGGCATTAAAACCGTCTTTTTAAGCTACTGTGACCTCCACGTCTCTTCCGAGGGGCATTAAAAGCGTCTTGTTAAGCTACTGTGACCTCCATGTCTCTTCCAAGGGGCATTAAAACCGTCCTGTTAAGTTACTGTGACCTCCACGTCTCTTTCGAGGGGAATTAAAACTGTCTTGTTAAGCTACTGTGAACTCCACCACTTTTCCAAGGGGCATTAAAACCATCTTAAGCTACTGTGACCTCCACGTCTCTTCCGAGGGGCATTAAAACCGTCTTGTTAAGCTACTGTGACCTCCACATCTCTTCCGAGGGGCATTAAAACCGTCTTGTTAAGCTACTGTGACTTCCACGTCTCTTCTTAGGGGCATTAAAACCGTCTTGTTAAGCTACTGTGACCGCCACATCTCTTCCGAGGGGCATTAAAACCGTCTTGTTAAGCAACTGTCACCTCCACGTCTCTTTCGAGGGGCATTAAAACCGTCTTGTTAAGCTACTGTGACCACCACTTTTCCAAGGGGCATTAAAACCGTCTTGTTAAGCTACTGTGACCTCCACGTCTCTTCCGAGGGGCACTAAAACCGTCCTGTTAAGCTACTGTGACCACCACGTCTCTTCCGAGGGGCATTAAAACCGTCTTGTTAAGCTACTGTGACCTCCACTTCTCTTTCGAGGTGCATTAAAACCGTCTTGTTAAGCTACTGTGACCACCACTTTTCCAAGGGGCATTAAAACCGTCTTGTTAAGCTACTGGGACCTCCAAGATTCTTCCGAGGGGCATTAAAACTGTCTTGTTAAGCTACTGTGACCTCCATCACTTTCCGAGGGGCATTAAAACCGTCTTGTTAAGCTTCTGCGACCTCCACCTCTTTACCAAGGGGCATTAAGACTGTCTTTTTAAGCTACTGTGACCTACACGTCTCTTCCGAGGGGCATTAAAACCATTTTGTTAATCTACTGTGACCTCCACGTCTCTTCGGAGGTGTATTAAAACCGTCTTGTTAAGCTACTTTGACCTCCACGTCTCTTCCGAGGGGCATTAAAACCATCTTGTTAAGCTACTGTGACCTCCATGTCTCTTTCGAGGGGCATTAAAACCATCTTGTTAAGCTACTGTGACCTCCACGTCTCTTCCAAGGGGCATTAAAACCGTCTTGTTGAGCTACTGGGACCTCCACGTCTCTTCCGAGGGGCATTAAAACCGTCTTGTTAAGCTACTGTGACCTCTACGTCTCTTCTAAGGGGCATTAAAACCGTCTTGTTAAGGTACTGTGACCTCCACCACATTTCCAAGGGGCATTAAAACCATCTTGTTAAGCTTCTGCGACCTCCACCATTTTACCAAGGGGCAATAAAACCGTCTTGTTAAGCTACTGTGACCTCCGCGTCTCTTCCGAGGGGCATTAAAACCGTTTTGCTAAGCTGCTGTGACCTCCACGTCTCTTCCGAGGGGCATTAAAATCGTCTTGTTAAGCAACTGTGACCTCCACGTCTCTTCCGAGGGGCATTAAAACCGTCTTGTTAAGCTACTGTGACCTCCACGTCTCTTCTGAGGGGCATTAAAACCGTCTTTTTAAGCTACTGTGACCTCCACCACTTTTCCAAGGGGCATTAAAACCGTCTTGTTAAGCTTCTGCGACCTCCACCACTTTACCAAGGGGCATTAAAACCGTCTTGTTAAGCTACTGTGACCTCCACGTCTCTTCCGAGGGGCATTAAAACCGTCTTGTTAAGCTACTGTGACCTCCACGTCTCTTCCGAGGGGCATTAAAACCGTCTTGTTAAGCTACTGTGACCTCCACGTCTCTTCCGAGGGGCATTAAAACCGTCTTGTTAAGCTACTGTGTCCTCCACATCTCTTTCGACGGGCATTAAAACAGTCTTGTTAAGCTACTGTGACCTCTACCACTTTTCCAAGGGGCATTAAAACCGTCTTGTTAAGCTTCTGCGACCTCCACCACTTTACCAAGGGGCATTAAAACTGTCTTGTTAAGCTACTGTGACCTCCACGTCTCTTCCGAGGGGCATTAAAACCGTCTTGTTAAGCTACTTTGACCTCCACATTTCTTCCGAGGGGCATTAAAACCGTCTTGTTAAGCTACTGTGACCTCCACGTCTCTTCCGAAGGGCATTAAAAACGTCTTGTTAAGCTACTGTGACCTCCACGTCTCTTCCAAGGGGCATTAAAACCATCTTGTTAGACTACTGTGACCTCCACGTCTCTTCTGAGGGGCATTAAAACCATCTTGTTAAGCTACTGTGTCCTCCACGTCTCTTCCGAGGGGCATTAAAACCGTCTTGTTAAGCTACTGTGACCTCCATGTCTCTTCTGAGGGGCATTAAAACCGTCTTGTTAAGCTACTGTGACCTCCACCACTTTTCCAAGGGGCATTAAAACCGTCTTGTTAAGCTTCTGCGACCTCCACCACTTTACCAAGGGGCATTAAAACAGTCTTGTTAAGCTACTGTGACCTCCAAGTCTCTTCCGAGGGGCAGTAAAACCGTTTTGCTAAGCTACTGTGACCTCCACGTCTCTTCCGAGGGGCATTAAAACCGTCTTGTTAAGCTACTGTGACCTCCACGTCTATTTTGAGGGGCATTAAAGCCGTCTTGTTAAGCTACTGTGACCTCCACGTCTCTTCCGAGGGGTTATTAAAACCGTCTTGTTAAGCTACTGTGACCTCCACGTCTCTTCCAAGGGGCATTAAAACCATTTTGTTAAACTACTGTGACCTCCACGTCTCTTCTGAGGGGCATTAAAACCATCTTGTTAAGCTACTGTGACCTCCACCACTTTTCCAAGGGGCATTAAAACCATCTTGTTAAGCTACTGTGACCGACACGTCTCTTCCGAGGGGCATTAAAACCGTCTTGTTAAACTACTGTGACCTCCACGTCTCTTTCGAGGGGCATTAAAACCGTCTGGTTAAGCTACTGTGACCACCACTTTTCCAAGGGGCATTAAAACCATCTTGTTGAGCAACTGGGACCTCCACGTCTCTTCCGATGGCCATTCAAACCATCTTGATAAGCTACTGTGACCTCCACGTCTCTTCCAAGGGGCATTAAAACCGTCTTGTTAAGCTACTGTGACCTCCACGTCTCTTCCGAGGGGCATTAAAATCGTCTTGTTAAGCTACTGTGACCTCCACGTCTCTTCCGAGGGGCATTAAAACCGTCTTTTTAAGCTACTGTGACCTCCACGTCTCTTCCGAGGGGCATTAAAACCATCTTGTTAAGCTACTGTGTCCTCCACGTCTCTTTCGAGGGGAATTAAAACCGTCTTGTTAAGCTACTGTGACCTCCACCACTTTTCCAAGGGGCATTAAAACCATCTTGTTAAGCTACTGTGACCTCCACGTCTCTTTCGACGGGCATTAAAACAGTCTTGTTAAGCTACTGTGACCTCTACCACTTTTCCAAGGGACATTAAAACCGTCTTGTTAAGCTTCTGTGACCTCCACCACTTTACCAAGGGGGATTAAAACTGTCTTGTTAAGCTACTGTGACCTCCACGTCTCTTCCGAGGGGCATTAAAACCGTCTTGTTAAGCTACTTTGACCTCCACATTTCTTCCGAGGGGCATTAAAACCGTCTTGTTAAGCTACTGTGACCTCCACGTCTCTTCCGAGGGGCATTAAAAACGTCTTGTTAAGCTACTGTGACCTCCACGTCTCTTCTGAGGGGCATTAAAACCATCTTGTTAAGCTACTGTGTCCTCCACGTCTCTTCCGAGGGGCATTGAAACCGTCTTGTTAAGCTACTGTGACCTCCATGTCTCTTCTGAGGGGCATTAAAACCGTCTTGTTAAGCTACTGTGACCTCCACCACTTTTCCAAGGGGCATTAAAACCGTCTTGTTAAGCTTCTACGACCTCCACCACTTTACCAAGGGGCATTAAAACAATCTTGTTAAGCTACTGTGACCTCCAAGTCTCTTCCGAGGGGCAGTAAAACCGTTTTGCTAAGCTACTGTGACCTCCACGTCTCTTCCGAGGGGCATTAAAACCGTCTTGTTAAGCTACTGTGACCTCCACGTCTATTTTGAGGGGCATTAAAGCCGTCTTGTTAAGCTACTGTGACCTCCACGTCTCTTCCGAGGGGCATTAAAACCGTCTTGTTAAGCTACTGTGACCTCCACGTCTCTTCCAAGGGGCATTAAAACCATTTTGTTAAACTACTGTGACCTCCACGTCTCTTCTGAGGGGCATTAAAACCATCTTGTTAAGCTACTGTGACCTCCACCACTTTTCCAAGGGGCATTAAAACCATCTTGTTAAGCTACTGGGAACTCCAAGTTTCTTCCGAGGGGCATTAAAACTGTCTTGTTAAGCTACTGTGACCTCCATCACTTTCCGAGGGGCATTAAAACCGTCTTATTAAGCTACTGTGACCACCACTTTTCCAAGGGGCATTAAAACCGTCTTGTTAAGCTACTGGGACCTCCAAGTTTCTTCCGAGGGGCATTAAAACTGTCTTGTTAAGCTACTGTGACCTCCATCACTTTCCGAGGGGCATTAAAACCGTCTTGTTAAGCTTCTGCGACCTCCACCTCTTTACCAAGGGGCATTAAGACTGTCTTTTTAAGCTACTGTGACCTACACGTCTCTTCCGAGGGGCATTAAAACCGTTTTGTTAATCTACTGTGACCTCCACGTCTCTTCGGAGGGGTATTAAAACCGTCTTTTTAAGCTACTTTGACCTCCACGTCTCTTCCGAGGGGCATTAAAACCATCTTGTTAAGCTACTGTGACCTCCATGTCTCTTTCGAGGGGCATTATAACCATCTTGTTAAGCTACTGTGACCTCCACGTCTCTTCCAAGGGGCATTAAAACCGTCTTGTTGAGCTACTGGGACCTCCACGTCTCTTCCGAGGGGCATTAAAACCGTCTTGTTAAGCTACTGTGACCTCTACGTCTCTTCTAAGGGGCATTAAAACCGTCTTGTTAAGCTACTGTGACCTCCACCACATTTCCAAGGGGGATTAAAACCGTCTTGTTAAGCTTTTGCGACCTCCACCACTTTACCAAGGGGCAAGAAAACCGTCTTGTTAAGCTACTGTGACCTCCGCGTCTCTTCCGAGGGGCATTAAAACCATTTTGCTAAGCTACTGTGACCTCCACGTCTCTTCCGAGGGGCATTAAAATCGTCTTGTTAAGCTACTATGACCTCCACGTCTCTTCCGAGGGGCATTAAAACCGTCTTGTTAAGCTACTGTGACCTCCACGTCTCTTCCGAGGGGCATTAAAACCGTCTTGTTAAGCTACTGTGACCTCCACGTCTCTTCTGAGGGGCATTAAAACCGTCTTTTTAAGCTACTTTGACCTCCACCACTTTTCCAAGGGGCATTAAAACCGTCTTGTTAAGCTTCTGCGACCTCCACCACTTTACCAAGGGGCATTAAAACCGTCTTGTTAAGCTACTGTGACCTCCACGTCTCTTCCGAGGGGCATTAAAACCGTCTTGTTAAGCTACTGTGACCTCCACGTCTCTTCCGAGGGGCATTAAAACCGTCTTGTTAAGCTACTGTGACCTCCACGTCTCTTCCGAGGGGCATTAAAACCGTCTTGTTAAGCTACTGTGAACTCCACGTCTATTTTGACTGGCATCAAAGCCGTCTTGTTAAGCTACTGTGACCTCCACGTCTCTTCCGAGGGGCATTAAAACCGTCTTGTTAAGCTACTGTGTCCTCCACATCTCTTTCGACGGGCATTACAACAGTCTTTTTAAGCTACTGTGACCTCTACCACTTTTCCAAGGGGCATTAAAACCGTCTTGTTAAGCTTCTGCGACCTCCATCACTTTACCAAGGGGCATTAAAACTGTCTTGTTAAGCTACTGTGACCTCCACGTCTCTTCCGAGGGGCATTAAAACCGTCTTGTTAAGCTACTTTGACCTCCACATTTCTTCCGAGGGGCATTAAAACCGTCTTGTTAAGCTACTGTGACCTCCACGTCTCTTCCGAGGGGCATTAAAAACGTCTTGTTAAGCTACTGTGACCTCCACGTCTCTTCCAAGGGGCATTAAAACCATCTTGTTAGACTACTGTGACCTCCACGTCTCTTCTGAGGGGCATTAAAACCATCTTGTTAAGCTACTGTGTCCTCCACGTCTCTTCCGAGGGGAATTAAAACCGTCTTGTTAAGCTACTGTGACCTCCATGTCTCTTCTGAGGGGCATTAAAACCGCCTTGTTAAGCTACTGTGACCTCCACCACTTTTCCAAGGGGCATTAAAACCGTCTTGTTAAGCTTCTGCGACCTCCACCACTTTACCAAGGGGCATTAAAACAGTCTTGTTAAGCTACTGTGACCTCCAAGTCTCTTCCGAGGGGCAGTAAAACCGTTTTGCTAAGCTACTGTGACCTCCACGTCTCTTCCGAGGGGCATTAAAACCGTCTTGTTAAGCTACTGTGACCTCCACGTCTATTTTGAGGGGCAATAAAGCCGTCTTGTTAAGCTACTGTGACCTCCACGTCTCTTCCGAGGGGCATTAAAACCGTCTTGTTAAGCTACTGTGACCTCCACGTCTCTTCCAAGGGGCATTAAAACCATCTTGTTAAGCTACTGTGACCTCCACCACTTTTCCAAGGGGCATTAAAACCATCTTGTTAAGCGACTGTGACCGACACGTCTCTTCCGAGGGGCATTAAAACCGTCTTGTTAAGCTACTGTGACCTCCACGTCTCTTCCGAGGGGAATTAAAACCGTCTTGTTAAGCTACTGTGACCTCCATGTCTCTTCTGAGGGGCATTAAAACCGTCTTGTTAAGCTACTGTGACCTCCACCACTTTTCCAAGGGGCATTAAAACCGTCTTGTTAAGCTTCTGCGACCTCCACCACTTTACCAAGGGGCATTAAAACAGTCTTGTTAAGCTACTGTGACCTCCAAGTCTCTTCCGAGGGGCAGTAAAACCGTTTTGCTAAGCTACTGTGACCTCCACGTCTCTTCCGAGGGGCATTAAAACCGTCTTGTTAAGCTACTGTGACCTCCACGTCTATTTTGAGGGGCAATAAAGCCGTCTTGTTAAGCTACTGTGACCTCCACGTCTCTTCCGAGGGGCATTAAAACCGTCTTGTTAAGCTACTGTGACCTCCACGTCTCTTCCAAGGGGCATTAAAACCATCTTGTTAAGCTACTGTGACCTCCACCACTTTTCCAAGGGGCATTAAAACCATCTTGTTAAGCGACTGTGACCGACACGTCTCTTCCGAGGGGCATTAAAACCGTCTTGTTAAGCTACTGTGACCTCCACGTCTCTTTCGAGGGGCATTAAAACCGTCTGGTTAAGCTACTGTGACCACCACTTTTCCAAGGGGCATTAAAACCATCTTGTTGAGCTACTGGGACCTCCACGTCTCTTCGATGGGCATTCAAACCATCTTGATAAGCTACTGTGACCTCCACGTCTCTTCCGAGGGGCATTAAAACCGTCTTGTTAAGCTACTGTGACCTACACGTCTCTTCCGAGGGGCATTAAAATCGTCTTGTTAAGCTACTGTGACCTCCACGTCTCTTCCGAGGGGCATTAAAACCGTCTTTTTAAGCTACTGTGACCTCCACGTCTCTTCCGAGGGGCATTAAAACCATCTTGTTAAGCTACTGTGTCCTCCACGTCTCTTTCGAGGGGAATTAAAACCGTCTTGTTAAGCTACTGTGACCTCCACCACTTTTCCAAGGTGCATTAAAACCATCTTGTTAAGCTACTGTGACCTCCACGTCTCTTTCGACGGGCATTAAAACAGTCTTGTTAAGCTACTGTGACCTCTACCACTTTTCCAAGGGGCATTAAAACCGTCTTGTTAAGCTTCTGCGACCTCCACCACTTTACCAAGGGGCATTAAAACTGTCTTGTTAAGCTACTGTGACCTCCACGTCTCTTCCGAGGGGCATTAAAACCGTCTTGTTAAGCTACTTTGACCTCCACATTTCTTCCGAGGGACATTAAAACCGTCTTGTTAAGCTACTGTGACCTCCACGTCTCTTCCGAGGGGCATTAAAAACGTCTTGTTAAGCTACTGTGACCTCCACGTCTCTTCCAAGGGGCATTAAAACCATCTTGTTAGACTACTGTGACCTCCACGTCTCTTCTGAGGGGCATTAAAACCATCTTGTTAAGCTACTGTGTCCTCCACGTCTCTTCCGAGGGGCATTAAAACCGTCTTGTTAAGCTACTGTGACCTCGATGTCTCTTCTGAGGGGCATCAAAACCGTCTTGTTAAGCTACTGTGACCTCCACCACTTTTCCAAGGGGCATTAAAACCGTCTTGTTAAGCTTCTGCGACCTCCACCACTTTACCAAGGGGCAAGAAAACCGTCTTGTTAAGCTACTGTGACCTCCGCGTCTCTTCCGAGGGGCATTAAAACCGTTTTGCTAAGCTACTGTGACCTCCACGTCTCTTCCGAGGGGCATTAAAATCGTCTTGTTAAGCTACTATGACCTCCACGTCTCTTCCGAGGGGCATTAAAACCGTCTTGTTAAGCTACTGTGACCTCCACGTCTCTTCCGAGGGGCATTAAAACCGTCTTGTTAAGCTACTGTGACCTCCACGTCTCTTCTGAGGGGCATTAAAACCGTCTTTTTAAGCTACTTTGACCTCCACCACTTTTCCAAGGGGCATTAAAACCATCTTGTTAAGCTATTGTGACCTCCACGTCTCTTCCGAGGGGCATTAAAACCGTCTTGTTAAGCTACTGTGACCTCCACTTCTCTTCCGAGGGGCACTAAAACCGTCCTGTTAAGCTACTGTGACCTCCACGTCTCTTTCGAGGGGAATTAAAACCGTCTTTTTAAGCTACTGTGACCTCCACCACTTTTCCAAGGGGCATTAAAACCATCTTGTTAAGCTACTGTGACCTCCACGTCTCTTCCCAGGGGCATTAAAATCGTCTTGTTAAGCTACTGTGACCTCCACGTCTCTTCCGAGGGGCATCAAAACCGTCTTGTTAAGCTACTATGACCTCCACGTCTCTTCCGAGTGGCATTAAAATTGTCTTGTTAAGCTACTGTGACCTCCACGTCTCTTCCGAGGGGCATTAAAACCGTCTTGTTAAGCTACTGTGACATCCACGTCTCTTCCGAGGGGCATTAAAACTGTCTTGTTAAGCTACTGTGACCTCCACGTCTATTTTGAGGGGCATTAAAGCCGTCTTGTTAAGCTACTGTGACCTCCACGTCTCTTCCGAGGGGCATTAAAACCGTCTTGTTAAGCTACTGTGTCCTCCATATCTCTTTCGAGGGGCATTAAAACAGTCTTGTTAAGCTACTGTGACCTCTACCACTTTTCCAAGGGCATTAAAACCGTCTTGTTAAGCTTCTGCGACCACCACCACTTTACCAAGGGTCATTAAAACCGTCTTTTTCAGCTACTGTGACCTCCACGTCTCTTCCGAGGGGCATTAAAACCGTCTTGTTATGCTACTGTGAGCTCCACATCTCTTCCGAGGGGCATTAAAACCGTCTTTTTAAGCTACTGTGACCTCCACGTCTCTTCCGAGGGGCATTAAAAGCGTCTTGTTAAGCTACTGTGACCTCCATGTCTCTTCCAAGGGGCATTAAAACCGTCCTGTTAAGTTACTGTGACCTCCACGTCTCTTTCGAGGGGAATTAAAACTGTCTTGTTAAGCTACTGTGAACTCCACCACTTTTCCAAGGGGCATTAAAACCATCTTAAGCTACTGTGACCTCCACGTCTCTTCCGAGGGGCATTAAAACCGTCTTGTTAAGCTACTGTGACCTCCACATCTCTTCCGAGGGGCATTAAAACCGTCTTGTTAAGCTACTGTGACTTCCACGTCTCTTCTTAGGGGCATTAAAACCGTCTTGTTAAGCTACTGTGACCGCCACATCTCTTCCGAGGGGCATTAAAACCGTCTTGTTAAGCAACTGTCACCTCCACGTCTCTTTCGAGGGGCATTAAAACCGTCTTGTTAAGCTACTGTGACCACCACTTTTCCAAGGGGCATTAAAACCGTCTTGTTAAGCTACTGTGACCTCCACGTCTCTTCCGAGGGGCACTAAAACCGTCCTGTTAAGCTACTGTGACCACCACGTCTCTTCCGAGGGGCATTAAAACCGTCTTGTTAAGCTACTGTGACCTCCACTTCTCTTTCGAGGTGCATTAAAACCGTCTTGTTAAGCTACTGTGACCACCACTTTTCCAAGGGGCATTAAAACCGTCTTGTTAAGCTACTGGGACCTCCAAGATTCTTCCGAGGGGCATTAAAACTGTCTTGTTAAGCTACTGTGACCTCCATCACTTTCCGAGGGGCATTAAAACCGTCTTGTTAAGCTTCTGCGACCTCCACCTCTTTACCAAGGGGCATTAAGACTGTCTTTTTAAGCTACTGTGACCTACACGTCTCTTCCGAGGGGCATTAAAACCATTTTGTTAATCTACTGTGACCTCCACGTCTCTTCGGAGGTGTATTAAAACCGTCTTGTTAAGCTACTTTGACCTCCACGTCTCTTCCGAGGGGCATTAAAACCATCTTGTTAAGCTACTGTGACCTCCATGTCTCTTTCGAGGGGCATTAAAACCATCTTGTTAAGCTACTGTGACCTCCACGTCTCTTCCAAGGGGCATTAAAACCGTCTTGTTGAGCTACTGGGACCTCCACGTCTCTTCCGAGGGGCATTAAAACCGTCTTGTTAAGCTACTGTGACCTCTACGTCTCTTCTAAGGGGCATTAAAACCGTCTTGTTAAGCTACTGTGACCTCCACCACATTTCCAAGGGGCATTAAAACCATCTTGTTAAGCTTCTGCGACCTCCACCATTTTACCAAGGGGCAATAAAACCGTCTTGTTAAGCTACTGTGACCTCCGCGTCTCTTCCGAGGGGCATTAAAACCGTTTTGCTAAGCTGCTGTGACCTCCACGTCTCTTCCGAGGGGCATTAAAATCGTCTTGTTAAGCAACTGTGACCTCCACGTCTCTTCCGAGGGGCATTAAAACCGTCTTGTTAAGCTACTGTGACCTCCACGTCTCTTCTGAGGGGCATTAAAACCGTCTTTTTAAGCTACTGTGACCTCCACCACTTTTCCAAGGGGCATTAAAACCGTCTTGTTAAGCTTCTGCGACCTCCACCACTTTACCAAGGGGCATTAAAACCGTCTTGTTAAGCTACTGTGACCTCCACGTCTCTTCCGAGGGGCATTAAAACCGTCTTGTTAAGCTACTGTGACCTCCACGTCTCTTCCGAGGGGCATTAAAACCGTCTTGTTAAGCTACTGTGACCTCCACGTCTCTTCCGAGGGGCATTAAAACCGTCTTGTTAAGCTACTGTGTCCTCCACATCTCTTTCGACGGGCATTAAAACAGTCTTGTTAAGCTACTGTGACCTCTACCACTTTTCCAAGGGGCATTAAAACCGTCTTGTTAAGCTTCTGCGACCTCCACCACTTTACCAAGGGGCATTAAAACTGTCTTGTTAAGCTACTGTGACCTCCACGTCTCTTCCGAGGGGCATTAAAACCGTCTTGTTAAGCTACTTTGACCTCCACATTTCTTCCGAGGGGCATTAAAACCGTCTTGTTAAGCTACTGTGACCTCCACGTCTCTTCCGAAGGGCATTAAAAACGTCTTGTTAAGCTACTGTGACCTCCACGTCTCTTCCAAGGGGCATTAAAACCATCTTGTTAGACTACTGTGACCTCCACGTCTCTTCTGAGGGGCATTAAAACCATCTTGTTAAGCTACTGTGTCCTCCACGTCTCTTCCGAGGGGCATTAAAACCGTCTTGTTAAGCTACTGTGACCTCCATGTCTCTTCTGAGGGGCATTAAAACCGTCTTGTTAAGCTACTGTGACCTCCACCACTTTTCCAAGGGGCATTAAAACCGTCTTGTTAAGCTTCTGCGACCTCCACCACTTTACCAAGGGGCATTAAAACAGTCTTGTTAAGCTACTGTGACCTCCAAGTCTCTTCCGAGGGGCAGTAAAACCGTTTTGCTAAGCTACTGTGACCTCCACGTCTCTTCCGAGGGGCATTAAAACCGTCTTGTTAAGCTACTGTGACCTCCACGTCTATTTTGAGGGGCATTAAAGCCGTCTTGTTAAGCTACTGTGACCTCCACGTCTCTTCCGAGGGGTTATTAAAACCGTCTTGTTAAGCTACTGTGACCTCCACGTCTCTTCCAAGGGGCATTAAAACCATTTTGTTAAACTACTGTGACCTCCACGTCTCTTCTGAGGGGCATTAAAACCATCTTGTTAAGCTACTGTGACCTCCACCACTTTTCCAAGGGGCATTAAAACCATCTTGTTAAGCTACTGTGACCGACACGTCTCTTCCGAGGGGCATTAAAACCGTCTTGTTAAACTACTGTGACCTCCACGTCTCTTTCGAGGGGCTTAAAAACCGTCTGGTTAAGCTACTGTGACCACCACTTTTCCAAGGGGCATTAAAACCATCTTGTTGAGCAACTGGGACCTCCACGTCTCTTCCGATGGCCATTCAAACCATCTTGATAAGCTACTGTGACCTCCACGTCTCTTCCAAGGGGCATTAAAACCGTCTTGTTAAGCTACTGTGACCTCCACGTCTCTTCCGAGGGGCATTAAAATCGTCTTGTTAAGCTACTGTGACCTCCACGTCTCTTCCGAGGGGCATTAAAACCGTCTTTTTAAGCTACTGTGACCTCCACGTCTCTTCCGAGGGGCATTAAAACCATCTTGTTAAGCTACTGTGTCCTCCACGTCTCTTTCGAGGGGAATTAAAACCGTCTTGTTAAGCTACTGTGACCTCCACCACTTTTCCAAGGGGCATTAAAACCATCTTGTTAAGCTACTGTGACCTCCACGTCTCTTTCGACGGGCATTAAAACAGTCTTGTTAAGCTACTGTGACCTCTACCACTTTTCCAAGGGACATTAAAACCGTCTTGTTAAGCTTCAGTGACCTCCACCACTTTACCAAGGGGGATTAAAACTGTCTTGTTAAGCTACTGTGACCTCCACGTCTCTTCCGAGGGGCATTAAAACCGTCTTGTTAAGCTACTTTGACCTCCACATTTCTTCCGAGGGGCATTAAAACCGTCTTGTTAAGCTACTGTGACCTCCACGTCTCTTCCGAGGGGCATTAAAAACGTCTTGTTAAGCTACTGTGACCTCCACGTCTCTTCTGAGGGGCATTAAAACCATCTTGTTAAGCTACTGTGTCCTCCACGTCTCTTCCGAGGGGCATTGAAACCGTCTTGTTAAGCTACTGTGACCTCCATGTCTCTTCTGAGGGGCATTAAAACCGTCTTGTTAAGCTACTGTGACCTCCACCACTTTTCCAAGGGGCATTAAAACCGTCTTGTTAAGCTTCTACGACCTCCACCACTTTACCAAGGGGCATTAAAACAATCTTGTTAAGCTACTGTGACCTCCAAGTCTCTTCCGAGGGGCAGTAAAACCGTTTTGCTAAGCTACTGTGACCTCCACGTCTCTTCCGAGGGGCATTAAAACCGTCTTGTTAAGCTACTGTGACCTCCACGTCTATTTTGAGGGGCATTAAAGCCGTCTTGTTAAGCTACTGTGACCTCCACGTCTCTTCCGAGGGGCATTGAAACCGTCTTGTTAAGCTACTGTGACCTCCACGTCTCTTCCAAGGGGCATTAAAACCATTTTGTTAAACTACTGTGACCTCCACGTCTCTTCTGAGGGGCATTAAAACCATCTTGTTAAGCTACTGTGACCTCCACCACTTTTCCAAGGGGCATTAAAACCATCTTGTTAAGCTACTGGGACCTCCAAGTTTCTTCCGAGGGGCATTAAAACTGTCTTGTTAAGCTACTGTGACCTCCATCACTTTCCGAGGGGCATTAAAACCGTCTTATTAAGCTACTGTGACCACCACTTTTCCAAGGGGCATTAAAACCGTCTTGTTAAGCTACTGGGACCTCCAAGTTTCTTCCGAGGGGCATTAAAACTGTCTTGTTAAGCTACTGTGACCTCCATCACTTTCCGAGGGGCATTAAAACCGTCTTGTTAAGCTTCTGCGACCTCCACCTCTTTACCAAGGGGCATTAAGACTGTCTTTTTAAGCTACTGTGACCTACACGTCTCTTCCGAGGGGCATTAAAACCGTTTTGTTAATCTACTGTGACCTCCACGTCTCTTCGGAGGGGTATTAAAACCGTCTTTTTAAGCTACTTTGACCTCCACGTCTCTTCCGAGGGGCATTAAAACCATCTTGTTAAGCTACTGTGACCTCCATGTCTCTTTCGAGGGGCATTAAAACCATCTTGTTAAGCTACTGTGACCTCCACGTCTCTTCCAAGGGGCATTAAAACCGTCTTGTTGAGCTACTGGGACCTCCACGTCTCTTCCGAGGGGCATTAAAACCGTCTTGTTAAGCTACTGTGACCTCTACGTCTCTTCTAAGGGGCATTAAAACCGTCTTGTTAAGCTACTGTGACCTCCACCACATTTCCAAGGGGGATTAAAACCGTCTTGTTAAGCTTTTGCGACCTCCACCACTTTACCAAGGGGCAAGAAAACCGTCTTGTTAAGCTACTGTGACCTCCGCGTCTCTTCCGAGGGGCATTAAAACCATTTTGCTAAGCTACTGTGACCTCCACGTCTCTTCCGAGGGGCATTAAAATCGTCTTGTTAAGCTACTATGACCTCCACGTCTCTTCCGAGGGGCATTAAAACCGTCTTGTTAAGCTACTGTGACCTCCACGTCTCTTCCGAGGGGCATTAAAACCGTCTTGTTAAGCTACTGTGACCTCCACGTCTCTTCTGAGGGGCATTAAAACCGTCTTTTTAAGCTACTTTGACCTCCACCACTTTTCCAAGGGGCATTAAAACCGTCTTGTTAAGCTTCTGCGACCTCCACCACTTTACCAAGGGGCATTAAAACCGTCTTGTTAAGCTACTGTGACCTCCACGTCTCTTCCGAGGGGCATTAAAACCGTCTTGTTAAGCTACTGTGACCTCCACGTCTCTTCCGAGGGGCATTAAAACCGTCTTGTTAAGCTACTGTGACCTCCACGTCTCTTCCGAGGGGCATTAAAACCGTCTTGTTAAGCTACTGTGAACTCCACGTCTATTTTGACTGGCATCAAAGCCGTCTTGTTAAGCTACTGTGACCTCCACGTCTCTTCCGAGGGGCATTAAAACCGTCTTGTTAAGCTACTGTGTCCTCCACATCTCTTTCGACGGGCATTACAACAGTCTTTTTAAGCTACTGTGACCTCTACCACTTTTCCAAGGGGCATTAAAACCGTCTTGTTAAGCTTCTGCGACCTCCATCACTTTACCAAGGGGCATTAAAACTGTCTTGTTAAGCTACTGTGACCTCCACGTCTCTTCCGAGGGGCATTAAAACCGTCTTGTTAAGCTACTTTGACCTCCACATTTCTTCCGAGGGGCATTAAAACCGTCTTGTTAAGCTACTGTGACCTCCACGTCTCTTCCGAGGGGCATTAAAAACGTCTTGTTAAGCTACTGTGACCTCCACGTCTCTTCCAAGGGGCATTAAAACCATCTTGTTAGACTACTGTGACCTCCACGTCTCTTCTGAGGGGCATTAAAACCATCTTGTTAAGCTACTGTGTCCTCCACGTCTCTTCCGAGGGGAATTAAAACCGTCTTGTTAAGCTACTGTGACCTCCATGTCTCTTCTGAGGGGCATTAAAACCGTCTTGTTAAGCTACTGTGACCTCCACCACTTTTCCAAGGGGCATTAAAACCGTCTTGTTAAGCTTCTGCGACCTCCACCACTTTACCAAGGGGCATTAAAACAGTCTTGTTAAGCTACTGTGACCTCCAAGTCTCTTCCGAGGGGCAGTAAAACCGTTTTGCTAAGCTACTGTGACCTCCACGTCTCTTCCGAGGGGCATTAAAACCGTCTTGTTAAGCTACTGTGACCTCCACGTCTATTTTGAGGGGCAATAAAGCCGTCTTGTTAAGCTACTGTGACCTCCACGTCTCTTCCGAGGGGCATTAAAACCGTCTTGTTAAGCTACTGTGACCTCCACGTCTCTTCCAAGGGGCATTAAAACCATCTTGTTAAGCTACTGTGACCTCCACCACTTTTCCAAGGGGCATTAAAACCATCTTGTTAAGCGACTGTGACCGACACGTCTCTTCCGAGGGGCATTAAAACCGTCTTGTTAAGCTACTGTGACCTCCACGTCTCTTCCGAGGGGAATTAAAACCGTCTTGTTAAGCTACTGTGACCTCCATGTCTCTTCTGAGGGGCATTAAAACCGTCTTGTTAAGCTACTGTGACCTCCACCACTTTTCCAAGGGGCATTAAAACCGTCTTGTTAAGCTTCTGCGACCTCCACCACTTTACCAAGGGGCATTAAAACAGTCTTGTTAAGCTACTGTGACCTCCAAGTCTCTTCCGAGGGGCAGTAAAACCGTTTTGCTAAGCTACTGTGACCTCCACGTCTCTTCCGAGGGGCATTAAAACCGTCTTGTTAAGCTACTGTGACCTCCACGTCTATTTTGAGGGGCAATAAAGCCGTCTTGTTAAGCTACTGTGACCTCCACGTCTCTTCCGAGGGGCATTAAAACCGTCTTGTTAAGCTACTGTGACCTCCACGTCTCTTCCAAGGGGCATTAAAACCATCTTGTTAAGCTACTGTGACCTCCACCACTTTTCCAAGGGGCATTAAAACCATCTTGTTAAGCGACTGTGACCGACACGTCTCTTCCGAGGGGCATTAAAACCGTCTTGTTAAGCTACTGTGACCTCCACGTCTCTTTCGAGGGGCATTAAAACCGTCTGGTTAAGCTACTGTGACCACCACTTTTCCAAGGGGCATTAAAACCATCTTGTTGAGCTACTGGGACCTCCACGTCTCTTCGATGGGCATTCAAACCATCTTGATAAGCTACTGTGACCTCCACGTCTCTTCCGAGGGGCATTAAAACCGTCTTGTTAAGCTACTGTGACCTACACGTCTCTTCCGAGGGGCATTAAAATCGTCTTGTTAAGCTACTGTGACCTCCACGTCTCTTCCGAGGGGCATTAAAACCGTCTTTTTAAGCTACTGTGACCTCCACGTCTCTTCCGAGGGGCATTAAAACCATCTTGTTAAGCTACTGTGTCCTCCACGTCTCTTTCGAGGGGAATTAAAACCGTCTTGTTAAGCTACTGTGACCTCCACCACTTTTCCAAGGTGCATTAAAACCATCTTGTTAAGCTACTGTGACCTCCACGTCTCTTTCGACGGGCATTAAAACAGTCTTGTTAAGCTACTGTGACCTCTACCACTTTTCCAAGGGGCATTAAAACCGTCTTGTTAAGCTTCTGCGACCTCCACCACTTTACCAAGGGGCATTAAAACTGTCTTGTTAAGCTACTGTGACCTCCACGTCTCTTCCGAGGGGCATTAAAACCGTCTTGTTAAGCTACTTTGACCTCCACATTTCTTCCGAGGGACATTAAAACCGTCTTGTTAAGCTACTGTGACCTCCACGTCTCTTCCGAGGGGCATTAAAAACGTCTTGTTAAGCTACTGTGACCTCCACGTCTCTTCCAAGGGGCATTAAAACCATCTTGTTAGACTACTGTGACCTCCACGTCTCTTCTGAGGGGCATTAAAACCATCTTGTTAAGCTACTGTGTCCTCCACGTCTCTTCCGAGGGGCATTAAAACCGTCTTGTTAAGCTACTGTGACCTCGATGTCTCTTCTGAGGGGCATTAAAACCGTCTTGTTAAGCTACTGTGACCTCCACCACTTTTCCAAGGGGCATTAAAACCGTCTTGTTAAGCTTCTGCGACCTCCACCACTTTACCAAGGGGCAAGAAAACCGTCTTGTTAAGCTACTGTGACCTCCGCGTCTCTTCCGAGGGGCATTAAAACCGTTTTGCTAAGCTACTGTGACCTCCACGTCTCTTCCGAGGGGCATTAAAATCGTCTTGTTAAGCTACTATGACCTCCACGTCTCTTCCGAGGGGCATTAAAACCGTCTTGTTAAGCTACTGTGACCTCCACGTCTCTTCCGAGGGGCATTAAAACCGTCTTGTTAAGCTACTGTGACCTCCACGTCTCTTCTGAGGGGCATTAAAACCGTCTTTTTAAGCTACTTTGACCTCCACCACTTTTCCAAGGGGCATTAAAACCATCTTGTTAAGCTATTGTGACCTCCACGTCTCTTCCGAGGGGCATTAAAACCGTCTTGTTAAGCTACTGTGACCTCCACTTCTCTTCCGAGGGGCACTAAAACCGTCCTGTTAAGCTACTGTGACCTCCACGTCTCTTTCGAGGGGAATTAAAACCGTCTTTTTAAGCTACTGTGACCTCCACCACTTTTCCAAGGGGCATTAAAACCATCTTGTTAAGCTACTGTGACCTCCACGTCTCTTCCCAGGGGCATTAAAATCGTCTTGTTAAGCTACTGTGACCTCCACGTCTCTTCCGAGGGGCATCAAAACCGTCTTGTTAAGCTACTATGACCTCCACGTCTCTTCCGAGTGGCATTAAAATTGTCTTGTGAAGCTACTGTGACCTCCACGTCTCTTCCGAGGGGCATTAAAACCGTCTTGTTAAGCTACTGTGACATCCACGTCTCTTCCGAGGGGCATTAAAACTGTCTTGTTAAGCTACTGTGACCTCCACGTCTATTTTGAGGGGCATTAAAGCCGTCTTGTTAAGCTACTGTGACCTCCACGTCTCTTCCGAGGGGCATTAAAACCGTCTTGTTAAGCTACTGTGTCCTCCATATCTCTTTCGAGGGGCATTAAAACAGTCTTGTTAAGCTACTGTGACCTCTACCACTTTTCCAAGGGCATTAAAACCGTCTTGTTAAGCTTCTGCGACCACCACCACTTTACCAAGGGTCATTAAAACCGTCTTTTTCAGCTACTGTGACCTCCACGTCTCTTCCGAGGGGCATTAAAACCGTCTTGTTATGCTACTGTGAGCTCCACATCTCTTCCGAGGGGCATTAAAACCGTCTTTTTAAGCTACTGTGACCTCCACGTCTCTTCCGAGGGGCATTAAAAGCGTCTTTTTAAGCTACTGTGACCTCCATGTCTCTTCCAAGGGGCATTAAAACCGTCCTGTTAAGTTACTGTGACCTCCACGTCTCTTTCGAGGGGAATTAAAACTGTCTTGTTAAGCTACTGTGAACTCCACCACTTTTCCAAGGGGCATTAAAACCATCTTAAGCTACTGTGACCTCCACGTCTCTTCCGAGGGGCATTAAAACCGTCTTGTTAAGCTACTGTGACCTCCACATCTCTTCCGAGGGGCATTAAAACCGTCTTGTTAAGCTACTGTGACTTCCACGTCTCTTCTTAGGGGCATTAAAACCGTCTTGTTAAGCTACTGTGACCGCCACATCTCTTCCGAGGGGCATTAAAACCGTCTTGTTAAGCAACTGTCACCTCCACGTCTCTTTCGAGGGGCATTAAAACCGTCTTGTTAAGCTACTGTGACCACCACTTTTCCAAGGGGCATTAAAACCGTCTTGTTAAGCTACTGTGACCTCCACGTCTCTTCCGAGGGGCACTAAAACCGTCCTGTTAAGCTACTGTGACCACCACGTCTCTTCCGAGGGGCATTAAAACCGTCTTGTTAAGCTACTGTGACCTCCACTTCTCTTTCGAGGTGCATTAAAACCGTCTTGTTAAGCTACTGTGACCACCACTTTTCCAAGGGGCATTAAAACCGTCTTGTTAAGCTACTGGGACCTCCAAGATTCTTCCGAGGGGCATTAAAACTGTCTTGTTAAGCTACTGTGACCTCCATCACTTTCCGAGGGGCATTAAAACCGTCTTGTTAAGCTTCTGCGACCTCCACCTCTTTACCAAGGGGCATTAAGACTGTCTTTTTAAGCTACTGTGACCTACACGTCTCTTCCGAGGGGCATTAAAACCATTTTGTTAATCTACTGTGACCTCCACGTCTCTTCGGAGGTGTATTAAAACCGTCTTGTTAAGCTACTTTGACCTCCACGTCTCTTCCGAGGGGCATTAAAACCATCTTGTTAAGCTACTGTGACCTCCATGTCTCTTTCGAGGGGCATTAAAACCATCTTGTTAAGCTACTGTGACCTCCACGTCTCTTCCAAGGGGCATTAAAACCGTCTTGTTGAGCTACTGGGACCTCCACGTCTCTTCCGAGGGGCATTAAAACCGTCTTGTTAAGCTACTGTGACCTCTACGTCTCTTCTAAGGGGCATTAAAACCGTCTTGTTAAGCTACTGTGACCTCCACCACATTTCCAAGGGGCATTAAAACCATCTTGTTAAGCTTCTGCGACCTCCACCATTTTACCAAGGGGCAATAAAACCGTCTTGTTAAGCTACTGTGACCTCCGCGTCTCTTCCGAGGGGCATTAAAACCGTTTTGCTAAGCTGCTGTGACCTCCACGTCTCTTCCGAGGGGCATTAAAATCGTCTTGTTAAGCAACTGTGACCTCCACGTCTCTTCCGAGGGGCATTAAAACCGTCTTGTTAAGCTACTGTGACCTCCACGTCTCTTCTGAGGGGCATTAAAACCGTCTTTTTAAGCTACTGTGACCTCCACCACTTTTCCAAGGGGCATTAAAACCGTCTTGTTAAGCTTCTGCGACCTCCACCACTTTACCAAGGGGCATTAAAACCGTCTTGTTAAGCTACTGTGACCTCCACGTCTCTTCCGAGGGGCATTAAAACCGTCTTGTTAAGCTACTGTGACCTCCACGTCTCTTCCGAGGGGCATTAAAACCGTCTTGTTAAGCTACTGTGACCTCCACGTCTCTTCCGAGGGGCATTAAAACCGTCTTGTTAAGCTACTGTGTCCTCCACATCTCTTTCGACGGGCATTAAAACAGTCTTGTTAAGCTACTGTGACCTCTACCACTTTTCCAAGGGGCATTAAAACCGTCTTGTTAAGCTTCTGCGACCTCCACCACTTTACCAAGGGGCATTAAAACTGTCTTGTTAAGCTACTGTGACCTCCACGTCTCTTCCGAGGGGCATTAAAACCGTCTTGTTAAGCTACTTTGACCTCCACATTTCTTCCGAGGGGCATTAAAACCGTCTTGTTAAGCTACTGTGACCTCCACGTCTCTTCCGAAGGGCATTAAAAACGTCTTGTTAAGCTACTGTGACCTCCACGTCTCTTCCAAGGGGCATTAAAACCATCTTGTTAGACTACTGTGACCTCCACGTCTCTTCTGAGGGGCATTAAAACCATCTTGTTAAGCTACTGTGTCCTCCACGTCTCTTCCGAGGGGCATTAAAACCGTCTTGTTAAGCTACTGTGACCTCCATGTCTCTTCTGAGGGGCATTAAAACCGTCTTGTTAAGCTACTGTGACCTCCACCACTTTTCCAAGGGGCATTAAAACCGTCTTGTTAAGCTTCTGCGACCTCCACCACTTTACCAAGGGGCATTAAAACAGTCTTGTTAAGCTACTGTGACCTCCAAGTCTCTTCCGAGGGGCAGTAAAACCGTTTTGCTAAGCTACTGTGACCTCCACGTCTCTTCCGAGGGGCATTAAAACCGTCTTGTTAAGCTACTGTGACCTCCACGTCTATTTTGAGGGGCATTAAAGCCGTCTTGTTAAGCTACTGTGACCTCCACGTCTCTTCCGAGGGGTTATTAAAACCGTCTTGTTAAGCTACTGTGACCTCCACGTCTCTTCCAAGGGGCATTAAAACCATTTTGTTAAACTACTGTGACCTCCACGTCTCTTCTGAGGGGCATTAAAACCATCTTGTTAAGCTACTGTGACCTCCACCACTTTTCCAAGGGGCATTAAAACCATCTTGTTAAGCTACTGTGACCGACACGTCTCTTCCGAGGGGCATTAAAACCGTCTTGTTAAACTACTGTGACCTCCACGTCTCTTTCGAGGGGCATTAAAACCGTCTGGTTAAGCTACTGTGACCACCACTTTTCCAAGGGGCATTAAAACCATCTTGTTGAGCAACTGGGACCTCCACGTCTCTTCCGATGGCCATTCAAACCAACTTGATAAGCTACTGTGACCTCCACGTCTCTTCCAAGGGGCATTAAAACCGTCTTGTTAAGCTACTGTGACCTCCACGTCTCTTCCGAGGGGCATTAAAATCGTCTTGTTAAGCTACTGTGACCTCCACGTCTCTTCCGAGGGGCATTAAAACCGTCTTTTTAAGCTACTGTGACCTCCACGTCTCTTCCGAGGGGCATTAAAACCATCTTGTTAAGCTACTGTGTCCTCCACGTCTCTTTCGAGGGGAATTAAAACCGTCTTGTTAAGCTACTGTGACCTCCACCACTTTTCCAAGGGGCATTAAAACCATCTTGTTAAGCTACTGTGACCTCCACGTCTCTTTCGACGGGCATTAAAACAGTCTTGTTAAGCTACTGTGACCTCTACCACTTTTCCAAGGGACATTAAAACCGTCTTGTTAAGCTTCTGTGACCTCCACCACTTTACCAAGGGGGATTAAAACTGTCTTGTTAAGCTACTGTGACCTCCACGTCTCTTCCGAGGGGCATTAAAACCGTCTTGTTAAGCTACTTTGACCTCCACATTTCTTCCGAGGGGCATTAAAACCGTCTTGTTAAGCTACTGTGACCTCCACGTCTCTTCCGAGGGGCATTAAAAACGTCTTGTTAAGCTACTGTGACCTCCACGTCTCTTCTGAGGGGCATTAAAACCATCTTGTTAAGCTACTGTGTCCTCCACGTCTCTTCCGAGGGGCATTGAAACCGTCTTGTTAAGCTACTGTGACCTCCATGTCTCTTCTGAGGGGCATTAAAACCGTCTTGTTAAGCTACTGTGACCTCCACCACTTTTCCAAGGGGCATTAAAACCGTCTTGTTAAGCTTCTACGACCTCCACCACTTTACCAAGGGGCATTAAAACAATCTTGTTAAGCTACTGTGACCTCCAAGTCTCTTCCGAGGGGCAGTAAAACCGTTTTGCTAAGCTACTGTGACCTCCACGTCTCTTCCGAGGGGCATTAAAACCGTCTTGTTAAGCTACTGTGACCTCCACGTCTATTTTGAGGGGCATTAAAGCCGTCTTGTTAAGCTACTGTGACCTCCACGTCTCTTCCGAGGGGCATTAAAACCGTCTTGTTAAGCTACTGTGACCTCCACGTCTCTTCCAAGGGGCATTAAAACCATTTTGTTAAACTACTGTGACCTCCACGTCTCTTCTGAGGGGCATTAAAACCATCTTGTTAAGCTACTGTGACCTCCACCACTTTTCCAAGGGGCATTAAAACCATCTTGTTAAGCTACTGGGACCTCCAAGTTTCTTCCGAGGGGCATTAAAACTGTCTTGTTAAGCTACTGTGACCTCCATCACTTTCCGAGGGGCATTAAAACCGTCTTATTAAGCTACTGTGACCACCACTTTTCCAAGGGGCATTAAAACCGTCTTGTTAAGCTACTGGGACCTCCAAGTTTCTTCCGAGGGGCATTAAAACTGTCTTGTTAAGCTACTGTGACCTCCATCACTTTCCGAGGGGCATTAAAACCGTCTTGTTAAGCTTCTGCGACCTCCACCTCTTTACCAAGGGGCATTAAGACTGTCTTTTTAAGCTACTGTGACCTACACGTCTCTTCCGAGGGGCATTAAAACCGTTTTGTTAATCTACTGTGACCTCCACGTCTCTTCGGAGGGGTATTAAAACCGTCTTTTTAAGCTACTTTGACCTCCACGTCTCTTCCGAGGGGCATTAAAACCATCTTGTTAAGCTACTGTGACCTCCATGTCTCTTTCGAGGGGCATTAAAACCATCTTGTTAAGCTACTGTGACCTCCACGTCTCTTCCAAGGGGCATTAAAACCGTCTTGTTGAGCTACTGGGACCTCCACGTCTCTTCCGAGGGGCATTAAAACCGTCTTGTTAAGCTACTGTGACCTCTACGTCTCTTCTAAGGGGCATTAAAACCGTCTTGTTAAGCTACTGTGACCTCCACCACATTTCCAAGGGGGATTAAAACCGTCTTGTTAAGCTTTTGCGACCTCCACCACTTTACCAAGGGGCAAGAAAACCGTCTTGTTAAGCTACTGTGACCTCCGCGTCTCTTCCGAGGGGCATTAAAACCATTTTGCTAAGCTACTGTGACCTCCACGTCTCTTCCGAGGGGCATTAAAATCGTCTTGTTAAGCTACTATGACCTCCACGTCTCTTCCGAGGGGCATTAAAACCGTCTTGTTAAGCTACTGTGACCTCCACGTCTCTTCCGAGGGGCATTAAAACCGTCTTGTTAAGCTACTGTGACCTCCACGTCTCTTCTGAGGGGCATTAAAACCGTCTTTTTAAGCTACTTTGACCTCCACCACTTTTCCAAGGGGCATTAAAACCGTCTTGTTAAGCTTCTGCGACCTCCACCACTTTACCAAGGGGCATTAAAACCGTCTTGTTAAGCTACTGTGACCTCCACGTCTCTTCCGAGGGGCATTAAAACCGTCTTGTTAAGCTACTGTGACCTCCACGTCTCTTCCGAGGGGCATTAAAACCGTCTTGTTAAGCTACTGTGACCTCCACGTCTCTTCCGAGGGGCATTAAAACCGTCTTGTTAAGCTACTGTGAACTCCACGTCTATTTTGACTGGCATCAAAGCCGTCTTGTTAAGCTACTGTGACCTCCACGTCTCTTCCGAGGGGCATTAAAACCGTCTTGTTAAGCTACTGTGTCCTCCACATCTCTTTCGACGGGCATTACAACAGTCTTTTTAAGCTACTGTGACCTCTACCACTTTTCCAAGGGGCATTAAAACCGTCTTGTTAAGCTTCTGCGACCTCCATCACTTTACCAAGGGGCATTAAAACTGTCTTGTTAAGCTACTGTGACCTCCACGTCTCTTCCGAGGGGCATTAAAACCGTCTTGTTAAGCTACTTTGACCTCCACATTTCTTCCGAGGGGCATTAAAACCGTCTTGTTAAGCTACTGTGACCTCCACGTCTCTTCCGAGGGGCATTAAAAACGTCTTGTTAAGCTACTGTGACCTCCACGTCTCTTCCAAGGGGCATTAAAACCATCTTGTTAGACTACTGTGACCTCCACGTCTCTTCTGAGGGGCATTAAAACCATCTTGTTAAGCTACTGTGTCCTCCACGTCTCTTCCGAGGGGAATTAAAACCGTCTTGTTAAGCTACTGTGACCTCCATGTCTCTTCTGAGGGGCATTAAAACCGTCTTGTTAAGCTACTGTGACCTCCACCACTTTTCCAAGGGGCATTAAAACCGTCTTGTTAAGCTTCTGCGACCTCCACCACTTTACCAAGGGGCATTAAAACAGTCTTGTTAAGCTACTGTGACCTCCAAGTCTCTTCCGAGGGGCAGTAAAACCATTTTGCTAAGCTACTGTGACCTCCACGTCTCTTCCGAGGGGCATTAAAACCGTCTTGTTAAGCTACTGTGACCTCCACGTCTATTTTGAGGGGCAATAAAGCCGTCTTGTTAAGCTACTGTGACCTCCACGTCTCTTCCGAGGGGCATTAAAACCGTCTTGTTAAGCTACTGTGACCTCCACGTCTCTTCCAAGGGGCATTAAAACCATCTTGTTAAGCTACTGTGACCTCCACCACTTTTCCAAGGGGCATTAAAACCATCTTGTTAAGCGACTGTGACCGACACGTCTCTTCCGAGGGGCATTAAAACCGTCTTGTTAAGCTACTGTGACCTCCACGTCTCTTCCGAGGGGAATTAAAACCGTCTTGTTAAGCTACTGTGACCTCCATGTCTCTTCTGAGGGGCATTAAAACCGTCTTGTTAAGCTACTGTGACCTCCACCACTTTTCCAAGGGGCATTAAAACCGTCTTGTTAAGCTTCTGCGACCTCCACCACTTTACCAAGGGGCATTAAAACAGTCTTGTTAAGCTACTGTGACCTCCAAGTCTCTTCCGAGGGGCAGTAAAACCGTTTTGCTAAGCTACTGTGACCTCCACGTCTCTTCCGAGGGGCATTAAAACCGTCTTGTTAAGCTACTGTGACCTCCACGTCTATTTTGAGGGGCAATAAAGCCGTCTTGTTAAGCTACTGTGACCTCCACGTCTCTTCCGAGGGGCATTAAAACCGTCTTGTTAAGCTACTGTGACCTCCACGTCTCTTCCAAGGGGCATTAAAACCATCTTGTTAAGCTACTGTGACCTCCACCACTTTTCCAAGGGGCATTAAAACCATCTTGTTAAGCGACTGTGACCGACACGTCTCTTCCGAGGGGCATTAAAACCGTCTTGTTAAGCTACTGTGACCTCCACGTCTCTTTCGAGGGGCATTAAAACCGTCTGGTTAAGCTACTGTGACCACCACTTTTCCAAGGGGCATTAAAACCATCTTGTTGAGCTACTGGGACCTCCACGTCTCTTCGATGGGCATTCAAACCATCTTGATAAGCTACTGTGACCTCCACGTCTCTTCCGAGGGGCATTAAAACCGTCTTGTTAAGCTACTGTGACCTACACGTCTCTTCCGAGGGGCATTAAAATCGTCTTGTTAAGCTACTGTGACCTCCACGTCTCTTCCGAGGGGCATTAAAACCGTCTTTTTAAGCTACTGTGACCTCCACGTCTCTTCCGAGGGGCATTAAAACCATCTTGTTAAGCTACTGTGTCCTCCACGTCTCTTTCGAGGGGAATTAAAACCGTCTTGTTAAGCTACTGTGACCTCCACCACTTTTCCAAGGTGCATTAAAACCATCTTGTTAAGCTACTGTGACCTCCACGTCTCTTTTGACGGGCATTAAAACAGTCTTGTTAAGCTACTGTGACCTCTACCACTTTTCCAAGGGGCATTAAAACCGTCTTGTTAAGCTTCTGCGACCTCCACCACTTTACCAAGGGGCATTAAAACTGTCTTGTTAAGCTACTGTGACCTCCACGTCTCTTCCGAGGGACATTAAAACCGTCTTGTTAAGCTACTGTGACCTCCACGTCTCTTCCGAGGGGCATTAAAAACGTCTTGTTAAGCTACTGTGACCTCCACGTCTCTTCCAAGGGGCATTAAAACCATCTTGTTAGACTACTGTGACCTCCACGTCTCTTCTGAGGGGCATTAAAACCATCTTGTTAAGCTACTGTGTCCTCCACGTCTCTTCCGAGGGGCATTAAAACCGTCTTGTTAAGCTACTGTGACCTCGATGTCTCTTCTGAGGGGCATTAAAACCGTCTTGTTAAGCTACTGTGACCTCCACCACTTTTCCAAGGGGCATTAAAACCGTCTTGTTAAGCTTCTGCGACCTCCACCACTTTACCAAGGGGCATTAAAACAGTCTTGTTAAGCTACTGTGACCTCCGCGTCTCTTCCGAGGGGCATTAAAACCGTTTTGCTAAGCTACTGTGACCTCCACGTCTCTTCCGAGGGGCATTAAAATCGTCTTGTTAAGCTACTATGACCTCCACGTCTCTTCCGAGGGGCATTAAAACCGTCTTGTTAAGCTACTGTGACCTCCACGTCTCTTCCGAGGGGCATTAAAACCGTCTTGTTAAGCTACTGTGACCTCCACGTCTCTTCTGAGGGGCATTTAAACCGTCTTTTTAAGCTACTTTGACCTCCACCACTTTTCCAAGGGGCATTAAAACCGTCTTGTTAAGCTTCTGCGACCTCCACCACTTTACCAAGGGGCATTAAAACCGTCTTGTTAAGCTACTGTGACCTCCACGTCTCTTCCGAGGGGCATTAAAACCGTCTTGTTAAGCTACTGTGACCTCCACGTCTCTTCCGAGGGGCATTAAAACCGTCTTGTTAAGCTACTGTGACCTCCACGTCTCTTCCGAGGGGCATTAAAACCGTCTTGTTAAGCTACTGTGAACTCCACGTCTATTTTGACTGGCATCAAAGCCGTCTTGTTAAGCTACTGTGACCTCCACGTCTCTTCCGAGGGGCATTAAAACCGTCTTGTTAAGCTACTGTGTCCTCCACATCTCTTTCGACGGGCATTAAAACAGTCTTTTTAAGCTACTGTGACCTCTACCACTTTTCCAAGGGGCATTAAAACCGTCTTGTTAAGCTTCTGCGACCTCCATCACTTTACCAAGGGGCATTAAAACTGTCTTGTTAAGCTACTGTGACCTCCACGTCTCTTCCGAGGGGCATTAAAACCGTCTTGTTAAGCTACTTTGACCTCCACATTTCTTCCGAGGGGCATTAAAACCGTCTTGTTAAGCTACTGTGACCTCCACGTCTCTTCCGAGGGGCATTAAAAACGTCTTGTTAAGCTACTGTGACCTCCACGTCTCTTCCAAGGGGCATTAAAACCATCTTGTTAGACTACTGTGACCTCCACGTCTCTTCTGAGGGGCATTAAAACCATCTTGTTAAGCTACTGTGTCCTCCACGTCTCTTCCGAGGGGAATTAAAACCGTCTTGTTAAGCTACTGTGACCTCCATGTCTCTTCTGAGGGGCATTAAAACCGTCTTGTTAAGCTACTGTGACCTCCACCACTTTTCCAAGGGGCATTAAAACCGTCTTGTTAAGCTTCTGCGACCTCCACCACTTTACCAAGGGGAATTAAAACAGTCTTGTTAAGCTACTGTGACCTCCAAGTCTCTTCCGAGGGGCAGTAAAACCGTTTTGCTAAGCTACTGTGACCTCCACGTCTCTTCCGAGGGGCATTAAAACCGTCTTGTTAAGCTACTGTGACCTCCACGTCTATTTTGAGGGGCAATAAAGCCGTCTTGTTAAGCTACTGTGACCTCCACGTCTCTTCCGAGGGGCATTAAAACCGTCTTGTTAAGCTACTGTGACCTCCACGTCTCTTCCAAGGGGCATTAAAACCATCTTGTTAAGCTACTGTGACCTCCACCACTTTTCCAAGGGGCATTAAAACCATCTTGTTAAGCGACTGTGACCGACACGTCTCTTCCGAGGGGCATTAAAACTGTCTTGTTAAGCTACTGTGACCTCCACGTCTCTTTCGAGGGGCATTAAAACCGTCTGGTTAAGCTACTGTGACCACCACTTTTCCAAGGGGCATTAAAACCATCTTGTTGAGCTACTGGGACCTCCACGTCTCTTCGATGGGCATTCAAACCATCTTGATAAGCTACTGTGACCTCCACGTCTCTTCCGAGGGGCATTAAAACCGTCTTGTTAAGCTACTGTGACCTACACGTCTCTTCCGAGGGGCATTAAAACCATCTTGTTAAGCTACTGTGTCCTCCACGTCTCTTTCGAGGGGAATTAAAACCGTCTTGTTAAGCTACTGTGACCTCCACCACTTTTCCAAGGTGCATTAAAACCATCTTGTTAAGCTACTGTGACCTCCACGTCTCTTTCGACGGGCATTAAAACAGTCTTGTTAAGCTACTGTGACCTCTACCACTTTTCCAAGGGGCATTAAAACCGTCTTGTTAAGCTTCTGCGACCTCCACCACTTTACCAAGGGGCATTAAAACTGTCTTGTTAAGCTACTGTGACCTCCACGTCTCTTCCGAGGGGCATTAAAACCGTCTTGTTAAGCTACTTTGACCTCCACATTTCTTCCGAGGGGCATTAAAACCGTCTTGTTAAGCTACTGTGACCTCCACGTCTCTTCCGAGGGGCATTAAAAACGTCTTGTTAAGCTACTGTGACCTCCACGTCTCTTCCAAGGGGCATTAAAACCATCTTGTTAGACTACTGTGACCTCCACGTCTCTTCTGAGGGGCATTAAAACCATCTTGTTAAGCTACTGTGTCCTCCACGTCTCTTCCGAGGGGCATTAAAACCGTCTTGTTAAGCTACTGTGACCTCGATGTCTCTTCTGAGGGGCATTAAAACCGTCTTGTTAAGCTACTGTGACCTCCACCACTTTTCCAAGGGGCATTAAAACCGTCTTGTTAAGCTTCTGCGACCTCCACCACTTTACCAAGGGGCATTAAAACAGTCTTGTTAAGCTACTGTGACCTCCAAGTCTCTTCCGAGGGGCAGTAAAACCGTTTTGCTAAGCTACTGTGACCTCCACGTCTCTTCCGAGGGGCATTAAAACCGTCTTGTTAAGCTACTGTGACCTCCACGTCTATTTTGAGGGGCATTAAAGCCGTCTTGTTAAGCTACTGTGACCTCCACGTCTCTTCCGAGGGGCATTAAAACCGTCTTGTTAAGCTACTGTGACCTCCACGTCTCTTTCAAGGGGCATTAAAACCATTTTGTTAAACTACTGTGACCTCCACGTCTCTTCTGAGGGGCAATAAAACCATCTTGTTAAGCTACTGTGACCTCCACCACTTTTCCAAGGGGCATTAAAACCATCTTGTTAAGCTACTGTGACCGACACGTCTCTTCCGAGGGGCATTAAAACCGTCTTGTTAAGCTACTGTGACCTCCACGTCTCTTTCGAGGGGCATTAAAACCGTCTGGTTAAGCTACTGTGACCACCACTTTTCCAAGGGGCATTAAAACCATCTTGTTGAGCTACTGGGACCTCCACGTCTCTTCCGATGGGCATTCAAACCATCTTGATAAGCTACTGTGACCTCCACGTCTCTTCCGAGGGGCATTAAAAGCGTCTTGTTAAGCTACTGTGACCTCCATGTCTCTTCCAAGGGGCATTAAAACCGTCCTGTTAAGTTACTGTGACCTCCACGTCTCTTTCGAGGGGAATTAAAACTGTCTTGTTAAGCTACTGTGAACTCCACCACTTTTCCAAGGGGCATTAAAACCATCTTAAGCTACTGTGACCTCCACGTCTCTTCCGAGGGGCATTAAAACCGTCTTGTTAAGCTACTGTGACCTCCACATCTCTTCCGAGGGGCATTAAAACCGTCTTGTTAAGCTACTGTGACTTCCACGTCTCTTCTTAGGGGCATTAAAACCGTCTTGTTAAGCTACTGTGACCGCCACATCTCTTCCGAGGGGCATTAAAACCGTCTTGTTAAGCAACTGTCACCTCCACGTCTCTTTCGAGGGGCATTAAAACCGTCTTGTTAAGCTACTGTGACCACCACTTTTCCAAGGGGCATTAAAACCGTCTTGTTAAGCTACTGTGACCTCCACGTCTCTTCCGAGGGGCACTAAAACCGTCCTGTTAAGCTACTGTGACCACCACGTCTCTTCCGAGGGGCATTAAAACCGTCTTGTTAAGCTACTGTGACCTCCACTTCTCTTTCGAGGTGCATTAAAACCGTCTTGTTAAGCTACTGTGACCACCACTTTTCCAAGGGGCATTAAAACCGTCTTGTTAAGCTACTGGGACCTCCAAGATTCTTCCGAGGGGCATTAAAACTGTCTTGTTAAGCTACTGTGACCTCCATCACTTTCCGAGGGGCATTAAAACCGTCTTGTTAAGCTTCTGCGACCTCCACCTCTTTACCAAGGGGCATTAAGACTGTCTTTTTAAGCTACTGTGACCTACACGTCTCTTCCGAGGGGCATTAAAACCATTTTGTTAATCTACTGTGACCTCCACGTCTCTTCGGAGGTGTATTAAAACCGTCTTGTTAAGCTACTTTGACCTCCACGTCTCTTCCGAGGGGCATTAAAACCATCTTGTTAAGCTACTGTGACCTCCATGTCTCTTTCGAGGGGCATTAAAACCATCTTGTTAAGCTACTGTGACCTCCACGTCTCTTCCAAGGGGCATTAAAACCGTCTTGTTGAGCTACTGGGACCTCCACGTCTCTTCCGAGGGGCATTAAAACCGTCTTGTTAAGCTACTGTGACCTCTACGTCTCTTCTAAGGGGCATTAAAACCGTCTTGTTAAGCTACTGTGACCTCCACCACATTTCCAAGGGGCATTAAAACCATCTTGTTAAGCTTCTGCGACCTCCACCATTTTACCAAGGGGCAATAAAACCGTCTTGTTAAGCTACTGTGACCTCCGCGTCTCTTCCGAGGGGCATTAAAACCGTTTTGCTAAGCTGCTGTGACCTCCACGTCTCTTCCGAGGGGCATTAAAATCGTCTTGTTAAGCAACTGTGACCTCCACGTCTCTTCCGAGGGGCATTAAAACCGTCTTGTTAAGCTACTGTGACCTCCACGTCTCTTCTGAGGGGCATTAAAACCGTCTTTTTAAGCTACTGTGACCTCCACCACTTTTCCAAGGGGCATTAAAACCGTCTTGTTAAGCTTCTGCGACCTCCACCACTTTACCAAGGGGCATTAAAACCGTCTTGTTAAGCTACTGTGACCTCCACGTCTCTTCCGAGGGGCATTAAAACCGTCTTGTTAAGCTACTGTGACCTCCACGTCTCTTCCGAGGGGCATTAAAACCGTCTTGTTAAGCTACTGTGACCTCCACGTCTCTTCCGAGGGGCATTAAAACCGTCTTGTTAAGCTACTGTGTCCTCCACATCTCTTTCGACGGGCATTAAAACAGTCTTGTTAAGCTACTGTGACCTCTACCACTTTTCCAAGGGGCATTAAAACCGTCTTGTTAAGCTTCTGCGACCTCCACCACTTTACCAAGGGGCATTAAAACTGTCTTGTTAAGCTACTGTGACCTCCACGTCTCTTCCGAGGGGCATTAAAACCGTCTTGTTAAGCTACTTTGACCTCCACATTTCTTCCGAGGGGCATTAAAACCGTCTTGTTAAGCTACTGTGACCTCCACGTCTCTTCCGAAGGGCATTAAAAACGTCTTGTTAAGCTACTGTGACCTCCACGTCTCTTCCAAGGGGCATTAAAACCATCTTGTTAGACTACTGTGACCTCCACGTCTCTTCTGAGGGGCATTAAAACCATCTTGTTAAGCTACTGTGTCCTCCACGTCTCTTCCGAGGGGCATTAAAACCGTCTTGTTAAGCTACTGTGACCTCCATGTCTCTTCTGAGGGGCATTAAAACCGTCTTGTTAAGCTACTGTGACCTCCACCACTTTTCCAAGGGGCATTAAAACCGTCTTGTTAAGCTTCTGCGACCTCCACCACTTTACCAAGGGGCATTAAAACAGTCTTGTTAAGCTACTGTGACCTCCAAGTCTCTTCCGAGGGGCAGTAAAACCGTTTTGCTAAGCTACTGTGACCTCCACGTCTCTTCCGAGGGGCATTAAAACCGTCTTGTTAAGCTACTGTGACCTCCACGTCTATTTTGAGGGGCATTAAAGCCGTCTTGTTAAGCTACTGTGACCTCCACGTCTCTTCCGAGGGGTTATTAAAACCGTCTTGTTAAGCTACTGTGACCTCCACGTCTCTTCCAAGGGGCATTAAAACCATTTTGTTAAACTACTGTGACCTCCACGTCTCTTCTGAGGGGCATTAAAACCATCTTGTTAAGCTACTGTGACCTCCACCACTTTTCCAAGGGGCATTAAAACCATCTTGTTAAGCTACTGTGACCGACACGTCTCTTCCGAGGGGCATTAAAACCGTCTTGTTAAACTACTGTGACCTCCACGTCTCTTTCGAGGGGCATTAAAACCGTCTGGTTAAGCTACTGTGACCACCACTTTTCCAAGGGGCATTAAAACCATCTTGTTGAGCAACTGGGACCTCCACGTCTCTTCCGATGGCCATTCAAACCATCTTGATAAGCTACTGTGACCTCCACGTCTCTTCCAAGGGGCATTAAAACCGTCTTGTTAAGCTACTGTGACCTCCACGTCTCTTCCGAGGGGCATTAAAATCGTCTTGTTAAGCTACTGTGACCTCCACGTCTCTTCCGAGGGGCATTAAAACCGTCTTTTTAAGCTACTGTGACCTCCACGTCTCTTCCGAGGGGCATTAAAGCCGTCTTGTTAAGCTACTGTGACCTCCACGTCTCTTCCGAGGGGCATTAAAACCGTCTTGTTAAGCTACTGTGACCTCCACGTCTCTTCCAAGGGGCATTAAAACCATTTTGTTAAACTACTGTGACCTCCACGTCTCTTCTGAGGGGCATTAAAACCATCTTGTTAAGCTACTGTGACCTCCACCACTTTTCCAAGGGGCATTAAAACCATCTTGTTAAGCTACTGGGACCTCCAAGTTTCTTCCGAGGGGCATTAAAACTGTCTTGTTAAGCTACTGTGACCTCCATCACTTTCCGAGGGGCATTAAAACCGTCTTATTAAGCTACTGTGACCACCACTTTTCCAAGGGGCATTAAAACCGTCTTGTTAAGCTACTGGGACCTCCAAGTTTCTTCCGAGGGGCATTAAAACTGTCTTGTTAAGCTACTGTGACCTCCATCACTTTCCGAGGGGCATTAAAACCGTCTTGTTAAGCTTCTGCGACCTCCACCTCTTTACCAAGGGGCATTAAGACTGTCTTTTTAAGCTACTGTGACCTACACGTCTCTTCCGAGGGGCATTAAAACCGTTTTGTTAATCTACTGTGACCTCCACGTCTCTTCGGAGGGGTATTAAAACCGTCTTTTTAAGCTACTTTGACCTCCACGTCTCTTCCGAGGGGCATTAAAACCATCTTGTTAAGCTACTGTGACCTCCATGTCTCTTTCGAGGGGCATTAAAACCATCTTGTTAAGCTACTGTGACCTCCACGTCTCTTCCAAGGGGCATTAAAACCGTCTTGTTGAGCTACTGGGACCTCCACGTCTCTTCCGAGGGGCATTAAAACCGTCTTGTTAAGCTACTGTGACCTCTACGTCTCTTCTAAGGGGCATTAAAACCGTCTTGTTAAGCTACTGTGACCTCCACCACATTTCCAAGGGGGATTAAAACCGTCTTGTTAAGCTTTTGCGACCTCCACCACTTTACCAAGGGGCAAGAAAACCGTCTTGTTAAGCTACTGTGACCTCCGCGTCTCTTCCGAGGGGCATTAAAACCATTTTGCTAAGCTACTGTGACCTCCACGTCTCTTCCGAGGGGCATTAAAATCGTCTTGTTAAGCTACTATGACCTCCACGTCTCTTCCGAGGGGCATTAAAACCGTCTTGTTAAGCTACTGTGACCTCCACGTCTCTTCCGAGGGGCATTAAAACCGTCTTGTTAAGCTACTGTGACCTCCACGTCTCTTCTGAGGGGCATTAAAACCGTCTTTTTAAGCTACTTTGACCTCCACCACTTTTCCAAGGGGCATTAAAACCGTCTTGTTAAGCTTCTGCGACCTCCACCACTTTACCAAGGGGCATTAAAACCGTCTTGTTAAGCTACTGTGACCTCCACGTCTCTTCCGAGGGGCATTAAAACCGTCTTGTTAAGCTACTGTGACCTCCACGTCTCTTCCGAGGGGCATTAAAACCGTCTTGTTAAGCTACTGTGACCTCCACGTCTCTTCCGAGGGGCATTAAAACCGTCTTGTTAAGCTACTGTGAACTCCACGTCTATTTTGACTGGCATCAAAGCCGTCTTGTTAAGCTACTGTGACCTCCACGTCTCTTCCGAGGGGCATTAAAACCGTCTTGTTAAGCTACTGTGTCCTCCACATCTCTTTCGACGGGCATTACAACAGTCTTTTTAAGCTACTGTGACCTCTACCACTTTTCCAAGGGGCATTAAAACCGTCTTGTTAAGCTTCTGCGACCTCCATCACTTTACCAAGGGGCATTAAAACTGTCTTGTTAAGCTACTGTGACCTCCACGTCTCTTCCGAGGGGCATTAAAACCGTCTTGTTAAGCTACTTTGACCTCCACATTTCTTCCGAGGGGCATTAAAACCGTCTTGTTAAGCTACTGTGACCTCCACGTCTCTTCCGAGGGGCATTAAAAACGTCTTGTTAAGCTACTGTGACCTCCACGTCTCTTCCAAGGGGCATTAAAACCATCTTGTTAGACTACTGTGACCTCCACGTCTCTTCTGAGGGGCATTAAAACCATCTTGTTAAGCTACTGTGTCCTCCACGTCTCTTCCGAGGGGAATTAAAACCGTCTTGTTAAGCTACTGTGACCTCCATGTCTCTTCTGAGGGGCATTAAAACCGTCTTGTTAAGCTACTGTGACCTCCACCACTTTTCCAAGGGGCATTAAAACCGTCTTGTTAAGCTTCTGCGACCTCCACCACTTTACCAAGGGGCATTAAAACAGTCTTGTTAAGCTACTGTGACCTCCAAGTCTCTTCTGAGGGGCAGTAAAACCGTTTTGCTAAGCTACTGTGACCTCCACGTCTCTTCCGAGGGGCATTAAAACCGTCTTGTTAAGCTACTGTGACCTCCACGTCTATTTTGAGGGGCATTAAAGCCGTCTTGTTAAGCTACTGTGACCTCCACGTCTCTTCCGAGGGGCATTAAAACCGTCTTGTTAAGCTACTGTGACCTCCACGTCTCTTCCAAGGGGCATTAAAACCATCTTGTTAAGCTACTGTGACCTCCACCACTTTTCCAAGGGGCATTAAAACCATCTTGTTAAGCGACTGTGACCGACACGTCTCTTCCGAGGGGCATTAAAACCGTCTTGTTAAGCTACTGTGACCTCCACGTCTCTTCCGAGGGGAATTAAAACCGTCTTGTTAAGCTACTGTGACCTCCATGTCTCTTCTGAGGGGCATTAAAACCGTCTTGTTAAGCTACTGTGACCTCCACCACTTTTCCAAGGGGCATTAAAACCGTCTTGTTAAGCTTCTGCGACCTCCACCACTTTACCAAGGGGCATTAAAACAGTCTTGTTAAGCTACTGTGACCTCCAAGTCTCTTCCGAGGGGCAGTAAAACCGTTTTGCTAAGCTACTGTGACCTCCACGTCTCTTCCGAGGGGCATTAAAACCGTCTTGTTAAGCTACTGTGACCTCCACGTCTATTTTGAGGGGCAATAAAGCCGTCTTGTTAAGCTACTGTGACCTCCACGTCTCTTCCGAGGGGCATTAAAACCGTCTTGTTAAGCTACTGTGACCTCCACGTCTCTTCCAAGGGGCATTAAAACCATCTTGTTAAGCTACTGTGACCTCCACCACTTTTCCAAGGGGCATTAAAACCATCTTGTTAAGCGACTGTGACCGACACGTCTCTTCCGAGGGGCATTAAAACCGTCTTGTTAAGCTACTGTGACCTCCACGTCTCTTTCGAGGGGCATTAAAACCGTCTGGTTAAGCTACTGTGACCACCACTTTTCCAAGGGGCATTAAAACCATCTTGTTGAGCTACTGGGACCTCCACGTCTCTTCGATGGGCATTCAAACCATCTTGATAAGCTACTGTGACCTCCACGTCTCTTCCGAGGGGCATTAAAACCGTCTTGTTAAGCTACTGTGACCTACACGTCTCTTCCGAGGGGCATTAAAATCGTCTTGTTAAGCTACTGTGACCTCCACGTCTCTTCCGAGGGGCATTAAAACCGTCTTTTTAAGCTACTGTGACCTCCACGTCTCTTCCGAGGGGCATTAAAACCATCTTGTTAAGCTACTGTGTCCTCCACGTCTCTTTCGAGGGGAATTAAAACCGTCTTGTTAAGCTACTGTGACCTCCACCACTTTTCCAAGGTGCATTAAAACCATCTTGTTAAGCTACTGTGACCTCCACGTCTCTTTCGACGGGCATTAAAACAGTCTTGTTAAGCTACTGTGACCTCTACCACTTTTCCAAGGGGCATTAAAACCGTCTTGTTAAGCTTCTGCGACCTCCACCACTTTACCAAGGGGCATTAAAACTGTCTTGTTAAGCTACTGTGACCTCCACGTCTCTTCCGAGGGGCATTAAAACCGTCTTGTTAAGCTACTTTGACCTCCACATTTCTTCCGAGGGACATTAAAACCGTCTTGTTAAGCTACTGTGACCTCCACGTCTCTTCCGAGGGGCATTAAAAACGTCTTGTTAAGCTACTGTGACCTCCACGTCTCTTCCAAGGGGCATTAAAACCATCTTGTTAGACTACTGTGACCTCCACGTCTCTTCTGAGGGGCATTAAAACCATCTTGTTAAGCTACTGTGTCCTCCACGTCTCTTCCGAGGGGCATTAAAACCGTCTTGTTAAGCTACTGTGACCTCGATGTCTCTTCTGAGGGGCATTAAAACCGTCTTGTTAAGCTACTGTGACCTCCACCACTTTTCCAAGGGGCATTAAAACCGTCTTGTTAAGCTTCTGCGACCTCCACCACTTTACCAAGGGGCATTAAAACAGTCTTGTTAAGCTACTGTGACCTCCGCGTCTCTTCCGAGGGGCATTAAAACCGTTTTGCTAAGCTACTGTGACCTCCACGTCTCTTCCGAGGGGCATTAAAATCGTCTTGTTAAGCTACTATGACCTCCACGTCTCTTCCGAGGGGCATTAAAACCGTCTTGTTAAGCTACTGTGACCTCCACGTCTCTTCCGAGGGGCATTAAAACCGTCTTGTTAAGCTACTGTGACCTCCACGTCTCTTCTGAGGGGCATTTAAACCGTCTTTTTAAGCTACTTTGACCTCCACCACTTTTCCAAGGGGCATTAAAACCGTCTTGTTAAGCTTCTGCGACCTCCACCACTTTACCAAGGGGCATTAAAACCGTCTTGTTAAGCTACTGTGACCTCCACGTCTCTTCCGAGGGGCATTAAAACCGTCTTGTTAAGCTACTGTGACCTCCACGTCTCTTCCGAGGGGCATTAAAACCGTCTTGTTAAGCTACTGTGACCTCCACGTCTCTTCCGAGGGGCATTAAAACCGTCTTGTTAAGCTACTGTGAACTCCACGTCTATTTTGACTGGCATCAAAGCCGTCTTGTTAAGCTACTGTGACCTCCACGTCTCTTCCGAGGGGCATTAAAACCGTCTTGTTAAGCTACTGTGTCCTCCACATCTCTTTCGACGGGCATTAAAACAGTCTTTTTAAGCTACTGTGACCTCTACCACTTTTCCAAGGGGCATTAAAACCGTCTTGTTAAGCTTCTGCGACCTCCATCACTTTACCAAGGGGCATTAAAACTGTCTTGTTAAGCTACTGTGACCTCCACGTCTCTTCCGAGGGGCATTAAAACCGTCTTGTTAAGCTACTTTGACCTCCACATTTCTTCCGAGGGGCATTAAAACCGTCTTGTTAAGCTACTGTGACCTCCACGTCTCTTCCGAGGGGCATTAAAAACGTCTTGTTAAGCTACTGTGACCTCCACGTCTCTTCCAAGGGGCATTAAAACCATCTTGTTAGACTACTGTGACCTCCACGTCTCTTCTGAGGGGCATTAAAACCATCTTGTTAAGCTACTGTGTCCTCCGCGTCTCTTCCGAGGGGAATTAAAACCGTCTTGTTAAGCTACTGTGACCTCCATGTCTCTTCTGAGGGGCATTAAAACCGTCTTGTTAAGCTACTGTGACCTCCACCACTTTTCCAAGGGGCATTAAAACCGTCTTGTTAAGCTTCTGCGACCTCCACCACTTTACCAAGGGGCATTAAAACAGTCTTGTTAAGCTACTGTGACCTCCAAGTCTCTTCCGAGGGGCAGTAAAACCGTTTTGCTAAGCTACTGTGACCTCCACGTCTCTTCCGAGGGGCATTAAAACCGTCTTGTTAAGCTACTGTGACCTCCACGTCTATTTTGAGGGGCAATAAAGCCGTCTTGTTAAGCTACTGTGACCTCCACGTCTCTTCCGAGGGGCATTAAAACCGTCTTGTTAAGCTACTGTGACCTCCACGTCTCTTCCAAGGGGCATTAAAACCATCTTGTTAAGCTACTGTGACCTCCACCACTTTTCCAAGGGGCATTAAAACCATCTTGTTAAGCGACTGTGACCGACACGTCTCTTCCGAGGGGCATTAAAACTGTCTTGTTAAGCTACTGTGACCTCCACGTCTCTTTCGAGGGGCATTAAAACCGTCTGGTTAAGCTACTGTGACCACCACTTTTCCAAGGGGCATTAAAACCATCTTGTTGAGCTACTGGGACCTCCACGTCTCTTCGATGGGCATTCAAACCATCTTGATAAGCTACTGTGACCTCCACGTCTCTTCCGAGGGGCATTAAAACCGTCTTGTTAAGCTACTGTGACCTACACGTCTCTTCCGAGGGGCATTAAAATCGTCTTGTTAAGCTACTGTGACCTCCACGTCTCTTCCGAGGGGCATTAAAACCGTCTTTTTAAGCTACTGTGACCTCCACGTCTCTTCCGAGGGGCATTAAAACCATCTTGTTAAGCTACTGTGTCCTCCACGTCTCTTTCGAGGGGAATTAAAACCGTCTTGTTAAGCTACTGTGACCTCCACCACTTTTCCAAGGTGCATTAAAACCATCTTGTTAAGCTACTGTGACCTCCACGTCTCTTTCGACGGGCATTAAAACAGTCTTGTTAAGCTACTGTGACCTCTACCACTTTTCCAAGGGGCATTAAAACCGTCTTGTTAAGCTTCTGCGACCTCCACCACTTTACCAAGGGGCATTAAAACTGTCTTGTTAAGCTACTGTGACCTCCACGTCTCTTCCGAGGGGCATTAAAACCGTCTTGTTAAGCTACTTTGACCTCCACATTTCTTCCGAGGGGCATTAAAACCGTCTTGTTAAGCTACTGTGACCTCCACGTCTCTTCCGAGGGGCATTAAAAACGTCTTGTTAAGCTACTGTGACCTCCACGTCTCTTCCAAGGGGCATTAAAACCATCTTGTTAGACTACTGTGACCTCCACGTCTCTTCTGAGGGGCATTAAAACCATCTTGTTAAGCTACTGTGTCCTCCACGTCTCTTCCGAGGGGCATTAAAACCGTCTTGTTAAGCTACTGTGACCTCGATGTCTCTTCTGAGGGGCATTAAAACCGTCTTGTTAAGCTACTGTGACCTCCACCACTTTTCCAAGGGGCATTAAAACCGTCTTGTTAAGCTTCTGCGACCTCCACCACTTTACCAAGGGGCATTAAAACAGTCTTGTTAAGCTACTGTGACCTCCAAGTCTCTTCCGAGGGGCAGTAAAACCGTTTTGCTAAGCTACTGTGACCTCCACGTCTCTTCCGAGGGGCATTAAAACCGTCTTGTTAAGCTACTGTGACCTCCACGTCTATTTTGAGGGGCATTAAAGCCGTCTTGTTAAGCTACTGTGACCTCCACGTCTCTTCCGAGGGGCATTAAAACCGTCTTGTTAAGCTACTGTGACCTCCACGTCTCTTTCAAGGGGCATTAAAACCATTTTGTTAAACTACTGTGACCTCCACGTCTCTTCTGAGGGGCAATAAAACCATCTTGTTAAGCTACTGTGACCTCCACCACTTTTCCAAGGGGCATTAAAACCATCTTGTTAAGCTACTGTGACCGACACGTCTCTTCCGAGGGGCATTAAAACCGTCTTGTTAAGCTACTGTGACCTCCACGTCTCTTTCGAGGGGCATTAAAACCGTCTGGTTAAGCTACTGTGACCACCACTTTTCCAAGGGGCATTAAAACCATCTTGTTGAGCTACTGGGACCTCCACGTCTCTTCCGATGGGCATTCAAACCATCTTGATAAGCTACTGTGACCTCCACGTCTCTTCCGAGGGGCATTAAAACCGTCTTGTTAAGCTACTGTGACCTACACGTCTCTTCCGAGGGGCATTAAAATCGTCTTGTTAAGCTACTGTGACCTCCACGTCTCTTCCGAGGGGCATTAAAACCGTCTTTTTAAGCTACTGTGACCTCCACGTCTCTTCCGAGGGGCATTAAAACCATCTTGTTAAGCTACTGTGTCCTCCACGTCTCTTTCGAGGGGAATTAAAACCGTCTTGTTAAGCTACTGTGACCTCCACCACTTTTCCAAGGGGCATTAAAACCATCTTGTTAAGCTACTGTGACCTCCACGTCTCTTTCGACGGGCATTAAAACAGTCTTGTTAAGCTACTGTGACCTCTACCACTTTTCCAAGGGGCATTAAAACCGTCTTGTTAAGCTTCTGCGACCTCCACCACTTTACCAAGGGGCATTAAAACTGTCTTGTTAAGCTACTGTGACCTCCACATCTCTTCCGAGGGGCATTAAAACCGTCTTGTTAAGCTACTTTGACCTCCATATTTCTTCCGAGGGGCATTAAAACCGTCTTGTTAAGCTACCTTGACCTCCACGTCTCTTCCGAGGGGCATTAAAAACATCTTGTTAAGCTACTGTGACCTCCACGTCTCTTCCAAGGGGCATTAAAACCATCTTGTTAGACTACTGTGACCTCCACGTCTCTTCTGAGGGGCATTAAAACCATCTTGTTAAGCTACTGTGTCCTCCACGTCTCTTCCGAGGGGCATTAAAACCGTCTTGTTAAGCTACTGTGACCTCCATGTCTCTTCTGAGGGGCATTAAAACCGTCTTGTTAAGCTACTGTGACCTCCACCACTTTTCCAAGGGGCATTAAAACCGTCTTGTTAAGCTTCTGCGACCTCCACCACTTTACCAAGGGGCATTAAAACAGTCATGTTAAGCTACTGTGACCTCCAAGTCTCTTCCGAGGGGCAGTAAAACCGTTTTGCTAAGCTACTGTGACCTCCACGTCTCTTCCGAGGGGCATTAAAACCGTCTTGTTAAGCTACTGTGACCTCCACGTCTATTTTGAGGGGCATTACAGCCGTGTTGTTAAGCTACTGTGACCTACACGTCTCTTCCGAGGGGCATTAAAACCGTCTTGTTAAGCTACTGTGACCTCCACGTCTCTTCCAAGGGAC
This sequence comes from Phyllobates terribilis, assembly GCF_046119375.1. NCBI lineage: Eukaryota > Metazoa > Chordata > Amphibia > Anura > Dendrobatidae > Phyllobates > Phyllobates terribilis. The sequence goes on along the minus strand of NW_027362761.1, from coordinate 774,347,308 downwards.
ATTAAAACCATTTTGTTAAACTACTGTGACCTCCACGTCTCTTCTGAGGGGCATTAAAACCATCTTGTTAAGCTACTGTGACCTCCACCACTTTTCCAAGGGGCATTAAAACCATCTTGTTAAGCTACTGTGACCTCCACGTCTCTTTCGAGGGGCATTAAAACCGTCTGGTTAAGCTACTGTGACCACCACTTTTCCAAGGGGCATTAAAACCGTCTTGTTAAGCTTCTGCGACCTCCACCACTTTACCAAGGGGCATTAAAACTGTCTTGTTAAGCTACTGTGACCTCCACGTCTCTTCCGAGGGGCATTAAAACCGTCTTGTTAAGCTACTTTGACCTCCACATTTCTTCCGAGGGGCATTAAAACCGTCTTGTTAAGCTACTGTGACCTCCACGTCTCTTCCGAGGGGCATTAAAAACGTCTTGTTAAGCTACTGTGACCTCCACGTCTCTTCCAAGGGGCATTAAAACCATCTTGTTAGACTACTGTGACCTCCACGTCTCTTCTGAGGGGCATTAAAACCATCTTGTTAAGCTACTGTGTCCTCCACGTCTCTTCCGAGGGGCATTAAAACCGTCTTGTTAAGCTACTGTGACCTCGATGTCTCTTCTGAGGGGCATTAAAACCGTCTTGTTAAGCTACTGTGACCTCCACCACTTTTCCAAGGGGCATTAAAACCGTCTTGTTAAGCTTCTGCGACCTCCACCACTTTACCAAGGGGCATTAAAACAGTCTTGTTAAGCTACTGTGACCTCCAAGTCTCTTCCGAGGGGCAGTAAAACCGTTTTGCTAAGCTACTGTGACCTCCACGTCTCTTCCGAGGGGCATTAAAACCATCTTGTTAAGCTACTGTGACCTCCACGTCTATTTTGAGGGGCATTAAAGCCGTCTTGTTAAGCTACTGTGACCTCCACGTCTCTTCCGAGGGGCATTAAAACCGTCTTGTTAAGCTACTGTGACCTCCACGTCTCTTTCAAGGGGCATTAAAACCATTTTGTTAAACTACTGTGACCTCCACGTCTCTTCTGAGGGGCAATAAAACCATCTTGTTAAGCTACTGTGACCTCCACCACTTTTCCAAGGGGCATTAAAACCATCTTGTTAAGCTACTGTGACCGACACGTCTCTTCCGAGGGGCATCAAAACCGTCTTGTTAAGCTACTGTGACCTCCACGTCTCTTTCGAGGGGAATTAAAACCGTCTGGTTAAGCTACTGTGACCACCACTTTTCCAAGGGGCATTAAAACCATCTTGTTGAGCTACTGGGACCTCCACGTCTCTTCCGATGGGCATTCAAACCATCTTGATAAGCTACTGTGACCTCCACGTCTCTTCCGAGGGGCATTAAAACCGTCTTGTTAAGCTACTGTGACCTACACGTCTCTTCCGAGGGGCATTAAAATCGTCTTGTTAAGCTACTGTGACCTCCACGTCTCTTCCGAGGGGCATTAAAACCGTCTTTTTAAGCTACTGTGACCTCCACGTCTCTTCCGAGGGGCATTAAAACCATCTTGTTAAGCTACTGTGTCCTCCACGTCTCTTTCGAGGGGAATTAAAACCGTCTTGTTAAGCTACTGTGACCTCCACCACTTTTCCAAGGGGCATTAAAACCATCTTGTTAAGCTACTGTGACCTCCACGTCTCTTTCGACGGGCATTAAAACAGTCTTGTTAAGCTACTGTGACCTCTACCACTTTTCCAAGGGGCATTAAAACCGTCTTGTTAAGCTTCTGCGACCTCCACCACTTTACCAAGGGGCATTAAAACTGTCTTGTTAAGCTACTGTGACCTCCACATCTCTTCCGAGGGGCATTAAAACCGTCTTGTTAAGCTACTTTGACCTCCATATTTCTTCCGAGGGGCATTAAAACCGTCTTGTTAAGCTACCTTGACCTCCACGTCTCTTCCGAGGGGCATTAAAAACATCTTGTTAAGCTACTGTGACCTCCACGTCTCTTCCAAGGGGCATTAAAACCATCTTGTTAGACTACTGTGACCTCCACGTCTCTTCTGAGGGGCATTAAAACCATCTTGTTAAGCTACTGTGTCCTCCACGTCTCTTCCGAGGGGCATTAAAACCGTCTTGTTAAGCTACTGTGACCTCCATGTCTCTTCTGAGGGGCATTAAAACCGTCTTGTTAAGCTACTGTGACCTCCACCACTTTTCCAAGGGGCATTAAAACCGTCTTGTTAAGCTTCTGCGACCTCCACCACTTTACCAAGGGGCATTAAAACAGTCTTGTTAAGCTACTGTGACCTCCAAGTCTCTTCCGAGGGGCAGTAAAACCGTTTTGCTAAGCTACTGTGACCTCCACGTCTCTTCCGAGGGGCATTATAACCGTCTTGTTAAGCTACTGTGACCTCCACGTCTATTTTGAGGGGCATTACAGCCGTGTTGTTAAGCTACTGTGACCTACACGTCTCTTCCGAGGGGCATTAAAACCGTCTTGTTAAGCTACTGTGACCTCCACGTCTCTTCCAAGGGACATTAAAACCATTTTGTTAAACTACTGTGACCTCCACGTCTCTTCTGAGGGGCATTAAAACCATCTTGTTAAGCTACTGTGACCTCCACCACTTTTCCAAGGGGCATTAAAACCATCTTGTTAAGCTACTGTGACCTCCACGTCTCTTTCGAGGGGCATTAAAACCGTCTGGTTAAGCTACTGTGACCACCACTTTTCCAAGGGGCATTAAAACCATCTTGTTGAGATACTGGGACCTCCACGTCTCTTCCGATGGGCATTCAAACCATCTTGATAAGCTACTGTGACCTCCACGTCTCTTCCGAGGGGCATTAAAACCGTCTTGTTAAGCTACTGTGACCTCCACGTCTCTTCCGAGGGGCATTAAAATCGTCTTGTTAAGCTACTGTGACCTCCACGTCTCTTCCGAGGGGCATTAAAACCGTCTTTTTAAGCTACTGTGACCTCCACGTCTCTTCCGAGGGGCATTAAAACCATCTTGTTAAGCTACTGTGTCCTCCACGTCTCTTTCGAGGGGAATTAAAACCGTCTTGTTAAGCTACTGTGACCTCCACCACTTTTCCAAGGGGCATTAAAACCATCTTGTTAAGCTACTGTGACCTCCACGTCTCTTTCGACGGGCATTAAAACAGTCTTATTAAGCTACTGTGACCTCTACCACTTTTCCAAGGGGCATTAAAACCGTCTTGTTAAGCTTCTGCGACCTCCACCACTTTTCCAAGGGGCATTAAAACCATCTTGTTAAGCTACTGTGACCTCCACTTCTCTTCCGAGGGGCATTAAAGCCGTCTTGTTAAGCTACTGTGACCTCCACGTCTCTTCCGAGGGGCATTAAAACCATCTTGTTAAGCTACTGTGACCGCCACGTCTCTTCCGAGGGGCATTAAAACCGTCTTGTTAAGCTACTGTCACCTCCACGTCTCTTTCGAGGGGCATTAAAACCGTCTTGTTAAGCTACTGTGACCACCACTTTTCCAAGGGGCATTAAAACCGTCTTGTTAAGCTACTGTGACCTCCACGTCTCTTCCGAGGGGCACTAAAACCGTCCTGTTAAGCTACTGTGACCTCCACGTCTCTTTCGAGGGGAATTAAAACCGTCTTGTTAAGCTACTGTGACCTACACCACTTTTCCAAGGAGCATTAAAATAGTCTTGTTAAGCTACTGTGACCTCCACGTCTCTTCCCAGGGGCATTAAAACCGTCTTGTTAAGCTACTGTGACCTTCACGTCTCTTCCGAGGGGCATTAAAACCATCTTGTTAAGCTACTGTGACCGCCACGTCTCTTCCGAGGGGCATTAAAACCGTCTTGTTAAGCTACTGTGACCTCCACGTCTCTTTCGAGGTGCATTAAAACCGTCTTATTAAGCTACTGTGACCACCACTTTTCCAAGGGGCATTAAAACCGTCTTGTTAAGCTACTGGGACCTCCAAGTTTCTTCCGAGGGGCATTAAAACTGTCTTGTTAAGCTACTGTGACCTCCATCACTTTCCGAGGGGCATTAAAACCGTCTTGTTAAGCTTCTGCGACCTCCACCTCTTTACCAAGGGGCATTAAGACTGTCTTTTTAAGCTACTGTGACCTACACGTCTCTTCCGAGGGGCATTAAAACCGTTTTGTTAATCTACTGTGACCTCCACGTCTCTTCGGAGGGGTATTAAAACCGTCTTTTTAAGCTACTTTGACCTCCACGTCTCTTCCGAGGGGCATTAAAACCATCTTGTTAAGCTACTGTGACCTCCATGTCTCTTTCGAGGGGCATTAAAACCATCTTGTTAAGCTACTGTGACCTCCACGTCTCTTCCAAGGGGCATTAAAACCGTCTTGTTGAGCTACTGGGACCTCCACGTCTCTTCCGAGGGGCATTAAAACCGTCTTGTTAAGCTACTGTGACCTCTACGTCTCTTCTAAGGGGCATTAAAACCGTCTTGTTAAGCTACTGTGACCTCCACCACATTTCCAAGGGGCATTAAAACCGTCTTGTTAAGCTTCTGCGACCTCCACCACTTTACCAAGGGGCAAGAAAACCGTCTTGTTAAGCTACTGTGACCTCCGCGTCTCTTCCGAGGGGCATTAAAACCGTTTTGCTAAGCTACTGTGACCTCCACGTCTCTTCCGAGGGGCATTAAAATCGTCTTGTTAAGCTACTATGACCTCCACGTCTCTTCCGAGGGGCATTAAAACCGTCTTGTTAAGCTACTGTGACCTCCACGTCTCTTCCGAGGGGCATTAAAACCGTCTTGTTAAGCTACTGTGACCTCCACGTCTCTTCTGAGGGGCATTAAAACCGTCTTTTTAAGCTACTTTGACCTCCACCACTTTTCCAAGGGGCATTAAAACCGTCTTGTTAAGCTTCTGCGACCTCCACCACTTTACCAAGGGGCATTAAAACCGTCTTGTTAAGCTACTGTGACCTCCACGTCTCTTCCGAGGGGCATTAAAACCGTCTTGTTAAGCTACTGTGACCTCCACGTCTCTTCCGAGGGGCATTAAAACCGTCTTGTTAAGCTACTGTGACCTCCACGTCTCTTCCGAGGGGCATTAAAACCGTCTTGTTAAGCTACTGTGAACTCCACGTCTATTTTGACTGGCATCAAAGCCGTCTTGTTAAGCTACTGTGACCTCCACGTCTCTTCCGAGGGGCATTAAAACCGTCTTGTTAAGCTACTGTGTCCTCCACATCTCTTTCGACGGGCATTAAAACAGTCTTTTTAAGCTACTGTGACCTCTACCACTTTTCCAAGGGGCATTAAAACCGTCTTGTTAAGCTTCTGCGACCTCCATCACTTTACCAAGGGGCATTAAAACTGTCTTGTTAAGCTACTGTGACCTCCACGTCTCTTCCGAGGGGCATTAAAACCGTCTTGTTAAGCTACTTTGACCTCCACATTTCTTCCGAGGGGCATTAAAACCGTCTTGTTAAGCTACTGTGACCTCCACGTCTCTTCCGAGGGGCATTAAAAACGTCTTGTTAAGCTACTGTGACCTCCACGTCTCTTCCAAGGGGCATTAAAACCATCTTGTTAGACTACTGTGACCTCCACGTCTCTTCTGAGGGGCATTAAAACCATCTTGTTAAGCTACTGTGTCCTCCACGTCTCTTCCGAGGGGAATTAAAACCGTCTTGTTAAGCTACTGTGACCTCCATGTCTCTTCTGAGGGGCATTAAAACCGTCTTGTTAAGCTACTGTGACCTCCACCACTTTTCCAAGGGGCATTAAAACCGTCTTGTTAAGCTTCTGCGACCTCCACCACTTTACCAAGGGGCATTAAAACAGTCTTGTTAAGCTACTGTGACCTCCAAGTCTCTTCCGAGGGGCAGTAAAACCGTTTTGTTAAGCTACTGTGACCTCCACGTCTCTTCCGAGGGGCATTAAATCCGTCTTGTTAAGCTACTGTGACCTCCACGTCTATTTTGAGGGGCATTAAAGCCGTCTTGTTAAGCTACTGTGACCTCCACGTCTCTTCCGAGGGGCATTAAAACCATCTTGTTAAGCTACTGTGACCTCCACGTCTCTTCCAAGGGGCATTAAAACCATCTTGTTAAGCTACTGTGACCTCCACCACTTTTCCAAGGTGCATTAAAACCATCTTGTTAAGCTACTGTGACCGACACGTCTCTTCCGAGGGGCATTAAAACCGTCTTGTTAAGCTACTGTGACCTCCACGTCTCTTTCGAGGGGCATTAAAACCGTCTGGTTAAGCTACTGTGACCACCACTTTTCCAAGGGGCATTAAAACCATCTTGTTGAGCTACTGGGACCTCCACGTCTCTTCGATGGGCATTCAAACCATCTTGATAAGCTACTGTGACCTCCACGTCTCTTCCGAGGGGCATTAAAACCGTCTTGTTAAGCTACTGTGACCTCCACGTCTCTTCCGAGGGGCATTAAAATCGTCTTGTTAAGCTACTGTGACCTCCACGTCTCTTCCGAGGGGCATTAAAACCGTCTTTTTAAGCTACTGTGACCTCCACGTCTCTTCCGAGGGGCATTAAAACCATCTTGTTAAGCTACTGTGTCCTCCACGTCTCTTTCGAGGGGAATTAAAACCGTCTTGTTAAGCTACTGTGACCTCCACCACTTTTCCAAGGGGCATTAAAACCATCTTGTTAAGCTACTGTGACCTCCACGTCTCTTTCGACGGGCATTAAAACAGTCTTGTTAAGCTACTGTGACCTCTACCACTTTTCCAAGGGGCATTAAAACCGTCTTGTTAAGCTTCTGCGACCTCCACCACTTTACCAAGGGGCATTAAAACTGTCTTGTTAAGCTACTGTGACCTCCACGTCTCTTCCGAGGGGCATTAAAACCGTCTTGTTAAGCTACTTTGACCTCCACATTTCTTCCGAGGGGCATTAAAACCGTCTTGTTAAGCTACTGTGACCTCCACGTCTCTTCCGAGGGGCATTAAAAACGTCTTGTTAAGCTACTGTGACCTCCACGTCTCTTCCAAGGGGCATTAAAACCATCTTGTTAGACTACTGTGACCTCCACGTCTCTTCTGAGGGGCATTAAAACCATCTTGTTAAGCTACTGTGTCCTCCACGTCTCTTCCGAGGGGCATTAAAACCGTCTTGTTAAGCTACTGTGACCTCCATGTCTCTTCTGAGGGGCATTAAAACCGTCTTGTTAAGCTACTGTGACCTCCACCACTTTTCCAAGGGGCATTAAAACCGTCTTGTTAAGCTTCTGCGACCTCCACCACTTTACCAAGGGGCATTAAAACAGTCTTGTTAAGCTACTGTGACCTCCAAGTCTCTTCCGAGGGGCAGTAAAACCGTTTTGCTAAGCTACTGTGACCTCCACGTCTCTTCCGAGGGGCATTAAAACCATCTTGTTAAGCTACTGTGACCTCCACGTCTATTTTGAGGGGCATTAAAGCCGTCTTGTTAAGCTACTGTGACCTCCACGTCTCTTCCGAGGGGCATTAAAACCGTCTTGTTAAGCTACTGTGACCTCCACGTCTCTTTCAAGGGGCATTAAAACCATTTTGTTAAACTACTGTGACCTCCACGTCTCTTCTGAGGGGCAATAAAACCATCTTGTTAAGCTACTGTGACCTCCACCACTTTTCCAAGGGGCATTAAAACCATCTTGTTAAGCTACTGTGACCGACACGTCTCTTCCGAGGGGCATTAAAACCGTCTTGTTAACCTACTGTGACCTCCACGTCTCTTTCGAGGGGAATTAAAACCGTCTGGTTAAGCTACTGTGACCACCACTTTTCCAAGGGGCATTAAAACCATCTTGTTGAGCTACTGGGACCTCCACGTCTCTTCCGATGGGCATTCAAACCATCTTGATAAGCTACTGTGACCTCCACGTCTCTTCCGAGGGGCATTAAAACCGTCTTGTTAAGCTACTGTGACCTACACGTCTCTTCCGAGGGGCATTAAAATCGTCTTGTTAAGCTACTGTGACCTCCACGTCTCTTCCGAGGGGCATTAAAACCGTCTTTTTAAGCTACTGTGACCTCCACGTCTCTTCCGAGGGGCATTAAAACCATCTTGTTAAGCTACTGTGTCCTCCACGTCTCTTTCGAGGGGAATTAAAACCGTCTTGTTAAGCTACTGTGACCTCCACCACTTTTCCAAGGGGCATTAAAACCATCTTGTTAAGCTACTGTGACCTCCACGTCTCTTTCGACGGGCATTAAAACAGTCTTGTTAAGCTACTGTGACCTCTACCACTTTTCCAAGGGGCATTAAAACCGTCTTGTTAAGCTTCTGCGACCTCCACCACTTTACCAAGGGGCATTAAAACTGTCTTGTTAAGCTACTGTGACCTCCACATCTCTTCCGAGGGGCATTAAAACCGTCTTGTTAAGCTACTTTGACCTCCATATTTCTTCCGAGGGGCATTAAAACCGTCTTGTTAAGCTACCTTGACCTCCACGTCTCTTCCGAGGGGCATTAAAAACATCTTGTTAAGCTACTGTGACCTCCACGTCTCTTCCAAGGGGCATTAAAACCATCTTGTTAGACTACTGTGACCTCCACGTCTCTTCTGAGGGGCATTAAAACCATCTTGTTAAGCTACTGTGTCCTCCACGTCTCTTCCGAGGGGCATTAAAACCGTCTTGTTAAGCTACTGTGACCTCCATGTCTCTTCTGAGGGGCATTAAAACCGTCTTGTTAAGCTACTGTGACCTCCACCACTTTTCCAAGGGGCATTAAAACCGTCTTGTTAAGCTTCTGCGACCTCCACCACTTTACCAAGGGGCATTAAAACAGTCTTGTTAAGCTACTGTGACCTCCAAGTCTCTTCCGAGGGGCAGTAAAACCGTTTTGCTAAGCTACTGTGACCTCCACGTCTCTTCCGAGGGGCATTAAAACCGTCTTGTTAAGCTACTGTGACCTCCACGTCTATTTTGAGGGGCATTACAGCCGTGTTGTTAAGCTACTGTGACCTACACGTCTCTTCCGAGGGGCATTAAAACCGTCTTGTTAAGCTACTGTGACCTCCACGTCTCTTCCAAGGGACATTAAAACCATTTTGTTAAACTACTGTGACCTCCACGTCTCTTCTGAGGGGCATTAAAACCATCTTGTTAAGCTACTGTGACCTCCACCACTTTTCCAAGGGGCATTAAAACCATCTTGTTAAGCTACTGTGACCTCCACGTCTCTTTCGAGGGGCATTAAAACCGTCTGGTTAAGCTACTGTGACCACCACTTTTCCAAGGGGCATTAAAACCATCTTGTTGAGATACTGGGACCTCCACGTCTCTTCCGATGGGCATTCAAACCATCTTGATAAGCTACTGTGACCTCCACGTCTCTTCCGAGGGGCATTAAAACCGTCTTGTTAAGCTACTGTGACCTCCACGTCTCTTCCGAGGGGCATTAAAATCGTCTTGTTAAGCTACTGTGACCTCCACGTCTCTTCCGAGGGGCATTAAAACCGTCTTTTTAAGCTACTGTGACCTCCACGTCTCTTCCGAGGGGCATTAAAACCATCTTGTTAAGCTACTGTGTCCTCCACGTCTCTTTCGAGGGGAATTAAAACCGTCTTGTTAAGCTACTGTGACCTCCACCACTTTTCCAAGGGGCATTAAAACCATCTTGTTAAGCTACTGTGACCTCCACGTCTCTTTCGACGGGCATTAAAACAGTCTTATTAAGCTACTGTGACCTCTACCACTTTTCCAAGGGGCATTAAAACCGTCTTGTTAAGCTTCTGCGACCTCCACCACTTTTCCAAGGGGCATTAAAACCATCTTGTTAAGCTACTGTGACCTCCACTTCTCTTCCGAGGGGCATTAAAACCATCTTGTTAAGCTACTGTGACCGCCACGTCTCTTCCGAGGGGCATTAAAACCGTCTTGTTAAGCTACTGTCACCTCCACGTCTCTTTCGAGGGGCATTAAAACCGTCTTGTTAAGCTACTGTGACCACCACTTTTCCAAGGGGCATTAAAACCGTCTTGTTAAGCTACTGTGACCTCCACGTCTCTTCCGAGGGGCACTAAAACCGTCCTGTTAAGCTACTGTGACCTCCACGTCTCTTTCGAGGGGAATTAAAACCGTCTTGTTAAGCTACTGTGACCTACACCACTTTTCCAAGGAGCATTAAAATAGTCTTGTTAAGCTACTGTGACCTCCACGTCTCTTCCCAGGGGCATTAAAACCGTCTTGTTAAGCTACTGTGACCTTCACGTCTCTTCCGAGGGGCATTAAAACCATCTTGTTAAGCTACTGTGACCGCCACGTCTCTTCCGAGGGGCATTAAAACCGTCTTGTTAAGCTACTGTGACCTCCACGTCTCTTTCGAGGTGCATTAAAACCGTCTTATTAAGCTACTGTGACCACCACTTTTCCAAGGGGCATTAAAACCGTCTTGTTAAGCTACTGGGACCTCCAAGTTTCTTCCGAGGGGCATTAAAACTGTCTTGTTAAGCTACTGTGACCTCCATCACTTTCCGAGGGGCATTAAAACCGTCTTGTTAAGCTTCTGCGACCTCCACCTCTTTACCAAGGGGCATTAAGACTGTCTTTTTAAGCTACTGTGACCTACACGTCTCTTCCGAGGGGCATTAAAACCGTTTTGTTAATCTACTGTGACCTCCACGTCTCTTCGGAGGGGTATTAAAACCGTCTTTTTAAGCTACTTTGACCTCCACGTCTCTTCCGAGGGGCATTAAAACCATCTTGTTAAGCTACTGTGACCTCCATGTCTCTTTCGAGGGGCATTAAAACCATCTTGTTAAGCTACTGTGACCTCCACGTCTCTTCCAAGGGGCATTAAAACCGTCTTGTTGAGCTACTGGGACCTCCACGTCTCTTCCGAGGGGCATTAAAACCGTCTTGTTAAGCTACTGTGACCTCTACGTCTCTTCTAAGGGGCATTAAAACCGTCTTGTTAAGCTACTGTGACCTCCACCACATTTCCAAGGGGCATTAAAACCGTCTTGTTAAGCTTCTGCGACCTCCACCACTTTACCAAGGGGCAAGAAAACCGTCTTGTTAAGCTACTGTGACCTCCGCGTCTCTTCCGAGGGGCATTAAAACCGTTTTGCTAAGCTACTGTGACCTCCACGTCTCTTCCGAGGGGCATTAAAATCGTCTTGTTAAGCTACTATGACCTCCACGTCTCTTCCGAGGGGCATTAAAACCGTCTTGTTAAGCTACTGTGACCTCCACGTCTCTTCCGAGGGGCATTAAAACCGTCTTGTTAAGCTACTGTGACCTCCACGTCTCTTCTGAGGGGCATTAAAACCGTCTTTTTAAGCTACTTTGACCTCCACCACTTTTCCAAGGGGCATTAAAACCGTCTTGTTAAGCTTCTGCGACCTCCACCACTTTACCAAGGGGCATTAAAACCGTCTTGTTAAGCTACTGTGACCTCCACGTCTCTTCCGAGGGGCATTAAAACCGTCTTGTTAAGCTACTGTGACCTCCACGTCTCTTCCGAGGGGCATTAAAACCGTCTTGTTAAGCTACTGTGACCTCCACGTCTCTTCCGAGGGGCATTAAAACCGTCTTGTTAAGCTACTGTGAACTCCACGTCTATTTTGACTGGCATCAAAGCCGTCTTGTTAAGCTACTGTGACCTCCACGTCTCTTCCGAGGGGCATTAAAACCGTCTTGTTAAGCTACTGTGTCCTCCACATCTCTTTCGACGGGCATTAAAACAGTCTTTTTAAGCTACTGTGACCTCTACCACTTTTCCAAGGGGCATTAAAACCGTCTTGTTAAGCTTCTGCGACCTCCATCACTTTACCAAGGGGCATTAAAACTGTCTTGTTAAGCTACTGTGACCTCCACGTCTCTTCCGAGGGGCATTAAAACCGTCTTGTTAAGCTACTTTGACCTCCACATTTCTTCCGAGGGGCATTAAAACCGTCTTGTTAAGCTACTGTGACCTCCACGTCTCTTCCGAGGGGCATTAAAAACGTCTTGTTAAGCTACTGTGACCTCCACGTCTCTTCCAAGGGGCATTAAAACCATCTTGTTAGACTACTGTGACCTCCACGTCTCTTCTGAGGGGCATTAAAACCATCTTGTTAAGCTACTGTGTCCTCCACGTCTCTTCCGAGGGGAATTAAAACCGTCTTGTTAAGCTACTGTGACCTCCATGTCTCTTCTGAGGGGCATTAAAACCGTCTTGTTAAGCTACTGTGACCTCCACCACTTTTCCAAGGGGCATTAAAACCGTCTTGTTAAGCTTCTGCGACCTCCACCACTTTACCAAGGGGCATTAAAACAGTCTTGTTAAGCTACTGTGACCTCCAAGTCTCTTCCGAGGGGCAGTAAAACCGTTTTGTTAAGCTACTGTGACCTCCACGTCTCTTCCGAGGGGCATTAAATCCGTCTTGTTAAGCTACTGTGACCTCCACGTCTATTTTGAGGGGCATTAAAGCCGTCTTGTTATGCTACTGTGACCTCCACGTCTCTTCCGAGGGGCATTAAAACCGTCTTGTTAAGCTACTGTGACCTCCACGTCTCTTCCAAGGGGCATTAAAACCATCTTGTTAAGCTACTGTGACCTCCACCACTTTTCCAAGGTGCATTAAAACCATCTTGTTAAGCTACTGTGACCGACACGTCTCTTCCGAGGGGCATTAAAACCGTCTTGTTAAGCTACTGTGACCTCCACGTCTCTTTCGAGGGGCATTAAAACCGTCTGGTTAAGCTACTGTGACCACCACTTTTCCAAGGGGCATTAAAACCATCTTGTTGAGCTACTGGGACCTCCACGTCTCTTCGATGGGCATTCAAACCATCTTGATAAGCTACTGTGACCTCCACGTCTCTTCCGAGGGGCATTAAAACCGTCTTGTTAAGCTACTGTGACCTCCATGTCTCTTCCGAGGGGCATTAAAATCGTCTTGTTAAGCTACTGTGACCTCCACGTCTCTTCCGAGGGGCATTAAAACCGTCTTTTTAAGCTACTGTGACCTCCACGTCTCTTCCGAGGGGCATTAAAACCATCTTGTTAAGCTACTGTGTCCTCCACGTCTCTTTCGAGGGGAATTAAAACCGTCTTGTTAAGCTACTGTGACCTCCACCACTTTTCCAAGGGGCATTAAAACCATCTTGTTAAGCTACTGTGACCTCCACGTCTCTTTCGACGGGCATTAAAACAGTCTTGTTAAGCTACTGTGACCTCCACGTCTCTTCCGAGGGGCATTAAAAACGTCTTGTTAAGCTACTGTGACCTCCACGTCTCTTCCAAGGGGCATTAAAACCATCTTGTTAGACTACTGTGACCTCCACGTCTCTTCTGAGGGGCATTAAAACCATCTTGTTAAGCTACTGTGTCCTCCACGTCTCTTCCGAGGGGCATTAAAACCGTCTTGTTAAGCTACTGTGACCTCGATGTCTCTTCTGAGGGGCATTAAAACCGTCTTGTTAAGCTACTGTGACCTCCACCACTTTTCCAAGGGGCATTAAAACCGTCTTGTTAAGCTTCTGCGACCTCCACCACTTTACCAAGGGGCATTAAAACAGTCTTGTTAAGCTACTGTGACCTCCAAGTCTCTTCCGAGGGGCAGTAAAACCGTTTTGCTAAGCTACTGTGACCTCCACGTCTCTTCCGAGGGGCATTAAAACCGTCTTGTTAAGCTACTGTGACCTCCACGTCTATTTTGAGGGGCATTAAAGCCGTCTTGTTAAGCTACTGTGACCTCCACGTCTCTTCCGAGGGGCATTAAAACCGTCTTGTTAAGCTACTGTGACCTCCACGTCTCTTTCAAGGGGCATTAAAACCATTTTGTTAAACTACTGTGACCTCCACGTCTCTTCTGAGGGGCAATAAAACCATCTTGTTAAGCTACTGTGACCTCCACCACTTTTCCAAGGGGCATTAAAACCATCTTGTTAAGCTACTGTGACCGACACGTCTCTTCCGAGGGGCATTAAAACCGTCTTGTTAAGCTACTGTGACCTCCACGTCTCTTTCGAGGGGCATTAAAATCGTCTGGTTAAGCTACTGTGACCACCACTTTTCCAAGGGGCATTAAAACCATCTTGTTGAGCTACTGGGACCTCCACGTCTCTTCCGATGGGCATTCAAACCATCTTGATAAGCTACTGTGACCTCCACGTCTCTTCCGAGGGGCATTAAAACCGTCTTGTTAAGCTACTGTGACCTACACGTCTCTTCCGAGGGGCATTAAAATCGTCTTGTTAAGCTACTGTGACCTCCACGTCTCTTCCGAGGGGCATTAAAACCGTCTTTTTAAGCTACTGTGACCTCCACGTCTCTTCCGAGGGGCATTAAAACCATCTTGTTAAGCTACTGTGTCCTCCACGTCTCTTTCGAGGGGAATTAAAACCGTCTTGTTAAGCTACTGTGACCTCCACCACTTTTCCAAGGGGCATTAAAACCATCTTGTTAAGCTACTGTGACCTCCACGTCTCTTTCGACGGGCATTAAAACAGTCTTGTTAAGCTACTGTGACCTCTACCACTTTTCCAAGGGGCATTAAAACCGTCTTGTTAAGCTTCTGCGACCTCCACCACTTTACCAAGGGGCATTAAAACTGTCTTGTTAAGCTACTGTGACCTCCACATCTCTTCCGAGGGGCATTAAAACCGTCTTGTTAAGCTACTTTGACCTCCATATTTCTTCCGAGGGGCATTAAAACCGTCTTGTTAAGCTACCTTGACCTCCACGTCTCTTCCGAGGGGCATTAAAAACATCTTGTTAAGCTACTGTGACCTCCACGTCTCTTCCAAGAGGCATTAAAACCATCTTGTTAGACTACTGTGACCTCCACGTCTCTTCTGAGGGGCATTAAAACCATTTTGTTAAGCTACTGTGTCCTCCACGTCTCTTCCGAGGGGCATTAAAACCGTCTTGTTAAGCTACTGTGACCTCCATGTCTCTTCTGAGGGGCATTAAAACCGTCTTGTTAAGCTACTGTGACCTCCACCACTTTTCCAAGGGGCATTAAAACCGTCTTGTTAAGCTTCTGCGACCTCCACCACTTTACCAAGGGGCATTAAAACAGTCTTGTTAAGCTACTGTGACCTCCAAGTCTCTTCCGAGGGGCAGTAAAACCGTTTTGCTAAGCTACTGTGACCTCCACGTCTCTTCCGAGGGGCATTAAAACCGTCTTGTTAAGATACTGTGACCTCCACGTCTATTTTGAGGGGCATTACAGCCGTGTTGTTAAGCTACTGTGACCTACACGTCTCTTCCGAGGGGCATTAAAACCGTCTTGTTAAGCTACTGTGACCTCCACGTCTCTTCCAAGGGACATTAAAACCATTTTGTTAAACTACTGTGACCTCCACGTCTCTTCTGAGGGGCATTAAAACCATCTTGTTAAGCTACTGTGACCTCCACCACTTTTCCAAGGGGCATTAAAACCATCTTGTTAAGCTACTGTGACCTCCACGTCTCTTTCGAGGGGCATTAAAACCGTCTGGTTAAGCTACTGTGACCACCACTTTTCCAAGGGGCATTAAAACCATCTTGTTGAGATACTGGGACCTCCACGTCTCTTCCGATGGGCATTCAAACCATCTTGATAAGCTACTGTGACCTCCACGTCTCTTCCGAGGGGCATTAAAACCGTCTTGTTAAGCTACTGTGACCTCCACGTCTCTTCCGAGGGGCATTAAAATCGTCTTGTTAAGCTACTGTGACCTCCACGTCTCTTCCGAGGGGCATTAAAACCGTCTTTTTAAGCTACTGTGACCTCCACGTCTCTTCCGAGGGGCATTAAAACCATCTTGTTAAGCTACTGTGTCCTCCACGTCTCTTTCGAGGGGAATTAAAACCGTCTTGTTAAGCTACTGTGACCTCCACCACTTTTCCAAGGGGCATTAAAACCATCTTGTTAAGCTACTGTGACCTCCACGTCTCTTTCGACGGGCATTAAAACAGTCTTGTTAAGCTACTGTGACCTCTACCACTTTTCCAAGGGGCATTAAAACCGTCTTGTTAAGCTTCTGCGACCTCCACCACTTTACCAAGGGGCATTAAAACTGTCTTGTTAAGCTACTGTGACCTCCACGTCTCTTCCGAGGGGCATTAAAACCGTCTTGTTAAGCTACTGTGACCTCCACGTCTCTTCCGAGGGGCATTAAAATCGTCTTGTTAAGCTACTGTGACCTCCACGTCTCTTCCGAGGGGCATTAAAACCATCTTGTTAAGCTACTGTGTCCTCCACGTCTCTTTCGAGGGGAATTAAAACCGTCTTGTTAAGCTACTGTGACCTCCACCACTTTTCCAAGGGGCATTAAAACCATCTTGTTAAGCTACTGTGACCTCCACGTCTCTTTCGACGGGCATTAAAACAGTCTTATTAAGCTACTGTGACCTCTACCACTTTTCCAAGGGGCATTAAAACCGTCTTGTTAAGCTTCTGCGACCTCCACCACTTTACCAAGGGGCATTAAAACTGTCTTGTTAAGCTACTGTGACCTCCACGTCTCTTCCGAGGGGCATTAAAACCGTCTTGTTAAGCTACTTTGACCTCCACATTTCTTCCGAGGGGCATTAAAACCGTCTTGTTAAGCTACTGTGACCTCCACGTCTCTTCCGAGGGGCATTAAAAACGTCTTGTTAAGCTACTGTGACCTCCACGTCTCTTCCAAGGGGCATTAAAACCATCTTGTTAGACTACTGTGACCTCCACGTCTCTTCTGAGGGGCATTAAAGCCATCTTGTTAAGCTACTGTGTCCTCCACGTCTCTTCCGAGGGGCATTAAAACCGTCTTGTTAAGCTACTGTGACCTCCATGTCTCTTCTGAGGGGCATTAAAACAGTCTTGTTAAGCTACTGTGACCTCCACCACTTTTCCAAGGGGCATTAAAACAGTCTTGTTAAGCTACTGTGACCTCCAAGTCTCTTCCGAGGGGCAGTAAAACCGTTTTGCTAAGCTACTGTGACCTCCACGTCTCTTCCGAGGGGTTTTAAAACCGTCTTGTTAAGCTACTGTGACCTCCACGTCTATTTTGAGGGGCATTAAAGCCGTCTTGTTAAGCTACTGTGACCTCCACGTCTCTTCCGAGGGGCATTAAAACCGTCTTGTTAAGCTACTTTGACCTCCACATTTCTTCCGAGGGGCATTAAAACCGTCTTGTTAAGCTACTGTGACCTCCACGTCTTTTCCGAGGGGCATTAAAAACGTCTTGTTAAGCTACTGTGACCTCCACGTCTCTTCCAAGGGGCATTAAAACCATCTTGTTAGACTACTGTGACCTCCACGTCTCTTCTGAGGGGCATTAAAACCATCTTGTTAAGCTACTGTGTCCTCCACGTCTCTTCCGAGGGGCATTAAAACCGTCTTGTTAAGCTACTGTGACCTCGATGTCTCTTCTGAGGGGCATTAAAACCGTCTTGTTAAGCTACTGTGACCTCCACCACTTTTCCAAGGGGCATTAAAACCGTCTTGTTAAGCTTCTGCGACCTCCACCACTTTACCAAGGGGCATTAAAACAGTCTTGTTAAGCTACTGTGACCTCCAAGTCTCTTCCGAGGGGCAGTAAAACCGTTTTGCTAAGCTACTGTGACCTCCACGTCTCTTCCGAGGGGCATTAAAACCATCTTGTTAAGCTACTGTGACCTCCACGTCTATTTTGAGGGGCATTAAAGCCGTCTTGTTAAGCTACTGTGACCTCCACGTCTCTTCCGAGGGGCATTAAAACCGTCTTGTTAAGCTACTGTGACCTCCACGTCTCTTTCAAGGGGCATTAAAACCATTTTGTTAAACTACTGTGACCTCCACGTCTCTTCTGAGGGGCAATAAAACCATCTTGTTAAGCTACTGTGACCTCCACCACTTTTCCAAGGGGCATTAAAACCATCTTGTTAAGCTACTGTGACCGACACGTCTCTTCCGAGGGGCATTAAAACCGTCTTGTTAACCTACTGTGACCTCCACGTCTCTTTCGAGGGGAATTAAAACCGTCTGGTTAAGCTACTGTGACCACCACTTTTCCAAGGGGCATTAAAACCATCTTGTTGAGCTACTGGGACCTCCACGTCTCTTCCGATGGGCATTCAAACCATCTTGATAAGCTACTGTGACCTCCACGTCTCTTCCGAGGGGCATTAAAACCGTCTTGTTAAGCTACTGTGACCTACACGTCTCTTCCGAGGGGCATTAAAATCGTCTTGTTAAGCTACTGTGACCTCCACGTCTCTTCCGAGGGGCATTAAAACCGTCTTTTTAAGCTACTGTGACCTCCACGTCTCTTCCGAGGGGCATTAAAACCATCTTGTTAAGCTACTGTGTCCTCCACGTCTCTTTCGAGGGGAATTAAAACCGTCTTGTTAAGCTACTGTGACCTCCACCACTTTTCCAAGGGGCATTAAAACCATCTTGTTAAGCTACTGTGACCTCCACGTCTCTTTCGACGGGCATTAAAACAGTCTTGTTAAGCTACTGTGACCTCTACCACTTTTCCAAGGGGCATTAAAACCGTCTTGTTAAGCTTCTGCGACCTCCACCACTTTACCAAGGGGCATTAAAACTGTCTTGTTAAGCTACTGTGACCTCCACATCTCTTCCGAGGGGCATTAAAACCGTCTTGTTAAGCTACTTTGACCTCCATATTTCTTCCGAGGGGCATTAAAACCGTCTTGTTAAGCTACCTTGACCTCCACGTCTCTTCCGAGGGGCATTAAAAACATCTTGTTAAGCTACTGTGACCTCCACGTCTCTTCCAAGGGGCATTAAAACCATCTTGTTAGACTACTGTGACCTCCACGTCTCTTCTGAGGGGCATTAAAACCATCTTGTTAAGCTACTGTGTCCTCCACGTCTCTTCCGAGGGGCATTAAAACCGTCTTGTTAAGCTACTGTGACCTCCATGTCTCTTCTGAGGGGCATTAAAACCGTCTTGTTAAGCTACTGTGACCTCCACCACTTTTCCAAGGGGCATTAAAACCGTCTTGTTAAGCTTCTGCGACCTCCACCACTTTACCAAGGGGCATTAAAACAGTCTTGTTAAGCTACTGTGACCTCCAAGTCTCTTCCGAGGGGCAGTAAAACCGTTTTGCTAAGCTACTGTGACCTCCACGTCTCTTCCGAGGGGCATTAAAACCGTCTTGTTAAGCTACTGTGACCTCCACGTCTATTTTGAGGGGCATTACAGCCGTGTTGTTAAGCTACTGTGACCTACACGTCTCTTCCGAGGGGCATTAAAACCGTCTTGTTAAGCTACTGTGACCTCCACGTCTCTTCCAAGGGACATTAAAACCATTTTGTTAAACTACTGTGACCTCCACGTCTCTTCTGAGGGGCATTAAAACCATCTTGTTAAGCTACTGTGACCTCCACCACTTTTCCAAGGGGCATTAAAACCATCTTGTTAAGCTACTGTGACCTCCACGTCTCTTTCGAGGGGCATTAAAACCGTCTGGTTAAGCTACTGTGACCACCACTTTTCCAAGGGGCATTAAAACCATCTTGTTGAGATACTGGGACCTCCACGTCTCTTCCGATGGGCATTCAAACCATCTTGATAAGCTACTGTGACCTCCACGTCTCTTCCGAGGGGCATTAAAACCGTCTTGTTAAGCTACTGTGACCTCCACGTCTCTTCCGAGGGGCATTAAAATCGTCTTGTTAAGCTACTGTGACCTCCACGTCTCTTCCGAGGGGCATTAAAACCGTCTTTTTAAGCTACTGTGACCTCCACGTCTCTTCCGAGGGGCATTAAAACCATCTTGTTAAGCTACTGTGTCCTCCACGTCTCTTTCGAGGGGAATTAAAACCGTCTTGTTAAGCTACTGTGACCTCCACCACTTTTCCAAGGGGCATTAAAACCATCTTGTTAAGCTACTGTGACCTCCACGTCTCTTTCGACGGGCATTAAAACAGTCTTATTAAGCTACTGTGACCTCTACCACTTTTCCAAGGGGCATTAAAACCGTCTTGTTAAGCTTCTGCGACCTCCACCACTTTTCCAAGGGGCATTAAAACCATCTTGTTAAGCTACTGTGACCTCCACTTCTCTTCCGAGGGGCATTAAAGCCGTCTTGTTAAGCTACTGTGACCTCCACGTCTCTTCCGAGGGGCATTAAAACCATCTTGTTAAGCTACTGTGACCGCCACGTCTCTTCCGAGGGGCATTAAAACCGTCTTGTTAAGCTACTGTCACCTCCACGTCTCTTTCGAGGGGCATTAAAACCGTCTTGTTAAGCTACTGTGACCACCACTTTTCCAAGGGGCATTAAAACCGTCTTGTTAAGCTACTGTGACCTCCACGTCTCTTCCGAGGGGCACTAAAACCGTCCTGTTAAGCTACTGTGACCTCCACGTCTCTTTCGAGGGGAATTAAAACCGTCTTGTTAAGCTACTGTGACCTACACCACTTTTCCAAGGAGCATTAAAATAGTCTTGTTAAGCTACTGTGACCTCCACGTCTCTTCCCAGGGGCATTAAAACCGTCTTGTTAAGCTACTGTGACCTTCACGTCTCTTCCGAGGGGCATTAAAACCATCTTGTTAAGCTACTGTGACCGCCACGTCTCTTCCGAGGGGCATTAAAACCGTCTTGTTAAGCTACTGTGACCTCCACGTCTCTTTCGAGGTGCATTAAAACCGTCTTATTAAGCTACTGTGACCACCACTTTTCCAAGGGGCATTAAAACCGTCTTGTTAAGCTACTGGGACCTCCAAGTTTCTTCCGAGGGGCATTAAAACTGTCTTGTTAAGCTACTGTGACCTCCATCACTTTCCGAGGGGCATTAAAACCGTCTTGTTAAGCTTCTGCGACCTCCACCTCTTTACCAAGGGGCATTAAGACTGTCTTTTTAAGCTACTGTGACCTACACGTCTCTTCCGAGGGGCATTAAAACCGTTTTGTTAATCTACTGTGACCTCCACGTCTCTTCGGAGGGGTATTAAAACCGTCTTTTTAAGCTACTTTGACCTCCACGTCTCTTCCGAGGGGCATTAAAACCATCTTGTTAAGCTACTGTGACCTCCATGTCTCTTTCGAGGGGCATTAAAACCATCTTGTTAAGCTACTGTGACCTCCACGTCTCTTCCAAGGGGCATTAAAACCGTCTTGTTGAGCTACTGGGACCTCCACGTCTCTTCCGAGGGGCATTAAAACCGTCTTGTTAAGCTACTGTGACCTCTACGTCTCTTCTAAGGGGCATTAAAACCGTCTTGTTAAGCTACTGTGACCTCCACCACATTTCCAAGGGGCATTAAAACCGTCTTGTTAAGCTTCTGCGACCTCCACCACTTTACCAAGGGGCAAGAAAACCGTCTTGTTAAGCTACTGTGACCTCCGCGTCTCTTCCGAGGGGCATTAAAACCGTTTTGCTAAGCTACTGTGACCTCCACGTCTCTTCCGAGGGGCATTAAAATCGTCTTGTTAAGCTACTATGACCTCCACGTCTCTTCCGAGGGGCATTAAAACCGTCTTGTTAAGCTACTGTGACCTCCACGTCTCTTCCGAGGGGCATTAAAACCGTCTTGTTAAGCTACTGTGACCTCCACGTCTCTTCTGAGGGGCATTAAAACCGTCTTTTTAAGCTACTTTGACCTCCACCACTTTTCCAAGGGGCATTAAAACCGTCTTGTTAAGCTTCTGCGACCTCCACCACTTTACCAAGGGGCATTAAAACCGTCTTGTTAAGCTACTGTGACCTCCACGTCTCTTCCGAGGGGCATTAAAACCGTCTTGTTAAGCTACTGTGACCTCCACGTCTCTTCCGAGGGGCATTAAAACCGTCTTGTTAAGCTACTGTGACCTCCACGTCTCTTCCGAGGGGCATTAAAACCGTCTTGTTAAGCTACTGTGAACTCCACGTCTATTTTGACTGGCATCAAAGCCGTCTTGTTAAGCTACTGTGACCTCCACGTCTCTTCCGAGGGGCATTAAAACCGTCTTGTTAAGCTACTGTGTCCTCCACATCTCTTTCGACGGGCATTAAAACAGTCTTTTTAAGCTACTGTGACCTCTACCACTTTTCCAAGGGGCATTAAAACCGTCTTGTTAAGCTTCTGCGACCTCCATCACTTTACCAAGGGGCATTAAAACTGTCTTGTTAAGCTACTGTGACCTCCACGTCTCTTCCGAGGGGCATTAAAACCGTCTTGTTAAGCTACTTTGACCTCCACATTTCTTCCGAGGGGCATTAAAACCGTCTTGTTAAGCTACTGTGACCTCCACGTCTCTTCCGAGGGGCATTAAAAACGTCTTGTTAAGCTACTGTGACCTCCACGTCTCTTCCAAGGGGCATTAAAACCATCTTGTTAGACTACTGTGACCTCCACGTCTCTTCTGAGGGGCATTAAAACCATCTTGTTAAGCTACTGTGTCCTCCACGTCTCTTCCGAGGGGAATTAAAACCGTCTTGTTAAGCTACTGTGACCTCCATGTCTCTTCTGAGGGGCATTAAAACCGTCTTGTTAAGCTACTGTGACCTCCACCACTTTTCCAAGGGGCATTAAAACCGTCTTGTTAAGCTTCTGCGACCTCCACCACTTTACCAAGGGGCATTAAAACAGTCTTGTTAAGCTACTGTGACCTCCAAGTCTCTTCCGAGGGGCAGTAAAACCGTTTTGTTAAGCTACTGTGACCTCCACGTCTCTTCCGAGGGGCATTAAATCCGTCTTGTTAAGCTACTGTGACCTCCACGTCTATTTTGAGGGGCATTAAAGCCGTCTTGTTATGCTACTGTGACCTCCACGTCTCTTCCGAGGGGCATTAAAACCGTCTTGTTAAGCTACTGTGACCTCCACGTCTCTTCCAAGGGGCATTAAAACCATCTTGTTAAGCTACTGTGACCTCCACCACTTTTCCAAGGTGCATTAAAACCATCTTGTTAAGCTACTGTGACCGACACGTCTCTTCCGAGGGGCATTAAAACCGTCTTGTTAAGCTACTGTGACCTCCACGTCTCTTTCGAGGGGCATTAAAACCGTCTGGTTAAGCTACTGTGACCACCACTTTTCCAAGGGGCATTAAAACCATCTTGTTGAGCTACTGGGACCTCCACGTCTCTTCGATGGGCATTCAAACCATCTTGATAAGCTACTGTGACCTCCACGTCTCTTCCGAGGGGCATTAAAACCGTCTTGTTAAGCTACTGTGACCTCCATGTCTCTTCCGAGGGGCATTAAAATCGTCTTGTTAAGCTACTGTGACCTCCACGTCTCTTCCGAGGGGCATTAAAACCGTCTTTTTAAGCTACTGTGACCTCCACGTCTCTTCCGAGGGGCATTAAAACCATCTTGTTAAGCTACTGTGTCCTCCACGTCTCTTTCGAGGGGAATTAAAACCGTCTTGTTAAGCTACTGTGACCTCCACCACTTTTCCAAGGGGCATTAAAACCATCTTGTTAAGCTACTGTGACCTCCACGTCTCTTTCGACGGGCATTAAAACAGTCTTGTTAAGCTACTGTGACCTCTACCACTTTTCCAAGGGGCATTAAAACCGTCTTGTTAAGCTTCTGCGACCTCCACCACTTTACCAAGGGGCATTAAAACTGTCTTGTTAAGCTACTGTGACCTCCACGTCTCTTCCGAGGGGCATTAAAACCGTCTTGTTAAGCTACTTTGACCTCCACATTTCTTCCGAGGGGCATTAAAACCGTCTTGTTAAGCTACTGTGACCTCCACGTCTCTTCCGAGGGGCATTAAAAACGTCTTGTTAAGCTACTGTGACCTCCACGTCTCTTCCAAGGGGCATTAAAACCATCTTGTTAGACTACTGTGACCTCCACGTCTCTTCTGAGGGGCATTAAAACCATCTTGTTAAGCTACTGTGTCCTCCACGTCTCTTTCGAGGGGCATTAAAACCGTCTTGTTAAGCTACTGTGACCTCGATGTCTCTTCTGAGGGGCATTAAAACCGTCTTGTTAAGCTACTGTGACCTCCACCACTTTTCCAAGGGGCATTAAAACCGTCTTGTTAAGCTTCTGCGACCTCCACCACTTTACCAAGGGGCATTAAAACAGTCTTGTTAAGCTACTGTGACCTCCAAGTCTCTTCCGAGGGGCAGTAAAACCGTTTTGCTAAGCTACTGTGACCTCCACGTCTCTTCCGAGGGGCATTAAAACCGTCTTGTTAAGCTACTGTGACCTCCACGTCTATTTTGAGGGGCATTAAAGCCGTCTTGTTAAGCTACTGTGACCTCCACGTCTCTTCCGAGGGGCATTAAAACCGTCTTGTTAAGCTACTGTGACCTCCACGTCTCTTTCAAGGGGCATTAAAACCATTTTGTTAAACTACTGTGACCTCCACGTCTCTTCTGAGGGGCAATAAAACCATCTTGTTAAGCTACTGTGACCTCCACCACTTTTCCAAGGGGCATTAAAACCATCTTGTTAAGCTACTGTGACCGACACGTCTCTTCCGAGGGGCATTAAAACCGTCTTGTTAAGCTACTGTGACCTCCACGTCTCTTTCGAGGGGCATTAAAACCGTCTGGTTAAGCTACTGTGACCACCACTTTTCCAAGGGGCATTAAAACCATCTTGTTGAGCTACTGGGACCTCCACGTCTCTTCCGATGGGCATTCAAACCATCTTGATAAGCTACTGTGACCTCCACGTCTCTTCCGAGGGGCATTAAAACCGTCTTGTTAAGCTACTGTGACCTACACGTCTCTTCCGAGGGGCATTAAAATCGTCTTGTTAAGCTACTGTGACCTCCACGTCTCTTCCGAGGGGCATTAAAACCGTCTTTTTAAGCTACTGTGACCTCCACGTCTCTTCCGAGGGGCATTAAAACCATCTTGTTAAGCTACTGTGTCCTCCACGTCTCTTTCGAGGGGAATTAAAACCGTCTTGTTAAGCTACTGTGACCTCCACCACTTTTCCAAGGGGCATTAAAACCATCTTGTTAAGCTACTGTGACCTCCACGTCTCTTTCGACGGGCATTAAAACAGTCTTGTTAAGCTACTGTGACCTCTACCACTTTTCCAAGGGGCATTAAAACCGTCTTGTTAAGCTTCTGCGACCTCCACCACTTTACCAAGGGGCATTAAAACTGTCTTGTTAAGCTACTGTGACCTCCACATCTCTTCCGAGGGGCATTAAAACCGTCTTGTTAAGCTACTTTGACCTCCATATTTCTTCCGAGGGGCATTAAAACCATCTTGTTAAGCTACTGTGACCGACACGTCTCTTCCGAGGGGCATTAAAACCGTCTTGTTAAGCTACTGTGACCTCCACGTCTCTTTCGAGGGGCATTAAAACCGTCTGGTTAAGCTACTGTGACCACCACTTTTCCAAGGGGCATTAAAACCATCTTGTTGAGCTACTGGGACCTCCACGTCTCTTCCGATGGGCATTCAAACCATCTTGATAAGCTACTGTGACCTCCACGTCTCTTCCGAGGGGCATTAAAACCGTCTTGTTAAGCTACTGTGACCTACACGTCTCTTCCGAGGGGCATTAAAATCGTCTTGTTAAGCTACTGTGACCTCCACGTCTCTTCCGAGGG
This sequence comes from Phyllobates terribilis, assembly GCF_046119375.1. Lineage (NCBI taxonomy): Eukaryota > Metazoa > Chordata > Amphibia > Anura > Dendrobatidae > Phyllobates > Phyllobates terribilis. The sequence goes on along the minus strand of NW_027362761.1, from coordinate 774,321,948 downwards.
GCATTAAAACCGTCTTTTTAAGCTACTGTGACCTCCACGTCTCTTCCGAGGGGCATTAAAACCATCTTGTTAAGCTACTGTGTCCTCCACGTCTCTTTCGAGGGGAATTAAAACCGTCTTGTTAAGCTACTGTGACCTCCACCACTTTTCCAAGGGGCATTAAAACCATCTTGTTAAGCTACTGTGACCTCCACGTCTCTTTCGACGGGCATTAAAACAGTCTTGTTAAGCTACTGTGACCTCTACCACTTTTCCAAGGGGCATTAAAACCGTCTTGTTAAGCTTCTGCGACCTCCACCACTTTACCAAGGGGCATTAAAACTGTCTTGTTAAGCTACTGTGACCTCCACATCTCTTCCGAGGGGCATTAAAACCGTCTTGTTAAGCTACTTTGACCTCCATATTTCTTCCGAGGGGCATTAAAACCGTCTTGTTAAGCTACCTTGACCTCCACGTCTCTTCCGAGGGGCATTAAAAACATCTTGTTAAGCTACTGTGACCTCCACGTCTCTTCCAAGGGGCATTAAAACCATCTTGTTAGACTACTGTGACCTCCACGTCTCTTCTGAGGGGCATTAAAACCATTTTGTTAAGCTACTGTGTCCTCCACGTCTCTTCCGAGGGGCATTAAAACCGTCTTGTTAAGCTACTGTGACCTCCATGTCTCTTCTGAGGGGCATTAAAACCGTCTTGTTAAGCTACTGTGACCTCCACCACTTTTCCAAGGGGCATTAAAACCGTCTTGTTAAGCTTCTGCGACCTCCACCACTTTACCAAGGGGCATTAAAACAGTCTTGTTAAGCTACTGTGACCTCCAAGTCTCTTCCGAGGGGCAGTAAAACCGTTTTGCTAAGCTACTGTGACCTCCACGTCTCTTCCGAGGGGCATTAAAACCGTCTTGTTAAGCTACTGTGACCTCCACGTCTATTTTGAGGGGCATTACAGCCGTGTTGTTAAGCTACTGTGACCTACACGTCTCTTCCGAGGGGCATTAAAACCGTCTTGTTAAGCTACTGTGACCTCCACGTCTCTTCCAAGGGACATTAAAACCATTTTGTTAAACTACTGTGACCTCCACGTCTCTTCTGAGGGGCATTAAAACCATCTTGTTAAGCTACTGTGACCTCCACCACTTTTCCAAGGGGCATTAAAACCATCTTGTTAAGCTACTGTGACCTCCACGTCTCTTTCGAGGGGCATTAAAACCGTCTGGTTAAGCTACTGTGACCACCACTTTTCCAAGGGGCATTAAAACCATCTTGTTGAGATACTGGGACCTCCACGTCTCTTCCGATGGGCATTCAAACCATCTTGATAAGCTACTGTGACCTCCACGTCTCTTCCGAGGGGCATTAAAACCGTCTTGTTAAGCTACTGTGACCTCCACGTCTCTTCCGAGGGGCATTAAAATCGTCTTGTTAAGCTACTGTGACCTCCACGTCTCTTCCGAGGGGCATTAAAACCGTCTTTTTAAGCTACTGTGACCTCCACGTCTCTTCCGAGGGGCATTAAAACCATCTTGTTAAGCTACTGTGTCCTCCACGTCTCTTTCGAGGGGAATTAAAACCGTCTTGTTAAGCTACTGTGACCTCCACCACTTTTCCAAGGGGCATTAAAACCATCTTGTTAAGCTACTGTGACCTCCACGTCTCTTTCGACGGGCATTAAAACAGTCTTGTTAAGCTACTGTGACCTCTACCACTTTTCCAAGGGGCATTAAAACCGTCTTGTTAAGCTTCTGCGACCTCCACCACTTTACCAAGGGGCATTAAAACTGTCTTGTTAAGCTACTGTGACCTCCACGTCTCTTCCGAGGGGCATTAAAACCGTCTTGTTAAGCTACTGTGACCTCCACGTCTCTTCCGAGGGGCATTAAAATCGTCTTGTTAAGCTACTGTGACCTCCACGTCTCTTCCGAGGGGCATTAAAACCATCTTGTTAAGCTACTGTGTCCTCCACGTCTCTTTCGAGGGGAATTAAAACCGTCTTGTTAAGCTACTGTGACCTCCACCACTTTTCCAAGGGGCATTAAAACCATCTTGTTAAGCTACTGTGACCTCCACGTCTCTTTCGACGGGCATTAAAACAGTCTTATTAAGCTACTGTGACCTCTACCACTTTTCCAAGGGGCATTAAAACCGTCTTGTTAAGCTTCTGCGACCTCCACCACTTTACCAAGGGGCATTAAAACTGTCTTGTTAAGCTACTGTGACCTCCACGTCTCTTCCGAGGGGCATTAAAACCGTCTTGTTAAGCTACTTTGACCTCCACATTTCTTCCGAGGGGCATTAAAACCGTCTTGTTAAGCTACTGTGACCTCCACGTCTCTTCCGAGGGGCATTAAAAACGTCTTGTTAAGCTACTGTGACCTCCACGTCTCTTCCAAGGGGCATTAAAACCATCTTGTTAGACTACTGTGACCTCCACGTCTCTTCTGAGGGGCATTAAAACCATCTTGTTAAGCTACTGTGTCCTCCACGTCTCTTCCGAGGGGCATTAAAACCGTCTTGTTAAGCTACTGTGACCTCCATGTCTCTTCTGAGGGGCATTAAAACAGTCTTGTTAAGCTACTGTGACATCCACCACTTTTCCAAGGGGCATTAAAACAGTCTTGTTAAGCTACTGTGACCTCCAAGTCTCTTCCGAGGGGCAGTAAAACCGTTTTGCTAAGCTACTGTGACCTCCACGTCTCTTCCGAGGGGTTTTAAAACCGTCTTGTTAAGCTACTGTGACCTCCACGTCTATTTTGAGGGGCATTAAAGCCGTCTTGTTAAGCTACTGTGACCTCCACGTCTCTTCCGAGGGGCATTAAAACCGTCTTGTTAAGCTACTGTGACCTCCACGTCTCTTCCAAGGGGCATTAAAACCATTTTGTTAAACTACTGTGACCTCCACGACTCTTCTGAGGGGCATTAAAACCATCTTGTTAAGCTACTGTGACCTCCACCACTTTTCCAAGGGGCATTAAAACCATCTTGTTAAGCTACTGTGACCGACACGTCTCTTCCGAGGGGCATTAAAACCGTCTTGTTAAGCTACTGTGACCTCCACGTCTCTTTCGAGGGGCATTAAAACCGTCTGGTTAAGCTACTGTGACCACCACTTTTCCAAGGGGCATTAAAACCATCTTGTTGAGCTACTGGGACCTCCACGTCTCTTCCGATGGGCATTCAAACCATCTTGATAAGCTACTGTGACCTCCACGTCTCTTCCGAGGGGCATTAAAACCGTCTTGTTAAGCTACTGTGACCTCCACGTCTCTTCCGAGGGGCATTAAAATCGTCTTGTTAAGCTACTGTGACCTCCACGTCTCTTCCGAGGGGCATTAAAACCGTCTTTTTAAGCTACTGTGACCTCCACGTCTCTTCCGAGGGGCATTAAAACCATCTTGTTAAGCTACTGTGTCCTCCACGTCTCTTTCGAGGGGAATTAAAACCGTCTTGTTAAGCTACTGTGACCTCCACCACTTTTCCAAGGGGCATTAAAACCGTCTTGTTAAGCTACTGTGACCTCCACGTCTCTTCCGAGGGGCATTAAAACTGTCTTGTTAAGCTACTGTGACCTCCACGTCTCTTACGAGGGGAATTAAAACCGTGTTATTAAGCTACTGTGACCTCCACGACTTTTCCAAGGGGCATTAAAACCATCTTGTTAAGCTACTGTGACCTCCACGTCTCTTCCGAGGGGCATTAAAATCGTCTTGTTAAGCTACTGTGACCTCCACGTCTCTTCCGAGGGGCATTAAAACTGTCTTGTTAAGCTACTGTGACCTCCACGTCTATTTTGAGGGGCATTAAAGCCGTCTTGTTAAGCTACTGTGACCTCCACGTCTCTTCCGAGGGGCATTAAAACCGTCTTGTTAAGCTACTGTGTCCTCCACATCTCTTTCGAGGGGCATTAAAACAGTCTTGTTAAGCTACTGTGACCTCTACCACTTTTCCAAGGGCATTAAAACCGTCTTGTTAAGCTTCTGCGACCTCCACCACTTTACCAAGGGTCATTAAAACCGTCTTGTTAAGCTACTGTGACCTCCACGTCTCTTCCGAGGGGCATTAAAACCGTCTTGTTAAGCTACTGTGACCACCACATCTCTTCCGAGGGGCATTAAAACCGTCTTGTTAAGCTACTGTGACCTCCACATCTCTTCCGAGGGGCATTAAAAGCGTCTTGTTAAGCTACTGTGACCTCCACGTCTCTTCCAAGGGGCATTAAAACCGTCCTGTTAAGTTACTGTGACCTCCACGTCTCTTTCGAGGGGAATTAAAACTGTCTTGTTAAGCTACTGTGAACTCCACCACTTTTCCAAGGGGCATTAAAACCATCTTGTTAAGCTACTGTGACCTCCACGTCTCTTCCGAGGGGCATTAAAACCGTCTTGTTAAGCTACTGTGACCTCCACATCTCTTCCGAGGGGCATTAAAAACGTCTTGTTAAGCTACTGTGACTTCCACGTCTCTTCTTAGGGGCATTAAAACCGTCTTGTTAAGCTACTGTGACCTCCACGTCTCTTCCAAGGGGCATTAAAACCATCTTGTTAAACTACTGTGACCTCCATGTCTCTTCTGAGGGGCATTAAAACCATCTTGTTAAGCTACTGTGTCCTCCACGTCTCTTTCGAGGGGAATTAAAACCGTCTTGTTAAGCTACTGTGACCTCCACCACTTTTCAAAGGGGCATTAAAACCATCTTGTTAAGCTACTGTGACCTCCACGTCTCTTCCGAGGGGCATTAAAACCGTCTTGTTAAGCTACTGTGACCTCCACGTCTCTTCCGAGGGGCATTAAAATCGTCCTGTTAAGCTACTGTGACCTCCACGTCTCTTTCGAGGGGAATTAAACCGTCTTGTCAAGCTACTGTGACCTCCACCACTTTTCCAAGGGGCATTAAAACCATCTTGTTAAGCTACTGTGAGCTCCACGTCTCTTCCGAGGGGCATTAAAACCGTCTTGTTAAGCTACTGTGACCTCCACCACTTTTCCAAGGGGCATTAAAACCATCTTGTTAAGCTACTGTGACCTCCACGTCTCTTCCGAGGGGCATTAAAACTGTCTTGTTAAGCTACTGTGACCTCCACGTCTCTTACGAGGGGAATTAAAACCGTGTTATTAAGCTACTGTGACCTCCACGACTTTTCCAAGGGGCATTAAAACCATCTTGTTAAGCTACTGTGACCTCCACGTCTCTTCCGAGGGGCATTAAAATCGTCTTGTTAAGCTACTGTGACCTCCACGTCTCTTCCGAGGGGCATTAAAACTGTCTTGTTAAGCTACTGTGACCTCCACGTCTATTTTGAGGGGCATTAAAGCCGTCTTGTTAAGCTACTGTGACCTCCACGTCTCTTCCGAGGGGCATTAAAACCGTCTTGTTAAGCTACTGTGTCCTCCACATCTCTTTCGAGGGGCATTAAAACAGTCTTGTTAAGCTACTGTGACCTCTACCACTTTTCCAAGGGCATTAAAACCGTCTTGTTAAGCTTCTGCGACCTCCACCACTTTACCAAGGGTCATTAAAACCGTCTTGTTAAGCTACTGTGACCTCCACGTCTCTTCCGAGGGGCATTAAAACCGTCTTGTTAAGCTACTGTGAGCTCCACATCTCTTCCGAGGGGCATTAAAACCGTCTTGTTAAGCTACTGTGACCTCCACATCTCTTCCGAGGGGCATTAAAAGCGTCTTGTTAAGCTACTGTGACCTCCACGTCTCTTCCAAGGGGCATTAAAACCGTCCTGTTAAGTTACTGTGACCTCCACGTCTCTTTCGAGGGGAATTAAAACTGTCTTGTTAAGCTACTGTGAACTCCACCACTTTTCCAAGGGGCATTAAAACCATCTTGTTAAGCTACTGTGACCTCCACGTCTCTTCCGAGGGGCATTAAAACCGTCTTGTTAAGCTACTGTGACCTCCACATCTCTTCCGAGGGGCATTAAAAACGTCTTGTTAAGCTACTGTGACTTCCACGTCTCTTCTTAGGGGCATTAAAACCGTCTTGTTAAGCTACTGTGACCTCCACGTCTCTTCCAAGGGGCATTAAAACCATCTTGTTAAACTACTGTGACCTCCATGTCTCTTCTGAGGGGCATTAAAACCATCTTGTTAAGCTACTGTGTCCTCCACGTCTCTTTCGAGGGGAATTAAAACCGTCTTGTTAAGCTACTGTGACCTCCACCACTTTTCAAAGGGGCATTAAAACCATCTTGTTAAGCTACTGTGACCTCCACGTCTCTTCCGAGGGGCATTAAAACCGTCTTGTTAAGCTACTGTGACCTCCACGTCTCTTCCGAGGGGCATTAAAACCGTCCTGTTAAGCTACTGTGACCTCCACGTCTCTTTCGAGGGGAATTAAACCGTCTTGTCAAGCTACTGTGACCTCCACCACTTTTCCAAGGGGCATTAAAACCATCTTGTTAAGCTACTGTGACCTCCACGTCTCTTCCGAGGGGCATTAAATCCGTCTTGTTAAGCTACTGTGACCTCCACCACTTTTCCAAGGGGCATTAAAACCATCTTGTTAAGCTACTGTGACCTCCACGTCTCTTCCGAGGGGCATTAAAACCGTCTTGTTAAGCTACTGTGACCTCCACGTCTCTTCCGAGGGGCATTAAAACCGTCCTGTTAAGCTACTGTGACCTCCACGTCTCTTTCGTGGGGAATTAAAACCGTCTTGTTAAGCTACTGTGACCTCCACCACTTTTCCAAGTGGCATTAAAACCGTCTTGTTAAGCTACTGTGACCTCCACGTCTCTTCCCAGGGGCATTAAAATCGTCTTGTTAAGCTACTGTGACCTCCACGTCTCTTCCGAGGGGCATTAAAACCGTCTTGTTAAGCTACTGTGACCTCCACGTCTCTTCCGAGGGGCATTAAAATCGTCTTGTTAAGCTACTGTGACCTCCACGTCTCTTCCGAGGGGCATTAAATCCGTCTTGTTAAGCTACTGTGACCTCCACGTCTCTTCCGAGGGGCATTAAAACTGTCTTGTTAAGCTACTGTGACCTCCACGTCTATTTTGAGGGGCATTAAAGCCGTCTTGTTAAGCTACTGTGACCTCCACGTCTCTTCCGAGGGGCATTAAAACCGTTTTGTTAAGCTACTGTGTCCTCCACATCTCTTTCGAGGGTCATTAAAACAGTCTTGTTAAGCTACTGTGACCTCTACCACTTTTCCAAGGGCATTAAAACCGTCTTGTTAAGCTTCTGCGACCTCCACCACTTTACCAAGGGTCATTAAAACCGTCTTGTTAAGCTTCTGTGACCTCCACGTCTCTTCCGAGGGGCATTAAAACCGTCTTGTTAAGCTACTGTGACCTCCACGTCTCTTCCGAGGGGCATTAAAACCGTCTTGTTAAGCTACTGTGACCTCCACGTCTCTTCCGAGGGGCATTAAAACCGTCTTGTTAAGCTACTGTGAACTCCACGTCTATTTTGACTGGCATCAAAGCCGTCTTGTTAAGCTACTGTGACCTCCACGTCTCTTCCGAGGGGCATTAAAACCGTCTTGTTAAGCTACTGTGTCCTCCACATCTCTTTCGACGGGCATTACAACAGTCTTTTTAAGCTACTGTGACCTCTACCACTTTTCCAAGGGGCATTAAAACCGTCTTGTTAAGCTTCTGCGACCTCCATCACTTTACCAAGGGGCATTAAAACTGTCTTGTTAAGCTACTGTGACCTCCACGTCTCTTCCGAGGGGCATTAAAACCGTCTTGTTAAGCTACTTTGACCTCCACATTTCTTCCGAGGGGCATTAAAACCGTCTTGTTAAGCTACTGTGACCTCCACGTCTCTTCCGAGGGGCATTAAAAACGTCTTGTTAAGCTACTGTGACCTCCACGTCTCTTCCAAGGGGCATTAAAACCATCTTGTTAGACTACTGTGACCTCCACGTCTCTTCTGAGGGGCATTAAAACCATCTTGTTAAGCTACTGTGTCCTCCACGTCTCTTCCGAGGGGAATTAAAACCGTCTTGTTAAGCTTCTGTGACCTCCATGTCTCTTCTGAGGGGCATTAAAACCGTCTTGTTAAGCTACTGTGACCTCCACCACTTTTCCAAGGGGCATTAAAACCGTCTTGTTAAGCTTCTGCGACCTCCACCACTTTACCAAGGGGCATTAAAACAGTCTTGTTAAGCTACTGTGACCTCCAAGTCTCTTCCGAGGGGCAGTAAAACCGTTTTGCTAAGCTACTGTGACCTCCACGTCTCTTCCGAGGGGCATTAAAACCGTCTTGTTAAGCTACTGTGACCTCCACGTCTATTTTGAGGGGCAATAAAGCCGTCTTGTTAAGCTACTGTGACCTCCACGTCTCTTCCGAGGGGCATTAAAACCGTCTTGTTAAGCTACTGTGACCTCCACGTCTCTTCCAAGGGGCATTAAAACCATCTTGTTAAGCTACTGTGACCTCCACCACTTTTCCAAGGGGCATTAAAACCATCTTGTTAAGCGACTGTGACCGACACGTCTCTTCCGAGGGGCATTAAAACCGTCTTGTTAAGCTACTGTGACCTCCACGTCTCTTCCGAGGGGAATTAAAACCGTCTTGTTAAGCTACTGTGACCTCCATGTCTCTTCTGAGGGGCATTAAAACCGTCTTGTTAAGCTACTGTGACCTCCACCACTTTTCCAAGGGGCATTAAAACCGTCTTGTTAAGCTTCTGCGACCTCCACCACTTTACCAAGGGGCATTAAAACAGTCTTGTTAAGCTACTGTGACCTCCAAGTCTCTTCCGAGGGGCAGTAAAACCGTTTTGCTAAGCTACTGTGACCTCCACGTCTCTTCCGAGGGGCATTAAAACCGTCTTGTTAAGCTACTGTGACCTCCACGTCTATTTTGAGGGGCAATAAAGCCGTCTTGTTAAGCTACTGTGACCTCCACGTCTCTTCCGAGGGGCATTAAAACCGTCTTGTTAAGCTACTGTGACCTCCACGTCTCTTCCAAGGGGCATTAAAACCATCTTGTTAAGCTACTGTGACCTCCACCACTTTTCCAAGGGGCATTAAAACCATCTTGTTAAGCGACTGTGACCGACACGTCTCTTCCGAGGGGCATTAAAACCGTCTTGTTAAGCTACTGTGACCTCCACGTCTCTTTCGAGGGGCATTAAAACCGTCTGGTTAAGCTACTGTGACCACCACTTTTCCAAGGGGCATTAAAACCATCTTGTTGAGCTACTGGGACCTCCACGTCTCTTCGATGGGCATTCAAACCATCTTGATAAGCTACTGTGACCTCCACGTCTCTTCCGAGGGGCATTAAAACCGTCTTGTTAAGCTACTGTGACCTACACGTCTCTTCCGAGGGGCATTAAAATCGTCTTGTTAAGCTACTGTGACCTCCACGTCTCTTCCGAGGGGCATTAAAACCGTCTTTTTAAGCTACTGTGACCTCCACGTCTCTTCCGAGGGGCATTAAAACCATCTTGTTAAGCTACTGTGTCCTCCACGTCTCTTTCGAGCGGAATTAAAACCGTCTTGTTAAGCTACTGTGACCTCCACCACTTTTCCAAGGTGCATTAAAACCATCTTGTTAAGCTACTGTGACCTCCACGTCTCTTTCGACGGGCATTAAAACAGTCTTGTTAAGCTACTGTGACCTCTACCACTTTTCCAAGGGGCATTAAAACCGTCTTGTTAAGCTTCTGCGACCTCCACCACTTTACCAAGGGGCATTAAAACTGTCTTGTTAAGCTACTGTGACCTCCACGTCTCTTCCGAGGGGCATTAAAACCGTCTTGTTAAGCTACTTTGACCTCCACATTTCTTCCGAGGGACATTAAAACCGTCTTGTTAAGCTACTGTGACCTCCACGTCTCTTCCGAGGGGCATTAAAAACGTCTTGTTAAGCTACTGTGACCTCCACGTCTCTTCCAAGGGGCATTAAAACCATCTTGTTAGACTACTGTGACCTCCACGTCTCTTCTGAGGGGCATTAAAACCATCTTGTTAAGCTACTGTGTCCTCCACGTCTCTTCCGAGGGGCATTAAAACCGTCTTGTTAAGCTACTGTGACCTCGATGTCTCTTCTGAGGGGCATTAAAACCGTCTTGTTAAGCTACTGTGACCTCCACCACTTTTCCAAGGGGCATTAAAACCGTCTTGTTAAGCTTCTGCGACCTCCACCACTTTACCAAGGGGCATTAAAACAGTCTTGTTAAGCTACTGTGACCTCCGCGTCTCTTCCGAGGGGCATTAAAACCGTTTTGCTAAGCTACTGTGACCTCCACGTCTCTTCCGAGGGGCATTAAAATCGTCTTGTTAAGCTACTATGACCTCCACGTCTCTTCCGAGGGGCATTAAAACCGTCTTGTTAAGCTACTGTGACCTCCACGTCTCTTCCGAGGGGCATTAAAACCGTCTTGTTAAGCTACTGTGACCTCCACGTCTCTTCTGAGGGGCATTAAAACCGTCTTTTTAAGCTACTTTGACCTCCACCACTTTTCCAAGGGGCATTAAAACCGTCTTGTTAAGCTTCTGCGACCTCCACCACTTTACCAAGGGGCATTAAAACCGTCTTGTTAAGCTACTGTGACCTCCACGTCTCTTCCGAGGGGCATTAAAACCGTCTTGTTAAGCTACTGTGACCTCCACGTCTCTTCCGAGGGGCATTAAAACCGTCTTGTTAAGCTACTGTGACCTCCACGTCTCTTCCGAGGGGCATTAAAACCGTCTTGTTAAGCTACTGTGAACTCCACGTCTATTTTGACTGGCATCAAAGCCGTCTTGTTAAGCTACTGTGACCTCCACGTCTCTTCCGAGGGGCATTAAAACCGTCTTGTTAAGCTACTGTGTCCTCCACATCTCTTTAGACGGGCATTAAAACAGTCTTTTTAAGCTACTGTGACCTCTACCACTTTTCCAAGGGGCATTAAAACCGTCTTGTTAAGCTTCTGCGACCTCCATCACTTTACCAAGGGGCATTAAAACTGTCTTGTTAAGCTACTGTGACCTCCACGTCTCTTCAGAGTGGCATTAAAACCGTCTTGTTAAGCTACTTTGACCTCCACATTTCTTCCGAGGGGCATTAAAACCGTCTTGTTAAGCTACTGTGACCTCCACGTCTCTTCCGAGGGGCATTAAAAACGTCTTGTTAAGCTACTGTGACCTCCACGTCTCTTCCAAGGGGCATTAAAACCATCTTGTTAGACTACTGTGACCTCCACGTCTCTTCTGAGGGGCATTAAAACCATCTTGTTAAGCTACTGTGTCCTCCACGTCTCTTCCGAGGGGAATTAAAACCGTCTTGTTAAGCTACTGTGACCTCCATGTCTCTTCTGAGGGGCATTAAAACCGTCTTGTTAAGCTACTGTGACCTCCACCACTTTTCCAAGGGGCATTAAAACCGTCTTGTTAAGCTTCTGCGACCTCCACCACTTTACCAAGGGGCATTAAAACAGTCTTGTTAAGCTACTGTGACCTCCAAGTCTCTTCCGAGGGGCAGTAAAACCGTTTTGCTAAGCTACTGTGACCTCCACGTCTCTTCCGAGGGGCATTAAAACCGTCTTGTTAAGCTACTGTGACCTCCACGTCTATTTTGAGGGGCAATAAAGCCGTCTTGTTAAGCTACTGTGACCTCCACGTCTCTTCCGAGGGGCATTAAAACCGTCTTGTTAAGCTACTGTGACCTACACGTCTCTTCCAAGGGGCATTAAAACCATCTTGTTAAGCTACTGTGACCTCCACCACTTTTCCAAGGGGCATTAAAACCATCTTGTTAAGCGACTGTGACCGACACGTCTCTTCCGAGGGGCATTAAAACTGTCTTGTTAAGCTACTGTGACCTCCACGTCTCTTTCGAGGGGCATTAAAACCGTCTGGTTAAGCTACTGTGACCACCACTTTTCCAAGGGGCATTAAAACCATCTTGTTGAGCTACTGGGACCTCCACGTCTCTTCGATGGGCATTCAAACCATCTTGATAAGCTACTGTGACCTCCACGTCTCTTCCGAGGGGCATTAAAACCGTCTTGTTAAGCTACTGTGACCTACACGTCTCTTCCGAGGGGCATTAAAATTGTCTTGTTAAGCTACTGTGACCTCCACGTCTCTTCCGAGGGGCATTAAAACCGTCTTTTTAAGCTACTGTGACCTCCACGTCTCTTCCGAGGGGCATTAAAACCATCTTGTTAAGCTACTGTGTCCTCCACGTCTCTTTCGAGGGGAATTAAAACCGTCTTGTTAAGCTACTGTGACCTCCACCACTTTTCCAAGGGGCATTAAAACCATCTTGTTAAGCTACTGTGACCTCCACGTCTCTTTCGACGGGCATTAAAACAGTCTTGTTAAGCTACTGTGACCTCTACCACTTTTCCAAGGGGCATTAAAACCGTCTTGTTAAGCTTCTGCGACCTCCACCACTTTACCAAGGGGCATTAAAACTGTCTTGTTAAGCTACTGTGACCTCCACGTCTCTTCCGAGGGGCATTAAAACCGTCTTGTTAAGCTACTTTGACCTCCACATTTCTTCCGAGGGGCATTAAAACCGTCTTGTTAAGCTACTGTGACCTCCACGTCTCTTCCGAGGGGCATTAAAAACGTCTTGTTAAGCTACTGTGACCTCCACGTCTCTTCCAAGGGGCATTAAAACCATCTTGTTAGACTACTGTGACCTCCACGTCTCTTCTGAGGGGCATTAAAACCATCTTGTTAAGCTACTGTGTCCTCCACGTCTCTTCCGAGGGGCATTAAAACCGTCTTGTTAAGCTACTGTGACCTCGATGTCTCTTCTGAGGGGCATTAAAACCGTCTTGTTAAGCTACTGTGACCTCCACCACTTTTCCAAGGGGCATTAAAACCGTCTTGTTAAGCTTCTGCGACCTCCACCACTTTACCAAGGGGCATTAAAACAGTCTTGTTAAGCTACTGTGACCTCCAAGTCTCTTCCGAGGGGCAGTAAAACCGTTTTGCTAAGCTACTGTGACCTCCACGTCTCTTCCGAGGGGCATTAAAACCGTCTTGTTAAGCTACTGTGACCTCCACGTCTATTTTGAGGGGCATTAAAGCCGTCTTGTTAAGCTACTGTGACCTCCACGTCTCTTCCGAGGGGCATTAAAACCGTCTTGTTAAGCTACTGTGACCTCCACGTCTCTTTCAAGGGGCATTAAAACCATTTTGTTAAACTACTGTGACCTCCACGTCTCTTCTGAGGGGCAATAAAACCATCTTGTTAAGCTACTGTGACCTCCACCACTTTTCCAAGGGGCATTAAAACCATCTTGTTAAGCTACTGTGACCGACACGTCTCTTCCGAGGGGCATTAAAACCGTCTTGTTAAGCTACTGTGACCTCCACGTCTCTTTCGAGGGGCATTAAAACCGTCTGGTTAAGCTACTGTGACCACCACTTTTCCAAGGGGCATTAAAACCATCTTGTTGAGCTACTGGGACCTCCACGTCTCTTCCGATGGGCATTCAAACCATCTTGATAAGCTACTGTGACCTCCACGTCTCTTCCGAGGGGCATTAAAACCGTCTTGTTAAGCTACTGTGACCTACACGTCTCTTCCGAGGGGCATTAAAATCGTCTTGTTAAGCTACTGTGACCTCCACGTCTCTTCCGAGGGGCATTAAAACCGTCTTTTTAAGCTACTGTGACCTCCACGTCTCTTCCGAGGGGCATTAAAACCATCTTGTTAAGCTACTGTGTCCTCCACGTCTCTTTCGAGGGGAATTAAAACCGTCTTGTTAAGCTACTGTGACCTCCACCACTTTTCCAAGGGGCATTAAAACCATCTTGTTAAGCTACTGTGACCTCCACGTCTCTTTCGACGGGCATTAAAACAGTCTTGTTAAGCTACTGTGACCTCTACCACTTTTCCAAGGGGCATTAAAACCGTCTTGTTAAGCTTCTGCGACCTCCACCACTTTACCAAGGGGCATTAAAACTGTCTTGTTAAGCTACTGTGACCTCCACATCTCTTCCGAGGGGCATTAAAACCGTCTTGTTAAGCTACTTTGACCTCCATATTTCTTCCGAGGGGCATTAAAACCGTCTTGTTAAGCTACCTTGACCTCCACGTCTCTTCCGAGGGGCATTAAAAACATCTTGTTAAGCTACTGTGACCTCCACGTCTCTTCCAAGGGGCATTAAAACCATCTTGTTAGACTACTGTGACCTCCACGTCTCTTCTGAGGGGCATTAAAACCATCTTGTTAAGCTACTGTGTCCTCCACGTCTCTTCCGAGGGGCATTAAAACCGTCTTGTTAAGCTACTGTGACCTCCATGTCTCTTCTGAGGGGCATTAAAACCGTCTTGTTAAGCTACTGTGACCTCCACCACTTTTCCAAGGGGCATTAAAACCGTCTTGTTAAGCTTCTGCGACCTCCACCACTTTACCAAGGGGCATTAAAACAGTCTTGTTAAGCTACTGTGACCTCCAAGTCTCTTCCGAGGGGCAGTAAAACCGTTTTGCTAAGCTACTGTGACCTCCACGTCTCTTCCGAGGGGCATTAAAACCGTCTTGTTAAGCTACTGTGACCTCCACGTCTATTTTGAGGGGCATTACAGCCGTGTTGTTAAGCTACTGTGACCTACACGTCTCTTCCGAGGGGCATTAAAACCGTCTTGTTAAGCTACTGTGACCTCCACGTCTCTTCCAAGGGACATTAAAACCATTTTGTTAAACTACTGTGACCTCCACGTCTCTTCTGAGGGGCATTAAAACCATCTTGTTAAGCTACTGTGACCTCCACCACTTTTCCAAGGGGCATTAAAACCATCTTGTTAAGCTACTGTGACCTCCACGTCTCTTTCGAGGGGCATTAAAACCGTCTGGTTAAGCTACTGTGACCACCACTTTTCCAAGGGGCATTAAAACCGTCTTGTTAAGCTTCTGCGACCTCCACCACTTTACCAAGGGGCATTAAAACTGTCTTGTTAAGCTACTGTGACCTCCACGTCTCTTCCGAGGGGCATTAAAACCGTCTTGTTAAGCTACTTTGACCTCCACATTTCTTCCGAGGGGCATTAAAACCGTCTTGTTAAGCTACTGTGACCTCCACGTCTCTTCCGAGGGGCATTAAAAACGTCTTGTTAAGCTACTGTGACCTCCACGTCTCTTCCAAGGGGCATTAAAACCATCTTGTTAGACTACTGTGACCTCCACGTCTCTTCTGAGGGGCATTAAAACCATCTTGTTAAGCTACTGTGTCCTCCACGTCTCTTCCGAGGGGCATTAAAACCGTCTTGTTAAGCTACTGTGACCTCGATGTCTCTTCTGAGGGGCATTAAAACCGTCTTGTTAAGCTACTGTGACCTCCACCACTTTTCCAAGGGGCATTAAAACCGTCTTGTTAAGCTTCTGCGACCTCCACCACTTTACCAAGGGGCATTAAAACAGTCTTGTTAAGCTACTGTGACCTCCAAGTCTCTTCCGAGGGGCAGTAAAACCGTTTTGCTAAGCTACTGTGACCTCCACGTCTCTTCCGAGGGGCATTAAAACCATCTTGTTAAGCTACTGTGACCTCCACGTCTCTTACGAGGGGAATTAAAACCGTGTTATTAAGCTACTGTGACCTCCACGACTTTTCCAAGGGGCATTAAAACCATCTTGTTAAGCTACTGTGACCTCCACGTCTCTTCCGAGGGGCATTAAAATCGTCTTGTTAAGCTACTGTGACCTCCACGTCTCTTCCGAGGGGCATTAAAACTGTCTTGTTAAGCTACTGTGACCTCCACGTCTATTTTGAGGGGCATTAAAGCCGTCTTGTTAAGCTACTGTGACCTCCACGTCTCTTCCGAGGGGCATTAAAACCGTCTTGTTAAGCTACTGTGTCCTCCACATCTCTTTCGAGGGGCATTAAAACAGTCTTGTTAAGCTACTGTGACCTCTACCACTTTTCCAAGGGCATTAAAACCGTCTTGTTAAGCTTCTGCGACCTCCACCACTTTACCAAGGGTCATTAAAACCGTCTTGTTAAGCTACTGTGACCTCCACGTCTCTTCCGAGGGGCATTAAAACCGTCTTGTTAAGCTACTGTGAGCTCCACATCTCTTCCGAGGGGCATTAAAACCGTCTTGTTAAGCTACTGTGACCTCCACATCTCTTCCGAGGGGCATTAAAAGCGTCTTGTTAAGCTACTGTGACCTCCACGTCTCTTCCAAGGGGCATTAAAACCGTCCTGTTAAGTTACTGTGACCTCCACGTCTCTTTCGAGGGGAATTAAAACTGTCTTGTTAAGCTACTGTGAACTCCACCACTTTTCCAAGGGGCATTAAAACCATCTTGTTAAGCTACTGTGACCTCCACGTCTCTTCCGAGGGGCATTAAAACCGTCTTGTTAAGCTACTGTGACCTCCACATCTCTTCCGAGGGGCATTAAAAACGTCTTGTTAAGCTACTGTGACTTCCACGTCTCTTCTTAGGGGCATTAAAACCGTCTTGTTAAGCTACTGTGACCTCCACGTCTCTTCCAAGGGGCATTAAAACCATCTTGTTAAACTACTGTGACCTCCATGTCTCTTCTGAGGGGCATTAAAACCATCTTGTTAAGCTACTGTGTCCTCCACGTCTCTTTCGAGGGGAATTAAAACCGTCTTGTTAAGCTACTGTGACCTCCACCACTTTTCAAAGGGGCATTAAAACCATCTTGTTAAGCTACTGTGACCTCCACGTCTCTTCCGAGGGGCATTAAAACCGTCTTGTTAAGCTACTGTGACCTCCACGTCTCTTCCGAGGGGCATTAAAATCGTCCTGTTAAGCTACTGTGACCTCCACGTCTCTTTCGAGGGGAATTAAACCGTCTTGTCAAGCTACTGTGACCTCCACCACTTTTCCAAGGGGCATTAAAACCATCTTGTTAAGCTACTGTGAGCTCCACGTCTCTTCCGAGGGGCATTAAAACCGTCTTGTTAAGCTACTGTGACCTCCACCACTTTTCCAAGGGGCATTAAAACCATCTTGTTAAGCTACTGTGACCTCCACGTCTCTTCCGAGGGGCATTAAAACTGTCTTGTTAAGCTACTGTGACCTCCACGTCTCTTACGAGGGGAATTAAAACCGTGTTATTAAGCTACTGTGACCTCCACGACTTTTCCAAGGGGCATTAAAACCATCTTGTTAAGCTACTGTGACCTCCACGTCTCTTCCGAGGGGCATTAAAATCGTCTTGTTAAGCTACTGTGACCTCCACGTCTCTTCCGAGGGGCATTAAAACTGTCTTGTTAAGCTACTGTGACCTCCACGTCTATTTTGAGGGGCATTAAAGCCGTCTTGTTAAGCTACTGTGACCTCCACGTCTCTTCCGAGGGGCATTAAAACCGTCTTGTTAAGCTACTGTGTCCTCCACATCTCTTTCGAGGGGCATTAAAACAGTCTTGTTAAGCTACTGTGACCTCTACCACTTTTCCAAGGGCATTAAAACCGTCTTGTTAAGCTTCTGCGACCTCCACCACTTTACCAAGGGTCATTAAAACCGTCTTGTTAAGCTACTGTGACCTCCACGTCTCTTCCGAGGGGCATTAAAACCGTCTTGTTAAGCTACTGTGAGCTCCACATCTCTTCCGAGGGGCATTAAAACCGTCTTGTTAAGCTACTGTGACCTCCACATCTCTTCCGAGGGGCATTAAAAGCGTCTTGTTAAGCTACTGTGACCTCCACGTCTCTTCCAAGGGGCATTAAAACCGTCCTGTTAAGTTACTGTGACCTCCACGTCTCTTTCGAGGGGAATTAAAACTGTCTTGTTAAGCTACTGTGAACTCCACCACTTTTCCAAGGGGCATTAAAACCATCTTGTTAAGCTACTGTGACCTCCACGTCTCTTCCGAGGGGCATTAAAACCGTCTTGTTAAGCTACTGTGACCTCCACATCTCTTCCGAGGGGCATTAAAAACGTCTTGTTAAGCTACTGTGACTTCCACGTCTCTTCTTAGGGGCATTAAAACCGTCTTGTTAAGCTACTGTGACCTCCACGTCTCTTCCAAGGGGCATTAAAACCATCTTGTTAAACTACTGTGACCTCCATGTCTCTTCTGAGGGGCATTAAAACCATCTTGTTAAGCTACTGTGTCCTCCACGTCTCTTTCGAGGGGAATTAAAACCGTCTTGTTAAGCTACTGTGACCTCCACCACTTTTCAAAGGGGCATTAAAACCATCTTGTTAAGCTACTGTGACCTCCACGTCTCTTCCGAGGGGCATTAAAACCGTCTTGTTAAGCTACTGTGACCTCCACGTCTCTTCCGAGGGGCATTAAAACCGTCCTGTTAAGCTACTGTGACCTCCACGTCTCTTTCGAGGGGAATTAAACCGTCTTGTCAAGCTACTGTGACCTCCACCACTTTTCCAAGGGGCATTAAAACCATCTTGTTAAGCTACTGTGACCTCCACGTCTCTTCCGAGGGGCATTAAATCCGTCTTGTTAAGCTACTGTGACCTCCACCACTTTTCCAAGGGGCATTAAAACCATCTTGTTAAGCTACTGTGACCTCCACGTCTCTTCCGAGGGGCATTAAAACCGTCTTGTTAAGCTACTGTGACCTCCACGTCTCTTCCGAGGGGCATTAAAACCGTCCTGTTAAGCTACTGTGACCTCCACGTCTCTTTCGTGGGGAATTAAAACCGTCTTGTTAAGCTACTGTGACCTCCACCACTTTTCCAAGTGGCATTAAAACCGTCTTGTTAAGCTACTGTGACCTCCACGTCTCTTCCCAGGGGCATTAAAATCGTCTTGTTAAGCTACTGTGACCTCCACGTCTCTTCCGAGGGGCATTAAAACCGTCTTGTTAAGCTACTGTGACCTCCACGTCTCTTCCGAGGGGCATTAAAATCGTCTTGTTAAGCTACTGTGACCTCCACGTCTCTTCCGAGGGGCATTAAATCCGTCTTGTTAAGCTACTGTGACCTCCACGTCTCTTCCGAGGGGCATTAAAACTGTCTTGTTAAGCTACTGTGACCTCCACGTCTATTTTGAGGGGCATTAAAGCCGTCTTGTTAAGCTACTGTGACCTCCACGTCTCTTCCGAGGGGCATTAAAACCGTTTTGTTAAGCTACTGTGTCCTCCACATCTCTTTCGAGGGTCATTAAAACAGTCTTGTTAAGCTACTGTGACCTCTACCACTTTTCCAAGGGCATTAAAACCGTCTTGTTAAGCTTCTGCGACCTCCACCACTTTACCAAGGGTCATTAAAACCGTCTTGTTAAGCTTCTGTGACCTCCACGTCTCTTCCGAGGGGCATTAAAACCGTCTTGTTAAGCTACTGTGACCTCCACGTCTCTTCCGAGGGGCATTAAAACCGTCTTGTTAAGCTACTGTGACCTCCACGTCTCTTCCGAGGGGCATTAAAACCGTCTTGTTAAGCTACTGTGAACTCCACGTCTATTTTGACTGGCATCAAAGCCGTCTTGTTAAGCTACTGTGACCTCCACGTCTCTTCCGAGGGGCATTAAAACCGTCTTGTTAAGCTACTGTGTCCTCCACATCTCTTTCGACGGGCATTACAACAGTCTTTTTAAGCTACTGTGACCTCTACCACTTTTCCAAGGGGCATTAAAACCGTCTTGTTAAGCTTCTGCGACCTCCATCACTTTACCAAGGGGCATTAAAACTGTCTTGTTAAGCTACTGTGACCTCCACGTCTCTTCCGAGGGGCATTAAAACCGTCTTGTTAAGCTACTTTGACCTCCACATTTCTTCCGAGGGGCATTAAAACCGTCTTGTTAAGCTACTGTGACCTCCACGTCTCTTCCGAGGGGCATTAAAAACGTCTTGTTAAGCTACTGTGACCTCCACGTCTCTTCCAAGGGGCATTAAAACCATCTTGTTAGACTACTGTGACCTCCACGTCTCTTCTGAGGGGCATTAAAACCATCTTGTTAAGCTACTGTGTCCTCCACGTCTCTTCCGAGGGGAATTAAAACCGTCTTGTTAAGCTACTGTGACCTCCATGTCTCTTCTGAGGGGCATTAAAACCGTCTTGTTAAGCTACTGTGACCTCCACCACTTTTCCAAGGGGCATTAAAACCGTCTTGTTAAGCTTCTGCGACCTCCACCACTTTACCAAGGGGCATTAAAACAGTCTTGTTAAGCTACTGTGACCTCCAAGTCTCTTCCGAGGGGCAGTAAAACCGTTTTGCTAAGCTACTGTGACCTCCACGTCTCTTCCGAGGGGCATTAAAACCGTCTTGTTAAGCTACTGTGACCTCCACGTCTATTTTGAGGGGCAATAAAGCCGTCTTGTTAAGCTACTGTGACCTCCACGTCTCTTCCGAGGGGCATTAAAACCGTCTTGTTAAGCTACTGTGACCTCCACGTCTCTTCCAAGGGGCATTAAAACCATCTTGTTAAGCTACTGTGACCTCCACCACTTTTCCAAGGGGCATTAAAACCGTCTTGTTAAGCTTCTGCGACCTCCACCACTTTACCAAGGGGCATTAAAACAGTCTTGTTAAGCTACTGTGACCTCCAAGTCTCTTCCGAGGGGCAGTAAAACCGTTTTGCTAAGCTACTGTGACCTCCACGTCTCTTCCGAGGGGCATTAAAACCGTCTTGTTAAGCTACTGTGACCTCCACGTCTATTTTGAGGGGCAATAAAGCCGTCTTGTTAAGCTACTGTGACCTCCACGTCTCTTCCGAGGGGCATTAAAACCGTCTTGTTAAGCTACTGTGACCTCCACGTCTCTTCCAAGGGGCATTAAAACCATCTTGTTAAGCTACTGTGACCTCCACCACTTTTCCAAGGGGCATTAAAACCATCTTGTTAAGCGACTGTGACCGACACGTCTCTTCCGAGGGGCATTAAAACCATCTTGTTAAGCTACTGTGACCTCCACGTCTCTTTCGAGGGGCATTAAAACCGTCTGGTTAAGCTACTGTGACCACCACTTTTCCAAGGGGCATTAAAACCATCTTGTTGAGCTACTGGGACCTCCACGTCTCTTCGATGGGCATTCAAACCATCTTGATAAGCTACTGTGACCTCCACGTCTCTTCCGAGGGGCATTAAAACCGTCTTGTTAAGCTACTGTGACCTACACGTCTCTTCCGAGGGGCATTAAAATCGTCTTGTTAAGCTACTGTGACCTCCACGTCTCTTCCGAGGGGCATTAAAACCGTCTTTTTAAGCTACTGTGACCTCCACGTCTCTTCCGA
This sequence comes from Phyllobates terribilis, assembly GCF_046119375.1. NCBI lineage: Eukaryota > Metazoa > Chordata > Amphibia > Anura > Dendrobatidae > Phyllobates > Phyllobates terribilis. The sequence continues at coordinate 774,300,873 of NW_027362761.1, read as the reverse complement.
GGGGCATTAAAACCATCTTGTTAAGCTACTGTGTCCTCCACGTCTCTTTCGAGCGGAATTAAAACCGTCTTGTTAAGCTACTGTGACCTCCACCACTTTTCCAAGGTGCATTAAAACCATCTTGTTAAGCTACTGTGACCTCCACGTCTCTTTCGACGGGCATTAAAACAGTCTTGTTAAGCTACTGTGACCTCTACCACTTTTCCAAGGGGCATTAAAACCGTCTTGTTAAGCTTCTGCGACCTCCACCACTTTACCAAGGGGCATTAAAACTGTCTTGTTAAGCTACTGTGACCTCCACGTCTCTTCCGAGGGGCATTAAAACCGTCTTGTTAAGCTACTTTGACCTCCACATTTCTTCCGAGGGACATTAAAACCGTCTTGTTAAGCTACTGTGACCTCCACGTCTCTTCCGAGGGGCATTAAAAACGTCTTGTTAAGCTACTGTGACCTCCACGTCTCTTCCAAGGGGCATTAAAACCATCTTGTTAGACTACTGTGACCTCCACGTCTCTTCTGAGGGGCATTAAAACCATCTTGTTAAGCTACTGTGTCCTCCACGTCTCTTCCGAGGGGCATTAAAACCGTCTTGTTAAGCTACTGTGACCTCGATGTCTCTTCTGAGGGGCATTAAAACCGTCTTGTTAAGCTACTGTGACCTCCACCACTTTTCCAAGGGGCATTAAAACCGTCTTGTTAAGCTTCTGCGACCTCCACCACTTTACCAAGGGGCATTAAAACAGTCTTGTTAAGCTACTGTGACCTCCGCGTCTCTTCCGAGGGGCATTAAAACCGTTTTGCTAAGCTACTGTGACCTCCACGTCTCTTCCGAGGGGCATTAAAATCGTCTTGTTAAGCTACTATGACCTCCACGTCTCTTCCGAGGGGCATTAAAACCGTCTTGTTAAGCTACTGTGACCTCCACGTCTCTTCCGAGGGGCATTAAAACCGTCTTGTTAAGCTACTGTGACCTCCACGTCTCTTCTGAGGGGCATTAAAACCGTCTTTTTAAGCTACTTTGACCTCCACCACTTTTCCAAGGGGCATTAAAACCGTCTTGTTAAGCTTCTGCGACCTCCACCACTTTACCAAGGGGCATTAAAACCGTCTTGTTAAGCTACTGTGACCTCCACGTCTCTTCCGAGGGGCATTAAAACCGTCTTGTTAAGCTACTGTGACCTCCACGTCTCTTCCGAGGGGCATTAAAACCGTCTTGTTAAGCTACTGTGACCTCCACGTCTCTTCCGAGGGGCATTAAAACCGTCTTGTTAAGCTACTGTGAACTCCACGTCTATTTTGACTGGCATCAAAGCCGTCTTGTTAAGCTACTGTGACCTCCACGTCTCTTCCGAGGGGCATTAAAACCGTCTTGTTAAGCTACTGTGTCCTCCACATCTCTTTAGACGGGCATTAAAACAGTCTTTTTAAGCTACTGTGACCTCTACCACTTTTCCAAGGGGCATTAAAACCGTCTTGTTAAGCTTCTGCGACCTCCATCACTTTACCAAGGGGCATTAAAACTGTCTTGTTAAGCTACTGTGACCTCCACGTCTCTTCCGAGGGGCATTAAAACCGTCTTGTTAAGCTACTTTGACCTCCACATTTCTTCCGAGGGGCATTAAAACCGTCTTGTTAAGCTACTGTGACCTCCACGTCTCTTCCGAGGGGCATTAAAAACGTCTTGTTAAGCTACTGTGACCTCCACGTCTCTTCCAAGGGGCATTAAAACCATCTTGTTAGACTACTGTGACCTCCACGTCTCTTCTGAGGGGCATTAAAACCATCTTGTTAAGCTACTGTGTCCTCCACGTCTCTTCCGAGGGGAATTAAAACCGTCTTGTTAAGCTACTGTGACCTCCATGTCTCTTCTGAGGGGCATTAAAACCGTCTTGTTAAGCTACTGTGACCTCCACCACTTTTCCAAGGGGCATTAAAACCGTCTTGTTAAGCTTCTGCGACCTCCACCACTTTACCAAGGGGCATTAAAACAGTCTTGTTAAGCTACTGTGACCTCCAAGTCTCTTCCGAGGGGCAGTAAAACCGTTTTGCTAAGCTACTGTGACCTCCACGTCTCTTCCGAGGGGCATTAAAACCGTCTTGTTAAGCTACTGTGACCTCCACGTCTATTTTGAGGGGCAATAAAGCCGTCTTGTTAAGCTACTGTGACCTCCACGTCTCTTCCGAGGGGCATTAAAACCGTCTTGTTAAGCTACTGTGACCTCCACGTCTCTTCCAAGGGGCATTAAAACCATCTTGTTAAGCTACTGTGACCTCCACCACTTTTCCAAGGGGCATTAAAACCATCTTGTTAAGCGACTGTGACCGACACGTCTCTTCCGAGGGGCATTAAAACTGTCTTGTTAAGCTACTGTGACCTCCACGTCTCTTTCGAGGGGCATTAAAACCGTCTGGTTAAGCTACTGTGACCACCACTTTTCCAAGGGGCATTAAAACCATCTTGTTGAGCTACTGGGACCTCCACGTCTCTTCGATGGGCATTCAAACCATCTTGATAAGCTACTGTGACCTCCACGTCTCTTCCGAGGGGCATTAAAACCGTCTTGTTAAGCTACTGTGACCTACACGTCTCTTCCGAGGGGCATTAAAATCGTCTTGTTAAGCTACTGTGACCTCCACGTCTCTTCCGAGGGGCATTAAAACCGTCTTTTTAAGCTACTGTGACCTCCACGTCTCTTCCGAGGGGCATTAAAACCATCTTGTTAAGCTACTGTGTCCTCCACGTCTCTTTCGAGGGGAATTAAAACCGTCTTGTTAAGCTACTGTGACCTCCACCACTTTTCCAAGGTGCATTAAAACCATCTTGTTAAGCTACTGTGACCTCCACGTCTCTTTCGACGGGCATTAAAACAGTCTTGTTAAGCTACTGTGACCTCTACCACTTTTCCAAGGGGCATTAAAACCGTCTTGTTAAGCTTCTGCGACCTCCACCACTTTACCAAGGGGCATTAAAACTGTCTTGTTAAGCTACTGTGACCTCCACGTCTCTTCCGAGGGGCATTAAAACCGTCTTGTTAAGCTACTTTGACCTCCACATTTCTTCCGAGGGGCATTAAAACCGTCTTGTTAAGCTACTGTGACCTCCACGTCTCTTCCGAGGGGCATTAAAAACGTCTTGTTAAGCTACTGTGACCTCCACGTCTCTTCCAAGGGGCATTAAAACCATCTTGTTAGACTACTGTGACCTCCACGTCTCTTCTGAGGGGCATTAAAACCATCTTGTTAAGCTACTGTGTCCTCCACGTCTCTTCCGAGGGGCATTAAAACCGTCTTGTTAAGCTACTGTGACCTCGATGTCTCTTCTGAGGGGCATTAAAACCGTCTTGTTAAGCTACTGTGACCTCCACCACTTTTCCAAGGGGCATTAAAACCGTCTTGTTAAGCTTCTGCGACCTCCACCACTTTACCAAGGGGCATTAAAACAGTCTTGTTAAGCTACTGTGACCTCCAAGTCTCTTCCGAGGGGCAGTAAAACCGTTTTGCTAAGCTACTGTGACCTCCACGTCTCTTCCGAGGGGCATTAAAACCGTCTTGTTAAGCTACTGTGACCTCCACGTCTATTTTGAGGGGCATTAAAGCCGTCTTGTTAAGCTACTGTGACCTCCACGTCTCTTCCGAGGGGCATTAAAACCGTCTTGTTAAGCTACTGTGACCTCCACGTCTCTTTCAAGGGGCATTAAAACCATTTTGTTAAACTACTGTGACCTCCACGTCTCTTCTGAGGGGCAATAAAACCATCTTGTTAAGCTACTGTGACCTCCACCACTTTTCCAAGGGGCATTAAAACCATCTTGTTAAGCTACTGTGACCGACACGTCTCTTCCGAGGGGCATTAAAACCGTCTTGTTAAGCTACTGTGACCTCCACGTCTCTTTCGAGGGGCATTAAAACCGTCTGGTTAAGCTACTGTGACCACCACTTTTCCAAGGGGCATTAAAACCATCTTGTTGAGCTACTGGGACCTCCACGTCTCTTCCGATGGGCATTCAAACCATCTTGATAAGCTACTGTGACCTCCACGTCTCTTCCGAGGGGCATTAAAACCGTCTTGTTAAGCTACTGTGACCTACACGTCTCTTCCGAGGGGCATTAAAATCGTCTTGTTAAGCTACTGTGACCTCCACGTCTCTTCCGAGGGGCATTAAAACCGTCTTTTTAAGCTACTGTGACCTCCACGTCTCTTCCGAGGGGCATTAAAACCATCTTGTTAAGCTACTGTGTCCTCCACGTCTCTTTCGAGGGGAATTAAAACCGTCCTGTTAAGCTACTGTGACCTCCACCACTTTTCCAAGGGGCATTAAAACCATCTTGTTAAGCTACTGTGACCTCCACGTCTCTTTCGACGGGCATTAAAACAGTCTTGTTAAGCTACTGTGACCTCTACCACTTTTCCAAGGGGCATTAAAACCGTCTTGTTAAGCTTCTGCGACCTCCACCACTTTACCAAGGGGCATTAAAACTGTCTTGTTAAGCTACTGTGACCTCCACATCTCTTCCGAGGGGCATTAAAACCGTCTTGTTAAGCTACTTTGACCTCCATATTTCTTCCGAGGGGCATTAAAACCGTCTTGTTAAGCTACCTTGACCTCCACGTCTCTTCCGAGGGGCATTAAAAACATCTTGTTAAGCTACTGTGACCTCCACGTCTCTTCCAAGGGGCATTAAAACCATCTTGTTAGACTACTGTGACCTCCACGTCTCTTCTGAGGGGCATTAAAACCATCTTGTTAAGCTACTGTGTCCTCCACGTCTCTTCCGAGGGGCATTAAAACCGTCTTGTTAAGCTACTGTGACCTCCATGTCTCTTCTGAGGGGCATTAAAACCGTCTTGTTAAGCTACTGTGACCTCCACCACTTTTCCAAGGGGCATTAAAACCGTCTTGTTAAGCTTCTGCGACCTCCACCACTTTACCAAGGGGCATTAAAACAGTCTTGTTAAGCTACTGTGACCTCCAAGTCTCTTCCGAGGGGCAGTAAAACCGTTTTGCTAAGCTACTGTGACCTCCACGTCTCTTCCGAGGGGCATTAAAACCGTCTTGTTAAGCTACTGTGACCTCCACGTCTATTTTGAGGGGCATTACAGCCGTGTTGTTAAGCTACTGTGACCTACACGTCTCTTCCGAGGGGCATTAAAACCGTCTTGTTAAGCTACTGTGACCTCCACGTCTCTTCCAAGGGACATTAAAACCATTTTGTTAAACTACTGTGACCTCCACGTCTCTTCTGAGGGGCATTAAAACCATCTTGTTAAGCTACTGTGACCTCCACCACTTTTCCAAGGGGCATTAAAACCATCTTGTTAAGCTACTGTGACCTCCACGTCTCTTTCGAGGGGCATTAAAACCGTCTGGTTAAGCTACTGTGACCACCACTTTTCCAAGGGGCATTAAAACCGTCTTGTTAAGCTTCTGCGACCTCCACCACTTTACCAAGGGGCATTAAAACTGTCTTGTTAAGCTACTGTGACCTCCACGTCTCTTCCGAGGGGCATTAAAACCGTCTTGTTAAGCTACTTTGACCTCCACATTTCTTCCGAGGGGCATTAAAACCGTCTTGTTAAGCTACTGTGACCTCCACGTCTCTTCCGAGGGGCATTAAAAACGTCTTGTTAAGCTACTGTGACCTCCACGTCTCTTCCAAGGGGCATTAAAACCATCTTGTTAGACTACTGTGACCTCCACGTCTCTTCTGAGGGGCATTAAAACCATCTTGTTAAGCTACTGTGTCCTCCACGTCTCTTCCGAGGGGCATTAAAACCGTCTTGTTAAGCTACTGTGACCTCGATGTCTCTTCTGAGGGGCATTAAAACCGTCTTGTTAAGCTACTGTGACCTCCACCACTTTTCCAAGGGGCATTAAAACCGTCTTGTTAAGCTTCTGCGACCTCCACCACTTTACCAAGGGGCATTAAAACAGTCTTGTTAAGCTACTGTGACCTCCAAGTCTCTTCCGAGGGGCAGTAAAACCGTTTTGCTAAGCTACTGTGACCTACACGTCTCTTCCGAGGGGCATTAAAACCATCTTGTTAAGCTACTGTGACCTCCACGTCTATTTTGAGGGGCATTAAAGCCGTCTTGTTAAGCTACTGTGACCTCCACGTCTCTTCCGAGGGGCATTAAAACCGTCTTGTTAAGCTACTGTGACCTCCACGTCTCTTTCAAGGGGCATTAAAACCATTTTGTTAAACTACTGTGACCTCCACGTCTCTTCTGAGGGGCAATAAAACCATCTTGTTAAGCTACTGTGACCTCCACCACTTTTCCAAGGGGCATTAAAACCATCTTGTTAAGCTACTGTGACCGACACGTCTCTTCCGAGGGGCATTAAAACCGTCTTGTTAAGCTACTGTGACCTCCACGTCTCTTTCGAGGGGAATTAAAACCGTCTGGTTAAGCTACTGTGACCACCACTTTTCCAAGGGGCATTAAAACCATCTTGTTGAGCTACTGGGACCTCCACGTCTCTTCCGATGGGCATTCAAACCATCTTGATAAGCTACTGTGACCTCCACGTCTCTTCCGAGGGGCATTAAAACCGTCTTGTTAAGCTACTGTGACCTACACGTCTCTTCCGAGGGGCATTAAAATCGTCTTGTTAAGCTACTGTGACCTCCACGTCTCTTCCGAGGGGCATTAAAACCGTCTTTTTAAGCTACTGTGACCTCCACGTCTCTTCCGAGGGGCATTAAAACCATCTTGTTAAGCTACTGTGTCCTCCACGTCTCTTTCGAGGGGAATTAAAACCGTCTTGTTAAGCTACTGTGACCTCCACCACTTTTCCAAGGGGCATTAAAACCATCTTGTTAAGCTACTGTGACCTCCACGTCTCTTTCGACGGGCATTAAAACAGTCTTGTTAAGCTACTGTGACCTCTACCACTTTTCCAAGGGGCATTAAAACCGTCTTGTTAAGCTTCTGCGACCTCCACCACTTTACCAAGGGGCATTAAAACTGTCTTGTTAAGCTACTGTGACCTCCACATCTCTTCCGAGGGGCATTAAAACCATCTTGTTAAGCTACTTTGACCTCCATATTTCTTCCGAGGGGCATTAAAACCGTCTTGTTAAGCTACCTTGACCTCCACGTCTCTTCCGAGGGGCATTAAAAACATCTTGTTAAGCTACTGTGACCTCCACGTCTCTTCCAAGGGGCATTAAAACCATCTTGTTAGACTACTGTGACCTCCACGTCTCTTCTGAGGGGCATTAAAACCATCTTGTTAAGCTACTGTGTCCTCCACGTCTCTTCCGAGGGGCATTAAAACCGTCTTGTTAAGCTACTGTGACCTCCATGTCTCTTCTGAGGGGCATTAAAACCGTCTTGTTAAGCTACTGTGACCTCCACCACTTTTCCAAGGGGCATTAAAACCGTCTTGTTAAGCTTCTGCGACCTCCACCACTTTACCAAGGGGCATTAAAACAGTCTTGTTAAGCTACTGTGACCTCCAAGTCTCTTCCGAGGGGCAGTAAAACCGTTTTGCTAAGCTACTGTGACCTCCACGTCTCTTCCGAGGGGCATTAAAACCGTCTTGTTAAGCTACTGTGACCTCCACGTCTATTTTGAGGGGCATTACAGCCGTGTTGTTAAGCTACTGTGACCTACACGTCTCTTCCGAGGGGCATTAAAACCGTCTTGTTAAGCTACTGTGACCTCCACGTCTCTTCCAAGGGACATTAAAACCATTTTGTTAAACTACTGTGACCTCCACGTCTCTTCTGAGGGGCATTAAAACCATCTTGTTAAGCTACTGTGACCTCCACCACTTTTCCAAGGGGCATTAAAACCATCTTGTTAAGCTACTGTGACCTCCACGTCTCTTTCGAGGGGCATTAAAACCGTCTGGTTAAGCTACTGTGACCACCACTTTTCCAAGGGGCATTAAAACCATCTTGTTGAGATACTGGGACCTCCACGTCTCTTCCGATGGGCATTCAAACCATCTTGATAAGCTACTGTGACCTCCACGTCTCTTCCGAGGGGCATTAAAACCGTCTTGTTAAGCTACTGTGACCTCCATGTCTCTTCCGAGGGGCATTAAAATCGTCTTGTTAAGCTACTGTGACCTCCACGTCTCTTCCGAGGGGCATTAAAACCGTCTTTTTAAGCTACTGTGACCTCCACGTCTCTTCCGAGGGGCATTAAAACCATCTTGTTAAGCTACTGTGTCCTCCACGTCTCTTTCGAGGGGAATTAAAACCGTCTTGTTAAGCTACTGTGACCTCCACCACTTTTCCAAGGGGCATTAAAACCATCTTGTTAAGCTACTGTGACCTCCACGTCTCTTTCGACGGGCATTAAAACAGTCTTATTAAGCTACTGTGACCTCTATCACTTTTCCAAGGGGCATTAAAACCGTCTTGTTAAGCTTCTGCGACCTCCACCACTTTTCCAAGGGGCATTAAAACCATCTTGTTAAGCTACTGTGACCTCCACTTCTCTTCCGAGGGGCATTAAAGCCGTCTTGTTAAGCTACTGTGACCTCCACGTCTCTTCCGAGGGGCATTAAAACCATCTTGTTAAGCTACTGTGACCGCCACGTCTCTTCCGAGGGGCATTAAAACCGTCTTGTTAAGCTACTGTCACCTCCACGTCTCTTTCGAGGGGCATTAAAACCGTCTTGTTAAGCTACTGTGACCACCACTTTTCCAAGGGGCATTAAAACCGTCTTGTTAAGCTACTGTGACCTCCACGTCTCTTCCGAGGGGCACTAAAACCGTCCTGTTAAGCTACTGTGACCTCCACGTCTCTTTCGAGGGGAATTAAAACCGTCTTGTTAAGCTACTGTGACCTACACCACTTTTCCAAGGAGCATTAAAATAGTCTTGTTAAGCTACTGTGACCTCCACGTCTCTTCCCAGGGGCATTAAAACCGTCTTGTTAAGCTACTGTGACCTTCACGTCTCTTCCGAGGGGCATTAAAACCATCTTGTTAAGCTACTGTGACCGCCACGTCTCTTCCGAGGGGCATTAAAACCGTCTTGTTAAGCTACTGTGACCTCCACGTCTCTTTCGAGGTGCATTAAAACCGTCTTATTAAGCTACTGTGACCACCACTTTTCCAAGGGGCATTAAAACCGTCTTGTTAAGCTACTGGGACCTCCAAGTTTCTTCCGAGGGGCATTAAAACTGTCTTGTTAAGCTACTGTGACCTCCATCACTTTCCGAGGGGCATTAAAACCGTCTTGTTAAGCTTCTGCGACCTCCACCTCTTTACCAAGGGGCATTAAGACTGTCTTTTTAAGCTACTGTGACCTACACGTCTCTTCCGAGGGGCATTAAAACCGTTTTGTTAATCTACTGTGACCTCCACGTCTCTTCGGAGGGGTATTAAAACCGTCTTTTTAAGCTACTTTGACCTCCACGTCTCTTCCGAGGGGCATTAAAACCATCTTGTTAAGCTACTGTGACCTCCATGTCTCTTTCGAGGGGCATTAAAACCATCTTGTTAAGCTACTGTGACCTCCACGTCTCTTCCAAGGGGCATTAAAACCGTCTTGTTGAGCTACTGGGACCTCCACGTCTCTTCCGAGGGGCATTAAAACCGTCTTGTTAAGCTACTGTGACCTCTACGTCTCTTCTAAGGGGCATTAAAACCGTCTTGTTAAGCTACTGTGACCTCCACCACATTTCCAAGGGGCATTAAAACCGTCTTGTTAAGCTTCTGCGACCTCCACCACTTTACCAAGGGGCAAGAAAACCGTCTTGTTAAGCTACTGTGACCTCCGCGTCTCTTCCGAGGGGCATTAAAACCGTTTTGCTAAGCTACTGTGACCTCCACGTCTCTTCCGAGGGGCATTAAAATCGTCTTGTTAAGCTACTATGACCTCCACGTCTCTTCCGAGGGGCATTAAAACCGTCTTGTTAAGCTACTGTGACCTCCACGTCTCTTCCGAGGGGCATTAAAACCGTCTTGTTAAGCTACTGTGACCTCCACGTCTCTTCTGAGGGGCATTAAAACCGTCTTTTTAAGCTACTTTGACCTCCACCACTTTTCCAAGGGGCATTAAAACCGTCTTGTTAAGCTTCTGCGACCTCCACCACTTTACCAAGGGGCATTAAAACCGTCTTGTTAAGCTACTGTGACCTCCACGTCTCTTCCGAGGGGCATTAAAACCGTCTTGTTAAGCTACTGTGACCTCCACGTCTCTTCCGAGGGGCATTAAAACCGTCTTGTTAAGCTACTGTGACCTCCACGTCTCTTCCGAGGGGCATTAAAACCGTCTTGTTAAGCTACTGTGAACTCCACGTCTATTTTGACTGGCATCAAAGCCGTCTTGTTAAGCTACTGTGACCTCCACGTCTCTTCCGAGGGGCATTAAAACCGTCTTGTTAAGCTACTGTGTCCTCCACATCTCTTTCGACGGGCATTAAAACAGTCTTTTTAAGCTACTGTGACCTCTACCACTTTTCCAAGGGGCATTAAAACCGTCTTGTTAAGCTTCTGCGACCTCCATCACTTTACCAAGGGGCATTAAAACTGTCTTGTTAAGCTACTGTGACCTCCACGTCTCTTCCGAGGGGCATTAAAACCGTCTTGTTAAGCTACTTTGACCTCCACATTTCTTCCGAGGGGCATTAAAACCGTCTTGTTAAGCTACTGTGACCTCCACGTCTCTTCCGAGGGGCATTAAAAACGTCTTGTTAAGCTACTGTGACCTCCACGTCTCTTCCAAGGGGCATTAAAACCATCTTGTTAGACTACTGTGACCTCCACGTCTCTTCTGAGGGGCATTAAAACCATCTTGTTAAGCTACTGTGTCCTCCACGTCTCTTCCGAGGGGAATTAAAACCGTCTTGTTAAGCTACTGTGACCTCCATGTCTCTTCTGAGGGGCATTAAAACCGTCTTGTTAAGCTACTGTGACCTCCACCACTTTTCCAAGGGGCATTAAAACCGTCTTGTTAAGCTTCTGCGACCTCCACCACTTTACCAAGGGGCATTAAAACAGTCTTGTTAAGCTACTGTGACCTCCAAGTCTCTTCCGAGGGGCAGTAAAACCGTTTTGTTAAGCTACTGTGACCTCCACGTCTCTTCCGAGGGGCATTAAATCCGTCTTGTTAAGCTACTGTGACCTCCACGTCTATTTTGAGGGGCATTAAAGCCGTCTTGTTAAGCTACTGTGACCTCCACGTCTCTTCCGAGGGGCATTAAAACCGTCTTGTTAAGCTACTGTGACCTCCACGTCTCTTCCAAGGGGCATTAAAACCATCTTGTTAAGCTACTGTGACCTCCACCACTTTTCCAAGGTGCATTAAAACCATCTTGTTAAGCTACTGTGACCGACACGTCTCTTCCGAGGGGCATTAAAACCGTCTTGTTAAGCTACTGTGACCTCCACGTCTCTTTCGAGGGGCATTAAAACCGTCTGGTTAAGCTACTGTGACCACCACTTTTCCAAGGGGCATTAAAACCATCTTGTTGAGCTACTGGGACCTCCACGTCTCTTCGATGGGCATTCAAACCATCTTGATAAGCTACTGTGACCTCCACGTCTCTTCCGAGGGGCATTAAAACCGTCTTGTTAAGCTACTGTGACCTCCATGTCTCTTCCGAGGGGCATTAAAATCGTCTTGTTAAGCTACTGTGACCTCCACGTCTCTTCCGAGGGGCATTAAAACCGTCTTTTTAAGCTACTGTGACCTCCACGTCTCTTCCGAGGGGCATTAAAACCATCTTGTTAAGCTACTGTGTCCTCCACGTCTCTTTCGAGGGGAATTAAAACCGTCTTGTTAAGCTACTGTGACCTCCACCACTTTTCCAAGGGGCATTAAAACCATCTTGTTAAGCTACTGTGACCTCCACGTCTCTTTCGACGGGCATTAAAACAGTCTTGTTAAGCTACTGTGACCTCTACCACTTTTCCAAGGGGCATTAAAACCGTCTTGTTAAGCTTCTGCGACCTCCACCACTTTACCAAGGGGCATTAAAACTGTCTTGTTAAGCTACTGTGACCTCCACGTCTCTTCCGAGGGGCATTAAAACCGTCTTGTTAAGCTACTTTGACCTCCACATTTCTTCCGAGGGGCATTAAAACCGTCTTGTTAAGCTACTGTGACCTCCACGTCTCTTCCGAGGGGCATTAAAAACGTCTTGTTAAGCTACTGTGACCTCCACGTCTCTTCCAAGGGGCATTAAAACCATCTTGTTAGACTACTGTGACCTCCACGTCTCTTCTGAGGGGCATTAAAACCATCTTGTTAAGCTACTGTGTCCTCCACGTCTCTTCCGAGGGGCATTAAAACCGTCTTGTTAAGCTACTGTGACCTCGATGTCTCTTCTGAGGGGCATTAAAACCGTCTTGTTAAGCTACTGTGACCTCCACCACTTTTCCAAGGGGCATTAAAACCGTCTTGTTAAGCTTCTGCGACCTCCACCACTTTACCAAGGGGCATTAAAACAGTCTTGTTAAGCTACTGTGACCTCCAAGTCTCTTCCGAGGGGCAGTAAAACCGTTTTGCTAAGCTACTGTGACCTCCACGTCTCTTCCGAGGGGCATTAAAACCGTCTTGTTAAGCTACTGTGACCTCCACGTCTATTTTGAGGGGCATTAAAGCCGTCTTGTTAAGCTACTGTGACCTCCACGTCTCTTCCGAGGGGCATTAAAACCGTCTTGTTAAGCTACTGTGACCTCCACGTCTCTTTCAAGGGGCATTAAAACCATTTTGTTAAACTACTGTGACCTCCACGTCTCTTCTGAGGGGCAATAAAACCATCTTGTTAAGCTACTGTGACCTCCACCACTTTTCCAAGGGGCATTAAAACCATCTTGTTAAGCTACTGTGACCGACACGTCTCTTCCGAGGGGCATTAAAACCGTCTTGTTAAGCTACTGTGACCTCCACGTCTCTTTCGAGGGGCATTAAAACCGTCTGGTTAAGCTACTGTGACCACCACTTTTCCAAGGGGCATTAAAACCATCTTGTTGAGCTACTGGGACCTCCACGTCTCTTCCGATGGGCATTCAAACCATCTTGATAAGCTACTGTGACCTCCACGTCTCTTCCGAGGGGCATTAAAACCGTCTTGTTAAGCTACTGTGACCTACACGTCTCTTCCGAGGGGCATTAAAATCGTCTTGTTAAGCTACTGTGACCTCCACGTCTCTTCCGAGGGGCATTAAAACCGTCTTTTTAAGCTACTGTGACCTCCACGTCTCTTCCGAGGGGCATTAAAACCATCTTGTTAAGCTACTGTGTCCTCCACGTCTCTTTCGAGGGGAATTAAAACCGTCTTGTTAAGCTACTGTGACCTCCACCACTTTTCCAAGGGGCATTAAAACCATCTTGTTAAGCTACTGTGACCTCCACGTCTCTTTCGACGGGCATTAAAACAGTCTTGTTAAGCTACTGTGACCTCTACCACTTTTCCAAGGGGCATTAAAACCGTCTTGTTAAGCTTCTGCGACCTCCACCACTTTACCAAGGGGCATTAAAACTGTCTTGTTAAGCTACTGTGACCTCCACATCTCTTCCGAGGGGCATTAAAACCGTCTTGTTAAGCTACTTTGACCTCCATATTTCTTCCGAGGGGCATTAAAACCGTCTTGTTAAGCTACCTTGACCTCCACGTCTCTTCCGAGGGGCATTAAAAACATCTTGTTAAGCTACTGTGACCTCCACGTCTCTTCCAAGGGGCATTAAAACCATCTTGTTAGACTACTGTGACCTCCACGTCTCTTCTGAGGGGCATTAAAACCATTTTGTTAAGCTACTGTGTCCTCCACGTCTCTTCCGAGGGGCATTAAAACCGTCTTGTTAAGCTACTGTGACCTCCATGTCTCTTCTGAGGGGCATTAAAACCGTCTTGTTAAGCTACTGTGACCTCCACCACTTTTCCAAGGGGCATTAAAACCGTCTTGTTAAGCTTCTGCGACCTCCACCACTTTACCAAGGGGCATTAAAACAGTCTTGTTAAGCTACTGTGACCTCCAAGTCTCTTCCGAGGGGCAGTAAAACCGTTTTGCTAAGCTACTGTGACCTCCACGTCTCTTCCGAGGGGCATTAAAACCGTCTTGTTAAGCTACTGTGACCTCCACGTCTATTTTGAGGGGCATTACAGCCGTGTTGTTAAGCTACTGTGACCTACACGTCTCTTCCGAGGGGCATTAAAACCGTCTTGTTAAGCTACTGTGACCTCCACGTCTCTTCCAAGGGACATTAAAACCATTTTGTTAAACTACTGTGACCTCCACGTCTCTTCTGAGGGGCATTAAAACCATCTTGTTAAGCTACTGTGACCTCCACCACTTTTCCAAGGGGCATTAAAACCATCTTGTTAAGCTACTGTGACCTCCACGTCTCTTTCGAGGGGCATTAAAACCGTCTGGTTAAGCTACTGTGACCACCACTTTTCCAAGGGGCATTAAAACCATCTTGTTGAGATACTGGGACCTCCACGTCTCTTCCGATGGGCATTCAAACCATCTTGATAAGCTACTGTGACCTCCAAGTCTCTTCCGAGGGGCATTAAAACCGTCTTGTTAAGCTACTGTGACCTCCACGTCTCTTCCGAGGGGCATTAAAATCGTCTTGTTAAGCTACTGTGACCTCCACGTCTCTTCCGAGGGGCATTAAAACCGTCTTTTTAAGCTACTGTGACCTCCACGTCTCTTCCGAGGGGCATTAAAACCATCTTGTTAAGCTACTGTGTCCTCCACGTCTCTTTCGAGGGGAATTAAAACCGTCTTGTTAAGCTACTGTGACCTCCACCACTTTTCCAAGGGGCATTAAAACCATCTTGTTAAGCTACTGTGACCTCCACGTCTCTTTCGACGGGCATTAAAACAGTCTTGTTAAGCTACTGTGACCTCTACCACTTTTCCAAGGGGCATTAAAACCGTCTTGTTAAGCTTCTGCGACCTCCACCACTTTACCAAGGGGCATTAAAACTGTCTTGTTAAGCTACTGTGACCTCCACGTCTCTTCCGAGGGGCATTAAAACCGTCTTGTTAAGCTACTGTGACCTCCACGTCTCTTCCGAGGGGCATTAAAATCGTCTTGTTAAGCTACTGTGACCTCCACGTCTCTTCCGAGGGGCATTAAAACCATCTTGTTAAGCTACTGTGTCCTCCACGTCTCTTTCGAGGGGAATTAAAACCGTCTTGTTAAGCTACTGTGACCTCCACCACTTTTCCAAGGGGCATTAAAACCATCTTGTTAAGCTACTGTGACCTCCACGTCTCTTTCGACGGGCATTAAAACAGTCTTATTAAGCTACTGTGACCTCTACCACTTTTCCAAGGGGCATTAAAACCGTCTTGTTAAGCTTCTGCGACCTCCACCACTTTACCAAGGGGCATTAAAACTGTCTTGTTAAGCTACTGTGACCTCCACGTCTCTTCCGAGGGGCATTAAAACCGTCTTGTTAAGCTACTTTGACCTCCACATTTCTTCCGAGGGGCATTAAAACCGTCTTGTTAAGCTACTGTGACCTCCACGTCTCTTCCGAGGGGCATTAAAAACGTCTTGTTAAGCTAC
Source organism: Phyllobates terribilis (assembly GCF_046119375.1). Taxonomy (NCBI): domain Eukaryota; kingdom Metazoa; phylum Chordata; class Amphibia; order Anura; family Dendrobatidae; genus Phyllobates; species Phyllobates terribilis. The sequence goes on along the minus strand of NW_027362761.1, from coordinate 774,285,381 downwards.
TGTGACCTCCACGTCTCTTCCAAGGGGCATTAAAACCATCTTGTTAGACTACTGTGACCTCCACGTCTCTTCTGAGGGGCATTAAAACCATCTTGTTAAGCTACTGTGTCCTCCACGTCTCTTCCGAGGGGCATTAAAACCGTCTTGTTAAGCTACTGTGACCTCCATGTCTCTTCTGAGGGGCATTAAAACAGTCTTGTTAAGCTACTGTGACCTCCACCACTTTTCCAAGGGGCATTAAAACAGTCTTGTTAAGCTACTGTGACCTCCAAGTCTCTTCCGAGGGGCAGTAAAACCGTTTTGCTAAGCTACTGTGACCTCCACGTCTCTTCCGAGGGGTTTTAAAACCGTCTTGTTAAGCTACTGTGACCTCCACGTCTATTTTGAGGGGCATTAAAGCCGTCTTGTTAAGCTACTGTGACCTCCACGTCTCTTCCGAGGGGCATTAAAACCGTCTTGTTAAGCTACTGTGACCTCCACGTCTCTTCCAAGGGGCATTAAAACCATTTTGTTAAACTACTGTGACCTCCACGTCTCTTCTGAGGGGCATTAAAACCATCTTGTTAAGCTACTGTGACCTCCACCACTTTTCCAAGGGGCATTAAAACCATCTTGTTAAGCTACTGTGACCGACACGTCTCTTCCGAGGGGCATTAAAACCGTCTTGTTAAGCTACTGTGACCTCCACGTCTCTTTCGAGGGGCATTAAAACCGTCTGGTTAAGCTACTGTGACCACCACTTTTCCAAGGGGCATTAAAACCATCTTGTTGAGCTACTGGGACCTCCACGTCTCTTCCGATGGGCATTCAAACCATCTTGATAAGCTACTGTGACCTCCACGTCTCTTCCGAGGGGCATTAAAACCGTCTTGTTAAGATACTGTGACCTCCACGTCTCTTCCGAGGGGCATTAAAATCGTCTTGTTAAGCTACTGTGACCTCCACGTCTCTTCCGAGGGGCATTAAAACCGTCTTGTTAAGCTACTGTGACCTCCACGTCTCTTCCAAGGGACATTAAAACCATTTTGTTAAACTACTGTGACCTCCACGTCTCTTCTGAGGGGCATTAAAACCATCTTGTTAAGCTACTGTGACCTCCACCACTTTTCCAAGGGGCATTAAAACCATCTTGTTAAGCTACTGTGACCTCCACGTCTCTTTCGAGGGGCATTAAAACCGTCTGGTTAAGCTACTGTGACCACCACTTTTCCAAGGGGCATTAAAACCGTCTTGTTAAGCTTCTGCGACCTCCACCACTTTACCAAGGGGCATTAAAACTGTCTTGTTAAGCTACTGTGACCTCCACGTCTCTTCCGAGGGGCATTAAAACCGTCTTGTTAAGCTACTTTGACCTCCACATTTCTTCCGAGGGGCATTAAAACCGTCTTGTTAAGCTACTGTGACCTCCACGTCTCTTCCGAGGGGCATTAAAAACGTCTTGTTAAGCTACTGTGACCTCCACGTCTCTTCCAAGGGGCATTAAAACCATCTTGTTAGACTACTGTGACCTCCACGTCTCTTCTGAGGGGCATTAAAACCATCTTGTTAAGCTACTGTGTCCTCCACGTCTCTTCCGAGGGGCATTAAAACCGTCTTGTTAAGCTACTGTGACCTCGATGTCTCTTCTGAGGGGCATTAAAACCGTCTTGTTAAGCTACTGTGACCTCCACCACTTTTCCAAGGGGCATTAAAACCGTCTTGTTAAGCTTCTGCGACCTCCACCACTTTACCAAGGGGCATTAAAACAGTCTTGTTAAGCTACTGTGACCTCCAAGTCTCTTCCGAGGGGCAGTAAAACCGTTTTGCTAAGCTACTGTGACCTACACGTCTCTTCCGAGGGGCATTAAAACCATCTTGTTAAGCTACTGTGACCTCCACGTCTATTTTGAGGGGCATTAAAGCCGTCTTGTTAAGCTACTGTGACCTCCACGTCTCTTCCGAGGGGCATTAAAACCGTCTTGTTAAGCTACTGTGACCTCCACGTCTCTTTCAAGGGGCATTAAAACCATTTTGTTAAACTACTGTGACCTCCACGTCTCTTCTGAGGGGCAATAAAACCATCTTGTTAAGCTACTGTGACCTCCACCACTTTTCCAAGGGGCATTAAAACCATCTTGTTAAGCTACTGTGACCGACACGTCTCTTCCGAGGGGCATTAAAACCGTCTTGTTAAGCTACTGTGACCTCCACGTCTCTTTCGAGGGGAATTAAAACCGTCTGGTTAAGCTACTGTGACCACCACTTTTCCAAGGGGCATTAAAACCATCTTGTTGAGCTACTGGGACCTCCACGTCTCTTCCGATGGGCATTCAAACCATCTTGATAAGCTACTGTGACCTCCACGTCTCTTCCGAGGGGCATTAAAACCGTCTTGTTAAGCTACTGTGACCTACACGTCTCTTCCGAGGGGCATTAAAATCGTCTTGTTAAGCTACTGTGACCTCCACGTCTCTTCCGAGGGGCATTAAAACCGTCTTTTTAAGCTACTGTGACCTCCACGTCTCTTCCGAGGGGCATTAAAACCATCTTGTTAAGCTACTGTGTCCTCCACGTCTCTTTCGAGGGGAATTAAAACCGTCTTGTTAAGCTACTGTGACCTCCACCACTTTTCCAAGGGGCATTAAAACCATCTTGTTAAGCTACTGTGACCTCCACGTCTCTTTCGACGGGCATTAAAACAGTCTTGTTAAGCTACTGTGACCTCTACCACTTTTCCAAGGGGCATTAAAACCGTCTTGTTAAGCTTCTGCGACCTCCACCACTTTACCAAGGGGCATTAAAACTGTCTTGTTAAGCTACTGTGACCTCCACATCTCTTCCGAGGGGCATTAAAACCATCTTGTTAAGCTACTTTGACCTCCATATTTCTTCCGAGGGGCATTAAAACCGTCTTGTTAAGCTACCTTGACCTCCACGTCTCTTCCGAGGGGCATTAAAAACATCTTGTTAAGCTACTGTGACCTCCACGTCTCTTCCAAGGGGCATTAAAACCATCTTGTTAGACTACTGTGACCTCCACGTCTCTTCTGAGGGGCATTAAAACCATCTTGTTAAGCTACTGTGTCCTCCACGTCTCTTCCGAGGGGCATTAAAACCGTCTTGTTAAGCTACTGTGACCTCCATGTCTCTTCTGAGGGGCATTAAAACCGTCTTGTTAAGCTACTGTGACCTCCACCACTTTTCCAAGGGGCATTAAAACCGTCTTGTTAAGCTTCTGCGACCTCCACCACTTTACCAAGGGGCATTAAAACAGTCTTGTTAAGCTACTGTGACCTCCAAGTCTCTTCCGAGGGGCAGTAAAACCGTTTTGCTAAGCTACTGTGACCTCCACGTCTCTTCCGAGGGGCATTAAAACCGTCTTGTTAAGCTACTGTGACCTCCACGTCTATTTTGAGGGGCATTACAGCCGTGTTGTTAAGCTACTGTGACCTACACGTCTCTTCCGAGGGGCATTAAAACCGTCTTGTTAAGCTACTGTGACCTCCACGTCTCTTCCAAGGGACATTAAAACCATTTTGTTAAACTACTGTGACCTCCACGTCTCTTCTGAGGGGCATTAAAACCATCTTGTTAAGCTACTGTGACCTCCACCACTTTTCCAAGGGGCATTAAAACCATCTTGTTAAGCTACTGTGACCTCCACGTCTCTTTCGAGGGGCATTAAAACCGTCTGGTTAAGCTACTGTGACCACCACTTTTCCAAGGGGCATTAAAACCATCTTGTTGAGATACTGGGACCTCCACGTCTCTTCCGATGGGCATTCAAACCATCTTGATAAGCTACTGTGACCTCCACGTCTCTTCCGAGGGGCATTAAAACCGTCTTGTTAAGCTACTGTGACCTCCATGTCTCTTCCGAGGGGCATTAAAATCGTCTTGTTAAGCTACTGTGACCTCCACGTCTCTTCCGAGGGGCATTAAAACCGTCTTTTTAAGCTACTGTGACCTCCACGTCTCTTCCGAGGGGCATTAAAACCATCTTGTTAAGCTACTGTGTCCTCCACGTCTCTTTCGAGGGGAATTAAAACCGTCTTGTTAAGCTACTGTGACCTCCACCACTTTTCCAAGGGGCATTAAAACCATCTTGTTAAGCTACTGTGACCTCCACGTCTCTTTCGACGGGCATTAAAACAGTCTTATTAAGCTACTGTGACCTCTATCACTTTTCCAAGGGGCATTAAAACCGTCTTGTTAAGCTTCTGCGACCTCCACCACTTTTCCAAGGGGCATTAAAACCATCTTGTTAAGCTACTGTGACCTCCACTTCTCTTCCGAGGGGCATTAAAGCCGTCTTGTTAAGCTACTGTGACCTCCACGTCTCTTCCGAGGGGCATTAAAACCATCTTGTTAAGCTACTGTGACCGCCACGTCTCTTCCGAGGGGCATTAAAACCGTCTTGTTAAGCTACTGTCACCTCCACGTCTCTTTCGAGGGGCATTAAAACCGTCTTGTTAAGCTACTGTGACCACCACTTTTCCAAGGGGCATTAAAACCGTCTTGTTAAGCTACTGTGACCTCCACGTCTCTTCCGAGGGGCACTAAAACCGTCCTGTTAAGCTACTGTGACCTCCACGTCTCTTTCGAGGGGAATTAAAACCGTCTTGTTAAGCTACTGTGACCTACACCACTTTTCCAAGGAGCATTAAAATAGTCTTGTTAAGCTACTGTGACCTCCACGTCTCTTCCCAGGGGCATTAAAACCGTCTTGTTAAGCTACTGTGACCTTCACGTCTCTTCCGAGGGGCATTAAAACCATCTTGTTAAGCTACTGTGACCGCCACGTCTCTTCCGAGGGGCATTAAAACCGTCTTGTTAAGCTACTGTGACCTCCACGTCTCTTTCGAGGTGCATTAAAACCGTCTTATTAAGCTACTGTGACCACCACTTTTCCAAGGGGCATTAAAACCGTCTTGTTAAGCTACTGGGACCTCCAAGTTTCTTCCGAGGGGCATTAAAACTGTCTTGTTAAGCTACTGTGACCTCCATCACTTTCCGAGGGGCATTAAAACCGTCTTGTTAAGCTTCTGCGACCTCCACCTCTTTACCAAGGGGCATTAAGACTGTCTTTTTAAGCTACTGTGACCTACACGTCTCTTCCGAGGGGCATTAAAACCGTTTTGTTAATCTACTGTGACCTCCACGTCTCTTCGGAGGGGTATTAAAACCGTCTTTTTAAGCTACTTTGACCTCCACGTCTCTTCCGAGGGGCATTAAAACCATCTTGTTAAGCTACTGTGACCTCCATGTCTCTTTCGAGGGGCATTAAAACCATCTTGTTAAGCTACTGTGACCTCCACGTCTCTTCCAAGGGGCATTAAAACCGTCTTGTTGAGCTACTGGGACCTCCACGTCTCTTCCGAGGGGCATTAAAACCGTCTTGTTAAGCTACTGTGACCTCTACGTCTCTTCTAAGGGGCATTAAAACCGTCTTGTTAAGCTACTGTGACCTCCACCACATTTCCAAGGGGCATTAAAACCGTCTTGTTAAGCTTCTGCGACCTCCACCACTTTACCAAGGGGCAAGAAAACCGTCTTGTTAAGCTACTGTGACCTCCGCGTCTCTTCCGAGGGGCATTAAAACCGTTTTGCTAAGCTACTGTGACCTCCACGTCTCTTCCGAGGGGCATTAAAATCGTCTTGTTAAGCTACTATGACCTCCACGTCTCTTCCGAGGGGCATTAAAACCGTCTTGTTAAGCTACTGTGACCTCCACGTCTCTTCCGAGGGGCATTAAAACCGTCTTGTTAAGCTACTGTGACCTCCACGTCTCTTCTGAGGGGCATTAAAACCGTCTTTTTAAGCTACTTTGACCTCCACCACTTTTCCAAGGGGCATTAAAACCGTCTTGTTAAGCTTCTGCGACCTCCACCACTTTACCAAGGGGCATTAAAACCGTCTTGTTAAGCTACTGTGACCTCCACGTCTCTTCCGAGGGGCATTAAAACCGTCTTGTTAAGCTACTGTGACCTCCACGTCTCTTCCGAGGGGCATTAAAACCGTCTTGTTAAGCTACTGTGACCTCCACGTCTCTTCCGAGGGGCATTAAAACCGTCTTGTTAAGCTACTGTGAACTCCACGTCTATTTTGACTGGCATCAAAGCCGTCTTGTTAAGCTACTGTGACCTCCACGTCTCTTCCGAGGGGCATTAAAACCGTCTTGTTAAGCTACTGTGTCCTCCACATCTCTTTCGACGGGCATTAAAACAGTCTTTTTAAGCTACTGTGACCTCTACCACTTTTCCAAGGGGCATTAAAACCGTCTTGTTAAGCTTCTGCGACCTCCATCACTTTACCAAGGGGCATTAAAACTGTCTTGTTAAGCTACTGTGACCTCCACGTCTCTTCCGAGGGGCATTAAAACCGTCTTGTTAAGCTACTTTGACCTCCACATTTCTTCCGAGGGGCATTAAAACCGTCTTGTTAAGCTACTGTGACCTCCACGTCTCTTCCGAGGGGCATTAAAAACGTCTTGTTAAGCTACTGTGACCTCCACGTCTCTTCCAAGGGGCATTAAAACCATCTTGTTAGACTACTGTGACCTCCACGTCTCTTCTGAGGGGCATTAAAACCATCTTGTTAAGCTACTGTGTCCTCCACGTCTCTTCCGAGGGGAATTAAAACCGTCTTGTTAAGCTACTGTGACCTCCATGTCTCTTCTGAGGGGCATTAAAACCGTCTTGTTAAGCTACTGTGACCTCCACCACTTTTCCAAGGGGCATTAAAACCGTCTTGTTAAGCTTCTGCGACCTCCACCACTTTACCAAGGGGCATTAAAACAGTCTTGTTAAGCTACTGTGACCTCCAAGTCTCTTCCGAGGGGCAGTAAAACCGTTTTGTTAAGCTACTGTGACCTCCACGTCTCTTCCGAGGGGCATTAAATCCGTCTTGTTAAGCTACTGTGACCTCCACGTCTATTTTGAGGGGCATTAAAGCCGTCTTGTTAAGCTACTGTGACCTCCACGTCTCTTCCGAGGGGCATTAAAACCGTCTTGTTAAGCTACTGTGACCTCCACGTCTCTTCCAAGGGGCATTAAAACCATCTTGTTAAGCTACTGTGACCTCCACCACTTTTCCAAGGTGCATTAAAACCATCTTGTTAAGCTACTGTGACCGACACGTCTCTTCCGAGGGGCATTAAAACCGTCTTGTTAAGCTACTGTGACCTCCACGTCTCTTTCGAGGGGCATTAAAACCGTCTGGTTAAGCTACTGTGACCACCACTTTTCCAAGGGGCATTAAAACCATCTTGTTGAGCTACTGGGACCTCCACGTCTCTTCGATGGGCATTCAAACCATCTTGATAAGCTACTGTGACCTCCACGTCTCTTCCGAGGGGCATTAAAACCGTCTTGTTAAGCTACTGTGACCTCCATGTCTCTTCCGAGGGGCATTAAAATCGTCTTGTTAAGCTACTGTGACCTCCACGTCTCTTCCGAGGGGCATTAAAACCGTCTTTTTAAGCTACTGTGACCTCCACGTCTCTTCCGAGGGGCATTAAAACCATCTTGTTAAGCTACTGTGTCCTCCACGTCTCTTTCGAGGGGAATTAAAACCGTCTTGTTAAGCTACTGTGACCTCCACCACTTTTCCAAGGGGCATTAAAACCATCTTGTTAAGCTACTGTGACCTCCACGTCTCTTTCGACGGGCATTAAAACAGTCTTGTTAAGCTACTGTGACCTCTACCACTTTTCCAAGGGGCATTAAAACCGTCTTGTTAAGCTTCTGCGACCTCCACCACTTTACCAAGGGGCATTAAAACTGTCTTGTTAAGCTACTGTGACCTCCACGTCTCTTCCGAGGGGCATTAAAACCGTCTTGTTAAGCTACTTTGACCTCCACATTTCTTCCGAGGGGCATTAAAACCGTCTTGTTAAGCTACTGTGACCTCCACGTCTCTTCCGAGGGGCATTAAAAACGTCTTGTTAAGCTACTGTGACCTCCACGTCTCTTCCAAGGGGCATTAAAACCATCTTGTTAGACTACTGTGACCTCCACGTCTCTTCTGAGGGGCATTAAAACCATCTTGTTAAGCTACTGTGTCCTCCACGTCTCTTCCGAGGGGCATTAAAACCGTCTTGTTAAGCTACTGTGACCTCGATGTCTCTTCTGAGGGGCATTAAAACCGTCTTGTTAAGCTACTGTGACCTCCACCACTTTTCCAAGGGGCATTAAAACCGTCTTGTTAAGCTTCTGCGACCTCCACCACTTTACCAAGGGGCATTAAAACAGTCTTGTTAAGCTACTGTGACCTCCAAGTCTCTTCCGAGGGGCAGTAAAACCGTTTTGCTAAGCTACTGTGACCTCCACGTCTCTTCCGAGGGGCATTAAAACCGTCTTGTTAAGCTACTGTGACCTCCACGTCTATTTTGAGGGGCATTAAAGCCGTCTTGTTAAGCTACTGTGACCTCCACGTCTCTTCCGAGGGGCATTAAAACCGTCTTGTTAAGCTACTGTGACCTCCACGTCTCTTTCAAGGGGCATTAAAACCATTTTGTTAAACTACTGTGACCTCCACGTCTCTTCTGAGGGGCAATAAAACCATCTTGTTAAGCTACTGTGACCTCCACCACTTTTCCAAGGGGCATTAAAACCATCTTGTTAAGCTACTGTGACCGACACGTCTCTTCCGAGGGGCATTAAAACCGTCTTGTTAAGCTACTGTGACCTCCACGTCTCTTTCGAGGGGCATTAAAACCGTCTGGTTAAGCTACTGTGACCACCACTTTTCCAAGGGGCATTAAAACCATCTTGTTGAGCTACTGGGACCTCCACGTCTCTTCCGATGGGCATTCAAACCATCTTGATAAGCTACTGTGACCTCCACGTCTCTTCCGAGGGGCATTAAAACCGTCTTGTTAAGCTACTGTGACCTACACGTCTCTTCCGAGGGGCATTAAAATCGTCTTGTTAAGCTACTGTGACCTCCACGTCTCTTCCGAGGGGCATTAAAACCGTCTTTTTAAGCTACTGTGACCTCCACGTCTCTTCCGAGGGGCATTAAAACCATCTTGTTAAGCTACTGTGTCCTCCACGTCTCTTTCGAGGGGAATTAAAACCGTCTTGTTAAGCTACTGTGACCTCCACCACTTTTCCAAGGGGCATTAAAACCATCTTGTTAAGCTACTGTGACCTCCACGTCTCTTTCGACGGGCATTAAAACAGTCTTGTTAAGCTACTGTGACCTCTACCACTTTTCCAAGGGGCATTAAAACCGTCTTGTTAAGCTTCTGCGACCTCCACCACTTTACCAAGGGGCATTAAAACTGTCTTGTTAAGCTACTGTGACCTCCACATCTCTTCCGAGGGGCATTAAAACCGTCTTGTTAAGCTACTTTGACCTCCATATTTCTTCCGAGGGGCATTAAAACCGTCTTGTTAAGCTACCTTGACCTCCACGTCTCTTCCGAGGGGCATTAAAAACATCTTGTTAAGCTACTGTGACCTCCACGTCTCTTCCAAGGGGCATTAAAACCATCTTGTTAGACTACTGTGACCTCCACGTCTCTTCTGAGGGGCATTAAAACCATTTTGTTAAGCTACTGTGTCCTCCACGTCTCTTCCGAGGGGCATTAAAACCGTCTTGTTAAGCTACTGTGACCTCCATGTCTCTTCTGAGGGGCATTAAAACCGTCTTGTTAAGCTACTGTGACCTCCACCACTTTTCCAAGGGGCATTAAAACCGTCTTGTTAAGCTTCTGCGACCTCCACCACTTTACCAAGGGGCATTAAAACAGTCTTGTTAAGCTACTGTGACCTCCAAGTCTCTTCCGAGGGGCAGTAAAACCGTTTTGCTAAGCTACTGTGACCTCCACGTCTCTTCCGAGGGGCATTAAAACCGTCTTGTTAAGCTACTGTGACCTCCACGTCTATTTTGAGGGGCATTACAGCCGTGTTGTTAAGCTACTGTGACCTACACGTCTCTTCCGAGGGGCATTAAAACCGTCTTGTTAAGCTACTGTGACCTCCACGTCTCTTCCAAGGGACATTAAAACCATTTTGTTAAACTACTGTGACCTCCACGTCTCTTCTGAGGGGCATTAAAACCATCTTGTTAAGCTACTGTGACCTCCACCACTTTTCCAAGGGGCATTAAAACCATCTTGTTAAGCTACTGTGACCTCCACGTCTCTTTCGAGGGGCATTAAAACCGTCTGGTTAAGCTACTGTGACCACCACTTTTCCAAGGGGCATTAAAACCATCTTGTTGAGATACTGGGACCTCCACGTCTCTTCCGATGGGCATTCAAACCATCTTGATAAGCTACTGTGACCTCCAAGTCTCTTCCGAGGGGCATTAAAACCGTCTTGTTAAGCTACTGTGACCTCCACGTCTCTTCCGAGGGGCATTAAAATCGTCTTGTTAAGCTACTGTGACCTCCACGTCTCTTCCGAGGGGCATTAAAACCGTCTTTTTAAGCTACTGTGACCTCCACGTCTCTTCCGAGGGGCATTAAAACCATCTTGTTAAGCTACTGTGTCCTCCACGTCTCTTTCGAGGGGAATTAAAACCGTCTTGTTAAGCTACTGTGACCTCCACCACTTTTCCAAGGGGCATTAAAACCATCTTGTTAAGCTACTGTGACCTCCACGTCTCTTTCGACGGGCATTAAAACAGTCTTGTTAAGCTACTGTGACCTCTACCACTTTTCCAAGGGGCATTAAAACCGTCTTGTTAAGCTTCTGCGACCTCCACCACTTTACCAAGGGGCATTAAAACTGTCTTGTTAAGCTACTGTGACCTCCACGTCTCTTCCGAGGGGCATTAAAACCGTCTTGTTAAGCTACTGTGACCTCCACGTCTCTTCCGAGGGGCATTAAAATCGTCTTGTTAAGCTACTGTGACCTCCACGTCTCTTCCGAGGGGCATTAAAACCATCTTGTTAAGCTACTGTGTCCTCCACGTCTCTTTCGAGGGGAATTAAAACCGTCTTGTTAAGCTACTGTGACCTCCACCACTTTTCCAAGGGGCATTAAAACCATCTTGTTAAGCTACTGTGACCTCCACGTCTCTTTCGACGGGCATTAAAACAGTCTTATTAAGCTACTGTGACCTCTACCACTTTTCCAAGGGGCATTAAAACCGTCTTGTTAAGCTTCTGCGACCTCCACCACTTTACCAAGGGGCATTAAAACTGTCTTGTTAAGCTACTGTGACCTCCACGTCTCTTCCGAGGGGCATTAAAACCGTCTTGTTAAGCTACTTTGACCTCCACATTTCTTCCGAGGGGCATTAAAACCGTCTTGTTAAGCTACTGTGACCTCCACGTCTCTTCCGAGGGGCATTAAAAACGTCTTGTTAAGCTACTGTGACCTCCACGTCTCTTCCAAGGGGCATTAAAACCATCTTGTTAGACTACTGTGACCTCCACGTCTCTTCTGAGGGGCATTAAAACCATCTTGTTAAGCTACTGTGTCCTCCACGTCTCTTCCGAGGGGCATTAAAACCGTCTTGTTAAGCTACTGTGACCTCCATGTCTCTTCTGAGGGGCATTAAAACAGTCTTGTTAAGCTACTGTGACCTCCACCACTTTTCCAAGGGGCATTAAAACAGTCTTGTTAAGCTACTGTGACCTCCAAGTCTCTTCCGAGGGGCAGTAAAACCGTTTTGCTAAGCTACTGTGACCTCCACGTCTCTTCCGAGGGGTTTTAAAACCGTCTTGTTAAGCTACTGTGACCTCCACGTCTATTTTGAGGGGCATTAAAGCCGTCTTGTTAAGCTACTGTGACCTCCACGTCTCTTCCGAGGGGCATTAAAACCGTCTTGTTAAGCTACTGTGACCTCCACGTCTCTTCCAAGGGGCATTAAAACCATTTTGTTAAACTACTGTGACCTCCACGTCTCTTCTGAGGGGCATTAAAACCATCTTGTTAAGCTACTGTGACCTCCACCACTTTTCCAAGGGGCATTAAAACCATCTTGTTAAGCTACTGTGACCGACACGTCTCTTCCGAGGGGCATTAAAACCGTCTTGTTAAGCTACTGTGACCTCCACGTCTCTTTCGAGGGGCATTAAAACCGTCTGGTTAAGCTACTGTGACCACCACTTTTCCAAGGGGCATTAAAACCATCTTGTTGAGCTACTGGGACCTCCACGTCTCTTCCGATGGGCATTCAAACCATCTTGATAAGCTACTGTGACCTCCACGTCTCTTCCGAGGGGCATTAAAACCGTCTTGTTAAGATACTGTGACCTCCACGTCTCTTCCGAGGGGCATTAAAATCGTCTTGTTAAGCTACTGTGACCTCCACGTCTCTTCCGAGGGGCATTAAAACCGTCTTTTTAAGCTACTGTGACCTCCACGTCTCTTCCGAGGGGCATTAAAACCATCTTGTTAAGCTACTGTGTCCTCCACGTCTCTTTCGAGGGGAATTAAAACCGTCTTGTTAAGCTACTGTGACCTCCACCACTTTTCCAAGGGGCATTAAAACCGTCTTGTTAAGCTACTGTGACCTCCACGTCTCTTCCGAGGGGCATTAAAACTGTCTTGTTAAGCTACTGTGACCTCCACGTCTCTTACGAGGGGAATTAAAACCGTGTTATTAAGCTACTGTGACCTCCACGACTTTTCCAAGGGGCATTAAAACCATCTTGTTAAGCTACTGTGACCTCCACGTCTCTTCCGAGGGGCATTAAAATCGTCTTGTTAAGCTACTGTGACCTCCACGTCTCTTCCGAGGGGCATTAAAACTGTCTTGTTAAGCTACTGTGTCCTCCACGTCTCTTTCGAGGGGAATTAAAACCGTCTTGTTAAGCTACTGTGACCTCCACCACTTTTCAAAGGGGCATTAAAACCATCTTGTTAAGCTACTGTGACCTCCACGTCTCTTCCGAGGGGCATTAAAACCATCCTGTTAAGCTACTGTGACCTCCACGTCTCTTTCGAGGGGAATTAAACCGTCTTGTCAAGCTACTGTGACCTCCACCACTTTTCCAAGGGGCATTAAAACCATCTTGTTAAGCTACTGTGACCTCCACGTCTCTTCCGAGGGGCATTAAAACCGTCTTGTTAAGCTACTGTGACCTCCACCACTTTTCCAAGGGGCATTAAAACCATCTTGTTAAGCTACTGTGACCTCCACGTCTCTTCCGAGGGGCATTAAAACTGTCTTGTTAAGCTACTGTGACCTCCACGTCTCTTACGAGGGGAATTAAAACCGTGTTATTAAGCTACTGTGACCTCCACGACTTTTCCAAGGGGCATTAAAACCATCTTGTTAAGCTACTGTGACCTCCACGTCTCTTCCGAGGGGCATTAAAATCGTCTTGTTAAGCTACTGTGACCTCCACGTCTCTTCCGAGGGGCATTAAAACTGTCTTGTTAAGCTACTGTGACCTCCACGTCTATTTTGAGGGGCATTAAAGCCGTCTTGTTAAGCTACTCTGACCTCCACGTCTCTTCCGAGGGGCATTAAAACCGTCTTGTTAAGCTACTGTGTCCTCCACATCTCTTTCGAGGGGCATTAAAACAGTCTTGTTAAGCTACTGTGACCTCTACCACTTTTCCAAGGGCATTAAAACCGTCTTGTTAAGCTTCTGCGACCTCCACCACTTTACCAAGGGTCATTAAAACCGTCTTGTTAAGCTACTGTGAGCTCCACATCTCTTCCGAGGGGCATTAAAACCGTCTTGTTAAGCTACTGTGACCTCCACATCTCTTCCGAGGGGCATTAAAAGCGTCTTGTTAAGCTACTGTGACCTCCACGTCTCTTCCAAGGGGCATTAAAACCGTCCTGTTAAGTTACTGTGACCTCCACGTCTCTTTCGAGGGGAATTAAAACTGTCTTGTTAAGCTACTGTGAACTCCACCACTTTTCCAAGGGGCATTAAAACCATCTTGTTAAGCTACTGTGACCTCCACGTCTCTTCCGAGGGGCATTAAAACCGTCTTGTTAAGCTACTGTGACCTCCACATCTCTTCCGAGGGGCATTAAAAACGTCTTGTTAAGCTACTGTGACTTCCACGTCTCTTCTTAGGGGCATTAAAACCGTCTTGTTAAGCTACTGTGACCTCCACGTCTCTTCCAAGGGGCATTAAAACCATCTTGTTAAACTACTGTGACCTCCATGTCTCTTCTGAGGGGCATTAAAACCATCTTGTTAAGCTACTGTGTCCTCCACGTCTCTTTCGAGGGGAGTTAAAACCGTCTTGTTAAGCTACTGTGACCTCCACCACTTTTCAAAGGGGCATTAAAACCATCTTGTTAAGCTACTGTGACCTCCACGTCTCTTCCGAGGGGCATTAAAACCGTCTTGTTAAGCTACTGTGACCTCCACGTCTCTTCCGAGGGGCATTAAAACCGTCCTGTTAAGCTACTGTGACCTCCACGTCTCTTTCGAGGGGAATTAAACCGTCTTGTCAAGCTACTGTGACCTCCACCACTTTTCCAAGGGGCATTAAAACCATCTTGTTAAGCTACTGTGACCTCCACGTCTCTTCCGAGGGGCATTAAATCCGTCTTGTTAAGCTACTGTGACCTCCACCACTTTTCCAAGGGGCATTAAAACCATCTTGTTAAGCTACTGTGACCTCCACGTCTCTTCCGAGGGGCATTAAAACCGTCTTGTTAAGCTACTGTGACCTCCACGTCTCTTCCGAGGGGCATTAAAACCGTCCTGTTAAGCTACTGTGACCTCCACGTCTCTTTCGTGGGGAATTAAAACCGTCTTGTTAAGCTACTGTGACCTCCACCACTTTTCCAAGTGGCATTAAAACCGTCTTGTTAAGCTACTGTGACCTCCACGTCTCTTCCCAGGGGCATTAAAATCGTCTTGTTAAGCTACTGTGACCTCCACGTCTCTTCCGAGGGGCATTAAAACCGTCTTGTTAAGCTACTGTGACCTCCACGTCTCTTCCGAGGGGCATTAAAATCGTCTTGTTAAGCTACTGTGACCTCCACGTCTCTTCCGAGGGGCATTAAATCCGTCTTGTTAAGCTACTGTGACCTCCACGTCTCTTCCGAGGGGCATTAAAACTGTCTTGTTAAGCTACTGTGACCTCCACGTCTATTTTGAGGGGCATTAAAGCCGTCTTGTTAAGCTACTGTGACCTCCACGTCTCTTCCGAGGGGCATTAAAACCGTTTTGTTAAGCTACTGTGTCCTCCACATCTCTTTCGAGGGTCATTAAAACAGTCTTGTTAAGCTACTGTGACCTCTACCACTTTTCCAAGGGCATTAAAACCGTCTTGTTAAGCTTCTGCGACCTCCACCACTTTACCAAGGGTCATTAAAACCGTCTTGTTAAGCTTCTGTGACCTCCACGTCTCTTCCGAGGGGCATTAAAACCGTCTTGTTAAGCTACTGTGAGCTCCACATCTCTTCCGAGGGGCATTAAAACCGTCTTGTTAAGCTACTGTGACCTCCACGTCTCTTCCGAGGGGCATTAAAACCGTCTTGTTAAGCTACTGTGACCTCCACCACTTTTCCAAGGGGCATTAAAACCATCTTGTTAAGCTACTGTGACCTCCACGTCTCTTCCGAGGGGCATTAAAACCGTCTTGTTAAGCTACTGTGACCTCCACGTCTCTTCCGAGGGGCATTAAAACCGTCCTGTTAAGCTACTGTGACCTCCACGTCTCTTTCGAGGGGAATTAAAACCGTCTTGTTAAGCTACTGTGACCTCCACCACTTTTCCAAGTGGCATTAAAACCATCTTGTTAAGCTACTGTGACCTCCACGTCTCTTCCCAGGGGCATTAAAATCGTCTTGTTAAGCTACTGTGACCTCCACGTCTCTTCCGAGGGGCATTAAAACCGTCTTGTTAAGCTACTGTGACCTCCACGTCTCTTCCGAGGGGCATTAAAACTGTCTTGTTAAGCTACTGTGACCTCCACCACTTTTCCAAGGGGCATTAAAACCATCTTGTTAAGCTACTTTGACCTCCACGTCTCTTCCGAGGGGCATTAAAACCGTCTTGTTAAGCTACTGTGACCTCCACGTCTCTTCCGAGGGGCATTAAAACCGTCCTGTTAAGCTACTGTGACCTCCACGTCTCTTTCGAGGGGAATTAAAACCATCTTGTTAAGCTACTGTGACCTCCACCACTTTTCCAAGGGGCATTAAAACCATCTTGTTAAGCTACTGTGACCTCCACGTCTCTTCCCAGGGCATTAAAATCGTCTTGTTAAGATACTGTGACCTCCACGTCTCTTCCGAGGGGCATTAAAACCGTCTTGTTAAGTTACTGTGACCTCCACGTCTCTTCCGAGTGGCATTAAAAACGTCTTGTTAAGCTACTGTGACCTCCACGTCTCTTCCGAGGGGCATTAAAACCGTCTTGTTAAGCTACTGTGACATCCACGTCTCTTCCGAGGGGCATTAAAACTGTCTTGTTAAGCTACTGTGACCTCCACGTCTATTTTGAGGGGCATTAAAGCCGTCTTGTTAAGCTACTGTGACCTCTACCACTTTTCCAAGGGCATTAAAACCGTCTTGTTAAGCTTCTGCGACCACCACCACTTTACCAAGGGTCATTAAAACCGTCTTGTTAAGCTACTGTGACCTCCACGTCTCTTCCGAGGGGCATTAAAACCGTCTTGTTAAGCTACTGTGAGCTCCACATCTCTTCCGAGGGGCATTAAAACCGTCTTGTTAAGCTACTGTGACCTCCACGTCTCTTCCGAGGGGCATTAAAAGCGTCTTGTTAAGCTACTGTGACCTCCATGTCTCTTCCAAGGGGCATTAAAACCGTCCTGTTAAGTTACTGTGACCTCCACATCTCTTTCGAGGGGAATTAAAACCGTCTTGTTAAGCTACTGTGACCTCCACCACTTTTCAAAGGGGCATTAAAACCATCTTGTTAAACTACTGTGACCTCCATGTCTCTTCTGAGGGGCATTAAAACCATCTTGTTAAGCTACTGTGTCCTCCACGTCTCTTTCGAGGGGAATTAAAACCGTATTGTTAAGCTACTGTGACCTCCACCACTTTTCAAAGGGGCATTAAAACCATGTTGTTAAGCTACTGTGACCTCCACGTCTCTTCCGAGGGGCATTAAAACCGTCTTGTTAAGCTACTGTGACCTCCACGTCTCTTCCGAGGGGCATTAAAACCGTCTTGTTAAGCTACTGTGACCTCCACCACTTTTCCAAGGGGCATTAAAACCATCTTGTTAAGCTACTGTGACCTCCACGTCTCTTCCGAGGGGCATTAAAACCGTCTTGTTAAGCTACTGGGACCTCCACGTCTCTTCCGAGGGGCATTAAAACCGTCCTGTTAAGCTACTGTGACCTCCACGTCTCTTTCGAGGGGAATTAAAACCGTCTTGTTAAGCTACTGTGACCTCCACCACTTTTCCAAGGGGCATTAAAACCATCTTGTTAAGCTACTTTGACCTCCACGTCTCTTCCGAGGGGCATTAAAACCGTCTTGTTAAGCTACTGTGACCTCCACGTCTCTTCCGAGGGGCATTAAAAGCGTCTTGTTAAGCTACTGTGACCTCCATGTCTCTTCCAAGGGGCATTAAAACCGTCCTGTTAAGTTACTGTGACCTCCACATCTCTTTCGAGGGGAATTAAAACTGTCTTGTTAAGCTACTGTGAACTCCACCACTTTTCCAAGGGGCATTAAAACCATCTTGTTAAGCTACTGTGACCTCCACGTCTCTTCCGAGGGGCATTAAAACCGTCTTGTTAAGCTACTGTGACCTCCACATCTCTTCCGAGGGGCATTAAAACCGTCTTGTTAAGCTACTGTGACTTCCACGTCTCTTCTTAGGGGCATTAAAACCGTCTTGTTAAGCTACTGTGACCTCCACATCTCTTCCAAGGGGCATTAAAACCATCTTGTTAAACTACTGTGACCTCCATGTCTCTTCTGAGGGGCATTAAAACCATCTTGTTAAGCTACTGTGTCCTCCACGTCTCTTTGGAGGGGAATTAAAACCGTATTGTTAAGCTACTGTGACCTCCACCACTTTTCAAAGGGGCATTAAAACCATCTTGTTAAGCTACTGTGACCTCCACGTCTCTTCCGAGGGGCATTAAAACCGTCTTGTTAAGCTACTGTGACCTCCACGTCTCTTTCGAGGGGCATTAAAACCGTCTTGTTAAGCTACTGTGACCTCCACCACTTTTCCAAGGGGCATTAAAACCATCTTGTTAAGCTACTGTGACCTCCACGTCTCTTCCGAGGGGCATTAAAACCGTCTTGTTAAGCTACTGTGACCTCCACCACTTTTCCAAGGGGCATTAAAACCATCTTGTTAAGCTACTTTGACCTCCACGTCTCTTCCGAGGGGCATTAAAACCGTCTTGTTAAGCTACTGTGACCTCCACGTCTCTTCCGAGGGGCATTAAAACCGTCCTGTTAAGCTACTGTGACCTCCACGTCTCTTTCGAGGGGAATTAAAACCGTCTTGTTAAGCTACTGTGACCTCCACCACTTTTCCAAGGGGCATTAAAACCATCTTGTTAAGCTACTGTGACCTCCACGTCTCTTCCCAGGGCATTAAAATCGTCTTGTTAAGATACTGTGACCTCCACGTCTCTTCCGAGGGGCATTAAAACCGTCTTGTTAAGTTACTGTGACCTCCACGTCTCTTCCGAGTGGCATTAAAATCGTCTTGTTAAGCTACTGTGACCTCCACGTCTCTTCCGAGGGGCATTAAAACCGTCTTGTTAAGCTACTGTGACATCCACGTCTCTTCCGAGGGGCATTAAAACTGTCTTGTTAAGCTACTGTGACCTCCACGTCTATTTTGAGGGGCATTAAAGCCGTCTTGTTAAGCTACTGTGACCACCACCACTTTACCAAGGGTCATTAAAACCGTCTTGTTAAGCTACTGTGACCTCCACGTCTCTTCCGAGGGGCATTAAAACCGTCTTGTTAAGCTACTGTGAGCTCCACATCTCTTCCGAGGGGCATTAAAACCGTCTTGTTAAGCTACTGTGACCTCCACGTCTCTTCCGAGGGGCATTAAAACCGTCTTGTTAAGCTACTGTGACCTCCACCACTTTTCCAAGGGGCATTAAAACCATCTTGTTAAGCTACTGTGACCTCCACGTCTCTTCCGAGGGGCATTAAAACCGTCTTGTTAAACTACTGTGACCTCCACCACTTTTCCAAGGGGCATTAAAACCATCTTGTTAAGCTACTTTGACCTCCACGTCTCTTCCGAGGGGCATTAAAACCGTCTTGTTAAGCTACTGTGACCTCCACGTCTCTTCCGAGGGGCATTAAAAGCGTCTTGTTAAGCTACTGTGACCTCCATGTCTCTTCCAAGGGGCATTAAAACCGTCCTGTTAAATTACTGTGACCTCCACATCTCTTTCGAGGGAAATTAAAACTGTCTTGTTAAGCTACTGTGAACTCCACCACTTTTCCAAGGGGCATTAAAACCATCTTGTTAAGCTACTGTGACCTCCACGTCTCTTCCGAGGGGCATTAAAACCGTCTTGTTAAGCTACTGTGACCTCCACATCTCTTCCGAGGGGCATTAAAACCGTCTTGTTAAGCTACTGTGACTTCCACGTCTCTTCTTAGGGGCATTAAAACCGTCTTGTTAAGCTACTGTGACCTCCACATCTCTTCCAAGGGGCATTAAAACCATCTTGTTAAACTACTGTGACCTCCATGTCTCTTCTGAGGGGCATTAAAACCATCTTGTTAAGCTACTGTGTCCTCCACGTCTCTTTCGAGGGGAATTAAAACCGTATTGTTAAGCTACTGTGACCTCCACCACTTTTCAAAGGGGCATTAAAACCATCTTGTTAAGCTACTGTGACCTCCACGTCTCTTCCGAGGGGCATTAAAACCGTCTTGTTAAGCTACTGTGACCTCCACGTCTCTTCCGAGGGGCATTAAAACCGTCTTGTTAAGCTACTGTGACCTCCACCACTTTTCCAAGGGGCATTAAAACCATCTTGTTAAGCTACTGTGACCTCCACGTCTCTTCCGAGGGGCATTAAAACCGTCTTGTTAAGCTACTGGGACCTCCACGTCTCTTCCGAGGGGCATTAAAACCGTTTTATTAAGCTACTGTGACCTCCACGTCTCTTCCGAGGGGCGTTAAAATCGTCTTGTTAAGCTACTGTGACCTCCACGTCTCTTCCGAGGGGCATTAAAACCGTCTTGTTAAGCTACTGTGACTTCCACGTCTCTTCTTAGGGGCATTAAAACCGTCTTGTTAAGCTACTGTGACCTCCACGTCTCTTCCAAGGGGCATTAAAACCATCTTGTTTAACTACTGTGACCTACATGTCTCTTCTGAGGGGCATTAAAACCATCTTGTTAAGCTACTGTGTCCTCCACGTCTCTTTCGAGGGGAATTAAAACCATATTGTTAAGCTACTGTGACCTCCACCACTTTTCAAAGGGGCATTAAAACCATCTTGTTAAGCTTCTGTGACCTCCACGTCTCTTCCGAGGGGCATTAAAACCGTCTTGTTAAGCTACTGTGACCTCCACGTCTCTTCCGAGGGGCATTAAAACCGTCCTGTTAAGCTACTGTGACCTCTACGTCTCTTTCGAGGGGAATTAAACCATCTTGTTAAGCTACTGTGACCTCCACCACTTTTCCAAGGGGCATTAAAACCATCTTGTTAAGCTACTGTGACCTCCACGTCTCTTCCGAGGGGCATTAAAACCGTCTTGTTAAGCTACTGTGACCTCCACGTCTCTTCCGAGGGGAATTAAAACCATCTTGTTAAGCTACTGTGACCGCCACGTCTCTTCCGAGGGGCATTAAAACCGTCTTGTTAAGCTACTGTCACCTCCACGTCTCTTTCGAGGGGCATTAAAACCGTCTTGTTAAGCTACTGTGACCACCACTTTTCCAAGCGGCATTAAAACCGTCTTGTTAAGCTACTGTGACCTCCACGTCTCTTCCGAGGGGCACTAAAACCGTCCTGTTAAGCTACTGTGACCTCCACGTCTCTTTCGAGGGGAATTAAAACCGTCTTGTTAAGCTACTGTGACCTCCACCACTTTTCCAAGGAGCATTAAAATAGTCTTGTTAAGCTACTGTGACCTCCACGTCTCTTCCCAGGGGCATTAAAACCGTCTTGTTAAGCTACTGTGACCTTCACGTCTCTTCCGAGGGGTATTAAAACCATCTTGATAAGCTACTGTGACCGCCACGTCTCTTCCGAGGGGCATTAAAACCGTCTTGTTAAGCTACTGTGACCTCCACGTCTCTTTCGAGGTGCATTAAAACCGTCTTGTTAAGCTACTGTGACCACCACTTTTCCAAGGGGCATTAAAACCGTCTTGTTAAGCTACTGGGACCTCCAAGTTTCTTCCGAGGGGCATTAAAACTGTCTTGTTAAGCTACTGTGACCTCCACCACTTTTCCGAGGGGCATTAAAACCGTCTTGTTAAGCTTCTGCGACCTCCACCTCTTTACCAAGGGGCATTAAGACTGTCTTTTTAAGCTACTGTGACCTCCACGTCTCTTCCGAGGGGCATTAAAACCGTTTTGTTAATCTACTGTGACCTCCACGTCTCTTCGGAGGGGTATTAAAACCGACTTGTTAAGCTACTTTGACCTCCACGTCTCTTCCGAGGGGCATTAAAACCGTCTTGTTAAGCTACTGTGACCTCCATGTCTCTTTTGAGGGGCATTAAAACCATCTTGTTAAGCTACTGTGACCTCCACGTCTCTTCCGAGGGGCATTAAAAGCATCTTGTTAAGCTACTGTGACCTCCATGTCTCTTCCAAGGGGCACTAAAACCGTCCTGTTAAGTTACTGTGACCTCCACGTCTCTTTCGAGGGGAATTAAAACTGTCTTGTTAAGCTACTGTGACCTCCATGTCTCTTCCAAGGGGCACTAAAACCGTCCTGTTTAGCTACTGTGACCTCCACGTCTCTTCCGAGGGGCATTAAAACCATCTTGTTAAGCTACTGTCACCTCCACGTCTCTTTCGAGGGGCATTAAAACCGTCTTGTTAAGCTACTGTGACCACCACTTTTCCAAGGGGCATTAAAACCGTCTTGTTAAGCTACTGTGACCTCCACGTCGCTTCCGAGGGGCACTAAAACCGTACTGTTAAGCTACTGTGACCTCCACGTCTCTTTCGAGGGGAATTAAAACCGTCTTGTTAAGCTACTGTGACCTCCACCACTTTTCCAAGGAGCATTAAAATCGTCTTGTTAAGCTACTGTGACCTCCACGTCTCTTCCGAGGGGCATTAAAACCGTCTTTTTAAGCTACTGTGACCTCCACGTCTCTTCCGAGGGGCATTAAAACTGTCTTGTTAAGCTACAGTGACCTCCACGTCTCTTCCGAGGGGACTTAAAACCGTCTTGTTAAGCTACTGTGACCTCCACGTCTCTTCCGAAGGGCATGAAAACCATCTTGTTAAGCTACTGTGACCTCCACGTCTCTTCCGAGGGGCATTAAAACCGTCTTGTTAATCTACTGTGTCCTCCACATCTCTTTCGAAGGGCATTAAAACAGTCTTGATAAGATACTGTGACCTCTACCACTTTTCCAACGGGCATGAAAACCGTCTTGTTAAGCTTCTGTGACCTCCACCACTTTACCAAGGGGCATTAAAACCGTCTTGTTAAGCTACTGTGACCTCCACGTCTCTTCCGAGGGGCATTAAAACCGTCTTGTTAAGCTACTTTGACCTCCACATCTCTTCCGAGGGGCATTAAAACCGTCTTGTTAAGCTACTGTGACCTCCACGTCTCTTCCGAGGGGTATTAAAACTGTCTTGTTAAGCTACTGTGACCTCCACGTCTCTTCCAAGGGGCATTGAAAGCATCTTGTTAAACTACTGTGAACTCCACGTCTCTTCTGAGGGGCATTAAAACCATCTTGTTAAGCTACTGTGTCCTCCACGTCTCTTTCGAGGGGAATTAAAACCGTCGTGTTAAGCTACTGTGACCTCCACCACTTTTCCAAGGGGCATTAAAACCATCTTGTTAAGCTACTGTGACCTCCTCGTCTCTTCCGAGGGGCATTAAAACCGTCTTGTTAAGCTACTGTGACCTCCACGTCTCTTCCGAGGGGCATTAAAACCGTCCTGTTAAGCTACTGTGACCTCCACGTCTCTTTCGAGGGGAATTAAACCGTCTTGTCAAGCTACTGTGACCTCCACCACTTTTCCAAGGGGCATTAAAACCATCTTGTTAAGCTACTGTGACCTCCACGTCTCTTCCGAGGGGCATTAAATCCGTCTTGTTAAGCTACTGTGACCTCCACCACTTTTCCAAGGGGCATTAAAACCATCTTGTTAAGCTACTGTGACCTCCACGTCTCTTCCGAGGGGCATTAAAACCGTCTTGTTAAGCTACTGTGACCTCCACGTCTCTTCCGAGGGGCATTAAAACCGTCCTGTTAAGCTACTGTGACCTCCACGTCTCTTTCGTGGGGAATTAAAACCGTCTTGTTAAGCTACTGTGACCTCCACCACTTTTCCAAGTGGCATTAAAACCGTCTTGTTAAGCTACTGTGACCTCCACGTCTCTTCCCAGGGGCATTAAAATCGTCTTGTTAAGCTACTGTGACCTCCACGTCTCTTCCGAGGGGCATTAAAACCGTCTTGTTAAGCTACTGTGACCTCCACGTCTCTTCCGAGGGGCATTAAAATCGTCTTGTTAAGCTACTGTGACCTCCACGTCTCTTCCGAGGGGCATTAAATCCGTCTTGTTAAGCTACTGTGACCTCCACGTCTCTTCCGAGGGGCATTAAAACTGTCTTGTTAAGCTACTGTGACCTTCACGTCTATTTTGAGGGGCATTAAAGCCGTCTTGTTAAGCTACTGTGACCTCCACGTCTCTTCCGAGGGGCATTAAAACCGTTTTGTTAAGCTACTGTGTCCTCCACATCTCTTTCGAGGGTCATTAAAACAGTCTTGTTAAGCTACTGTGACCTCTACCACTTTTCCAAGGGCATTAAAACCGTCTCGTTAAGCTTCTGCGACCTCCACCACTTTACCAAGGGTCATTAAAACCGTCTTGTTAAGCTTCTGTGACCTCCACGTCTCTTCCGAGGGGCATTAAAACCGTCTTGTTAAGCTACTGTGAGCTCCACATCTCTTCCGAGGGGCATTAAAACCGTCTTGTTAAGCTACTGTGACCTCCACGTCTCTTCCGAGGGGCATTAAAACCGTCTTGTTAAGCTACTGTGACCTCCACCACTTTTCCAAGGGGCATTAAAACCATCTTGTTAAGCTACTGTGACCTCCACGTCTCTTCCGAGGGGCATTAAAACCGTCTTGTTAAGCTACTGTGACCTCCACGTCTCTTCCGAGGGGCATTAAAACCGTCCTGTTAAGCTACTGTGACCTCCACGTCTCTTTCGAGGGGAATTAAAACCGTCTTGTTAAGCTACTGTGACCTCCACCACTTTTCCAAGTGGCATTAAAACCATCTTGTTAAGCTACTGTGACCTCCACGTCTCTTCCCAGGGGCATTAAAATCGTCTTGTTAAGCTACTGTGACCTCCACGTCTCTTCCGAGGGGCATTAAAACCGTCTTGTTAAGCTACTGTGACCTCCACGTCTCTTCCGAGGGGCATTAAAACTGTCTTGTTAAGCTACTGTGACCTCCACCACTTTTCCAAGGGGCATTAAAACCATCTTGTTAAGCTACTTTGACCTCCACGTCTCTTCCGAGGGGCATTAAAACCGTCTTGTTAAGCTACTGTGACCTCCACGTCTCTTCCGAGGGGCATTAAAACCGTCCTGTTAAGCTACTGTGACCTCCACGTCTCTTTCGAGGGGAATTAAAACCATCTTGTTAAGCTACTGTGACCTCCACCACTTTTCCAAGGGGCATTAAAACCATCTTGTTAAGCTACTGTGACCTCCACGTCTCTTCCCAGGGCATTAAAATCGTCTTGTTAAGATACTGTGACCTCCACGTCTCTTCCGAGGGGCATTAAAACCGTCTTGTTAAGTTACTGTGACCTCCACGTCTCTTCCGAGTGGCATTAAAAACGTCTTGTTAAGCTACTGTGACCTCCACGTCTCTTCCGAGGGGCATTAAAACCGTCTTGTTAAGCTACTGTGACATCCACGTCTCTTCCGAGGGGCATTAAAACTGTCTTGTTAAGCTACTGTGACCTCCACGTCTATTTTGAGGGGCATTAAAGCCGTCTTGTTAAGCTACTGTGACCTCTACCACTTTTCCAAGGGCATTAAAACCGTCTTGTTAAGCTTCTGCGACCACCACCACTTTACCAAGGGTCATTAAAACCGTCTTGTTAAGCTACTGTGACCTCCACGTCTCTTCCGAGGGGCATTAAAACCGTCTTGTTAAGCTACTGTGAGCTCCACATCTCTTCCGAGGGGCATTAAAACCGTCTTGTTAAGCTACTGTGACCTCCACGTCTCTTCCGAGGGGCATTAAAAGCGTCTTGTTAAGCTACTGTGACCTCCATGTCTCTTCCAAGGGGCATTAAAACCGTCCTGTTAAGTTACCGTGACCTCCACATCTCTTTCGAGGGGAATTAAAACCGTCTTGTTAAGCTACTGTGACCTCCACCACTTTTCAAAGGGGCATTAAAACCATCTTGTTAAACTACTGTGACCTCCATGTCTCTTCTGAGGGGCATTAAAACCATCTTGTTAAGCTACTGTGTCCTCCACGTCTCTTTCGAGGGGAATTAAAACCGTATTGTTAAGCTACTGTGACCTCCACCACTTTTCAAAGGGGCATTAAAACCATGTTGTTAAGCTACTGTGACCTCCACGTCTCTTCCGAGGGGCATTAAAACCGTCTTGTTAAGCTACTGTGACCTCCACGTCTCTTCCGAGGGGCATTAAAACCGTCTTGTTAAGCTACTGTGACCTCCACCACTTTTCCAAGGGGCATTAAAACCATCTTGTTAAGCTACTGTGACCTCCACGTCTCTTCCGAGGGGCATTAAAACCGTCTTGTTAAGCTACTGGGACCTCCACGTCTCTTCCGAGGGGCATTAAAACCGTCCTGTTAAGCTACTGTGACCTCCACGTCTCTTTCGAGGGGAATTAAAACCGTCTTGTTAAGCTACTGTGACCTCCACCACTTTTCCAAGGGGCATTAAAACCATCTTGTTAAGCTACTTTGACCTCCACGTCTCTTCCGAGGGGCATTAAAACCGTCTTGTTAAGCTACTGTGACCTCCACGTCTCTTCCGAGGGGCATTAAAAGCGTCTTGTTAAGCTACTGTGACCTCCATGTCTCTTCCAAGGGGCATTAAAACCGTCCTGTTAAGTTACTGTGACCTCCACATCTCTTTCGAGGGGAATTAAAACTGTCTTGTTAAGCTACTGTGAACTCCACCACTTTTCCAAGGGGCATTAAAACCATCTTGTTAAGCTACTGTGACCTCCACGTCTCTTCCGAGAGGCATTAAAACCGTCTTGTTAAGCTACTGTGACCTCCACATCTCTTCCGAGGGGCATTAAAACCGTCTTGTTAAGCTACTGTGACTTCCACGTCTCTTCTTAGGGGCATTAAAACCGTCTTGTTAAGCTACTGTGACCTCCACATCTCTTCCAAGGGGCATTAAAACCATCTTGTTAAACTACTGTGACCTCCATGTCTCTTCTGAGGGGCATTAAAACCATCTTGTTAAGCTACTGTGTCCTCCACGTCTCTTTGGAGGGGAATTAAAACCGTATTGTTAAGCTACTGTGACCTCCACCACTTTTCAAAGGGGCATTAAAACCATCTTGTTAAGCTACTGTGACCTCCACGTCTCTTCCGAGGGGCATTAAAACCGTCTTGTTAAGCTACTGTGACCTCCACGTCTCTTTCGAGGGGCATTAAAACCGTCTTGTTAAGCTACTGTGACCTCCACCACTTTTCCAAGGGGCATTAAAACCATCTTGTTAAGCTACTGTGACCTCCACGTCTCTTCCGAGGGGCATTAAAACCGTCTTGTTAAGCTACTGTGACCTCCACGTCTCTTCCGAGGGGCATTAAAACCGTCCTGTTAAGCTACTGTGACCTCCACGTCTCTTTCGAGGGGAATTAAAACCGTCTTGTTAAGCTACTGTGACCTCCACCACTTTTCCAAGGGGCATTAAAACCATCTTGTTAAGCTACTGTGACCTCCACGTCTCTTCCCAGGGCATTAAAATCGTCTTGTTAAGATACTGTGACCTCCACGTCTCTTCCGAGGGGCATTAAAACCGTCTTGTTAAGTTACTGTGACCTCCACGTCTCTTCCGAGTGGCATTAAAATCGTCTTGTTAAGCTACTGTGACCTCCACGTCTCTTCCGAGGGGCATTAAAACCGTCTTGTTAAGCTACTGTGACATCCACGTCTCTTCCGAGGGGCATTAAAACTGTCTTGTTAAGCTACTGTGACCTCCACGTCTATTTTGAGGGGCATTAAAGCCGTCTTGTTAAGCTACTGTGACCACCACCACTTTACCAAGGGTCATTAAAACCGTCTTGTTAAGCTACTGTGACCTCCACGTCTCTTCCGAGGGGCATTAAAACCGTCTTGTTAAGCTACTGTGAGCTCCACATCTCTTCCGAGGGGCATTAAAACCGTCTTGTTAAGCTACTGTGACCTCCACGTCTCTTCCGAGGGGCATTAAAACCGTCTTGTTAAGCTACTGTGACCTCCACCACTTTTCCAAGGGGCATTAAAACCATCTTGTTAAGCTACTGTGACCTCCACGTCTCTTCCGAGGGGCATTAAAACCGTCTTGTTAAACTACTGTGACCTCCACCACTTTTCCAAGGGGCATTAAAACCATCTTGTTAAGCTACTTTGACCTCCACGTCTCTTCCGAGGGGCATTAAAACCGTCTTGTTAAGCTACTGTGACCTCCACGTCTCTTCCGAGGGGCATTAAAAGCGTCTTGTTAAGCTACTGTGACCTCCATGTCTCTTCCAAGGGGCATTAAAACCGTCCTGTTAAATTACTGTGACCTCCACATCTCTTTCGAGGGAAATTAAAACTGTCTTGTTAAGCTACTGTGAACTCCACCACTTTTCCAAGGGGCATTAAAACCATCTTGTTAAGCTACTGTGACCTCCACGTCTCTTCCGAGGGGCATTAAAACCGTCTTGTTAAGCTACTGTGACCTCCACATCTCTTCCGAGGGGCATTAAAACCGTCTTGTTAAGCTACTGTGACTTCCACGTCTCTTCTTAGGGGCATTAAAACCGTCTTGTTAAGCTACTGTGACCTCCACATCTCTTCCAAGGGGCATTAAAACCATCTTGTTAAACTACTGTGACCTCCATGTCTCTTCTGAGGGGCATTAAAACCATCTTGTTAAGCTACTGTGTCCTCCACGTCTCTTTCGAGGGGAATTAAAACCGTATTGTTAAGCTACTGTGACCTCCACCACTTTTCAAAGGGGCATTAAAACCATCTTGTTAAGCTACTGTGACCTCCACGTCTCTTCCGAGGGGCATTAAAACCGTCTTGTTAAGCTACTGTGACCTCCACGTCTCTTCCGAGGGGCATTAAAACCGTCTTGTTAAGCTACTGTGACCTCCACCACTTTTCCAAGGGGCATTAAAACCATCTTGTTAAGCTACTGTGACCTCCACGTCTCTTCCGAGGGGCATTAAAACCGTCTTGTTAAGCTACTGGGACCTCCACGTCTCTTCCGAGGGGCATTAAAACCGTCCTGTTAAGCTACTGTGACCTCCACGTCTCTTTCGAAGGGAATTAAAACCGTCTTGTTAAGCTACTGTGACCTCCACCACTTTTCCAAGTGGCAGTAAAACCGTCTTGTTAAGCTACTGTGACCTACACGTCTATTTTGAGGGGCATTAAAGCCGTCTTCTTAAGCTACTGTGACCTCCACGTCTCTTCCGAGGGGCATTAAAACCGTCTTGTTAAGCTACTGTGACCTTCACGTCTCTTCTGAGGGGCATTAAAACCGTCTTGTTAAGCTACTGTGACCTCCACCACTTTTCCAAGGGGCATTAAAAGCATCTTGTTAAGCTTCTGCGACCTCCACCACTTTACCAAGGGGCGTTAAAACCGTCTTGTTAAGCTACTGTGACCTCCACGTCTCTTCCGAGGGGCATTAAAACCGTTTTATTAAGCTACTGTGACCTCCACGTCTCTTCCGAGGGGCGTTAAAATCGTCTTGTTAAGCTACTGTGACCTCCACGTCTCTTCCGAGGGGCATTAAAACCGTCTTGTTAAGCTACTGTGACCTCCACATCTCTTCCGAGGGGCATTAAAACCGTCTTGTTAAGCTACTGTGACTTCCACGTCTCTTCTTAGGGGCATTAAAACCGTCTTGTTAAGCTACTGTGACCTCCACGTCTCTTCCAAGGGGCATTAAAACCATCTTGTTTAACTACTGTGACCTACATGTCTCTTCTGAGGGGCATTAAAACCATCTTGTTAAGCTACTGTGTCCTCCACGTCTCTTTCGAGGGGAATTAAAACCATATTGTTAAGCTACTGTGACCTCCACCACTTTTCAAAGGGGCATTAAAACCATCTTGTTAAGCTTCTGTGACCTCCACGTCTCTTCCGAGGGGCATTAAAACCGTCTTGTTAAGCTACTGTGACCTCCACGTCTCTTCCGAGGGGCATTAAAACCGTCCTGTTAAGCTACTGTGACCTCTACGTCTCTTTCGAGGGGAATTAAACCATCTTGTTAAGCTACTGTGACCTCCACCACTTTTCCAAGGGGCATTAAAACCATCTTGTTAAGCTACTGTGACCTCCACGTCTCTTCCGAGGGGCATTAAAACCGTCTTGTTAAGCTACTGTGACCTCCACGTCTCTTCCGAGGGGAATTAAAACCATCTTGTTAAGCTACTGTGACCGCCACGTCTCTTCCGAGGGGCATTAAAACCGTCTTGTTAAGCTACTGTCACCTCCACGTCTCTTTCGAGGGGCATTAAAACCGTCTTGTTAAGCTACTGTGACCACCACTTTTCCAAGCGGCATTAAAACCGTCTTGTTAAGCTACTGTGACCTCCACGTCTCTTCCGAGGGGCACTAAAACCGTCCTGTTAAGCTACTGTGACCTCCACGTCTCTTTCGAGGGGAATTAAAACCGTCTTGTTAAGCTACTGTGACCTCCACCACTTTTCCAAGGAGCATTAAAATAGTCTTGTTAAGCTACTGTGACCTCCACGTCTCTTCCCAGGGGCATTAAAACCGTCTTGTTAAGCTACTGTGACCTTCACGTCTCTTCCGAGGGGTATTAAAACCATCTTGTTAAGCTACTGTGACCGCCACGTCTCTTCCGAGGGGCATTAAAACCGTCTTGTTAAGCTACTGTGACCTCCACGTCTCTTTCGAGGTGCATTAAAACCGTCTTGTTAAGCTACTGTGACCACCACTTTTCCAAGGGGCATTAAAACCGTCTTGTTAAGCTACTGGGACCTCCAAGTTTCTTCCGAGGGGCATTAAAACTGTCTTGTTAAGCTACTGTGACCTCCACCACTTTTCCGAGGGGCATTAAAACCGTCTTGTTAAGCTTCTGCGACCTCCACCTCTTTACCAAGGGGCATTAAGACTGTCTTTTTAAGCTACTGTGACCTCCACGTCTCTTCCGAGGGGCATTAAAACCGTTTTGTTAATCTACTGTGACCTCCACGTCTCTTCGGAGGGGTATTAAAACCGACTTGTTAAGCTACTTTGACCTCCACGTCTCTTCCGAGGGGCATTAAAACCGTCTTGTTAAGCTACTGTGACCTCCATGTCTCTTTTGAGGGGCATTAAAACCATCTTGTTAAGCTACTGTGACCTCCACGTCTCTTCCGAGGGGCATTAAAAGCATCTTGTTAAGCTACTGTGACCTCCATGTCTCTTCCAAGGGGCACTAAAACCGTCCTGTTAAGTTACTGTGACCTCCACGTCTCTTTCGAGGGGAATTAAAACTGTCTTGTTAAGCTACTGTGACCTCCATGTCTCTTCCAAGGGGCACTAAAACCGTCCTGTTTAGCTACTGTGACCTCCACGTCTCTTCCGAGGGGCATTAAAACCATCTTGTTAAGCTACTGTCACCTCCACGTCTCTTTCGAGGGGCATTAAAACCGTCTTGTTAAGCTACTGTGACCACCACTTTTCCAAGGGGCATTAAAACCGTCTTGTTAAGCTACTGTGACCTCCACGTCGCTTCCGAGGGGCACTAAAACCGTACTGTTAAGCTACTGTGACCTCCACATCTCTTTCGAGGGGAATTAAAACCGTCTTGTTAAGCTACTGTGACCTCCACCACTTTTCCAAGGAGCATTAAAATCGTCTTGTTAAGCTACTGTGACCTCCACGTCTCTTCCGAGGGGCATTAAAACCGTCTTTTTAAGCTACTGTGACCTCCACGTCTCTTCCGAGGGGCATTAAAACTGTCTTGTTAAGCTACAGTGACCTCCACGTCTCTTCCGAGGGGACTTAAAACCGTCTTGTTAAGCTACTGTGACCTCCACGTCTCTTCCGAAGGGCATGAAAACCATCTTGTTAAGCTACTGTGACCTCCACGTCTCTTCCGAGGGGCATTAAAACCGTCTTGTTAATCTACTGTGTCCTCCACATCTCTTTCGAAGGGCATTAAAACAGTCTTGATAAGATACTGTGACCTCTACCACTTTTCCAACGGGCATGAAAACCGTCTTGTTAAGCTTCTGTGACCTCCACCACTTTACCAAGGGGCATTAAAACCGTCTTGTTAAGCTACTGTGACCTCCACGTCTCTTCCGAGGGGCATTAAAACCGTCTTGTTAAGCTACTTTGACCTCCACATCTCTTCCGAGGGGCATTAAAACCGTCTTGTTAAGCTACTGTGACCTCCACGTCTCTTCCGAGGGGTATTAAAACTGTCTTGTTAAGCTACTGTGACCTCCACGTCTCTTCCAAGGGGCATTGAAAGCATCTTGTTAAACTACTGTGAACTCCACGTCTCTTCTGAGGGGCATTAAAACCATCTTGTTAAGCTACTGTGTCCTCCACGTATCTTTCGAGGGGAATTAAAACCGTCGTGTTAAGCTACTGTGACCTCCACCACTTTTCCAAGGGGCATTAAAACCATCTTGTTAAGCTACTGTGACCTCCTCGTCTCTTCCGAGGGGCATTAAAACCGTTTTGTTAAGCTAGTGTCCTCCACATCTCTTTCGAGGGGCATTAAAACAGTCTTGTTAAGCTACTGTGACCTCTACCACTTTTCCAAGGGGTATTAAAAGCGTCTTGTTAAGCTTCTGCGACCTCCACCACTTTACCAAGGGGCATTAAAACCATCTTGTTAAGCTACTGTGACCTCCACGTCTCTTCTGAGGGGCATTAAAACCGTCTTGTTAAGCTACTGTGACCTCCACATCTCTTCCGAGGGGCATTAAAACCGTCTTGTTAAGCTACTGTGACCTCCACGTCTCTTCCGAGGGGCATTAAAACCGTCTTGTTAAGCTACTGTGACCTCCACGTCTATTTTGAGGGGCATTAAAGCCGTCTTGTTAAGCTACTGTGACCTCCACGTCTCTTCCGAAGGGCATTAAAAACGTCTTGTTAAGCTACTGTGACCTCCACGTCTCTTCCAAGGGGCATTAAAACCATCTTGTTAGACTACTGTGACCTCCACGTCTCTTCTGAGGGGCATTAAAACCATCTTGTTAAGCTACTGTGTCCTCCACTTCTCTTCCGAGGTGCATTAAAACCGTCTTGTTAAGCTACTCTGACCTCCATGTCTCTTCTGAGCGGCATTAAAACCGTCTTGTTAAGCTACTGTGACCTCCACCACCTTTCCAAGGGGCATTAAAACCGTCTTGTTAAGCTTATGCGACCTCCACCACTTTACCAAGGGGCATTAAAACAGTCTTGTTAAGCTACTGTGACCTCCAAGTCTCTTCCGAGGGGCATTAAAATCGTTTTGCTAAGCTACTGTGACCTCCACGTCTCTTCCGAGGGGCAGTAAAACCGTCTTGTTAAGCTACTGTGACCTACACGTCTATTTTGAGGGGCATTAAAGCCGTCTTCTTAAGCTACTGTGACCTCCACGTCTCTTCCGAGGGGCATTAAAACCGTCTTGTTAAGCTACTGTGACCTCCACGTCTCTTCTGAGGGGCATTAAAACCGTCTTGTTAAGCTACTGTGACCTCCACCACTTTTCCAAGGGGCATTAAAAGCATCTTGTTAAGCTTCTGCGACCTCCACCACTTTACCAAGGGGCGTTAAAACCGTCTTGTTAAGCTACTGTGACCTCCACGTCTCTTCCGAGGGGCATTAAAACCGTTTTATTAAGCTACTGTGACCTCCACGTCTCTTCCGAGGGGCGTTAAAATCGTCTTGTTAAGCTACTGTGACCTCCACGTCTCTTCCGAGGGGCATTAAAACCGTCTTGTTAAGCTACTGTGACCTCCACATCTCTTCCGAGGGGCATTAAAACCGTCTTGTTAAGCTACTGTGACTTCCACGTCTCTTCTTAGGGGCATTAAAACCGTCTTGTTAAGCTACTGTGACCTCCACGTCTCTTCCAAGGGGCATTAAAACCATCTTGTTTAACTACTGTGACCTACATGTCTCTTCTGAGGGGCATTAAAACCATCTTGTTAAGCTACTGTGTCCTCCACGTCTCTTTCGAGGGGAATTAAAACCATATTGTAAGCTACTGTGACCTCCACCACTTTTCAAAGGGGCATTAAAACCATCTTGTTAAGCTTCTGTGACCTCCACGTCTCTTCCGAGGGGCATTAAAACCGTCTTGTTAAGCTACTGTGACCTCCACGTCTCTTCCGAGGGGCATTAAAACCGTCCTGTTAAGCTACTGTGACCTCTACGTCTCTTTCGAGGGGAATTAAACCATCTTGTTAAGCTACTGTGACCTCCACCACTTTTCCAAGGGGCATTAAAACCATCTTGTTAAGCTACTGTGACCTCCACGTCTCTTCCGAGGGGCATTAAAACCGTCTTGTTAAGCTACTGTGACCTCCACGTCTCTTCCGAGGGGAATTAAAACCATCTTGTTAAGCTACTGTGACCGCCACGTCTCTTCCGAGGGGCATTAAAACCGTCTTGTTAAGCTACTGTCACCTCCACGTCTCTTTCGAGGGGCATTAAAACCGTCTTGTTAAGCTACTGTGACCACCACTTTTCCAAGCGGCATTAAAACCGTCTTGTTAAGCTACTGTGACCTCCACGTCTCTTCCGAGGGGCACTAAAACCGTCCTGTTAAGCTACTGTGACCTCCACGTCTCTTTCGAGGGGAATTAAAACCGTCTTGTTAAGCTACTGTGACCTCCACCACTTTTCCAAGGAGCATTAAAATAGTCTTGTTAAGCTACTGTGACCTCCACGTCTCTTCCCAGGGGCATTAAAACCGTCTTGTTAAGCTGCTGTGACCTTCACGTCTCTTCCGAGGGGTATTAAAACCATCTTGTTAAGCTACTGTGACCGCCACGTCTCTTCCGAGGGGCATTAAAACCGTCTTGTTAAGCTACTGTGACCTCCACGTCTCTTTCGAGGTGCATTAAAACCGTCTTGTTAAGCTACTGTGACCACCACTTTTCCAAGGGGCATTAAAACCGTCTTGTTAAGCTACTGGGACCTCCAAGTTTCTTCCGAGGGGCATTAAAACTGTCTTGTTAAGCTACTGTGACCTCCACCACTTTTCCGAGGGGCATTAAAACCGTCTTGTTAAGCTTCTGCGACCTCCACCTCTTTACCAAGGGGCATTAAGACTGTCTTTTTAAGCTACTGTGACCTCCACGTCTCTTCCGAGGGGCATTAAAACCGTTTTGTTAATCTACTGTGACCTCCACGTCTCTTCGGAGGGGTATTAAAACCGACTTGTTAAGCTACTTTGACCTCCACGTCTCTTCCGAGGGGCATTAAAACCGTCTTGTTAAGCTACTGTGACCTCCATGTCTCTTTTGAGGGGCATTAAAACCATCTTGTTAAGCTACTGTGACCTCCACGTCTCTTCCGAGGGGCATTAAAAGCATCTTGTTAAGCTACTGTGACCTCCATGTCTCTTCCAAGGGGCACTAAAACCGTCCTGTTAAGTTACTGTGACCTCCACGTCTCTTTCGAGGGGAATTAAAACTGTCTTGTTAAGCTACTGTGACCTCCATGTCTCTTCCAAGGGGCACTAAAACCGTCCTGTTAAGCTACTGTGACCTCCACGTCTCTTCCGAGGGGCATTAAAACCATCTTGTTAAGCTACTGTCACCTCCACGTCTCTTTCGAGGGGCATTAAAACCGTCTTGTTAAGCTACTGTGACCACCACTTTTCCAAGGGGCATTAAAACCGTCTTGTTAAGCTACTGTGACCTCCACGTCGCTTCCGAGGGGCACTAAAACCGTACTGTTAAGCTACTGTGACCTCCACGTCTCTTTCGAGGGGAATTAAAACCGTCTTGTTAAGCTACTGTGACCTCCACCACTTTTCCAAGGAGCATTAAAATCGTCTTGTTAAGCTACTGTGACCTCCACGTCTTTTCCGAGGGGCATTAAAACCGTCTTTTTAAGCTACTGTGACCTCCACGTCTCTTCCGAGGGGCATTAAAACTGTCTTGTTAAGCTACAGTGACCTCCACGTCTCTTCCGAGGGGACTTAAAACCGTCTTGTTAAGCTACTGTGACCTCCACGTCTCTTCTGAGGGGCATTAAAACCGTCTTGTTAAGCTACTGTGACCTCCACCACTTTTCCAAGGGGCATTAAAAGCATCTTGTTAAGCTTCTGCGACCTCCACCACTTTACCAAGGGGCGTTAAAACCGTCTTGTTAAGCTACTGTGACCTCCACGTCTCTTCCGAGGGGCATTAAAACCGTTTTATTAAGCTACTGTGACCTCCACGTCTCTTCCGAGGGGCGTTAAAATCGTCTTGTTAAGCTACTGTGACCTCCACGTCTCTTCCGAGGGGCATTAAAACCGTCTTGTTAAGCTACTGTGACCTCCACATCTCTTCCGAGGGGCATTAAAACCGTCTTGTTAAGCTACTGTGACTTCCACGTCTCTTCTTAGGGGCATTAAAACCGTCTTGTTAAGCTACTGTGACCTCCACGTCTCTTCCAAGGGGCATTAAAACCATCTTGTTTAACTACTGTGACCTACATGTCTCTTCTGAGGGGCATTAAAACCATCTTGTTAAGCTACTGTGTCCTCCACGTCTCTTTCGAGGGGAATTAAAACCATATTGTAAGCTACTGTGACCTCCACCACTTTTCAAAGGGGCATTAAAACCATCTTGTTAAGCTTCTGTGACCTCCACGTCTCTTCCGAGGGGCATTAAAACCGTCTTGTTAAGCTACTGTGACCTCCACGTCTCTTCCGAGGGGCATTAAAACCGTCCTGTTAAGCTACTGTGACCTCTACGTCTCTTTCGAGGGGAATTAAACCATCTTGTTAAGCTACTGTGACCTCCACCACTTTTCCAAGGGGCATTAAAACCATCTTGTTAAGCTACTGTGACCTCCACGTCTCTTCCGAGGGGCATTAAAACCGTCTTGTTAAGCTACTGTGACCTCCACGTCTCTTCCGAGGGGAATTAAAACCATCTTGTTAAGCTACTGTGACCGCCACGTCTCTTCCGAGGGGC
Source organism: Phyllobates terribilis (assembly GCF_046119375.1). Lineage (NCBI taxonomy): Eukaryota > Metazoa > Chordata > Amphibia > Anura > Dendrobatidae > Phyllobates > Phyllobates terribilis. Next base: position 774,248,980 of record NW_027362761.1, on the reverse strand, counting down.
ATTAAAACCGTCTTGTTAAGCTACTGTCACCTCCACGTCTCTTTCGAGGGGCATTAAAACCGTCTTGTTAAGCTACTGTGACCACCACTTTTCCAAGCGGCATTAAAACCGTCTTGTTAAGCTACTGTGACCTCCACGTCTCTTCCGAGGGGCACTAAAACCGTCCTGTTAAGCTACTGTGACCTCCACGTCTCTTTCGAGGGGAATTAAAACCGTCTTGTTAAGCTACTGTGACCTCCACCACTTTTCCAAGGAGCATTAAAATAGTCTTGTTAAGCTACTGTGACCTCCACGTCTCTTCCCAGGGGCATTAAAACCGTCTTGTTAAGCTGCTGTGACCTTCACGTCTCTTCCGAGGGGTATTAAAACCATCTTGTTAAGCTACTGTGACCGCCACGTCTCTTCCGAGGGGCATTAAAACCGTCTTGTTAAGCTACTGTGACCTCCACGTCTCTTTCGAGGTGCATTAAAACCGTCTTGTTAAGCTACTGTGACCACCACTTTTCCAAGGGGCATTAAAACCGTCTTGTTAAGCTACTGGGACCTCCAAGTTTCTTCCGAGGGGCATTAAAACTGTCTTGTTAAGCTACTGTGACCTCCACCACTTTTACGAGGGGCATTAAAACCGTCTTGTTAAGCTTCTGCGACCTCCACCTCTTTACCAAGGGGCATTAAGACTGTCTTTTTAAGCTACTGTGACCTCCACGTCTCTTCCGAGGGGCATTAAAACCGTTTTGTTAATCTACTGTGACCTCCACGTCTCTTCGGAGGGGTATTAAAACCGACTTGTTAAGCTACTTTGACCTCCACGTCTCTTCCGAGGGGCATTAAAACCGTCTTGTTAAGCTACTGTGACCTCCATGTCTCTTTTGAGGGGCATTAAAACCATCTTGTTAAGCTACTGTGACCTCCACGTCTCTTCCGAGGGGCATTAAAAGCATCTTGTTAAGCTACTGTGACCTCCATGTCTCTTCCAAGGGGCACTAAAACCGTCCTGTTAAGTTACTGTGACCTCCACGTCTCTTTCGAGGGGAATTAAAACTGTCTTGTTAAGCTACTGTGACCTCCATGTCTCTTCCAAGGGGCACTAAAACCGTCCTGTTAAGCTACTGTGACCTCCACGTCTCTTCCGAGGGGCATTAAAACCATCTTGTTAAGCTACTGTCACCTCCACGTCTCTTTCGAGGGGCATTAAAACCGTCTTGTTAAGCTACTGTGACCACCACTTTTCCAAGGGGCATTAAAACCGTCTTGTTAAGCTACTGTGACCTCCACGTCGCTTCCGAGGGGCACTAAAACCGTACTGTTAAGCTACTGTGACCTCCACGTCTCTTTCGAGGGGAATTAAAACCGTCTTGTTAAGCTACTGTGACCTCCACCACTTTTCCAAGGAGCATTAAAATCGTCTTGTTAAGCTACTGTGACCTCCACGTCTTTTCCGAGGGGCATTAAAACCGTCTTTTTAAGCTACTGTGACCTCCACGTCTCTTCCGAGGGGCATTAAAACTGTCTTGTTAAGCTACAGTGACCTCCACGTCTCTTCCAAGGGGACTTAAAACCGTCTTGTTAAGCTACTGTGACCTCCACGTCTCTTCCGAAGGGCATGAAAACCATCTTGTTAAGCTACTGTGACCTCCACGTCTCTTCCGAGGGGCATTAAAACCGTCTTGTTAATCTACTGTGTCCTCCACATCTCTTTCGAAGGGCATTAAAACAGTCTTGATAAGATACTGTGACCTCTACCACTTTTCCAACGGGCATGAAAACCGTCTTGTTAAGCTTCTGTGACCTCCACCACTTTACCAAGGGGCATTAAAACCGTCTTGTTAAGCTACTGTGACCTCCACGTCTCTTCCGAGGGGCATTAAAACCGTCTTGTTAAGCTACTTTGACCTCCACATCTCTTCCGAGGGGCATTAAAACCGTCTTGTTAAGCTACTGTGACCTCCACGTCTCTTCCGAGGGGTATTAAAACTGTCTTGTTAAGCTACTGTGACCTCCACGTCTCTTCCAAGGGGCATTGAAAGCATCTTGTTAAACTACTGTGAACTCCACGTCTCTTCTGAGGGGCATTAAAACCATCTTGTTAAGCTACTGTGTCCTCCACGTATCTTTCGAGGGGAATTAAAACCGTCGTGTTAAGCTACTGTGACCTCCACCACTTTTCCAAGGGGCATTAAAACCATCTTGTTAAGCTACTGTGACCTCCTCGTCTCTTCCGAGGGGCATTAAAACCGTCTTGTTAAGCTAGTGTCCTCCACATCTCTTTCGAGGGGCATTAAAACAGTCTTGTTAAGCTACTGTGACCTCTACCACTTTTCCAAGGGGTATTAAAAGCGTCTTGTTAAGCTTCTGCGACCTCCACCACTTTACCAAGGTGCATTAAAACCGTCTTGTTAAGCTACTGTGACCTCCACGTCTCTTCTGAGGGGCATTAAAACCGTCTTGTTAAGCTACTGTGACCTCCACATCTCTTCCGAGGGGCATTAAAACCGTCTTGTTAAGCTACTGTGACCTCCACGTCTCTTCCGAGGGGCATTAAAACCGTCTTGTTAAGCTACTGTGACCTCCACGTCTCTTCCAAGGGGCATTAAAACCATCTTGTTAAACTACTGTTACCTCCACGTCTCTTCTGAGGGGCAATAAAACCATCTTGTTAAGCTACTGTGTCCTCCACGTCTCTTTCGAGGGGAATTAAAACCGTCTTGTTAAGCTACTGTGACCTCCACGTCTCTTCCGAGGCTCATTAGAACCGTCTTGTTAAGCTACTGTGATCTCCACGTCTCTTCTGAGGGGCATTAAAACCATCTTGTTAAGCTACTGTGACCTCCACCACTTTTCCAAGGGGCATTAAAACCGTCTTGTTAAGCTTCTGTGACCTCCACCACTTTTCCAAGGGGCATTAAAACCATCTTGTTAAGCTACTGTGACCTCCACGTCTCTTCCCAGGGGCATTAAAATCGTCTTGTTAAGCTACTGTGACCTCCACGTCTCTTCCGAGGGGCATTAAAACCGTCTTGTTAAGCTACTGTGACCTCCACGTCTCTTCCGAGTGGCATTAAAATCGTCTTGTTAAGCTACTGTGACCTCCACGTCTCTTCCGAGGGGCATTAAAACCGTCTTGTTAAGCTACTGTGACCTCCACGTCTCTTCCGAGGGACATTAAAACTGTCTTGTTAAGCTACTGTGACCTCCACGTCTATTTTGAGGGGCATTAAAGAAGTCTTGTCAAGCTACTGTGACCTCCACGTCTCTTCCGAGGGGCATTAAAACCGTCTTGTTAAGCTACTGTGACCTCCACGTCTCTTTCGAGGGGCATTAAAACAGTCTTGTTAAGCTACTGTGACCTCTACCACTTTTCCAAGGGCATTAAAACCGTCTTGTTAAGCTTCTGCGACCACCACCACTTTACCAAGGGTCATTAAAACCGTCTTGTTAAGCTACTGTGACCTCCACGTCTCTTCCGAGGGGCATTAAAACCGTCTTCTTAAGCTACTGTGAGCTCCACATCTCTTCCGAGGGGCATTAAAACCGTCTTGTTAAGCTACTGTGACCTCCACGTCTCTTCCGAGGGGCATTAAAAGCGTCTTGTTAAGCTACTGTGACCTCCATGTCTCTTCCAAGGGGCATTAAAACCGTCCTGTTAAGTTACTGTGACCTCCACGTCTCTTTCGAGGGGAATTAAAACTGTCTTGTTAAGCTACTGTGAACTCCACCACTTTTCCAAGGGGCATTAAAACCGTCTTGTTAAGCTTCTGTGACCTCCACCACTTTTCCAAGGGGCATTAAAACCATCTTGTTAAGCTACTGTGACCTACATGTCTCTTCTGAGGGGCATTAAAACCATCTTGTTAAGCTACTGTGTCCTCCACGTCTCTTTCGAGGGGAATTAAAACCGTCTTGTTAAGCTACTGTGACCTCCACGTCTCTTCCGAGGCTCATTAGAACCGTCTTGTTAAGCTACTGTGATCTCCACGTCTCTTCTGAGGGGCATTAAAACCATCTTGTTAAGCTACTGTGACCTCCACCACTTTTCCAAGGGGCATTAAAACCGTCTTGTTAAGCTTCTGTGACCTCCACCACTTTTCCAAGGGGCATTAAAACCATCTTGTTAAGCTACTGTGACCTCCACGTCTCTTCCCAGGGGCATTAAAATCGTCTTGTTAAGCTACTGTGACCTCCACGTCTCTTCCGAGGGGCATTAAAACCGTCTTGTTAAGCTACTGTGACCTCCACGTCTCTTCCGAGTGGCATTAAAATCGTCTTGTTAAGCTACTGTGACCTCCACGTCTCTTCCGAGGGACATTAAAACTGTCTTGTTAAGCTACTGTGACCTCCACGTCTATTTTGAGGGGCATTAAAGAAGTCTTGTTAAGCTACTGTGACCTCCACGTCTCTTCCGAGGGGCATTAAAACCGTCTTGTTAAGCTACTGTGACCTCCACGTCTCTTTCGAGGGGCATTAAAACAGTCTTGTTAAGCTACTGTGACCTCTACCACTTTTCCAAGGGCATTAAAACCGTCTTGTTAAGCTTCTGCGACCACCACCACTTTACCAAGGGTCATTTAAACCGTCTTGTTAAGCTACTGTGACCTCCACGTCTCTTCCGAGGGGCATTAAAACCGTCAGCTTAAGCTACTGTGAGCTCCACATCTCTTCCGAGGGGCATTAAAACCGTCTTGTTAAGCTACTGTGACCTCCACGTCTCTTCCGAGGGGCATTAAAAGCGTCTTGTTAAGCTACTGTGACCTCCATGTCTCTTCCAAGGGGCATTAAAACCGTCCTGTTAAGTTACTGTGACCTCCACGTCTCTTTCGAGGGGAATTAAAACTGTCTTGTTAAGCTACTGTGAACTCCACCACTTTTCCAAGGGGCATTAAAATCATCTTGTTAAGCTACTGTGACCTCCACGTCTCTTCCGAGGGGCATTAAAACCGTCTTGTTAAGCTACTGTGACCTCGACATCTCTTCCGAGGGGCATTAAAACCGTCTTGTTAAGCTACTGTGACTTCCACGTCTCTTCTTAGGGGCATTAAAATCGTCTTGTTAAGCTACTGTGACCTCCACGTCTCTTCCAAGGGGCATTAAAACCATCTTGTTTAACTACTGTGACCTACATGTCTCTTCTGAGGGGCATTAAAACCATCTTGTTAAGCTACTGTGTCCTCCACGTCTCTTTCGAGGGGAATTAAAACCATATTGTTAAGCTACTGTGACCTCCACCACTTTTCAAAGGGGCATTAAAACCATCTTGTTAAGCTTCTGTGACCTCCACGTCTCTTCCGAGGGGCATTAAAACCGTCTTGTTAAGCTACTGTGACCTCCACGTCTCTTCCGATGGGCATTAAAACCGTCCTGTTAAGCTACTGTGACCTCTACGTCTCTTTCGAGGGGAATTAAACCATCTTGTTAAGCTACTGTGACCTCCACCACTTTTCCAAGGGGCATTAAAACCATCTTGTTAAGCTACTGTGACCTCCACGTCTCTTCCGAGGGGCATTAAAACCGTCCTGTTAAGCTACTGTGACCTCTACGTCTCTTTCGAGGGGAATTAAACCATCTTGTTAAGCTACTGTGACCTCCACCACTTTTCCAAGGGGCATTAAAACCATCTTGTTAAGCTACTGTGACCTCCACGTCTCTTCCGAGGGGCATTAAAACCGTCTTGTTAAGCTACTGTGACCTCCACGTCGCTTCCGAGGGGCACAAAAACCGTCCTGTTAAGCTACTGTGACCTCCACGTCTCTTTCGAGGGGAATTAAAACCGTCTTGTTAAGCTACTGTGACCTCCACCACTTTTCCAAGGAGCATTAAAATCGTCTTGTTAAGCTACTGTGACCTCCACGTCTCTTCCGAGGGGCATTAAAACCGTCTTTTTAAGCTACTGTGACCTCCACGTCTCTTCCGAGGGGCATTAAAACTGTCTTGTTAAGCTACAGTGACCTCCACGTCTCTTCCGAGGGGACTTAAAACCGTCTTGTTAAGGTACTGTGACCTCCACGTCTCTTCCGAGGGGCATGAAAACCGTCTTGTTAAGCTACTGTGACCTCCACGTCTCTTCCGAGGGGCATTAAAACCGTCTTGTTAATCTACTGTGTCCTCCACATCTCTTTCGAAGGGCATTAAAACAGTCTTGATAAGATACTGTGACCTCTACCACTTTTCCAACGGGCATGAAAACCGTCTTGTTAAGCTTCTGTGACCTCCACCACTTTACCAAGGGGCATTAAAACCGTCTTGTTAAGCTACTGTGACCTCCACGTCTCTTCCGAGGGGCATTAAAACCGTCTTGTTAAGCTACTTTGACCTCCACATCTCTTCCGAGGGGCATTAAAACCGTCTTGTTAAGCTACTGTGACCTCCACGTCTCTTCCGAGGGGCATGAAAACCATCTTGTTAAGCTACTGTGACCTCCACGTCTCTTCCGAGGGGCATTAAAACCGTCTTGTTAATCTACTGTGTCCTCCACATCTCTTTCGAAGGGCATTAAAACAGTCTTGTTAAGCTTCTGTGACCTCCACCACTTTACCAAGGGGCATTAAAACCGTCTTGTTAAGCTACTGTGACCTCCACGTCTCTTCCGAGGGGCATTAAAACCGTCTTGTTAAGCTACTTTGACCTCCACATCTCTTCCGAGGGGCATTAAAACCGTCTTGTTAAGCTACTGTGACCTCCACGTCTCTTCCGAGGGGTATTAAAACTGTCTTGTTAAGCTACTGTGACCTCCACGTCTCTTCCAAGGAGCATTGAAAGCATCTTGTTAAACTACTGTGAACTCCACGTCTCTTCTGAGGGGCATTAAAACCATCTTGTTAAGCTACTGTGTCCTCCACGTATCTTTCGAGGGGAATTAAAACCGTCGTGTTAAGCTACTGTGACCTCCACCACTTTTCCAAGGGGCATTAAAACCATCTTGTTAAGCTACTGTGACCTCCTCGTCTCTTCCGAGGGGCATTAAAACCGTCTTGTTAAGCTAATGTCCTCCACATCTCTTTCGAGGGGCATTAAAACAGTCTTGTTAAGCTACTGTGACCTCTACCACTTTTCCAAGGGGTATTAAAAGCGTCTTGTTAAGCTTCTGCGACCTCCACCACTTTACCAAGGGGCATTAAAACCGTCTTGTTAAGCTACTGTGACCTCCACGTCTCTTCTGAGGGGCATTAAAACCGTCTTGTTAAGCTACTGTGACCTCCACATCTCTTCCGAGGGGCATTAAAACCGTCTTGTTAAGCTACTGTGACCTCCACGTCTCTTCCGAGGGGCATTAAAACCGTCTTGTTAAGCTACTGTGACCTCCACGTCTCTTCCAAGGGGCATTAAAACCATCTTGTTAAACTACTGTTACCTCCACGTCTCTTCTGAGGGGCAATAAAACCATCTTGTTAAGCTACTGTGTCCTCCACGTCTCTTTCGAGGGGAATTAAAACCGTCTTGTTAAGCTACTGTGACCTCCACGTCTCTTCCGAGGCTCATTAGAACCGTCTTGTTAAGCTACTGTGATCTCCACGTCGCTTCTGAGGGGCATTAAAACCATCTTGTTAAGCTACTGTGACCTCCACCACTTTTCCAAGGGGCATTAAAACCGTCTTGTTAAGCTTCTGTGACCTCCACCACTTTTCCAAGGGGCATTAAAACCATCTTGTTAAGCTACTGTGACCTCCACGTCTCTTCCCAGGGGCATTAAAATCGTCTTGTTAAGCTACTGTGACCTCCACGTCTCTTCCGAGGGGCATTAAAACCGTCTTGTTAAGCTACTGTGACCTCCACGTCTCTTCCGAGTGGCATTAAAATCGTCTTGTTAAGCTACTGTGACCTCCACGTCTCTTCCGAGGGGCATTAAAACCGTCTTGTTAAGCTACTGTGACCTCCACGTCTCTTCCGAGGGACATTAAAACTGTCTTGTTAAGCTACTGTGACCTCCACGTCGCTTCCGAGGGGCACTAAAACCGTACTGTTAAGCTACTGTGACCTCCACGTCTCTTTCGAGGGGAATTAAAACCGTCTTGTTAAGCTACTGTGACCTCCACCACTTTTCCAAGGAGCATTAAAATCGTCTTGTTAAGCTACTGTGACCTCCACGTCTCTTCCGAGGGGCATTAAAACCGTCTTTTTAAGCTACTGTGACCTCCACGTCTCTTCCGAGGGGCATTAAAACTGTCTTGTTAAGCTACAGTGACCTCCACGTCTCTTCCGAGGGGACTTAAAACCGTCTTGTTAAGCTACTGTGACCTCCACGTCTCTTCCGAGGGGCATGAAAACCATCTTGTTAAGCTACTGTGACCTCCACGTCTCTTCCGAGGGGCATTAAAACCGTCTTGTTAAGCTACTGTGACCACCACTTTTCCAAGGGGCATTAAAACCGTCTTGTTAAGCTACTGTGACCTCCACGTCGCTTCCGAGGGGCACTAAAACCGTACTGTTAAGCTACTGTGACCTCCACGTCTCTTCCGAGGGGCATTAAAACCATCTTGTTAAGCTACTGTCACCTCCACGTCTCTTTCGAGGGGCATTAAAACCGTCTTGTTAAGCTACTGTGACCACCACTTTTCCAAGGGGCATTAAAACCGTCTTGTTAAGCTACTGTGACCTCCACGTCGCTTCCGAGGGGCACTAAAACCGTACTGTTAAGCTACTGTGACCTCCACGTCTCTTTCGAGGGGAATTAAAACCGTCTTGTTAAGCTACTGTGACCTCCACCACTTTTCCAAGGAGCATTAAAATCGTCTTGTTAAGCTACTGTGACCTCCACGTCTTTTCCGAGGGGCATTAAAACCGTCTTTTTAAGCTACTGTGACCTCCACGTCTCTTCCGAGGGGCATTAAAACTGTCTTGTTAAGCTACAGTGACCTCCACGTCTCTTCCAAGGGGACTTAAAACCGTCTTGTTAAGCTACTGTGACCTCCACGTCTCTTCCGAAGGGCATGAAAACCATCTTGTTAAGCTACTGTGACCTCCACGTCTCTTCCGAGGGGCATTAAAACCGTCTTGTTAATCTACTGTGTCCTCCACATCTCTTTCGAAGGGCATTAAAACAGTCTTGATAAGATACTGTGACCTCTACCACTTTTCCAACGGGCATGAAAACCGTCTTGTTAAGCTTCTGTGACCTCCACCACTTTACCAAGGGGCATTAAAACCGTCTTGTTAAGCTACTGTGACCTCCACGTCTCTTCCGAGGGGCATTAAAACCGTCTTGTTAAGCTACTTTGACCTCCACATCTCTTCCGAGGGGCATTAAAACCGTCTTGTTAAGCTACTGTGACCTCCACGTCTCTTCCGAGGGGTATTAAAACTGTCTTGTTAAGCTACTGTGACCTCCACGTCTCTTCCAAGGGGCATTGAAAGCATCTTGTTAAACTACTGTGAACTCCACGTCTCTTCTGAGGGGCATTAAAACCATCTTGTTAAGCTACTGTGTCCTCCACGTATCTTTCGAGGGGAATTAAAACCGTCGTGTTAAGCTACTGTGACCTCCACCACTTTTCCAAGGGGCATTAAAACCATCTTGTTAAGCTACTGTGACCTCCTCGTCTCTTCCGAGGGGCATTAAAACCGTCTTGTTAAGCTAGTGTCCTCCACATCTCTTTCGAGGGGCATTAAAACAGTCTTGTTAAGCTACTGTGACCTCTACCACTTTTCCAAGGGGTATTAAAAGCGTCTTGTTAAGCTTCTGCGACCTCCACCACTTTACCAAGGTGCATTAAAACCGTCTTGTTAAGCTACTGTGACCTCCACGTCTCTTCTGAGGGGCATTAAAACCGTCTTGTTAAGCTACTGTGACCTCCACATCTCTTCCGAGGGGCATTAAAACCGTCTTGTTAAGCTACTGTGACCTCCACGTCTCTTCCGAGGGGCATTAAAACCGTCTTGTTAAGCTACTGTGACCTCCACGTCTCTTCCAAGGGGCATTAAAACCATCTTGTTAAACTACTGTTACCTCCACGTCTCTTCTGAGGGGCAATAAAACCATCTTGTTAAGCTACTGTGTCCTCCACGTCTCTTTCGAGGGGAATTAAAACCGTCTTGTTAAGCTACTGTGACCTCCACGTCTCTTCCGAGGCTCATTAGAACCGTCTTGTTAAGCTACTGTGATCTCCACGTCTCTTCTGAGGGGCATTAAAACCATCTTGTTAAGCTACTGTGACCTCCACCACTTTTCCAAGGGGCATTAAAACCGTCTTGTTAAGCTTCTGTGACCTCCACCACTTTTCCAAGGGGCATTAAAACCATCTTGTTAAGCTACTGTGACCTCCACGTCTCTTCCCAGGGGCATTAAAATCGTCTTGTTAAGCTACTGTGACCTCCACGTCTCTTCCGAGGGGCATTAAAACCGTCTTGTTAAGCTACTGTGACCTCCACGTCTCTTCCGAGTGGCATTAAAATCGTCTTGTTAAGCTACTGTGACCTCCACGTCTCTTCCGAGGGGCATTAAAACCGTCTTGTTAAGCTACTGTGACCTCCACGTCTCTTCCGAGGGACATTAAAACTGTCTTGTTAAGCTACTGTGACCTCCACGTCTATTTTGAGGGGCATTAAAGAAGTCTTGTCAAGCTACTGTGACCTCCACGTCTCTTCCGAGGGGCATTAAAACCGTCTTGTTAAGCTACTGTGACCTCCACGTCTCTTTCGAGGGGCATTAAAACAGTCTTGTTAAGCTACTGTGACCTCTACCACTTTTCCAAGGGCATTAAAACCGTCTTGTTAAGCTTCTGCGACCACCACCACTTTACCAAGGGTCATTAAAACCGTCTTGTTAAGCTACTGTGACCTCCACGTCTCTTCCGAGGGGCATTAAAACCGTCTTCTTAAGCTACTGTGAGCTCCACATCTCTTCCGAGGGGCATTAAAACCGTCTTGTTAAGCTACTGTGACCTCCACGTCTCTTCCGAGGGGCATTAAAAGCGTCTTGTTAAGCTACTGTGACCTCCATGTCTCTTCCAAGGGGCATTAAAACCGTCCTGTTAAGTTACTGTGACCTCCACGTCTCTTTCGAGGGGAATTAAAACTGTCTTGTTAAGCTACTGTGAACTCCACCACTTTTCCAAGGGGCATTAAAACCGTCTTGTTAAGCTTCTGTGACCTCCACCACTTTTTCAAGGGGCATTAAAACCATCTTGTTAAGCTACTGTGACCTACATGTCTCTTCTGAGGGGCATTAAAACCATCTTGTTAAGCTACTGTGTCCTCCACGTCTCTTTCGAGGGGAATTAAAACCGTCTTGTTAAGCTACTGTGACCTCCACGTCTCTTCCGAGGCTCATTAGAACCGTCTTGTTAAGCTACTGTGATCTCCACGTCTCTTCTGAGGGGCATTAAAACCATCTTGTTAAGCTACTGTGACCTCCACCACTTTTCCAAGGGGCATTAAAACCGTCTTGTTAAGCTTCTGTGACCTCCACCACTTTTCCAAGGGGCATTAAAACCATCTTGTTAAGCTACTGTGACCTCCACGTCTCTTCCCAGGGGCATTAAAATCGTCTTGTTAAGCTACTGTGACCTCCACGTCTCTTCCGAGGGGCATTAAAACCGTCTTGTTAAGCTACTGTGACCTCCACGTCTCTTCCGAGTGGCATTAAAATCGTCTTGTTAAGCTACTGTGACCTCCACGTCTCTTCCGAGGGACATTAAAACTGTCTTGTTAAGCTACTGTGACCTCCACGTCTATTTTGAGGGGCATTAAAGAAGTCTTGTTAAGCTACTGTGACCTCCACGTCTCTTCCGAGGGGCATTAAAACCGTCTTGTTAAGCTACTGTGACCTCCACGTCTCTTTCGAGGGGCATTAAAACAGTCTTGTTAAGCTACTGTGACCTCTACCACTTTTCCAAGGGCATTAAAACCGTCTTGTTAAGCTTCTGCGACCACCACCACTTTACCAAGGGTCATTTAAACCGTCTTGTTAAGCTACTGTGACCTCCACGTCTCTTCCGAGGGGCATTAAAACCGTCAGCTTAAGCTACTGTGAGCTCCACATCTCTTCCGAGGGGCATTAAAACCGTCTTGTTAAGCTACTGTGACCTCCACGTCTCTTCCGAGGGGCATTAAAAGCGTCTTGTTAAGCTACTGTGACCTCCATGTCTCTTCCAAGGGGCATTAAAACCGTCCTGTTAAGTTACTGTGACCTCCACGTCTCTTTCGAGGGGAATTAAAACTGTCTTGTTAAGCTACTGTGAACTCCACCACTTTTCCAAGGGGCATTAAAATCATCTTGTTAAGCTACTGTGACCTCCACGTCTCTTCCGAGGGGCATTAAAACCGTCTTGTTAAGCTACTGTGACCTCGACATCTCTTCCGAGGGGCATTAAAACCGTCTTGTTAAGCTACTGTGACTTCCACGTCTCTTCTTAGGGGCATTAAAATCGTCTTGTTAAGCTACTGTGACCTCCACGTCTCTTCCAAGGGGCATTAAAACCATCTTGTTTAACTACTGTGACCTACATGTCTCTTCTGAGGGGCATTAAAACCATCTTGTTAAGCTACTGTGTCCTCCACGTCTCTTTCGAGGGGAATTAAAACCATATTGTTAAGCTACTGTGACCTCCACCACTTTTCAAAGGGGCATTAAAACCATCTTGTTAAGCTTCTGTGACCTCCACGTCTCTTCCGAGGGGCATTAAAACCGTCTTGTTAAGCTACTGTGACCTCCACGTCTCTTCCGATGGGCATTAAAACCGTCCTGTTAAGCTACTGTGACCTCTACGTCTCTTTCGAGGGGAATTAAACCATCTTGTTAAGCTACTGTGACCTCCACCACTTTTCCAAGGGGCATTAAAACCATCTTGTTAAGCTACTGTGACCTCCACGTCTCTTCCGAGGGGCATTAAAACCGTCCTGTTAAGCTACTGTGACCTCTACGTCTCTTTCGAGGGGAATTAAACCATCTTGTTAAGCTACTGTGACCTCCACCACTTTTCCAAGGGGCATTAAAACCATCTTGTTAAGCTACTGTGACCTCCACGTCTCTTCCGAGGGGCATTAAAACCGTCTTGTTAAGCTACTGTGACCTCCACGTCGCTTCCGAGGGGCACAAAAACCGTCCTGTTAAGCTACTGTGACCTCCACGTCTCTTTCGAGGGGAATTAAAACCGTCTTGTTAAGCTACTGTGACCTCCACCACTTTTCCAAGGAGCATTAAAATCGTCTTGTTAAGCTACTGTGACCTCCACGTCTCTTCCGAGGGGCATTAAAACCGTCTTTTTAAGCTACTGTGACCTCCACGTCTCTTCCGAGGGGCATTAAAACTGTCTTGTTAAGCTACAGTGACCTCCACGTCTCTTCCGAGGGGACTTAAAACCGTCTTGTTAAGGTACTGTGACCTCCACGTCTCTTCCGAGGGGCATGAAAACCGTCTTGTTAAGCTACTGTGACCTCCACGTCTCTTCCGAGGGGCATTAAAACCGTCTTGTTAATCTACTGTGTCCTCCACATCTCTTTCGAAGGGCATTAAAACAGTCTTGATAAGATACTGTGACCTCTACCACTTTTCCAACCGGCATGAAAACCGTCTTGTTAAGCTTCTGTGACCTCCACCACTTTACCAAGGGGCATTAAAACCGTCTTGTTAAGCTACTGTGACCTCCACGTCTCTTCCGAGGGGCATTAAAACCGTCTTGTTAAGCTACTTTGACCTCCACATCTCTTCCGAGGGGCATTAAAACCGTCTTGTTAAGCTACTGTGACCTCCACGTCTCTTCCGAGGGGCATGAAAACCATCTTGTTAAGCTACTGTGACCTCCACGTCTCTTCCGAGGGGCATTAAAACCGTCTTGTTAATCTACTGTGTCCTCCACATCTCTTTCGAAGGGCATTAAAACAGTCTTGTTAAGCTTCTGTGACCTCCACCACTTTACCAAGGGGCATTAAAACCGTCTTGTTAAGCTACTGTGACCTCCACGTCTCTTCCGAGGGGCATTAAAACCGTCTTGTTAAGCTACTTTGACCTCCACATCTCTTCCGAGGGGCATTAAAACCGTCTTGTTAAGCTACTGTGACCTCCACGTCTCTTCCGAGGGGTATTAAAACTGTCTTGTTAAGCTACTGTGACCTCCACGTCTCTTCCAAGGAGCATTGAAAGCATCTTGTTAAACTACTGTGAACTCCACGTCTCTTCTGAGGGGCATTAAAACCATCTTGTTAAGCTACTGTGTCCTCCACGTATCTTTCGAGGGGAATTAAAACCGTCGTGTTAAGCTACTGTGACCTCCACCACTTTTCCAAGGGGCATTAAAACCATCTTGTTAAGCTACTGTGACCTCCTCGTCTCTTCCGAGGGGCATTAAAACCGTCTTGTTAAGCTAATGTCCTCCACATCTCTTTCGAGGTGCATTAAAACAGTCTTGTTAAGCTACTGTGACCTCTACCACTTTTCCAAGGGGTATTAAAAGCGTCTTGTTAAGCTTCTGCGACCTCCACCACTTTACCAAGGGGCATTAAAACCGTCTTGTTAAGCTACTGTGACCTCCACGTCTCTTCTGAGGGGCATTAAAACCGTCTTGTTAAGCTACTGTGACCTCCACATCTCTTCCGAGGGGCATTAAAACCGTCTTGTTAAGCTACTGTGACCTCCACGTCTCTTCCGAGGGGCATTAAAACCGTCTTGTTAAGCTACTGTGACCTCCACGTCTCTTCCAAGGGGCATTAAAACCATCTTGTTAAACTACTGTTACCTCCACGTCTCTTCTGAGGGGCAATAAAACCATCTTGTTAAGCTACTGTGTCCTCCACGTCTCTTTCGAGGGGAATTAAAACCGTCTTGTTAAGCTACTGTGACCTCCACGTCTCTTCCGAGGCTCATTAGAACCGTCTTGTTAAGCTACTGTGATCTCCACGTCGCTTCTGAGGGGCATTAAAACCATCTTGTTAAGCTACTGTGACCTCCACCACTTTTCCAAGGGGCATTAAAACCGTCTTGTTAAGCTTCTGTGACCTCCACCACTTTTCCAAGGGGCATTAAAACCATCTTGTTAAGCTACTGTGACCTCCACGTCTCTTCCCAGGGGCATTAAAATCGTCTTGTTAAGCTACTGTGACCTCCACGTCTCTTCCGAGGGGCATTAAAACCGTCTTGTTAAGCTACTGTGACCTCCACGTCTCTTCCGAGTGGCATTAAAATCGTCTTGTTAAGCTACTGTGACCTCCACGTCTCTTCCGAGGGGCATTAAAACCGTCTTGTTAAGCTACTGTGACCTCCACGTCTCTTCCGAGGGACATTAAAACTGTCTTGTTAAGCTACTGTGACCTCCACGTCGCTTCCGAGGGGCACTAAAACCGTACTGTTAAGCTACTGTGACCTCCACGTCTCTTTCGAGGGGAATTAAAACCGTCTTGTTAAGCTACTGTGACCTCCACCACTTTTCCAAGGAGCATTAAAATCGTCTTGTTAAGCTACTGTGACCTCCACGTCTCTTCCGAGGGGCATTAAAACCGTCTTTTTAAGCTACTGTGACCTCCACGTCTCTTCCGAGGGGCATTAAAACTGTCTTGTTAAGCTACAGTGACCTCCACGTCTCTTCCGAGGGGACTTAAAACCGTCTTGTTAAGCTACTGTGACCTCCACGTCTCTTCCGAGGGGCATGAAAACCATCTTGTTAAGCTACTGTGACCTCCACGTCTCTTCCGAGGGGCATTAAAACCGTCTTGTTAAGCTACTGTGACCACCACTTTTCCAAGGGGCATTAAAACCGTCTTGTTAAGCTACTGTGACCTCCACGTCGCTTCCGAGGGGCACTAAAACCGTACTGTTAAGCTACTGTGACCTCCACGTCTCTTTCGAGGGGAATTAAAACCGTCTTGTTAAGCTACTGTGACCTCCACCACTTTTCCAAGGAGCATTAAAATCGTCTTGTTAAGCTACTGTGACCTCCACGTCTCTTCCGAGGGGCATTAAAACCGTCTTTTTAAGCTACTGTGACCTCCACGTCTCTTCCGAGGGGCATTAAAACTGTCTTGTTAAGCTACAGTGACCTCCACGTCTCTTCCGAGGGGACTTAAAACCGTCTTGTTAAGCTACTGTGACCTCCACGTCTCTTCCGAGGGGCATGAAAACCATCTTGTTAAGCTACTGTGACCTCCACGTCTCTTCCGAGGGGCATTAAAACCGTCTTGTTAATCTACTGTGTCCTCCACATCTCTTTCGAAGGGCATTAAAACAGTCTTGATAAGATACTGTGACCTCTACCACTTTTCCAACGGGCATGAAAACCGTCTTGTTAAGCTTCTGTGACCTCCACCACTTTACCAAGGGGCATTAAAACCGTCTTGTTAAGCTACTGTGACCTCCACGTCTCTTCCGAGGGGCATTAAAACCGTCTTGTTAAGCTACTTTGACCTCCACATCTCTTCCGAGGGGCATTAAAACCGTCTTGTTAAGCTACTGTGACCTCCACGTCTCTTCCGAGGGGTATTAAAACTGTCTTGTTAAGCTACTGTGACCTCCACGTCTCTTCCAAGGGGCATTGAAAGCATCTTGTTAAACTACTGTGAACTCCACGTCTCTTCTGAGGGGCATTAAAACCATCTTGTTAAGCTACTGTGTCCTCCACGTATCTTTCGAGGGGAATTAAAACCGTCGTGTTAAGCTACTGTGACCTCCACCACTTTTCCAAGGGGCATTAAAACCATCTTGTTAAGCTACTGTGACCTCCTCGTCTCTTCCGAGGGGCATTAAAACCGTCTTGTTAAGCTAGTGTCCTCCACATCTCTTTCGAGGGGCATTAAAACAGTCTTGTTAAGCTACTGTGACCTCTACCACTTTTCCAAGGGGTATTAAAAGCGTCTTGTTAAGCTTCTGCGACCTCCACCACTTTACCAAGGGGCATTAAAACCGTCTTGTTAAGCTACTGTGACCTCCACGTCTCTTCTGAGGGGCATTAAAACCGTCTTGTTAAGCTACTGTGACCTCCACATCTCTTCCGAGGGGCATTAAAACCGTCTTGTTAAGCTACTGTGACCTCCACGTCTCTTCCGAGGGGCATTGAAACTGTCTTGTTAAGCTACTGTGACCTCCACGTCTCTTCCAAGGGGCATTAAAACCATCTTGTTAAACTACTGTTACCTCCACGTCTCTTCTGAGGGGCAATAAAACCATCTTGTTAAGCTACTGTGTCCTCCACGTCTCTTTCGAGGGGAATTAAAACCGTCTTGTTAAGCTACTGTGACCTCCACGTCTCTTCCGAGGCTCAATAGAACCGTCTTGTTAAGCTACTGTGATCTCCACGTCTCTTCTGAGGGGCATTAAAACCATCTTGTTAAGCTACTGTGACCTCCACCACTTTTCCAAGGGGCATTAAAACCG
Source organism: Phyllobates terribilis (assembly GCF_046119375.1). Lineage (NCBI taxonomy): Eukaryota > Metazoa > Chordata > Amphibia > Anura > Dendrobatidae > Phyllobates > Phyllobates terribilis. Next base: position 774,231,690 of record NW_027362761.1, on the reverse strand, counting down.
TCTTGTTAAGCTTCTGTGACCTCCACCACTTTTCCAAGGGGCATTAAAACCATCTTGTTAAGCTACTGTGACCTCCACGTCTCTTCCCAGGGGCATTAAAATCGTCTTGTTAAGCTACTGTGACCTCCACGTCTCTTCCGAGGGGCATTAAAACCGTCTTGTTAAGCTACTGTGACCTCCACGTCTCTTCCGAGTGGCATTAAAATCGTCTTGTTAAGCTACTGTGACCTCCACGTCTCTTCCGAGGGGCATTAAAACCGTCTTGTTAAGCTACTGTGACCTCCACGTCTCTTCCGAGGGACATTAAAACTGTCTTGTTAAGCTACTGTGACCTCCACGTCTATTTTGAGGGGCATTAAAGAAGTCTTGTCAAGCTACTGTGACCTCCACGTCTCTTCCGAGGGGCATTAAAACCGTCTTGTTAAGCTACTGTGACCTCCACGTCTCTTTCGAGGGGCATTAAAACAGTCTTGTTAAGCTACTGTGACCTCTACCACTTTTCCAAGGGCATTAAAACCGTCTTGTTAAGCTTCTGCGACCACCACCACTTTACCAAGGGTCATTAAAACCGTCTTGTTAAGCTACTGTGACCTACACGTCTCTTCCGAGGGGCATTAAAACCGTCTTCTTAAGCTACTGTGAGCTCCACATCTCTTCCGAGGGGCATTAAAACCGTCTTGTTAAGCTACTGTGACCTCCACGTCTCTTCCGAGGGGCATTAAAAGCGTCTTGTTAAGCTACTGTGACCTCCATGTCTCTTCCAAGGGGCATTAAAACCGTCCTGTTAAGTTACTGTGACCTCCACGTCTCTTTCGAGGGGAATTAAAACTGTCTTGTTAAGCTACTGTGAACTCCACCACTTTTCCAAGGGGCATTAAAATCATCTTGTTAAGCTACTGTGACCTCCACGTCTCTTCCGAGGGGCATTAAAACCGTCTTGTTAAGCTACTGTGACTTCCACGTCTCTTCTTAGGGGCATTAAAACCGTCTTGTTAAGCTACTGTGACCTCCACGTCTCTTCCAAGGGGCATTAAAACCATCTTGTTTAACTACTGTGACCTACATGTCTCTTCTGAGGGGCATTAAAACCATCTTGTTAAGCTACTGTGTCCTCCACGTCTCTTTCGAGGGGAATTAAAACCGTCTTGTTAAGCTACTGTGACCTCCACGTCTCTTCCGAGGCTCATTAGAACCGTCTTGTTAAGCTACTGTGATCTCCACGTCTCTTCTGAGGGGCATTAAAACCATCTTGTTAAGCTACTGTGACCTCCACCACTTTTCCAAGGGGCATTAAAACCGTCTTGTTAAGCTTCTGTGACCTCCACCACTTTTCCAAGGGGCATTAAAACCATCTTGTTAAGCTACTGTGACCTCCACGTCTCTTCCCAGGGGCATTAAAATCGTCTTGTTAAGCTACTGTGACCTCCACGTCTCTTCCGAGGGGCAATAAAACCGTCTTGTTAAGCTACTGTGACCTCCACGTCTCTTCCGAGTGGCATTAAAATCGTCTTGTTAAGCTACTGTGACCTCCACGTCTCTTCCGAGGGACATTAAAACTGTCTTGTTAAGCTACTGTGACCTCCACGTCTATTTTGAGGGGCATTAAAGAAGTCTTGTTAAGCTACTGTGACCTCCACGTCTCTTCCGAGGGGCATTAAAACCGTCTTGTTAAGCTACTGTGACCTCCACGTCTCTTTCGAGGGGCATTAAAACAGTCTTGTTAAGCTACTGTGACCTCTACCACTGTTCCAAGGGCATTAAAACCGTCTTGTTAAGCTTCTGCGACCACCACCACTTTACCAAGGGTCATTTAAACCGTCTTGTTAAGCTACTGTGACCTCCACGTCTCTTCCGAGGGGCATTAAAACCGTCTTCTTAAGCTACTGTGAGCTCCACATCTCTTCCGAGGGGCATTAAAACCGTCTTGTTAAGCTACTGTGACCTCCACGTCTCTTCCGAGGGGCATTAAAAGCGTCTTGTTAAGCTACTGTGACCTCCATGTCTCTTCCAAGGGGCATTAAAACCGTCCTGTTAAGTTACTGTGACCTCCACGTCTCTTTCGAGGGGAATTAAAACTGTCTTGTTAAGCTACTGTGAACTCCACCACTTTTCCAAGGGGTATTAAAATCATCTTGTTAAGCTACTGTGACCTCCACGTCTCTTCCGAGGGGCATTAAAACCGTCTTGTTAAGCTACTGTGACCTCGACATCTCTTCCGAGGGGCATTAAAACCGTCTTGTTAAGCTACTGTGACTTCCACGTCTCTTCTTAGGGGCATTAAAACCGTCTTGTTAAGCTACTGTGACCTCCACGTCTCTTCCAAGGGGCATTAAAACCATCTTGTTTAACTACTGTGACCTACATGTCTCTTCTGAGGGGCATTAAAACCATCTTGTTAAGCTACTGTGTCCTCCACGTCTCTTTCGAGGGGAATTAAAACCATATTGTTAAGCTACTGTGACCTCCACCACTTTTCAAAGGGGCATTAAAACCATCTTGTTAAGCTTCTGTGACCTCCACGTCTCTTCCGAGGGGCATTAAAACCGTCTTGTTTAGCTACTGTGACCTCCACGTCTCTTCCGAGGGGCATTAAAACCGTCCTGTTAAGCTACTGTGACCTCTACGTCTCTTTCGAGGGGAATTAAACCATCTTGTTAAGCTACTGTGACCTCCACCACTTTTCCAAGGGGCATTAAAACCATCTTGTTAAGCTACTGTGACCTCCACGTCTCTTCCGAGGGGCATTAAAACCGTCCTGTTAAGCTACTGTGACCTCTACGTCTCTTTCGAGGGGAATTAAACCATCTTGTTAAGCTACTGTGACCTCCACCACTTTTCCAAGGGGCATTAAAACCATCTTGTTAAGCTACTGTGACCTCCACGTCTCTTCCGAGGGGCATTAAAACCGTCTTGTTAAGCTACTGTGACCTCCACGTCGCTTCCGAGGGGCACTAAAACCGTCCTGTTAAGCTACTGTGACCTCCACGTCTCTTTCGAGGGGAATTAAAACCGTCTTGTTAAGCTACTGTGACCTCCACCACTTTTCCAAGGAGCATTAAAATCGTCTTGTTAAGCTACTGTGACCTCCACGTCTCTTCCGAGGGGCATTAAAACCGTCTTTTTAAGCTACTGTGACCTCCACGTCTCTTCCGAGGGGCATTAAAACTGTCTTGTTAAGCTACAGTGACCTCCACGTCTCTTCCGAGGGGACTTAAAACCGTCTTGTTAAGCTACTGTGACCTCCACGTCTCTTCCGAGGGGCATGAAAACCGTCTTGTTAAGCTACTGTGACCTCCACGTCTCTTCCGAGGGGCATTAAAACCGTCTTGTTAATCTACTGTGTCCTCCACATCTCTTTCGAAGGGCATTAAAACAGTCTTGATAAGATACTGTGACCTCTACCACTTTTCCAACGGGCATGAAAACCGTCTTGTTAAGCTTCTGTGACCTCCACCACTTTACCAAGGGGCATTAAAACCGTCTTGTTAAGCTACTGTGACCTCCACGTCTCTTCCGAGGGGCATTTAAACCGTCTTGTTAAGCTACTTTGACCTCCACATCTCTTCCGAGGGGCATTAAAACCGTCTTGTTAAGCTACTGTGACCTCCATGTCTCTTCCGAGGGGTATTAAAACTGTCTTGTTAAGCTACTGTGACCTCCACGTCTCTTCCAAGGGGCATTGAAAGCATCTTGTTAAACTACTGTGAACTCCACGTCTCTTCTGAGGGGCATTAAAACCATCTTGTTAAGCTACTGTGTCCTCCACGTATCTTTCGAGGGGAATTAAAACCGTCGTGTTAAGCTACTGTGACCTCCACCACTTTTCCAAGGGGCATTAAAACCATCTTGTAAAGCTACTGTGACCTCCTCGTCTCTTCCGAGGGGCATTAAAACCGTCTTGTTAAGCTAGTGTCCTCCACATCTCTTTCGAGGGGCATTAAAACAGTCTTGTTAAGCTACTGTGACCTCTACCACTTTTCCAAGGGGTATTAAAAGCGTCTTGTTAAGCTTCTGCGACCTCCACCACTTTACCAAGGGACATTAAAACCGTCTTGTTAAGCTACTGTGACCTCCACGTCTCTTCTGAGGGGCATTAAAACCGTCTTGTTAAGCTACTGTGACCTCCACATCTCTTCCGAGGGGCATTAAATCCGTCTTGTTAAGCTACTGTGACCTCCACGTCTCTTCCGAGGGGCATTAAAACCGTCTTGTTAAGCTACTGTGACCTCCACGTCTCTTCCAAGGGGCATTAAAACCATCTTGTTAAACTACTGTTACCTCCACGTCTCTTCTGAGGGGCAATAAAACCATCTTGTTAAGCTACTGTGTCCTCCACGTCTCTTTCGAGGGGAATTAAAACCGTCTTGTTAAGCTACTGTGACCTCCACGTCTCTTCCGAGGCTCATTAGAACCGTCATGTTAAGCTACTGTGATCTCCACGTCTCTTCTGAGGGGCATTAAAACCATCTTGTTAAGCTACTGTGACTCCACCACTTTTCCAAGGGGCATTAAAACCGTCTTGTTAAGCTTCTGTGACCTCCACCACTTTTCCAAGGGGCATTAAAACCATCTTGTTAAGCTACTGTGACCTCCACGTCTCTTCCCAGGGGCATTAAAATCGTCTTGTTAAGCTACTGTGACCTCCACGGCTCTTCCGAGGGGCATTAAAACCGTCTTGTTAAGCTACTGTGACCTCCACGTCTCTTCCGAGGGACATTAAAACTGTCTTGTTAAGCTACTGTGACCTCCACGTCTATTTTGAGGGGCATTAAAGAAGTCTTGTTAAGCTACTGTGACCTCCACGTCTCTTCCGAGGGGCATTAAAACCGTCTTGTTAAGCTACTGTGACCTCCACGTCTCTTTCGAGGGGCATTAAAACAGTCTTGTTAAGCTACTGTGACCTCTACCACTTTTCCAAGGGCATTAAAACCGTCTTGTTAAGCTTCTGCGACCACCACCACTTTACCAAGGGTCATTAAAACCGTCTTGTTAAGCTACTGTGACCTCCACGTCTCTTCCGAGGGGCATTAAAACCGTCCTGTTAAGCTACTGTGATCTCCACGTCTCTTCTGAGGGGCATTAAAACCATCTTGTTAAGCTACTGTGACCTCCACCACTTTTCCAAGGGGCATTAAAACCGTCTTGTTAAGCTTCTGTGACCTCCACCACTTTTCCAAGGGGCATTAAAACCATCTTGTTAAGCTACTGTGACCTCCACGTCTCTTCCCAGGGGCATTAAAATCGTCTTGTTAAGCTACTGTGACCTCCACGTCTCTTCCGAGGGACATTAAAACTGTCTTGTTAACCTACTGTGACCTCCACGTCTATTTTGAGGGGCATTAAAGAAGTCTTGTTAAGCTACTGTGACCTCCACGTCTCTTCCGAGGGGCATTAAAACCGTCTTGTTAAGCTACTGTGACCTCCACGTCTCTTTCGAGGGGCATTAAAACAGTCTTGTTAAGCTACTGTGACCTCTACCACTGTTCCAAGGGCATTAAAACCGTCTTGTTAAGCTTCTGCGACCACCACCACTTTACCAAGGGTCATTTAAACCGTCTTGTTAAGCTACTGTGACCTCCACGTCTCTTCCGAGGGGCATTAAAACCGTCTTCTTAAGCTACTGTGAGCTCCACATCTCTTCCGAGGGGCATTAAAACCGTCTTGTTAAGCTACTGTGACCTCCACGTCTCTTCCGAGGGGCATTAAAAGCGTCTTGTTAAGCTACTGTGACCTCCATGTCTCTTCCAAGGGGCATTAAAACCGTCCTGTTAAGTTACTGTGACCTCCACGTCTCTTTCGAGGGGAATTAAAACTGTCTTGTTAAGCTACTGTGAACTCCACCACTTTTCCAAGGGGTATTAAAATCATCTTGTTAAGCTACTGTGACCTCCACGTCTCTTCCGAGGGGCATTAAAACCGTCTTGTTAAGCTACTGTGACCTCGACATCTCTTCCGAGGGGCATTAAAACCGTCTTGTTAAGCTACTGTGACTTCCACGTCTCTTCTTAGGGGCATTAAAACCGTCTTGTTAAGCTACTGTGACCTCCACGTCTCTTCCAAGGGGCATTAAAACCATCTTGTTTAACTACTGTGACCTACATGTCTCTTCTGAGGGGCATTAAAACCATCTTGTTAAGCTACTGTGTCCTCCACGTCTCTTTCGAGGGGAATTAAAACCATATTGTTAAGCTACTGTGACCTCCACCACTTTTCAAAGGGGCATTAAAACCATCTTGTTAAGCTTCTGTGACCTCCACGTCTCTTCCGAGGGGCATTAAAACCGTCTTGTTTAGCTACTGTGACCTCCACGTCTCTTCCGAGGGGCATTAAAACCGTCCTGTTAAGCTACTGTGACCTCTACATCTCTTTCGAGGGGAATTAAACCATCTTGTTAAGCTACTGTGACCTCCACCACTTTTCCAAGGGGCATTAAAACCATCTTGTTAAGCTACTGTGACCTCCACGTCTCTTCCGAGGGGCATTAAAACCGTCCTGTTAAGCTACTGTGACCTCTACGTCTCTTTCGAGGGGAATTAAACCATCTTGTTAAGCTACTGTGACCTCCACCACTTTTCCAAGGGGCATTAAAACCATCTTGTTAAGCTACTGTGACCTCCACGTCTCTTCCGAGGGGCATTAAAACCGTCTTGTTAAGCTACTGTGACCTCCACGTCGCTTCCGAGGGGCACTAAAACCGTCCTGTTAAGCTACTGTGACCTCCACGTCTCTTTCGAGGGGAATTAAAACCGTCTTGTTAAGCTACTGTGACCTCCACCACTTTTCCAAGGAGCATTAAAATCGTCTTGTTAAGCTACTGTGACCTCCACGTCTCTTCCGAGGGGCATTAAAACCGTCTTTTTAAGCTACTGTGACCTCCACGTCTCTTCCGAGGGGCATTAAAACTGTCTTGTTAAGCTACAGTGACCTCCACGTCTCTTCCGAGGGGACTTAAAACCGTCTTGTTAAGCTACTGTGACCTCCACGTCTCTTCCGAGGGGCATGAAAACCGTCTTGTTAAGCTACTGTGACCTCCACGTCTCTTCCGAGGGGCATTAAAACCGTCTTGTTAATCTACTGTGTCCTCCACATCTCTTTCGAAGGGCATTAAAACAGTCTTGATAAGATACTGTGACCTCTACCACTTTTCCAACGGGCATGAAAACCGTCTTGTTAAGCTTCTGTGACCTCCACCACTTTACCAAGGGGCATTAAAACCGTCTTGTTAAGCTACTGTGACCTCCACGTCTCTTCCGAGGGGCATTTAAACCGTCTTGTTAAGCTACTTTGACCTCCACATCTCTTCCGAGGGGCATTAAAACCGTCTTGTTAAGCTACTGTGACCTCCATGTCTCTTCCGAGGGGTATTAAAACTGTCTTGTTAAGCTACTGTGACCTCCACGTCTCTTCCAAGGGGCATTGAAAGCATCTTGTTAAACTACTGTGAACTCCACGTCTCTTCTGAGGGGCATTAAAACCATCTTGTTAAGCTACTGTGTCCTCCACGTATCTTTCGAGGGGAATTAAAACCGTCGTGTTAAGCTACTGTGACCTCCACCACTTTTCCAAGGGGCATTAAAACCATCTTGTAAAGCTACTGTGACCTCCTCGTCTCTTCCGAGGGGCATTAAAACCGTCTTGTTAAGCTAGTGTCCTCCACATCTCTTTCGAGGGGCATTAAAACAGTCTTGTTAAGCTACTGTGACCTCTACCACTTTTCCAAGGGGTATTAAAAGCGTCTTGTTAAGCTTCTGCGACCTCCACCACTTTACCAAGGGACATTAAAACCGTCTTGTTAAGCTACTGTGACCTCCACGTCTCTTCTGAGGGGCATTAAAACCGTCTTGTTAAGCTACTGTGACCTCCACATCTCTTCCGAGGGGCATTAAATCCGTCTTGTTAAGCTACTGTGACCTCCACGTCTCTTCCGAGGGGCATTAAAACCGTCTTGTTAAGCTACTGTGACCTCCACGTCTCTTCCAAGGGGCATTAAAACCATCTTGTTAAACTACTGTTACCTCCACGTCTCTTCTGAGGGGCAATAAAACCATCTTGTTAAGCTACTGTGTCCTCCACGTCTCTTTCGAGGGGAATTAAAACCGTCTTGTTAAGCTACTGTGACCTCCACGTCTCTTCCGAGGCTCATTAGAACCGTCATGTTAAGCTACTGTGATCTCCACGTCTCTTCTGAGGGGCATTAAAACCATCTTGTTAAGCTACTGTGACTCCACCACTTTTCCAAGGGGCATTAAAACCGTCTTGTTAAGCTTCTGTGACCTCCACCACTTTTCCAAGGGGCATTAAAACCATCTTGTTAAGCTACTGTGACCTCCACGTCTCTTCCCAGGGGCATTAAAATCGTCTTGTTAAGCTACTGTGACCTCCACGGCTCTTCCGAGGGGCATTAAAACCGTCTTGTTAAGCTACTGTGACCTCCACGTCTCTTCCGAGGGACATTAAAACTGTCTTGTTAAGCTACTGTGACCTCCACGTCTATTTTGAGGGGCATTAAAGAAGTCTTGTTAAGCTACTGTGACCTCCACGTCTCTTCCGAGGGGCATTAAAACCGTCTTGTTAAGCTACTGTGACCTCCACGTCTCTTTCGAGGGGCATTAAAACAGTCTTGTTAAGGTACTGTGACCTCTACCACTTTTCCAAGGGCATTAAAACCGTCTTGTTAAGCTTCTGCGACCACCACCACTTTACCAAGGGTCATTAAAACCGTCTTGTTAAGCTACTGTGACCTCCACGTCTCTTCCGAGGGGCATTAAAACCGTCCTGTTAAGCTACTGTGATCTCCACGTCTCTTCTGAGGGGCATTAAAACCATCTTGTTAAGCTACTGTGACCTCCACCACTTTTCCAAGGGGCATTAAAACCGTCTTGTTAAGCTTCTGTGACCTCCACCACTTTTCCAAGGGGCATTAAAACCATCTTGTTAAGCTACTGTGACCTCCACGTCTCTTCCCAGGGGCATTAAAATCGTCTTGTTAAGCTACTGTGACCTCCACGTCTCTTCCGAGGGACATTAAAACTGTCTTGTTAACCTACTGTGACCTCCACGTCTATTTTGAGGGGCATTAAAGAAGTCTTGTTAAGCTACTGTGACCTCCACGTCTCTTCCGAGGGGCATTAAAACCGTCTTGTTAAGCTACTGTGACCTCCACGTCTCTTTCGAGGGGCATTAAAACAGTCTTGTTAAGCTACTGTGACCTCTACCACTGTTCCAAGGGCATTAAAACCGTCTTGTTAAGCTTCTGCGACCACCACCACTTTACCAAGGGTCATTTAAACCGTCTTGTTAAGCTACTGTGACCTCCACGTCTCTTCCGAGGGGCATTAAAACCGTCTTCTTAAGCTACTGTGAGCTCCACATCTCTTCCGAGGGGCATTAAAACCGTCTTGTTAAGCTACTGTGACCTCCACGTCTCTTCCGAGGGGCATTAAAAGCGTCTTGTTAAGCTACTGTGACCTCCATGTCTCTTCCAAGGGGCATTAAAACCGTCCTGTTAAGTTACTGTGACCTCCACGTCTCTTTCGAGGGGAATTAAAACTGTCTTGTTAAGCTACTGTGAACTCCACCACTTTTCCAAGGGGTATTAAAATCATCTTGTTAAGCTACTGTGACCTCCACGTCTCTTCCGAGGGGCATTAAAACCGTCTTGTTAAGCTACTGTGACCTCGACATCTCTTCCGAGGGGCATTAAAACCGTCTTGTTAAGCTACTGTGACTTCCACGTCTCTTCTTAGGGGCATTAAAACCGTCTTGTTAAGCTACTGTGACCTCCACGTCTCTTCCAAGGGGCATTAAAACCATCTTGTTTAACTACTGTGACCTACATGTCTCTTCTGAGGGGCATTAAAACCATCTTGTTAAGCTACTGTGTCCTCCACGTCTCTTTCGAGGGGAATTAAAACCATATTGTTAAGCTACTGTGACCTCCACCACTTTTCAAAGGGGCATTAAAACCATCTTGTTAAGCTTCTGTGACCTCCACGTCTCTTCCGAGGGGCATTAAAACCGTCTTGTTTAGCTACTGTGACCTCCACGTCTCTTCCGAGGGGCATTAAAACCGTCCTGTTAAGCTACTGTGACCTCTACATCTCTTTCGAGGGGAATTAAACCATCTTGTTAAGCTACTGTGACCTCCACCACTTTTCCAAGGGGCATTAAAACCATCTTGTTAAGCTTCTGTGACCTCCACGTCTCTTCCGAGGGGCATTAAAACCGTCCTGTTAAGCTACTGTGACCTCTACGTCTCTTTCGAGGGGAATTAAACCATCTTGTTAAGCTACTGTGACCTCCACCACTTTTCCAAGGGGCATTAAAACCATCTTGTTAAGCTACTGTGACCTCCACGTCTCTTCCGAGGGGCATTAAAACCGTCTTGTTAAGCTACTGTGACCTCCACGTCGCTTCCGAGGGGCACTAAAACCGTCCTGTTAAGCTACTGTGACCTCCACGTCTCTTTCGAGGGGAATTAAAACCGTCTTGTTAAGCTACTGTGACCTCCACCACTTTTCCAAGGAGCATTAAAATCGTCTTGTTAAGCTACTGTGACCTCCACGTCTCTTCCGAGGGGCATTAAAACCGTCTTTTTAAGCTACTGTGACCTCCACGTCTCTTCCGAGGGGCATTAAAACTGTCTTGTTAAGCTACAGTGACCTCCACGTCTCTTCCGAGGGGACTTAAAACCGTCTTGTTAAGCTACTGTGACCTCCACGTCTCTTCCGAGGGGCATGAAAACCGTCTTGTTAAGCTACTGTGACCTCCACGTCTCTTCCGAGGGGCATTAAAACCGTCTTGTTAATCTACTGTGTCCTCCACATCTCTTTCGAAGGGCATTAAAACAGTCTTGATAAGATACTGTGACCTCTACCACTTTTCCAACGGGCATGAAAACCGTCTTGTTAAGCTTCTGTGACCTCCACCACTTTACCAAGGGGCATTAAAACCGTCTTGTTAAGCTACTGTGACCTCCACGTCTCTTCCGAGGGGCATTTAAACCGTCTTGTTAAGCTACTTTGACCTCCACATCTCTTCCGAGGGGCATTAAAACCGTCTTGTTAAGCTACTGTGACCTCCATGTCTCTTCCGAGGGGTATTAAAACTGTCTTGTTAAGCTACTGTGACCTCCACGTCTCTTCCAAGGGGCATTGAAAGCATCTTGTTAAACTACTGTGAACTCCACGTCTCTTCTGAGGGGCATTAAAACCATCTTGTTAAGCTACTGTGTCCTCCACGTATCTTTCGAGGGGAATTAAAACCGTCGTGTTAAGCTACTGTGACCTCCACCACTTTTCCAAGGGGCATTAAAACCATCTTGTAAAGCTACTGTGACCTCCTCGTCTCTTCCGAGGGGCATTAAAACCGTCTTGTTAAGCTAGTGTCCTCCACATCTCTTTCGAGGGGCATTAAAACAGTCTTGTTAAGCTACTGTGACCTCTACCACTTTTCCAAGGGGTATTAAAAGCGTCTTGTTAAGCTTCTGCGACCTCCACCACTTTACCAAGGGACATTAAAACCGTCTTGTTAAGCTACTGTGACCTCCACGTCTCTTCTGAGGGGCATTAAAACCGTCTTGTTAAGCTACTGTGACCTCCACATCTCTTCCGAGGGGCATTAAATCCGTCTTGTTAAGCTACTGTGACCTCCACGTCTCTTCCGAGGGGCATTAAAACCGTCTTGTTAAGCTACTGTGACCTCCACGTCTCTTCCAAGGGGCATTAAAACCATCTTGTTAAACTACTGTTACCTCCACGTCTCTTCTGAGGGGCAATAAAACCATCTTGTTAAGCTACTGTGTCCTCCACGTCTCTTTCGAGGGGAATTAAAACCGTCTTGTTAAGCTACTGTGACCTCCACGTCTCTTCCGAGGCTCATTAGAACCGTCATGTTAAGCTACTGTGATCTCCACGTCTCTTCTGAGGGGCATTAAAACCATCTTGTTAAGCTACTGTGACTCCACCACTTTTCCAAGGGGCATTAAAACCGTCTTGTTAAGCTTCTGTGACCTCCACCACTTTTCCAAGGGGCATTAAAACCATCTTGTTAAGCTACTGTGACCTCCACGTCTCTTCCCAGGGGCATTAAAATCGTCTTGTTAAGCTACTGTGACCTCCACGGCTCTTCCGAGGGGCATTAAAACCGTCTTGTTAAGCTACTGTGACCTCCACGTCTCTTCCGAGGGACATTAAAACTGTCTTGTTAAGCTACTGTGACCTCCACGTCTATTTTGAGGGGCATTAAAGAAGTCTTGTTAAGCTACTGTGACCTCCACGTCTCTTCCGAGGGGCATTAAAACCGTCTTGTTAAGCTACTGTGACCTCCACGTCTCTTTCGAGGGGCATTAAAACAGTCTTGTTAAGCTACTGTGACCTCTACCACTTTTCCAAGGGCATTAAAACCGTCTTGTTAAGCTTCTGCGACCACCACCACTTTACCAAGGGTCATTAAAACCGTCTTGTTAAGCTACTGTGACCTCCACGTCTCTTCCGAGGGGCATTAAAACCGTCCTGTTAAGCTACTGTGATCTCCACGTCTCTTCTGAGGGGCATTAAAACCATCTTGTTAAGCTACTGTGACCTCCACCACTTTTCCAAGGGGCATTAAAACCGTCTTGTTAAGCTTCTGTGACCTCCACCACTTTTCCAAGGGGCATTAAAACCATCTTGTTAAGCTACTGTGACCTCCACGTCTCTTCCCAGGGGCATTAAAATCGTCTTGTTAAGCTACTGTGACCTCCACGTCTCTTCCGAGGGACATTAAAACTGTCTTGTTAACCTACTGTGACCTCCACGTCTATTTTGAGGGGCATTAAAGAAGTCTTGTTAAGCTACTGTGACCTCCACGTCTCTTCCGAGGGGCATTAAAACCGTCTTGTTAAGCTACTGTGACCTCCACGTCTCTTTCGAGGGGCATTAAAACAGTCTTGTTAAGCTACTGTGACCTCTACCACTGTTCCAAGGGCATTAAAACCGTCTTGTTAAGCTTCTGCGACCACCACCACTTTACCAAGGGTCATTTAAACCGTCTTGTTAAGCTACTGTGACCTCCACGTCTCTTCCGAGGGGCATTAAAACCGTCTTCTTAAGCTACTGTGAGCTCCACATCTCTTCCGAGGGGCATTAAAACCGTCTTGTTAAGCTACTGTGACCTCCACGTCTCTTCCGAGGGGCATTAAAAGCGTCTTGTTAAGCTACTGTGACCTCCATGTCTCTTCCAAGGGGCATTAAAACCGTCCTGTTAAGTTACTGTGACCTCCACGTCTCTTTCGAGGGGAATTAAAACTGTCTTGTTAAGCTACTGTGAACTCCACCACTTTTCCAAGGGGTATTAAAATCATCTTGTTAAGCTACTGTGACCTCCACGTCTCTTCCGAGGGGCATTAAAACCGTCTTGTTAAGCTACTGTGACCTCGACATCTCTTCCGAGGGGCATTAAAACCGTCTTGTTAAGCTACTGTGACTTCCACGTCTCTTCTTAGGGGCATTAAAACCGTCTTGTTAAGCTACTGTGACCTCCACGTCTCTTCCAAGGGGCATTAAAACCATCTTGTTTAACTACTGTGACCTACATGTCTCTTCTGAGGGGCATTAAAACCATCTTGTTAAGCTACTGTGTCCTCCACGTCTCTTTCGAGGGGAATTAAAACCATATTGTTAAGCTACTGTGACCTCCACCACTTTTCAAAGGGGCATTAAAACCATCTTGTTAAGCTTCTGTGACCTCCACGTCTCTTCCGAGGGGCATTAAAACCGTCTTGTTTAGCTACTGTGACCTCCACGTCTCTTCCGAGGGGCATTAAAACCGTCCTGTTAAGCTACTGTGACCTCTACATCTCTTTCGAGGGGAATTAAACCATCTTGTTAAGCTACTGTGACCTCCACCACTTTTCCAAGGGGCATTAAAACCATCTTGTTAAGCTACTGTGACCTCCACGTCTCTTCCGAGGGGCATTAAAACCGTCCTGTTAAGCTACTGTGACCTCTACGTCTCTTTCGAGGGGAATTAAACCATCTTGTTAAGCTACTGTGACCTCCACCACTTTTCCAAGGGGCATTAAAACCATCTTGTTAAGCTACTGTGACCTCCACGTCTCTTCCGAGGGGCATTAAAACCGTCTTGTTAAGCTACTGTGACCTCCACGTCGCTTCCGAGGGGCACTAAAACCGTCCTGTTAAGCTACTGTGACCTCCACGTCTCTTTCGAGGGGAATTAAAACCGTCTTGTTAAGCTACTGTGACCTCCACCACTTTTCCAAGGAGCATTAAAATCGTCTTGTTAAGCTACTGTGACCTCCACGTCTCTTCCGAGGGGCATTAAAACCGTCTTTTTAAGCTACTGTGACCTCCACGTCTCTTCCGAGGGGCATTAAAACTGTCTTGTTAAGCTACAGTGACCTCCACGTCTCTTCCGAGGGGACTTAAAACCGTCTTGTTAAGCTACTGTGACCTCCACGTCTCTTCCGAGGGGCATGAAAACCGTCTTGTTAAGCTACTGTGACCTCCACGTCTCTTCCGAGGGGCATTAAAACCGTCTTGTTAATCTACTGTGTCCTCCACATCTCTTTCGAAGGGCATTAAAACAGTCTTGATAAGATACTGTGACCTCTACCACTTTTCCAACGGGCATGAAAACCGTCTTGTTAAGCTTCTGTGACCTCCACCACTTTACCAAGGGGCATTAAAACCGTCTTGTTAAGCTACTGTGACCTCCACGTCTCTTCCGAGGGGCATTTAAACCGTCTTGTTAAGCTACTTTGACCTCCACATCTCTTCCGAGGGGCATTAAAACCGTCTTGTTAAGCTACTGTGACCTCCATGTCTCTTCCGAGGGGTATTAAAACTGTCTTGTTAAGCTACTGTGACCTCCACGTCTCTTCCAAGGGGCATTGAAAGCATCTTGTTAAACTACTGTGAACTCCACGTCTCTTCTGAGGGGCATTAAAACCATCTTGTTAAGCTACTGTGTCCTCCACGTATCTTTCGAGGGGAATTAAAACCGTCGTGTTAAGCTACTGTGACCTCCACCACTTTTCCAAGGGGCATTAAAACCATCTTGTAAAGCTACTGTGACCTCCTCGTCTCTTCCGAGGGGCATTAAAACCGTCTTGTTAAGCTAGTGTCCTCCACATCTCTTTCGAGGGGCATTAAAACAGTCTTGTTAAGCTACTGTGACCTCTACCACTTTTCCAAGGGGTATTAAAAGCGTCTTGTTAAGCTTCTGCGACCTCCACCACTTTACCAAGGGACATTAAAACCGTCTTGTTAAGCTACTGTGACCTCCACGTCTCTTCTGAGGGGCATTAAAACCGTCTTGTTAAGCTACTGTGACCTCCACATCTCTTCCGAGGGGCATTAAATCCGTCTTGTTAAGCTACTGTGACCTCCACGTCTCTTCCGAGGGGCATTAAAACCGTCTTGTTAAGCTACTGTGACCTCCACGTCTCTTCCAAGGGGCATTAAAACCATCTTGTTAAACTACTGTTACCTCCACGTCTCTTCTGAGGGGCAATAAAACCATCTTGTTAAGCTACTGTGTCCTCCACGTCTCTTTCGAGGGGAATTAAAACCGTCTTGTTAAGCTACTGTGACCTCCACGTCTCTTCCGAGGCTCATTAGAACCGTCATGTTAAGCTACTGTGATCTCCACGTCTCTTCTGAGGGGCATTAAAACCATCTTGTTAAGCTACTGTGACTCCACCACTTTTCCAAGGGGCATTAAAACCGTCTTGTTAAGCTTCTGTGACCTCCACCACTTTTCCAAGGGGCATTAAAACCATCTTGTTAAGCTACTGTGACCTCCACGTCTCTTCCCAGGGGCATTAAAATCGTCTTGTTAAGCTACTGTGACCTCCACGGCTCTTCCGAGGGGCATTAAAACCGTCTTGTTAAGCTACTGTGACCTCCACGTCTCTTCCGAGGGACATTAAAACTGTCTTGTTAAGCTACTGTGACCTCCACGTCTATTTTGAGGGGCATTAAAGAAGTCTTGTTAAGCTACTGTGACCTCCACGTCTCTTCCGAGGGGCATTAAAACCGTCTTGTTAAGCTACTGTGACCTCCACGTCTCTTTCGAGGGGCATTAAAACAGTCTTGTTAAGGTACTGTGACCTCTACCACTTTTCCAAGGGCATTAAAACCGTCTTGTTAAGCTTCTGCGACCACCACCACTTTACCAAGGGTCATTAAAACCGTCTTGTTAAGCTACTGTGACCTCCACGTCTCTTCCGAGGGGCATTAAAACCGTCCTGTTAAGCTACTGTGATCTCCACGTCTCTTCTGAGGGGCATTAAAACCATCTTGTTAAGCTACTGTGACCTCCACCACTTTTCCAAGGGGCATTAAAACCGTCTTGTTAAGCTTCTGTGACCTCCACCACTTTTCCAAGGGGCATTAAAACCATCTTGTTAAGCTACTGTGACCTCCACGTCTCTTCCCAGGGGCATTAAAATCGTCTTGTTAAGCTACTGTGACCTCCACGTCTCTTCCGAGGGACATTAAAACTGTCTTGTTAACCTACTGTGACCTCCACGTCTATTTTGAGGGGCATTAAAGAAGTCTTGTTAAGCTACTGTGACCTCCACGTCTCTTCCGAGGGGCATTAAAACCGTCTTGTTAAGCTACTGTGACCTCCACGTCTCTTTCGAGGGGCATTAAAACAGTCTTGTTAAGCTACTGTGACCTCTACCACTGTTCCAAGGGCATTAAAACCGTCTTGTTAAGCTTCTGCGACCACCACCACTTTACCAAGGGTCATTTAAACCGTCTTGTTAAGCTACTGTGACCTCCACGTCTCTTCCGAGGGGCATTAAAACCGTCTTCTTAAGCTACTGTGAGCTCCACATCTCTTCCGAGGGGCATTAAAACCGTCTTGTTAAGCTACTGTGACCTCCACGTCTCTTCCGAGGGGCATTAAAAGCGTCTTGTTAAGCTACTGTGACCTCCATGTCTCTTCCAAGGGGCATTAAAACCGTCCTGTTAAGTTACTGTGACCTCCACGTCTCTTTCGAGGGGAATTAAAACTGTCTTGTTAAGCTACTGTGAACTCCACCACTTTTCCAAGGGGTATTAAAATCATCTTGTTAAGCTACTGTGACCTCCACGTCTCTTCCGAGGGGCATTAAAACCGTCTTGTTAAGCTACTGTGACCTCGACATCTCTTCCGAGGGGCATTAAAACCGTCTTGTTAAGCTACTGTGACTTCCACGTCTCTTCTTAGGGGCATTAAAACCGTCTTGTTAAGCTACTGTGACCTCCACGTCTCTTCCAAGGGGCATTAAAACCATCTTGTTTAACTACTGTGACCTACATGTCTCTTCTGAGGGGCATTAAAACCATCTTGTTAAGCTACTGTGTCCTCCACGTCTCTTTCGAGGGGAATTAAAACCATATTGTTAAGCTACTGTGACCTCCACCACTTTTCAAAGGGGCATTAAAACCATCTTGTTAAGCTTCTGTGACCTCCACGTCTCTTCCGAGGGGCATTAAAACCGTCTTGTTTAGCTACTGTGACCTCCACGTCTCTTCCGAGGGGCATTAAAACCGTCCTGTTAAGCTACTGTGACCTCTACATCTCTTTCGAGGGGAATTAAACCATCTTGTTAAGCTACTGTGACCTCCACCACTTTTCCAAGGGGCATTAAAACCATCTTGTTAAGCTTCTGTGACCTCCACGTCTCTTCCGAGGGGCATTAAAACCGTCCTGTTAAGCTACTGTGACCTCTACGTCTCTTTCGAGGGGAATTAAACCATCTTGTTAAGCTACTGTGACCTCCACCACTTTTCCAAGGGGCATTAAAACCATCTTGTTAAGCTACTGTGACCTCCACGTCTCTTCCGAGGGGCATTAAAACCGTCTTGTTAAGCTACTGTGACCTCCACGTCGCTTCCGAGGGGCACTAAAACCGTCCTGTTAAGCTACTGTGACCTCCACGTCTCTTTCGAGGGGAATTAAAACCGTCTTGTTAAGCTACTGTGACCTCCACCACTTTTCCAAGGAGCATTAAAATCGTCTTGTTAAGCTACTGTGACCTCCACGTCTCTTCCGAGGGGCATTAAAACCGTCTTTTTAAGCTACTGTGACCTCCACGTCTCTTCCGAGGGGCATTAAAACTGTCTTGTTAAGCTACAGTGACCTCCACGTCTCTTCCGAGGGGACTTAAAACCGTCTTGTTAAGCTACTGTGACCTCCACGTCTCTTCCGAGGGGCATGAAAACCGTCTTGTTAAGCTACTGTGACCTCCACGTCTCTTCCGAGGGGCATTAAAACCGTCTTGTTAATCTACTGTGTCCTCCACATCTCTTTCGAAGGGCATTAAAACAGTCTTGATAAGATACTGTGACCTCTACCACTTTTCCAACGGGCATGAAAACCGTCTTGTTAAGCTTCTGTGACCTCCACCACTTTACCAAGGGGCATTAAAACCGTCTTGTTAAGCTACTGTGACCTCCACGTCTCTTCCGAGGGGCATTTAAACCGTCTTGTTAAGCTACTTTGACCTCCACATCTCTTCCGAGGGGCATTAAAACCGTCTTGTTAAGCTACTGTGACCTCCATGTCTCTTCCGAGGGGTATTAAAACTGTCTTGTTAAGCTACTGTGACCTCCACGTCTCTTCCAAGGGGCATTGAAAGCATCTTGTTAAACTACTGTGAACTCCACGTCTCTTCTGAGGGGCATTAAAACCATCTTGTTAAGCTACTGTGTCCTCCACGTATCTTTCGAGGGGAATTAAAACCGTCGTGTTAAGCTACTGTGACCTCCACCACTTTTCCAAGGGGCATTAAAACCATCTTGTAAAGCTACTGTGACCTCCTCGTCTCTTCCGAGGGGCATTAAAACCGTCTTGTTAAGCTAGTGTCCTCCACATCTCTTTCGAGGGGCATTAAAACAGTCTTGTTAAGCTACTGTGACCTCTACCACTTTTCCAAGGGGTATTAAAAGCGTCTTGTTAAGCTTCTGCGACCTCCACCACTTTACCAAGGGACATTAAAACCGTCTTGTTAAGCTACTGTGACCTCCACGTCTCTTCTGAGGGGCATTAAAACCGTCTTGTTAAGCTACTGTGACCTCCACATCTCTTCCGAGGGGCATTAAAACCGTCTTGTTAAGCTACTGTGACCTCCACGTCTCTTCCGAGGGGCATTAAAACCGTCTTGTTAAGCTACTGTGACCTCCACGTCTCTTCCAAGGGGCATTAAAACCATCTTGTTAAACTACTGTTACCTCCACGTGTCTTCTGAGGGGCAATAAAACCATCTTGTTAAGCTACTGTGTCCTCCACGTCTCTTTCGAGGGGAATTAAAACCGTCTTGTTAAGCTACTGTGACCTCCACGTCTCTTCCGAGGCTCATTAGAACCGTCATGTTAAGCTACTGTGATCTCCACGTCTCTTCTGAGGGGCATTAAAACCATCTTGTTAAGCTACTGTGACTCCACCACTTTTCCAAGGGGCATTAAAACCGTCTTGTTAAGCTTCTGTGACCTCCACCACTTTTCCAAGGGGCATTAAAACCATCTTGTTAAGCTACTGTGACCTCCACGTCTCTTCCCAGGGGCATTAAAATCGTCTTGTTAAGCTACTGTGACCTCCACGTCTCTTCCGAGGGGCATTAAAACCGTCTTGTTAAGCTACTGTGACCTCCACGTCTCTTCCGAGGGACATTAAAACTGTCTTGTTAAGCTACTGTGACCTCCACGTCTATTTTGAGGGGCATTAAAGAAGTCTTGTTAAGCTACTGTGACCTCCACGTCTCTTCCGAGGGGCATTAAAACCGTCTTGTTAAGCTACTGTGACCTCCACGTCTCTTTCGAGGGGCATTAAAACAGTCTTGTTAAGCTACTGTGACCTCTACCACTTTTCCAAGGGCATTAAAACCGTCTTGTTAAGCTTCTGCGACCACCACCACTTTACCAAGGGTCATTAAAACCGTCTTGTTAAGCTACTGTGACCTCCACGTCTCTTTCGAGGGGCATTAAAACCGTCCTGTTAAGCTACTGTGACCTCTACGTCTCTTTCGAGGGGAATTAAACCATCTTGTTAAGCTACTGTGACCTCCACCACTTTTCCAAGGGGCATTAAAACCATCTTGTTAAGCTACTGTGACCTCCACGTCTCTTCCGAGGGGCATTAAAACCGTCTTGTTAAGCTACTGTGACCTCCACGTCGCTTCCGAGGGGCACTAAAACCGTCCTGTTAAGCTACTGTGACCTCCACGTCTCTTTCGAGGGGAATTAAAACCGTCTTGTTAAGCTACTGTGACCTCCACCACTTTTCCAAGGAGCATTAAAATCGTCTTGTTAAGCTACTGTGACCTTCACGTCTCTTCCGAGGGGCATTAAAACCGTCTTTTTAAGCTACTGTGACCTCCACGTCTCTTCCGAGTGGCATTAAAATCGTCTTGTTAAGCTACTGTGACATCCACGTTTCTTCCGAGGGGCATTAAAACCGTCTTGTTAAGCTACTGTGACCTCCACGTCTCTTCCGAGGGACATTAAAACTGTCTTGTTAAGCTACTGTGACCTCCACGTCTATTTTGAGGGGCATTAAAGAAGTCTTGTTAAGCTACTGTGACCTCCACGTCTCTTCCGAGGGGCATTAAAACCGTCTTGTTAAGCTACTGTGACCTCCACGTCTCTTTCGAGGGGCATTAAAACAGTCTTGTTAAGCTACTGTGACCTCTACCACTTTTCCAAGGGCATTAAAACCGTCTTGCTAAGCTTCTGCGACCACCACCACTTTACCAAGGGTCATTAAAACCGTCTTGTTAAGCTACTGTGACCTCCACGTCTCTTCCGAGGGGCATTAAAACCGTCCTGTTAAGCTACTGTGAGCTCTACGTCTCTTTCGAGGGGAATTAAACCATCTTGTTAAGCTACTGTGACCTCCACCACTTTTCCAAGGGGCATTAAAACCATCTTGTTAAGCTACTGTGACCTCCACGTCTCTTCCGAGGGGCATTAAAACCGTCTTGTTAAGCTACTGTGACCTCCACGTCGCTTCCGAGGGGCACTAAAACCGTCCTGTTAAGCTACTGTGACCTCCACGTCTCTTTCGAGGGGAATTAAAACCGTCTTGTTAAGCTACTGTGACCTCCACCACTTTTCCAAGGAGCATTAAAATCGTCTTGTTAAGCTACTGTGACCTCCACGTCTCTTCCGAGGGGCATTAAAACCGTCTTTTTAAGCTACTGTGACCTCCACGTCTCTTCCGAGTGGCATTAAAATCGTCTTGTTAAGCTACTGTGACATCCACGTTTCTTCCGAGGGGCATTAAAACCGTCTTGTTAAGCTACTGTGACCTCCACGTCTCTTCCGAGGGACATTAAAACTGTCTTGTTAAGCTACTGTGACCTCCACGTCTATTTTGAGGGGCATTAAAGAAGTCTTGTTAAGCTACTGTGACCTCCACGTCTCTTCCGAGGGGCATTAAAACCGTCTTGTTAAGCTACTGTGACCTCCACGTCTCTTTCGAGGGGCATTAAAACAGTCTTGTTAAGCTACTGTGACCTCTACCACTGTTCCAAGGGCATTAAAACCGTCTTGCTAAGCTTCTGCGACCACCACCACTTTACCAAGGGTCATTAAAACCGTCTTGTTAAGCTACTGTGACCTCCACGTCTCTTCCGAGGGGCATTAAAACCGTCTTCTTAAGCTACTGTGAGCTCCACATCTCTTCCGAGGGGCATTAAAACCGTCTTGTTAAGCTACTGTGACCTCCACGTCTCTTCCGAGGGGCATTAAAAGCGTCTTGTTAAGCTACTGTGACCTCCATGTCTCTTCCAAGGGGCATTAAAACCGTCCGTTCAGTTACTGTGACCTCCACGTCTCTTTCGAGGGGAATTAAAACTGTCTTGTTAAGCTACTGTGAACTCCACCACTTTTCCAAGGGGCATTAAAATCATCTTGTTAAGCTACTGTGACCTCCACGTCTCTTCCGAGGGGCATTAAAACCGTCTTGTTAAGCTACTGTGACCTCCACATCTCTTCCGAGGGGCATTAAAACCGTCTTGTTAAGCTACTGTGACTTCCACGTCTCTTCTTAGGGGGATTAAAACCGTCTTGTTAAGCTACTGTGACCTCCACGTCTCTTTCGAGGGGAATTAAAACCATATTGTTAAGCTACTGTGACCTCCACCACTTTTCAAAGGGGCATTAAAACCATCTTGTTAAGCTTCTGTGACCTCCACGTCTTTTCCGAGGGGCATTAAAACCGTCTTGTTAAGCTACTGTGACCTCCACGTCTCTTCCGAGGGGCATTAAAACCGTCCTGTTAAGCTACTGTGACCTCTACGTCTCTTTCGAGGGGAATTAAACCATCTTGTTAAGCTACTGTGACCTCCACCACTTTTCCAAGGGGCATTAAAACCATCTTGTTAAGCTACTGTGACCTCCACGTCTCTTCCGAGGGGCATTAAAACCGTCCTGTTAAGCTACTGTGACCTCTACGTCTCTTTCGAGGGGAATTAAACCATCTTGTTAAGCTACTGTGACCTCCACCACTTTTCCAAGGGGCATTAAAACCATCTTGTTAAGCTACTGTGACCTCCACGTCTCTTCCGAGGGGCATTAAAACCGTCTTGTTAAGCTACTGTGACCTCCACGTCGCTTCCGAGGGGCACTAAAACCGTCCTGTTAAGCTACTGTGACCTCCACGTCTCTTTCGAGGGGAATTAAAACCGTCTTGTTAAGCTACTGTGACCTCCACCACTTTTCCAAGGAGCATTAAAATCGTCTTGTTAAGCTACTGTGACCTCCACGTCTCTTCCGAGGGGCATTAAAACCGTCTTTTTAAGCTGCTGTGACCTCCACGTCTCTTCCGAGGGGCATTAAAACTGTCTTGTTAAGCTACTGTGACCTCCACGTCTCTTCCGAGGGGACTTAAAACCGTCTTGTTAAGCTACTGTGACCTCCACGTCTCTTCCGAGGGGCATGAAAACCGTCTTGTTAAGCTACTGTGACCTCCACGTCTCTTCCGAGGGGCATTAAAACCGTCTTGTTAATCTACTGTGTCCTCCACATCTCTTTCGAAGGGCATTAAAACAGTCTTGATAAGATACTGTGACCTCTACCACTTTTCCAACGGGTATGAAAACCGTCTTGTTAAGCTTCTGTGACCTCCACCACTTTACCAAGGGGCATTAAAACCGTCTTGTTAAGCTACTGTGACCTCCACGTCTCTTCCGAGGGGTATTAAAACTGTCTTGTTAAGCTACTGTGACCTCCACGTCTCTTCCAAGGGGCATTGAAAGCATCTTGTTAAACTACTGTGAACTCCACGTCTCTTCTGAGGAGCATTAAAACCATCTTGTTAAGCTACTGTGTCCTCCACGTATCTTTCGAAGGGAATTAAAACCGTCGTGTTAAGCTGCTGTGACCTCCACCACTTTTCCAAGGGGCATTAAAACCATCTTGTTAAGCTACTGTGACCTCCTCGTCTCTTCCGAGGGGCATTAAAACCGTCTTGTTAAGCTAGTGTCCTCCACATCTCTTTCGAGGGGCATTAAAACAGTCTTGTTAAGCTACTGTGACCTCTACCACTTTTCCAAGGGGTATTAAAAGCGTCTTGTTAAGCTTCTGCGACCTCCACCACTTTACCAAGGGGCATTAAAACCGTCTTGTTAAGCTACTGTGACCTCCACGTCTCTTCTGAGGGGCATTAAAACCGTCTTGTTAAGCTACTGTGACCTCCACATCTCTTCCGAGGGGCATTAAAACCGTCTTGTTAAGCTACTGTGACCTCCACGTCTCTTCCGAGGGGCATTAAAACCGTCTTGTTAAGCTACTGTGACCTCCACCACTTTTCCAAGGGGCATTAAAACCGTCTTGTTAAGCTTCTGTGACCTCCACCACTTTTCCAAGGGGCATTAAAACCATCTTGTTAAGCTACTGTGACCTCCACGTCTCTTCCCAGGGGCATTAAAACCGTCTTGTTAAGCTACTGTGACCTCCACGTCTCTTCCGAGGGGCATTAAAACCGTCTTGTTAAGCTACTGTGACCTCCACGTCTCTTCCGAGTGGCATTAAAATCGTCTTGTTAAGCTACTGTGACCTCCACGTCTCTTCCGAGGGGCATTAAAGCCGTCTTGTTAAGCTACTGTGACCTCCACGTCTCTTCCGAGGGACATTAAAACTGTCTTGTTAAGCTACTGTGACCTCCACGTCTATTTTGAGGGGCATTAAAGAAGTCTTGTTAAGCTACTGTGACCTCCACGTCTCTTCCGAGGGGCATTAAAACCGTCTTGTTAAGCTACTGTGACCTCCTTGTCTCTTTCGAAGGGCATTAAAACAGTCTTGTTAAGCTACTGTGACCTCTACCACTTTTCCAAGGGCATTAAAACCGTCTTGTTAAGCTTCTGCGACCACCACCACTTTACCAAGGGTCATTAAAACCGTCTTGTTAAGCTACTGTGACCTCCACGTCTCTTCAGAGGGGCATTAAAACCGTCCTGTTAAGCTACTGTGACCTCTACGTCTCTTTCGAGGGGAATTAAACCATCTTGTTAAGCTACTGTGACCTCCACCACTTTTCCAAGGGGCATTAAAACCATCTTGTTAAGCTACTGTGACCTCCACGTCTCTTCCGAGGGGAACTAAAACCGTCCTGTTAAGCTACTGTGACCTCCACGTCTCTTTCGAGGGGAATTAAAACCGTCTTGTTAAGCTACTGTGACCTCCACCACTTTTCCAAGGAGCATTAAAATCGTCTTGTTAAGCTACTGTGACCTCTACCACTTTTCCAAGGGCATTAAAACCGTCTTGCTAAGCTACTGTGACCTCCACGTCTCTTCCGAGGGGAACTAAAACCGTCCTGTTAAGCTACTGTGACCTCCACGTCTCTTTCGAGGGGAATTAAAACCGTCTTGTTAAGCTACTGCGACCACCACCACTTTACCAAGGGTCATTAAAACAGTCTTGTTAAGCTACTGTGACCTCTACCACTTTTCCAAGGGCATTAAAACCGTCTTGCTAAGCTTCTGCGACCACCACCACTTTACCAAGGGTCATTAAAACCGTCTTGTTAAGCTACTGTGACCTCCACGTCTCTTCCGAGGGGCATTAAAACCGTCCTGTTAAGCTACTGTGAGCTCTACGTCTCTTTCGAGGGGAATTAAACCATCTTGTTAAGCTACTGTGACCTCCACCACTTTTCCAAGGGGCATTAAAACCATCTTGTTAAGCTACTGTGACCTCCACGTCTCTTCCGAGGGGCATTAAAACCGTCTTGTTAAGCTACTGTGACCTCCACGTCGCTTCCGAGGGGCACTAAAACCGTCCTGTTAAGCTACTGTGACCTCCACGTCTCTTTCGAGGGGAATTAAAACCGTCTTGTTAAGCTACTGTGACCTCCACCACTTTTCCAAGGAGCATTAAAATCGTCTTGTTAAGCTACTGTGACCTCCACGTCTCTTCCGAGGGGCATTAAAACCGTCTTTTTAAGCTACTGTGACCTCCACGTCTCTTCCGAGTGGCATTAAAATCGTCTTGTTAAGCTACTGTGACATCCACGTTTCTTCCGAGGGGCATTAAAACCGTCTTGTTAAGCTACTGTGACCTCCACGTCTCTTCCGAGGGACATTAAAACTGTCTTGTTAAACTACTGTGACCTCCACGTCTATTTTGAGGGGCATTAAAGAAGTCTTGTTAAGCTACTGTGACCTCCACGTCTCTTCCGAGGGGCATTAAAACCGTCTTGTTAAGCTACTGTGACCTCCACGTCTCTTTCGAGGGGCATTAAAACAGTCTTGTTAAGCTACTGTGACCTCTACCACTTTTCCAAGGGCATTAAAACCGTCTTGCTAAGCTTCTGCGACCACCACCACTTTACCAAGGGTCATTAAAACCGTCTTGTTAAGCTACTGTGACCTCCACGTCTCTTCCGAGGGGCATTAAAACCGTCTTCTTAAGCTACTGTGAGCTCCACATCTCTTCCGAGGGGCATTAAAACCGTCTTGTTAAGCTACTGTGACCTCCACGTCTCTTCCGAGGGGCATTAAAAGCGTCTTGTTAAGCTACTGTGACCTCCATGTCTCTTCCAAGGGGCATTAAAACCGTCCGTTCAGTTACTGTGACCTCCACGTCTCTTTCGAGGGGAATTAAAACTGTCTTGTTAAGCTACTGTGAACTCCACCACTTTTCCAAGGGGCATTAAAATCATCTTGTTAAGCTACTGTGACCTCCACGTCTCTTCCGAGGGGCATTAAAACCGTCTTGTTAAGCTACTGTGACCTCCACATCTCTTCCGAGGGGCATTAAAACCGTCTTGTTAAGCTACTGTGACTTCCACGTCTCTTCTTAGGGGGATTAAAACCGTCTTGTTAAGCTACTGTGACCTCCACGTCTCTTTCGAGGGGAATTAAAACCATATTGTTAAGCTACTGTGACCTCCACCACTTTTCAAAGGGGCATTAAAACCATCTTGTTAAGCTTCTGTGACCTCCACGTCTTTTCCGAGGGGCATTAAAACCGTCTTGTTAAGCTACTGTGACCTCCACGTCTCTTCCGAGGGGCATTAAAACCGTCCTGTTAAGCTACTGTGACCTCTACGTCTCTTTCGAGGGGAATTAAACCATCTTGTTAAGCTACTGTGACCTCCACCACTTTTCCAAGGGGCATTAAAACCATCTTGTTAAGCTACTGTGACCTCCACGTCTCTTCCGAGGGGCATTAAAACCGTCCTGTTAAGCTACTGTGACCTCTACGTCTCTTTCGAGGGGAATTAAACCATCTTGTTAAGCTACTGTGACCTCCACCACTTTTCCAAGGGGCATTAAAACCATCTTGTTAAGCTACTGTGACCTCCACGTCTCTTCCGAGGGGCATTAAAACCGTCTTGTTAAGCTACTGTGACCTCCACGTCGCTTCCGAGGGGCACTAAAACCGTCCTGTTAAGCTACTGTGACCTCCACGTCTCTTTCGAGGGGAATTAAAACCGTCTTGTTAAGCTACTGTGACCTCCACCACTTTTCCAAGGAGCATTAAAATCGTCTTGTTAAGCTACTGTGACCTCCACGTCTCTTCCGAGGGGCATTAAAACCGTCTTTTTAAGCTGCTGTGACCTCCACGTCTCTTCCGAGGGGCATTAAAACTGTCTTGTTAAGCTACAGTGACCTCCACGTCTCTTCCGAGGGGACTTAAAACCGTCTTGTTAAGCTACTGTGACCTCCACGTCTCTTCCGAGGGGCATGAAAACCGTCTTGTTAAGCTACTGTGACCTCCACGTCTCTTCCGAGGGGCATTAAAACCGTCTTGTTAATCTACTGTGTCCTCCACATCTCTTTCGAAGGGCATTAAAACAGTCTTGATAAGATACTGTGACCTCTACCACTTTTCCAACGGGTATGAAAACCGTCTTGTTAAGCTTCTGTGACCTCCACCACTTTACCAAGGGGCATTAAAACCGTCTTGTTAAGCTACTGTGACCTCCACGTCTCTTCCGAGGGGCATTAAAACCGTCTTGTTAAGCTACTTTGACCTCCACATCTCTTCCGAGGGGCATTAAAACCGTCTTGTTAAGCTACTGTGACCTCCACGTCTCTTCCGAGGGGTATTAAAACTGTCTTGTTAAGCTACTGTGACCTCCACGTCTCTTCCAAGGGGCATTGAAAGCATCTTGTTAAACTACTGTGAACTCCACGTCTCTTCTGAGGGGCATTAAAACCATCTTGTTAAGCTACTGTGTCCTCCACGTATCTTTCGAAGGGAATTAAAACCGTCGTGTTAAGCTACTGTGACCTCCACCACTTTTCCAAGGGGCATTAAAACCATCTTGTAAAGCTACTGTGACCTCCTCGTCTCTTCCGAGGGGCATTAAAACCGTCTTGTTAAGCTAGTGTCCTCCACATCTCTTTCGAGGGGCATTAAAACAGTCTTGTTAAGCTACTGTGACCTCTACCACTTTTCCAAGGGGTATTAAAAGCGTCTTGTTAAGCTTCTGCGACCTCCACCACTTTACCAACGGGCATTAAAACCGTCTTGTTAAGCTACTGTGACCTCCACATCTCTTCTGAGGGGCATTAAAACCGTCTTGTTAAGCTACTGTGACCTCCACATCTCTTCCGAGGGGCATTAAAACCGTCTTGTTAAGCTACTGTGACCTCCACGTCTCTTCCGAGGGGCATTAAAACCGTCTTGTTAAGCTACTGTGACCTCCACCACTTTTCCAAGGGGCATTAAAACCGTCTTGTTAAGCTTCTGTGACCTCCACCACTTTTCCAAGGGGCATTAAAACCATCTTGTTAAGCTACTGTGACCTCCACGTCTCTTCCCAGGGGCATTAAAACCGTCTTGTTAAGCTACTGTGACCTCCACGTCTCTTCCGAGGGGCATTAAAACCGTCTTGTTAAGCTACTGTGACCTCCACGTCTCTTCCGAGTGGCATTAAAATCGTCTTGTTAAGCTACTGTGACCTCCACGTCTCTTCCGAGGGGCATTAAAGCCGTCTTGTTAAGCTACTGTGACCTCCACGTCTCTTCCGAGGGACATTAAAACTGTCTTGTTAAGCTACTGTGACCTCCACGTCTATTTTGAGGGGCATTAAAGAAGTCTTGTTAAGCTACTGTGACCTCCACGTCTCTTCCGAGGGGCATTAAAACCGTCTTGTTAAGCTACTGTGACCTCCTTGTCTCTTTCGAAGGGCATTAAAACAGTCTTGTTAAGCTACTGTGACCTCTACCACTTTTCCAAGGGCATTAAAACCGTCTTGTTAAGCTTCTGCGACCACCACCACTTTACCAAGGGTCATTAAAACCGTCTTGTTAAGCTACTGTGACCTCCACGTCTCTTCAGAGGGGCATTAAAACCGTCCTGTTAAGCTACTGTGACCTCTACGTCTCTTTCGAGGGGAATTAAACCATCTTGTTAAGCTACTGTGACCTCCACCACTTTTCCAAGGGGCATTAAAACCATCTTGTTAAGCTACTGTGACCTCCACGTCTCTTCCGAGGGGAACTAAAACCGTCCTGTTAAGCTACTGTGACCTCCACGTCTCTTTCGAGGGGAATTAAAACCGTCTTGTTAAGCTACTGTGACCTCCACCACTTTTCCAAGGAGCATTAAAATCGTCTTGTTAAGCTACTGTGACCTCCACGTCTCTTCCGAGGGGCATTAAAACCGTCTTTTTAAGCTACTGTGACCTCCACGTCTCTTCCGAGTGGCATTAAAATCGTCTTGTTAAGCTACTGTGACCTCCACGTCTCTTCCGAGGGGCATTAAAACCGTCTTGTTAAGCTACTGTGACCTCCACGTCTCTTCCGAGGGACATTAAAACTGTCTTGTTAAGCTACTGTGACCTCCACGTCTATTTTGAGGGGCATTAAAGAAGTCTTGTTAAGCTACTGTGACCTCCACGTCTCTTCCGAGGGGCATTAAAACCGTCTTGTTAAGCTACTGTGACCTCCACGTCTCTTTTGAGGGGCATTAAAACAGTCTTGTTAAGCTACTGTGACCTCTACCACTTTTCCAAGGGCATTAAAACCGTCTTGCTAAGCTTCTGCGACCACCACCACTTTACCAAGGGTCATTAAAACCGTCTTGTTAAGCTACTGTGACCTCCACGTCTCTTCCGAGGGGCATTAAAACCGTCTTCTTAAGCTACTGTGAGCTCCACATCTCTTCCGAGGGGCATTAAAACCGTCTTGTTAAGCTACTGTGACCTCCACGTCTCTTCCGAGGGGCATTAAAAGCGTCTTGTTAAGCTACTGTGACCTCCATGTCTCTTCCAAGGGGCATTAAAACCGTCCTGTTCAGTTACTGTGACCTCCACGTCTCTTTCGAGGGGAATTAAAACTGTCTTGTTAAGCTACTGTGAACTCCACCACTTTTCCAAGGGGCATTAAAATCATCTTGTTAAGCTACTGTGACCTCCACGTCTCTTCCGAGGGTCATTAAAACCGTCTTGTTAAGCTACTGTGACCTCCACATCTCTTCCGAGGGGCATTAAAACCGTCTTGTTAAGCTACTGTGACTTCCACGTCTCTTCTTAGGGGCATTAAAACCGTCTTGTTAAGCTACTGTGACCTCCACGTCTCTTTCGAGGGGAATTAAAACCATATTGTTAAGCTACTGTGACCTCCACCACTTTTCAAAGGGGCATTAAAACCATCTTGTTAAGCTTCTGTGACCTCCACGTCTTTTCCGAGGGGCATTAAAACCGTCTTGTTAAGCTACTGTGACCTCCACGTCTCTTCCGAGGGGCATTAAAACCGTCCTGTTAAGCTACTGTGACCTCTACGTCTCTTTCGAGGGGAATTAAACCATCTTGTTAAGCTACTGTGACCTCCACCACTTTTCCAAGGGGCATTAAAACCATCTTGTTAAGCTACTGTGACCTCCACGTCTCTTCCGAGGGGCATTAAAACCGTCCTGTTAAGCTACTGTGACCTCTACGTCTCTTTCGAGGGGAATTAAACCATCTTGTTAAGCTACTGTGACCTCCACCACTTTTCCAAGGGGCATTAAAACCATCTTGTTAAGCTACTGTGACCTCCACGTCTCTTCCGAGGGGCATTAAAACCGTCTTGTTAAGCTACTGTGACCTCCACGTCGCTTCCGAGGGGCACTAAAACCGTCCTGTTAAGCTACTGTGACCTCCACGTCTCTTTCGAGGGGAATTAAAACCGTCTTGTTAAGCTACTGTGACCTCCACCACTTTTCCAAGGAGCATTAAAATCGTCTTGTTAAGCTACTGTGACCTCCACGTCTCTTCCGAGGGGCATTAAAACCGTCTTTTTAAGCTGCTGTGACCTCCACGTCTCTTCCGAGGGGCATTAAAACTGTCTTGTTAAGCTACAGTGACCTCCACGTCTCTTCCGAGGGGACTTAAAACCGTCTTGTTAAGCTACTGTGACCTCCACGTCTCTTCCGAGGGGCATGAAAACCGTCTTGTTAAGCTACTGTGACCTCCACGTCTCTTCCGAGGGGCATTAAAACCGTCTTGTTAATCTACTGTGTCCTCCACATCTCTTTCGAAGGGCATTAAAACAGTCTTGATAAGATACTGTGACCTCTACCACTTTTCCAACGGGTATGAAAACCGTCTTGTTAAGCTTCTGTGACCTCCACTACTTTACCAAGGGGCATTAAAACCGTCTTGTTAAGCTACTGTGACCTCCACGTCTCTTCCGAGGGGCATTAAAACCGTCTTGTTAAGCTACTTTGACCTCCACATCTCTTCCGAGGGGCATTAAAACCGTCTTGTTAAGCTACTGTGACCTCCACGTCTCTTCCGAGGGGTATTAAAACTGTCTTGTTAAGCTACTGTGACCTCCACGTCTCTTCCAAGGGGCATTGAAAGCATCTTGTTAAACTACTGTGAACTCCACGTCTCTTCTGAGGGGCATTAAAACCATCTTGTTAAGCTACTGTGTCCTCCACGTATCTTTCGAAGGGAATTAAAACCGTCGTGTTAAGCTACTGTGACCTCCACCACTTTTCCAAGGGGCATTAAAACCATCTTGTTAAGCTACTGTGACCTCCTCGTCTCTTCCGAGGGGCATTAAAACCGTCTTGTTAAGCTAGTGTCCTCCACATCTCTTTCGAGGGGCATTAAAACAGTCTTGTTAAGCTACTGTGACCTCTACCACTTTTCCAAGGGGTATTAAAAGCGTCTTGTTAAGCTTCTGCGACCTCCACCACTTTACCAAGGGGCATTAAAACCGTCTTGTTAAGCTACTGTGACCTCCACGTCTCTTCCGAGGGGCATTAAAACCATCTTGTTAAGCTACTGTGACCTCCACATCTCTTCCGAGGGGCATTAAAACCGTCTTGTTAAGCTACTGTGACCTCCACGTCTCTTCCGAGGGGCATTAAAACCGTCTTGTTAAGCTACTGTGACCTCCACCACTTTTCCAAGGGGCATTAAAACCGTCTTGTTAAGCTTCTGTGACCTCCACCACTTTTCCAAGGGGCATTAAAACCATCTTGTTAAGCTACTGTGACCTCCACGTCTCTTCCCAGGGGCATTAAAACCGTCTTGTTAAGCTACTGTGACCTCCACGTCTCTTCCGAGGGGCATTAAAACCGTCTTGTTAAGCTACTGTGACCTCCACGTCTCTTCCGAGTGGCATTAAAATCGTCTTGTTAAGCTACTGTGACCTCCACGTCTCTTCCGAGGGGCATTAAAACCGTCTTGTTAAGCTACTGTGACCTCCACGTCTCTTCCGAGGGACATTAAAACTGTCTTGTTAAGCTACTGTGACCTCCACGTCTATTTTGAGGGGCATTAAAGAAGTCTTGTTAAGCTACTGTGACCTCCACATCTCTTCCGAGGGGCATTAAAACCGTCTTGTTAAGCTACTGTGACCTCCTTGTCTCTTTCGAGGGGCATTAAAACAGTCTTGTTAAGCTACTGTGACCTCTACCACTTTTCCAAGGGCATTAAAACCGTCTTGTTAAGCTTCTGCGACCACCACCACTTTACCAAGGGTCATTAAAACCGTCTTGTTAAGCTACTGTGACCTCCACGTCTCTTCCGAGGGGCATTAAAACCGTCCTGTTAAGCTACTGTGAACTCTACGTCTCTTTCGAGGGGAATTAAACCATCTTGTTAAGCTACTGTGACCTCCACCACTTTTCCAAGGGGCATTAAAACCATCTTGTTAAGCTACTGTGACCTCCACGTCTCTTCCGAGGGGCATTAAAACCGTCTTGTTAAGCTACTGTGACCTCCACGTCGCTTCCGAGGGGAACTAAAACCGTCCTGTTAAGCTACTGTGACCTCCACGTCTCTTTCGAGGGGAATTAAAACCGTCTTGTTAAGCTACTGTGACCTCCACCACTTTTCCAAGGAGCATTAAAATCGTCTTGTTAAGCTACTGTGACCTCCACGTCTCTTCCGAGGGGCATTAAAACCGTCTTTTTAAGCTACTGTGACCTCCACGTCTCTTCCGAGTGGCATTAAAATCGTCTTGTTAAGCTACTGTGACCTCCACGTCTCTTCCGAGGGGCATTAAAACCGTCTTGTTAAGCTACTGTGACCTCCACGTCTCTTCCGAGGGACATTAAAACTGTCTTGTTAAGCTACTGTGACCTCCACGTCTATTTTGAGGGGCATTAAAGAAGTCTTGTTAAGCTACTGTGACCTCCACGTCTCTTCCGAGGGGCATTAAAACCGTCTTGTTAAGCTACTGTGACCTCCACGTCTCTTTCGAGGGGCATTAAAACAGTCTTGTTAAGCTACTGTGACCTCTACCACTTTTCCAAGGGCATTAAAACCGTCTTGTTAAGCTTCTGCGACCACCACCACTTTACCAAGGGTCATTAAAACCGTCTTGTTAAGCTACTGTGACCTCCACGTCTCTTCCGAGGGGCATTAAAACCATC
The DNA here is from genome assembly GCF_046119375.1 of Phyllobates terribilis. Classification (NCBI taxonomy): domain Eukaryota; kingdom Metazoa; phylum Chordata; class Amphibia; order Anura; family Dendrobatidae; genus Phyllobates; species Phyllobates terribilis. Next base: position 774,198,370 of record NW_027362761.1, on the reverse strand, counting down.
TTGTTAAGCTACTGTGACCGCCACGTCTCTTCCGAGGGGCATTAAAACCGTCTTGTTAAGCTACTGTCACCTCCACGTCTCTTTCGAGGGGCATTAAAACCGTCTTGTTAAGCTACTGTGACCACCACTTTTCCAAGCGGCATTAAAACCGTCTTGTTAAGCTACTGTGACCTCCACGTCTCTTTCGAGGGGAATTAAAACCGTCTTGTTAAGCTACTGTGACCTCCACCACTTTTCCAAGGAGCATTAAAATAGTCTTGTTAAGCTACTGTGACCTCCACGTCTCTTCCCAGGGGCATTAAAACCGTCTTGTTAAGCTACTGTGACCTTCACGTCTCTTCCGAGGGGCATTAAAACCATCTTGTTAAGCTACTGTGACCGCCACGTCTCTTCCGAGGGGCATTAAAACCGTCTTGTTAAGCTACTGTGACCTCCACGTCTCTTTCGAGGTGCATTTAAACCGTCTTGTTAAGCTACTGTGACCACCACTTTTCCAAGGGGCATTAAAACCATCTTGTTAAGCTACTGGGACCTCCAAGTTTCTTCCGAGGGGCATTAAAACTGTCTTGTTAAGCTACTGTGACCTCCACCACTTTTCCGAGGGGCATTAAAACCGTCTTGTTAAGCTTCTGCGACCTCCACCTCTTTACCAAGGGGCATTAAGACTGTCTTTTTAAGCCACTGTGACCTCCACGTCTCTTCCGAGGGGCATTAAAACCGTTTTGTTAATCTACTGTGACCTCCACGTCTCTTCGGAGGGGTATTAAAACCGTCTTGTTAAGCTACTTTGACCTCCACGTCTCTTCCGAGGGGCATTAAAACCGTCTTGTTAAGCTACTGTGACCTCCATGTCTCTTTCGAGGGGCATTAAAACCATCTTGTTAAGCTACTGTGACCTCCACGTCTCTTCCGAGGGGCATTAAAAGCATCTTGTTAAGCTACTGTGATCTCCATGTCTCTTCCAAGGGGCACTAAAACCGTCCTGTTAAGTTACTGTGAACTCCACGTCTCTTTCGAGGGGAATTAAAACTGTCTTGTTAAGCTACTGTGAACTCCACCACTTTTCCAAGGGGCATTAAAATCATCTTGTTAAGCTACTGTGACCTCCACGTCTCCTCCGAGGGGCATTAAAACCGTCTTGTTAAGCTACTGTGACCTCCACATCTCTTCAGAGGGGCATTAAAACCGTCTTGTTAAGCTACTGTGACTTCCACGTATCTTCTTAGGGGCATTAAAACCGTCTTGTTAAGCTACTGTGACCTCCACGTCTCTTCCAAGGGGAATTAAAACCATCTTGTTTAACTACTGTGACCTCCATGTCTCTTCTGAGGGGCATTAAAACCATCTTGTTAAGCTACTGTGTCCTCCACGTCTCTTTCGAGGGGAATTAAAACCATATTGTTAAGCTACTGTGACCTCCACCACTTTTCAAAGGGGCATTAAAACCATCTTGTTAAGCTTCTCTGACCTCCACGTCTCTTCCGAGGGGCATTAAAACCGTCTTGTTAAGCTACTGTGACCTCCACGTCTCTTCCGAGGGGCATTAAAACCGTCCTGTTAAGCTACTGTGACCTCTACGTCTCTTTCGAGGGGAATTAAACCATCTTTTTAAGCTACTGTGACCTCCACCACTTTTCCAAGGGGCATTAAAACCATCTTGTTAAGCTACTGTGACCTCCACGTCTCTTCCGAGGGGCATTAAAACCGTCTTGTTAAGCTACTGTGACCTCCACGTCTCTTCCGAGGGGCATTAAAACCATCTTGTTAAGCTACTGTGACCGCCACGTCTCTTCCGAGGGGCATTAAAACCGTCTTGTTAAGCTACTGTCACCTCCACGTCTCTTTCGAGGGGCATTAAAACCGTCTTGTTAAGCTACTGTGACCACAACTTTTCCAAGGTGCATTAAAACCGTCTTGTTAAGCTACTGTGACCTCCACGTCACTTCCGAGGGGCACTAAAACCGTCCTGTTAAGCTACTGTGACCTCCACGTCTCTTTCGAGGGGAATTAAAACCGTCTTGTTAAGCTACTGTGACCTCCACCACTTTTCCAAGGAGCATTAAAATAGTCTTGTTAAGCTACCGTGACCTCCACGTCTCTTCCCAGGGGCATTAAAACCGTCTTGTTAAGCTACTGTGACCTTCACGTCTCTTCCGAGGGGCATTAAAACCATCTTGTTAAGCTACTGTGACCGCCACGTCTCTTCCGACGGGCATTAAAACCGTCTTGTTAAGCTACTGTGACCTCCACGTCTTTTTCGAGGTGCATTAAAACCGTCTTGTTAAGCTACTGTGACCACCACTTTTCCAAGGGGCATTAAAACCGTCTTGTTAAGCTACTGGGACCTCCAAGTTTCTTCCGAGGGGCATTAAAACTGTCTTGTTAAGCTACTGTGACCTCCACCACTTTTCCGAGGGGCATTAAAACCGTCTTGTTAAGCTTCTGCGACAACCACCTCTTTACCAAGGGGCATTAAGACTGTCTTTTTAAGCTACTGTGACCTCCACGTCTCTTCCGAGGGGCATTAAAACCGTTTTGTTAATCTACTGTGACCTCCACGTCTCTTCGGAGGGGTATTAAAACCGTCTTGTTAAGCTACTTTGACCTCCACGTCTCTTCCGAGGGGCATTAAAACCGTCTTGTTAAGCTACTGTGACCTCCATGTCTCTTTCGAGGGGCATTAAAACCATCTTGTTAAGCTACTGTGACCTCCACGTCTCTTCCAAGGGGCATTAAAACCGTCTTGTTGAGCTACTGGGACCTCCACGTCTCTTCCGAGGGGCATTAAAACCGTCTTGTTAAGCTACTGTGACCTCTACGTCTTTTCTAAGGGGCATTAAAACCGTCTTGTTAAGCTACTGTGACCTCCACCACATTTCCAAGGGGCATTAAAACCGTCTTGTTAAGCTTCTGCGACCTCCACCACTTTACCAAGGGGCAATAAAACCGTCTTGTTAAGCTACTGTGACCTCCGCGTCTCTTCCTAGGGGCATTAAAACCGTTTTGTTAAGCTACTGTGACCTCCACGTCTCTTCCGAGGGGCATTAAAATCGTCTTGTTAAGCTACTGTGACCTCCCCGTCTCTTCCGAGGGGCATTAAAACCGTCTTGTTAAGCTACTGTGACCTCCACGTCTCTTCCGAGGGGCATTAAAACCGTCTTGTTAAGCTACTGTGACCTCCACGTCTCTTCCGAGGGGCATTAAAACCGTTTTGTTAAGCTACTGTGACCTCCACGTCTCTTCTGAGGGGCATTAAAACCGTCTTGTTAAGCTACTCTGACATCCACCACTTTTCCAAGGGGCATTAAAACCGTTTTGTTAAGCTTCTGCGACCTCCACCACTTTACCAAGGGGCATTAAAACCGTCTTGTTAAGCTACTGTGACCTCCACGTCTCTTCCGAGGGGCATTAAAACCGTTTTGTTAAGCTACTGTGACCTCCACGTCTCTTCCGAGGGCATTAAAATCGTCTTGTTAAGCTACTGTGACCTCCACGTCTCTTCCGAGGGGCATTAAAACCGTCTTTTTAAGCTACTGTGACCTCCACGTCTCTTCCGAGGGGCATTAAAACCGTCTTGTTAAGCTACTGTGACCTCCACGTCTCTTCCGAGGGGCATTAAAACCGTCTTGTTAAGCTACTGTGACCTCCACGTCTCTTCCGAGGGGCATTAAAACCGTCTTGTTAAGCTACTGTGACCTCCACGTCTATTTTGAGGGGCATTAAAGCCGTCTTGTTAAGCTACTGTGACCTCCATGTCTCTTCTGAGCGGCATTAAAACCGTCTTGTTAAGCTACTGTGACCTCCACCACTTTTCCAAGGGGCATTAAAACCGTCTTGTTAAGCTTCTGCGACCTCCACCACTTTATCAAGGGGCATTAAAACAGTCTTGTTAAGCTACTGTGACCTCCAAGTCTCTTCCGAGGGGCATTAAAACCGTTTTGCTAAGCTACTGTGACCTCCACGTCTCTTCCGAGGCGCAGTAAAACCGTCTTGTTAAGCTACTGTGACCTACACGTCTATTTTGAGGGGCATTAAAGCCGTCTTCTTAAGCTACTGTGACCTCCACGTCTCTTCCGAGGGGCATTAAAACCGTCTTGTTAAGCTACTGTGACCTCCACGTCTCTTCCAAGGGGCATTAAAACCATTTTGTTAAACTACTGTGACCTCCACGTCTCTTCTGAGGGGCATTAAAACCATCTTGTTAAGCTACTGTGACCTCCACCACTTTTCCAAGGGGCACTAAAACCATCTTGATAAGCTACTGTGACCGTTTTGTTAAACTACTGTGACCTCCACGTCTCTTCTGAGGGGCATTAAAACCGTCTTGTTAAGCTACTGTGACCTCCACGTATCTTTCGAGGGGCATTAAAACCGTCTGGTTAAGCTACTGTGACCACCACTTTTCCAAGGGGCATTAAAACCATCTTGTTGAGCTACTGGGGCCTCCACGTCTCTTCCGATGGGCATTCAAACCATCTTGATAAGCTACTGTGACCTCCACGTCTCTTCCGAGGGGCATTAAAACCGTCTTGTTAAGCTACTGTGACCTCCACGTCTCTTCCGAGTGGCATTAAAATCATCTTGTTAAGCTACTGTGACCTTCACGTCTCTTCCGAGGGGCATTAAAACCGTCTTGTTAAGCTACTGTGACCTCCACGTCTCTTCCGAGGGACATTAAAACTGTCTTGTTAAGCTACTGTGACCTCCACGTCTATTTTGAGGGGCATTAAAGAAGTCTTGTTAAGCTACTGTGACCTCCACGTCTCTTCCGAGGGGCATTAAAACCGTCTTGTTAAGCTACTGTGACCTCCACGTCTCTTTCGAGGGGCATTAAAACAGTCTTGTTAAGCTACTGTGACCTCTACCACTTTTCCAAGGGCATTAAAACCGTCTTGTTAAGCTTCTGCGACCACCACCACTTTACCAAGGGTCATTAAAACCGTCTTGTTAAGCTACTGTGACCTCCACGTCTCTTCCGAGGGGCATTAAAACCGTCTTCTTAAGCTACTGTGAGCTCCACATCTCTTCCGAGGGGCATTAAAACCGTCTTGTTAAGCTACTGTGACCTCCACGTCTCTTCCGAGGGGCATTGAAAGCGTCTTGTTAAGCTACTGTGACCTCCACGTCTCTTCGGAGGGGTATTAAAACCGTCTTGTTAAGCTACTTTGACCTCCACGTCTCTTCCGAGGGGCATTAAAACCGTCTTGTTAAGCTACTGTGACCTCCATGTCTCTTTCGAGGGGCATTAAAACCATCTTGTTAAGCTACTGTGACCTCCACGTCTCTTCCGAGGGGCATTAAAAGCATCTTGTTAAGCTACTGTGATCTCCATGTCTCTTCCAAGGGGCACTAAAACCGTCCTGTTAAGTTACTGTGACCTCCACGTCTCTTTCGAGGGGAATTAAAACTGTCTTGTTAAGCTACTGTGAACTCCACCACTTTTCCAAGGGGCATTAAAATCATCTTGTTAAGCTACTGTGACCTCCACGTCTCCTCCGAGGGGCATTAAAACCGTCTTGTTAAGCTACTGTGACCTCCACATCTCTTCAGAGGGGCATTAAAACCGTCTTGTTAAGCTACTGTGACTTCCACGTATCTTCTTAGGGGCATTAAAACCGTCTTGTTAAGCTACTGTGACCTCCACGTCTCTTCCAAGGGGAATTAAAACCATCTTGTTTAACTACTGTGACCTCCATGTCTCTTCTGAGGGGCATTAAAACCATCTTGTTAAGTTACTGTGTCCTCCACGTCTCTTTCGAGGGGAATTAAAACCATATTGTTAAGCTACTGTGACCTCCACCACTTTTCAAAGGGGCATTAAAACCATCTTGTTAAGCTTCTCTGACCTCCACGTCTCTTCCGAGGGGCATTAAAACCGTCTTGTTAAGCTACTGTGACCTCCACGTCTCTTCCGAGGGGCATTAAAACCGTCCTGTTAAGCTACTGTGACCTCTACGTCTCTTTCGAGGGGAATTAAACCATCTTTTTAAGCTACTGTGACCTCCACCACTTTTCCAAGGGGCATTAAAACCATCTTGTTAAGCTACTGTGACCTCCACGTCTCTTCCGAGGGGCATTAAAACCGTCTTGTTAAGCTACTGTGACCTCCACGTCTCTTCCGAGGGGCATTAAAACCATCTTGTTAAGCTACTGTGACCGCCACGTCTCTTCCGAGGGGCATTAAAACCGTCTTGTTAAGCTACTGTCACCTCCACGTCTCTTTCGAGGGGCATTAAAACCGTCTTGTTAAGCTACTGTGACCACAACTTTTCCAAGGTGCATTAAAACCGTCTTGTTAAGCTACTGTGACCTCCACGTCGCTTCCGAGGGGCACTAAAACCGTCCTGTTAAGCTACTGTGACCTCCACGTCTCTTTCGAGGGGAATTAAAACCGTCTTGTTAAGCTACTGTGACCTCCACCACTTTTCCAAGGAGCATTAAAATAGTCTTGTTAAGCTACCGTGACCTCCACGTCTCTTCCCAGGGGCATTAAAACCGTCTTGTTAAGCTACTGTGACCTTCACGTCTCTTCCGAGGGGCATTAAAACCATCTTGTTAAGCTACTGTGACCGCCACGTCTCTTCCGACGGGCATTAAAACCGTCTTGTTAAGCTACTGTGACCTCCACGTCTTTTTCGAGGTGCATTAAAACCGTCTTGTTAAGCTACTGTGACCACCACTTTTCCAAGGGGCATTAAAACCGTCTTGTTAAGCTACTGGGACCTCCAAGTTTCTTCCGAGGGGCATTAAAACTGTCTTGTTAAGCTACTGTGACCTCCACCACTTTTCCGAGGGGCATTAAAACCGTCTTGTTAAGCTTCTGCGACCTCCACCTCTTTACCAAGGGGCATTAAGACTGTCTTTTTAAGCTACTGTGACCTCCACGTCTCTTCCGAGGGGCATTAAAACCGTTTTGTTAATCTACTGTGACCTCCACGTCTCTTCGGAGGGGTATTAAAACCGTCTTGTTAAGCTACTTTGACCTCCACGTCTCTTCCGAGGGGCATTAAAACCGTCTTGTTAAGCTACTGTGACCTCCATGTCTCTTTCGAGGGGCATTAAAACCATCTTGTTAAGCTACTGTGACCTCCACGTCTCTTCCAAGGGGCATTAAAACCGTCTTGTTGAGCTACTGGGACCTCCACGTCTCTTCCGAGGGGCATTAAAACCGTCTTGTTAAGCTACTGTGACCTCTACGTCTTTTCTAAAGGGCATTAAAACCGTCTTGTTAAGCTACTGTGACCTCCACCACATTTCCAAGGGGCATTAAAACCGTCTTGTTAAGCTTCTGCGACCTCCACCACTTTACCAAGGGGCAATAAAACCGTCTTGTTAAGCTACTGTGACCTCCGCGTCTCTTCCTAGGGGCATTAAAACCGTTTTGTTAAGCTACTGTGACCTCCACGTCTCTTCCGAGGGGCATTAAAATCGTCTTGTTAAGCTACTGTGACCTCCCCGTCTCTTCCGAGGGGCATTAAAACCGTCTTGTTAAGCTACTGTGACCTCCACGTCTCTTCCGAGGGGCATTAAAACCGTCTTGTTAAGCTACTGTGACCTCCACGTCTCTTCCGAGGGGCATTAAAACCGTCTTGTTAAGCTACTGTGACCTCCACGTCTCTTCTGAGGGGCATTAAAACCGTCTTGTTAAGCTACTCTGACATCCACCACTTTTCCAAGGGGCATTAAAACCGTTTTGTTAAGCTTCTGCGACCTCCACCACTTTACCAAGGGGCATTAAAACCGTCTTGTTAAGCTACTGTGACCTCCACGTCTCTTCCGAGGGGCATTAAAACCGTTTTGTTAAGCTACTGTGACCTCCACGTCTCTTCCGAGGGCATTAAAATCGTCTTGTTAAGCTACTGTGACCTCCACGTCTCTTCCGAGGGGCATTAAAACCGTCTTTTTAAGCTACTGTGACCTCCACATCTCTTCCGAGGGGCATTAAAACCGTCTTGTTAAGCAACTGTGACCTCCACGTCTCTTCCGAGGGGCATTAAAACCGTCTTGTTAAGCTACTGTGACCTCCACGTCTCTTCCGAGGGGCATTAAAACCGTCTTGTTAAGCTACTGTGACCTCCACGTCTATTTTGAGGGGCATTAAAGCCGTCTTGTTAAGCTACTGTGACCTCCATGTCTCTTCTGAGCGGCATTAAAACCGTCTTGTTAAGCTACTGTGACCTCCACCACTTTTCCAAGGGGCATTAAAACCGTCTTGTTAAGCTTCTGCGACCTCCACCACTTTATCAAGGGGCATTAAAACAGTCTTGTTAAGCTACTGTGACCTCCAAGTCTCTTCCGAGGGGCATTAAAACCGTTTTGCTAAGCTACTGTGACCTCCACGTCTCTTCCGAGGGGCAGTAAAACCGTCTTGTTAAGCTACTGTGACCTACACGTCTATTTTGAGGGGCATTAAAGCCGTCTTCTTAAGCTACTGTGACCTCCACGTCTCTTCCGAGGGGCATTAAAACCGTCTTGTTAAGCTACTGTGACCTCCACGTCTCTTCCAAGGGGCATTAAAACCATTTTGTTAAACTACTGTGACCTCCACGTCTCTTCTGAGGGGCATTAAAACCATCTTGTTAAGCTACTGTGACCTCCACCACTTTTCCAAGGGGCACTAAAACCATCTTGATAAGCTACTGTGACCGTTTTGTTAAACTACTGTGACCTCCACGTCTCTTCTGAGGGGCATTAAAACCGTCTTGTTAAGCTACTGTGACCTCCACGTATCTTTCGAGGGGCATTAAAACCGTCTGGTTAAGCTACTGTGACCACCACTTTTCCAAGGGGCATTAAAACCATCTTGTTGAGCTACTGGGGCCTCCACGTCTCTTCCGATGGGCATTCAAACCATCTTGATAAGCTACTGTGACCTCCACGTCTCTTCCGAGGGGCATTAAAACCGTCTTGTTAAGCTACTGTGACCTCCACGTCTCTTCCGAGTGGCATTAAAATCATCTTGTTAAGCTACTGTGACCTTCACGTCTCTTCCGAGGGGCATTAAAACCGTCTTGTTAAGCTACTGTGACCTCCACGTCTCTTCCGAGGGACATTAAAACTGTCTTGTTAAGCTACTGTGACCTCCACGTCTATTTTGAGGGGCATTAAAGAAGTCTTGTTAAGCTACTGTGACCTCCACGTCTCTTCCGAGGGGCATTAAAACCGTCTTGTTAAGCTACTGTGACCTCCACGTCTCTTTCGAGGGGCATTAAAACAGTCTTGTTAAGCTACTGTGACCTCTACCACTTTTCCAAGGGCATTAAAACCGTCTTGTTAAGCTTCTGCGACCACCACCACTTTACCAAGGGTCATTAAAACCGTCTTGTTAAGCTACTGTGACCTCCACGTCTCTTCCGAGGGGCATTAAAACCGTCTTCTTAAGCTACTGTGAGCTCCACATCTCTTCCGAGGGGCATTAAAACCGTCTTGTTAAGCTGCTGTGACCTCCACGTCTCTTCCGAGGGGCATTGAAAGCGTCTTGTTAAGCTACTGTGACCTCCATGTCTCTTCCAAGGGGCATTAAAACCGTCCTGTTAAGTTACTGTGACCTCCACGTCTCTTTCGAGGGGAATTAAAACTGTCTTGTTAAGCTACTGTGAACTCCACCACTTTTCCAAGGGGCATTAAAATCATCTTGTTAAGCTACTGTGACCTCCACGTCTCTTCCGAGGGGCATTAAAACCGTCTTGTTAAGCTACTGTGACCTCCACATCTCTTCCGAGGGGCATTAAAACCGTCTTGTTAAGCTACTGTGACTTCCACGTCTCTTCTTAGGGGCATTAAAACCGTCTTGTTAAGCTACTGTGACCTCCACGTCTCTTCCAAGGGGCATTAAAACCATCTTGTTTAACTACTGTGACCTCAATGTCTCTTCTGAGGGGCATTAAAACCATCTTGTTAAGCTACTGTGTCCTCCACGTCTCTTTCGAGGGGCATTAAAATCATATTGTTAAGCTACTGTGACCTCCACCACTTTTCAAAGGGGCATTAAAACCATCTTGTTAAGCTTCTGTGACCTCCACGTCTCTTCCGAGGGGCATTAAAACCGTCTTGTTAAGCTACTGTGACCTCCACGTCTCTTCCGAGGGGCATTAAAACCGTCCTGTTAAGCTACTGTGACCTCTACGTCTCTTTCGAGGGGAATTAAACCATCTTGTTAAGCTACTGTGACCTCCACCACTTTTCCAAGGGGCATTAAAACCATCTTGTTAAGCTACTGTGACCTCCACGTCTCTTCCGAGGGGCATTAAAACCATCTTGTTAAGCTACTGTGACCTCCACGTCTCTTCCGAGGGGCATTAAAACCATCTTGTTAAGCTACTGTGACCGCCACGTCTCTTCCGAGGGGCATTAAAACCGTCTTGTTAAGCTACTGTGACCACCACTTTTCCAAGTGGCATTAAAACCGTCTTGTTAAGCTACTGTGACCTCCACGTCTCTTCCGAGGGGCACTAAAACCGTCCTGTTAAGCTACTGTGACCTCCACTTCTCTTTCGAGGGGAATTAAAACCGTCTTGTTAAGCTACTGTGACCTCCACCACTTTTCCAAGGAGCATTAAAATAGTCTTGTTAAGCTACTGTGACCTCCACGTCTCTTCCCAGGGGCATTAAAACCGTCTTGTTAAGCTACTGTGACCTTCACGTCTCTTCCGAGGGGCATTAAAACCTTCTTGTTAAGCTAGTGTGACCGCCACGTCTCTTCCGAGGGGCATTAAAACCATCTTGTTAAGCTACAGTGACCTCCACGTCTCTTTCGAGGTGCATTAAAACCGTCTTGTTAAGCTACTATGACCACCACTTTTCCAAGGGGCATTAAAACCGTCTTGTTAAGCTACTGGGACCTCCAAGTTTCTTCCGAGGGGCATTAAAACTGTCTTGTTAAGCTACTGTGACCTCCACCACTTTTCCGAGGGGCATTAAAACCGTCTTGTTAAGCTTCTGCGACCTCCACCTCTTTACCAAGGGGCATTAAGACTGTCTTTTTAAGCTACTGTGACCTCCACGTCTCTTCCGAGGGGCATTAAAACCGTTTTGTTAATCTACTGTGACCTCCACGTCTCTTCGGAGGGGTATTAAAACCGTCTTGTTAAGCTACTGTGACCTCCACCACATTTCCAAGGGGCATTAAAACCGTCTTGTTGAGCTACTGGGACCTCCACGTCTCTTCCGAGGGGCATTAAAACCGTCTTGTTAAGCTACTGTGACCTCTATGTCTTTTCTAAGGGGCATTAAAACCGTCTTGTTAAGCTACTGTGACCTCCACCACTTTACCAAGGGGCAATAAAACCGTCTTGTTAAGCTACGGTGACCTCCGCGTCTCTTCCGAGGGGCATTAAAACCGTTTTGTTAAGCTACTGTGACCTCCACGTCTCTTCCGAGGGGCATTAAAATCGTCTTGTTAAGCTACTGTGACCTCCACGTCTCTTCCGAGGGGCATTAAAACCGTCTTGTTAAGCTACTGTGACCTCCACGTCTCTTCCGAGGGGCATTAAAACCGTCTTGTTAAGCTACTGTGACCTCCACGTCTCTTCTGAGGGGCATTAAAACCGTCTTGTTAAGCTACTGTGACCTCCACCACTTTTCCAAGGGGCATTAAAACCGTCTTGTTAAGCTTCTGCGACCTCCACAACTTTACCAAGGGGCATTAAAACCGTCTTGTTAAGCTACTGTGACCTCCACGTCTCTTCCGAGGGGCATTAAAACCGTTTTGTTAAGCTACTGTGACCTCCACGTCTCTTCCGAGGGCATTAAAATCGTCTTGTTAAGCTACTGTGACCTCCACGTCTCTTCCGAGGGGCATTAAAACCGTCTTGTTAAGCTACTGTGACCTCCACGTCTCTTCCGAGGGGCATTAAAACCGTCTTGTTAAGCTACTGTGACCTCCACGTCTCTTCCGAGGGGCATTAAAACCGTCTTTTTAAGCTACTATGACCTCCACCACTTTTCCAAGGGGCATTAAAAGCGTCTTGTTAAGCTTCTGCGACCTCCACCACTTTACCAAGGGGCGTTAAAACCGTCTTGTTAAGCTACTGTGACCTCCACGTCTCTTCCGAGGGGCATTAAAACCGTTTTATTAAGCTACTGTGACCTCCACGTCTCTTCCGAGCGGCGTTAAAATCGTCTTGTTAAGCTACTGTGACCTCCACGTCTCTTCCGAGGGGCATTAAAACCGTCTTTTTAAGCTACTGTGACCTCCACGTCTCTTCCGAGGGGCATTAAAACTGTCTTGTTAAGCTACAGTGACCTCCACGTCTCTTCCGAGGGGACTTAAAACCGTCTTGTTAAGCTACTGTGACCTCCACGTCTCTTCCGAGGGGCATTAAAACCGTCTTGTTAAGCTACTGTGACCTCCACGTCTCTTCCGAGGGGCATTAAAACCGTCTTGTTAATCTACTGTGTCCTCCATATCTCTTTCGAAGGGCATTAAAACAGTCTTGTTAAGATACTGTGACCTCTACCACTTTTCCAACGGGCATGAAAACCGTCTTGTTAAGCTTCTGTGACCTCCACCACTTTACCAAGGGGCATTAAAACCGTCTTGTTAAGCTACTGTGACCTCCACGTCTCTTCTGAGGGGCATTAAAACCATCTTGTTAAGCTACTTTGACCTCCACATCTCTTCCAAGGGGCATTAAAACCGTCTTGTTAAGCTACTGTGACCTCCACGTCTCTTCCGAGGGGCATTAAAACCGTCTTGTTAAGCTACTGTGTCCTCCACATCTCTTTCGACGGGCATTATAACAGTCTTGTTAAGCTACTGTGACCTCCACCACATTTCCAAGGGGCATTAAAACCGTCTTGTTAAGCTTCTGCGACCTCCACCACTTTACCAAGGGGCAATAAAACCGTCTTGTTAAGCTACTGTGACCTCCGCGTCTCTTCCTAGGGGCATTAAATCCGTTTTGTTAAGCTACTGTGACCTCCACGTCTCTTCCGAGGGGCATTAAAATCGTCTTGTTAAGCTACTGTGACCTCCCCGTCTCTTCCGAGGGGCATTAAAACCGTCTTGTTAAGCTACTGTGACCTCCACGTCTCTTCCGAGGGGCATTAAAACCGTCTTGTTAAGCTACTGTGACCTCCACGTCTCTTCCGAGGGGCATTAAAACCGTCTTGTTAAGCTACTGTGACCTCCACGTCTCTTCTGAGGGGCATTAAAACCGTCTTGTTAAGCTACTCTGACATCCACCACTTTTCCAAGGGGCATTAAAACCGTTTTGTTAAGCTTCTGCGACCTCCACCACTTTACCAAGGGGCATTAAAACCGTCTTGTTAAGCTACTGTGACCTCCACGTCTCTTCCGAGGGGCATTAAAACCGTTTTGTTAAGCTACTGTGACCTCCACGTCTCTTCCGAGGGCATTAAAATCGTCTTGTTAAGCTACTGTGACCTCCACGTCTCTTCCGAGGGGCATTAAAACCGTCTTTTTAAGCTACTGTGACCTCCACGTCTCTTCCGAGGGGCATTAAAACCGTCTTGTTAAGCAACTGTGACCTCCACGTCTCTTCCGAGGAGCATTAAAACCGTCTTGTTAAGCTACTGTGACCTCCACGTCTCTTCCGAGGGGCATTAAAACCGTCTTGTTAAGCTACTGTGACCTCCACGTCTATTTTGAGGGGCATTAAAGCCGTCTTGTTAAGCTACTGTGACCTCCATGTCTCTTCTGAGCGGCATTAAAACCGTCTTGTTAAGCTACTGTGACCTCCACCACTTTTCCAAGGGGCATTAAAACCGTCTTGTTAAGCTTCTGCGACCTCCACCACTTTATCAAGGGGCATTAAAACAGTCTTGTTAAGCTACTGTGACCTCCAAGTCTCTTCCGAGGGGCATTAAAACCGTTTTGCTAAGCTACTGTGACCTCCACGTCTCTTCCGAGGGGCAGTAAAACCGTCTTGTTAAGCTACTGTGACCTACACGTCTATTTTGAGGGGCATTAAAGCCGTCTTCTTAAGCTACTGTGACCTCCACGTCTCTTCCGAGGGGCATTAAAACCGTCTTGTTAAGCTACTGTGACCTCCACGTCTCTTCCAAGGGGCATTAAAACCATTTTGTTAAACTACTGTGACCTCCACGTCTCTTCTGAGGGGCATTAAAACCATCTTGTTAAGCTACTGTGACCTCCACCACTTTTCCAAGGGGCACTAAAACCATCTTGATAAGCTACTGTGACCGTTTTGTTAAACTACTGTGACCTCCACGTCTCTTCTGAGGGGCATTAAAACCGTCTTGTTAAGCTACTGTGACCTCCACGTATCTTTCGAGGGGCATTAAAACCGTCTGGTTAAGCTACTGTGACCACCACTTTTCCAAGGGGCATTAAAACCATCTTGTTGAGCTACTGGGGCCTCCACGTCTCTTCCGATGGGCATTCAAACCATCTTGATAAGCTACTGTGACCTCCACGTCTCTTCCGAGGGGCATTAAAACCGTCTTGTTAAGCTACTGTGACCTCCACGTCTCTTCCGAGTGGCATTAAAATCATCTTGTTAAGCTACTGTGACCTTCACGTCTCTTCCGAGGGGCATTAAAACCGTCTTGTTAAGCTACTGTGACCTCCACGTCTCTTCCGAGGGACATTAAAACTGTCTTGTTAAGCTACTGTGACCTCCACGTCTATTTTGAGGGGCATTAAAGAAGTCTTGTTAAGCTACTGTGACCTCCACGTCTCTTCCGAGGGGCATTAAAACCGTCTTGTTAAGCTACTGTGACCTCCACGTCTCTTTCGAGGGGCATTAAAACAGTCTTGTTAAGCTACTGTGACCTCTACCACTTTTCCAAGGGCATTAAAACCGTCTTGTTAAGCTTCTGCGACCACCACCACTTTACCAAGGGTCATTAAAACCGTCTTGTTAAGCTACTGTGACCTCCACGTCTCTTCCGAGGGGCATTAAAACCGTCTTCTTAAGCTACTGTGAGCTCCACATCTCTTCCGAGGGGCATTAAAACCGTCTTGTTAAGCTGCTGTGACCTCCACGTCTCTTCCGAGGGGCATTGAAAGCGTCTTGTTAAGCTACTGTGACCTCCATGTCTCTTCCAAGGGGCATTAAAACCGTCCTGTTAAGTTACTGTGACCTCCACGTCTCTTTCGAGGGGAATTAAAACTGTCTTGTTAAGCTACTGTGAACTCCACCACTTTTCCAAGGGGCATTAAAATCATCTTGTTAAGCTACTGTGACCTCCACGTCTCTTCCGAGGGGCATTAAAACCGTCTTGTTAAGCTACTGTGACCTCCACATCTCTTCCGAGGGGCATTAAAACCATCTTGTTAAGCTACTGTGACTTCCACGTCTCTTCTTAGGGGCATTAAAACCGTCTTGTTAAGCTACTGTGACCTCCACGTCTCTTCCAAGGGGCATTAAAACCATCTTGTTTAACTACTGTGACCTCAATGTCTCTTCTGAGGGGCATTAAAACCATCTTGTTAAGCTACTGTGTCCTCCACGTCTCTTCCGAGGGGCATTAAAACCGTCTTGTTAAGCTACTGTGACCTCCACGTCTCTTCCGAGGGGCATTAAAACCGTCCTGTTAAGCTACTGTGACCTCTACGTCTCTTTCGAGGGGAATTAAACCATCTTGTTAAGCTACTGTGACCTCCACCACTTTTCCAAGGGGCATTAAAACCATCTTGTTAAGCTACTGTGACCTCCACGTCTCTTCCGAGGGGCATTAAAACCATCTTGTTAAGCTACTGTGACCTCCACGTCTCTTCCGAGGGGCATTAAAACCATCTTGTTAAGCTACTGTGACCGCCACGTCTCTTCCGAGGGGCATTAAAACCGTCTTGTTAAGCTACTGTGACCACCACTTTTCCAAGTGGCATTAAAACCGTCTTGTTAAGCTACTGTGACCTCCACGTCTCTTCCGAGGGGCACTAAAACCGTCCTGTTAAGCTACTGTGACCTCCACTTCTCTTTCGAGGGGAATTAACACCGTCTTGTTAAGCTACTGTGACCTCCACCACTTTTCCAAGGAGCATTAAAATAGTCTTGTTAAGCTACTGTGACCTCCACGTCTCTTCCCAGGGGCATTAAAACCGTCTTGTTAAGCTACTGTGACCTTCACGTCTCTTCCGAGGGGCATTAAAACCTTCTTGTTAAGCTAGTGTGACCGCCACGTCTCTTCCGAGGGGCATTAAAACCATCTTGTTAAGCTACAGTGACCTCCACGTCTCTTTCGAGGTGCATTAAAACCGTCTTGTTAAGCTACTATGACCACCACTTTTCCAAGGGGCATTAAAACCGTCTTGTTAAGCTACTGGGACCTCCAAGTTTCTTCCGAGGGGCATTAAAACTGTCTTGTTAAGCTACTGTGACCTCCACCACTTTTCCGAGGGGCATTAAAACCGTCTTGCTAAGCTTCTGCGACCTCCACCTCTTTACCAAGGGGCATTAAGACTGTCTTTTTAAGCTACTGTGACCTCCACGTCTCTTCCGAGGGGCATTAAAACCGTTTTGTTAATCTACTGTGACCTCCACGTCTCTTCGGAGGGGTATTAAAACCGTCTTGTTAAGCTACTGTGACCTCCACCACATTTCCAAGGGGCATTAAAACCGTCTTGTTGAGCTACTGGGACCTCCACGTCTCTTCCGAGGGGCATTAAAACCGTCTTGTTAAGCTACTGTGACCTCTATGTCTTTTCTAAGGGGCATTAAAACCGTCTTGTTAAGCTACTGTGACCTCCACCACATTTCCAAGGGGCATTAAAACCGTCTTGTTAAGCTTCTGCGACCTCCACCACTTTACCAAGGGGCAATAAAACCGTCTTGTTAAGCTACGGTGACCTCCGCGTCTCTTCCGAGGGGCATTAAAACCGTTTTGTTAAGCTACTGTGACCTCCACGTCTCTTCCGAGGGGCATTAAAATCGTCTTGTTAAGCTACTGTGACCTCCACGTCTCTTCCGAGGGGCATTAAAACCGTCTTGTTAAGCTACTGTGACCTCCACGTCTCTTCCGAGGGGCATTAAAACCGTCTTGTTAAGCTACTGTGACCTCCACGTCTCTTCTGAGGGGCATTAAAACCGTCTTGTTAAGCTACTGTGACCTCCACCACTTTTCCAAGGGGCATTAAAACCGTCTTGTTAAGCTTCTGCGACCTCCACAACTTTACCAAGGGGCATTAAAACCGTCTTGTTAAGCTACTGTGACCTCCACGTCTCTTCCGAGGGGCATTAAAACCGTTTTGTTAAGCTACTGTGACCTCCACGTCTCTTCCGAGGGCATTAAAATCGTCTTGTTAAGCTACTGTGACCTCCACGTCTCTTCCGAGGGGCATTAAAACCGTCTTGTTAAGCTACTGTGACCTCCACGTCTCTTCCGAGGGGCATTAAAACCGTCTTGTTAAGCTACTGTGACCTCCACGTCTCTTCCGAGGCTCATTAAAACCGTCTTTTTAAGCTACTATGACCTCCACCACTTTTCCAAGGGGCATTAAAAGCGTCTTGTTAAGCTTCTGCGACCTCCACCACTTTACCAAGGGGCGTTAAAACCGTCTTGTTAAGCTACTGTGACCTCCACGTCTCTTCCGAGGGGCATTAAAACCGTTTTATTAAGCTACTGTGACCTCCACGTCTCTTCCGAGCGGCGTTAAAATCGTCTTGTTAAGCTACTGTGACCTCCACGTCTCTTCCGAGGGGCATTAAAACCGTCTTTTTAAGCTACTGTGACCTCCACGTCTCTTCCGAGGGGCATTAAAACTGTCTTGTTAAGCTACAGTGACCTCCACGTCTCTTCCGAGGGGACTTAAAACCGTCTTGTTAAGCTACTGTGACCTCCACGTCTCTTCCGAGGGGCATTAAAACCGTCTTGTTAAGCTACTGTGACCTCCACGTCTCTTCCGAGGGGCATTAAAACCGTCTTGTTAATCTACTGTGTCCTCCATATCTCTTTCGAAGGGCATTAAAACAGTCTTGTTAAGATACTGTGACCTCTACCACTTTTCCAACGGGCATGAAAACCGTCTTGTTAAGCTTCTGTGACCTCCACCACTTTACCAAGGGGCATTAAAACCGTCTTGTTAAGCTACTGTGACCTCCACGTCTCTTCTGAGGGGCATTAAAACCATCTTGTTAAGCTACTTTGACCTCCACATCTCTTCCAAGGGGCATTAAAACCGTCTTGTTAAGCTACTGTGACCTCCACGTCTCTTCCGAGGGGCATTAAAACCGTCTTGTTAAGCTACTGTGTCCTCCACATCTCTTTCGACGGGCATTATAACAGTCTTGTTAAGCTACTGTGACCTCTACCACTTTTCCAAGGGGCATTAAAACCGTCTTGTTAAGCTTCTGCGACCTCCACCACTTTACCAAGGGGCATTAAAACTGTCTTGTTAAGCTACTGTGACCTCCACGTCTCTTCCGAGTGGCATTAAAACCGTCTTGTTAAGCTACTTTGACCTCCACATTTCTTCCGAGGGGCATTAAAACCGTCTTGTTAAGCTACTGTGACCTCCACGTCTCTTCCGAAGGGCATTAAAAACGTCTTGTTAAGCTACTGTGACCTCCACGTCTCTTCCAAGGGGCATTAAAACCATCTTGTTAGACTACTGTGACCTCCACGTCTCTTCTGAGGGGCATTAAAACCATCTTGTTAAGCTACTGTGTCCTCCATGTCTCTTCCGAGGGGCATTAAAACCGTCTTGTTAAGCTACTGTGACCTCCATGTCTCTTCTGAGCGGCATTAAAACCGTCTTGTCAAGCTACTGTAACCTCCACCACTTTTCCAAGGGGCATTAAAACCGTCTTGTTAAGCTTCTGCGACCTCCACCACTTTACCAAGGGGCATTAAAACAGTCTTGTTAAGCTACTGTGACCTCCAAGTCTCTTCCGAGGGGCATTAAAACCGTTTTGCTAAGCTACTGTGACCTCCACGTCTCTTCCGAGGGGCAGTAAAACCGTCTTGTTAAGCTACTGTGACCTCCACGTCTATTTTGAGGGGCATTAAAGCCGTCTTGTTAAGCTACTGTGACCTCCACGTCTCTTCCGAGGGGCATTAAAACCGTCTTGTTAAGCTACTGTGACCTCCACGTCTCTTCCAAGGGGCATTAAAACCATTTTGTTAAACTACTGTGACCTCCACGTCTCTTCTGAGGGGCATTAAAACCATCTTGTTAAGCTACTGTGACCTCCACCACTTTTCCAAGGTGCATTAAAACCATCTTGATAAGCTACTGTGACCGACACGTCTCTTCCGGGGGGCATTAAAACCGTCTTGTTAAGCTACTGTGACCTCCACGTCTCTTTCGAGGGGCATTAAAACCGTCTGGTTAAGCTACTGTGACCACCACTTTTCCAAGGGGCATTAAAACCATCTTGTTGAGCTACTGGGACCTCCACGTCTCTTCCGATGGGCATTCAAACCATCTTGATAAGCTACTGTGACCTCCACGTCTCTTCTGAGGGGCATTAAAACCGTCTTGTTAAGCTACTGTGACCTCCACCACTTTTCCAAGGGGCATTAAAAGCGTCTTGTTAAGCTTCTGCGACCTCCACCACTTTACCAAGGGGCGCTAAAACCATCTTGTTAAGCTACTGTGACCTCCACGTCTCTTCCGAGGGGCATTAAAACCGTTTTATTAAGCTACTGTGACCTCCACGTCTCTTCCGAGCGGCGTTAAAATCGTCTTGTTAAGCTACTGTGACCTCCACGTCTCTTCCGAGGGGCATTAAAACCGTCTTTTTAAGCTACTGTGACCTCCACGTCTCTTCCGAGGGGCATTAAAACTGTCTTGTTAAGCTACAGTGACCTCCACGTCTCTTCCGAGGGGACTTAAAACCGTCTTGTTAAGCTACTGTGACCTCCACGTCTCTTCCGAGGGGCATTAAAACCGTCTTGTTAAGCTACTGTGACCTCCACGTCTCTTCCGAGGGGCATTAAAACCGTCTTGTTAATCTACTGTGTCCTCCATATCTCTTTCGAAGGGCATTAAAACAGTCTTGTTAAGATACTGTGACCTCTACCACTTTTCCAACGGGCATGAAAACCGTCTTGTTAAGCTTCTGTGACCTCCACCACTTTACCAAGGGGCATTAAAACCGTCTTGTTAAGCTACTGTGACCTCCACGTCTCTTCTGAGGGGCATTAAAACCATCTTGTTAAGCTACTTTGACCTCCACATCTCTTCCGAGGGGCATTAAAACCGTCTTGTTAAGCTACTGTGACCTCCACGTCTCTTCCGAGGGGTATTAAAACTGTCTTGTTAAGCTACTGTGACCTCCACATCTCTTCCAAGGGGCATTGAAAGCATCTTGTTAAACTACTGTGACCTCCACGTCTCTTCTGAGGGGCATTAAAACCATCTTGTTAAGCTACTGTGTCCTCCACGTATCTTTCGAGGGGAATTAAAACCGTCGTGTTAAGCTACTGTGACCTCCACCACTTTTCCAAGGGGCATTAAAACCATCTTGTTAAGCTACTGTGACCTCCTCGTCTCTTCCGAGGGGCATTAAAACCGTCTTGTTAAGCTACTGTGTCCTCCACATCTCTTTCGAGGGGTATTAAAACAGTCTTGTTAAGCTACTGTGACCTCTACCACTTTTCCAAGGGGTATTAAAAGCGTCTTGTTAAGCTTCTGCGACCTCCACCACTTTACCAAGGGGCATTAAAACCGTCTTGTTAAGCTACTGTGACCTCCACGTCTCTTCTGAGGGGCATTAAAACCGTCTTGTTAAGCTACTGTGACCTCCACATCTCTTCCGAGGGGCATTAAAACCGTCTTGTTAAGCTACTGTGACCTCCACGTCTCTTCCGAGGGGCATTAAAACCGTCTTGTTAAGCTACTGCGACCTCCACGTCTCTTCCAAGGGGCATTAAAACCATCTTGTTAAACTACTGTGACCTCCACGTCTCTTCTGAGGGGCAATAAAACCATCTTGTTAAGCTACTGTGTCCTCAACGTCTCTTTCGAGGGGAATTAAAAACGTCTTGTTAAGCTACTGTGACCTCCACCACTTTACCAAGGGGCATTAAAACCATCTTGTTAAGCTACTGTGACCTCCACGTCTCTTCCAAGGGGCATTAAAACCGTCTTCTTAAGCTACTGTGACCTCCACGTCTCTTCCGAGGGGCATTAAAACCGTCCTGTTAAGCTACTGTGACCTCCACGTCTCTTTTGAGGGGCATTAAAGCCATCTTGTTAAGCTACTGTGACCTCCACGTCTCCTCCGAGGCGCATTAAACCGTCTTGTTAAGCTACTGTGACCTCCACGTCTCTTCCGAGGCTCATTAGAACCGTCTTGTTAAGCTACTGTGATCTCCACGTCTCTTCTGAGGGGCATTAAAACCATCTTGTTAAGCTACTGTGACCTCCACCACTTTTCCAAGGGGCATTAAAACCGTCTTGTTAAGCTTCTGTGACCTCCACCACTTTACCAAGGGGCATTAAAACCGTCTTGTTAAGCTACTGTGACCTCCACATCTCTTCCGAGGGGCATTAGAACCATCTTGTTAAGCTACTGTGACCTCCATGTCTCTTCCGAGGGGCATTATAAACGTCCTGTTAAGCTACTGTGACCTCCACGTCTCTTTCGAGGGGAATTAAATCCGTCTTGTTAAGCTACTGTGACCTCCACCACTTTTCCAAGGGGCATTATAACCATCTTGTGAAGCTAATGTGACCTCCACGTCTCTTCCGAGGGGCATTAAAACCGTCTTGTTAAGCTACTGTGAACACCACGTCTCTTCCGAGGGGCATTAAAACCATCTTGTTAAGCTACTGTGACCGCCACGTCTCTTCCGAGGGGCATTAAAACCGTCTTGTTAAGGTACTGTGACCTCCACATCTCTTTTGAGGGGCATTAAAACCGTCTTGTTAAGCTACTGTGACCACCACTTTTCCAAGGGGCATTAAAACCGTCTTGTTAAGCTACTGGGACGTCCATGTTTCTTCCGAGGGGCATTAAAACTGTCTTGTTAAGCTTCTGCGACCTCCACCACTTTACCAAGGGGCATTAAAACCGTCTTGTTAAGCTGCTGTGACCTCCAAGTCTATTCCGAGGGGCATTAACACCGTTTTGCTAAGCTACTGTGACCTCCATGTCTCTTCGGAAGGGCATTAAAACCGTCTTGTTAAGCTACATTGACCTCCACGTCTCTTCCGAGGGGCAGTAAAACCGGCTTGTTAAGCTACTGTAACCTCCATGTCTCTTCCGAGGGGCATTAAAACCATCTTATTAAGCTACTGTGACCTCCACGTCTCTTCCGAGGGGCATTAAAACCGTCTTGTTAAGCTACTGTGACCTCCACGTCTTTTCCGAGGGGCATTAAAACCGTCTTGTTAAGCTACTGTGACCTCCACGTCTTTTTTGAGGCGCATTAAAGCCGTCTTGTTAAGCTACTGTGACCACCACTTTTCCAAGGGGCATTAAAACCGTCTTGTTGAGCTACTGGGACCTCCACGTCTCTTCCGAGGGGCATTAAAAATGTCTTGGTAAGCTACTGTGACCTCCACGTCTCTTCTGAGGGGCATTAAAACCGTCTTGATAAGCTACTGTGACCTCCACCACTTTTCCAAGGGGCATTAAAACCGTCTTGTTAAGCTTTTGCGACCTCCACCACTTTACCAAGGGGCAATAAAACCATCATGTTAAGCTACTGTGACCTCCGCGTCTCTTCCGAGGGGCATTAAAACCGTTTTGTTAAGCTACTGTGACCTCCACGTCTGTTCCGAGGGGCATTAAAATCATCTTGTTAAGCTACTGTGACCTCCACGTCTCTTCCGAGGGGCATTAAAACTGTCTTGTTAAGCTACTGTAACCTCCACGTCTCTTCCGAGGGGCATTAAAACCGTCTTGTTAAGCTACTGTGACCTCCACGTCTCTTCTGAGGGGCATTAAAACCGTCTTGTTAAGCTACTGTGACCTCCACCACTTTTCCAAGGAGCATTAAAATAGTCTTGTTAAGCTACTGTGACCTCCACGT
The DNA here is from genome assembly GCF_046119375.1 of Phyllobates terribilis. NCBI lineage: Eukaryota > Metazoa > Chordata > Amphibia > Anura > Dendrobatidae > Phyllobates > Phyllobates terribilis. Next base: position 774,175,459 of record NW_027362761.1, on the reverse strand, counting down.
CTCTTCCCAGGGGCATTAAAACCGTCTTGTTAAGCTACTGTGACCTTCACGTCTCTTCCGAGGGGCATTAAAACCATCTTGTTAAGCTACTGTGACCGCCACGTCTCTTCCGAGGGGCATTAAAACCATCTTGTTAAGCTACTGTGACCTCCACGTCTCTTTCGAGGTGCATTAAAACCGTCTTGTTAAGCTACTATGACCACCACTTTTCCAAGGGGCATTAAAACCGTCTTGTTAAGCTACTGGGACCTCCAAGTTTCTTCCGAGGGGCATTAAAACTGTCTTGTTAAGCTACTGTGACCTCCACCACTTTTCCGAGGGGCATTAAAACCGTCTTGTTAAGCTTCTGCGACCTCCACCTCTTTACCAAGGGGCATTAAGACTGTCTTTTTAAGCTACTGTGACCTCCACGTCTCTTCCGAGGGGCATTAAAACCGTTTTGTTAATCTACTGTGACCTCCACGTCTCTTCGGAGGGGTATTAAAACCGTCTTGTTAAGCTACTGTGACCTCCACCACATTTCCAAGGGGCATTAAAACCGTCTTGTTGAGCTACTGGGACCTCCACGTCTCTTCCGAGGGGCATTAAAACCGTCTTGTTAAGCTACTGTGACCTCTACGTCTTTTCTAACGGGCATTAAAACCGTCTTGTTAAGCTACTGTGACCTCCACCACATTTCCAAGGGGCATTAAAACCGTCTTGTTAAGCTTCTGCGACCTCCACCACTTTACCAAGGGGCAATAAAACCGTCTTGTTAAGCTACGGTGACCTCCGCGTCTCTTCCGAGGGGCATTAAAACCGTTTTGTTAAGCTACTGTGACCTCCACGTCTCTTCCGAGGGGCATTAAAACCGTCTTGTTAAGCTACTGTGACCTCCACGTCTCTTCCGAGGGGCATTAAAACCGTCTTGTTAAGCTACTGTGACCTCCACGTCTCTTCCGAGGGGCATTAAAACCGTCTTGTTAAGCTACTGTGACCTCCACGTCTCTTCTGAGGGGCATTAAAACCGTCTTGTTAAGCTACTGTGACCTCCACCACTTTTCCAAGGGGCATTAAAACCGTCTTGTTAAGCTTCTGCGACCTCCACAACTTTACCAAGGGGCATTAAAACCGTCTTGTTAAGCTACTGTGACCTCCACGTCTCTTCCGAGGGGCATTAAAACCGTTTTGTTAAGCTACTGTGACCTCCACGTCTCTTCCGAGGGCATTAAAATCGTCTTGTTAAGCTACTGTGACCTCCACGTCTCTTCCGAGGGGCATTAAAACCGTCTTGTTAAGCTACTGTGACCTCCACGTCTCTTCCGAGGGGCATTAAAACTGTCTTGTTAAGCTACTGTGACCACCACTTTTCCAAGCGGCATTAAAACCGTCTTGTTAAGCTACTGTGACCTCCACGTCTCTTCCGAGGGGCACTAAAACCGTCCTGTTAAGCTACTCTGACCTCCACGTCTCTTTCGAGGGGAATTAAAACCGTCTTGTTAAGCTACTGTGACCTCCACCACTTTTCCAAGGAGCATTAAAATAGTCTTGTTAAGCTACTGTGACCTCCACGTCTCTTCCCAGGGGCATTAAAACCGTCTTGTTAAGCTACTGTGACCTTCACGTCTCTTCCGAGGGGCATTAAAACCATCTTGCTAAGCTACTGTGACCGCCACGTCTCTTCCGAGGGGCATTAAAACCGTCTTGTTAAGCTACTGCGACCTCCACGTCTCTTTCGAGGTGCAATAAAACCGTCTTGTTAAGCTACTGTGACCACCACTTTTCCAAGGGGCATTAAAACCGTCTTGTTAAGCTACTGGGACCTCCAAGTTTCTTCCGAGGGGCATTAAAACTGTCTTGTTAAGCTACTGTGACCTCCACCACTTTTCCGAGGGGCATTAAAACCGTCTTGTTAAGCTTCTGCGACCTCCACCTCTTTACCAAGGGGCATTAAGACTGTCTTTTTAAGCTACTGTGACCTCCACGTCTCTTCCGAGGGGCATTAAAACCGTTTTGTTAATCTACTGTGACCTCCACGTCTCTTCAGAGGGGTATTAAAACCGTCTTGTTAAGCTACTGTGACCTCCACCACATTTCCAAGGGGCATTAAAACCGTCTTGTTGAGCTACTGGGACCTCCACGTCTCTTCCGAGGGGCATTAAAACCGTCTTGTTAAGCTACTGTGACCTCTACGTCTTTTCTAAGGGGCATTAAAACCGTCTTGTTAAGCTACTGTGACCTCCACCACATTTCCAAGGGGCATTAAAACCGTCTTGTTAAGCTTCTGCGACCTCCACCACTTTACCAAGGGGCAATAAAACCGTCTTGTTAAGCTACTGTGACCTCCGCGTCTCTTCCGAGGGGCATTAAAACCGTCTTGTTAAGCTACTGTGACCTCCACCACTTTTCCAAGGGGCATTAAAACCGTCTTGTTAAGCTTCTGCGACCTCCTCCACTTTACCAAGGGGCATTAAAACCGTCTTGTTAAGCTACTGTGACCTCCACGTCTTTTCCGAGGGGCATTAAAACCGTTTTGTTAAGCTACTGTGACCTCCACGTCTCTTCCGAGGGCATTAAAATCGTCTTGTTAAGCTACTGTGACCTCCATGTCTCTTCCGAGGGGCATTAAAACCGTCTTGTTAAGCTACTGTGACCTCCACGTCTCTTCCGAGGGGCATTAAAACCGTCTTGTTAAGCTACTGTGACCTCCACGTCTCTTCCGAGGGGCATTAAAACCGTCTTGTTAAGCTACTGTGACCTCCACGTCTCTTCCGAGGGGCATTAAAACCGTCTTGTTAAGCTACTGTGACCTCCACGTCTATTTTGAGGGGTATTAAAGCCGTCTTGTTAAGCTACTGTGACCTCCACGTCTCTTCCGAGGGGCATTAAAACCGTCTTGTTAAGCTACTGTGTCCTCCACATCTCTTTCGACGGGCATTAAAACAGTCTTGTTAAGCTACTGTGACGTCTACCACTTTTCCAAGGGGCATTAAAACCGTCTTGTTAAGCTTCTGCGACCTCCACCACTTTACCAAGGGGCATTAAAACTGTCTTGTTAAGCTACTGTGACCTCCACGTCTCTTCCGAGGGGCATTAAAACCGTCTTGTTAAGCTACTTTGACCTCCACATTTCTTCCGAGGGGCATTAAAACCGTCTTGTTAAGCTACTGTGACCTCCACGTCTCTTCCGAAGGGCATTAAAAACGTCTTGTTAAGCTACTGTGACCTCCACGTCTCTTCCAAGGGGCATTAAAACCATCTTGTTAGACTACTGTGACCTCCACGTCTCTTCTGAAGGGCATTAAAACCATCTTGTTAAGCTACTGTGTCCTCCATGTCTCTTCCGAGGGGCATTAAAACCGTCTTGTTAAGCTACTGTGACCTCCATGTCTCTTCTGAGCGGCATTAAAACCGTCTTGTCAAGCTACTGTGACCTCCACCACTTTTCCAAGGGGCATTAAAACCGTCTTGTTAAGCTTCTGCGACCTCCACCACTTTACCAAGGGGCATTAAAACAGTCTTGTTAAGCTACTGTGACCTCCAAGTCTCTTCCGAGGGGCATTAAAACCGTTTTGCTAAGCTACTGTGACCTCCACGTCTCTTCCGAGGGGCAGTAAAACCGTCTTGTTAAGCTACTGTGACCTCCACGTCTATTTTGAGGGGCATTAAAGCCGTCTTGTTAAGCTACTGTGACCTCCACGTCTCTTCCGAGGGGCATTAAAACCGTCTTGTTAAGCTACTGTGACCTCCACGTCTCTTCCAAGGGGCATTAAAACCATTTTGTTAAACTACTGTGACCTCCACGTCTCTTCTGAGGGGCATTAAAACCATCTTGTTAAGCTACTGTGACCTCCACCACTTTTCCAAGGTGCATTAAAACCATCTTGATAAGCTACTGTGACCGACACGTCTCTTCCGGGGGGCATTAAAACCGTCTTGTTAAGCTACTGTGACCTCCACGTCTCTTTCGAGGGGCATTAAAACCGTCTGGTTAAGCTACTGTGACCACCACTTTTCCAAGGGGCATTAAAACCATCTTGTTGAGCTACTGGGACCTCCACGTCTCTTCCGATGGGCATTCAAACCATCTTGATAAGCTACTGTGACCTCCACGTCTCTTCTGAGGGGCATTAAAACCGTCTTGTTAAGCTACTATGACCTCCACCACTTTTCCAAGGGGCATTAAAAGCGTCTTGTTAAGCTTCTGCGACCTCCACCACTTTACCAAGGGGCGTTAAAACCGTCTTGTTAAGCTACTGTGACCTCCACGTCTCTTCCGAGGGGCATTAAAACCGTTTTATTAAGCTACTGTGACCTCCACGTCTCTTCCGAGCGGCGTTAAAATCGTCTTGTTAAGCTACTGTGACCTCCACGTCTCTTCCGAGGGGCATTAAAACCGTCTTTTTAAGCTACTGTGACCTCCACGTCTCTTCCGAGGGGCATTAAAACTGTCTTGTTAAGCTACAGTGACCTCCACGTCTCTTCCGAGGGGACTTAAAACCGTCTTGTTAAGCTACTGTGACCTCCACGTCTCTTCCGAGGGGCATTAAAACCGTCTTGTTAAGCTACTGTGACCTCCACGTCTCTTCCGAGGGGCATTAAAACCGTCTTGTTAATCTACTGTGTCCTCCATATCTCTTTCGAAGGGCATTAAAACAGTCTTGTTAAGATACTGTGACCTCTACCACTTTTCCAACGGGCATGAAAACCGTCTTGTTAAGCTTCTGTGACCTCCACCACTTTACCAAGGGGCATTAAAACCGTCTTGTTAAGCTACTGTGACCTCCACGTCTCTTCTGAGGGGCATTAAAACCATCTTGTTAAGCTACTTTGACCTCCACATCTCTTCCAAGGGGCATTAAAACCGTCTTGTTAAGCTACTGTGACCTCCACGTCTCTTCCGAGGGGCATTAAAACCGTCTTGTTAAGCTACTGTGTCCTCCACATCTCTTTCGACGGGCATTATAACAGTCTTGTTAAGCTACTGTGACCTCTACCACTTTTCCAAGGGGCATTAAAACCGTCTTGTTAAGCTTCTGCGACCTCCACCACTTTACCAAGGGGCATTAAAACTGTCTTGTTAAGCTACTGTGACCTCCACGTCTCTTCCGAGTGGCATTAAAACCGTCTTGTTAAGCTACTTTGACCTCCACATTTCTTCCGAGGGGCATTAAAACCGTCTTGTTAAGCTACTGTGACCTCCACGTCTCTTCCGAAGGGCATTAAAAACGTCTTGTTAAGCTACTGTGACCTCCACGTCTCTTCCAAGGGGCATTAAAACCATCTTGTTAGACTACTGTGACCTCCACGTCTCTTCTGAGGGGCATTAAAACCATCTTGTTAAGCTACTGTGTCCTTCATGTCTCTTCCGAGGGGCATTAAAACCGTCTTGTTAAGCTACTGTGACCTCCATGTCTCTTCTGAGCGGCATTAAAACCGTCTTGTCAAGCTACTGTAACCTCCACCACTTTTCCAAGGGGCATTAAAACCGTCTTGTTAAGCTTCTGCGACCTCCACCACTTTACCAAGGGGCATTAAAACAGTCTTGTTAAGCTACTGTGACCTCCAAGTCTCTTCCGAGGGGCATTAAAACCGTTTTGCTAAGCTACTGTGACCTCCACGTCTCTTCCGAGGGGCAGTAAAACCGTCTTGTTAAGCTACTGTGACCTCCACGTCTATTTTGAGGGGCATTAAAGCCGTCTTGTTAAGCTACTGTGACCTCCACGTCTCTTCCGAGGGGCATTAAAACCGTCTTGTTAAGCTACTGTGACCTCCACGTCTCTTCCAAGGGGCATTAAAACCATTTTGTTAAACTACTGTGACCTCCACGTCTCTTCTGAGGGGCATTAAAACCATCTTGTTAAGCTACTGTGACCTCCACCACTTTTCCAAGGTGCATTAAAACCATCTTGATAAGCTACTGTGACCGACACGTCTCTTCCGGGGGGCATTAAAACCGTCTTGTTAAGCTACTGTGACCTCCACGTCTCTTTCGAGGGGCATTAAAACCGTCTGGTTAAGCTACTGTGACCACCACTTTTCCAAGGGGCATTAAAACCATCTTGTTGAGCTACTGGGACCTCCACGTCTCTTCCGATGGGCATTCAAACCATCTTGATAAGCTACTGTGACCTCCACGTCTCTTCTGAGGGGCATTAAAACCGTCTTGTTAAGCTACTGTGACCTCCACCACTTTTCCAAGGGGCATTAAAAGCGTCTTGTTAAGCTTCTGCGACCTCCACCACTTTACCAAGGGGCGTTAAAACCGTCTTGTTAAGCTACTGTGACCTCCACGTCTCTTCCGAGGGGCATTAAAACCGTTTTATTAAGCTACTGTGACCTCCACGTCTCTTCCGAGCGGCGTTAAAATCGTCTTGTTAAGCTACTGTGACCTCCACGTCTCTTCCGAGGGGCATTAAAACCGTCTTTTTAAGCTACTGTGACCTCCACGTCTCTTCCGAGGGGCATTAAAACCGTCTTTTTAAGCTACTGTGACCTCCACGTCTCTTCCGAGGGGCATTAAAACTGTCTTGTTAAGCTACAGTGACCTCCACGTCTCTTCCGAGGGGACTTAAAACCGTCTTGTTAAGCTACTGTGACCTCCACGTCTCTTCCGAGGGGCATTAAAACCGTCTTGTTAAGCTACTGTGACCTCCACGTCTCTTCCGAGGGGCATTAAAACCGTCTTGTTAATCTACTGTGTCCTCCATATCTCTTTCGAAGGGCATTAAAACAGTCTTGTTAAGATACTGTGACCTCTACCACTTTTCCAACGGGCATGAAAACCGTCTTGTTAAGCTTCTGTGACCTCCACCACTTTACCAAGGGGCATTAAAACCGTCTTGTTAAGCTACTGTGACCTCCACGTCTCTTCTGAGGGGCATTAAAACCATCTTGTTAAGCTACTTTGACCTCCACATCTCTTCCGAGGGGCATTAAAACCGTCTTGTTAAGCTACTGTGACCTCCACGTCTCTTCCGAGGGGTATTAAAACTGTCTTGTTAAGCTACTGTGACCTCCACATCTCTTCCAAGGGGCATTGAAAGCATCTTGTTAAACTACTGTGACCTCCACGTCTCTTCTGAGGGGCATTAAAACCATCTTGTTAAGCTACTGTGTCCTCCACGTATCTTTCGAGGGGAATTAAAACCGTCGTGTTAAGCTACTGTGACCTCCACCACTTTTCCAAGGGGCATTAAAACCATCTTGTTAAGCTACTGTGACCTCCTCGTCTCTTCCGAGGGGCATTAAAACCGTCTTGTTAAGCTACTGTGTCCTCCACATCTCTTTCGAGGGGTATTAAAACAGTCTTGTTAAGCTACTGTGACCTCTACCACTTTTCCAAGGGGTATTAAAAGCGTCTTGTTAAGCTTCTGCGACCTCCACCACTTTACCAAGGGGCATTAAAACCGTCTTGTTAAGCTACTGTGACCTCCACGTCTCTTCTGAGGGGCATTAAAACCGTCTTGTTAAGCTACTGTGACCTCCACATCTCTTCCGAGGGGCATTAAAACCGTCTTGTTAAGCTACTGTGACCTCCACGTCTCTTCCGAGGGGCATTAAAACCGTCTTGTTAAGCTACTGCGACCTCCACGTCTCTTCCAAGGGGCATTAAAACCATCTTGTTAAACTACTGTGACCTCCACGTCTCTTCTGAGGGGCAATAAAACCATCTTGTTAAGCTACTGTGTCCTCAACGTCTCTTTCGAGGGGAATTAAAAACGTCTTGTTAAGCTACTGTGACCTCCACCACTTTACCAAGGGGCATTAAAACCATCTTGTTAAGCTACTGTGACCTCCACGTCTCTTCCAAGGGGCATTAAAACCGTCTTCTTAAGCTACTGTGACCTCCACGTCTCTTCCGAGGGGCATTAAAACCGCCCTGTTAAGCTACTGTGACCTCCACGTCTCTTTTGAGGGGCATTAAAGCCATCTTGTTAAGCTACTGTGACCTCCACGTCTCCTCCGAGGGGCATTAAACCGTCTTGTTAAGCTACTGTGACCGCCACGTCTCTTCCGAGGCTCATTAGAACCGTCTTGTTAAGCTACTGTGATCTCCACGTCTCTTCTGAGGGGCATTAAAACCATCTTGTTAAGCTACTGTGACCTCCACCACTTTTCCAAGGGGCATTAAAACCGTCTTGTTAAGCTTCTGTGACCTCCACCACTTTACCAAGGGGCATTAAAACCGTCTTGTTAAGCTACTGTGACCTCCACATCTCTTCCGAGGGGCATTAGAACCATCTTGTTAAGCTACTGTGACCTCCATGTCTCTTCCGAGGGGCATTATAAACGTCCTGTTAAGCTACTGTGACCTCCACGTCTCTTTCGAGGGGAATTAAATCCGTCTTGTTAAGCTACTGTGACCTCCACCACTTTTCCAAGGGGCATTATAACCATCTTGTGAAGCTAATGTGACCTCCACGTCTCTTCCGAGGGGCATTAAAACCGTCTTGTTAAGCTACTGTGAACACCACGTCTCTTCCGAGGGGCATTAAAACCATCTTGTTAAGCTACTGTGACCGCCACGTCTCTTCCGAGGGGCATTAAAACCGTCTTGTTAAGGTACTGTGACCTCCACATCTCTTTTGAGGGGCATTAAAACCGTCTTGTTAAGCTACTGTGACCACCACTTTTCCAAGGGGCATTAAAACCGTCTTGTTAAGCTACTGGGACGTCCATGTTTCTTCCGAGGGGCATTAAAACTGTCTTGTTAAGCTTCTGCGACCTCCACCACTTTACCAAGGGGCATTAAAACCGTCTTGTTAAGCTGCTGTGACCTCCAAGTCTATTCCGAGGGGCATTAACACCGTTTTGCTAAGCTACTGTGACCTCCATGTCTCTTCGGAAGGGCATTAAAACCGTCTTGTTAAGCTACATTGACCTCCACGTCTCTTCCGAGGGGCAGTAAAACCGGCTTGTTAAGCTACTGTAACCTCCATGTCTCTTCCGAGGGGCATTAAAACCATCTTATTAAGCTACTGTGACCTCCACGTCTCTTCCGAGGGGCATTAAAACCGTCTTGTTAAGCTACTGTGACCTCCACGTCTTTTCCGAGGGGCATTAAAACCGTCTTGTTAAGCTACTGTGACCTCCACGTCTTTTTTGAGGCGCATTAAAGCCGTCTTGTTAAGCTACTGTGACCACCACTTTTCCAAGGGGCATTAAAACCGTCTTGTTGAGCTACTGGGACCTCCACGTCTCTTCCGAGGGGCATTAAAAATGTCTTGTTAAGCTACTGTGACCTCCACGTCTCTTCTGAGGGGCATTAAAACCGTCTTGATAAGCTACTGTGACCTCCACCACTTTTCCAAGGGGCATTAAAACCGTCTTGTTAAGCTTTTGCGACCTCCACCACTTTACCAAGGGACAATAAAACCATCATGTTAAGCTACTGTGACCTCCGCGTCTCTTCCGAGGGGCATTAAAACCGTTTTGTTAAGCTACTGTGACCTCCACGTCTGTTCCGAGGGGCATTAAAATCATCTTGTTAAGCTACTGTGACCTCCACGTCTCTTCCGAGGGGCATTAAAACTGTCTTGTTAAGCTACTGTAACCTCCACGTCTCTTCCGAGGGGCATTAAAACCGTCTTGTTAAGCTACTGTGACCTCCACGTCTCTTCTGAGGGGCATTAAAACCGTCTTGTTAAGCTACTGTGACCTCCACCACTTTTCCAAGGGGCATTAAAACCGTCTTGTTAAGCTTCTGCGACCTCCACCACTTTACCAAGGGGCATTAAAACCGTCTTGTTAAGCTACTGTGACCTCCACGTCTCTTCCGAGGGGCATTAAAACCGTTTTGTTAAGCTACTGTGACCTCCACGTCTCTTCCGAGGGGCATTAAAATCGTGTTGTTAAGCTACTGTGACCTCCACGTCTCTTCCGAGGGGCATTAAAATCGTCTTGTTAAGCTACTGTGAACTCCACGTTACTTCCGAGGGGCATTAAAACCGTCTTGTTAAGCTACTGTGACCTCCACGTCTCTTCCGAGGGGCATTAAAACCGTCTTGTTAAGCTACTGTGACCTCCACGTCTATTTTGAGGGGCATTAAAGCCGTCTTGTTAAGGTACTGTGACCTCCACGTTTCTTCCGAGGGGCATTAAAACCGTCTTGTTAAGCTACTGTGACCTCCACGTCTCTTCCAAGGGGCATTAAAACCATCTTGTTAAACTGCTATGACCTCCACGTCTCTTCTGAGGGGCATTAAAACCATCTTGTTAAGCTACTGTGACCTCCACCACTTTTCCAAGGGGCATTAAAACCATCTTGTTAAGCTGCTGTGACCGCCACGTCTCTTCCGAGGGGCATTAAAACCGTCTTGTTAAGCTACTGTGACCTCCACGTCTCTTTCGAGGGTCATTAAAACTGTCTGGTTAAGCTACTGTGACCACCACTTTTCCAAGGGGCATTAAAACCATCTTGTTGAGCTACTGGGACCTCCACGTCTCTTCCGAGGGGCATTCAAACCGTCTTGATAAGCTACTGTGACCTCCACGTCTCTTCTGAGGGGCATTAAAAGCGTCTTGTTAAGATACTTTGACCTCCACCACTTTTCCAAGGGGCATTAAAAGCGTCTTTTTAAGCTTCTGAGACCTCCACCACTTTACCAAGGGGTATTAAAACCGTCTTGTTAAGCTACTGTGACCTCCACATCTCTTTTGAGGGGCATTAAAACCGTCTTGTTAAGCTACTGTGACCACCACTTTTCCAAGGGGCATTAAAACCGTCTTGTTAAGCTACTGGGACGTCCATGTTTCTTCCGAGGGGCATTAAAACTGTCTTGTTAAGCTACTGTGACCTCCACCACTTTTCCGAGGGGCATTAAAACCGTCTTGTTAAGCTTCTGCGACCTCCACCACTTTATCAAGGGGCATTAAAACCGTCTTGTTAAGCTGCTGTGACCTCCAAGTCTATTCCGAGGGGCATTAAAACCGTTTTGCTAAGCTACTGTGACCTCCATGTCTCTTCGGAAGGGCATTAAAACCGTCTTGTTAAGCTACATTGACCTCCACGTCTCTTCCGAGGGGCAGTAAAACCGGCTTGTTAAGCTACTGTAACCTCCATGTCTCTTCCGAGGGGCATTAAAACCATCTTATTAAGCTACTGTGACCTCCACGTCTCTTCCGAGGGGCATTAAAACCGTCTTGTTAAGCTACTGTGACCTCCACGTCTTTTCCGAGGGGCATTAAAACCGTCTTGTTAAGCTACTGTGACCTCCACGTCTTTTTTGAGGCGCATTAAAGCCGTCTTGTTAAGCTACTGTGACCACCACTTTTCCAAGGGGCATTAAAACCGTCTTGTTGAGCTACTGGGACCTCCACGTCTCTTCCGAGGGGCATTAAAAATGTCTTGTTAAGCTACTGTGACCTCCACGTCTCTTCTGAGGGGCATTAAAACCGTCTTGATAAGCTACTGTGACCTCCACCACTTTTCCAAGGGGCATTAAAACCGTCTTGTTAAGCTTTTGCGACCTCCACCACTTTACCAAGGGGCAATAAAACCATCATGTTAAGCTACTGTGACCTCCGCGTCTCTTCCGAGGGGCATTAAAACCGTTTTGTTAAGCTACTGTGACCTCCACGTCTGTTCCGAGGGGCATTAAAATCATCTTGTTAAGCTACTGTGACCTCCACGTCTCTTCCGAGGGGCATTAAAACTGTCTTGTTAAGCTACTGTGACCTCCACGTCTCTTCCGAGGGGCATTAAAACCGTCTTGTTAAGCTACTGTGACCTCCACGTCTCTTCTGAGGGGCATTAAAACCGTCTTGTTAAGATACTTTGACCTCCACCACTTTTCCAAGGGGCATTAAAAGCGTCTTTTTAAGCTTCTGCGACCTCCACCACTTTACCAAGGGGTATTAAAACCGTCTTGTTAAGCTACTGTGACCTCCACGTCTCTTCTGAGGGGCATTAAAACCGTCTTGTAAAGCTACTGTGACCTCCACATCTCTTCCGAGGGGCATTAAAACCGTCTTGTTAAGCTACTGTGACCTCCACCACTTTACCACGGGGCATTAAAACCATCTTGTTAAGCTACTGTGACCTCCACGTCTCTTCCAAGGGGCATTAAAACCGTCTTGTTAAGCTACTGTGACCTCCACGTCTCTTCCGAGGGGCATTAACACCGTCCTGTTAAGCTACTGTGACCTCCACGTCTCTTTTGAGGGGCATTAAAGCCATCTTGTTAAGCTACTGTGACCTCCCCGTCTCCTCCGAGGGGCATTAAACCGTCTTGTTAAGCTACTGTGACCTCCACCACTTTACCAAGGGGCATTAAAACCTTCTTGTTAAGCTACTGTGACCTCCACGTCTCTTCCGAGGGGCATTAAAACCATTTTGTTAAGCTACTTTGACCTCCACGTCTCTTCCGAGGGGCATTCAAACCGTCTTGTTAAGCTACTGTGACCTCCACGTCTCTTCCGAGGGGCATTAAAACTGTCTTGTTAAGCTACAGTGACCTCCACGTCTCTTCCGAGGGGACTTAAAACCGTCTTGTTAAGCTACTGTGACCTCCACGTCTCTTCCGAGGGGCATTAAAACCGTCTTGTTAAGCTACTGTGACCTCCACGTCTCTTCCGAGGGGCATTAAAACCGTCTTGTTAATCTACTGTGTCCTCCATATCTCTTTCGAAGGGCATTAAAACAGTCTTGTTAAGATACTGTGACCTCTACCACTTTTCCAACGGGCATGAAAACCGTCTTGTTAAGCTTCTGTGACCTCCACCACTTTACCAAGGGGCATTAAAACCGTCTTGTTAAGCTACTGTGACCTCCACGTCTCTTCTGAGGGGCATTAAAACCATCTTGTTAAGCTACTTTGACCTCCACATCTCTTCCGAGGGGCATTAAAACCGTCTTGTTAAGCTACTGTGACCTCCACGTCTCTTCCGAGGGGTATTAATACTGTCTTGTTAAGCTACTGTGACCTCCACATCTCTTCCAAGGGGCATTGAAAGCATCTTGTTAAACTACTGTGACCTCCACGTCTCTTCTGAGGGGCATTAAAACCATCTTGTTAAGCTACTGTGTCCTCCACGTATCTTTCGAGGGGAATTAAAACCGTCGTGTTAAGCTACTGTGACCTCCACCACTTTTCCAAGGGGCATTAAAACCATCTTGTTAAGCTACTGTGACCTCCTCGTCTCTTCCGAGGGGCATTAAAACCGTCTTGTTAAGCTACTGTGTCCTCCACATCTCTTTCGAGGGGTATTAAAACAGTCTTGTTAAGCTACTGTGACCTTTACCACTTTTCCAAGGGGTATTAAAAGCGTCTTGTTAAGCTTCTGCGACCTCCACCACTTTACCAAGGGGCATTAAAACCGTCTTGTTAAGCTACTGTGACCTCCACGTCTCTTCTGAGGGGCATTAAAACCGTGTTGTTAAGCTACTGTGACCTCCACATCTCTTCCGAGGGGCATTAAAACCGTCTTGTTAAGCTACTGTGACCTCCACGTCTCTTCCGAGGGGCATTAAAACCGTCTTGTTAAGCTACTGCGACCTCCACGTCTCTTCCAAGGGGCATTAAAACCATCTTGTTAAACTACTGTGACCTCCACGTCTCTTCTGAGGGGCAATAAAACCATCTTGTTAAGCTACTGTGTCCTCAACGTCTCTTTCGAGGGGAATTAAAAACGTCTTGTTAAGCTACTGTGACCTCCACCACTTTACCAAGGGGCATTAAAACCATCTTGTTAAGCTACTGTGACCTCCACGTCTCTTCCAAGGGGCATTAAAACCGTCTTCTTAAGCTACTGTGACCTCCACGTCTCTTCCGAGGGGCATTAAAACCGTCCTGTTAAGCTACTGTGACCTCCACGTCTCTTTTGAGGGGCATTAAAGCCATCTTGTTAAGCTACTGTGACCTCCACGTCTCCTCCGAGGGGCATTAAACCGTCTTGTTAAGCTACTGTGACCTCCACGTCTCTTCCGAGGCTCATTAGAACCGTCTTGTTAAGCTACTGTGATCTCCACGTCTCTTCTGAGGGGCATTAAAACCATCTTGTTAAGCTACTGTGACCTCCACCACTTTTCCAAGGGGCATTAAAACCGTCTTGTTAAGCTTCTGTGACCTCCACCACTTTACCAAGGGGCATTAAAACCGTCTTGTTAAGCTACTGTGACCTCCACGTCTCTTCCGAGGGGCATTAAAACCATTTTGTTAAGCTACTGTGACCACCACATCTCTTCCGAGGGGCATTAGAACCATCTTGTTAAGCTACTGTGACCTCCATGTCTCTTCCGAGGGGCATTATAAACGTCCTGTTAAGCTACTGTGACCTCCACGTCTCTTTCGAGGGGAATTAAATCCGTCTTGTTAAGCTACTGTGACCTCCACCACTTTTCCAAGGGGCATTATAACCATCTTGTTAAGCTAATGTGACCTCCACGTCTCTTCCGAGGGGCATTAAAACCGTCTTGTTAAGCTACTGTGAACACCACGTCTCTTCCGAGGGGCATTAAAACCATCTTGTTAAGCTACTGTGACCGCCATGTCTCTTCCGAGGGGCATTAAAACCGTCTTGTTAAGGTACTGTGACCTCCACATCTCTTTTGAGGGGCATTAAAACCGTCTTGTTAAGCTACTGTGACCACCACTTTTCCAAGGGGCATTAAAACCGTCTTGTTAAGCTACTGGGACGTCCATGTTTCTTCCGAGGGGCATTAAAACTGTCTTGTTAAGCTACTGTGACCTCCACCACTTTTCCGAGGGGCATTAAAACCGTCTTGTTAAGCTTCTGCGACCTCCACCACTTTACCAAGGGGCATTAAAACCGTCTTGTTAAGCTGCTGTGACCTCCAAGTCTATTCCGAGGGGCATTAAAACCGTTTTGCTAAGCTACTGTGACCTCCATGTCTCTTCGGAAGGGCATTAAAACCGTCTTGTTAAGATACATTGACCTCCACGTCTCTTCCGAGGGGCAGTAAAACCGGCTTGTTAAGCTACTGTAACCTCCATGTCTCTTCCGAGGGGCATTAAAACCATCTTATTAAGCTACTGTGACCTCCACGTCTCTTCCGAGGGGCATTAAAACCGTCTTGTTAAGCTACTGTGACCTCCACGTCTTTTCCGAGGGGCATTAAAACCGTCTTGTTAAGCTACTGTGACCTCCACGTCTTTTTTGAGGCGCATTAAAGCCGTCTTGTTAAGCTACTGTGACCACCACTTTTCCAAGGGGCATTAAAACCGTCTTGTTGAGCTACTGGGACCTCCACGTCTCTTCCGAGGGGCATTAAAAATGTCTTGTTAAGCTACTGTGACCTCCACGTCTCTTCTGAGGGGCATTAAAACCGTCTTGATAAGCTACTGTGACCTCCACCACTTTTCCAAGGGGCATTAAAACCGTCTTGTTAAGCTTTTGCGACCTCCACCACTTTACCAAGGGGCAATAAAACCATCATGTTAAGCTACTGTGACCTCCGCGTCTCTTCCGAGGGGCATTAAAACCGTTTTGTTAAGCTACTGTGACCTCCACGTCTGTTCCGAGGGGCATTAAAATCATCTTGTTAAGCTACTGTGACCTCCACGTCTCTTCCGAGGGGCATTAAAACTGTCTTGTTAAGCTACTGTGAGCTCCACGTCTCTTCCGAGGGGCATTAAAACCGTCTTGTTAAGCTACTGTGACCTCCACGTCTCTTCTGAGGGGCATTAAAACCGTCTTTTAAGATACTTTGACCTCCACCACTTTTCCAAGGGGCATTAAAAGCGTCTTTTTAAGCTTCTGCGACCTCCACCACTTTACCAAGGGGTATTAAAACCGTCTTGTTAAGCTACTGTGACCTCCACGTCTCTTCTGAGGGGCATTAAAACCGTCTTGTAAAGCTACTGTGACCTCCACATCTCTTCCGAGGGGCATTAAAACCGTCTTGTTAAGCTACTGTGACCTCCACCACTTTACCACGGGGCATTAAAACCATCTTGTTAAGCTACTGTGACCTCCACGTCTCTTCCAAGGGGCATTAAAACCGTCTTGTTAAGCTACTGTGACCTCCACGTCTCTTCCGAGGGGCATTAACACCGTCCTGTTAAGCTACTGTGACCTCCACGTCTCTTTTGAGGGGCATTAAAGCCATCTTGTTAAGCTACTGTGACCTCCCCGTCTCCTCCGAGGGGCATTAAACCGTCTTGTTAAGCTACTGTGACCTCCACCACTTTACCAAGGGGCATTAAAACCTTCTTGTTAAGCTACTGTGACCTCCACGTCTCTTCCGAGGGGCATTAAAACCATTTTGTTAAGCTACTTTGACCTCCACGTCTCTTCCGAGGGGCATTCAAACCGTCTTGTTAAGCTACTGTGACCTCCACGTCTCTTCCGAGGGGCATTAAAACTGTCTTGTTAAGCTACAGTGACCTCCACGTCTCTTCCGAGGGGACTTAAAACCGTCTTGTTAAGCTACTGTGACCTCCACGTCTCTTCCGAGGGGCATTAAAACCGTCTTGTTAAGCTACTGTGACCTCCACGTCTCTTCCGAGGGGCATTAAAACCGTCTTGTTAATCTACTGTGTCCTCCATATCTCTTTCGAAGGGCATTAAAACAGTCTTGTTAAGATACTGTGACCTCTACCACTTTTCCAACGGGCATGAAAACCGTCTTGTTAAGCTTCTGTGACCTCCACCACTTTACCAAGGGGCATTAAAACCGTCTTGTTAAGCTACTGTGACCTCCACGTCTCTTCTGAGGGGTATTAAAACCATCTTGTTAAGCTACTTTGACCTCCACATCTCTTCCGAGGGGCATTAAAACCGTCTTGTTAAGCTACTGTGACCTCCACGTCTCTTCCGAGGGGTATTAAAACTGTCTTGTTAAGCTACTGTGACCTCCACATCTCTTCCAAGGGGCATTGAAAGCATCTTGTTAAACTACTGTGACCTCCACGTCTCTTCTGAGGGGCATTAAAACCATCTTGTTAAGCTACTGTGTCCTCCACGTATCTTTCGAGGGGAATTAAAACCGTCGTGTTAAGCTACTGTGACCTCCACCACTTTTCCAAGGGGCATTAAAACCATCTTGTTAAGCTACTGTGACCTCCTCGTCTCTTCCGAGGGGCATTAAAACCGTCTTGTTAAGCTACTGTGTCCTCCACATCTCTTTCGAGGGGTATTAAAACAGTCTTGTTAAGCTACTGTGACCTCTACCACTTTTCCAAGGGGTATTAAAAGCGTCTTGTTAAGCTTCTGCGACCTCCACCACTTTACCAAGGGGCATTAAAACCGTCTTGTTAAGCTACTGTGACCTCCACGTCTCTTCTGAGGGGCATTAAAACCGTCTTGTTAAGCTACTGTGACCTCCACATCTCTTCCGAGGGGCATTAAAACCGTCTTGTTAAGCTACTGTGACCTCCACGTCTCTTCCGAGGGGCATTAAAACCGTCTTGTTAAGCTACTGCGACCTCCACGTCTCTTCCAAGGGGCATTAAAACCATCTTGTTAAACTACTGTGACCTCCACGTCTCTTCTGAGGGGCAATAAAACCATCTTGTTAAGCTACTGTGTCCTCAACGTCTCTTTCGAGGGGAATTAAAAACGTCTTGTTAAGCTACTGTGACCTCCACCACTTTACCAAGGGGCATTAAAACCATCTTGTTAAGCTACTGTGACCTCCACGTCTCTTCCAAGGGGCATTAAAACCGTCTTCTTAAGCTACTGTGACCTCCACGTCTCTTCCGAGGGGCATTAAAACCGTCCTGTTAAGCTACTGTGACCTCCACGTCTCTTTTGAGGGGCATTAAAGCCATCTTGTTAAGCTACTGTGACCTCCACGTCTCCTCCGAGGGGCATTAAACCGTCTTGTTAAGCTACTGTGACCTCCACGTCTCTTCCGAGGCTCATTAGAACCGTCTTGTTAAGCTACTGTGATCTCCACGTCTCTTCTGAGGGGCATTAAAACCATCTTGTTAAGCTACTGTGACCTCCACCACTTTTCCAAGGGGCATTAAAACCGTCTTGTTAAGCTTCTGTGACCTCCACCACTTTACCAAGGGGCATTAAAACCGTCTTGTTAAGCTACAGTGACCTCCACGTCTCTTCCGAGGGGCATTAAAACCATTTTGTTAAGCTACTGTGACCACCACATCTCTTCCGAGGGGCATTAGAACCATCTTGTTAAGCTACTGTGACCTCCATGTCTCTTCCGAGGGGCATTATAAACGTACTGTTAAGCTACTGTGACCTCCACGTCTCTTTCGAGGGGAATTAAATCCGTCTTGTTAAGCTACTGTGACCTCCACCACTTTTCCAAGGGGCATTATAACCATCTTGTTAAGCTAATGTGACCTCCACGTCTCTTCCGAGGGGCATTAAAACCGTCTTGTTAAGCTACTGTGAACACCACGTCTCTTCCGAGGGGCATTAAAACCATCTTGTTAAGCTACTGTGACCGCCACGTCTCTTCCGAGGGGCATTAAAACCGTCTTGTTAAGGTACTGTGACCTCCACATCTCTTTTGAGGGGCATTAAAACCGTCTTGTTAAGCTACTGTGACCACCACTTTTCCAAGGGGCATTAAAACCGTCTTGTTAAGCTACTGGGACGTCCATGTTTCTTCCGAGGGGCATTAAAACTGTCTTGTTAAGCTACTGTGACCTCCACCACTTTTCCGAGGGGCATTAAAACCGTCTTGTTAAGCTTCTGCGACCTCCACCACTTTACCAAGGGGCATTAAAACCGTCTTGTTAAGCTGCTGTGACCTCCAAGTCTATTCCGAGGGGCATTAAAACCGTTTTGCTAAGCTACTGTGACCTCCATGTCTCTTCGGAAGGGCATTAAAACCGTCTTGTTAAGATACATTGACCTCCACGTCTCTTCCGAGGGGCAGTAAAACCGGCTTGTTAAGCTACTGTAACCTCCATGTCTCTTCCGAGGGGCATTAAAACCATCTTATTAAGCTACTGTGACCTCCACGTCTCTTCCGAGGGGCATTAAAACCGTCTTGTTAAGCTACTGTGACCTCCACGTCTTTTCCGAGGGGCATTAAAACCGTCTTGTTAAGCTACTGTGACCTCCACGTCTTTTTTGAGGCGCATTAAAGCCGTCTTGTTAAGCTACTGTGACCACCACTTTTCCAAGGGGCATTAAAACCGTCTTGTTGAGCTACTGGGACCTCCACGTCTCTTCCGAGGGGCATTAAAAATGTCTTGTTAAGCTACTGTGACCTCCACGTCTCTTCTGAGGGGCATTAAAACCGTCTTGATAAGCTACTGTGACCTCCACCACTTTTCCAAGGGGCATTAAAACCGTCTTGTTAAGCTTTTGCGACCTCCACCACTTTACCAAGGGGCAATAAAACCATCATGTTAAGCTACTGTGACCTCCGCGTCTCTTCCGAGGGGCATTAAAACCGTTTTGTTAAGCTACTGTAACCTCCACGTCTGTTCCGAGGGGCATTAAAATCATCTTGTTAAGCTACTGTGACCTCCACGTCTCTTCCGAGGGGCATTAAAACTGTCTTGTTAAGCTACTGTGACCTCAACGTCTCTTCCGAGGGGCATTAAAACCGTCTTGTTAAGCTACTGTGACCTCCACGTCTCTTCTGAGGGGCATTAAAACCGTCTTGTTAAGCTACTGTGACCTCCACCACTTTTCCAAGGGGCATTAAAACCGTCTTGTTAAGCTTCTGCGACCTCCACCACTTTACCAAGGGGCATTATAACCGTCTTGTTAAGCTACTGTGACCTCCACGTCTCTTCCGAGGGGCATTAAAACCGTTTTGTTAAGCTACTGTGACCTCCACGTCTCTTCCGAGGGGCATTAAAATCGTGTTGTTAAGCTACTGTGACCTCCACGTCTCTTCCGAGGGGCATTAAAATCGTCTTGTTAAGCTACTGTGAACTCCACGTCTCTTCCGAGGGGCATTAAAACCGTCTTGTTAAGCTACTGTGACCTCCACGTCTCTTCCGAGGGGCATTAAAACCGTCTTGTTAAGCTACTGTGACCTCCACGTCTATTTTGAGGGGCATTAAAGCCGTCTTGTTATGGTACTGTGACCTCCACGTTTCTTCCGAGGGGCATTAAAACCGTCTTGTTAAGCTACTGTGACCTCCACGTCTCTTCCAAGGGGCATTAAAACCATCTTGTTAAACTGCTATGACCTCCACGTCTCTTCTGAGGGGCATTAAAACCATCTTGTTAAGCTACTGTGACCTCCACCACTTTTCCAAGGGGCATTAAAACCATCTTGTTAAGCTACTGTGACCTCCACGTCTCTTCCAAGGGGCATTAAAACCGTCTTCTTAAGCTACTGTGACCTCCACGTCTCTTCCGAGGGGCATTAAAACCGTCCTGTTAAGCTACTGTGACCTCCACGTCTCTTTTGAGGGGCATTAAAGCCATCTTGTTAAGCTACTGTGACCTCCACGTCTCCTCCGAGGGGCATTAAACCGTCTTGTTAAGCTACTGTGACCTCCACGTCTCTTCCGAGGCTCATTAGAACCGTCTTGTTAAGCTACTGTGATCTCCACGTCTCTTCTGAGGGGCATTAAAACCATCTTGTTAAGCTACTGTGACCTCCACCACTTTTCCAAGGGGCATTAAAACCGTCTTGTTAAGCTTCTGTGACCTCCACCACTTTACCAAGGGGCATTAAAACCGTCTTGTTAAGCTACTGTGACCTCCACGTCTCTTCCGAGGGGCATTAAAACCATTTTGTTAAGCTACTGTGACCACCACATCTCTTCCGAGGGGCATTAGAACCATCTTGTTAAGCTACTGTGACCTCCATGTCTCTTCCGAGGGGCATTATAAACGTCCTGTTAAGCTACTGTGACCTCCACGTCTCTTTCGAGGGGAATTAAATCCGTCTTGTTAAGCTACTGTGACCTCCACCACTTTTCCAAGGGGCATTATAACCATCTTGTTAAGCTAATGTGACCTCCACGTCTCTTCCGAGGGGCATTAAAACCGTCTTGTTAAGCTACTGTGAACACCACGTCTCTTCCGAGGGGCATTAAAACCATCTTGTTAAGCTACTGTGACCGCCACGTCTCTTCCGAGGGGCATTAAAACCGTCTTGTTAAGGTACTGTGACCTCCACATCTCTTTTGAGGGGCATTAAAACCGTCTTGTTAAGCTACTGTGACCACCACTTTTCCAAGGGGCATTAAAACCGTCTTGTTAAGCTACTGGGACGTCCATGTTTCTTCCGAGGGGCATTAAAACTGTCTTGTTAAGCTACTGTGACCTCCACCACTTTTCCGAGGGGCATTAAAACCGTCTTGTTAAGCTTCTGCGACCTCCACCACTTTATCAAGGGGCATTAAAACCGTCTTGTTAAGCTGCTGTGACCTCCAAGTCTATTCCGAGGGGCATTAAAACCGTTTTGCTAAGCTACTGTGACCTCCATGTCTCTTCGGAAGGGCATTAAAACCGTCTTGTTAAGCTACATTGACCTCCACGTCTCTTCCGAGGGGCAGTAAAACCGGCTTGTTAAGCTACTGTAACCTCCATGTCTCTTCCGAGGGGCATTAAAACCATCTTATTAAGCTACTGTGACCTCCACGTCTCTTCCGAGGGGCATTAAAACCGTCTTGTTAAGCTACTGTGACCTCCACGTCTTTTCCGAGGGGCATTAAAACCGTCTTGTTAAGCTACTGTGACCTCCACGTCTTTTTTTAGGCGCATTAAAGCCGTCTTGTTAAGCTACTGTGACCACCACTTTTCCAAGGGGCATTAAAACCGTCTTGTTGAGCTACTGGGACCTCCACGTCTCTTCCGAGGGGCATTAAAAATGTCTTGTTAAGCTACTGTGACCTCCACGTCTCTTCTGAGGGGCATTAAAACCGTCTTGATAAGCTACTGTGACCTCCACCACTTTTCCAAGGGGCATTAAAACCGTCTTGTTAAGCTTTTGCGACCTCCACCACTTTACCAAGGGGCAATAAAACCATCATGTTAAGCTACTGTGACCTCCGCGTCTCTTCCGAGGGGCATTAAAACCGTTTTGTTAAGCTACTGTGACCTCCACGTCTGTTCCGAGGGGCATTAAAATCATCTTGTTAAGCTACTGTGACCTCCACGTCTCTTCCGAGGGGCATTAAAACTGTCTTGTTAAGCTACTGTGACCTCCACGTCTCTTCCGAGGGGCATTAAAACCGTCTTGTTAAGCTACTGTGACCTCCACGTCTCTTCTGAGGGGCATTAAAACCGTCTTGTTAAGATACTTTGACCTCCACCACTTTTCCAAGGGGCATTAAAAGCGTCTTTTTAAGCTTCTGCGACCTCCACCACTTTACCAAGGGGTATTAAAACCGTCTTGTTAAGCTACTGTGACCTCCACGTCTCTTCTGAGGGGCATTAAAACCGTCTTGTAAAGCTACTGTGACCTCCACATCTCTTCCGAGGGGCATTAAAACCGTCTTGTTAAGCTACTGTGACCTCCACCACTTTACCACGGGGCATTAAAACCATCTTGTTAAGCTACTGTGACCTCCACGTCTCTTCCAAGGGGCATTAAAACCGTCTTGTTAAGCTACTGTGACCTCCACGTCTCTTCCGAGGGGCACTAACACCGTCCTGTTAAGCTACTGTGACCTCCACGTCTCTTTTGAGGGGCATTAAAGCCATCTTGTTAAGCTACTGTGACCTCCCCGTCTCCTCCGAGGGGCATTAAACCGTCTTGTTAAGCTACTGTGACCTCCACCACTTTACCAAGGGGCATTAAAACCTTCTTGTTAAGCTACTGTGACCTCCACGTCTCTTCCGAGGGGCATTAAAACCATTTTGTTAAGCTACTTTGACCTCCACGTCTCTTCCGAGGGGCATTCAAACCGTCTTGTTAAGCTACTGTGACTTCCACGTCTCTTCCGAGGGGCATTAAAACTGTCTTGTTAAGCTACAGTGACCTCCACGTCTCTTCCGAGGGGACTTAAAACCGTCTTGTTAAGCTACTGTGACCTCCACGTCTCTTCCGAGGGGCATTAAAACCGTCTTGTTAAGCTACTGTGACCTCCACGTCTCTTCCGAGGGGCATTAAAACCGTCTTGTTAATCTACTGTGTCCTCCATATCTCTTTCGAAGGGCATTAAAACAGTCTTGTTAAGATACTGTGACCTCTACCACTTTTCCAACGGGCATGAAAACCGTCTTGTTAAGCTTCTGTGACCTCCACCACTTTACCAAGGGGCATTAAAACCGTCTTGTTATGCTACTGTGACCTCCACGTCTCTTCTGAGGGGCATTAAAACCATCTTGTTAAGCTACTTTGACCTCCACATCTCTTCCGAGGGGCATTAAAACCGTCTTGTTAAGCTACTGTGACCTCCACGTCTCTTCCGAGGGGTATTAAAACTGTCTTGTTAAGCTACTGTGACCTCCACATCTCTTCCAAGGGGCATTGAAAGCATCTTGTTAAACTACTGTGACCTCCACGTCTCTTCTGAGGGGCATTAAAACCATCTTGTTAAGCTACTGTGTCCTCCACGTATCTTTCGAGGGGAATTAAAACCGTCGTGTTAAGCTACTGTGACCTCCACCACTTTTCCAAGGGGCATTAAAACCATCTTGTTAAGCTACTGTGACCTCCTCGTCTCTTCCGAGGGGCATTAAAACCGTCTTGTTAAGCTACTGTGTCCTCCACATCTCTTTCGAGGGGTATTAAAACAGTCTTGTTAAGCTACTGTGACCTCTACCACTTTTCCAAGGGGTATTAAAAGCGTCTTGTTAAGCTTCTGCGACCTCCACCACTTTACCAAGGGGCATTAAAACCGTCTTGTTAAGCTACTGTGACCTCCACGTCTCTTCTGAGGGGCATTAAAACCGTCTTGTTAAGCTACTGTGACCTCCACATCTCTTCCGAGGGGCATTAAAACCGTCTTGTTAAGCTACTGTGACCTCCACGTCTCTTCCGAGGGGCATTAAAACCGTCTTGTTAAGCTACTGCGACCTCCACGTCTCTTCCAAGGGGCATTAAAACCATCTTGTTAAACTACTGTGACCTCCACGTCTCTTCTGAGGGGCAATAAAACCATCTTGTTAAGCTACTGTGTCCTCAACGTCTCTTTCGAGGGGAATTAAAAACGTCTTGTTAAGCTACTGTGACCTCCACCACTTTACCAAGGGGCATTAAAACCATCTTGTTAAGCTACTGTGACCTCCACGTCTCTTCCAAGGGGCATTAAAACCGTCTTCTTAAGCTACTGTGACCTCCACGTCTCTTCCGAGGGGCATTAAAACCGTCCTGTTAAGCTACTGTGACCTCCACGTCTCTTTTGAGGGGCATTAAAGCCATCTTGTTAAGCTACTGTGACCTCCACGTCTCCTCCGAGGGGCATTAAACCGTCTTGTTAAGCTACTGTGACCTCCACGTCTCTTCCGAGGCTCATTAGAACCGTCTTGTTAAGCTACTGTGATCTCCACGTCTCTTCTGAGGGGCATTAAAGCCATCTTGTTAAGCTACTGTGACCTCCACCACTTTTCCAAGGGGCATTAAAACCGTCTTGTTAAGCTTCTGTGACCTCCACCACTTTACCAAGGGGCATTAAAACCGTCTTGTTAAGCTACAGTTACCTCCACGTCTCTTCCGAGGGGCATTAAAACCATTTTGTTAAGCTACTGTGACCACCACATCTCTTCCGAGGGGCATTAGAACCATCTTGTTAAGCTACGGTGACCTCCATGTCTCTTCCGAGGGGCATTATAAACGTCCTGTTAAGCTACTGTGACCTCCACGTCTCTTTCGAGGGGAATTAAATCCGTCTTGTTAAGCTACTGTGACCTCCACCACTTTTCCAAGGGGCATTATAACCATCTTGTTAAGCTAATGTGACCTCCACGTCTCTTCCGAGGGGCATTAAAACCGTCTTGTTAAGCTACTGTGAACACCACGTCTCTTCCGAGGGGCATTAAAACCATCTTGTTAAGCTACTGTGACCGCCACGTCTCTTCCGAGGGGCATTAAAACCGTCTTGTTAAGGTACTGTGACCTCCACATCTCTTTTGAGGGGCATTAAAACCGTCTTGTTAAGCTACTGTGACCACCACTTTTCCAAGGGGCATTAAAACCGTCTTGTTAAGTTACTGGGACGTCCATGTTTCTTCCGAGGGGCATTAAAACTGTCTTGTTAAGCTACTGTTACCTCCACCACTTTTCCGAGGGGCATTAAAACCGTCTTGTTAAGCTTCTGCGACCTCCACCACTTTACCAAGGGGCATTAAAACCGTCTTGTTAAGCTGCTGTGACCTCCAAGTCTATTCCGAGGGGCATTAAAACCGTTTTGCTAAGCTACTGTGACCTCCATGTCTCTTCGGAAGGGCATTAAAACCGTCTTGTTAAGATACATTGACCTCCACGTCTCTTCCGAGGGGCAGTAAAACCGGCTTGTTAAGCTACTGTAACCTCCATGTCTCTTCCGAGGGGCATTAAAACCATCTTATTAAGCTACTGTGACCTCCACGTCTCTTCCGAGGGGCATTAAAACCGTCTTGTTAAGCTACTGTGACCTCCACGTCTTTTCCGAGGGGCATTAAAACCGTCTTGTTAAGCTACTGTGACCTCCACGTCTTTTTTGAGGCGCATTAAAGCCGTCTTGTTAAGCTACTGTGACCACCACTTTTCCAAGGGGCATTAAAACCGTCTTGTTGAGCTACTGGGACCTCCACGTCTCTTCCGAGGGGCATTAAAAATGTCTTGTTAAGCTACTGTGACCTCCACGTCTCTTCTGAGGGGCATTAAAACCGTCTTGATAAGCTACTGTGACCTCCACCACTTTTCCAAGGGGCATTAAAACCGTCTTGTTAAGCTTTTGCGACCTCCACCACTTTACCAAGGGGCAATAAAACCATCATGTTAAGCTACTGTGACCTCCGCGTCTCTTCCGAGGGGCATTAAAACCGTTTTGTTAAGCTACTGTAACCTCCACGTCTGTTCCGAGGGGCATTAAAATCATCTTGTTAAGCTACTGTGACCTCCACGTCTCTTCCGAGGGGCATTAAAACCGTCTTGTTAAGCTACTGTGACCTCCACCACTTTTCCAAGGGGCATTAAAACCGTCTTGTTAAGCTTCTGCGACCTCCACCACTTTACCAAGGGGCATTAAAACCGTCTTGTTAAGCTACTGTGACCTCCACGTCTCTTCCGAGGGGCATTAAAACCGTTTTGTTAAGCTACTGTGACCTCCACGTCTCTTCCGAGGGGCATTAAAATCGTGTTGTTAAGCTACTGTGACCTCCACGTCTCTTCCGAGGGGCATTAAAATCGTCTTGTTAAGCTACTGTGAACTCCACGTCTCTTCCGAGGGGCATTAAAACCGTCTTGTTAAGCTACTGTGACCTCCACGTCTATTTTGAGGGGCATTAAAGCCGTCTTGTTAAGGTACTGTGACCTCCACGTTTCTTCCGAGGGGCATTAAAACCGTCTTGTTAAGCTACTGTGACCTCCACGTCTCTTCCAAGGGGCATTAAAACCATCTTGTTAAACTGCTATGACCTCCACGTCTCTTCTGAGGGGCATTAAAACCATCTTGTTAAGCTACTGTGACCTCCACCACTTTTCCAAGGGGCATTAAAACCATCTTGTTAAGCTACTGTGACCGCCACGTCTCTTCCGAGGGGCATTAAAACCGTCTTGTTAAGCTACTGTGACCTCCACGTCTCTTTCGAGGGTCATTAAAACTGTCTGGTTAAGCTACTGTGACCACCACTTTTCCAAGGGGCATTAAAACCATCTTGTTGAGCTACTGGGACCTCCACGTCTCTTCCGAGGGGCATTCAAACCGTCTTGATAAGCTACTGTGACCTCCACGTCTCTTCTGAGGGGCATTAAAAGCGTCTTGTTAAGATACTTTGACCTCCACCACTTTTCCAAGGGGCATTAAAAGCGTCTTTTTAAGCTTCTGCGACCTCCACCACTTTACCAAGGGGTATTAAAACCGTCTTGTTAAGCTACTGTGACCTCCACGTCTCTTCTGAGGGGCATTAAAACCGTCTTGTAAAGCTACTGTGACCTCCACATCTCTTCCGAGGGGCATGAAAACCGTCTTGTTAAGCTACTGTGACCTCCACCACTTTACCACGGGGCATTTAAACCATCTTGTTAAGCTACTGTGACCTCCACGTCTCTTCCAAGGGGCATTAAAACCGTCTTGTTAAGCTACTGTGACCTCCACGTCTCTTCCGAGGGGCATTAACACCGTCCTGTTAAGCTACTGTGACCTCCACGTCTCTTTTGAGGGGCATTAAAGCCATCTTGTTAAGCTACTGTGACCTCCCCGTCTCCTCCGAGGGGCATTAAACCGTCTTGTTAAGCTACTGTGACCTCCACCACTTTACCAAGGGGCATTAAAACCTTCTTGTTAAGCTACTGTGACCTCCACGTCTCTTCCGAGGGGCATTAAAACCATTTTGTTAAGCTACTTTGACCTCCACGTCTCTTCCGAGGGGCATTCAAACCGTCTTGTTAAGCTACTGTGACCTCCACGTCTCTTCCGAGGGGCCTTAAAACCGTCTTGTTAAGCTACTGTGACCTCCACGTCTCTTCCGAGGGGCATTAAAACCGTCCTGTTAAGCTACTGTGACCTCCACGTCTCTTTCGAGGGGAATTAAAACCGTCTTGTTAAGCTACTGTGACCTCCACCACTTTTCCAAGGGGCATTAAAACCATCTTGTTAAGCTAATGTGACCTCCACGTCTCTTCCGAGGGGCATTAAAACCGTCTTGTTAAGCTACTGTGACCGCCACGTCTCTTCCGAGGGGCATTAAAACCGTCTTGATAAGCTAATGTGACCTCCACGTCTCTTTCGAGCGGCATTAAAACCGTCTTGTTAAGCTACTGTGAACACCACTTTTCCAATTGGCATTAAAACCGTCTTGTTAAGCTACTGGGACCTCCACGTTTCTTCCGAGGGGCATTAAAACTGTCTTGTTAAGCTCCTGTTACCTCCACCACTTTTCCGAGGGCATTAAAACCGTCTTGTTAAGCTTCTGCGACCTCCACCACTTTACCAAGGGTCATTAAAACCGTCTTGTTAAGCTACTGTGACCTCCACGTCTCTTCCGAGGGGCATTAAAACCGTCTTGTTAAGCTACTGTGAGCTCCACATCTCTTCCGAGGGGCATTAAAACCGTCTTGTTAAGCTACTGTGACCTCCACATCTCTTCCGAGGGGCATTAAAAGCGTCTTGTTAAGCTACTGTGACCTCCACGTCTCTTCCAAGGGGCATTAAAACCGTCCTGTTAAGTTACTGTGACCTCCACGTCTCTTTCGAGGGGAATTAAAACTGTCTTGTTAAGCTACTGTGAACTCCACCACTTTTCCAAGGGGCATTAAAACCATCTTGTTAAGCTACTGTGACCTCCACGTCTCTTCCGAGGGGCATTAAAACCGTCTTGTTAAGCTACTGTGACCTCCACATCTCTTCCGAGGGGCATTAAAAACGTCTTGTTAAGCTACTGTGACTTCCACGTCTCTTCTTAGGGGCATTAAAACCGTCTTGTTAAGCTAGTGTGACCTCCACGTCTCTTCCAAGGGGCATTAAAACCATCTTGTTAAACTACTGTGACCTCCATGTCTCTTCTGAGGGGCATTAAAACCATCTTGTTAAGCTACTGTGTCCTCCACGTCTCTTTCGAGGGGAATTAAAACCGTCTTGTTAAGCTACTGTGACCTCCACCACTTTTCAAAGGGGCATTAAAACCATCTTTTTAAGCTACTGTGACCTCCACGTCTCTTCCGAGGGGCATTAAAACCGTCTTGTTAAGCTACTGTGACCTCCACGTCTCTTCCGAGGGGCATTAAAACCGTCCTGTTAAGCTACTTTGACCTACACGTCTCTTTCGAGGGGAATTAAACCGTCTTGTTAAGCTACTGTGACCTCCACCACTTTTCCAAGGGGCATTAAAAACATCTTGTTAAGCTACTATGACCTCCACGTCTCTTCCGAGGGGCATTAAAACCGTCTTGTTAAGCTACTGTGACCTCCACCACTTTTCCAAGGGGCATTAAAACCATCTTGTTAAGCTACTGTGACCTCCACGTCTCTTCCGAGGGGCATTAAAACCGTCTTGTTAAGCTACTGTGACCTCCACGTCTCTTCCGAGGGGCATTAAAACCGTCCTGTTAAGCTACTGTGACCTCCACGTCTCTTTCGAGGGGAATTAAAACCATCTTGTTAAGCTACTGTGACCTCCACCACTTTTCCAAGGGGCATTAAAACCATCTTGTTAAGCTACTGTGACCTCCACGTCTTTTCCCAGGGTCATTAAAATCGTCTTGTTAAGCTACTGTGACCTCCACGTCTCTTCCGAGGGGCATTAAAACCGTCTTGTTAAGCTACTGTGACCTCCACGTCTCTTCCGAGGGGCATTAAAATCGTCTTGTTAAGCTACTGTGACCTCCACGTCTCTTCCGAGGGGCATTAAAACCGTCTTGTTAAGCTACTGTGACCTCCACGTCTCTTCCGAGGGGCATTAAAACTGTCTTGTTAAGCTACTGTGACCTCCACGTCTATTTTGAGGGGCATTAAAGCCGTCTTGTTAAGCTTCTGTGACCTCCACGTCTCTTCCGAGGGGCATTAAAACCGTTTTGTTAAGCTACTGTGTCCTCCACATCTCTTTCGAGGGGCATTAAAACAGTCTTGTTAAGCTACTGTGACCTCTACCACTTTTCCAAGGCCATTAAAACCGTCTTGTTAAGCTTCTGCGACCTCCACCACTTTACCAAGGGTCATTAAAACCGTCTTGTTAAGCTTCTGTGACCTCCACGTCTCTTCCGAGGGGCATTAAAACCGTCTTGTTAAGCTACTGTGAGCTCCACATCTCTTCCGAGGGGCATTAAAACCGTCTTGTTAAGCTACTGTGACCTCCACCACTTTACCACGGGGCATTAAAACCATCTTGTTAAGCTACTGTGACCTCCACGTCTCTTCCAATGGGCATTAAAACCGTCTTGTTAAGCTACTGTGACCTCCACGTCTCTTCCGAGGGGCATTAACACCGTACTGTTAAGCTACTGTGACCTCCACGTCTCTTTTGAGGGGCATTAAAGCCATCTTGTTAAGCTACTGTGACCTCCCCGTCTCCTCCGAGGGGCATTAAACCGTCTTGTTAAGCTACTGTGACCTCCACCACTTTACCAAGGGGCATTAAAACCTTCTTGTTAAGCTACTGTGACCTCCACGTCTCTTCCGAGGGGCATTAAAACCATTTTGTTAAGCTACTTTGACCTCCACGTCTCTTCCGAGGGGCATTGAAACCGTCTTGTTAAGCTACTGTGACCTCCACGTCTCTTCCGAGGGGCCTTAAAACCGTCTTGTTAAGCTACTGTGACCTCCACGTCTCTTCCAAGGGGCATTAAAACCGTCCTGTTAAGCTACTGTGACCTCCACGTCTCTTTCGAGGGGAATTAAAACCGTCTTGTTAAGCTACTGTGACCTCCACCACTTTTCCAAGGGGCATTAAAACCATCTTGTTAAGCTAATGTGACCTCCACGTCTCTTCCGAGGGGCATTAAAACCGTCTTGTTAAGCTACTGTGACCGCCACGTCTCTTCCGAGGGGCATTAAAACCGTCTTGATAAGCTAATGTGACCTCCACGTCTCTTTCGAGGGGCATTAAAACCGTCTTGTTAAGCTACTGTGAACACCACTTTTCCAAGGGGCATTAAAACCGTCTTGTTAAGCTACTGGGACCTCCAAGTTTCTTCCGAGGGGCATTAAAACTGTCTTGTTAAGCTACTGTGACCTCCACCACTTTTCCGAGGGGCATTAAAACCGTCTTGTTAAGCTTCTGCGACCTCCACCTCTTTACCAAGGGGCATTAAGACTTTCTTTTTAAGCTACTGTGACCTCCACGTCTCTTCCGAGAGGCATTAAAACCGTTTTGTTAATCTACTGTGACCTCCACGTCTCTTCGGAGGGGTATTAAAACCGTCTTGTTAAGCTACTGTGACCTCCACCACATTTCCAAGGGGCATTAAAACCGTCTTGTTGAGCTACTGGGACCTCCACGTCTCTTCCGAGGGGCATTAAAACCGTCTTGTTAAGCTACTGTGACCTCTACGTCTTTTCTAAGGGGCATTAAAACCGTCTTGTTAAGCTACTGTGACCTCCACCACATTTCCAAGGGGCATTAAAACCGTCTTGTTAAGCTTCTGCGACCTCCACCACTTTACCAAGGGGCAATAAAACCGTCTTGTTAAGCTACTGTGACCTCCGCGTCTCTTCCGAGGGGCATTAAAACCGTCTTGTTAAGCTACTGTGACCTCCACCACTTTTCCAAGGGGCATTAAAACCGTCTTGTTAAGCTTCTGCGACCTCCTCCACTTTACCAAGGGGCATTAAAACCGTCTTGTTAAGCTACTGTGACCTCCACGTCTCTTCCGAGGGGCATTAAAACCGTTTTGTTAAGCTACTGTGACCTCCACGTCTCTTCCGAGGGGCATTAAAACCGTCTTGTTAAGCTACTGTGACCTCCACGTCTCTTCCGAGGGGCATTAAAACCGTCTTGTTAAGCTACTGTGACCTCCACGTCTCTTCCGAGGGGCATTAAAACCGTCTTGTTAAGCTACTGTGACCTCCACGTCTATTTTGAGGGGTATTAAAGCCGTCTTGTTAAGCTACTGTGACCTCCACGTCTCTTCCGAGGGGCATTAAAACCGTCTTGTTAAGCTACTGTGTCCTCCACATCTCTTTCGACGGGCATTAAAACAGTCTTGTTAAGCTACTGTGACCTCTACCACTTTTCCAAGGGGCATTAAAACCGTCTTGTTAAGCTTCTGCGACCTCCACCACTTTACCAAGGGGCATTAAAACTGTCTTGTTAAGCTACTGTGACCTCCACGTCTCTTCCGAGGGGCATTAAAATGGTCTTGTTAAGCTACTTTGACCTCCACATTTCTTCCGAGGGGCATTAAAACCGTCTTGTTAAGCTACTGTGACCTCCACGTCTCTTCCGAAGGGCATTAAAAACGTCTTGTTAAGCTACTGTGACCTCCACGTCTCTTACAAGGGGCATTAAAACCATCTTGTTAGACTACTGTGACCTCCACGTCTCTTCTGAGGGGCATTAAAACCATCTTGTTAAGCTACTGTGTCCTCCATGTCTCTTCCGAGGGGTATTAAAACCGTCTTGTTAAGCTACTGTGACCTCCATGTCTCTTCTGAGCGGCATTAAAACCGTCTTGTCAAGCTACTGTGACCTCCACCACTTTTCCAAGGGGCATTAAAACCGTCTTGTTAAGCTTCTGCGACCTCCACCACTTTACCAAGGGGCATTAAAACAGTCTTGTTAAGCTACTGTGACCTCCAAGTCTCTTCCGAGGGGCATTAAAATCGTTTTGCTAAGCTACTGTGACCTCCACGTCTCTTCCGAGGGGCAGTAAAACCGTCTTGTTAAGCTACTGTGACCTCCACGTCTATTTTGAGGGGCATTAAAGCCGTCTTGTTAAGCTACTGTGACCTCCACGTCTCTTCCGAGGGGCATTAAAACCGTCTTGTTAAGCTACTGTGACCTCCACGTCTCTTCCAAGGGGCATTAAAACCATTTTGTTAAACTACTGTGACCTCCACGTCTCTTCTGAGGGGCATTAAAACCATCTTGTTAAGCTACTGTGACCTCCACCACTTTTCCAAGGTGCATTAAAACCATCTTGATAAGCTACTGTGACCGACACGTCTCTTCCGGGGGGCATTAAAACCGTCTTGTTAAGCTACTGTGACCTCCACGTCTCTTTCGAGGGGCATTAAAACCGTCTGGTTAAGCTACTGTGACCACCACTTTTCCAAGGGGCATTAAAACCATCTTGTTGAGCTACTGGGACCTCCACGTCTCTTCCGATGGGCATTCAAACCATCTTGATAAGCTACTGTGACCTCCACGTCTCTTCTGAGGGGCATTAAAACCGTCTTGTTAAGCTACTGTGACCTCCACCACTTTTCCAAGGGGCATTAAAAGCGTCTTGTTAAGCTTCTGCGACCTCCACCACTTTACCAAGGGGCGTTAAAACCGTCTTGTTAAGCTACTGTGACCTCCACGTCTCTTCCGAGGGGCATTAAAACCGTTTTATTAAGCTACTGTGACCTCCACGTCTCTTCCGAGCGGCGTTAAAATCGTCTTGTTAAGCTACTGTGACCTCCACGTCTCTTCCGAGGGGCATTAAAACCGTCTTTTTAAGCTACTGTGACCTCCACGTCTCTTCCGAGGGGCATTAAAACTGTCTTGTTAAGCTACAGTGACCTCCACGTCTCTTCCGAGGGGACTTAAAACCGTCTTGTTAAGCTACTGTGACCTCCACGTCTCTTCCGAGGGGCATTAAAACCGTCTTGTTAAGCTACTGTGACCTCCACGTCTCTTCCGAGGGGCATTAAAACCGTCTTGTTAATCTACTGTGTCCTCCATATCTCTTTCGAAGGGCATTAAAACAGTCTTGTTAAGATACTGTGACCTCTACCACTTTTCCAACGGGCATGAAAACCGTCTTGTTAAGCTTCTGTGACCTCCACCACTTTACCAAGGGGCATTAAAACCGTCTTGTTAAGCTACTGTGACCTCCACGTCTCTTCTGAGGGGCATTAAAACCATCTTGTTAAGCTACTTTGACCTCCACATCTCTTCCAAGGGGCATTAAAACCGTCTTGTTAAGCTACTGTGACCTCCACGTCTCTTCCGAGGGGCATTAAAACCGTCTTGTTAAGCTACTGTGTCCTCCACATCTCTTTCGACGGGCATTAAAACAGTCTTGTTAAGCTACTGTGACCTCTACCACTTTTCCAAGGGGCATTAAAACCGTCTTGTTAAGCTTCTGCGACCTCCACCACTTTACCAAGGGGCATTAAAACTGTCTTGTTAAGCTACTGTGACCTCCACGTCTCTTCCGAGGGGCATTAAAACCGTCTTGTTAAGCTACTTTGACCTCCACATTTCTTCCGAGGGGCATTAAAACCGTCTTGTTAAGCTACTGTGACCTCCACGTCTCTTCCGAAGGGCATTAAAAACGTCTTGTTAAGCTACTGTGACCTCCACGTCTCTTCCAAGGGGCATTAAAACCATCTTGTTAGACTACTGTGACCTCCACGTCTCTTCTGAGGGGCATTAAAACCATCTTGTTAAGCTACTGTGTCCTCCATGTCTCTTCCGAGGGGCATTAAAACCGTCTTGTTAAGCTACTGTGACCTCCATGTCTCTTCTGAGCGGCATTAAAACCGTCTTGTCAAGCTACTGTAACCTCCACCACTTTTCCAAGGGGCATTAAAACCGTCTTGTTAAGCTTCTGCGACCTCCACCACTTTACCAAGGGGCATTAAAACAGTCTTGTTAAGCTACTGTGACCTCCAAGTCTCTTCCGAGGGGCATTAAAACCGTTTTGCTAAGCTACTGTGACCTCCACGTCTCTTCCGAGGGGCAGTAAAACCGTCTTGTTAAGCTACTGTGACCTCCACGTCTATTTTGAGGGGCATTAAAGCCGTCTTGTTAAGCTACTGTGACCTCCACGTCTCTTCCGAGGGGCATTAAAACCGTCTTGTTAAGCTACTGTGACCTCCACGTCTCTTCCAAGGGGCATTAAAACCATTTTGTTAAACTACTGTGACCTCCACGTCTCTTCTGAGGGGCATTAAAACCATCTTGTTAAGCTACTGTGACCTCCACCACTTTTCCAAGGTGCATTAAAACCATCTTGATAAGCTACTGTGACCGACACGTCTCTTCCGGGGGGCATTAAAACCGTCTTGTTAAGCTACTGTGACCTCCACGTCTCTTTCGAGGGGCATTAAAACCGTCTGGTTAAGCTACTGTGACCACCACTTTTCCAAGGGGCATTAAAACCATCTTGTTGAGCTACTGGGACCTCCACGTCTCTTCCGATGGGCATTCAAACCATCTTGATAAGCTACTGTGACCTCCACGTCTCTTCTGAGGGGCATTAAAACCGTCTTGTTAAGCTACTGTGACCTCCACCACTTTTCCAAGGGGCATTAAAAGCGTCTTGTTAAGCTTCTGCGACCTCCACCACTTTACCAAGGGGCGTTAAAACCGTCTTGTTAAGCTACTGTGACCTCCACGTCTCTTCCGAGGGGCATTAAAACCGTTTTATTAAGCTACTGTGACCTCCACGTCTCTTCCGAGCGGCGTTAAAATCGTCTTGTTAAGCTACTGTGACCTCCACGTCTCTTCCGAGGGGCATTAAAACCGTCTTTTTA
This sequence comes from Phyllobates terribilis, assembly GCF_046119375.1. Taxonomy (NCBI): domain Eukaryota; kingdom Metazoa; phylum Chordata; class Amphibia; order Anura; family Dendrobatidae; genus Phyllobates; species Phyllobates terribilis. The sequence goes on along the minus strand of NW_027362761.1, from coordinate 774,140,360 downwards.
AGCTACTGTGACCTCCACGTCTCTTCCGAGGGGCATTAAAACTGTCTTGTTAAGCTACAGTGACCTCCACGTCTCTTCCGAGGGGACTTAAAACCGTCTTGTTAAGCTACTGTGACCTCCACGTCTCTTCCGAGGGGCATTAAAACCGTCTTGTTAAGCTACTGTGACCTCCACGTCTCTTCCGAGGGGCATTAAAACCGTCTTGTTAATCTACTGTGTCCTCCATATCTCTTTCGAAGGGCATTAAAACAGTCTTGTTAAGATACTGTGACCTCTACCACTTTTCCAATGGGCATGAAAACCGTCTTGTTAAGCTTCTGTGACCTCCACCACTTTACCAAGGGGCATTAAAACCGTCTTGTTAAGCTACTGTGACCTCCACGTCTCTTCTGAGGGGCATTAAAACCATCTTGTTAAGCTACTTTGACCTCCACATCTCTTCCGAGGGGCATTAAAACCGTCTTGTTAAGCTACTGTGACCTCCACGTCTCTTCCGAGGGGTATTAAAACTGTCTTGTTAAGCTACTGTGACCTCCACATCTCTTCCAAGGGGCATTGAAAGCATCTTGTTAAACTACTGTGACCTCCACGTCTCTTCTGAGGGGCATTAAAACCATCTTGTTAAGCTACTGTGTCCTCCACGTATCTTTCGAGGGGAATTAAAACCGTCGTGTTAAGCTACTGTGACCTCCACCACTTTTCCAAGGGGCATTAAAACCATCTTGTTAAGCTACTGTGACCTCCTCGTCTCTTCCGAGGGGGATTAAAACCGTCTTGTTAAGCTACTGTGTCCTCCACATCTCTTTCGAGGGGTATTAAAACAGTCTTGTTAAGCTACTGTGACCTCTACCACTTTTCCAAGGGGTATTAAAAGCGTCTTGTTAAGCTTCTGCGACCTCCACCACTTTACCAAGGGGCATTAAAACCGTCTTGTTAAGCTACTGTGACCTCCACGTCTCTTCTGAGGGGCATTAAAACCGTCTTGTTAAGCTACTGTGACCTCCACATCTCTTCCGAGGGGCATTAAAACCGTCTTGTTAAGCTACTGTGACCTCCACGTCTCTTCCGAGGGGCATTAAAACCGTCTTGTTAAGCTACTGCGACCTCCACGTCTCTTCCAAGGGGCATTAAAACCATCTTGATAAACTACTGTGACCTCCACGTCTCTTCTGAGGGGCAATAAAACCATCTTGTTAAGCTACTGTGTCCTCAACGTCTCTTTCGAGGGGAATTAAAAACGTCTTGTTAAGCTACTGTGACCTCCACCACTTTACCAAGGGGCATTAAAACCATCTTGTTAAGCTACTGTGACCTCCACGTCTCTTCCAAGGGGCATTAAAACCGTCTTCTTAAGCTACTGTGACCTCCACGTCTCTTCCGAGGGGCATTAAAACCGTCCTGTTAAGCTACTGTGACCTCCACGTCTCTTTTGAGGGGCATTAAAGCCATCTTGTTAAGCTACTGTGACCTTCACGTCTCCTCCGAGGGGCATTAAACCGTCTTGTTAAGCTACTGTGACCTCCACGTCTCTTCCGAGGCTCATTAGAACCGTCTTGTTAAGCTACTGTGATCTCCACGTCTCTTCTGAGGGGCATTAAAACCATCTTGTTAAGCTACTGTGACCTCCACCACTTTTCCAAGGGGCATTAAAACCGTCTTGTTAAGCTTCTGTGACCTCCACCACTTTACCAAGGGGCATTAAAACCGTCTTGTTAAGCTACTGTGACCTCCACGTCTCTTCCGAGGGGCATTAAAACCATTTTGTTAAGCTACTGTGACCACCACATCTCTTCCGAGGGGCATTAGAACCATCTTGTTAAGCTACTGTGACCTCCATGTCTCTTCCGAGGGGCATTATAAACGTCCTGTTAAGCTACTGTGACCTCCACGTCTCTTTCGAGGGGAATTAAATCCGTCTTGTTAAGCTACTGTGACCTCCACCACTTTTCCAAGGGGCATTATAACCATCTTGTTAAGCTAATGTGACCTCCACGTCTCTTCCGAGGGGCATTAAAACCGTCTTGTTAAGCTACTGTGAACACCACGTCTCTTCCGAGGGGCATTAAAACCATCTTGTTAAGCTACTGTGACCGCCACGTCTCTTCCGAGGGGCATTAAAACCGTCTTGTTAAGGTACTGTGACCTCCACATCTCTTTTGAGGGGCATTAAAACCGTCTTGTTAAGCTACTGTGACCACCACTTTTCCAAGGGGCATTAAAACCGTCTTGTTAAGCTACTGGGACGTCCATGTTTCTTCCGAGGGGCATTAAAACTGTCTTGTTAAGCTACTGTGACCTCCACCACTTTTCCGAGGGGCATTAAAACCGTCTTGTTAAGCTTCTGCGACCTCCACCACTTTACCAAGGGGCATTAAAACCGTCTTGTTAAGCTGCTGTGACCTCCAAGTCTATTCCGAGGGGCATTAAAACCGTTTTGCTAAGCTACTGTGACCTCCATGTCTCTTCGGAAGGGCATTAAAACCGTCTTGTTAAGCTACATTGACCTCCACGTCTCTTCCGAGGGGCAGTAAAACCGGCTTGTTAAGCTACTGTGACCTCCACGTCTTTTTTGAGGCGCATTAAAGCCGTCTTGTTAAGCTACTGTGACCACCACTTTTCCAAGGGGCATTAAAACCGTCTTGTTGAGCTACTGGGACCTCCACGTCTCTTCCGAGGGGCATTAAAAATGTCTTGTTAAGCTACTGTGACCTCCACGTCTCTTCTGAGGGGCATTAAAACCGTCTTGATAAGCTACTGTGACCTCCACCACTTTTCCAAGGGGCATTAAAACCGTCTTGTTAAGCTTTTGCGACCTCCACCACTTTACCAAGGGGCAATAAAACCATCATGTTAAGCTACTGTGACCTCCGCGTCTCTTCCGAGGGGCATTAAAACCGTTTTGTTAAGCTACTGTGACCTCCACGTCTGTTCCGAGGGGCATTAAAATCATCTTGTTAAGCTACTGTGACCTCCACGTCTCTTCCGAGGGGCATTAAAACTGTCTTGTTAAGCTACTGTGACCTCCACGTCTCTTCCGAGGGGCATTAAAACCGTCTTGTTAAGCTACTGTGACCTCCACGTCTCTTCTGAGGGGCATTAAAACCGTCTTGTTAAGCTACTGTGACCTCCACCACTTTTCCAAGGGGCATTAAAACCGTCTTGTTAAGCTTCTGCGACCTCCACCACTTTACCAAGGGGCATTAAAACCGTCTTGTTAAGCTACTGTGACCTCCACGTCTCTTCCGAGGGGCATTAAAACCGTTTTGTTAAGCTACTGTGACCTCCACGTCTCTTCCGAGGGGCATTAAAATCGTGTTGTTAAGCTACTGTGACCTCCACGTCTCTTCCGAGTTGCATTAAAATCGTCTTGTTAAGCTACTGTGAACTCCACGTCTCTTCCGAGGGGCATTAAAACCGTCTTGTTAAGCTACTGTGACCTCCACGTCTCTTCCGAGGGGCATTAAAACCGTCTTGTTAAGCTACTGTGACCTCCACGTCTATTTTGAGGGGCATTAAAGCCGTCTTGTTAAGGTACTATGACCTCCACGTTTCTTCCGAGGGGCATTAAAACCGTCTTGTTAAGCTACTGTGACCTCCACCACTTTTCCAAGGGGCATTAAAACCGTCTTGTTAAGCTTCTGTGACCTCCACCACTTTACCAAGGGGCATTAAAACCATCTTGTTAAGCTACTATGACCTCCACCACTTTTCCAAGGGGCATTAAAACCATCTTGTTAAGCTACTGTGACCGCCACGTCTCTTCCGAGGGGCATTAAAACCGTCTTGTTAAGCTACTGTGACCTCCACGTCTCTTTCGAGGGTCATTAAAACTGTCTGGTTAAGCTACTGTGACCACCACTTTTCCAAGGGGCATTAAAACCATCTTGTTGAGCTACTGGGACCTCCACGTCTCTTCCGAGGGGCATTCAAACCGTCTTGATAAGCTACTGTGACCTCCACGTCTCTTCTGAGGGGCATTAAAAGCGTCTTGTTAAGATACTTTGACCTCCACCACTTTTCCAAGGGGCATTAAAAGCGTCTTTTTAAGCTTCTGCGACCTCCACCACTTTACCAAGGGGTATTAAAACCGTCTTGTTAAGCTACTGTGACCTCCACGTCTCTTCTGAGGGGCATTAAAACCGTCTTGTAAAGCTACTGTGACCTCCACATCTCTTCCGAGGGGCATTAAAACCGTCTTGTTAAGCTACTGTGACCTCCACCACTTTACCACGGGGCATTAAAACCATCTTGTTAAGCTACTGTGACCTCCACGTCTCTTCCAAGGGGCATTAAAACCGTCTTGTTAAGCTACTGTGACCTCCACGTCTCTTCCGAGGGGCATTAACACCGTCCTGTTAAGCTACTGTGACCTCCACGTCTCTTTTGAGGGGCATTAAAGCCATCTTGTTAAGCTACTGTGACCTCCCCGTCTCCTCCGAGGGGCATTAAACCGTCTTGTTAAGCTACTGTGACCTCCACCACTTTACCAAGGGGCATTAAAACCTTCTTGTTAAGCTACTGTGACCTCCACGTCTCTTCCGAGGGGCATTAAAACCATTTTGTTAAGCTACTTTGACCTCCACGTCTCTTCCGAGGGGCATTCAAACCGTCTTGTTAAGCTACTGTGACCTCCACGTCTCTTCCGAGGGGCCTTAAAACCGTCTTGTTAAGCTACTGTGACATCCACGTCTCTTCCGAGGGGCATTAAAACCGTCCTGTTAAGCTACTGTGACCTCCACGTCTCTTTCGAGGGGAATTAAAACCGTCTTGTTAAGCTACTGTGACCTCCACCACTTTTCCAAGGGGCATTAAAACCATCTTGTTAAGCTAATGTGACCTCCACGTCTCTTCCGAGGGGCATTAAAACCGTCTTGTTAAGCTACTGTGACCGCCACGTCTCTTCCGAGGGGCATTAAAACCGTCTTGATAAGCTAATGTGACCTCCACGTCTCTTTCGAGCGGCATTAAAACCGTCTTGTTAAGCTACTGTGAACACCACTTTTCCAATTGGCATTAAAACCGTCTTGTTAAGCTACTGGGACCTCCACGTTTCTTCCGAGGGGCATTAAAACTGTCTTGTTAAGCTCCTGTTACCTCCACCACTTTTCCGAGGGCATTAAAACCGTCTTGTTAAGCTTCTGCGACCTCCACCACTTTACCAAGGGTCATTAAAACCGTCTTGTTAAGCTACTGTGACCTCCACGTCTCTTCCGAGGGGCATTAAAACCGTCTTGTTAAGCTACTGTGAGCTCCACATCTCTTCCGAGGGGCATTAAAACCGTCTTGTTAAGCTACTGTGACCTCCACATCTCTTCCGAGGGGCATTAAAAGCGTCTTGTTAAGCTACTGTGACCTCCACGTCTCTTCCAAGGGGCATTAAAACCGTCCTGTTAAGTTACTGTGACCTCCACGTCTCTTTCGAGGGGAATTAAAACTGTCTTGTTAAGCTACTGTGAACTCCACCACTTTTCCAAGGGGCATTAAAACCATCTTGTTAAGCTACTGTGACCTCCACGTCTCTTCCGAGGGGCATTAAAACCGTCTTGTTAAGCTACTGTGACCTCCACATCTCTTCCGAGGGGCATTAAAAACGTCTTGTTAAGCTACTGTGACTTCCACGTCTCTTCTTAGGGGCATTAAAACCGTCTTGTTAAGCTAGTGTGACCTCCACGTCTCTTCCAAGGGGCATTAAAACCATCTTGTTAAACTACTGTGACCTCCATGTCTCTTCTGAGGGGCATTAAAACCATCTTGTTAAGCTACTGTGTCCTCCACGTCTCTTTCGAGGGGAATTAAAACCGTCTTGTTAAGCTACTGTGACCTCCACCACTTTTCAAAGGGGCATTAAAACCATCTTTTTAAGCTACTGTGACCTCCACGTCTCTTCCGAGGGGCATTAAAACCGTCTTGTTAAGCTACTGTGACCTCCACGTCTCTTCCGAGGGGCATTAAAACCGTCCTGTTAAGCTACTTTGACCTACACGTCTCTTTCGAGGGGAATTAAACCGTCTTGTTAAGCTACTGTGACCTCCACCACTTTTCCAAGGGGCATTAAAAACATCTTGTTAAGCTACTATGACCTCCACGTCTCTTCCGAGGGGCATTAAAACCGTCTTGTTAAGCTACTGTGACCTCCACCACTTTTCCAAGGGGCATTAAAACCATCTTGTTAAGCTACTGTGACCTCCACGTCTCTTCCGAGGGGCATTAAAACCGTCTTGTTAAGCTACTGTGACCTCCACGTCTCTTCCGAGGGGCATTAAAACCGTCCTGTTAAGCTACTGTGACCTCCACGTCTCTTTCGAGGGGAATTAAAACCATCTTGTTAAGCTACTGTGACCTCCACCACTTTTCCAAGGGGCATTAAAACCATCTTGTTAAGCTACTGTGACCTCCACGTCTTTTCCCAGGGTCATTAAAATCGTCTTGTTAAGCTACTGTGACCTCCACGTCTCTTCCGAGGGGCATTAAAACCGTCTTGTTAAGCTACGGTGACCTCCACGTCTCTTCCGAGGGGCATTAAAATCGTCTTGTTAAGCTACTGTGACCTCCACGTCTCTTCCGAGGGGCATTAAAACCATCTTGTTAAGCTACTGTGACCTCCACGTCTCTTCCGAGGGGCATTAAAACTGTCTTGTTAAGCTACTGTGACCTCCACGTCTATTTTGAGGGGCATTAAAGCCGTCTTGTTAAGCTTCTGTGACCTCCACGTCTCTTCCGAGGGGCATTAAAACCGTTTTGTTAAGCTACTGTGTCCTCCACATCTCTTTCGAGGGGCATTAAAACAGTCTTGTTAAGCTACTGTGACCTCTACTACTTTTCCAAGGCCATTAAAACCGTCTTGTTAAGCTTCTGCGACCTCCACCACTTTACCAAGGGTCATTAAAACCGTCTTGTTAAGCTTCTGTGACCTCCACGTCTCTTCCGAGGGGCATTAAAACCGTCTTGTTAAGCTACTGTGAGCTCCACATCTCTTCCGAGGGGCATTAAAACCGTCTTGTTAAGCTACTGTGACCTCCACCACTTTACCACGGGGCATTAAAACCATCTTGTTAAGCTACTGTGACCTCCACGTCTCTTCCAAGGGGCATTAAAACCGTCTTGTTAAGCTACTGTGACCTCCACGTCTCTTCCGAGGGGCATTAACACCGTACTGTTAAGCTACTGTGACCTCCACGTCTCTTTTGAGGGGCATTAAAGCCATCTTGTTAAGCTACTGTGACCTCCCCGTCTCCTCCGAGGGGCATTAAACCGTCTTGTTAAGCTACTGTGACCTCCACCACTTTACCAAGGGGCATTAAAACCTTCTTGTTAAGCTACTGTGACCTCCACGTCTCTTCCGAGGGGCATTAAAACCATTTTGTTAAGCTACTTTGACCTCCACGTCTCTTCCGAGGGGCATTCAAACCGTCTTGTTAAGCTACTGTGACCTCCACGTCTCTTCCGAGGGGCATTAAAACTGTCTTGTTAAGCTACAGTGACCTCCACGTCTCTTCCGAGGGGACTTAAAACCGTCTTGTTAAGCTACTGTGACCTCCACGTCTCTTCCGAGGGGCATTAAAACCGTCTTGTTAAGCTACTGTGACCTCCACGTCTCTTCCGAGGGGCATTAAAACCGTCTTGTTAATCTACTGTGTCCTCCATATCTCTTTCGAAGGGCATTAAAACAGTCTTGTTAAGATACTGTGACCTCTACCACTTTTCCAACGGGCATGAAAACCGTCTTGTTAAGCTTCTGTGACCTCCACCACTTTACCAAGGGGCATTAAAACCGTCTTGTTAAGCTACTGTGACCTCCACGTCTCTTCTGAGGGGCATTAAAACCATCTTGTTAAGCTACTTTGACCTCCACATCTCTTCCGAGGGGCATTAAAACCGTCTTGTTAAGCTACTGTGACCTCCACGTCTCTTCCGAGGGGTATTAAAACTGTCTTGTTAAGCTACTGTGACCTCCACATCTCTTCCAAGGGGCATTGAAAGCATCTTGTTAAACTACTGTGACCTCCACGTCTCTTCTGAGGGGCATTAAAACCATCTTGTTAAGCTACTGTGTCCTCCACGTATCTTTCGAGGGGAATTAAAACCGTCGTGTTAAGCTACTGTGACCTCCACCACTTTTCCAAGGGGCATTAAAACCATCTTGTTAAGCTACTGTGACCTCCTCGTCTCTTCCGAGGGGCATTAAAACCGTCTTGTTAAGCTACTGTGTCCTCCACATCTCTTTCGAGGGGTATTAAAACAGTCTTGTTAAGCTACTGTGACCTCTACCACTTTTCCAAGGGGTATTAAAAGCGTCTTGTTAAGCTTCTGCGACCTCCACCACTTTACCAAGGGGCATTAAAACCGTCTTGTTAAGCTACTGTGACCTCCACGTCTCTTCTGAGGGGCATTAAAACCGTCTTGTTAAGCTACTGTGACCTCCACATCTCTTCCGAGGGGCATTAAAACCGTCTTGTTAAGCTACTGTGACCTCCACGTCTCTTCCGAGGGGCATTAAAACCGTCTTGTTAAGCTACTGCGACCTCCACGTCTCTTCCAAGGGGCATTAAAACCATCTTGTTAAACTACTGTGACCTCCACGTCTCTTCTGAGGGGCAATAAAACCATCTTGTTAAGCTACTGTGTCCTCAACGTCTCTTTCGAGGGGAATTAAAAACGTCTTGTTAAGCTACTGTGACCTCCACCACTTTACCAAGGGGCATTAAAACCATCTTGTTAAGCTACTGTGACCTCCACGTCTCTTCCAAGGGGCATTAAAACCGTCTTCTTAAGCTACTGTGACCTCCACGTCTCTTCCGAGGGGCATTAAAACCGTCCTGTTAAGCTACTGTGACCTCCACGTCTCTTTTGAGGGGCATTAAAGCCATCTTGTTAAGCTACTGTGACCTCCACGTCTCCTCCGAGGGGCATTAAACCGTCTTGTTAAGCTACTGTGACCTCCACGTCTCTTCCGAGGCTCATTAGAACCGTCTTGTTAAGCTACTGTGATCTCCACGTCTCTTCTGAGGGGCATTAAAACCATCTTGTTAAGCTACTGTGACCTCCACCACTTTTCCAAGGGGCATTAAAACCGTCTTGTTAAGCTTCTGTGACCTCCACCACTTTACCAAGGGGCATTAAAACCGTCTTGTTAAGCTACAGTGACCTCCACGTCTCTTCCGAGGGGCATTAAAACCATTTTGTTAAGCTACTGTGACCACCACATCTCTTCCGAGGGGCATTAGAACCATCTTGTTAAGCTACTGTGACCTCCATGTCTCTTCCGAGGGGCATTATAAACGTACTGTTAAGCTACTGTGACCTCCACGTCTCTTTCGAGGGGAATTAAATCCGTCTTGTTAAGCTACTGTGACCTCCACCACTTTTCCAAGGGGCATTATAACCATCTTGTTAAGCTAATGTGACCTCCACGTCTCTTCCGAGGGGCATTAAAACCGTCTTGTTAAGCTACTGTGAACACCACGTCTCTTCCGAGGGGCATTAAAACCATCTTGTTAAGCTACTGTGACCGCCACGTCTCTTCCGAGGGGCATTAAAACCGTCTTGTTAAGGTACTGTGACCTCCACATCTCTTTTGAGGGGCATTAAAACCGTCTTGTTAAGCTACTGTGACCACCACTTTTCCAAGGGGCATTAAAACCGTCTTGTTAAGCTACTGGGACGTCCATGTTTCTTCCGAGGGGCATTAAAACTGTCTTGTTAAGCTACTGTGACCTCCACCACTTTTCCGAGGGGCATTAAAACCGTCTTGTTAAGCTTCTGCGACCTCCACCACTTTACCAAGGGGCATTAAAACCGTCTTGTTAAGCTGCTGTGACCTCCAAGTCTATTCCGAGGGGCATTAAAACCGTTTTGCTAAGCTACTGTGACCTCCATGTCTCTTCGGAAGGGCATTAAAACCGTCTTGTTAAGATACATTGACCTCCACGTCTCTTCCGAGGGGCAGTAAAACCGGCTTGTTAAGCTACTGTAACCTCCATGTCTCTTCCGAGGGGCATTAAAACCATCTTATTAAGCTACTGTGACCTCCACGTCTCTTCCGAGGGGCATTAAAACCGTCTTGTTAAGCTACTGTGACCTCCACGTCTTTTCCGAGGGGCATTAAAACCGTCTTGTTAAGCTACTGTGACCTCCACGTCTTTTTTGAGGCGCATTAAAGCCGTCTTGTTAAGCTACTGTGACCACCACTTTTCCAAGGGGCATTAAAACCGTCTTGTTGAGCTACTGGGACCTCCACGTCTCTTCCGAGGGGCATTAAAAATGTCTTGTTAAGCTACTGTGACCTCCACGTCTCTTCTGAGGGGCATTAAAACCGTCTTGATAAGCTACTGTGACCTCCACCACTTTTCCAAGGGGCATTAAAACCGTCTTGTTAAGCTTTTGCGACCTCCACCACTTTACCAAGGGGCAATAAAACCATCATGTTAAGCTACTGTGACCTCCGCGTCTCTTCCGAGGGGCATTAAAACCGTTTTGTTAAGCTACTGTAACCTCCACGTCTGTTCCGAGGGGCATTAAAATCATCTTGTTAAGCTACTGTGACCTCCACGTCTCTTCCGAGGGGCATTAAAACTGTCTTGTTAAGCTACTGTGACCTCAACGTCTCTTCCGAGGGGCATTAAAACCGTCTTGTTAAGCTACTGTGACCTCCACGTCTCTTCTGAGGGGCATTAAAACCGTCTTGTTAAGCTACTGTGACCTCCACCACTTTTCCAAGGGGCATTAAAACCGTCTTGTTAAGCTTCTGCGACCTCCACCACTTTACCAAGGGGCATTAAAACCGTCTTGTTAAGCTACTGTGACCTCCACGTCTCTTCCGAGGGGCATTAAAACCGTTTTGTTAAGCTACTGTGACCTCCACGTCTCTTCCGAGGGGCATTAAAATCGTGTTGTTAAGCTACTGTGACCTCCACGTCTCTTCCGAGGGGCATTAAAATCGTCTTGTTAAGCTACTGTGAACTCCACGTCTCTTCCGAGGGGCATTAAAACCGTCTTGTTAAGCTACTGTGACCTCCACGTCTCTTCCGAGGGGCATTAAAACCGTCTTGTTAAGCTACTGTGACCTCCACGTCTATTTTGAGGGGCATTAAAGCCGTCTTGTTAAGGTACTGTGACCTCCACGTTTCTTCCGAGGGGCATTAAAACCGTCTTGTTAAGCTACTGTGACCTCCACGTCTCTTCCAAGGGGCATTAAAACCATCTTGTTAAACTGCTATGACCTCCACGTCTCTTCTGAGGGGCATTAAAACCATCTTGTTAAGCTACTGTGACCTCCACCACTTTTCCAAGGGGCATTAAAACCATCTTGTTAAGCTACTGTGACCTCCACGTCTCTTCCAAGGGGCATTAAAACCGTCTTCTTAAGCTACTGTGACCTCCACGTCTCTTCCGAGGGGCATTAAAACCGTCCTGTTAAGCTACTGTGACCTCCACGTCTCTTTTGAGGGGCATTAAAGCCATCTTGTTAAGCTACTGTGACCTCCACGTCTCCTCCGAGGGGCATTAAACCGTCTTGTTAAGCTACTGTGACCTCCACGTCTCTTCCGAGGCTCATTAGAACCGTCTTGTTAAGCTACTGTGATCTCCACGTCTCTTCTGAGGGGCATTAAAACCATCTTGTTAAGCTACTGTGACCTCCACCACTTTTCCAAGGGGCATTAAAACCGTCTTGTTAAGCTTCTGTGACCTCCACCACTTTACCAAGGGGCATTAAAACCGTCTTGTTAAGCTACTGTGACCTCCACGTCTCTTCCGAGGGGCATTAAAACCATTTTGTTAAGCTACTGTGACCACCACATCTCTTCCGAGGGGCATTAGAACCATCTTGTTAAGCTACTGTGACCTCCATGTCTCTTCCGAGGGGCATTATAAACGTCCTGTTAAGCTACTGTGACCTCCACGTCTCTTTCAAGGGGAATTAAATCCGTCTTGTTAAGCTACTGTGACCTCCACCACTTTTCCAAGGGGCATTATAACCATCTTGTTAAGCTAATGTGACCTCCACGTCTCTTCCGAGGGGCATTAAAACCGTCTTGTTAAGCTACTGTGAACACCACGTCTCTTCCGAGGGGCATTAAAACCATCTTGTTAAGCTACTGTGACCGCCACGTCTCTTCCGAGGGGCATTAAAACCGTCTTGTTAAGGTACTGTGACCTCCACATCTCTTTTGAGGGGCATTAAAACCGTCTTGTTAAGCTACTGTGACCACCACTTTTCCAAGGGGCATTAAAACCGTCTTGTTAAGCTACTGGGACGTCCATGTTTCTTCCGAGGGGCATTAAAACTGTCTTGTTAAGCTACTGTGACCTCCACCACTTTTCCGAGGGGCATTAAAACCGTCTTGTTAAGCTTCTGCGACCTCCACCACTTTATCAAGGGGCATTAAAACCGTCTTGTTAAGCTGCTGTGACCTCCAAGTCTATTCCGAGGGGCATTAAAACCGTTTTGCTAAGCTACTGTGACCTCCATGTCTCTTCGGAAGGGCATTAAAACCGTCTTGTTAAGCTACATTGACCTCCACGTCTCTTCCGAGGGGCAGTAAAACCGGCTTGTTAAGCTACTGTAACCTCCATGTCTCTTCCGAGGGGCATTAAAACCATCTTATTAAGCTACTGTGACCTCCACGTCTCTTCCGAGGGGCATTAAAACCGTCTTGTTAAGCTACTGTGACCTCCACGTCTTTTCCGAGGGGCATTAAAACCGTCTTGTTAAGCTACTGTGACCTCCACGTCTTTTTTGAGGCGCATTAAAGCCGTCTTGTTAAGCTACTGTGACCACCACTTTTCCAAGGGGCATTAAAACCGTCTTGTTGAGCTACTGGGACCTCCACGTCTCTTCCGAGGGGCATTAAAAATGTCTTGTTAAGCTACTGTGACCTCCACGTCTCTTCTGAGGGGCATTAAAACCGTCTTGATAAGCTACTGTGACCTCCACCACTTTTCCAAGGGGCATTAAAACCGTCTTGTTAAGCTTTTGCGACCTCCACCACTTTACCAAGGGGCAATAAAACCATCATGTTAAGCTACTGTGACCTCCGCGTCTCTTCCGAGGGGCATTAAAACCGTTTTGTTAAGCTACTGTGACCTCCACGTCTGTTCCGAGGGGCATTAAAATCATCTTGTTAAGCTACTGTGACCTCCACGTCTCTTCCGAGGGGCATTAAAACTGTCTTGTTAAGCTACTGTGACCTCCACGTCTCTTCCGAGGGGCATTAAAACCGTCTTGTTAAGCTACTGTGACCTCCACGTCTCTTCTGAGGGGCATTAAAACCGTCTTGTTAAGATACTTTGACCTCCACCACTTTTCCAAGGGGCATTAAAAGCGTCTTTTTAAGCTTCTGCGACCTCCACCACTTTACCAAGGGGTATTAAAACCGTCTTGTTAAGCTACTGTGACCTCCACGTCTCTTCTGAGGGGCATTAAAACCGTCTTGTAAAGCTACTGTGACCTCCACATCTCTTCCGAGGGGCATTAAAACCGTCTTGTTAAGCTACTGTGACCTCCACCACTTTACCACGGGGCATTAAAACCATCTTGTTAAGCTACTGTGACCTCCACGTCTCTTCCAAGGGGCATTAAAACCGTCTTGTTAAGCTACTGTGACCTCCACGTCTCTTCCGAGGGGCACTAACACCGTCCTGTTAAGCTACTGTGACCTCCACGTCTCTTTTGAGGGGCATTAAAGCCATCTTGTTAAGCTACTGTGACCTCCCCGTCTCCTCCGAGGGGCATTAAACCGTCTTGTTAAGCTACTGTGACCTCCACCACTTTACCAAGGGGCATTAAAACCTTCTTGTTAAGCTACTGTGACCTCCACGTCTCTTCCGAGGGGCATTAAAACCATTTTGTTAAGCTACTTTGACCTCCACGTCTCTTCCGAGGGGCATTCAAACCGTCTTGTTAAGCTACTGTGACTTCCACGTCTCTTCCGAGGGGCATTAAAACTGTCTTGTTAAGCTACAGTGACCTCCACGTCTCTTCCGAGGGGACTTAAAACCGTCTTGTTAAGCTACTGTGACCTCCACGTCTCTTCCGAGGGGCATTAAAACCGTCTTGTTAAGCTACTGTGACCTCCACGTCTCTTCCGAGGGGCATTAAAACCGTCTTGTTAATCTACTGTGTCCTCCATATCTCTTTCGAAGGGCATTAAAACAGTCTTGTTAAGATACTGTGACCTCTACCACTTTTCCAACGGGCATGAAAACCGTCTTGTTAAGCTTCTGTGACCTCCACCACTTTACCAAGGGGCATTAAAACCGTCTTGTTATGCTACTGTGACCTCCACGTCTCTTCTGAGGGGCATTAAAACCATCTTGTTAAGCTACTTTGACCTCCACATCTCTTCCGAGGGGCATTAAAACCGTCTTGTTAAGCTACTGTGACCTCCACGTCTCTTCCGAGGGGTATTAAAACTGTCTTGTTAAGCTACTGTGACCTCCACATCTCTTCCAAGGGGCATTGAAAGCATCTTGTTAAACTACTGTGACCTCCACGTCTCTTCTGAGGGGCATTAAAACCATCTTGTTAAGCTACTGTGTCCTCCACGTATCTTTCGAGGGGAATTAAAACCGTCGTGTTAAGCTACTGTGACCTCCACCACTTTTCCAAGGGGCATTAAAACCATCTTGTTAAGCTACTGTGACCTCCTCGTCTCTTCCGAGGGGCATTAAAACCGTCTTGTTAAGCTACTGTGTCCTCCACATCTCTTTCGAGGGGTATTAAAACAGTCTTGTTAAGCTACTGTGACCTCTACCACTTTTCCAAGGGGTATTAAAAGCGTCTTGTTAAGCTTCTGCGACCTCCACCACTTTACCAAGGGGCATTAAAACCGTCTTGTTAAGCTACTGTGACCTCCACGTCTCTTCTGAGGGGCATTAAAACCGTCTTGTTAAGCTACTGTGACCTCCACATCTCTTCCGAGGGGCATTAAAACCGTCTTGTTAAGCTACTGTGACCTCCACGTCTCTTCCGAGGGGCATTAAAACCGTCTTGTTAAGCTACTGCGACCTCCACGTCTCTTCCAAGGGGCATTAAAACCATCTTGTTAAACTACTGTGACCTCCACGTCTCTTCTGAGGGGCAATAAAACCATCTTGTTAAGCTACTGTGTCCTCAACGTCTCTTTCGAGGGGAATTAAAAACGTCTTGTTAAGCTACTGTGACCTCCACCACTTTACCAAGGGGCATTAAAACCATCTTGTTAAGCTACTGTGACCTCCACGTCTCTTCCAAGGGGCATTAAAACCGTCTTCTTAAGCTACTGTGACCTCCACGTCTCTTCCGAGGGGCATTAAAACCGTCCTGTTAAGCTACTGTGACCTCCACGTCTCTTTTGAGGGGCATTAAAGCCATCTTGTTAAGCTACTGTGACCTCCACGTCTCCTCCGAGGGGCATTAAACCGTCTTGTTAAGCTACTGTGACCTCCACGTCTCTTCCGAGGCTCATTAGAACCGTCTTGTTAAGCTACTGTGATCTCCACGTCTCTTCTGAGGGGCATTAAAGCCATCTTGTTAAGCTACTGTGACCTCCACCACTTTTCCAAGGGGCATTAAAACCGTCTTGTTAAGCTTCTGTGACCTCCACCACTTTACCAAGGGGCATTAAAACCGTCTTGTTAAGCTACAGTGACCTCCACGTCTCTTCCGAGGGGCATTAAAACCATTTTGTTAAGCTACTGTGACCACCACATCTCTTCCGAGGGGCATTAGAACCATCTTGTTAAGCTACTGTGACCTCCATGTCTCTTCCGAGGGGCATTATAAACGTCCTGTTAAGCTACTGTGACCTCCACGTCTCTTTCGAGGGGAATTAAATCCGTCTTGTTAAGCTACTGTGACCTCCACCACTTTTCCAAGGGGCATTATAACCATCTTGTTAAGCTAATGTGACCTCCACGTCTCTTCCGAGGGGCATTAAAACCGTCTTGTTAAGCTACTGTGAACACCACGTCTCTTCCGAGGGGCATTAAAACCATCTTGTTAAGCTACTGTGACCGCCACGTCTCTTCCGAGGGGCATTAAAACCGTCTTGTTAAGGTACTGTGACCTCCACATCTCTTTTGAGGGGCATTAAAACCGTCTTGTTAAGCTACTGTGACCACCACTTTTCCAAGGGGCATTAAAACCGTCTTGTTAAGCTACTGGGACGTCCATGTTTCTTCCGAGGGGCATTAAAACTGTCTTGTTAAGCTACTGTGACCTCCACCACTTTTCCGAGGGGCATTAAAACCGTCTTGTTAAGCTTCTGCGACCTCCACCACTTTACCAAGGGGCATTAAAACCGTCTTGTTAAGCTGCTGTGACCTCCAAGTCTATTCCGAGGGGCATTAAAACCGTTTTGCTAAGCTACTGTGACCTCCATGTCTCTTCGGAAGGGCATTAAAACCGTCTTGTTAAGATACATTGACCTCCACGTCTCTTCCGAGGGGCAGTAAAACCGGCTTGTTAAGCTACTGTAACCTCCATGTCTCTTCCGAGGGGCATTAAAACCATCTTATTAAGCTACTGTGACCTCCACGTCTCTTCCGAGGGGCATTAAAACCGTCTTGTTAAGCTACTGTGACCTCCACGTCTTTTCCGAGGGGCATTAAAACCGTCTTGTTAAGCTACTGTGACCTCCACGTCTTTTTTGAGGCGCATTAAAGCCGTCTTGTTAAGCTACTGTGACCACCACTTTTCCAAGGGGCATTAAAACCGTCTTGTTGAGCTACTGGGACCTCCACGTCTCTTCCGAGGGGCATTAAAAATGTCTTGTTAAGCTACTGTGACCTCCACGTCTCTTCTGAGGGGCATTAAAACCGTCTTGATAAGCTACTGTGACCTCCACCACTTTTCCAAGGGGCATTAAAACCGTCTTGTTAAGCTTTTGCGACCTCCACCACTTTACCAAGGGGCAATAAAACCATCATGTTAAGCTACTGTGACCTCCGCGTCTCTTCCGAGGGGCATTAAAACCGTTTTGTTAAGCTACTGTAACCTCCACGTCTGTTCCGAGGGGCATTAAAATCATCTTGTTAAGCTACTGTGACCTCCACGTCTCTTCCGAGGGGCATTAAAACTGTCTTGTTAAGCTACTGTGACCTCCACGTCTCTTCCGAGGGGCATTAAAACCGTCTTGTTAAGCTACTGTGACCTCCACGTCTCTTCTGAGGGGCATTAAAACCGTCTTGTTAAGCTACTGTGACCTCCACCACTTTTCCAAGGGGCATTAAAACCGTCTTGTTAAGCTTCTGCGACCTCCACCACTTTACCAAGGGGCATTAAAACCGTCTTGTTAAGCTACTGTGACCTCCACGTCTCTTCCGAGGGGCATTAAAACCGTTTTGTTAAGCTACTGTGACCTCCACGTCTCTTCCGAGGGGCATTAAAATCGTGTTGTTAAGCTACTGTGACCTCCACGTCTCTTCCGAGGGGCATTAAAATCGTCTTGTTAAGCTACTGTGAACTCCACGTCTCTTCCGAGGGGCATTAAAACCGTCTTGTTAAGCTACTGTGACCTCCACGTCTCTTCCGAGGGGCATTAAAACCGTCTTGTTAAGCTACTGTGACCTCCACGTCTATTTTGAGGGGCATTAAAGCCGTCTTGTTAAGGTACTGTGACCTCCACGTTTCTTCCGAGGGGCATTAAAACCGTCTTGTTAAGCTACTGTGACCTCCACGTCTCTTCCAAGGGGCATTAAAACCATCTTGTTAAACTGCTATGACCTCCACGTCTCTTCTGAGGGGCATTAAAACCATCTTGTTAAGCTACTGTGACCTCCACCACTTTTCCAAGGGGCATTAAAACCATCTTGTTAAGCTACTGTGACCGCCACGTCTCTTCCGAGGGGCATTAAAACCGTCTTGTTAAGCTACTGTGACCTCCACGTCTCTTTCGAGGGTCATTAAAACTGTCTGGTTAAGCTACTGTGACCACCACTTTTCCAAGGGGCATTAAAACCATCTTGTTGAGCTACTGGGACCTCCACGTCTCTTCCGAGGGGCATTCAAACCGTCTTGATAAGCTACTGTGACCTCCACGTCTCTTCTGAGGGGCATTAAAAGCGTCTTGTTAAGATACTTTGACCTCCACCACTTTTCCAAGGGGCATTAAAAGCGTCTTTTTAAGCTTCTGCGACCTCCACCACTTTACCAAGGGGTATTAAAACCGTCTTGTTAAGCTACTGTGACCTCCACGTCTCTTCTGAGGGGCATTAAAACCGTCTTGTAAAGCTACTGTGACCTCCACATCTCTTCCGAGGGGCATGAAAACCGTCTTGTTAAGCTACTGTGACCTCCACCACTTTACCACGGGGCATTAAAACCATCTTGTTAAGCTACTGTGACCTCCACGTCTCTTCCAAGGGGCATTAAAACCGTCTTGTTAAGCTACTGTGACCTCCACGTCTCTTCCGAGGGGCATTAACACCGTCCTGTTAAGCTACTGTGACCTCCACGTCTCTTTTGAGGGGCATTAAAGCCATCTTGTTAAGCTACTGTGACCTCCCCGTCTCCTCCGAGGGGCATTAAACCGTCTTGTTAAGCTACTGTGACCTCCACCACTTTACCAAGGGGCATTAAAACCTTCTTGTTAAGCTACTGTGACCTCCACGTCTCTTCCGAGGGGTATTAAAACCATTTTGTTAAGCTACTTTGACCTCCACGTCTCTTCCGAGGGGCATTCAAACCGTCTTGTTAAGCTACTGTGACCTCCACGTCTCTTCCGAGGGGCCTTAAAACCGTCTTGTTAAGCTACTGTGACCTCCACGTCTCTTCCGAGGGGCATTAAAACCGTCCTGTTAAGCTACTGTGACCTCCACGTCTCTTTCGAGGGGAATTAAAACCGTCTTGTTAAGCTACTGTGACCTCCACCACTTTTCCAAGGGGCATTAAAACCATCTTGTTAAGCTAATGTGACCTCCACGTCTCTTCCGAGGGGCATTAAAACCGTCTTGTTAAGCTACTGTGACCGCCACGTCTCTTCCGAGGGGCATTAAAACCGTCTTGATAAGCTAATGTGACCTCCACGTCTCTTTCGAGCGGCATTAAAACCGTCTTGTTAAGCTACTGTGAACACCACTTTTCCAATTGGCATTAAAACCGTCTTGTTAAGCTACTGGGACCTCCACGTTTCTTCCGAGGGGCATTAAAACTGTCTTGTTAAGCTCCTGTTACCTCCACCACTTTTCCGAGGGCATTAAAACCGTCTTGTTAAGCTTCTGCGACCTCCACCACTTTACCAAGGGTCATTAAAACCGTCTTGTTAAGCTACTGTGACCTCCACGTCTCTTCCGAGGGGCATTAAAACCGTCTTGTTAAGCTACTGTGAGCTCCACATCTCTTCCGAGGGGCATTAAAACCGTCTTGTTAAGCTACTGTGACCTCCACATCTCTTCCGAGGGGCATTAAAAGCGTCTTGTTAAGCTACTGTGACCTCCACGTCTCTTCCAAGGGGCATTAAAACCGTCCTGTTAAGTTACTGTGACCTCCACGTCTCTTTCGAGGGGAATTAAAACTGTCTTGTTAAGCTACTGTGAACTCCACCACTTTTCCAAGGGGCATTAAAACCATCTTGTTAAGCTACTGTGACCTCCACGTCTCTTCCGAGGGGCATTAAAACCGTCTTGTTAAGCTACTGTGACCTCCACATCTCTTCCGAGGGGCATTAAAAACGTCTTGTTAAGCTACTGTGACTTCCACGTCTCTTCTTAGGGGCATTAAAACCGTCTTGTTAAGCTAGTGTGACCTCCACGTCTCTTCCAAGGGGCATTAAAACCATCTTGTTAAGCTACTGTGACCTCCATGTCTCTTCTGAGGGGCATTAAAACCATCTTGTTAAGCTACTGTGTCCTCCACGTCTCTTTCGAGGGGAATTAAAACCGTCTTGTTAAGCTACTGTGACCTCCACCACTTTTCAAAGGGGCATTAAAACCATCTTTTTAAGCTACTGTGACCTCCACGTCTCTTCCGAGGGGCATTAAAACCGTCTTGTTAAGCTACTGTGACCTCCACGTCTCTTCCGAGGGGCATTAAAACCGTCCTGTTAAGCTACTTTGACCTACACGTCTCTTTCGAGGGGAATTAAACCGTCTTGTTAAGCTACTGTGACCTCCACCACTTTTCCAAGGGGCATTAAAAACATCTTGTTAAGCTACTATGACCTCCACGTCTCTTCCGAGGGGCATTAAAACCGTCTTGTTAAGCTACTGTGACCTCCACCACTTTACCAAGGGGCATTAAAACCTTCTTGTTAAGCTACTGTGACCTCCACGTCTCTTCCGAGGGGTATTAAAACCATTTTGTTAAGCTACTTTGACCTCCACGTCTCTTCCGAGGGGCATTCAAACCGTCTTGTTAAGCTACTGTGACCTCCACGTCTCTTCCGAGGGGCCTTAAAACCGTCTTGTTAAGCTACTGTGACCTCCACGTCTCTTCCGAGGGGCATTAAAACCGTCCTGTTAAGCTACTGTGACCTCCACGTCTCTTTCGAGGGGAATTAAAACCGTCTTGTTAAGCTACTGTGACCTCCACCACTTTTCCAAGGGGCATTAAAACCATCTTGTTAAGCTAATGTGACCTCCACGTCTCTTCCGAGGGGCATTAAAACCGTCTTGTTAAGCTACTGTGACCGCCACGTCTCTTCCGAGGGGCATTAAAACCGTCTTGATAAGCTAATGTGACCTCCACGTCTCTTTCGAGCGGCATTAAAACCGTCTTGTTAAGCTACTGTGAACACCACTTTTCCAATTGGCATTAAAACCGTCTTGTTAAGCTACTGGGACCTCCACGTTTCTTCCGAGGGGCATTAAAACTGTCTTGTTAAGCTCCTGTTACCTCCACCACTTTTCCGAGGGCATTAAAACCGTCTTGTTAAGCTTCTGCGACCTCCACCACTTTACCAAGGGTCATTAAAACCGTCTTGTTAAGCTACTGTGACCTCCACGTCTCTTCCGAGGGGCATTAAAACCGTCTTGTTAAGCTACTGTGAGCTCCACATCTCTTCCGAGGGGCATTAAAACCGTCTTGTTAAGCTACTGTGACCTCCACATCTCTTCCGAGGGGCATTAAAAGCGTCTTGTTAAGCTACTGTGACCTCCACGTCTCTTCCAAGGGGCATTAAAACCGTCCTGTTAAGTTACTGTGACCTCCACGTCTCTTTCGAGGGGAATTAAAACTGTCTTGTTAAGCTACTGTGAACTCCACCACTTTTCCAAGGGGCATTAAAACCATCTTGTTAAGCTACTGTGACCTCCACGTCTCTTCCGAGGGGCATTAAAACCGTCTTGTTAAGCTACTGTGACCTCCACATCTCTTCCGAGGGGCATTAAAAACGTCTTGTTAAGCTACTGTGACTTCCACGTCTCTTCTTAGGGGCATTAAAACCGTCTTGTTAAGCTAGTGTGACCTCCACGTCTCTTCCAAGGGGCATTAAAACCATCTTGTTAAACTACTGTGACCTCCATGTCTCTTCTGAGGGGCATTAAAACCATCTTGTTAAGCTACTGTGTCCTCCACGTCTCTTTCGAGGGGAATTAAAACCGTCTTGTTAAGCTACTGTGACCTCCACCACTTTTCAAAGGGGCATTAAAACCATCTTTTTAAGCTACTGTGACCTCCACGTCTCTTCCGAGGGGCATTAAAACCGTCTTGTTAAGCTACTGTGACCTCCACGTCTCTTCCGAGGGGCATTAAAACCGTCCTGTTAAGCTACTTTGACCTACACGTCTCTTTCGAGGGGAATTAAACCGTCTTGTTAAGCTACTGTGACCTCCACCACTTTTCCAAGGGGCATTAAAAACATCTTGTTAAGCTACTATGACCTCCACGTCTCTTCCGAGGGGCATTAAAACCGTCTTGTTAAGCTACTGTGACCTCCACCACTTTTCCAAGGGGCATTAAAACCATCTTGTTAAGCTACTGTGACCTCCACGTCTCTTCCGAGGGGCATTAAAACCGTCTTGTTAAGCTACTGTGACCTCCACGTCTCTTCCGAGGGGCATTAAAACCGTCCTGTTAAGCTACTGTGACCTCCACGTCTCTTTCGAGGGGAATTAAAACCATCTTGTTAAGCTACTGTGACCTCCACCACTTTTCCAAGGGGCATTAAAACCATCTTGTTAAGCTACTGTGACCTCCACGTCTTTTCCCAGGGTCATTAAAATCGTCTTGTTAAGCTACTGTGACCTCCACGTCTCTTCCGAGGGGCATTAAAACCGTCTTGTTAAGCTACTGTGACCTCCACGTCTCTTCCGAGGGGCATTAAAATCGTCTTGTTAAGCTACTGTGACCTCCACGTCTCTTCCGAGGGGCATTAAAACCGTCTTGTTAAGCTACTGTGACCTCCACGTCTCTTCCGAGGGGCATTAAAACTGTCTTGTTAAGCTACTGTGACCTCCACGTCTATTTTGAGGGGCATTAAAGCCGTCTTGTTAAGCTTCTGTGACCTCCACGTCTCTTCCGAGGGGCATTAAAACCGTTTTGTTAAGCTACTGTGTCCTCCACATCTCTTTCGAGGGGCATTAAAACAGTCTTGTTAAGCTACTGTGACCTCTACCACTTTTCCAAGGCCATTAAAACCGTCTTGTTAAGCTTCTGCGACCTCCACCACTTTACCAAGGGTCATTAAAACCGTCTTGTTAAGCTTCTGTGACCTCCACGTCTCTTCCGAGGGGCATTAAAACCGTCTTGTTAAGCTACTGTGAGCTCCACATCTCTTCCGAGGGGCATTAAAACCGTCTTGTTAAGCTACTGTGACCTCCACCACTTTACCACGGGGCATTAAAACCATCTTGTTAAGCTACTGTGACCTCCACGTCTCTTCCAATGGGCATTAAAACCGTCTTGTTAAGCTACTGTGACCTCCACGTCTCTTCCGAGGGGCATTAACACCGTACTGTTAAGCTACTGTGACCTCCACGTCTCTTTTGAGGGGCATTAAAGCCATCTTGTTAAGCTACTGTGACCTCCCCGTCTCCTTCGAGGGGCATTAAACTGTCTTGTTAAGCTACTGTGACCTCCACCACTTTACCAAGGGGCATTAAAACCTTCTTGTTAAGCTACTGTGACCTCCACGTCTCTTCCGAGGGGCATTAAAACCATTTTGTTAAGCTACTTTGACCTCCACGTCTCTTCCGAGGGGCATTGAAACCGTCTTGTTAAGCTACTGTGACCTCCACGTCTCTTCCGAGGGGCCTTAAAACCGTCTTGTTAAGCTACTGTGACCTCCACGTCTCTTCCAAGGGGCATTAAAACCGTCCTGTTAAGCTACTGTGACCTCCACGTCTCTTTCGAGGGGAATTAAAACCGTCTTGTTAAGCTACTGTGACCTCCACCACTTTTCCAAGGGGCATTAAAACCATCTTGTTAAGCTAATGTGACCTCCACGTCTCTTCCGAGGGGCATTAAAACCGTCTTGTTAAGCTACTGTGACCGCCACGTCTCTTCCGAGGGGCATTAAAACCGTCTTGATAAGCTAATGTGACCTCCACGTCTCTTTCGAGGGGCATTAAAACCGTCTTGTTAAGCTACTGTGAACACCACTTTTCCAAGGGGCATTAAAACCGTCTTGTTAAGCTACTGGGACCTCCAAGTTTCTTCCGAGGGGCATTAAAACTGTCTTGTTAAGCTACTGTGACCTCCACCACTTTTCCGAGGGGCATTAAAACCGTCTTGTTAAGCTTCTGCGACCTCCACCTCTTTACCAAGGGGCATTAAGACTTTCTTTTTAAGCTACTGTGACCTCCACGTCTCTTCCGAGAGGCATTAAAACCGTTTTGTTAATCTACTGTGACCTCCACGTCTCTTCGGAGGGGTATTAAAACCGTCTTGTTAAGCTACTGTGACCTCCACCACATTTCCAAGGGGCATTAAAACCGTCTTGTTGAGCTACTGGGACCTCCACGTCTCTTCCGAGGGGCATTAAAACCGTCTTGTTAAGCTACTGTGACCTCTACGTCTTTTCTAAGGGGCATTAAAACCGTCTTGTTAAGCTACTGTGACCTCCACCACATTTCCAAGGGGCATTAAAACCGTCTTGTTAAGCTTCTGCGACCTCCACCACTTTACCAAGGGGCAATAAAACCGTCTTGTTAAGCTACTGTGACCTCCGCGTCTCTTCCGAGGGGCATTAAAACCGTCTTGTTAAGCTACTGTGACCTCCACCACTTTTCCAAGGGGCATTAAAACCGTCTTGTTAAGCTTCTGCGACCTCCTCCACTTTACCAAGGGGCATTAAAACCGTCTTGTTAAGCTACTGTGACCTCCACGTCTCTTCCGAGGGGCATTAAAACCGTTTTGTTAAGCTACTGTGACCTCCACGTCTCTTCCGAGGGGCATTAAAACCGTCTTGTTAAGCTACTGTGACCTCCACGTCTCTTCCAAGGGGCATTAAAACCATCTTGTTAAACTGCTATGACCTCCACGTCTCTTCTGAGGGGCATTAAAACCATCTTGTTAAGCTACTGTGACCTCCACCACTTTTCCAAGGGGCATTAAAACCATCTTGTTAAGCTACTGTGACCGCCACGTCTCTTCCGAGGGGCATTAAAACCGTCTTGTTAAGCTACTGTGACCTCCACGTCTCTTTCGAGGGTCATTAAAACTGTCTGGTTAAGCTACTGTGACCACCACTTTTCCAAGGGGCATTAAAACCATCTTGTTGAGCTACTGGGACCTCCACGTCTCTTCCGAGGGGCATTCAAACCGTCTTGATAAGCTACTGTGACCTCCACGTCTCTTCTGAGGGGCATTAAAAGCGTCTTGTTAAGATACTTTGACCTCCACCACTTTTCCAAGGGGCATTAAAAGCGTCTTTTTAAGCTTCTGCGACCTCCACCACTTTACCAAGGGGTATTAAAACCGTCTTGTTAAGCTACTGTGACCTCCACGTCTCTTCTGAGGGGCATTAAAACCGTCTTGTAAAGCTACTGTGACCTCCACATCTCTTCCGAGGGGCATGAAAACCGTCTTGTTAAGCTACTGTGACCTCCACCACTTTACCACGGGGCATTAAAACCATCTTGTTAAGCTACTGTGACCTCCACGTCTCTTCCAAGGGGCATTAAAACCGTCTTGTTAAGCTACTGTGACCTCCACGTCTCTTCCGAGGGGCATTAACACCGTCCTGTTAAGCTACTGTGACCTCCACGTCTCTTTTGAGGGGCATTAAAGCCATCTTGTTAAGCTACTGTGACCTCCCCGTCTCCTCCGAGGGGCATTAAACCGTCTTGTTAAGCTACTGTGACCTCCACCACTTTACCAAGGGGCATTAAAACCTTCTTGTTAAGCTACTGTGACCTCCACGTCTCTTCCGAGGGGCATTAAAACCATTTTGTTAAGCTACTTTGACCTCCACGTCTCTTCCGAGGGGCATTCAAACCGTCTTGTTAAGCTACTGTGACCTCCACGTCTCTTCCGAGGGGCCTTAAAACCGTCTTGTTAAGCTACTGTGACCTCCACGTCTCTTCCGAGGGGCATTAAAACCGTCCTGTTAAGCTACTGTGACCTCCACGTCTCTTTCGAGGGGAATTAAAACCGTCTTGTTAAGCTACTGTGACCTCCACCACTTTTCCAAGGGGCATTAAAACCATCTTGTTAAGCTAATGTGACCTCCACGTCTCTTCCGAGGGGCATTAAAACCGTCTTGTTAAGCTACTGTGACCGCCACGTCTCTTCCGAGGGGCATTAAAACCGTCTTGATAAGCTAATGTGACCTCCACGTCTCTTTCGAGCGGCATTAAAACCGTCTTGTTAAGCTACTGTGAACACCACTTTTCCAATTGGCATTAAAACCGTCTTGTTAAGCTACTGGGACCTCCACGTTTCTTCCGAGGGGCATTAAAACTGTCTTGTTAAGCTCCTGTTACCTCCACCACTTTTCCGAGGGCATTAAAACCGTCTTGTTAAGCTTCTGCGACCTCCACCACTTTACCAAGGGTCATTAAAACCGTCTTGTTAAGCTACTGTGACCTCCACGTCTCTTCCGAGGGGCATTAAAACCGTCTTGTTAAGCTACTGTGAGCTCCACATCTCTTCCGAGGGGCATTAAAACCGTCTTGTTAAGCTACTGTGACCTCCACATCTCTTCCGAGGGGCATTAAAAGCGTCTTGTTAAGCTACTGTGACCTCCACGTCTCTTCCAAGGGGCATTAAAACCGTCCTGTTAAGTTACTGTGACCTCCACGTCTCTTTCGAGGGGAATTAAAACTGTCTTGTTAAGCTACTGTGAACTCCACCACTTTTCCAAGGGGCATTAAAACCATCTTGTTAAGCTACTGTGACCTCCACGTCTCTTCCGAGGGGCATTAAAACCGTCTTGTTAAGCTACTGTGACCTCCACATCTCTTCCGAGGGGCATTAAAAACGTCTTGTTAAGCTACTGTGACTTCCACGTCTCTTCTTAGGGGCATTAAAACCGTCTTGTTAAGCTAGTGTGACCTCCACGTCTCTTCCAAGGGGCATTAAAACCATCTTGTTAAACTACTGTGACCTCCATGTCTCTTCTGAGGGGCATTAAAACCATCTTGTTAAGCTACTGTGTCCTCCACGTCTCTTTCGAGGGGAATTAAAACCGTCTTGTTAAGCTACTGTGACCTCCACCACTTTTCAAAGGGGCATTAAAACCATCTTTTTAAGCTACTGTGACCTCCACGTCTCTTCCGAGGGGCATTAAAACCGTCTTGTTAAGCTACTGTGACCTCCACGTCTCTTCCGAGGGGCATTAAAACCGTCCTGTTAAGCTACTTTGACCTACACGTCTCTTTCGAGGGGAATTAAACCGTCTTGTTAAGCTACTGTGACCTCCACCACTTTTCCAAGGGGCATTAAAAACATCTTGTTAAGCTACTATGACCTCCACGTCTCTTCCGAGGGGCATTAAAACCGTCTTGTTAAGCTACTGTGACCTCCACCACTTTTCCAAGGGGCATTAAAACCATCTTGTTAAGCTACTGTGACCTCCACGTCTCTTCCGAGGGGCATTAAAACCGTCTTGTTAAGCTACTGTGACCTCCACGTCTCTTCCGAGGGGCATTAAAACCGTCCTGTTAAGCTACTGTGACCTCCACGTCTCTTTCGAGGGGAATTAAAACCATCTTGTTAAGCTACTGTGACCTCCACCACTTTTCCAAGGGGCATTAAAACCATCTTGTTAAGCTACTGTGACCTCCACGTCTTTTCCCAGGGTCATTAAAATCGTCTTGTTAAGCTACTGTGACCTCCACGTCTCTTCCGAGGGGCATTAAAACCGTCTTGTTAAGCTACTGTGACCTCCACGTCTCTTCCGAGGGGCATTAAAATCGTCTTGTTAAGCTACTGTGACCTCCACGTCTCTTCCGAGGGGCATTAAAACCGTCTTGTTAAGCTACTGTGACCTCCACGTCTCTTCCGAGGGGCATTAAAACTGTCTTGTTAAGCTACTGTGACCTCCACGTCTATTTTGAGGGGCATTAAAGCCGTCTTGTTAAGCTTCTGTGACCTCCACGTCTCTTCCGAGGGGCATTAAAACCGTTTTGTTAAGCTACTGTGTCCTCCACATCTCTTTCGAGGGGCATTAAAACAGTCTTGTTAAGCTACTGTGACCTCTACCACTTTTCCAAGGCCATTAAAACCGTCTTGTTAAGCTTCTGCGACCTCCACCACTTTACCAAGGGTCATTAAAACCGTCTTGTTAAGCTTCTGTGACCTCCACGTCTCTTCCGAGGGGCATTAAAACCGTCTTGTTAAGCTACTGTGAGCTCCACATCTCTTCCGAGGGGCATTAAAACCGTCTTGTTAAGCTACTGTGACCTCCACCACTTTACCACGGGGCATTAAAACCATCTTGTTAAGCTACTGTGACCTCCACGTCTCTTCCAATGGGCATTAAAACCGTCTTGTTAAGCTACTGTGACCTCCACGTCTCTTCCGAGGGGCATTAACACCGTACTGTTAAGCTACTGTGACCTCCACGTCTCTTTTGAGGGGCATTAAAGCCATCTTGTTAAGCTACTGTGACCTCCCCGTCTCCTCCGAGGGGCATTAAACCGTCTTGTTAAGCTACTGTGACCTCCACCACTTTACCAAGGGGCATTAAAACCTTCTTGTTAAGCTACTGTGACCTCCACGTCTCTTCCGAGGGGCATTAAAACCATTTTGTTAAGCTACTTTGACCTCCACGTCTCTTCCGAGGGGCATTGAAACCGTCTTGTTAAGCTACTGTGACCTCCACGTCTCTTCCGAGGGGCCTTAAAACCGTCTTGTTAAGCTACTGTGACCTCCACGTCTCTTCCAAGGGGCATTAAAACCGTCCTGTTAAGCTACTGTGACCTCCACGTCTCTTTCGAGGGGAATTAAAACCGTCTTGTTAAGCTACTGTGACCTCCACCACTTTTCCAAGGGGCATTAAAACCATCTTGTTAAGCTAATGTGACCTCCACGTCTCTTCCGAGGGGCATTAAAACCGTCTTGTTAAGCTACTGTGACCGCCACGTCTCTTCCGAGGGGCATTAAAACCGTCTTGATAAGCTAATGTGACCTCCACGTCTCTTTCGAGGGGCATTAAAACCGTCTTGTTAAGCTACTGTGAACACCACTTTTCCAAGGGGCATTAAAACCGTCTTGTTAAGCTACTGGGACCTCCAAGTTTCTTCCGAGGGGCATTAAAACTGTCTTGTTAAGCTACTGTGACCTCCACCACTTTTCCGAGGGGCATTAAAACCGTCTTGTTAAGCTTCTGCGACCTCCACCTCTTTACCAAGGGGCATTAAGACTTTCTTTTTAAGCTACTGTGACCTCCACGTCTCTTCCGAGAGGCATTAAAACCGTTTTGTTAATCTACTGTGACCTCCACGTCTCTTCGGAGGGGTATTAAAACCGTCTTGTTAAGCTACTGTGACCTCCACCACATTTCCAAGGGGCATTAAAACCGTCTTGTTGAGCTACTGGGACCTCCACGTCTCTTCCGAGGGGCATTAAAACCGTCTTGTTAAGCTACTGTGACCTCTACGTCTTTTCTAAGGGGCATTAAAACCGTCTTGTTAAGCTACTGTGACCTCTACCACATTTCCAAGGGGCATTAAAACCGTCTTGTTAAGCTTCTGCGACCTCCACCACTTTACCAAGGGGCAATAAAACCGTCTTGTTAAGCTACTGTGACCTCCGCGTCTCTTCCGAGGGGCATTAAAACCGTCTTGTTAAGCTACTGTGACCTCCACCACTTTTCCAAGGGGCATTAAAACCGTCTTGTTAAGCTTCTGCGACCTCCTCCACTTTACCAAGGGGCATTAAAACCGTCTTGTTAAGCTACTGTGACCTCCACGTCTCTTCCGAGGGGCATTAAAACCGTTTTGTTAAGCTACTGTGACCTCCACGTCTCTTCCGAGGGGCATTAAAACCGTCTTGTTAAGCTACTGTGACCTCCACGTCTCTTCCGAGGGGCATTAAAACCGTCTTGTTAAGCTACTGTGACCTCCACGTCTCTTCCGAGGGGCATTAAAACCGTCTTGTTAAGCTACTGTGACCTCCACGTCTATTTTGAGGGGTATTAAAGCCGTCTTGTTAAGCTACTGTGACCTCCACGTCTCTTCCGAGGGGCATTAAAACCGTCTTGTTAAGCTACTGTGTCCTCCACATCTCTTTCGACGGGCATTAAAACAGTCTTGTTAAGCTACTGTGACCTCTACCACTTTTCCAAGGGGCATTAAAACCGTCTTGTTAAGCTTCTGCGACCTCCACCACTTTACCAAGGGGCATTAAAACTGTCTTGTTAAGCTACTGTGACCTCCACGTCTCTTCCGAGGGGCATTAAAATGGTCTTGTTAAGCTACTTTGACCTCCACATTTCTTCCGAGGGGCATTAAAACCGTCTTGTTAAGCTACTGTGACCTCCACGTCTCTTCCGAAGGGCATTAAAAACGTCTTGTTAAGCTACTGTGACCTCCACGTCTCTTACAAGGGGCATTAAAACCATCTTGTTAGACTACTGTGACCTCCACGTCTCTTCTGAGGGGCATTAAAACCATCTTGTTAAGCTACTGTGTCCTCCATGTCTCTTCCGAGGGGCATTAAAACCGTCTTGTTAAGCTACTGTGACCTCCATGTCTCTTCTGAGCGGCATTAAAACCGTCTTGTCAAGCTACTGTGACCTCCACCACTTTTCCAAGGGGCATTAAAACCGTCTTGTTAAGCTTCTGCGACCTCCACCACTTTACCAAGGGGCATTAAAACAGTCTTGTTAAGCTACTGTGACCTCCAAGTCTCTTCCGAGGGGCATTAAAATCGTTTTGCTAAGCTACTGTGACCTCCACGTCTCTTCCGAGGGGCAGTAAAACCGTCTTGTTAAGCTACTGTGACCTCCACGTCTATTTTGAGGGGCATTAAAGCCGTCTTGCTAAGCTACTGTGACCTCCACGTCTCTTCCGAGGGGCATTAAAACCGTCTTGTTAAGCTACTGTGACCTCCACGTCTCTTCCAAGGGGCATTAAAACCATTTTGTTAAACTACTGTGACCTCCACGTCTCTTCTGAGGGGCATTAAAACCATCTTGTTAAGCTACTGTGACCTCCACCACTTTTCCAAGGTGCATTAAAACCATCTTGATAAGCTACTGTGACCGACACGTCTCTTCCGGGGGGCATTAAAACCGTCTTGATAAGCTACTGTGACCTCCACGTCTCTTCTGAGGGGCATTAAAACCGTCTTGTTAAGCTACTGTGACCTCCACCACTTTTCCAAGGGGCATTAAAAGCGTCTTGTTAAGCTTCTGCGACCTCCACCACTTTACCAAGGGGCGTTAAAACCGTCTTGTTAAGCTACTGTGACCTCCACGTCTCTTCCGAGGGGCATTAAAACCATTTTATTAAGCTACTGTGACCTCCACGTCTCTTCCGAGCGGCGTTAAAATCGTCTTGTTAAGCTACTGTGACCTCCACGTCTCTTCCGAGGGGCATTAAAACCGTCTTTTTAAGCTACTGTGACCTCCACGTCTCTTCCGAGGGGCATTAAAACTGTCTTGTTAAGCTACAGTGACCTCCACGTCTCTTCCGAGGGGACTTAAAACCGTCTTGTTAAGCTACTGTGACCTCCACGTCTCTTCCGAGGGGCATTAAAACCGTCTTGTTAAGCTACTGTGACCTCCACGTCTCTTCCGAGGGGCATTAAAACCGTCTTGTTAATCTACTGTGTCCTCCATATCTCTTTCGAAGGGCATTAAAACAGTCTTGTTAAGATACTGTGACCTCTACCACTTTTCCAACGGGCATGAAAACCGTCTTGTTAAGCTTCTGTGACCTCCACCACTTTACCAAGGGGCATTAAAACCGTCTTGTTAAGCTACTGTGACCTCCACGTCTCTTCTGAGGGGCATTAAAACCATCTTGTTAAGCTACTTTGACCTCCACATCTCTTCCAAGGGGCATTAAAACCGTCTTGTTAAGCTACTGTGACCTCCACGTCTCTTCCGAGGGGCATTAAAACCGTCTTGTTAAGCTACTGTGTCCTCCACATCTCTTTCGACGGGCATTAAAACAGTCTTGTTAAGCTACTGTGACCTCTACCACTTTTCCAAGGGGCATTAAAACCGTCTTGTTAAGCTTCTGCGACCTCCACCACTTTACCAAGGGGCATTAAAACTGTCTTGTTAAGCTACTGTGACCTCCACGTCTCTTCCGAGGGGCATTAAAACCGTCTTGTTAAGCTACTTTGACCTCCACATTTCTTCCGAGGGGCATTAAAACCGTCTTGTTAAGCTACTGTGACCTCCACGTCTCTTCCGAAGGGCATTAAAAACGTCTTGTTAAGCTACTGTGACCTCCACGTCTCTTCCAAAGGGCATTAAAACCATCTTGTTAGACTACTGTGACCTCCACGTCTCTTCTGAGGGGCATTAAAACCATCTTGTTAAGCTACTGTGTCCTCCATGTCTCTTCCGAGGGGCATTAAAACCGTCTTGTTAAGCTACTGTGACCTCCATGTCTCTTCTGAGCGGCATTAAAACCGTCTTGTCAAGCTACTGTAACCTCCACCACTTTTCCAAGGGGCATTAAAACCGTCTTGTTAAGCTTCTGCGACCTCCACCACTTTACCAAGGGGCATTAAAACAGTCTTGTTAAGCTACTGTGACCTCCAAGTCTCTTCCGAGGGGCATTAAAACCGTTTTGCTAAGCTACTGTGACCTCCACGTCTCTTCCGAGGGGCAGTAAAACCGTCTTGTTAAGCTACTGTGACCTCCACGTCTATTTTGAGGGGCATTAAAGCCGTCTTGTTAAGCTACTGTGACCTCCACGTCTCTTCCGAGGGGCATTAAAACCGTCTTGTTAAGCTACTGTGACCTCCACGTCTCTTCCAAGGGGCATTAAAACCATTTTGTTAAACTACTGTGACCTCCACGTCTCTTCTGAGGGGCATTAAAACCATCTTGTTAAGCTACTGTGACCTCCACCACTTTTCCAAGGTGCATTAAAACCATCTTGATAAGCTACTGTGACCGACACGTCTCTTCCGGGGGGCATTAAAACCGTCTTGTTAAGCTACTGTGACCTCCACGTCTCTTTCGAGGGGCATTAAAACCGTCTGGTTAAGCTACTGTGACCACCACTTTTCCAAGGGGCATTAAAACCATCTTGTTGAGCTACTGGGACCTCCACGTCTCTTCCGATAGGCATTCAAACCATCTTGATAAGCTACTGTGACCTCCACGTCTCTTCTGAGGGGCATTAAAACCGTCTTGTTAAGCTACTGTGACCTCCACCACTTTTCCAAGGGGCATTAAAAGCGTCTTGTTAAGCTTCTGCGACCTCCACCACTTTACCAAGGGGCGTTAAAACCGTCTTGTTAAGCTACTGTGACCTCCACGTCTCTTCCGAGGGGCATTAAAACCGTTTTATTAAGCTACTGTGACCTCCACATCTCTTCCGAGCGGCGTTAAAATCGTCTTGTTAAGCTACTGTGACCTCCACGTCTCTTCCGAGGGGCATTAAAACCGTCTTTTTAAGCTACTGTGACCTCCACGTCTCTTCCGAGGGGCATTAAAACTGTCTTGTTAAGCTACAGTGACCTCCACGTCTCTTCCGAGGGGACTTAAAACCGTCTTGTTAAGCTACTGTGACCTCCACGTCTCTTCCGAGGGGCATTAAAACCGTCTTGTTAAGCTACTGTGACCTCCACGTCTCTTCCGAGGGGCATTAAAACCGTCTTGTTAATCTACTGTGTCCTCCATATCTCTTTCGAAGGGCATTAAAACAGTCTTGTTAAGATACTGTGACCTCTACCACTTTTCCAACGGGCATGAAAACCGTCTTGTTAAGCTTCTGTGACCTCCACCACTTTACCAAGGGGCATTAAAACCGTCTTGTTAAGCTACTGTGACCTCCACGTCTCTTCTGAGGGGCATTAAAACCATCTTGTTAAGCTATTTTGACCTCCACATCTCTTCCGAGGGGCATTAAAACCGTCTTGTTAAGCTACTGTGACCTCCACGTCTCTTCCGAGGGGTATTAAAACTGTCTTGTTAAGCTACTGTGACCTCCACATCTCTTCCAAGGGGCATTGAAAGCATCTTGTTAAACTACTGTGACCTCCACGTCTCTTCTGAGGGGCATTAAAACCATCTTGTTAAGCTACTGTGTCCTCCACGTATCTTTCGAGGGGAATTAAAACCGTCGTGTTAAGCTACTGTGACCTCCACCACTTTTCCAAGGGGCATTAAAACCATCTTGTTAAGCTACTGTGACCTCCTCGTCTCTTCCGAGGGGGATTAAAACCGTCTTGTTAAGCTACTGTGTCCTCCACATCTCTTTCGAGGGGTATTAAAACAGTCTTGTTAAGCTACTGTGACCTCTACCACTTTTCCAAGGGGTATTAAAAGCGTCTTGTTAAGCTTCTGCGACCTCCACCACTTTACCAAGGGGCATTAAAACCGTCTTGTTAAGCTACTGTGACCTCCACGTCTCTTCTGAGGGGCATTAAAACCGTCTTGTTAAGCTACTGTGACCTCCACATCTCTTCCGAGGGGCATTAAAACCGTCTTGTTAAGCTACTGTGACCTCCACGTCTCTTCCGAGGGGCATTAAAACCGTCTTGTTAAGCTACTGCGACCTCCACGTCTCTTCCAAGGGGCATTAAAACCATCTTGATAAACTACTGTGACCTCCACGTCTCTTCTGAGGGGCAATAAAACCATCTTGTTAAGCTACTGTGTCCTCAACGTCTCTTTCGAGGGGAATTAAAAACGTCTTGTTAAGCTACTGTGACCTCCACCACTTTACCAAGGGGCATTAAAACCATCTTGTTAAGCTACTGTGACCTCCACGTCTCTTCCAAGGGGCATTAAAACCGTCTTCTTAAGCTACTGTGACCTCCACGTCTCTTCCGAGGGGCATTAAAACCGTCCTGTTAAGCTACTGTGACCTCCACGTCTCTTTTGAGGGGCATTAAAGCCATCTTGTTAAGCTACTGTGACCTTCACGTCTCCTCCGAGGGGCATTAAACCGTCTTGTTAAGCTACTGTGACCTCCACGTCTCTTCCGAGGCTCATTAGAACCGTCTTGTTAAGCTACTGTGATCTCCACGTCTCTTCTGAGGGGCATTAAAACCATCTTGTTAAGCTACTGTGACCTCCACCACTTTTCCAAGGGGCATTAAAACCGTCTTGTTAAGCTTCTGTGACCTCCACCACTTTACCAAGGGGCATTAAAACCGTCTTGTTAAGCTACTGTGACCTCCACGTCTCTTCCGAGGGGCATTAAAACCATTTTGTTAAGCTACTGTGACCACCACATCTCTTCCGAGGGGCATTAGAACCATCTTGTTAAGCTACTGTGACCTCCATGTCTCTTCCGAGGGGCATTATAAACGTCCTGTTAAGCTACTGTGACCTCCACGTCTCTTTCGAGGGGAATTAAATCCGTCTTGTTAAGCTACTGTGACCTCCACCACTTTTCCAAGGGGCATTATAACCATCTTGTTAAGCTAATGTGACCTCCACGTCTCTTCCGAGGGGCATTAAAACCGTCTTGTTAAGCTACTGTGAACACCACGTCTCTTCCGAGGGGCATTAAAACCATCTTGTTAAGCTACTGTGACCGCCACGTCTCTTCCGAGGGGCATTAAAACCGTCTTGTTAAGGTACTGTGACCTCCACATCTCTTTTGAGGGGCATTAAAACCGTCTTGTTAAGCTACTGTGACCACCACTTTTCCAAGGGGCATTAAAACCGTCTTGTTAAGCTACTGGGACGTCCATGTTTCTTCCGAGGGGCATTAAAACTGTCTTGTTAAGCTACTGTGACCTCCACCACTTTTCCGAGGGGCATTAAAACCGTCTTGTTAAGCTTCTGCGACCTCCACCACTTTACCAAGGGGCATTAAAACCGTCTTGTTAAGCTGCTGTGACCTCCAAGTCTATTCCGAGGGGCATTAAAACCGTTTTGCTAAGCTACTGTGACCTCCATGTCTCTTCGGAAGGGCATTAAAACCGTCTTGTTAAGCTACATTGACCTCCACGTCTCTTCCGAGGGGCAGTAAAACCGGCTTGTTAAGCTACTGTGACCTCCACGTCTTTTTTGAGGCGCATTAAAGCCGTCTTGTTAAGCTACTGTGACCACCACTTTTCCAAGGGGCATTAAAACCGTCTTGTTGAGCTACTGGGACCTCCACGTCTCTTCCGAGGGGCATTAAAAATGTCTTGTTAAGCTACTGTGACCTCCACGTCTCTTCTGAGGGGCATTAAAACCGTCTTGATAAGCTACTGTGACCTCCACCACTTTTCCAAGGGGCATTAAAACCGTCTTGTTAAGCTTTTGCGACCTCCACCACTTTACCAAGGGGCAATAAAACCATCATGTTAAGCTACTGTGACCTCCGCGTCTCTTCCGAGGGGCATTAAAACCGTTTTGTTAAGCTACTGTGACCTCCACGTCTGTTCCGAGGGGCATTAAAATCATCTTGTTAAGCTACTGTGACCTCCACGTCTCTTCCGAGGGGCATTAAAACTGTCTTGTTAAGCTACTGTGACCTCCACGTCTCTTCCGAGGGGCATTAAAACCGTCTTGTTAAGCTACTGTGACCTCCACGTCTCTTCTGAGGGGCATTAAAACCGTCTTGTTAAGCTACTGTGACCTCCACCACTTTTCCAAGGGGCATTAAAACCGTCTTGTTAAGCTTCTGCGACCTCCACCACTTTACCAAGGGGCATAAAAACCGTCTTGTTAAGCTACTGTGACCTCCACGTCTCTTCCGAGGGGCATTAAAACCGTTTTGTTAAGCTACTGTGACCTCCACGTCTCTTCCGAGGGGCATTAAAATCGTGTTGTTAAGCTACTGTGACCTCCACGTCTCTTCCGAGTTGCATTAAAATCGTCTTGTTAAGCTACTGTGAACTCCACGTCTCTTCCGAGGGGCATTAAAACCGTCTTGTTAAGCTACTGTGACCTCCACGTCTCTTCCGAGGGGCATTAAAACCGTCTTGTTAAGCTACTGTGACCTCCACGTCTATTTTGAGGGGCATTAAAGCCGTCTTGTTAAGGTACTATGACCTCCACGTTTCTTCCGAGGGGCATTAAAACCGTCTTGTTAAGCTACTGTGACCTCCACCACTTTTCCAAGGGGCATTAAAACCGTCTTGTTAAGCTTCTGTGACCTCCACCACTTTACCAAGGGGCATTAAAACCATCTTGTTAAGCTACTGTGACCTCCACCACTTTTCCAAGGGGCATTAAAACCATCTTGTTAAGCTACTGTGACCGCCACGTCTCTTCCGAGGGGCATTAAAACCGTCTTGTTAAGCTACTGTGACCTCCACGTCTCTTTCGAGGGTCATTAAAACTGTCTGGTTAAGCTACTGTGACCACCACTTTTCCAAGGGGCATTAAAACCATCTTGTTGAGCTACTGGGACCTCCACGTCTCTTCCGAGGGGCATTCAAACCGTCTTGATAAGCTACTGTGACCTCCACGTCTCTTCTGAGGGGCATTAAAAGCGTCTTGTTAAGATACTTTGACCTCCACCACTTTTCCAAGGGGCATTAAAAGCGTCTTTTTAAGCTTCTGCGACCTCCACCACTTTACCAAGGGGTATTAAAACCGTCTTGTTAAGCTACTGTGACCTCCACGTCTCTTCTGAGGGGCATTAAAACCGTCTTGTAAAGCTACTGTGACCTCCACATCTCTTCCGAGGGGCATTAAAACCGTCTTGTTAAGCTACTGTGACCTCCACCACTTTACCACGGGGCATTAAAACCATCTTGTTAAGCTACTGTGACCTCCACGTCTCTTCCAAGGGGCATTAAAACCGTCTTGTTAAGCTACTGTGACCTCCACGTCTCTTCCGAGGGGCATTAACACCGTCCTGTTAAGCTACTGTGACCTCCACGTCTCTTTTGAGGGGCATTAAAGCCATCTTGTTAAGCTACTGTGACCTCCCCGTCTCCTCCGAGGGGCATTAAACCGTCTTGTTAAGCTACTGTGACCTCCACCACTTTACCAAGGGGCATTAAAACCTTCTTGTTAAGCTACTGTGACCTCCACGTCTCTTCCGAGGGGCATTAAAACCATTTTGTTAAGCTACTTTGACCTCCACGTCTCTTCCGAGGGGCATTCAAACCGTCTTGTTAAGCTACTGTGACCTCCACGTCTCTTCCGAGGGGCCTTAAAACCGTCTTGTTAAGCTACTGTGACATCCACGTCTCTTCCGAGGGGCATTAAAACCGTCCTGTTAAGCTACTGTGACCTCCACGTCTCTTTCGAGGGGAATTAAAACCGTCTTGTTAAGCTACTGTGACCTCCACCACTTTTCCAAGGGGCATTAAAACCATCTTGTTAAGCTAATGTGACCTCCACGTCTCTTCCGAGGGGCATTAAAACCGTCTTGTTAAGCTACTGTGACCGCCACGTCTCTTCCGAGGGGCATTAAAACCGTCTTGATAAGCTAATGTGACCTCCACGTCTCTTTCGAGCGGCATTAAAACCGTCTTGTTAAGCTACTGTGAACACCACTTTTCCAATTGGCATTAAAACCGTCTTGTTAAGCTACTGGGACCTCCACGTTTCTTCCGAGGGGCATTAAAACTGTCTTGTTAAGCTCCTGTTACCTCCACCACTTTTCCGAGGGCATTAAAACCGTCTTGTTAAGCTTCTGCGACCTCCACCACTTTACCAAGGGTCATTAAAACCGTCTTGTTAAGCTACTGTGACCTCCACGTCTCTTCCGAGGGGCATTAAAACCGTCTTGTTAAGCTACTGTGAGCTCCACATCTCTTCCGAGGGGCATTAAAACCGTCTTGTTAAGCTACTGTGACCTCCACATCTCTTCCGAGGGGCATTAAAAGCGTCTTGTTAAGCTACTGTGACCTCCACGTCTCTTCCAAGGGGCATTAAAACCGTCCTGTTAAGTTACTGTGACCTCCACGTCTCTTTCGAGGGGAATTAAAACTGTCTTGTTAAGCTACTGTGAACTCCACCACTTTTCCAAGGGGCATTAAAACCATCTTGTTAAGCTACTGTGACCTCCACGTCTCTTCCGAGGGGCATTAAAACCGTCTTGTTAAGCTACTGTGACCTCCACATCTCTTCCGAGGGGCATTAAAAACGTCTTGTTAAGCTACTGTGACTTCCACGTCTCTTCTTAGGGGCATTAAAACCGTCTTGTTAAGCTAGTGTGACCTCCACGTCTCTTCCAAGGGGCATTAAAACCATCTTGTTAAACTACTGTGACCTCCATGTCTCTTCTGAGGGGCATTAAAACCATCTTGTTAAGCTACTGTGTCCTCCACGTCTCTTTCGAGGGGAATTAAAACCGTCTTGTTAAGCTACTGTGACCTCCACCACTTTTCAAAGGGGCATTAAAACCATCTTTTTAAGCTACTGTGACCTCCACGTCTCTTCCGAGGGGCATTAAAACCGTCTTGTTAAGCTACTGTGACCTCCACGTCTCTTCCGAGGGGCATTAAAACCGTCCTGTTAAGCTACTTTGACCTACACGTCTCTTTCGAGGGGAATTAAACCGTCTTGTTAAGCTACTGTGACCTCCACCACTTTTCCAAGGGGCATTAAAAACATCTTGTTAAGCTACTATGACCTCCACGTCTCTTCCGAGGGGCATTAAAACCGTCTTGTTAAGCTACTGTGACCTCCACCACTTTTCCAAGGGGCATTAAAACCATCTTGTTAAGCTACTGTGACCTCCACGTCTCTTCCGAGGGGCATTAAAACCGTCTTGTTAAGCTACTGTGACCTCCACGTCTCTTCCGAGGGGCATTAAAACCGTCCTGTTAAGCTACTGTGACCTCCACGTCTCTTTCGAGGGGAATTAAAACCATCTTGTTAAGCTACTGTGACCTCCACCACTTTTCCAAGGGGCATTAAAACCATCTTGTTAAGCTACTGTGACCTCCACGTCTTTTCCCAGGGTCATTAAAATCGTCTTGTTAAGCTACTGTGACCTCCACGTCTCTTCCGAGGGGCATTAAAACCGTCTTGTTAAGCTACGGTGACCTCCACGTCTCTTCCGAGGGGCATTAAAATCGTCTTGTTAAGCTACTGTGACCTCCACGTCTCTTCCGAGGGGCATTAAAACCATCTTGTTAAGCTACTGTGACCTCCACGTCTCTTCCGAGGGGCATTAAAACTGTCTTGTTAAGCTACTGTGACCTCCACGTCTATTTTGAGGGGCATTAAAGCCGTCTTGTTAAGCTTCTGTGACCTCCACGTCTCTTCCGAGGGGCATTAAAACCGTTTTGTTAAGCTACTGTGTCCTCCACATCTCTTTCGAGGGGCATTAAAACAGTCTTGTTAAGCTACTGTGACCTCTACTACTTTTCCAAGGCCATTAAAACCGTCTTGTTAAGCTTCTGCGACCTCCACCACTTTACCAAGGGTCATTAAAACCGTCTTGTTAAGCTTCTGTGACCTCCACGTCTCTTCCGAGGGGCATTAAAACCGTCTTGTTAAGCTACTGTGAGCTCCACATCTCTTCCGAGGGGCATTAAAACCGTCTTGTTAAGCTACTGTGACCTCCACCACTTTACCACGGGGCATTAAAACCATCTTGTTAAGCTACTGTGACCTCCACGTCTCTTCCAAGGGGCATTAAAACCGTCTTGTTAAGCTACTGTGACCTCCACGTCTCTTCCGAGGGGCATTAACACCGTACTGTTAAGCTACTGTGACCTCCACGTCTCTTTTGAGGGGCATTAAAGCCATCTTGTTAAGCTACTGTGACCTCCCCGTCTCCTCCGAGGGGCATTAAACCGTCTTGTTAAGCTACTGTGACCTCCACCACTTTACCAAGGGGCATTAAAACCTTCTTGTTAAGCTACTGTGACCTCCACGTCTCTTCCGAGGGGCATTAAAACCATTTTGTTAAGCTACTTTGACCTCCACGTCTCTTCCGAGGGGCATTGAAACCGTCTTGTTAAGCTACTGTGACCTCCACGTCTCTTCCGAGGGGCCTTAAAACCGTCTTGTTAAGCTACTGTGACCTCCACGTCTCTTCCAAGGGGCATTAAAACCGTCCTGTTAAGCTACTGTGACCTCCACGTCTCTTTCGAGGGGAATTAAAACCGTCTTGTTAAGCTACTGTGACCTCCACCACTTTTCCAAGGGGCATTAAAACCATCTTGTTAAGCTAATGTGACCTCCACGTCTCTTCCGAGGGGCATTAAAACCGTCTTGTTAAGCTACTGTGACCGCCACGTCTCTTCCGAGGGGCATTAAAACCGTCTTGATAAGCTAATGTGACCTCCACGTCTCTTTCGAGGGGCATTAAAACCGTCTTGTTAAGCTACTGTGAACACCACTTTTCCAAGGGGCATTAAAACCGTCTTGTTAAGCTACTGGGACCTCCACGTTTCTTCCGAGGGGCATTAAAACTGTCTTGTTAAGCTCCTGTTACCTCCACCACTTTTCCGAGGGGCATTAAAACCGTCTTGTTAAGCTTCTGCGACCTCCACCACTTTACCAAGGGGCATTAAACCGTCTTGTTAAGCTACTGTGACCTCCAAGTCTCTTCCGAGGGGCATTAAAACCGTTTTGCTAAGCTACTGTGACCTCCACGTCTCTTCGGAGGGGCATTAAAACCGTCTTGTTAAGCTACTTTGACCTCCACGTCTCTTCTGAGGGGCAGTAAAACCGTCTTGTTAAGCTACTGTAACCTCCATGTCTCTTCCGAGGGCCATTAAAGCCGTCTTGTTAAGCTACTGTGAGCACCACTTTTCCAAGGGGCATTAAAACCGTCTTTTTGAGCTACTGGGACCTCCACGTGTCTTCCGAGGGGCATTAAAAATGTCTTGTTAAGCTACTGTGACCTCCACGTCTGTTCCGAGGGGCATTAAAATCATCTTGTTAAGCTACTGTGACCTCCACGTCTCTTCCGAGGGGCATTAAAACTGTTTTGTTAAGCTACTGTGACCTCCACGTCTGTTCCGAGGGGCATTAAAATCATCTTGTTAAGCTACTGTGACCTCCACGTCTCTTCCGAGGGGCATTAAAACTGTCTTGTTAAGCTACTGTGACCTCCACGTCTCTTCCGATGGGCATTAAAACCGTCTTGTTAAGCTACTGTGACGTCCACGTCTCTTCTGAGGAGCATTAAAACCATCTTGTTAAGCTACTGTGACCTCCACCACTTTTCCAAGGGGCATTAAAACCGTCTTGTTAAGCTTCTGCGATCTCCACCACTTTACCAAGGGGCATTAAAACCATCTTGTTAAGCTACTGTGACCTCCATGTCTCTTTGGAGGGGAATTAAAACCATCTTGTTTAGCTACTGTGACCTCCACCACTTTTCCAAGTGGCATTTAAACCATCTTGTTAAGCTACTGTGACCTCCACGTCTCTTCCGAGGGGCATTAAAACCGTCTTGTTAAGCTACTGTGTCCTCCACATCTCTTTCGAGGGGCATTATAACAGTCTTGTTAAGCTACTGTGACCTCTACCACTTTTCCAAGGGGCATTAAAAGCGTCTTGTTAAGCTTCTGCGACCTCCACCACTTTACCAAGGGGCATTAAAACCGTCTTGTTAAGCTACTGTGTCCTCCACGTCTCTTTCGAGGGGAATTAAAACCGTCTTGTTAAGCTACTGTGACTTCCACCACTTTTCCAAGGGGCATTAAATCCATCTTGTTAAGCTACTGTGACCTCCACGTCTCTTCCGAGGGGCATTAAAACTGTCTTGTTAAGCTACTGTGACCTCCACGTCTCTTTCGAGGGGAATTAAAACCGTCTTGTTAAGCTACTGTGACCTCTACCACTTTTCCAAGGGCCTTAAAACCGTCTTGTTAAGCTTCTGCGACCTCCATCACTTTACCAAGGGGCATTAAAACCGTCTTGTTAAGCTACTGTGACCTCCACATCTCTTCCGAGGGGCATTAAAACCGTCTTGTTAAGCTACTGTGAGCTCCACATCTCTTCCGAGGGGCATTAAAACCGTCTTGTTAAGCTACTGTGACCTCCACGTCTCTTCCGAGGGGCATTAAAAGCGTCTTGTTGAGCTACTGTGACCTCCACGTCTCTTTCAAGGGGCATTAAAACCATGTTTTTAAACTACTGTGACCTCCACGTCTCTTCTGAGGGGCATTAAAACCATCTTTTAAGCTACTGTGTCCTCCACGTCTCATTTGAGGGGAATTAAAACCGTCTTGTTAAGCTACTGTGACCTCCACCACATATCCAAGGGGCATTAAAACCGTCTTGTTAAGCTTCTGCGACCTCCACCACTTTACCAAGGGGCATTAAAACCGTCTTTTAAGCTTCTGTGACCTCCACGTCTCTTCCGAGGGGCATTAAAACCGTCCTGTTAAGCTACTGTGACCTCCACGTCTCTTTCGAGGGGCATTAACACCGTCTTGTTAAGCTACTGTGACCTCCACCACTTTTCCAAGGGGCATTAAAACCATCTTGTTAAGCTACTGTGACCTCCACGTCTCTTCCGAGGGGCATTAAAATCATCTTGTTAAGCTACTGTGACCTCTACCACTTTTCCAAGGGCATTAAAACCGTCTTGTTAAGCTTCTGCGACCTCCACCACTTTACCAAGGGTCATTAAAACCGTCTTGTTAAGCTACTGTGACCTCCACGTCTCTTCCGAGGGGCATTAAAACCGTCTTGTTAAGCTACTGTGAGCTCCACATCTCTTCCGAGGGGCATTAAAACCGTCTTCTTAAGCTACTGTGACCTCCACATCTCTTCCGAGGGGCATTAAAAGCGTCTTGTTAAGCTACTGTGACCTCCACGTCTCTTCCAAGGGGCATTAAAACCGTCCTGTTAAGTTACTGTGACCTCCACGTCTCTTTCGAGGGGAATTAAAACTGTCTTGTTAAGCTACTGTGAACTCCACCACTTTTCCAAGTGGCATTAAAACCATCTTGTTAAGCTACTGTGACCTCCACGTCTCTTCCGAGGGGCATTAAAACCGTCTTGTTAAGCTACTGTGACCTCCACATCTCTTCCGAGGGGCATTAAAACCGTCTTGTTAAGCTACTGTGACCTCCACGTCTCTTCCGAGGGGCATTAAAACCGTCCTGTTAAGCTACTGTGACCTCCACGTCTCTTTCGAGGGGCATTAAAACCGTCTTGTTAAGCTACTGTGACCTCCACCACTTTTCCAAGGGGCATTAAAACCATCTTGTTAAGCTACTGTGACCTCCACGTCTCTTCCGAGGGGCATTAAAATCATCTTGTTAAGCTACTGTGACCTCTACCACTTTTCCAAGGGCATTAAAACCGTCTTGTTAAGCTTCTGCGACCTCCACCACTTTACCAAGGGTCACTAAAACCGTCTTGTTAAGCTACTGTGACCTCCACGTCTCTTCCGAGGGGCATTAAAACCGTCTTGTTAAGCTACTGTGAGCTCCACATCTCTTCCGAGGGGCATTAAAACCGTCTTCTTAAGCTACTGTGACCTCCACATCTCTTCC
This sequence comes from Phyllobates terribilis, assembly GCF_046119375.1. Classification (NCBI taxonomy): domain Eukaryota; kingdom Metazoa; phylum Chordata; class Amphibia; order Anura; family Dendrobatidae; genus Phyllobates; species Phyllobates terribilis. The sequence goes on along the minus strand of NW_027362761.1, from coordinate 774,096,499 downwards.
GAGGGGCATTAAAAGCGTCTTGTTAAGCTACTGTGACCTCAACGTCTCTTCCAAGGGGCATTAAAACCGTCCTGTTAAGTTACTGTGACCTCCACGTCTCTTTCGAGGGGAATTAAAACTGTCTTGTTAAGCTACTGTGAACTCCACCACTTTTCCAAGTGGCATTAAAACCATCTTGTTAAGCTACTGTGACCTCCACGTCTCTTCCGAGGGGCATTAAAACCGTCTTGTTAAGCTACTGTGACCACCACATCTCTTCCGAGGGGCATTAAAACCGTCTTGTTAAGCTACTGTGACCTCCACGTCTCTTCCAAGGGGCATTAAAACCATCTTGTTAAACTACTGTGACCTCCATGTCTCTTCTGAGGGGCATTAATACCATCTTGTTAAGCTACTGTGTCCTCCACGTCTCTTTCGAGGGGAATTAAAACCGTCTTGTTAAGCTACTGTGACCTCCACCACTTTTCAAAGGGGCATTAAAACCATCTTTTTAAGCTACTGTGACCTCCACGTCTCTTCCGAGGGGCATTAAAACCGTCTTGTTAAGCTACTGTGACCTCCACGTCTCTTCCGAGGGGCATTAAAACCGTCCTGTTAAGCTACTGTGACCTCCACGTCTCTTTCGAGGGGAATTAAACCGTCTTGTTAAGCTACTGTGACCTCCACCACTTTTCCAAGGGCATTAAAAACATCTTGTTAAGCTACTATGACCTCCACGTCTCTTCCGAGGGGCATTAAAACCGTCTTGTTAAGCTACTGTGACCTCCACCACTTTTCCAAGGGGCATTAAAACCATCTTGTTAAGCTACTGTGACCTCCACTTCTCTTCCGAGGGGCATTAAAACCGTCTTGTTAAGCTACTGTGACCTCCACGTCTCTTCCGAGGGGCATTAAAACCGTCCTGTTAAGCTACTGTGACCTCCACGTCTCTTTCGAGGGGAATTAAAACCATCTTGTTAAGCTACTGTGACCTCCACCACTTTTCCAAGGGGCATTAAAACCATCTTGTTAAGCTACTGTGACCTCCACGTCTTTTCCCAGGGTCATTAAAATCGTCTTGTTAAGCTACTGTGACCTCCACGTCTCTTCCGAGGGGCATTAAAACCGTCTTGTTAAGCTACTGTGACGTCCACGTCTCTTCCGAGGGGCATTAAAATCGTCTTGTTAAGCTACTGTGACCTCCACGTCTCTTCCGAGGGGCATTAAAACCGTCTTGTTAAGCTACTGTGACCTCCACGTCTCTTCCGAGGGGCATTAAAACTGTCTTGTTAAGCTACTGTGACCTCCACGTCTATTTTGAGGGGCATTAAAGCCGTCTTGTTAAGCTACTGTGACCTCCACGTCTCTTCCGAGGGGCATTAAAACTGTTTTGTTAAGCTACTGTGTCCTCCACATCTCTTTCGAGGGGCATTAAAACAGTCTTGTTAAGCTACTGTGACCTCTACCACTTTTCCAAGGGCATTAAAACCGTCTTGTTAAGCTTCTGCGACTTCCACCACTTTACCAAGGGTCATTAAAACCGTCTTGTTAAGCTTCTGTGACCTCCACGTCTCTTCCGAGGGGCATTAAAACCGTCTTGTTAAGCTACTGTGAGCTCCACATCTCTTCCGAGGGGCATTAAAACCGTCTTGTTAAGCTACTGTGACCTCCACATCTCTTCCGAGGGGCATTAAAAGCGTCTTGTTAAGCTACTGTGACCTCCACGTCTCTTTCGAGGGGAATTAAAACTGTCTTGTTAAGCTACTGTGAACTCCACCACTTTTCCAAGGGGCATTAAAACCATCTTGTTAAGCTACTGTGACCTCCACGTCTCTTCCGAGGGGCATTAAAACCGTCTTGTTAAGCTACTGTGACCTCCACATCTCTTCCGAGGGGCATTAAAACCATCTTGTTAAACTACTGTGACCTCCATGTCTCTTCTGAGGGGCATTAAAACCATCTTGTTAAGCTACTGTGTCCTCCACGTCTCTTTCGAGGGGAATTAAAACCGTCTTGTTAATCTACTGTGACCTCCACCACTTTTCAAAGGGGCATTAAAACCATCTTGTTAAGCTACTGTGACCTCCACTTCTCTTTCGAGGGGAATTAAACCGTCTTGTTAAGCTACTGTGACCTCTACCTCTTTTCCAAGGGGCATTAAAACCATCTTGTTAAGCTACTGTGACCTCCACGTCTCTTCCGAGGGGCATTAAAACTGTCTTGTTAAGCTACTGTGACCTCCACCACTTTTCCAAGGGGCATTAAAACCATCTTGTTAAGCTACTGTGACCTCCACGTCTTTTCCGAGGGGCATTAAAACCGTCTTGTTAAGCTACTGTGACCTCCACGTCTCTTCCGAGGGGCATTAAAACCGTCCTGTTAAGCTACTGTGACCTCCACGTCTCTTTCGAGGGGAATTAAAACCGTCTTTTTAAGCTACTGTGACCTCCACCACTTTTCCAAGGGGCATTAAAACCGTCTTGTTAAGCTTCTGCGACCTCCACCACTTTACCAAGGGGCAATAAAACCGTCTTGTTAAGCTACTGTGACCTCCGCGTCTCTTCCGAGGGGCATTAAAACCGTCTTGTTAAGCTACTGTGACCTCCACCACTTTTCCAAGGGGCATTAAAACCGTCTTGTTAAGCTTCTGCGACCTCCTCCACTTTACCAAGGGGCATTAAAACCGTCTTGTTAAGCTACTGTGACCTCCACGTCTCTTCCGAGGGGCATTAAAACCGTTTTGTTAAGCTACTGTGACCTCCACGTCTCTTCCGAGGGGCATTAAAACCGTCTTGTTAAGCTACTGTGACCTCCACGTCTCTTCCAAGGGGCATTAAAACCATCTTGTTAAACTGCTATGACCTCCACGTCTCTTCTGAGGGGCATTAAAACCATCTTGTTAAGCTACTGTGACCTCCACCACTTTTCCAAGGGGCATTAAAACCATCTTGTTAAGCTACTGTGACCGCCACGTCTCTTCCGAGGGGCATTAAATCCGTCTTGTTAAGCTACTGTGACCTCCACGTCTCTTTCGAGGGTCATTAAAACTGTCTGGTTAAGCTACTGTGACCACCACTTTTCCAAGGGGCATTAAAACCATCTTGTTGAGCTACTGGGACCTCCACGTCTCTTCCGAGGGGCATTCAAACCGTCTTGATAAGCTACTGTGACCTCCACGTCTCTTCTGAGGGGCATTAAAAGCGTCTTGTTAAGATACTTTGACCTCCACCACTTTTCCAAGGGGCATTAAAAGCGTCTTTTTAAGCTTCTGCGACCTCCACCACTTTACCAAGGGGTATTAAAACCGTCTTGTTAAGCTACTGTGACCTCCACGTCTCTTCTGAGGGGCATTAAAACCGTCTTGTAAAGCTACTGTGACCTCCACATCTCTTCCGAGGGGCATGAAAACCGTCTTGTTAAGCTACTGTGACCTCCACCACTTTACCACGGGGCATTAAAACCATCTTGTTAAGCTACTGTGACCTCCACGTCTCTTCCAAGGGGCATTAAAACCGTCTTGTTAAGCTACTGTGACCTCCACGTCTCTTCCGAGGGGCATTAACACCGTCCTGTTAAGCTACTGTGACCTCCACGTCTCTTTTGAGGGGCATTAAAGCCATCTTGTTAAGCTACTGTGACCTCCCCGTCTCCTCCGAGGGGCATTAAACCGTCTTGTTAAGCTACTGTGACCTCCACCACTTTACCAAGGGGCATTAAAACCTTCTTGTTAAGCTACTGTGACCTCCACGTCTCTTCCGAGGGGCATTAAAACCATTTTGTTAAGCTACTTTGACCTCCACGTCTCTTCCGAGGGGCATTCAAACCGTCTTGTTAAGCTACTGTGACCTCCACGTCTCTTCCGAGGGGCCTTAAAACCGTCTTGTTAAGCTACTGTGACCTCCACGTCTCTTCCGAGGGGCATTAAAACCGTCCTGTTAAGCTACTGTGACCTCCACGTCTCTTTCGAGGGGAATTAAAACCGTCTTGTTAAGCTACTGTGACCTCCACCACTTTTCCAAGGGGCATTAAAACCATCTTGTTAAGCTAATGTGACCTCCACGTCTCTTCCGAGGGGCATTAAAACCGTCTTGTTAAGCTACTGTGACCGCCACGTCTCTTCCGAGGGGCATTAAAACCGTCTTGATAAGCTAATGTGACCTCCACGTCTCTTTCGAGCGGCATTAAAACCGTCTTGTTAAGCTACTGTGAACACCACTTTTCCAATTGGCATTAAAACCGTCTTGTTAAGCTACTGGGACCTCCACGTTTCTTCCGAGGGGCATTAAAACTGTCTTGTTAAGCTCCTGTTACCTCCACCACTTTTCCGAGGGCATTAAAACCGTCTTGTTAAGCTTCTGCGACCTCCACCACTTTACCAAGGGTCATTAAAACCGTCTTGTTAAGCTACTGTGACCTCCACGTCTCTTCCGAGGGGCATTAAAACCGTCTTGTTAAGCTACTGTGAGCTCCACATCTCTTCCGAGGGGCATTAAAACCGTCTTGTTAAGCTACTGTGACCTCCACATCTCTTCCGAGGGGCATTAAAAGCGTCTTGTTAAGCTACTGTGACCTCCACGTCTCTTCCAAGGGGCATTAAAACCGTCCTGTTAAGTTACTGTGACCTCCACGTCTCTTTCGAGGGGAATTAAAACTGTCTTGTTAAGCTACTGTGAACTCCACCACTTTTCCAAGGGGCATTAAAACCATCTTGTTAAGCTACTGTGACCTCCACGTCTCTTCCGAGGGGCATTAAAACCGTCTTGTTAAGCTACTGTGACCTCCACATCTCTTCCGAGGGGCATTAAAAACGTCTTGTTAAGCTACTGTGACTTCCACGTCTCTTCTTAGGGGCATTAAAACCGTCTTGTTAAGCTAGTGTGACCTCCACGTCTCTTCCAAGGGGCATTAAAACCATCTTGTTAAACTACTGTGACCTCCATGTCTCTTCTGAGGGGCATTAAAACCATCTTGTTAAGCTACTGTGTCCTCCACGTCTCTTTCGAGGGGAATTAAAACCGTCTTGTTAAGCTACTGTGACCTCCACCACTTTTCAAAGGGGCATTAAAACCATCTTTTTAAGCTACTGTGACCTCCACGTCTCTTCCGAGGGGCATTAAAACCGTCTTGTTAAGCTACTGTGACCTCCACGTCTCTTCCGAGGGGCATTAAAACCGTCCTGTTAAGCTACTTTGACCTACACGTCTCTTTCGAGGGGAATTAAACCGTCTTGTTAAGCTACTGTGACCTCCACCACTTTTCCAAGGGGCATTAAAAACATCTTGTTAAGCTACTATGACCTCCACGTCTCTTCCAAGGGGCATTAAAACCGTCTTGTTAAGCTACTGTGACCTCCACCACTTTTCCAAGGGGCATTAAAACCATCTTGTTAAGCTACTGTGACCTCCACGTCTCTTCCGAGGGGCATTAAAACCGTCTTGTTAAGCTACTGTGACCTCCACGTCTCTTCCGAGGGGCATTAAAACCGTCCTGTTAAGCTACTGTGACCTCCACGTCTCTTTCGAGGGGAATTAAAACCATCTTGTTAAGCTACTGTGACCTCCACCACTTTTCCAAGGGGCATTAAAACCATCTTGTTAAGCTACTGTGACCTCCACGTCTTTTCCCAGGGTCATTAAAATCGTCTTGTTAAGCTACTGTGACCTCCACGTCTCTTCCGAGGGGCATTAAAACCGTCTTGTTAAGCTACTGTGACCTCCACGTCTCTTCCGAGGGGCATTAAAATCGTCTTGTTAAGCTACTGTGACCTCCACGTCTCTTCCGAGGGGCATTAAAACCGTCTTGTTAAGCTACTGTGACCTCCACGTCTCTTCCGAGGGGCATTAAAACTGTCTTGTTAAGCTACTGTGACCTCCACGTCTATTTTGAGGGGCATTAAAGCCGTCTTGTTAAGCTTCTGTGACCTCCACGTCTCTTCCGAGGGGCATTAAAACCGTTTTGTTAAGCTACTGTGTCCTCCACATCTCTTTCGAGGGGCATTAAAACAGTCTTGTTAAGCTACTGTGACCTCTACCACTTTTCCAAGGCCATTAAAACCGTCTTGTTAAGCTTCTGCGACCTCCACCACTTTACCAAGGGTCATTAAAACCGTCTTGTTAAGCTTCTGTGACCTCCACGTCTCTTCCGAGGGGCATTAAAACCGTCTTGTTAAGCTACTGTGAGCTCCACATCTCTTCCGAGGGGCATTAAAACCGTCTTGTTAAGCTACTGTGACCTCCACCACTTTACCACGGGGCATTAAAACCATCTTGTTAAGCTACTGTGACCTCCACGTCTCTTCCAATGGGCATTAAAACCGTCTTGTTAAGCTACTGTGACCTCCACGTCTCTTCCGAGGGGCATTAACACCGTACTGTTAAGCTACTGTGACCTCCACGTCTCTTTTGAGGGGCATTAAAGCCATCTTGTTAAGCTACTGTGACCTCCCCGTCTCCTCCGAGGGGCATTAAACCGTCTTGTTAAGCTACTGTGACCTCCACCACTTTACCAAGGGGCATTAAAACCTTCTTGTTAAGCTACTGTGACCTCCACGTCTCTTCCGAGGGGCATTAAAACCATTTTGTTAAGCTACTTTGACCTCCACGTCTCTTCCGAGGGGCATTGAAACCGTCTTGTTAAGCTACTGTGACCTCCACGTCTCTTCCGAGGGGCCTTAAAACCGTCTTGTTAAGCTACTGTGACCTCCACGTCTCTTCCAAGGGGCATTAAAACCGTCCTGTTAAGCTACTGTGACCTCCACGTCTCTTTCGAGGGGAATTAAAACCGTCTTGTTAAGCTACTGTGACCTCCACCACTTTTCCAAGGGGCATTAAAACCATCTTGTTAAGCTAATGTGACCTCCACGTCTCTTCCGAGGGGCATTAAAACCGTCTTGTTAAGCTACTGTGACCGCCACGTCTCTTCCGAGGGGCATTAAAACCGTCTTGATAAGCTAATGTGACCTCCACGTCTCTTTCGAGGGGCATTAAAACCGTCTTGTTAAGCTACTGTGAACACCACTTTTCCAAGGGGCATTAAAACCGTCTTGTTAAGCTACTGGGACCTCCAAGTTTCTTCCGAGGGGCATTAAAACTGTCTTGTTAAGCTACTGTGACCTCCACCACTTTTCCGAGGGGCATTAAAACCGTCTTGTTAAGCTTCTGCGACCTCCACCTCTTTACCAAGGGGCATTAAGACTTTCTTTTTAAGCTACTGTGACCTCCACGTCTCTTCCGAGAGGCATTAAAACCGTTTTGTTAATCTACTGTGACCTCCACGTCTCTTCGGAGGGGTATTAAAACCGTCTTGTTAAGCTACTGTGACCTCCACCACATTTCCAAGGGGCATTAAAACCGTCTTGTTGAGCTACTGGGACCTCCACGTCTCTTCCGAGGGGCATTAAAACCGTCTTGTTAAGCTACTGTGACCTCTACGTCTTTTCTAAGGGGCATTAAAACCGTCTTGTTAAGCTACTGTGACCTCCACCACATTTCCAAGGGGCATTAAAACCGTCTTGTTAAGCTTCTGCGACCTCCACCACTTTACCAAGGGGCAATAAAACCGTCTTGTTAAGCTACTGTGACCTCCGCGTCTCTTCCGAGGGGCATTAAAACCGTCTTGTTAAGCTACTGTGACCTCCACCACTTTTCCAAGGGGCATTAAAACCGTCTTGTTAAGCTTCTGCGACCTCCTCCACTTTACCAAGGGGCATTAAAACCGTCTTGTTAAGCTACTGTGACCTCCACGTCTCTTCCGAGGGGCATTAAAACCGTTTTGTTAAGCTACTGTGACCTCCACGTCTCTTCCGAGGGGCATTAAAACCGTCTTGTTAAGCTACTGTGACCTCCACGTCTCTTCCGAGGGGCATTAAAACCGTCTTGTTAAGCTACTGTGACCTCCACGTCTCTTCCGAGGGGCATTAAAACCGTCTTGTTAAGCTACTGTGACCTCCACGTCTATTTTGAGGGGTATTAAAGCCGTCTTGTTAAGCTACTGTGACCTCCACGTCTCTTCCGAGGGGCATTAAAACCGTCTTGTTAAGCTACTGTGTCCTCCACATCTCTTTCGACGGGCATTAAAACAGTCTTGTTAAGCTACTGTGACCTCTACCACTTTTCCAAGGGGCATTAAAACCGTCTTGTTAAGCTTCTGCGACCTCCACCACTTTACCAAGGGGCATTAAAACTGTCTTGTTAAGCTACTGTGACCTCCACGTCTCTTCCGAGGGGCATTAAAATGGTCTTGTTAAGCTACTTTGACCTCCACATTTCTTCCGAGGGGCATTAAAACCGTCTTGTTAAGCTACTGTGACCTCCACGTCTCTTCCGAAGGGCATTAAAAACGTCTTGTTAAGCTACTGTGACCTCCACGTCTCTTACAAGGGGCATTAAAACCATCTTGTTAGACTACTGTGACCTCCACGTCTCTTCTGAGGGGCATTAAAACCATCTTGTTAAGCTACTGTGTCCTCCATGTCTCTTCCGAGGGGCATTAAAACCGTCTTGTTAAGCTACTGTGACCTCCATGTCTCTTCTGAGCGGCATTAAAACCGTCTTGTCAAGCTACTGTGACCTCCACCACTTTTCCAAGGGGCATTAAAACCGTCTTGTTAAGCTTCTGCGACCTCCACCACTTTACCAAGGGGCATTAAAACAGTCTTGTTAAGCTACTGTGACCTCCAAGTCTCTTCCGAGGGGCATTAAAATCGTTTTGCTAAGCTACTGTGACCTCCACGTCTCTTCCGAGGGGCAGTAAAACCGTCTTGTTAAGCTACTGTGACCTCCACGTCTATTTTGAGGGGCATTAAAGCCGTCTTGTTAAGCTACTGTGACCTCCACGTCTCTTCCGAGGGGCATTAAAACCGTCTTGTTAAGCTACTGTGACCTCCACGTCTCTTCCAAGGGGCATTAAAACCATTTTGTTAAACTACTGTGACCTCCACGTCTCTTCTGAGGGGCATTAAAACCATCTTGTTAAGCTACTGTGACCTCCACCACTTTTCCAAGGTGCATTAAAACCATCTTGATAAGCTACTGTGACCGACACGTCTCTTCCGGGGGGCATTAAAACCGTCTTGATAAGCTACTGTGACCTCCACGTCTCTTCTGAGGGGCATTAAAACCGTCTTGTTAAGCTACTGTGACCTCCACCACTTTTCCAAGGGGCATTAAAAGCGTCTTGTTAAGCTTCTGCGACCTCCACCACTTTACCAAGGGGCGTTAAAACCGTCTTGTTAAGCTACTGTGACCTCCACGTCTCTTCCGAGGGGCATTAAAACCGTTTTATTAAGCTACTGTGACCTCCACGTCTCTTCCGAGCGGCGTTAAAATCGTCTTGTTAAGCTACTGTGACCTCCACGTCTCTTCCGAGGGGCATTAAAACCGTCTTTTTAAGCTACTGTGACCTCCACGTCTCTTCCGAGGGGCATTAAAACTGTCTTGTTAAGCTACAGTGACCTCCACGTCTCTTCCGAGGGGACTTAAAACCGTCTTGTTAAGCTACTGTGACCTCCACGTCTCTTCCGAGGGGCATTAAAACCGTCTTGTTAAGCTACTGTGACCTCCACGTCTCTTCCGAGGGGCATTAAAACCGTCTTGTTAATCTACTGTGTCCTCCATATCTCTTTCGAAGGGCATTAAAACAGTCTTGTTAAGATACTGTGACCTCTACCACTTTTCCAACGGGCATGAAAACCGTCTTGTTAAGCTTCTGTGACCTCCACCACTTTACCAAGGGGCATTAAAACCGTCTTGTTAAGCTACTGTGACCTCCACGTCTCTTCTGAGGGGCATTAAAACCATCTTGTTAAGCTACTTTGACCTCCACATCTCTTCCAAGGGGCATTAAAACCGTCTTGTTAAGCTACTGTGACCTCCACGTCTCTTCCGAGGGGCATTAAAACCGTCTTGTTAAGCTACTGTGTCCTCCACATCTCTTTCGACGGGCATTAAAACAGTCTTGTTAAGCTACTGTGACCTCTACCACTTTTCCAAGGGGCATTAAAACCGTCTTGTTAAGCTTCTGCGACCTCCACCACTTTACCAAGGGGCATTAAAACTGTCTTGTTAAGCTACTGTGACCTCCACGTCTCTTCCGAGGGGCATTAAAACCGTCTTGTTAAGCTACTTTGACCTCCACATTTCTTCCGAGGGGCATTAAAACCGTCTTGTTAAGCTACTGTGACCTCCACGTCTCTTCCGAAGGGCATTAAAAACGTCTTGTTAAGCTACTGTGACCTCCACGTCTCTTCCAAGGGGCATTAAAACCATCTTGTTAGACTACTGTGACCTCCACGTCTCTTCTGAGGGGCATTAAAACCATCTTGTTAAGCTACTGTGTCCTCCATGTCTCTTCCGAGGGGCATTAAAACCGTCTTGTTAAGCTACTGTGACCTCCATGTCTCTTCTGAGCGGCATTAAAACCGTCTTGTCAAGCTACTGTAACCTCCACCACTTTTCCAAGGGGCATTAAAACCGTCTTGTTAAGCTTCTGCGACCTCCACCACTTTACCAAGGGGCATTAAAACAGTCTTGTTAAGCTACTGTGACCTCCAAGTCTCTTCCGAGGGGCATTAAAACCGTTTTGCTAAGCTACTGTGACCTCCACGTCTCTTCCGAGGGGCAGTAAAACCGTCTTGTTAAGCTACTGTGACCTCCACGTCTATTTTGAGGGGCATTAAAGCCGTCTTGTTAAGCTACTGTGACCTCCACGTCTCTTCCGAGGGGCATTAAAACCGTCTTGTTAAGCTACTGTGACCTCCACGTCTCTTCCAAGGGGCATTAAAACCATTTTGTTAAACTACTGTGACCTCCACGTCTCTTCTGAGGGGCATTAAAACCATCTTGTTAAGCTACTGTGACCTCCACCACTTTTCCAAGGTGCATTAAAACCATCTTGATAAGCTACTGTGACCGACACGTCTCTTCCGGGGGGCATTAAAACCGTCTTGTTAAGCTACTGTGACCTCCACGTCTCTTTCGAGGGGCATTAAAACCGTCTGGTTAAGCTACTGTGACCACCACTTTTCCAAGGGGCATTAAAACCATCTTGTTGAGCTACTGGGACCTCCACGTCTCTTCCGATGGGCATTCAAACCATCTTGATAAGCTACTGTGACCTCCACGTCTCTTCTGAGGGGCATTAAAACCGTCTTGTTAAGCTACTGTGACCTCCACCACTTTTCCAAGGGGCATTAAAAGCGTCTTGTTAAGCTTCTGCGACCTCCACCACTTTACCAAGGGGCGTTAAAACCGTCTTGTTAAGCTACTGTGACCTCCACGTCTCTTCCGAGGGGCATTAAAACCGTTTTATTAAGCTACTGTGACCTCCACGTCTCTTCCGAGCGGCGTTAAAATCGTCTTGTTAAGCTACTGTGACCTCCACGTCTCTTCCGAGGGGCATTAAAACCGTCTTTTTAAGCTACTGTGACCTCCACGTCTCTTCCGAGGGGCATTAAAACTGTCTTGTTAAGCTACAGTGACCTCCACGTCTCTTCCGAGGGGACTTAAAACCGTCTTGTTAAGCTACTGTGACCTCCACGTCTCTTCCGAGGGGCATTAAAACCGTCTTGTTAAGCTACTGTGACCTCCACGTCTCTTCCGAGGGGCATTAAAACCGTCTTGTTAATCTACTGTGTCCTCCATATCTCTTTCGAAGGGCATTAAAACAGTCTTGTTAAGATACTGTGACCTCTACCACTTTTCCAACGGGCATGAAAACCGTCTTGTTAAGCTTCTGTGACCTCCACCACTTTACCAAGGGGCATTAAAACCGTCTTGTTAAGCTACTGTGACCTCCACGTCTCTTCTGAGGGGCATTAAAACCATCTTGTTAAGCTACTTTGACCTCCACATCTCTTCCGAGGGGCATTAAAACCGTCTTGTTAAGCTACTGTGACCTCCACGTCTCTTCCGAGGGGTATTAAAACTGTCTTGTTAAGCTACTGTGACCTCCACATCTCTTCCAAGGGGCATTGAAAGCATCTTGTTAAACTACTGTGACCTCCACGTCTCTTCTGAGGGGCATTAAAACCATCTTGTTAAGCTACTGTGTCCTCCACGTATCTTTCGAGGGGAATTAAAACCGTCGTGTTAAGCTACTGTGACCTCCACCACTTTTCCAAGGGGCATTAAAACCATCTTGTTAAGCTACTGTGACCTCCTCGTCTCTTCCGAGGGGGATTAAAACCGTCTTGTTAAGCTACTGTGTCCTCCACATCTCTTTCGAGGGGTATTAAAACAGTCTTGTTAAGCTACTGTGACCTCTACCACTTTTCCAAGGGGTATTAAAAGCGTCTTGTTAAGCTTCTGCGACCTCCACCACTTTACCAAGGGGCATTAAAACCGTCTTGTTAAGCTACTGTGACCTCCACGTCTCTTCTGAGGGGCATTAAAACCGTCTTGTTAAGCTACTGTGACCTCCACATCTCTTCCGAGGGGCATTAAAACCGTCTTGTTAAGCTACTGTGACCTCCACGTCTCTTCCGAGGGGCATTAAAACCGTCTTGTTAAGCTACTGCGACCTCCACGTCTCTTCCAAGGGGCATTAAAACCATCTTGATAAACTACTGTGACCTCCACGTCTCTTCTGAGGGGCAATAAAACCATCTTGTTAAGCTACTGTGTCCTCAACGTCTCTTTCGAGGGGAATTAAAAACGTCTTGTTAAGCTACTGTGACCTCCACCACTTTACCAAGGGGCATTAAAACCATCTTGTTAAGCTACTGTGACCTCCACGTCTCTTCCAAGGGGCATTAAAACCGTCTTCTTAAGCTACTGTGACCTCCACGTCTCTTCCGAGGGGCATTAAAACCGTCCTGTTAAGCTACTGTGACCTCCACGTCTCTTTTGAGGGGCATTAAAGCCATCTTGTTAAGCTACTGTGACCTTCACGTCTCCTCCGAGGGGCATTAAACCGTCTTGTTAAGCTACTGTGACCTCCACGTCTCTTCCGAGGCTCATTAGAACCGTCTTGTTAAGCTACTGTGATCTCCACGTCTCTTCTGAGGGGCATTAAAACCATCTTGTTAAGCTACTGTGACCTCCACCACTTTTCCAAGGGGCATTAAAACCGTCTTGTTAAGCTTCTCTGACCTCCACCACTTTACCAAGGGGCATTAAAACCGTCTTGTTAAGCTACTGTGACCTCCACGTCTCTTCCGAGGGGCATTAAAACCATTTTGTTAAGCTACTGTGACCACCACATCTCTTCCGAGGGGCATTAGAACCATCTTGTTAAGCTACTGTGACCTCCATGTCTCTTCCGAGGGGCATTATAAACGTCCTGTTAAGCTACTGTGACCTCCACGTCTCTTTCGAGGGGAATTAAATCCGTCTTGTTAAGCTACTGTGACCTCCACCACTTTTCCAAGGGGCATTATAACCATCTTGTTAAGCTAATGTGACCTCCACGTCTCTTACGAGGGGCATTAAAACCGTCTTGTTAAGCTACTGTGAACACCACGTCTCTTCCGAGGGGCATTAAAACCATCTTGTTAAGCTACTGTGACCGCCACGTCTCTTCCGAGGGGCATTAAAACCGTCTTGTTAAGGTACTGTGACCTCCACATCTCTTTTGAGGGGCATTAAAACCGTCTTGTTAAGCTACTGTGACCACCACTTTTCCAAGGGGCATTAAAACCGTCTTGTTAAGCTACTGGGACGTCCATGTTTCTTCCGAGGGGCATTAAAACTGTCTTGTTAAGCTACTGTGACCTCCACCACTTTTCCGAGGGGCATTAAAACCGTCTTGTTAAGCTTCTGCGACCTCCACCACTTTACCAAGGGGCAATAAAACCGTCTTGTTAAGCTGCTGTGACCTCCAAGTCTATTCCGAGGGGCATTAAAACCGTTTTGCTAAGCTACTGTGACCTCCATGTCTCTTCGGAAGGGCATTAAAACCGTCTTGTTAAGCTACATTGACCTCCACGTCTCTTCCGAGGGGCAGTAAAACCGGCTTGTTAAGCTACTGTGACCTCCACGTCTTTTTTGAGGCGCATTAAAGCCGTCTTGTTAAGCTACTGTGACCACCACTTTTCCAAGGGGCATTAAAACCGTCTTGTTGAGCTACTGGGACCTCCACGTCTCTTCCGAGGGGCATTAAAAATGTCTTGTTAAGCTACTGTGACCTCCACGTCTCTTCTGAGGGGCATTAAAACCGTCTTGATAAGCTACTGTGACCTCCACCACTTTTCCAAGGGGCATTAAAACCGTCTTGTTAAGCTTTTGCGACCTCCACCACTTTACCAAGGGGCAATAAAACCATCATGTTAAGCTACTGTGACCTCCGCGTCTCTTCCGAGGGGCATTAAAACCGTTTTGTTAAGCTACTGTGACCTCCACGTCTGTTCCGAGGGGCATTAAAATCATCTTGTTAAGCTACTGTGACCTCCACGTCTCTTCCGAGGGGCATTAAAACTGTCTTGTTAAGCTACTGTGACCTCCACGTCTCTTCCGAGGGGCATTAAAACCGTCTTGTTAAGCTACTGTGACCTCCACGTCTCTTCTGAGGGGCATTAAAACCGTCTTGTTAAGCTACTGTGACCTCCACCACTTTTCCAAGGGGCATTAAAACCGTCTTGTTAAGCTTCTGCGACCTCCACCACTTTACCAAGGGGCATTAAAACCGTCTTGTTAAGCTACTGTGACCTCCACGTCTCTTCCGAGGGGCATTAAAACCGTTTTGTTAAGCTACTGTGACCTCCACGTCTCTTCCGAGGGGCATTAAAATCGTGTTGTTAAGCTACTGTGACCTCCACGTCTCTTCCGAGTTGCATTAAAATCGTCTTGTTAAGCTACTGTGAACTCCACGTCTCTTCCGAGGGGCATTAAAACCGTCTTGTTAAGCTACTGTGACCTCCACGTCTCTTCGGAGGGGCATTAAAACCGTCTTGTTAAGCTACTGTGACCTCCACGTCTATTTTGAGGGGCATTAAAGCCGTCTTGTTAAGGTACTATGACCTCCACGTTTCTTCCGAGGGGCATTAAAACCGTCTTGTTAAGCTACTGTGACCTCCACCACTTTTCCAAGGGGCATTAAAACCGTCTTGTTAAGCTTCTGTGACCTCCACCACTTTACCAAGGGGCATTAAAACCATCTTGTTAAGCTACTGTGACCTCCACCACTTTTCCAAGGGGCATTAAAACCATCTTGTTAAGCTACTGTGACCGCCACGTCTCTTCCGAGGGGCATTAAAACCGTCTTGTTAAGCTACTGTGACCTCCACGTCTCTTTCGAGGGTCATTAAAACTGTCTGGTTAAGCTACTGTGACCACCACTTTTCCAAGGGGCATTAAAACCATCTTGTTGAGCTACTGGGACCTCCACGTCTCTTCCGAGGGGCATTCAAACCGTCTTGATAAGCTACTGTGACCTCCACGTCTCTTCTGAGGGGCATTAAAAGCGTCTTGTTAAGATACTTTGACCTCCACCACTTTTCCAAGGGGCATTAAAAGCGTCTTTTTAAGCTTCTGCGACCTCCACCACTTTACCAAGGGGTATTAAAACCGTCTTGTTAAGCTACTGTGACCTCCACGTCTCTTCTGAGGGGCATTAAAACCGTCTTGTAAAGCTACTGTGACCTCCACATCTCTTCCGAGGGGCATTAAAACCGTCTTGTTAAGCTACTGTGACCTCCACCACTTTACCACGGGGCATTAAAACCATCTTGTTAAGCTACTGTGACCTCCACGTCTCTTCCAAGGGGCATTAAAACCGTCTTGTTAAGCTACTGTGACCTCCACGTCTCTTCCGAGGGGCATTAACACCGTCCTGTTAAGCTACTGTGACCTCCACGTCTCTTTTGAGGGGCATTAAAGCCATCTTGTTAAGCTACTGTGAACTCCCCGTCTCCTCCGAGGGGCATTAAACCGTCTTGTTAAGCTACTGTGACCTCCACCACTTTACCAAGGGGCATTAAAACCTTCTTGTTAAGCTACTGTGACCTCCACGTCTCTTCCGAGGGGCATTAAAACCATTTTGTTAAGCTACTTTGACCTCCACGTCTCTTCCGAGGGGCATTCAAACCGTCTTGTTAAGCTACTGTGACCTCCACGTCTCTTCCGAGGGGCCTTAAAACCGTCTTGTTAAGCTACTGTGACATCCACGTCTCTTCCGAGGGGCATTAAAACCGTCCTGTTAAGCTACTGTGACCTCCACGTCTCTTTCGAGGGGAATTAAAACCGTCTTGTTAAGCTACTGTGACCTCCACCACTTTTCCAAGGGGCATTAAAACCATCTTGTTAAGCTAATGTGACCTCCACGTCTCTTCCGAGGGGCATTAAAACCGTCTTGTTAAGCTACTGTGACCGCCACGTCTCTTCCGAGGGGCATTAAAACCGTCTTGATAAGCTAATGTGACCTCCACGTCTCTTTCGAGCGGCATTAAAACCGTCTTGTTAAGCTACTGTGAACACCACTTTTCCAATTGGCATTAAAACCGTCTTGTTAAGCTACTGGGACCTCCACGTTTCTTCCGAGGGGCATTAAAACTGTCTTGTTAAGCTCCTGTTACCTCCACCACTTTTCCGAGGGCATTAAAACCGTCTTGTTAAGCTTCTGCGACCTCCACCACTTTACCAAGGGTCATTAAAACCGTCTTGTTAAGCTACTGTGACCTCCACGTCTCTTCCGAGGGGCATTAAAACCGTCTTGTTAAGCTACTGTGAGCTCCACATCTCTTCCGAGGGGCATTAAAACCGTCTTGTTAAGCTACTGTGACCTCCACATCTCTTCCGAGGGGCATTAAAAGCGTCTTGTTAAGCTACTGTGACCTCCACGTCTCTTCCAAGGGGCATTAAAACCGTCCTGTTAAGTTACTGTGACCTCCACGTCTCTTTCGAGGGGAATTAAAACTGTCTTGTTAAGCTACTGTGAACTCCACCACTTTTCCAAGGGGCATTAAAACCATCTTGTTAAGCTACTGTGACCTCCACGTCTCTTCCGAGGGGCATTAAAACCGTCTTGTTAAGCTACTGTGACCTCCACATCTCTTCCGAGGGGCATTAAAAACGTCTTGTTAAGCTACTGTGACTTCCACGTCTCTTCTTAGGGGCATTAAAACCGTCTTGTTAAGCTAGTGTGACCTCCACGTCTCTTCCAAGGGGCATTAAAACCATCTTGTTAAAATACTGTGACCTCCATGTCTCTTCTGAGGGGCATTAAAACCATCTTGTTAAGCTACTGTGTCCTCCACGTCTCTTTCGAGGGGAATTAAAACCGTCTTGTTAAGCTACTGTGACCTCCACCACTTTTCAAAGGGGCATTAAAACCATCTTTTTAAGCTACTGTGACCTCCACGTCTCTTCCGAGGGGCATTAAAACCGTCTTGTTAAGCTACTGTGACCTCCACGTCTCTTCCGAGGGGCATTAAAACCGTCCTGTTAAGCTACTTTGACCTACACGTCTCTTTCGAGGGGAATTAAACCGTCTTGTTAAGCTACTGTGACCTCCACCACTTTTCCAAGGGGCATTAAAAACATCTTGTTAAGCTACTATGACCTCCACGTCTCTTCCGAGGGGCATTAAAACCGTCTTGTTAAGCTACTGTGACCTCCACCACTTTTCCAAGGGGCATTAAAACCATCTTGTTAAGCTACTGTGACCTCCACGTCTCTTCCGAGGGGCATTAAAACCGTCTTGTTAAGCTACTGTGACCTCCACGTCTCTTCCGAGGGGCATTAAAACCGTCCTGTTAAGCTACTGTGACCTCCACGTCTCTTTCGAGGGGAATTAAAACCATCTTGTTAAGCTACTGTGACCTCCACCACTTTTCCAAGGGGCATTAAAACCATCTTGTTAAGCTACTGTGACCTCCACGTCTTTTCCCAGGGTCATTAAAATCGTCTTGTTAAGCTACTGTGACCTCCACGTCTCTTCCGAGGGGCATTAAAACCGTCTTGTTAAGCTACGGTGACCTCCACGTCTCTTCCGAGGGGCATTAAAATCGTCTTGTTAAGCTACTGTGACCTCCACGTCTCTTCCGAGGGGCATTAAAACCATCTTGTTAAGCTACTGTGACCTCCACGTCTCTTCCGAGGGGCATTAAAACTGTCTTGTTAAGCTACTGTGACCTCCACGTCTATTTTGAGGGGCATTAAAGCCGTCTTGTTAAGCTTCTGTGACCTCCACGTCTCTTCCGAGGGGCATTAAAACCGTTTTGTTAAGCTACTGTGTCCTCCACATCTCTTTCGAGGGGCATTAAAACAGTCTTGTTAAGCTACTGTGACCTCTACTACTTTTCCAAGGCCATTAAAACCGTCTTGTTAAGCTTCTGCGACCTCCACCACTTTACCAAGGGTCATTAAAACCGTCTTGTTAAGCTTCTGTGACCTCCACGTCTCTTCCGAGGGGCATTAAAACCGTCTTGTTAAGCTACTGTGAGCTCCACATCTCTTCCGAGGGGCATTAAAACCGTCTTGTTAAGCTACTGTGACCTCCACCACTTTACCACGGGGCATTAAAACCATCTTGTTAAGCTACTGTGACCTCCACGTCTCTTCCAAGGGGCATTAAAACCGTCTTGTTAAGCTACTGTGACCTCCACGTCTCTTCCGAGGGGCATTAACACCGTACTGTTAAGCTACTGTGACCTCCACGTCTCTTTTGAGGGGCATTAAAGCCATCTTGTTAAGCTACTGTGACCTCCCCGTCTCCTCCGAGGGGCATTAAACCGTCTTGTTAAGCTACTGTGACCTCCACCACTTTACCAAGGGGCATTAAAACCTTCTTGTTAAGCTACTGTGACCTCCACGTCTCTTCCGAGGGGCATTAAAACCATTTTGTTAAGCTACTTTGACCTCCACGTCTCTTCCGAGGGGCATTGAAACCGTCTTGTTAAGCTACTGTGACCTCCACGTCTCTTCCGAGGGGCCTTAAAACCGTCTTGTTAAGCTACTGTGACCTCCACGTCTCTTCCAAGGGGCATTAAAACCGTCCTGTTAAGCTACTGTGACCTCCACGTCTCTTTCGAGGGGAATTAAAACCGTCTTGTTAAGCTACTGTGACCTCCACCACTTTTCCAAGGGGCATTAAAACCATCTTGTTAAGCTAATGTGACCTCCACGTCTCTTCCGAGGGGCATTAAAACCGTCTTGTTAAGCTACTGTGACCGCCACGTCTCTTCCGAGGGGCATTAAAACCGTCTTGATAAGCTAATGTGACCTCCACGTCTCTTTCGAGGGGCATTAAAACCGTCTTGTTAAGCTACTGTGAACACCACTTTTCCAAGGGGCATTAAAACCGTCTTGTTAAGCTACTGGGACCTCCACGTTTCTTCCGAGGGGCATTAAAACTGTCTTGTTAAGCTCCTGTTACCTCCACCACTTTTCCGAGGGGCATTAAAACCGTCTTGTTAAGCTTCTGCGACCTCCACCACTTTACCAAGGGGCATTAAACCGTCTTGTTAAGCTACTGTGACCTCCAAGTCTCTTCCGAGGGGCATTAAAACCGTTTTGCTAAGCTACTGTGACCTCCACGTCTCTTCGGAGGGGCATTAAAACCGTCTTGTTAAGCTACTTTGACCTCCACGTCTCTTCTGAGGGGCAGTAAAACCGTCTTGTTAAGCTACTGTAACCTCCATGTCTCTTCCGAGGGCCATTAAAGCCGTCTTGTTAAGCTACTGTGAGCACCACTTTTCCAAGGGGCATTAAAACCGTCTTTTTGAGCTACTGGGACCTCCACGTGTCTTCCGAGGGGCATTAAAAATGTCTTGTTAAGCTACTGTGACCTCCACGTCTGTTCCGAGGGGCATTAAAATCATCTTGTTAAGCTACTGTGACCTCCACGTCTCTTCCGAGGGGCATTAAAACTGTTTTGTTAAGCTACTGTGACCTCCACGTCTGTTCCGAGGGGCATTAAAATCATCTTGTTAAGCTACTGTGACCTCCACGTCTCTTCCGAGGGGCATTAAAACTGTCTTGTTAAGCTACTGTGACCTCCACGTCTCTTCCGATGGGCATTAAAACCGTCTTGTTAAGCTACTGTGACGTCCACGTCTCTTCTGAGGAGCATTAAAACCATCTTGTTAAGCTACTGTGACCTCCACCACTTTTCCAAGGGGCATTAAAACCGTCTTGTTAAGCTTCTGCGATCTCCACCACTTTACCAAGGGGCATTAAAACCATCTTGTTAAGCTACTGTGACCTCCATGTCTCTTTCGAGGGGAATTAAAACCATCTTGTTTAGCTACTGTGACCTCCACCACTTTTCCAAGTGGCATTTAAACCATCTTGTTAAGCTACTGTGACCTCCACGTCTCTTCCGAGGGGCATTAAAACCGTCTTGTTAAGCTACTGTGTCCTCCACATCTCTTTCGAGGGGCATTATAACAGTCTTGTTAAGCTACTGTGACCTCTACCACTTTTCCAAGGGGCATTAAAAGCGTCTTGTTAAGCTTCTGCGACCTCCACCACTTTACCAAGGGGCATTAAAACCGTCTTGTTAAGCTACTGTGTCCTCCACGTCTCTTTCGAGGGGAATTAAAACCGTCTTGTTAAGCTACTGTGACTTCCACCACTTTTCCAAGGGGCATTAAATCCATCTTGTTAAGCTACTGTGACCTCCACGTCTCTTCCGAGGGGCATTAAAACCGTCTTGTTAAGCTACTGTGAGCTCCACATCTCTTCCGAGGGGCATTAAAACCGTCTTGTTAAGCTACTGTGACCTCCACGTCTCTTCCGAGGGGCATTAAAAGCGTCTTGTTGAGCTACTGTGACCTCCACGTCTCTTTCAAGGGGCATTAAAACCATGTTTTTAAACTACTGTGACCTCCACGTCTCTTCTGAGGGGCATTAAAACCATCTTTTAAGCTACTGTGTCCTCCACGTCTCATTTGAGGGGAATTAAAACCGTCTTGTTAAGCTACTGTGACCTCCACCACATATCCAAGGGGCATTAAAACCGTCTTGTTAAGCTTCTGCGACCTCCACCACTTTACCAAGGGGCATTAAAACCGTCTTTTAAGCTTCTGTGACCTCCACGTCTCTTCCGAGGGGCATTAAAACCGTCCTGTTAAGCTACTGTGACCTCCACGTCTCTTTCGAGGGGCATTAACACCGTCTTGTTAAGCTACTGTGACCTCCACCACTTTTCCAAGGGGCATTAAAACCATCTTGTTAAGCTACTGTGACCTCCACGTCTCTTCCGAGGGGCATTAAAATCATCTTGTTAAGCTACTGTGACCTCTACCACTTTTCCAAGGGCATTAAAACCGTCTTGTTAAGCTTCTGCGACCTCCACCACTTTACCAAGGGTCATTAAAACCGTCTTGTTAAGCTACTGTGACCTCCACGTCTCTTCCGAGGGGCATTAAAACCGTCTTGTTAAGCTACTGTGAGCTCCACATCTCTTCCGAGGGGCATTAAAACCGTCTTCTTAAGCTACTGTGACCTCCACATCTCTTCCGAGGGGCATTAAAAGCGTCTTGTTAAGCTACTGTGACCTCCACGTCTCTTCCAAGGGGCATTAAAACCGTCCTGTTAAGTTACTGTGACCTCCACGTCTCTTTCGAGGGGAATTAAAACTGTCTTGTTAAGCTACTGTGAACTCCACCACTTTTCCAAGTGGCATTAAAACCATCTTGTTAAGCTACTGTGACCTCCACGTCTCTTCCGAGGGGCATTAAAACCGTCTTGTTAAGCTACTGTGACCTCCACATCTCTTCCGAGGGGCATTAAAACCGTCTTGTTAAGCTACTGTGACCTCCACGTCTCTTCCGAGGGGCATTAAAACCGTCCTGTTAAGCTACTGTGACCTCCACGTCTCTTTCGAGGGGCATTAAAACCGTCTTGTTAAGCTACTGTGACCTCCACCACTTTTCCAAGGGGCATTAAAACCATCTTGTTAAGCTACTGTGACCTCCACGTCTCTTCCGAGGGGCATTAAAATCATCTTGTTAAGCTACTGTGACCTCTACCACTTTTCCAAGGGCATTAAAACCGTCTTGTTAAGCTTCTGCGACCTCCACCACTTTACCAAGGGTCACTAAAACCGTCTTGTTAAGCTACTGTGACCTCCACGTCTCTTCCGAGGGGCATTAAAACCGTCTTGTTAAGCTACTGTGAGCTCCACATCTCTTCCGAGGGGCATTAAAACCGTCTTCTTAAGCTACTGTGACCTCCACATCTCTTCCGAGGGGCATTAAAAGCGTCTTGTTAAGCTACTGTGACCTCAACGTCTCTTCCAAGGGGCATTAAAACCGTCCTGTTAAGTTACTGTGACCTCCACGTCTCTTTCGAGGGGAATTAAAACTGTCTTGTTAAGCTACTGTGAACTCCACCACTTTTCCAAGTGGCATTAAAACCATCTTGTTAAGCTACTGTGACCTCCACGTCTCTTCCGAGGGGCATTAAAACCGTCTTGTTAAGCTACTGTGACCACCACATCTCTTCCGAGGGGCATTAAAACCGTCTTGTTAAGCTACTGTGACCTCCACGTCTCTTCCAAGGGGCATTAAAACCATCTTGTTAAACTACTGTGACCTCCATGTCTCTTCTGAGGGGCATTAATACCATCTTGTTAAGCTACTGTGTCCTCCACGTCTCTTTCGAGGGGAATTAAAACCGTCTTGTTAAGCTACTGTGACCTCCACCACTTTTCAAAGGGGCATTAAAACCATCTTTTTAAGCTACTGTGACCTCCACGTCTCTTCCGAGGGGCATTAAAACCGTCTTGTTAAGCTACTGTGACCTCCACGTCTCTTCCGAGGGGCATTAAAACCGTCCTGTTAAGCTACTGTGACCTCCACGTCTCTTTCGAGGGGAATTAAACCGTCTTGTTAAGCTACTGTGACCTCCACCACTTTTCCAAGGGCATTAAAAACATCTTGTTAAGCTACTATGACCTCCACGTCTCTTCCGAGGGGCATTAAAACCGTCTTGTTAAGCTACTGTGACCTCCACCACTTTTCCAAGGGGCATTAAAACCATCTTGTTAAGCTACTGTGACCTCCACGTCTCTTCCGAGGGGCATTAAAACCGTCTTGTTAAGCTACTGTGACCTCCACGTCTCTTCCGAGGGGCATTAAAACCGTCCTGTTAAGCTACTGTGACCTCCACGTCTCTTTCGAGGGGAATTAAAACCATCTTGTTAAGCTACTGTGACCTCCACCACTTTTCCAAGGGGCATTAAAACCATCTTGTTAAGCTACTGTGACCTCCACGTCTTTTCCCAGGGTCATTAAAATCGTCTTGTTAAGCTACTGTGACCTCCACGTCTCTTCCGAGGGGCATTAAAACCGTCTTGTTAAGCTACTGTGACGTCCACGTCTCTTCCGAGGGGCATTAAAATCGTCTTGTTAAGCTACTGTGACCTCCACGTCTCTTCCGAGGGGCATTAAAACCGTCTTGTTAAGCTACTGTGACCTCCACGTCTCTTCCGAGGGGCATTAAAACTGTCTTGTTAAGCTACTGTGACCTCCACGTCTATTTTGAGGGGCATTAAAGCCGTCTTGTTAAGCTACTGTGACCTCCACGTCTCTTCCGAGGGGCATTAAAACTGTTTTGTTAAGCTACTGTGTCCTCCACATCTCTTTCGAGGGGCATTAAAACAGTCTTGTTAAGCTACTGTGACCTCTACCACTTTTCCAAGGGCATTAAAACCGTCTTGTTAAGCTTCTGCGACTTCCACCACTTTACCAAGGGTCATTAAAACCGTCTTGTTAAGCTTCTGTGACCTCCACGTCTCTTCCGAGGGGCATTAAAACCGTCTTGTTAAGCTACTGTGAGCTCCACATCTCTTCCGAGGGGCATTAAAACCGTCTTGTTAAGCTACTGTGACCTCCACATCTCTTCCGAGGGGCATTAAAAGCGTCTTGTTAAGCTACTGTGACCTCCACGTCTCTTTCGAGGGGAATTAAAACTGTCTTGTTAAGCTACTGTGAACTCCACCACTTTTCCAAGGGGCATTAAAACCATCTTGTTAAGCTACTGTGACCTCCACGTCTCTTCCGAGGGGCATTAAAACCGTCTTGTTAAGCTACTGTGACCTCCACATCTCTTCCGAGGGGCATTAAAACCATCTTGTTAAACTACTGTGACCTCCATGTCTCTTCTGAGGGGCATTAAAACCATCTTGTTAAGCTACTGTGTCCTCCACGTCTCTTTCGAGGGGAATTAAAACCGTCTTGTTAATCTACTGTGACCTCCACCACTTTTCAAAGGGGCATTAAAACCATCTTGTTAAGCTACTGTGACCTCCACGTCTCTTCCGAGGGGCATTAAAACCGTCTTGTTAAGCTACTGTGACCTCCACGTCTCTTCCAAGGGGCATTAAAACCGTCCTGTTAAGCTACTGTGACCTCCACGTCTCTTTCGAGGGGAATTAAACCGTCTTGTTAAGCTACTGTGACCTCTACCTCTTTTCCAAGGGGCATTAAAACCATCTTGTTAAGCTACTGTGACCTCCACGTCTCTTCCGAGGGGCATTAAAACTGTCTTGTTAAGCTACTGTGACCTCCACCACTTTTCCAAGGGGCATTAAAACCATCTTGTTAAGCTACTGTGACCTCCACGTCTTTTCCGAGGGGCATTAAAACCGTCTTGTTAAGCTACTGTGACCTCCACGTCTCTTCCGAGGGGCATTAAAACCGTCCTGTTAAGCTACTGTGACCTCCACGTCTCTTTCGAGGGGAATTAAAACCGTCTTTTTAAGCTACTGTGACCTCCACCACTTTTCCAAGGGGCATTAAAACCATCTTGTTAAGCTACTGTGACCTCCACGTCTCTTCCCAAGGGCATTAAAATCGTCTTGGTAAGCTACTGTGACCTCCACGTCTCTTCCGAGGGGCATTAAAACCGTCTTGTTAAGCTACTGTGACCTCCACATCTCTTCCGAGGGGCATTAAAACCGTCTTGTTAAGCTACTGTGACCTCCACCACTTTACCAAGGGGCATTAAAACCTTCTTGTTAAGCTACTGTGACCTCCACGTCTCTTCCGAGGGGCATTAAAACCATTTTGTTAAGCTACTTTGACCTCCACGTCTCTTCCGAGGGGCATTCAAACCGTCTTGTTAAGCTACTGTGACCTCCACGTCTCTTCCGAGGGGCCTTAAAACCGTCTTGTTAAGCTACTGTGACCTCCACGTCTCTTCCGAGGGGCATTAAAACCGTCTTGTTAAGCTACTGTGACCTCCACATCTCTTCCGAGGGGCATTAAAACCGTCTTGTTAAGCTACTGTGACCTCCACGTCTCTTCCAAGGGGCATTAAAACCATCTTGTTAAACTACTGTGACCTCCATGTCTCTTCTGAGGGGCATTAATACCATCTTGTTAAGCTACTGTGTCCTCCACGTCTCTTTCGAGGGGAATTAAAACCGTCTTGTTAAGCTACTGTGACCTCCACCACTTTTCAAAGGGGCATTAAAACCATCTTTTTAAGCTACTGTGACCTCCACGTCTCTTCCGAGGGGCATTAAAACCGTCTTGTTAAGCTACTGTGACCTCCACGTCTCTTCCGAGGGGCATTAAAACCGTCCTGTTAAGCTACTGTGACCTCCACGTCTCTTTCGAGGGGAATTAAACCGTCTTGTTAAGCTACTGTGACCTCCACCACTTTTCCAAGGGCATTAAAAACATCTTGTTAAGCTACTATGACCTCCACGTCTCTTCCGAGGGGCATTAAAACCGTCTTGTTAAGCTACTGTGACCTCCACCACTTTTCCAAGGGGCATTAAAACCATCTTGTTAAGCTACTGTGACCTCCACGTCTCTTCCGAGGGGCATTAAAACCGTCTTGTTAAGCTACTGTGACCTCCATGTCTCTTCCGAGGGGCATTAAAACCGTCCTGTTAAGCTACTGTGACCTCCACGTCTCTTTCGAGGGGAATTAAAACCATCTTGTTAAGCTACTGTGACCTCCACCACTTTTCCAAGGGGCATTAAAACCATCTTGTTAAGCTACTGTGACTTCCACGTCTTTTCCCAGGGTCATTAAAATCGTCTTGTTAAGCTACTGTGACCTCCACGTCTCTTCCGAGGGGCATTAAAACCGTCTTGTTAAGCTACTGTGAGCTCCACATCTCTTCCGAGGGGCATTAAAACCGTTTTCTTAAGCTACTGTGACCTCCACATCTCTTCCGAGGGGCATTAAAACCGTCCTGTTAAGTTACTGTGACCTCCACGTCTCTTTCGAGGGGAATTAAAACTGTCTTGTTAAGCTACTGTGAACTCCACCACTTTTCCAAGTGGCATTAAAACCATCTTGTTAAGCTACTGTGACCTCCACGTCTCTTCCGAGGGGCATTAAAACCGTCTTGTTAAGCTACTGTGACCTCCACATCTCTTCCGAGGGGCATTAAAACCGTCTTGTTAAGCTACTGTGACCTCCACGTCTCTTCCGAGGGGCATTAAAACCGTCCTGTTAAGCTACTGTGACCTCCACGTCTCTTTCGAGGGGCATTAAAACCGTCTTGTTAAGCTACTGTGACCTCCACCACTTTTCCAAGGGGCATTAAAACCATCTTGTTAAGCTACTGTGACCTCCACGTCTCTTCCGAGGGGCATTAAAATCATCTTGTTAAGCTACTGTGACCTCTACCACTTTTCCAAGGGCATTAAAACCGTCTTGTTAAGCTTCTGCGACCTCCACCACTTTACCAAGGGTCACTAAAACCGTCTTGTTAAGCTACTGTGACCTCCACGTCTCTTCCGAGGGGCATTAAAACCGTCTTGTTAAGCTACTGTGAGCTCCACATCTCTTCCGAGGGGCATTAAAACCGTCTTCTTAAGCTACTGTGACCTCCACATCTCTTCCGAGGGGCATTAAAAGCGTCTTGTTAAGCTACTGTGACCTCCACGTCTCTTCCAAGGGGCATTAAAACCGTCCTGTTAAGTTACTGTGACCTCCACGTCTCTTTCGAGGGGAATTAAAACTGTCTTGTTAAGCTACTGTGAACTCCACCACTTTTCCAAGTGGCATTAAAACCATCTTGTTAAGCTACTGTGACCTCCACGTCTCTTCCGAGGGGCATTAAAACCGTCTTGTTAAGCTACTGTGACCTCCACATCTCTTCCGAGGGGCATTAAAACCGTCTTGTTAAGCTACTGTGACCTCCACGTCTCTTCCGAGGGGCATTAAAACCGTCCTGTTAAGCTACTGTGACCTCCACGTCTCTTTCGAGGGGCATTAAAACCGTCTTGTTAAGCTACTGTGACCTCCACCACTTTTCCAAGGGGCATTAAAACCATCTTGTTAAGCTACTGTGACCTCCACGTCTCTTCCGAGGGGCATTAAAATCATCTTGTTAAGCTACTGTGACCTCTACCACTTTTCCAAGGGCATTAAAACCGTCTTGTTAAGCTTCTGCGACCTCCACCACTTTACCAAGGGTCACTAAAACCGTCTTGTTAAGCTACTGTGACCTCCACGTCTCTTCCGAGGGGCATTAAAACCGTCTTGTTAAGCTACTGTGAGCTCCACATCTCTTCCGAGGGGCATTAAAACCGTCTTCTTAAGCTACTGTGACCTCCACATCTCTTCCGAGGGGCATTAAAAGCGTCTTGTTAAGCTACTGTGACCTCAACGTCTCTTCCAAGGGGCATTAAAACCGTCCTGTTAAGTTACTGTGACCTCCACGTCTCTTTCGAGGGGAATTAAAACTGTCTTGTTAAGCTACTGTGAACTCCACCACTTTTCCAAGTGGCATTAAAACCATCTTGTTAAGCTACTGTGACCTCCACGTCTCTTCCGAGGGGCATTAAAACCGTCTTGTTAAGCTACTGTGACCACCACATCTCTTCCGAGGGGCATTAAAACCGTCTTGTTAAGCTACTGTGACCTCCACGTCTCTTCCAAGGGGCATTAAAACCATCTTGTTAAACTACTGTGACCTCCATGTCTCTTCTGAGGGGCATTAATACCATCTTGTTAAGCTACTGTGTCCTCCACGTCTCTTTCGAGGGGAATTAAAACCGTCTTGTTAAGCTACTGTGACCTCCACCACTTTTCAAAGGGGCATTAAAACCATCTTTTTAAGCTACTGTGACCTCCACGTCTCTTCCGAGGGGCATTAAAACCGTCTTGTTAAGCTACTGTGACCTCCACGTCTCTTCCGAGGGGCATTAAAACCGTCCTGTTAAGCTACTGTGACCTCCACGTCTCTTTCGAGGGGAATTAAACCGTCTTGTTAAGCTACTGTGACCTCCACCACTTTTCCAAGGGCATTAAAAACATCTTGTTAAGCTACTATGACCTCCACGTCTCTTCCGAGGGGCATTAAAACCGTCTTGTTAAGCTACTGTGACCTCCACCACTTTTCCAAGGGGCATTAAAACCATCTTGTTAAGCTACTGTGACCTCCACGTCTCTTCCGAGGGGCATTAAAACCGTCTTGTTAAGCTACTGTGACCTCCACGTCTCTTCCGAGGGGCATTAAAACCGTCCTGTTAAGCTACTGTGACCTCCACGTCTCTTTCGAGGGGAATTAAAACCATCTTGTTAAGCTACTGTGACCTCCACCACTTTTCCAAGGGGCATTAAAACCATCTTGTTAAGCTACTGTGACCTCCACGTCTTTTCCCAGGGTCATTAAAATCGTCTTGTTAAGCTACTGTGACCTCCACGTCTCTTCCGAGGGGCATTAAAACCGTCTTGTTAAGCTACTGTGACGTCCACGTCTCTTCCGAGGGGCATTAAAATCGTCTTGTTAAGCTACTGTGACCTCCACGTCTCTTCCGAGGGGCATTAAAACCGTCTTGTTAAGCTACTGTGACCTCCACGTCTCTTCCGAGGGGCATTAAAACTGTCTTGTTAAGCTACTGTGACCTCCACGTCTATTTTGAGGGGCATTAAAGCCGTCTTGTTAAGCTACTGTGACCTCCACGTCTCTTCCGAGGGGCATTAAAACTGTTTTGTTAAGCTACTGTGTCCTCCACATCTCTTTCGAGGGGCATTAAAACAGTCTTGTTAAGCTACTGTGACCTCTACCACTTTTCCAAGGGCATTAAAACCGTCTTGTTAAGCTTCTGCGACTTCCACCACTTTACCAAGGGTCATTAAAACCGTCTTGTTAAGCTTCTGTGACCTCCACGTCTCTTCCGAGGGGCATTAAAACCGTCTTGTTAAGCTACTGTGAGCTCCACATCTCTTCCGAGGGGCATTAAAACCGTCTTGTTAAGCTACTGTGACCTCCACATCTCTTCCGAGGGGCATTAAAAGCGTCTTGTTAAGCTACTGTGACCTCCACGTCTCTTTCGAGGGGAATTAAAACTGTCTTGTTAAGCTACTGTGAACTCCACCACTTTTCCAAGGGGCATTAAAACCATCTTGTTAAGCTACTGTGACCTCCACGTCTCTTCCGAGGGGCATTAAAACCGTCTTGTTAAGCTACTGTGACCTCCACATCTCTTCCGAGGGGCATTAAAACCATCTTGTTAAACTACTGTGACCTCCATGTCTCTTCTGAGGGGCATTAAAACCATCTTGTTAAGCTACTGTGTCCTCCACGTCTCTTTCGAGGGGAATTAAAACCGTCTTGTTAATCTACTGTGACCTCCACCACTTTTCAAAGGGGCATTAAAACCATCTTGTTAAGCTACTGTGACCTCCACGTCTCTTCCGAGGGGCATTAAAACCGTCTTGTTAAGCTACTGTGACCTCCACGTCTCTTCCAAGGGGCATTAAAACCGTCCTGTTAAGCTACTGTGACCTCCACGTCTCTTTCGAGGGGAATTAAACCGTCTTGTTAAGCTACTGTGACCTCTACCTCTTTTCCAAGGGGCATTAAAACCATCTTGTTAAGCTACTGTGACCTCCACGTCTCTTCCGAGGGGCATTAAAACTGTCTTGTTAAGCTACTGTGACCTCCACCACTTTTCCAAGGGGCATTAAAACCATCTTGTTAAGCTACTGTGACCTCCACGTCTTTTCCGAGGGGCATTAAAACCGTCTTGTTAAGCTACTGTGACCTCCACGTCTCTTCCGAGGGGCATTAAAACCGTCCTGTTAAGCTACTGTGACCTCCACGTCTCTTTCGAGGGGAATTAAAACCGTCTTTTTAAGCTACTGTGACCTCCACCACTTTTCCAAGGGGCATTAAAACCATCTTGTTAAGCTACTGTGACCTCCACGTCTCTTCCCAAGGGCATTAAAATCGTCTTGGTAAGCTACTGTGACCTCCACGTCTCTTCCGAGGGGCATTAAAACCGTCTTGTTAAGCTACTGTGACCTCCACATCTCTTCCGAGGGGCATTAAAACCGTCTTGTTAAGCTACTGTGACCTCCACCACTTTACCAAGGGGCATTAAAACCTTCTTGTTAAGCTACTGTGACCTCCACGTCTCTTCCGAGGGGCATTAAAACCATTTTGTTAAGCTACTTTGACCTCCACGTCTCTTCCGAGGGGCATTCAAACCGTCTTGTTAAGCTACTGTGACCTCCACGTCTCTTCCGAGGGGCCTTAAAACCGTCTTGTTAAGCTACTGTGACCTCCACGTCTCTTCCGAGGGGCATTAAAACCGTCTTGTTAAGCTACTGTGACCTCCACATCTCTTCCGAGGGGCATTAAAACCGTCTTGTTAAGCTACTGTGACCTCCACGTCTCTTCCAAGGGGCATTAAAACCATCTTGTTAAACTACTGTGACCTCCATGTCTCTTCTGAGGGGCATTAATACCATCTTGTTAAGCTACTGTGTCCTCCACGTCTCTTTCGAGGGGAATTAAAACCGTCTTGTTAAGCTACTGTGACCTCCACCACTTTTCAAAGGGGCATTAAAACCATCTTTTTAAGCTACTGTGACCTCCACGTCTCTTCCGAGGGGCATTAAAACCGTCTTGTTAAGCTACTGTGACCTCCACGTCTCTTCCGAGGGGCATTAAAACCGTCCTGTTAAGCTACTGTGACCTCCACGTCTCTTTCGAGGGGAATTAAACCGTCTTGTTAAGCTACTGTGACCTCCACCACTTTTCCAAGGGCATTAAAAACATCTTGTTAAGCTACTATGACCTCCACGTCTCTTCCGAGGGGCATTAAAACCGTCTTGTTAAGCTACTGTGACCTCCACCACTTTTCCAAGGGGCATTAAAACCATCTTGTTAAGCTACTGTGACCTCCACGTCTCTTCCGAGGGGCATTAAAACCGTCTTGTTAAGCTACTGTGACCTCCATGTCTCTTCCGAGGGGCATTAAAACCGTCCTGTTAAGCTACTGTGACCTCCACGTCTCTTTCGAGGGGAATTAAAACCATCTTGTTAAGCTACTGTGACCTCCACCACTTTTCCAAGGGGCATTAAAACCATCTTGTTAAGCTACTGTGACTTCCACGTCTTTTCCCAGGGTCATTAAAATCGTCTTGTTAAGCTACTGTGACCTCCACGTCTCTTCCGAGGGGCATTAAAACCGTCTTGTTAAGCTACTGTGAGCTCCACATCTCTTCCGAGGGGCATTAAAACCGTTTTCTTAAGCTACTGTGACCTCCACATCTCTTCCGAGGGGCATTAAAACCGTCCTGTTAAGTTACTGTGACCTCCACGTCTCTTTCGAGGGGAATTAAAACTGTCTTGTTAAGCTACTGTGAACTCCACCACTTTTCCAAGTGGCATTAAAACCATCTTGTTAAGCTACTGTGACCTCCACGTCTCTTCCGAGGGGCATTAAAACCGTCTTGTTAAGCTACTGTGACCTCCACATCTCTTCCGAGGGGCATTAAAACCGTCTTGTTAAGCTACTGTGACCTCCACGTCTCTTCCGAGGGGCATTAAAACCGTCCTGTTAAGCTACTGTGACCTCCACGTCTCTTTCGAGGGGCATTAAAACCGTCTTGTTAAGCTACTGTGACCTCCACCACTTTTCCAAGGGGCATTAAAACCATCTTGTTAAGCTACTGTGACCTCCACGTCTCTTCCGAGGGGCATTAAAATCATCTTGTTAAGCTACTGTGACCTCTACCACTTTTCCAAGGGCATTAAAACCGTCTTGTTAAGCTTCTGCGACCTCCACCACTTTACCAAGGGTCACTAAAACCGTCTTGTTAAGCTACTGTGACCTCCACGTCTCTTCCGAGGGGCATTAAAACCGTCTTGTTAAGCTACTGTGAGCTCCACATCTCTTCCGAGGGGCATTAAAACCGTCTTCTTAAGCTACTGTGACCTCCACATCTCTTCCGAGGGGCATTAAAAGCTTCTTGTTAAGCTACTGTGACCTCAACGTCTCTTCCAAGGGGCATTAAAACCGTCCTGTTAAGTTACTGTGACCTCCACGTCTCTTTCGAGGGGAATTAAAACTGTCTTGTTAAGCTACTGTGAACTCCACCACTTTTCCAAGTGGCATTAAAACCATCTTGTTAAGCTACTGTGACCTCCACGTCTCTTCCGAGGGGCATTAAAACCGTCTTGTTAAGCTACTGTGACCTCCACCACTTTACCAAGGGGCATTAAAACCTTCTTGTTAAGCTACTGTGACCTCCACGTCTCTTCCGAGGGGCATTAAAACCATTTTGTTAAGCTACTTTGACCTCCACGTCTCTTCCGAGGGGCATTCAAACCGTCTTGTTAAGCTACTGTGACCTCCACGTCTCTTCCGAGGGGCCTTAAAACCGTCTTGTTAAGCTACTGTGACCTCCACGTCTCTTCCGAGGGGCATTAAAACCGTCTTCTTAAGCTACTGTGACCTCCACATCTCTTCCGAGGGGCATTAAAAGCGTCTTGTTAAGCTACTGTGACCTCAATGTCTCTTCCAAGGGGCATTAAAACCGTCCTGTTAAGTTACTGTGACCTCCACGTCTCTTTCGAGGGGAATTAAAACTGTCTTGTTAAGCTACTGTGAACTCCACCACTTTTCCAAGTGGCATTAAAACCATCTTGTTAAGCTACTGTGACCTCCACGTCTCTTCCGAGGGGCATTAAAACCGTCTTGTTAAGCTACTGTGACCTCCACGTCTCTTCCGAGGGGCATTAAAACCGTCCTGTTAAGCTACTGTGACCTCCACGTCTCTTTCGAGGAGAATTAAACCGTCTTGTTAAGCTACTGTGACCTCCACCACTTTTCCAAGGGCATTAAAAACATCTTGTTAAGCTACTATGACCTCCACGTCTCTTCCGAGGGGCATTAAAACCGTCTTGTTAAGCTACTGTGACCTCCACCACTTTTCCAAGGGGCATTATAACCATCTTGTTAAGCTAATGTGACCTCCACGTCTCTTCCGAGGGGCATTAAAACCGTCTTGTTAAGCTACTGTGAACACCACGTCTCTTCCGAGGGGCATTAAAACCATCTTGTTAAGCTACTGTGACCGCCACGTCTCTTCCGAGGGGCATTAAAACCGTCTTGTTAAGGTACTGTGACCTCCACATCTCTTTTGAGGGGCATTAAAACCGTCTTGTTAAGCTACTGTGACCACCACTTTTCCAAGGGGCATTAAAACCGTCTTGTTAAGCTACTGGAACGTCCATGTTTCTTCCGAGGGGCATTAAAACTGTCTTGTTAAGCTACTGTGACCTCCACCACTTTTCCGAGGGGCATTAAAACCGTCTTGTTAAGCTTCTGCGACCTCCACCACTTTACCAAGGGGCATTAAAACCGTCTTGTTAAGCTGCTGTGACCTCCAAGTCTATTCCGAGGGGCATTAAAACCGTTTTGCTAAGCTACTGTGACCTCCATGTCTCTTCGGAAGGGCATTAAAACCGTCTTGTTAAGCTACATTGACCTCCACGTCTCTTCCGAGGGGCAGTAAAACCGGCTTGTTAAGCTACTGTGACCTCCACGTCTTT
Organism: Phyllobates terribilis; assembly: GCF_046119375.1. Classification (NCBI taxonomy): domain Eukaryota; kingdom Metazoa; phylum Chordata; class Amphibia; order Anura; family Dendrobatidae; genus Phyllobates; species Phyllobates terribilis. Next base: position 774,062,824 of record NW_027362761.1, on the reverse strand, counting down.
TTTGAGGCGCATTAAAGCCGTCTTGTTAAGCTACTGTGACCACCACTTTTCCAAGGGGCATTAAAACCGTCTTGTTGAGCTACTGGGACCTCCACGTCTCTTCCGAGGGGCATTAAAAATGTCTTGTTAAGCTACTGTGACCTCCACGTCTCTTCTGAGGGGCATTAAAACCGTCTTGATAAGCTACTGTGACCTCCACCACTTTTCCAAGGGGCATTAAAACCGTCTTGTTAAGCTTTTGCGACCTCCACCACTTTACCAAGGGGCAATAAAACCATCATGTTAAGCTACTGTGACCTCCGCGTCTCTTCCGAGGGGCATTAAAACCGTTTTGTTAAGCTACTGTGACCTCCACGTCTGTTCCGAGGGGCATTAAAATCATCTTGTTAAGCTACTGTGACCTCCACGTCTCTTCCGAGGGGCATTAAAACTGTCTTGTTAAGCTACTGTGACCTCCACGTCTCTTCCGAGGGGCATTAAAACCGTCTTGTTAAGCTACTGTGACCTCCACGTCTCTTCTGAGGGGCATTAAAACCGTCTTGTTAAGCTACTGTGACCTCCACCACTTTTCCAAGGGGCATTAAAACCGTCTTGTTAAGCTTCTGCGACCTCCACCACTTTACCAAGGGGCATTAAAACCGTCTTGTTAAGCTACTGTGACCTCCACGTCTCTTCCGAGGGGCATTAAAACCGTTTTGTTAAGCTACTGTGACCTCCACGTCTCTTCCGAGGGGCATTAAAATCGTGTTGTTAAGCTACTGTGACCTCCACGTCTCTTCCGAGGGGCATTAAAATCGTCTTGTTAAGCTACTGTGAACTCCACGTCTCTTCCGAGGGGCATTAAAACCGTCTTGTTAAGCTACTGTGACCTCCACGTCTCTTCCGAGGGGCATTAAAACCGTCTTGTTAAGCTACTGTGACCTCCACGTCTATTTTGAGGGGCATTAAAGCCGTCTTGTTAAGGTACTATGACCTCCACGTTTCTTCCGAGGGGCATTAAAACCGTCTTGTTAAGCTACTGTGACCTCCACCACTTTTCCAAGGGGCATTAAAACCGTCTTGTTAAGCTTCTGTGACCTCCACCACTTTACCAAGGGGCATTAAAACCGTCTTGTTAAGCTACTGTGACCTCCACGTCTCTTCCGAGGGGCATTAAAACCATTTTGTTAAGCTACTGTGACCACCACATCTCTTCCGAGGGGCATTAGAACCATCTTGTTAAGCTACTGTGACCTCCATGTCTCTTCCGAGGGGCATTATAAACGTCCTGTTAAGCTACTGTGACCTCCACGTCTCTTTCGAGGGGAATTAAATCCGTCTTGTTAAGCTACTGTGACCTCCACCACTTTTCCAAGGGGCATTATAACCATCTTGTTAAGCTAATGTGACCTCCACGTCTCTTCCGAGGGGCATTAAAACCGTCTTGTTAAGCTACTGTGAACACCACGTCTCTTCCGAGGGGCATTAAAACCATCTTGTTAAGCTACTGTGACCGCCACGTCTCTTCCGAGGGGCATTAAAACCGTCTTGTTAAGGTACTGTGACCTCCACATCTCTTTTGAGGGGCATTAAAACCGTCTTGTTAAGCTACTGTGACCACCACTTTTCCAAGGGGCATTAAAACCGTCTTGTTAAGCTACTGGGACGTCCATGTTTCTTCCGAGGGGCATTAAAACTGTCTTGTTAAGCTACTGTGACCTCCACCACTTTTCCGAGGGGCATTAAAACCGTCTTGTTAAGCTTCTGCGACCTCCACCACTTTACCAAGGGGCATTAAAACCGTCTTGTTAAGCTGCTGTGACCTCCAAGTCTATTCCGAGGGGCATTAAAACCGTTTTGCTAAGCTACTGTGACCTCCATGTCTCTTCGGAAGGGCATTAAAACCGTCTTGTTAAGCTACATTGACCTCCACGTCTCTTCCGAGGGGCAGTAAAACCGGCTTGTTAAGCTACTGTGACCTCCACGTCTTTTTTGAGGCGCATTAAAGCCGTCTTGTTAAGCTACTGTGACCACCACTTTTCCAAGGGGCATTAAAACCGTCTTGTTGAGCTACTGTGACCTCCACGTCTCTTCCGAGGGGCATTAAAACTGTCTTGTTAAGCTACTGTGACCTCCACGTCTATTTTGAGGGGCATTAAAGCCGTCTTGTTAAGCTTCTGTGACCTCCACGTCTCTTCCGAGGGGCATTAAAACCGTTTTGTTAAGCTACTGTGTCCTCCACATCTCTTTCGAGGGGCATTAAAACAGTCTTGTTAAGCTACTGTGACCTCTACTACTTTTCCAAGGCCATTAAAACCGTCTTGTTAAGCTTCTGCGACCTCCACCACTTTACCAAGGGTCATTAAAACCGTCTTGTTAAGCTTCTGTGACCTCCACGTCTCTTCCGAGGGGCATTAAAACCGTCTTGTTAAGCTACTGTGAGCTCCACATCTCTTCCGAGGGGCATTAAAACCGTCTTGTTAAGCTACTGTGACCTCCACCACTTTACCACGGGGCATTAAAACCATCTTGTTAAGCTACTGTGACCTCCACGTCTCTTCCAAGGGGCATTAAAACCGTCTTGTTAAGCTACTGTGACCTCCACGTCTCTTCCGAGGGGCATTAACACCGTACTGTTAAGTTACTGTGACCTCCACGTCTCTTTTGAGGGGCATTAAAGCCATCTTGTTAAGCTACTGTGACCTCCCCGTCTCCTCCGAGGGGCATTAAACCGTCTTGTTAAGCTACTGTGACCTCCACCACTTTACCAAGGGGCATTAAAACCTTCTTGTTAAGCTACTGTGACCTCCACGTCTCTTCCGAGGGGCATTAAAACCATTTTGTTAAGCTACTTTGACCTCCACGTCTCTTCCGAGGGGCATTGAAACCGTCTTGTTAAGCTACTGTGACCTCCATGTCTCTTCCGAGGGGCCTTAAAACCGTCTTGTTAAGCTACTGTGACCTCCACGTCTCTTCCAAGGGGCATTAAAACCGTCCTGTTAAGCTACTGTGACCTCCACGTCTCTTTCGAGGGGAATTAAAACCGTCTTGTTAAGCTACTGTGACCTCCACCACTTTTCCAAGGGGCATTAAAACCATCTTGTTAAGCTAATGTGACCTCCACGTCTCTTCCGAGGGGAATTAAAACCGTCTTGTTAAGCTACTGTGACCGCCACGTCTCTTCCGAGGGGCATTAAAACCGTCTTGATAAGCTAATGTGACCTCCACGTCTCTTTCGAGGGGCATTAAAACCGTCTTGTTAAGCTACTGTGAACACCACTTTTCCAAGGGGCATTAAAACCGTCTTGTTAAGCTACTGGGACCTCCACGTTTCTTCCGAGGGGCATTAAAACTGTCTTGTTAAGCTCCTGTTACCTCCACCACTTTTCCGAGGGGCATTAAAACCGTCTTGTTAAGCTTCTGCGACCTCCACCACTTTACCAAGGGGCATTAAACCGTCTTGTTAAGCTACTGTGACCTCCAAGTCTCTTCCGAGGGGCATTAAAACCGTTTTGCTAAGCTACTGTGACCTCCACGTCTCTTCGGAGGGGCATTAAAACCGTCTTGTTAAGCTACTTTGACCTCCACGTCTCTTCTGAGGGGCAGTAAAACCGTCTTGTTAAGCTACTGTAACCTCCATGTCTCTTCCGAGGGCCATTAAAGCCGTCTTGTTAAGCTACTGTGAGCACCACTTTTCCAAGGGGCATTAAAACCGTCTTTTTGAGCTACTGGGACCTCGACGTGTCTTCCGAGGGGCATTAAAAATGTCTTGTTAAGCTACTGTGACCTCCACGTCTGTTCCGAGGGGCATTAAAATCATCTTGTTAAGCTACTGTGACCTCCACGTCTCTTCCGAGGGGCATTAAAACTGTTTTGTTAAGCTACTGTGACCTCCACGTCTGTTCCGAGGGGCATTAAAATCATCTTGTTAAGCTACTGTGACCTCCACGTCTCTTCCGAGGGGCATTAAAACTGTCTTGTTAAGCTACTGTGACCTCCACGTCTCTTCCGATGGGCATTAAAACCGTCTTGTTAAGCTACTGTGACGTCCACGTCTCTTCTGAGGAGCATTAAAACCATCTTGTTAAGCTACTGTGACCTCCACCACTTTTCCAAGGGGCATTAAAACCGTCTTGTTAAGCTTCTGCGATCTCCACCACTTTACCAAGGGGCATTAAAACCGTCTTGTTAAGCTACTGTGACCTCCATGTCTCTTTCGAGGGGAATTAAAACCATCTTGTTTAGCTACTGTGACCTCCACCACTTTTCCAAGTGGCATTTAAACCATCTTGTTAAGCTACTGTGACCTCCACGTCTCTTCCGAGGGGCATTAAAACCGTCTTGTTAAGCTACTGTGTCCTCCACATCTCTTTCGAGGGGCATTATAACAGTCTTGTTAAGCTACTGTGACCTCTACCACTTTTCCAAGGGGCATTAAAAGCGTCTTGTTAAGCTTCTGCGACCTCCACCACTTTACCAAGGGGCATTAAAACCGTCTTGTTAAGCTACTGTGTCCTCCACGTCTCTTTCGAGGGGAATTAAAACCGTCTTGTTAAGCTACTGTGACTTCCACCACTTTTCCAAGGGGCATTAAATCCATCTTGTTAAGCTACTGTGACCTCCACGTCTCTTCCGAGGGGCATTAAAACTGTCTTGTTAAGCTACTGTGACCTCCACGTCTCTTTCGAGGGGAATTAAAACCGTCTTGTTAAGCTACTGTGACCTCTACCACTTTTCCAAGGGCCTTAAAACCGTCTTGTTAAGCTTCTGCGACCTCCATCACTTTACCAAGGGGCATTAAAACCGTCTTGTTAAGCTACTGTGACCTCCACATCTCTTCCGAGGGGCATTAAAACCGTCTTGTTAAGCTACTGTGAGCTCCACATCTCTTCCGAGGGGCATTAAAACCGTCTTGTTAAGCTACTGTGACCTCCACGTCTCTTCCGAGGGGCATTAAAAGCGTCTTGTTGAGCTACTGTGACCTCCACGTCTCTTTCAAGGGGCATTAAAACCATGTTTTTAAACTACTGTGACCTCCACGTCTCTTCTGAGGGGCATTAAAACCATCTTTTAAGCTACTGTGTCCTCCACGTCTCATTTGAGGGGAATTAAAACCGTCTTGTTAAGCTACTGTGACCTCCACCACATATCCAAGGGGCATTAAAACCGTCTTGTTAAGCTTCTGCGACCTCCACCACTTTACCAAGGGGCATTAAAACCGTCTTTTAAGCTTCTGTGACCTCCACGTCTCTTCCGAGGGGCATTAAAACCGTCCTGTTAAGCTACTGTGACCTCCACGTCTCTTTCGAGGGGCATTAACACCGTCTTGTTAAGCTACTGTGACCTCCACCACTTTTCCAAGGGGCATTAAAACCATCTTGTTAAGCTACTGTGACCTCCACGTCTCTTCCGAGGGGCATTAAAATCATCTTGTTAAGCTACTGTGACCTCTACCACTTTTCCAAGGGCATTAAAACCGTCTTGTTAAGCTTCTGCGACCTCCACCACTTTACCAAGGGTCATTAAAACCGTCTTGTTAAGCTACTGTGACCTCCACGTCTCTTCCGAGGGGCATTAAAACCGTCTTGTTAAGCTACTGTGAGCTCCACATCTCTTCCGAGGGGCATTAAAACCGTCTTCTTAAGCTACTGTGACCTCCACATCTCTTCCGAGGGGCATTAAAAGCGTCTTGTTAAGCTACTGTGACCTCCACGTCTCTTCCAAGGGGCATTAAAACCGTCCTGTTAAGTTACTGTGACCTCCACGTCTCTTTCGAGGGGAATTAAAACTGTCTTGTTAAGCTACTGTGAACTCCACCACTTTTCCAAGTGGCATTAAAACCATCTTGTTAAGCTACTGTGACCTCCACGTCTCTTCCGAGGGGCATTAAAACCGTCTTGTTAAGCTACTGTGACCTCCACATCTCTTCCGAGGGGCATTAAAACCGTCTTGTTAAGCTACTGTCACCTCCACGTCTCTTCCGAGGGGCATTAAAACCGTCCTGTTAAGCTACTGTGACCTCCACGTCTCTTTCGAGGGGCATTAAAACCGTCTTGTTAAGCTACTGTGACCTCCACCACTTTTCCAAGGGGCATTAAAACCATCTTGTTAAGCTACTGTGACCTCCACGTCTCTTCCGAGGGGCATTAAAATCATCTTGTTAAGCTACTGTGACCTCTACCACTTTTCCAAGGGCATTAAAACCGTCTTGTTAAGCTTCTGCGACCTCCACCACTTTACCAAGGGTCACTAAAACCGTCTTGTTAAGCTACTGTGACCTCCACGTCTCTTCCGAGGGGCATTAAAACCGTCTTGTTAAGCTACTGTGAGCTCCACATCTCTTCCGAGGGGCATTAAAACCGTCTTCTTAAGCTACTGTGACCTCCACATCTCTTCCGAGGGGCATTAAAAGCGTCTTGTTAAGCTACTGTGACCTCAACGTCTCTTCCAAGGGGCATTAAAACCGTCCTGTTAAGTTACTGTGACCTCCACGTCTCTTTCGAGGGGAATTAAAACTGTCTTGTTAAGCTACTGTGAACTCCACCACTTTCCCAAGTGGCATTAAAACCATCTTGTTAAGCTACTGTGACCTCCACGTCTCTTCCGAGGGGCATTAAAACCGTCTTGTTAAGCTACTGTGACCACCACATCTCTTCCGAGGGGCATTAAAACTGTCTTGTTAAGCTACTGTGACCTCCACGTCTCTTCCAAGGGGCATTAAAACCATCTTGTTAAACTACTGTGACCTCCATGTCTCTTCTGAGGGGCATTAATACCATCTTGTTAAGCTACTGTGTCCTCCACGTCTCTTTCGAGGGGAATTAAAACCGTCTTGTTAAGCTACTGTGACCTCCACCACTTTTCAAAGGGGCATTAAAACCATCTTTTTAAGCTACTGTGACCTCCACGTCTCTTCCGAGGGGCATTAAAACCGTCTTGTTAAGCTACTGTGACCTCCACGTCTCTTCCGAGGGGCATTAAAACCGTCCTGTTAAGCTACTGTGACCTCCACGTCTCTTTCGAGGGGAATTAAACCGTCTTGTTAAGCTACTGTGACCTCCACCACTTTTCCAAGGGCATTAAAAACATCTTGTTAAGCTACTATGACCTCCACGTCTCTTCCGAGGGGCATTAAAACCGTCTTGTTAAGCTACTGTGACCTCCACCACTTTTCCAAGGGGCATTAAAACCATCTTGTTAAGCTACTGTGACCTCCACGTCTCTTCCGAGGGGCATTAAAACCGTTTTGTTAAGCTACTGTGACCTCCACGTCTCTTCCGAGGGGCATTAAAACCGTCCTGTTAAGCTACTGTGACCTCCACGTCTCTTTCGAGGGGAATTAAAACCATCTTGTTAAGCTACTGTGACCTCCACCACTTTTCCAAGGGGCATTAAAACCATCTTGTTAAGCTACTGTGACCTCCACGTCTTTTCCCAGGGTCATTAAAATCGTCTTGTTAAGCTACTGTGACCTCCACGTCTCTTCCGAGGGGCATTAAAACCGTCTTGTTAAGCTACTGTGACGTCCACGTCTCTTCCGAGGGGCATTAAAATCGTCTTGTTAAGCTACTGTGACCTCCACGTCTCTTCCGAGGGGCATTAAAACCGTCTTGTTAAGCTACTGTGACCTCCACGTCTCTTCCGAGGGGCATTAAAACTGTCTTGTTAAGCTACTGTGACCTCCACGTCTATTTTGAGGGGCATTAAAGCCGTCTTGTTAAGCTACTGTGACCTCCACGTCTCTTCCGAGGGGCATTAAAACTGTTTTGTTAAGCTACTGTGTCCTCCACATCTCTTTCGAGGGGCATTAAAACAGTCTTGTTAAGCTACTGTGACCTCTACCACTTTTCCAAGGGCATTAAAACCGTCTTGTTAAGCTTCTGCGACTTCCACCACTTTACCAAGGGTCATTAAAACCGTCTTGTTAAGCTTCTGTGACCTCCACGTCTCTTCCGAGGGGCATTAAAACCGTCTTGTTAAGCTACTGTGAGCTCCACATCTCTTCCGAGGGGCATTAAAACCGTCTTGTTAAGCTACTGTGACCTCCACATCTCTTCCGAGGGGCATTAAAAGCGTCTTGTTAAGCTACTGTGACCTCCACGTCTCTTTCGAGGGGAATTAAAACTGTCTTGTTAAGCTACTGTGAACTCCACCACTTTTCCAAGGGGCATTAAAACCATCTTGTTAAGCTACTGTGACCTCCACGTCTCTTCCGAGGGGCATTAAAACCGTCTTGTTAAGCTACTGTGACCTCCACATCTCTTCCGAGGGGCATTAAAACCATCTTGTTAAACTACTGTGACCTCCATGTCTCTTCTGAGGGGCATTAAAACCATCTTGTTAAGCTACTGTGTCCTCCACGTCTCTTTCGAGGGGAATTAAAACCGTCTTGTTAATCTACTGTGACCTCCACCACTTTTCAAAGGGGCATTAAAACCATCTTGTTAAGCTACTGTGACCTCCACGTCTCTTCCGAGGGGCATTAAAACCGTCTTGTTAAGCTACTGTGACCTCCACGTCTCTTCCAAGGGGCATTAAAACCGTCCTGTTAAGCTACTGTGACCTCCACGTCTCTTTCGAGGGGAATTAAACCGTCTTGTTAAGCTACTGTGACCTCTACGTCTTTTCCAAGGGGCATTAAAACCATCTTGTTAAGCTACTGTGACCTCCACGTCTCTTCCGAGGGGCATTAAAACTGTCTTGTTAAGCTACTGTGACCTCCACCACTTTTCCAAGGGGCATTAAAACCATCTTGTTAAGCTACTGTGACCTCCACGTCTCTTCCGAGGGGCATTAAAACCGTCTTGTTAAGCTACTGTGACCTCCACGTCTCTTCCGAGGGGCATTAAAACCGTCCTGTTAAGCTACTGTGACCTCCACGTCTCTTTCGAGGGGAATTAAAACCGTCTTTTTAAGCTACTGTGACCTCCACCACTTTTCCAAGGGGCATTAAAACCATCTTGTTAAGCTACTGTGACCTCCACGTCTCTTCCCAGGGGCATTAAAATCGTCTTGGTAAGCTACTGTGACCTCCACGTCTCTTCCGAGGGGCATTAAAACCGTCTTGTTAAGCTACTGTGACCTCCACATCTCTTCCGAGGGGCATTAAAACCGTCTTGTTAAGCTACTGTGACCTCCACCACTTTACCAAGGGGCATTAAAACCTTCTTGTTAAGCTACTGTGACCTCCACGTCTCTTCCGAGGGGCATTAAAACCATTTTGTTAAGCTACTTTGACCTCCACGTCTCTTCCGAGGGGCATTCAAACCGTCTTGTTAAGCTACTGTGACCTCCACGTCTCTTCCGAGGGGCCTTAAAACCGTCTTGTTAAGCTACTGTGACCTCCACGTCTCTTCCGAGGGGCATTAAAACCGTCTTGTTAGGCTACTGTGACCTCCACATCTCTTCCGAGGGGCATTAAAACCGTCTTGTTAAGCTACTGTGACCTCCACGTCTCTTCCAAGGGGCATTAAAACCATCTTGTTAAACTACTGTGACCTCCATGTCTCTTCTGAGGGGCATTAATACCATCTTGTTAAGCTACTGTGTCCTCCACGTTTCTTTCGAGGGGAATTAAAACCGTCTTGTTAAGCTACTGTGACCTCCACCACTTTTCAAAGGGGCATTAAAACCATCTTTTTAAGCTACTGTGACCTCCACGTCTCTTCCGAGGGGCATTAAAACCGTCTTGTTAAGCTACTGTGACCTCCACGTCTCTTCCGAGGGGCATTAAAACCGTCCTGTTAAGCTACTGTGACCTCCACGTCTCTTTCGAGGGGAATTAAACCGTCTTGTTAAGCTACTGTGACCTCCACCACTTTTCCAAGGGCATTAAAAACATCTTGTTAAGCTACTATGACCTCCACGTCTCTTCCGAGGGGCATTAAAACCGTCTTGTTAAGCTACTGTGACCTCCACCACTTTTCCAAGGGGCATTAAAACCATCTTGTTAAGCTACTGTGACCTCCACGTCTCTTCCGAGGGGCATTAAAACCGTCTTCTTAAGCTACTCTGACCTCCACGTCTCTTCCGAGGGGCATTAAAACCGTCCTGTTAAGCTACTGTGACCTCCACGTCTCTTTCGAGGGGAATTAAAACCATCTTGTTAAGCTACTGTGACCTCCACCACTTTTCCAAGGGGCATTAAAACCATCTTGTTAAGCTACTGTGACCTCCACGTCTTTTCCCAGGGTCATTAAAATCGTCTTGTTAAGCTACTGTGACCTCCACGTCTCTTCCGAGGGGCATTAAAACCGTCTTGTTAAGCTACTGTGAGCTCCACATCTCTTCCGAGGGGCATTAAAACCGTCTTCTTAAGCTACTGTGACCTCCACATCTCTTCCGAGGGGCATTAAAAGCGTCTTGTTAAGCTACTGTGACCTCCACGTCTCTTCCAAGGGGCATTAAAACCGTCCTGTTAAGTTACTGTGACCTCCACGTCTCTTTCGAGGGGAATTAAAACTGTCTTGTTAAGCTACTGTGAACTCCACCACTTTTCCAAGTGGCATTAAAACCATCTTGTTAAGCTACTGTGACCTCCACGTCTCTTCCGAGGGGCATTAAAACCGTCTTGTTAAGCTACTGTGACCTCCACATCTCTTCCGAGGGGCATTAAAACCGTCTTGTTAAGCTACTGTGACCTCCACGTCTCTTCCGAGGGGCATTAAAACCGTCCTGTTAAGCTACTGTGACCTCCACGTCTCTTTCGAGGGGCATTAAAACCGTCTTGTTAAGCTACTGTGACCTCCACCACTTTTCCAAGGGGCATTAAAACCATCTTGTTAAGCTACTGTGACCTCCACGTCTCTTCCGAGGGGCATTAAAATCATCTTGTTAAGCTTCTGTGACCTCTACCACTTTTCCAAGGGCATTAAAACCGTCTTGTTAAGCTTCTGCGACCTCCACCACTTTACCAAGGGTCACTAAAACCGTCTTGTTAAGCTACTGTGACCTCCACGTCTCTTCCGAGGGGCATTAAAACCGTCTTGTTAAGCTACTGTGAGCTCCACATCTCTTCCGAGGGGCATTAAAACCGTCTTCTTAAGCTACTGTGACCTCCACATCTCTTCCGAGGGGCATTAAAAGCTTCTTGTTAAGCTACTGTGACCTCAACGTCTCTTCCAAGGGGCATTAAAACCGTCCTGTTAAGTTACTGTGACCTCCACGTCTCTTTCGAGGGGAATTAAAACTGTCTTGTTAAGCTACTGTGAACTCCACCACTTTTCCAAGTGGCATTAAAACCATCTTGTTAAGCTACTGTGACCTCCACGTCTCTTCCGAGGGGCATTAAAACCGTCTTGTTAAGCTACTGTGACCTCCACCACTTTACCAAGGGGCATTAAAACCTTCTTGTTAAGCTACTGTGACCTCCACGTCTCTTCCGAGGGGCATTAAAACCATTTTGTTAAGCTACTTTGACCTCCACGTCTCTTCCGAGGGGCATTCAAACCGTCTTGTTAAGCTACTGTGACCTCCACGTCTCTTCCGAGGGGCCTTAAAACCGTCTTGTTAAGCTACTGTGACCTCCACGTCTCTTCCGAGGGGCATTAAAACCGTCTTCTTAAGCTACTGTGACCTCCACATCTCTTCCGAGGGGCATTAAAAGCGTCTTGTTAAGCTACTGTGACCTCAACGTCTCTTCCAAGGGGCATTAAAACCGTCCTGTTAAGTTACTGTGACCTCCACGTCTCTTTCGAGGGGAATTAAAACTGTCTTGTTAAGCTACTGTGAACTCCACCACTTTTCCAAGTGGCATTAAAACCATCTTGTTAAGCTACTGTGACCTCCACGTCTCTTCCGAGGGGCATTAAAACCGTCTTGTTAAGCTACTGTGACCTCCACGTCTCTTCCGAGGGGCATTAAAACCGTCCTGTTAAGCTACTGTGACCTCCACGTCTCTTTCGAGGAGAATTAAACCGTCTTGTTAAGCTACTGTGACCTCCACCACTTTTCCAAGGGCATTAAAAACATCTTGTTAAGCTACTATGACCTCCACGTCTCTTCCGAGGGGCATTAAAACCGTCTTGTTAAGCTACTGTGACCTCCACCACTTTTCCAAGGGGCATTATAACCATCTTGTTAAGCTAATGTGACCTCCACGTCTCTTCCGAGGGGCATTAAAACCGTCTTGTTAAGCTACTGTGAACACCACGTCTCTTCCGAGGGGCATTAAAACCATCTTGTTAAGCTACTGTGACCACCACGTCTCTTCCGAGGGGCATTAAAACCGTCTTGTTAAGGTACTGTGACCTCCACATCTCTTTTGAGGGGCATTAAAACCGTCTTGTTAAGCTACTGTGACCACCACTTTTCCAAGGGGCATTAAAACCGTCTTGTTAAGCTACTGGGACGTCCATGTTTCTTCCGAGGGGCATTAAAACTGTCTTGTTAAGCTACTGTGACCTCCACCACTTTTCCGAGGGGCATTAAAACCGTCTTGTTAAGCTTCTGCGACCTCCACCACTTTACCAAGGGGCATTAAAACCGTCTTGTTAAGCTGCTGTGACCTCCAAGTCTATTCCGAGGGGCATTAAAACCGTTTTGCTAAGCTACTGTGACCTCCATGTCTCTTCGGAAGGGCATTAAAACCGTCTTGTTAAGCTACATTGACCTCCACGTCTCTTCCGAGGGGCAGTAAAACCGGCTTGTTAAGCTACTGTGACCTCCACGTCTTTTTTGAGGCGCATTAAAGCCGTCTTGTTAAGCTACTGTGACCACCACTTTTCCAAGGGGCATTAAAACCGTCTTGTTGAGCTACTGGGACCTCCACGTCTCTTCCGAGGGGCATTAAAAATGTCTTGTTAAGCTACTGTGACCTCCACGTCTCTTCTGAGGGGCATTAAAACCGTCTTGATAAGCTACTGTGACCTCCACCACTTTTCCAAGGGGCATTAAAACCGTCTTGTTAAGCTTTTGCGACCTCCACCACTTTACCAAGGGGCAATAAAACCATCATGTTAAGCTACTGTGACCTCCGCGTCTCTTCCGAGGGGCATTAAAACCGTTTTGTTAAGCTACTGTGACCTCCACGTCTGTTCCGAGGGGCATTAAAATCATCTTGTTAAGCTACTGTGACCTCCACGTCTCTTCCGAGGGGCATTAAAACTGTCTTGTTAAGCTACTGTGACCTCCACGTCTCTTCCGAGGGGCATTAAAACCGTCTTGTTAAGCTACTGTGACCTCCACGTCTCTTCTGAGGGGCATTAAAACCGTCTTGTTAAGCTACTGTGACCTCCACCACTTTTCCAAGGGGCATTAAAACCGTCTTGTTAAGCTTCTGCGACCTCCACCACTTTACCAAGGGGCATTAAAACCGTCTTGTTAAGCTACTGTGACCTCCACGTCTCTTCCGAGGGGCATTAAAACCGTTTTGTTAAGCTACTGTGACCTCCACGTCTCTTCCGAGGGGCATTAAAATCGTGTTGTTAAGCTACTGTGACCTCCACGTCTCTTCCGAGGGGCATTAAAATCGTCTTGTTAAGCTACTGTGAACTCCACGTCTCTTCCGAGGGGCATTAAAACCGTCTTGTTAAGCTACTGTGACCTCCACGTCTCTTCCGAGGGGCATTAAAACCGTCTTGTTAAGCTACTGTGACCTCCACGTCTATTTTGAGGGGCATTAAAGCCGTCTTGTTAAGGTACTATGACCTCCACGTTTCTTCCGAGGGGCATTAAAACCGTCTTGTTAAGCTACTGTGACCTCCACCACTTTTCCAAGGGGCATTAAAACCGTCTTGTTAAGCTTCTGTGACCTCCACCACTTTACCAAGGGGCATTAAAACCGTCTTGTTAAGCTACTGTGACCTCCACGTCTCTTCCGAGGGGCATTAAAACCATTTTGTTAAGCTACTGTGACCACCACATCTCTTCCGAGGGGCATTAGAACCATCTTGTTAAGCTACTGTGACCTCCATGTCTCTTCCGAGGGGCATTATAAACGTCCTGTTAAGCTACTGTGACCTCCACGTCTCTTTCGAGGGGAATTAAATCCGTCTTGTTAAGCTACTGTGACCTCCACCACTTTTCCAAGGGGCATTATAACCATCTTGTTAAGCTAATGTGACCTCCACGTCTCTTCCGAGGGGCATTAAAACCGTCTTGTTAAGCTACTGTGAACACCACGTCTCTTCCGAGGGGCATTAAAACCATCTTGTTAAGCTACTGTGACCGCCACGTCTCTTCCGAGGGGCATTAAAACCGTCTTGTTAAGGTACTGTGACCTCCACATCTCTTTTGAGGGGCATTAAAACCGTCTTGTTAAGCTACTGTGACCACCACTTTTCCAAGGGGCATTAAAACCGTCTTGTTAAGCTACTGGGACGTCCATGTTTCTTCCGAGGGGCATTAAAACTGTCTTGTTAAGCTACTGTGACCTCCACCACTTTTCCGAGGGGCATTAAAACCGTCTTGTTAAGCTTCTGCGACCTCCACCACTTTACCAAGGGGCATTAAAACCGTCTTGTTAAGCTGCTGTGACCTCCAAGTCTATTCCGAGGGGCATTAAAACCGTTTTGCTAAGCTACTGTGACCTCCATGTCTCTTCGGAAGGGCATTAAAACCGTCTTGTTAAGCTACATTGACCTCCACGTCTCTTCCGAGGGGCAGTAAAACCGGCTTGTTAAGCTACTGTGACCTCCACGTCTTTTTTGAGGCGCATTAAAGCCGTCTTGTTAAGCTACTGTGACCACCACTTTTCCAAGGGGCATTAAAACCGTCTTGTTGAGCTACTGTGACCTCCACGTCTCTTCCGAGGGGCATTAAAACTGTCTTGTTAAGCTACTGTGACCTCCACGTCTATTTTGAGGGGCATTAAAGCCGTCTTGTTAAGCTTCTGTGACCTCCACGTCTCTTCCGAGGGGCATTAAAACCGTTTTGTTAAGCTACTGTGTCCTCCACATCTCTTTCGAGGGGCATTAAAACAGTCTTGTTAAGCTACTGTGACCTCTACTACTTTTCCAAGGCCATTAAAACCGTCTTGTTAAGCTTCTGCGACCTCCACCACTTTACCAAGGGTCATTAAAACCGTCTTGTTAAGCTTCTGTGACCTCCACGTCTCTTCCGAGGGGCATTAAAACCGTCTTGTTAAGCTACTGTGAGCTCCACATCTCTTCCGAGGGGCATTAAAACCGTCTTGTTAAGCTACTGTGACCTCCACCACTTTACCACGGGGCATTAAAACCATCTTGTTAAGCTACTGTGACCTCCACGTCTCTTCCAAGGGGCATTAAAACCGTCTTGTTAAGCTACTGTGACCTCCACGTCTCTTCCGAGGGGCATTAACACCGTACTGTTAAGCTACTGTGACCTCCACGTCTCTTTTGAGGGGCATTAAAGCCATCTTGTTAAGCTACTGTGACCTCCCCGTCTCCTCCGAGGGGCATTAAACCGTCTTGTTAAGCTACTGTGACCTCCACCACTTTACCAAGGGGCATTAAAACCTTCTTGTTAAGCTACTGTGACCTCCACGTCTCTTCCGAGGGGCATTAAAACCATTTTGTTAAGCTACTTTGACCTCCACGTCTCTTCCGAGGGGCATTGAAACCGTCTTGTTAAGCTACTGTGACCTCCACGTCTCTTCCGAGGGGCCTTAAAACCGTCTTGTTAAGCTACTGTGACCTCCACGTCTCTTCCAAGGGGCATTAAAACCGTCCTGTTAAGCTACTGTGACCTCCACGTCTCTTTCGAGGGGAATTAAAACCGTCTTGTTAAGCTACTGTGACCTCCACCACTTTTCCAAGGGGCATTAAAACCATCTTGTTAAGCTAATGTGACCTCCACGTCTCTTCCGAGGGGCATTAAAACCGTCTTGTTAAGCTACTGTGACCGCCACGTCTCTTCCGAGGGGCATTAAAACCGTCTTGATAAGCTACTGTGACCTCCACGTCTCTTTCGAGGGGCATTAAAACCATCTTGTTAAGCTACTGTGAACACCACTTTTCCAAGGGGCATTAAAACCGTCTTGTTAAGCTACTGGGACCTCCATGTTTCTTCCGAGGGGCATTAAAACTGTCTTGTTAAGCTCCTGTTACCTCCACCACTTTTCCGAGGGGCATTAAAACCGTCTTGTTAAGCTTCTGCGACCTCCACCACTTTACCAAGGGGCATTAAACCGTCTTGTTAAGCTACTGTGACCTCCAAGTCTCTTCCGAGGGGCATTAAAACCGTTTTGCTAAGCTACTGTGACCTCCACGTCTCTTCGGAGGGGCATTAAAACCGTCTTGTTAAGCTACTTTGACCTCCACGTCTCTTCCGAGGGGCAGTAAAACCGTCTTGTTAAGCTACTGTAACCTCCATGTCTCTTCCGAGGGCCATTAAAGCCGTCTTGTTAAGCTACTGTGAGCACCACTTTTCCAAGGGGCATTAAAACCGTCTTTTTGAGCTACTGGGACCTCCACGTGTCTTCCGAGGGGCAATAAAAATGTCTTGTTAAGCTACTGTGACCTCCACGTCTGTTCCGAGGGGCATTAAAATCATCTTGTTAAGCTACTGTGACCTCCACGTCTCTTCCGAGGGGCATTAAAACTGTTTTGTTAAGCTACTGTGACCTCCACGTCTGTTCCGAGGGGCATTAAAATCATCTTGTTAAGCTACTGTGACCTCCACGTCTCTTCCGAGGGGCATTAAAACTGTCTTGTTAAGCTACTGTGACCTCCACGTCTCTTCCGATGGGCATTAAAACCGTCTTGTTAAGCTACTGTGACGTCCACGTCTCTTCTGAGGAGCATTAAAACCATCTTGTTAAGCTACTGTGACCTCCACCACTTTTCCAAGGGGCATTAAAACCGTCTTGTTAAGCTTCTGCGATCTCCACCACTTTACCAAGGGGCATTAAAACCGTCTTGTTAAGCTACTGTGACCTCCATGTCTCTTTCGAGAGGAATTAAAACCATCTTGTTTAGCTACTGTGACCTCCACCACTTTTCCAAGTGGCATTTAAACCATCTTGTTAAGCTACTGTGACCTCCACGTCTCTTCCGAGGGGCATTAAAACCGTCTTGTTAAGCTACTGTGTCCTCAACATCTCTTTCGAGGGGCATTATAACAGTCTTGTTAAGCTACTGTGACCTCTACCACTTTTCCAAGGGGCATTAAAAGCGTCTTGTTAAGCTTCTGCGACCTCCACCACTTTACCAAGGGGCATTAAAACCGTCTTGTTAAGCTACTGTGTCCTCCACGTCTCTTTCGAGGGGAATTAAAACCGTCTTGTTAAGCTACTGTGACTTCCACCACTTTTCCAAGGGGCATTAAATCCATCTTGTTAAGCTACTGTGACCTCCACGTCTCTTCCGAGGGGCATTAAAACTGTCTTGTTAAGCTACTGTGACCTCCACGTCTCTTTCGAGGGGAATTAAAACCGTCTTGTTAAGCTACTGTGACCTCTACCACTTTTCCAAGGGCCTTAAAACCGTCTTGTTAAGCTTCTGCGACCTCCATCACTTTACCAAGGGGCATTAAAACCGTCTTGTTAAGCTACTGTGACCTCCACATCTCTTCCGAGGGGCATTAAAACCGTGTTGTTAAGCTACTGTGAGCTCAACATCTCTTCCGAGGGGCATTAAAACCGTCTTGTTAAGCTACTGTGACCTCCACGTCTCTTCCGAGGGGCATTAAAAGCGTCTTGTTGAGCTACTGTGACCTCCACGTCTCTTTCAAGGGGCATTAAAACCATGTTTTTAAACTACTGTGACCTCCACGTCTCTTCTGAGGGGCATTAAAACCATCTTTTAAGCTACTGTGTCCTCCACGTCTCATTTGAGGGGAATTAAAACCGTCTTGTTAAGCTACTGTGACCTCCACCACATATCCAAGGGGCATTAAAACCGTCTTGTTAAGCTTCTGCGACCTCCACCACTTTACCAAGGGGCATTAAAACCGTCTTTTAAGCTTCTGTGACCTCCACGTCTCTTCCGAGGGGCATTAAAACCGTCCTGTTAAGCTACTGTGACCTCCACGTCTCTTTCGAGGGGCATTAACACCGTCTTGTTAAGCTACTGTGACCTCCACCACTTTACCAAGGGGCATTAAAACCTTCTTGTTAAGCTACTGTGACCTCCACGTCTCTTCCGAGGGGCATTAAAACCATTTTGTTAAGCTACTTTGACCTCCACGTCTCTTCCGAGGGGCATTCAAACCGTCTTGTTAAGCTACTGTGACCTCCACGTCTCTTCCGAGGGGCCTTAAAACCGTCTTGTTAAGCTACTGTGACCTCCACGTCTCTTCCGAGGGGCATTAAAACCGTCCTGTTAAGCTACTGTGACCTCCACGTCTCTTTCGAGGGGAATTAAAACCGTCTTGTTAAGCTACTGTGACCTCCACCACTTTTCCAAGGGGCATTAAAACCATCTTGTTAAGCTAATGTGACCTCCACGTCTCTTCCGAGGGGCATTAAAACCGTCTTGTTAAGCTACTGTGACCGCCACGTCTCTTCCGAGGGGCATTAAAACCGTCTTGATAAGCTAATGTGACCTCCACGTCTCTTTCGAGCGGCATTAAAACCGTCTTGTTAAGCTACTGTGAACACCACTTTTCCAATTGGCATTAAAACCGTCTTGTTGAGCTACTGGGACCTCCACGTCTCTTCCGAGGGGCATTAAAAATGTCTTGTTAAGCTACTGTGACCTCCACGTCTCTTCTGAGGGGCATTAAAACCGTCTTGATAAGCTACTGTGACCTCCACCACTTTTCCAAGGGGCATTAAAACCGTCTTGTTAAGCTTTTGCGACCTCCACCACTTTACCAAGGGGCAATAAAACCATCATGTTAAGCTACTGTGACCTCCGCGTCTCTTCCGAGGGGCATTAAAACCGTTTTGTTAAGCTACTGTGACCTCCACGTCTGTTCCGAGGGGCATTAAAATCATCTTGTTAAGCTACTGTGACCTCCACGTCTCTTCCGAGGGGCATTAAAACTGTCTTGTTAAGCTACTGTGACCTCCACGTCTCTTCCGAGGGGCATTAAAACCGTCTTGTTAAGCTACTGTGACCTCCACGTCTCTTCTGAGGGGCATTAAAACCGTCTTGTTAAGCTACTGTGACCTCCACCACTTTTTCAAGGGGCATTAAAACCGTCTTGTTAAGCTTCTGCGACCTCCACCACTTTACCAAGGGGCATTAAAACCGTCTTGTTAAGCTACTGTGACCTCCACGTCTCTTCCGAGGGGCATTAAAACCGTTTTGTTAAGCTACTGTGACCTCCACGTCTCTTCCGAGGGGCATTAAAATCGTGTTGTTAAGCTACTGTGACCTCCACGTCTCTTCCGAGGGGCATTAAAATCGTCTTGTTAAGCTACTGTGACCTCCACGTCTCTTCCGAGGGGCATTAAAACCGTCTTGTTAAGCTACTGTGACCTCCACGTCTATTTTGAGGGGCATTAAAGCCGTCTTGTTAAGGTACTATGACCTCCACGTTTCTTCCGAGGGGCATTAAAACCGTCTTGTTAAGCTACTGTGACCTCCACCACTTTTCCAAGGGGCATTAAAACCGTCTTGTTAAGCTTCTGTGACCTCCACCACTTTACCAAGGGGCATTAAAACCGTCTTGTTAAGCTACTGTGACCTCCACGTCTCTTCCGAGGGGCATTAAAACCATTTTGTTAAGCTACTGTGACCACCACATCTCTTCCGAGGGGCATTAGAACCATCTTGTTAAGCTACTGTGACCTCCATGTCTCTTCCGAGGGGCATTATAAACGTCCTGTTAAGCTACTGTGACCTCCACGTCTCTTTCGAGGGGAATTAAATCCGTCTTGTTAAGCTACTGTGACCTCCACCACTTTTCCAAGGGGCATTATAACCATCTTGTTAAGCTAATGTGACCTCCACGTCTCTTCCGAGGGGCATTAAAACCGTCTTGTTAAGCTACTGTGAACACCACGTCTCTTCCGAGGGGCATTAAAACCATCTTGTTAAGCTACTGTGACCGCCACGTCTCTTCCGAGGGGCATTAAAACCGTCTTGTTAAGGTACTGTGACCTCCACATCTCTTTTGAGGGGCATTAAAACCGTCTTGTTAAGCTACTGTGACCACCACTTTTCCAAGGGGCATTAAAACCGTCTTGTTAAGCTACTGGGACGTCCATGTTTCTTCCGAGGGGCATTAAAACTGTCTTGTTAAGCTACTGTGACCTCCACCACTTTTCCGAGGGGCATTAAAACCGTCTTGTTAAGCTTCTGCGACCTCCACCACTTTACCAAGGGGCATTAAAACCGTCTTGTTAAGCTGCTGTGACCTCCAAGTCTATTCCGAGGGGCATTAAAACCGTTTTGCTAAGCTACTGTGACCTCCATGTCTCTTCGGAAGGGCATTAAAACCGTCTTGTTAAGCTACATTGACCTCCACGTCTCTTCCGAGGGGCAGTAAAACCGGCTTGTTAAGCTACGGTGACCTCCACGTCTTTTTTGAGGCGCATTAAAGCCGTCTTGTTAAGCTACTGTGACCACCACTTTTCCAAGGGGCATTAAAACCGTCTTGTTGAGCTACTGTGACCTCCACGTCTCTTCCGAGGGGCATTAAAACTGTCTTGTTAAGCTACTGTGACCTCCACGTCTATTTTGAGGGGCATTAAAGCCGTCTTGTTAAGCTTCTGTGACCTCCACGTCTCTTCCGAGGGGCATTAAAACCGTTTTGTTAAGCTACTGTGTCCTCCACATCTCTTTCGAGGGGCATTAAAACAGTCTTGTTAAGCTACTGTGACCTCTACTACTTTTCCAAGGCCATTAAAACCGTCTTGTTAAGCTTCTGCGACCTCCACCACTTTACCAAGGGTCATTAAAACCGTCTTGTTAAGCTTCTGTGACCTCCACGTCTCTTCCGAGGGGCATTAAAACCGTCTTGTTAAGCTACTGTGAGCTCCACATCTCTTCCGAGGGGCATTAAAACCGTCTTGTTAAGCTACTGTGACCTCCACCACTTTACCACGGGGCATTAAAACCATCTTGTTAAGCTACTGTGACCTCCACGTCTCTTCCAAGGGGCATTAAAACCGTCTTGTTAAGCTACTGTGACCTCCACGTCTCTTCCGAGGGGCATTAACACCGTACTGTTAAGCTACTGTGACCTCCACGTCTCTTTTGAGGGGCATTAAAGCCATCTTGTTAAGCTACTGTGACCTCCCCGTCTCCTCCGAGGGGCATTAAACCGTCTTGTTAAGCTACTGTGACCTCCACCACTTTACCAAGGGGCATTAAAACCTTCTTGTTAAGCTACTGTGACCTCCACGTCTCTTCCGAGGGGCATTAAAACCATTTTGTTAAGCTACTTTGACCTCCACGTCTCTTCCGAGGGGCATTGAAACCGTCTTGTTAAGCTACTGTGACCTCCACGTCTCTTCCGAGGGGCCTTAAAACCGTCTTGTTAAGCTACTGTGACCTCCACGTCTCTTCCAAGGGGCATTAAAACCGTCCTGTTAAGCTACTGTGACCTCCACGTCTCTTTCGAGGGGAATTAAAACCGTCTTGTTAAGCTACTGTGACCTCCACCACTTTTCCAAGGGGCATTAAAACCATCTTGTTAAGCTAATGTGACCTCCACGTCTCTTCCGAGGGGCATTAAAACCGTCTTGTTAAGCTACTGTGACCGCCACGTCTCTTCCGAGGGGCATTAAAACCGTCTTGATAAGCTAATGTGACCTCCACGTCTCTTTCGAGGGGCATTAAAACCATCTTGTTAAGCTACTGTGAACACCACTTTTCCAAGGGGCATTAAAACCGTCTTGTTAAGCTACTGGGACCTCCATGTTTCTTCCGAGGGGCATTAAAACTGTCTTGTTAAGCTCCTGTTACCTCCACCACTTTTCCGAGGGGCATTAAAACCGTCTTGTTAAGCTTCTGCGACCTCCACCACTTTACCAAGGGGCATTAAACCGTCTTGTTAAGCTACTGTGACCTCCAAGTCTCTTCCGAGGGGCATTAAAACCGTTTTGCTAAGCTACTGTGACCTCCACGTCTCTTCGGAGGGGCATTAAAACCGTCTTGTTAAGCTACTTTGACCTCCACGTCTCTTCCGAGGGGCAGTAAAACCGTCTTGTTAAGCTACTGTAACCTCCATGTCTCTTCCGAGGGCCATTAAAGCCGTCTTGTTAAGCTACTGTGAGCACCACTTTTCCAAGGGGCATTAAAACCGTCTTTTTGAGCTACTGGGACCTCCACGTGTCTTCCGAGGGGCATTAAAAATGTCTTGTTAAGCTACTGTGACCTCCACGTCTGTTCCGAGGGGCATTAAAATCATCTTGTTAAGCTACTGTGACCTCCACGTCTCTTCCGAGGGGCATTAAAACTGTTTTGTTAAGCTACTGTGACCTCCACGTCTGTTCCGAGGGGCATTAAAATCATCTTGTTAAGCTACTGTGACCTCCACGTCTCTTCCGAGGGGCATTAAAACTGTCTTGTTAAGCTACTGTGACCTCCACGTCTCTTCCGATGGGCATTAAAACCGTCTTGTTAAGCTACTGTGACGTCCACGTCTCTTCTGAGGAGCATTAAAACCATCTTGTTAAGCTACTGTGACCTCCACCACTTTTCCAAGGGGCATTAAAACCGTCTTGTTAAGCTTCTGCGACCTCCACCACTTTACCAAGGGGCATTAAAACCGTCTTGTTAAGCTACTGTGTCCTCCACGTCTCTTTCGAGGGGAATTAAAACCGTCTTGTTAAGCTACTGTGACTTCCACCACTTTTCCAAGGGGCATTAAATCCATCTTGTTAAGCTACTGTGACCTCCACGTCTCTTCCGAGGGGCATTAAAACTGTCTTGTTAAGCTACTGTGACCTCCACGTCTCTTTCGAGGGGAATTAAAACCGTCTTGTTAAGCTACTGTGACCTCTACCACTTTTCCAAGGGCCTTAAAACCGTCTTGTTAAGCTTCTGCGACCTCCATCACTTTACCAAGGGGCATTAAAACCGTCTTGTTAAGCTACTGTGACCTCCACATCTCTTCCGAGGGGCATTAAAACCGTGTTGTTAAGCTACTGTGAGCTCAACATCTCTTCCGAGGGGCATTAAAACCGTCTTGTTAAGCTACTGTGACCTCCACGTCTCTTCCGAGGGGCATTAAAAGCGTCTTGTTGAGCTACTGTGACCTCCACGTCTCTTTCAAGGGGCATTAAAACCATGTTTTTAAACTACTGTGACCTCCACGTCTCTTCTGAGGGGCATTAAAACCATCTTTTAAGCTACTGTGTCCTCCACGTCTCATTTGAGGGGAATTAAAACCGTCTTGTTAAGCTACTGTGACCTCCACCACATATCCAAGGGGCATTAAAACCGTCTTGTTAAGCTTCTGCGACCTCCACCACTTTACCAAGGGGCATTAAAACCGTCTTTTAAGCTTCTGTGACCTCCACGTCTCTTCCGAGGGGCATTAAAACCGTCCTGTTAAGCTACTGTGACCTCCACGTCTCTTTCGAGGGGCATTAACACCGTCTTGTTAAGCTACTGTGACCTCCACCACTTTACCAAGGGGCATTAAAACCTTCTTGTTAAGCTACTGTGACCTCCACGTCTCTTCCGAGGGGCATTAAAACCATTTTGTTAAGCTACTTTGACCTCCACGTCTCTTCCGAGGGGCATTCAAACCGTCTTGTTAAGCTACTGTGACCTCCACGTCTCTTCCGAGGGGCCTTAAAACCGTCTTGTTAAGCTACTGTGACCTCCACGTCTCTTCCGAGGGGCATTAAAACCGTCCTGTTAAGCTACTGTGACCTCCACGTCTCTTTCGAGGGGAATTAAAACCGTCTTGTTAAGCTACTGTGACCTCCACCACTTTTCCAAGGTGCATTAAAACCATCTTGTTAAGCTAATGTGACCTCCACGTCTCTTCCGAGGGGCATTAAAACCGTCTTGTTAAGCTACTGTGACCGCCACGTCTCTTCCGAGGGGCATTAAAACCGTCTTGATAAGCTAATGTGACCTCCACGTCTCTTTCGAGCGGCATTAAAACCGTCTTGTTAAGCTACTGTGAACACCACTTTTCCAATTGGGATTAAAACCGTCTTGTTAAGCTACTGGGACCTCCACGTTTCTTCCGAGGGGCATTAAAACTGTCTTGTTAAGCTCCTGTTACCTCCACCACTTTTCCGAGGGCATTAAAACCGTCTTGTTAAGCTTCTGCGACCTCCACCACTTTACCAAGGGTCATTAAAACCGTCTTGTTAAGCTACTGTGACCTCCACGTCTCTTCCGAGGGGCATTAAAACCGTCTTGTTAAGCTACTGTGAGCTCCACATCTCTTCCGAGGGGCATTAAAACCGTCTTGTTAAGCTACTGTGACCTCCACATCTCTTCCGAGGGGCATTAAAAGCGTCTTGTTAAGCTACTGTGACCTCCACGTCTCTTCCAAGGGGCATTAAAACCGTCCTGTTAAGTTACTGTGACCTCCACGTCTCTTTCGAGGGGAATTAAAACTGTCTTGTTAAGCTACTGTGAACTCCACCACTTTTCCAAGGGGCATTAAAACCATCTTGTTAAGCTACTGTGACCTCCACGTCTCTTCCGAGGGGCATTAAAACCGTCTTGTTAAGCTACTGTGACCTCCACATCTCTTCCGAGGGGCATTAAAAACGTCTTGTTAAGCTACTGTGACTTCCACGTCTCTTCTTAGGGGCATTAAAACCGTCTTGTTAAGCTAGTGTGACCTCCACGTCTCTTCCAAGGGGCATTAAAACCATCTTGTTAAACTACTGTGACCTCCATGTCTCTTCTGAGGGGCATTAAAACCATCTTGTTAAGCTACTGTGTCCTCCACGTCTCTTTCGAGGGGAATTAAAACCGTCTTGTTAAGCTACTGTGACCTCCACCACTTTTCAAAGGGGCATTAAAACCATCTTTTTAAGCTACTGTGACCTCCACGTCTCTTCCGAGGGGCATTAAAACCGTCTTGTTAAGCTACTGTGACCTCCACGTCTCTTCCGAGGGGCATTAAAACCGTCCTGTTAAGCTACTTTGACCTACACGTCTCTTTCGAGGGGAATTAAACCGTCTTGTTAAGCTACTGTGACCTCCACCACTTTTCCAAGGGGCATTAAAAACATCTTGTTAAGCTACTATGACCTCCACGTCTCTTCCGAGGGGCATTAAAACCGTCTTGTTAAGCTACTGTGACCTCCACCACTTTTCCAAGGGGCATTAAAACCATCTTGTTAAGCTACTGTGACCTCCACGTCTCTTCCGAGGGGCATTAAAACCGTCTTGTTAAGCTACTGTGACCTCCACGTCTCTTCCGAGGGGCATTAAAACCGTCCTGTTAAGCTACTGTGACCTCCACGTCTCTTTCGAGGGGAATTAAAACCATCTTGTTAAGCTACTGTGACCTCCACCACTTTTCCAAGGGGCATTAAAACCATCTTGTTAAGCTACTGTGACCTCCACGTCTTTTCCCAGGGTCATTAAAATCGTCTTGTTAAGCTACTGTGACCTCCACGTCTCTTCCGAGGGGCATTAAAACCGTCTTGTTAAGCTACGGTGACCTCCACGTCTCTTCCGAGGGGCATTAAAATCGTCTTGTTAAGCTACTGTGACCTCCACGTCTCTTCCGAGGGGCATTAAAACCGTCTTGTTAAGCTACTGTGACCTCCACGTCTCTTCCGAGGGGCATTAAAACTGTCTTGTTAAGCTACTGTGACCTCCACGTCTATTTTGAGTGGCATTAAAGCCGTCTTGTTAAGCTTCTGTGACCTCCACGTCTCTTCCGAGGGGCATTAAAACCGTTTTGTTAAGCTACTGTGTCCTCCACATCTCTTTCGAGGGGCATTAAAACAGTCTTGTTAAGCTACTGTGACCTCTACTACTTTTCCAAGGCCATTAAAACCGTCTTGTTAAGCTTCTGCGACCTCCACCACTTTACCAAGGGTCATTAAAACCGTCTTGTTAAGCTTCTGTGACCTCCACGTCTCTTCCGAGGGGCATTAAAACCGTCTTGTTAAGCTACTGTGAGCTCCACATCTCTTCCGAGGGGCATTAAAACCGTCTTGTTAAGCTACTGTGACCTCCACCACTTTACCACGGGGCATTAAAACCATCTTGTTAAGCTACTGTGACCTCCACGTCTCTTCCAAGGGGCATTAAAACCGTCTTGTTAAGCTACTGTGACCTCCACGTCTCTTCCGAGGGGCATTAACACCGTACTGTTAAGCTACTGTGACCTCCACGTCTCTTTTGAGGGGCATTAAAGCCATCTTGTTAAGCTACTGTGACCTCCCCGTCTCCTCCGAGGGGCATTAAACCGTCTTGTTAAGCTACTGTGACCTCCACCACTTTACCAAGGGGCATTAAAACCTTCTTGTTAAGCTACTGTGACCTCCACGTCTCTTCCGAGGGGCATTAAAACCATTTTGTTAAGCTACTTTGACCTCCACGTCTCTTCCGAGGGGCATTGAAACCGTCTTGTTAAGCTACTGTGACCTCCACGTCTCTTCCGAGGGGCCTTAAAACCGTCTTGTTAAGCTACTGTGACCTCCACGTCTCTTCCAAGGGGCATTAAAACCGTCCTGTTAAGCTACTGTGACCTCCACGTCTCTTTCGAGGGGAATTAAAACCGTCTTGTTAAGCTACTGTGACCTCCACCACTTTTCCAAGGGGCATTAAAACCATCTTGTTAAGCTAATGTGACCTCCACGTCTCTTCCGAGGGGCATTAAAACCGTCTTGTTAAGCTACTGTGACCGCCACGTCTCTTCCGAGGGGCATTAAAACCGTCTTGATAAGCTAATGTGACCTCCACGTCTCTTTCGAGGGGCATTAAAACCGTCTTGTTAAGCTACTGTGAACACCACTTTTCCAAGGGGCATTAAAACCGTCTTGTTAAGCTACTGGGACCTCCATGTTTCTTCCGAGGGGCATTAAAACTGTCTTGTTAAGCTCCTGTTACCTCCACCACTTTTCCGAGGGGCATTAAAACCGTCTTGTTAAGCTTCTGCGACCTCCACCACTTTACCAAGGGGCATTAAACCGTCTTGTTAAGCTACTGTGACCTCCAAGTCTCTTCCGAGGGGCATTAAAACCGTTTTGCTAAGCTACTGTGACCTCCACGTCTCTTCGGAGGGGCATTAAAACCGTCTTGTTAAGCTACTTTGACCTCCACGTCTCTTCCGAGGGGCAGTAAAACCGTCTTGTTAAGCTACTGTAACCTCCATGTCTCTTCCGAGGGCCATTAAAGCCGTCTTGTTAAGCTACTGTGAGCACCACTTTTCCAAGGGGCATTAAAACCGTCTTTTTGAGCTACTGGGACCTCCACGTGTCTTCCGAGGGGCATTAAAAATGTCTTGTTAAGCTACTGTGACCTCCACGTCTGTTCCGAGGGGCATTAAAATCATCTTGTTAAGCTACTGTGACCTCCACGTCTCTTCCGAGGGGCATTAAAACTGTTTTGTTAAGCTACTGTGACCTCCACGTCTGTTCCGAGGGGCATTAAAATCATCTTGTTAAGCTACTGTGACCTCCACGTCTCTTCCGAGGGGCATTAAAACTGTCTTGTTAAGCTACTGTGACCTCCACGTCTCTTCCGATGGGCATTAAAACCGTCTTGTTAAGCTACTGTGACGTCCACGTCTCTTCTGAGGAGCATTAAAACCATCTTGTTAAGCTACTGTGACCTCCACCACTTTTCCAAGGGGCATTAAAACCGTCTTGTTAAGCTTCTGCGATCTCCACCACTTTACCAAGGGGCATTAAAACCGTCTTGTTAAGCTACTGTGACCTCCATGTCTCTTTCGAGGGGAATTAAAACCATCTTGTTTAGCTACTGTGACCTCCACCACTTTTCCAAGTGGCATTTAAACCATCTTGTTAAGCTACTGTGACCTCCACGTCTCTTCCGAGGGGCATTAAAACCGTCTTGTTAAGCTACTGTGTCCTCCACATCTCTTTCGAGGGGCATTATAACAGTCTTGTTAAGCTACTGTGACCTCTACCACTTTTCCAAGGGGCATTAAAAGCGTCTTGTTAAGCTTCTGCGACCTCCACCACTTTACCAAGGGGCATTAAAACCGTCTTGTTAAGCTACTGTGTCCTCCACGTCTCTTTCGAGGGGAATTAAAACCATCTTGTTAAGCTACTGTGACTTCCACCACTTTTCCAAGGGGCATTAAATCCATCTTGTTAAGCTACTGTGACCTCCACGTCTCTTCCGAGGGGCATTAAAACTGTCTTGTTAAGCTACTGTGACCTCCACGTCTCTTTCGAGGGGAATTAAAACCGTCTTGTTAAGCTACTGTGACCTCTACCACTTTTCCAAGGGCCTTAAAACCGTCTTGTTAAGCTTCTGCGACCTCCATCACTTTACCAAGGGGCATTAAAACCGTCTTGTTAAGCTACTGTGACCTCCACATCTCTTCCGAGGGGCATTAAAACCGTCTTGTTAAGCTACTGTGAGCTCCACATCTCTTCCGAGGGGCATTAAAACCGTCTTGTTAAGCTACTGTGACCTCCACGTCTCTTCCGAGGGGCATTAAAAGCGTCTTGTTGAGCTACTGTGACCTCCACGTCTCTTTCAAGGGGCATTAAAACCATGTTTTTAAACTACTGTGACCTCCACGTCTCTTCTGAGGGGCATTAAAACCATCTTTTAAGCTACTGTGTCCTCCACGTCTCATTTGAGGGGAATTAAAACCGTCTTGTTAAGCTACTGTGACCTCCACCACATATCCAAGGGGCATTAAAACCGTCTT
This sequence comes from Phyllobates terribilis, assembly GCF_046119375.1. Lineage (NCBI taxonomy): Eukaryota > Metazoa > Chordata > Amphibia > Anura > Dendrobatidae > Phyllobates > Phyllobates terribilis. Next base: position 774,034,189 of record NW_027362761.1, on the reverse strand, counting down.
GTTAAGCTTCTGCGACCTCCACCACTTTACCAAGGGGCATTAAAACCGTCTTTTAAGCTTCTGTGACCTCCACGTCTCTTCCGAGGGGCATTAAAACCGTCCTGTTAAGCTACTGTGACCTCCACGTCTCTTTCGAGGGGCATTAACACCGTCTTGTTAAGCTACTGTGACCTCCACCACTTTTCCAAGGGGCATTAAAACCATCTTGTTAAGCTACTGTGACCTCCACGTCTCTTCCGAGTGGCATTAAAATCATCTTGTTAAGCTACTGTGACCTCTACCACTTTTCCAAGGGCATTAAAACCGTCTTGTTAAGCTTCTGCGACCTCCACCACTTTACCAAGGGTCATTAAAACCGTCTTGTTAAGCTACTGTGACCTCCACGTCTCTTCCGAGGGGCATTAAAACCGTCTTGTTAAGCTACTGTGAGCTCCACATCTCTTCCGAGGGGCATTAAAACCGTCTTCTTAAGCTACTGTGACCTCCACATCTCTTCCGAGGGGCATTAAAAGCGTCTTGTTAAGCTACTGTGACCTCCACGTCTCTTCCAAGGGGCATTAAAACCGTCCTGTTAAGTTACTGTGACCTCCACGTCTCTTTCGAGGGGAATTAAAACTGTCTTGTTAAGCTACTGTGAACTCCACCACTTTTCCAAGTGGCATTAAAACCATCTTGTTAAGCTACTGTGACCTCCACGTCTCTTCCGAGGGGCATTAAAACCGTCTTGTTAAGCTACTGTGACCTCCACATCTCTTCCGAGGGGCATTAAAACCGTCTTGTTAAGCTACTGTGACCTCCACGTCTCTTCCGAGGGGCATTAAAACCGTCCTGTTAAGCTACTGTGACCTCCACGTCTCTTTCGAGGGGCATTAAAACCGTCTTGTTAAGCTACTGTGACCTCCACCACTTTTCCAAGGGGCATTAAAACCATCTTGTTAAGCTACTGTGACCTCCACGTCTCTTCCGAGGGGCATTAAAATCATCTTGTTAAGCTACTGTGACCTCTACCACTTTTCCAAGGGCATTAAAACCGTCTTGTTAAGCTTCTGCGACCTCCACCACTTTACCAAGGGTCACTAAAACCGTCTTGTTAAGCTACTGTGACCTCCACGTCTCTTCCGAGGGGCATTAAAACCGTCTTGTTAAGCTACTGTGAGCTCCACATCTCTTCCGAGGGGCATTAAAACCGTCTTCTTAAGCTACTGTGACCTCCACATCTCTTCCGAGGGGCATTAAAAGCGTCTTGTTAAGCTACTGTGACCTCAACGTCTCTTCCAAGGGGCATTAAAACCGTCCTGTTAAGTTACTGTGACCTCCACGTCTCTTTCGAGGGGAATTAAAACTGTCTTGTTAAGCTACTGTGAACTCCACCACTTTTCCAAGTGGCATTAAAACCATCTTGTTAAGCTACTGTGACCTCCACGTCTCTTCCGAGGGGCATTAAAACCGTCTTGTTAAGCTACTGTGACCACCACATCTCTTCCGAGGGGCATTAAAACCGTCTTGTTAAGCTACTGTGACCTCCACGTCTCTTCCAAGGGGCATTAAAACCATCTTGTTAAACTACTGTGACCTCCATGTCTCTTCTGAGGGGCATTAATAAAATCTTGTTAAGCTACTGTGTCCTCCACGTCTCTTTCGAGGGGAATTAAAACCGTCTTGTTAAGCTACTGTGACCTCCACCACTTTTCAAAGGGGCATTAAAACCATCTTTTTAAGCTACTGTGACCTCCACGTCTCTTCCGAGGGGCATTAAAACCGTCTTGTTAAGCTACTGTGACCTCCACGTCTCTTCCGAGGGGCATTAAAACCGTCCTGTTAAGCTACTGTGACCTCCACGTCTCTTTCGAGGGGAATTAAACCGTCTTGTTAAGCTACTGTGACCTCCACCACTTTTCCAAGGGCATTAAAAACATCTTGTTAAGCTACTATGACCTCCACGTCTCTTCCGAGGGGCATTAAAACCGTCTTGTTAAGCTACTGTGACCTCCACCACTTTTCCAAGGGGCATTAAAACCATCTTGTTAAGCTACTGTGACCTCCACGTCTCTTCCGAGGGGCATTAAAACCGTCTTGTTAAGCTACTGTGACCTCCACGTCTCTTCCGAGGGGCATTAAAACCGTCCTGTTAAGCTACTGTGACCTCCACGTCTCTTTCGAGGGGAATTAAAACCATCTTGTTAAGCTACTGTGACCTCCACCACTTTTCCAAGGGGCATTAAAACCATCTTGTTAAGCTACTGTGACCTCCACGTCTTTTCCCAGGGTCATTAAAATCGTCTTGTTAAGCTACTGTGACCTCCACGTCTCTTCCGAGGGGCATTAAAACCGTCTTGTTAAGCTACTGTGACGTCCACGTCTCTTCCGAGGGGCATTAAAATCGTCTTGTTAAGCTACTGTGACCTCCACGTCTCTTCCGAGGGGCATTAAAACCGTCTTGTTAAGCTACTGTGACCTCCACGTCTCTTCCGAGGGGCATTAAAACTGTCTTGTTAAGCTACTGTGACCTCCACGTCTATTTTGAGGGGCATTAAAGCCGTCTTGTTAAGCTACTGTGACCTCCACGTCTCTTCCGAGGGGCATTAAAACTGTTTTGTTAAGCTACTGTGTCCTCCACATCTCTTTCGAGGGGCATTAAAACAGTCTTGTTAAGCTACTGTGACCTCTACCACTTTTCCAAGGGCATTAAAACCGTCTTGTTAAGCTTCTGCGACTTCCACCACTTTACCAAGGGTCATTAAAACCGTCTTGTTAAGCTTCTGTGACCTCCACGTCTCTTCCGAGGGGCATTAAAACCGTCTTGTTAAGCTACTGTGAGCTCCACATCTCTTCCGAGGGGCATTAAAACCGTCTTCTTAAGCTACTGTGACCTCCACATCTCTTCCGAGGGGCATTAAAAGCGTCTTGTTAAGCTACTGTGACCTCCACGTCTCTTCCAAGGGGCATTAAAACCGTCCTGTTAAGTTACTGTGACCTCCACGTCTCTTTCGAGGGGAATTAAAACTGTCTTGTTAAGCTACTGTGAACTCCACCACTTTTCCAAGTGGCATTAAAACCATCTTGTTAAGCTACTGTGACCTCCACGTCTCTTCCGAGGGGCATTAAAACCGTCTTGTTAAGCTACTGTGACCTCCACATCTCTTCCGAGGGGCATTAAAACCGTCTTGTTAAGCTACTGTGACCTCCACGTCTCTTCCGAGGGGCATTAAAACCGTCCTGTTAAGCTACTGTGACCTCCACGTCTCTTTCGAGGGGCATTAAAACCGTCTTGTTAAGCTACTGTGACCTCCACCACTTTTCCAAGGGGCATTAAAACCATCTTGTTAAGCTACTGTGACCTCCACGTCTCTTCCGAGGGGCATTAAAATCATCTTGTTAAGCTACTGTGACCTCTACCACTTTTCCAAGGGCATTAAAACCGTCTTGTTAAGCTTCTGCGACCTCCACCACTTTACCAAGGGTCACTAAAACCGTCTTGTTAAGCTACTGTGACCTCCACGTCTCTTCCGAGGGGCATTAAAACCGTCTTGTTAAGCTACTGTGAGCTCCACATCTCTTCCGAGGGGCATTAAAACCGTCTTCTTAAGCTACTGTGACCTCCACATCTCTTCCGAGGGGCATTAAAAGCGTCTTGTTAAGCTACTGTGACCTCAACGTCTCTTCCAAGGGGCATTAAAACCGTCCTGTTAAGTTACTGTGACCTCCACGTCTCTTTCGAGGGGAATTAAAACTGTCTTGTTAAGCTACTGTGAACTCCACCACTTTTCCAAGTGGCATTAAAACCATCTTGTTAAGCTACTGTGACCTCCACGTCTCTTCCGAGGGGCATTAAAACCGTCTTGTTAAGCTACTGTGACCACCACATCTCTTCCGAGGGGCATTAAAACCGTCTTGTTAAGCTACTGTGACCTCCACGTCTCTTCCAAGGGGCATTAAAACCATCTTGTTAAACTACTGTGACCTCCATGTCTCTTCTGAGGGGCATTAATAAAATCTTGTTAAGCTACTGTGTCCTCCACGTCTCTTTCGAGGGGAATTAAAACCGTCTTGTTAAGCTACTGTGACCTCCACCACTTTTCAAAGGGGCATTAAAACCATCTTTTTAAGCTACTGTGACCTCCACGTCTCTTCCGAGGGGCATTAAAACCGTCTTGTTAAGCTACTGTGACCTCCACGTCTCTTCCGAGGGGCATTAAAACCGTCCTGTTAAGCTACTGTGACCTCCACGTCTCTTTCGAGGGGAATTAAACCGTCTTGTTAAGCTACTGTGACCTCCACCACTTTTCCAAGGGCATTAAAAACATCTTGTTAAGCTACTATGACCTCCACGTCTCTTCCGAGGGGCATTAAAACCGTCTTGTTAAGCTACTGTGACCTCCACCACTTTTCCAAGGGGCATTAAAACCATCTTGTTAAGCTACTGTGACCTCCACGTCTCTTCCGAGGGGCATTAAAACCGTCTTGTTAAGCTACTGTGACCTCCACGTCTCTTCCGAGGGGCATTAAAACCGTCCTGTTAAGCTACTGTGACCTCCACGTCTCTTTCGAGGGGAATTAAAACCATCTTGTTAAGCTACTGTGACCTCCACCACTTTTCCAAGGGGCATTAAAACCATCTTGTTAAGCTACTGTGACCTCCACGTCTTTTCCCAGGGTCATTAAAATCGTCTTGTTAAGCTACTGTGACCTCCACGTCTCTTCCGAGGGGCATTAAAACCGTCTTGTTAAGCTACTGTGACGTCCACGTCTCTTCCGAGGGGCATTAAAATCGTCTTGTTAAGCTACTGTGACCTCCACGTCTCTTCCGAGGGGCATTAAAACCGTCTTGTTAAGCTACTGTGACCTCCACGTCTCTTCCGAGGGGCATTAAAACTGTCTTGTTAAGCTACTGTGACCTCCACGTCTATTTTGAGGGGCATTAAAGCCGTCTTGTTAAGCTACTGTGACCTCCACGTCTCTTCCGAGGGGCATTAAAACTGTTTTGTTAAGCTACTGTGTCCTCCACATCTCTTTCGAGGGGCATTAAAACAGTCTTGTTAAGCTACTGTGACCTCTACCACTTTTCCAAGGGCATTAAAACCGTCTTGTTAAGCTTCTGCGACTTCCACCACTTTACCAAGGGTCATTAAAACCGTCTTGTTAAGCTTCTGTGACCTCCACGTCTCTTCCGAGGGGCATTAAAACCGTCTTGTTAAGCTACTGTGAGCTCCACATCTCTTCCGAGGGGCATTAAAACCGTCTTGTTAAGCTACTGTGACCTCCACATCTCTTCCGAGGGGCATTAAAAGCGTCTTGTTAAGCTACTGTGACCTCCACGTCTCTTTCGAGGGGAATTAAAACTGTCTTGTTAAGCTACTGTGAACTCCACCACTTTTCCAAGGGGCATTAAAACCATCTTGTTAAGCTACTGTGACCTCCACGTCTCTTCCGAGGGGCATTAAAACCGTCTTGTTAAGCTACTGTGACCTCCACATCTCTTCCGAGGGGCATTAAAACCATCTTGTTAAACTACTGTGACCTCCATGTCTCTTCTGAGGGGCATTAAAACCATCTTGTTAAGCTACTGTGTCCTCCACGTCTCTTTCGAGGGGAATTAAAACCGTCTTGTTAATCTACTGTGACCTCCACCACTTTTCAAAGGGGCATTAAAACCATCTTGTTAAGCTACTGTGACCTCCACGTCTCTTCCGAGGGGCATTAAAACCGTCTTGTTAAGCTACTGTGACCTCCACGTCTCTTCCGAGGGGCATTAAAACCGTCTTGTTAAGCTACTGTGACCTCCACGTCTCTTCCGAGGGGCATTAAAACCGTCCTGTTAAGCTACTGTGACCTCCACGTCTCTTTCGAGGGGAATTAAAACCGTCTTTTTAAGCTACTGTGACCTCCACCACTTTTCCAAGGGGCATTAAAACCATCTTGTTAAGCTACTGTGACCTCCACGTCTCTTCCCAGGGGCATTAAAATCGTCTTGGTAAGCTACTGTGACCTCCACGTCTCTTCCGAGGGGCATTAAAACCGTCTTGTTAAGCTACTGTGACCTCCACATCTCTTCCGAGGGGCATTAAAACCGTCTTGTTAAGCTACTGTGACCTCCACCACTTTACCAAGGGGCATTAAAACCTTCTTGTTAAGCTACTGTGACCTCCACGTCTCTTCCGAGGGGCATTAAAACCATTTTGTTAAGCTACTTTGACCTCCACGTCTCTTCCGAGGGGCATTCAAACCGTCTTGTTAAGCTACTGTGACCTCCACGTCTCTTCCGAGGGGCCTTAAAACCGTCTTGTTAAGCTACTGTGACCTCCACGTCTCTTCCGAGGGGCATTAAAACCGTCTTGTTAAGCTACTGTGACCTCCACATCTCTTCCGAGGGGCATTAAAACCGTCTTATTAAGCTACTGTGACCTCCACGTCTCTTCCAAGGGGCATTAAAACCATCTTGTTAAACTACTGTGATCTCCATGTCTCTTCTGAGGGGCATTAATACCATCTTGTTAAGCTACTGTGTCCTCCACGTCTCTTTCGAGGGGAATTAAAACCGTCTTGTTAAGCTACTGTGACCTCCACCACTTTTCAAAGGGGCATTAAAACCATCTTTTTAAGCTACTGTGACCTCCACGTCTCTTCCGAGGGGCATTAAAACCGTCTTGTTAAGCTACTGTGACCTCCACGTCTCTTCCGAGGGGCATTAAAACCGTCCTGTTAAGCTACTGTGACCTCCACGTCTCTTTCGAGTGGAATTAAACCGTCTTGTTAAGCTACTGTGACCTCCACCACTTTTCCAAGGGCATTAAAAACATCTTGTTAAGCTACTATGACCTCCACGTCTCTTCCGAGGGGCATTAAAACCGTCTTGTTAAGCTACTGTGACCTCCACCACTTTTCCAAGGGGCATTAAAACCATCTTGTTAAGCTACTGTGACCTCCACGTCTCTTCCGAGGGGCATTAAAACCGTCTTGTTAAGCTACTGTGACCTCCACGTCTCTTCCGAGGGGCATTAAAACCGTCCTGTTAAGCTACTGTGACCTCCACGTCTCTTTCGAGGGGAATTAAAACCATCTTGTTAAGCTACTGTGACCTCCACCACTTTTCCAAGGGGCATTAAAACCATCTTGTTAAGCTACTGTGACCTCCACGTCTTTTCCCAGGGTCATTAAAATCGTCTTGTTAAGCTACTGTGACCTCCACGTCTCTTCCGAGGGGCATTAAAACCGTCTTGTTAAGCTACTGTGAGCTCCACATCTCTTCCGAGGGGCATTAAAACCGTCTTCTTAAGCTACTGTGACCTCCACATCTCTTCCGAGGGGCATTAAAAGCGTCTTGTTAAGCTACTGTGACCTCCACGTCTCTTCCAAGGGGCATTAAAACCGTCCTGTTAAGTTACTGTGACCTCCACGTCTCTTTCGAGGGGAATTAAAACTGTCTTGTTAAGCTACTGTGAACTCCACCACTTTTCCAAGTGGCATTAAAACCATCTTGTTAAGCTACTGTGACCTCCACGTCTCTTCCGAGGGGCATTAAAACCGTCTTGTTAAGCTACTGTGACCTCCACATCTCTTCCGAGGGGCATTAAAACCGTCTTGTTAAGCTACTGTGACCTCCACGTCTCTTCCGAGGGGCATTAAAACCGTCCTGTTAAGCTACTGTGACCTCCACGTCTCTTTCGAGGGGCATTAAAACCGTCTTGTTAAGCTACTGTGACCTCCACCACTTTTCCAAGGGGCATTAAAACCATCTTGTTAAGCTACTGTGACCTCCACGTCTCTTCCGAGGGGCATTAAAATCATCTTGTTAAGCTACTGTGACCTCTACCACTTTTCCAAGGGCATTAAAACCGTCTTGTTAAGCTTCTGCGACCTCCACCACTTTACCAAGGGTCACTAAAACCGTCTTGTTAAGCTACTGTGACCTCCACGTCTCTTCCGAGGGGCATTAAAACCGTCTTGTTAAGCTACTGTGAGCTCCACATCTCTTCCGAGGGGCATTAAAACCGTCTTCTTAAGCTACTGTGACCTCCACATCTCTTCCGAGGGGCATTAAAAGCTTCTTGTTAAGCTACTGTGACCTCAACGTCTCTTCCAAGGGGCATTAAAACCGTCCTGTTAAGTTACTGTGACCTCCACGTCTCTTTCGAGGGGAATTAAAACTGTCTTGTTAAGCTACTGTGAACTCCACCACTTTTCCAAGTGGCATTAAAACCATCTTGTTAAGCTACTGTGACCTCCACGTCTCTTCCGAGGGGCATTAAAACCGTCTTGTTAAGCTACTGTGACCTCCACCACTTTACCAAGGGGCATTAAAACCTTCTTGTTAAGCTACTGTGACCTCCACGTCTCTTCCGAGGGGCATTAAAACCATTTTGTTAAGCTACTTTGACCTCCACGTCTCTTCCGAGGGGCATTCAAACCGTCTTGTTAAGCTACTGTGACCTCCACGTCTCTTCCAAGGGGCCTTAAAACCGTCTTGTTAAGCTACTGTGACCTCCACGTCTCTTCCGAGGGGCATTAAAACCGTCTTCTTAAGCTACTGTGACCTCCACATCTCTTCCGAGGGGCATTAAAAGCGTCTTGTTAAGCTACTGTGACCTCAACGTCTCTTCCAAGGGGCATTAAAACCGTCCTGTTAAGTTACTGTGACCTCCACGTCTCTTTCGAGGGGAATTAAAACTGTCTTGTTAAGCTACTGTGAACTCCACCACTTTTCCAAGTGGCATTAAAACCATCTTGTTAAGCTACTGTGACCTCCACGTCTCTTCCGAGGGGCATTAAAACCGTCTTGTTAAGCTACTGTGACCTCCACGTCTCTTCCGAGGGGCATTAAAACCGTCCTGTTAAGCTACTGTGACCTCCACGTCTCTTTCGAGGAGAATTAAACCGTCTTGTTAAGCTACTGTGACCTCCACCACTTTTCCAAGGGCATTAAAAACATCTTGTTAAGCTACTATGACCTCCACGTCTCTTCCGAGGGGCATTAAAACCGTCTTGTTAAGCTACTGTGACCTCCACCACTTTTCCAAGGGGCATTAAAACCATCTTGTTAAGCTACTGTGACCTCCACGTCTCTTCCGAGGGGCATTAAAACCGTCTTGTTAAGCTACTGTGACCTCCACGTCTCTTCCGAGGGGCATTAAATCCGTCCTGTTAAGCTACTGTGACCTCCACGTCTCTTTCGAGGGGAATTAAAACCATCTTGTTAAGCTACTGTGACCTCCACCACTTTTCCAAGGGGCATTAAAACCATCTTGTTAAGCTACTGTGACCTCCACGTCTTTTCCCAGGGTCATTAAAATCGTCTTGTTAAGCTACTGTGACCTCCACGTCTCTTCCGAGGGGCATTAAAACCGTCTTGTTAAGCTACTGTGACGTCCACGTCTCTTCCGAGGGGCATTAAAATCGTCTTGTTAAGCTACTGTGACCTCCACGTCTCTTCCGAGGGGCATTAAAACCGTCTTGTTAAGCTACTGTGACCTCCACGTCTCTTCCGAGGGGCATTAAAACTGTCTTGTTAAGCTACTGTGACCTCCACGTCTATTTTGAGGGGCATTAAAGCCGTCTTGTTAAGCTACTGTGACCTTCACGTCTCTTCCGAGGGGCATTAAAACTGTTTTGCTAAGCTACTGTGTCCTCCACATCTCTTTCGAGGGGCATTAAAACAGTCTTGTTAAGCTACTGTGACCTCTACCACTTTTCCAAGGGCATTAAAACCGTCTTGTTAAGCTTCTGCGACTTCCACCACTTTACCAAGGGTCATTAAAACCGTCTTGTTAAGCTTCTGTGACCTCCACGTCTCTTCCGAGGGGCATTAAAACCGTCTTGTTAAGCTACTGTGAGCTCCACATCTCTTCCGAGGGGCATTAAAACCGTCTTGTTAAGCTACTGTGACCTCCACATCTCTTCCGAGGGGCATTAAAAGCGTCTTGTTAAGCTACTGTGACCTCCACGTCTCTTTCGAGGGGAATTAAAACTGTCTTGTTAAGCTACTGTGAACTCCACCACTTTTCCAAGGGGCATTAAAACCATCTTGTTAAGCTACTGTGACCTCCACGTCTCTTCCGAGGGGCATTAAAACCGTCTTGTTAAGCTACTGTGACCTCCACATCTCTTCCGAGGGGCATTAAAACCATCTTGTTAAACTACTGTGACCTCCATGTCTCTTCTGAGGGGCATTAAAACCATCTTGTTAAGCTACTGTGTCCTCCACGTCTCTTTCGAGGGGAATTAAAACCGTCTTGTTAATCTACTGTGACCTCCACCACTTTTCAAAGGGGCATTAAAACCATCTTGTTAAGCTACTGTGACCTCCACGTCTCTTCCGAGGGGCATTAAAACCGTCTTGTTAAGCTACTGTGACCTCCACGTCTCTTCCAAGGGGCATTAAAACCGTCCTGTTAAGCTACTGTGACCTCCACGTCTCTTTCGAGGGGAATTAAACCGTCTTGTTAAGCTACTGTGACCTCTACCTCTTTTCCAAGGGGCATTAAAACCATCTTGTTAAGCTACTGTGACCTCCACGTCTCTTCCGAGGGGCATTAAAACTGTCTTGTTAAGCTACTGTGACCTCCACCACTTTTCCAAGGGGCATTAAAACCATCTTGTTAAGCTACTGTGACCTCCACGTCTCTTCCGAGGGGCATTAAAACCGTCTTGTTAAGCTACTGTGACCTCCACTTCTCTTCCGAGGGGAATTAAAACCGTCCTGTTAAGCTACTGTGACCTCCACGTCTCTTTCGAGGGGAATTAAAACCGTCTTTTTAAGCTACTGTGACCTCCACCACTTTTCCAAGGGGCATTAAAACCATCTTGTTAAGCTACTGTGACCTCCACGTCTCTTCCCAGGGGCATTAAAATCGTCTTGGTAAGCTACTGTGACCTCCACGTCTCTTCCGAGGGGCATTAAAACCGTCTTGTTAAGCTACTGTGACCTCCACATCTCTTCCGAGGGGCATTAAAACCGTCTTGTTAAGCTACTGTGACCTCCACCACTTTACCAAGGGGCATTAAAACCTTCTTGTTAAGCTACTGTGACCTCCACGTCTCTTCCGAGGGGCATTAAAACCATTTTGTTAAGCTACTTTGACCTCCACGTCTCTTCCGAGGGGCATTCAAACCGTCTTGTTAAGCTACTGTGACCTCCACGTCTCTTCCGAGGGGCCTTAAAACCGTCTTGTTAAGCTACTGTGACCTCCACGTCTCTTCCGAGGGGCATTAAAACCGTCTTCTTAAGCTACTGTGACCTCCACATCTCTTCCGAGGGGCATTAAAAGCGTCTTGTTAAGCTACTGTGACCTCAACGTCTCTTCCAAGGGGCATTAAAACCGTCCTGTTAAGTTACTGTGACCTCCACGTCTCTTTCGAGGGGAATTAAAACTGTCTTGTTAAGCTACTGTGAACTCCACCACTTTTCCAAGTGGCATTAAAACCATCTTGTTAAGCTACTGTGACCTCCACGTCTCTTCCGAGGGGCATTAAAACTGTCTTGTTAAGCTACTGTGACCTCCACGTCTCTTCCAAGGGGCATTAAAACCATCTTGTTAAACTACTGTGACCTCCATGTCTCTTCTGAGGGGCATTAATACCATCTTGTTAAGCTACTGTGTCCTCCACGTCTCTTTCGAGGGGAATTTAAACCGTCTTGTTAAGCTACTGTGACCTCCACCACTTTTCAAAGGGGCATAAAAACCATCTTTTTAAGCTACTGTGACCTCCACGTCTCTTCCGAGGGGCATTAAAACCGTCTTGTTAAGCTACTGTGACCTCCACGTCTCTTCCGAGGGGCATTAAAACCGTCCTGTTAAGCTACTGTGACCTCCACGTCTCTTTCGAGGGGAATTAAACCGTCTTGTTAAGCTACTGTGACCTCCACCACTTTTCCAAGGGCATTAAAAACATCTTGTTAAGCTACTATGACCTCCACGTCTCTTCCGAGGGGCATTAAAACCATCTTGTTAAGCTACTGTGACCTCCACCACTTTTCCAAGGGGCATTAAAACCATCTTGTTAAGCTACTGTGACCTCCACGTCTCTTCTGAGGGGCATTAAAACCGTCTTGTTAAGCTACTGTGACCTCCACGTCTCTTCCGAGGGGCATTAAAACCGTCCTGTTAAGCTACTGTGACCTCCACGTCTCTTTCGAGGGGAATTAAAACCATCTTGTTAAGCTACTGTGACCTCCACCACTTTTCCAAGGGGCATTAAAACCATCTTGTTAAGCTACTGTGACCTCCACGTCTTTTCCCAGGGTCATTAAAATCGTCTTGTTAAGCTACTGTGACCTCCACGTCTCTTCCGAGGGGCATTAAAACCGTCTTGTTAAGCTACTGTTACGTCCAAGTCTCTTCCGAGGGGCATTAAAATCGTCTTGTTAAGCTACTGTGACCTCCACGTCTCTTCCGAGGGGCATTAAAACCGTCTTGTTAAGCTACTGTGACCTCCACGTCTTTTCCGAGGGGCATTAAAACTGTCTTGTTAAGCTACTGTGACCTCCACGTCTATTTTGAGGGGCATTAAAGCCGTCTTGTTAAGCTACTGTGACCTCCACGTCTCTTCCGAGGGGCATTAAAACTGTTTTGTTAAGCTACTGTGTCCTCCACATCTCTTTCGAGGGGCATTAAAACAGTCTTGTTAAGCTACTGTGACCTCTACCACTTTTCCAAGGGCATTAAAACCGTCTTGTTAAGCTTCTGCGACTTCCACCACTTTACCAAGGGTCCTTAAAACCGTCTTGTTAAGCTTCTGTGACCTCCACGTCTCTTCCGAGGGGCGTTAAAACCGTCTTGTTAAGCTACTGTGAGCTCCACATCTCTTCCGAGGGGCATTAAAACCGTCTTGTTAAGCTACTGTGACCTCCACATCTCTTCCGAGGGGCATTAAAAGTGTCTTGTTAAGCTACTGTGACCTCCACGTCTCTTTCGAGGGGAATTAAAACTGTCTTGTTAAGCTACTGTGAACTCCACCACTTTTCCAAGGGGCATTAAAACCATCTTGTTAAGCTACTGTGACCTCCACGTCTCTTCCGAGGGGCATTAAAACCGTCTTGTTAAGCTACTGTGACCTCCACATCTCTTCCGAGGGGCATTAAAACCATCTTGTTAAACTACTGTGACCTCCATGTCTCTTCTGAGGGGCATTAAAACCATCTTGTTAAGCTACTGTGTCCTCCACGTCTCTTTCGAGGGGAATTAAAACCGTCTTGTTAATCTACTGTGACCTCCACCACTTTTCAAAGGGGCATTAAAACCATCTTGTTAAGCTACTGTGACCTCCACGTCTCTTCCGAGGGGCATTAAAACCGTCTTGTTAAGCTACTGTGACCTCCACGTCTCTTCCAAGGGGCATTAAAACCGTCCTGTTAAGCTACTGTGACCTCCACGTCTCTTTCGAGGGGAATTAAACCGTCTTGTTAAGCTACTGTGACCTCCACCTCTTTTCCAAGGGGCATTAAAACCATCTTGTTAAGCTACTGTGACCTCCACGTCTCTTCCGAGGGGCATTAAAACTGTCTTGTTAAGCTACTGTGACCTCCACCACTTTTCCAAGGGGCATTAAAACCATCTTGTTAAGCTACTGTGACCTCCACGTCTCTTCCGAGGGGCATTAAAACCGTCTTGTTAAGCTACTGTGACCTCCACGTCTCTTCCGAGGGGCATTAAAACCGTCCTGTTAAGCTACTGTGACCTCCACGTCTCTTTCGAGGGGAATTAAAACCGTCTTTTTAAGCTACTGTGACCTCCACCACTTTTCCAAGGGGCATTAAAACCATCTTGTTAAGCTACTGTGACCTCCACGTCTCTTCCCAGGGGCATTAAAATCGTCTTGTTAAGCTACTGTGACCTCCACGTCTCTTCCGAGGGGCATTAAAACCGTCTTGTTAAGCTACTGTGACCTCCACATCTCTTCCGAGGGGCATTAAAACTGTCTTGTTAAGCTACTGTGACCTCCACCACTTTACCAAGGGGCATTAAAACCTTCTTGTTAAGCTACTGTGACCTCCACGTCTCTTCCGAGGGGCATTAAAACCATTTTGTTAAGCTACTTTGACCTCCACGTCTCTTCCGAGGGGCATTCAAACCGTCTTGTTAAGCTACTGTGACCTCCACGTCTCTTCCGAGGGTCCTTAAAACCGTCTTGTTAAGCTACTGTGACCTCCACGTCTCTTCCGAGGGGCATTAAAACCATCCTGTTAAGCTACTGTGACCTCCACGTCTCTTTCGAGGGGAATTAAAACCGTCTTGTTAAGCTACTGTGACCTCCACCACTTTTCCAAGGGGCATTAAAACCATCTTGTTAAGCTAATGTGACCTCCACGTCTCTTCCGAGGGGCATTAAAACCATCTTGTTAAGCTACTGTGACCTCCACGTCTCTTCCGAGGGGCATTAAAACCGTCTTGTTAAGCTACTGTGTCCTCCACATCTCTTTCGAGGGGCATTAAAACCGTCTTGTTAAGCTACTGTGACCTCCACGTCTCTTCTGAGGGGCATTAAAACCGTCTTGTTAAGCTACTGTGACCTCTACCACTTTTCCAAGGGGCATTAAAAGCGTCTTGTTAAGCTTCTGCGACCTCCACCACTTTACCAAGGGGCATTAAAACCGTCTTGTTAAGCTACTGTGTCCTCCACGTCTCTTTCGAGGGGAATTAAAACCGTCTTGTTAAGCTACTATGACTTCCACCACTTTTCCAAGGGGCATTAAAACCATCTTGTTAAGCTACTGTGACCTCCACGTCTCTTCCGAGGGGCATTAAAACCATCTTGTTAAGCTACTGTGACCTCCACGTCTCTTTCGAGGGGAATTAAAACCGTCTTGTTAAGCTACTGTGACCTCTACCACTTTTCCAAGGGCCTTAAAACCGTCTTGTTAAGCTTCTGCGACCTCCACCACTTTACCAAGGGGCATTAAAACCGTCTTGTTAAGCTACTGTGACCTCCACGTCTCTTCCGAGGGGCATTAAAACCGTCTTTTTAAGCTACTGTGAGCTCCACATCTCTTCCGAGGGGCATTAAAACCGTCTTGTTAAGCTACTGTGACCTCCACGTCTCTTCCGAGGGGCATTAAAAGCGTCTTGTTGAGCTACTGTGACCTCCACTTCTCTTTCAAGGGGCATTAAAACCATCTTTTTAAACTACTGTGACCTCCACGTCTCTTCTGGGGGGCATTAAAACCATCTTGTTAAGCTACTGTGTCCTCCACGTCTCATTCGAGGGGAATTAAAACCGTCTTGTTAAGCTACTGTGACCTCCACCACTTTTCCAAGGGGCATTAAAACCATCTTTTTAAGCTACTGTGACCTCCACGTCTCTTCCGAGGGGCACTAAAACAGTCTTTTTAAGCTACTGTGACCTCTACCACATTTCCAAGGGGCATTAAAACCGTCTTGTTAAGCTTCTGCGACCTCCACCACTTTACCAAGGGGCATTAAAACCGTCTTGTTAAGCTACTGTGACCTCCACGTCTCTTCTGAGGGGCATTAAAACCATCTTGTTAAGCTACTGTGACCTCCACATCCCTTCCGAGGGGCATTAAAACCGTCTTGTTAAGCTACTGTGACCTCCACGTCTCTTTCGACGGGAATTAAAACCGTCTTGTTAAGCTACTGTGACCTCCACCACTTTTCCAAGGGGCATTAAAACCATTTTGTTAATCTGCTGTGACCTCCACGTCTCTTCCGAGGGGCATTAAAACTGTCTTGTTAAGCTACTGTGACCTCCACGTCTCTTCCGAGGGGCATTAAAACCGGCCTGTTAATCTACTGTGACCTCCACGTCTCTTTCGAGGGGAATTAAAACCGTCTTGTTAAGCTACTGTGACCTCCACCACTTTTCCAAGGGGCATTAAAACCTTCTTGTTAAGGTACTGTGACCTCCACGTCTCTTCCGAGGGGCATTAAAATCGTCTTGTTAAGCTACTGTGACCTCCACGTCTCTTCCGAGGGGCATTAAAACTGTCTTGTTAAGCTACTGTGACCTCCACGTCTATTTTGAGGGGCATTAAAGCCGTATTGTTAAGCTACTGTGACCTCCACGTCTCTTCCGAGGGGCATTAAAACCGTCTTGTTAAGCTACTGTGTCCTCCACATCTCTTTCGAGGGGCATTAAAACAGTCTTGTTAAGCTACTGTGACCTCTACCACTTTTCCAAGGGCATTAAAACCGTCTTGTTAAGCTTCTGCGACCTCCACCACTTTACCAAGGGTCATTAAAACCGTCTTGTTAAGCTACTGTGACCTCCACGTCTCTTCCGAGGGGCATTAAAACCGTCTTGTTAAGCAACTATGAGCTCCACATCTCTTCCGAGGGGCATTAAAACCGTCTTGTTAAGCTACTGTGACCTCCACATCTCTTCCGAGGGGCATTAAAAGCGTCTTGTTAAGCTACTGTGACCTCCACGTCTCTTCCAAGGGGCATTAAAACCGTCCTGTTAAGTTACTGTGACCTCCACGTCTCTTTCGAGGGGAATTAAAACTGTCTTGTTAAGCTACTGTGACCTCCACCACTTTTCCAAGGGGCATTAAAACCATCTTGTTAAGCTAATGTGACCTCCACGTCTCTTCCGAGGGGCATTAAAACCATCTTGTTAAGCTACTGTGACCTCCACGTCTCTTCCGAGGGGCATTAAAACCGTCTTGTTAAGCTACTGTGTCCTCCACATCTCTTTCGAGTGGCATTAAAACCGTCTTGTTAAGCTACTGTGACCTCCACGTCTCTTCTGAGGGGCATTAAAACCGTCTTGTTAAGCTACTGTGACCTCTACCACTTTTCCAAGGGGCATTAAAAGCGTCTTGTTAAGCTTCTGCGACCTCCACCACTTTACCAAGGGGCATTAAAACCATCTTGTTAAGCTACTGTGTCCTCCACGTCTCTTTCGAGGGGAATTAAAACCGTCTTGTTAAGCTACTGTGACTTCCACCACTTTTCCAAGGGGCATTAAAACCATCTTGTTAAGCTACTGTGACCTCCACGTCTCTTCCGAGGGGCATTAAAACCGTCTTGTTAAGCTACTGTGACCTCCACGTCTCTTTCGAGGGGAATTAAAACCGTCTTGTTAAGCTACTGTGACCTCTACCACTTTTCCAAGGGCCTTAAAACCGTCTTGTTAAGCTTCTGCGACCTCCACCACTTTACCAAGGGGCATTAAAACCGTCTTGTTAAGCTACTGTGACCTCCACGTCTCTTCCGAGGGGCATTAAAACCGTCTTTTTAAGCTACTGTGAGCTCCACATCTCTTCTGAGGGGCATTAAAACCGTCTTGTTAAGCTACTGTGACCTCCACGTCTCTTCCGAGGGGCATTAAAAGCGTCTTGTTGAGCTACTGTGACCTCCACTTCTCTTTCAAGGGGCATTAAAACCATCTTTTTAAACTACTGTGACCTCCACGTCTCTTCTGAGGGGCATTAAAACCATCTTGTTAAGCTACTGTGTCCTCCACGTCTCATTCGAGGGGAATTAAAACCGTCTTGTTAAGCTACTGTGACCTCCACCACTTTTCCAAGGGGCATTAAAACCATCTTTTTAAGCTACTGTGACCTCCACGTCTCTTCCGAGGGGCACTAAAACAGTCTTGTTAAGCTACTGTGACCTCTACCACATTTCCAAGGGGCATTAAAACCGTCTTGTTAAGCTTCTGCGACCTCCACCACTTTACCAAGGGGCATTAAAACCGTCTTGTTAAGCTACTGTGACCTCCACGTCTCATCTGAGGGGCATTAAAACCATCTTGTTAAGCTACTGTGACCTCCACATCCCTTCCGAGGGGCATTAAAACCGTCTTGTTAAGCTACTGTGACCTCCACGTCTCTTTCGACGGGAATTAAAACCGTCTTGTTAAGCTACTGTGACCTCCACCACTTTTCCAAGGGGCATTAAAACCATCTTGTTAAGCTACTGTGACCTCCACGTCTCTTCCGAGGGGCATTAAAACTGTCTTGTTAAGCTACTGTGACCTCCACGTCTCTTCCGAGGGGCATTAAAACCGTCCTGTTAATCTACTGTGACCTCCACGTCTCTTTCGAGGGGAATTAAAACCGTCTTGTTAAGCTACTGTGACCTCCACCACTTTTCCAAGGGGCATTAAAACCTTCTTGTTAAGGTACTGTGACCTCCACGTCTCTTCCGAGGGGCATTAAAATCGTCTTGTTAAGCTACTGTGACCTCCACGTCTCTTCCGAGGGGCATTAAAACTGTCTTGTTAAGCTACTGTGACCTCCACGTCTATTTTGAGGGGCATTAAAGCCGTCTTGTTAAGCTACTGTGACCTCCACGTCTCTTCCGAGGGGCATTAAAACCGTCTTGTTAAGCTACTGTGTCCTCCACATCTCTTTCGAGGGGCATTAAAACAGTCTTGTTAAGCTACTGTGACCTCTACCACTTTTCCAAGGGCATTAAAACCGTCTTGTTAAGCTTCTGCGACCTCCACCACTTTACCAAGGGTCATTAAAAACGTCTTGTTAAGCTACTGTGACCTCCACGTCTCTTCCGAGGGGCATTAAAACCGTCTTGTTAAGCTACTATGAGCTCCACATCTCTTCCGAGGGGCATTAAAACCGTCTTGTTAAGCTACTGTGACCTCCACATCTCTTCCGAGGGGCATTAAAAGCATCTTGTTAAGCTACTGTGACCTCCACGTCTCTTCCAAGGGGCATTAAAACCGTCCTGTTAAGTTACTGTGACCTCCACGTCTCTTTCGAGGGGAATTAAAACTGTCTTGTTAAGCTACTGTGAACTCCACCACTTTTCCAAGGGGCATTAAAACCATCTTGTTAAGCTACTGTGACCTCCACGTCTCTTCCGAGGGGCATTAAAACCGTCTTGTTAAGCTACTGTGACCTCCACATCTCTTCCGAGGGGCATTAAAAACGTCTTGTTAAGCTACTGTGACTTCCACGTCTCTTCTTAGGGGCATTAAAACCGTCTTGTTAAGCTACTGTGACCTCCACGTCTCTTCCAAGGGGCATTAAAACCATCTTGTTAAACTACTGTGACCTCCATGTCTCTTCTGAGGGGCATTAAAACCATCTTGTTAAGCTACTGTGTCCTCCACGTCTCTTTCGAGGGGAATTAAAACCGTCTTGTTAAGCTACTGTGACCTCCACCACTTTTCAAAGGGGCATTAAAACCATCTTGTTAAGCTACTGTGACCTCCACGTCTCTTCCGAGGGGCATTAAAACCGTCTTGTTAAGCTACTGTGACCTCCACGTCTCTTCCGAGGGGCATTAAAACCGTCCTGTTAAGCTACTGTGACCTCCACGTCTCTTTCGAGGGGAATTAAACCGTCTTGTTAAGCTACTGTGACCTCCACCACTTTTCCAAGGGGCATTAAAAACATCTTGTTAAGCTACTGTGACCTCCACGTCTCTTCCGAGGGGCATTAAAACCGTCTTGTTAAGCTACTGTGACCTCCACCACTTTTCCAAGGGGCATTAAAACCATCTTGTTAAGCTACTGTGACCTCCACGTCTCTTCCGAGGGGCATTAAAACCGTCTTGTTAAGCTACTGTGACCTCCACGTCTCTTCCGAGGGGCATTAAAACCGTCCTGTTAAGGTACTGTGACCTCCACGTCTCTTTCGAGGGGAATTAAAACCGTCTTGTTAAGCTACTGTGACCTCCACCACTTTTCCAAGGGGCATTAAAACCATCTTGTTAAGCTACTGTGACCTCCACGTCTCTTCCCAGGGTCATTAAAATCGTCTTGTTAAGCTACTGTGACCTCCACGTCTCTTCCGAGGGGCATTAAAACCGTCTTGTTAAGCTACTGTGACCTCCACCACTTTTCCAAGGGGCATTAAAACCATCTTGTTAAGCTACTGTGACCTCCACGTCTCTTCCGAGGGGCATTAAAACCGTCTTGTTAAGCTACTGTGACCTCCACGTCTCTTCCGAGGGGCATTAAAACCGTCCTGTTAAGGTACTGTGACCTCCACGTCTCTTTCGAGGGGAATTAAAACCGTCTTGTTAAGCTACTGTGACCTCCACCACTTTTCCAAGGGGCATTAAAACCATCTTGTTAAGCTACTGTGACCTCCACGTCTCTTCCCAGGGTCATTAAAATCGTCTTGTTAAGCTACTGTGACCTCCACGTCTCTTCCGAGGGGCATTAAAACCGTCTTGTTAAGCTACTGTGAGCTCCACATCTCTTCCGAGGGGCATTAAAACTGTCTTGTTAAGCTACTGTGACCTCCACGTCTCTTCCGAGGGGCATTAAAACCGTCTTTTTAAGCTACTGTGAGCTCCACATCTCTTCCGAGGGGCATTAAAACCGTCTTGTTAAGCTACTGTGACCTCCACGTCTCTTCCGAGGGGCATTAAAAGCGTCTTGTTGAGCTACTGTGACCTCCACTTCTCTTTCAAGGGGCATTAAAACCATCTTTTTAAACTACTGTGACCTCCACGTCTCTTCTGAGGGGCATTAAAACCATCTTGTTAAGCTACTGTGTCCTCCACGTCTCATTCGAGGGGAATTAAAACCGTCTTGTTAAGCTACTGTGACCTCCACCACTTTTCCAAGGGGCATTAAAACCATCTTTTTAAGCTACTGTGACCTCCACGTCTCTTCCGAGGGGCACTAAAACAGTCTTGTTAAGCTACTGTGACCTCTACCACATTTCCAAGGGGCATTAAAACCGTCTTGTTAAGCTTCTGCGACCTCCACCACTTTACCAAGGGGCATTAAAACCGTCTTGTTAAGCTACTGTGACCTCCACGTCTCATCTGAGGGGCATTAAAACCATCTTGTTAAGCTACTGTGACCTCCACATCCCTTCCGAGGGGCATTAAAACCGTCTTGTTAAGCTACTGTGACCTCCACGTCTCTTTCGACGGGAATTAAAACCGTCTTGTTAAGCTACTGTGACCTCCACCACTTTTCCAAGGGGCATTAAAACCATCTTGTTAAGCTACTGTGACCTCCACGTCTCTTCCGAGGGGCATTAAAACTGTCTTGTTAAGCTACTGTGACCTCCACGTCTCTTCCGAGGGGCATTAAAACCGTCCTGTTAATCTACTGTGACCTCCACGTCTCTTTCGAGGGGAATTAAAACCGTCTTGTTAAGTTACTGTGACCTCCACCACTTTTCCAAGGGGCATTAAAACCTTCTTGTTAAGGTACTGTGACCTCCACGTCTCTTCCGAGGGGCATTAAAATCGTCTTGTTAAGCTACTGTGACCTCCACGTCTCTTCCGAGGGGCATTAAAACTGTCTTGTTAAGCTACTGTGACCTCCACGTCTATTTTGAGGGGCATTAAAGCCGTCTTGTTAAGCTACTGTGACCTCCACGTCTCTTCCGAGGGGCATTAAAACCGTCTTGTTAAGCTACTGTGTCCTCCACATCTCTTTCGAGGGGCATTAAAACAGTCTTGTTAAGCTACTGTGACCTCTACCACTTTTCCAAGGGCATTAAAACCGTCTTGTTAAGCTTCTGCGACCTCCACCACTTTACCAAGGGTCATTAAAACCGTCTTGTTAAGCTACTGTGACCTCCACGTCTCTTCCGAGGGGCATTAAAACCGTCTTGTTAAGCTACTATGAGCTCCACATCTCTTCCGAGGGGCATTAAAACCGTCTTGTTAAGCTACTGTGACCTCCACATCTCTTCCGAGGGGCATTAAAAGCATCTTGTTAAGCTACTGTGACCTCCACGTCTCTTCCAAGGGGCATTAAAACCGTCCTGTTAAGTTACTGTGACCTCCACGTCTCTTTCGAGGGGAATTAAAACTGTCTTGTTAAGCTACTGTGAACTCCACCACTTTTCCAAGGGGCATTAAAACCATCTTGTTAAGCTACTGTGACCTCCACGTCTCTTCCGAGGGGCATTAAAACCGTCTTGTTAAGCTACTGTGACCTCCACATCTCTTCCGAGGGGCATTAAAAACGTCTTGTTAAGCTACTGTGACTTCCACGTCTCTTCTTAGGGGCATTAAAACCGTCTTGTTAAGCTACTGTGACCTCCACGTCTCTTCCAAGGGGCATTAAAACCATCTTGTTAAACTACTGTGACCTCCATGTCTCTTCTGAGGGGCATTAAAACCATCTTGTTAAGCTACTGTGTCCTCCACGTCTCTTTCGAGGGGAATTAAAACCGTCTTGTTAAGCTACTGTGACCTCCACCACTTTTCAAAGGGGCATTAAAACCATCTTGTTAAGCTACTGTGACCTCCACGTCTCTTCCGAGGGGCATTAAAACCGTCTTGTTAAGCTACTGTGACCTCCACGTCTCTTCCGAGGGGCATTAAAACCGTCCTGTTAAGCTACTGTGACCTCCACGTCTCTTTCGAGGGGAATTAAACCGTCTTGTTAAGCTACTGTGACCTCCACCACTTTTCCAAGGGGCATTAAAAACATCTTGTTAAGCTACTGTGACCTCCACGTCTCTTCCGAGGGGCATTAAAACCGTCTTGTTAAGCTACTGTGACCTCCGCCACTTTTCCAAGGGGCATTAAAACCATCTTGTTAAGCTACTGTGACCTCCACGTCTCTTCCGAGGGGCATTAAAACCGTCTTGTTAAGCTACTGTGACCTCCACGTCTCTTCCGAGGGGCATTAAAACCGTCCTGTTAAGGTACTGTGACCTCCACGTCTCTTTCGAGGGGAATTAAAACCGTCTTGTTAAGCTACTGTGACCTCCACCACTTTTCCAAGGGGCATTAAAACCATCTTGTTAAGCTACTGTGACCTCCACGTCTCTTCCCAGGGTCATTAAAATCGTCTTGTTAAGCTACTGTGACCTCCACGTCTCTTCCGAGGGGCATTAAAACCGTCTTGTTAAGCTACTGTGAGCTCCACATCTCTTCCGAGGGGCATTAAAACCGTCTTGTTAAGCTACTGTGACCTCCACGTCTCTTCCGAGGGGCATTAAAACCGTCTTTTTAAGCTACTGTGAGCTCCACATCTCTTCCGAGGGGCATTAAAACCGTCTTGTTAAGCTACTGTGACCTCCACGTCTCTTCCGAGGGGCATTAAAAGCGTCTTGTTGAGCTACTGTGACCTCCACTTCTCTTTCAAGGGGCATTAAAACCATCTTTTTAAACTACTGTGACCTCCACGTCTCTTCTGAGGGGCATTAAAACCATCTTGTTAAGCTACTGTGTCCTCCACGTCTCATTCGAGGGGAATTAAAACCGTCTTGTTAAGCTACTGTGACCTCCACCACTTTTCCAAGGGGCATTAAAACCATCTTTTTAAGCTACTGTGACCTCCACGTCTCTTCCGAGGGGCACTAAAACAGTCTTGTTAAGCTACTGTGACCTCTACCACATTTCCAAGGGGCATTAAAACCGTCTTGTTAAGCTTCTGCGACCTCCACCACTTTACCAAGGGGCATTAAAACCGTCTTGTTAAGCTACTGTGACCTCCACGTCTCATCTGAGGGGCATTAAAACCATCTTGTTAAGCTACTGTGACCTCCACATCCCTTCCGAGGGGCATTAAAACCGTCTTGTTAAGCTACTGTGACCTCCACGTCTCTTTCGACGGGAATTAAAACCGTCTTGTTAAGCTACTGTGACCTCCACCACTTTTCCAAGGGGCATTAAAACCATCTTGTTAAGCTACTGTGACCTCCACGTCTCTTCCGAGGGGCATTAAAACTGTCTTGTTAAGCTACTGTGACCTCCACGTCTCTTCCGAGGGGCATTAAAACCGTCCTGTTAATCTACTGTGACCTCCACGTCTCTTTCGAGGGGAATTAAAACCGTCTTGTTAAGTTACTGTGACCTCCACCACTTTTCCAAGGGGCATTAAAACCTTCTTGTTAAGGTACTGTGACCTCCACGTCTCTTCCGAGGGGCATTAAAATCGTCTTGTTAAGCTACTGTGACCTCCACGTCTCTTCCGAGGGGCATTAAAACTGTCTTGTTAAGCTACTGTGACCTCCACGTCTATTTTGAGGGGCATTAAAGCCGTCTTGTTAAGCTACTGTGACCTCCACGTCTCTTCCGAGGGGCATTAAAACCGTCTTGTTAAGCTACTGTGTCCTCCACATCTCTTTCGAGGGGCATTAAAACAGTCTTGTTAAGCTACTGTGACCTCTACCACTTTTCCAAGGGCATTAAAACCGTCTTGTTAAGCTTCTGCGACCTCCACCACTTTACCAAGGGTCATTAAAACCGTCTTGTTAAGCTACTGTGACCTCCACGTCTCTTCCGAGGGGCATTAAAACCGTCTTGTTAAGCTACAATGAGCTCCACATCTCTTCCGAGGGGCATTAAAACCGTCTTGTTAAGCTACTGTGACCTCCATATCTCTTCCGAGGGGCATTAAAAGCATCTTGTTAAGCTACTGTGACCTCCACGTCTCTTTCGAGGGGAATTAAACCGTCTTGTTAAGCTACTGTGACCTCCACCACTTTTCCAAGGGGCATTAAAAACATCTTGTTAAGCTACTGTGACCTCCACGTCTCTTCCGAGGGGCATTAAAACCGTCTTGTTAAGCTACTGTGACCTCCACCACTTTTCCAAGGGGCATTAAAACCATCTTGTTAAGCTACTGTGACCTCCACGTCTCTTCCGAGGGGCATTAAAACCGTCTTGTTAAGCTACTGTGACCTCCACGTCTCTTCCGAGGGGCATTAAAACCGTCCTGTTAAGGTACTGTGACCTCCACGTCTCTTTCGAGGGGAATTAAAACCGTCTTGTTAAGCTACTGTGACCTCCACCACTTTTCCAAGGGGCATTAAAACCATCTTGTTAAGCTACTGTGACCTCCACGTCTCTTCCCAGGGTCATTAAAATCGTCTTGTTAAGCTACTGTGACCTCCACGTCTCTTCCGAGGGGCATTAAAACCGTCTTGTTAAGCTACTGTGACCTCCACCACTTTTCCAAGGGGCATTAAAACCATCTTGTTAAGCTACTGTGACCTCCACGTCTCTTCCGAGGGGCATTAAAACCGTCTTGTTAAGCTACTGTGACCTCCACGTCTCTTCCGAGGGGCATTAAAACCGTCCTGTTAAGGTACTGTGACCTCCACGTCTCTTTCGAGGGGAATTAAAACCGTCTTGTTAAGCTACTGTGACCTCCACCACTTTTCCAAGGGGCATTAAAACCATCTTGTTAAGCTACTGTGACCTCCACGTCTCTTCCCAGGGTCATTAAAATCGTCTTGTTAAGCTACTGTGACCTCCACGTCTCTTCCGAGGGGCATTAAAACCGTCTTGTTAAGCTACTGTGACCTCCACCACTTTTCCAAGGGGCATTAAAACCATCTTGTTAAGCTACTGTGACCTCCACGTCTCTTCCGAGGGGCATTAAAACCGTCTTGTTAAGCTACTGTGACCTCCACGTCTCTTCCGAGGGGCATTAAAACCGTCCTGTTAAGGTACTGTGACCTCCACGTCTCTTTCGAGGGGAATTAAAACCGTCTTGTTAAGCTACTGTGACCTCCACCACTTTTCCAAGGGGCATTAAAACCATCTTGTTAAGCTACTGTGACCTCCACGTCTCTTCCCAGGGTCATTAAAATCGTCTTGTTAAGCTACTGTGACCTCCACGTCTCTTCCGAGGGGCATTAAAACCGTCTTGTTAAGCTACTGTGAGCTCCACATCTCTTCCGAGGGGCATTAAAACTGTCTTGTTAAGCTACTGTGACCTCCACGTCTCTTCCGAGGGGCATTAAAACCGTCTTTTTAAGCTCCTGTGAGCTCCACATCTCTTCCGAGGGGCATTAAAACCGTCTTGTTAAGCTACTGTGACCTCCACGTCTCTTCCGAGGGGCATTAAAAGCGTCTTGTTGAGCTACTGTGACCTCCACTTCTCTTTCAAGGGGCATTAAAACCATCTTTTTAAACTACTGTGACCTCCACGTCTCTTCTGAGGGGCATTAAAACCATCTTGTTAAGCTACTGTGTCCTCCACGTCTCATTCGAGGGGAATTAAAACCGTCTTGTTAAGCTACTGTGACCTCCACCACTTTTCCAAGGGGCATTAAAACCATCTTTTTAAGCTACTGTGACCTCCACGTCTCTTCCGAGGGGCACTAAAACAGTCTTGTTAAGCTACTGTGACCTC
Organism: Phyllobates terribilis; assembly: GCF_046119375.1. NCBI lineage: Eukaryota > Metazoa > Chordata > Amphibia > Anura > Dendrobatidae > Phyllobates > Phyllobates terribilis. Next base: position 774,008,200 of record NW_027362761.1, on the reverse strand, counting down.
TACCACATTTCCAAGGGGCATTAAAACCGTCTTGTTAAGCTTCTGCGACCTCCACCACTTTACCAAGGGGCATTAAAACCGTCTTGTTAAGCTACTGTGACCTCCACGTCTCATCTGAGGGGCATTAAAACCATCTTGTTAAGCTACTGTGACCTCCACATCCCTTCCGAGGGGCATTAAAACCGTCTTGTTAAGCTACTGTGACCTCCACGTCTCTTTCGACGGGAATTAAAACCGTCTTGTTAAGCTACTGTGACCTCCACCACTTTTCCAAGGGGCATTAAAACCATCTTGTTAAGCTACTGTGACCTCCACGTCTCTTCCGAGGGGCATTAAAACTGTCTTGTTAAGCTACTGTGACCTCCACGTCTCTTCCGAGGGGCATTAAAACCGTCCTGTTAATCTACTGTGACCTCCACGTCTCTTTCGAGGGGAATTAAAACCGTCTTGTTAAGTTACTGTGACCTCCACCACTTTTCCAAGGGGCATTAAAACCTTCTTGTTAAGGTACTGTGACCTCCACGTCTCTTCCGAGGGGCATTAAAATCGTCTTGTTAAGCTACTGTGACCTCCACGTCTCTTCCGAGGGGCATTAAAACTGTCTTGTTAAGCTACTGTGACCTCCACGTCTATTTTGAGGGGCATTAAAGCCGTCTTGTTAAGCTACTGTGACCTCCACGTCTCTTCCGAGGGGCATTAAAACCGTCTTGTTAAGCTACTGTGTCCTCCACATCTCTTTCGAGGGGCATTAAAACAGTCTTGTTAAGCTACTGTGACCTCTACCACTTTTCCAAGGGCATTAAAACCGTCTTGTTAAGCTTCTGCGACCTCCACCACTTTACCAAGGGTCATTAAAACCGTCTTGTTAAGCTACTGTGACCTCCACGTCTCTTCCGAGGGGCATTAAAACCGTCTTGTTAAGCTACTATGAGCTCCACATCTCTTCCGAGGGGCATTAAAACCGTCTTGTTAAGCTACTGTGACCTCCACATCTCTTCCGAGGGGCATTAAAAGCATCTTGTTAAGCTACTGTGACCTCCACGTCTCTTCCAAGGGGCATTAAAACCGTCCTGTTAAGTTACTGTGACCTCCACGTCTCTTTCGAGGGGAATTAAAACTGTCTTGTTAAGCTACTGTGAACTCCACCACTTTTCCAAGGGGCATTAAAACCATCTTGTTAAGCTACTGTGACCTCCACGTCTCTTCCGAGGGGCATTAAAACCGTCTTGTTAAGCTACTGTGACCTCCACATCTCTTCCGAGGGGCATTAAAAACGTCTTGTTAAGCTACTGTGACTTCCACGTCTCTTCTTAGGGGCATTAAAACCGTCTTGTTAAGCTACTGTGACCTCCACGTCTCTTCCAAGGGGCATTAAAACCATCTTGTTAAACTACTGTGACCTCCATGTCTCTTCTGAGGGGCATTAAAACCATCTTGTTAAGCTACTGTGTCCTCCACGTCTCTTTCGAGGGGAATTAAAACCGTCTTGTTAAGCTACTGTGACCTCCACCACTTTTCAAAGGGGCATTAAAACCATCTTGTTAAGCTACTGTGACCTCCACGTCTCTTCCGAGGGGCATTAAAACCGTCTTGTTAAGCTACTGTGACCTCCACGTCTCTTCCGAGGGGCATTAAAACCGTCCTGTTAAGCTACTGTGACCTCCACGTCTCTTTCGAGGGGAATTAAACCGTCTTGTTAAGCTACTGTGACCTCCACCACTTTTCCAAGGGGCATTAAAAACATCTTGTTAAGCTACTGTGACCTCCACGTCTCTTCCGAGGGGCATTAAAACCGTCTTGTTAAGCTACTGTGACCTCCGCCACTTTTCCAAGGGGCATTAAAACCATCTTGTTAAGCTACTGTGACCTCCACGTCTCTTCCGAGGGGCATTAAAACCGTCTTGTTAAGCTACTGTGACCTCCACGTCTCTTCCGAGGGGCATTAAAACCGTCCTGTTAAGGTACTGTGACCTCCACGTCTCTTTCGAGGGGAATTAAAACCGTCTTGTTAAGCTACTGTGACCTCCACCACTTTTCCAAGGGGCATTAAAACCATCTTGTTAAGCTACTGTGACCTCCACGTCTCTTCCCAGGGTCATTAAAATCGTCTTGTTAAGCTACTGTGACCTCCACGTCTCTTCCGAGGGGCATTAAAACCGTCTTGTTAAGCTACTGTGAGCTCCACATCTCTTCCGAGGGGCATTAAAACCGTCTTGTTAAGCTACTGTGACCTCCACGTCTCTTCCGAGGGGCATTAAAACCGTCTTTTTAAGCTACTGTGAGCTCCACATCTCTTCCGAGGGGCATTAAAACCGTCTTGTTAAGCTACTGTGACCTCCACGTCTCTTCCGAGGGGCATTAAAAGCGTCTTGTTGAGCTACTGTGACCTCCACTTCTCTTTCAAGGGGCATTAAAACCATCTTTTTAAACTACTGTGACCTCCACGTCTCTTCTGAGGGGCATTAAAACCATCTTGTTAAGCTACTGTGTCCTCCACGTCTCATTCGAGGGGAATTAAAACCGTCTTGTTAAGCTACTGTGACCTCCACCACTTTTCCAAGGGGCATTAAAACCATCTTTTTAAGCTACTGTGACCTCCACGTCTCTTCCGAGGGGCACTAAAACAGTCTTGTTAAGCTACTGTGACCTCTACCACATTTCCAAGGGGCATTAAAACCGTCTTGTTAAGCTTCTGCGACCTCCACCACTTTACCAAGGGGCATTAAAACCGTCTTGTTAAGCTACTGTGACCTCCACGTCTCATCTGAGGGGCATTAAAACCATCTTGTTAAGCTACTGTGACCTCCACATCCCTTCCGAGGGGCATTAAAACCGTCTTGTTAAGCTACTGTGACCTCCACGTCTCTTTCGACGGGAATTAAAACCGTCTTGTTAAGCTACTGTGACCTCCACCACTTTTCCAAGGGGCATTAAAACCATCTTGTTAAGCTACTGTGACCTCCACGTCTCTTCCGAGGGGCATTAAAACTGTCTTGTTAAGCTACTGTGACCTCCACGTCTCTTCCGAGGGGCATTAAAACCGTCCTGTTAATCTACTGTGACCTCCACGTCTCTTTCGAGGGGAATTAAAACCGTCTTGTTAAGTTACTGTGACCTCCACCACTTTTCCAAGGGGCATTAAAACCTTCTTGTTAAGGTACTGTGACCTCCACGTCTCTTCCGAGGGGCATTAAAATCGTCTTGTTAAGCTACTGTGACCTCCACGTCTCTTCCGAGGGGCATTAAAACTGTCTTGTTAAGCTACTGTGACCTCCACGTCTATTTTGAGGGGCATTAAAGCCGTCTTGTTAAGCTACTGTGACCTCCACGTCTCTTCCGAGGGGCATTAAAACCGTCTTGTTAAGCTACTGTGTCCTCCACATCTCTTTCGAGGGGCATTAAAACAGTCTTGTTAAGCTACTGTGACCTCTACCACTTTTCCAAGGGCATTAAAACCGTCTTGTTAAGCTTCTGCGACCTCCACCACTTTACCAAGGGTCATTAAAACCGTCTTGTTAAGCTACTGTGACCTCCACGTCTCTTCCGAGGGGCATTAAAACCGTCTTGTTAAGCTACAATGAGCTCCACATCTCTTCCGAGGGGCATTAAAACCGTCTTGTTAAGCTACTGTGACCTCCATATCTCTTCCGAGGGGCATTAAAAGCATCTTGTTAAGCTACTGTGACCTCCACGTCTCTTTCGAGGGGAATTAAACCGTCTTGTTAAGCTACTGTGACCTCCACCACTTTTCCAAGGGGCATTAAAAACATCTTGTTAAGCTACTGTGACCTCCACGTCTCTTCCGAGGGGCATTAAAACCGTCTTGTTAAGCTACTGTGACCTCCACCACTTTTCCAAGGGGCATTAAAACCATCTTGTTAAGCTACTGTGACCTCCACGTCTCTTCCGAGGGGCATTAAAACCGTCTTGTTAAGCTACTGTGACCTCCACGTCTCTTCCGAGGGGCATTAAAACCGTCCTGTTAAGGTACTGTGACCTCCACGTCTCTTTCGAGGGGAATTAAAACCGTCTTGTTAAGCTACTGTGACCTCCACCACTTTTCCAAGGGGCATTAAAACCATCTTGTTAAGCTACTGTGACCTCCACGTCTCTTCCCAGGGTCATTAAAATCGTCTTGTTAAGCTACTGTGACCTCCACGTCTCTTCCGAGGGGCATTAAAACCGTCTTGTTAAGCTACTGTGACCTCCACCACTTTTCCAAGGGGCATTAAAACCATCTTGTTAAGCTACTGTGACCTCCACGTCTCTTCCGAGGGGCATTAAAACCGTCTTGTTAAGCTACTGTGACCTCCACGTCTCTTCCGAGGGGCATTAAAACCGTCCTGTTAAGGTACTGTGACCTCCACGTCTCTTTCGAGGGGAATTAAAACCGTCTTGTTAAGCTACTGTGACCTCCACCACTTTTCCAAGGGGCATTAAAACCATCTTGTTAAGCTACTGTGACCTCCACGTCTCTTCCGAGGGGCATTAAAACTGTCTTGTTAAGCTACTGTGACCTCCACGTCTCTTCCGAGGGGCATTAAAACCGTCCTGTTAATCTACTGTGACCTCCACGTCTCTTTCGAGGGGAATTAAAACCGTCTTGTTAAGTTACTGTGACCTCCACCACTTTTCCAAGGGGCATTAAAACCTTCTTGTTAAGGTACTGTGACCTCCACGTCTCTTCCGAGGGGCATTAAAATCGTCTTGTTAAGCTACTGTGACCTCCACGTCTCTTCCGAGGGGCATTAAAACTGTCTTGTTAAGCTACTGTGACCTCCACGTCTATTTTGAGGGGCATTAAAGCCGTCTTGTTAAGCTACTGTGACCTCCACGTCTCTTCCGAGGGGCATTAAAACCGTCTTGTTAAGCTACTGTGTCCTCCACATCTCTTTCGAGGGGCATTAAAACAGTCTTGTTAAGCTACTGTGACCTCTACCACTTTTCCAAGGGCATTAAAACCGTCTTGTTAAGCTTCTGCGACCTCCACCACTTTACCAAGGGTCATTAAAACCGTCTTGTTAAGCTACTGTGACCTCCACGTCTCTTCCGAGGGGCATTAAAACCGTCTTGTTAAGCTACTATGAGCTCCACATCTCTTCCGAGGGGCATTAAAACCGTCTTGTTAAGCTACTGTGACCTCCACATCTCTTCCGAGGGGCATTAAAAGCATCTTGTTAAGCTACTGTGACCTCCACGTCTCTTCCAAGGGGCATTAAAACCGTCCTGTTAAGTTACTGTGACCTCCACGTCTCTTTCGAGGGGAATTAAAACTGTCTTGTTAAGCTACTGTGAACTCCACCACTTTTCCAAGGGGCATTAAAACCATCTTGTTAAGCTACTGTGACCTCCACGTCTCTTCCGAGGGGCATTAAAACCGTCTTGTTAAGCTACTGTGACCTCCACATCTCTTCCGAGGGGCATTAAAAACGTCTTGTTAAGCTACTGTGACTTCCACGTCTCTTCTTAGGGGCATTAAAACCGTCTTGTTAAGCTACTGTGACCTCCACGTCTCTTCCAAGGGGCATTAAAACCATCTTGTTAAACTACTGTGACCTCCATGTCTCTTCTGAGGGGCATTAAAACCATCTTGTTAAGCTACTGTGTCCTCCACGTCTCTTTCGAGGGGAATTAAAACCGTCTTGTTAAGCTACTGTGACCTCCACCACTTTTCAAAGGGGCATTAAAACCATCTTGTTAAGCTACTGTGACCTCCACGTCTCTTCCGAGGGGCATTAAAACCGTCTTGTTAAGCTACTGTGACCTCCACGTCTCTTCCGAGGGGCATTAAAACCGTCCTGTTAAGCTACTGTGACCTCCACGTCTCTTTCGAGGGGAATTAAACCGTCTTGTTAAGCTACTGTGACCTCCACCACTTTTCCAAGGGGCATTAAAAACATCTTGTTAAGCTACTGTGACCTCCACGTCTCTTCCGAGGGGCATTAAAACCGTCTTGTTAAGCTACTGTGACCTCCGCCACTTTTCCAAGGGGCATTAAAACCATCTTGTTAAGCTACTGTGACCTCCACGTCTCTTCCGAGGGGCATTAAAACCGTCTTGTTAAGCTACTGTGACCTCCACGTCTCTTCCGAGGGGCATTAAAACCGTCCTGTTAAGGTACTGTGACCTCCACGTCTCTTTCGAGGGGAATTAAAACCGTCTTGTTAAGCTACTGTGACCTCCACCACTTTTCCAAGGGGCATTAAAACCATCTTGTTAAGCTACTGTGACCTCCACGTCTCTTCCCAGGGTCATTAAAATCGTCTTGTTAAGCTACTGTGACCTCCACGTCTCTTCCGAGGGGCATTAAAACCGTCTTGTTAAGCTACTGTGAGCTCCACATCTCTTCCGAGGGGCATTAAAACCGTCTTGTTAAGCTACTGTGACCTCCACGTCTCTTCCGAGGGGCATTAAAACCGTCTTTTTAAGCTACTGTGAGCTCCACATCTCTTCCGAGGGGCATTAAAACCGTCTTGTTAAGCTACTGTGACCTCCACGTCTCTTCCGAGGGGCATTAAAAGCGTCTTGTTGAGCTACTGTGACCTCCACTTCTCTTTCAAGGGGCATTAAAACCATCTTTTTAAACTACTGTGACCTCCACGTCTCTTCTGAGGGGCATTAAAACCATCTTGTTAAGCTACTGTGTCCTCCACGTCTCATTCGAGGGGAATTAAAACCGTCTTGTTAAGCTACTGTGACCTCCACCACTTTTCCAAGGGGCATTAAAACCATCTTTTTAAGCTACTGTGACCTCCACGTCTCTTCCGAGGGGCACTAAAACAGTCTTGTTAAGCTACTGTGACCTCTACCACATTTCCAAGGGGCATTAAAACCGTCTTGTTAAGCTTCTGCGACCTCCACCACTTTACCAAGGGGCATTAAAACCGTCTTGTTAAGCTACTGTGACCTCCACGTCTCATCTGAGGGGCATTAAAACCATCTTGTTAAGCTACTGTGACCTCCACATCCCTTCCGAGGGGCATTAAAACCGTCTTGTTAAGCTACTGTGACCTCCACGTCTCTTTCGACGGGAATTAAAACCGTCTTGTTAAGCTACTGTGACCTCCACCACTTTTCCAAGGGGCATTAAAACCATCTTGTTAAGCTACTGTGACCTCCACGTCTCTTCCGAGGGGCATTAAAACTGTCTTGTTAAGCTACTGTGACCTCCACGTCTCTTCCGAGGGGCATTAAAACCGTCCTGTTAATCTACTGTGACCTCCACGTCTCTTTCGAGGGGAATTAAAACCGTCTTGTTAAGTTACTGTGACCTCCACCACTTTTCCAAGGGGCATTAAAACCTTCTTGTTAAGGTACTGTGACCTCCACGTCTCTTCCGAGGGGCATTAAAATCGTCTTGTTAAGCTACTGTGACCTCCACGTCTCTTCCGAGGGGCATTAAAACTGTCTTGTTAAGCTACTGTGACCTCCACGTCTATTTTGAGGGGCATTAAAGCCGTCTTGTTAAGCTACTGTGACCTCCACGTCTCTTCCGAGGGGCATTAAAACCGTCTTGTTAAGCTACTGTGTCCTCCACATCTCTTTCGAGGGGCATTAAAACAGTCTTGTTAAGCTACTGTGACCTCTACCACTTTTCCAAGGGCATTAAAACCGTCTTGTTAAGCTTCTGCGACCTCCACCACTTTACCAAGGGTCATTAAAACCGTCTTGTTAAGCTACTGTGACCTCCACGTCTCTTCCGAGGGGCATTAAAACCGTCTTGTTAAGCTACAATGAGCTCCACATCTCTTCCGAGGGGCATTAAAACCGTCTTGTTAAGCTACTGTGACCTCCATATCTCTTCCGAGGGGCATTAAAAGCATCTTGTTAAGCTACTGTGACCTCCACGTCTCTTTCGAGGGGAATTAAACCGTCTTGTTAAGCTACTGTGACCTCCACCACTTTTCCAAGGGGCATTAAAAACATCTTGTTAAGCTACTGTGACCTCCACGTCTCTTCCGAGGGGCATTAAAACCGTCTTGTTAAGCTACTGTGACCTCCACCACTTTTCCAAGGGGCATTAAAACCATCTTGTTAAGCTACTGTGACCTCCACGTCTCTTCCGAGGGGCATTAAAACCGTCTTGTTAAGCTACTGTGACCTCCACGTCTCTTCCGAGGGGCATTAAAACCGTCCTGTTAAGGTACTGTGACCTCCACGTCTCTTTCGAGGGGAATTAAAACCGTCTTGTTAAGCTACTGTGACCTCCACCACTTTTCCAAGGGGCATTAAAACCATCTTGTTAAGCTACTGTGACCTCCACGTCTCTTCCCAGGGTCATTAAAATCGTCTTGTTAAGCTACTGTGACCTCCACGTCTCTTCCGAGGGGCATTAAAACCGTCTTGTTAAGCTACTGTGACCTCCACCACTTTTCCAAGGGGCATTAAAACCATCTTGTTAAGCTACTGTGACCTCCACGTCTCTTCCGAGGGGCATTAAAACCGTCTTGTTAAGCTACTGTGACCTCCACGTCTCTTCCGAGGGGCATTAAAACCGTCCTGTTAAGGTACTGTGACCTCCACGTCTCTTTCGAGGGGAATTAAAACCGTCTTGTTAAGCTACTGTGACCTCCACCACTTTTCCAAGGGGCATTAAAACCATCTTGTTAAGCTACTGTGACCTCCACGTCTCTTCCCAGGGTCATTAAAATCGTCTTGTTAAGCTACTGTGACCTCCACGTCTCTTCCGAGGGGCATTAAAACCGTCTTGTTAAGCTACTGTGAGCTCCACATCTCTTCCGAGGGGCATTAAAACTGTCTTGTTAAGCTACTGTGACCTCCACGTCTCTTCCGAGGGGCATTAAAACCGTCTTTTTAAGCTACTGTGAGCTCCACATCTCTTCCGAGGGGCATTAAAACCGTCTTGTTAAGCTACTGTGACCTCCACGTCTCTTCCGAGGGGCATTAAAAGCGTCTTGTTGAGCTACTGTGACCTCCACTTCTCTTTCAAGGGGCATTAAAACCATCTTTTTAAACTACTGTGACCTCCACGTCTCTTCTGAGGGGCATTAAAACCATCTTGTTAAGCTACTGTGTCCTCCACGTCTCATTCGAGGGGAATTAAAACCGTCTTGTTAAGCTACTGTGACCTCCACCACTTTTCCAAGGGGCATTAAAACCATCTTTTTAAGCTACTGTGACCTCCACGTCTCTTCCGAGGGGCACTAAAACAGTCTTGTTAAGCTACTGTGACCTCTACCACATTTCCAAGGGGCATTAAAACCGTCTTGTTAAGCTTCTGCGACCTCCACCACTTTACCAAGGGGCATTAAAACCGTCTTGTTAAGCTACTGTGACCTCCACGTCTCATCTGAGGGGCATTAAAACCATCTTGTTAAGCTACTGTGACCTCCACATCCCTTCCGAGGGGCATTAAAACCGTCTTGTTAAGCTACTGTGACCTCCACGTCTCTTTCGACGGGAATTAAAACCGTCTTGTTAAGCTACTGTGACCTCCACCACTTTTCCAAGGGGCATTAAAACCATCTTGTTAAGCTACTGTGACCTCCACGTCTCTTCCGAGGGGCATTAAAACTGTCTTGTTAAGCTACTGTGACCTCCACGTCTCTTCCGAGGGGCATTAAAACCGTCCTGTTAATCTACTGTGACCTCCACGTCTCTTTCGAGGGGAATTAAAACCGTCTTGTTAAGTTACTGTGACCTCCACCACTTTTCCAAGGGGCATTAAAACCTTCTTGTTAAGGTACTGTGACCTCCACGTCTCTTCCGAGGGGCATTAAAATCGTCTTGTTAAGCTACTGTGACCTCCACGTCTCTTCCGAGGGGCATTAAAACTGTCTTGTTAAGCTACTGTGACCTCCACGTCTATTTTGAGGGGCATTAAAGCCGTCTTGTTAAGCTACTGTGACCTCCACGTCTCTTCCGAGGGGCATTAAAACCGTCTTGTTAAGCTACTGTGTCCTCCACATCTCTTTCGAGGGGCATTAAAACAGTCTTGTTAAGCTACTGTGACCTCTACCACTTTTCCAAGGGCATTAAAACCGTCTTGTTAAGCTTCTGCGACCTCCACCACTTTACCAAGGGTCATTAAAACCGTCTTGTTAAGCTACTGTGACCTCCACGTCTCTTCCGAGGGGCATTAAAACCGTCTTGTTAAGCTACTATGAGCTCCACATCTCTTCCGAGGGGCATTAAAACCGTCTTGTTAAGCTACTGTGACCTCCACATCTCTTCCGAGGGGCATTAAAAGCATCTTGTTAAGCTACTGTGACCTCCACGTCTCTTCCAAGGGGCATTAAAACCGTCCTGTTAAGTTACTGTGACCTCCACGTCTCTTTCGAGGGGAATTAAAACTGTCTTGTTAAGCTACTGTGAACTCCACCACTTTTCCAAGGGGCATTAAAACCATCTTGTTAAGCTACTGTGACCTCCACGTCTCTTCCGAGGGGCATTAAAACCGTCTTGTTAAGCTACTGTGACCTCCACATCTCTTCCGAGGGGCATTAAAAACGTCTTGTTAAGCTACTGTGACTTCCACGTCTCTTCTTAGGGGCATTAAAACCGTCTTGTTAAGCTACTGTGACCTCCACGTCTCTTCCAAGGGGCATTAAAACCATCTTGTTAAACTACTGTGACCTCCATGTCTCTTCTGAGGGGCATTAAAACCATCTTGTTAAGCTACTGTGTCCTCCACGTCTCTTTCGAGGGGAATTAAAACCGTCTTGTTAAGCTACTGTGACCTCCACCACTTTTCAAAGGGGCATTAAAACCATCTTGTTAAGCTACTGTGACCTCCACGTCTCTTCCGAGGGGCATTAAAACCGTCTTGTTAAGCTACTGTGACCTCCACGTCTCTTCCGAGGGGCATTAAAACCGTCCTGTTAAGCTACTGTGACCTCCACGTCTCTTTCGAGGGGAATTAAACCGTCTTGTTAAGCTACTGTGACCTCCACCACTTTTCCAAGGGGCATTAAAAACATCTTGTTAAGCTACTGTGACCTCCACGTCTCTTCCGAGGGGCATTAAAACCGTCTTGTTAAGCTACTGTGACCTCCGCCACTTTTCCAAGGGGCATTAAAACCATCTTGTTAAGCTACTGTGACCTCCACGTCTCTTCCGAGGGGCATTAAAACCGTCTTGTTAAGCTACTGTGACCTCCACGTCTCTTCCGAGGGGCATTAAAACCGTCCTGTTAAGGTACTGTGACCTCCACGTCTCTTTCGAGGGGAATTAAAACCGTCTTGTTAAGCTACTGTGACCTCCACCACTTTTCCAAGGGGCATTAAAACCATCTTGTTAAGCTACTGTGACCTCCACGTCTCTTCCCAGGGTCATTAAAATCGTCTTGTTAAGCTACTGTGACCTCCACGTCTCTTCCGAGGGGCATTAAAACCGTCTTGTTAAGCTACTGTGAGCTCCACATCTCTTCCGAGGGGCATTAAAACCGTCTTGTTAAGCTACTGTGACCTCCACGTCTCTTCCGAGGGGCATTAAAACCGTCTTTTTAAGCTACTGTGAGCTCCACATCTCTTCCGAGGGGCATTAAAACCGTCTTGTTAAGCTACTGTGACCTCCACGTCTCTTCCGAGGGGCATTAAAAGCGTCTTGTTGAGCTACTGTGACCTCCACTTCTCTTTCAAGGGGCATTAAAACCATCTTTTTAAACTACTGTGACCTCCACGTCTCTTCTGAGGGGCATTAAAACCATCTTGTTAAGCTACTGTGTCCTCCACGTCTCATTCGAGGGGAATTAAAACCGTCTTGTTAAGCTACTGTGACCTCCACCACTTTTCCAAGGGGCATTAAAACCATCTTTTTAAGCTACTGTGACCTCCACGTCTCTTCCGAGGGGCACTAAAACAGTCTTGTTAAGCTACTGTGACCTCTACCACATTTCCAAGGGGCATTAAAACCGTCTTGTTAAGCTTCTGCGACCTCCACCACTTTACCAAGGGGCATTAAAACCGTCTTGTTAAGCTACTGTGACCTCCACGTCTCATCTGAGGGGCATTAAAACCATCTTGTTAAGCTACTGTGACCTCCACATCCCTTCCGAGGGGCATTAAAACCGTCTTGTTAAGCTACTGTGACCTCCACGTCTCTTTCGACGGGAATTAAAACCGTCTTGTTAAGCTACTGTGACCTCCACCACTTTTCCAAGGGGCATTAAAACCATCTTGTTAAGCTACTGTGACCTCCACGTCTCTTCCGAGGGGCATTAAAACTGTCTTGTTAAGCTACTGTGACCTCCACGTCTCTTCCGAGGGGCATTAAAACCGTCCTGTTAATCTACTGTGACCTCCACGTCTCTTTCGAGGGGAATTAAAACCGTCTTGTTAAGTTACTGTGACCTCCACCACTTTTCCAAGGGGCATTAAAACCTTCTTGTTAAGGTACTGTGACCTCCACGTCTCTTCCGAGGGGCATTAAAATCGTCTTGTTAAGCTACTGTGACCTCCACGTCTCTTCCGAGGGGCATTAAAACTGTCTTGTTAAGCTACTGTGACCTCCACGTCTATTTTGAGGGGCATTAAAGCCGTCTTGTTAAGCTACTGTGACCTCCACGTCTCTTCCGAGGGGCATTAAAACCGTCTTGTTAAGCTACTGTGTCCTCCACATCTCTTTCGAGGGGCATTAAAACAGTCTTGTTAAGCTACTGTGACCTCTACCACTTTTCCAAGGGCATTAAAACCGTCTTGTTAAGCTACTGCGACCTCCACCACTTTACCAAGGGTCATTAAAACCGTCTTGTTAAGCTACTGTGACCTCCACGTCTCTTCCGAGGGGCATTAAAACCGTCTTGTTAAGCTACAATGAGCTCCACATCTCTTCCGAGGGGCATTAAAACCGTCTTGTTAAGCTACTGTGACCTCCATATCTCTTCCGAGGGGCATTAAAAGCATCTTGTTAAGCTACTGTGACCTCCACGTCTCTTCCAAGGGGCATTAAAACCGTCCTGTTAAGTTACTGTGACCTCCACGTCTCTTTCGAGGGGAATTAAAACTGTCTTGTTAAGCTACTGTGAACTCCACCACTTTTCCAAGGGGCATTAAAACCATCTTGTTAAGCTACTGTGACCTCCACGTCTCTTCCGAGGGGCATTAAAACCGTCTTGTTAAGCTACTGTGACCTCCACATCTCTTCCGAGGGGCATTAAAAACGTCTTGTTAAGCTACTGTGACTTCCACGTCTCTTCTTAGGGGCATTAAAACCGTCTTGTTAAGCTACTGTGACCTCCACGTCTCTTCCAAGGGGCATTAAAACCATCTTGTTAAACTACTGTGACCTCCATGTCTCTTCTGAGGGGCATTAAAACCATCTTGTTAAGCTACTGTGTCCTCCACGTCTCTTTCGAGGGGAATTAAAACCGTCTTGTTAAGCTACTGTGACCTCCACCACTTTTCAAAGGGGCATTAAAACCATCTTGTTAAGCTACTGTGACCTCCACGTCTCTTCCGAGGGGCATTAAAACCGTCTTGTTAAGCTACTGTGACCTCCACGTCTCTTCCGAGGGGCATTAAAACCGTCCTGTTAAGCTACTGTGACCTCCACGTCTCTTTCGAGGGGAATTAAACCGTCTTGTTAAGCTACTGTGACCTCCACCACTTTTCCAAGGGGCATTAAAAACATCTTGTTAAGCTACTGTGACCTCCACGTCTCTTCCGAGGGGCATTAAAACCATCTTGTTAAGCTACTGTGACCTCCACCACTTTTCCAAGGGGCATTAAAACCATCTTGTTAAGCTACTGTGACCTCCACGTCTCTTCCGAGGGGCATTAAAACCGTCTTGTTAAGCTACTGTGACCTCCACGTCTCTTCCAAGGGGCATTAAAACCGTCCTGTTAAGGTACTGTGACCTCCACGTCTCTTTCGAGGGGAATTAAAACCGTCTTGTTAAGCTACTGTGACCTCCACCACTTTTCCAAGGGGCATTAAAACCATCTTGTTAAGCTACTGTGACCTCCACGTCTCTTCCCAGGGTCATTAAAATCGCCTTGTTAAGCTACTGTGACCTCCACGTCTCTTCCGAGGGGCATTAAAACCGTCTTGTTAAGCTACTGTGACCTCCACGTCTCTTCCGAGGGGCATTAAAATCGTCTTGTTAAGCTACTGTGACCTCCACATCTCTTCCGAGGGGCATTAAAACGGTCTTGTTAAGCTACTGTGACCTCCACGTCTCTTCCGAGGGGCATTAAAACTGTCTTGTTAAGCTACTGTGACCTCCACGTCTATTTTGAGGGGCATTAAAGCCGTCTTGTTAAGCTACTGTAACCTCCACGTCTCTTCCGAGGGGCATTAAAACCGTTTTATTAAGCTACTGTGTCCTCCACATCTCTTTCGAGGGGCATTAAAACAGTCTTGTTAAACTACTGTGACCTCTACCACTTTTCCAAGGGCATTAAAACCGTCTTGTTAAGCTTCTGCGACCTCCACCACTTTACCAAGGGTCATTAAAACCGTCTTGTTAAGCTTCTGTGACCTCCACGTCTCTTCCGAGGGGCATTAAAACCGTCTTGTTAAGCTACTGTGAGCTCCACATCTCTTCCGAGGGGCATTAAAACCGTCTTGTTAAGCTACTGTGACCTCCACATCTCTTCCGAGGGGCATTAAAAGCGTCTTGTTAAGCTACTGTGACCTCCACGTCTCTTCCAAGGGGCATTAAAACCGTCCTGTTAAGTTACTGTGACCTCCACGTCTCTTTCGAGGGGAATTAAAACTGTCTTGTTAAGCTACTGTGAACTCCACCACTTTTCCAAGGGGCATTAAAACCATCTTGTTAAGCTACTGTGACCTCCACGTCTCTTCCGAGGGGCATTAAAACCGTCTTGTTAAGCTACTGTGACCTCCACATCTCTTCCGAGGGGCATTAAAACCATCTTGTTAAACTACTGTGACCTCCATGTCTCTTCTGAGGGGCATTAAAACCATCTTGTTAAGCTACTGTGTCCTCCACGTCTCTTTCGAGGGGAATTAAAACCGTCTTGTTAATCTACTGTGACCTCCACCACTTTTCAAAGGGGCATTAAAACCATCTTGTTAAGCTACTGTGACCTCCACGTCTTTTCCGAGGGGCATTAAAACCGTCTTGTTAAGCTACTGTGACCTCCACGTCTCTTCCAAGGGGCATTAAAACCGTCCTGTTAAGCTACTGTGACCTCCACGTCTCTTTCGAGGGGAATTAAACCGTCTTGTTAAGCTACTGTGACCTCCACCACTTTTTCAAGGGGCATTAAAACCATCTTGTTAAGCTACTGTGACCTCCACGTCTCTTCCGAGGGGCATTAAAACAGTTTTGTTAAGCTACTGTGACCTCCACCACTTTTCCAAGGGGCATTAAAACCATCTTGTTAAGCTACTGTGACCTAAATCGTCTCTTCCGAGGGGCATTAAAACTGTCTTGTTAAGCTACTGTGACCTCCACCACTTTTCCAAGGGGCATTAAAACCATCTTGTTAAGCTATTGTGACCTCCACGTCTCTTCCGAGGGGCATTAAAACCGTCTTGTTAAGCTACTGTGACCTCCACTTCTCTTCCGAGGGGCACTAAAACCGTCCTGTTAAGCTACTGTGACCTCCACGTCTCTTTCGAGGGGAATTAAAACCGTCTTTTTAAGCTACTGTGACCTCCACCACTTTTCCAAGGGGCATTAAAACCATCTTGTTAAGCTACTGTGACCTCCACGTCTCTTCCCAGGGGCATTAAAATCGTCTTGTTAAGCTACTGTGACCTCCACGTCTCTTCCGAGGGGCATCAAAACCGTCTTGTTAAGCTACTATGACCTCCACGTCTCTTCCGAGTGGCATTAAAATTGTCTTGTTAAGCTACTGTGACCTCCACGTCTCTTCCGAGGGGCATTAAAACCGTCTTGTTAAGCTACTGTGACATCCACGTCTCTTCCGAGGGGCATTAAAACTGTCTTGTTAAGCTACTGTGACCTCCACGTCTATTTTGAGGGGCATTAAAGCCGTCTTGTTAAGCTACTGTGACCTCCACGTCTCTTCCGAGGGGCATTAAAACCGTCTTGTTAAGCTACTGTGTCCTCCATATCTCTTTCGAGGGGCATTAAAACAGTCTTGTTAAGCTACTGTGACCTCTACCACTTTTCCAAGGGCATTAAAACCGTCTTGTTAAGCTTCTGCGACCACCACCACTTTACCAAGGGTCATTAAAACCGTCTTTTTCAGCTACTGTGACCTCCACGTCTCTTCCGAGGGGCATTAAAACCGTCTTGTTATGCTACTGTGAGCTCCACATCTCTTCCGAGGGGCATTAAAACCGTCTTTTTAAGCTACTGTGACCTCCACGTCTCTTCCGAGGGGCATTAAAAGCGTCTTGTTAAGCTACTGTGACCTCCATGTCTCTTCCAAGGGGCATTAAAACCGTCCTGTTAAGTTACTGTGACCTCCACGTCTCTTTCGAGGGGAATTAAAACTGTCTTGTTAAGCTACTGTGAACTCCACCACTTTTCCAAGGGGCATTAAAACCATCTTAAGCTACTGTGACCTCCACGTCTCTTCCGAGGGGCATTAAAACCGTCTTGTTAAGCTACTGTGACCTCCACATCTCTTCCGAGGGGCATTAAAACCGTCTTGTTAAGCTACTGTGACTTCCACGTCTCTTCTTAGGGGCATTAAAACCGTCTTGTTAAGCTACTGTGACCGCCACATCTCTTCCGAGGGGCATTAAAACCGTCTTGTTAAGCAACTGTCACCTCCACGTCTCTTTCGAGGGGCATTAAAACCGTCTTGTTAAGCTACTGTGACCACCACTTTTCCAAGGGGCATTAAAACCGTCTTGTTAAGCTACTGTGACCTCCACGTCTCTTCCGAGGGGCACTAAAACCGTCCTGTTAAGCTACTGTGACCACCACGTCTCTTCCGAGGGGCATTAAAACCGTCTTGTTAAGCTACTGTGACCTCCACTTCTCTTTCGAGGTGCATTAAAACCGTCTTGTTAAGCTACTGTGACCACCACTTTTCCAAGGGGCATTAAAACCGTCTTGTTAAGCTACTGGGACCTCCAAGATTCTTCCGAGGGGCATTAAAACTGTCTTGTTAAGCTACTGTGACCTCCATCACTTTCCGAGGGGCATTAAAACCGTCTTGTTAAGCTTCTGCGACCTCCACCTCTTTACCAAGGGGCATTAAGACTGTCTTTTTAAGCTACTGTGACCTACACGTCTCTTCCGAGGGGCATTAAAACCGTTTTGTTAATCTACTGTGACCTCCACGTCTCTTCGGAGGTGTATTAAAACCGTCTTGTTAAGCTACTTTGACCTCCACGTCTCTTCCGAGGGGCATTAAAACCATCTTGTTAAGCTACTGTGACCTCCATGTCTCTTTCGAGGGGCATTAAAACCATCTTGTTAAGCTACTGTGACCTCCACGTCTCTTCCAAGGGGCATTAAAACCGTCTTGTTGAGCTACTGGGACCTCCACGTCTCTTCCGAGGGGCATTAAAACCGTCTTGTTAAGCTACTGTGACCTCTACGTCTCTTCTAAGGGGCATTAAAACCGTCTTGTTAAGCTACTGTGACCTCCACCACATTTCCAAGGGGCATTAAAACCATCTTGTTAAGCTTCTGCGACCTCCACCACTTTACCAAGGGGCAATAAAACCGTCTTGTTAAGCTACTGTGACCTCCGCGTCTCTTCCGAGGGGCATTAAAACCGTTTTGCTAAGCTGCTGTGACCTCCACGTCTCTTCCGAGGGGCATTAAAATCGTCTTGTTAAGCAACTGTGACCTCCACGTCTCTTCCGAGGGGCATTAAAACCGTCTTGTTAAGCTACTGTGACCTCCACGTCTCTTCTGAGGGGCATTAAAACCGTCTTTTTAAGCTACTGTGACCTCCACCACTTTTCCAAGGGGCATTAAAACCGTCTTGTTAAGCTTCTGCGACCTCCACCACTTTACCAAGGGGCATTAAAACCGTCTTGTTAAGCTACTGTGACCTCCACGTCTCTTCCGAGGGGCATTAAAACCGTCTTGTTAAGCTACTGTGACCTCCACGTCTCTTCCGAGGGGCATTAAAACCGTCTTGTTAAGCTACTGTGACCTCCACGTCTCTTCCGAGGGGCATTAAAACCGTCTTGTTAAGCTACTGTGTCCTCCACATCTCTTTCGACGGGCATTAAAACAGTCTTGTTAAGCTACTGTGACCTCTACCACTTTTCCAAGGGGCATTAAAACCGTCTTGTTAAGCTTCTGCGACCTCCACCACTTTACCAAGGGGCATTAAAACCGTCTTGTTAAGCTACTGTGACCTCCACGTCTCATCTGAGGGGCATTAAAACCATCTTGTTAAGCTACTGTGACCTCCACATCCCTTCCGAGGGGCATTAAAACCGTCTTGTTAAGCTACTGTGACCTCCACGTCTCTTTCGACGGGAATTAAAACCGTCTTGTTAAGCTACTGTGACCTCCACCACTTTTCCAAGGGGCATTAAAACCATCTTGTTAAGCTACTGTGACCTCCACGTCTCTTCCGAGGGGCATTAAAACTGTCTTGTTAAGCTACTGTGACCTCCACGTCTCTTCCGAGGGGCATTAAAACCGTCCTGTTAATCTACTGTGACCTCCACGTCTCTTTCGAGGGGAATTAAAACCGTCTTGTTAAGTTACTGTGACCTCCACCACTTTTCCAAGGGGCATTAAAACCTTCTTGTTAAGGTACTGTGACCTCCACGTCTCTTCCGAGGGGCATTAAAATCGTCTTGTTAAGCTACTGTGACCTCCACGTCTCTTCCGAGGGGCATTAAAACTGTCTTGTTAAGCTACTGTGACCTCCACGTCTATTTTGAGGGGCATTAAAGCCGTCTTGTTAAGCTACTGTGACCTCCACGTCTCTTCCGAGGGGCATTAAAACCGTCTTGTTAAGCTACTGTGTCCTCCACATCTCTTTCGAGGGGCATTAAAACAGTCTTGTTAAGCTACTGTGACCTCTACCACTTTTCCAAGGGCATTAAAACCGTCTTGTTAAGCTTCTGCGACCTCCACCACTTTACCAAGGGTCATTAAAACCGTCTTGTTAAGCTACTGTGACCTCCACGTCTCTTCCGAGGGGCATTAAAACCGTCTTGTTAAGCTACAATGAGCTCCACATCTCTTCCGAGGGGCATTAAAACCGTCTTGTTAAGCTACTGTGACCTCCATATCTCTTCCGAGGGGCATTAAAAGCATCTTGTTAAGCTACTGTGACCTCCACGTCTCTTCCAAGGGGCATTAAAACCGTCCTGTTAAGTTACTGTGACCTCCACGTCTCTTTCGAGGGGAATTAAAACTGTCTTGTTAAGCTACTGTGAACTCCACCACTTTTCCAAGGGGCATTAAAACCATCTTGTTAAGCTACTGTGACCTCCACGTCTCTTCCGAGGGGCATTAAAACCGTCTTGTTAAGCTACTGTGACCTCCACATCTCTTCCGAGGGGCATTAAAAACGTCTTGTTAAGCTACTGTGACTTCCACGTCTCTTCTTAGGGGCATTAAAACCGTCTTGTTAAGCTACTGTGACCTCCACGTCTCTTCCAAGGGGCATTAAAACCATCTTGTTAAACTACTGTGACCTCCATGTCTCTTCTGAGGGGCATTAAAACCATCTTGTTAAGCTACTGTGTCCTCCACGTCTCTTTCGAGGGGAATTAAAACCGTCTTGTTAAGCTACTGTGACCTCCACCACTTTTCAAAGGGGCATTAAAACCATCTTGTTAAGCTACTGTGACCTCCACGTCTCTTCCGAGGGGCATTAAAACCGTCTTGTTAAGCTACTGTGACCTCCACGTCTCTTCCGAGGGGCATTAAAACCGTCCTGTTAAGCTACTGTGACCTCCACGTCTCTTTCGAGGGGAATTAAACCGTCTTGTTAAGCTACTGTGACCTCCACCACTTTTCCAAGGGGCATTAAAAACATCTTGTTAAGCTACTGTGACCTCCACGTCTCTTCCGAGGGGCATTAAAACCGTCTTGTTAAGCTACTGTGACCTCCACCACTTTTCCAAGGGGCATTAAAACCATCTTGTTAAGCTACTGTGACCTCCACGTCTCTTCCGAGGGGCATTAAAACCGTCTTGTTAAGCTACTGTGACCTCCACGTCTCTTCCGAGGGGCATTAAAACCGTCCTGTTAAGGTACTGTGACCTCCACGTCTCTTTCGAGGGGAATTAAAACCGTCTTGTTAAGCTACTGTGACCTCCACCACTTTTCCAAGGGGCATTAAAACCATCTTGTTAAGCTACTGTGACCTCCACGTCTCTTCCCAGGGTCATTAAAATCGCCTTGTTAAGCTACTGTGACCTCCACGTCTCTTCCGAGGGGCATTAAAACCGTCTTGTTAAGCTACTGTGACCTCCACGTCTCTTCCGAGGGGCATTAAAATCGTCTTGTTAAGCTACTGTGACCTCCACATCTCTTCCGAGGGGCATTAAAACGGTCTTGTTAAGCTACTGTGACCTCCACGTCTCTTCCGAGGGGCATTAAAACTGTCTTGTTAAGCTACTGTGACCTCCACGTCTATTTTGAGGGGCATTAAAGCCGTCTTGTTAAGCTACTGTAACCTCCACGTCTCTTCCGAGGGGCATTAAAACCGTTTTATTAAGCTACTGTGTCCTCCACATCTCTTTCGAGGGGCATTAAAACAGTCTTGTTAAACTACTGTGACCTCTACCACTTTTCCAAGGGCATTAAAACCGTCTTGTTAAGCTTCTGCGACCTCCACCACTTTACCAAGGGTCATTAAAACCGTCTTGTTAAGCTTCTGTGACCTCCACGTCTCTTCCGAGGGGCATTAAAACCGTCTTGTTAAGCTACTGTGAGCTCCACATCTCTTCCGAGGGGCATTAAAACCGTCTTGTTAAGCTACTGTGACCTCCACATCTCTTCCGAGGGGCATTAAAAGCGTCTTGTTAAGCTACTGTGACCTCCACGTCTCTTCCAAGGGGCATTAAAACCGTCCTGTTAAGTTACTGTGACCTCCACGTCTCTTTCGAGGGGAATTAAAACTGTCTTGTTAAGCTACTGTGAACTCCACCACTTTTCCAAGGGGCATTAAAACCATCTTGTTAAGCTACTGTGACCTCCACGTCTCTTCCGAGGGGCATTAAAACCGTCTTGTTAAGCTACTGTGACCTCCACATCTCTTCCGAGGGGCATTAAAACCATCTTGTTAAACTACTGTGACCTCCATGTCTCTTCTGAGGGGCATTAAAACCATCTTGTTAAGCTACTGTGTCCTCCACGTCTCTTTCGAGGGGAATTAAAACCGTCTTGTTAATCTACTGTGACCTCCACCACTTTTCAAAGGGGCATTAAAACCATCTTGTTAAGCTACTGTGACCTCCACGTCTTTTCCGAGGGGCATTAAAACCGTCTTGTTAAGCTACTGTGACCTCCACGTCTCTTCCAAGGGGCATTAAAACCGTCCTGTTAAGCTACTGTGACCTCCACGTCTCTTTCGAGGGGAATTAAACCGTCTTGTTAAGCTACTGTGACCTCCACCACTTTTTCAAGGGGCATTAAAACCATCTTGTTAAGCTACTGTGACCTCCACGTCTCTTCCGAGGGGCATTAAAACAGTTTTGTTAAGCTACTGTGACCTCCACCACTTTTCCAAGGGGCATTAAAACCATCTTGTTAAGCTACTGTGACCTAAATCGTCTCTTCCGAGGGGCATTAAAACTGTCTTGTTAAGCTACTGTGACCTCCACCACTTTTCCAAGGGGCATTAAAACCATCTTGTTAAGCTATTGTGACCTCCACGTCTCTTCCGAGGGGCATTAAAACCGTCTTGTTAAGCTACTGTGACCTCCACTTCTCTTCCGAGGGGCACTAAAACCGTCCTGTTAAGCTACTGTGACCTCCACGTCTCTTTCGAGGGGAATTAAAACCGTCTTTTTAAGCTACTGTGACCTCCACCACTTTTCCAAGGGGCATTAAAACCATCTTGTTAAGCTACTGTGACCTCCACGTCTCTTCCCAGGGGCATTAAAATCGTCTTGTTAAGCTACTGTGACCTCCACGTCTCTTCCGAGGGGCATCAAAACCGTCTTGTTAAGCTACTATGACCTCCACGTCTCTTCCGAGTGGCATTAAAATTGTCTTGTTAAGCTACTGTGACCTCCACGTCTCTTCCGAGGGGCATTAAAACCGTCTTGTTAAGCTACTGTGACATCCACGTCTCTTCCGAGGGGCATTAAAACTGTCTTGTTAAGCTACTGTGACCTCCACGTCTATTTTGAGGGGCATTAAAGCCGTCTTGTTAAGCTACTGTGACCTCCACGTCTCTTCCGAGGGGCATTAAAACCGTCTTGTTAAGCTACTGTGTCCTCCATATCTCTTTCGAGGGGCATTAAAACAGTCTTGTTAAGCTACTGTGACCTCTACCACTTTTCCAAGGGCATTAAAACCGTCTTGTTAAGCTTCTGCGACCACCACCACTTTACCAAGGGTCATTAAAACCGTCTTTTTCAGCTACTGTGACCTCCACGTCTCTTCCGAGGGGCATTAAAACCGTCTTGTTATGCTACTGTGAGCTCCACATCTCTTCCGAGGGGCATTAAAACCGTCTTTTTAAGCTACTGTGACCTCCACGTCTCTTCCGAGGGGCATTAAAAGCGTCTTGTTAAGCTACTGTGACCTCCATGTCTCTTCCAAGGGGCATTAAAACCGTCCTGTTAAGTTACTGTGACCTCCACGTCTCTTTCGAGGGGAATTAAAACTGTCTTGTTAAGCTACTGTGAACTCCACCACTTTTCCAAGGGGCATTAAAACCATCTTAAGCTACTGTGACCTCCACGTCTCTTCCGAGGGGCATTAAAACCGTCTTGTTAAGCTACTGTGACCTCCACATCTCTTCCGAGGGGCATTAAAACCGTCTTGTTAAGCTACTGTGACTTCCACGTCTCTTCTTAGGGGCATTAAAACCGTCTTGTTAAGCTACTGTGACCGCCACATCTCTTCCGAGGGGCATTAAAACCGTCTTGTTAAGCAACTGTCACCTCCACGTCTCTTTCGAGGGGCATTAAAACCGTCTTGTTAAGCTACTGTGACCACCACTTTTCCAAGGGGCATTAAAACCGTCTTGTTAAGCTACTGTGACCTCCACGTCTCTTCCGAGGGGCACTAAAACCGTCCTGTTAAGCTACTGTGACCACCACGTCTCTTCCGAGGGGCATTAAAACCGTCTTGTTAAGCTACTGTGACCTCCACTTCTCTTTCGAGGTGCATTAAAACCGTCTTGTTAAGCTACTGTGACCACCACTTTTCCAAGGGGCATTAAAACCGTCTTGTTAAGCTACTGGGACCTCCAAGATTCTTCCGAGGGGCATTAAAACTGTCTTGTTAAGCTACTGTGACCTCCATCACTTTCCGAGGGGCATTAAAACCGTCTTGTTAAGCTTCTGCGACCTCCACCTCTTTACCAAGGGGCATTAAGACTGTCTTTTTAAGCTACTGTGACCTACACGTCTCTTCCGAGGGGCATTAAAACCGTTTTGTTAATCTACTGTGACCTCCACGTCTCTTCGGAGGTGTATTAAAACCGTCTTGTTAAGCTACTTTGACCTCCACGTCTCTTCCGAGGGGCATTAAAACCATCTTGTTAAGCTACTGTGACCTCCATGTCTCTTTCGAGGGGCATTAAAACCATCTTGTTAAGCTACTGTGACCTCCACGTCTCTTCCAAGGGGCATTAAAACCGTCTTGTTGAGCTACTGGGACCTCCACGTCTCTTCCGAGGGGCATTAAAACCGTCTTGTTAAGCTACTGTGACCTCTACGTCTCTTCTAAGGGGCATTAAAACCGTCTTGTTAAGCTACTGTGACCTCCACCACATTTCCAAGGGGCATTAAAACCATCTTGTTAAGCTTCTGCGACCTCCACCACTTTACCAAGGGGCAATAAAACCGTCTTGTTAAGCTACTGTGACCTCCGCGTCTCTTCCGAGGGGCATTAAAACCGTTTTGCTAAGCTGCTGTGACCTCCACGTCTCTTCCGAGGGGCATTAAAATCGTCTTGTTAAGCAACTGTGACCTCCACGTCTCTTCCGAGGGGCATTAAAACCGTCTTGTTAAGCTACTGTGACCTCCACGTCTCTTCTGAGGGGCATTAAAACCGTCTTTTTAAGCTACTGTGACCTCCACCACTTTTCCAAGGGGCATTAAAACCGTCTTGTTAAGCTTCTGCGACCTCCACCACTTTACCAAGGGGCATTAAAACCGTCTTGTTAAGCTACTGTGACCTCCACGTCTCTTCCGAGGGGCATTAAAACCGTCTTGTTAAGCTACTGTGACCTCCACGTCTCTTCCGAGGGGCATTAAAACCGTCTTGTTAAGCTACTGTGACCTCCACGTCTCTTCCGAGGGGCATTAAAACCGTCTTGTTAAGCTACTGTGTCCTCCACATCTCTTTCGACGGGCATTAAAACAGTCTTGTTAAGCTACTGTGACCTCTACCACTTTTCCAAGGGGCATTAAAACCGTCTTGTTAAGCTTCTGCGACCTCCACCACTTTACCAAGGGGCATTAAAACTGTCTTGTTAAGCTACTGTGACCTCCACGTCTCTTCCGAGGGGCATTAAAACCGTCTTGTTAAGCTACTTTGACCTCCACATTTCTTCCGAGGGGCATTAAAACCGTCTTGTTAAGCTACTGTGACCTCCACGTCTCTTCCGAAGGGCATTAAAAACGTCTTGTTAAGCTACTGTGACCTCCACGTCTCTTCCAAGGGGCATTAAAACCATCTTGTTAGACTACTGTGACCTCCACGTCTCTTCTGAGGGGCATTAAAACCATCTTGTTAAGCTACTGTGTCCTCCACGTCTCTTCCGAGGGGCATTAAAACCGTCTTGTTAAGCTACTGTGACCTCCATGTCTCTTCTGAGGGGCATTAAAACCGTCTTGTTAAGCTACTGTGACCTCCACCACTTTTCCAAGGGGCATTAAAA
Source organism: Phyllobates terribilis (assembly GCF_046119375.1). NCBI lineage: Eukaryota > Metazoa > Chordata > Amphibia > Anura > Dendrobatidae > Phyllobates > Phyllobates terribilis. Next base: position 773,983,304 of record NW_027362761.1, on the reverse strand, counting down.
CCGTCTTGTTAAGCTTCTGCGACCTCCACCACTTTACCAAGGGGCATTAAAACAGTCTTGTTAAGCTACTGTGACCTCCAAGTCTCTTCCGAGGGGCAGTAAAACCGTTTTGCTAAGCTACTGTGACCTCCACGTCTCTTCCGAGGGGCATTAAAACCGTCTTGTTAAGCTACTGTGACCTCCACGTCTATTTTGAGGGGCATTAAAGCCGTCTTGTTAAGCTACTGTGACCTCCACGTCTCTTCCGAGGGGCATTAAAACCGTCTTGTTAAGCTACTGTGACCTCCACGTCTCTTCCAAGGGGCATTAAAACCATTTTGTTAAACTACTGTGACCTCCACGTCTCTTCTGAGGGGCATTAAAACCATCTTGTTAAGCTACTGTGACCTCCACCACTTTTCCAAGGGGCATTAAAACCATCTTGTTAAGCTACTGTGACCGACACGTCTCTTCCGAGGGGCATTAAAACCGTCTTGTTAAACTACTGTGACCTCCACGTCTCTTTCGAGGGGCATTAAAACCGTCTGGTTAAGCTACTGTGACCACCACTTTTCCAAGGGGCATTAAAACCATCTTGTTGAGCAACTGGGACCTCCACGTCTCTTCCGATGGCCATTCAAACCATCTTGATAAGCTACTGTGACCTCCACGTCTCTTCCAAGGGGCATTAAAACCGTCTTGTTAAGCTACTGTGACCTCCACGTCTCTTCCGAGGGGCATTAAAATCGTCTTGTTAAGCTACTGTGACCTCCACGTCTCTTCCGAGGGGCATTAAAACCGTCTTTTTAAGCTACTGTGACCTCCACGTCTCTTCCGAGGGGCATTAAAACCATCTTGTTAAGCTACTGTGTCCTCCACGTCTCTTTCGAGGGGAATTAAAACCGTCTTGTTAAGCTACTGTGACCTCCACCACTTTTCCAAGGGGCATTAAAACCATCTTGTTAAGCTACTGTGACCTCCACGTCTCTTTCGACGGGCATTAAAACAGTCTTGTTAAGCTACTGTGACCTCTACCACTTTTCCAAGGGACATTAAAACCGTCTTGTTAAGCTTCTGCGACCTCCACCACTTTACCAAGGGGGATTAAAACTGTCTTGTTAAGCTACTGTGACCTCCACGTCTCTTCCGAGGGGCATTAAAACCGTCTTGTTAAGCTACTTTGACCTCCACATTTCTTCCGAGGGGCATTAAAACCGTCTTGTTAAGCTACTGTGACCTCCACGTCTCTTCCGAGGGGCATTAAAAACGTCTTGTTAAGCTACTGTGACCTCCACGTCTCTTCTGAGGGGCATTAAAACCATCTTGTTAAGCTACTGTGTCCTCCACGTCTCTTCCGAGGGGCATTGAAACCGTCTTGTTAAGCTACTGTGACCTCCATGTCTCTTCTGAGGGGCATTAAAACCGTCTTGTTAAGCTACTGTGACCTCCACCACTTTTCCAAGGGGCATTAAAACCGTCTTGTTAAGCTTCTACGACCTCCACCACTTTACCAAGGGGCATTAAAACAATCTTGTTAAGCTACTGTGACCTCCAAGTCTCTTCCGAGGGGCAGTAAAACCGTTTTGCTAAGCTACTGTGACCTCCACGTCTCTTCCGAGGGGCATTAAAACCGTCTTGTTAAGCTACTGTGACCTCCACGTCTATTTTGAGGGGCATTAAAGCCGTCTTGTTAAGCTACTGTGACCTCCACGTCTCTTCCGAGGGGCATTAAAACCGTCTTGTTAAGCTACTGTGACCTCCACGTCTCTTCCAAGGGGCATTAAAACCATTTTGTTAAACTACTGTGACCTCCACGTCTCTTCTGAGGGGCATTAAAACCATCTTGTTAAGCTACTGTGACCTCCACCACTTTTCCAAGGGGCATTAAAACCATCTTGTTAAGCTACTGTGACCGACACGTCTCTTCCGAGGGGCATTAAAACCGTCTTGTTAAGCTACTGTGACCTCCACGTCTCTTTCGAGGGGCATTAAAACCGTCTGGTTAAGCTACTGTGACCACCACTTTTCCAAGGGGAATTAAAACCATCTTGTTGAGCTACTGGGACCTCCGCGTCTCTTCCGATGGGCATTCAAACCATCTTGATAAGCTACTGTGACCTCCACATCTCTTCCGAGGGGCATTAAAAGTGTCTTGTTAAGCCACTGTGACTTCCATGTCTCTTCCAAGGGGCATTAAAACCGTCCTGTTAAATTACTGTGACCTCCACGTCTCTTTCGAGGGGAATTAAAACTGTCTTGTTAAGCTACTGTGAACTCCACAACTTTTCCAAGGGGCATTAAAACCATCTTGTTAAGCTACTGTGACCTCCACGTCTCTTCCGAGGGGCATTAAAACCATCTTGTTAAGCTACTGTGACCTCCACATCTCTTCCGAGGGGCATTAAAACCGTCTTGTTAAGCTACTGTGACTTCTACGTCTCTTCTTAGGGGCATTAAAACCGTCTTGTTAAGCTACTGTGACCTCCACATCTCTTCCAAGGGGCATTAAAACCATCTTGTTAAACTACTGTGACCTCCATGTCTCTTCTGAGGGGCATTAAAACCATCTTGTTAAGCTACTGTGTCCTCCACGTCTCTTTCGAGGGGAATTAAAACCGTATTGTTAAGCTACTGTGACCTCCACCACTTTTCAAAGGGGCATTAAAACCATCTTATTAAGCTACTGTGACCTCCACGTCTCTTCCGAGGGGCATTAAAACCGTCTTGTTAAGCTACTGTGATCTCCACGTCTCTTCCGAGGGGCATTAAAACCGTCCTGTTAAGCTACTGTGACCTCCACGTCTCTTTCGAGGGGAATTAAACCATCTTGTTAAGCTACTGTGACCTCCACCATTTTTCCAAGGGGCATTAAAACCATCTTGTTAAGCTACTGTGACCTCCACTTCTCTTCCGAGGGGCATTAAAGCCGTCTTGTTAAGCTACTGTGACCTCCACGTCTCTTCCGAGGGGCATTAAAACCATCTTGTTAAGCTACTGTGACCGCCACGTCTCTTCCGAGGGGCATTAAAACCGTCTTGTTAAGCTACTGTCACCTCCACGTCTCTTTCGAGGGGCATTAAAACCGTCTTGTTAAGCTACTGTGACCACCACTTTTCCAAGGGGCATTAAAACCGTCTTGTTAAGCTACTGTGACCTCCACGTCTCTTCCGAGGGGCACTAAAACCGTCCTGTTAAGCTACTGTGACCTCCACGTCTCTTTCGAGGGGAATTAAAACCGTCTTGTTAAGCTACTGTGACCTACACCACTTTTCCAAGGAGCATTAAAATAGTCTTGTTAAGCTACTGTGACCTCCACGTCTCTTCCCAGGGGCATTAAAACCGTCTTGTTAAGCTACTTTGACCTTCACGTCTCTTCCGAGGGGCATTAAAACCATCTTGTTAAGCTACTGTGACCGCCACGTCTCTTCCGAGGGGCATTAAAACCGTCTTGTTAAGCTACTGTGACCTCCACGTCTCTTTCGAGGTGCATTAAAACCGTCTTATTAAGCTACTGTGACCACCACTTTTCCAAGGGGCATTAAAACCGTCTTGTTAAGTTACTGGGACCTCCAAGTTTCTTCCGAGGGGCATTAAAACTGTCTTGTTAAGCTACTGTGACCTCCATCACTTTCCGAGGGGCATTAAAACCGTCTTGTTAAGCTTCTGCGGCCTCCACCTCTTTACCAAGGGGCATTAAGACTGTCTTTTTAAGCTACTGTGACCTACACGTCTCTTCCGAGGGGCATTAAAACCGTTTTGTTAATCTACTGTGACCTCCACGTCTCTTCGGAGGGGTATTAAAACCGTCTTTTTAAGCTACTTTGACCTCCACGTCTCTTCCGAGGGGCATTAAAACCATCTTGTTAAGCTACTGTGACCTCCATGTCTCTTTCGAGGGGCATTAAAACCATCTTGTTAAGCTACTGTGACCTCCACGTCTCTTCCAAGGGGCATTAAAACCGTCTTGTTGAGCTACTGGGACCTCCACGTCTCTTCCGAGGGGCATTAAAACTGTCTTGTTAAGCTACTGTGACCTCTACGTCTCTTCTAAGGGGCATTAAAACCGTCTTGTTAAGCTACTGTGACCTCCACCACATTTCCAAGGGGGATTAAAACCGTCTTGTTAAGCTTCTGCGACCTCCACCACTTTACCAAGGGGCAAGAAAACCGTCTTGTTAAGCTACTGTGACCTCCGCGTCTCTTCCGAGGGGCATTAAAACCGTTTTGCTAAGCTACTGTGACCTCCACGTCTCTTCCGAGGGGCATTAAAATCGTCTTGTTAAGCTACTATGACCTCCACGTCTCTTCCGAGGGGCATTAAAACCGTCTTGTTAAGCTACTGTGACCTCCACGTCTCTTCCGAGGGGCATTAAAACCGTCTTGTTAAGCTACTGTGACCTCCACGTCTCTTCTGAGGGGCATTAAAACCGTCTTTTTAAGCTACTTTGACCTCCACCACTTTTCCAAGGGGCATTAAAACCGTCTTGTTAAGCTTCTGCGACCTCCACCACTTTACCAAGGGGCATTAAAACCGTCTTGTTAAGCTACTGTGACCTCCACGTCTCTTCCGAGGGGCATTAAAACCGTCTTGTTAAGCTACTGTGACCTCCACGTCTCTTCCGAGGGGCATTAAAACCGTCTTGTTAAGCTACTGTGACCTCCACGTCTCTTCCGAGGGGCATTAAAACCGTCTTGTTAAGCTACTGTGAACTCCACGTCTATTTTGACTGGCATCAAAGCCGTCTTGTTAAGCTACTGTGACCTCCACGTCTCTTCCGAGGGGCATTAAAACCGTCTTGTTAAGCTACTGTGTCCTCCACATCTCTTTCGACGGGCATTACAACAGTCTTTTTAAGCTACTGTGACCTCTACCACTTTTCCAAGGGGCATTAAAACCGTCTTGTTAAGCTTCTGCGACCTCCATCACTTTACCAAGGGGCATTAAAACTGTCTTGTTAAGCTACTGTGACCTCCACGTCTCTTCCGAGGGGCATTAAAACCGTCTTGTTAAGCTACTTTGACCTCCACATTTCTTCCGAGGGGCATTAAAACCGTCTTGTTAAGCTACTGTGACCTCCACGTCTCTTCCGAGGGGCATTAAAAACGTCTTGTTAAGCTACTGTGACCTCCACGTCTCTTCCAAGGGGCATTAAAACCATCTTGTTAGACTACTGTGACCTCCACGTCTCTTCTGAGGGGCATTAAAACCATCTTGTTAAGCTACTGTGTCCTCCACGTCTCTTCCGAGGGGAATTAAAACCGTCTTGTTAAGCTACTGTGACCTCCATGTCTCTTCTGAGGGGCATTAAAACCGTCTTGTTAAGCTACTGTGACCTCCACCACTTTTCCAAGGGGCATTAAAACCGTCTTGTTAAGCTTCTGCGACCTCCACCACTTTACCAAGGGGCATTAAAACAGTCTTGTTAAGCTACTGTGACCTCCAAGTCTCTTCCGAGGGGCAGTAAAACCGTTTTGCTAAGCTACTGTGACCTCCACGTCTCTTCCGAGGGGCATTAAAACCGTCTTGTTAAGCTACTGTGACCTCCACGTCTATTTTGAGGGGCAATAAAGCCGTCTTGTTAAGCTACTGTGACCTCCACGTCTCTTCCGAGGGGCATTAAAACCGTCTTGTTAAGCTACTGTGACCTCCACGTCTCTTCCAAGGGGCATTAAAACCATCTTGTTAAGCTACTGTGACCTCCACCACTTTTCCAAGGGGCATTAAAACCATCTTGTTAAGCGACTGTGACCGACACGTCTCTTCCGAGGGGCATTAAAACCGTCTTGTTAAGCTACTGTGACCTCCACGTCTCTTTCGAGGGGCATTAAAACCGTCTGGTTAAGCTACTGTGACCACCACTTTTCCAAGGGGCATTAAAACCATCTTGTTGAGCTACTGGGACCTCCACGTCTCTTCGATGGGCATTCAAACCATCTTGATAAGCTACTGTGACCTCCACGTCTCTTCCGAGGGGCATTAAAACCGTCTTGTTAAGCTACTGTGACCTACACGTCTCTTCCGAGGGGCATTAAAATCGTCTTGTTAAGCTACTGTGACCTCCACGTCTCTTCCGAGGGGCATTAAAACCGTCTTTTTAAGCTACTGTGACCTCCACGTCTCTTCCGAGGGGCATTAAAACCATCTTGTTAAGCTACTGTGTCCTCCACGTCTCTTTCGAGGGGAATTAAAACCGTCTTGTTAAGCTACTGTGACCTCCACCACTTTTCCAAGGTGCATTAAAACCATCTTGTTAAGCTACTGTGACCTCCACGTCTCTTTCGACGGGCATTAAAACAGTCTTGTTAAGCTACTGTGACCTCTACCACTTTTCCAAGGGGCATTAAAACCGTCTTGTTAAGCTTCTGCGACCTCCACCACTTTACCAAGGGGCATTAAAACTGTCTTGTTAAGCTACTGTGACCTCCACGTCTCTTCCGAGGGGCATTAAAACCGTCTTGTTAAGCTACTTTGACCTCCACATTTCTTCCGAGGGGCATTAAAACCGTCTTGTTAAGCTACTGTGACCTCCACGTCTCTTCCGAGGGGCATTAAAAACGTCTTGTTAAGCTACTGTGACCTCCACGTCTCTTCCAAGGGGCATTAAAACCATCTTGTTAGACTACTGTGACCTCCACGTCTCTTCTGAGGGGCATTAAAACCATCTTGTTAAGCTACTGTGTCCTCCACATCTCTTCCGAGGGGCATTAAAACCGTCTTGTTAAGCTACTGTGACCTCGATGTCTCTTCTGAGGGGCATTAAAACCGTCTTGTTAAGCTACTGTGACCTCCACCACTTTTCCAAGGGGCATTAAAACCGTCTTGTTAAGCTTCTGCGACCTCCACCACTTTACCAAGGGGCATTAAAACAGTCTTGTTAAGCTACTGTGACCTCCGCGTCTCTTCCGAGGGGCATTAAAACCGTTTTGCTAAGCTACTGTGACCTCCACGTCTCTTCCGAGGGGCATTAAAATCGTCTTGTTAAGCTACTATGACCTCCACGTCTCTTCCGAGGGGCATTAAAACCGTCTTGTTAAGCTACTGTGACCTCCACGTCTCTTCCGAGGGGCATTAAATCCGTCTTGTTAAGCTACTGTGACCTCCACGTCTCTTCTGAGGGGCATTAAAACCGTCTTTTTAAGCTACTTTGACCTCCACCACTTTTCCAAGGGGCATTAAAACCGTCTTGTTAAGCTTCTGCGACCTCCACCACTTTACCAAGGGGCATTAAAACCGTCTTGTTAAGCTACTGTGACCTCCACGTCTCTTCCGAGGGGCATTAAAACCGTCTTGTTAAGCTACTGTGACCTCCACGTCTCTTCCGAGGGGCATTAAAACCGTCTTGTTAAGCTACTGTGACCTCCACGTCTCTTCCGAGGGGCATTAAAACCGTCTTGTTAAGCTACTGTGAACTCCACGTCTATTTTGACTGGCATCAAAGCCGTCTTGTTAAGCTACTGTGACCTCCACGTCTCTTCCGAGGGGCATTAAAACCGTCTTGTTAAGCTACTGTGTCCTCCACATCTCTTTCGACGGGCATTAAAACAGTCTTTTTAAGCTACTGTGACCTCTACCACTTTTCCAAGGGGCATTAAAACCGTCTTGTTAAGCTTCTGCGACCTCCATCACTTTACCAAGGGGCATTAAAACTGTCTTGTTAAGCTACTGTGACCTCCACGTCTCTTCCGAGGGGCATTAAAACCGTCTTGTTAAGCTACTTTGACCTCCACATTTCTTCCGAGGGGCATTAAAACCGTCTTGTTAAGCTACTGTGACCTCCACGTCTCTTCCGAGGGGCATTAAAAACGTCTTGTTAAGCTACTGTGACCTCCACGTCTCTTCCAAGGGGCATTAAAACCATCTTGTTAGACTACTGTGACCTCCACGTCTCTTCTGAGGGGCATTAAAACCATCTTGTTAAGCTACTGTGTCCTCCACGTCTCTTCCGAGGGGAATTAAAACCGTCTTGTTAAGCTACTGTGACCTCCATGTCTCTTCTGAGGGGCATTAAAACCGTCTTGTTAAGCTACTGTGACCTCCACCACTTTTCCAAGGGGCATTAAAACCGTCTTGTTAAGCTTCTGCGACCTCCACCACTTTACCAAGGGGCATTAAAACAGTCTTGTTAAGCTACTGTGACCTCCAAGTCTCTTCCGAGGGGCAGTAAAACCGTTTTGCTAAGCTACTGTGACCTCCACGTCTCTTCCGAGGGGCATTAAAACCGTCTTGTTAAGCTACTGTGACCTCCACGTCTATTTTGAGGGGCAATAAAGCCGTCTTGTTAAGCTACTGTGACCTCCACGTCTCTTCCGAGGGGCATTAAAACCGTCTTGTTAAGCTACTGTGACCTCCACGTCTCTTCCAAGGGGCATTAAAACCATCTTGTTAAGCTACTGTGACCTCCACCACTTTTCCAAGGGGCATTAAAACCATCTTGTTAAGCGACTGTGACCGACACGTCTCTTCCGAGGGGCATTAAAACCGTCTTGTTAAGCTACTGTGACCTCCACGTCTCTTTCGAGGGGCATTAAAACCGTCTGGTTAAGCTACTGTGACCACCACTTTTCCAAGGGGCATTAAAACCATCTTGTTGAGCTACTGGGACCTCCACGTCTCTTCGATGGGCATTCAAACCATCTTGATAAGCTACTGTGACCTCCACGTCTCTTCCGAGGGGCATTAAAACCGTCTTGTTAAGCTACTGTGACCTACACGTCTCTTCCGAGGGGCATTAAAATCGTCTTGTTAAGCTACTGTGACCTCCACGTCTCTTCCGAGGGGCATTAAAACCGTCTTTTTAAGCTACTGTGACCTCCACGTCTCTTCCGAGGGGCATTAAAACCATCTTGTTAAGCTACTGTGTCCTCCACGTCTCTTTCGAGGGGAATTAAAACCGTCTTGTTAAGCTACTGTGACCTCCACCACTTTTCCAAGGTGCATTAAAACCATCTTGTTAAGCTACTGTGACCTCCACGTCTCTTTCGACGGGCATTAAAACAGTCTTGTTAAGCTACTGTGACCTCTACCACTTTTCCAAGGGGCATTAAAACCGTCTTGTTAAGCTTCTGCGACCTCCACCACTTTACCAAGGGGCATTAAAACTGTCTTGTTAAGCTACTGTGACCTCCACGTCTCTTCCGAGGGGCATTAAAACCGTCTTGTTAAGCTACTTTGACCTCCACATTTCTTCCGAGGGGCATTAAAACCGTCTTGTTAAGCTACTGTGACCTCCACGTCTCTTCCGAGGGGCATTAAAAACGTCTTGTTAAGCTACTGTGACCTCCACGTCTCTTCCAAGGGGCATTAAAACCATCTTGTTAGACTACTGTGACCTCCACGTCTCTTCTGAGGGGCATTAAAACCATCTTGTTAAGCTACTGTGTCCTCCACGTCTCTTCCGAGGGGCATTAAAACCGTCTTGTTAAGCTACTGTGACCTCGATGTCTCTTCTGAGGGGCATTAAAACCGTCTTGTTAAGCTACTGTGACCTCCACCACTTTTCCAAGGGGCATTAAAACCGTCTTGTTAAGCTTCTGCGACCTCCACCACTTTACCAAGGGGCATTAAAACAGTCTTGTTAAGCTACTGTGACCTCCAAGTCTCTTCCGAGGGGCAGTAAAACCGTTTTGCTAAGCTACTGTGACCTCCACGTCTCTTCCGAGGGGCATTAAAACCGTCTTGTTAAGCTACTGTGACCTCCACGTCTATTTTGAGGGGCATTAAAGCCGTCTTGTTAAGCTACTGTGACCTCCACGTCTCTTCCGAGGGGCATTAAAACCGTCTTGTTAAGCTACTGTGACCTCCACGTCTCTTTCAAGGGGTATTAAAACCATTTTGTTAAACTACTGTGACCTCCACGTCTCTTCTGAGGGGCAATAAAACCATCTTGTTAAGCTACTGTGACCTCCACCACTTTTCCAAGGGGCATTAAAACCATCTTGTTAAGCTACTGTGACCGACACGTCTCTTCCGAGGTGCATTAAAACCGTCTTGTTAAGCTACTGTGACCTCCACGTCTCTTTCGAGGGGCATTAAAACCGTCTGGTTAAGCTACTGTGACCACCACTTTTCCAAGGGGCATTAAAACCATCTTGTTGAGCTACTGGGACCTCCACGTCTCTTCCGATGGGCATTCAAACCATCTTGATAAGCTACTGTGACCTCCACGTCTCTTCCGAGGGGCATTAAAACCGTCTTGTTAAGCTACTGTGACCTACACGTCTCTTCCGAGGGGCATTAAAATCGTCTTGTTAAGCTACTGTGACCTCCACGTCTCTTCCGAGGGGCATTAAAACCGTCTTTTTAAGCTACTGTGACCTCCACGTCTCTTCCGAGGGGCATTAAAACCATCTTGTTAAGCTACTGTGTCCTCCACGTCTCTTTCGAGGGGAATTAAAACCGTCTTGTTAAGCTACTGTGACCTCCACCACTTTTCCAAGGGGCATTAAAACCATCTTGTTAAGCTACTGTGACCTCCACGTCTCTTTCGACGGGCATTAAAACAGTCTTGTTAAGCTACTGTGACCTCTACCACTTTTCCAAGGGGCATTAAAACCGTCTTGTTAAGCTTCTGCGACCTCCACCACTTTACCAAGGGGCATTAAAACTGTCTTGTTAAGCTACTGTGACCTCCACATCTCTTCCGAGGGGCATTAAAACCGTCTTGTTAAGCTACTTTGACCTCCATATTTCTTCCGAGGGGCATTAAAACCGTCTTGTTAAGCTACCTTGACCTCCACGTCTCTTCCGAGGGGCATTAAAAACATCTTGTTAAGCTACTGTGACCTCCACGTCTCTTCCAAGGGGCATTAAAACCATCTTGTTAGACTACTGTGACCTCCACGTCTCTTCTGAGGGGCATTAAAACCATCTTGTTAAGCTACTGTGTCCTCCACGTCTCTTCCGAGGGGCATTAAAACCGTCTTGTTAAGCTACTGTGACCTCCATGTCTCTTCTGAGGGGCATTAAAACCGTCTTGTTAAGCTACTGTGACCTCCACCACTTTTCCAAGGGGCATTAAAACCGTCTTGTTAAGCTTCTGCGACCTCCACCACTTTACCAAGGGGCATTAAAACAGTCTTGTTAAGCTACTGTGACCTCCAAGTCTCTTCCGAGGGGCAGTAAAACCGTTTTGCTAAGCTACTGTGACCTCCACGTCTCTTCCGAGGGGCATTAAAACCGTCTTGTTAAGCTACTGTGACCTCCACGTCTATTTTGAGGGGCATTACAGCCGTGTTGTTAAGCTACTGTGACCTACACGTCTCTTCCGAGGGGCATTAAAACCGTCTTGTTAAGCTACTGTGACCTCCACGTCTCTTCCAAGGGACATTAAAACCATTTTGTTAAACTACTGTGACCTCCACGTCTCTTCTGAGGGGCATTAAAACCATCTTGTTAAGCTACTGTGACCTCCACCACTTTTCCAAGGGGCATTAAAACCATCTTGTTAAGCTACTGTGACCTCCACGTCTCTTTCGAGGGGCATTAAAACCGTCTGGTTAAGCTACTGTGACCACCACTTTTCCAAGGGGCATTAAAACCATCTTGTTGAGATACTGGGACCTCCACGTCTCTTCCGATGGGCATTCAAACCATCTTGATAAGCTACTGTGACCTCCACGTCTCTTCCGAGGGGCATTAAAACCGTCTTTTTAAGCTACTGTGACCTCCACGTCTCTTCCGAGGGGCATTAAAATCGTCTTGTTAAGCTACTGTGACCTCCACGTCTCTTCCGAGGGGCATTAAAACCGTCTTTTTAAGCTACTGTGACCTCCACGTCTCTTCCGAGGGGCATTAAAACCATCTTGTTAAGCTACTGTGTCCTCCACGTCTCTTTCGAGGGGAATTAAAACCGTCTTGTTAAGCTACTGTGACCTCCACCACTTTTCCAAGGGGCATTAAAACCATCTTGTTAAGCTACTGTGACCTCCACGTCTCTTTCGACGGGCATTAAAACAGTCTTATTAAGCTACTGTGACCTCTACCACTTTTCCAAGGGGCATTAAAACCGTCTTGTTAAGCTTCTGCGACCTCCACCACTTTTCCAAGGGGCATTAAAACCATCTTGTTAAGCTACTGTGACCTCCACTTCTCTTCCGAGGGGCATTAAAGCCGTCTTGTTAAGCTACTGTGACCTCCACGTCTCTTCCGAGGGGCATTAAAACCATCTTGTTAAGCTACTGTGACCGCCACGTCTCTTCCGAGGGGCATTAAAACCGTCTTGTTAAGCTACTGTCACCTCCACGTCTCTTTCGAGGGGCATTAAAACCGTCTTGTTAAGCTACTGTGACCACCACTTTTCCAAGGGGCATTAAAACCGTCTTGTTAAGCTACTGTGACCTCCACGTCTCTTCCGAGGGGCACTAAAACCGTCCTGTTAAGCTACTGTGACCTCCACGTCTCTTTCGAGGGGAATTAAAACCGTCTTGTTAAGCTACTGTGACCTACACCACTTTTCCAAGGAGCATTAAAATAGTCTTGTTAAGCTACTGTGACCTCCACGTCTCTTCCTAGGGGCATTAAAACCGTCTTGTTAAGCTACTGTGACCTTCACGTCTCTTCCGAGGGGCATTAAAACCATCTTGTTAAGCTACTGTGACCGCCACGTCTCTTCCGAGGGGCATTAAAACCGTCTTGTTAAGCTACTGTGACCTCCACGTCTCTTTCGAGGTGCATTAAAACCGTCTTATTAAGCTACTGTGACCACCACTTTTCCAAGGGGCATTAAAACCGTCTTGTTAAGCTACTGGGACCTCCAAGTTTCTTCCCAGGGGCATTAAAACTGTCTTGTTAAGCTACTGTGACCTCCATCACTTTCCGAGGGGCATTAAAACCGTCTTGTTAAGCTTCTGCGACCTCCACCTCTTTACCAAGGGGCATTAAGACTGTCTTTTTAAGCTACTGTGACCTACACGTCTCTTCCGAGGGGCATTAAAACCGTTTTGTTAATCTACTGTGACCTCCACGTCTCTTCGGAGGGGTATTAAAACCGTCTTTTTAAGCTACTTTGACCTCCACGTCTCTTCCGAGGGGCATTAAAACCATCTTGTTAAGCTACTGTGACCTCCATGTCTCTTTCGAGGGGCATTAAAACCATCTTGTTAAGCTACTGTGACCTCCACGTCTCTTCCAAGGGGCATTAAAACCGTCTTGTTGAGCTACTGGGACCTCCACGTCTCTTCCGAGGGGCATTAAAACCGTCTTGTTAAGCTACTGTGACCTCTACGTCTCTTCTAAGGGGCATTAAAACCGTCTTGTTAAGCTACTGTGACCTCCACCACATTTCCAAGGGGCATTAAAACCGTCTTGTTAAGCTTCTGCGACCTCCACCACTTTACCAAGGGGCAAGAAAACCGTCTTGTTAAGCTACTGTGACCTCCGCGTCTCTTCCGAGGGGCATTAAAACCGTTTTGCTAAGCTACTGTGACCTCCACGTCTCTTCCGAGGGGCATTAAAATCGTCTTGTTAAGCTACTATGACCTCCACGTCTCTTCCGAGGGGCATTAAAACCGTCTTGTTAAGCTACTGTGACCTCCACGTCTCTTCCGAGGGGCATTAAAACCGTCTTGTTAAGCTACTGTGACCTCCACGTCTCTTCTGAGGGGCATTAAAACCGTCTTTTTAAGCTACTTTGACCTCCACCACTTTTCCAAGGGGCATTAAAACCGTCTTGTTAAGCTTCTGCGACCTCCACCACTTTACCAAGGGGCATTAAAACCGTCTTGTTAAGCTACTGTGACCTCCACGTCTCTTCCGAGGGGCATTAAAACCGTCTTGTTAAGCTACTGTGACCTCCACGTCTCTTCCGAGGGGCATTAAAACCGTCTTGTTAAGCTACTGTGACCTCCACGTCTCTTCCGAGGGGCATTAAAACCGTCTTGTTAAGCTACTGTGAACTCCACGTCTATTTTGACTGGCATCAAAGCCGTCTTGTTAAGCTACTGTGACCTCCACGTCTCTTCCGAGGGGCATTAAAACCGTCTTGTTAAGCTACTGTGTCCTCCACATCTCTTTCGACGGGCATTAAAACAGTCTTTTTAAGCTACTGTGACCTCTACCACTTTTCCAAGGGGCATTAAAACCGTCTTGTTAAGCTTCTGCGACCTCCATCACTTTACCAAGGGGCATTAAAACTGTCTTGTTAAGCTACTGTGACCTCCACGTCTCTTCCGAGGGGCATTAAAACCGTCTTGTTAAGCTACTTTGACCTCCACATTTCTTCCGAGGGGCATTAAAACCGTCTTGTTAAGCTACTGTGACCTCCACGTCTCTTCCGAGGGGCATTAAAAACGTCTTGTTAAGCTACTGTGACCTCCACGTCTCTTCCAAGGGGCATTAAAACCATCTTGTTAGACTACTGTGACCTCCACGTCTCTTCTGAGGGGCATTAAAACCATCTTGTTAAGCTACTGTGTCCTCCACGTCTCTTCCGAGGGGAATTAAAACCGTCTTGTTAAGCTACTGTGACCTCCATGTCTCTTCTGAGGGGCATTAAAACCGTCTTGTTAAGCTACTGTGACCTCCACCACTTTTCCAAGGGGCATTAAAACCGTCTTGTTAAGCTTCTGCGACCTCCACCACTTTACCAAGGGGCATTAAAACAGTCTTGTTAAGCTACTGTGACCTCCAAGTCTCTTCCGAGGGGCAGTAAAACCGTTTTGTTAAGCTACTGTGACCTCCACGTCTCTCCGAGGGGCATTAAATCCGTCTTGTTAAGCTACTGTGACCTCCACGTCTATTTTGAGGGGCATTAAAGCCGTCTTGTTAAGCTACTGTGACCTCCACGTCTCTTCCGAGGGGCATTAAAACCGTCTTGTTAAGCTACTGTGACCTCCACGTCTCTTCCAAGGGGCATTAAAACCATCTTGTTAAGCTACTGTGACCTCCACCACTTTTCCAAGGTGCATTAAAACCATCTTGTTAAGCTACTGTGACCGACACGTCTCTTCCGAGGGGCATTAAAACCGTCTTGTTAAGCTACTGTGACCTCCACGTCTCTTTCGAGGGGCATTAAAACCGTCTGGTTAAGCTACTGTGACCACCACTTTTCCAAGGGGCATTAAAACCATCTTGTTGAGCTACTGGGACCTCCACGTCTCTTCGATGGGCATTCAAACCATCTTGATAAGCTACTGTGACCTCCACGTCTCTTCCGAGGGGCATTAAAACCGTCTTGTTAAGCTACTGTGACCTCCATGTCTCTTCCGAGGGGCATTAAAATCGTCTTGTTAAGCTACTGTGACCTCCACGTCTCTTCCGAGGGGCATTAAAACCGTCTTTTTAAGCTACTGTGACCTCCACGTCTCTTCCGAGGGGCATTAAAACCATCTTGTTAAGCTACTGTGACCTCCACGTCTCTTTCGACGGGCATTAAAACAGTCTTGTTAAGCTACTGTGACCTCTACCACTTTTCCAAGGGGCATTAAAACCGTCTTGTTAAGCTTCTGCGACCTCCACCACTTTACCAAGGGGCATTAAAACTGTCTTGTTAAGCTACTGTGACCTCCACGTCTCTTCCGAGGGGCATTAAAACCGTCTTGTTAAGCTACTTTGACCTCCACATTTCTTCCGAGGGGCATTAAAACCGTCTTGTTAAGCTACTGTGACCTCCACGTCTCTTCCGAGGGGCATTAAAAACGTCTTGTTAAGCTACTGTGACCTCCACGTCTCTTCCAAGGGGCATTAAAACCATCTTGTTAGACTACTGTGACCTCCACGTCTCTTCTGAGGGGCATTAAAACCATCTTGTTAAGCTACTGTGTCCTCCACGTCTCTTCCGAAGGGCATTAAAACCGTCTTGTTAAGCTACTGTGACCTCGATGTCTCTTCTGAGGGGCATTAAAACCGTCTTGTTAAGCTACTGTGACCTCCACCACTTTTCCAAGGGGCATTAAAACCGTCTTGTTAAGCTTCTGCGACCTCCACCACTTTACCAAGGGGCATTAAAACAGTCTTGTTAAGCTACTGTGACCTCCAAGTCTCTTCCGAGGGGCAGTAAAACCGTTTTGCTAAGCTACTGTGACCTCCACGTCTCTTCCGAGGGGCATTAAAACCGTCTTGTTAAGCTACTGTGACCTCCACGTCTATTTTGAGGGGCATTAAAGCCGTCTTGTTAAGCTACTGTGACCTCCACGTCTCTTCCGAGGGGCATTAAAACCGTCTTGTTAAGCTACTGTGACCTCCACGTCTCTTTCAAGGGGCATTAAAACCATTTTGTTAAACTACTGTGACCTCCACGTCTCTTCTGAGGGGCCATAAAACCATCTTGTTAAGCTACTGTGACCTCCACCACTTTTCCAAGGGGCATTAAAACCATCTTGTTAAGCTACTGTGACCGACACGTCTCTTCCGAGGGGCATTAAAACCGTCTTGTTAAGCTACTGTGACCTCCACGTCTCTTTCGAGGGGCATTAAAACCGTCTGGTTAAGCTACTGTGACCACCACTTTTCCAAGGGGCATTAAAACCATCTTGTTGAGCTACTGGGACCTCCACGTCTCTTCCGATGGGCATTCAAACCATCTTGATAAGCTACTGTGACCTCCACGTCTCTTCCGAGGGGCATTAAAACCGTCTTGTTAAGCTACTGTGACCTACACGTCTCTTCCGAGGGGCATTAAAATCGTCTTGTTAAGCTACTGTGACCTCCACGTCTCTTCCGAGGGGCATTAAAACCGTCTTTTTAAGCTACTGTGACCTCCACGTCTCTTCCGAGGGGCATTAAAACCATCTTGTTAAGCTACTGTGTCCTCCACGTCTCTTTCGAGGGGAATTAAAACCGTCTTGTTAAGCTACTGTGACCTCCACCACTTTTCCAAGGGGCATTAAAACCATCTTGTTAAGCTACTGTGACCTCCACGTCTCTTTCGACGGGCATTAAAACAGTCTTGTTAAGCTACTGTGACCTCTACCACTTTTCCAAGGGGCATTAAAACCGTCTTGTTAAGCTTCTGCGACCTCCACCACTTTACCAAGGGGCATTAAATCTGTCTTGTTAAGCTACTGTGACCTCCACATCTCTTCCGAGGGGCATTAAAACCGTCTTGTTAAGCTACTTTGACCTCCATATTTCTTCCGAGGGGCATTAAAACCGTCTTGTTAAGCTACCTTGACCTCCACGTCTCTTCCGAGGGGCATTAAAAACATCTTGTTAAGCTACTGTGACCTCCACGTCTCTTCCAAGGGGCATTAAAACCATCTTGTTAGACTACTGTGACCTCCACGTCTCTTCTGAGGGGCATTAAAACCATTTTGTTAAGCTACTGTGTCCTCCACGTCTCTTCCGAGGGGCATTAAAACCGTCTTGTTAAGCTACTGTGACCTCCATGTCTCTTCTGAGGGGCATTAAAACCGTCTTGTTAAGCTACTGTGACCTCCACCACTTTTCCAAGGGGCATTAAAACCGTCTTGTTAAGCTTCTGCGACCTCCACCACTTTACCAAGGGGCATTAAAACAGTCTTGTTAAGCTACTGTGACCTCCAAGTCTCTTCCGAGGGGCAGTAAAACCGTTTTGCTAAGCTACTGTGACCTCCACGTCTCTTCCGAGGGGCATTAAAACCGTCTTGTTAAGCTACTGTGACCTCCACGTCTATTTTGAGGGGCATTACAGCCGTGTTGTTAAGCTACTGTGACCTACACGTCTCTTCCGAGGGGCATTAAAACCGTCTTGTTAAGCTACTGTGACCTCCACGTCTCTTCCAAGGGACATTAAAACCATTTTGTTAAACTACTGTGACCTCCACGTCTCTTCTGAGGGGCATTAAAACCATCTTGTTAAGCTACTGTGACCTCCACCACTTTTCCAAGGGGCATTAAAACCATCTTGTTAAGCTACTGTGACCTCCACGTCTCTTTCGAGGGGCATTAAAACCGTCTGGTTAAGCTACTGTGACCACCACTTTTCCAAGGGGCATTAAAACCATCTTGTTGAGATACTGGGACCTCCACGTCTCTTCCGATGGGCATTCAAACCATCTTGATAAGCTACTGTGACCTCCACGTCTCTTCCGAGGGGCATTAAAACCGTCTTGTTAAGCTACTGTGACCTCCACGTCTCTTCCGAGGGGCATTAAAATCGTCTTGTTAAGCTACTGTGACCTCCACGTCTCTTCCGAGGGGCATTAAAACCGTCTTTTTAAGCTACTGTGACCTCCACGTCTCTTCCGAGGGGCATTAAAACCATCTTGTTAAGCTACTGTGTCCTCCACGTCTCTTTCGAGGGGAATTAAAACCGTCTTGTTAAGCTACTGTGACCTCCACCACTTTTCCAAGGGGTATTAAAACCATCTTGTTAAGCTACTGTGACCTCCACGTCTCTTTCGACGGGCATTAAAACAGTCTTGTTAAGCTACTGTGACCTCTACCACTTTTCCAAGGGGCATTAAAACCGTCTTGTTAAGCTTCTGCGACCTCCACCACTTTACCAAGGGGCATTAAAACTGTCTTGTTAAGCTACTGTGACCTCCACGTCTCTTCCGAGGGGCATTAAAACCGTCTTGTTAAGCTACTGTGACCTCCACGTCTCTTCCGAGGGGCATTAAAATCGTCTTGTTAAGCTACTGTGACCTCCACGTCTCTTCCGAGGGGCATTAAAACCATCTTGTTAAGCTACTGTGTCCTCCACGTCTCTTTCGAGGGGAATTAAAACCGTCTTGTTAAGCTACTGTGACCTCCACCACTTTTCCAAGGGGCATTAAAACCATCTTGTTAAGCTACTGTGACCTCCACGTCTCTTTCGACGGGCATTAAAACAGTCTTATTAAGCTACTGTGACCTCTACCACTTTTCCAAGGGGCATTAAAACCGTCTTGTTAAGCTTCTGCGACCTCCACCACTTTACCAAGGGGCATTAAAACTGTCTTGTTAAGCTACTGTGACCTCCACGTCTCTTCCGAGGGGCATTAAAACCGTCTTGTTAAGCTACTTTGACCTCCACATTTCTTCCGAGGGGCATTAAAACCGTCTTGTTAAGCTACTGTGACCTCCACGTCTCTTCCGAGGGGCATTAAAAAGGTCTTGTTAAGCTACTGTGACCTCCACGTCTCTTCCAAGGGGCATTAAAACCATCTTGTTAGACTACTGTGACCTCCACGTCTCTTCTGAGGGGCATTAAAACCATCTTGTTAAGCTACTGTGTCCTCCACGTCTCTTCCGAGGGGCATTAAAACCGTCTTGTTAAGCTACTGTGACCTCCATGTCTCTTCTGAGGGGCATTAAAACAGTCTTGTTAAGCTACTGTGACCTCCACCACTTTTCCAAGGGGCATTAAAACAGTCTTGTTAAGCTACTGTGACCTCCAAGTCTCTTCCGAGGGGCAGTAAAACCGTTTTGCTAAGCTACTGTGACCTCCACGTCTCTTCCGAGGGGTTTTAAAACCGTCTTGTTAAGCTACTGTGACCTCCACGTCTATTTTGAGGGGCATTAAAGCCGTCTTGTTAAGCTACTGTGACCTCCACGTCTCTTCCGAGGGGCATTAAAACCGTCTTGTTAAGCTACTGTGACCTCCACGTCTCTTCCAAGGGGCATTAAAACCATTTTGTTAAACTACTGTGACCTCCACGTCTCTTCTGAGGGGCATTAAAACCATCTTGTTAAGCTACTGTGACCTCCACCACTTTTCCAAGGGGCATTAAAACCATCTTGTTAAGCTACTGTGACCGACACGTCTCTTCCGAGGGGCATTAAAACCGTCTTGTTAAGCTACTGTGACCTCCACGTCTCTTTCGAGGGGCATTAAAACCGTCTGGTTAAGCTACTGTGACCACCACTTTTCCAAGGGGCATTAAAACCATCTTGTTGAGCTACTGGGACCTCCACGTCTCTTCCGATGGGCATTCAAACCATCTTGATAAGCTACTGTGACCTCCACGTCTCTTCCGAGGGGCATTAAAACCGTCTTGTTAAGCTACTGTGACCTCCACGTCTCTTCCGAGGGGCATTAAAATCGTCTTGTTAAGCTACTGTGACCTCCACGTCTCTTCCGAGGGGCATTAAAACCGTCTTTTTAAGCTACTGTGACCTCCACGTCTCTTCCGAGGGGCATTAAAACCATCTTGTTAAGCTACTGTGTCCTCCACGTCTCTTTCGAGGGGAATTAAAACCGTCTTGTTAAGCTACTGTGACCTCCACCACTTTTCCAAGGGGCATTAAAACCGTCTTGTTAAGCTACTGTGACCTCCACGTCTCTTCCGAGGGGCATTAAAACTGTCTTGTTAAGCTACTGTGACCTCCACGTCTCTTACGAGGGGAATTAAAACCGTGTTATTAAGCTACTGTGACCTCCACGACTTTTCCAAGGGGCATTAAAACCATCTTGTTAAGCTACTGTGACCTCCACGTCTCTTCCGAGGGGCATTAAAATCGTCTTGTTAAGCTACTGTGACCTCCACGTCTCTTCCGAGGGGCATTAAAACTGTCTTGTTAAGCTACTGTGACCTCCACGTCTATTTTGAGGGGCATTAAAGCCGTCTTGTTAAGCTACTGTGACCTCCACGTCTCTTCCGAGGGGCATTAAAACCGTCTTGTTAAGCTACTGTGTCCTCCACATCTCTTTCGAGGGGCATTAAAACAGTCTTGTTAAGCTACTGTGACCTCTACCACTTTTCTAAGGGCATTAAAACCGTCTTGTTAAGCTTCTGCGACCTCCACCACTTTACCAAGGGTCATTAAAACCGTCTTGTTAAGCTACTGTGACCTCCACGTCTCTTCCGAGGGGCATTAAAACCGTCTTGTTAAGCTACTGTGAGCTCCACATCTCTTCCGAGGGGCATTAAAACCGTCTTGTTAAGCTACTGTGACCTCCACATCTCTTCCGAGGGGCATTAAAAGCGTCTTGTTAAGCTACTGTGACCTCCACGTCTCTTCCAAGGGGCATTAAAACCGTCCTGTTAAGTTACTGTGACCTCCACGTCTCTTTCGAGGGGAATTAAAACTGTCTTGTTAAGCTACTGTGAACTCCACCACTTTTCCAAGGGGCATTAAAACCATCTTGTTAAGCTACTGTGACCTCCACGTCTCTTCCGAGGGGCATTAAAACCGTCTTGTTAAGCTACTGTGACCTCCACATCTCTTCCGAGGGGCATTAAAAACGTCTTGTTAAGCTACTGTGACTTCCACGTCTCTTCTTAGGGGCATTAAAACCGTCTTGTTAAGCTACTGTGACCTCCACGTCTCTTCCAAGGGGCATTAAAACCATCTTGTTAAACTACTGTGACCTCCATGTCTCTTCTGAGGGGCATTAAAACCATCTTGTTAAGCTACTGTGTCCTCCACGTCTCTTTCGAGGGGAATTAAAACCGTCTTGTTAAGCTACTGTGACCTCCACCACTTTTCAAAGGGGCATTAAAACCATGTTGTTAAGCTACTGTGACCTCCACGTCTCTTCCGAGGGGCATTAAAACCGTCTTGTTAAGCTACTGTGACCTCCACGTCTCTTCCGAGGGGCATTAAAACCGTCCTGTTAAGCTACTGTGACCTCCACGTCTCTTTCGAGGGGAATTAAACCGTCTTGTCAAGCTACTGTGACCTCCACCACTTTTCCAAGGGGCAT
The DNA here is from genome assembly GCF_046119375.1 of Phyllobates terribilis. Taxonomy (NCBI): domain Eukaryota; kingdom Metazoa; phylum Chordata; class Amphibia; order Anura; family Dendrobatidae; genus Phyllobates; species Phyllobates terribilis. The sequence goes on along the minus strand of NW_027362761.1, from coordinate 773,961,780 downwards.
TAAAACCATCTTGTTAAGCTACTGTGACCTCCACGTCTCTTCCGAGGGGCATTAAAACCGTCTTGTTAAGCTACTGTGACCTCCACCACTTTTCCAAGGGGCATTAAAACCATCTTGTTAAGCTACTGTGACCTCCACGTCTCTTCCGAGGGGCATTAAAACTGTCTTGTTAAGCTACTGTGACCTCCACGTCTCTTACGAGGGGAATTAAAACCGTGTTATTAAGCTACTGTGACCTCCACGACTTTTCCAAGGGGCATTAAAACCATCTTGTTAAGCTACTGTAACCTCCACGTCTCTTCCGAGGGGCATTAAAATCGTCTTGTTAAGCTACTGTGACCTCCACGTCTCTTCCGAGGGGCATTAAAACTGTCTTGTTAAGCTACTGTGACCTCCACGTCTATTTTGAGGGGCATTAAAGCCGTCTTGTTAAGCTACTGTGACCTCCACGTCTCTTCCGAGGGGCATTAAAACCGTCTTGTTAAGCTACTGTGTCCTCCACATCTCTTTCGAGGGGCATTAAAACAGTCTTGTTAAGCTACTGTGACCTCTACCACTTTTCCAAGGGCATTAAAACCGTCTTGTTAAGCTTCTGCGACCTCCACCACTTTACCAAGGGTCATTAAAACCGTCTTGTTAAGCTACTGTGACCTCCACGTCTCTTCCGAGGGGCATTAAAACCGTCTTGTTAAGCTACTGTGAGCTCCACATCTCTTCCGAGGGGCATTAAAACCGTCTTGTTAAGCTACTGTGACCTCCACATCTCTTCCGAGGGGCATTAAAAGCGTCTTGTTAAGCTACTGTGACCTCCACGTCTCTTCCAAGGGGCATTAAAACCGTCCTGTTAAGTTACTGTGACCTCCACGTCTCTTTCGAGGGGAATTAAAACTGTCTTGTTAAGCTACTGTGAACTCCACCACTTTTCCAAGGGGCATTAAAACCATCTTGTTAAGCTACTGTGACCTCCACGTCTCTTCCGAGGGGCATTAAAACCGTCTTGTTAAGCTACTGTGACCTCCACATCTCTTCCGAGGGGCATTAAAAACGTCTTGTTAAGCTACTGTGACTTCCACGTCTCTTCTTAGGGGCATTAAAACCGTCTTGTTAAGCTACTGTGACCTCCACGTCTCTTCCAAGGGGCATTAAAACCATCTTGTTAAACTACTGTGACCTCCATGTCTCTTCTGAGGGGCATTAAAACCATCTTGTTAAGCTACTGTGTCCTCCACGTCTCTTTCGAGGGGAATTAAAACCGTCTTGTTAAGCTACTGTGACCTCCACCACTTTTCAAAGGGGCATTAAAACCATCTTGTTAAGCTACTGTGACCTCCACGTCTCTTCCGAGGGGCATTAAAACCGTCTTGTTAAGCTACTGTGACCTCCACGTCTCTTCCGAGGGGCATTAAAACCGTCCTGTTAAGCTACTGTGACCTCCACGTCTCTTTCGAGGGGAATTAAACCGTCTTGTCAAGCTACTGTGACCTCCACCACTTTTCCAAGGGGCATTAAAACCATCTTGTTAAGCTACTGTGACCTCCACGTCTCTTCCGAGGGGCATTAAAACCGTCTTGTTAAGCTACTGTGACCTCCACCACTTTTCCAAGGGGCATTAAAACCATCTTGTTAAGCTACTGTGACCTCCACGTCTCTTCCGAGGGGCATTAAAACTGTCTTGTTAAGCTACTGTGACCTCCACGTCTCTTCCGAGGGGCATTAAAACCGTCCTGTTAAGCTACTGTGACCTCCACGTCTCTTTCGTGGGGAATTAAAACCGTCTTGTTAAGCTACTGTGACCTCCACCACTTTTCCAAGTGGCATTAAAACCATCTTGTTAAGCTACTGTGACCTCCACGTCTCTTCCCAGGGGCATTAAAATCGTCTTGTTAAGCTACTGTGACCTCCACGTCTCTTCCGAGGGGCATTAAAACCGTCTTGTTAAGCTACTGTGACCTCCACGTCTCTTCCGAGGGGCATTAAAATCGTCTTGTTAAGCTACTGTGACCTCCACGTCTCTTCCGAGGGGCATTAAATCCGTCTTGTTAAGCTACTGTGACCTCCACGTCTCTTCCGAGGGGCATTAAAACTGTCTTGTTAAGCTACTGTGACCTCCACGTCTATTTTGAGGGGCATTAAAGCCGTCTTGTTAAGCTACTGTGACCTCCACGTCTCTTCCGAGGGGCATTAAAACCGTTTTGTTAAGCTACTGTGTCCTCCACATCTCTTTCGAGGGTCATTAAAACAGTCTTGTTAAGCTACTGTGACCTCTACCACTTTTCCAAGGGCATTAAAACCGTCTTGTTAAGCTTCTGCGACCTCCACCACTTTACCAAGGGTCATTAAAACCGTCTTGTTAAGCTTCTGTGACCTCCACGTCTCTTCCGAGGGGCATTAAAACCGTCTTGTTAAGCTACTGTGAGCTCCACATCTCTTCCGAGGGGCATTAAAACCGTCTTGTTAAGCTACTGTGACCTCCACGTCTCTTCCGAGGGGCATTAAAACCGTCTTGTTAAGCTACTGTGACCTCCACCACTTTTCCAAGGGGCATTAAAACCATCTTGTTAAGCTACTGTGACCTCCACGTCTCTTCCGAGGGGCATTAAAACCGTCTTGTTAAGCTACTGTGACCTCCACGTCTCTTCCGAGGGGCATTAAAACCGTCCTGTTAAGCTACTGTGACCTCCACGTCTCTTTCGAGGGGAATTAAAACCGTCTTGTTAAGCTACTGTGACCTCCACCACTTTTCCAAGTGGCATTAAAACCATCTTGTTAAGCTACTGTGACCTCCACGTCTCTTCCCAGGGGCATTAAAATCGTCTTGTTAAGCTACTGTGACCTCCACGTCTCTTCCGAGGGGCATTAAAACCGTCTTGTTAAGCTACTGTGACCTCCACGTCTCTTCCGAGGGGCATTAAAACTGTCTTGTTAAGCTACTGTGACCTCCACCACTTTTCCAAGGGGCATTAAAACCATCTTGTTAAGCTACTTTGACCTCCACGTCTCTTCCGAGGGGCATTAAAACCGTCTTGTTAAGCTACTGTGACCTCCACGTCTCTTCCGAGGGGCATTAAAACCGTCCTGTTAAGCTACTGTGACCTCCACGTCTCTTTCGAGGGGAATTAAAACCATCTTGTTAAGCTACTGTGACCTCCACCACTTTTCCAAGGGGCATTAAAACCATCTTGTTAAGCTACTGTGACCTCCACGTCTCTTCCCAGGGCATTAAAATCGTCTTGTTAAGATACTGTGACCTCCACGTCTCTTCCGAGGGGCATTAAAACCGTCTTGTTAAGTTACTGTGACCTCCACGTCTCTTCCGAGTGGCATTAAAAACGTCTTGTTAAGCTACTGTGACCTCCACGTCTCTTCCGAGGGGCATTAAAACCGTCTTGTTAAGCTACTGTGACATCCACGTCTCTTCCGAGGGGCATTAAAACTGTCTTGTTAAGCTACTGTGACCTCCACGTCTATTTTGAGGGGCATTAAAGCCGTCTTGTTAAGCTACTGTGACCTCTACCACTTTTCCAAGGGCATTAAAACCGTCTTGTTAAGCTTCTGCGACCACCACCACTTTACCAAGGGTCATTAAAACCGTCTTGTTAAGCTACTGTGACCTCCACGTCTCTTCCGAGGGGCATTAAAACCGTCTTGTTAAGCTACTGTGAGCTCCACATCTCTTCCGAGGGGCATTAAAACCGTCTTGTTAAGCTACTGTGACCTCCACGTCTCTTCCGAGGGGCATTAAAAGCATCTTGTTAAGCTACTGTGACCTCCATGTCTCTTCCAAGGGGCATTAAAACCGTCCTGTTAAGTTACTGTGACCTCCACATCTCTTTCGAGGGGAATTAAAACCGTCTTGTTAAGCTACTGTGACCTCCACCACTTTTCAAAGGGGCATTAAAACCATCTTGTTAAACTACTGTGACCTCCATGTCTCTTCTGAGGGGCATTAAAACCATCTTGTTAAGCTACTGTGTCCTCCACGTCTCTTTCGAGGGGAATTAAAACCGTATTGTTAAGCTACTGTGACCTCCACCACTTTTCAAAGGGGCATTAAAACCATGTTGTTAAGCTACTGTGACCTCCACGTCTCTTCCGAGGGGCATTAAAACCGTCTTGTTAAGCTACTGTGACCTCCACATCTCTTCCGAGGGGCATTAAAACCGTCTTGTTAAGCTACAGTGACCTCCACCACTTTTCCAAGGGGCATTAAAACCATCTTGTTAAGCTACTGTGACCTCCACGTCTCTTCCGAGGGGCATTAAAACCGTCTTGTTAAGCTACTGGGACCTCCACGTCTCTTCCGAGGGGCATTAAAACCGTCCTGTTAAGCTACTGTGACCTCCACGTCTCTTTCGAGGGGAATTAAAACCGTCTTGTTAAGCTACTGTGACCTCCACCACTTTTCCAAGGGGCATTAAAACCATCTTGTTAAGCTACTTTGACCTCCACGTCTCTTCCGAGGGGCATTAAAACCGTCTTGTTAAGCTACTGTGACCTCCACGTCTCTTCCGAGGGGCATTAAAAGCGTCTTGTTAAGCTACTGTGACCTCCATGTCTCTTCCAAGGGGCATTAAAACCGTCCTGTTAAGTCACTGTGACCTCCACATCTCTTTCGAGGGGAATTAAAACTGTCTTGTTAAGCTACTGTGAACTCCACCACTTTTCCAAGGGGCATTAAAACCATCTTGTTAAGCTACTGTGACCTCCACGTCTCTTCCGAGGGGCATTAAAACCGTCTTGTTAAGCTACTGTGACCTCCACATCTCTTCCGAGGGGCATTAAAACCGTCTTGTTAAGCTACTGTGACTTCCACGTCTCTTCTTAGGGGCATTAAAACCGTCTTGTTAAGCTACTGTGACCTCCACATCTCTTCCAAGGGGCATTAAAACCATCTTGTTAAACTACTGTGACCTCCATGTCTCTTCTGAGGGGCATTAAAACCATCTTGTTAAGCTACTGTGTCCTCCACGTCTCTTTGGAGGGGAATTAAAACCGTATTGTTAAGCTACTGTGACCTCCACCACTTTTCAAAGGGGCATTAAAACCATCTTGTTAAGCTACTGTGACCTCCACGTCTCTTCCGAGGGGCATTAAAACCGTCTTGTTAAGCTACTGTGACCTCCACGTCTCTTTCGAGGGGCATTAAAACCGTCTTGTTAAGCTACTGTGACCTCCACCACTTTTCCAAGGGGCATTAAAACCATCTTGTTAAGCTACTGTGACCTCCACGTCTCTTCCGAGGGGCATTAAAACCGTCTTGTTAAGCTACTGTGACCTCCACCACTTTTCCAAGGGGCATTAAAACCATCTTGTTAAGCTACTTTGACCTCCACGTCTCTTCCGAGGGGCATTAAAACCGTCTTGTTAAGCTACTGTGACCTCCACGTCTCTTCCGAGGGGCATTAAAACCGTCCTGTTAAGCTACTGTGACCTCCACGTCTCTTTCGAGGGGAATTAAAACCGTCTTGTTAAGCTACTGTGACCTCCACCACTTTTCCAAGGGGCATTAAAACCATCTTGTTAAGCTACTGTGACCTCCACGTCTCTTCCCAGGGCATTAAAATCGTCTTGTTAAGATACTGTGACCTCCACGTCTCTTCCGAGGGGCATTAAAACCGTCTTGTTAAGTTACTGTGACCTCCACGTCTCTTCCGAGTGGCATTAAAATCGTCTTGTTAAGCTACTGTGACCTCCACGTCTCTTCCGAGGGGCATTAAAACCGTCTTGTTAAGCTACTGTGACATCCACGTCTCTTCCGAGGGGCATTAAAACTGTCTTGTTAAGCTACTGTGACCTCCACGTCTATTTTGAGGGGCATTAAAGCCGTCTTGTTAAGCTACTGTGACCTCTACCACTTTTCCAAGGGCATTAAAACCGTCTTGTTAAGCTTCTGCGACCACCACCACTTTACCAAGGGTCATTAAAACCGTCTTGTTAAGCTACTGTGACCTCCACGTCTCTTCCGAGGGGCATTAAAACCGTCTTGTTAAGCTACTGTGAGCTCCACATCTCTTCCGAGGGGCATTAAAACCGTCTTGTTAAGCTACTGTGACCTCCACGTCTCTTCCGAGGGGCATTAAAACCGTCTTGTTAAGCTACTGTGACCTCCACCACTTTTCCAAGGGGCATTAAAACCATCTTGTTAAGCTACTGTGACCTCCACGTCTCTTCCGAGGGGCATTAAAACCGTCTTGTTAAACTACTGTGACCTCCACCACTTTTCCAAGGGGCATTAAAACCATCTTGTTAAGCTACTTTGACCTCCACGTCTCTTCCGAGGGGCATTAAAACCGTCTTGTTAAGCTACTGTGACCTCCACGTCTCTTCCGAGGGGCATTAAAAGCGTCTTGTTAAGCTACTGTGACCTCCATGTCTCTTCCAAGGGGCATTAAAACCGTCCTGTTAAGTTACTGTGACCTCCACATCTCTTTCGAGGGAAATTAAAACTGTCTTGTTAAGCTACTGTGAACTCCACCACTTTTCCAAGGGGCATTAAAACCATCTTGTTAAGCTACTGTGACCTCCACGTCTCTTCCGAGGGGCATTAAAACCGTCTTGTTAAGCTACTGTGACCTCCACATCTCTTCCGAGGGGCATTAAAACCGTCTTGTTAAGCTACTGTGACTTCCACGTCTCTTCTTAGGGGCATTAAAACCGTCTTGTTAAGCTACTGTGACCTCCACATCTCTTCCAAGGGGCATTAAAACCATCTTGTTAAACTACTGTGACCTCCATGTCTCTTCTGAGGGGCATTAAAACCATCTTGTTAAGCTACTGTGTCCTCCACGTCTCTTTCGAGGGGAATTAAAACCGTATTGTTAAGCTACTGTGACCTCCACCACTTTTCAAAGGGGCATTAAAACCATCTTGTTAAGCTACTGTGACCTCCACGTCTCTTCCGAGGGGCATTAAAACCGTCTTGTTAAGCTACTGTGACCTCCACGTCTCTTCCGAGGGGCATTAAAACCGTCTTGTTAAGCTACTGTGACCTCCACCACTTTTCCAAGGGGCATTAAAACCATGTTGTTAAGCTACTGTGACCTCCACGTCTCTTCCGAGGGGCATTAAAACCGTCTTGTTAAGCTACTGGGACGTCCACGTCTCTTCCGAGGGGCATTAAAACCGTCCTGTTAAGCTACTGTGACCTCCACGTCTCTTTCGAAGGGAATTAAAACCGTCTTGTTAAGCTACTGTGACCTCCACCACTTTTCCAAGTGGCATTAAAACCGTCTTGTTAAGTTACTGTGACCTCCACGTCTCTTCCGAGTGGCATTAAAATCGTCTTGTTAAGCTACTGTGACCTCCACGTCTCTTCCGAGGGGCATTAAAACCGTCTTGTTAAGCTACTGTGACATCCACGTCTCTTCCGAGGGGCATTAAAACTGTCTTGTTAAGCTACTGTGACCTCCACGTCTATTTTGAGGGGCATTAAAACAGTCTTGTTAAGCTACTGTGACCTCTACCACTTTTCCAAGGGCATTAAAACCGTCTTGTTAAGCTTCTGCGACCTCCACCACTTTACCAAGGGTCATTAAAACCGTCTTGTTAAGCTACTGTGACCTCCACGTCTCTTCCGAGGGGCATTAAAACCGTCTTGTTAAGCTACTGTGAGCTCCACATCTCTTCCGAGGGGCATTAAAACCGTCTTGTTAAGCTACTGTGACCTCCACATCTCTTCCGAGGGGCATTAAAAGCGTCTTGTTAAGCTACTGTGACCTCCACGTCTCTTCCAAGGGGCATTAAAACCGTCCTGTTAAGTTACTGTGACCTCCACGTCTCTTTCGAGGGGAATTAAAACTGTCTTGTTAAGCTACTGTGAACTCCACCACTTTTCCAAGGGGCATTAAAACCATCTTGTTAAGCTACTGTGACCTCCACGTCTCTTCCGAGGGGCATTAAAACCGTCTTGTTAAGCTACTGTGACCTCCACATCTCTTCCGAGGGGCATTAAAAACGTCTTGTTAAGCTACTGTGACTTCCACGTCTCTTCTTAGGGGCATTAAAACCGTCTTGTTAAGCTACTGTGACCTCCACGTCTCTTCCAAGGGGCATTAAAACCATCTTGTTAAACTACTGTGACCTCCATGTCTCTTCTGAGGGGCATTAAAACCATCTTGTTAAGCTACTGTGTCCTCCACGTCTCTTTCGAGGGGAATTAAAACCGTCTTGTTAAGCTACTGTGACCTCCACCACTTTTCAAAGGGGCATTAAAACCATGTTGTTAAGCTACTGTGACCTCCACGTCTCTTCCGAGGGGCATTAAAACCGTCTTGTTAAGCTACTGTGACCTCCACGTCTCTTCCGAGGGGCATTAAAACCGTCCTGTTAAGCTACTGTGACCTCCACGTCTCTTTCGAGGGGAATTAAACCGTCTTGTCAAGCTACTGTGACCTCCACCACTTTTCCAAGGGGCATTAAAACCATCTTGTTAAGCTACTGTGACCTCCACGTCTCTTCCGAGGGGCATTAAAACCGTCTTGTTAAGCTACTGTGACCTCCACCACTTTTCCAAGGGGCATTAAAACCATCTTGTTAAGCTACTGTGACCTCCACGTCTCTTCCGAGGGGCATTAAAACTGTCTTGTTAAGCTACTGTGACCTCCACGTCTCTTACGAGGGGAATTAAAACCGTGTTATTAAGCTACTGTGACCTCCACGACTTTTCCAAGGGGCATTAAAACCATCTTGTTAAGCTACTGTAACCTCCACGTCTCTTCCGAGGGGCATTAAAATCGTCTTGTTAAGCTACTGTGACCTCCACGTCTCTTCCGAGGGGCATTAAAACTGTCTTGTTAAGCTACTGTGACCTCCACGTCTATTTTGAGGGGCATTAAAGCCGTCTTGTTAAGCTACTGTGACCTCCACGTCTCTTCCGAGGGGCATTAAAACCGTCTTGTTAAGCTACTGTGTCCTCCACATCTCTTTCGAGGGGCATTAAAACAGTCTTGTTAAGCTACTGTGACCTCTACCACTTTTCCAAGGGCATTAAAACCGTCTTGTTAAGCTTCTGCGACCTCCACCACTTTACCAAGGGTCATTAAAACCGTCTTGTTAAGCTACTGTGACCTCCACGTCTCTTCCGAGGGGCATTAAAACCGTCTTGTTAAGCTACTGTGAGCTCCACATCTCTTCCGAGGGGCATTAAAACCGTCTTGTTAAGCTACTGTGACCTCCACATCTCTTCCGAGGGGCATTAAAAGCGTCTTGTTAAGCTACTGTGACCTCCACGTCTCTTCCAAGGGGCATTAAAACCGTCCTGTTAAGTTACTGTGACCTCCACGTCTCTTTCGAGGGGAATTAAAACTGTCTTGTTAAGCTACTGTGAACTCCACCACTTTTCCAAGGGGCATTAAAACCATCTTGTTAAGCTACTGTGACCTCCACGTCTCTTCCGAGGGGCATTAAAACCGTCTTGTTAAGCTACTGTGACCTCCACATCTCTTCCGAGGGGCATTAAAAACGTCTTGTTAAGCTACTGTGACTTCCACGTCTCTTCTTAGGGGCATTAAAACCGTCTTGTTAAGCTACTGTGACCTCCACGTCTCTTCCAAGGGGCATTAAAACCATCTTGTTAAACTACTGTGACCTCCATGTCTCTTCTGAGGGGCATTAAAACCATCTTGTTAAGCTACTGTGTCCTCCACGTCTCTTTCGAGGGGAATTAAAACCGTCTTGTTAAGCTACTGTGACCTCCACCACTTTTCAAAGGGGCATTAAAACCATCTTGTTAAGCTACTGTGACCTCCACGTCTCTTCCGAGGGGCATTAAAACCGTCTTGTTAAGCTACTGTGACCTCCACGTCTCTTCCGAGGGGCATTAAAACCGTCCTGTTAAGCTACTGTGACCTCCACGTCTCTTTCGAGGGGAATTAAACCGTCTTGTCAAGCTACTGTGACCTCCACCACTTTTCCAAGGGGCATTAAAACCATCTTGTTAAGCTACTGTGACCTCCACGTCTCTTCCGAGGGGCATTAAAACCGTCTTGTTAAGCTACTGTGACCTCCACCACTTTTCCAAGGGGCATTAAAACCATCTTGTTAAGCTACTGTGACCTCCACGTCTCTTCCGAGGGGCATTAAAACTGTCTTGTTAAGCTACTGTGACCTCCACGTCTCTTCCGAGGGGCATTAAAACCGTCCTGTTAAGCTACTGTGACCTCCACGTCTCTTTCGTGGGGAATTAAAACCGTCTTGTTAAGCTACTGTGACCTCCACCACTTTTCCAAGTGGCATTAAAACCATCTTGTTAAGCTACTGTGACCTCCACGTCTCTTCCCAGGGGCATTAAAATCGTCTTGTTAAGCTACTGTGACCTCCACGTCTCTTCCGAGGGGCATTAAAACCGTCTTGTTAAGCTACTGTGACCTCCACGTCTCTTCCGAGGGGCATTAAAATCGTCTTGTTAAGCTACTGTGACCTCCACGTCTCTTCCGAGGGGCATTAAATCCGTCTTGTTAAGCTACTGTGACCTCCACGTCTCTTCCGAGGGGCATTAAAACTGTCTTGTTAAGCTACTGTGACCTCCACGTCTATTTTGAGGGGCATTAAAGCCGTCTTGTTAAGCTACTGTGACCTCCACGTCTCTTCCGAGGGGCATTAAAACCGTTTTGTTAAGCTACTGTGTCCTCCACATCTCTTTCGAGGGTCATTAAAACAGTCTTGTTAAGCTACTGTGACCTCTACCACTTTTCCAAGGGCATTAAAACCGTCTTGTTAAGCTTCTGCGACCTCCACCACTTTACCAAGGGTCATTAAAACCGTCTTGTTAAGCTTCTGTGACCTCCACGTCTCTTCCGAGGGGCATTAAAACCGTCTTGTTAAGCTACTGTGAGCTCCACATCTCTTCCGAGGGGCATTAAAACCGTCTTGTTAAGCTACTGTGACCTCCACGTCTCTTCCGAGGGGCATTAAAACCGTCTTGTTAAGCTACTGTGACCTCCACCACTTTTCCAAGGGGCATTAAAACCATCTTGTTAAGCTACTGTGACCTCCACGTCTCTTCCGAGGGGCATTAAAACCGTCTTGTTAAGCTACTGTGACCTCCACGTCTCTTCCGAGGGGCATTAAAACCGTCCTGTTAAGCTACTGTGACCTCCACGTCTCTTTCGAGGGGAATTAAAACCGTCTTGTTAAGCTACTGTGACCTCCACCACTTTTCCAAGTGGCATTAAAACCATCTTGTTAAGCTACTGTGACCTCCACGTCTCTTCCCAGGGGCATTAAAATCGTCTTGTTAAGCTACTGTGACCTCCACGTCTCTTCCGAGGGGCATTAAAACCGTCTTGTTAAGCTACTGTGACCTCCACGTCTCTTCCGAGGGGCATTAAAACTGTCTTGTTAAGCTACTGTGACCTCCACCACTTTTCCAAGGGGCATTAAAACCATCTTGTTAAGCTACTTTGACCTCCACGTCTCTTCCGAGGGGCATTAAAACCGTCTTGTTAAGCTACTGTGACCTCCACGTCTCTTCCGAGGGGCATTAAAACCGTCCTGTTAAGCTACTGTGACCTCCACGTCTCTTTCGAGGGGAATTAAAACCATCTTGTTAAGCTACTGTGACCTCCACCACTTTTCCAAGGGGCATTAAAACCATCTTGTTAAGCTACTGTGACCTCCACGTCTCTTCCCAGGGCATTAAAATCGTCTTGTTAAGATACTGTGACCTCCACGTCTCTTCCGAGGGGCATTAAAACCGTCTTGTTAAGTTACTGTGACCTCCACGTCTCTTCCGAGTGGCATTAAAAACGTCTTGTTAAGCTACTGTGACCTCCACGTCTCTTCCGAGGGGCATTAAAACCGTCTTGTTAAGCTACTGTGACATCCACGTCTCTTCCGAGGGGCATTAAAACTGTCTTGTTAAGCTACTGTGACCTCCACGTCTATTTTGAGGGGCATTAAAGCCGTCTTGTTAAGCTACTGTGACCTCTACCACTTTTCCAAGGGCATTAAAACCGTCTTGTTAAGCTTCTGCGACCACCACCACTTTACCAAGGGTCATTAAAACCGTCTTGTTAAGCTACTGTGACCTCCACGTCTCTTCCGAGGGGCATTAAAACCGTCTTGTTAAGCTACTGTGAGCTCCACATCTCTTCCGAGGGGCATTAAAACCGTCTTGTTAAGCTACTGTGACCTCCACGTCTCTTCCGAGGGGCATTAAAAGCATCTTGTTAAGCTACTGTGACCTCCATGTCTCTTCCAAGGGGCATTAAAACCGTCCTGTTAAGTTACTGTGACCTCCACATCTCTTTCGAGGGGAATTAAAACCGTCTTGTTAAGCTACTGTGACCTCCACCACTTTTCAAAGGGGCATTAAAACCATCTTGTTAAACTACTGTGACCTCCATGTCTCTTCTGAGGGGCATTAAAACCATCTTGTTAAGCTACTGTGTCCTCCACGTCTCTTTCGAGGGGAATTAAAACCGTATTGTTAAGCTACTGTGACCTCCACCACTTTTCAAAGGGGCATTAAAACCATGTTGTTAAGCTACTGTGACCTCCACGTCTCTTCCGAGGGGCATTAAAACCGTCTTGTTAAGCTACTGTGACCTCCACATCTCTTCCGAGGGGCATTAAAACCGTCTTGTTAAGCTACTGTGACCTCCACCACTTTTCCAAGGGGCATTAAAACCATCTTGTTAAGCTACTGTGACCTCCACGTCTCTTCCGAGGGGCATTAAAACCGTCTTGTTAAGCTACTGGGACCTCCACGTCTCTTCCGAGGGGCATTAAAACCGTCCTGTTAAGCTACTGTGACCTCCACGTCTCTTTCGAGGGGAATTAAAACCGTCTTGTTAAGCTACTGTGACCTCCACCACTTTTCCAAGGGGCATTAAAACCATCTTGTTAAGCTACTTTGACCTCCACGTCTCTTCCGAGGGGCATTAAAACCGTCTTGTTAAGCTACTGTGACCTCCACGTCTCTTCCGAGGGGCATTAAAAGCGTCTTGTTAAGCTACTGTGACCTCCATGTCTCTTCCAAGGGGCATTAAAACCGTCCTGTTAAGTCACTGTGACCTCCACATCTCTTTCGAGGGGAATTAAAACTGTCTTGTTAAGCTACTGTGAACTCCACCACTTTTCCAAGGGGCATTAAAACCATCTTGTTAAGCTACTGTGACCTCCACGTCTCTTCCGAGGGGCATTAAAACCGTCTTGTTAAGCTACTGTGACCTCCACATCTCTTCCGAGGGGCATTAAAACCGTCTTGTTAAGCTACTGTGACTTCCACGTCTCTTCTTAGGGGCATTAAAACCGTCTTGTTAAGCTACTGTGACCTCCACATCTCTTCCAAGGGGCATTAAAACCATCTTGTTAAACTACTGTGACCTCCATGTCTCTTCTGAGGGGCATTAAAACCATCTTGTTAAGCTACTGTGTCCTCCACGTCTCTTTGGAGGGGAATTAAAACCGTATTGTTAAGCTACTGTGACCTCCACCACTTTTCAAAGGGGCATTAAAACCATCTTGTTAAGCTACTGTGACCTCCACGTCTCTTCCGAGGGGCATTAAAACCGTCTTGTTAAGCTACTGTGACCTCCACGTCTCTTTCGAGGGGCATTAAAACCGTCTTGTTAAGCTACTGTGACCTCCACCACTTTTCCAAGGGGCATTAAAACCATCTTGTTAAGCTACTGTGACCTCCACGTCTCTTCCGAGGGGCATTAAAACCGTCTTGTTAAGCTACTGTGACCTCCACCACTTTTCCAAGGGGCATTAAAACCATCTTGTTAAGCTACTTTGACCTCCACGTCTCTTCCGAGGGGCATTAAAACCGTCTTGTTAAGCTACTGTGACCTCCACGTCTCTTCCGAGGGGCATTAAAACCGTCCTGTTAAGCTACTGTGACCTCCACGTCTCTTTCGAGGGGAATTAAAACCGTCTTGTTAAGCTACTGTGACCTCCACCACTTTTCCAAGGGGCATTAAAACCATCTTGTTAAGCTACTGTGACCTCCACGTCTCTTCCCAGGGCATTAAAATCGTCTTGTTAAGATACTGTGACCTCCACGTCTCTTCCGAGGGGCATTAAAACCGTCTTGTTAAGTTACTGTGACCTCCACGTCTCTTCCGAGTGGCATTAAAATCGTCTTGTTAAGCTACTGTGACCTCCACGTCTCTTCCGAGGGGCATTAAAACCGTCTTGTTAAGCTACTGTGACATCCACGTCTCTTCCGAGGGGCATTAAAACTGTCTTGTTAAGCTACTGTGACCTCCACGTCTATTTTGAGGGGCATTAAAGCCGTCTTGTTAAGCTACTGTGACCTCTACCACTTTTCCAAGGGCATTAAAACCGTCTTGTTAAGCTTCTGCGACCACCACCACTTTACCAAGGGTCATTAAAACCGTCTTGTTAAGCTACTGTGACCTCCACGTCTCTTCCGAGGGGCATTAAAACCGTCTTGTTAAGCTACTGTGAGCTCCACATCTCTTCCGAGGGGCATTAAAACCGTCTTGTTAAGCTACTGTGACCTCCACGTCTCTTCCGAGGGGCATTAAAACCGTCTTGTTAAGCTACTGTGACCTCCACCACTTTTCCAAGGGGCATTAAAACCATCTTGTTAAGCTACTGTGACCTCCACGTCTCTTCCGAGGGGCATTAAAACCGTCTTGTTAAACTACTGTGACCTCCACCACTTTTCCAAGGGGCATTAAAACCATCTTGTTAAGCTACTTTGACCTCCACGTCTCTTCCGAGGGGCATTAAAACCGTCTTGTTAAGCTACTGTGACCTCCACGTCTCTTCCGAGGGGCATTAAAAGCGTCTTGTTAAGCTACTGTGACCTCCATGTCTCTTCCAAGGGGCATTAAAACCGTCCTGTTAAGTTACTGTGACCTCCACATCTCTTTCGAGGGAAATTAAAACTGTCTTGTTAAGCTACTGTGAACTCCACCACTTTTCCAAGGGGCATTAAAACCATCTTGTTAAGCTACTGTGACCTCCACGTCTCTTCCGAGGGGCATTAAAACCGTCTTGTTAAGCTACTGTGACCTCCACATCTCTTCCGAGGGGCATTAAAACCGTCTTGTTAAGCTACTGTGACTTCCACGTCTCTTCTTAGGGGCATTAAAACCGTCTTGTTAAGCTACTGTGACCTCCACATCTCTTCCAAGGGGCATTAAAACCATCTTGTTAAACTACTGTGACCTCCATGTCTCTTCTGAGGGGCATTAAAACCATCTTGTTAAGCTACTGTGTCCTCCACGTCTCTTTCGAGGGGAATTAAAACCGTATTGTTAAGCTACTGTGACCTCCACCACTTTTCAAAGGGGCATTAAAACCATCTTGTTAAGCTACTGTGACCTCCACGTCTCTTCCGAGGGGCATTAAAACCGTCTTGTTAAGCTACTGTGACCTCCACGTCTCTTCCGAGGGGCATTAAAACCGTCTTGTTAAGCTACTGTGACCTCCACCACTTTTCCAAGGGGCATTAAAACCATCTTGTTAAGCTACTGTGACCTCCACGTCTCTTCCGAGGGGCATTAAAACCGTCTTGTTAAGCTACTGGGACGTCCACGTCTCTTCCGAGGGGCATTAAAACCGTCCTGTTAAGCTACTGTGACCTCCACGTCTCTTTCGAAGGGAATTAAAACCGTCTTGTTAAGCTACTGTGACCTCCACCACTTTTCCAAGTGGCATTAAAACCGTCTTGTTAAGTTACTGTGACCTCCACGTCTCTTCCGAGTGGCATTAAAATCGTCTTGTTAAGCTACTGTGACCTCCACGTCTCTTCCGAGGGGCATTAAAACCGTCTTGTTAAGCTACTGTGACATCCACGTCTCTTCCGAGGGGCATTAAAACTGTCTTGTTAAGCTACTGTGACCTCCACGTCTATTTTGAGGGGCATTAAAGCTGTCTTGTTAAGCTACTGTGACCTCTACCACTTTTCCAAAGGCATTAAAACCGTCTTGTTAAGCTTCTGCGACCTCCACCACTTTACCAAGGGGCATTAAAACCGTCTTGTTAAGCTACTGTGACCTCCACGTCTCTTACGAGGGGCATTAAAACCGTCTTGTTAAGCTACTGTGACCTCCACGTCTCTTCCGAGGGGCATTAAAACCGTCTTGTTAAGCTACTGTGACCTCCACGTCTCTTCCGAGGGGCATTAAAACCGTCTTGTTAAGTTACTGTGACCTCCACGTCTATTTTGAGGGGCATTAAAGCCGTCTTGTTAAGCTACTGTGACCTCCACGTCTCTTCCGAGGGGCATTAAAACCGTCTTGTTAAGCTACTGTGTCCTCCACATCTCTTTCGACGGGCATTAAAACAGTCTTGTTAAGCTACTGTGACCTCTACCACTTTTCCAAGGGGCATTAAAACCGTCTTGTTAAGCTTCTGCGACCTCCACCACTTTACCAAGGGGCATTAAATCTGTCTTGTTAAGCTACTGTGACCTCCACGTCTCTTCCGAGGGGCATTAAAACCGTCTTGTTAAGCTACTTTGACCTCCACATTTCTTCCGAGGGGCATTAAAACCGTCTTGTTAAGCTACTGTGACCTCCACGTCTCTTCCGAGGGGCATTAAAAACGTCTTGTTAAGCTACTGTGACCTCCACGTCTCTTCCAAGGGGCATTAAAACCATCTTGTTAGACTACTGTGACCTCCACGTCTCTTCTGAGGGGCATAAAAACCATCTTGTTAAGCTACTGTGTCCTCCACGTCTCTTCCGAGGGGCATTAAAACCGTCTTGTTAAGCTACTGTGACCTCCATGTCTCTTCTGAGGGGGATTAAAACCGTCTTGTTAAGCTACTGTGACCTCCACCACTTTTCCAAGGGGCATTAAAACCGTCTTGTTAAGCTTCTGCGACCTCCACCACTTTACCAAGGGGCATTAAAACAGTCTTGTTAAGCTACTGTGACCTCCAAGTCTCTTCCGAGGGGCAGTAAAACCGTTTTGCTAAGCTACTGTGACCTCCACGTCTCTTCCGAGGGGCAATAAAACCGTCTTGTTAAGCTACTGTGACCTCCACGTCTATTTTGAGGGGCATTAAAGCCGTCTTGTTAAGCTACTGTGACCTCCAAGTCTCTTCCGAGGGGCATTAAAACCGTCTTGTTAAGCTACTGTGACCTCCACGTCTCTTCCAAGGGGCATTAAAACCATTTTGTTAAACTACTGTGACCTCCACGTCTCTTCTGAGGGGCATTAAAACCATCTTGTTAAGCTACTGTGACCTCTACCACTTTTCCAAGGGGCATTAAAACCATCTTGTTAAGCTACTGTGACCGACACGTCTCTTCCGAGGGGCATTAAAACCGTCTTGTTAAGCTACTGTGACCTCCACGTCTCTTTCGAGGGGCATTAAAACCGTCTGGTTAAGCTACTGTGACCACCACTTTTCCAAGGGGCATTAAAACCATCTTGTTGAGCTACTGGGACCTCCACGTCTCTTCCGATGGGCATTCAAACCATCTTGATAAGCTACTGTGACCTCCACGTCTCTTCCGAGGGCATTAAAACCGTCTTGTTAAGCTACTGTGACCTCCACATCTCTTGCGAGGGGCATTAAAATCGTCTTGTTAAGCTACTGTGACCTCCACGTCTCTTCCGAGGGGCATTAAAACCGTCCTTTTAAGCTACTGTGACCTCCACGTCTCTTCCGAGGGGCATTAAAACTGTCTTGTTAAGCTACTGTGACCTCCACGTCTCTTCCGAGGGGCCTTAAAACCGTCTTGTTAAGCTACTGTGACCTCCACGTCTCTTCCGAGGGGCATTAAAACCGTCTTCTTAAGCTACTGTGACCTCCACGTCTATTTTGAGGGGCATTAAAGCCATCTTGTTAAGCAACTGTGACCTCCACGTCTCTTCTGAGGGGCATTAAAACCGTCTTGTTAATCTACTGTGTCCTCCACATCTCTTTCGAAGGGAATTAAAACAGTCTTGTTAAGATACTGTGACCTCTACCACTTTTCCAACGGGCATGAAAACCGTCTTGTTAAGCTTCTGCGACCTCCACCACTTTACCAAGGGGCATTAAAACCGTCTTGTTAAGCTACTGTGACCTCCACGTCTCTTCTGAGGGGCATTAAAACCGTCTTGTTAAGCTACTGTGACCTCCACATCTCTTCCGAGGGGCATTAAAACCGTCTTGTTAAGCTACTGTGACCTCCACGTCTCTTCCGAGGGGCATTAAAACCGTATTGTTAAGCTACTGTGACCTCCACATCTCTTCCAAGGGGCATTAAAACCATCTTGTTAAACTACTGTGACCTCCACGTCTCTTCTGAGGGGCAATAAAACCATCTTGTTAAGCTACTGTGTCCTCCACGTCTCTTTCGAGGGGAATTAAAACGGTCTTGTTAAGCTACTGTGACCTCCACCACTTTACCAAGGGGCATTAAAACCATCTTGTTAAGCTACTGTGACCTCCACGTCTCTTCCAAGGGGCATTAAAACCGTCTTCTTAAGCTACTGTGACCTCCACGTCTCTTCCGAGGGGCATTAAAACCGTCCTGTTAAGCTACTGTGACCTCCACGTCTCTTTTGAGGGGCATTAAAGCCATCTTGTTAAGCTACTGTGACCTCCACGTCTCTTCCGAGGCTCATTAGAACCGTTTTGTTAAGCTACTGTGATCTCCACGTCTCTTCTGAGGGGCATTAAAACCGTCTTGTTAAGCTACTGTGACCTCCACCACTTTACCAAGGGGCATTAAAACCGTCTTGTTAAGCTACTGTGACCTCCACGTCTCTTCCGAAGGGCATTAAAACCATTTTGTTAAGCTACTTTGACCTCCACGACTCTTCCGAGGGGCATTAAAACCGTCTTGTTAAGCTACTGTGACCTCCACGTCTCTTCCAAGGGGCCTTAAAACCGTCTTGTTAAGCTACTGTGACCACCACGTCTCTTCCGAGGGGCATTAAAACCATCTTTTTAAGCTACTGTGACCGCCACGTCTCTTCCGAGGGGCATTAAAACCATCTTGTTAAGCTACTGTGACCTCCACCACTTTTCCAAGGGGCATTAAAACCGTATTGTTAAGCTTCTGTGACCTCCACCACTTTACCAACGGGCATTAAAACCGTCTTGTTAAGCTACTGTGACCTCCACGTCTCTTCCGAGGGGCATTAAAACCATTTTGTTAAGCTACTTTGACCTCCACGACTCTTCCGAGGGGCATTAAAACCGTATTGTTAAGCTACTGTGACCTCCACGTCTCTTCCGATGGGCCTTAAAACCGTCTTGTTAAGCTACTGTGACCACCACGTCTCTTCCGAGGGGCATTAAAACCATCTTGTTAAGCTACTGTGACCGCCACGTCTCTTCCGAGGGGCATTAAAACCATCTTGTTAAGCTACTGTGACCTCCACCACTTTTCCAAGGGGCATTAAAACCGTCTTGTTAAGCTTCTGTGACCTCCACCACTTTACCAAGGGGCATTAAAACCGTCTTGTTAAGCTACTGTGACCTCCACGTCTCTTCCGAGGGGCATTAAAACCATTTTGTTAAGCTACTTTGACCTCCACGTCTCTTCCGAGGGGAATTAAAACCGTCTTGTTAAGCTACTGTGACCTCCACGTCTCTTCCGAGGGGCCTTAAAACCATCTTGTTAAGCTACTGTGACCACCACGTCTCTTCCGAGGGGCATTAGAACCATCTTGTTAAGCTACTGTGACCTCCATGTCTCTTACGAGGGGCATTAAAACCGTCCTGTTAAGCTACTGTGACCTCCAGGTCTCTTTCGAGGGGAATTAAAACCGTCTTGTTAAGCTACTGTGACCTCCACCACTTTTCCAAGGGGCATTAAAACCATCTTGTTAAGCTAATGTGACCTCCACGTCTCTTCCGAGGGGCATTAAAACCGTCTTGTTAAGCTACTGTGAACACCACGTCTCTTCCGAGGGGCATTAAAACCATCTTGTTAAGCTACTGTGACCGCCACGTCTCTTCCGAGGGGCATTAAAACCGTCTTGTTAAGCTACTGTGACCTCCACATCTCTTTCGAGGGGCATTAAAACCGTCTTGTTAAGCTACTGTGACCACCACTTTTCCAAGGGGCATTAAAACCGTCTTGTTTAGCTACTGGGACCTCCACGTTTCTTCCGAGGGGCATTAAAACTGTCTTGTTAAGATACTGTGACCTGCACCACTTTTCCGAGGGGCATTTAAACCGTCTTGTTAAGCTTCTGCGACCTCCACCACTTTACCAAGGGGCATTAAAACCGTCTTGTTAAGCTGCTGTGACCTCCAAGTCTCTTCCGAGGGGCATTAAAACCGTTTTGCTAAGCTACTGCGACCTCCATGTCTCTTCGGAAGGGCATTAAAACCGTCTTGTTAAGCTACATTGACCTCCACGTCTCTTCCGAGGGGCAGTAAAACCGTCTTGTTAAGCTACTGTAACCTCCATGTCTCTTCCGAGGGGCATTAAAACCATCTTATTAAGCTACTGTGACCTCCACGTCTCTTCCGAGGGGCATTAAAACCGTCTTGTTAAGCTACTGTGACTTCCACGTCTTTTCCGAGGGGCATTAAAACCGTCTTGTTAAGCTACTGTGACCTCCACGTCTTTTTTGAGGGGCATTAAAGCCGTCTTGTTAAGCTACTGTGACCACCACTTTTCCAAGGGGCATTAAAACCGTCTTGTTGAGCTACTGGGACCTCCACGTCTCTTCCGAGGGGTATTAAAAATGTATTCTTAAGCTACTGTGACCTCCACGTCTCTTCTGAGGGGCATTAAAACCGTCTTGTTAAGCTACTGTGACCTCCACCACTTTTCCAAGGGGCATTAAAACCGTCTTCTTAAGCTTTTGCGACCTCCACCACTTTACCAAGGGGCAATAAAACCATCATGTTAAGCTACTGTGACCTCCGCGTCTCTTCCGAGGGGCATTAAAACTGTTTTGTTAAGCTACTGTGACCTCCACGTGTGTTCCGAGGGGCATTAAAATCGTCTTGTTAAGCTACTGTGAACTCCACGTCTCTTCCGAGGGGCATTAAAACTGTCTTGTTAAGCTACTGTGACCTCCACGTCTCTTCCAAGGGGCATTAAAACCGTCTTGTTAAGCTACTGTGACCTCCACGTCTCTTCTGAGGGGCATTAAAACCGTCTTGTTAAGCTACTGTGACCTCCACAACTTTTCCAAGGGGCATTAAAACCGTCTTGTTAAGCTTCTGCGACCTCCACCACTTTACCAAGGGGCATTAAAACCGTCTTGTTAAGCTACTGTGACCTCCACGTCTCTTCCGAGGGGCATTAAAACCGTTTTGTTAAGCTACTGTGACCTCCACGTCTCTTCCGAGGGGCATTAAAATCATCTTGTTAAGCTACTGTGACCTCCACGTCTCTTCCGATGGGCATTAAAATCATCTTGTTAAGCTACTGTGAACTCCACGTCTCTTCCGAGGGGCATTAAAACCGTCTTGTTAAGCTACTGTGACCTCCACGTCTCTTCCGAGGGGCATTAAAACCGTCTTGTTAAGCTACTGTGACCTCCACGTCTATTTTGAGGGGCATTAAAGCCGTCTTGCTAAGCTACTGTGACCTCCACGTCTCTTCCGAGGGGCATTAAAACCGTCTTGTTAAGCTACTGTGACCTCCACGTCTCTTCCAAGGGGCATTAAAACCATCTTGTTAAACTACTGTGACCTCCACGTCTCTTCTGAGGGGCATTAAAACCATCTTGTTAAGCTACTGTGACCTCCACCACTTTTCCAAGGGGCATTAAAACCATCTTGTTAAGCTACTGTGACCGCCACGTCTCTTCCGAGGGGCATTAAAACCGTCTTGTTAAGCTACTGTGACCTCCACCACTTTTCCAAGGGGCATTAAAAGCGTCTTGTTAAGCTTCTGCGACCTCCACCACTTTACCAAGGGGCATTAAAACCGTCTTGTTAAGCTACAGTGACCTCCACGTCTCTTCTGAGGGGCATTAAAACCGTCTTGTTAAGCTACTGTTACCTCCACATCTCTTCCGAGGGGCATTAAAACCGTCTTGTTAAGCTACTGTGACCTCCACCACTTTACCAAGGGGCATTAAAACCATCTTGTTAAGCTACTGTGACCTCCACGTCTCTTCCAAGGGGCATTAAAACCGTCTTGTTAAGCTACTGTGACCTCCACGTCTCTTCCGAGGGGCATTAACACCGTCCTGTTAAGCTACTGTGACCTCCACGTCTCTTTTGAGGGGCATTAAAGCCATCTTGTTAAGCTACTGTGACCTCCCCGTCTCCTCCGAGGGGCATTAAACCGTCTTGTTAAGCTACTGTGACCTCCACCACTTTACCAAAGGGCATTAAAACCTTCTTGTTAAGCTACTGTGACCTCTACGTCTCTTCCGAGGGGCATTAAAACCATTTTGTTAAGCTACTTTGACCTCCACGTCTCTTCCGAGGGGCATTCAAACCGTCTTGTTAAGCTACTGTGACCTCCACGTCTCTTCCGAGGGGCCTTAAAACCGTCTTGTTAAGCTACTGTGACCTCCACGTCTCTTCCGAGGGGCATTAAAACCGTCCTGTTAAGCTACTGTGACCTCCACGTCTCTTTCGAGGGGAATTAAAACCGTCTTGTCAAGCTACTGTGACCTCCACCACTTTTCCAAGGGGCATTAAAACCATCTTGTTAAGCTAATGTGACCTCCACGTCTCATCCGAGGGGCATTAAAACCGTCTTGTTAAGCTACTGTGACCTCCACGTCTCTTCCGAGGGGCATTAAAACCATCCTGTGAAGCTACTGTGACCGCCACGTCTCTTCCGAGGGGCATTAAAACCGTGTTGATAAGCTACTGTGACCTCCACGTCTCTTTCGAGGGGCATTAAAACCGTCTTGTTAAGCTACTGGGACCTCCACGTTTCTTCCGAGGGGCATTAAAACTGTCTTGTTAAGCTCCTGTGACCTCCACCACTTTTCCGAGGGGCATTAAAACCGTCTTGTTAAGCTTCTGCGACCTCCACCACTTTACCAAGGGGCATTAAAACAGTCTTGTTAAGCTACTCTGACCTCCAAGTCTCTTCCGAGGGGCATTAAAACCGTTTTGCTAGCTACTGTGACCTCCACGTCTCTTCGGAGGGGCATTAAAACCGTCTTGTTAAGCTACTTTGACCTCCACGTCTCTTCCGAGGGGCAGTAAAACCGTATTGATAAGCTACTGTAACCTCCATGTCTCTTCCGAGGGGCATTAAAACCGTCTTGTTAAGCTACTGTGACCTCCACGTCTTTTTTGAGGGGCATTAAAGCCGTCTTGTTAAGCTACTGTGACCACCACTTTTCCAACGGGCATTAAAACCGTCTTGTTGAGCTACTGGGACCTCCACGTCTCTTCCGAGGGGCATTAAAAATGTCTTGTTAAGCTACTGTGACCTCCACGTCTCTTCTGAGGGGCATTAAAACCGTCTTGTTAAGATACTGTGACCTCCACCACTTTTCCAAGGGGCATTAAAACCGCCTTGTTAAGCTTCTGCGACCTCCACCACTTTACCAAAGGGCAAAAAAACCATCATGTTAAGCTACTGTGACCTCCGCGTCTCTTCCGAGGGGCATTAAAACCGTTTTGTTAAGCTACTGTGACCTCCACGTCTGCTCCGAGGGGCATTAAAATCGTCTTGTTAAGCTACTGTGACCTCCACGTCTCTTCCGAGGGGCATTAAAACTGTCTTGTTAAGCTACTGTGACCTCCACGTCTCTTCCGATGGGCATTAAAACCGTCTTGTTAAGCTACTGTGACCTCCACGTCTCTTCTGAGGGGCATTAAAACCATCTTGTTAAGCTACTGTGACCTCCACCACTTTTCCAAGGGGCATTAAAACCGTCTTGTTAAGCTTCTGCGATCTCCACCACTTTACCAAGGGGTCATTAAAACCGTCTTGTTAAGCTACTGTGACCTCCACGTCTCTTCCGAGGGGCATTAAAACCGTTTTGTTAAGCTACTGTGACCTCCACGTCTCTTCCGAGGGGCATTAAAATCGTCTTGTTAAGCTACTGTGACCACCACGTCTCTTCCGAGGGGCATTAAAACCGTCTTGTTAAGCTACTGTGACCTCCACGTCTCTTCCGAGGGGCATTAAAACCGTCTTGTTAAGCTACTGTGACCTCCACGTCTCTTCCGAGGGGCATTAAAAGCGTCTTGTTAAGCTACTGTGACCTCCACGTCTCTTCCGAGGGGCATTAAAACCGTCTTGTTAAGCTATTGTGACCTCCACGTCTATTTTGAGGGGCATTAAAGCCGTCTTGTTAAGCTACTGTGACCTCCACGTCTCTTCCGAGGGGCATTAAAACCGTCTTGTTAAGCTACTGTGTCCTCCACATCTCTTTCGAGGGGCATTAAAACAGTCTTGTTAAGCTACTGCGAGCTCTACCACTTTTCCAAGGGGCATTAACACCGTCTTGTTAAGCTTCTGCGACCTCCACCACTTTACCAAGGGGCATTAAAACTGTCTTGTTAAGCTACTGTGACCTCCACGTCTCTTCTGAGGGGCATTAAAACCATCTTGTTAAGCTACTGTGACCTCCACCACTTTTCCAAGGGGCATTAAAACCATCTTGTTAAGCTACTGTGACCGCCACGTCTCTTCCGAGGGGCATTAAAACTGTCTTGTTAAGCTACTGTGACCTCCACCACTTTTCCAAGGGGCATTAAAAGCGTCTTGTTAAGCTTCTGCGACCTCCACCACTTTACCAAGGGGCATTAAAACCGTCTTGTTAAGCTACAGTGACCTCCACGTCTCTTCTGAGGGGCATTAAAACCGTCTTGTTAAGCTACTGTTACCTCCACATCTCTTCCGAGGGGCATTAAAACCGTCTTGTTAAGCTACTGTGACCTCCACCACTTTACCAAGGGGCATTAAAACCATCTTGTTAAGCTACTGTGACCTCCACGTCTCTTCCAAGGGGCATTAAAACCGTCTTGTTAAGCTACTGTGACCTCCACGTCTCTTCCGAGGGGCATTAACACCGTCCTGTTAAGCTACTGTGACCTCCACGTCTCTTTTGAGGGGCATTAAAGCCATCTTGTTAAGCTACTGTGACATCCCCGTCTCCTCCGAGGGGCATTAAACCGTCTTGTTAAGCTACTGTGACCTCCACCACTTTACCAAAGGGCATTAAAACCTTCTTGTTAAGCTACTGTGACCTCTACGTCTCTTCCGAGGGGCATTAAAACCATTTTGTTAAGCTACTTTGACCTCCACGTCTCTTCCGAGGGGCATTCAAACCGTCTTGTTAAGCTACTGTGACCTCCACGTCTCTTCCGAGGGGCCTTAAAACCGTCTTGTTAAGCTACTGTGACCTCCACGTCTCTTCCGAGGGGCATTAAAACCGTCCTGTTAAGCTACTGTGACCTCCACGTCTCTTTCGAGGGGAATTAAAACCGTCTTGTCAAGCTACTGTGACCTCCACCACTTTTCCAAGGGGCATTAAAACCATCTTGTTAAGCTAATGTGACCTCCACGTCTCATCCGAGGGGCATTAAAACCGTCTTGTTAAGCTACTGTGACCTCCACGTCTCTTCCGAGGGGCATTAAAACCATCCTGTGAAGCTACTGTGACCGCCACGTCTCTTCCGAGGGGCATTAAAACCGTGTTGATAAGCTACTGTGACCTCCACGTCTCTTTCGAGGGGCATTAAAACCGTCTTGTTAAGCTACTGGGACCTCCACGTTTCTTCCGAGGGGCATTAAAACTGTCTTGTTAAGCTCCTGTGACCTCCACCACTTTTCCGAGGGGCATTAAAACCGTCTTGTTAAGCTTCTGCGACCTCCACCACTTTACCAAGGGGCATTAAAACAGTCTTGTTAAGCTACTCTGACCTCCAAGTCTCTTCCGAGGGGCATTAAAACCGTTTTGCTAGCTACTGTGACCTCCACGTCTCTTCGGAGGGGCATTAAAACCGTCTTGTTAAGCTACTTTGACCTCCACGTCTCTTCCGAGGGGCAGTAAAACCGTATTGATAAGCTACTGTAACCTCCATGTCTCTTCCGAGGGGCATTAAAACCGTCTTGTTAAGCTACTGTGACCTCCACGTCTTTTTTGAGGGGCATTAAAGCCGTCTTGTTAAGCTACTGTGACCACCACTTTTCCAACGGGCATTAAAACCGTCTTGTTGAGCTACTGGGACCTCCACGTCTCTTCCGAGGGGCATTAAAAATGTCTTGTTAAGCTACTGTGACCTCCACGTCTCTTCTGAGGGGCATTAAAACCGTCTTGTTAAGATACTGTGACCTCCACCACTTTTCCAAGGGGCATTAAAACCGCCTTGTTAAGCTTCTGCGACCTCCACCACTTTACCAAAGGGCAAAAAAACCATCATGTTAAGCTACTGTGACCTCCGCGTCTCTTCCGAGGGGCATTAAAACCGTTTTGTTAAGCTACTGTGACCTCCACGTCTGTTCCGAGGGGCATTAAAATCGTCTTGTTAAGCTACTGTGACCTCCACGTCTCTTCCGAGGGGCATTAAAACTGTCTTGTTAAGCTACTGTGACCTCCACGTCTCTTCCGATGGGCATTAAAACCGTCTTGTTAAGCTACTGTGACCTCCACGTCTCTTCTGAGGGGCATTAAAACCATCTTGTTAAGCTACTGTGACCTCCACCACTTTTCCAAGGGGCATTAAAACCGTCTTGTTAAGCTTCTGCGATCTCCACCACTTTACCAAGGGGTCATTAAAACCGTCTTGTTAAGCTACTGTGACCTCCACGTCTCTTCCGAGGGGCATTAAAACCGTTTTGTTAAGCTACTGTGACCTCCACGTCTCTTCCGAGGGGCATTAAAATCGTCTTGTTAAGCTACTGTGACCACCACGTCTCTTCCGAGGGGCATTAAAACCGTCTTGTTAAGCTACTGTGACCTCCACGTCTCTTCCGAGGGGCATTAAAACCGTCTTGTTAAGCTACTGTGACCTCCACGTCTCTTCCGAGGGGCATTAAAAGCGTCTTGTTAAGCTACTGTGACCTCCACGTCTCTTCCGAGGGGCATTAAAACCGTCTTGTTAAGCTATTGTGACCTCCACGTCTATTTTGAGGGGCATTAAAGCCGTCTTGTTAAGCTACTGTGACCTCCACGTCTCTTCCGAGGGGCATTAAAACCGTCTTGTTAAGCTACTGTGTCCTCCACATCTCTTTCGAGGGGCATTAAAACAGTCTTGTTAAGCTACTGCGAGCTCTACCACTTTTCCAAGGGGCATTAACACCGTCTTGTTAAGCTTCTGCGACCTCCACCACTTTACCAAGGGGCATTAAAACTGTCTTGTTAAGCTACTGTGACCTCCACGTCTCTTCCGAGGGGCATTAAAACCGTCTTGTTAAGCTACTTTGACCTCCACATTTCTTCCGAGGGGCATTAAAACCGTCTTGTTAAGCTACTGTGACCTCCACGTCTCTTCCGAGAGGCATTAAAACCGTCTTGTTAAGCTACTGTGACCTCCACGTCTCTTCCAAGGGGCATTAAAACCATCTTGTTAAGCTACTGTGTCCTCCACGTCTCTTTCGAGGGGAATTAAAACCATCTTGTTAAGCTACTGTGACCTCCACCACTTTTTCAAGTGGCATTAAAACCATCTTGTTAAGCTACTGTGACCTCCACGTCTCTTCCGAGGGGCATTAAAACCGTCTTGTTAAGCTACTGTGACCTCCACGTCTCTTCCGAGGGGCATTAAAACCATCTTGTTAAGCTACTGTGACCGCCACGTCTCTTCCGAGGGGCATTAAAACCGTCTTGTTAAGCTACTGTGACCTCCACGTCTCTTTCGAGGGGCATTAAAACCGTCTTGTTAAGCTACTGTGACCACCACTTTTCCAAGGGGCATTAAAACCGTCTTGTTAAGCTACTGGGACCTCCACGTTTCTTCCGAGGGGCATTAAAACTGTCTTGTTAAGCTACTGTGACCTCCACCACTTTTCCGAGGGGCATTGAAACCGTCTTGTTAAGCTTCTGCGACCTCCACCACTTTACCAAGGGGCATTAAAACCGTCTTGTTAAGCTACTGTGACCTCCAAGTCTCTTCCGAAGGGCATTAAAACCGTTTTGCTAAGCTACTGTGACCTCCACGTCTCTTCGGAGGGGCATTAAAACCGTCTTGTTAAGCTACTTTGACCTCCACGTCTCTTCCGAGGGGCAGTAAAACCGTCTTGTTAAGCTACTGTAACCTCCATGTCTCTTCCGAGGGGCATTAAAACCATCTTGTTAAGCTACTGTGACCTCCACGTCTCTTCCGAGGGGCATTAAAACCGTCTTGTTAAGCTACTGTGACCTCCACGTCTTTTCCGAGTGGCATTAAAACCGTCTTGTTAAGCTACTGTGACCTCCACGTCTCTTCCGAGGGGCATTAAAACTGTCTTGTTAAGCTACTGTGTCATCCACATCTCTTTTGAGGGGCATTAAAACAGACTTGTTAAGCTACTGCGACCTCTACCACTTTTCCAAGGGGCATTAACACCGTTTTGTTAAGCTTCTGCGACCTCCACCACTTTACCAAGGGGCATTAAAACTGTCTTGTTAAGCTACTGTGACCTCCACGTCTCTTCCGAGGGGCATTAACACCGTCTTGTTAAGCTACTTTGACCTTCACATTTCTTCCGAGGGGCATTAAAACCGTCTTGTTAAGCTACTGTGACCTCCACGTCTCTTCCGAGAGGCATTAAAATCATCTTTTTAAGCTACTGTGACCTCCACGTCTCTTCCAAGGGGCATTAAAACCATCTTGTTTAACTACTGTGACCTCCACGTCTCTTCTGAGGGGCATTAAAACCATCTTGTTAAGCTACTGTGTCCTCCACGACTCTTTCGAGGGGAATTAAAACCATCTTGTTAAGCTACTGTGACCTCCACCACTTTTCCAAGTGGCATTAAAACCATCTTGTTAAGCTATTGTGAACCTCCACGTCTCTTCCGAGGGGCATTAAAACCGTCTTGTTAAGCTACTGTGACCTCCACGTCTCTTCCGAGGGGCATTAAAACCATCTTGTTAAGCTACTGTGACCGCCACGTCTCTTCCGAGGGGCATTAAAACCGTCTTGTTAAGCTACTGTGACCTCCACGTCTCTTTCGAGGGGCATTAAAACCGTCTTGTTAAGCTACTGTGACCACCACTTTTCCAAGGGGCATTAAAACCGTCTTGTTAAGCTACTGGGACCTCCACGTTTCTTCCGAGGGGCATTAAAACTGTCTTGTTAAGCTACTGTGACTTCCACCACTTTTCCGAGGGGCATTAAAACCGTCTTGTTAAGCTTCTGCGACCTCCACCACTTTACCAAGGGGCATTAAAACCGTCTTGTTAAGCTACTGTGACCTCCAAGTCTCTTCCGAGGGGCATTAAAACCGTTTTGCTAAGCTACTGTGACCTCCACGTCTCTTCGGAGGGGCATTAAAACCGTCTTGTTAAGCTACTTTGACCTCCACGTCTCTTCCGAGGGGCAGTAAAACCGTCTTGTTAAGCTACTGTAACCTCCACGTCTCTTCCGAGTGGCATTAAAACCATCTTGTTAAGCTACTGTGACCTCCACGTCTTTTCCGTGGGGCATTAAAACCGTCTTGTTAAGCTACTGTGACCTCCACGTCATTTTTGAGGGGCATTAAAGCCGTCTTGTTAAGCTACTGTGACCACCACTTTTCCAAGGGGAATTAAAACCGTCTTGTTGAGCTACTGGGACCTCCACGTCTCTTCCGAGGGGCATTAAAAATGTCTTGTTAAGCTACTGTGACCTCCACGTCTCTTCTGAGGGGCATTAAAACCGTCTTGTTAAGCTACTGTGACCTCCACCACTTTTCCAAGGGGCATTAAAACCGTCTTTTTAAGCTTCTGCGACCTCCACCACTTTACCAAGGGACATTAAAACCGTCTTGTTAAGCTACTGTGACCTCCACGTCTCTTCCGAGGGGCATTAAAACCGTTTTGTTAAGCTACTGTGACCTCCACGTCTCTTCCGAGGGGCATTAAAATCGTCTTGTTAAGCTACTGTGACCTCCACTTCTCTTCCGAGGGGCATTAAAACCGTTTTGTTAAGCTACTGTGACCTCCACCACTTTTCCAAGGGGCATTAAAACCGTCTTGTTAAGCTTCTGCGACCTCCACCACTTTACCAAGGGACATTAAAACCGTCTTGTTAAGCTACTGTGACCTCCACGTCTCTTCCGAGGGGCATTAAAACCGTTTTGTTAAGCTACTGTGACCTCCACGTCTCTTCCGAGGGGCATTAAAATCGTCTTGTTAAGCTACTGTGACCTCCACGTCTCCTCCGAGGGGCATTAAACCGTCTTGTTAAGCTACTGTGACCTACACGTCTCTTCCGAGGGGCATTAAAACCGTCTTGTTAAGCTACTGTGATCTCCACG
Source organism: Phyllobates terribilis (assembly GCF_046119375.1). Taxonomy (NCBI): domain Eukaryota; kingdom Metazoa; phylum Chordata; class Amphibia; order Anura; family Dendrobatidae; genus Phyllobates; species Phyllobates terribilis. The sequence continues at coordinate 773,931,525 of NW_027362761.1, read as the reverse complement.
TCTCTTCTGAGGGTCATTAAAACCATCTTGTTAAGCTACTGTGACTTCCACCACTTTTCCAAGGGGCATTAAAAGCGTCTTGTTAAGCTTCTGCGACCTCCACCACTTTTCCGAGGGGCATTAAAACCGTCTTGTTAAGCTACTGTGACCTCCACGTCTCTTCCGAGGGGCCTTAAAACCGTCTTGTTAAGCTACTGTGACCTCCACGTATCTTCCGAGGGGCATTAAAACCATCTTGTTAAGCTACTGTGTCCTCCACGTCTCTTTCGAGGGGCATTAAAACCGTCTTGTTAAGCTACTGTGACCTCCACCACTTTTCCAAGGGGCATTAAAACCATCTTGTTAAGCTACTGTGACCTCCATGTCTCTTCCGAGGGGCATTAAAACCATCTTGTTAAGCTACTGTGACCTCCACTTCTCTTCCGAGGGGCATTAAAACCATCTTGCTAAGCTACTGTGACCTCCACGTCTCTTTTGAGGGGCATTACAGCCGTCTTGTTAAGCTACTGTGATCACCACTTTTCCAAGGGGCATTAAAACCATCTTGTTAAGTTACTGTGACCTACAGTTCTCTTCCGAGGGGCATTAAAACCGTCTTGTTAAGCTACTGGGACCTCCTCGTCTGAGGGGCATTAAACCGTCTTGTTAAGCTACTGTGACCTTCACGTCTCTTTCGAGGGGCATTAAAACCGTCTTGTTAAGCTGCTGTGACCTCCACCACTTTTCCAAGGGGCATTAAAACCGTCTTGTTAAGCTACTGCGACCTCCACCACTTTTCCAAGGGGCATTAAAACCATCTTGTTAAGCTACTGTGAACTCCACTTCTCTTCAAATGGGCATTAAAAGTGTCTTCTTAAACCACTCTGAACTCCACAGCTCTTCCAAGGGGCATTGAAATGTTGTTTTTAATCACCTCTAACATCCACGACGCTTCCAACAGGCATTGCATTTCCTCCTAATTTTAGTCAGCTTTTGCTTTTCAATGCAAAAGCGAAAACTAAGGGAGACCCACTCCCCAATAATGGGTAGAAGGTTTTTAGTATGCTGTAATCCACGTCTGTTTCAAGGGGCATTGCAGTTCCTCATAATTTTTGGAAAACCTTCTATTCACTGCTTAGGCCAACAGTGTACAGGAGACCCAGTTGCTATAAATGGAAAAAAAGGTTTAGTTAAGGCCATCTGACCTCCATGTCATTTCTAGAGATGAGCGTTGTTCTACTCGAACTGTTCGCCAATCTCAAATTCGAGCTGTTTTGGGCGGTGTTCGAGCCGTTCGGCGAACACGAACAATTTGAGAAAAATTCGGCTGTTCGAGGTTATGTTCGATAACTGTTCGTGCACCAAAATCATAACTGGATTTTTTCTCAGTAATGATGAAAATTAATGTTAATACGCAGTTTGAGTGTACAGCGGGGTGGGGGGAGGGGCAGGGGATGGATCTCTGCAGGAACAATGAAGATCTCCATTTTTTTTTCTCTTTCCCGCATTTGCAGTGGTGAGGTGCAATCTGTCAGCCTATCAGCAGCGCACACACGGAGCGAAGTGCTTTTTTTCACACAAGCAAGTGCATGTGTCATTGGCAGTGTATGTCACATGTCCTTGCCCTATAAGACCAAGCCATTTTCCCCGTCGCCACCATTTTCTCACTGCTGCAGCTGCGTGTTAGACGGCACCGCTGTTGCTGTGTGCGCTATACCTTGTTAATTTCAAGCCAATTTTCGCACAAATCTACAGATAGCTTGGGAGTAGGGAATAGTTATGATTGCAGTCCTTTTAAGGACTAGGTTACAGCATTTCCTATGACTTTTATCAGGCAGGTCTGTGCTCTTAAATAGATAGATTGTGGGAGTAAAGACTAATTGTAATTGGAGTCCTTTTCAGCACTAGGTTACATCAGTTCCTATCAGTTTTTGCCAGGCAGGTCTGTGCCAGTGCTGTGCAAGTTTTTTTCACAGCATTTGGCTGAATCTAGCAAAGCTAATCCTTTTTGGCCTACTGCAGAGTGTGTTAGTCAGTGGAGTAGCCTATCTGTGTTGCAAGATATACCACCTGTGTATAGAATACCAATTTTTTACTGCACCTAGTGAAGTAAAATCTTTTGGGCATAGCATCATTCTATTAGTCCATCTATACTGACCTCCATCAAGTTGCAAATTGAATATAATTTTTTTCTGCATCTAGCTCTGAAAAAATATTGGGCTTCTAGCTGTGTGTGGGACTTGTTCTATTAATCCATCTATATAGACCTCCATCAGGTTGCAAACTGAATATATTTTTTTCTGCATCTACCTCAGAAAAAATATTGGGCTTCTAGCTGTGTGTGGGACTTGTTCTATTAATCCATCTATACAGACCTCCATCAGGTTGCAAACTGAATATATTTTTATCTGCATCTACCTCTGAAAAAATATTGGGCTTCTAGCTGTGTGTGGGACTTGTTCTATTAATCCATCTATACAGACCTCCATCAGGTTGAAAACTGAATATATTTTTTTCTGCATCTACCTCTGAAAAAATATTTGGCTTCTAGCTGTGTGTGGGACTTGTTCTATTAATCCATCTATACAGACCTCCATCAGGTTGCAAACTGAATATATTTTTTTCTGCATCTACCTCTGAAAAAATATTGGGCTTCTAGCTGTGTGTGGGACTTGTTCTATTAAACCATCTATACAGACCTCCATCAGGTTGCAAACTGAATATATTTTTTTCTGCATCTACCTCTGAAAAAATATTGGGCTTCTAGCTGTGTGTGGGACTTGTTGTATTAGTCCATCTATACTGACCTCCATCAGGTTGCAAACTGAATATATTTTTTTCTGCATCTACCTCTGAAAAAATATTGGGCTTCTAGCTGTGTGTGGGACTTGTTGTATTAGTCCATCTATACTGACCTCCATCAGGTTGCAAACTGAATATATTTTTTCTGCATCTACCTCTGAAAAAATATTGGGCTTCTAGCTGTGTGTGGGTCTTGTTCTATTAATCCATCTATACAGACCTCCATCAGGTTGCAAACTGAATATATTTTTTTCTGCATCTAGCTCTGAAAAAATATTGGGCTTCTAGCTGTGTGTGGGACTTGTTCTATTAAACCATCTATACAGACCTCCATCAGGTTGCAAACTGAATATATTTTTTTCTGCATCTACCTCTGAAAAAATATTGGGCTTCTAGCTGTGTGTGGGACTTGTTGTATTAGTCCATCTATACTGACCTCCATCAGGTTGCAAACTGAATATATTTTTTTCTGCATCTACCTCTGAAAAAATATTGGGCTTCTAGCTGTGTGTGGGACTTGTTCTATTAATCCATCTATACAGACCTCCATCAGGTTGCAAACTGAATATATTTTTTTCTGCATCTACCTCTGAAAAAATATTGGGCTTCTAGCTGTGTGTGGGTCTTGTTCTATTAATCCATCTATACAGACCTCCATCAGGTTGCAAACTGAATATATTTTTTTCTGCATCTACCTCTGAAAAAATATTGGGCTTCTAGCTGTGTGTGGGACTTGTTCTATTAATCCATCTATACAGACCTCCATCAGGTTGCAAACTGAATATATTTTTTTCTGCATCTACCTCTGAAAAAATATTGGGCTTCTAGCTGTGTGTGGGACTTGTTCTATTAATCCATCTATACAGACCTCCATCAGGTTGCAAACTGAATATATTTTTTTCTGCATCTACCTCTGAAAAAATATTGGGCTTCTAGCTGTGTGTGGGACTTGTTCTATTAATCCATCTCTACAGACTTCCATCAGGTTGCAAACTGAATATATTTTTTTCTGCATCTACCTCTGAAAAAATATTGGGCTTCTAGCTGTATGTGGGACTTGTTCTATTAATCCATCTATACAGACCTCCATCAGGTTGAAAACTGAATATATTTTTTTCTGCATCTACCTCTGAAAAAATATTGGGCTTCTAGCTGTGTGTGGGACTTGTTCTATTAATCCATCTATACAGACCTCCATCAGGTTGCAAACTGAATATATTTTTTTCTGCATCTACCTCTGAAAAAATATTGGGCTTCTAGCTGTGTGTGGGACTTGTTCTATTAATCCATCTATACAGACCTCCATCAGGTTGCAAACTGAATATATTTTTTTCTGCATCTACCTCTGAAAAAATATTGGGCTTCTAGCTGTGTGTGGGACTTGTTCTATTAATCCATCTATACAGACCTCCATCAGGTTGCAAACTGAATATATTTTTTTCTGCATCTACCTCTGAAAAAATATTGGGCTTCTAGCTGTGTGTGGGACTTGTTGTATTAGTCCATCTATACTGACCTCCATCAGGTTGCAAACTGAATATATTTTTTTCTGCATCTACCTCTGAAAAAATATTGGGCTTCTAGCTGTGTGTGGGACTTGTTCTATTAATCCATCTATACAGACCTCCATCAGGTTGCAAATTGAATATAATTTTTTTCTGCATCTAACCCAGCCAATAGTTTTGGCCTAATACCACAGTTTGGCCACTCAGCTCTGCTCGGTTCCCATCCATTGTTTTTTTGTGCAAACAACTCCAGAGTTGTGAATTAGTTAACCACCAAAATGAGTGGAAAAAGGCCTGCTGCTGGTGGAAAGGGGAATAGGCGTGTTGGGAAGGGGAAAAAAGGTTGTGTCCGTGGGGTAGGTGTTAAAGCAACAGTAACATCTGCAGAAGAAAGACCATCTTCCAGCCAAACTAAAATGTCTACTTCTTTTAGCGGACAATGTGATAAGATCCCTTTCTTACGGCCACGCCAATCGCTACAAATTCCAGATGAGGCACAAAAACAGCAGGTGCTTCAACGGATATCAAGTGCTCCTTTAAGTGGGCTCTCCTCCACATCAACTTCAACATCACAAATACTCCAGTCCTCAAAGGTGTCACCCCAATCGCACTTGCTTCCTCACAGCTCCCAAATCTCCAGCTGCCCGTCTGAGTATGAGGTAGAACAGATGGTTGAGTCTGCAGAGCTGTTTACTCATACTATAGCCTGGGAATCAGAGGTCGACTCCAGCGCTTCTGTGAATCCAGACGAGGAAATGATCTGCACTGATGCCCAGAATCTTTATGAGTCGGATCCAGGACCAGACGCAGAAGGTTCTGACCATAATGTAGACCCTCATTCCCAAACTGTAACTCCTGTTGGTGGAGACAATGAGGAAGACGATGATAAGACTCAAATACCTGATTGGAGAGACAACTTTAGTTTTTTGTCAGGGCAGGAACAGGTTGGCTCTGAGGACGACGGGTGTGATAACGCACAGGGTGATGATGATGAGGTTGGAGATCCCACTTACTGTCAACCCACAGTCAGCCAAGAGATGAGGTCAGCAGAGGAGGTGGAGGAAGATGCTAGTGACGACGAGGTCAGGTTGCGCCTTCCTGGACAGAGACGTAGTACTGGAAGCACGTCAACAACTGCATCCTCAAACACAACTCTGCCTCTCACCACAAGTCGTGGTGGCTCTTGAGGTCGCATGGGTGCTAAGCCTTGCATAGCCTGGGCATTTTTTCAGATCGATAAAGATGACCCAACTCGTGTTATCTGTAACATTTGTCAGCAAAAGCTAAGTAGAGGCCAAAAAATACATAGTTTGAGTACTTCATGCATGAACCGGCACATGGACATGAAGCATAAGTTGCAGTGGGAAGCTCAGTGTGCTACAATGTGGCCTAGCCGGCCGGGCCAACCACCGTCTGCCATATCTTGTGCATCCGCGGCCTCTTCATCCTCTGTGACTGGGGGGACAGCAGTCACACCTGTTTTGGGGCGCAGACCTGCCACCTCTTTACCCGCAACAGCCAGCGTGATTGGCAGGTCATCATTTTCTTTGGAGGTGGTAACACCAGCTGGTGTTGAGCGCTGTCCGACATCGATAGCACCACCTTTGGATCAAGGCAACCTAACATGTCCGCCTGCATCTTCCTCACAGAATGGCAGTTTGCCGGGGACACCCTTATCAACCCCGTCTAAGCACAATAGCCAGCCCTCGGTCCCTCAGATGTGGACAAGTAAAAGACCATTTCCTCCTAGCCATGAGAAAGCTAAGAGGTTGAATTTCACCATCTGCAAGCTCTTGGCTACAGAAATGCTGCCTTTCCGCCTGGTGGACACAGAGGATTTTCGAGACCTTATGTCCGTCGCAGTGCCCCAGTACCAGATGCCCAGTCGGCACTACTTCTCAAAGAAAGGTGTGCCTGCGCTCCACCAGCATGTCGCACACAACATCACCGCTTCTTTGAGAAACTCTGTGTGTGACAGGGTGCATTTCACCACAGACACTTGGACGAGTAGGCATGGACAGGGGCGTTACATGTCGCTGACTGGGCACTGGGTAACTATGGTGACAGCAGGACAAGGGGCTGCTGTCCAAGTCTTGCCGTCCCCACGAGTTGTGCGTCAATCCTCTTTATGTCAAAGTTCCTCCACTGCTTCTGCCTCCTCAACCTCCTCTCGGTCTTCCACCTGCACCCAAAGCCTGTCTGGTCATGCCACAAGCTTTCTAACTGCGCAGAAGGGATCCTGCACACCTCCTTCCTATGCTGGCAGTAGGGCTCAACGTCATCAGGCGGTTTTTACATTGAAATGTCTGGGAAATGTGAGTCACACAGCTGAGGAGTTGTGGTCAGCTCTGGAGAACCAATTTCATGAATGGTTGTCTCCACTGGACCTGAAACCAGGGAAGGCCGTGTGCGACAATGCTGCAAACCTGGGTGCGGCCCTTCGCCGGGGCAATGTCACACACGTGCCTTGTATGGCTCACGTGTTGAACCTGGTTGTCCAGCAATTTTTAGCCCACTATCCCAGACTAGATGGCCTTCTGCAGAGGGCACGGTCGCTGTGTGCTCACTTCCGCCGTTCACATCCCGCAGCTCAGCGACTTACATCTCTACAGAAGTCGTTGGGCCTGCCACTTCACCGGCTAAAATGCGATGTGCCTACCCGGTGGAATTCAACTCTGCACATGTTGCAGCGACTGTGGCAGCACCGACAAGCCCTGGTGCAATACGTTCTGACGTATAGCCTGGGCCAACGAGATTCAGAGGTGGGGCAAATCACGCTGGAGGAGTGGTCTCAGATCAGGGACCTATGCACCCTTCTGCACAGTTTTGAAATGGCGACGAAGATGTTTAGTGCTGACGATGCCATTATCAGCATGACTATTCCGGTGATTTACATGCTGGAGCACATGTTAAACAGAATTCGGAGTCAGGTGGTGGCACAAGAGGAGGTGGAGGAAGTAGAGGAGGAGGAGTTGTATGCGGAAAGGCTAATGTAGCACCCTGAGGACTCGGCTGGTACAGGGGTATTGCACCTCAAACCAGAGGTGTGGTATTCCACTCCCGGGTAAGGATGGAGTGTGGGACTGAGCTCAGATAGCTGCATGCACTACACTCATCCCATTTCCGGGGGACAGAACTACGGTACTCCCACCAGTTAGATGTGCAGGTACGACAGCGTCTGTCCCTGGCTGGAGTGGGAGGGGGGGAGGAACATCCCAGTAGTGTAGGGGCAGATAGGGGAGGGGCTCTGGGCATAGAGGTAGGAGCCCATTGGGTGCTAGTCACCTGGGCTCACACATAGAGGGAGTATATATGGTGGGCACCATCTAGAGATAGGGTCAGTCTGTCAGGAGAGTTCTGAGGAGGAGTTCAGCCAGGAGGGCTGACAGGGAGCTGTGGCTCCGGCTGGGCCCAGCTCCAGGGCCAGGCCTGAAGCAGAGAGGAAGAGGAAGAAAGGCCCAGAGGCATAAGACCAAGAGGGAACCCTGAGATCCCACGAGTGAGCTAAAAAGGGTGAAGGGTTGGCAGAAGAGGGCACCGGATCCCAAACTGACGGAGGCAAAACATCCTTAATCGGGAACCGGAGGTCGTGGTCAAGTTTTGCCACGACCCTCACCACATTCACCAGGAAGGTACACCACGAGTAGGGTCAGGAAAGCCTTAAAAGGTTTTACCATATAGAGGCCCAAGGGAACCGGACAAAGGTGGATCCCTGGTGGGGATGGCCGGAGAGAGAGAGAGAGAGGGGAGCTCAGGACCACGTTCCGGAATTGCCTGGGGGTTAGCCGAGTCCCGCACCTGGTGGACGCAGCACGGCTCAGGTGGTCACTCCCGGCCGAAGTGACTGAAGCAACACCAGTGAGTAAAAACCCTGAAACTGCATCCCACGTCTCTGTGCCTCCTTACCGCACCATCACTACCACCGTCATCTACACTATCTGCCCTGAGGCCGTACCCCTCCCGTTGGGGGTTATACCATCTACGCTGCACAATTATAACACCGGCCTCAGCGGACTGTCTTGCAGCAGCAGCTCCTTCGCTGCATTCAACGGGTGGCGTAGTCGTACAACATCTACCGCTAAAGCATCGCCGCTCAGTTTGACTCCCTGGGCACGGACCGGGTCACCGCCACGAGACTACAACCCTCAACAGATCCGGCTCCGGGTAAGCTCCCGTGCGCGCGATGCCGCGCGACGAAGGCCCAGGGGCGCGTCAACTTTGGCGTAGTCGGCAGGATTACGTGCCCGCAACCACCGGGTACTGCGTGCCTGAAGAAAAGTTCATATTTACCGTAAAAAGGAGTCTCCCGCCAATTCCAGAGGGTCCCCGTCATCGGACGCCATCTCGGGTCGTTTCCCGCCGTTTGCCCGCCATCTGCAGCCTTTTCCCGCCATCCACGGAGTTTCCCGCCATTGGGAGACGATTCCCGCCATCTGAGACGATTTCCCGCCCTGGCAGAGCGGACGCCATTATGGGCGTGCCAGAGGGTGGCAAGAGGCCACCTCCCATCGTGGGCCAGGTCCCAGAAGAGCGCCAAAAGCGGAGACCGCCCCCACCAGCAGAGACTGCAATGGTAGAGATGTCCATCAGCGTGGGGGGGCTGCCCCTGGAACTGACAATCACCAAGTTGCCCCGGGACCACCCAAAAAGTGGGCGGATCAAGAACAAAAGAGAGAGGATGGGTGCAGCCTGGAGGAGTCTGGAGAGATCGCACCCGGAGATGGAGGGAGAGTCAGGCAGCACCGACCCTGTGGTCAGGAGCCTGTTGCAGGCCGCCACCCCAGAAGGCCTGGTGGGGATTCTGGCACAGCTCCCCCGAGATCGGGAGCATGCACAGACCGCACTGGAGGGCTTGGCTCGGAAGATGGCCCGAGTGCAGCAAGAAGTGCTGGCCGAGTGGAGCAGAGAAATGGCCCTGCAAGCTGGAACCCACCAGCAAAGGCCGCCACCCGCAACGAGGAGCACGCCTGCCCCTGAAGATGGTGCAGGAGGGACGAAGGCCGGAGACGACGCCGTGGAAGGAGCTGAAGAGATGGAAGCAGGTAAAGGGGACGTCACCACCCCAACCCTAGTAGCCGTAAGCCTGCCCCAGCTCCCCGTCGCAGAGCCCGAAATCCCCCTTACCGAGCCCGTTGCTGCACCGTCACCGCTCCAAACTAGGCCTCAAGCGGCAGGAGCCGCGGCCGCGCCCTCTGTGACGTCACGCGCCTCAATCCAGAGCGTGGCCAAGCAGGAAACGCCACCGGCCTGGTCGCAGGGCCGAGTACCCCCAGGCGCCGCAGTTCCAACAGCGCCCTCTACCTCCACTAAGCCATCGGCCTGGTCGCAAGATCGAGTACCCCCGGGCGCCGCAGTCTCCACAGCGCCCTTCACCTTCAGGGTGTCGCCGGCCTGGTCGCAAGGCCTGGTGAATCCGGGCGCCGCAGCCACCACCGCGCCCTCGACCTCCAGAGTGCTACCCTTGGGTGAAGACTTGTTCGCCCAGCATACTTGCCCGGATGGGCAGCCCTTTGTGTGGCCTCCGGAGTACACCACTCCCCGACTCCAGAAGGAATGGCCTCTGTGTGAGCCCCTGATTCCGGCTCCGGCGCCCGCCAAGATCACCCCACTCCCGTTGAAGGAGGCGCAGTTCGCATGGGACCCCACTGGAGAAAACCTCATCGGGTTCACCCAAGAGACCCGGGCGGCCGCAGCCCAGCGTGCGGAGTGCTGCCGGCAACAACTGGAGGTCTTCGACAGGGAACGGCGAGAGAGGCGGGTCCGCGAGGAGCGGCTGCAAGTTCAGAGTGCGGAGCAGAAACGTCGGACCCGGCGAAACCCCCGTGCAGCCCACGGTCCCCGCGCCACCGGGACCATAATCAAGTTCCAACTGGAGCACGGTTGGGGCTTTATCCGGGATCACAGAACCCCCGGCGACGTCTTTGTCACCCGCAGAGATGTCGAGAGTCATCTGCCGGAGGGACACAGAGGACGTGACCTTTACCCGGGTGACGAGGTCACCTTCACCCGGCATCAGTGTGCTAAGGGACCATATGCTCTTCATGTGCACCGACTGACCGAGGAAGAGCTACAGTGCGAGGAGGAACAAGAGGACCCGGACGGGTTTGAAGACTACCCGCGGGAAGGAGCAGGAGGACGCCGTTACTGAAGTACGGTAAAGTGGAACTGTAAATAGTTACCCGTGAGGGTACAAGAACTGCTGCTAATTAAAATATGGTCCCCGTTGGGACTAGTGAATAGTTCCCGTGTGTCCCTATCCCTAACCAGGCTGAGGACTGTGAGCAGCCATCCCTTATCCCCACTGGCCGAGGACTGAGAGCGGCCACCCTGTAAATAGTTGCGCTTCCTAAGGCGCCCCCTACCGGTTTTATAAGGAACTGTTTTTGTGACTGTTGCACTTTTACCTGGTCATAAATTGCACCGTGGCCAGAAGATCAAGAGTGTGTTTTATATGAGAATGTTTTATATGCAAGAGTTTTATATTGAAAGTTAATGTGTTTTATATGTAAGTGCACTTTAAAATTTTTGTATGTTTTATATTGTTTTACTCTTTTACAGCCCGAGGACGTGCTGTGGTTTACCAGGGGGGAATGTAGCACCCTGAGGACTCGGCTGCTACAGGGGTATTGCACCTCAAACCAGAGGTGTGGTATTCCACTCCCGGGTAAGGATGGAGTGTGGGACTGAGCTCAGATAGCTGCATGCACTACACTCATCTCATTTCCGGGGGACAGAACTACGGTACTCCCACCAGTTAGATGTGCAGGTACGACAGCGTCTGTCCCTGGCTGGAGTGGGAGGGGGGGAGGAACATCCCAGTAGTGTAGGGGCAGATAGGGGAGGGGCTCTGGGCATAGAGGTAGGAGCCCATTGGGTGCTAGTCACCTGGGCTCACACATAGAGGGAGTATATATGGTGGGCACCATCTAGAGATAGGGTCAGTCTGTCAGGAGAGTTCTGAGGAGGAGTTCAGCCAGGAGGGCTGACAGGGAGCTGTGGCTCCGGCTGGGCCCAGCTCCAGGGCCAGGCCTGAAGCAGAGAGGAAGAGGAAGAAAGGCCCAGAGGCATAAGACCAAGAGGGAACCCTGAGATCCCACGAGTGAGCTAAAAAGGGTGAAGGGTTGGCAGAAGAGGGCACCGGATCCCAAACTGACGGAGGCAAAACATCCTTAATCAGGAACCGGAGGTCGTGGTCAAGATTTGCCACGACCCTCACCACATTCACCAGGAAGGTACACCACGAGTAGGGTCAGGAAAGCCTTAAAAGGATTTACCATATAGAGGCCCAAGGGAACCGGACAAAGGTGGATCCCTGGTGGGGATGGCCGGAGAGAGAGAGAGAGAGGGGAGCTCAGGACCACGTTCCGGAATTGCCTGGGGGTTAGCCGAGTCCCGCACCTGGTGGACGCAGCACGGCTCGGGTGGTCACTCCCGGCCGAAGTGACTGAAGCAACACCAGTGAGTAAAAACCCTGAAACTGCATCCCACGTCTCTGTGCCTCCTTACCGCACCATCACTACCACCGTCATCTACACTATCTGCCCTGAGGCCGTACCCCTCCCGTTGGGGGTTATACCATCTACGCTGCACAATTATAACACCGGCCTCAGCGGACTGTCTTGCAGCAGCAGCTCCTTCGCTGCATTCAACGGGTGGCGTAGTCGTACAACATCTACCGCTAAAGCATCGCCGCTCAGTTTGACTCCCTGGGCACGGACCGGGTCACCGCCACGAGACTACAACCCTCAACAGATCCGGCTCCGGGTAAGCTCCCGTGCGCGCGATGCCGCGCGACGAAGGCCCAGGGGCGCGTCACTAACATCTGCAAGGTCCAGACGGTCGGCAGCACCAAGGCGGCAGGCATGTGAGGGTGGGGGAGATGGTTTTACCAGGGCGCATGGTAGCAGCCAAACTAGTGAGGAAGGTGCAGGAGCCCAGGAAGAAGTGGAGGACGAACTGATGGAAGACTCATCAGATGAGGGAGACCTTGATCACATTTCTGTTGTGCGAGGTTGGGGGGAGAGGACAGAGGAAGGAAGCATGATTGTTACCTCGCCACCAACACAACAGGGACTTGGTGCTCCTGGATGCGCAACACACATGAGTGCCTTCTTGCTGCACTACCTGCAACATGACCCTCGAATTGTGAGAATTAGAAATAATCCTGACTACTGGGTTGCCACACTGTTAGATCCCCGGTACAAAAGTAAATTTGCAGAAATTATTCCTGCCATAGAAAGGGATGCACGCATGCAGGAGTATCAGCAGAGACTGTTGCAGAATCTTACATGTGCTTTTCCACAAAATACCAGTGGTGCACATAGTGAATCTCACAGTTCCAACTTGCCAACCGTGGGACCGTCAAGTGTTCAGCACTCAAACCGTAACAGAACCACAGTATCTGCTGGTAACATCAATTTTGCGGAATCATTTCACCACTTTTTTAGCCCATCCTTTGCAAGGCCACAGGAGACAAGAAGTCTGACACATAGTCAACGCCTAGAGACGATGGTACAGGAGTATCTCCAAGTAAACATTGAAGCCACGACTGTGTCACTGGACCCTTGCTCTTTTTGGGCTTCCAATCTGGATAAATGGCCGGAGCTAGCCACTTACGCCTTGGAGATCTTGTCATGCCCCGCAGCCAGCGTTCTGTCTGAACGTGTGTTCAGCGCTGCTGGTGGTGTGCTGACAGATAAGCGCACGCGGCTCTCCACTGATAATGTAGACAGACTCACGTTCATAAAGATGAACAAATCATGGATCCGAAACGACTTTTCTACCCCTGTGTCATCCTGGGGAGAGTAAAAGCTTGATGATTGGTTAAAATCACCCTACCAACCGTTTTAAGCTTTCAAATTACTAATCATGTTTATCTGTATCTTGGCTGGAAAATAATTTGGGCTTTGTAGCAGTGTGCAGCACTGATTCTATTAGGCCATCTATAATAAGCTCCACCAGATTTAAAATTACTAATCATTTTTATCTGTATCTTGACTGGAAAATAATTTGGGCTTTGTAGCAGTGTGCAGCACTGATCCTATTAGGCCATCTATACTAAAGCTTCAACAGATTTAAAATTAATAATAATTTTTAGCTGCATCTAGCCCGGAAAATAATTTTGGGGCTCCGAGATGCGCAAGACACATAAGTGCCTTCTTGCTGCACTACCTGCAGCATGACCCTCATATTGTCAGAATTCTAAGTAATCATGACTACTGGGTTGCCACACTCTTAGATCCCCCAAACTTTTCGATCAACCTTTTCATTTTAATAAAGACCAAAAAAATGGTCATTTTTGAAATTATAAGCATTAGCAGGTTGTTAGAAACTGAAATCAAACAGTTTTCAACTCAAAACTTTATTCTAGGTGATGTTACATTTTCACATAGGACCCCTTGTTCGAAAGGAGCTTCTGAACTCTCTCGTCCATTGAATTTGTCAGGTTTTGGATGGTTTCTGCTTCAATTGTTTTGCATGAGGACAGAATACCCTCCCAGAGCTGTTGCTTAGATGTGAACTGCCTCCCGCCATCATAGACACTCCTTTTAATGATGCTCCAAAGGTTCTGAATGGGGTACAGGTCAGGGGAGCATGGGGGTCACACCATAAGTTTGTCCCCTTTTATGCCCATATCAGCCAGAGATGCAGATGTTTTATGTGCAGCATGAGATGGTGCATTATCATGCAGAAAAATGATCTTGCTGTGAAATACACGGTTCTTCTTCTTGAACCATGGCAGGAAGTGCTGTTTGAGAAAATCCACATACATTATGGAGTTCATCTTTAGCGCCTTCAGGGATCCTAAAGGGGCCGACAATCTCTCTTCCCCATGATTCCAGCCCAAAACATTACTCCACCTCCTCCTTGTTGGCGCTGTAGCCGTGTTTGCGTGGGGTGTCCATCAACCAGCCATCCTCCACTCCATCCATCTGGACCATCGAGCGCTGCACGGCACTCATCCGTGAACAAAACAGTTTTGAAATCAGTCTTCATGTAATGTTTGGCCCACTGGAGCCGTTTCTGCTTGTGTGAAGTGGATAGAGGAGGTCGACAGGATGGCGTATGCACAGCTGCAAACCTCTGAAGGACCCTGCATCTTGTTGTTCGGGGGACGTTGGAGGCACAAGCAGCTTCAAAAACTTGTCTGCTGCTATGACAAGGCTTTTTTGACGCTGCTCTTTCAACCTGACGTAATTGCCTGTAGGAAAGAGTCCTCAATTTGCCCTTATCAGCACGCACACGTGTGTACTGTGAATCAGCTACATACTTCTTGATTGCCAAGACACTTCATCCTGATCATCGCACAATGTTGATTGTAGTCATGCCTTGACCTAAACACTCCACAATTTGTTGCTTCTCAGCAGCCGACACATCCTTTTTCTTTCCCATTTTGGCAGAAAATGTAGGCTGCTTAATAATGTGAGACAGCCTTCTTAAGTAGTCTTGCCTTTCATTGGACACACCTGCCAAACTAATTAGCACAGGTGTCTGCAATTGCTTACAGTGATATAAAGAGCCCTGACACACATCACCATCAATGAGTTTAACTGACAAACAAACAAATTCTTCCCTTATCACTCCTAAACACTTTTTGCATAATAATTTGGAACGCAGTGTACATGTGCTTTTCCACAAAACACCAGTGGTTCACGTAGTGAATCTTACAGTTCTAACTTGCCAACCGTGGTCTGTATGGAGTTGTTCAATAAAGGGCCCAAAATTAAGATAACATAGATGGGAGAGGTCTCTATGAATAGGAATTCCTAAGTATTTGATACCCTGTGAGGGCCAGGCAAAGGGAAAGTTGGACTGGATGGAATCCTATATGGATTTGGGGAGGGAGACATCGAGGGCCTCAGACTTCGCTGCATTGATTTTAAAATTTGACCATGTAACAAAGTGATCTATTTCAGCCATAACAGCATGGATGGATATATGTGATTGAGTGATATATACTAGGACATCATCAGCAAATAGAGAGCACTTGTACTCTGTGCCTCCCACCTCAATCCACCTAATATTGGGGTTATGGCGAATTGATGAGAGCAGGTGCTCCGTCACTAGGATGTATAAGAGAGGGGACAGAGGACATCCCTGCCTTGTCCCATTGGTGATTGTGAAAGGTGATGAAAATGTTCTGATGCACCCCCTGGGCCTTGGGACACCCGGAGCCGGACCCTTTTTGGTGGATGCTGGTGGTTGTAGTCTTCGTGGCGGCGACCCGGTTCCGTGGCTCAGGGTGGTCAAACCAGTGGCGGAACTATTTATGTGGTTTTGATGTTTAAATGTCCGACTACGCCACCCGTGGATTGCGGTCAGAGTGAACCGCCACTGCAGGGCAGACCGCTGAGGCTGGTGTTGTGGGTGCAGCAGAGCGTAGAATAACTCCCCACGGGAGGAGTATAGCCTCAGGGCAATGTATGCGGAGGATGGGGGTGATGGTGCAGGGCAGCAGCAGTAACGACACGGAGTCAGTGATGCAGTCCAGGGCCTTTACTCACAGTTCTTATTATCCAGACCACGTCTGCAGGTAACGGCTGCCCACGTCGTACTGTGCTCACCAGGTGAGGGGCTCAGACAACTCCCAGATAACTTTGGAGCGCTTCACAGGACCCCCTTTGTGTGTACTTTGTCTGGCCTTGGTAAACTTGGCGCCAGTTTCCCTGACCCTATGTGGTGCCTTCCTAGCGGGTGTAGCGAGGGGCTGCGCCACATAAAATGTCACAGCCTCCGGTTTCTAGCTGAGGGTCGTTTCCGGTCTCCCCCTTTGGCCTGACCCCTCCACGCAGGTGGATTCGGGCGTGCGGTGGCGACTCGCCCGTCCGCACCCCTGGGATCCCTTCATTCCTCGTTCCTGGAGCCTTCTCCGCTCCTCTTCCTTCCTTCTCCCTCTTCCAGGCCTGGGCCTCTGTTACTAGGCCCGCCTCCGGAGCAGAGCTCATGCAGAGCCCCTGCTCCCTGCCACTTCTGCTCAGACTTCTCTGCACTGAACTAAGATGGTGCCCACCTTTTATACTCCCTTCTCAATGCACCCAGGAACTGCTTCCTCCCTGCTCCTGCACTGCAGGGTTCCCCTTCCTCAGTGTTCCCTCCCCCCACTCCAGCCAGGGACAGGGACTGGCATGCCCATCTCAGAGGCATATTGGTCGCCCTGCCCCACGGCAATGTGGTGTAATGCATGCAGGTGTCGGGTCCTGATCCACACTCCATCCTTACCTGAGAGTGAGATATCACACCTCTGGGTGAGGTGCAATACCTCTGTAGCAACCGAGCCCTCAGGGTGCTACAGTTCCATTTATCTTCAGCCTAGGTGACGTATTGTGATACAGGGCCGTGATTTTGGCTATAAAAGGGTCCCCTAGACCCCTACCCCAAGCTTTTTAAGAGAATCATATATGGCGTGCCAGGAGACTCTATGGAATGCTTTCTCAGCATCCAACGAGAGTATCTAATTACAAATTTTTAACTGCATCTAGCCCAGGAAATACTTTGTGCCTAGTAGCAGTGTCTGCTAGTCAGCGGATTATCCCGGCTGTTAAGCAAGCTACACCATCTGTAGTTTAGACACTTAATTTTTTCAAAGGAAATGCTTCGGGACCATGGGATACTCAGTGAAGAGCATCAGGAGGCACCACAAGGCATAGGGGCTGGGACTGGCAGTAGGATGCCTTGCGGTGGACAGCCGAGCTCGATCCTTATAAAAGCTTTTTAACTGCAGCAGCTTTAGTGGACGCTACTGGAGCTGGAATTACGCGGCTGCTGGCATGAGACTTGCCCTCCAATAGATCCTTGTAAATGGATTTAAAGTGTATTCATTCAAATTAGAGAGACAATTTAAATTAAAAAGCTTAGAGCTGCCTCCACCACAGGGGGGCTCGCTCGACCCACCAGCGGACAGGCACCAGTATTGGGAGAGGGGGGCTGGCCATCAGGGTTCACCGCGGCTCTGGCACAAACCCGGCGACACGGAGGTGGCACGGGCAGGAGCGGACTGGCCGTGTCGGCTTCTCACTTTTTTGATTTTAGAAGGGCATGGCATGCCTATATCTGTGTCTCCCCCTCCTTTTACTCCTCCACCTCTTTTATTTTCGCATGACTATATGTACTTGTCACTTTTCCATGTGTTAGTTATGTCTTCTGAGCAGTTTGTCAGCTTTTGGACACCTTTGAAGGTGTTTTCTATGTGTTTCTATGTGTTTTTGTTTGCCTGCCATTGGTTTTAACGGTGTTTGAAGGTGTTCGACGAACAGTTCGGCGAACACACGGGTGTTCAACGAACCGAACCGAACTCGAACACTACGGGGGTGGCTCAACACTAGTCATTTCCAAGGGGCATTGGAGTGCCTTGAAATTTTTGGTAGGCATTGCACTCACTGTATGCCCTATAACTGTGTAGCCGAACCGCTCCTTTTGTTACAGAAACATATCCTACAAGACACATGTGGTTGACTGGCCTGATATTGATGTGAATGGTCCCTGTTCCTCCTGCTCTTTCTCCTTTGCCACCAACGCATCCATCATTTATCACCTGAAGCTTTGTTTTA
Organism: Phyllobates terribilis; assembly: GCF_046119375.1. Classification (NCBI taxonomy): domain Eukaryota; kingdom Metazoa; phylum Chordata; class Amphibia; order Anura; family Dendrobatidae; genus Phyllobates; species Phyllobates terribilis. The sequence goes on along the minus strand of NW_027362761.1, from coordinate 773,913,692 downwards.
ACGGGAGTCATAGAACTGGGATAGTAGCAGGACAACATCCAGCAATCCTCGGAGGAGGTAGGATATGCGCCAAAACGCTGACTACCTCAGGCCTAGCCGCTACTACATACATGCGCTTGCATTCCAAGAAAACAAAGCAGATGCTAACTTCTATCATCATCATCATGCTCCTCACCTTGGCACTCTCAACTCCCCTGATGGAGAAGCCAGGGCCCACCGGAGGAGTCTGGTTCTCTGGTGGGCTCGTCCAATGCTGCCCTAAAGCAGGCCAGGCTAAGAAAAGTGTGTGGGAAGGCGACAGGAGAAATAGGGGCGGCTGGGGATCGTGTGTGGTCACCCGGCCGCGGGGCGGCTGGGGACCGAGTATGGACACCCGGCCGCCCCTTGGCGACTGGAGACCAAGTGTGGACACCGGGCCGCCGGGCGGCTGAGGACTGAATATAGATACCAGGCCGCTAACGCAGCCATGATGTGGTGGCCAGATTCCGCCTCCACATGCCTAAAAGGTCCAATTTAAAGTGCAAGCAAGCAGTATGGTATTGCAGCCTGGTTGTGGGTGGGTGGCAGGCTGCATACTTGCGCTTGCATTGCAAGGAATGGGAGAGGTACAATTGAACACTGTCCTGGGACAAGGACTTGAACAGGGATAGTTGCAAGTCTGCAACGACAGGTGCAGGGTGGGAGGCATCTTCACATGTACCATGAACAGGGGTTTGGCATGCACACACTACAGCGGAATAAGCTGTCCTTCCCACTAAATGCACTGGTGAGGGCACAGGTAATGTTTTGGTATGCGCGCTTAATCTTATGTATAAGGCGCACCGGGACGAATAGGGGCGGCTGGGGACCGAGTATGGATACCTCGCTGCCGAAGCAGCCATGAGGTAGTGGCCAGCTTCGACCTCCTCCAAACTAAAAGGCCCCATTTCAAGTGCAAGCTAGCAGTATGGCATTGCAGCCTGAGGGTGGGTGGGTGGCAGGCTGCACACTTACGCTTGCATTAAAAGAAAACAAAGCAGATGCTAACTTCTATCATCATCATCATGCTCCTCACCTTAGCACTCTCAACTCCCCTGATGGAGAAGCCAGGGCCCACCGGAGGAGTCTGGTTCTCTGGTGGGCTCGTCCAATGCTGCCCTAAAGCAGGCCAGGCTAAGAAAAGTGTGTGGGAAGGTGACAGGAGAAATAAGGGCGGCTGGGGACCGTTTATGGACACCCGGCCGCCCCAGGCGGCTGGGGACCGTGTGTGGACACCCGGCAGCAGGGCGGCTGGGGACTGAGTATGGATACCTCGCTGCCGAAGCAGCCATGAGGTAGTGGCCAGCTTCGACCTCCTCCAAACTAAAAGGACCCATTTCAAGTGCAAGCTAGCAGTATGGCATTGCAGCCTGGGGGTGGGTGGGTGGCAGGCTGCACACTTACGCTTGCATTAAAAGAAAACAAAGCAGATGCTAACTTCTATCATCATCATCATGCTCCTCACCTTGGCACTCTCAACTCCTCTGATGGAGAAGCCAGGGCCCACCGGAGGAGTCTCTGGTTGTCTGTTGGGCTCATCCAATGCTGCCCTAAAGCAGACCAGGCTAAGAAAAGTGTGGGGAAGGTTCCCGCGACAAATAGTGGCGGCTGGGGACTCAGTATGGAGACCTCGTCGCCGACGCAGCCATGAGGTAGTGGCCAGCTTCGGCCTCCTCCAAACTAAAAGGCCCCATTTCAGGTGTAAGCTAGCAGTATAGTATTGCAGCCTGCGGGTGGGTGGGTGGTTGGCCGCATATTTGCGCTTTTATTGCAAGGACTGGGGGAGGTTCAATTGAACATCCATCTGGACCATCGAGATCATTTCATGCATGATAATGCCCCGTCTCATGCTGCACATTATTAAAATGAAAAGGTTGAAAACTCTGCTGTGCATAATAATTTGGAACATGCATTTTGAGTGCAGTTTGAGATTTTTATTTATTTAAAAATATACTGTTATCATAGGCAGTTTGTACAAAAACCTTTCAATTGTACTCTAATATTTATTTGACTGGAAAATTACAATGACTGCAATTCATATAGGTAATTTGGGAAAATCTGAGAAAATATTATTTGCATAATAATTTGGAACACAGTGTACTTCACATACGGCAATCAGACTAGTACCTTGGATCAATGTCCCATCATAGAATCTAGTACCTATAACCTGTGATATTATTTCATTCCAGAAAGGCATTGAGGCAATCTGTGAAGACCCAGGGTCTTCTGTGGGCATAATACTACTCAGACAACACAAGGTGAGGGTAAAACAGGGTGGCATTATTTTATTGAACCACCAAACAGATAATAAACATATAGAACAGTCCCAGCAAATACCCAAGATGGTGGAAAATTACACAGTCTCACCCTTCCGCTGGCACGCCGAGAATAGAGCAGCTGAGACTTTGGGACTTCCAGGGCCAACTACCTCAACCATTGGTCCCCCGCTTTTGGAGGGCCCTCACAGAGAGGAGGTAGCGGCAAGCTTAGGAAGCTGACAATCCATCCAAGAACAAGGCCAGGAGACCCGAGGGTCCCACCCTGGCTTCTTCGAGCAACTCCATGGGTTCTAGGTGCCCGGAGGGTTCCACCTGGCAACCCCAAACAACATATCCATGGGACCAGGTGACCTCATTGTCCCAACTTGGTTTCCCTAAATGTATCCATGAGTTCTCTGATGGTCAATGGAGCAGATCTGTATCCTTCCAGTCAGGGCCATTTACCCTTAAAGTTTAATCCTATAGAATCCAAATCTGTGTCTCTCTGGATGGAGCCAATTTACCAATCTGCTGTCCTGCCTGAAGAATGTTTCTCTGAATCTCTTTTCAGCAGGATAGAACACCCCATTTTATATTTACATATGTGGTTAAGGTAATCAGTCACAGGTTGGGGGGAAAGGTGCAGGGATCAGGTCTCATTGTTTGAGCATTTAATCAATTTACATAGTTGGTGATCTTGTAAATCAATAACTAGCTGATTTAGTACAATATTCAATTAGCATAGTAACAAACATCATTGTTCACAAACACTGAGTCACTGTCCTTCTTGACCAGTCAAAGAAACACATACATTCAAAGGTCAACACAAAGATAATAGTGTATTTCTCCTGGCTTAACTAAATGTAAACGTTAGGCTGATTAAGATTAGAAGCTGTTTCGTCACACCATCCTTGAACTTTTGTCTTGAATCAACCATTACAACATTATTTGACAGAGAGTTGTATAATTTCACTGCCTTACAGGAAAGAATCGCTGTCTATAATTATGCATAAACCTTCTTTCCTCTAATCGTAGTGGATATCCCCTTGTCATCATTGAAGGTCTATGTATAAAAAGATCTCTAGAAATATCTCTTTACTGTCCATTTAAATATTTATAAATTGTAATACGATCACCCTTAAGACTTTTTTTTTCCAAACTTAACATTGGTATTGAATTTAACCCATTTCTTTAATAACCTTGGTCGCTCTTCTCTGCACCCTCTCTAATTCAGCTGTGTCCTTCTCTTCCATTAAAGCTCAAAATTGTACACAGTTTACTAAGTGTGGCTGCACTATTGACTTGTACACAAGCAAAACCATACTCTTGTCATGAACATCTTTGCAAAAGAGGCATGATGTTCATAATTAGTGATGAGCGAAAGTGCTCGCCACTGCTCGGTACTCGCCCGAGCATCACGGTGCTCGACAAGCTCGGCGCTCGGCGAGTATTTCCAGGTTGCTCGAGCAGGAACTCAGATCCCCGCACTGCATGTTTGGCGCTCTTTAGAGAGCCAATGAACATGCAGGGATTGACTGTAATGTCGTAGCCATGATGGTTGTGGGCATTACAGTAATTGGCTGGCCGCACAGCGTCATCAGGTCTATATAAGGCCTGGCACCGTTATGCTCGTCACAGTCTACCCCGGAAACAGGCAGAGTAGGGAGAGCTGCTGCTGAGTCAGGGAGATATTGACTTGTTTATAGTTAGTATAGGTATTCCACAACATATATATATCCATCTGAACTAACAGTCCTTCTGAGGACTAATCCAGCTGCATATATTCAGTGGTGATAGCAGGAGTTAGGCAGGCAGGCAGTGTATGTGGCAGACTGCAGTGTATATAGTACAAGAGGGTCCATTGAACGTCCTGTCTGCTGCTGCTGTTCGTACAGATATTTGTACACATAGCCCCAGATATCAAGGTCCACGGCAATTTTTTTGTTTTATCTTAATCCTGGTTATTTGCTTAATAGCAATCCAGAGTACACCATTTTTCTGCTCCATCTGATTGTCAGCACTGCAGAATACAGCCAGATCTGTTCCATATTTCAGCGATAAAAATCCAGAAATTTGTTGCAGTGTGTCGGACAAGCTATTCACACTAGGTCTCTGTGAAGAATAGTATTAGTAAACTACAAGCCTGCTTTTAAAACCATGACTCTTTGTCAGACATATCACATTTAACAGAGTTCCAAAATCAGTCATTTCTGGCTTCCATTTCGTTGCAGTGTGTCGGTCAAGCTATTCACACTGGGTCTCTGTGAAGAATAGTATTAGTAAATTACAGGCCTGATTTTTAAAACGGTGGTTCTCTGTCAGACATATCACATATAGCAGCATTCCAAAATCAGCCATTTCTGCCTTCCATTTCTTTGCAGTTTGTCGGTCAAGCTATTCACACTAGGATTCTGTGAAAAATAGTATTAGTAAATTACAAGCCTGCTATTTAAAACCGTGGTTCTCTGTCAGACATATCACATATAACAGTGTTTCGATATCAGCCATTTCTGCTTTCCATGTCGTTGCAGTGTGTTGGTCAAGCTATTCACACTAGGTATCTGTGAAGAATAGTATTAGTAAATTACAGGCCAGCTATTTAAAACCGTGGTTCTCAGTCAGACTTATCAGATATAACTGCATTCCAAAATCAGCCATTTCTCGTGAATGTGGAAAATATTGTCCTCCATTTAAAATGGGCAAGGTTCGTGGCAAGGGACGGGGAAGTGGACGTGATGGTGATGGTGCATGCAGAGGCCGAGGACGAGGCCGTGGGCAAGTTGAAATTGTGCCACAACAAACACCCTCATCTTTTTGCTCGACCTTCCTGTCCCAATTACTAGAGGACTGCAGCACACCACTATTGAACGCAGAGCAGTGTCAAAAGGTTGTTGGTTGGATAGCAGTTAATGCTTCAAGTCACTTTGCCACCACTACCACCACCACCCTGTCTTCCACACGGTCAAGTCTCAGTAGCCGTGAGTCTGGACCGCATATTCCTCACTCTGATCCTCCTTCTTCCCACCATGCCGAGTGCCCGGAGACAACTGATCCCACACTTGGACACTCAGAAGCAATGCTCAAATATTTGAGCAGCCACGGTCACACGAAGGCAAAGGTGGGAAAGTGCAATTACTGTAGCAAGAGGTGGATGATGATGATGAGACATAATTGCCAGAAAGTCAGGAGGAGGACAAGGGTGCAGAAGTGGAAGACGAAGTGATAGATGATATAGTAACTGACCCAACCTGACAGGAGGACATGCATAGCGAGGACAGCAGCACACAGGGGGAGGCAGGCAGAGCACCCCAGCAGACAGGAAGAAGCAGTGTGGTGGCCGCCGAAAGAAGGCAGGCAACCGTTCCCGTAACACCAACACGAAGGAAGTTGCCAGTACAACTGTTAGGTCTTCCCGAGTCTGGTTGTTTTTTAAAGACTCTGCCGATAGCCCTAAAAAAGGCCATTTGCACCACCTGCCAGGCCAGCATCAGCAGGGTATAAACAGCAGTCAACTAACCAAAAAAAACGGGTTATAATCCCGGATAACCGGGCCTTACCCAGACAGCCTACTCACAGCATATATAAACAAAGACTAGGAGTATAAATGGCTTACAAAAGAAGATTGTTTATTAATAGATAAATATACAGTACAAAAATACATTTTAAATATCATAAATAGAGATGAGCGTTGTTCTACTCGAACTGTTCGCCAATCTCAAATTCGAGCTGTTTTGGGCGGTGTTCGAGCCGTTCGGCGAACACGAACAATTTGAGAAAAATTCGGCTGTTCGAGGTTATGTTCGATAACTGTTCGTGCACCAAAATCATAACTGGATTTTTTCTCAGTAATGATGAAAATTAATGTTAATACGCAGTTTGAGTGTACAGCGGGGTGGGGGGAGGGGCAGGGGATGGATCTCTGCAGGAACAATGAAGATCTCTATTTTTTTTTTCTCTTTCCCGCATTTACAGTGGGGAGGTGCAATCTGTCAGCCTATCAGCAGCGCACACACGGAGCGAAGTGCTTTTTTTCACACAAGCAAGGGCATGTGTCATTGGCAGTGTATGTCACATGTCCTTGCCCTATAAGACCAAGCCATTTTCCCCGTCGCCACCATTTTCTCACTGCTGCAGCTGCGTGTTAGACGGCACCGCTGTTGCTGTGTGCGCTATACCTTGTTAATTTCAAGCCAATTTTCGCACAAATCTACAGATAGCTTGGGAGTAGGGAATAGTTGTGATTGCAGTCCTTTTAAGGACTAGGTTACAGCATTTCCTACGACTTTTATCAGGCAGGTCTGTGCTCTTAAATAGATAGATTGTGGGAGTAAAGACTAATTGTAATTGGAGTCCTTTTCAGCACTAGGTTACATCAGTTCCTATCAGTTTTTGCCAGGCAGGTCTGTGCCAGTGCTGTGCAAGTTTTTTTCACAGCATTTGGCAGAATCTAGCAAAGCTAATCCTTTTTGGCCTATTGCAGAGTGTGTTAGTCAGTGGAGTAGCCTATCTGTGTTGCAAGATATACCACCTGTGTATAGAATACCAATTTTTTTACTGCACCTAGTGAAGTAAAATATTTTGGGCATAGCATCATTCTATTAGTCCATCTATACTGACCTCCATCAGGTTGCAAACTGAATATATTTTTTTCTGCATCTACCTCTGAAAAAATATTGGGCTTCTAGCTGTGTGTGGGACTTGTTGTATTAGTCCATCTATACTGACCTCCATCAGGTTGCAAACTGAATATATTTTTTTCTGCATCTACCTCTGAAAAAATATTGGGCTTCTAGCTGTGTGTGGGACTTGTTCTATTAATCCATCTATACAGACCTCCATCAGGTTGCAAACTGAATATATTTTTTTCTGCATCTACCTCTGAAAAAATATAGGGCTTCTAGCTGTGTGTGGGACTTGTTGTATTAGTCCATCTATACTGACCTCCATCAGGTTGCAAACTGAATATATTTTTTTCTGCATCTACCTCTGAAAAAATATTGGGCTTCTAGCTGTGTGTGGGACTTGTTCTATTAATCCATCTATACAGACCTCCATCAGGTTGCAAACTGAATATATTTTTTTCTGCATCTACCTCTGAAAAAATATTGGGCTTCTAGCTGTGTGTGGGACTTGTTGTATTAGTCCATCTATACTGACCTCCATCAGGTTGCAAACTGAATATATTTTTTTCTGCATCTACCTCTGAAAAAATATTGGGCTTCTAGCTGTGTGTGGGACTTGTTCTATTAATCCATCTATACAGACCTCCATCAGGTTGCAAACTGAATATATTTTTTTCTGCATCTACCTCTGAAAAAATATTGGGCTTCTAGCTGTGTGTGGGACTTGTTGTATTAGTCCATCTATACTGACCTCCATCAGGTTGAAAACTGAATATATTTTTTTCTGCATCTACCTCTGAAAAAATATTGGGCTTCTAGCTGTGTGTGAGACTTGTTGTATTAGTCCATCTATACTGACCTCCATCAGGTTGCAAACTGAATATATTTTTTTCTGCATCTACCTCTGAAAAAATATTGGGCTTCTAGCTGTGTGTGGGACTTGTTCTATTCATCCATCTATACAGACCTCCATCAGGTTGCAAACTGAATATATTTTTTTCTGCATCTACCTCTGAAAAAATATTTGGCCTTCTAGCAGTGTGTGGGACTTTCTCTATTAGTCCATCTATACTCACCTCCATCAGGTTGCAAATTAAAAATAATTTTTATCTGCATCTAGCTCTGAAAAAATATTTGGCCTTCTAGCAGTGTGTGGGACTTTCTCTATTAGTCCATCTATACTGACCTCTATCAGGTTGCAAATTAAAAATAATTTTTATCTGCATCTAGCTCTGAAAAAATATTTGGCTTTCTAGCAGTGTGTGGGACTTTCTCTATTAGTCCATCTATACTGACCTCCATCAGGTTGCAAATTGAATATAATTTTTTTCTGCATCTAACCCAGCCAATAGTTTTGGCCTAATACCACAGTTTGGCCACTCAGCTCTGCTCGGTTCCCATCCATTGTTTTTTTGTGCAAACAACTCCAGAGTTGTTAATTAGTTAACCACCAAAATGAGTGGAAAAAGGCCTGCTGCTGGTGGAAAGGGGAATAGGCGTGTTGGGAAGGGGAAAAAAGGTTGTGTCCGTGGGGTAGGTGTTAAAGCAACAGTAACATCTGCAGAAGAAAGACCATCTTCCAGCCAAACTAAAATGTCTACTTCTTTTAGCAGACAATGTGCTAAGATCCCTTTCTTACGGCCACGCCAATCGCTACAAATTCCAGATGAGGCACAAAAACAGCAGGTGCTTCAACGGATATCAAGTGCTCCTTTAAGTGGGCTCTCCTCCACATCAACTTCAACATCACAAATACTCCAGTCCTCAAATGTGTCACCCCAATCGCACTTGCTTCCTCACAGCTCCCAAATCTCCAGCTGCCCGTCTGAGTATGAGGTAGAACAGATGGTTGAGTCTGCAGAGCTGTTTACTCATACTATAGCCTGGGAATCAGAGGTCGACTCCAGCGCTTCTGTGAATCCAGACGAGGAAATGATCTGCACTGATGCCCAGAATCTTTATGAGTCGGATCCAGGACCAGACGCAGAAGGTTCTGACCATAATGTAGACCCTCATTCCCAAACTGTAACTCCTGTTGGTGGAGACAATGAGGAAGACGATGATAAGACTCAAATACCTGATTGGAGAGACAACTTTAGTTTTTTGTCAGGGCAGGAACAGGTTGGCTCTGAGGACGACGGGTGTGATAACGCACAGGGTGATGATGATGAGGTTGGAGATCCCACTTACTGTCAACCCACAGTCAGCCAAGAGATGATGTCAGCAGAGGAGGTGGAGGAAGATGCTAGTGACGACAAGGTCAGGTTGCGCCTTCCTGGACAGAGACGTAGTACTGGAAGCACGTCAACAACTGCATCCTCAAACACAACTCTGCCTCTCACCACAAGTCGTGGTGGCTCTTGAGGTCGCATGGGTGCTAAGCCTTGCATAGCCTGGGCATTTTTTCAGATCGATAAAGATGACCCAACTCGTGTTATCTGTAACATTTGTCAGCAAAAGCTAAGTAGAGGCCAAAAAATACATAGTTTGAGTACTTCATGCATGAACCGGCACATGGACATGAAGCATAAGTTGCAGTGGGAAGCTCAGTGTGCTACAATGTGGCCTAGCCGGCCGGGCCAACCACCGTCTGCCATATCTTGTGAATCCGCGGCCTCTTCATCCTCTGTGACTGGGGGGACAGCAGTCACACCTGTTTTGGGGCGCAGACCTGCCACCTCTTTACCCACAACAGCCAGCGTGATTGGCAGGTCATCATTTTCTTTGGAGGTGGTAACACCAGCTGGTGTTGAGCGCTGTCCGACATCGATAGCACCACCTTTGGATCAAGGCAACCTAACATGTCCGCCTGCATCTTCCTCACAGATCGGCAGTTTGCCGGGGACACCCTTATCAACCCCGTCTAAGCACAATAGCCAGCCCTCGGTCCCTCAGATGTGGACAAGTAAAAGACCATTTCCTCCTAGCCATGAGAAAGCTAAGAGGTTGAATTTCACCATCTGCAAGTTCTTGGCTACAGAAATGCTGCCTTTCCGCCTGGTGGACACAGAGGATTTTCGAGACCTTATGTCCGTCGCAGTGCCCCAGTACCAGATGCCCAGTTGGCACTACTTCTCAAAGAAAGGTGTGCCTGCGCTCCACCAGCATGTCGCACACAACATCACCGCTTCTTTGAGAAACTCTGTGTGTGACAGGGTGCATTTCACCACAGACACTTGGACGAGTAGGCATGGACAGGGGCGTTACATGTCGCTGACTGGGCACTGGGTAACTATGGTGACAGCAGGACAAGGGGCTGCTGTCCAAGTCTTGCCGTCCCCACGAGTTGTGCGTCAATCCTCTTTATGTCAAAGTTCCTCCACTGCTTCTGCCTCCTCAACCTCCTCTCGGTCTTCCACCTGCACCCAAAGCCTGTCTGGTCATGCCACAAGCTTTCTAACTGCGCAGAAGGGATCCTGCACACCTCCTTACTATGCTGGCAGTAGGGCTCAACGTCATCAGGTGGTTTTTACATTGAAATGTCTGGGAAATGTGAGTCACACAGCTGAGGAGTTGTGGTCAGCTCTGGAGAACCAATTTCATGAATGGTTGTCTCCACTGGACCTGAAACCAGGGAAGGCCGTGTGCGACAATGCTGCAAACCTGGGTGCGGCCCTTCGCCGGGGCAATGTCACACACGTGCCTTGTATGGCTCACGTGTTGAACCTGGTTGTCCAGCAATTTTTAGCCCACTATCCCAGACTAGATGGCCTTCTGCAGAGGGCACGGTCGCTGTGTGCTCACTTTCGCCGTTTGCATCCCGCAGCTCAGCGACTTACATCTCTACTGAAGTCGTTGGGCCTGCCACTTCACCGGCTAAAATGCGATGTGCCTACCCGGTGGAATTCAACTCTGCACATGTTGCAGCGACTGTGGCAGCACCGACAAGCCCTGGTGCAATACGTTCTGACGTATAGCCTGGGCCAACGAGATCCAGAGGTGGGGCAAATCACGCTGGAGGAGTGGTCTCAGATCAGGGACCTATGCACCCTTCTGCACAGTTTTGAAATGGCGACGAAGATGTTTAGTGCTGACGATGCCATTATCAGCATGACTATTCCGGTGATTTACATGCTGGAGCACATGTTAAACAGAATTCGGAGTCAGGTGGTGGCACAAGAGGAGGTGGAGGAAGTAGAGGAGGAGGAGTTGTATGCGGAAGGGCTAACATCTGCAAGGTCCAGACGGTCGGCAGCACCAAGGCGACAGGCATGTGAGGGTGGGGGAGATGGTTTTACCAGGGCGCATGGTAGCAGCCAAACTAGTGAGGAAGGTGCAGGAGCCCAGGAAGAAGTGGAGGATGAACTGATGGAAGACTCATCAGATGAGGGAGACCTTGATCACATTTCTGTTGTGCGAGGTTGGGGGGAGAGGACAGAGGAAGGAAGCATGATTGTTACCTCGCCACCAACACAACAGGGACTTGGTGCTCCTGGATGCGCAACACACATCAGTGCCTTCTTGCTGCACTACCTGCAACATGACCCTCGAATTGTGAGAATTAGAAATAATCCTGACTACTGGGTTGCCACACTGTTAGATCCCCGGTACAAAAGTAAATTTGCAGAAATTATTCCTGCCATAGAAAGGGATGCACGCATGCAGGAGTATCAGCAGAGACTGTTGCAGAATCTTACATGTGCTTTTCCACAAAATACCAGTGGTGCACGTAGTGAATCTCACAGTTCCAACTTGCCAACCGTGGGACCGTCAAGTGTTCAGCACTCAAACCGTAACAGAACCACAGTATCTGCTGGTAACATCAATTTTGCGGAATCATTTCACCACTTTTTTAGCCCATCCTTTGCAAGGCCACAGGAGACAAGAAGTCTGAAACATAGTCAACGCCTAGAGACGATGGTACAGGAGTATCTCCAAGTAAACATTGAAGCCACGACTGTGTCACTGGACCCTTGCTCTTTTTGGGCTTCCAATCTGGATAAATGGCCGGAGCTAGCCACTTACGCCTTGGAGATCTTGTCATGCCCCGCAGCCAGCGTTCTGTCTGAACGTGTGTTCAGCGCTGCTGGTGGTGTGCTGACAGATAAGCGCACGCGGCTCTCCACTGATAATGTAGACAGACTCACGTTCATAAAGATGAACAAATCATGGATCCGAAACGACTTTTCTACCCCTGTGTCATCCTGGGGAGAGTAAAAGCTTGATGATTGGTTAAAATCACCCTACCAACCGTTTTAAGCTTTCAAATTACTAATCATGTTTATTTGTATCTTGGCTGGAAAATAATTTGGGCTTTGTAGCAGTGTGCAGCACTGATTCTATTAGGCCATCTATAATAAGCTCCACCAGATTTAAAATTACTAATCATGTTTATCTGTATCTTGACTGGAAAATAATTTGGGCTTTGTAGCAGTGTGCAGCACTGATCCTATTAGGCCATCTATACTAAAGCTTCACCAGATTTAAAATTAATAATAATTTTTAGCTGCATCTAGCCCGGAAAATAATTTTGGGGCTCCGAGATGCGCAAGACACATAAGTGCCTTCTTGCTGCACTACCTGCAGCATGACCCTCATATTGTCAGAATTCGAAGTAATCATGACTACTGGGTTGCCACACTCTTAGATCCCCCAAACTTTTCGATCAACCTTTTCATTTTAATAAAGACCAAAAAAATGGTCATTTTTGAAATTATAAGCATTAGCAGGTTGTTAGAAACTGAAATCAAACAGTTTTCAACTCAAAACTTTATTCTAGGTGATGTTACATTTTCACATAGGACCCCTTGTTCGAAAGGAGCTTCTGAACTCTCTCGTCCATTGAATTTGTCAGGTTTTGGATGGTTTCTGCTTCAATTGTTTTGCATGAGGACAGAATACCCTCCCAGAGCTGTTGCTTAGATGTGAACTGCCTCCCGCCATCATAGACACTCCTTTTAATGATGCTCCAAAGGTTCTGAATGGGGTACAGGTCAGGGGAGCATGGGGGTCACACCATAAGTTTGTCCCCTTTTATGCCCATATCAGCCAGAGATGCAGATGTTTTATGTGCAGCATGAGATGGTGCATTATCATGCAGAAAAATGATCTTGCTGTGAAATACACGGTTCTTCTTCTTGAACCATGGCAGGAAGTGCTGTTTGAGAAAATCCACATACATTTTGGAGTTCATCTTTAGCGCCTTCAGGGATCCTAAAGGGGCCGACAATCTCTCTCCCCATGATTCCAGCCCAAAACATTACTCCACCTCCTCCTTGTTGGCGCTGTAGCTGTGTTTGCGTGGGGTGTCCATCAACCAGCCATCCTCCACTCCATCCATCTGGACCATCGAGCGCTGCACGGCACTCATCCGTGAACAAAACAGTTTTGAAATCAGTCTTCATGTAATGTTTGGCCCACTGGAGCCGTTTCTGCTTGTGTGAAGTGGATAGAGGAGGTCGACAGGATGGCGTATGCACAGCTGCAAACCTCTGAAGGACCCTGCATCTTGTTGTTCGGGGGACGTTGGAGGCACAAGCAGCTTCAAAAACTTGTCTGCTGCTATGACAAGGCTTTTTTGCCGCTGCTCTTTCAACCTGACGTAATTGCCTGTAGGAAAGAGTCCTCAATTTGCCCTTATCAGCACGCACACGTGTGTACTGTGAATCAGCTACATACTTCTTGATTGCCAAGACACTTCATCCTGATCATCGCACAATGTTGATTGTAGTCATGCCTTGACCTAAACACTCCACAATTTGTTGCTTCTCAGCAGCCGACACATCCTTTTTCTTTCCCATTTTGGCAGAAAATGTAGGCTGCTTAATAATGTGAGACAGCCTTCTTAAGTAGTCTTGCCTTTCATTGGACACACCTGCCAAACTAATTAGCACAGGTGTCTGCAATTGCTTACAGTGATATAAAGAGCCCTGACACACATCACCATCAATGAGTTTAACTGACAAACAAACAAATTCTTCCCTTATCACTCCTAAACACTTTTTGCATAATAATTTGGAACACAGTGTACATGTGCTTTTCCACAAAACACCAGTGGTTCACGTAGTGAATCTTACAGTTCTAACTTGCCAACCGTGGTATGTATGGAGTTGTTCAATAAAGGGCCCAAAATTAAGATAACATAGATGGGAGAGGTCTCTATGAATAGGAATTCCTAAGTATTTGATACCCTGTGAGGGCCAGGCAAAGGGAAAGTTGGACTGGATGGAATCCTATATGGATTTGGGGAGGGAGACATCGAGGGCCTCATACTTCGCTGCATTGATTTTAAAATTTGACCATGTAGCAAAGTGATCTATTTCAGCCATAACAGCATGAATGGATATATGTGATTGAGTGATATATACTAGGACATCATCAGCAAATAGAGAGCACTTGTACTCGGTGCCTCCCACCTCAATCCACCTAATATTGGGGTTATGGCGAATTGATGAGAGCAGGTGCTCCGTCACTAGGATGTATAAGAGAGGGGACAGAGAACATCCCTGCCTTGTCCCATTGGTGATTGTGAAAGGTGATGAAAATGTTCTGACGCGCCCCCTGGGCCTTGGGACACCCGGAGCCGGACCCTTTTTGGTGGATGCTGGTGGTTGTAGTCTCCGTGGCGGCAACCCGGTTCCGTGGCTCAGGGCGGTAAAACCAGTGGCGGAACTATTTATGTGGTTTTGATGTTTAAATGTCCGACTACGTCACCCGTGGATTGCGGTCAGAGTGAACCGCCGCTCCAGGGCAGACCGCTGAGGCTGGTGTGGGTGCAGCAGAGCGTAGCATAACTCCCCACGGGAGGAGTATAGCCTCAGGGCAGTGTATGCGGAGGATGGGGGTGATGGTGCAGGGCAGCAGCAGTAATGACACGGAGTCAGTGATGCAGTCCAGGGCCTTTACTCACAGTTCTTATTATCCAGACCACGTCTGCAGGTAACGGCTGCCCACGTCGTACTGTGCTCACCAGGTGAGGGGCTCCGACAACTCCCAGATAACTTTGGAGTGCTTCACAGGACCCCCTTTGTGTGTCCTTTGTCTGGCCTTTCTTACCAACCCTTCTGTCCGGCTGCCTCGGGCCTCCTCTTGGTAAACTTGGCGCCAGTTTCCCTGACCCTATGTGGTGCCTTCCTAGCGGGTGTAGCGAGGGGCTGCGCCACATAAAATGTCACAGCCTCCTGTTTCTAGCTGAGGGTCGTTTCCTGCCTCCACTAGTTTCGGGGACCGGTCTCCCCCTTTGGCCTGACCCCTCCACGCAGGTGGATTCGGGCGTGCGGTGGCGACTCGCCCGTCCGCACCCCTGAGATCCCTTCGTTCCTCGTTCCTGGAGCCTTCTCCGCTCCTCTTCCTTCCTTCTCCCTCTTCCAGGCCTGGGCCTCTGTTACTAGGCCCGCCTCCGGAGCAGAGCTCATGCAGAGCCCCTGCTCCCTGCCACTTCTGCTCAGACTTCTCTGCACTGAACTAAGATGGTGCCCACCTTTTATACTCCCTTCTCAATGCACCCAGGAACTGCTTCCTCCCTGCTCCTGCACTACAGGGTTCCCCTTCCTCAGTGTTCCCTCCCCCCACTCCAGCCAGGGACAGGGACTGTCGTGCCCATCTCAGGGGAATATTGGTCGCCCTGCCCCACGGCAATGTGGTGTAATGCATGCAGGTGTCGGGTCCTGATCCACACTACATCCTTACCTGAGAGTGAGATATCACACCTCTGGGTGAGGTGCAATACCTCTGTAGCAACCGAGCCCTCAGGGTGCTACAGTTCCATTTATCTTCAGCCTAGGTGACGTATTGCGATACAGGGTCGTGATTTTGGCTATAAAAGGGTCCCCTAGACCCCTACCCCAAGCTTTTTAAGAGAATCATATATGGCGTGCCAGGAGACTCTATGGAATGCTTTCTCAGCATCCAACGAGAGTATCTAATTACAAATTTTTAACTGCATCTAGCCCAGGAAATACTTTGTGCCTAGTAGCAGGGTCTGCTAGTCAGCGGATTATCCCGGCTGTTAAGCAAGCTACACCACCTGTAGTTTTGACACTTCATTTTTTCAAAGGAAATGCTTCGGGACCACGGGATACTCAGTGAAGAGCATCAGGAGGCACCCCAAGGCATAGGGGCTCGGACTGGCAGTAGGATGCCTTGCGGTGGACAGCCGAGCTCGATCCTTATAAAAGCTTTTTAACTGCAGCAGCTTTAGTGGACGCTACTGGAGCTGGAATTACGCGGCTGCTGGCATGAGACTTGCCCTCCAATAGATCCTTGTAAATGGATTTAAAGTGTATTTATTCAAATTAGAGAGACAATTTAAATTAAAAAGCTTAGAGCTGCCTCCACCACAGGGGGGCTCGCTCGACCCACCAGCGGACAGGCACCAGTATTGGGAGAGGGGGGCTGGCCGTCAGGGTTCACCGCGGCTCTGGCACAAACCCGGCGACACGGAGGTGGCACGGGCAGGAGCGGACTGAACGTGTCGGCTTCTCACTTTTTGGATTTTAGAAGGGCATGACATGCCTATATCTGTGTCTCCCCCTCCTTTTACTCCTCCACCTCTTTTCTTTTCGCATGACTATATGTACTTGTCACTTTTCCATGTGTTAGTTGTGTCTTCTGAGCAGTTTGTCAGCTTTTGGACACCTTTGAAGGTGTTTTCTATGTGTTTCTATGTGTTTTTGTTTGCCTGCCATTGGTTTTAACGGTGTTCGAAGGTGTTCGACGAACAGTTCGACGAACAGTTCGGCGAACACACGGGTGTTCGACGAACCGAACCGAACTCGAACACTACGGGGGTGGCTCAACACTAATCATAAATGTAGGAGAAGGGGAAAAAAAGTGCAAAGTGCCTAAACCAAGGTCCCCAAAATTTCACTGCATCCCATCCCAAATGCTGAGGAAGTTGCGGCCATCAGAATTTCAAGCTACACTCACTACTGCAGTAGTGGCCCAAATGGATGTGGGAAAACCCCACTTGCCAAGTAGGAAACAATATATACTCACTACAAAGTGGATGGGAACGTAGGGAAGGGGGAGCCTCAGGGTAGCAGGCACACCTCAGCATCAGCAGGGGTGGCAAAACTACCAGCCTGACCACCACCAGCATGATCAGGCACATGGCAGCCAAGCACCCGACTTTGTGGGCCGAACCCCAGGGTCCAGGAACAGTGTTTGCGGGTGGCACCATTGCTTCATGCAAGATAATCCCCTGTTCATGGTGCATGCGAAGATGCCTCCTGCCCTGTACGTGTCGTTGCACACTCTCAACTAGCACCATCAGCAAGCACGTCCACATCCTTGTCCCAGCGCAGCGTTCAGTTGTCCCTTCCCCAGTTATTGGAACGCAAGTGCAAATACGCAGCTAACGCCCCACAGGCCACACTACTAAGTTCACACATTTCGTGAATGCTTGTGCTCGAAATGTTGCCTTTTAGGCTCGTGGAGACGAAAGCTTTCCGCAACCTGATGGCGGCAGCCAGCCCTCGGTACTCGGTCTCCAGCCGCCACTATTTCTCCCGGAGTACCATCCCCACATTACATGAGCACGTGTCCCACAATATTAGCCGTCCCCTCAACAACGCAGTTACTGGGAAAGTCCACCTATCCATGGACACGTGGACAAGTGCTTGTAGGCAGGGATGGTACATCTCGCTGACGGCACACTGGGTTAATATAGTGGAAGCCGGGATCCAGTCGGACCTTGGGACGGAACACATCCTCCCGACGCCGAGGATTGCGGGCCCTAGGTCAATCAGGGTTGCCCTCACATTCTACAGCTCCTGCACCTCCTCCTCTTCAGCCTCCATCTCTGAAATGACCACATCAGTCACAAGCTGGAAGCACTGCAGTACTGCCTCGGCCAAGAGGCAACAGGTTGTGCTGAAGTTAATATGCTTAGGTGACAAACCGCACAATGCTGAAGAGTTGTGGACAGTTTGGAAAGAGCAGGCAGATCTGTGGCTGACACCGCTGACCCTACAGCCAGGCATGGTGGTGTGTGACAATGGCTGGAACCTGGTGGCAGCTCTGAGGCTAGGCGAGCTCACACACGTACCATGCCTGGCCCATGTGCTTAACCTCGTGGTTCAGACTTTTCTCAAAACCTACCCAGATCTGCCGGATCTGCTTGTCAAAGTATGCCGTGTGTTTGCCCATTTTAGAAAGTCATCTACAGCTTCCGCCTCCCTTGCCGTGCTTCAGCAGCATTTGGAGCTTTCAGCTCATCGACTGGTGTGCAATGTCCCCACGCGTTGGAACTCTACAACGCAGATGTTGGGAAGGATTTGTGAGCAGAAGAGGGCAGTTGTTGACTACCAGAATCAACAAGGCCGCCGGTATTCAGGTCAGACTCCACACATAAGACCTCAGGAGTGGACATGGATGTCAGACATCTGTATCATCCTCCAAAACTTTGAGGACTCCACCAAGATGGTGAGCGGTGATTACGCCATAATTAGCATCACCATCCTGCTTCTCTGTCTTCTGAAACGCTCTCTGCTCACAATTAAAGAGGATGCATTGCAGGCGGAGCACGATGAGATGGAGCAAGGAAACAGCAAAAAGGCAATGGTACTCACCAGCCAAGATTTCAAGAAAAATGCACACCAGGACGCAGCCGGCCCCCTTTTGTAAGAAGGAGGTAACACAGGTGCAGAATACTGATGAACAATCACTTTCACCCACTCTCACTGGAGGAGCAACTGCCTAGCACTAAAACTGCACACAGATGAAACTTGCAGTAGGGTGCAATTCACACACTCGCGGCACCGTGCCTAAATTTTGGCAGCCATTGAACTCACTGCGCACCGCATAACTGGATAGCAGACCCTCTCCTTTCTAATGGGAACATGTCGTTACTGTGGCCCAGCTCTATGTGTCTTTAAATTGTTAGTGGGGTTTTTCCTAAATTTTGGCAGCCGTTGGACTCATTGCATATCCTACAACTGTATAGCAGACCCTCTCCTTTCTAATGGGAACATGTCGTAATCGTTACTGTGACCCAGCTCTATGTGTCTTTAAATTGTTATTAGGCTTTTTCCAAAATTTTGGCAGCCCTTGCAGTCACGGGGAACATTTTTTTTACTGAGACCCTCCTCTATGTCTCTTCAAAGGGGTATTGGGATGCGTCCAAATTGTTGGCAGCCCTTGCAATCACTGCATACACAATTACAGTATAGGAGACCCACACTTTAATAATGGGAACAACAAAGCATAGCCGACTGCTGGCCCTTTAAGAATAGTAAGGCTATAAAAATAGTGCTTGTGACTTTCAGAGTCCCTCCTTCATAAATGAAACAGGAAGTGTCTGATGATGTCTCACACACCACATGGCCAGATAAGATAGTAAAATTTTAAAATGACATTTCCCGGTGAATTCAAACTTTTTGCAGCCGTTGCATTCACTGCATAGGCAAACAGTATGGGAGACCCACTTCCTAATAATGGGAGCATTTTTATCAGGAGGCCCTCAGACCTCTACGTCTCTTGCAAGGGGCATTGGAGTTCCTCCGAATTTTTGGCAGGCGTTTCAGTCAATACATATTTTCGCATGACTATATGTACTTGTCACTTTTCCATGTGTTAGTTATGTCTTCTGAGCAGTTTGTCAGCTTTTGGACACCTTTGAAGGTGTTTTCTATGTGTTTCTATGTGTTTTTGTTTGCCTGCCATTGGTTTTAACGGTGTTCGAAGGTGTTCGACGAACAGTTCGGCGAACACACGGGTGTTCGACGAACCGAACCGAACTCGAACACTACGGGGGTGGCTCAACACTAGTCATTTCCAAGGGGCATTGGAGTGCCTTGAAATTTTTGGTAGGCATTGCACTCACTGTATGCCCTATAACTGTGTAGCCGAACCGCTCCTTTTGTTACAGAAACATATCCTACAAGACACATGTGGTTGACTGGCCTGATATTGATGTGAATGGTCCCTGTTCCTCCTGCTCTTTCTCCTTTGCCACCAACGCATCCATCATTTATCACCTGAAGCTTTGTTTTAACGGGAGTCATAGAACTGGGATAGTAGCAGGACAACATCCAGCAATCCTTGGAGGAGGTAGGATATGCGCCAAAACGCTGACTACCTCAGGCCTAGCCGCTACTACATACATGCGCTTGCATTCCAAGAAAACAAAGCAGATGCTAACTTCTATCATCATCATCATGCTCCTCACCTTGGCACTCTCAACTCCCCTGATGGAGAAGCCAGGGCCCACCGGAGGAGTCTGGTTCTCTGGTGGGCTCGTCCAATGCTGCCCTAAAGCAGGCCAGGCTAAGAAAAGTGTGTGGGAAGGCGACAGGAGAAATAGGGGCGGCTGGGGATCGTGTGTGGTCACCCGGCCGCGGGGCGGCTGGGGACCGAGTATGGACACCCGGCCGCCCCTTGGCGACTGGAGACCGAGTGTGGACACCCGGCCGCCGGGCGGCTGAGGACTGAATATAGATACCAGGCCGCTAACGCAGCCATGATGTGGTGGCCAGATTCCGCCTCCACATGCCTAAAAGGTCCAATTTAAAGTGCAAGCAAGCAGTATGGTATTGCAGCCTGGTTGTGGGTGGGTGGCAGGCTGCATACTTGCGCTTGCATTGCATGGAATGGGAGAGGTACAATTGAACACTGTCCTGGGACAAGGACTTGAACAGGGATAGTTGCAAGTCTGCAACGACAGGTGCAGGGTGGGAGGCATCTTCACATGTACCATGAACAGGGGTTTGGCATGCACACACTACAGCGGAATAAGCTGTCCTTCCCACTAAATGCACTGGTGAGGGCACAGGTAATGTTTTGGTATGCGCGCTTAATCTTATGTATAAGGCGCACCGGGACGAATAGGGGCGGCTGGGGACCGAGTATGGATACCTCGCTGCCGAAGCAGCCATGAGGTAGTGGCCAGCTTCGACCTCCTCCAAACTAAAAGGCCCCATTTCAAGTGCAAGCTAGCAGTATGGCATTGCAGCCTGAGGGTGGGTGGGTGGCAGGCTGCACACTTACGCTTGCATTAAAAGAAAACAAAGCAGATGCTAACTTCTATCATCATCATCATGCTCCTCACCTTAGCACTCTCAACTCCCCTGATGGAGAAGCCAGGGCCCACCGGAGGAGTCTGGTTCTCTGGTGGGCTCGTCCAATGCTGCCCTAAAGCAGGCCAGGCTAAGAAAAGTGTGTGGGAAGGTGACAGGAGAAATAAGGGCGGCTGGGGACCGTTTATGGACACCCGGCCGCCCCAGGCGGCTGGGGACCGTGTGTGGACACCCGGCAGCAGGGCGGCTGGGGACTGAGTATGGATACCTCGCTGCCGAAGCAGCCATGAGGTAGTGGCCAGCTTCGACCTCCTCCAAACTAAAAGGACCCATTTCAAGTGCAAGCTAGCAGTATGGCATTGCAGCCTGGGGGTGGGTGGGTGGCAGGCTGCACACTTACGCTTGCATTAAAAGAAAACAAAGCAGATGCTAACTTCTATCATCATCATCATGCTCCTCACCTTGGCACTCTCAACTCCTCTGATGGAGAAGCCAGGGCCCACCGGAGGAGTCTCTGGTTGTCTGTTGGGCTCGTCCAATGCTGCCCTAAAGCAGACCAGGCTAAGAAAAGTGTGGGGAAGGTTCCCGCGACAAATAGTGGCGGCTGGGGACTCAGTATGGAGACCTCGCCGCCGACGCAGCCATGAGGTAGTGGCCAGCTTCGGCCTCCTCCAAACTAAAAGGCCCCATTTCAGGTGTAAGCTAGCAGTATAGTATTGCAGCCTGCGGGTGGGTGGGTGGTTGGCCGCATATTTGCGCTTTTATTGCAAGGACTGGGGGAGGTTCAATTGAACATCCATCTGGACCATCGAGATCATTTCATGCATGATAATGCCCCGTCTCATGCTGCACATTATTAAAATGAAAAGGTTGAAAACTCTGCTGTGCATAATAATTTGGAACATGCATTTTGAGTGCAGTTTGAGATTTTTATTTATTTAAAAATATACTGTTATCATAGGCAGTTTGTACAAAAACCTTTCAATTGTACTCTAATATTTATTTGACTGGAAAATTACAATGACTGCAATTCATATAGGTAATTTGGGAAAATCTGAGAAAATATTATTTGCATAATAATTTGGAACACAGTGTACTTCACATACGGCAATCAGACTAGTACCTTGGATCAATGTCCCATCATAGAATCTAGTACCTATAACCTGTGATATTATTTCATTCCAGAAAGGCATTGAGGCAATCTGTGAAGACCCAGGGTCTTCTGTGGGCATAATACTACTCAGACAACACAAGGTGAGGGTAAAACAGGGTGGCATTATTTTATTGAACCACCAAACAGATAATAAACATATAGAACAGTCCCAGCAAATACCCAAGATGGTGGAAAATTACACAGTCTCACCCTTCCGCTGGCACGCCGAGAATAGAGCAGCTGAGACTTTGGGACTTCCAGGGCCAACTACCTCAACCATTGGTCCCCCGCTTTTGGAGGGCCCTCACAGAGAGGAGGTAGCGGCAAGCTTAGGAAGCTGACAATCCATCCAAGAACAAGGCCAGGAGACCCGAGGGTCCCACCCTGGCTTCTTCGAGCAACTCCATGGGTTCTAGGTGCCCGGAGGGTTCCACCTGGCAACCCCAAACAACATATCCATGGGACCAGGTGACCTCATTGTCCCAACTTGGTTTCCCTAAATGTATCCATGAGTTCTCTGATGGTCAATGGAGCAGATCTGTATCCTTCCAGTCAGGGCCATTTACCCTTAAAGTTTAATCCTATAGAATCCAAATCTGTGTCTCTCTGGATGGAGCCAATTTACCAATCTGCTGTCCTGAAGAATGTTTCTCTGAATCTCTTTTCAGCAGGATAGAACACCCCATTTTATATTTACATATGTGGTTAAGGTAATCAGTCACAGGTTGGGGGGAAAGGTGCAGGGATCAGGTCTCATTGTTTGAGCATTTAATCAATTTACATAGTTGGTGATCTTGTAAATCAATAACTAGCTGATTTAGTAAAATATTCAATTAGCATAGTAACAAACATCATTGTTCACAAACACTGAGTCACTGTCCTTCTTGACCAGTCAAAGAAACACATACATTCAAAGGTCAACACAAAGATAATAGTGTATTTCTCCTGGCTTAACTAAATGTAAACGTTAGGCTGATTAAGATTAGAAGCTGTTTCGTCACACCATCCTTGAACTTTTGTCTTGAATCAACCATTACAACATTATTTGACAGAGAGTTGTATAATTTCACTGCCTTACAGGAAAGAATCGCTGTCTATAATTATGCATAAACCTTCTTTCCTCTAATCGTAGTGGATATCCCCTTGTCATCATTGAAGGTCTATGTATAAAAAGATCTCTAGAAATATCTCTTTACTGTCCATTTAAATATTTATAAATTGTAATACGATCACCCTTAAGACTTTTTTTTTCCAAACTTAACATTGGTATTGAATTTAACCCATTTCTTTAATAACCTTGGTCGCTCTTCTCTGCACCCTCTCTAATTCAGCTGTGTCCTTCTCTTCCATTAAAGCTCAAAATTGTACACAGTTTACTAAGTGTGGCTGCACTATTGACTTGTACACAAGCAAAACCATACTCTTGTCATGAACATCTTTGCAAAAGAGGCATGATGTTCATAATTAGTGATGAGCGAAAGTGCTCGCCACTGCTCGGTACTCGCCCGAGCATCACGGTGCTCGACAAGCTCGGCGCTCGGCGAGTATTTCCAGGTTGCTCGAGCAGGAACTCAGATCCCCGCACTGCATGTTTGGCGCTCTTTAGAGAGCCAATGAACATGCAGGGATTGACTGTAATGTCGTAGCCATGATGGTTGTGGGCATTACAGTAATTGGCTGGCCGCACAGCGTCATCAGGTCTATATAAGGCCTGGCACCGTTATGCTCGTCACAGTCTACCCCGGAAACAGGCAGAGTAGGGAGAGCTGCTGCTGAGTCAGGGAGATATTGACTTGTTTATAGTTAGTATAGGTATTCCACAACATATATATATCCATCTGAACTAACAGTCCTTCTGAGGACTAATCCAGCTGCATATATTCAGTGGTGATAGCAGGAGTTAGGCAGGCAGGCAGTGTATGTGGCAGACTGCAGTGTATATAGTACAAGAGGGTCCATTGAACGTCCTGTCTGCTGCTGCTGTTCGTACAGATATTTGTACACATAGCCCCAGATATCAAGGTCCACGGCAATTTTTTTGTTTTATCTTAATCCTGGTTATTTGCTTAATAGCAATCCAGAGTACACCATTTTTCTGCTCCATCTGATTGTCAGCACTGCAGAATACAGCCAGATCTGTTCCATATTTCAGCGATAAAAATCCAGAAATTTGTTGCAGTGTGTCGGACAAGCTATTCACACTAGGTCTCTGTGAAGAATAGTATTAATAAACTACAAGCCTGCTATTTAAAACCATGACTCTTTGTCAGACATATCACATTTAACAGAGTTCCAAAATCAGTCATTTCTGGCTTCCATTTCGTTGCAGTGTGTCGGTCAAGCTATTCACACTGGGTCTCTGTGAAGAATAGTATTAGTAAATTACAGGCCTGATTTTTAAAACGGTGGTTCTCTGTCAGACATATCACATATAGCAGCATTCCAAAATCAGCCATTTCTGCCTTCCATTTCTTTGCAGTTTGTCGGTCAAGCTATTCACACTAGGATTCTGTGAAAAATAGTATTAGTAAATTACAAGCCTGCTATTTAAAACCGTGGTTCTCTGTCAGACATATCACATATAACAGTGTTTCGATATCAGCCATTTCTGCTTTCCATGTCGTTGCAGTGTGTTGGTCAAGCTATTCACACTAGGTATCTGTGAAGAATAGTATTAGTAAATTACAGGCCAGCTATTTAAAACCGTGGTTCTCAGTCAGACTTATCAGATATAACTGCATTCCAAAATCAGCCATTTCTCGTGAATGTGGAAAATATTGTCCTCCATTTAAAATGGGCAAGGTTTGTGGCAAGGGACGGGGAAGTGGACGTGATGGTGATGGTGCATGCAGAGGCCGAGGACGAGGCCGTGGGCAAGTTGAAATTGTGCCACAACAAACACCCTCATCTTTTTGCTCGACCTTCCTGTCCCAATTACTAGAGGACTGCAGCACACCACTATTGAACGCAGAGCAGTGTCAAAAGGTTGTTGGTTGGATAGCAGTTAATGCTTCAAGTCACTTTGCCACCACTACCACCACCACCCTGTCTTCCACACGGTCAAGTCTCAGTAGCCGTGAGTCTGGACCGCATATTCCTCACTCTGATCCTCCTTCTTCCCACCATGCCGAGTGCCCGGAGACAACTGATCCCACACTTGGACACTCAGAAGCAATGCTCAAATATTTGAGCAGCCACGGTCACACGAAGGCAAAGGTGGGAAAGTGCAATTACTGTAGCAAGAGGTGGATGATGATGATGAGACATAATTGCCAGAAAGTCAGGAGGAGGACAAGGGTGCAGAAGTGGAAGACGAAGTGATAGATGATATAGTAACTGACCCAACCTGACAGGAGGACATGCATAGCGAGGACAGCAGCACACAGGGGGAGGCAGGCAGAGCACCCCAGCAGACAGGAAGAAGCAGTGTGGTGGCCGCCGAAAGAAGGCAGGCAACCGTTCCCGTAACACCAACACGAAGGAAGTTGCCAGTACAACTGTTAGGTCTTCCCGAGTCTGGTTGTTTTTTAAAGACTCTGCCGATAGCCCCAAAAAAGGCCATTTGCACCACCTGCCAGGCCAGTATCAGCAGGGTATAAACAGCAGCCAACTAACCCAAAAAAACGGGTTATAATCCCGGATAACCGGGCCTTACCCAGACAGCCTACTCACAGCATATATAAACAAAGACTAGGAGTATAAATGGCTTACAAAAGAAGATTGTTTATTAATAGATAAATATACAGTACAAAAATACATTTTAAATATCATAAATAGAGATGAGCGTTGTTCTACTCGAACTGTTCGCCAATCTCAAATTCGAGCTGTTTTGGGCGGTGTTCGAGCCGTTCGGCGAACACGAACAATTTGAGAAAAATTCGGCTGTTCGAGGTTATGTTCGATAACTGTTCGTGCACCAAAATCATAACTGGATTTTTTCTCAGTAATGATGAAAATTAATGTTAATACGCAGTTTTTTGTACAGCGGGGTGGGGGGAGGGGCAGGGGATGGATCTCTGCAGGAACAATGAAGATCTCCATTTTTTTTTCTCTTTCCCGCATTTACAGTGGGGAGGTGCAATCTGTCAGCCTATCAGCAGCGCACACACAGAGCGAAGTGCTTTTTTTCACACAAGCAAGGGCATGTGTCATTGGCAGTGTATGTCACATGTCCTTGCCCTATAAGACCAAGCCATTTTCCCCGTCGCCACCATTTTCTCACTGCTGCAGCTGCGTGTTAGACGGCACCGCTGTTGCTGTGTGCGCTATACCTTGTTAATTTCAAGCCAATTTTTGCACAAATCTACAGATAGCTTGGGAGTAGGGAATAGTTGTGATTGCAGTCCTTTTAAGGACTAGGTTACAGCATTTCCTACGACTTTTATCAGGCAGGTCTGTGCTCTTAAATAGATAGATTGTGGGAGTAAAGACTAATTGTAATTGGAGTCCTTTTCAGGACTAGGTTACATCAGTTCCTATCAGTTTTTGCCAGGCAGGTCTGTGCCAGTGCTGTGCAAGTTTTTTTCACAGCATTTGGCAGAATCTAGCAAAGCTAATCCTTTTTGGCCTATTGCAGAGTGTGTTAGTCAGTGGAGTAGCCTATCTGTGTTGCAAGATATACCACCTGTGTATAGCATACCAATTTTTTTACTGCACCTAGTGAAGTAAAATATTTTGGGCATAGCATCATTCTATTAGTCCATCTATACTGACCTCCATCAGGTTGCAAATTGAATATAATTTTTTTCTGCATCTAGCTCTGAAAAAATATTGGGCTTCTAGCTGTGTGTGGGACTTGTTGTATTAGTCCATCTATACTGACCTCCATCAGGTTGCAAACTGAATATATTTTTTTCTTCATCTACCTCTGAAAAAATATTGGGCTTCTAGCTGTGTGTGGGACTTGTTCTATTAATCCATCTATACAGACCTCCATCAGGTTGCAAACTGAATATATTTTTTCTGCATCTACCTCTGAAAAAATATTGGGCTTCTAGCTGTGTGTGGGACTTGTTGTATTAGTCCATCTATACTGACCTCCATCAGGTTGCAAACTGAATATATTTTTTTCTGCATCTACCTCTGAAAAAATATTGGGCTTCTAGCTGTGTGTGGGACTTGTTGTATTAGTCCATCTATACAGACCTCCATCAGGTTGCAAACTGAATATATTTTTTTCTGCATCTACCTCTGAAAAAATATTGGGCTTCTAGCTGTGTGTGGGACTTGTTGTATTAGTCCATCTATACTGACCTCCATCAGGTTGCAAACTGAATATATTTTTTTCTGCATCTACCTCTGAAAAAATATTGGGCTTCTAGCTGTGTGTGGGACTTGTTCTATTAATCCATCTATACAGACCTCCATCAGGTTGCAAACTGAATATAATTTTTTCTGCATCTACCTCTGAAAAAATATTTGGCCTTCTAGCAGTGTGTGGGACTTTCTCTATTAGTCCATCTATACTCACCTCCATCAGGTTGCAAATTAAAAATAATTTTTATCTGCATCTAGCTCTGAAAAAATATTTGGCCTTCTAGCAGTGTGTGGGACTTTCTCTATTAGTCCATCTATACTGACCTCTATCAGGTTGCAAATTAAAAATAATTTTTATCTGCATCTAGCTCGGAAAAAATATTTGGCTTTCTAGCAGTGTGTGGGACTTTCTCTATTAGTCCATCTATACTGACCTCCATCAGGTTGCAAATTGAATATAATTTTTTTCTGCATCTAACCCAGCCAATAGTTTTGGCCTAATACCACAGTTTGGCCACTCAGCTCTGCTCGGTTCCCATCCATTGTTTTTTTGTGCAAACAACTCCAGAGTTGTTAATTAGTTAACCACCAAAATGAGTGGAAAAAGGCCTGCTGCTGGTGGAAAGGGGAATAGGCGTGTTGGGAAGGGGAAAAAAGGTTGTGTCCGTGGGGTAGGTGTTAAAGCAACAGTAACATCTGCAGAAGAAAGACCATTTTCCAGCCAAACTAAAATGTCTACTTCTTTTAGCAGACAATGTGATAAGATCCCTTTCTTACGGCCACGCCAATCGCTACAAATTCCAGATGAGGCACAAAAACAGCAGGTGCTTCAACGGATATCAAGTGCTCCTTTAAGTGGGCTCTCCTCCACATCAACTTCAACATCACAAATACTCCAGTCCTCAAATGTGTCACCCCAATCGCACTTGCTTCCTCACAGCTCCCAAATCTCCAGCTGCCCGTCTGAGTATGAGGTAGAACAGATGGTTGAGTCTGCAGAGCTGTTTACTCATACTATAGCCTGGGAATCAGAGGTCGACTCCAGCGCTTCTGTGAATCCAGACGAGGAAATGATCTGCACTGATGCCCAGAATCTTTATGAGTCGGATCCAGGACCAGACGCAGAAGGTTCTGACCATAATGTAGACCCTCATTCCCAAACTGTAACTCCTGTTGGTGGAGACAATGAGGAAGACGATGATAAGACTCAAATACCTGATTGGAGAGACAACTTTAGTTTTTTGTCAGGGCAGGAACAGGTTGGCTCTGAGGACGACGGGTGTGATAACGCACAGGGTGATGATGATGAGGTTGGAGATCCCACTTACTGTCAACCCACAGTCAGCCAAGAGATGATGTCAGCAGAGGAGGTGGAGGAAGATGCTAGTGACGACAAGGTCAGGTTGCGCCTTCCTGGACAGAGACGTAGTACTGGAAGCACGTCAACAACTGCATCCTCAAACACAACTCTGCCTCTCACCACAAGTCGTGGTGGCTCTTGAGGTCGCATGGGTGCTAAGCCTTGCATAGCCTGGGCATTTTTTCAGATCGATAAAGATGACCCAACTCGTGTTATCTGTAACATTTGTCAGCAAAAGCTAAGTAGAGGCCAAAAAATACATAGTTTGAGTACTTCATGCATGAACCGGCACATGGACATGAAGCATAAGTTGCAGTGGGAAGCTCAGTGTGCTACAATGTGGCCTAGCCGGCCGGGCCAACCACCGTCTGCCATATCTTGTGAATCCGCGGCCTCTTCATCCTCTGTGACTGGGGGGACAGCAGTCACACCTGTTTTGGGGCGCAGACCTGCCACCTCTTTACCCACAACAGCCAGCGTGATTGGCAGGTCATCATTTTCTTTGGAGGTGGTA
This sequence comes from Phyllobates terribilis, assembly GCF_046119375.1. Classification (NCBI taxonomy): domain Eukaryota; kingdom Metazoa; phylum Chordata; class Amphibia; order Anura; family Dendrobatidae; genus Phyllobates; species Phyllobates terribilis. Next base: position 773,884,556 of record NW_027362761.1, on the reverse strand, counting down.
ACACCAGCTGGTGTTGAGCGCTGTCCGACATCGATAGCACCACCTTTGGATCAAGGCAACCTAACATGTCCGCCTGCATCTTCCTCACAGATCGGCAGTTTGCCGGGGACACCCTTATCAACCCCGTCTAAGCACAATAGCCAGCCCTCGGTCCCTCAGATGTGGACAAGTAAAAGACCATTTCCTCCTAGCCATGAGAAAGCTAAGAGGTTGAATTTCACCATCTGCAAGTTCTTGGCTACAGAAATGCTGCCTTTCCGCCTGGTGGACACAGAGGATTTTCGAGACCTTATGTCCGTCGCAGTGCCCCAGTACCAGATGCCCAGTTGGCACTACTTCTCAAAGAAAGGTGTGCCTGCGCTCCACCAGCATGTCGCACACAACATCACCGCTTCTTTGAGAAACTCTGTGTGTGACAGGGTGCATTTCACCACAGACACTTGGACGAGTAGGCATGGACAGGGGCGTTACATGTCGCTGACTGGGCACTGGGTAACTATGGTGACAGCAGGACAAGGGGCTGCTGTCCAAGTCTTGCCGTCCCCACGAGTTGTGCGTCAATCCTCTTTATGTCAAAGTTCCTCCACTGCTTCTGCCTCCTCAACCTCCTCTCGGTCTTCCACCTGCACCCAAAGCCTGTCTGGTCATGCCACAAGCTTTCTAACTGCGCAGAAGGGATCCTGCACACCTCCTTACTATGCTGGCAGTAGGGCTCAACGTCATCAGGTGGTTTTTACATTGAAATGTCTGGGAAATGTGAGTCACACAGCTGAGGAGTTGTGGTCAGCTCTGGAGAACCAATTTCATGAATGGTTGTCTCCACTGGACCTGAAACCAGGGAAGGCCGTGTGCGACAATGCTGCAAACCTGGGTGCGGCCCTTCGCCGGGGCAATGTCACACACGTGCCTTGTATGGCTCACGTGTTGAACCTGGTTGTCCAGCAATTTTTAGCCCACTATCCCAGACTAGATGGCCTTCTGCAGAGGGCACGGTCGCTGTGTGCTCACTTTCGCCGTTTGCATCCCGCAGCTCAGCGACTTACATCTCTACTGAAGTCGTTGGGCCTGCCACTTCACCGGCTAAAATGCGATGTGCCTACCCGGTGGAATTCAATTCTGCACATGTTGCAGCGACTGTGGCAGCACCGACAAGCCCTGGTGCAATACGTTCTGACGTATAGCCTGGGCCAACGAGATCCAGAGGTGGGGCAAATCACGCTGGAGGAGTGGTCTCAGATCAGGGACCTATGCACCCTTCTGCACAGTTTTGAAATGGCGACGAAGATGTTTAGTGCTGACGATGCCATTATCAGCATGACTATTCCGGTGATTTACATGCTGGAGCACATGTTAAACAGAATTCGGAGTCAGGTGGTGGCACAAGAGGAGGTGGAGGAAGTAGAGGAGGAGGAGTTGTATGCGGAAGGGCTAACATCTGCAAGGTCCAGACGGTCGGCAGCACCAAGGCGACAGGCATGTGAGGGTGGGGGAGATGGTTTTACCAGGGCGCATGGTAGCAGCCAAACTAGTGAGGAAGGTGCAGGAGCCCAGGAAGAAGTGGAGGATGAACTGATGGAAGACTCATCAGATGAGGGAGACCTTGATCACATTTCTGTTGTGCGAGGTTGGGGGGAGAGGACAGAGGAAGGAAGCATGATTGTTACCTCGCCACCAACACAACAGGGACTTGGTGCTCCTGGATGCGCAACACACATCAGTGCCTTCTTGCTGCACTACCTGCAACATGACCCTCGAATTGTGAGAATTAGAAATAATCCTGACTACTGGGTTGCCACACTGTTAGATCCCCGGTACAAAAGTAAATTTGCAGAAATTATTCCTGCCATAGAAAGGGATGCACGCATGCAGGAGTATCAGCAGAGACTGTTGCAGAATCTTACATGTGCTTTTCCACAAAATACCAGTGGTGCACGTAGTGAATCTCACAGTTCCAACTTGCCAACCGTGGGACCGTCAAGTGTTCAGCACTCAAACCGTAACAGAACCACAGTATCTGCTGGTAACATCAATTTTGCGGAATCATTTCACCACTTTTTTAGCCCATCCTTTGCAAGGCCACAGGAGACAAGAAGTCTGAAACATAGTCAACGCCTAGAGACGATGGTACAGGAGTATCTCCAAGTAAACATTGAAGCCACGACTGTGTCACTGGACCCTTGCTCTTTTTGGGCTTCCAATCTGGATAAATGGCCGGAGCTAGCCACTTACGCCTTGGAGATCTTGTCATGCCCCGCAGCCAGCGTTCTGTCTGAACGTGTGTTCAGCGCTGCTGGTGGTGTGCTGACAGATAAGCGCACGCGGCTCTCCACTGATAATGTAGACAGACTCACGTTCATAAAGATGAACAAATCATGGATCCGAAACGACTTTTCTACCCCTGTGTCATCCTGGGGAGAGTAAAAGCTTGATGATTGGTTAAAATCACCCTACCAACCGTTTTAAGCTTTCAAATTACTAATCATGTTTATTTGTATCTTGGCTGGAAAATAATTTGGGCTTTGTAGCAGTGTGCAGCACTGATTCTATTAGGCCATCTATAATAAGCTCCACCAGATTTAAAATTACTAATCATGTTTATCTGTATCTTGACTGGAAAATAATTTGGGCTTTGTAGCAGTGTGCAGCACTGATCCTATTAGGCCATCTATACTAAAGCTTCACCAGATTTAAAATTAATAATAATTTTTAGCTGCATCTAGCCCGGAAAATAATTTTGGGGCTCCGAGATGCGCAAGACACATAAGTGCCTTCTTGCTGCACTACCTGCAGCATGACCCTCATATTGTCAGAATTCTAAGTAATCATGACTACTGGGTTGCCACACTCTTAGATCCCCCAAACTTTTCGATCAACCTTTTCATTTTAATAAAGACCAAAAAAATGGTCATTTTTGAAATTATAAGCATTAGCAGGTTGTTAGAAACTGAAATCAAACAGTTTTCAACTCAAAACTTTATTCTAGGTGATGTTACATTTTCACATAGGACCCCTTGTTCGAAAGGAGCTTCTGAACTCTCTCGTCCATTGAATTTGTCAGGTTTTGGATGGTTTCTGCTTCAATTGTTTTGCATGAGGACAGAATACCCTCCCAGAGCTGTTGCTTAGATGTGAACTGCCTCCCGCCATCATAGACACTCCTTTTAATGATGCTCCAAAGGTTCTGAATGGGGTACAGGTCAGGGGAGCATGGGGGTCACACCATAAGTTTGTCCCCTTTTATGCCCATATCAGCCAGAGATGCAGATGTTTTATGTGCAGCATGAGATGGTGCATTATCATGCAGAAAAATGATCTGTTCAGTTCATCTTTAGCGCCTTCAGGGATCCTAAAGGGGCCGACAATCTCTCTCCCCATGATTCCAGCCCAAAACATTACTCCACCTCCTCCTTGTTGGCGCTGTAGCTGTGTTTGCGTGGGGTGTCCATCAACCAGCCATCCTCCACTCCATCCATCTGGACCATCGAGCGCTGCACGGCACTCATCCGTGAACAAAACAGTTTTGAAATCAGTCTTCATGTAATGTTTGGCCCACTGGAGCCGTTTCTGCTTGTGTGAAGTGGATAGAGGAGGTCGACAGGATGGCGTATGCACAGCTGCAAACCTCTGAAGGACCCTGCATCTTGTTGTTCGGGGGACGTTGGAGGCACAAGCAGCTTCAAAAACTTGTCTGCTGCTATGACAAGGCTTTTTTGCCGCTGCTCTTTCAACCTGACGTAATTGCCTGTAGGAAAGAGTCCTCAATTTGCCCTTATCAGCACGCACACGTGTGTACTGTGAATCAGCTACATACTTCTTGATTGCCAAGACACTTCATCCTGATCATCGCACAATGTTGATTGTAGTCATGCCTTGACCTAAACACTCCACAATTTGTTGCTTCTCAGCAGCCGACACATCCTTTTTCTTTCCCATTTTGGCAGAAAATGTAGGCTGCTTAATAATGTGAGACAGCCTTCTTAAGTAGTCTTGCCTTTCATTGGACACACCTGCCAAACTAATTAGCACAGGTGTCTGCAATTGCTTACAGTGATATAAAGAGCCCTGACACACATCACCATCAATGAGTTTAACTGACAAACAAACAAATTCTTCCCTTATCACTCCTAAACACTTTTTGCATAATAATTTGGAACACAGTGTACATGTGCTTTTCCACAAAACACCAGTGGTTCACGTAGTGAATCTTACAGTTCTAACTTGCCAACCGTGGTATGTATGGAGTTGTTCAATAAAGGGCCCAAAATTAAGATAACATAGATGGGAGAGGTCTCTATGAATAGGAATTCCTAAGTATTTGATACCCTGTGAGGGCCAGGCAAAGGGAAAGTTGGACTGGATGGAATCCTATATGGATTTGGGGAGGGAGACATCGAGGGCCTCAGACTTCGCTGCATTGATTTTAAAATTTGACCATGTAGCAAAGTGATCTATTTCAGCCATAACAGCATGGATGGATATATGTGATTGAGTGATATATACTAGGACATCATCAGCAAATAGAGAGCACTTGTACTCGGTGCCTCCCACCTCAATCCACCTAATATTGGGGTTATGGCGAATTGATGAGAGCAGGTGCTCCGTCACTAGGATGTATAAGAGAGGGGACAGAGAACATCCCTGCCTTGTCCCATTGGTGATTGTGAAAGGTGATGAAAATGTTCTGACGCGCCCCCTGGGCCTTGGGACACCCGGAGCCGGACCCTTTTTGGTGGATGCTGGTGGTTGTAGTCTCCGTGGCGGCAACCCGGTTCCGTGGCTCAGGGCGGTCAAACCAGTGGCGGAACTATTTATGTGGTTTTGATGTTTAAATGTCCGACTACGCCACCCGTGGATTGCGGTCAGAGTGAACCGCCGCTCCAGGGCAGACCGCTGAGGCTGGTGTGGGTGCAGCAGAGCGTAGCATAACTCCCCACGGGAGGAGTATAGCCTCAGGGCAGTGTATGCGGAGGATGGGGGTGATGGTGCAGGGCAGCAGCAGTAACGACACGGAGTCAGTGATGCAGTCCAGGGCCTTTACTCACAGTTCTTATTATCCAGACCACGTCTGCAGGTAACGGCTGCCCACGTCGTACTGTGCTCACCAGGTGAGGGGCTCCGACAACTCCCAGATAACTTTGGAGTGCTTCACAGGACCCCCTTTGTGTGTCCTTTGTCTGGCCTTTCTTACCAACCCTTCTGTCCGGCTGCCTCGGGCCTCCTCTTGGTAAACTTGGCGCCAGTTTACCTGACCCTATGTGGTGCCTTCCTAGCGGGTGTAGCGAGGGGCTGCGCCACATAAAATGTCACAGCCTCCTGTTTCTAGCTGAGGGTCGTTTCCTGCCTCCACTAGTTTCGGGGACCGGTCTCCCCCTTTGGCCTGACCCCTCCACGCAGGTGGATTCGGGCGTGCGGTGGCGACTCGCCCGTCCGCACCCCTGAGATCCCTTCGTTCCTCGTTCCTGGAGCCTTCTCCGCTCCTCTTCCTTCCTTCTCCCTCTTCCAGGCCTGGGCCTCTGTTACTAGGCCCGCCTCCGGAGCAGAGCTCATGCAGAGCCCCTGCTCCCTGCCACTTCTGCTCAGACTTCTCTGCACTGAACTAAGATGGTGCCCACCTTTTATACTCCCTTCTCAATGCACCCAGGAACTGCTTCCTCCCTGCTCCTGCACTACAGGGTTCCCCTTCCTCAGTGTTCCCTCCCCCCACTCCAGCCAGGGACAGGGACTGTCGTGCCCATCTCAGGGGAATATTGGTCGCCCTGCCCCACGGCAATGTGGTGTAATGCATGCAGGTGTCGGGTCCTGATCCACACTACATCCTTACCTGAGAGTGAGATATCACACCTCTGGGTGAGGTGCAATACCTCTGTAGCAACCGAGCCCTCAGGGTGCTACAGTTCCATTTATCTTCAGCCTAGGTGACGTATTGCGATACAGGGCCGTGATTTTGGCTATAAAAGGGTCCCCTAGACCCCTACCCCAAGCTTTTTAAGAGAATCATATATGGCGTGCCAGGAGACTCTATGGAATGCTTTCTCAGCATCCAACGAGAGTATCTAATTACAAATTTTTAACTGCATCTAGACCAGGAAATACTTTGTGCCTAGTAGCAGGGTCTGCTAGTCAGCGGATTATCCCGGCTGTTAAGCAAGCTACACCACCTGTAGTTTGGACACTTCATTTTTTCAAAGGAAATGCTTCGGGACCACGGGATACTCAGTGAAGAGCATCAGGAGGCACCCCAAGGCATAGGGGCTCGGACTGGCAGTAGGATGCCTTGCGGTGGACAGCCGAGCTCGATCCTTATAAAAGCTTTTTAACTGCAGCAGCTTTAGTGGACGCTACTGGAGCTGGAATTACGCGGCTGCTGGCATGAGACTTGCCCTCCAATAGATCCTTGTAAATGGATTTAAAGTGTATTTATTCAAATTAGAGAGACAATTTAAATTAAAAAGCTTAGAGCTGCCTCCACCACAGGGGGGCTCGCTCGACCCACCAGCGGACAGGCACCAGTATTGGGAGAGGGGGGCTGGCCGTCAGGGTTCACCGCGGCTCTGGCACAAACCCGGCGACACGGAGGTGGCACGGGCAGGAGCGGACTGAACGTGTCGGCTTCTCACTTTTTGGATTTTAGAAGGGCATGACATGCCTATATCTGTGTCTCCCCCTCCTTTTACTCCTCCACCTCTTTTCTTTTCGCATGACTATATGTACTTGTCACTTTTCCATGTGTTAGTTGTGTCTTCTGAGCAGTTTGTCAGCTTTTGGACACCTTTGAAGGTGTTTTCTATGTGTTTCTATGTGTTTTTGTTTGCCTGCCATTGGTTTTAACGGTGTTCGAAGGTGTTCGACGAACAGTTCGACGAACAGTTCGGCGAACACACGTGTGTTCGACGAACCGAACCAAACTCGAACACTACGGGGGTGGCTCAACACTAATCATAAATGTAGGAGAAGGGGAAAAAAAGTGCAAAGTGCCTAAACCAAGGTCCCCAAAATTTCACTGCATCCCATCCCAAATGCTGAGGAAGTTGCGGCCATCAGAATTTCAAGCTACACTCACCACTGCAGTAGTGGCCCAAATGGATGTGGGAAAACCCCACTTGCCAAGTAGGAAACAATATATACTCACTACAAAGTGGATGGGAACGTAGGGAAGGGGGAGCCTCAGGGTAGCAGGCACACCTCAGCATCAGCAGGGGTGGCAAAACTACCAGCCTGACCACCACCAGCATGATCAGGCACATGGCAGCCAAGCACCCGACTTTGTGGGCCGAACCCCAGGGTCCAGGAACAGTGTTTGCGGGTGGCACCATTGCTTCATGCAAGATAATCCCCTGTTCATGGTGCATGCGAAGATGCCTCCTGCCCTGTACGTGTCGTTGCACACTCTCAACTAGCACCATCAGCAAGCACGTCCACATCCTTGTCCCAGCGCAGCGTTCAGTTGTCCCTTCCCCAGTTATTGGAACGCAAGTGCAAATACGCAGCTAACGCCCCACAGGCCACACTACTAAGTTCACACATTTCGTGAATGCTTGTGCTCGAAATGTTGCCTTTTAGGCTCGTGGAGACGAAAGCTTTCCGCAACCTGATGGCGGCAGCCATCCCTCGGTACTCGGTCTCCAGCCGCCACTATTTCTCCCGGAGTACCATCCCCACATTACATGAGCACGTGTCCCACAATATTAGCCGTCCCCTCAACAACGCAGTTACTGGGAAAGTCCACCTAACCATGGACACGTGGACAAGTGCTTGTAGGCAGGGATGGTACATCTCGCTGACGGCACACTGGGTTAATATAGTGGAAGCCGGGATCCAGTCGGACCTTGGGACGGAACACATCCTCTCGACGCCGAGGATTGCGGGCCCTAGGTCAATCAGGGTTGCCCTCACATTCTACAGCTCCTGCACCTCCTCCTCTTCAGCCTCCATCTCTGAAATGACCACATCAGTCACAAGCTGGAAGCACTGCAGTACTGCCTCGGCCAAGAGGCAACAGGTTGTGCTGAAGTTAATATGCTTAGGTGACAAACCGCACAATGCTGAAGAGTTGTGGACAGTTTGGAAAGAGCAGGCAGATCTGTGGCTGACACCGCTGACCCTACAGCCAGGCATGGTGGTGTGTGACAATGGCTGGAACCTGGTGGCAGCTCTGAGGCTAGGCGAGCTCACACACGTACCATGCCTGGCCCATGTGCTTAACCTCGTGGTTCAGACTTTTCTCAAAACCTACCCAGATCTGCCGGATCTGCTTGTCAAAGTATGCCGCGTGTTTGCCCATTTTAGAAAGTCATCTACAGCTTCCGCCTCCCTTGCCGTGCTTCAGCAGCATTTGGAGCTTTCAGCTCATCGACTGGTGTGCAATGTCCCCACGCGTTGGAACTCTACAACGCAGATGTTGGGAAGGATTTGTGAGCAGAAGAGGGCAGTTGTTGACTACCAGAATCAACAAGGCCGCCGGTATTCAGGTCAGACTCCACACATAAGACCTCAGGAGTGGACATGGATGTCAGACATCTGTATCATCCTCCAAAATTTTGAGGACTCCACCAAGATGGTGAGCGGTGATGACGCCATAATTAGCATCACCATCCTGCTTCTCTGTCTTCTGAAACGCTCTCTGCTCACAATTAAAGAGGATGCATTGCAGGCGGAGCACGATGAGATGGAGCAAGGAAACAGCAAAAAGGCAATGGTACTCACCAGCCAAGATTTCAAGAAAAATGCACACCAGGACACAGCCGGCCCCCTTTTGTAAGAAGGAGGTAACACAGGTGCAGAATACTGATGAACAATCACTTTCACCCACTCTCACTGGAGGAGCAACTGCCTAGCAATAAAACTGCACACAGATGAAACTTGCAGTAGGGTGCAATTCACACACTCGCGGCACCGTGCCTAAATTTTGGCAGCCATTGAACTCACTGCGCACCGCATAACTGGATAGCAGACCCTCTCCTTTCTAATGGGAACATGTCGTTACTGTGGCCCAGCTCTATGTGTCTTTAAATTGTTAGTGGGGTTTTCCCTAAATTTTGGCAGCCGTTGGACTCATTGCATATCCTACAACTGTATAGCAGACCCTCTCCTTTCTAATGGGAACATGTCGTAATCGTTACTGTGACCCAGCTCTATGTGTCTTTAAATTGTTATTAGGCTTTTTCCAAAATTTTGGCAGCCCTTGCAGTCACGGGGAACATTTTTTTTACTGAGACCCTCCTCTATGTCTCTTCAAAGGGGTATTGGGATGCGTCCAAATTGTTGGCAGCCCTTGCAATCACTGCATACACAATTACAGTATAGGAGACCCACACTTTAATAATGGGAACAACAAAGCATAGCCGACTGCTGGCCCTTTAAGAATAGTAAGGCTATAAAAATAGTGCTTGTGACTTTCAGAGTCCCTCCTTCATAAATGAAACAGGAAGTGTCTGATGATGTCTCACACACCACATGGCCAGATAAGATAGTAAAATTTTAAAATGACATTTCCCGGTGAATTCAAACTTTTTGCAGCCGTTGCATTCACTGCATAGGCAAACAGTATGGGAGACCCACTTCCTAATAATGGGAGCATTTTTATCAGGAGGCCCTCAGACCTCTACGTCTCTTGCAAGGGGCATTGGAGTTCCTCCGAATTTTTGGCAGGCGTTTCAGTCACTGCATACGCAAGAACAGTATGGGAGATCCACTCCTTTTTAATGGGAACATGTCATTACTGTGGCCCAACTCTATGTGTCTTTAAATTGTTAGTAGGGTTTTTCCTAAATTTTGGCAGCCGTTGGACTCACTGCATACCCTATAACTGGATAGCAGACCCTCTCCTTTCTAATGGGAACATGGCATTACTGTGGCCCAGCTCTATGTGTCTTTAAATTGTTAGTAGGGTTTTTCCTAAATTTTGACAGCCGTTGGACTCACTGCATACCCTTTAACTGGATAGTAGACCCTCACTTTTCTAATGGGAACATGTTGTTACTTGTGGCCCAGCTCTTTGTGTCTTTAATTTGTTAGTAGGGTTTTTCCTAAATTTTGGCAGCCATTGGACTCACTGCATACCCTTTAACTGGATAGCAGACCCTCTCCTTTCTAATGGGAACATGTCGTTACTTGTGGCCCAGCTCTTTGTGTCTTTAATTTGCTAGTAGGGTTTTTCCTAAATTTTGGCAGCCATTGGACTCACTGCATACCCTTTAACTGGATAGCAGACCCTCTCCTTTCTAATGGGAACATGTTGTACTCGTTACTGTGGCCCAGCTTTATGTATCTTTAAATTGGTAGTAGGGTTTTTCCTAAATTTTGGCAGCCATTGGACTCACTGCATACCCTATAACTGGATAGCAGACCCTCTCTTTTCTAATGGGAACATGTTGTTACTGTATAGAGTTTAGTGGAGATCGACTAGTGCTCGTCTCCTCCCATCCTTAGCCTTAGCCATACATCAGGGAAAGACAGGGCGAGGCACGCGTGCGGCGATTGCTGAGGAGGTAATATAGGGACGATAGTTGAGACAGGGTGACGCTAGACCAGACTTGGAGGTCTCCACTTCCCCCTTTTCCCTAATGTCTGGGCTCCCTTTCCCTCTGTGTTGCACTAAGTCTTTCCCACACCTGGTGTGACATCCCATTTCATTTGAGCACTGTTCCCATCGATTTGGGCAATTTTTAGGCCCTCTGCCGATTGCCGGGGGGGCGCCGGGAAAATGCTCAAGTTTCCCATAGACTTACATTGGACTCTTTACTCAGACCAAGCACTCGAGCATTCCAATTTGCTCGACCCGAGCAACGAGTACCCGAGCATTTTAGTGCTCGCTCATCACTATTCATTATTCATTCCATGATTTTTTTTACCTTGACAGAAGAAGTCTCTAAAGTTGAGTTTGCTCTCCATTCATACACCCAAGTCTTTTCCAGTGACAGTTTTACCAATTAGTAAATAATTGTACATTTTATTTCCCCAGCCCAAGTACACGACTTTACAGTTATCTACATTAAGGCACACCTGTCAGCAGGATTGTTCTTAGTAAACTACATACACTGTCAAGTGGGTGCCATTACACTGAGTAAAATGATACCTTTGATGATGAAATCCGTCCAGTGGTTCTTTTATAATCTTCAATTTTCAGTTCTGCCATAATGATATGCTCGTGCTCTGATGCGGGACTTTAGGGAGGGTCTGTAACTGGTGCTCTCATTATGCATGCCTATCTCTGGCCTCTGACAGGTCACTGTGCTTTCAGTGACCTGCCTACTATTTTAAATATTGCTTTTGTAATTTCTCTACCAATGTGAAATTTACATGTGCCAAAATGGCCGCCGGTTGCTTAGAGATGCTACTGCGCACGCGCTGGCGCCATTTTGCCTTTGGAAAGAGAATTTGGGTGCAGCAATATGGCACCGCGCATGCGCAGTAGCATCTCTCGGCAACCGAGAAATGCTAATGAGCAAGAGCGGGCGGCAGGGGCCATATTGCTGAAGACAAATTTCTTTTTCCTCTAGCAAAATTATGCCGGCACTTGCACAGTAGCATCTTTCGTTTGCCGATGCTACTGCGCACTTGATGGATTTCATCAACAAAGGTATCATTTTACTCAGTGTAATGGCGCCCACCTGACAGTGTATGTGGTTTACTAAGCACAATCCTGCTGACAGGTGCGCTTTAAGTTTCCACTGCCATTTTTGAGCTCAAGCCTCCAACTAAGGCTATGTGCCCACTATCAGGAATAGCAACGTTTTGGACCCAGTGTATTTTCGCTGCATCTAAAACGCATGTGTTCAGTGAACCATGCGGATTTACCGGATCTAATGACATTCTATTGTTGAAACTTCTGTACCAGAGTCTACAGTTTATGCAGCGTTACATAGAAATACAGTGGGCATGGGATTTAAATTACCCCTCCAGGGTAAGCCCAGCCCATGGCAGAGTGGGTCTACACCCACCAGCATTACAAACTGATTGGTGGGGGTGCACAGTGTCAAACCCCACAAATCTGATATTGATGACCTCTCCTAAGGATAGACAATCAATATTATACCCTTGGACAAATCAATAAGCTGAACAATAATTGGTTCTTCATTTAACATAATAGAAAAAATTAACAACTTTTCTTTGCTTTCCTAAATTCATATTAGTAAAAGCGTAATTAATCCCATTCCCAGGAATCAGTACATTTTTAATGGTGGGAAATTTGTTACAATATACCTTATAAAAAATGGAGAATACATAAGCGCCGATTCATTAAGACTGGCATTGGACATGTCAGTCTTAGTGAAGGGGCTCATTGGAGTATGATGTGCCGAGTTCCTTAAGAGATGCATGCCACTTAATTAATTCAGAGCATATTCTCAGTGGCGTGCGAGTCCATGTATCTTGCCAGAATTACTTCTCCATTCAGAGGCTGGAGAAGTAACATAGTAACATAGTTTTTAAGGTTGAAGGAAGACTAAGTCCATCTAGTTCAACCCATAGCCTAACTTGTTGATCCAGAGGAAGGAAAAAAAAAAACATGTGGCAAACACTAAGCTCCACATTGGGGGAAAAAATTCCTTCCCGACTCCATACGACAATCAGACTAGTTCCCTGGATCAACGCCCTATCAAGGAATCTAGTATTTATAACCTGTAATGTTATACTTTTCAAGAAAGGCATCCATGCCCTTCTTAAATGTTAGTAGTGAATAGTGTTGAGCCACCCCCGTAGTGTTCGAGTTCGGTTCGGTTCGTCGAACACCCGTGTGTTCGCCGAACTGTTCGTCGAACTATTCGTCGAACACCTTCGAACACCGTTAAAACCAATGGCAGGCAAACAAAAACACATAGAAACACATAGAAAACACCTTCAAAGGTGTCCAAAAGCTGACAAACTGCTCAGAAGACATAACTAACACATGGAAAAGTGACAAGTACATATAGTCATGCGAAAATAAAAGAGGTGGAGGAGTAAAAGGAGGGGGAGACACAGATATAGGCATGTCATGCCCTTCTAAAATCCAAAAAGTGAGAAGCCGACACGGCCAGTCCGCTCCTGCCCGTGCCACCTCCGTGTCGCCGGGTTTGTGCCAGAGCCGCGGTGAACCCTGACGGCCAGCCCCCCTCTCCCAATACTGGTGCCTGTCCGCTGGTGGGTCGAGCGAGCCCCCCTGTGGTGGAGGCAGCTCTAAGCTTTTTAATTTAAATTGTCTCTCGAATTTGAATGAATACACTTTAAATCCATTTACAAGGATCTATTGGAGGGCAAGTCTCATGCCAGCAGCCGCGGTAATTCCAGCTCCAGTAGCGTCCACTAAAGCTGCTGCAGTTAAAAAGCTTTTATAAGGATCGAGCTCGGCTGTCCACCGCAAGGCATCCTACTGCCAGTCCCAGCCCCTATGCCTTGGGGTGCCTCCTGATGCTCTTCACTAAGTATCCCATGGTCCCGAAGCATTTCCTTTGAAAAAATTAAGTGTCTAAACTACAGGTGGTGCAGCTTGCTTAACAGCCGGGATAATCCGCTCACTAGCAGACACTGCTACTAGGCACAAAGTATTTCCTGGGCTAGATGCAGTTAAAAATTTGTAATTAGATACTCTCGTTGGATGCTGAGAAAGCATTCCATAGAGTCTCCTGGCACGCCATATATGATTCTCTTAAAAAGCTTGGGGTAGGGGTCTAGGGGACCCTTTTATAGCCAAAATCACGGCCCTGTATCGCAATACGTCACCTAGGCTGAAGATAAATGGAACTGTAGCACCCTGAGGGCTCGGTTGCTACAGACGTATTGCACCTCACCCAGAGGTGTGATATCTCACTCTCAGGTAAGGATGGAGTGTGGATCAGGACCCGACACCTGCATGCATTACACCACATTGCCGTGGGGCAGGGCGACCAATATGCCCCTGAGATGGGCACGACAGTCCCTGTCCCTGGCTGGAGTGGGGGGAGGGAACACTGAGGAAGGGGAACCCTGTAGTGCAGGAGCAGGGAGGAAGCAGTTCCTGGGTGCATTGAGAAGGGAGTATAAAAGGTGGGCACCATCTTAGTTCAGTGCAGAGAAGTCTGAGCAGAAGTGGCAGGGAGCAGGGGCTCTGCATGAGCTCTGCTCCGGAGGCGGGCCTAGTAACAGAGGCCCAGGCCTGGAAGAGGGAGAAGGAAGGAAGAGGAGCGGAGAAGGCTCCAGGAACGAGGAATGAAGGGATCCCAGGGGTGCGGACGGGCGAGTCGCCACCGCACGCCCGAATCCACCTGCGTGGAGGGGTCAGGCCAAAGGGGGAGACCGGTCCCCGAACTAGTGGAGGCAGGAAACGACCCTCAGCTAGAAACCGGAGGCTCTGACATTTTATGTGGCGCAGCCCCTCGCTACACCCGCTAGGAAGGCACCACATAGGGTCAGGGAAACTGGCGCCAAGTTTACCAAGAGGAGGCCCGAGGCAGCCGGACAGAAGTGTTGGTAAGAAAGGCCAGACAAAGGACACACAAAGGGGGTCCTGTGAAGTGCTCCAAAGTTATCTGGGAGTTGTCTGAGCCCCTCACCTGGTGAGCACAGTACGACGTGGGCAGCCGTTACCTGCAGACGTGGTCTGGATAATAAGAACTGTGAGTAAAGGCCCTGAACTGCATCACTGACTCCGTGTCGTTACTGCTGCTGCCCTGCACCATCACCCCCATCCTCCGCATACACTGCCCTGAGGCTATACTCCTCCCGTGGGGAGTTATGCTACGCTCTGCTGCACCCACAACACCAGCCTCAGTGGTCTGCCCTGTAGCGGCGGTTCACTCTGACCGCAATCCACGGGTGGCGTAGTCGGACATTTAAACATGAAAACCACATAAATAGTTCCGCCACTGGTTTGACCGCCCTGAACTGGGTCGCCGCCACGAAGACTACAACCACCAGCATCCACCAAAAAGGGTCCGGCTCCGGGTGTCCCAAGGCCCAGGGGGTGCGTCAGAACATTTTCATCACCTTTCACAATCACCAATGGGACAAGGCAGTGATGTCCTCTGTCCCCTCTCTTATACATCCTAGTGACGGAGCACCTGCTCTCATCAATTCGCCATAACCCCAATATTAGGTGGATTGAGGTGGGAGGCACCGAGTACAAGTGCTCTCTATTTGCTGATGATGTCCTAGTATATATCACTCAATCACATATATCCATCCATGCTGTTATGGCTGAAATAGATCACTTTGTTACATGGTAAAATTTTAAAATCAATGCAGCGAAGTCTGAGGCCCTCGATGTCTCCCTCCCCAAATCCATATAGGATTCCATCCAGTCCAACTTTCCCTTTGCCTGGCCCTCACAGGGTATCAAATACTTAGGAATTCCTATTCATAGAGACCTCTCCCATCTATGTTATCTTAATTTTGGGCCCTTTATTGAACAACTCCATACAGACCACGGTTGGCAAGTTAGAACTGTAAGATTCACTACGTGAACCACTGGTGTTTTGTGGAAAAGCACATGTACACTGCGTTCCAAATTATTATACAAAAAGTGTTTAGGAGTGATAAGGGAAGAATTTGTTTGTTTGTCAGTTAAACTCATTGATGGTGATGTGTGTCAGGGCTCTTTATATCACTGTAAGCAATTGCAGACACCTGTGCTAATTAGTTTGGCAGGTGTGTCCAATGAAAGGCAAGACTACTTAAGAAGGCTCTCTCACATTATTAAGCAGCCTACATTTTCTGCCAAAATGGGAAAGAAAAAGGATGTGTCGGCTGCTGAGAAGCAACAAATTGTGGAGTGTTTAGGTCAAGGCATGACTACAATCAACATTGTGCGATGATCAGGATGAAGTGTCTTGGCAATTAAGAAGTATGTAGCTGATTCACAGTACACACGTGTGCATGCTGATAAGGGCAAATTGAGGACTCTTTCCTACAGGCAATTACGTCAGGTTGAAAGAGCAGCGGCAAAAAAGCCTTGTCATAGCAGCAGTTTTTGAAGCTGCTTGTGCCTCCAACGTCCCCCGAACAACAAGATGCAGGGTCCTTCAGAGGTTTGCAGCTGTGCATGCGCCATCCTGTCGACCTCCTCTATCCACTTCACACAAGCAGAAACGGCTCCAGTGGGCCAAACATTACATGAAGACTGATTTTAAAACTGTTTTGTTCACGGATGAGTGCCGTGCAGCGCTCGATGGTCCAGATGGATGGAGTGGAGGATGGCTGGTTGATGGACACCCCACGCAAACACGGCTACAGCGCCAACAAGGAGGAGGTGGAGTAATGTTTTGGGCTGGAATCATGGGGAGAGAGATTGTCGGCCCCTTTAGGATCCCTGAAGGCGCTAAAGATGAACTCCATAATGTATGTGGATTTTCTCAAACAGCACTTCCTGCCATGGTTCAAGAAGAAGAACCGTGTATTTCACAGCAAGATCATTTTTCTGCATGATAATGCACCATCTCATGCTGCGCATAAAACATCTGCATCTCTGGCTGATATGGGCATAAAAGGGGACAAACTTATGGTGTGACCCCCATGCTCCCCTGACCTCTACCCCATTCAGAACCTTTGGAGCATCATTAAAAGGAGTGTCTATGATGGCGGGAGGCAGTTCACATCTAAGCAACAGCTCTGGGAGGGTATTCTGTCCTCATGCAAAACAATTGAAGCAGAAACCATCCAAAACCTGACAAATTCAATGGACGAGAGAGTTCAGAAGCTCCTTTCGAACAAGGGGTCCTATGTGAAAATGTAACATCACCTAGAATAAAGTTTTGAGTTGAAAACTGTTTGATTTCAATTTCTAACAACCTGCTAATGCTTATAATTTCAAAAATGACCATTTTTTTGGTCTTTATTAAAATGAAAAGGTTGATCGAAAAGTTTGGGGGATCTAAGAGTGTGGCAACCCAGTAGTCATGATTACTTCGAATTCTGACAATATGAGGGTCATGCTGCAGGTAGTGCAGCAAGAAGGCACTTATGTGCCTTGCGCATCTCGGAGCCCCAAAATTATTTTCCGGGCTAGATGCAGCTAAAAATTATTTTTAATTTTAAATCTGGTGAAGCTTTAGTATAGATGGCCTAATAGGATCAGTGCTGCACACTGCTACAAAGCCCAAATTATTTTCCAGTCAAGATACAGATAAACATGATTAGTAATTTGAAAGCTTAAAACGGTTGGTAGGGTGATTTTAACCAATCATCAAGCTTTTACTCTCCCCAGGATGACACAGGGGTAGAAAAGTCGTTTCGGATCCATGATTTGTTCATCTTTATGAACGTGAGTCTGTCTACATTATCAGTGGAGAGCCGCGTGCGCTTATCTGTCAGCACACCACCAGCAGCGCTGAACACACGTTCAGACAGAACGCTGGCTGCGGGGCATGACAAGATCTCCAAGGCGTAAGTGGCTAGCTCCGGCCATTTATCCAGATTGGAAGCCCAAAAAGAGCAAGGGTCCAGTGACACAGTCGTGGCTTCAATGTTTACTTGGAGATACTCCTGTACCATCGTCTCTAGGCATTGACTATGTGTCAGACTTCTTGTCTCCTGTGGCCTTGCAAAGGATGGGCTAAAAAAGTGGTGAAATGATTCCGCAAAATTGATGTTACCAGCAGATACTGTGGTTCTGTTACGGTTTGAGTGCTGAACACTTGACGGTCCCACGGTTGGCAAGTTGGAACTGTGAGATTCACTACGTGCACCACTGGTATTTTGTGGAAAAGCACATGTAAGATTCTGCAACAGTCTCTGCTGATACTCCTGCATGCGTGCATCCCTTTCTATGGCAGGAATAATTTCTGCAAATTTACTTTTGTACCGGGGATCTAACAGTGTGGCAACCCAGTAGTCAGGATTATTTCTAATTCTCACAATTCGAGGGTCATGTTGCAGGTAGTGCAGCAAGAAGGCACTCATGTGTGTTGCGCATCCAGGAGCACCAAGTCCCTGTTGTGTTGGTGGCGAGGTAACAATCATGCTTCCTTCCTCTGTCCTCTCCCCCCAACCTCGCACAACAGAAATGTGATCAAGGTCTCCCTCATCTGATGAGTCTTCCATCAGTTCGTCCTCCACTTCTTCCTGGGCTCCTGCACCTTCCTCACTAGTTTGGCTGCTACCATGCGCCCTGGTAAAACCATCTCCCCCACCCTCACATGCCTGCCGCCTTGGTGCTGCCGACCGTCTGGACCTTGCAGATGTTAGCCCTTCCGCATACAACTCCTCCTCCTCTACTTCCTCCACCTCCTCTTGTGCCACCACCTGACTCCGAATTCTGTTTAACATGTGCTCCAGCATGTAAATCACTGGAATAGTCATGGTGATAATGGCATCGTCAGCACTAAACATCTTCGTCGCCATTTCAAAACTGTGCAGAAGGGTGCATAGGTCCCTGATCTGAGACCACTCCTCCAGCATGATTTGCCCCACCTCTGAATCTCGTTGGCCCAGGCTATACGTCAGAACGTATTGCACCAGGGCTTGTCGGTGCTGCCACAGTCGCTGCAACATGTGCAGAGTTGAATTCCACCGGGTAGGCACATCGCATTTTAGCCGGTGAAGTGGCAGGCCCAACGACTTCTGTAGAGACGCAAGTCGCTGAGCTGCGGGATGCGAACGGCGGTAGTGAGCACACAGCGACCGTGCCCTCTGCAGAAGGCCATCTAGTCTGGGATAGTGGGCTAAAAATTGCTGGACAACCAGGTTCAACACGTGAGCCATACAAGGCACGTGTGTGACATTACCCCGGCGAAGGGCCGCACCCAGGTTTGCAGCATTGTCGCACACGGCCTTCCCTGGTTTCAGGTCCAGTGGAGACAACCATTCATGAAATTGGTTCTCCAGAGCTGACCACAACTCCTCAGCTGTGTGACTCACATTTCCCAGACATTTCAATGTAAAAACCGCCTGATGACGTTGAGCCCTACTGCCAGCATAGTAAGGAGGTGTGCAGGATCCCTTCTGCGCAGTTAGAAAGCTTGTGGCATGACCAGACAGGCTTTGGGTGCAGGTGGAAGACCGAGAGGAGGTTGAGGAGGCAGAAGCAGTGGAGGAACTTTGACATAAAGAGGATTGACGCACAACTCGTGGGGACGGCAAGACTTGGACAGCAGCCCCTTGTCCTGCTGTCACCATAGTTACCCAGTGCCCAGTCAGCGACATGTAACGCCCCTGTCCATGCCTACTCGTCCAAGTGTCTGTGGTGAAATGCACCCTGTCACACACAGAGTTTCTCAAAGAAGCGGTGATGTTGTGTGCGACATGCTGGTGGAGCACAGGCACACCTTTCTTTGAGAACTAGTGCCGACTGGGCATCTGGTACTGGGGCACTGCGACGGACATAAGGTCTCGAAAATCCTCTGTGTCCACCAGGCGGAAAGGCAGCATTTCTGTAGCCAAGAGCTTGCAGATGGTGAAATTCAACCTCTTAGCTTTCTCATGGCTAGGAGGAAATGGTCTTTTACTTGTCCACATCTGAGGGACCGAGGGCTGGCTATTGTGCTTAGACGGGGTTGATAAGGGTGTCCCCGGCAAACTGCCGGTCTGTCAGGAAGATGCAGGCGGACATGTTAGGTTGCCTTGATCCAAAGGTGGTGCTATCGATGTCGGACAGCGCTCAACACCAGCTGGTGTTACCACCTCCAAAGAAAATGATGACCTGCCAATCACGCTGGCTGTTGCGGGTAAAGAGGTGGCAGGTCTGCGCCCCAAAACAGGTGTGACTGCTGTCCCCCCAGTCACAGAGGATGAAGAGGCCGCGGATGCACAAGATATGGCAGACGGTGATTGGCCCGGCCGGCTAGGCCGCACTGTAGCACACTGAGCTTCCCACTGCAACTTATACTTCATGTCCATGTGCCGGTTCATGCATGAAGTACTCAAACTATGTATTTTTTGGCCTCTACTTAGCTTTTGCTGACAAATGTTACAGATGACACGAGTTGGGTCATCTTTATCGATCTGAAAAAATGCCCAGGCTATGCAAGGCTTAGCACCCATGCGACCTGAAGAGCCACCACGACTTGTGGTGAGAGGCAGAGTTGTGTTTGAGGATGCAGTTGTTGACGTGCTTCCAGTACTACGTCTCTGTCCAGGAAGGCGCAACCTGACCTCGTCGTCACTAGCATCTTCCTCCACCTCCTCTGCTGACCTCATCTCTTGGCTGACTGTGGGTTGACAGTAAGTGGGATCTCCGACCTCATCATCATCACCCTGTGCGTTATCACACCCGTCGTCCTCAGAGCCAACCTGTTCCTGCCCTGACAAAAAAACTAAAGTTGTCGCTCCAATCAGGTATTTGAGTCTTATCATCGTCTTCCTCATTGTCTCCACCAACAGGAGTTACAGTTTGGGAATGAGGGTCTACATTATGGTCAGAACCTTCTGCGTCTGGTCCTGGATCCGACTCATAAAGATTCTGGGCATCAGTGCAGATCATTTCCTCGTCTGGATTCACAGAAGCGCTGGAGTCGACCTCTGATTCCCAGGCTATAGTATGAGTAAACAGCTCTGCAGACTCAACCATCTGTTCTACCTCATACTCAGACGGGCAGCTGGAGATTTGGGAGCTGTGAGGAAGCAAGTGCGATTTGGGTGACACCTTTGAGGACTGGAGTATTTGTGATGTTGAAGTTGATGTGGAGGAGAGCCCACTTAAAGGAGCACTTGATATCCGTTGAAGCACCTGCTGTTTTTGTGCCTCATCTGGAATTTGTAGCGATTGGCGTGGCCGTAAGAAAGGGATCTTATCACATTGTCCGCTAAAAGAAGTAGACATTTTAGTTTGGCTGGAAGATGGTCTTTCTTCTGCAGATGTTACTGTTGCTTTAACACCTACCCCACGGACACAACCTTTTTTCCCCTTCCCAACACGCCTATTCCCCTTTCCACCAGCAGCAGGCCTTTTTCCACTCATTTTGGTGGTTAACTAATTCACAACTCTGGAGTTGTTTGCACAAAAAAACAATGGATGGTAACCGAGCAGAGCTGAGTGGCCAAACTGTGGTATTAGGCCAAAACTATTGGCTGGGTTAGATGCAGAAAAAAATTATTTTGAATTTGCAACCTGATGGAGGTCAGTATAGATGGACTAATACAAATAGTCCCACACACTGCTAGAAGCCCAAATATTTTTTCAGAGGTACTGTAGATGCAGATAAAAATTATTTTTAATTTGCAACCTGATGGAGGTCAGTATAGATGGACTAATAGACCAAGTCCCACACACTGCTAGAAGCCCAAATATTTTTTCAGAGCTAGATGCAGAAAAAAATTATTTTTAATTTGCAACCTGATGGAGGTCAGTATAGATGGACTAATAGACCAAGTCCCACACACCGCTAGAAGCCCAACTATTTTTTCAGAGCTAGATGCAGAAAAAAATTATATTCAATTTGCAACCTGCTGGAGGTCAGTATAGAAGGACTAATAGAACAAGTCCCACACACTGCTAGAAGCCCAAATATTTTTTCAGAGCTAAATGAAGAAAAAAATTATTTTTAATTTGCAACCTGATGGAGGTCAGTATAGATGGACTAATAGACCAAGTCCCACACACTGCTAGAAGCCCAAATATTTTTTCAGAGCTAGATGCAGAAAAAAAATATTTTTAATTTGCAACCTGATGGAGGTCAGTATAGATGGACTAATAGACCAAGTCCCACACACCGCTAGAAGCCCAACTATTTTTTCAGAGCTAGATGCAGAAAAAAATTATATTCAATTTGCAACCTGCTGGAGGTCAGTATAGAAGGACTAATAGAACAAGTCCCACACACTGCTAGAAGCCCAAATATTTTTTCAGAGCTAAATGAAGAAAAAAATTATTTTTAATTTGCAACCTGATGGAGGTCAGTATAGATGGACTAATAGACCAAGTCCCACACACTGCTAGAAGCCCAAATATTTTTTCAGAGCTAGATGCAGAAAAAAATTATTTTTAATTTGCAACCTGATGG
Organism: Phyllobates terribilis; assembly: GCF_046119375.1. Lineage (NCBI taxonomy): Eukaryota > Metazoa > Chordata > Amphibia > Anura > Dendrobatidae > Phyllobates > Phyllobates terribilis. The sequence continues at coordinate 773,862,669 of NW_027362761.1, read as the reverse complement.
AGGTCAGTATAGATGGACTAATAGACCAAGTCCCACACACTGCTAGAAGCCCAAATATTTTTTCAGAGCTAGATGCAGAAAAAAATTATTTTTAATTTGCAACCTGATGGAGGTCAGTATAGATGGACTAATAGACCAAGTCCCACACACTGCTAGAAGCCCAAATATTTTTTCAGAGCTAGATGCAGAAAAAAATTATTTTTAATTTGCAACCTGATGGAGGTCAGTATAGATAGACTAATAGACCAAGTCCCACACACCGCTAGAAGCCCAACTATTTTTTCAGAGCTAGATGCAGAAAAAAATTATATTCAATTTGCAACCTGCTGGAGGTCAGTATAGAAGGACTAATAGAACAAGTCCCACACACTGCTAGAAGCCCAAATATTTTTTCAGAGCTAAATGAAGAAAAAAATTATTTTTAATTTGCAACCTGATGGAGGTCAGTATAGATGGACTAATAGACCAAGTCCCACACACTGCTAGAAGCCCAAATATTTTTTCAGAGCTAGATGCAGAAAAAAATTATATTCAGTTTGCAACCTGATGGAGGTCAGTATAGATGGACTAATAGAATGATGCTATGCCCAAAAGATTTTACTTCACTAGGTGCAGTAAAAAAATTGGTATTCTATACACAGGTGTTATATCTTGCAACACAGATAGGCTACTCCACTGACTAACACACTCTGCAATAGGCCAAAAAGGATTAGCTTTGCTAGATTCAGCCAAATGCTGTGAAAAAAACTTGCACAGCACTGGCACAGACCTGCCTGGCAAAAACTGATAGGAACTCATGTAACCTAGTCCTGAAAAGGACTCCAATTACAATTAGTCTTTACTCCCACAACCTATCTATTTAAGAGCACAGACCTCCCTGATAAAAGTCGTAGGAAATGCTGTAACCTAGTCCTTAAAAGGACTGCAATCACAACTATTCCCTACTCCCAAGCTATCTGTAGATTTGTGCGAAAATTGGCTTGAAATTAACAAGGTATAGCGCACACAGCAACAGCGGTGCCGTCTAACACACAGCTGCAGCAGTGAGAAAATGGTGGCGACGGGGAAAATGGCTTGGTCTTATAGGGCAAGGACATGTGACATACACTGCCAATGACACATGCCCTTGCTTGTGTGAAAAAAGGCACTTCGCTCCGTGTGTGCGCTGCTGATAGGCTGACAGATTGCACCTCCCCACTGCAAATGCGGGAAAGAGAAAAAAAAATGGAGATCTTCATTGTTCCTGCAGAGATCCAACCCCTGCCCCTCCCCCCACCCCGCTGTACACTCAAACTGCGTATTAACATTAATTTTCATCATTACTGAGAAAAAATCCAGTTATGATTTTGGTGCACGAACAGTTATCGAACATAACCTCGAACAGCCGAATTTTTCTCAAATTGTTCGTGTTCGCCGAACGGCTCGAACACCGCCCAAAACAGCTCGAATTTGAGATTGGCGAACAGTTCGAGTAGAACAACGCTCATCTCTAGTAGTGAATCACTCATTACAACATCATGCGGCAGAGAGTTCCATAGTCTCACTGCTCTTACAGTAAATAATCCCTCCAGACGTAGAAGATGCCCCCTTGTCCCTGTCTCAGGCCTCAGAGTAAAAAGATCAGTAGAAAGGTCTTTGTACTGTCCCCTCATATACTTGTACATAGCAATAAGATCACCCCTAAGCCTTCTTTTTTCCACAGTAAATAACCCCAAGAGTAATAACCTGTCTTGGTATTGCAGACCCCCCAGTCCTCTAATAACCTTGGTCGCTCTTCTCTGCACCCGCTCTAGTTCAGCTATGTCTTTCTTATACACCGGAGACCAGAACTGTACACAGTATTCTAAGTGTGGTCGCACTAATGACTTGTATAGAGGTAAAATTATGTTCTCCTCATGAGCATCTATGCCTCTTTTAATGCATCCCTTTATTTTATTTACCTTTGCAGCAGCTGCCTGACACTGGCCACTAAACGTGAGCTTGTCGTCCACCAATACACCCAGGTCTTTTTCAGTTACAGTTTTGCCCAGTGTTTTACAATTAAGCATATAATTATACATTTTATTTCCTCTGCCCAAGTGCATTACCTTACATTTATCCCCATTAAAGCTCATTTGCCATTTATCAGCCCAAGCTTCTAGTTTACATAGATCTTCCTGTAATATAAAATTGTCCTCCTCTGTATTGATTACCCTGCAGAGTTTAGTGTCATCTGCAAATATTGAAATATTACTCTGTATGCCCCCTACAAGGTCATTAATAAATGTTAAAAAGAAGGGGGCCCAATACTGACCCCTGTGGTACCCCACTGTTAACTGAGACCCAGTCTGAGTGTTTTCCATTAATAACGACCCTTTGTTTCCTATCACTGAGCCAATTCTTAACCCACATACATATATTTTCCCCTATCCCCATTGTTCTCATTTTATGTATCAACCTTTTGTGTGGAACCGTATCAAAACCTTTTGAAAAGTCCATATACACAACATCCACTGCATTTCCTTGGTCCAGTCCAGAACTTGTCTCCTCATAAAAACTGATCAGATTAGTTTGACAGGAACTGTCCCTCGTAAACCCATGTTGATATTGGGTCATGAGGTTATTCTTCTTCAGATACTCTATTATTGCATCTCTTAGGAAACCCTCCAGGATTTTACCCACAGTAGAGGTTAAGCTTACCGGCCTATAATTTCCAAGTTCAGTTTTTGTCCCCTTTTTGAATATTGGCACCACATTTGCTATACGCCAGTCGTGTGGTACAGACCCTGTAATTATGGAATCTTTAAAGATTAAAAATAATGGTCTATCTATGACGTTACTTAATTCCTGCAGTACTCGTGGGTGTATCCCATCCGGGCCCGGGGATTTGTCAACTTTAGTGATTTTTAGATGCCGCCGTACTTCCTGCTGGGTTAAGCAAGTGACATTTAATGGAGAATTTTTGTTATCACTAATCATGTTTTCTGTCATGCGATTTTCTTGTGTAAATACGGTTGAAAAAAAATCATTTAGCATATTGGCTTTTTTCCTCATCCACCATTTCACCCAGACTATTTTTAAGGGGGCCAAACACTATCATTTTTTAGTTTTTTACTATTTATGTAGTTAAAGAATATTTTGGGGTTATTTTTACTTTCTCTGGCAATGATTCTCTCTGCCTCAATCTTTGCTGCCTTGATTTGTTTTTTACATAATTTATTTAATTTTCTATATTTATTTAATGCCTCATCACTACCTACTTGCTTTAGTTCTCTAAATGCTTTCTTTTTGTCACTTATTGCGCCCCTTACAGCTCTATTTAGCCATAGTGGTTTCCTCCTATTTCTAGCATGTTTATTCCCAAAGGGTATATATTGTGCACAGGTTCTATTCAGGATGTTAATAAATGTCTCCCATTTGCTTTGTGTAGCTTTATGTCTCAGGATATCGTCCCAGTTTATTGCACTAAGATCATCTCTCAACCGTTGGAAATTAGCCTTCCTGAAGTTTAGTGTCCTTGTAACCCCTCTACTACACATCTTATTAAAGGTTACATGAAAACGTATTATTTTGTGATCACTATTACCCAAGTGACCCCCAACTCGTATATTTGATATGCGGTCTGGCCTATTGGTTAATATTAGGTCTAGCAGTGCCCCCCTTCTTGTTGGGTCCTGAACCAGTTGTGAAAGGTAATTGTCTCTCATAGTTGTCAAAAACCTATTACCTTTGCTTGAACTACATGTTTCTGTCCCCCAATGTATTTCAGGGTAGTTGAAGTCTCCCATAATAATGACTTCTCCTTGAGTCGCTGCTTCATCTATTCATCTATATCTAGGATATTCTCCGCTACTTCCATTATTTTTGGAGACTTATAACAAACCCCTATCAGTAATTTATTATTTTTCCCCCTCCCCTTATCTCCACCCACAGGGACTCTACATTTTCATTAGATTCACATATATCCTCCCGCAAGACAGGTTTTAAGGATGATTTTACATATAACCCCCCCCCCCTCGCTTGTTTGTACGGTCATTTCTGAACAGACTATAGCCCTGTAAATTAACTGCCCAGTCATGGCTCTTGTCCAGCCACGTCTCAGATATCCCTACCATTCTAATTCCTCCATTTTGTTGGTGAGGCTTCTGGCATTAGTGTACATGCATTTTATGTATATCTCTGTACCTCTATTCCTTCTTACTTTTTTGACTGTTCTAAAGCCACCCCCAATTTCTTTATTTGTGCCCAGGTCACTATCTGCACTATCTTCCCCACCTATAAAATGAATACCCTCCCCCCCAATCCCTAGTTTAAACACTCCTCCAACCTTCTAGCCATTTTCTCCCCAGCACAGCTGCACCCTCCCCATTAAGGTGCAGCCGGTCCCTAGCGTAGAGTCAGTGCCGGACTCGAGCGCCAGGTAGGCAGCACACTGTTCGACGATCCCTGTCTTTGTGACAGATTGTCCTATCTGTTCCCCTAATAATTGAGTCCCCCACTACCAGCACCTGCCTGGCCTGCCCTGCTCTCCTATTTCCCTCTTTACTGGAGATGACACTCCTCCGGCTTTCAGCGGACATGCCTTGCTGCAGCAGTGATACCCCTGTACCATCACTTCCCTCATCTGCCAACTTTGCAAACTTATTGGGGTGTGCCAGATCAGGACTAGCCTCCCTGGCACTCTTCCCTCTACCCCCGCTTCTAACTGTCACCCAACTAGCGGCCTCACTGTCCTGCAGCTCCCGACTACCACCCTCCCCCATATCTACCCCAGTGAGCTGCTGCTCAGTGAGCAGCAGACTCCTTTCCATGTTGTCAATGGATCTCAGTGTTGCCAGCTGCTCATTTAGATCCAGTATCTGGGCTTCCAAACGCACAACGTGCACACATCTCGCGCAGCAGTAAGCAACCCCGACCGGCTGTTCAAGGAATGCATACATGTGGCAAGATGTACACTGGATAGCATTGTCAATAATGGAGCTTATTTCCTAATGGGGATTACAATAGACAATGTTCAGTAAAAAGAAAAGTAAAGAAGTAGTGAAATACAGACAGCAATTCTGTCCAAAGTCCTCCCTTCCAAACTCCCTGAATCCAAAGTCGCTGAAAAACAAGTCACACACTTACTTTCGTTCGCACTTATGCTCCGGTCACACTCAGCTCATTCACACTCGCAAATTAAGAGGTTTAAAGAGCTTTTTTTTTTTTCCTTTTCCAGCAATGCACCCTTCACCTCAATGCACTTCCAAAGGACTAGATGCCCAACCAGCTGCCCCTTATAAACCCTTAATTATGACCCCTTCCCCTTAATTAACCCCTTGTGAGTAAAGCTACACCTCCGGATTTTAGTGCAATGTAGTTAACCCTTAAATACACAGGTAGTAAACTAAGAAACTAAAACAGTAGTGAGAGAATAGGTTTTAAAAAGCCCAATAAAACTAAACAGGTAGAAAAGCACTCAGCAATTCACAATTCAGCAACTCACAGCAATTCACACAGGTATTTTATGCAGGATTCCCAAATACCTCTTCACTGAAAAAGTCACACACTTACTTTCGTTCGCACTTACGCTCCGGTCACACTCAGCTCGTTCACACTTGCAAATTAAGAGATTTAAAGAGTTTGTTTTGTTTTTTTTTCCCTTTTCCAGCAATGCACCCTTCACCTCAATGCACTTCCAAAGGACTGGATGCCCAACCAGCTGCCCCTTATAAACCCTTAATTATGACCCCTTCCCCTTAATTAACCCCTTGTGAGTAAAGCTACACCTCCGGATTTTAGTGCAATGTAGTTAACCCTTAAATCCACCTAATATTGGGGTTATGGCGAATTGATGAGAGCAGGTGCTCCGTCACTAGGATGTATAAGAGAGGGGACAGAGAACATCCCTGCCTTGTCCCATTGGTGATTGTGAAAGGTGATGAAAATGTTCTGACGCGCCCCCTGGGCCTTGGGACACCCGGAGCCGGACCCTTTTTGGTGGATGCTGGTGGTTGTAGTCTCCGTGGCGGCAACCCAGTTCCGTGGCTCAGGGCGGTCAAACCAGTGGCGGAACTATTTATGTGGTTTTGATGTTTAAATGTCCGACTACGCCACCCGTGGATTGCGGTCAGAGTGAACAGCCGCTCCAGGGCAGACCGCTGAGGCTGGTGTGGGTGCAGCAGAGCGTAGCATAACTCCCCACGGGAGGAGTATAGCCTCAGGGCAGTGTATGCGGAGGATGGGGGTGATGGTGCAGGGCAGCAGCAGTAATGACACGGAGTCAGTGATGCAGTCCAGGGCCTTTACTCACAGTTCTTATTATCCAGACCACGTCTGCAGGTAACGGCTGCCCACGTCGTACTGTGCTCACCAGGTGAGGGGCTCAGACAACTCCCAGATAACTTTGGAGTGCTTCACAGGACCCCCTTTGTGTGTCCTTTGGCCTTTCTTACCAACCCTTCTGTCCGGCTGCCTCGGGCCTCCTCTTGGTAAACTTGGCGCCAGTTTCCCTGACCCTATGTGGTGCCTTCCTAGCGGGTGTAGCGAGGGGCTGCGCCACATAAAATGTCACAGCCTCCTGTTTCTAGCTGAGGGTCGTTTCCTGCCTCCACTAGTTTCGGGGACCGGTCTCCCCCTTTGGCCTGACCCCTCCACGCAGGTGGATTCGGGCGTGCGGTGGCGACTCGCCCGTCCGCACCCCTGAGATCCCTTCGTTCCTCGTTCCTGGAGCCTTCTCCGCTCCTCTTCCTTCCTTCTCCCTCTTCCAGGCCTGGGCCTCTGTTACTAGGCCCGCCTCCGGAGCAGAGCTCATGCAGAGCCCCTGCTCCCTGCCACTTCTGCTCAGACTTCTCTGCACTGAACTAAGATGGTGCCCACCTTTTATACTCCCTTCTCAATGCACCCAGGAACTGCTTCCTCCCTGCTCCTGCACTACAGGGTTCCCCTTCCTCAGTGTTCCCTCCCCCCACTCCAGCCAGGGACAGGGACTGTCGTGCCCATCTCAGGGGCATATTGGTCGCCCTGCCCCACGGCAATGTGGTGTAATGCATGCAGGTGTCGGGTCCTGATCCACACTACATCCTTACCTGAGAGTGAGACATCACACCTCTGGGTGAGGTGCAATACCTCTGTAGCAACCGAGCCCTCAGGGTGCTACAGTTCCATTTATCTTCAGCCTAGGTGACGTATTGCGATACAGGGCCGTGATTTTGGCTATAAAAGGGTCCCCTAGACCCCTACCCCAAGCTTTTTAAGAGAATCATATATGGCGTGCCAGGAGACTCTATGGAATGCTTTCTCAGCATCCAACGAGAGTATCTAATTACAAATTTTTAACTGCATCTAGCCCAGGAAATACTTTGTGCCTAGTAGCAGGGTCTGCTAGTCAGCGGATTATCCCGGCTGTTAAGCAAGCTACACCACCTGTAGTTTGGACACTTCATTTTTTCAAAGGAAATGCTTCGGGACCACGGGATACTCAGTGAAGAGCATCAGGAGGCACCCCAAGGCATAGGGGCTCGGACTGGCAGTAGGATGCCTTGCGGTGGACAGCCGAGCTCGATCCTTATAAAAGCTTTTTAACTGCAGCAGCTTTAGTGGACGCTACTGGAGCTGGAATTACGCGGCTGCTGGCATGAGACTTGCCCTCCAATAGATCCTTGTAAATGGATTTAAAGTGTATTTATTCAAATTAGAGAGACAATTTAAATTAAAAAGCTTAGAGCTGCCTCCACCACAGGGGGGCTCGCTCGACCCACCAGCGGACAGGCACCAGTATTGGGAGAGGGGGGCTGGCCGTCAGGGTTCACCGCGGCTCTGGCACAAACCCGGCGACACGGAGGTGGCACGGGCAGGAGCGGACTGAACGTGTCGGCTTCTCACTTTTTGGATTTTAGAAGGGCATGACATGCCTATATCTGTGTCTCCCCCTCCTTTTACTCTTCCACCTCTTTTCTTTTCGCATGACTATATGTACTTGTCACTTTTCCATGTGTTAGTTGTGTCTTCTGAGCAGTTTGTCAGCTTTTGGACACCTTTGAAGGTGTTTTCTATGTGTTTCTATGTGTTTTTGTTTGCCTGCCATTGGTTTTAACGGTGTTCGAAGGTGTTCGACGAACAGTTCGACGAACAGTTCGGCGAACACACGGGTGTTCGACGAACCGAACCGAACTCGAACACTACGGGGGTGGCTCAACACTAATCATAAATGTAGGAGAAGGGGAAAAAAAGTGCAAAGTGCCTAAACCAAGGTCCCCAAAATTTCACTGCATCCCATCCCAAATGCTGAGGAAGTTGCGGCCATCAGAATTTCAAGCTACACTCACCACTGCAGTAGTGGCCCAAATGGATGTGGGAAAACCCCACTTGCCAAGTAGGAAACAATATATACTCACTACAAAGTGGATGGGAACGTAGGGAAGGGGGAGCCTCAGGGTAGCAGGCACACCTCAGCATCAGCAGGGGTGGCAAAACTACCAGCCTGACCACCACCAGCATGATCAGGCACATGGCAGCCAAGCACCCGACTTTGTGGGCCGAACCCCAGGGTCCAGGAACAGTGTTTGCGAGTGGCACCATTGCTTCATGCAAGATAATCCCCTGTTCATGGTGCATGCGAAGATGCCTCCTGCCCTGTACGTGTCGTTGCACACTCTCAACTAGCACCATCAGCAAGCACGTCCACATCCTTGTCCCAGCGCAGCGTTCAGTTGTCCCTTCCCCAGTTATTGGAACGCAAGTGCAAATACGCAGCTAACGCCCCACAGGCCACACTACTAAGTTCACACATTTCGTGAATGCTTGTGCTCGAAATGTTGCCTTTTAGGCTCGTGGAGACGAAAGCTTTCCGCAACCTGATGGCGGCAGCCATCCCTCGGTACTCGGTCTCCAGCCGCCACTATTTCTCCCGGAGTACCATCCCCACATTACATGAGCACGTGTCCCACAATATTAGCCGTCCCCTCAACAACGCAGTTACTGGGAAAGTCCACCTAACCATGGACACGTGGACAAGTGCTTGTAGGCAGGGATGGTACATCTCGCTGACGGCACACTGGGTTAATATAGTGGAAGCCGGGATCCAGTCGGACCTTGGGACGGAACACATCCTCCCGACGCCGAGGATTGCGGGCCCTAGGTCAATCAGGGTTGCCCTCACATTCTACAGCTCCTGCACCTCCTCCTCTTCAGCCTCCATCTCTGAAATGACCACATCAGTCACAAGCTGGAAGCACTGCAGTACTGCCTCGGCCAAGAGGCAACAGGTTGTGCTGAAGTTAATATGCTTAGGTGACAAACCGCACAATGCTGAAGAGTTGTGGACAGTTTGGAAAGAGCAGGCAGGTCTGTGGCTGACACCGCTGACCCTACAGCCAGGCATGGTGGTGTGTGATAATGGCTGGAACCTGGTGGCAGCTCTGAGGCTAGGCGAGCTCACACACGTACCATGCCTGGCACATGTGCTTAACCTCGTGGTTCAGACTTTTCTCAAAACCTACCCAGATCTGCCGGATCTGCTTGTCAAAGTATGCCGCGTGTTTGCCCATTTTAGAAAGTCATCTACAGCTTCCGCCTCCCTTGCCGTGCTTCAGCAGCATTTGGAGCTTTCAGCTCATCGACTGGTGTGCAATGTCCCCACGCGTTGGAACTCTACAACGCAGATGTTGGGAAGGATTTGTGAGCAGAAGAGGGCAGTTGTTGACTACCAGAATCAACAAGGCCGCCGGTATTCAGGTCAGACTCCACACATAAGACCTCAGGAGTGGACATGGATGTCAGACATATGTACCATCCTCCAAAACTTTGAGGACTCCACCAAGATGGTGAGCGGTGATGACGCCATAATTAGCATCACCATCCTGCTTCTCTGTCTTCTGAAACGCTCTCTGCTCACAATTAAAGAGGATGCATTGCAGGCGGAGCACGATGAGATGGAGCAAGGAAACAGCAAAAAGGCAATGGTACTCACCAGCCAAGATTTCAAGAAAAATGCACACCAGGACGCAGCCGGCCCCCTTTTGTAAGAAGGAGGTAACACAGGTGCAGAATACTGATGAACAATCACTTTCACCCACTCTCACTGGAGGAGCAACTGCCTAGCACTAAAACTGCACACAGATGAAACTTGCAGTAGGGTGCAATTCACACACTCGCGGCACCGTGCCTAAATTTTGGCAGCCATTGAACTCACTGCGCACCGCATAACTGGATAGCAGACCCTCTCCTTTCTAATGGGAATATGTCGTTACTGTGGCCCAGCTCTATGTGTCTTTAAATTGTTAGTGCGGTTTTTCCTAAATTTTGGCAGCCGTTGGACTCATTGCATATCCTACAACTGTATAGCAGACCCTCTCCTTTCTAATGGGAACATGTCGTAATCGTTACTGTGACCCAGCTCTATGTGTCTTTAAATTGTTATTAGGCTTTTTCCAAAATTTTGGCAGCCCTTGCAGTCACGGGGAACATTTTTTTTACTGAGACCCTCCTCTATGTCTCTTCAAAGGGGTATTGGGATGCGTCCAAATTGTTGGCAGCCCTTGCAATCACTGCATACACAATTACAGTATAGGAGACCCACACTTTAATAATGGGAAAAACAAAGCATAGCCGACTGCTGGCCCTTTAAGAATAGTAAGGCTATAAAAATAGTGCTTGTGACTTTCAGAGTCCCTCCTTCATAAATGAAACAGGAAGTGTCTGATGATGTCTCACACACCACATGGCCAGATAAGATAGTAAAATTTTAAAATGACATTTCCCGGTGAATTCAAACTTTTTGCAGCCGTTGCATTCACTGCATAGGCAAACAGTATGGGAGACCCACTTCCTAATAATGGGAGCATTTTTATCAGGAGGCCCTCAGACCTCTACGTCTCTTGCAAGGGGCATTGGAGTTCCTCCGAATTTTTGGCAGGCGTTTCATTCACTGCATACGCAAGAACAGTATGGGAGATCCACTCCTTTTTAATGGGAACATGTCATTACTGTGGCCCAACTCTATGTGTCTTTAAATTGTTAGTAGGGTTTTTCCTAAATTTTGGCAGCCGTTGGACTCACTGCATACCCTATAACTGGATAGCAGACCCTCTCCTTTCTAATGGGAACATGGCATTACTGTGGCCCAGCTCTATGTGTCTTTAAATTGTTAGTAGAGTTTTTCCTAAATTTTGGCAGCCATTGAACTCACTGCATACCCTATAACTGTATAGCAGACCCTCTCCTTTCTAATGGGAACATGGCATTACTGTGGCCCAGCTCTATGTGTCTTTAAATTGTTAGTAGGGTTTTTCCTAAATTTTGACAGCCGTTGGACTCACTGCATACCCTTTAACTGGATAGTAGACCCTCACTTTTCTAATGGGAACATGTTGTTACTTGTGGCCCAGCTCTTTGTGTCTTTAATTTGTTAGTAGGGTTTTTCCTAAATTTTGGCAGCCATTGGACTCACTGCATACCCTTTAACTGGAAAGCAGACCCTCTCCTTTCTAATGGGAACATGTCGTTACTTGTGGCCCAGCTCTTTGTGTCTTTAATTTGCTAGTAGGGTTTTTCCTAAATTTTGGCAGCCATTGGACTCACTGCATACCCTTTAACTGGATAGCAGACCCTCTCCTTTCTAATGGGAACATGTTGTACTCGTTACTGTGGCCCAGCTTTATGTATCTTTAAATTGGTAGTAGGGTTTTTCCTAAATTTTGGCAGCCATTGGACTCACTGCATACCCTGTAACTGGATAGCAGACCCTCTCTTTTCTAATGGGAACATGTTGTTACTGTATAGAGTTTAGTGGAGATCGACTAGTGCTCGTCTCCTCCCATCCTTAGCCTTAGCCATACATCAGGGAAAGACAGGGCGAGGCACGCGTGCGGCGATTGCTGAGGAGGTAATATAGGGACGATAGTTGAGACAGGGTGACGCTAGACCAGACTTGGAGGTCTCCACTTCCCCCTTTTCCCTAATGTCTGGGCTCCCTTTCCCTCTGTGTTGCACTAAGTCTTTCCTACACCTGGTGTGACATCCCATTTCATTTGAGCACTGTTCCCATCGATTTGGGCAATTTTTAGGCCCTCTGCCGATTGCCGGGGGGGCGCCGCGAAAATGCTCAAGTTTCCCATAGACTTACATTGGACTCTTTTCTCAGACCAAGCACTCGAGCATTCCAATTTGCTCGACCCGAGCAACGAGTACCCGAGCATTTTAGTGCTCGCTCATCACTATTCATTATTCATTCCATGATTTTTTTTACCTTGACAGAAGAAGTCTCTAAAGTTGAGTTTGCTCTCCATTCATACACCCAAGTCTTTTCCAGTGACAGTTTTACCAATTAGTAAATAATTGTACATTTTATTTCCCCAGCCCAAGTACACGACTTTACATTTATCTACATTAAGGCACACCTGTCAGCAGGATTGTTCTTAGTAAACTACATACACTGTCAAGTGGGTGCCATTACACTGAGTAAAATGATACCTTTGATGATGAAATCCGTCCAGTGGTTCTTTTATAATCTTCAATTTTCAGTTCTGCCATAATGATATGCTCGTGCTCTGATGCGGGACTTTAGGGAGGGTCTGTAACTGGTGCTCTCATTATGCATGCCTATCTCTGGCCTCTGACAGGTCACTGTGCTTTCAGTGACCTGCCTACTATTTTAAATATTGCTTTTGTAATTTCTCTACCAATGTGAAATTTACATGTGCCAAAATGGCCGCCGGTTGCTGAGAGATGCTACTGCGCACGCGCTGGCGCCATTTTGCCTTTGGAAAGAGAATTTGGGTGCAGCAATATGGCACCGCGCATGCGCAGTAGCATCTCTCGGCAACCGAGAAATGCTAATGCGCAAGAGCGGGCGGCAGGGGCCATATTGCTGAAGACAAATTTCTTTTTCCTCTAGCAAAATTATGCCGGCACTTGCACAGTAGCATCTTTCGTTTGTCGATGCTACTGCGCACTTGATGGATTTCATCAACAAAGGTATCATTTTACTCAGTGTAATGGCGCCCACCTGACAGTGTATGTGGTTTACTAAGCACAATCCTGCTGACAGGTGCGCTTTAAGTTTCCACTGCCATTTTTGAGCTCAAGCCTCCAACTAAGGCTATGTGCCCACTATCAGGAATAGCAACGTTTTGGACCCAGTGTATTTTCGCTGCATCTAAAACGCATGTGTTCAGTGAACCATGTGGATTTACCGGATCTAATGACATTCTATTGTTGAAACTTCTGTACCAGAGTCTACAGTTTATGCAGCGTTACATAGAAATACAGTGGGCATGGGATTTAAATTACCCTTCCAGGGTAAGCCCAGCCCATGGCAGAGTGGGTCTACACCCACCAGCATTACAAACTGATTGGTGGGGGTGCACAGTGTCAAACCCCACAAATCTGATATTGATGACCTCTCCTAAGGATAGACAATCAATATTATACCCTTGGACAAATCAATAAGCTGAACAATAACTGGTTCTTCATTTAACATAATAGAAAAAATTAACAACTTTTCTTTGCTTTCCTAAATTCATATTAGTAAAAGCGTAATTAATCCCATTCCCAGGAATCAGTACATTTTTAATGGTGGGAAATTTGTTACAATATACCTTATAAAAAATGGAGAATACATAAGCGCCGATTCATTAAGACTGGCATTGGACATGTCAGTCTTAGTGAAGGGGCTCATTGGAGTACGATGTGCCGAGTTCGTTAAGAGATGCATGCCACTTAATTAATTCAGAGCATATTCTCAGTGGCGTGCGAGTCCATGTATCTTGCCAGAATTACTTCTCCATTCAGAGGCTGGAGAAGTAATATAGTAACATAGTTTTTAAGGTTGAAGGAAGACTAAGTCCATCTAGTTCAACCCATAGCCTAACTTGTTGATCCAGAGGAAGGAAAAAAAAAAAACATGTGGCAAACACTAAGCTCCACATTGGGGGAAAAAATTCCTTCCCGACTCCATACGACAATCAGACTAGTTCCCTGGATCAACGCCCTATCAAGGAATCTAGTATTTATAACCTGTAATGTTATACTTTTCAAGAAAGGCATCCATGCCCTTCTTAAATGTTAGTAGTGAATCACTCATTACAACATCATGCGGCAGAGAGTTCCATAGTCTCACTGCTCTTACAGTAAATAATCCCTCCAGACGTAGAAGATGCCCCCTTGTCCCTGTCTCAGGCCTCAGAGTAAAAAGATCAGTAGAAAGGTCTTTGTACTGTCCCCTCATATACTTGTACATAGCAATAAGATCACCCCTAAGCCTTCTTTTTTCCACAGTAAATAACCCCAAGAGTAATAACCTGTCTTGGTATTGCAGACCCCCCAGTCCTCTAATAACCTTGGTCGCTCTTCTCTGCACCCGCTCTAGTTCAGCTATGTCTTTCTTATACACCGGAGACCAGAACTGTACACAGTATTCTAAGTGTGGTCGCACTAATGACTTGTATAGAGGTAAAATTATGTTCTCCTCATGAGCATCTATGCCTCTTTTAATGCATCCCTTTATTTTATTTACCTTTGCAGCAGCTGCCTGACACTGGCCACTAAACGTGAGCTTGTCGTCCACCAATACACCCAGGTCTTTTTCAGTTACAGTTTTGCCCAGTGTTTTACAATTAAGCATATAATCATACATTTTATTTCCTCTGCCCAAGTGCATTACCTTACATTTATCCCCATTAAAGCTCATTTGCCATTTATCAGCCCAAGCTTCTAGTTTACATAGATCTTCCTGTAATATAAAATTGTCCTCCTCTGTATTGATTACCCTGCAGAGTTTAGTGTCATCTGCAAATATTGAAATATTACTCTGTATGCCCCCTACAAGGTCATTAATAAATGTTAAAAAGAAGGGGGCCCAATACTGACCCCTGTGGTACCCCGCTGTTAACTGAGACCCAGTCTGAGTGTTTTCCATTAATAACGACCCTTTGTTTCCTATCACTGAGCCAATTCTTAACCCACATACATATATTTTCCCCTATCCCCATTGTTCTCATTTTATGTATCAACCTTTTGTGTGGAACCGTATCAAAACCTTTTGAAAAGTCCATATACACAACATCCACTGCATTTCCTTGGTCCAGTCCAGAACTTGTCTCCTCATAAAAACTGATCAGATTAGTTTGACAGGAACTGTCCCTCGTAAACCCATGTTGATATTGGGTCATGAGGTTATTCTTCTTCAGATACTCTATGTAATGCACACGCCCGGGCTGAGCGGCGTGTGCGTGTGATTGTAGTGATTCCACTGGACCGTGCCGGAGAGTGAATGCCTGGAGGGGCGTAACTAGGTATTCACCCGATCCGACCAGGGTCGCACGACGGCATACGACGCCAGTGCACCAAGGAGGAACCGAGCAGAGGGACCAGGTGCTACTCCAGGACAGACCCCGGACACGGCTGTTGACCCACACAGGGGAATACAGGAACAGACTGGTAGGCTGGCATACAGACTGGTGGGTACAGGCTGGCTTGACTGGGATGCAGGCAGGCGGGTATGCAGGCAGGGGGGTACAGGCAAGCACAGCTAGAGTGCAGACAGGGAGGCACTAGCAGGTAGGAACACAGGCGGGATAGGACCCAGTACACACTGGGACTCAGGAACAATACAGACAGAGGGGTACAGGCAAGCACAGCTAGAGTGCAGACAGGGAGGCACTAGCAGGTAGGGACACTGGCGGGATAGGACCCAGTACACACTGGGACTCAGGAACAGAACCACAGATGTGGCGGACAAACACAGCAGAGTGAGGCCGCCCAGAGAGGTGAGTGAGAGCAGGGCAGGACGAGGCCGCCTGGAGCGGTGAGCAAGAGTAGAGCAGGACAAGGCCGCCAGGAGCGGTGAGCAAAGGGTCAGAGCTGAGCGAGACTGCCGGAGCAGTGAGCAAGAGTAAAGCAGGACGAGGCCGCCTGGAGCGGTGAGCAAGAGTGGAGCAAGACTGCCGGAGCAGTGAGCAAAAGGATAAGAGCGGAGCGAGACTGCCGGAGCAGTGAGCAAAAGGATGAGAGCGGAGCAAGGCTGCCGGAGCAGTGAGCAAAAGGGTCAGAGCGGAGCAAGGCTGCCGGAGCAGCGAGCAAAAGGAGCCAGAGCAGGCTAGAACCGCCGGAGCGGTGAGCAAAGGAGTCAGAGCAGGCTAGAACCGCCGGAGCGGTGAGCAAAGGAGTCAGAGCAGGCTAGAACCGCCGGAGCGGTGAGCAAAGGAGTCAGAGCAGGCTAGAACCGCCGGAGCGGTGAGCAAAGGAGTCAGAGCAGGCTAGAACCGCCAGAGCGGTGAGCAAAGGAGCCAGAGCAGGCTAGAACCGCCGGAGCGGTGAGCAAAGGAGTCGGAGCAGGGGGGACAGGGCTCTGTTCACACGGAACAGACAGGAAGAGAAAGGCAGAGCCAGATACCCACAGGGTACTTGCAGTGAAGTAGCGAGTGGACCACAAACTCACAAACGGGAGTACAGAGACAACAAGCAGGAGTTAGGTACGAGTTCAGACTCTGCAGAAAAAGGAAGGGAACGGACATAGAGGCAAAACAGGTAAAGGATAGGAGAGAGTTCAGACTGGAACTGAGTGTACGGAGGAGACCGACACTGCAGCGGGATACAGGAGCAGGTCTGGGAATACTGCCCCCAGAGAGGCGGTACGAACAGGCAAGGAGCGTGTTCAGACAGGACAGACAAGATACAGGAGCGGGTCTAGGTAATCGGCCCCTAGAAGGCGGGAGGAACAGGCTAGGAGCGTGTTCAGACAGGACAGACAAGATACAGGAGCGGGTCTAGGTAATCGGCCCCTAGAAGGCGGGAGGAACAGGCTAGGAGCGTGTTCAGACAGGCCTGGAAATACAGCCTCCAGGATAGGCAGACAAGAGAACACAGAACGGGACCTGGCACCTTCAGAGTGCAAGCACACACTGAATGAAACACTATGCTCAGGCGCCATCTTGAGGAAGAAGGTGGTATAAATACCCAAAGATGGACAGCAATAGGCTGAAGGTGCAACAGGGGTGTGTCCGCAGCAGGTACAAGAAACAGGAAGTTCAGCGGGCGTCGCCCTATGCAGCCAAAACAGACAAACAGACAGCAAGGAGGGAAGCCAGAGAGACACCCTGGACAGGAGATCAAATGCGCGCTCTTGCACAGTGGGAGATGGACCACTATGCAAGGACGCCGCCAGGTATGTTACAGTACCCCCCCCCTTACGCCCCCTCTTCTTCAGGCCTGCCAGAATCTTCCGCAGGGAATTCGAGGACCAGTCGTTCACTTCAAGGAGATCACTTCCACTGTCCACAGGATAAATTGATCTCATCTGGTTAGCTAGGATGCTACCTCCTATCCAGCCATCCTTAGCAACAGACGAAACGGGTGGAGTACCAGGAACAGCACACAAGGAAGTCTCTCTCCACATATTTTCAGGTGGCACCCCAGAGGGTACAGGAGACAACTGGAAGTCCTTCACCGGGTTGGAGGGGGACAGAGACTTGGGGGTAATCTCTGCTTCGAGGTACATCTTGTCAAGCTCACAGGAAGAAATAGACGGGTTATCAGGTACATAATGAGGAAAAGTCACTGTCTCTTTGTTATCTGGTGGTACCCCGGAGAATTCAGGAAACAACTGGAGGTCCTCCGCCGGATCAGAAGAGTGCAGAGGCTCAGAGAAAACATCTGCTTCAGAGTACACTAGGTCGGACTCACTGGAGGAAGCAGGCGAGGTATCGGGTACCGAGTATAGGAAAGTCTCTGTCCATTCACCACCAGGTGGCACCCCGAAGGGTTCTGGAGACAACTGGAGGTCCTCCGCCTGGTCAGAGGGGTGTAGAGACTCAAGGGTAACCTCTGCTTCAGAGTACACAAGGTCGGACTCACTGGACGAAGCGAGCGAGGTATCAGATCCAGGATATAGGAAAGTCTCTGTCCATTCACCACCAGGTGGCACCCCGAAGGGTTCTGGAGACAACTGGAGGTCCTCCGCCTGGTCGGAGGGGTGTAGAGACTCGGAAGTAACCTCTGCTTCGGAGTACACTAGGTTGGACTCACTGGACGAAGCGAGCGAGGTATCAGGTACAGAGTATAGGAGAGTCTCTGTCCTTTCGCTACCAGGTAGCACCCTGAAGGGTTCTGGAGACAACTGGAGGTCCTCCGCCTGGTCGGAGGGGTGTAGAGACTCGGGAGTAACCTCTGCTTCGGAGTACACTAGGTTGGACTCACTGGACGAAGCGAGCGAGGTATCAGGTACAGAGTATAGGAGAGTCTCTGTCCTTTCGCTACCAGGTAGCACCCCGAAGGGTTCTGGAGACAACTGGAGGTCCTCCGCCTGGTCGGAGGGGTGTAGAGACTCGGGGGTAACTACCACTTTGGGGTACCCATTGTCAGGCTCACAGGACGAAGCGGACAAAGTATCGAGTACCGAGTGTAGAGAAGTCTCTCTCCATTTGTCATCGAGTGGTATCCCGGAGGATTCAGGAGGCAACAGGGGGTCCTCCGCCAGGTAGTAGAGGTGCACAGACTCAGAGGTAACCACAGCTTTGGAGCATCCTTGGACATGCACACCGGTTAAAGTGGGTGAAGCATCTGATGCCGGGTGCAGGAAGTTCTCCTGTGTGGAGTCTGGATGGGCAGAAGTCTCTTCGGGCAGGAGAACCGGAGCACTACCCACGCACATTACCCGTTGGGGCTTCTCCGGGATACAGGGAGATGAAGCTTCAGTAGGGACTTCAAGGTTGGGGTCAGGAGGTCTCAGGGAGGACAGACCCTGGCGTGACGGCTTGCCTCTACGTCTAGCACGTCTGGACTGCCTCTTGAGGTTGGGAGAAGTATTCCGGAAAGCGTAGTCACCCTGTGAGGATTCTGGGTGGGCAGTAGTCTCATTGGGCTGGAGGACTATTGCGCTACCCACACACATTACCCATCGGGGCTGCTCCGGGATATTGGGAGGTGAAGCTTCAGCAGGAGCCTCCGGGTTAGGATCATCGAAGACCATTAGAAAGGCCACCAGGAAGGCCATTAGGTCCAGGAGGATCGGATCCTGTGTTTCATATAGGGGGTTGATCCATTCCAAGGCATCACCCGCCAGGTAAGACATAATGAATGCCACCTTAACCCGATCGGTGGGAAAACATAGAGGGTAGAACTTGAAGTGTAGCATGCATTGCTCCACAAATGCACGACTTTGTCTTGGATCCCCATAGTAACGTGGCGGATCCGCAGGAACGAGAGCGGATAGATCCATCTGGACGGGTGCGTAATTAGCCTGGAACTCAGCTGAGAAAAAAAAAAAAATTTATTTATTTATTTTTAATGCATGTATTCGCTGGAAACTTCTCAGAGAGCGAAGGCCGTGGGGCTCAACGGGAACCATGGCCTGAGCATGCTGTAATGCACACGCCCGGGCTGAGCGGCGTGTGCGTGTGATTGTAGTGATTCCACTGGACCGTGCCGGAGAGTGAATGCCTGGAGGGGCGTAACTAGGTATTCACCCGATCCGACCAGGGTCGCACGACGGCATACGACGCCAGTGCACCAAGGAGGAACCGAGCAGAGGGACCAGGTGCTACTCCAGGACAGACCCCGGACACGGCTGTTGACCCACACAGGGGAATACAGGAACAGACTGGTAGGCTGGCATACAGACTGGTGGGTATAGGCTGGCTCGACTGGGATGCAGGCAGGCGGGTATGCAGGCAGGGGGGTACAGGCAAGCACAGCTAGAGTGCAGACAGGGAGGCACTAGCAGGTAGGAACACAGGCGGGATAGGACCCAGTACACACTGGGACTCAGGAACAATACAGACAGAGGGGTACAGGCAAGCACAGCTAGAGTGCAGACAGGGAGGCACTAGCAGGTAGGGACACTGGCGGGATAGGACCCAGTACACACTGGGACTCAGGAACAGAACCACAGATGTGGCGGACAAACACAGCAGAGTGAGGCCGCCCAGAGAGGTGAGTGAGAGCAGGGCAGGACGAGGCCGCCTGGAGCGGTGAGCAAGAGTAGAGCAGGACAAGGCCGCCAGGAGCGGTGAGCAAAGGGTCAGAGCTGAGCGAGACTGCCGGAGCAGTGAGCAAGAGTAAAGCAGGACGAGGCCGCCTGGAGCGGTGAGCAAGAGTGGAGCAAGACTGCCGGAGCAGTGAGCAAAAGGATAAGAGCGGAGCGAGACTGCCAGAGCAGTGAGCAAAAGGATAAGAGCGGAGCAAGGCTGCCGGAGCAGTGAGCAAAAGGGTCAGAGCGGAGCAAGGCTGCCGGAGCAGCGAGCAAAAGGAGCCAGAGCAGGCTAGAACCGCCGGAGCGGTGAGCAAAGGAGTCAGAGCAGGCTAGAACCGCCGGAGCGGTGAGCAAAGGAGTCAGAGCAGGCTAGAACCGCCGGAGCGGTGAGCAAAGGAGTCAGAGCAGGCTAGAACCGCCGGAGCGGTGAGCAAAGGAGTCAGAGCAGGCTAGAACCGCCAGAGCGGTGAGCAAAGGAGCCAGAGCAGGCTAGAACCGCCGGAGCGGTGAGCAAAGGAGTCGGAGCAGGGGGGACAGGGCTCTGTTCACACGGAACAGACAGGAAGAGAAAGGCAGAGCCAGATACCCACAGGGTACTTGCAGTGAAGTAGCGAGTGGACCACAAACTCACAAACGGGAGTACAGAGACAACAAGCAGGAGTTAGGTACGAGTTCAGACTCTGCAGAAAAAGGAAGGGAACGGACATAGAGGCAAAACAGGTAAAGGATAGGAGAGAGTTCAGACTGGAACTGAGTGTACGGAGGAGACCGACACTGCAGCGGGATACAGGAGCAGGTCTGGGAATACTGCCCCCAGAGAGGCGGTACGAACAGGCAAGGAGCGTGTTCAGACAGGACAGACAAGATACAGGAGCGGGTCTAGGTAATCGGCCCCTAGAAGGCGGGAGGAACAGGCTAGGAGCGTGTTCAGACAGGACAGACAAGATACAGGAGCGGGTCTAGGTAATCGGCCCCTAGAAGGCGGGAGGAACAGGCTAGGAGCGTGTTCAGACAGGCCTGGAAATACAGCCTCCAGGATAGGCAGACAAGAGAACACAGAACGGGACCTGGCACCTTCAGAGTGCAAGCACACACTGAATGAAACACTATGCTCAGGCGCCATCTTGAGGAAGAAGGTGGTATAAATACCCAAAGATGGACAGCAATAGGCTGAAGGTGCAACAGGGGCGTGTCCGCAGCAGGTACAAGAAACAGGAAGTTCAGCGGGCGTCGCCCTATGCAGCCAAAACAGACAAACAGACAGCAAGGAGGGAAGCCAGAGAGACACCCTGGACAGGAGATCAAGTGCGCGCTCTTGCACAGTGGGAGATGGACCACTATGCAAGGACGCCGCCAGGTATGTTACACTCTATTATTGCATCTCTTAGGAAACCCTCCAGGATTTTACCCACAGTAGAGGTTAAGCTTACCGGCCTATAATTTCCAAGTTCAGTTTTTGTCCCCTTTTTGAATATTGGCACCACATTTGCTATACGCCAGTCGTGTGGTACAGACTCTGTAATTATGGAATCTTTAAAGATTAAAAATAATGGTCTATCTATGACGTTACTTAATTCCTGCAGTACTCGTGGGTGTATCCCATCCGGGCCCGGGGATTTGTCAACTTTAGTGATTTTTAGATGCCGCCGTACTTCCTGCTGGGTTAAGCAAGTGACATTTAATGGAGAATTTTTGTTATCACTAATCATGTTTTCTGTCATGCGATTTTCTTGTGTAAATACGGTTGAAAAAAAATCATTTAGCATATTGGCTTTTTCCTCATCCACCATTTCACCCAGACTATTTTTAAGGGGGCCAAACACTATCATTTTTTTATTTTTTACTATTTATGTAGTTAAAGAATATTTTGGGGTTATTTTTACTTTCTCTGGCAATGATTCTCTCTGCCTCAATCTTTGCTGCCTTGATTTGTTTTTTACATAATTTATTTAATTTTCTATATTTATTTAATGCCTCATCACTACCTACTTGCTTTAGTTCTCTAAATGCTTTCTTTTTGTCACTTATTGCGCCCCTTACAGCTCTATTTAGCCATAGTGGTTTCCTCCTATTTCTAGCATGTTTATTCCCAAAGGGTATATATTGTGCACAGGTTCTATTCAGGATGTTAATAAATGTCTCCCATTTGCTTTGTGTAGCTTTATGTCTCAGGATATCGTCCCAGTTTATTGCACTAAGATCATCTCTCAACCGTTGGAAATTAGCCTTCCTGAAGTTTAGTGTCCTTGTAACCCCTCTACTACACATCTTATTAAAGGTTACATGAAAACGTATTATTTTGTGATCACTATTACCCAAGTGACCCCCAACTCGTATATTTGATATGCGGTCTGGCCTATTGGTTAATATTAGGTCTAGCAGTGCCCCCCTTCTTGTTGGGTCCTGAACCAGTTGTGAAAGGTAATTGTCTCTCATAGTTGTCAAAAACCTATTACCTTTGCTTGAACTACATGTTTCTGTCCTCCAATGTATTTCAGGGTAGTTGAAGTCTCCCATAATAATGACTTCTCCTTGAGTCGCTGCTTCATCTATTCATCTATATCTAGGATATTCTCCGCTACTTCCATTATTTTTGGAGACTTATAACAAACCCCTATCAGTAATTTATTATTTTTCCCCCTCCCCTTATCTCCACCCACAGGGACTCTACATTTTCATTAGATTCACATATATCCTCCCGCAAGACAGGTTTTAAGGATGATTTTACATATAACCCCCCCCCCTCGCTTGTTTGTACGGTCATTTCTGAACAGACTATAGCCCTGTAAATTAACTGCCCAGTCATGGCTCTTGTCCAGCCACGTCTCAGATATCCCTACCATTCTAATTCCTCCATTTTGTTGGTGAGGCTTCTGGCATTAGTGTACATGCATTTTATGTATATCTCTGTACCTCTATTCCTTCTTACTTTTTTGACTGTTCTAAAGCCACCCCCAATTTCTTTATTTGTGCCCAGGTCACTATCTGCACTATCTTCCCCACCTATAAAATGAATACCCTCCCCCCCAATCCCTAGTTTAAACACTCCTCCAACCTTCTAGCCATTTTCTCCCCAGCACAGCTGCACCCTCCCCATTAAGGTGCAGCCGGTCCCTAGCGTAGAGTCAGTGCCGGACTCGAGCGCCAGGTAGGCAGCACACTGTTCGACGATCCCTGTCTTTGTGACAGATTGCCCTATCTGTTCCCCTAATAATTGAGTCCCCCACTACCAGCACCTACCTGGCCTGCCCTGCTCTCCTATTTCCCTCTTTACTGGAGATGACACTCCTCCGGCTTTCAGCGGACATGCCTTGCTGCAGCAGTGCTACCCCTGTACCATCACTTCCCTCATCTGCCAACTTTGCAAACTTATTGGGGTGTGCCAGATCAGGACTAGCCTCCCTGGCACTCTTCCCTCTACCCCCGCTTCTAACTGTCACCCAACTAGCGGCCTCACTGTCCTGCAGCTCCCGACTACCACCCTCCCCCATATCTACCCCAGTGAGCTGCTGCTCAGTGAGCAGCAGACTCCTTTCCATGTTGTCAATGGATCTCAGTGTTGCCAGCTGCTCATTTAGATCCAGTATCTGGGCTTCCAAACGCACAACGTGCACACATCTCGCGCAGCAGTAAGCAACCCCGACCGGCTGTTCAAGGAATGCATACATGTGGCAAGATGTACACTGGATAGCATTGTCAATAATGGAGCTTATTTCCTAATGGGGATTACAATAGACAATGTTCAGTAAAAAGAAAAGTAAAGAAGTAGTGAAATACAGACAGCAATTCTGTCCAAAGTCCTCCCTTCCAAACTCCCTGAATCCAAAGTCGCTGAAAAACAAGTCACACACTTACTTTCGTTCGCACTTATGCTCCGGTCACACTCAGCTCATTCACACTCGCAAATTAAGAGGTTTAAAGAGCTTTTTTTTTTTTCCTTTTCCAGCAATGCACCCTTCACCTCAATGCACTTCCAAAGGACTAGATGCCCAACCAGCTGCCCCTTATAAACCCTTAATTATGACCCCTTCCCCTTAATTAACCCCTTGTGAGTAAAGCTACACCTCCGGATTTTAGTGCAATGTAGTTAACCCTTAAATACACTGGTAGTAAACTAAGAAACTAAAACAGTAGTGAGAGAATAGGTTTTAAAAAGCCCAATAAAACTAAACAGGTAGAAAAGCACTCAGCAATTCACAATTCAGCAACTCACAGCAATTCACACAGGTATTTTATGCAGGATTCCCAAATACCTCTTCACTGAAAAAGTCACACACTTACTTTCGTTCGCACTTATGCTCCGGTCACACTCAGCTCGTTCACACTTGCAAATTAAGAGATTTAAAGAGT
Source organism: Phyllobates terribilis (assembly GCF_046119375.1). Lineage (NCBI taxonomy): Eukaryota > Metazoa > Chordata > Amphibia > Anura > Dendrobatidae > Phyllobates > Phyllobates terribilis. The sequence goes on along the minus strand of NW_027362761.1, from coordinate 773,838,392 downwards.
TTGTTTTTTTTTTTTTTCCCTTTTCCAGCAATGCACCCTTCACCTCAATGCACTTCCAAAGGACTGGATGCCCAACCAGCTGCCCCTTATAAACCCTTTATTATGACCCCTTCCCCTTAATTAACCCCTTGTGAGTAAAGCTACACCTCCGGATTTTAGTGCAATGTAGTTAACCCTTAAATACACAGGTAGTAAACTAAGAAACTAAAACTGTAGTGAGAGAATAGGTTTTAAAAAGCCCAATAAAACTAAACAGGTAGAAAAGCACTCAGCAGTTCACAATTCAGCAACTCACAGCAATTCACACAGGTATTTTATGCAGGATTCCCAAATACCTCTTCACTGAAAAAGTCACACACTTACTTTCGTTCGCACTTATGCTCCGGTCACACCCAGCTCGTTCACACTCGCAAATTAAGAGATTTAAAGAGGTTTTTTTTGTTTTTTTTTTCTCCTTTTCCAGCAATGCACCCTTCACCTCAATGCACTTCCTGACATAAGAAACGCTGGCACTTTTGCAGAATTTCACAAGCGTGCGAAGCCATGCCCTGTCCTACCCCAGATCCTCCCTGCTCTCCCCCAGATCCTCCCTGCTCTCCCTGCTTTGGCTTCAAATTAGTATAAAAATGCTATAAAAAAAAGCAAAAATTTTACAACTTTTCAACGTTTTGTTTTTTTTGCAAAAACATTTGCCCCCATAGTATTTATCATCTGAAAAAAAAATAACAAACTAGACATTAGCACATGAACAGCCCTTTTGATGGTTTCTGTGAAACACCTCACCATAACATTTGGTCATAAGCACCTGACATGTACAGCAATGCCTTTTACCGAACTTTGATTCATTTTCCTTTCCTACCACAAAACCTCTTACATCACTCTGATGACTAACAGCGTCTTTGGAGCAACAAGCTCCCTGTATATCAATACTGTGACTAAAATTCCATTTCTACAAAGCCCAAGAGAAAACGTTTATTGAATCAAGCTCATATCAAATGATGTCAACCAAGCTTTCTTCTTAGTATTGTATGAAAAATCATCACGAAAACTCATTTTCAGTAATCTTTGTTTTAGCTTTTCCATCAGACCTTTTTCATTCTGTAAAGGTCAATGATCATTCAGTAGTGATGTTTCACTGGTAAAGATGATGATCCACCAGCACCTCCACTTTATATTTAATGGAAAGGAGGTAGCAGGTTATACACACAGACAGTGTGTATTTTGCAAAATTGTAGCAAACACAAACCGTAAAAAAAGTTAAATAAAAATTATTTTAGCTGATCACTACATTTCTATATTATTTTACAGTCATTAGACTATATCTGCATCGTTCTGCATTATTAGATCATGCAACTTGTTGTTAGATGGTTCTCATATTAAAGTGGTTGCCCACCCCTGGGAACAATATTTTGTTTTTGTTTTTTAATTAAATGGATGTATTTAGGACTCAAAATCATTTTTCACTTTTGGTCTAAAATCAACTGAGAGAAGTTAAACAAAGCCGGATAAATGAGTTAGAAACTCACCCAATGGACCTTCATAATGAGCTCACTGACAGATTTTCAGTTAATCCATTCTGCAGTACAACACAGAGATTATAGAAGGTAAATGGTGCAACATTTTTAATTAAACCCAATTCCAAAAATTATTTTTAGCCGAAAATACCTGCACTTAAGTAAAAGGTGGACAATCACAAACAGCTTGCTAGTCTGCACCAGATGGGGGGAGGCACCTGAACTGCACTTCCTGTCTGAACAAGCTGAACTGTGCCAAGTACTCAGCCATTCCACCTACAGCTCCCCTGAAGTCCCATGCATGAAATGGCTTCCACACAGGTAAGTGTAATTCTGTGTATAGGGGGTTATAGGGACATTATGCCATATATAGGGGTGTATGGGTCATTATGCTGTCTGTAGGGGTGATATGGGGCATTATACTGTATATAGGGGGCTATTGGGCATTATACTGTGTATAGGGGTCTATATGAGCATTATTCTGTGTATAAGAGTGTATAGGGACATTATACTGTGTATATGTGGGCTATGAGGGCAATATACTGTGTATAAATGGCTATGGGGAGATTATACTGTTTATAGTGGCGTTAAATTATGTATAGCATGGGCTGTGGGGAAATCATACTGTATACAGAAAGATATGGGGACTTTATATTGTATGTAGGAAGGATGTGGGAAATTATACTGTATATATTGGTGCTATTGGTGCATTACACTGTGTATTGTGCAGATATAGGGGTATTATACTGTGTATAGGGGATGTATAAGGGAATTATACTATGTATAGGGGCCAGGCCCAAATTGGCCATCTGCCTTACTGGGCAGATTCCCAGGGCGGTGCAGCACTCATAGCTGCATAGTGGGATGATGGACATCAGCCTCAGTGTATTCTATGTAATGTACAGTACATACATCAGTCTTGGTATCTTCTACAGTTGAAACCAGAAGTTTACATACACTACATAAAAAGACACATATGCATGTTTTTCTCAATATCTGACATGAAATCTGAATAAACCTTTCCCATTGAAGGTCAATTAGGATTACCATAATTTTTAATATTTGCCAAATGTCAGAATAATGAGAGAGAGAGAATGTGTTAAGGAATTTTTATTACTTATTGCAATGTTAAAAGTTTACATACACTAAGATTACTATGCATTTAAACAATTCTGGACTGCCCATATGATGATATGAAAAAAATACAATTGTATCCAGCTCACTCACGATTAAGTAGTTATCCCAAAGTGATGCACGGGCTGAAAGCTTGTATCGGCCACAAGAAATGAAGCAAATGGTAGAGGAAAAAAGTCCAGAATCCAATATGGGAAAAAAAACATTTTTTGTAAAAACAATTTTTTTAAAAAAATGAGAGGTTAAAAACTGGTCGCGGATGCAACTGCATGCATGCGTGCGACGACGAGTTTCGAACTGAAACTAGTTCTTTATCATAGTCTAAGCATGAGCACAAAGTACCTCATGTTGCTTAAATAGAGAAACTTTATGAACGCTGGGGGCTCAATGGCTGGGACCCGCAGTAATCTCAAGGATGGTCCAACAGCAATAGAACATTTGTCACATATCTTGTGAAAAAGTGATAAATATATAGTGGGGAAAACCCTTTAATTTAGGCTTTCCCTTTGATTTATGCCACACATGTCAAATTCTGGCCCTTGGCCCACAGAGTGGTTATATTTTACCCGTGACACCAGAACCACCACCCCTATGTGGGCCATTGTTCTGTATGGAGGACTATGTGGAGCCCCTTATTCTGTATGGAGGACTATGTGGGGCCTTTATACTGCATGGAGGACCATGTGGGGCCCATTCTGTATTCAGGACTATTTGGGGCCCATTTTATTCTGTATAGAGGACTATGTGGGGACATTATACTGTATACTGGTTGACCTGCAACATTGTCCAAGTTTTTCATTTTGGCCCTCTGTGTGTTTTGAGTTTGACATCCCTGATTTATGCAACCATTGTAAGAGTATGGCCTCATGCAGATCATGTTGTATAAGTGAATATTTTTCTCATATATAATATGTGAAAAAAAAATTCATGCAGTATTCAGTGGCGTATCTAGGGGGATTGTATGTGGCTTTTCAGGCGTGAGTACAATTCCAGGTCAGAGTGATGTTAGCAGCATGATTAAGTCAATTGATCATGCTGCTGACGTCTCTCCAGCACCACAGAGTACATGTTCGGGGGCAAGGTAAGTATGTCAAAAGATAGTATAGGCAGAAGGGAGGATGAAAGGTGTGATAAGACAGTATGGAAAGTGGGAGGCTGGTAATATGTGATGAGACAGTATGGGCAGGACAAGGGAGTACAATGTGTGAGGAAACAGTATGGGCGGAGGGCTGGGTATGTGTGAGAAGACAGTATGGGCAGGGGGTTTGGTAATGTGTGAGGATACAGCATGGGTGGGGGGTTGAGAATTTGTAAAGAGGTCAGTATGGGGGAAAAATGTGCGAGGGGACAGTATGGGGGAGAAAAGTGTGAGGGGGCACAGTATAGAGACTGGGTAGTGTGGGGAACAGTATAGATAGAACATTGTGGGGGACAGTATGATGGCACAAATATGGAGAAGGGGGGAGTGAGAGGAAGGGACATATTATTAAGGGGTGGTCGTGGATGATACTGGTATGTCTCTTAAATATATTTGGCATAGAGTGTCACTTGGTGATAGAGTAGTTGCTCACTTAGAGAAGGCAGAAGAACATAACTACACAGATGTTGGTTTCCCCCATGTGGGGAACAGGATAGAGAGATCATCGTGGGGGACAGTATGATGGCACAATGATGGAGAATGGGGGAGTGAGAGGAAGGGACACATAATATAGACTGGGCAATATAGGGGGCACACAGTATGAGGGGACAGTGTGAATAGGGTGCCCAGTATGAAAAGGGAGAACAGTGAGGGGCAATTATTCTGGGAGTCAGTGTAAAGCAGATCATTTTATTTAGGAGCTTAATAATCACACTGTTATTTTTAAGGGCATCATGTCGGGATGTGCTGCAGAAAACTAGAGTAGATAGAAGTCTGCAGACACAAGATGTGGATGTGAAAAGTCATCGTGGCAACTGAACAAGATGGAGAAGAAAAGAAAAAACAACTCCATTCAGAGAAGATGTAACCTATAAGGTACCTGGATAAGGTAACTGAATCTCTCCAAAACTGAACTTCTTGTGTTTCTCCCCTCTATTAACCTAACTCTACCTAACATCGAAATTACCTTGGAGGGCTCAACCATAACTCCCAAGCACGCCCGCTGCCTTGGGGTCATATTCGACACTAACCTTTCCTTTACTCCCTATATCCGATCACTCACTCGCTATTGTCACCTGCATCTTAAAAACATCTCCAGAATCCGACCTTTACTCTTCGAAACTGCTAAAACTCTTACTGTCGCTCTTATTCACTCTCGTCTGGACTACTGCAACTCTCTTCTAATCGGTCTCCCTCTTACCAAACTTTCTCCTCTCCAATCCGTCCTGAATGCGGCAGCCAGGGTCGTATTTCTGTCCAGCCGCTTCACTGATGACTCCATCTTGTGCCAGTCATTACACTGGTTGCCCATTTGCTACAGGGTCCAATATAAACTCATCGCTCTCACCCTCAAAGCTCTCCACAGTTCTGCACCGCCTTATATCTCCTCTCTCATCTCTGTCTATCGCCCTACACGTGCCCTCCGTTCTTCAAATTACCTAAGACTAACATCCCCCATAATCCAAACCTTGCACCTCCGTCTCCAAGACTTCTCTCGTGCTGCACCAGTTCTCTGGAATGAGGAACCAGGAAGATCCAGCTGAACAAATCTTCTAAAATCCATATTTTATTGGGTCATACAAAAAATTTTTTAAAAGTCCACCTTGGAGAAAAACAGCAGTTCTCTGGAATGCATTACCCCAGACAATCTGACTGATGCCTAGCCCCTATGTCTTCAAGCGCGCTTTAAAAACCCATCTCTTTAAACAAGCCTACCACCTTAACTACTCAGTAAACTAACTTTCCCGTCCCCTCCTTCTAAATATTATTCAGAATCTGCACCCTACTAGTCATCTATCTCCACACCCTCCATGCACAAGATAACTGCACTCGATACTTGAGTATTGCACTTAAGCATACTGGCTGATGACTGTATCATGCAGCTTTATATGAAAATCCCTATTTATTATAATTGCCAGACCTGAAATAACAGGCACTTTTCACCTATTGTGTCCACCTATTGTTCCCCCCCCCCATTTCCTTGTAGAATGTAAGCTTGCGAGCAGGGACCTCACTCCTAATTTAACTATTTAAACTGTCTTAAATTGTATTGAATTTATTGTCTGTACATGTCCCCACTTAATTGTAAAGTGCGGCAGAATATGTTGGCACTATGTAAATAAAAATTATTATAATTATTATATAAATGTTTGTTATACTGACTAAGTCTAATCAGTGCTTTGGTTCTTGCATGGTTCACAGTATGATCATTGCTGGTAAAACCAACTTCCAGTATCTCCTTTCCATTGTTAAGGATATACTAGGAAATGTAGGTTCATGCATTACAAATGTATATAAGGCTGACCTGACATTACAATTGATCACTGTACTAAGCTTGTTAAAGTATTCATGTACTACTTGTGGTTCTGTATTTCTGTACTGATGGTGGTTCTGGTGCTGCATTCATGTACTGTTATTGGTTTGATCCTGTACACATGTAACAATCCATAACTTGTCAGATAATATGATACATGGATATGTTAATAAAGCATTGTGCTCTCTGACAAGTTAAGAGTTACTACATCTGCATTTATGTTAGGAGCATTAATTATAAAATTGAGCACTGCAGAATGCCAAATCCTAACAATGTGTAATAGACTGCTCAAAAAAATAAAGGGAACACTCAAATAACACATCCTAGATCTGAATTAATGAAATATTCTCATTGAATACTTGTCATGCTGTCTCAGCGTACAGGGGGGGGGGGGGGTCAGGGGCCTGAGCTGACCCTAGACGGGGGCCCTGACTAATCCCTCAACCTGGAGGTACTGTTAATGGTACAGAGGTCCAGGCCGCCAGCGTAACCCTAAACTCCTGAATATCCCTGAACCAAAGTAATCTAGTCCTGAGAAGGACCCCGATCACAACAATGGGGAACAGGATAGAAAATGCCCAAAACACAGTACTAGACAAACGAGACAGTACAAGGGGAAAACCAAAAACCACCTTGCATACAAAAACTAACACCACAATTACAGAGGGAACAACAACAGGTTAGGAGATAAATGATAAAGGGAGAAAGGGAACAAACCACACCGCATACTCCTCGCTCCAAACTCCACCAAACAACGATCCACTCTGAAGGTCTGCAAGAAATGCTTTCACCGACAACTTCCCTATCAGACCAGCAGGTATCTGAAGGAATCCCAATACTGCAGCATTAACTGCAGCTGGGCGAGGCTGAGCCTCGTCAAGCACAGAGAGAGAGAATTAACTCCCTCACAACCAAAAAACAAAGCACCAAAAACTCAGCTGCGAGAAGTCAGGCTGTGTAGTCGCGACGATCTTCGTGGCTACACACCCATGACAATACCCCCCCTTCTACGAGGGGCCTCCGGACCCTCAGGGCCAGGTTTATCCGGGTGAGTCATGTGGAAGGCCCGAATTAACCGGTCTGCGTTAATATCTGACGCAGGAACCCACATTCTCTCCTCAGGACCATACCCTTTCCAATGAACCAGGTACTGAAGGGACCGGCGACTAAAACGTGAATCGATGACTTTCGATACCTGAAACTCCAAATTTCCATTGACCACCACTGGAGGAGGAGGTAAAGGTGATGGTATCATTGGCGCCACTTACCTCTTAAGCAAAGATCTGTGGAACACGTTATGAATTTTAAACGTAGGGTGGAGGTCAAGACGGAATGCCACCGGATTAATTATAGAACTGATCCTGTACGGCCCGATGAACCTGGGACCCAGTTTCCAGGAGGGAACCTTGAGTTTAATATTCTTGGTAGACAACCATACCCGATCGTTCACACTTAGGTCCGGACCAGACACTCTCCTCCTATCAGCCATACGTTTGTATCGGTTCCCCATAGTACTCAGATTATTCAGTACCCCTCTCCATACTGAAGCGAGTGATGACGAAAATCGTTCCTCCTCAGGAACCCCCGAAGAGCCCCCTCTACTGAAAGTACAAAACTGGGGGTGAAAACCATATGCCCCATAAAACGGGGACTTACCAGTGGATTCGCTCCGCCTATTATTAAGAGCAAACTCCGCCAGAGGTAAGAAAGAAGCCCAGTCCTCCTGGCTCTCTGACACAAAACACCGGAGATATGTCTCCAAACTCTGGTTCAGACGTTCCGTCTGACCATTGGTCTGAGGATGAAAAGCCGATGAGAACGATAAATGCATCCCCCGCCGAGTACAAAAAGCCTTCCAGAATTTGGACACAAACTGAGACCCCCGATCCGACACCACATCGGAGGGTACCCCGTGAAGCCTCACAATCTCTCCAATGAACACCTGCGCAAGAGTTTTAGCATTAGGAAGAGCAGGAAGAGTGATAAAATGTGCCATCTTGCTGAACCTGTCTACTACAACGAGTATGACCGTTTTACCCGAGGACGGCGGGAGGTCTGTAATAAAGTCCATAGACAGATGAGTCCAAGGACGCTCCGGGATCTTCAAAGGTAAGAGGGCCCCAGACGGACGGGTATGTGGGGTCTTAGAGCGCGCACAAACCCCACAGGACACAACAAAAGTTACCACCTCCTTATGTAAGTTAGGCCACCAAAACCGACGCGAGAGGAGATCCACAGTTGCTTTACTCCCTGGGTGTCCTGCCAAAGCTGAGTTATGGTGTGCCTCGATCACCTTTTGTCGTAGCTGATCTGGAACAAACAGTCTCCCTGGAGGTCCAACAGGGGCGTCCCCCTGAGCCTCCAATACCTCCTCCTCAAGCTCAGAGCATACTGCCGACACCACCACCCCCTCTTGAAGGATTGGAACCGGATCATCCGTATTCCCGGCCCCAGGGAAACTACGAGATAAGGCATCCGCCTTCACATTTTTTGACCCAGGACGATATGTAACGACAAAATTAAACCTGGTAAAAAACAACGACCACCTGGCTTGTCTGGGATTCAGACGTTTTGCGGACTCCAGATAAAGCAGGTTCTTGTGATCAGTGATGACGGTGACCGGATGGACAGCCCCCTCCAAAAAATGGCGCCACTCCTCAAAAGCTAACTTAATAGCCAAGAGTTCCCTATTGCCGACATCGTAATTCCTCTCAGAGGACGACAATTTTTTGGAGAAAAAAGCGCACGGACGCCACTTACCAGGGGACGAACCTTGTGACAAAACTGCTCCCACCCCTACCTCAGAAGCGTCTACCTCTACAATGAACGGCTGTGACGCATCAGGTTGAATGAGTATGGGTGCTGAGGCAAAACATTTTTTCAAGGAGGAGAATGCTTAACAAGCCTTGTCAGACCACTTAGAAAAATCCGTCCCCTTTTTTGTCATGTCTGTGAGAGGTTTAACCATGGATGAGAAATTACGAATGAATTTCCGGTAATAATTAGCAAACCCCAGGAAACGTTGTAGTGCCTTAAGATTCTCTGGCAGATCCCACTCAAGAACTGCCCGCACTTTCCCTGGGTCCATACGAAAACCGGACGCTGACACCAAGAAACCTAAAAACTGGAGTTCCTGTATGGCGAACACACACTTCTCCCATTTGGCGTACAGTTTATTATCCCGCAAGATCTGTAACACCTGCCTAACATGCTCCTGATGAGACACAAGATCAGGCGAGTAAATTAAGATGTCATCCAGATATATGACCACAAACTGACCCACCAGGCGGCGAAAAATGTCATTAACAAAGTGTTGGAACTCCGCCGGGGCATTAGTCAGACCGAATGGCATGACAAGGTTCTCATAATGCCCCTCCGGAGTGTTAAACGCCGTCTTCCACTCATCCCCCTCCTTTATCCTAATCAGATTGTACGCCCCCCTGAGATCCAACTTAGAGAACCATTTGGCGCCCACGATCTGATTAAAGAGATTGGGGATAAGTGGGAGTGGATACGGATCTCGGACCGTAATCCGATTAAGTTCACGGAAATCCAGGCAAGGGCGTAGGCCTCCATCTTTCTTCTTCACAAAGAAGAACCCCGCGGCCACCGGGGAAGATGAAGGTCTAATATGCCCCTTAGCCAGACTCTCAGAAATATAATCCTTCATGGCCTGCCTCTCCGGACCAGATATGTTATACAACCTAGATTTAGGTAACTTGGCCCTAGGGAGCAATTTTACAGAACAGTCATACACGCGATGAGGAGGTAGTTCCTGACACCCTTTCTCCGAGAATACATCCTCAAAGTCCGCCAGAAATGGAGGTAAGACCCTAGGAGTGACAGCACCGATGACCGTATTCATGCAGTTTTTATTACAGAATTCACTCCATTGGCTTATCTCCCTGGATTGCCAATTAATAACCGGATTATGCTTAGTTAACCAAGGAAGGCCCAACACAATAGGAGTGGGAAGACCCTCCAACACGTAACAAGACAACAGTTCTTTATGTATCGCCCCCACTTGAAGATTTACGTTATGCACCACTTGCAAAAAACTTCCCTGACCGAGAGGCCTGGCGTCGATCGAAAATATGGGGATGGGTTTAGCCAACATATTCAATAGCATACCTTGAACCCGGGCAAACCGAGCGTCCACCAGATTAGCCCCGGCCCCACTATCTAGAAGAACAGATATCCTCTCAGTTCTCGTACCCACCACCACCTCCGCCTGTACGAGAAACTGAGACGAACCTAGGGACGAAATACCTACTCCCAGATTGCCGTCCACCACACAACCTAGGATCAGTAGTTTTCCGACGACTCTTTATTCTGCAAAGGACGGGATGGACACCCCCCAATAAAATGTCCCTTTCTCCCGCAGAAGAAGCACCTTCCAGTCTTGTGGTGCACCGCCAGTCCCCTCCCCCGGAAAGATGTCCCTCCTAACTGCATAGGCTCCTCTGGACTGACCAGGGGAACCTCCATATGAGGAGAGCTTGTAGGAGGTGGAGTCATCCCAGGGGGCGGAGTTATCCCACACCTCTCCCGAAGCCGTCTGTCAGTGCGAATAGCAAGGGCCATAGCGGCTTCCAGTGAGGCGGGAGGGTCATACTGTGCCAACACATCCTTTAATTTGTCAGATAACCCTTGACAAAACTGGCTCCTAAGAGCCGGGTCATTCCACTGGGTGTCCGTGGCCCACCTACGGAACTCCGAACAGAATTCTTCCGCCGGACGATCTCCCTGGTGGATCCTACGTAACTTAGATTCAGCAAGGGAGATCCAATCTGGGTCATCATATACGAGTCCCAGAGCAGCGAAAAACGGGGAGCTCGGGGGAAGAGAGAACGCCCAAGATTGTGGGTCCCCTTGTAGGAGCGAGATGACAATTCCCACCCTTTGCTCCTCACTCCCCGATGACCGAGGCCGCAGCTGAAAGTACAACCTCCCGGAAAACGAAAAACTTGTCCCGCCCCCCAGTGAACCTGTCAGGGAGAGCTACTTTAGGTTCTGGTCCGGCTTGCTGCAGAAGACACAAAACCTTGGACTTAACGTCCGCCAACTCCATGGACAAACTCTGCAACTGCCGAGCTAGACTGGCTACTGGATCCATGGTGGTTGGAAAAAAAAATTTTTTTTTTTTTTGTCGGTCGGTGAAAATGTCACGTTGTCTCAGCGTACAGGGGGGGGGGTCAGGGGCCTGAGCTGACCCTAGACGGGGGCCCTGACTAATCCCTCAACCTGGAGGTACTGTTAATGGTACAGAGGTCCAGGCCGCCAGCGTAACCCTAAACTCCTGAGTATCCCTGAACCAAAGTAATCTAGTCCTGAGAAGGACCCCGATCACAACAATGGGGAACAGGGTAGAAAATGCCCAAAACACAGTACTAGACAAACGAGACAGTACAAGGGGAAAACCAAAAACCACCTTGCATACAAAAACTAACACCACAATTACAGAGGGAACAACAACAGGTTAGGAGATAAATGATAAAGGGAGGAAGGAAACAAACCACACCGCATACTCCTCGCTCCAAACTCCACCAAACAACGATCCACTCTGAAGGTCTGCAAGAAATGCTTTCACCGACAACTTCCCTATCAGACCAGCAGGTATCTGAAGGAATCCCAATACTGCAGCATTAACTGCAGCTGGGCGAGGCTGAGCCTCGTCAAGCACAGAGAGAGAGAATTAACTCCCTCACAACCAAAAAACAAAGCACCAAAAACTCAGCTGCGAGAAGTCAGGCTGTGTAGTCGCGACGATCTTCGTGGCGACACACCCATGACAATACTTTGTTCTGTACAAAGTTGAATGTGCTGACAACAAAATCACACAAAAATCATCAATGGAAATCAAATTTATTAACCAATGGAGGCCTGAATTTAGAGTCACCCCCAAAATTAAAGTGGAAAACACACTACAGGCTGATCCAACTTTGATGTAATGTCCTTAAAACAAGTCAATATGAGGCTTAGTATTGTGTGTGGCCTCCACATGCCTGTATGACCTTCCTACAATGCCTGGGCATGCTCCTGATGAGGTTGAGGATGGTCTCCTGTGGGATCTCCTCCCAGACCTGGACTAAAGCATCCGCCAACTCCTGGACAGTCTGTGGTGCAACGTGACGTTGGTGGATGGAGCGAGACATGATTTCCCAGATGTGCTCAATCGGATTCAGGTCTAGGGAACGGGCGGGCCAGTCCATAGCTTCAATGCCTTCATCTTGCAGGAACTACTGACACGCTCCAGCCACATGAGGTCTGGCATTGTCCTGCATTAGGAGGAACCCAGGGCCAACCGCACCAGCATATGGTCTCACAAGGGGTCTGAGGATCTCATCTCGGTACCTAATGGCAGTCAGGCTACCTCTGGCGAGCACATGGAGGGCTGTGCGGCCCTCCAAAGAAATGCCACCCCACACCATTACTGACCCACTGCCAAACCGGTCATGCTGAAGGATGTTGCAGGCAGCAGATCGCTCTCCACGGCGTCTCCAGACTCTGTCACGTCTGTCACATGTGCTCAGTGTCAACCTGCTTTCATCTGTGAAGAGCACAGGGCGCCAGTGGCGACTTTGCTAATCCTGGTGTTCTGTGGCAAATGCCAAGCGTCCTGCACGGTGTTGGGCTGTGAGCACAGCCCCCATCTGTGGACGTCGGGCCCTCATACCACCCTCATGGAGTCGGTTTCTAACCGTTTGTACAGACACATGCACATTTGTGGCCTGCTGGAGATAATTTTGCAGGGCTCTGGCAGTGCTCCTCCTGTTCCTCCTTTCACAAAGGCGGAGGTAGCGGTCCTGCTACTAGGTTGTTGCCCTCCTACTGCCCCCTCCACGTCTCCTGGTGTACTGGCCTGTCTCCTGGTAGCGCCTCCAGCCTCTGGACACTACGCTGACAGACACAGAAAACCTTCTTGCCACAGCTCGCATTGATGTGCCATCCTGGATGAGCTGCACTACCTGAGCATCTTCTGTGGGTTGTAGAGTCCGTCTCATGTTACCACGAGTGTGAAAGCAGAACCAACATTCAAAAGTGACCAAAACATCAGCCAGAAAGCATTGGTACTGAGATGTGGTCTGTGGTCCCCACCTGCGGAACCACTCCTTTATTGAGGGTGTCTTGATAATTGCCAAGAATTTCCATCTATTGTCTATTCCATTTGCACAACAGCATGTGAAATTGATTGTCAATCAGTGTTGCTTCCTAAGTGGACAGTTTGATTTCACAGAAGTTTGATGTACTTGGAGTTATATTCTGTTGTTTTAGGCTATGTGCCCACGATGCAGAAATGAAGCAGAAAATTTCTGCAGCATTTCTGCATCTCCCTGGCAGAAAAAAATGCATGCAGATTGTGCATGCGTTTTTCCTGCAGAATACATGCGGATCCACATGCGGGTTCACATGCGTTTCCGCATGCAGATTGACAAGCGCTTTCCAGGCGATAGCATCACTTGGAAAGTGTTTGACAACTAGGTCACACTGTATAAATCCATGCAAACAGCATGGATTTATACAGTGTGAACCGTAAAAATGAAAACAAATAAAGCTATACTCACCCCCGAGGCCCCGGTGTGTGCAGCAGCGCTCGTTCCTGTCTGGTTCCCGGCTGCCGGCATATCGCGAGACAGAGCGGTGAAGGGCCTGCGGTCACATGACTGTGACGTCACCGAAGGTCCTTCAGCGCTGCTGGCATTCAGAGAGAAGACGCCGGACAGGTGAGTATAAACTTTATTTGTTATTTTATTCTTTTTTTACAGGTACAATGGTACCCAGGTCTGGAGGAGAGTCTCCTCTCCTCCAGAACTGGGTACCATCCGCACATAGAGACGCATAGAAGCCGCTTGTAAAAATGTACAGTCGCGGTTTCTATGTGACGCGCCCCTGGGCCTGTGTCGCGCTGCGTTGCGCAGGCGGGAGCTTACCCGGAGCCGGATCTGTTGAGGGTTGTAGTCTCGTGGCGGTGACCCGGTCCGTGCCCAGGGAGTCAGACTAAGTGGCGCTGTATCAGCGGTAGATGTAGGACGACTACGCCACCCGTTGAATGCAGCTATGGAGCTGCCGCTGCAGGGCAGACCGCTGAGGCCGGTGGTAGGATAGTGCAGCGTAGATGGTATAACCCCCAACGGGAGGGGTATGGCCTCAGGGCAGCCGACGTGGATGATGGGGGTAGCAGGAATCACTCAGAGACGATGCGGTGTGATTCAGGGTCTTTACTGGTGACAAAGATAGACCCTCCCGGAGTACTGGCTAGCGATCGGGGACTGGTCAGTCCTTGAGCAGATGGGATCTCCCCTGGCCAGGCGGAGTTGTAGGCCTCCCAAACTGACTGTACTCTTCTGGCTACCTTGCTAGAGGCGGGTATAAGTAGCCCACGTCCCTGAGTGTACCGTGTGGTGCTCACCCGTATGGCCGGTGACTCGGGGCCTTCCAGTAGCTTCCGCTCCATGACGGCGGTGCTGGTCCCATGCGTGTGACCGTGCCTTCGGGTTTCTTGGCCAGAGGACCTGAAATCCTCTGCCTGACGGATTCTGCTGCTGGGTAGGAGTTAGTCCCCACAGCCTCGGACTCCGGGTCCGGTAAGAAATCTTCTCAGTCAGGGCGAGCTCTGCAGCTGCCAGCCCCTGACTCCTTGTAACACTGCTCCCACAGAGCTCCTGTTGTTTCTTCCTATGCTGCTTCTCTTCTCTACTTCTGGCATGGCCCAGGAGCTGGGCCCAGCCGGAGCCACAGCTCCCTGTCAGCCCTCCTGGCTGCACTCTCCCTCTGAACTCCCTAACCCTGCCTCAGCCCCAGGTTTATCTAGGGGAAGTTCTTCCCCTCCCAGGACTGGGCAGGAGGTGTGGCATGCATAGGATTCCTGACCAAGAGACCTCCCACCTGCTCTCAGACATAACATTGCCGTTACTGTGGAAACCAGACCCCTGGGGTGCCACATTCCCCCCTAGTGAAATTTAGTACTCCGGGACTAAACATATTTTTAGAAAAACATAACAAGGTATAAACAATAATAATACAATAAGAAAAACACATAAAGATGGTTACGGCGTGTCCGCAACCGGGTGCAGTCTTTGAAGAAAAGTAAGGTGTCCATTTCACCAAAACAGGGAGACGTAACCAGTTAGGGGTCTGTCCTGCCCCGAGTCCTTAACAGTCTTTAGTCCATTCCTAGGTTACGCTCCAACCATGTGCAAGGATTCCCGGTAAATCCACCAAGGACTCCTATAAATAACTAGAAACACATAATTATTTACAGGATATGGCCGCTCTCAGTCCTCGGCCAGGTAGAGGGAAAGAACGACCGCTCTCAGTCCTCGGTCAGTGGGGATAAGGAATGGCTGCTCACAGTCCTCAGCCTGGTTTAAGATAGGGGCACATGGGGAACAATTCACTAATCCCAACGGGGACCATATTTTAATTAGCAGCAGTCCTTGTACCCTTACGGGTAACTATTTACAGCTCTTTATTCACGCTACTTCCCTTCAGTAGCTATGTCCTCTTTGTGCTCCCTCCTGAGGGTAGTCCTCAGACCCGTCCGGGTCCTCTTGGCTTTCCTCGTATTGGTAGTACTGCAGCTCCTCCTCGGTTAGCTGGGTTAGTATTTCTGCGACAGTCCTCCTCCCAGGTGGCCAGGACTTTACCTCCCTTTGGGCTGTCCCGGTTAATTGGGCCACCAGGATGCTCACTTTTTGCTCCTCTGTGAGGTGGTACACCTGGAAGAGGCTATCCAGCTTTTCTCTAAAGTCATGCAGAGTATGTGACTCCCCTGAGCACTGGGGTAGCCAGGCTGCCCCCGGGATATAGGGCATGGTGAAAGGCATGACCGCAACAGCGGTGGCGCTGGCGGGGGTTGAAGCGGTGAAGCTCTCCTCCGTATCCGACATCCTTCTCCCCCCTAGTGGACCGTGGCCTACCTTGCGATGATCCTCTTCCGTAGGCCGCGGCTCTGCAGTGGATCGTCAGGGTTGAGGACCTTCCGTCGCGCTCCTGTGACGTCGGCGTCTGCTGGGCTCCTTCCAGGACCTTACGCAACGTCCGGACGTGAGGCGGGGCTTCAGTTCTCGCGCGCTTTCAGAGTCCACGCCCCTCTTCTTCCCGCGCGGCGTCTTCAAGATGGCGTCCAACGGCGGGAAAACTCCACGGAAGGCGGGAAGAAGGCTGAAAATGGCGCCGGATGGCGGGAATCTTCACCGATGGCGGGAAGAAGGCTGAAGATGGCGCCGGATGGCGGGAATCTTCACCGATGGTAAGTTTAAAAGTCTCTTTTTTCAGGCACGCAGTACCCGGTGGTTGCGGGCACGAAATCCTGCCGACTACGCCAAAAGTTGACGCACCCCTGGGCCTGTATCGCTCAGCGTTGCGCACGCGGGAGCTTACCCGGAGCCGGATCTGTTGAGGGTTGTAGTCTCGTGGCGGTGACCCGGTCCGTGCCCAGGGAGTCAGACTAAGTGGCGCTGTATCAGCGGTAGATGTAGGACGACTATGCCACCCGTTGAATGCAGCTATGGAGCTGCCGCTGCAGGGCAGACCGCTGAGGCCGGTGGTAGGATAGTGCAGCGTAGATGGTATAACCCCCAACGGGAGGGGTATGGCCTCAGGGCAGCCGACGTGGATGATGGGGGTAGCAGGAATCACTCAGAGACGATGCGGTGTGATTCAGGGTCTTTACTGGTGACAAAGATAGACCCTCCCGGAGTACTGGCTAGCGATCGGGGCCTGGTCAGTCCTTGAGCAGATGGGATCTCCCCTGGCCAGGCGGAGTTGTAGGCCTCCCAAACTGACTGTACTCTTCTGGCTACCTTGCTAGAGGCGGGTATAAGTAGCCCACGTCCCTGAGTGTACCGTGTGGTGCTCACCCGTATGGCCGGTGACTCGGGGCCTTCTAGTAGCTTCCGCTCCATGACGGCGGTGCTGGTCCCATGCGTGTGACCGTGCCTTCGGGTTTCTTGGCCAGAGGACCTGAAATCCCCTGCCTGACGGATTCTGCTGCTGGGTAGGAGTTAGTCCCCACAGCCTCGGACTCCGGGTCCGGTAAGAAATCTTCTCAGTCAGGGCGAGCTCTGCAGCTGCCAGCCCCTGACTCCTTGTAACACTGCTCCCACAGAGCTCCTGTTGTTTCTTCCTATGCTGCTTCTCTTCTCTACTTCTGGCATGGCCCAGGAGCTGGGCCCAGCCAGAGCCACAGCTCCCTGTCAGCCCTCCTGGCTGCACTCTCCCTCTGAACTCCCTAACCCTGCCTCAGCCCCAGGTTTATCTAGGGGAAGTTCTTCCCCTCCCAGGACTGGGCAGGAGGTGTGGCATGCATAGGATTCCTGACCAAGAGACCTCCCACCTGCTCTCAGACATAACATTGCCGTTACTGTGGAAACCAGACCCCTGGGGTGCCACATATGCGTCTCAATGCAAGTCAATGGCGGGAGTTCCGCTGCACTTCCGCAAAATTAAATGACATGCTGCGGATTTTTGTACGTAGCATAAACGCTGCGGAAAAATCCGCAGCATGTGCATAGAACATGCGGAATCCCCTTGGGGACCATGGGGTGAGGATTACCTAGCGTTTCACAAGCGTTTATGCTGCGGAAATTCCGCAGCATAAACGCTTGAAAAACGCTACGTGGGCACACAGCCTAAGTGTTCCCTTTATTTTTTTTAGCAGTGTATATTCAGTTCAGTTCTGCTTGCTGGTTTCAGCAGTCATCACATGACCACTCATATGATATTTTCATACTTACGATCATGTGCTGATTAGCATCTCTTCCTGCTTCCGTTAGTGAAGGAGATGCTGTAGTTTTTCACTGAACATTGAGAGAATCAGGAAGAGCAGCCAGTCAGCACATGACTGTAAGGTTGAAAATCACAGATGAGTGGTTACATGATGACTTCTTGAACCGCTTAAGGTGTGCATAGGAGGGGATGCTAAATAGTGTTGAGCCACCCCCGTAGTGTTCGAGTTCGGTTCGGTTCGTCGAACACCCGTGTGTTCGCCGAACTGTTCGTCGAACTGTTCGTCGAACACCTTCGAACACCATTAAAACCAATGGCAGGCAAACAAAAACACATAGAAACACATAGAAAACACCTTCAAAGGTGTCCAAAAGCTGACAAACTGCTCAGAAGACACAACTAACACATGGAAAAGTGACAAGTACATATAGTCATGCGAAAAGAAAAGAGATGGAGGAGTAAAAGGAGGGGGAGACACAGATATAGGCATGTCATGCCCTTCTAAAATCCAAAAAGTGAGAAGCCGACACGTTCAGTCCGCTCCTGCCCGTGCCACCTCCATGTCGCCGGGTTTGTGCCAGAGCCGCGGTGAACCCTGACGGCCAGCCCCCCTCTCCCAATACTGGTGCCTGTCCGCTGGTGGGTCGAGCGAGCCCCCCTGTGGTGGAGGCAGCTCTAAGCTTTTTAATTTAAATTGTCTCTCTAATTTGAATAAATACACTTTAAATCCATTTACAAGGATCTATTGGAGGGCAAGTCTCATGCCAGCAGCCGCGTAATTCCAGCTCCAGTAGCGTCCACTAAAGCTGCTGCAGTTAAAAAGCTTTTATAAGGATCGAGCTCGGCTGTCCACCGCAAGGCATCCTACTGCCAGTCCGAGCCCCTATGCCTTGGGGTGCCTCCTGATGCTCTTCACTGAGTATCCCGTGGTCCCGAAGCATTTCCTTTGAAAAAATGAAGTGTCCAAACTACAGGTGGTGTAGCTTGCTTAACAGCCGGGATAATCCGCTGACTAGCAGACCCTGCTACTAGGCACAAAGTATTTCCTGGGCTAGATGCAGTTAAAAATTTGTAATTAGATACTCTCGTTGGATGCTGAGAAAGCATTCCATAGAGTCTCCTGGCACGCCATATATGATTCTCTTAAAAAGCTTGGGGTAGGGGTCTAGGGGACCCTTTTATAGCCAAAATAACGGCCCTGTATCACAATACGTCACCTAGGCTGAAGATAAATGGAACTGTAGCACCCTGAGGGCTCGGTTGCTACAGAGGTATTGCACCTCACCCAGAGGTGTGATATCTCACTCTCAGGTAAGGATGTAGTGTGGATCAGGACCCGACACCTGCATGCATTACACCACATTGCCGTGGGGCAGGGCGACCAATATGCCCCTGAGATGGGCACGACAGTCCCTGTCCCTGGCTGGAGTGGGGGGAGGGAACACTGAGGAAGGGGAACCCTGTAGTGCAGGAGCAGGGAGGAAGCAGTTCCTGGGTGCATTGAGAAGGGAGTATAAAAGGTGGGCACCATCTTAGTTCAGTGCAGAGAAGTCTGAGCAGAAGTGGCAGGGAGCAGGGGCTCTGCATGAGCTGTGCTCCGGAGGCGGGTCTAGTAACAGAGGCCCAGGCCTGGAAGAGGGAGAAGGAAGGAAGAGGAGTGGAGAAGGCTCCAGGAACGAG
This sequence comes from Phyllobates terribilis, assembly GCF_046119375.1. Classification (NCBI taxonomy): domain Eukaryota; kingdom Metazoa; phylum Chordata; class Amphibia; order Anura; family Dendrobatidae; genus Phyllobates; species Phyllobates terribilis. Next base: position 773,818,882 of record NW_027362761.1, on the reverse strand, counting down.
GAACGAAGGGATCTCAGGGGTGCGGATGGGCGAGTCGCCACCGCACGCCCGAATCCACCTGCGTGGAGGGGTCAGGCCAAAGGGGGAGACCGGTCCCCGAAACTAGTGGAGGCAGGAAACGACCCTCAGCTAGAAACAGGAGGCTGTGACATTTTATGTGGCGCAGCCCCTCGCTACACCCGCTAGGAAGGCACCACATAGGGTCAGGGAAACTGGCGCCAAGTTTACCAAGAGGAGGCCCGAGGCAGCCGGACAGAAGGGTTGGTAAGAAAGGCCAGACAAAGGACACACAAAGGGGGTCCTGTGAAGCACTCCAAAGTTATCTGGGAGTTGTCTGAGCCCCTCACCTGGTGAGCACAGTACGACGTGGGCAGCCATTACCTGCAGACGTGGTCTGGATAATAAGAACTGTGAGTAAAGGCCCTGGACTGCATCACTGACTCCGTGTCATTACTGCTGCTGCCCTGCACCATCACCCCCATCCTCCGCATACACTGCCCTGAGGCTATACTCCTCCCGTGGGGAGTTATGCTACGCTCTGCTGCACCCACAACACCGGCCTCAGCGGTCTGCCCTGGAGCGGCGGTTCACTCTGACCGCAATCCACGGGTGGCGTAGTCGGACATTTAAACATCAAAACCACATAAATAGTTCCGCCACTGGTTTGACCGCCCTGAGCCACGGAACGGGGTTGCCACCACGGAGACTACAACCACCAGCATCCACCAAAAAGGGTCCGGCTTCGGGTGTCCCAAGGCCCAGGGGGCGCGTCAGAACATTTTCATCACCTTTCACAATCACCAATGGGACAAGGCAGGGATGTTCTCTGTCCCCTCTCTTATACATCCTAGTGACGGAGCACCTGCTCTCATCAATTCGCCATAACCCCAATATTAGGTGGATTGAGGTGGGAGGCACCGAGTACAAGTGCTCTCTATTTGCTGATGATGTCCTAGTATGTATCACTCAATCACATATATCCATCCATGCTGTTATGGCTGAAATAGATCACTTTGTTACATGGTCAAATTTTAAAATCAATGCAGCGAAGTCTGAGGCCCTCGATGTCTCCCTCCCCAAATCCATATAGGATTCCATCCAGTCCAACTTTCCCTTTGCCTGGCCCTCACAGGGTATCAAATACTTAGGAATTCCTATTCATAGAGACCTCTCCCATCTATGTTATCTTAATTTTGGGCCCTTTATTGAACAACTCCATACAGACCACGGTTGGCAAGTTAGAACTGTAAGATTCACTACGTGAAACACTGGTGTTTTGTGGAAAAGCACATGTACACTGTGTTCCAAATTATTATGCAAAAAGTGTTTAGGAGTGATAAGGGAAGAATTTGTTTGTTTGTCAGTTAAACTCATTGATGGTGATGTGTGTCAGGGCTCTTTATATCACTGTAAGCAATTGCAGACACCTGTGCTAATTAGTTTGGCAGGTGTGTCCAATGAAAGGCAAGACTACTTAAGAAGGCTGTCTCACATTATTAAGCAGCCTACATTTTCTGCCAAAATGGGAAAGAAAAAGGATGTGTCGGCTGCTGAGAAGCAACAAATTGTGGAGTGTTTAGGTCAAGGCATGACTACAATCAACATTGTGCGATGATCAGGATGAAGTGTCTTGGCAATCAAGAAGCATGTAGCTGATTCACAGTACACATGTGTGCGTGCTGATAAGGGCAAATTGAGGACTCTTTCCTACAGGCAATTACGTCAGGTTGAAAGAGCAGCGGCAAAAAAGCCTTGTCATAGCAGCAGACAAGTTTTTGAAGCTGCTTGTGCCTCCAACGTCCCCCGAACAACAAGATGCAGGGTCCTTCAGAGGTTTGCAGCTGTGCATACGCCATCCTGTCGACCTCCTCTATCCACTTCACACAAGCAGAAACGGCTCCAGTGGGCCAAACATTACATGAAGACTGATTTCAAAACTGTTTTGTTCACGGATGAGTGCCGTGCAGCGCTCGATGGTCCAGATGGATGGAGTGGAGGATGGCTGGTTGATGGACACCCCACGCAAACACGGCTACAGCGCCAACAAGGAGGAGGTGGAGTAATGTTTTGGGCTGGAATCATGGGGAGAGAGATTGTCGGCCCCTTTAGGATCCCTGAAGGCGCTAAAGATGAACTCCATAATGTATGTGGATTTTCTCAAACAGCACTTCCTGCCATGGTTCAAGAAGAAGAACCGTGTATTTCACAGCAAGATCATTTTTCTGCATGATAATGCATCATCTCATGCTGCACATAAAACATCTGCATCTCTGGCTGATATGGGCATAAAAGGGGACAAACTTATGGTGTGACCCCCATGCTTCCCTGACCTCTACCCCATTCAGAACCTTTGGAGCATCATTAAAAGGAGTGTCTATGATGGCGGGAGGCAGTTCACATCTAAGCAACAGCTCTGGGAGGGTATTCTGTCCTAATGAAAAACAATTGAAGCAGAAACCATCCAAAACCTGACAAATTCAATGGACGAGAGAGTTCAGAAGCTCCTTTCGAGCAAGGGGTCCTATGTGAAAATGTAACATCACCTAGAATAAAGTTTTGAGTTGAAAACTGTTTGATTTCAGTTTCTAACAACCTGCTAATGCTTATAATTTCAAAAATGACCATTTTTTTGGTCTTTATTAAAATGAAAAGGTTGATCGAAAAGTTTGGGGGATCTAAGAGTGTGGCAACCCAGTAGTCATGATTACTTCGAATTCTGACAATATGAGGGTCATGCTGCAGGTAGTGCAGCAAGAAGGCACTTATGTGTCTTGCGCATCTCGGAGCCCCAAAATTATTTTCCGGGCTAGATGCAGCTAAAAATTATTATTAATTTTAAATCTGGTGAAGCTTTAGTATAGATGGCCTAATAGGATCAGTGCTGCACACTGCTACAAAGCCCAAATTATTTTCCAGTCAAGATACAGATAAACATGATTAGTAATTTTAAATCTGGTGGAGCTTATTATAGATGGCCTAATAGAATCAGTGCTGCACACTGCTACAAAGCCCAAATTATTTTCCAGCCAAGATACAGATAAACATGATTAGTAATTTGAAAGCTTAAAACGGTTGGTAGGGTGATTTTAACCAATCATCAAGCTTTTACTCTCCCCAGGATGACACAGGGGTAGAAAAGTCGTTTCGGATCCATGATTTGTTCATCTTTATGAACGTGAGTCTGTCTACATTATCAGTGGAGAGCCGCGTGCGCTTATCTGTCAGCACACCACCAGCAGCGCTGAACACACGTTCAGACAGAACGCTGGCTGCGGGGCATGACAAGATCTCCAAGGCGTAAGTGGCTAGCTCCGGCCATTTATCCAGATTGGAAGCCCAAAAAGAGCAAGGGTCCAGTGACACAGTCGTGGCTTCAATGTTTACTTGGAGATACTCCTGTACCATCGTCTCTAGGCGTTGACTATGTGTCAGACTTCTTGTCTCCTGTGGCCTTGCAAAGGATGGGCTAAAAAAGTGGTGAAATGATTCCGCAAAATTGATGTTACCAGCAGATACTGTGGTTCTGTTACGGTTTGAGTGCTGAACACTTGACGGTCCCACGGTTGGCAAGTTGGAACTGTGAGATTCACTACGTGCACCACTGGTATTTTGTGGAAAAGCACATGTAAGATTCTGCAACAGTCTCTGCTGATACTCCTGCATGCGTGCATCCCTTTCTATGGCAGGAATAATTTCTGCAAATTTACTTTTGTACCGGGGATCTAACAGTGTGGCAACCCAGTAGTCAGGATTATTTCTAATTCTCACAATTCGAGGGTCATGTTGCAGGTAGTGCAGCAAGAAGGCACTCATGTGTGTTGCGCATCCAGGAGCACCAAGTCCCTGTTGTGTTGGTGGCGAGGTAACAATCATGCTTCCTTCCTCTGTCCTCTCCCCCCCAACCTCGCACAACAGAAATGTGATCAAGGTCTCCCTCATCTGATGAGTCTTCCATCAGTTCGTCCTCCACTTCTTCCTGGGCTCCTGCACCTTCCTCACTAGTTTGGCTGCTACCATGCGCCCTGGTAAAACCATCTCCCCCACCCTCACATGCCTGCCGCCTTGGTGCTGCCGACCGTCTGGACCTTGCAGATGTTAGCCCTTCCGCATACAACTCCTCCTCCTCTACTTCCTCCACCTCCTCTTGTGCCACCACCTGACTCCGAATTCTGTTTAACATGTGCTCCAGCATGTAAATCACCGGAATAGTCATGCTGATAATGGCATCGTCAGCACTAAACATCTTCGTCGCCATTTCAAAACTGTGCAGAAGGGTGCATAGGTCCCTGATCTGAGACCACTCCTCCAGCGTGATTTGCCCCACCTCTGGATCTCGTTGGCCCAGGCTATACGTCAGAACGTATTGCACCAGGGCTTGTCTCTGCTGCCACAGTCGCTGCAACATGTGCAGAGTTGAATTCCACCGGGTAGGCACATCGCATTTTAGCCGGTGAAGTGGCAGGCCCAACGACTTCTGTAGAGATGTAAGAGATTTCGCGAACGGCGAAAGTGAGCACACAGCGACCGTGCCCTCTGCAGAAGGCCATCTAGTCTGGGATAGTGAGCTAAAAATTGGTTCAACACGTGAGCCATACAAGGCACCTGTGTGACATTGTCCCGGCGAAGGGCCGCACCCAGGTTTGCAGCATTGTCGCACACGGCCTTCCCTGGTTTCAGGTCCAGTGGAGACAACCATTCATGAAATTGGTTCTCCAGAGCTGACCACAACTCCTCAGCTGTGTGACTCACATTTCCCAGACATTTCAATGTAAAAACCGCCTGATGACGTTGAGCCCTACTGCCAGCATAGTAAGGAGGTGTGCAGGATCCCTTCTGCGCAGTTAGAAAGCTTGTGGCATGACCAGACAGGCTTTGGGTGCAGGTGGAAGACCGAGAGGAGGTTGAGGAGGCAGAAGCAGTGGAGGAACTTTGACATAAAGAGGATTGACGCACAACTCGTGGGGACGGCAAGACTTGGACAGCAGCCCCTTGTCCTGCTGTCACCATAGTTACCCAGTGCCCAGTCAGCGACATGCAACGCCCCTGTCCATGCCTACTCGTCCAAGTGTCTGTGGTGAAATGCACCCTGTCACACACAGAGTTTCTCAAAGAAGCGGTGATATTGTGTGTGACATGCTGGTGGAGCGCAGGCACACCTTTCTTTGAGAAGTAGTGCCGACTGGGCATCTGGTACTGGGGCACTGCGACGGACATAAGGTCTCGAAAATCCTCTGTGTCCACCAGGCGGAAAGGCAGCATTTCTGTAGCCAAGAACTTGCTGATGGTGAAATTCAACCTCTTAGCTTTCTCATGGCTAGGAGGAAATGGTCTTTTACTTGTCCACATCTGAGGGACCGAGGGCTGGCTATTGTGCTTAGACGGGGTTGATAAGGGTGTCCCCGGCAAACTGCCCGTCTGTGAGGAAGATGCAGGCGGACATGTTAGGTTGCCTTGATCCAAAGGTGGTGCTATCGATGTCGGACAGCGCTCAACACCAGCTGGTGTTACCACCTCCAAAGAAAATGATGACCTGCCAATCACGCTGGCTGTTGCGGGTAAAGAGGTGGCAGGTCTGCGCCCCAAAACAGGTGTGACTGCTGTCCCCCCAGTCACAGAGGATGAAGAGGCCGCGGATGCACAAGATATGGCAGACGGTGGTTGGCCCGGCCGGCTAGGCCGCATTGTAGCACACTGAGCTTCCCACTGCTACTTATGCTTCATGTCCATGTGCCGGTTCATGCATGAAGTACTCAAACTATGTATTTTTTGGCCTCTACTTAGCTTTTGTTGACAAATGTTACAGATAACACGAGTTGGGTCATCTTTATCGATCTGAAAAAATGCCCAGGCCATGCAAGGCTTAGCACCCATGCGACCTGAAGAGCCACCGCGACTTGTGGTGAGAGGCAGAGTTGTGTTTGAGGATGCAGTTGTTGACGTGCTTCCAGTACTACGTCTCTGTCCAGGAAGGCGCAACCTGACCTCGTCGTCACTAGCATCTTCCTCCACCTCCTCTGCTGACCTCATCTCTTGGCTGACTGTGGGTTGACAGTAAGTGGGATCTCCAACCTCATCATCATCACCCTGTGCGTTATCACACCCGTCGTCCTCAGAGCCAACCTGTTCCTGCCCTGACAAAAAACTAAAGTTGTCGCTCCAATCAGGTATTTGAGTCTTATCATCGTCTTCCTCATTGTCTCCACCAACAGGAGTTACAGTTTGGGAATGAGGGTCTACATTATGGTCAGAACCTTCTGCGTCTGGTCCTGGATCTGACTCATAAAGATTCTGGGCATCAGTGCAGATCATTTCCTCGTCTGGATTCACAGAAGCGCTGGAGTCGACCTCTGATTCCCAGGCTATAGTATGAGTAAACAGCTCTGCAGACTCAACCATCTGTTCTACCTCATACTCAGACGGGCAGCTGGAGATTTGGGAGCTGTGAGGAAGCAAGTGCGATTGGGGTGACACCTTTGAGGACTGGAGTATTTGTGATGTTGAAGTTGATGTGGAGGAGAGCCCACTTAAAGGAGCACTTGATATCCGTTGAAGCACCTGCTGTTTTTGTGCCTCATCTGGAATTTGTAGCGATTGGCGTGGCCGTAAGAAAGGGATCTTATCACATTGTCCGCTAAAAGAAGTAGACATTTTAGTTTGGCTGGAAGATGGTCTTTCTTCTGCAGATGTTACTGTTGCTTTAACACCTACCCCACGGACACAACCTTTTTTCCCCTTCCCAACACGCCTATTCCCCTTTCCACCAGCAGCAGGCCTTTTTCCACTCATTTTGGTGGTTAACTAATTCACAACTCTGGAGTTGTTTGCACAAAAAAACAATGGATGGGAACCGAGCAGAGCTGAGTGGCCAAACTGTGGTATTAGGCCAAAACTATTGGCTGGGTTAGATGCAGAAAAAAATTATATTCAATTTGCAATCTGATGGAGGTCAGTATAGATGGACTAATAGAGAAAGTCCCACACACTGCTAGAAGGCCAAATATTTTTTCAGAGCTAGATGCAGATAAAAATTATTTTTAATTTGCAACCTGATGGAGGTCAGTATAGATGGACTAATAGAGAAAGTCCCACACACTGCTAGAAGGCCAAATATTTTTTCAGAGCTAGATGCAGATAAAAATTATTTTTAATTTGCAACCTGATGGAGGTGAGTATAGATGGACTAATAGAGAAAGTCCCACACACTGCTAGAAGGCCAAATATTTTTTCAGAGGTAGATGCAGAAAAAAATATATTCAGTTTGCAACCTGATGGAGGTCTGTATAGATGGATTAATAGAACAAGTCCCACACACAGCTAGAAGCCCAATATTTTTTCAGAGGTAGATGCAGAAAAAAATATATTCAGTTTGCAACCTGATGGAGGTCAGTATAGATGGACTAATACAACAAGTCCAACACACAGCTAGAAGCCCAATATTTTTTCAGAGGTAGATGCAGAAAAAAATATATTCAGTTTGCAACCTGATGGAGGTCTGTATAGATGGATTAATAGAACAAGTCCCACACACAGCTAGAAGCCCAATATTTTTTCAGAGGTAGATGCAGAAAAAAATATATTCAGTTTGCAACCTGATGGAGGTCAGTATAGATGGACTAATACAACAAGTCCCACACACAGCTAGAAGCCCAATATTTTTTCAGAGGTAGATGCAGAAAAAAATATATTCAGTTTGCAACCTGATGGATGTCAGTATAGATGGACTAATACAACAAGTCCCACACACAGCTAGAAGCCCAATATTTTTTCAGAGGTAGATGCAGAAAAAAATATATTCAGTTTGCAACCTGATGGAGGTCTGTATAGATGGATTAATAGAACAAGTCCCACACACAGCTAGAAGCCCAATATTTTTTCAGAGGTAGATGCAGAAAAAAATATATTCAGTTTGCAACCTGATGGAGGTCAATATAGATGGACTAATACAACAAGTCCCACACACAGCTAGAAGCCCAATATTTTTTCAGAGGTAGATGCAGAAAAAAATATATTCAGTTTGCAACCTGATGGAGGTCAGTATAGATGGACTAATACAACAAGTCCCACACACAGCTAGAAGCCCAATATTTTTTCAGAGGTAGATGCAGAAAAAAATATATTCAGTTTGCAACCTGATGGAGGTCTGTATAGATGGATTAATAGAACAAGTCCCACACACAGCTAGAAGCCCAATATTTTTTCAGAGGTAGATGCAGAAAAAAATATATTCAGTTTGCAACCTGATGGAGGTCAGTATAGATGGACTAATACAACAAGTCCCACACACAGCTAGAAGCCCAATATTTTTTCAGAGGTAGATGCAGAGAAAAATATATTCAGTTTGCAACCTGATGGAGGTCTGTATAGATGGATTAATAGAACAAGTCCCACACACAGCTAGAAGCCCAATATTTTTTCAGAGGTAGATGCAGAAAAAAATATATTCAGTTTGCAACCTGATGGAGGTCAGTATAGATGGACTAATACAACAAGTCCCACACACAGCTAGAAGCCCAATATTTTTTCAGAGGTAGATGCAGAAAAAAATATATTCAGTTTGCAACCTGATGGAGGTCTGTATAGATGGACTAATACAACAAGTCCCACACACAGCTAGAAGCCCAATATTTTTTCAGAGGTAGATGCAGAAAAAAATATATTCAGTTTGCAACCTGATGGAGGTCAGTATAGATGGACTAATACAACAAGTCCCACACACAGCTAGAAGCCCAATATTTTTTCAGAGGTAGATGCAGAAAAAAATATATTCAGTTTGCAACCTGATGGAGGTCTGTATAGATGGATTAATAGAACAAGTCCCACACACAGCTAGAAGCCCAATATTTTTTCAGAGGTAGATGAAGAAAAAAATATATGCAGTTTGCAACCTGATGGAGGTCAGTATAGATGGACTAATACAACAAGTCCCACACACAGCTAGAAGCCCAATATTTTTTCAGAGCTAGATGCAGAAAAAAATTATATTCAATTTGCAACCTGATGGAGGTCAGTATAGATGGACTAACAGAATGATGCTATGCCCAAAAGATTTTACTTCACTAGGTGCAGTAAAAAAAATTGGTATTCTATACACAGGTGGTATATTTTGCAACACAGATAGGCTACTCCACTGACTAACACACTCTGCAATAGGCCAAAAAGGATTAGCTTTGCTAGATTCAGCCAAATGCTGTGAAAAAAACTTGCACAGCACTGGCACAGACCTGCCTGGCAAAAACTGATAGGAACTGATGTAACCTAGTCCTGAAAAGGACTCCAATTACAATTAGTCTTTACTCCCACAATCTATCTATTTAAGAGCACAGACCTGCCTGATAAAAGTCGTAGGAAATGCTGTAACCTAGTCCTTAAAAGGACTGCAATCACAACTATTCCCTACTCCCAAGCTATGTGTAGATTTGTGCGAAAATTGGCTTGAAATTAACAAGGTATAGCGCACACAGCAACAGCGGTGCCGTCTAACACGCAGCTGCAGCAGTGAGAAAATGGTGGCGACGGGGAAAATGGCTTGGTCTTATAGGGCAAGGACATGTGACATACACTGCCAATGACACATGCCCTTGCTTGTGTGAAAAAAAGCACTTCGCTCCGTGTGTGCGCTGCTGATAGGCTGACAGATTGCACCTCCCCACTGTAAATGCGGGAAAGAGAAAAAAAAAATGGAGATCTTCATTGTTCCTGCAGAGATCCATCCCCTGCCCCTCCCCCCACCCCGCTGTACACTCAAACTGCGTATTAACATTAATTTTCATCATTACTGAGAAAAAATCCAGTTATGATTTTGGTGCACGAACAGTTATCGAACATAACCTCGAACAGCCGAATTTTTCTCAAATTGTTCGTGTTCGCCGAACGGCTCGAACACCGCCCAAAACAGCTCGAATTTGAGATTGGCGAACAGTTCGAGTAGAACAACGCTCATCTCTAATGCTAAACTGAATTTTTTTGCTCTGAGTGCCTAAAATCTAGATTCGCCTCTGCAGTATTAAGGAGGTATTGATTCCTAGTAGTGATGAGCGAGCACTAAAATGCTCGATGCTCGGGTCGAGCAAATTGGAATACTCGGGTGCTCGACCCGAGCAACGAGCCCAAAGTAAGTGTATGGGAAACTCGAGCATTTTTCAGGCGGCTCCCCCCTCTGGAGTGGGCCTAAAAATTGCCCAAATCAATGGAAACAGTGCTCAAATGACATGGGAACAGCATGGGGAAGACCCCTGGAAGCATTTCTGACTCCCAGGTCACTGCTGTCAACAACGTTGTCAGAGTATTACGCCACTTTTATGAACTCACAATAAAACATACAAAAATGAAACCAAAATGGATTTTCCTGGGAAATATGTTGAGGAATATCCTTTACCAGGTAATGACTTGTATATAAGGCAAAAAAAATAACCAAAAACAAAAATACTCCTCCACACCTTGAGCTATGTTCACATGTAGCGTTTTTGATGCGTTTTTGCACTTTTGCATTGCTTTCAACCAAGACAAATGCATTCACTGGGAAATGTAATTTTAACATTTTACAATCTTATCTGGCCATGTGGTGTGTGACACATCATCAGACACATACATACAGTGCTGAAAAGACATGGGAACAGCATAGGGAAGACCTCTGGAAGCATCTCTCACTCCCAGGTCGCTGCCTAAAAGTGTGCCAATCATAAGTGATCCTTGGCGCATGCGAAGATGCCTCCCGCCATGCACCTGTCGTTGCAGACTTGCAACCATCACCGACCACGTCCTTGTCCCAGTGCAGCATTCAGTTTTCCCTACCCCATTACTTGGAATGCAAGCATAAGTATGCAGCTAGCCACCCACCCACCCACAGGCTGCAATACTATACTGCCAAATTTTTGACAGCTACTTGCACTTGAAATGTGGCCTTTTAGGCTCGTGGAGGCGGAAGCTGTCCACAATCTTATGGTGGTGGAGACCGGGTATCCATACTCGGTCCCCAGCCGCCACTATTTGTCCCAGTGTCGTCTCCGCCTTCCACAAGCACGAGTCCCACAACATTACCCATGCCCTCCCCAGTGCACTTACTGGGAAGGACCACCAGACCACAAACATGTGGACAGGTGAATGTGGCCAGGAGCCAGTCCCCAGCTTTTATTGCTAAGTTGTATTTCACTACAGCCATATTCTTCAGCTTGGTGAAAGGACTTGGGAAACCATATCTACCTAGCAGTCATTTCTCCCAGGAAGTCCTCTAAAGCTGCTTTCACTTGAAATGTGGCCTTTTAGGCTCGTGGAGGTGGAAGCATTTCATAACCTCATGCCGGCGGCGGCCAGGTGTCCATACTCGGTCCCCAGTCGCCACTATTTCTCCCGGTATCGTCTCCGCCTTCCACAAGCACGGGTCCCACAACATTACCTGTGCTCTCCCCAGTGCACTTACTGGGAAGGACCGCCTAACCACAAACACGTGGACAGTTGAATGTGGCCAGGGACGGTATGGAGCCAGTCCACAGCTTTTTTTTCCTGGGAGTTGTATTTCACCACAGCCATATTCTTTAGCTTGGTGAAAGGACTGGCTTAGAAGGAAACCGTATCTACTCTGGGAGTTATTTCTCCCAGGAAGTTCTCTAATGCAGCTTGTTGCAGAAGCAATGGCAGCCCATCCAACATCAACTCGCACTTGTCGGTGGTGCTTTGACACACAAACATCTTTCTTTGCCCATTTAATTTCATGACTACAGAGTTGGGCAATGGCCTGATCTGCAATGCGGTTTGAGAAATAACATGCATAAGCACGTCCGATCCATATTAAAAAAGCAGCCATAGAGTGTCCGGAGACCTTCCCCCACACTTTTCTTAGCCAGGGCTGCTTCTTGGCAGGGTTGGACAGACCCACCAGAAAACCGGAGACTCCTCTGGTGGGCCCTGGCTTCTCCTTCAGGAGAGTTCATAGTGCTAACGTGAGGCCATGATGATAATAGAGGCCACCCTCTGCTTAGTTTTCTGTTACTTGGAATGCAAGCGCAAGTTTGCAGCCAGCCACCCACCCACAGGCTACAATACTAAACTGCCAGATTTATGGGCAGCTGCTTGCTCTTGAAATGTGGCATTTTAGGCTCATGGAGTCAGAAACTTTTCACAACCTCATGCCTCGTGTCCATACTCGGTCCCCAGCCGTCACTATTTCTCCCGGTGTTGTCTCCGCCTTCTACAAGCACGGGTCCCTGAACATTACTGCTGGTACTTTTCTGTGGGAATTTGCTTGCCTCCTACTAGCATGGAATATTTCCTGTAAACTATGGTACGACACCATGGTATTAGCACTGGCCCCAGTACCAGTAGCGAAGCCAACCCCCATTTCCTTCTCAGGAATTTTATTTGGTAGACTGAGTGGCTGCCCAAATCCATTAGTTTCTCACAAAGGAGCTGAAGATAGAGTGGCAGTAGGTGCAAGTTTCTCCAGCCTGTTAGATATTAGAGGGTGAACGGCAGCACATTGGATCAGTGGTTAGCACTGAAGCCTTGCAGCGCTGGGATCCTGGGTTCAAATCCCAGCAAGGACAACATCTGCAAGGACTTTGTATGTTCTCCCCGTGTTTACGTGTGTTTCCTCCTCAGTAAAAAAGCAGCCATAGAGTGTCTGGGAACCTTCCCACACACTTTTCTTAGCCAGGACTGCTTCTCGGCAGAGTTGGACGGTCCCACCAGAGAATCCTCTGGTGTGCCCTGGCTTCTACATCAGGAGAGTTCATGATAGCACTAACTTTGCAGCTGCTATGGGGCTCTTGAGCGGGGGAGAAAAGTGAGCCCTCAGAATCAAATCCTCTGGTGGGCACAATGTTTTTCAATCTGAAACAGCTTCTCAGTGGGAGTTGTATTTCACCACAGCCATATTCTTTAGCTCGGTGAAAGGACTGGCATAGAGGGAAGCCGTATCTACTCTGGCTGTCATTTCTCCGTCACCAGGTTCCGCCCATTGTCACACATGACCATGCCTGGCTGTATGTTCAGCGGTGAGAGCCACAGATCAGGCTACTGTGTTACAGCTTTCAATAACTCTGCAGCGCTGGGTGGTTTGTCACCTAAGCATTAAGCATGTGATCTTCAGCACAGCCTGTTGCCGTTTGGCCAAGGCAGTGCTGCAGTGCTTTCAGCTTGTGACTGATGTGGTCATTTCGGAGATGGAGGAGGATGTGCAGAGGCTGAACAATGTGATTACATTGAGGTTACATTGGCGACTCTGTTTTTTAGACTAAAGAAAGATCCTACTGTTTTGTTTTTTTTTTAAGACAAATGCATTCACCGGGAAATGTAATTTTAACATTTTACAACCTTATCTGGCAATGTGGTGTGTGACACATCATCAGACACATCCTGTTTCATTTATGATGGAGGGACTCTGAAAGTCACAAAGCCTATTTTTATAGGGCCATCAGGCGGCCCTTACTATTCTTAAAAGGCCAGCAGTCGGCCCTCGCTATAGTTAGAGAGCCATCAGCCGACTATGCTTTGTTGTTCCCATTATTAACTGTTATTGCGTATCCAGTGACTGCAAGGGCTGCCAAAAATTTGGACGCAACCAAATACCCCTTTGAAGAGACATAGAGGAGGGTCTCAGTAAAAAAAAGTGTTCCCATTATAAAGGAGCGGGTCTCCTATAGTGGTAATGCCCATGCTGTGACTGCAAGGGCTGCCAAAATTTGGGAAAAACCCCACTAACAATTTAAAGACACATAGAGCAGGGCCACAGTAACGAGTACGACATGTTCCTATTAGAAAGGAGAGGGTCTGCTATACAGTTATAGGGTATGCAGTGAGTCCAACGGCTGACCAATTTTAGCAAAAAAAACACTAAAAATTTAAATACACATAGAGCAGGGCCAGAGTAATGACAAATTCCCATTAGAAAGGAGAGAGTCTGCTATATAGTTATAGGGTATGCAGTGAGTCCAACGGCTGACCAAATTTAGGAAAAACCTCACTAAGAATTTAAAGACACATAGAGCAGGGCCACAGTAACGAGTACGACATGATCCTATTAGAAAGGAGAAGGTCTGCTATACAGTTATAGGGTATGAAGTGAGTCCAACGGCTGACAATTTTAGGAAAAACCCCACTAACAATTTAAAGACACATAGAGCAGGGCCACAGTAATGACAAATTCCTATTAGAAAGGAGAGAGTCTGCTCTTCAGTTATAGGGTATGCAGTGAGTCCAATGGCTGACCAAATTTAGGAATAACCCCACTAACAATTTAAAGACACAAAGAACAGGGCCACAGTAATGATAAATTCCCATTAGAAAGGAGAGGGTCTCCCATAGTGTTGGCCTATGCAGTGAATGCAACGGCTGCCAAAAATTGGGAGGCACTCCAATGCCCCTTGGAAAAGACTTAGAGGGCCTCATAAAAAAATGTTCCCATTAGAAAGGAGCTGGTCTCCTATACTTGTAATGCCCATGCATATACTTGTAATGCCCATGTGTATGGGCTGACATACATTTACCCCTGGGGGGTATACATGAACATACTGTATAAAAAATGTTTTTTACGGGCATCATAAACACCCTTTAAAAAAATTATGTGGGTGTTGCATCATGGACCACGGTCACCCTGGTGATATGGTGGTGGAGGATGAGGATGAGGAGAAGGAGGAGGACAAGAGCAAATAGCCAAAGAGGATGACTGACCATGCTCTCCTCCTCCTCCTCTCTGTCCTCTGGCCATCCACGCTGAACAGACGGTATGACAGTTGTGCAGGTAGTACCGTCTATAGCGCATGAAACTACCTCCTGTTCTTCCTCCTCCTCTTCCTCATTGTCACCTAATCCATGTTGGGATGAGATGAAGCTGGGCTGTGTGTAATCACCCTGTATGGTTCCTTGCTCCATCTCATTGTGCTCTGCCTGCAATGCATCCTCTTTGATTGTGAGCACAGAGCATTTCAGAAAACAGAGAAGCGGGATGGTGATGCTAATTATGGCGTCATCACCGCTCACCATCTTAGTGGAGTCCTCAAAGTTTTGGAGGATGGTACATATGTCTGACATCCATGTCCACTCCTGAGGTCTTATGTGTGGAGTCTGAACTGAATACCGATGGCCTTGTTGATGCTGGTACTCAACAACTGCCCTCTTCTGCTCACAAATCCTTCCCAACATCTGCAGTGTAGAGTTCAAACGCGTGGGGACATTACATACCAGTCTGTGAGCCGGAAGCTGCAAACGCTGCTGAAACACAGCAAGGGCGGCGTAAGCTGTAGGTGACTTTCTAAAATGGGCACACAGGTGGCATACTTTAACAAGCATATCTAGCAGCTCCGGGTAGGATTTGAGAAACCACTGAACCACAAGGTTAAGCACATGGGCCAGGCATGGTACGTGTGTGATCTCGCCTCGCCTCAGAGCTGCCACCAAGTTCCGGCCATTGTCACACATGACCATGCCTGGCTGTAGGTTCAGCGGTGTGAGCCACAGATCTGCCTGCTCTTTCAGAGCTGTCCACAACTCTTCAGCATTGTGCGGTTTGTCACCTAAGCATATTAGCTTAAGCACAGCCTGTTGCCGCTTGGCCGAGGCAGTGCTGCAGTGCTTCCAGCTTGTGACTGATGTGGTCATTTCGGACATGGAGGCTGAAGAGGAGGAGGAGGCTGAGGAAGATGAGGTGCTGGAGCTGTAGACTGTGGGGGCAACCCTGATTGACCTAGGGCCCGCAATCCTTGGCATCGGGAGGACGTGTTCCATCCCAAGGTCCGACTGGGTCCCGGCTTCCACTATGTTAACCCAGTATGCCGTTAGCGTGATGTACCATCCCTGCCCACAAGCATTTATCCACGTGTCCGTGGTTAGGTGGACTTTCCCGGTAACTGCGTTGTTGAGGGAACGGCTAATGTTTTGAGACACGTGCTTGTGTAAAGCGGGGACGGCACATCGGGAGAAATAGTGGCGGCTGGGGCCGAGTACCGAGGGACAGCCGCCGCCATCAGGTTGCGTAATGCTTTTGTCTCCACGAGCCTAAAATGCAACATTTCAAGCGCAAGCTGTCGTGAAATGTGGGAATTTAGTAGTGTGGCCTGTGGGCCGTTGGCTGCGTATTTGCGCTTGCGTTCCAAGGACTGGGGTATGGACAACTGAATGCTGCGCTGGGACAAGGATGTGGACGTGCTTCGTGATGCTGCTACTTGAGAGTGTATAACGACAGAAGCAGGGCAGGAGGCATCTTCGCATGCCCCATGGACAGGGGATTGGCTTGCATGCACAACAGCGGAAGAAGCAATGGTGCCACCCGCAGACACTGTTCCTGGACCCTGGGGTTCGGCCCACAAAGTTGGGTGCTTTGCTGCCATGTGCCTGATCATGCTGGTGGTGGTCAGGCTGGTCGTTTTGCCACCCCTGCTGATGCTGGCCTGGCAGGTGCAAATGGCCTTTTTGGGGTTATCGGCAGAGTCTTTAAAAAACAACCAGACTCGGGAAGACCTAACAGTTGTGCTGGCAACTTCCTTCGTGTTGGTGTTACGGGGAACGGTTGCATGTCTTCTTTCTGCGGTCACCACACTGCTTCTTCCTGCCTGCTGGGGTGCTCTGCCTCTCTCCCCCTGTGTGCTGCTGTCCTCGCTCTGCATGTCTTCCACTTCCACACTCTGGTCCTCGTCCTGACTTTCTGGCAATTGTGTCTCATCATCGTCCACCTCTTGTGACACTTTCCCACCGTCGCCTTAGTGTGACCGTGGCTGCTCAAATATTTGGGCATTGCTACATGCGATCTCCTCTTGTCCCGCTTCAAGCGGACCGGGCGAGAGGCCCGAATCTATAAATGGAAAAGTGAACAGCTTTTCAGAGTGTCCAAGTGTGGGATCAGTCATCTCTGGGCACTCAGCATGGTGGGAGGAAGGAGGTTCAGGGAGAGGAATATGCGGTCCAGATTCACAGCTACTGAGACTTGACCGTGTGGAAGACAAGGTGGTGGTGGTGGCTAAGTGACTGGAAACATTATCTGCTATCCAACCAATAACCTTTTCACACTGCTCTGTGTTCAATAGTCTTTTTCTGCGGTCCCCTATTAATTGGGACAGGAAGGTCGAGCGAGAAGATGTGGGTGTTTGTTGTGGTTCAATTTAATCTTGCCCACGGCCTCGGCCTCTGCATGCATAATCATCACCATCACGTCCAGTTCCCCGTCCCTTGCCACGTGCCTTGCCCATTTTAAATGATGGACAATATCTTCCACGCTCACTACAAATGACTGAATTTGGAGTGAACTTATATGTGATCCATGTGACAGAAAAAACAGAGTTTTAAATACCTGGCATGTAGGTAACTATTTTGAACAGCAATCTGGTGTCAATTGCTTCACTGACACACTGAAACAAATTTTTAATGGAGGTCAGAAATGGCAGTATTTTCTGAAAATGTATATGTGAACTGTGTGCATGAGAAAACACAGTTTTAGATACCTGACCTGTAGGTAACTATTTTGAACAGCAGTCTCTAATATAGTTTGGTACACCTACACTAACTAGAAACAAGCAAATCTCTCCCTAGCTCAGCAGCACCTCTCCCTACACTGTCTGATTTCGGAGTGACTGTGACGAGCATGGCAGCGCCAGGTCTGATATAGACCTGATGACGCTGTGCGGCTAGCCAATCACTGTAATGCCACAACCAACATGGCTACGGCATTACAGTGAGTGGCAGGCAATCCCTGCATGTTCATTGGTGCTCCAAAGAGCACCAAACATGCGGTGAGGAGACCCGAGCTCCCGCTAAGCAACCCCGGAAATACTCGGCGAGCGCCCAGCATCTCGAGCAGTGAGATGCTCGGGCGAGCACCGAGCAGTAGCGAGCATGCTCGCTGATCACTAATTCCTAGAGGAATCCGGTAGCATGTGCAGTGGCTATGGCTTCGTCATATGAAACCATATGGACTATGTGTGTTGCTGTACAGGCTCTGTGCACATGCCTGTACATAAGTAGTAAAATGCAGTGTAGGTGTACTGATCTGTTATGCTGCCAGATTTGGTAGAGGCAATAGTTTGCAAAAATATTTTTAGTAAAGGTCAGTGACTAAAAGTTTTCTCACTACCTCCTACAGTTCTCCCATAAAGCAGAAGGGAATAAATGTTTTGAGATGACATCACTTCTGTGCAGCCAGACTGGGTGTGATAAACCAACATTTCTACAGCTATTGACTTTTACTTTGCTTTCGTTCATCAGTTTTCATTCTCTGTGTTTTATTAATTTATCCTGTGTATGAATATGTGTGTCATACTATGAATGTGAAAAATGATTCATCTACAGTAGATACAACCAGAATATCCAATTTATCTACCGAGCTGGATGTCTGTTTCAAAGTCAGTGTCAAATCATTGGCCTTTACCTTAGCAACTGTAATGGAAATGTGTCTCTATAAAATGGATTCCTAAACTACTGCATGCTTTAATAACTTCCCACAATCTTTGTCATTCATCACATTTTATGAATATATGCCAACATCTAAGGGAATGCTTATATTAAATTGTATCTCATACACTTACGTATGAGATCTTCATAGCTGGAGCCAATAGAGAACTGTTGTTTAGTTTTATCACTACCACTTTTTTACACCTTCATATCAATGGGCCTCTGACACCATCTGGAAATCTTCAAGTTCAGAAACTTTTTAGTTGTAGATAAGGTTACAAATACTATACAGAACAGTACAGTGCATTAAAATGCAAATAAAAAAAGTTTTTGCAAAACCCATTTCAGCCTTGTAATTTCTAATTGGCATGTTAATCTCAGGGTAGGAATTAAGCACATATCATTAGTTGAACTATAGTTTGGAACTGTTGATCAACGTAGAGGCACTTAGAAATCAGAATGACAAAAGGTAGAGACTAGCCACTACCTGGACCTACCAAACATCCATAGGTTAGGGCCATGGAAAGCCAGCAAAGTAGAGCGGAGAAATGGGTCACTGTCTTGTAACCCCTTCCCTCACCTGGAATTATGAATGATAGAGAGGACAGTATGGAGGAGAAAAGTGTGAGGGGGCACAGTATAGAGACTGGGTAGTGTGGAGGACAGTATAGAGAGAGCATCGTTTGGACAGTATGATGGCACAAATATGGAGAAGGGGGGAGTGAGAGGAAGGGACATATTATTAAGGGGTGGTCGTGGATGATAGTGGTATGTCTTTTAAATATATTTGGTATAGAGTGTCAATTGGCGATAGAGTAGTTGTCCACTTAGAGAAGGCAGAAGAACATAATTACACAGATGTTGGTTTCATAACTTTAGTCATAGGGAAACAATGGTTAAGTCTCTGGCATTCCTCATCACATTCATGTATCAATTTACAGACTCTTCTGGTGTGACAATCTCCTTTTCTTTCTTTGATGTGTAAGTCGATATGCTCCCCTCTGCTTTGGCACAATTTGACTCTCTAATGACAGTTCTCTCTCTTGGGACAAAGATCACCGACTGCAGCTTAGGCTGGAGTTTCTTTATGATCCTCTGTGTCCCTTGCTAAGCATATCATAATGCACTTTAATAGCCAATGCTACTCACCCCCACTTGCTAGCTAACTACGGTTCAGGTGTTTCTGCACAACTTCTCTTCATCTGCTTGTCTGTACTGTTTGCGTGTCTCTGAACATTACTGAGGGAAAACACTTCCTTATATGCTCTCACGAATGTTATCGGGGGGGGGGGGGGATGCGTAAAGATGAGCAGTCTCTACATTGTCCCATAATCCAGCCTTGTTACCAGTAGCTCAGTGCACAGTGCAAAACCTTTGCTCTTACTAGTAGTCGTACCTCACAAGCACTACCCAGTGGCATTTACAATAATAACATTAACTAATTAATTAATAATAATCCCTTACTTGCACCAAACAGACTTGAATATCTTTGACTTTATAAATTTAAATCTTATACTGCAAAATCAATGTGCTACATATGATTGCATTAGTAATTAAAAAAAGCTTTCATTTTGTAATTTAGCTTTATTTCCTTTTTAAAAAATATCCCTTTTTAACATTATAAAGATTTATGATTCCAATCAAAAATAAACACCATTTATTTTTCTTCCTATATAATTTCATCAAATTCTACAGCACTTTACAGACATGATCATCAATGTTGTCATTAGGACTCATAATCAAAATTCCTTATCAGTAGGTCTTTGGAGTGTGGGATGAACTCAGAGTACCAAGAGGAAACCCACGCGAACACTGTGATAACATACAAACTCCATGCAGAAGTTGTCCTCAAGTTAAATAGAGAGAACCAAATCAAACAAATGAGTCAAAAATATTAGACTTTGTCTTTTTGTTATTGAGGAAAATGATTCAATATTATATGTTTTTAAGTAGCAAAAGTATGTGAACCTTTGCTTTTAAGATCTGGTATGACCCTCTTGTGTAGCAATAACTGTGTCTAAACATTTTCAGTAATTGTTGATTAGTCTGCACATCGGCTTGGAGGAATTTTAGTCCATTCCTCCAGACAAAACAGCTTCAACTCTGTTATGTTAGTGGGTTTTCCCTTACAAACTGCTCGCTTCAGGTCCTTTCACAACATTTCTATAGTATTAGGTTATGTGCCCATGATGCAGAAATGAAGCGATTCATTTCTGCATGTCCTTGCCCGGAAAAACGCATGCGGAATTTGACATGCTGTTTTTGCGCGTTTTTCGCGCGTTTTGCACATGCGGAATTGCCTTGCGTTTTCTAGTGCATTGTAGATGGCAATTCCGCATGCGTAAATGCACAAATAATGGACATGCTGCAGAATTTTCCGCACATCAAAAACGCTGTGGAAAATTCCGCAGCATGGGCATTGCAATTGCGGAATTACACAGGGGACCATGGGAGAAGGCTTACCATGCGTTTCCCAAGCGTTTACGCTGCAAAAATTCCGCTGCAAAAACGCTTGAAAAATGCATTGTGGGCACATACCCTTAAGGTCAGGAAATTGATTTAGTCATTACAAAACTTTAACATTCTTCTGTGACCATTCTTTTGTAGAATAACATGTGCATTGCACTGTGGTGTAGGCAAATAGCCCACATACTCTTGAGATTCAGTTCATGGACAGATGTCCTGACATTTTCCTTTAGAATTTGCTGATTCAGAATTCATTGTTCCATCACAGAAGCCAAGATGTGCTGACACAGATGCAGTAAAACTGGCCCAAACCACTAATACCACCATGGGCGGACTCTTACAGCTTGGGGCCCCTGTGCAAGAAATGTGTTTGGGCCCCCTCCTTTTATGGTGACCAAGCTACAGATATATATATATATATATATATATATATATATATATATATATATATATATATATATATATATATATATATATATATATATATATATATATATATATATATTCATATTGTGGAGACACGGTCAGTGGGTGCTCTCATGCACTGGCCTGGCTGTCTTTAGAAAGACCGCATGGACCAGGGCTCATCCCACTGAATGCCCATTCTCCTTCTCCTTGGGCATAATATTACTCAGACAACACAGGGTGAGGGTAACACAGTGGGGTGATACTTTATTGGATCACCAACAGTCAATAACATATAGTACAGTCCCAGCAAGTACATAACATTGTGCGAATGACAGTGTCTCACCTCTCTGCTGGCTCGCCGGGAATTATAAAATCTGCAATTTCGGGGCTTCCAGGACCAACTACCCCAACCAGTAGCACCCCATTTTTGGTGGGCACCTACGGAGAGGAGGTAGCGGCAAGCTTACGAAGCTGACAGAGTCCATTGAGGTATGTGGCCAGGTGACCTGATTGTCCCAACCTGGGTTCTCCAAACTCTTTCATGGGTTCAGTGATGTGCAGTTGATCAAATCTGTATTCCTTCGGTTGGAACTATGGTGCCTTGGCTGCTGTTTTCTAGAGTCTGTCTGTAGAAGGAGAAAGGTCCCTTTTATACCCACAGCTGTCCTTCAGGGCATTTTCCACCGGTTTGGGGGGAGGTGGGAGGAGGTAGTCTCTCATTGTTCGAGTGTTCAATTAACCTGCATATTTTGTCCTTCAAGGTTTGCAGAGCAACAAGCTGCAAGGACTGATACAATAAGTAGTTAGCAGGAATTCACCAAATTAACAAACATCAATTGTTCAATTAACCTGCGCCTTTGTTCCTCAAGGATAGCAGAACAATAAGCTGCCAGGACTGATATACTAGGTAGTCAGCAAGCATTCAACAAATCAACAAACATCAATTCAACCTACATCAAGAGTCAAAGTTCAGGCTCATATGAACAATAGCTCATGTCCCTGGGCCTATTGAATAATACATCTGGCATAATTAAGAATAAACGCAGTGTTGTCACATATAAATATATATATTACATAATCTCCTCTAATTATATATATTGGCACCCCTTGTTACATAGTGCCCTCTCTTGTTATGTACATCACCGTTCCTTACATATCGGATTCTCTTGTTATTTTTGTTCTTTATTACATATCGTCCTCTCTTGTTAGGTGTATAATACAATGACTGCTGATGGAGCATGGGAAAACTTCTTTTGTAATGGAGGTGACTGATGGACTGGTCTTCTGGTCACCGACTGCACCATCAGCAGTCATTTTATATCTAACAAGAGAGGACTATGTAAAAAATAGAGGGCACTGTGATTAATAATAACGAGAATATGTTGTGTATGGGACGGCGTTATGCATAACAAGAGATGATACTACGTAATAAAGGATGGCGCTCCACATAACAGAGGAAGCTATATAATAAGGGATGGCGCCATACAAAACTAGAGAGGATGGTACGTAATAAGATGTGGCGTTATATATAATAAAAGTGGAAACTATGTTGCATTTTTGTTGCGGAAAATAAGCAACATTTTACAACAGCGTTTTTCCTGCCAACACATCAAGATTTGCAGCAGAATTTGTGCACATATTCTTAGCCTTGTCCTGTGTCCTTCCCCCCCACTCCTACATCTATAATATAACCAGGGATGCATCCCTCTGTCCAAAGCCTCTCTAGACTGCGCATGCATGATGCGCCTGCGCATTCTGGCTCCAGACAGAAGACCGCATCCAGCCGTTGCAGGAAAGAGGAGTGTATGGCGCCGGAGATCGCGGTTTGCATAGTCACTGAACGCATACCGCGATCTCCGGCGCCATAAGGACATACTTACCTGACCCAGAGGAGTGTTGCCACGGCGCCTCTGTTCTGGCCGGAGGCAGTGGGCCGACTTTGGTGTCGGAATCGGCGCATGCGCATAACGCGCTATCTGGCGCCATTTTACTGAAGACACATTTGCAGTATGTCTTCAACAAAATGGCGCCGGTCAGCGCAGTATGGGCATGCGTGTACTCCGGTGCCACACTCCTCCCCCAGCCTCCGACAGAACGGGATGCAGCGCTGGAGCACAGGGAAGAAAGGTGAGTAGAAGTGTTTGTTTTTTTGTGTGTGCGCAGTGTGATGGGGATGAGGGGCCACCAGGATTGGGGGATGAGAAATACCTTGCTTACCAGGATTCGGATGAGGGGCCATACATACCAAGAAAGGGATGAGGGGGGCCATACATACCAGGATTGGGGGATTAGGGATACCATGCTTAAAGGGATAGGGATGAGGGGAACCATGCTTACCAGGATAGGGATGAGGGGTACCATGCTTACCACAATATGGATGAGGAGACCATACATACCAGGATAGGGATGAGGGCCATGCATACCAGGATTGGGGGATGAGGGGTACCATGCTTACCAGGATAGGGATGAGAGGTACTATGCTTACCAGGATAGGGAGAAGGAGGCCATACATACCAGGATACGGATGAGGGGCCATACATACCAGGATAGGGATGAGGAGGCCATACATACCAGGATACAGATGAGGGGCCATACATAGCAGGATAAGGATGAGGGGGTACCATGCATACCAGGATAGGGATAAGGGGGTGCCATGCATACCAGGATTGGGTGATGAGGGCTACCATGCTTACCAGGATACAGATGAGGGGCCATACATACCAGGACAGGGATGAGGAGGCCATACATACTAGGATACGGATGAGAGGGCATACATACCAGGATTGGGGGATGAGGGGTACCATGCTTACCAGAATAGGGATGAGGGGCCATATATACCAGGATAGGGATGAGGGGCCAGACATACCAGGATAGGGATGAGGGGGTACCATGCATACCAGGATTGGGATGAAGGGTGCCATACATACCAAGATTGGTGGATGAGGGGTGCCATGCATACCAGGATAGGGGATGAGAGGGTACCATGCATATCAGGATAGTGGATGAAGGGTGCCATACATATCAGGATTGGGGGATGAGGCGTGCCCTTCATACCAGGATAGGGATGAGGGGCCATGCATACCAGGTTTGGGGAAGAGAGGGGCCATACATACCAGGATAGGGATGATGGGTACCATCCATACCAGGATAGGGATGAGGGGTGCCATACATACCAGGATTGGGGATGAGGGGGCCATGCATACCAGGATAAGGATGAGGAGTGCCATACATACCAGGATTGGGGATGAGGGGTACCATGCTTACCAGGATTGGGGATGAGGGGTGCCATGCTTACCAGGATAGGGATGAGGGGTACCATGCATACCAGGATAGGTATGAGGGGTACCATACATACCAGGATAGGGATGAGGAGGCCATACATACCAGGATTGGGGATGAGGGGTACCATGCTTACCAGGATTGGGGATGAGGGGTGCCATGCTTACCAGGATAGGGATGAGGGGTACCATGCATACCAGGATAGGTATGAGGGGTACCATACATACCAGGATAGGGATGAGGAGGCCATACATACCAGGATTGGGGATGAGGGGTACCATGCTTACCAGGATTGGGGATGAGGGGTGCCATGCTTACCAGGATAGGGATGAGGGGTACCATGCATACCAGGATAGGTATGAGGGGTACCATACATACCAGGATAGGGATGAGGGACCATGCATACCAGGATATGGATGAGGGGCCATGCATACAAAGATTGGGGATGAGGGGGCCATACATACCAGGATTGGGGGACGAGGAGGCCATACATACCAGGATATGGATGAGGGGTACCATGCATACCAGAATTGGGGATGAGGGGGGACATACATACCAGGATTGGGGATGGGGGGCCATACATACCAGGATATGGATGAGAAGCCATACATACCAGGATGGAGATGAGGGGCCATACATACCAGGATAGGCATGAGGGGATACCATGCATACCAGGAGGGATAAGGGGATACCATGCATACCAGAATAGGGATGAGGGGGCCATTCATACCAGGATTGGGATGAGGGGGGCATACATACCAGGATTGGGGATGAGGGGGTACCATGCATATCAGGATTGGGGATGAGGGGGTACCATGCATACCAGGATTGGGGATGAGTGGGTACCATGCATACCAGGATTGTGGATGATGGGTTGCCATGCATACCAGTATTGGGGATGCGGAGGTGCCATGCATACCAGGATAGGGATGAGGGGTACCATGCATACCAGCATACGGATGAGGAACCATACATATCAGGATAGGGATGAGGAGGCCATACATACCAGGATAGGGATGAGGGGGCATGCATACCAGGATACGGATGAGGGGCCATGCATACCAGGATTGGGGATGAGGGGTGCCAGGATTGGGGGATGAGGAGGCCATACATACCAGGATAGGGATGAGGGGTGCCATACATACCAGGATAGGGATGAGGGGTGCCATACATACCAGGATAGGGATGAGGTTCCATGCATACCAGGATTGGGGATGAGTGGGTACCATGCACACCAGGATTGGGGATCACGGGGTACCATGCATACCAGGATTGGGGGATGAGGAGGCCATACATTCCAGGATAGGGATGAGGAGTGCCATATCATTTTTAAATGCTTAGGAAGCCTTTGCATGTGTTTTTTGTTAATTATTTTTATTTACTGAGATAATGACTTTTGTGTTTTAATTGGCTGTAAGCCATAATCATCAGCATTAACATAAATAAACACTTGAAATAGATCACTGTTTGTAATGACCCTATATAATATATGAGTTTCACTTTTTGTATTGAACTGAAATCAATTAACTTTTTGATGATATTCTAATTTAGTGAGATGCACCTGTACCAATAAAAATGCTCGCCACCTGGGCATAGAACGGGTTCAATAGCTATTACATTATAAGGCCATGATAGCATCATAATGAATTAGGGGGGTGGGAGAAGACGTTATCAGGGTTATATAATGAAATGGGGGGTGGAAGAGGATGCTATCAGGTAATAATCAGGCTTCCAGTAATAATGTCCTCCTATTGGTTCCCTTCCTGGGATTATGTCTCCCAACCAGGCCTCCTTCCTGGTATAATGTGCCCCTTTATGGTATAATGGGTCTCATCCTGGTTCCCTTCCTGGGGTAATGTGTCCTATCCTGGGACCCTTCCTGGGGTAATGTGCCACATCCTGGTATAATATGCCCCATTCCGGTCACCTTTCTGGTATAATGTTCTCCATCCTAGTCCCTTTCCTGGGGTAATGTTCCTCATCCTGGCCCCATCCTGATATAATGTCCCCCATAGTGGAGTAATTTGACCCATACTGGGCTCCTTCATGGGGTAGTGTGTCACCCAGGGGGAATATAGGGGACTCGGTACCCAGGCCTTTTACCTTGTTTAGGAGGTCACGGCAGTCAGCTCCCGGGCCCGTACTCTGGGTCTCTCTTTAAAAAGGGTTTTTAGTGTACAGTTTGTCTCGTGACGCCACCTGTGGTTTCCGGTAATGGTTACCGGCGCTGCTGCAGACCTCCGGGGGGTGATGGGATGGCAGCTGGGATGTTCCTGCTCCCCACAGGCGGAGCGGGCCCCCAGGGCAGTGTAGGTGCAAATGGTGGTGATGCTGGGGCTTGCAGTGCAGGAGAGATGGCGCAGCAGGAGTAACTGACAGAGACAGGGGATTCTCTTCAGTACCTTTACTGGTGCGAATGTCAGGTATGGTCCAGGGTACTCGCTAGGAAGGGTGCACTTCAGGACTTCTCCCCAGTGAGCAGGTATAAGGCCTCCTGATCCGTGTCTCCCTCTCTCTAAGCTTCTAGCCAGCCTGAAACTTGGCCTAGCTTCTGTGTTGTGTTGCTCTCTCACCTGACCGCTTGGTAGTAGGACCTTTCTTTGGCAACCACTATCCCTGGATGCCAGGGCCTTCGTGGTTCCTAGTCCTGTCGAGGGTTTAGCTTCAGGTCGACCAGGGACTTGTAGTTCTCCTGGTATGCCGGTGATCCCTACTGGGTATAAAGAACCCTGTAGGCGCGGACCCGGTGTCCGGTTTGTGTCTTGGGGTGAGCCTATGATTCTCCTCTGCCCCCTCAACTCCTCTCTCCTCTCCTCCTTGCCTCCGGCCACACTCGGGGCCTTCAACTCAGCAGCAGACGTACTGCGTCTTCACTGCTCTCAGTGGCAGCACACTCACTGACTAAACTGACTGCCTAACTCCACCCTCCAGTATATATATCCCTATCCGGGCTCCCTCTGGTGGTATGAGGTGGAAGGGTGGAGGTGTCTGTTTGTAGTGAGGGCCTCTTGTGGAGAAGTCCATCCATGCACCCTTTTGGGTCCTGGGGTACCTGTGAACAGCAGGGTGCCACAGTAGTATGCCCCTTCCTTGGGATAATGTGTCCCTTCCTGGGGTAGTGTGCCCCTTCCTGGGGATAATATGCCCTATCCTGGGCCCCTTCCTGGTATAATGTGCTGCTTCCTGGGGTAATGTGCCCCTTCCTGGGGTAGTATGCCCGTTCCTGGGCGTTAATGTGACCTGTCCTGGGGTAATGTGCCCTATCCCCGGTCCCTTCCTGGGATAATGTGCCCCTTCCTGGGGTAGAGTGCCTCATCCTGAGACCCATCCTAGGGTAGTGTGTCTCACCCTGGGCCCCTTCCTGGGGATAATGTGTTTCATCCTGGGCTCCTTCCTGGGGATAATGTGTCTCATCCTGGGCCCCTTACTAAGGTAATGTGTCCCTTCATCCTGGGCCTCTTCATGGGTAGTGTGTTACTTCCTGTACTGTGCCCTGTTCTGCAACGCATTAAAAAAAAAAATTCTACTTGCCTTCCCCCAGTTCCCACGCTATGCGGCACCCCCTTCTTTATCGGGCACAGGAGCAGGCAGCTGAAGTCGACGTGATGTCACTGCCATGCCAACGTCAACTGCCGACCTCTGATTGGCCGCTGGCGTATATTGCAGAGCAGGAAGCTGTTGAATGCCCTGCGTAGCAATACATTTCATTTCAGCTGAATATGCATCCGAGGATACACATCTAACTGAAATAGTCGCTGGTGTCAGGAGGCCCCCTCCAGCTCCGGGCCCCGGTACAGCTGCACTGACGATATGTCCACCCCTGAATACCACCATCTTGTTTCTTGCAGCATTTTTCTTTCTCCAAACACTTCTCATTTAAACAAACAATCTCTATTTTAGTCTAATCCAACCACAAAACATTGTTCCTATAGCTTTCTGGCTTTTCCATGTGATCTTTAGCAAACAGCAGACTTGCAGCAATGTTGTTTTTGAGGAGAAGTGCCTTTTTCCTTGCAGTCCAGCCATGTACACCATTGTTGTTCAATGTCCTCCTAACGGTGGACCTATGAACATTAATATTAGCTAGTGTGAGAGAGACCTTTATTGGCTTGGATGTTACCTTGGGTTTCTTTGTGACCTCTCAAGACTATTATTTGCATTGCTCTTGGAGTGCTCTTTTTTGGTCGATCACTCCTAGGAAGGTTAATAATGGTCTTGAATTTCCTCCATTTGTACATAATCTGTCTAATTATGGTTTGTTGCAGTCAATAGGATTTACAAATGAATTTGTAATCTTTTCCAGCCTAATGAGCATCAGCAACTCTTTTTCTGAGGTCTTTAGAAATCTCCTTTGTTCATGCCATGATACTCTTCCACAAATTTGTTATGAATATCAGACATTAATAGATTCCTGTTCCTTAAAGAAAAAGAGTCACACACATATGATAATTATCTCATTGATTGAAAATACAAGACTCTTAATTTCACCTTAAAATTATCTGCTAATCAAAAAGGGTCACATACTTTTGCCACTCACAGACATGTTTTCATTTTAAAAAATGTCCGTCTTTTATTTTTGACATATTTGTTTGATTTGGTTCTCTTTATCTATTTTTGTGACTTGTGTTAAAATCTAATGTAGTTTTAGGTCCAATTTATGTAAGAAATATGGACAATTCTAAAGGGTTCACAAACTTTCAAACACCTCTGTATCAATAAAATAGTATGGTATTTTCAGCAAGTCTTTGCAGCATGCTGTATTACTTTAATGCAGTTTTGAACATTGCAGAAAGAACATAGAGATTAAGCATAATTATAGAGAACTTTCAAAAGATCAAGTCCTACAAAGCAGATCCACTTAACACTTTCTATTTGATCAGAAAATGTATTGATGTTCCATCTGTTTCTTTTATCAAGGCATAAAAATAAGATGTTTGGCATTGATTATGCCAAATATAACATGTACTTGAACACTGTGTGTTCTGTAAGCCAGAAAAGTATGGTCCCACTATGGATTATTAATAAATAGCTGACAGTAAAACTATCATAGTAGGTGCAGAGCTGGACTAGCCATTTGGCAATTCTGGCAAATGCTAGATGGGTCGGTCTGGCATTGGGCGACTTCAGACTGCAACCTTTTCAACAGTATTTGTGTCCTCAATAGTGTCGTTAAAGGATAGCTCCTTGCTCTGCTAGTTACTCATGCAAACCTGCTGCTGCGAGAGGGCAGCCCAATGCAGGGTATGGCAAGCAGTGTGATGACCTCACTACATCAGCCTGCCTGTTCTGGCCCAGAGACTCCAAAGGAGGAGGAAGAGTGCATGATTAATGTCTAGGGCACTGGTTACAGCATTATATGGTTAGTGTAGAGGTGAGGAAATGTGAGGAGTATGCTAGAATATCAATAAGCCAAAGATGTCTGTATGTTGCATTCTGCAGAGACGAGTCATAGATGGAAGGTGAGGTCTTTGCTGTCTGGGCTGAATGGAAAAAAAGGGAAAGTGAATGGCTACAATAAGTGAGAACTTATCAGTACAGTAGTTTTGGTTAATAATAATCAGTATTGTGGTATCAAAACTCTGTATGCTGGTAATATGTGGTTATGGTTTGGCGGTATTATTTCTCTTATATTGTAGTATTGATTGTAATATTTGTCTTGGTACACTTGTTTTTGATTGTTAAAGATCAGTATAGTGGCATTCTGTCACTATGTGGTGATATTACGTGTTTGCAGCTTGGTGGTATTATAAATAAGTTTTCCAGTTTTGGGAAACCCCTCTTCCCATGGCTACAGTTTGTTATAAAAAAAATGCTGTACTTTACTCTCCCTCCCTAGGTCCAGCACTGAGTTTTCTCTGCTGCCCATGTTTGTTATTGTCTGTAGCGCTATAATCATGTCAACAGCTCTGCAGTCAATCAGTGAACCCAGCAGCTCATGATGTCAACTAGGACAGAGCTGCCGAGCTCAATAACAGACACTGGGCAGGTGGAGACTCAGGGCTGGACCAGGGGAGGTTGAGTAAAGAAAAATCTGTTTTCTTAAAACAAACTGCAACCAGGTAAAAGGAGTGTTTCAAAACCACTGTAAAGGAAATCTGTCATTAAAATCAACACTCCATCTCCAACACAAGCAAACTGCATACATAGGCATGTAAGTCTTGAAATGGCTTGCTGCCACCTCAACAATACTGGAGCTACTGCAACCCCCCAACCTACTGTCTCCTTCCCCGTTCCTGTAGAATGTAAGCCCGCAAGGGCAGGGTCCACTTCCTTCTGTACCGGTCCATCATTGTTAGTTCATTTACTGTAAGTGATATCTGTATTTGGTATGTAACCCCTTCTTATGTACAGCACCATGGAATCAATGGTGCTATATAAATAATAATAATAATAATAATAATAATAATAAAAATTAAATCCATGGTCACCTTTATATCTTCTATCTGTTGCTAAGTTTCAAAGTAAACAGCATTTTTACTGATATGCAAATGAAATGAGGCATTATGTGCTCAGCATGTGGCAGTGCATTTAAGGCACTAGCTTCTTTAGCTTGATTGATATATCACTGCCTGAGTGACATAAGGCAACAGGCAAAGAAGGAAATCAGAAACTTAGCTATCAATTAAGCTAAAGAGGCTGGTGCTGGGAGAGGAGACCACCTGGGGAGACAGAGGATAGTAAATTGCTGTCATGCACAAAGCACTTAACACATTGTTTGCATATGAATGAAAATGCTGAAAACTCAGGAATGCAGCAGCCAGTAGCGGAAATCAAGGGGTCCATGTGTGGCACCCCAGGGGTCTGGTTTTCCACAGTAATGTAATGTTATGTCTGAGAGCAGGTGGGAGGTCCTTTGGTCAGGGATCCTGTGCATGCCACACCTCCTGCCCAGTCTTGGGAGGGGAAGAACTTCCCCTGTATAAACCCGGGGCTGAGGCAGGGTGAGTGAGACAAGGAGAGTGGAGAAGAGAAGCAGCATAGGAAACAGCAGAGTTACAAGGAGTCAGGGGCTGGCAGCTACAGAGCTCGCCCTGACTAAGAAGATTCTTTACCGGACCCGGAGTCCGAGGCTGTGGGGACTAACTTCTACCCAGCAGCAGAATCCGTCAGGCAGGGGATTTCAGGTCCTCTGGCCCAGAAGCCCGAAGGCACGGTCACACGCGTGGGACCAGCACCGCCATCGTGGAGCGGAAGCCATTAGAAGGCCCCGAGTCACCGGCCATACGGGTGAGCACCACACGGTACACTCAGGGACGTGGGCTACTTACATCAGCTTCTAGCAAGGTAGCCAGAAGAGTACAGTCAGTTTGTGAGGCCTACAACTACGCCTGGCCAGGGGAGATCCCATCTGCTCAAAGACTGACCAGGCCCCGTTTGCTAGCAAGTACTCCGGGAGGGTCTATCGTTGTTACCAGTAAAGACCCTGAACTACACCGTACCGTCTCTGAGTGGTTCCTGCTACCCCCATCATCCACGTCGGCTGCCCTGAGGCCATACCCCTCCCGTTGGGGGTTATACTATCACGCTGCACAATCCTACCACCGGCCTCAGCGGTCTGCCCTGCAGCAGCAGCTCCCTGGCTGCACTCAACGGGTGGCGTAGTCATCAACTATTTACTACTAATAGACTGCCGTCTAGTTTGACTCCCTGGGCACGGACCGGGTCACCGCCACGAGACTACAACCCTCCACTGATCCGGCTCCGGGTAGGCTCCCGCATGCGCAACGCAGCGCGACACAGGCCCAGGGGCGCGTCAACTTTGGCGTAGCCGGCAGGATTACGTGCCCGCAACACCCGGGTACTGCGTGCCTGAAGAAAAGTGCAAGTTTACCTCAGAAAGAAGTCTCCCGCCGGTTCCGGAGGGTCCACGCCATCGGACCCCATCACAGGTCGTTTCCCGCCGATTGTCCGCCATTTCCAGCTTGTTCCCGCCATCCGTGGAGTTTTCCCGCCATTGGACGCCATCTTGAGGACGCCGCGCGGGAAGAAGAGGGGCGTGGACTCCGAAAGCGCGCGAGAACTGAAGCCCCGCCTCACGTCCGGACGTTGCGTAAGGTCCTGGAAGGAGCCCAGCAGACGCCGACGTCACA
The DNA here is from genome assembly GCF_046119375.1 of Phyllobates terribilis. Lineage (NCBI taxonomy): Eukaryota > Metazoa > Chordata > Amphibia > Anura > Dendrobatidae > Phyllobates > Phyllobates terribilis. Next base: position 773,786,267 of record NW_027362761.1, on the reverse strand, counting down.
GGAGCGCGACGGAAGGTCCTCAACCCTGACGATCCACTGCGGAGCCGCGGCCTACGGAAGAGGATCATCGCAAGGTAGGCCACGGTCCACTAGGGGGGAGGAAGATGTCGGATACGGAGGAGAGCTTCACTGCCCCAACCCCCGCCAGCGCTACCGCTGCTGCAGTTATGCCCTTCACCATGCCCTATATCCCGGGAGCAGCTTGGCTACCCCAGTACTCAGGGGAGTCACATACCCTGCATGACTTTAGAGAAAAGCTGGATAGCCTCTTCCAGGTGTACCCCCTCACAGAAGAGCAAAAAGTGAGCATCCTGGTGGCCCAACTAACCGGGGCAGCCAAAAGGGAAGTAAAATCCTGGCCACCTGGGAGGAAGACTGTCGCAGGGATACTAACCCGGCTGAAGGACACCTTTGATACCCGCACCTCAGCCGAGATTAAGCTTAGATTCTACGGGTGCAAGCAGCGAGCGCATGAGAGTATAAGGGACTATGCACTAAACCTACAAGAGGCCCTGAGGGCCATAAAGCAGACCGACCCTGATGGGGTGGGAAACGAGGACAGGCTGTTGACTGAACAATTTATAGAGGGTTTATATTGCAATGCCCACCGAACCCAGTTGCGGGCAATGGCCTTACAGGATCCCCATCTGGACTTTGCACAGTTCAAGGACAGAGCCATCCGGGTGCTCCGAGAACCGGCACCAGGTGGCGTTGTGACCCACAGACGCCCCACTACCACTTACTACCAGGAGGCGGCGCCCTTGTCGGCAGGGCCTGTGGGAGCTGATGCGCAGGCTTTGGACAATGACCCGGCTCCAGACCTACACCATCAGGTCCAAGAGCTAGCTAAGAGCGTTGCTGCGCTAACCCGAACTGTGCAGTCTTTACAGGTTTCCACCCCAGGGAAGATCCAGCTGGCATCCGGACCGGAGGACATCCCGTGGCGTCGACCAAGGAGGACCCCACCGGCCAGAGGAAGACCCAGTGACCGATACAGCGAGGACGGACGACCCATCTGCCGCCGCTGCAATCAACCCGGACATATGGAAAGGTACTGTTCTTTAAACGGGCACAACCTGGGGTAGAGGGCCAACCCCCAGGAAAAAGATCACCAGGCCCATCGAACTGGCGCGACAGATATGTGGGAGGACGTCCAGTCTTGCCTGTGGTACTGGATGGCATTCCCATGAGTGCCCTACTGGATACCGGGTCACAGGTCACCACCATCCCGTACGTGCTCTTCAAGCAGTACTGGAATGACTCGGATATTACCCACTACCCTGACGACGACTTGAGTATCGTCGCCAGCAATGGCCAGCCCGTGCCACAGATCGGATTTAAGGAGGTGGCCCTCAAAATCGGTAGAGTCGAACTGGCCGCACAGGGACTGATCATTGTAGATATTGATAAACATGAGAGTCACCCAAAAATAACTCTAGGAACTAACGTAATTGAAAATTGTCTTGCAGAGGTGATTTTCCTTTTACAGCAGGTTGCCAAGAACGCCAGCTCCGGCGAGCAGCGGGTGCTCCAGAAAGAGATCCGGGCACTGATGCAACGGCAACAAGTGGAACTCTCCGGCGGTGAGATTGGTAGCGTAAGAATGTGTGACCCTTTTCCTATTGCCATGCCCCCAAAAAGTGAAATGATGATTTGGTGCCGGGCAGCTATTGGTCTGAGAGGAAGAGATTACCAGGCAATGGTAGAACCAGTTTACTCAGACAGTAGGCCCACCATTTTGACAGCACGGGGGGTGGTCAATGTACGCCATGGGAGGGTGCCCATTCGCATAATAAATATCGGGGAGAGGGAAGTGTACCTGCCCCGGTATGCCACGCTAGCCAAATTATATACCACTAATCAAAATTCTATACAATCTGTGGAACCCTTGCCTCCATCTCACCCGGAGGAAGGTAACGGCTCTAAGAAAGACATGGAGGACTGGTGTCAGCAACTACATTTGGGTACTGATTCCACTCCCTCACATCAGAAACAAGGAGTCTATCGGGTGGTTCAAGAGTATGAGAGAGTGTTTAGTAAACACCCGTTAGACTTCGGGCGAGTCAAGGGGGTAGAACACCGCATCCCCACGGGAGATCATCCTCCCATAAAAGAGAGGTATCGACCCGTACCCCCTGCACATTACCAACACGCCAAGGGGATGCTTAGAGACATGAAGGAGGCTGGGGTAATCCGGGATAGCTGTAGCCCCTGGGCAGCCCCACTAGTTTTAGTCAAAAAGAAAGACAACACCATGAGGATGTGTGTAGATTACCGGAAAATCAACCGTATCACACACAAGGATGCGTACCCCTTACCAAGGATAGAGGAGTCATTGGCTGCTTTAAGATCTGCTAACTTCTTCTCTACCTTGGATCTCACTAGCGGGTACTGGCAGGTTCCTGTAGCAGAGGCGGACCGGGAGAAGACCGCATTCACCACCCCGATGGGACTTAGTGAGTTCACCTGCATGCCGTTCGGACTCTGCAACGCCCCAGGAACCTTCCAACGATTAATGGAGTGCTGTCTGGGCCACAGAAACTTCGAGACGGTCCTGTTGTACCTGGACGATGCCATCGTATACTCCAAAACTTATGAGGACCACCTGAAACACCTGGCGGAGGTGTTCGAAGCTCTGGCGAGTTACGGCCTAAAGGTGAAACCCTCCAAGTGTCACCTCCTGAAACCAAAGGTGCAATACCTGGGACACGTGGTGAGCGCTGACGGAGTGGCTCCCGACCCCGATAAGATCACCGCAATTAAGGGATGGCCAAGCCCCTCCAGCGTAAAAGAAGTGCGGCAGTTCCTAGGGTTGGTAGGCTACTACCGAAGGTTTATTCCCGGTTTCACCAAAAAGGCAGCGCCTATGCAGGACCTCCTGATAGGCCAGTCCCGGAAGGCCAAGAACCAGAAGCCGCCCTTCAAATGGGAAGAGCTAGAAGAAGAGTCCTTCCGCCAGCTGAAGATGGCCCTCACGGGGGATGAAATCTTGGCGTACCCAGACTATAGCCAGCCCTTCATCCTCTACACCGACGCCAGTAACATCGGGCTAGGAGCCGTACTATCCCAGATTCAGCAGGGGAGAGAACGAGTGATCTCCTATGCCAGCCGAAAACTGCGACCCACCGAAAGGAACCCCGAGAATTACAGCTCATTTAAGCTAGAGTTCCTGGCCGTGGTATGGGCAGTCACCGAGCGCTTTAGGCATTACCTCGCTTCTTCCCGGTTCACCGTATACACGGATAACAACCCGTTGATACACCTGGACACGGCAAGACTCGGTGCCCTGGAGCAGAGGTGGATGGCCCGTCTGTCCAACTACGAGTTCACAATCAAATACCGGGCAGGACGCTCCAATACTAACGCGGATGCCCTGTCCAGGATGCCCAACCTGCCGGACGAAGGAGAAGATCCGGAGGGACTGGAAGAAGTTGAACTCCCTGCGTTCCACCGTCATGGGACTATCCAGTATTCCCACCGGGTAAGGGGTAAACAGGCTGCTACGTTGAACCCCTTACCCCACTACAACTGGGCGGAAACGCAAGACAGCGACCCTGCCGTCCGACTGGTGAAGGAGATGCTGACTCGGCCGGAGGCTCGACTTGAACCAGACGCTCCGGAGGAAGCCAAACAACTATGGGCGGAGAAGAGTCGACTATTCCTTTACAAGGGGAAGTTGTGCCGCAGAATGGTCAACTCCCGGACGCATGAACTACTCTGGCAAGTAGTGGTGCCACGAAGAGACGCAGCCATGGTGATGGAGGCATACCACGACGGAGCTGGACACTTCGGGTGGAAAAAGCTGGAGTTCCTGCTGCGCGAGCGGTTCCAGTGGGTAGGCATGAGGGGAACCATCGAGAAGTGGTGCAGAGACTGTGGCCCGTGCAATCTGAGAAGGAAGGACCGGGCCAGCCAGAAGACTCCCCTGCAGTCCATCGTCACCCGGCAACCGTTGGAACTGGTAGCCTTGGATCATGTAAAACTGACCCCAAGCAGAAGTGGCTACGTCTACGCGTTAACCATCGTGGATCATTACTCCCGGTTCTTGGTTGTCGTCCCCGTCAAGGACTTAACGGCTCAAACAGCAGCTAGAGCCTTCCAGCAGCACTTCTGCCGTCCACACGGGTACCCGGACCAAGTGCTGACGGACCAGGAACCTGCCTTTGAAGCGGAGGTCTTCCAGGAATTCTGCAATCTGTATGGCTGCCGGAAGATAAGGACGACACCCTACCATCCGCAAACTAATGGACTTTGTGAAAAAATGAACCAGGTGGTAATGGATCTGCTAAAAACATTGCCCCTGGAAGAACGCAGTCTGTGGCCTGAGAAGTTGCCCGATCTGGTGGACCTATACAACCACATCCCGGTAGGTTCCACCAACTGTACCCCGGCTTACCTAATGAGGGCGAGACCTGGTAAGTTACCTGTTGACCTGGAAATGGGAGTCCTGACACCTGAGGACACTTCACCAGAAACAGACTGGGACACAGAGAGGCAGCAGCAGTACCGGAGAGTACAAGAGAGCGTGGAGCGAAGTCTCTGTCAGGCTAGGGAAAGACAAGAGAAGACTTACAACCAGTATGCTCCCGCTGTTCCCCTGGTACCCGGAGAGCAGGTCTTGAAGAGGAAAAGACGGCTCCACAAGTTGGATGACCAGTGGGAGGAGGACCCGTACACCGTACTGCCCTCAAGCCACGAGAACCCGAAGGTCTGTACCATCAGTAAAGACGGAGGGGAAACCACAGCCATTGTATCCCGGGACCACCTGAAGAAGTGTCCCGAACAACTGAGGAACCCTGAAGAGGAACAAGAAGACCATCGACCCGTGGAAGAAAGGGAAGATATGGTTAGTACCGTGCTCGGGGACTTCCCTCAGTCTTGGACTCAAGTCAATGGTGCAGTTGTGGTACCCGTACTCACCTTCCTCCAACCATCATCCCAAGAACCTACGGAGCAACGGGTAGAGCTGGAAGAACAGCCGGTCCAGGAGGCAGAAGACTCCACACAAGCAGAACAGGAGAATCAACCCTCTGCTTATAGTGAGCCTGCCGTACCCCTAGTGAGACAAAGAGCCGGTAGACAGCTGCCCAGTTTACCCTTGACAGCTCCTACACCCTGTAGTTCAGGGCCAGACAGTCAGCTCCGTAGGTCCACTCGGGCCACTAGAGGCCAGTTACCCGCACGCTGGAGAATTTAAAGTGTATAAATTGTTTTATTTATGTTTTTCTGTGTCTTGTTGCTTGTGTATAATTTTGTGTTTCTAGTTATTTTTAGGAAACCTTGGTGGATTTACCGGGAATCCTTGTATATAGTTGGAGCGTAACCCAGGATGGACTAGAGACTGTTAAGGACTCGGGGTAGGACAGACCCCTACCTGGTTACGTCTCCCTGTGTTGGTGAAATGGACACCTTTGCTTTTCTTCAAAGACTGCACCCGGTTGCGGACACGCCGCAACCATCTTATGTGTTTTTCTTATTGTGTTGTTATTGTTATACTTTGTTATGTTTTTCTAAATGTGTTTAGTCCCGGAGTACTAAATTTCACTAGGGGGGAATGTGGCACCCCAGGGGTCTGGTTTTCCACAGTAATGTAATGTTATGTCTGAGAGCAGGTGGGAGGTCCTTTGGTCAGGGATCCTGTGCATGCCACACCTCCTGCCCAGTCTTGGGAGGGGAAGAACTTCCCCTGTATAAACCCGGGGCTGAGGCAGGGTGAGTGAGACAAGGAGAGTGGAGAAGAGAAGCAGCATAGGAAACAGCAGAGTTACAAGGAGTCAGGGGCTGGCAGCTACAGAGCTCGCCCTGACTAAGAAGATTCTTTACCGGACCCGGAGTCCGAGGCTGTGGGGACTAACTTCTACCCAGCAGCAGAATCCGTCAGGCAGGGGATTTCAGGTCCTCTGGCCCAGAAGCCCGAAGGCACGGTCACACGCGTGGGACCAGCACCGCCATCGTGGAGCGGAAGCCATTAGAAGGCCCCGAGTCACCGGCCATACGGGTGAGCACCACACGGTACACTCAGGGACGTGGGCTACTTACATCAGCTTCTAGCAAGGTAGCCAGAAGAGTACAGTCAGTTTGTGAGGCCTACAACTACGCCTGGCCAGGGGAGATCCCATCTGCTCAAAGACTGACCAGGCCCCGTTTGCTAGCAAGTACTCCGGGAGGGTCTATCGTTGTTACCAGTAAAGACCCTGAACTACACCGTACCGTCTCTGAGTGGTTCCTGCTACCCCCATCATCCACGTCGGCTGCCCTGAGGCCATACCCCTCCCGTTGGGGGTTATACTATCACGCTGCACAATCCTACCACCGGCCTCAGCGGTCTGCCCTGCAGCAGCAGCTCCCTGGCTGCACTCAACGGGTGGCGTAGTCATCAACTATTTACTACTAATAGACTGCCGTCTAGTTTGACTCCCTGGGCACGGACCGGGTCACCGCCACGAGACTACAACCCTCCACTGATCCGGCTCCGGGTAGGCTCCCGCATGCGCAACGCAGCGCGACACAGGCCCAGGGGCGCGTCACATGGATTTACATTTCAAAGACCTGCACACCCATATACTGTATGCAGTTTGTCGAGCATTGATCATATTGATATATAGATTCCTTTTACCCTTGTGTAGCAATATTACTAGTAAAATTGGTCTAGCATTAATGCTTAATATTTGTAATAGAGACCTCATCTGGGAAAGTGGTTATGTAACTTCAAACACCAGGGCTGAATTTCTGTCCCATTCCAGTCCTAGTGATGTGTGTTGGAAAGGCGCTACATCTCTTCTGGTTTAAAGCCCAAAAGTATCATTTTTTTAAACTTGAAATTTCTTTTGGTTCTTTCCTTCTTTTTTTGTTTAATATAAATGTCATGTACCCCAGTGGAAAAGCAAAGCCCTCTAATTTATTCTACTAATTCTACAATCTTTAGACATAAGAAGTATCTGTTATGGGAAGCAGATGTGGAAGTATTAGTTTCTGCCCCTAAACCAGATTATTTGTCATATATGCAAACAAATCACATGTCATCACATTTACATGTTAACAGTTTGTTTTTTTTCTCTGTAATTTAACTAGGATGCAACATGCCATATGTTGCATCCCAGTTACCTACAGCAACCTATAGTAGCCAAACAGGATCCTCTGGGCCCCAGTCTCTTTGTTTAACAATCTTGTGAAAAGCTATGGTCTGCAGTTGCAGTAAATAAAAGCAATCTCTACCACTGTGTGAAGTTTGCAAGCACATTCCACCCATCTTGTACAGGTCACAGCTTTCTTCTTTTTATTATCTTCATCAAAGTTACGAATCGTGGTTCTGTGCTCCCACCTGAGAATGGAACAGGTCAGGTCAGTCGCTATTCCGGTCACAAGCACCTCCATTGTACTGACACTGGAGGCGGAGCAACTACGCTTGCAGGGAAACCATCCAAATGTTGTGGAGCGTCGCGTTCTGGTGTTGTGGGATGTGTGAGGACACAGGACACTGTTGTGTCTGGTACTGAGCAGTGGTGGGATAGTGTTCAGGCTGCTGCTGAAGCTACCAGAGAGTGGGAGGTAATCAACACTTGATCATTAGGCGGACTATTTAACCCTGCTCCCTGCTCAGTCCTTTGCTGTCTATTGCAGTTTGCAGTTCCCTATGTGCTTGGTGGTGAGTGGTGCTAACATTAGGTTTTGCTATGTTTTCAGGGGTTTTCTCATTTTCACTTCTGGTTTCACTTCCTGGGGTTCATGCAGAGGTACTCACCTGGTTCTTGACTAGGCACCAGCCTCGTCACCAGATGTCAGCTGTCCAGCGACAGCGGGCCTGTGAAGGGCTCTGCCAAAGTCCCCCTTCCATTTACTGGGAGCTGGGTGAAGAGTATTCCCGGCCGTCAAGGGCTCGTCTAGCTTGGCAGCTTGTGCCAAGTGCGTCTGTTGCTGCGCCTTTGCTGTTTCGGTGCCAGTCTTGCTGGGTGCCTCTGTGAAGCGCATAACAATCAAAGGCAGTGGACCAGTCGAGGGCATTGCAGCTATTTGCATCACAGTTTTAACATTAGTGGAGCTGAATTATTACCGACATAACATGAGGGCACTGCACCAGTATTTTCCAGTATTTTTTTGTTGCATGTACCAGATTCAAAAGCATGGACATGCGCTGTTTCATAGTTTTATAGTTTCATACTTTTTAACCCCTTTCTGACTTTGTACTTAATAATATGTCCCTGTGCCCTAAGCCTTATGGACCAGGTACATATTATTACGACATGGCGATCGCAACCCGCACACAGGCTGTGCGGGCGCAATCACCGCCAGGTGTCAGCTGATTCTGACAGCTGACATCTGGCACTCAGAGCCTTTGACCCCCTAAATGCTGCGATTGCAGCATTTAGCGAGTGAGCAGAGGAACAAAATCCCCTCTGCTCTTGGATCTGTGACCCCGCGATGTCAGCGCTGGGTCCCGATCGTTGCCATCGTGACCCGATGTCGTAATGACAACATCCGGGTCACCAGGCCCCAGCAAGTTAGTTTGATCATGCGTGTGCATGCAGGGCAGCAGTAACTTGTGTCTGCAGGGCTGACAGTTTACAAGGTACAGCAGTGATCTTGCACTGCTATACCTTATAACTGCGATCAACCTGCAGAAACTGAAGGTCCCATAGTAAAAAAGTGAAAAAAAAAAGTGAAAAAAAAGTTGTACTTTTTTTTTTGAAAAATAAAAAAAAGATTAAATATATATATATATATATATATATATATATATATATATATATATATATATATATATATATATATATATATATATATATATATACAGTGCAGACCAAAAGCATGGACACACCTCATTTAAAGATTTTTCTGTATTTTCATGACTATGAAAATTGTACATTCACACAGAAGGCATCAAAACTATGAATTAACACACATAGTCCTACTGAATAGACTGTTAGAATTTGTATTATGGCAAGAAAAAAGCAGCTAAGTAAAGAAAAACGAGTGGCCATCATTACTTTAAGAAATGAAGGTCAGTCAGTCCGAAAAATTGGAAAAACTTTGAGAGTGTCCCCAAGTGCAGTTGCAAAAACCATCAAGCGCTACAAAGAAACTGGCTCACATGAGGACCGCCCCAGGAAAGGAAGACCAAGAGTCACCTCTGCTTCTGAGGATAAGTTTATCCAAGTCACCAGCCTCAGAAATCACAGGTTAACAGCAGCTCAGATTAGAGACCAGATCAATGCCACACAGAGTTCTAGCAGCAGACACATCTCTACAACAACTGTTAAGAGGAGACTTTGTGCAGCAGGCCTTCATGGTAAAATAGCTGCTAGGAAACCACTGCTAAGGACAGGCAACAAGCAGAAGAGACTTGTTTGGGCTAAAGAACACAAGGAATGGACATTAGACCAGTGGAAATCTGTGCTTTGGTCTTATGAGTCCAAATTTGAGATCTTTGGTTCCAACCACCGTGTCTTTGTGCGACGCAGAAAAGGTGAACGGATGGACTCTACATGCCTGGTTCCCACCGTGAAGCATGGAGAAGGAGGTGTGGTGGTGTGGGGGTGCTTTGCTGGTGACACTGTTAGGGATTTATTCAAAATTGAAGGCATACTGAACTAGCATGGCTACCACAGCATCTTGCAGCGGCATGCTATTCCATCCAGTTTGCGTTTAGTTGGACCATCATTTATTTTTCAACAGGACAATGACCCCAAACACACCTCCAGGCTGTGTAAGGGCTATTTGACGAAGGAGGAGAGTGATGGGGTGCTACGCCAGATGACTTGGCCTCCACAGTCACCAGACCTGAACCCAATCGAGATGGTTTGGGGTGAGCTGGACCGCAGAGTGAAGGCAAAAGGGCCAACAAGTGCTAAGCATCTCTGGGAACTGAAAAATAAAAAAAATAGCTTTCAGAATAAAGCGATGCAAAAAAAAATATTTTTTCTATAAAATAGTTTGTATTGTGTAAAAGCACCAAAACATGAAAAAAATATATAAATGTAGTATTGCTGTAAATGTACTGACCAGAAGAATAAAGCTTCCTTATCAATTTTACCACACACGGAACGGCATAAAGAAAAAAAACAAAAAAACAATTCCTGATTTGTTGGTTTTTGTTTATTCCTACCTCCCAAAAATCAGAATAGAAAGCGATCAAAAAATGTCACGTGCCTGAAAATGGTACCAAGAAAAACTTCAACTTGTCCCGCAGAAAACAAGCCCTTACATGGCTCTGGCTGCCGAAATATGGAAAAATTATAGCTCTCAAAATATGGCGATACAAAAACTAGTCTTTGCAACAAAAAAAACATTTTTTAGTGTGTGACAGCTGCCAAACATAAAAAACCCGATATAAATCTGATTTCTCTCTAATCACACCGACCCAAAGAATAAAGAAATCTAATCACTTATACCGCATGAGGAATGGCGTAAAAAATAAATAAAACCAATTCTTCACCTGCTGCTGATATGTTCATTCTGCCTCCCAAAGATTGCAGTATGGCTCACATTTATCCTGCACTCTGCGCTGAGCACTTACACCAGGGTTTCCGTGTAAATCTGTGAAATACGTGATTCACACAGAACCCCAGCGGAAGATTCCCTGTAATGAGGCAGATGGAGGTACCGTGGATGCCAGTCCAGAGTAAGGCCGGTTTCACACGTCCTGATATTTCTGGTACTGGAAAAAAACAGTACCGGAGATGTCCGTGTGCATCTGTGTGCCGCATCAGGAGAACACGTACCGGCGCCTGGGATTCAGCGGTACAGTTAGCGCTGTTCCCAAGCGCCGGGTGCTGAATGCTGCCATCATCATTGTCCCTTTCCAGCGCTGCAATCAGCGCGAGCAAGGGACAATATTGAGAGTAGTATTCTGCTCGTGCTGTGTCTGTTATGAGAGGCTACAAGCACTATGGAAAGACAGGAGAACTGTCCCTACAATAGAACTAAGCTAGATCCCTATGATGTAACGGGGAACCTGATCCTGCGATCAGACCCGCTAAAGTCCTCAGCTAGTCTGAACGAAGACCTATAAATGTGAGGGAGGGATCCCTACAAGAACTAGGGACTGGGAGAAAGATGGACACCTCCTAGCAGAAATTGTAGCAGTAAAAAGACAAACACACAACATAGAACATAAAGGTCAAAAGACCTAGCTAAACTGACTGAGAAAGGTTACAAAGCACCTGGCTAGCTTAAGAGTAGAAATTACAATGAAGTCCAGCATGGCCAGAAGGGCGGAGCAGGATTAAATAGGCAAAAAGGTCATGTGACCAGCAAAATAGAAAAAACCTAACAGGAGAGTTCTAACAGTACCCCCTCTTCTAAGAGGATCCTCCGGATCACCTAGGACCAGTCCTATCAGGAAACCTCCTGTGAAACGCTCTGACAAGTCTGGAAGCAGAAACATCATCCGCCCTCACCCATGAGTTATCCTTGGGACCGAAACCCTTCCAAGCGACGAGATACTGCAAACTCCCCCTATACCGTCTAGAATTAAGGATGCAGGAAATTTCATATTCCCTGTCCTCCACCACCGGAGGAACAGTGGCAGTGGCGTCTCTATCTGATACATCAGCTTTTTTCAATAGAGAAACATGAAACACCGGATTAATCTTCCAGGAGGTAGGAACCTCCAACCTAACAGCAGATTGGTTAACTATCTGAAGCACCTTAAAGGGCCCTACAAACTTGGGACCCAATTTTTTAGAAGGAATCCTCAACCGCAGATTCTTAGAGGACAACCAAACCATGTCACTAACCGTAAACAAAACCTCTTGACTTTTCCTGTCAAAGTACCTCTTAGATTTTTTGTTAGCCTCCTGAAGATTACCACGCACATCCGTCCAAACGCTCTCCTAATCACCGGAAAAACTCTCCTCCTCAGGCACAGCCGATACCAATTTGGAGAATGACCCAAAAGACGGATGTCTCCCAGAACAACAAAAAAAAGGCGAACACCCAGCAGAAGAGGATGTATGGTTGTTAAGAGCAAATTCAGCAAGCGGCAGAAACTCAGACCACCCCTCTTGATTGTCTGCCACAAAGCAACGCAAGAACTGCTCAACATCCTGATTCTTCCTTTCTGTCTGGCCATTAGACTCAGGATGATATCCAGATGAAAACGACAAATGAACTCCCAACCTGTCACAAAAGGCACGCCAAAAACGAGCCATGAACTGAGGTCCCCTATCAGAAACAATGTCAGTAGGAACACCATGGAGTCTGACAATTTCCTTGACAAAGGCCTTAGCGAGTGTCTTAGCGCAGGGCAGTTTGATGAAGGGAACCAAGTGACACATCTTGCTAAAACGGTCCATGACCACCCAGATGACCGTGAAACCCTCAGAGGAGGGAAGGTCAGTAATAAAGTCCATAGCCAGATGTGTCCAAGGTGCACTAGGAACCTCCAGAGGGCAAAGCAACCCCGCAGCAGGAGTATGAGAAGACTTAGATCTAGCACACACAGTACATTGACGCACCCACTTAATGACTTCCTTCTGCCATCCAGGCCACCAAAAACTGCGACCCACAAGTCTCTTGGTCTCAGAAATTACTGGATGACCTGCCAACCGAGACTCATGACACTCAACAAACAAATCTCTCCTAAAGGTCCTAGGCACAAACAAACTCCCATGGGGAGTGTTAGATGGGGCATTCTCCTGTGCTTTAAGAATCTCATCTTCCAAAACGGAGTCCAATGCAGCAATCACAACACCTTCATGTAAAATGCTCTCCTCCTCCTCAGCACCGACCATGGGAGAAAAGCTGCGAGAAAACGCATCAGCTTTAACATTCTTGGTACCCGGGATGTAAGTAACGGAAAAATTAAACCGCGAAAAAAAAAAGTGCCCACCTAGCCTGACGGGCATTCAAGCACTTGGCAGCATCAAGATAGATCAGATTTTTATGATCAGTGAAAACCTGAATGGGAAATTCAGCACCTTCCAAGAGATGACGCCAGTGTTCAAATGCGAGTTTAATAGCCAGCAATTCCCGATTACCAATATCGTAATTAAGTTCAGTCTCAGAAATTTTTTTTGAAAAAAAGGCACAGGGATGTACTCCATCCTTGTTTTCCTGAGACAACACCGCACCGACCCCCACAGAAGAAGCATCAGCCTCAACCAAAAACGGCTTAGTCACATCAGGCTGCATAAGGATGGGGGCAGAGCTGAACCTCTCCTTTAGAAACACAAACGCCTCAATGGCCTCAGTAGTCCACTGAACCGTATTAGCACCTTTCCTGGTGAGATCGGTCAGTGGTTTAACAATAATAGAAACATTTTTAATGAATTTTCTGCAATAATTGGCGAAACCCAAAAACCTCTGTATCGATTTCAAACCAATAGGCCTAGGCCATTCCTGCACAGCTTGAACTTTCACCAGGTCCATCTCAAAGCCCTCACTGGAGATAATGTAGCCCAAAAAACTAATTCTCTGTACAGCGAACTCACATTTCTCCAGCTTAGCAAAAAGAGAATTGTCCATTAATAACTGTAATACCTAACGTACGCTACGCCAATGAGACTCCAGATTAGGCGAATAAATCAAAATGTCATCCAAATACACAACCATATTTTTGCCGATCAAAGGTCTAAGGATGTCATTAATAAGATTCCCGAAAAAATGCTGGTGCATTAGTAACACCAAAAGGCATAACCAGATTCTCAAAATGATCCACAGGAGTGTTAAAAGCAGTCTTCCATTAATCACCCTCCTTCATGCGCAACAAATTGTATGCCCCCCGGAGATCAATTTTAGAGAACCACTTGGCCCCTACTAACTGGTTAAACAAATCAGGAATCAGTGGCAGTGAGTAGGGATTACGTACAGTAATTTTATTAATCTCACGAAAGTCCAGACAAGGACGTAAACCGCCGTCCTTTTTTTTAACAAAAAAAAATCCAACAGCCACAGGTGACTTAGAGGGTCTGATATGACCGGCGGCCAAACTCGTCTGTATGTATTCCTCCAAAGCCTTTCTCTCAGGAATAGTAAGATTAAATAAATGACTTTTAGGAAGAGTCGCTCCAGGGACAAATTCAATGGTACAATCATAGTCTCTATGGGGAGGCAAGATTTGCGACTCCTCCTCAGAAAAAACTTTCCAAAAATCCTGAATAGGTACAGGTAATTCCCCTTTATCCACAGCAGCAATGCGCCCGTTACAACACTTGTCATAACACTTAGGGCTCCAGGACTTAATTTCATTAGCAGACCAATCAGGGGCGGACACAGACTGTAGTGGGCCCCTGTGGAAGAAATTTTTTGGGCCCCCCCCCCCTGCCCTTCATAAGGCAACAAAGTTATGTAAACATAACCCCCCCATGTGCATCTTTCACCCCCCCATGTGCAGCTCTCATCCCCCCATGTGCAGCTCTCATCCCCCCATGTGCAGCTCACCTCCCCGTGCATCTCTCATCCCCCCCGTGCATCTCTCATCCCCCCCGTGCATCTCTCATCCCCCCCCGTGCATCTCTCATCCCCCCCGTGCATCTCTCATCCCCCCCGTGCGCATCTCTCATCCCCCCCATGCGCATCTCTCATCCCCCCCATGTGCATCTCTCAGCCCTCCCATGTGCATCTCTCATCCCCCCCCATGTGCATCTCTCATCCCCCCCCATGTGCATCTCTCATCCCCCCCATGTGCATCTCTCATCCCCCTGTGCATCTCTCATCCCCCCCGTGTATCTCTGATTCCCCCCACTCCTAGTTAATTAATTGTATTTTAAAAAAAATAAAACTTGTTATACTTACCCCCATGCAATCCCTGCAGAATCCTGGCGCTCATCCACGTCGCTGCCACCAGGTTCTCCTGAAGTTCGGCCATGTGACGGCGCCACATACATAGCCATCAGCTTTTGTTTTGGCCAAAAGATTTTTAAAGCCGCCACCACGATAAGGTAGACTCTTCTGGCCGGGCCCTACTCTAACCTATTAAAATTTTCTTAAAATATGCAATACTCTTTTTAGATATATTTTTATTTAGTTTTCTTTAAGGGAATGTGTCATATACATTTTTTTTTAAATGACCAATAATACCACATACAGGGAATACCGCCACACCATGACCAGACCACATATTACCACCACATTACTAATATTACCACCACATTACTAATATTACCATAAGTGTCATTATACACGGGAGCTCTATACATGGTATGTATAATGTAAGTGTCCAGGTAATCTAGTGATCACCAGTGACATTATACACAGGAGCTCTGTATATAGTGTACAGGTAATACAGTGATCACCAGTGACATTATACACAGGAGCCCGGTACATAGTATATAGTGTAAGTGTACATGTAATACACTGACTCACTGGTGACGTCTCTAGGTGAAGTCCTTCAGCTACGCTTTTCTCCTTCATCCAGCACAGACCGCCATCACGTCTTCCAGCCAGGACTCGTCTCTGCATAAAATAACAGTTATCTAGAGCACATTCCCCAACTTCTACATTACGCAGCTGAATACAGACGTGCATCCACCATCAATATATGGTTAGTTATTATGCCACCTACCATTCCAAATATAAATTGTAATCCACCACCGTGCCCCATTAACTGTAAATAGGCACTTAATATATAATTTAATTAGAACCTCTACTCTTTCCGCCAATTTGTTACCAGTTACACTCCTGCATCCGCAACGCCCCCTACTCTATACTTCCTGCTCCCCGCATTCATTATTTACATGCACCCCCTGCCCCAATTCATTATATCATGTCCGTACTCTCCCCACCCCATCATCATTTATCATTTACTCTCCCCCACCCCATATTCATTATGTGCAGCTCATTATCCCCCTACTCCCAATTCCCCCCGTGTGCAGCTCATTTTCTCCCAATTCCCCCATGTGCAGCTCTCAAACCCCCCATGTGCAGCTCTCAAACCCCCCCATGTGCAGCTCTCAAACCCCCTATGTGCAGCTCTCAACCCCCCCATGTGCAGCTCTCAAACCCCCCCATGTGCAGCTCTCAACCCCCCTATGTGCAGCTCTCAACCCCCCCATGTGCAGCTCTCAAACCCCCCCATGTGCAGCTCTCAAACCCCCCCATGTGCAGCTCTCAAACCCCCCATGTGCAGCTCTCAAACCCCCCCCATGTGCAGCTCTCACCCCCCCATATGCAGCTCTCACCACCCCCCCATGTGCACATCTCTCACCCCCCATGTGCACATCTCTCATCCCCCTCCCCCACATGTGCCCCTCTCTCATCCCCCCATGTGCACCTCTCACCACCCCATGTGCACCTCTCTCATCCCCCTCCCCCACATGTGCACCTCTCTCATCCCCCTCCACCACATGTGCTCCTCTCTCACCCCCCCCACATGTGCACCTCTCTCATCCCCCTCCACCACATGTGCATCTCTCACCCCCCCCACATGTGCATCTCTCATCTCCCACCCCCCCACATGTGCATCTCTCATACCCCCCCAACATGTGCATCTCCCATCTCCCATTCCCCCCACTCCTAGTTAATTGTATTTTAAAAAAAATAAAACTTGTTATACTTACCCCCATGCGATCCCTGCAGAATCCTGGCGCTCGTCCAAATCGCTGACACCAGGTTCTCCTGACTTCCGGTCATGTGACGGCGCCGTCACATGACCAGAAGTCAGGGGAATCATGAAGGCGCTGCCACAGCAGCGCAGCGCAGCGCTGAGATGTCCCGGACCCGGCGCTTAGCATGGGGCCGGGGGCCCCATGAGGAGAGAGACGCACAAGAGGGGGGCCCCCAATGGGGCTCTGAGGGGGCCTCTACCGGCCGGGCCCCATACTGGAGTCAGGGCAGTCATGTCCTGATTGCGGCCCTGCTGGAGGCTGGAGGGGCCCCCTCTCCCTCAGGGCCCCCGTTCAATGAACCGGCTGCACGGGCGATAGTTCCGCCCCTGAGAACAATCCAGTACAGGATTGTGCAATTTTAACCAGGGTAACCCCAAAATTACTGGAGAAGGCAAATTATTTAATACTACCAAATCCAAATTTTCTTGGTGAATACCATTAATAGTGAGGGGAAATTCATAAACCTTGTGAGTAACACATTTCAAGGGAGAGCCATCGACAGAAACCACGGCAATAGGGGATGACAAAGGTTTGGGTTTTAATTTAAGTTTTTCCAAAAATCCCTTGTCAATCACATTGAGTGTAGAACCACAATCCACAAATACCCGAAATTCAATCAATTCCTCCTGGACGGAGGTGCTTCCAGAAAGAAATACCCCCTTAGAATTTAAACAGGCAATACGGGCGTAACTGACCTTTTTTTTTTCTTTGTTCAAACGAAGCTCACAGTTCTTAATAAAGTGGTCAGATTTTCCGCAATAACAGCACAAACCTTCAGAAAACGTGCGGTCTTTTTCCTGAGAGTGGGGTGACATCGCCCCAATCTACATCGGCTCTCCAATGTCAGTACAGACCCTCTCAAGACTAGGAGCTGACATGGCAAAGGATTTACTCTCATTAACCCTTGCACGCAGTCTCCTGTCCACCAGTATAGCTAATTGCATTGCCTCCTGCAAGTTCCCAGGTGTAGGATAAGCAATAAGCAGATCTTTAACCCTTTCACCTAGCCCAGCAAGAAACAAACTTTTCAGAGCTGAATCGTTCCACCCCACCTGAGCAGACCACCGACGGAAGTGAGTACAATAATTTTCCACATTACCTGATCCCTGTCTCAAAAGTCTCAATTCCGTCTCAGCTGATGAGACGCGATCAAGATCATCATACAACAACCCCAAAGCAGAAAAAAAAAATATCCACTGATCTAAAGCACAGATCACTAGGTTGGAGAGAAAAGGCCCATCCCTGAGGTTCTTTGCGCAAAAGTGACATTATGAACCCTATGCGCTGTGATTCATCCCCAGAGGATCTGGGTCTCAAACGAAAATACAATAAACAAGCATTTTTAAAGGAAAAAAAATCTTGCTGTTCACCAAAAAATAAATCAGGCAATCGTACCTTTGGCTCCACAAAATGCGCTCCAGAACAGCTACTCACGTGTTGTTGGAGCTCGGCCACCTCCAGAGAGAGTCACTGCAGGCGTTGAGCCAAATCCTGAACCGACACCATGATGGAAACTGGAGGTCTTTCCTTAGAGATGTTTTTGGGCTGGACTTACTGTTATGATAGGCTACAAGCACTAAGGAAAGACAGGAGATCTGTCCCTACAATAGAACTAAGCTAGATCCCTACGATGTAACGGGGAACCTGATCCTGCGATCAGACCCGCTAAAGTCCTCAGCTAGTCTGAACGAAGACCTATAGATGTGAGGCAGGGATCCCTACAAGAACTAGGGACTGGGAGAAAGATGGACACCTCCTAGCAGAAATTGCAGCAGGAAAAAGACAAACACACAACATAGAACATAAAGGTCAAAAGACCTAGCTAAACTGACTGAGAAAGGTTACAAAGCACCTGGCTAGCTTAAGAGTAGAAATTACAATGAAGTCCAGCATGGCCAGAAGGGCGGAGCAGGATTAAATAGGCAAAAAGGTCATGTGACCAGCAAAATAGAAAAAACCTAACAGGAGAGTTCTAACAGTGTCCTGGTGTAAAAATAATAATAAATAAAAAAAATCCTGGTGACAATGATGAAGGCAGCGTTCAACACCCGGCGCTTGGGAACAGCGCTAACTCTACACTGATTCCCAGGCGCCGGTACGTGTCACATTGATGACACACGAATCTCATCTGTGTATCTTCAGTGTGGGACGTTTTGCGGCCCATGCAGCGTGAAAAAAATGTCAATGTGTTTTGCCCATGGACACACGGTCCGTGGAAACACACTGACATGTACACAGACCCATTCATTTGAATGGGTCTGTGTGTGTGTGTGTCGCCGGTACGTGTGGAAACTGTCACTACACGTACCGCACACACTGATGTGTGAAATAGGCCTATCTCTGCTGCCTCATTATAGTGAATGGATCCCTCGGGGGTTCAACGGAGTTACGTAGGAGCTGTGTATATGGAGTCTGCATACTATTCTAAGAACATCTGCGCTCCAGGCAGATAGCTCTCCATCCCTCCCGAGTCTCGCCGTGTGGCTATGCAGTACTTTACAGCCACATATGGGGTATTTCTACATTAAGCAAAAATTGTGTGACAAATTTTGGTGCCATTTTTACCCATTTCCCAGTGTAAAAATGTAAAATATGGAACTAAAACAAAACTTTGGTGGTAAAAATGTAATTATTCTTTCTTCACTGCCCAATGGTGTAAAATTCTGTGAGGCACATGTGGTGTCAACATGCTCACTGCACCCCTAGATGAATTTATTCAGGTGTAATTTGCAAAATGGGGTCTATTATGGGGGGTTCTGCTGTTCTGGCACCTTATGCGCTCTGCCAATGTGGCATGGCACCGTCAAACCAGTCCAGCAAAATATGAACTCCAATATGGCGCTTCTTCCCGTCTGAGCTTTGTAATGTGCCTAAAACGTAGTTTTTGACCATATATGGGGTGTCTGCGTGCTCAGGAGAAATTGCACAACAACTTTTGGAGTCCAATTTCTCCTGTTACCCTTATGAAAATAAAAAAATTGGGGCTAAAAGATCATTTTTGTGGAAAAAAAGTAATTTTTTTATTTTCATCACTCTACGTTATAAGCTCTTGTGAAACACCTGG
The DNA here is from genome assembly GCF_046119375.1 of Phyllobates terribilis. NCBI lineage: Eukaryota > Metazoa > Chordata > Amphibia > Anura > Dendrobatidae > Phyllobates > Phyllobates terribilis. The sequence goes on along the minus strand of NW_027362761.1, from coordinate 773,766,659 downwards.
GGGTTCAAGGTGCTCACCACACATCTAAATAAGTTCCCTGAGGGGTCTAGTTTCCAAAATGGTGTCACTTGTGAGGGGTTTCCACTGTTTATGCACATCAGGGGCTCCCCAAACGCGACATGGCGTTCGCTAATTATTCAAGCAAATTTTACATTCAAAAACTCAAATGGCGCTCCTTCCCCTCCAAGGCCTGCCGTGCGCCCAAACAGTTGTTTTCCCCTACATATGTGGTATCAGCGTGCTCAGAAGAAATTGCACAACAAATTTTGGGGTCCATTTTTTCCTGCTACCCTTTCAAAAATAAAAAATTTGGGTCTTAAGTAAAAATTTTGTGAAAAAAAGTTAAACGTTCATTCTTTCCTTCCACATTGCAAAACTTGCTGTGAAGCACCTGAAGAGTTAATAAACTTCTTGAATGTGATTTTGAGGTATTTTCTGTCATAAAGGCCCCTAAAAGTCACTTCAAATGTGATGTAGTCCCTAAAAAAATGGTTTTGTAAATTTTGTTGGAAAAATGAGAAATCGCTGGTCAACTTTTAACTCTTATAACTTCCTAACAAAAAAAAAAGTTGGTTCGAAAATTGTGCTGATATAAACATGTGGGAAATGTTATTTATTAACTATTTTGTGTGACATATCTCTCTGATTTAAGGGCATGAAAATTCAAAGTTTGAATATTGTGAAATTTTCAAAATTTTCCAAATTTTTGTCAAATTTCCAAATTTTTCACAAAGTAACGCCAGTCATATCAAATAAATTTTGCCACTATCATGAAGTACAATATGTCACGAAAAAACAATCTCAGAATTAGTGGGATCCGTTGAAATGTTCCAGATTTATTACCTCATAAAGTGACACTTGTCAGGATTGTAAAAATTGGACTGGTCATTAACATGCAAACAACTTTTGGGGTAAAGGGGTGAACGTAGACATAAGTCCATCATGTTTCACCTATAACCCATGATGTTGATCCAGAAAAAGGCAAAAACCCCATGAGGCAGATGCTAATTGCCTAGGTTGGAACAATTACAGTTGCAAAGAATGCGACTGCGACTAGGGCAAATTGAGTAAAAACCATTTTTCTTCCTTGGACGCCACATTCACTTGAAATATATTTTGCTACAAAAAGCGACCAGTTTCCAGCACCGCAATCGCTATACAAGCCAGCAGCCAATCAGAGGCCAGCAGCTGACTGCCGTATGCCACCCAATCCTGTTCACTAGATATGGAGTAGGAAGAGGACTCTGAGTGAGGACAGGTGAAAGGCATTATTTATTTTAAAAAAAATTTTAATATGTATTGTAAAAGAGGATGGGTGACATTATTACTGGATGGAGGCCTGGACAAAGCACATTATTGCTAGATGGGGGACATTATCATAGGATGGGGGACATTATTGGTAGATTGGGGTTAGGACAAAGGACATTACTACTGGATGGGTGACATTATTATTGGATGGGGGACATTATCACAGGATGGAGAACATTATTACAGGATGGGGACATTATTACAGAATGGGAGCCAGAATGGGGAACATTATTACAGGATGGGGGAAATTATTACAGGATGAATGACATTATCACAGGGGCCCGTACATCTGACCAACATGCTGGTAGGGGCCAAGGTCCAAATTTTTCACCAGGCCCATAGCGCTCTAGTTATGCCAGTGCTTATTGCCCTATATTAGGGGAAAAATTCCTTCCAGACTCCACATACGGCAATCAAACTAGCTTCCTGGATCAATGTCACATCACGGTATATAGTACCCATAACCTGTAATATTATATCTTACTATAAAGCCATCCAGGCCTCCTTGTACTTGTACTCAAATTCTTTGAGTAGGCAATATTTGAACCATGGTCTGGCGATTGTGACCAGGTACCATGGCCTGTTCAGTAAAATGAGGTGGGCCATTGTTTGTTCATTAATTGTTTCCTGTGTTTTCATAGTCTCTAATAGGCCCAGGATGGACTTCCAAGCACGTGATAACGCCTGGCTCATACAACTCCACGATCTATCGGGTGATGGGGGTGTTATGGTGCAGGAGAGCATCCAAAAATTCAAATCACTCTTAAAGTGTAGGACCCGCACCTGGTGGAACCATGCAATCCTGAAAAAATATATTGAGAGGGCTCTGATTCCCAGAGGCTTGCGTATTCAAATTTTTCCCTCCTTTACAATTGAGGATGAGTCCTTTAAGGACAAATGGGAGGCATTGGTTGACACCTGCTCTCTAGAGTTTTTGATTCTTTTAAGAGAACATAATGAATCGTCTCTTGTAGAGATGGAGACGGAAATTGAATTACTCCAGGGTCAGATTAAAAAAGAGATGTCTAATGATGAGGTTAAGAAACTCAATGAGGAAATCGAGTCCCAGAAATAGGTCAAAGAAATTCAAATCACTAAGAGTAAGTAATTTCAACGGGACATGCAAGATAAGCATTCCCGTAAAGTTTACAGATGGAGAGTACCAGCAGATAGATCTGGACCGAGATTTAGGAACAACTCACACTCGCGGTCCAGATCTACATCTATTGCCTCAGGGACTTCTAATGAGGACCCAGCCATGGTTGATAACCCTGACTTTCACCCTGGACCATCTACACAATTGCCATCATGGATTCAGACAAGGCCAAGTGGCAGGAGAAAACGCACTACTCCGTTTCAGGTTGGTGGTCCCCGGGGGGGGCTCCGTGTTGTGAATTTGACTACTCATGTGTTGACCGAGACTCAGATGGAGGTCCTGAGTATGGGCCTATCCTTTGCACCCACCAATGCATTTGATTTTTTTACGGCCCTTAAGGAGCTCCATCTGTTCGCTCGAAAATTAATACTTAAAAAACTTCATTCCAGGTCGGGTGGTGATTCCAGCTCCATGACTGCAGCAGAGAGGGAGGCCTTACAGAATTTGGAGGACCTCCTCCAGGAGCAGTAAACCCCCTCTACAGGTGGGTTGCCGCAATCGAGATATCCCAAATTGACGAGGTTCCCCCCCTTGTCCCTAAGTCTGGCAGTGGAGATTTTTATACATCTTGTCGCGGATGATTTAAAAACACTCCCCACACGGAGGAGAAACAATAGTTTGACGTTTGCACAACATCCTGCTATACACCAACTGCAATCTCTCCATGACACCGTTATTAAACCGGCGGACAAGGGAGGGAACATCGTCTTGTGGCCTTGCTTGAAATACGAGAAGGAGGCTTTACACCAACTTAGAGATAAGAACACTTACTCTAAACTATCCTACAATCCTACGGCCTCCTTCTCTGCTGCACTTCAGGGGATTCTGGCTCGTGCCTTCGAGCAGGGTACAATAGCCAAGAAGACTGTGGAAGCCTTAACTGTGCGGTTTCCAAAAACAGCTACTTATTACTTGCTTCCAAAAATTCATAAGGACACCGTCAACCCACCGGGACGTCCGATCGTGTCGGGTCTGGGTGGCTTATGTGGTCCTATTTGCCAATATATTAATAGCCACCTGAGGCCCTTAGTGGAAATACTCCCGTCATACATCAAAGACACGACGGATGTCCTGGCTCGGGTTGACGGTGTCCTTTTGGAAGCTGGCACTCTCATGGTCACTGCTGATGTTGAGAGCCTGTATACTTGTATCAGTCATGATCTGGGCCTGTCAGCAGCTCGCCTTTTCTTGGGGACCTCCGACCTGGACGGCCCATCGCTTGAGTTTATCCTTGAGCTCCTTCACTTCGTCCTCTGCCATAACTATTTTTTATTTAAGGACACGGTGTATCTGCAGCGTATCTGCAGCGGCACGGCCATGGGGGCAGCCTGTGCGCCCTTGTATGCCAACCTCTTCCTGGGAGCATGGGAAGATGATACATCGATGACATTTTGTTCTTTTGGCGGGGGTCAGTGAGGGAGCTTGATGTTTTCATGAAGTGGTTGAACATGAACACCCGAGGGATCAAATTAACATAGACCTATCATCATCAATGCATGGACTTCCTGGACGTCACTCTGGAGGTGGACCCACATTCCTTCATGCAGACTGATGTCTTCAGGAAGCCCACTGTGGTTAACTCTTTGATGCATGCCGCTTCTGCGCATAACTCATCGACGATCAGGGCCGTCCCGGTCGGACACTTTTGTAGTGAATCAACCATTACAACGTCATGTGGCAGAGAGTTCGATATCACTGCTCTTACAGTAAAGAATTGCTGTCTGTGACGATGATTAAACCTTCATTCCTCCAGACATAAGGGATTCCCCTTGTCACTGTTACATGCCTGTAAAAAGATCGATGGAAAGATCTCTGTACTGTCCCCTCATATATTTGTACATTATAATAAGGTCACTCCTAAGCCTTCATTTTTCCAAACTGAATAACTCCAACCTGATCACCTGTCTTGGTATTGCAGTTCACCCTTTCACATAATAACTTTGGACGCTCTTCTCTGCACCCGCTCTAGTAAAACTATGTCCTTCTTATGCACAGAGACAAAAATTGTACACAGTATTCTAAGTTTGACCACCCTAGTACTTGAATAGATGCAAAACACTGTTTTTGTCATAAGCATCTATGCCTTTTTTAAAGCATCCCGTGACTTTATTTGCCTTGGCCGCAGCTGCCTGGCACTGGCCTCTAACATTGAGTTTGCTGAAATTACTTTTCCGCTCTGAAGAGTCAATCTTTAATTGCTAATAAAATACACAGCAAGAACCTCGAGACAATAACAGCTTACACTTCACAGGTGAGAAAGAGAGGATCCCGCTGATCATAATAACGCGCCCCCTAGGCCGTGGGGTACTCGGTAGCCGGGCTGGTCGTTGCTAGGGGAGATGTCACAGTGGCGGTGATCCGGTGAGGGGATTATATTTTTTATATAATGTTCGTGATTCCACCTGTGGTATGCGGCTATATGGAGCCGCCGCTGCGGTGCAGAACCTCTGGAGCCGATGATGACGTAGCAGAGTTGGTTCAGCTCTCCACAGGCAGAGCTTGACTCCAGGGCAGGAAGTGGTGATTTTATAGATGTTGCTGTGCGGTGTAGTGCAGAGGATGGCGCAGTTAATAATCAGTCCACAACTTAATGGTGGTTTCCTCTTATCTTTACTTGCGGTGGTTAGGCAGACCGGGGTACGGGTACTAGCTGGTAGTAGAGGTCCGGGCGGCTTGGAAGCAAGTTGGGAATCCACCTCGCCAGGTGAAGTTGTAGGCCTTCCCTTTGCGCTAATCTCTTTGGCCCCGCTGCTTGTAGCTATGCTGTGGCCTTCGTACCTGAGTAAAACGTCTTTGTGCTCACCCGTATGGCAGGCAGCTCGGGCCTTCTTGGAGTGTCGCTCCCACGTGGCGGTGCTGGGCCCTATCGTGCTGCTGAGCCTCCGGGTGTCTGATGGGGCCAGGAGACCTGCAGTCTCCTGCCCTCCAGTTTCTGCTGCTGGGCCTTCAGTGCCCCACAACCTCGGACAACCGGTCCGGTTCTTCTGCGCTTCCCTCCTCTGGGGTGAACTGCCGTGCTGCTCCACTCCCTAGGTCTTTCCTCGTCTACGTCCTGACTTCAACTCCTCTCTGCTCTCCTCACACTAACTAACCCCGACTCCAGATCCCAGTTTCTAAGGGGAGGAGCTCCCCTTGCTGGTCTGGAGCCAGGAAAGTGTTGCATGCTAGCAAAACCTGATAAGGGGACCCCTCCTTGCTTCCAGGCATGGCATCACCCCCTTGTGAGGGAGGCAATGCCACTGTGGCAACCGGATTCCTGGGGTGCCACATTCTCCCCTAGTTAACTTCAGTACTCCCGGACTGAGGATACCTTTTTGAATTAACAAGCAACAATAACAATTCACATTACAAACAGTTTACAAAACCAAAAATTACAAAAAAAGCAACAAAAATGTACAGCAGTCACTGCGGCGCTTAGTCTTTACGCCACAATCCGGGTAACTGAAATTTGGCTGGTGGGAACCGTATCAACCCACTTTGTGTATCGTCCCTGGGCGTGGCTTCAGGGCACTCTTTCGGTGGGCCTGGTCTTCAGCCACGCCTGCGGTTTATTTTCTAGGCCAATTAGTAACTATATCCAACATTGTCCTGACCACACCTAGTACTGTGGTCGAATTGTCCATAAATTTAACAAATATATATATATATATAGCATTATTTAATGATTACAACTATTTATAACATACTCTTTAGTTCTCTTACACTTTAGTTCCTCCAGCGGGCAGGGAGCTGACCTTTAGTACTCCGGGTCGATCTACGTAGTACTTTTGTTGTCACTGACCTACCCTGGTCCCTAGTGTCTACCCCTGGTGTGGTGGGTTCTGTGTCAACTACACTACAGGTAGTCTGAGGTAACACCGGTAGGCTGGGTAATCTCCTACGAATTCTTTAACTCACCCTGGGTACGACAGGTTCACTGCTAGCAGAGGGTAGATTCTCCTGATCTGCTGCTGATGAAGCATCTGTCTCTGGGGCCGACTGGTCTTCCAGATGTTCTGGAGCCTCTGCAGCTTCCGGTGAGGCCGCTTGGAGAAAGGTCAGGACCGGTACCACAATTGCTCTGTTTCCAAGACCGGGGAAATGCTCCAAGGACTGTCTGGACCGTTTCTCCCACCTCTTCTATGGGCTGAGGGCTGTCTTGGTCTTCTTTTTTATGTTTCAACTGTTCAGGACATATATTCAAGTGGTCTCTTCAGACTGCCGCTGAAGTTTCCCCTCCATCTTTACTGATGAGGCACACCTTTGTGTTATCGTAATTCGATGGTAGGACGGTGTATGGCTCAACCTCCCACTGGTCATATAATTTATGGACTTGTCTCTTCCTTTTGAGTACCTGTTCTCCAGGTAATAAGGGAACTGCAGGTGCGTGCTGATTGTAAGTTTTCTCCTGCTTCTGTCTCGCCTGGGACAAACTTCTTTCCACACATTCTTGCACCTTGCGGTATTGTTGCTGCCGCTCTGTATCTCAATCTGCATCTGGTGATGTCGTCTCTGGTGTTAAGACTCCCATGTCTAAGTCGATAGGTAGCTTACCAGGTCTTGCTCTCATCAGGTAAGCGGGTGTACAGTTGGTGGAGTTCACCGGGATGTGGTTATATAGGTCCACCAAATCTGGTTACTTCTCTGGCCACAGGCTACGTTCTTCAAGGGGCAACGTCTTCAACAGGTCTATTACCACTTGGTTCATCTTCTCAGGCAACCCGTTGGTCTGGGGATGATACGGCGTCATCCTGTTTTATTGCAGCCGTACAAGTTACAGAATTCCTGGAACACCTCTGCTTCAAAGGCTGGACCTTGGTCGGTAAGCACTCGTTCAGGGTAACCGTGCGGGCGACAAAAGTGTTGTTGAAACACTTTGGCTGCCGTCTGAGCCGTCTGATCTTTCACTGGCACTACTACAAGGAATCGGGAGTAGTGGTCTACTATGGTGAGAGCGTAGACATAGCCTGACCGGCTTGGGGCTAGCTTCACGTAGTCCAAGGCTACCAGTTCAAGTGGCTGTTTGGTGATTATGGGTTGCAGGGGAGCCCTCTGGCTGTCACGGTCTTTCCGTCTCAGGTTGCATGGACCACATTCTCGACACCATCTCTCGATTGCTTTCCTCATGCCAACCCATTAGAATCGCTCACGTAGCAGGACCTCCAACTTCTTCCACTCGAAGTGTCCTGCTCCATCGTGGTACGCTTCTAAGACCATTGGCACATCCCGCCTCGGGACTATCACCTGCCAGACCAGTTCGTGTGTCCGGGAATTGATACTTCTTCGACACAGCTTTCCCTCGTAGATGAACAGTTTGCCCTTCTCCTTCCACAACTGTTGGGTCTCCTGTGGAGCATCTGGATCAGGGTGCGAGTCAGCCTGTGTCAGCAACTCCTTCACCAGGTGGACAGCTGGGTAGCTATCCTGTGTCAATGCCCATCCATGATGGGGCAATGGGTTGAACGTGGCCTCTCTGCTGGCGGAGCGCTTGTCCCTCACACAGTGGGAGCACTGGGTCACCCCGTGACGATGGAAAGCGGGTAGCTCTATCTCCTCCAGATCTTCCAGGTCTTCTCCCCCATCTAGGAAGTTGGGCATCCTGGACAGCGCATCAGCATTAGTGTTTTTATGCCCCACCCGATACTTGATGGTAAACTCGTAGTTAGACAGTCGGGCCATCCATCGTTGCTCTAGGGCACCAAGCTTCGCAGTCTCCAGGTGCGTCAGCGGGTTGTTGTCTGTGAAGACTGTAAATCTGGAGGAGGCAAGGTAGTGTTTGAAGCGCTCTGTTACAGCCCAGACTATGGTTAAAAACTCCAACTTGAAGGAACTATAGTTGTCGGGGTTCCTTTCCGTAGGACGGAGCTTCCTGCTGGCGTAGGCAATCACTCTCTCTCTGCCCTGCTGTACCTGGGACAGCACCGCTCCCAATCCCACGTTGCTGGCATCCGTATGGAGTACAAATGGTTGGCCATAGTCGGGGTAGGCCAGGACTTCGTCTCCAGTAAGAGCCATTTTCTGTCGAGTGAAAGATTCGTCTTCCGGTTTACCCCATTTGAACGGAGGTTTCGGGTTCTTGGCCTTCTTGAACTGGCCCACTAAGAGGTCCTGCATGGGTGCCGCTATCTTGGTGAAACCCTTGATGAATCTCCTGTAGTAGCCCACCAGCCCGAGGAACTGCCGCACTTCCTTGATAGTGGAGGGTCTTGGCCAGTCCTTGATCACAGTGACTTTTTCAGGGTCTGGTGCTACACCTTCGGTGCTTACCACATGACCTAGGTACTGCACCTTGGGCTTCAACAGGTGGCACTTGGATGGCTTTACTTTCAGGCCATAACCAGATAGGGCTTCGAACACCTCGGCCAGGTGCTCCAGGTGGTCTTCATATGTCTTTGAGTAGACGATTACGTCGCATAGGTACAGCAGGATGGTTTGGAAGTTTTTGTGTCCTAGGCAACACTCCATTAAACGCTGGAAGGTTCCTGGGGCATTGCAGAGCCCGAATGGCATGCAGTTGAACTCGCTGAGGCCCATTGGTGTTGTAAACGCGGTCTTTTCTCTGTCCGCCTCTGCCACAGGAACCTGCCAGTACCCACTGGTGAGATCCAAAGTGCAGAAATAGTTAGCTGATCTCAATGCTGCTAATGACTCCTCAATTCTGGGTAATGGGTAGGCGTCCTTATGTGTAATGCGGTTAATCTGCCTGTAATCAACACACATCCTCATTGTACCATCCTTCTTTCTAACGAGAACTAATGGAACTGCCCAGGGGCTACAACTATCTCTGATCACCCCAGCCTCCTTCATCTCCCGTAACATTCTTTTGGCACATTGATAGTGAGCTGGGGGTACAGTCTGGTACCTCTCTTTAATGGGCGGATGATCTCCCGTGGGGATATGATGTTGGACCCCTTTTACCTGCCCAAAGTCTAGTGGGTGTTTGCTGAAGACTCGCTCATATTCTTGGACCACCCGGTATACTCCATGCTTTTGGTGCAAAGGGGTGGAGTCAGTGCCTACTTGTAGCTTCTGACACCAATCCTCCATCTGCCCCTTGGAGCCGTTATCCTCCATCGGTTTGGATGGAGGCAAGGGTTCCACTGCCTTTATTGCATTGTTACTGACAGTAAACAGCTTAGCAAGGGTGGCATACCGGGGTAAATGGACCTCTTTCTCCTCACAATTCAGGATGCGTATCGGTACTCTCCCCTTGCGGACATCGACTACCCCCTTGGCTGTCAAGATGGTGGGCCTACTGTCAGAGTACACGGGTTCTACCAGGGCCTGATAATCTTGACCCCTGAGACCTATTGCTGCCCGACACCATATTAACATTTCACTCCTAGGGGGCATTGCAATGGGGAATGGATCACTCATCCTGACACTGCCAACTTCTCCACCAGACAGCTCTACCTGTTGTCTTTTCATGAGGGCTCTGATCTACTTCTGCAGAACTCGCTGCTGACTGGAACTGGCAGTCTCTGCAACCTGCTGCAACAAAAGAATAATTTCCCAAGACAATTCTCTATCACAATGGTGCCTATAGTTATCATAGGATGACTTTCTCGGCGATCAATATCAACAATAATCATTCCTTGTGATGGCAGTTCTACTCGGCCAACTTTTATGGTCACCTCTTTATACCCCACCTGAGGCAAGGGCTGACCATTGCTGGCATAGATACTAAGATGTTCATCTGGACGGCGGGTAATGTCTGAATCAGTCCAGTATTGTTTATAAAGGATATATGGCATCGTTGTCACTTGGGACCCAGTGTCCAGCAGTGCGTTCATCGGGATGCCATCAAGCACGACAGGCAGGACCGGTCGTCCTCCCACGTACTTGTCTCGCCAGCTTTGTGGGCCTGGTCATCTTACTCCTGGGGGATGGCCCTCTGCCCCAGGGGTTGCTCGTTTAAATTACAGAGTCTTGCGTAGTGCCCCGCCTTTTGACAGCTGCGGCAGATGGGTTGTCCGTCCTGGTCGTAGCGATCGCTGTTCCTACCTCTGGTCGGTGGAATTCTTCTCTGTCGTCGCCACGGGATGTCATCTGGACTGGAAGCCAGCTGGATCTTTATCTAGGGAGACACTTGCATGGCCTGCACGGTTTTAGTTAGTGTAGCCACACTTTTGGTCAGCTTCTGGACCTGAAGGCATAGATCTGCAGACGGGTCATTATCTAGGGTCTGCACGTCAGCCTCCACAGGTGCTGGGGGAAAGGACGCCACCTCCTGGTGGTTTGTGATAGCTGGACGCCGGATGGATGCAGTGCCGCCTGGGGTTGGTTCTCGCAGCACCCGGATGGCTCGGTCTTTAAATTGTGCAAAGTCCAGATCAGGGTTTTGCAGAGCCATAATGCGCAACTGTGTCCGGTGAGCGTTAGACAGGAGCCCCTCAATAAACTGCTCAGTTAGCAATCTGTTCTCGTCTCGCACACTGTCGGGGTCCACCTGTTTAATGGCCCACAGCGCCTCCTGCAGGTTTAGAGCATAGTCCAGTACACTGTCCTGCACCCTTTGTTTGCACCCGTAGAACTTCATTTTAATTTCTGCTGCGGTGCAGGTGTCAAAGGTATCCTTCAACCGGCCCAGTATTTCCTTGACAGTGCCTTTGTCCCTGCCCGGCCAGGACTTCACCTCTCTCTGGGCTGCACCGATTAGCTGGCCTATGAGGATGCTGACTTTTTGCTCCTCAAACAGGGGGTACTCTTTAAACAAACTACGCAGTCTCTCCTCAAAGTCGTTCAGGGTGTGTGACTCCCCTGAGTACTGGGGCAACCACGCCGCCCCTGGTATATACGGCATCGACAACGGCATTACAGTGGCGGCGGCCGCAGCTGAATCCTCCCCTCGGTTGGGCATCCTCCTCCCCCCTGGTGAACCTCAGCCTGGTCCTGAGCGTCTGCTGACGTACCAGTATGCTGCTCTGCAGGCGGAAGGATCTCTTACCCGGCGGTTCCGGATCGGGGCCTCCTGCTTCCCCTTGGCTGACGGCAAATTACGTGATAACACAGTTCAGTACAGTCTATGGCACACAGGACCCGGTTATACTGGGCTTCGTGAATCCTGTTCGTGACTCCAAGTACTCTGTAGCCGGGCCGGTCGTTCCTAGGGGAAATATCACAGTGGCGGTGACCCGGTCCATGACCCAGGGCGGTCAATAAAAGGGGAATTTGAGAAAGGGGATTATAGTTTTTATATAATGTTTGTGACCCCACCTGTGGTATGCGGCTATATGGAGCCGCCGCTGCGGTGCAGAACCTCGAGCCGATGATGACGCAGAAGAGTTGGTTCAGCTCTCCACAGGCAGAGCTTAACTCCAGGGCAGGAAGTGGTGATTTTATAGATGTTGTTGTGCGGTGTAGTGCAGAGGATGGCGCAGTTAATAATCAGTCCACAACTTAATGGCGGTTTCCTCTTATCTTTACTTGCGGTGGTTAGGCAGACCGGGGTACGGGTACTAGCTGGTAGTAGAGGTCCGGGCGGCCTGGAAGCAAGTTGGGAATCCACCTCGCCAGGTGAAGTTGTAGGCCTTCCCTTTGCGCTAATCTCTTTGGCCCTGCTGCTTGTAGCTATGCTGTGGCCCTCGTCCCTGAGTAAAACGTCTTTGTGCTCACCCGTATGGCAGGCAGCTCGGGCCTTCTTGGAGTGTCGCTCCCACGTGGCGGTGCTGGGCCCTATCGTGCTGCTGAGCCTCCGGGCGTCTGATGGGGCCAGGAGATCTGCAGTCTCCTGCCCTCTGGATTCTGCTGCTGGGCCTTCAGTGCCCCACAACCTCGGACTACGGTGTCCGGTTCTTCTGCGCTTCTCTCCTCTGGGGTGAACTGCTGTGCAGCTCCACTACCTAGGTCTTTCCTCGTCGACGTCCTTCAACTCCTCTCTGCTCTCCTCACACTAACTAACACCGACTCCAGATCCCAGTTTCTTAGAGGAGGAGCTCCCCTTGCTGGTCTGGAGCCAGGAAAGTGTTTCATGCTAGCAAAACCTGATAAGGGGACCCCTCCTTGCTTCCAGGCATGGCATCACCCCCTTGTGAGGGAGGCAATGCCACTGTGGCAACCGGACTCCTGGGGTGCCACAATAAGAGGTTTAAATGTCCAGACAAGAGAGAGGGAGGTCATAAGAGCTTACACTTTACAGGCAAGAGAGAGGACCCCACTGACCTTAAGAGCTTATACTTTACAGGTGAGAGAGGAACCCGCTGACAACAAGTGCTTAAACTTAAAATGAGAGAGAGCGCACCACTGATCATAAGAGCTTACACTTTACAGACAAGAGAAAGAGAGAGGGTTCTTTTTTTGGACATAAGCATTTGCACTCTACAGGCAATAGAACCCTGCTGACCATAATAGCTTACAATCTATAAAAGAAAAAGAGAGACTTTCCCAGTTATTCGGGAGATAGAAAACGACTCTACTGTACAAATTGTGCTTACTGGGAACTAGTGTTGAGCCACCCCCGTAGTGTTCGAGTTCGGTTCGGTTCGTCGAACACCCGTGTGTTCGCCGAACTGTTCGTCGAACTGTTCGTCGAACACCTTCGAACACCGTTAAAACCAATGGCAGGCAAACAAAAACACATAGAAACACATAGAAAACACCTTCAAAGGTGTCCAAAAGCTGACAAACTGCTCAGAAGACACAACTAACACATGGAAAAGTGACAAGTACATATAGTCATGCGAAAAGAAAAGAGGTGGAGGAGTAAAAGGAGGGGGAGACACAGATATAGGCATGTCATGCCCTTCTAAAATCCAAAAAGTGAGAAGCCGAGACGGCCAGTCCGCTCCTGCCCGTGCCACCTCCGTGTCGCCGGGTTTGTGCCAGAGCCGCGGTGAACCCTGACGGCCAGCCCCCCTCTCCCAATACTGGTGCCTGTCCGCTGGTGGGTCGAGAGAGCCCCCCTGTGGTGGAGGCAGCTCTAAGCTTTTTAATTTAAATTGTCCCTCTAATTTGAATGAATACACTTTAAATCCATTTACAAGGATCTATTGGAGGGCAAGTCTCATGCCAGCAGCCGCGTAATTCCAGCTCCAGTAGCGTCCACTAAAGCTGCTGCAGTTAAAAAGCTTTTATAAGGATCGAGCTCGGCTGTCCACCGCAAGGCATCCTAGTGCCAGTCCCAGCCCCTATGCCTTGGGGTGCCTCCTGATGCTCTTCACTAAGTATCCCGTGGTCCCGAAGCATTTCCTTTGAAAAAATTAAGTGTCCAAACTACAGGTGGTGTAGCTTGCTTAACAGCCGGGATAATCCGCTGACTAGCAGACACTGCTACTAGGCACAAAGTATTTCCTGGGCTAGATGCAGTTAAAAATTTGTAAGTAGATACTCTCGTTGGATGCTGAGAAAGCATTCCATAGAGTCTCCTGGCACGCCATATATGATTCTCTTAAAAAGCTTGGGGTAGGGGTCTAGGGGACCCTTTTATAGCCAAAATCACGGCCCTGTATCACAATACGTCACCTAGGCTGAAGATAAATGGAACTGTAGCACCGAGGGCTCGGTTGCTACAGACGTATTGCACCTCACCCAGAGGTGTGATATCTCACTCTCAGATAAGGATGGAGTGTGGATCAGGACCCGACACCTGCATGCATTACACCACATTGCCGTGGGGCAAGGCGACCAATATGCCCCTGAGATGGGCACGACAGTCCCTGTCCCTGGCTGGAGTGGGGGGAGGGAACACTGAGGAAGGGGAACCCTGCAGTGCAGGAGCAGGGAGGAAGCAGTTCCTGGGTGCATTGAGAAGGGAGTATAAAAGGTGGGCACCATCTTAGTTCAGTGCAGAGAAGTCTGAGCAGAAGTGGCAGGGAGCAGGGGCTCTGCATGAGCTCTGCTCCGGAGGCGGGCCTAGTAACAGAGGCCCAGGCCTGCAAGAGGGAGAAGGAAGTAAGAGGAGCAGAGAAGGCTCCAGGAATGAGGAATGAAGGGATCCCAGGGGTGCGGACGGGCGAGTCGCCACCGCACGCCCGAATCCACCTGCGTGGAGGGGTCAGGCCAAAGGGGGAGACCGGTCCCCGAACTAGTGGAGGCAGGAAACGACCCTCAGCTAGAAACCGGAGGCTCTGACATTTTATGTGGCGCAGCCCCTTGCTCCACCCGCTAGGAAGGCACCACATAGGGTCAGGGAAACTGGCGCCAAGTTTACCAAGAGGAGGCCCGAGGCAGCCGGACAGAAGTGTTGGTAAGAAAGGCCAGACAAAGGACACACAAAGGGGGTCCTGTGAAGCGCTCCAAAGTTATCTGGGAGTTGTCTGAGCCCCTCACCTGGTGAGCACAGTACGACGTGGGCAGCCGTTACCTGCAGACGTGGTCTGGATAATAAGAACTGTGAGTAAAGGCCCTGAACTGCATCACTGACTCCGTGTCGTTACTGCTGCTGCCCTGCACCATCACCCCCATCCTCCGCATACACTGCCCTGAGGCTATACTCCTCCCGTGGGGAGTTATGCTACGCTCTGCTGCACCCACAACACCAGCCTTAGCGGTCTGCCCTGTAGCGGCGGTTCACTCTGACCGCAATCCACGGGTGGCGTAGTCGGACATTTAAACATCAAAACCACATAAATAGTTCCGCCACTGGTTTGACCGCCCTGAGCCACGGAACCGGATCGCCGCCACGAAGACTACAACCACCAGCATCCACCAAAAAGGGTCCGGCTCTGGGTGTCCCAAGGCCCAGGGGGTGCGTCAGAACATTTTCATCACCTTTCACAATCACCAATGGGACAAGGCAGGGATGTCCTCTGTCCCCTCTCTTATACATCCTAGTGACGGAGCACCTGCTCTCATCAATTCGCCATAACCCCAATATTAGGTGGATTGAGGTGGGAGGCACCGAGTACAAGTGCTCTCTATTTGCTGATGATGTCCTAGTATATATCACTCAATCACATATATCCATCCCTGCTGTTATGGCTGAAATAGATCACTTTGTTACATGGTAAAATTTTAAAATCAATGCAGCGAAGTCTGAGGCCCTCGATGTCTCCCTCCCTAAATCCATATAGGATTCCATCCAGTCCAACTTTCCCTTTGCCTGGCCCTCACAGGGTATCAAATACTTAGGAATTCCTATTCATAGAGACCTCTCCCATCTATGTTATCTTAATTTTGGGCCCTTTATTGAACAATTCCATACAGACCACGGTTGGCAAGTTAGAACTGTAAGATTCACTATGTGAACCACTGGTGTTTTGTGGAAAAGCACATGTACACCGCGTTCCAAATTATTATGCAAAAAGTGTTTAGGAGTGATAAGGGAAGAATTTGTTTGTTTGTCAGTTAAACTCATTGATGGTGATGTGTGTCAGGGCTCTTTATATCACTGTAAGCAATTGCAGACACCTGTGCTAATTAGTTTGGCAGGTGTGTCCAATGAAAGGCAAGACTACTTAAGAAGGCTCTCACATTATTAAGCAGCCTACATTTTCTGCCAAAATGGGAAAGAAAAAGGATGTGTCGGCTGCTGAGAAGCAACAAATTGTGGAGTGTTTAGGTCAAGGCATGACTACAATCAACATTGTGCGATGATCAGGATGAAGTGTCTTGGCAATCAAGAAGTATGTAGCTGATTCACAGTACACACGTGTGCGTGCTGATAAGGGCAAATTGAGGACTCTTTCCTACAGGCAATTACGTCAGGTTGAAAGAGCAGCGGCAAAAAAGCCTTGTCATAGCAGCAGACAAGTTTTTGAAGCTGCTTGTGCCTCCAACGTCCCCCGAACAACAAGATGCAGGGTCCTTCAGAGGTTTGCAGCTGTGCATACGCCATCCTGTCGACCTCCTCTATCCACTTCACACAAGCAGAAACGGCTCCAGTGGGCCAAACATTACATGAAGACTGATTTCAAAACTGTTTTGTTCACGGATGAGTGCCGTGCAGCACTCGATGGTCCAGATGAATGGAGTGGAGGATGGCTGGTTGATGGACACCCCACGCAAACACGGCTACAGCGCCAACAAGGAGGAGGTGGAGTAATGTTTTGGGCTGGAATCATGGGGAGAGAGATTGTCGGCCCCTTTAGGATCCCTGAAGGCGCTAAAGATGAACTCCATAATGTATGTGGATTTTCTCAAACAGCACTTCCTGCCATGGTTCAAGAAGAAGAACCGTGTATTTCACAGCAAGATCATTTTTCTGCATGATAATGCACCATCTCATGCTGCACATAAAACATCTGCATCTCTGGCTGATATGGGCATAAAAGGGGACAAACTTATGGTGTGACCCCCATGCTCCCCTGACCTCTACCCCATTCAGAACCTTTGGAGCATCATTAAAAGGAGTGTCTATGATGGCGGGAGGCAGTTCACATCTAAGCAACAGCTCTGGGAGGGTATTCTGTCCTCATGCAAAACAATTGAAGCAGAAACCATCCAAAACCTGACAAATTCAATGGACGAGAGAGTTCAGAAGCTCCTTTCGAACAAGGGGTCCTATGTGAAAATGTAACATCACCTAGAATAAAGTTTTGAGTTGAAAACGGTTTGATTTCAGTTTCTAACAACCTGCTAATGCTTATAATTTCAAAAATGACCATTTTTTTGGTCTTTATTAAAATGAAAAGGTTGATCGAAAAGTTTGGGGGATCTAAGAGTGTGGCAACCCAGTAGTCATGATTACTTCGAATTCTGACAATATGAGGGTCATGCTGCAGGTAGTGCAGCAAGAAGGCACTTATGTGTCTTGCGCATCTCGGAGCCCCAAAATTATTTTCCGGGCTAGATGCAGCTAAAAATTATTTTTAATTTTAAATCTGGTGAAGCTTATTATAGATGGCCTAATAGGATCAGTGCTGCACACTGCTACAAAGCCCAAATTATTTTCCAGTCAAGATACAGATAAACATGATTAGTAATTTGAAAGCTTAAAACGGTTGGTAGGGTGATTTTAACCAATCATCAAGCTTTTACTCTCCCCAGGATGACACAGGGGTAGAAAAGTCGTTTCGGACCCATGATTTGTTCATCTTTATGAACGTGAGTCTGTCTACATTATCAGTGGAGAGCCGCGTGCGCTTATCTGTCAGCACACCACCAGCAGCGCTGAACACACGTTCAGACAGAACGCTGGCTGCGGGGCATGACAAGATCTCCAAGGCGTAAGTGGCTAGCTCCGGCCATTTATCCAGATTGGAAGCCCAAAAAGAGCAAGGGTCCAGTGACACAGTCGTGGCTTCAATGTTTACTTGGAGATACTCCTGTACCATCGTCTCTAGGCGTTGACTATGTGTCAGACTTCTTGTCTCCTGTGGCCTTGCAAAGGATGGGCTAAAAAAGTGGTGAAATGATTCCGCAAAATTGATGTTACCAGCAGATACTGTGGTTCTGTTACGGTTTGAGTGCTGAACACTTGACGGTCCCACGGTTGGCAAGTTGGAACTGTGAGATTCACTACGTGCACCACTGGTATTTTGTGGAAAAGCACATGTAAGATTCTGCAACAGTCTCTGCTGATACTCCTGCATGCGTGCATCCCTTTCTATGGCAGGAATAATTTCTGCAAATTTACTTTTGTACCGGGGATCTAACAGTGTGGCAACCCAGTAGTCAGGATTATTTCTAATTCTCACAATTCGAGGGTCATGTTGCAGGTAGTGCAGCAAGAAGGCACTCATGTGTGTTGCGCATCCAGGAGCACCAAGTCCCTGTTGTGTTGGTGGCGAGGTAACAATCATGCTTCCTTCCTCTGTCCTCTCCCCCCAACCTCGCACAACATAAATGTGATCAAGGTCTCCCTCATCTGATGAGTCTTCCATCAGTTCGTCCTCCACTTCTTCCTGGGCTCCTGCACCTTCCTCACTAGTTTGGCTGCTACCATGCGCCCTGGTAAAACCATCTCCCCCACCCTCACATGCCTGCCGCCTTGGTGCTGCCGACCGTCTGGACCTTGCAGATGTTAGCCCTTCCGCATACAACTCCTCCTCCTCTACTTCCTCCACCTCCTCTTGTGCCACCACCTGACTCCGAATTCTGTTTAACATGTGCTCCAGCATGTAAATCACCGGAATAGTCATGCTGATAATGGCATCGTCAGCACTAAACATCTTCGTCGCCATTTCAAAACTGTGCAGAAGGGTGCATAGGTCCCTGATCTGAGACCACTCCTCCAGCGTGATTTGCCCCACCTCTGAATCTCGTTGGCCCAGGCTATACGTCAGAACGTATTGCACCAGGGCTTGTCGGTGCTGCCACAGTCGCTGCAACATGTGCAGAGTTGAATTCCACCGGGTAGGCACATCGCATTTTAGCCGGTGAAGTGGCAGGCCCAACGACTTCTGTAGAGATGTAAGTCGCTGAGCTGCGGGATGCGAACGGCGGAAGTGAGCACACAGCGACCGTGCCCTCTGCAGAAGGCCATCTAGTCTGGGATAGTGGGCTAAAAATTGCTGGACAACCAGGTTCAACACGTGAGCCATACAAGGCACGTGTGTGACATTGCCCCGGCGAAGGGCCGCACCCAGGTTTGCAGCATTGTCGCACACGGCCTTCCCTGGTTTCAGGTCCAGTGGAGACAACCATTCATGAAATTGGTTCTCCAGAGCTGACCACAACTCCTCAGCTGTGTGACTCACATTTCCCAGACATTTCAATGTAAAAACCGCCTGATGACGTTGAGCCCTACTGCCAGCATAGTAAGGAGGTGTGCAGGATCCCTTCTGCGCAGTTAGAAAGCTTGTGGCATGACCAGACAGGCTTTGGGTGCAGGTGGAAGACCGAGAGGAGGTTGAGGAGGCAGAAGCAGTGGAGGAACTTTGACATAAAGAGGATTGACGCACAACTCGTGGGGACGGCAAGACTTGGACAGCAGCCCCTTGTCCTGCTGTCACCATAGTTACCCAGTGCCCAGTCAGCGACATGTAACGCCCCTGTCCATGCCTACTCGTCCAAGTGTCTGTGGTGAAATGCACCCTGTCACACACAGAGTTTCTCAAAGAAGCGGTGATGTTGTGTGCGACATGCTGGTGGAGCGCAGGCACACCTTTCTTTGAGAAGTAGTGCCGACTGGGCATCTGGTACTGGGGCACTGCGACGGACATAAGGTCTCGAAAATCCTCTGTGTCCACCAGGCGGAAAGGCAGCATTTCTGTAGCCAAGAGCTTGCAGATGGTGAAATTCAACCTCTTAGCTTTCTCATGGCTAGGAGGAAATGGTCTTTTACTTGTCCACATCTGAGGGACCGAGGGCTGGCTATTGTGCTTAGACGGGGTTGATAAGGGTGTCCCCGGCAAACTGCCGGTCTGTGAGGAAGATGCAGGCGGACATGTTAGGTTGCCTTGATCCAAAGGTGGTGCTATCGATGTCGGACAGCGCTCAAGACCAGCTGGTGTTACCACCTCCAAAGAAAATGATGACCTGCCAATCACGCTGGCTGTTGCGGGTAAAGAGGTGGCAGGTCTGCGCCCCAAAACAGGTGTGACTGCTGTCCTCCCAGTCACAGAGGATGAAGAGGCCGCGGATGCACAAGATATGGCAGACGGTGGTTGGCCCGGCCGGCTAGACCGCATTGTAGCACACTGAGCTTCCCACTGCAACTTCTGCTTCATGTCCATGTGCCGGTTCATGCATGAAGTACTCAAACTATGTATTTTTTGGCCTCTACTTAGCTTTTGCTGACAAATGTTACAGATAACACGAGTTGGGTCATCTTTATCGATCTGAAAAAATGCCCAGGCTATGCAAGGCTTAGCACCCATGCGACCTGAAGAGCCACCACGACTTGTGGTGAGAGGCAGAGTTGTGTTTGAGGATGCAGTTGTTGACGTGCTTCCAGTACTACGTCTCTGTCCAGGAAGGCGCAACCTGACCTCGTCGTCACTAGCATCTTCCTCCACCTCCTCTGCTGACCTCATCTCTTGGCTGACTGTGGGTTGACAGTAAGTGGGATCTCCGACCTCATCATCATCACCCTGTGCGTTATCACACCCGTCGTCCTCAGAGCCAACCTGTTCCTGCCCTGACAAAAAACTAAAGTTGTCGCTCCAATCAGGTATTTGAGTCTTATCATCGTCTTCCTCATTGTCTCCACCAACAGGAGTTACAGTTTGGGAATGAGGGTCTACATTATGGTCAGAACCTTCTGCGTCTGGTCCTGGATCCGACTCATAAAGATTCTGGGCATCAGTGCAGATCATTTCCTCGTCTGGATTCACAGAAGCGCTGGAGTCGACCTCTGATTCCCAGGCTATAGTATGAGTAAACAGCTCTGCAGACTCAACCATCTGTTCTACCTCATACTCAGACGGGCAGCTGGAGATTTGGGAGCTGTGAGGAAGCAAGTGCGATTTGGGTGACACCTTTGAGGACTGGAGTATTTGTGATGTTGAAGTTGATGTGGAGGAGAGCCCACTTAAAGGAGCACTTGATATCCGTTGAAGCACCTGCTGTTTTTGTGCCTCATCTGGAATTTGTAGCGATTGGCGTGGCCGTAAGAAAGGGATCTTATCACATTGTCCGCTAAAAGAAGTAGACATTTTAGTTTGGCTGGAAGATGGTCTTTCTTCTGCACCTACCCCACGGACACAACCTTTTTTCCCCTTCCCAACACGCCTATTCCCCTTTCCACCAGCAGCAGGCCTTTTTCCACTCATTTTGGTGGTTAACTAATTCACAACTCTGGAGTTGTTTGCACAAAAAAACAATGGATGGTAACCGAGCAGAGCTGAGTGGCCAAACTGTGGTATTAGGCCAAAACTATTGGCTGGGTTAGATGCAGAAAAAAATTATTTTTAATTTGCAACCTGATGGAGGTCAGTATAGATGGACTAATAGACCAAGTCCCACACACCGCTAGAAGCCCAAATATTTTTTCAGAGCTAGATGCAGAAAATTTTTTTATTCAATTTGCAACCTGATGGGGGTCAGTATAGATGGACTAATAGACCAAGTCCCACACACCGCTAGAAGCCCAAATATTTTTTCAGAGCTAGATGCAGAAAAAAATTATTTTTAATTTGCAACCTGATGGAGGTCAGTATAGATGGACTAATAGACCAAGTCCCACACACCGCTAGAAGCCCAAATATTTTTTCAGAGCTAGATGCAGAAAAAAATTATATTCAATTTGCAACCTGCTGGAGGTCAGTATAGAAGGACTAATAGAACAAGTCCCACACACTGCTAGAAGCCCAAATATTTTTTCAGAGCTAAATGAAGAAAAAAATTATTTTTAATTTGCAACCTGATGGAGGTCAGTATAGATGGACTAATAGACCAAGTCCCACACACTGCTAGAAGCCCAAATATTTTTTCAGAGCTAGATGCAGAAAAAAATTATTTTTAATTTGCAACCTGATGGAGGTCAGTATAGATGGACTAATAGACCAAGTCCCACACACTGCTAGAAGCCCAAATATTTTTTCAGAGCTAGATGCAGAAAAAAATTATTTTTAATTTGCAACCTGATGGAGGTCAGTATAGATGGACTAATAGACCAAGTCCCACACACCGCTAGAAGCCCAAATATTTTTTCAGAGCTAGATGCAGAAAAAAATTATTTTTAATTTGCAACCTGATGGAGGTCAGTATAGATGGACTAATAGACCAAGTCCCACACACCGCTAGAAGCCCAAATATTTTTTCAGAGCTAGATGCAGAAAAAAATTATATTCAATTTGCAACCTGCTGGAGGTCAGTATAGAAGGACTAATAGAACAAGTCCCACACACTGCTAGAAGCCCAAATATTTTTTCAGAGCTAAATGAAGAAAAAAATTATTTTTAATTTGCAACCTGATGGAGGTCAGTATAGATGGACTAATAGACCAAGTCCCACACACTGCTAGAAGCCCAAATATTTTTTCAGAGCTAGATGCAGAAAAAAATTATTTTTAATTTGCAACCTGATGGAGGTCAGTATAGATGGAATAATAGACCAAGTCCCACACACCGCTAGAAGCCCAAATATTTTTTCAGAGCTAGATGCAGAAATTTTTTTTATTCAATTTGCAACCTGATGGAGGTCAGTATAGATGGACTAATAGACCAAGTCCCACACACTGCTAGAAGCCCAAATATTTTTTCAGAGCTAGATGCAGAAAAAAATTATTTTTAATTTGCAACCTGATGGAGGTCAGTATAGATGGACTAATAGACCAAGTCCCACACACTGCTAGAAGCCCAAATATTTTTTCAGAGCTAGATGCAGAAAAAAATTATTTTTAATTTGCAACCTGATGGAGGTCAGTATAGATGGACTAATAGAACAAGTCCCACACGCTGCTAGAAGCCCAAATATTTTTTCAGAGATAAATGAAGAAAAAAATTATTTTTAATTTGCAACCTGATGGAGGTCAGTATAGATGGACTAATAGACCAAGTCCCACACACTGCTAGAAGCCCAAATATTTTTTCAGAGCTAGATGCAGAAAAAAATTATTTTTAATTTGCAACCTGATGGAGGTCAGTATAGATGGACTAATAGACCAAGTCCCACACACCGCTAGAAGCCCAAATATTTTTTCAGAGCTAGATGCAGAAAAAAATTATATTCAATTTGCAACCTGCTGGAGGTCAGTATAGAAGGACTAATAGAACAAGTCCCACACACTGCTAGAAGCCCAAATATTTTTTCAGAGCTAAATGAAGAAAAAAATTATTTTTAATTTGCAACCTGATGGAGGTCAGTATAGATGGACTAATAGACCAAGTCCCACACACTGCTAGAAGCCCAAATATTTTTTCAGAGCTAGATGCAGAAAAAAATTATATTCAGTTTGCAACCTGATGGAGGTCAGTATAGATGGACTAATAGAATGATGCTATGCCCAAAAGATTTTACTTCACTAGGTGCAGTAAAAAAATTGGTATTCTATACACAGGTGGTATATCTTGCAACACAGATAGGCTACTCCACTGACTAACACACTCTGCAATAGGCCAAAAAGGATTAGCTTTGCTAGATTCAGCCAAATGCTGTGAAAAAAACTTGCACAGCACTGGCACAGACCTGCCTGGCAAAAACTGATAGGAACTCATGTAACCTAGTCCTGAAAAGGACTCCAATTACAATTAGTCTTTACTCCCACAATCTATCTATTTAAGAGCACAGACCTGCCTGATAAAAGTCGTAGGAAATGCTGTAACCTAGTCCTTAAAAGGACTGCAATCACAACTATTCCCTACTCCCAAGCTATCTGTATATTTGTGCGAAAATTGGCTTGAAATTAACAAGGTATAGCGCACACAGCAACAGCGGTGCCGTCTAACACGCAGCTGCAGCAGTGAGAAAATGGTGGCGACGGGGAAAATGGCTTGGTCTTATAGGGCAAGGACATGTGACATACACTGCCAATCACACATGCCCTTGCTTGTGTGAAAAAAAGCACTTCGCTCCGTGTGTGCGCTGCTGATAGGCTGACAGATTGCACCTCCCCACTGCAAATGCGGGAAAGAGAAAAAAAAATGGAGATCTTCATTGTTCCTGCAGAGATCCATCCCCTGCCCCTCCCCCCGCCCCGCTGTACACTCAAACTGCGTATTAACATTAATTTTCATCATTACTGAGAAAAAATCCAGTTATGATTTTGGTGCACGAACAGTTATCGAACATAACCTCGAACAGCCGAATTTTTCTCAAATTGTTCGTGTTCGCCGACCGGCTCGAACACCGCCCAAAACAGCTCGAATTTGAGATTGGCGAACAGTTCGAGTAGAACAACGCTCATCTCTACTGGGAACCAGTGATCCGTGATGGCCTAGTTACTGACCACCACTGTACAAAGTATGATAATCCATGAGATGTCATAGCTGTTGGGCATTATGAGGAAGCCTGCATGACAGTGCAATTTGATGCTTGCCTGCTTTCAGATGCTTCAGCAGTGTGGGAAATGATGCTGAGCAAGGTTTGGGTTTTTTTGCAAATCGAACCTCAAAATTCGACTCAATCTCAATCCTCTGATTATTTATATCCTTTACTTGGCTTACAAAATATACAACGTGCCGACATCCAACACAGCAGTATGCACCCTCAAAAAGCTGTTCAAGGATTGCATACATGCAACAAGATGTATATTAGATGACATTGTCAAAAATGGAGCACATTTTACTAATGGGGATGGCACAAAACAGATAATAAAGAGAAGTACAAACAGTGAATTAGTACAAGTCACTCCCTTCTAAAGCCCCTGAATCCAAAGTAACTGAATCACAAGCTAAACCACACTTAGAGCAAACCATTCGCAAACTCAGTCACTCGCTATTTCAGATGCTTTAAATATACAGTGGTGCTCAAAAGTTTACATACCCTGGCAGAATTTTTGCTTTCTTGGCCTTGTTTCAGAGAATATGAATGATAACAAAAAAACTTTTTCTCCACTCATGGTTATTGGTTGGGTGAAGCCATTTATTGTCAAACTACTGTGTTTTCTCTTTTTAAATCTTAATGACAACCAAAAACATCCAAATGACCCTGATCAAAAGTTCACATATCCTGGTGATTTTGGCCTGACAACATGCACAGAATTTGACACAAATGGGTTTGAATGGCAAAAATTCTGCCGGGGTATGTAAACTTTTGAGCACAACTGTAGTTTATTTTCCTTAGCTGCAATTCAACCTGCAACAAAATGCAATGTTTGTTTGATGAATCTGAAGCCAGTTCTTCACAACTCTCGAGCCCCGCTACTTGTGTTGCATTTGAGTGCTTTATAAATATATCATTTTACGGAAACACCATATTTTTTAATGTATTTTTTCAAGAAATCAGGCAGAAATACATTGATTAAAATGACCAAAGGTTGCTGGTCCTATCCTCATATATTTTTTAATCCTAAATAAATAAACCTGCAAAGTGTACTATACAGTGAGGAAAAAAAGTATTTAATCAACCACCAATTGTGCAAGTCCTCCCACTTAAAAAGATAAGAGAGGCCTGTAATTGACATCATAGGTAGACCTCAACTATGAGAGACAAAATGAGAAAACAAATCCTGAAAATCACATTGTCTGATTTGGAAAGAAATTTTTTTTAAATTTTGATGGAAAATAAGTATTTGGTCAATTACAAAAGCTCATCTCAATACTTTGTTATATATCCTTTGATGGCAATGACAGAGTTCAAAGGTTTTCTGTAAGTCTTCACAAGGTTGGCACACACTGTTGCTGGTATGTTGGCCCATTCCTCCATGCAGATCTCCTCTAGAGCAGTGATGTTTTGGGGCTGTCGCTGGGCAACACGGACTTTCAACTTCCTCCAAAGGTTTTCTATAGGGTTTAGATCTGGAGACTGGCTAGGCCACTCCAGGACCTTGAAAGGCTTCTTACGAAGCCTTCGTTGCCCTGGGGGTGTGCTTGGGATCATTATCATGCTGGAAGACACAGCCACGTTTCATCTTCAATGCCCACGCTGATGGAAGGAGGTTTGCACTCAAAATCTCATGATACATGGCATTATTCATTCTTTCATGTACACAGATCAGTTGTCCTGGTCCCTTGGCAGAGAAACAGCCCCAAAGCATGATGTTGCCACCCCCATGCTTCACAGTAGGTATTGTATTCTTTGGCTGCAACTCAGCATTCTTTCTCCTCCAAACACGACGAGTTGTGTTTCTACCAAACAGTTCTACTTTGTTTTCATCTGACCATATGACATTCTCCCCATACTCTTCTGGATCATCCAAATGCTCTCTAGCAAACTTCAGACGGGCCCGGACATGTAATGGCTTAAGCAGGGGACACGTCTGGCACTGCAGGATCTGAGTCTCTGGCGGCGTAGTGTGTTGCTGATGGTTGCCTGTGTATCATTGGTCCTAGCTTGTGTGGAGCCCCATTTTCTAATTATTGCTCACACAGTTGATTTCTTCACACCAAGCTGCTTGCCTATTGCAGATTCAGTCTTCCCAGCCTGGTGCAGGGCTACAATTTTGTTTCTGGTGTCCTTCAACAGCTCTTTTGTCTTCATAGTGGAGTTTGGAGTGTGACTGTTTGATGTTGCAGACAGGTGTCTTTTATACTGATAACAAGTTCAAACAGGTGCCAGTACTACAGGTAATGAGTGGAGGACAGAGGAGCCTCTTAAAGAAGAAGTTACAGGTCTGTGAGGGCCAGAAATCTTGCTTGTTTGTAATTGACCAAATACTTATTTTCCACCAAAATTTGAAAAAAATTTCTTTACAAATCAAACAATGTGATTTTCAGGATTTGTTTTCTCATTTTGTCTCTCATAGTTGAGGTCTACCTATGATGTCAATTACATGCCTCTCTAATCTTTCTAAGTGGGATACCTTGCACAATTGGTGGCTGACTAAATACTTTTTTTCCCCACTGTATTTATAACTAATAGCATTTTATTCTGATGGTTTTTCATTTCAATGTATACACTTTCTTTCTGTTATATGTATGGATTATGCAGTATATCTTTTGATTTGACTGTAGAAGTTTTCTATACTGAAATGGCAACTTATCAAAGCATCCAGCAATGAACAGCAATCTGTACGTTCTCAATTGATTCACCCTGCGTTTTGGCTTTTCTCCAGAATAAAGAATGTAAAAATATGAGCAGAAGTGTCTGCTTCATAGAGAGCGGTTGTATAAATTAAGTTCTATAGTCAGTTGTATTCCCTGAACGAAATACATCAAGATTCAGAATTTATTTGTACCACACTTTAAAGCGAACCTGACATATTGAAAATGGTATCTGACTTGCAGGCAGGATGTTTTAGAGCAGGAGGAGCTGATCAGATTGATAGACATTGGGCGGTCCTACTAGTGGGCTGTCCTACTAGTGACTGCTAGTCTTCCATGCATGGCTGTGCATGCAGAGATAGTTATTAGTGTTGAGCGAGCATGCTCAACACTGCTTGGTACTCGCCCGAGCATCACGCTACTCGGGATGTTCGGCGAGCACCGAGCATTTCCGGGTTACTCGGGCGGGAGCTCAGGTCTCCGCCCTGCATGTTTGGCGCTCTTTACAGAGCCAATGAACATGCAGGGATGGCCAGCCAGTCACTGTAAGGTCTCGGGGGCCAGGAAAAATCCTTTTTTTTTCATCTAAATCCTCTTTTTTTTTTCCTCCTTCACACTGTACAAATACCCGTCTTATTAACCTTTTGGTGTCGTCGCCGCCCCCCCCCCCCAAAAAAAAATAAAAAAGAGTTGGTCTCTGATTTTTCAGACACAGATATATCTGTTGAAAATAGTCTGGTGTAGGCCCAAGAAACAGAAGTGTGCTTTTGCAGTTCCACGGGTCAAATCTCTGTATTATTCTGCTTTTGGCATTTTTTGCCGTAAAAAAAAAACTAATAGTGTCTCCCTGATTTTTCAGACACAAATATATCTGTTGAAAATAGTCTGGTGTAGGCCCGAGAAATAGAAGTGTGGTTTTGCAGTTCCACGGGTCAAATCTCTGTATTATCCTGCCTTTGACATTTTGTGCCGTAAAGAAAAACTAATAGTGTCTCCCTGATTTTTCAGACACAAATATATCTGTTGAAAATAGTCTGGTGTAGGCCAGAGAAACAGAAGTGTGGTTTTGCAGTTCCATGGTTCAAACCTCTGTATTATCCACTTTTGGGCCATTTGTATCTAAAAAAAAAAACAGTTTGAGTGTGTCGCTCACTGTTCAGCCGCAAATATATTTATTTAAAATTGTCTGGTATACCCCAGTAAAAAATAACTGTGGTTTTGCCATTCCACGGTAAAAAATCTCTATTATTCAGCTTTTGGTATTTTTTCCGTAAAGAAAAACAGTAATAGTTTCTCCCTGATTGTTCAGATTGTTTAAAAGAGTCGGGTGTAGGCCAGAGAAATAGAACTGTGGTTTTCCTCTTCCATGGTTCTAATCTACTTTTTGTTACCCTTTTTCCATTGATAGTGCGAGTGTAAGCTATTTTACTTCCTTTACAATAGGCAAGGCGCATGGCAAGGGACGTGGAACTGGACGTTCTGGTGATAGTGCGTGCAGAGGACGGGGCCGTGGCCAAGGTTAAAATGTGCCACAACCAACAGCCACATCTTCTCGCTCCCACTTCTTGACCGAATTACTAGGGAAGCACAGAACAACACCAGTATTGCGAACTGATCAGTGTGAACAGGTTATTAATTGGATAGCAGATAATACTTCCAGTTACCTGGGCACCACCACCTCCGGTCTGTCTTCCACACGGTCAACTCTTAGTAGCCGTGAGTCTCGACGGCATACTCCTCCTCACCCTGATGCTCCTTCCTCCCACCATGCCGAGTGTCGTCAGACAGCAACTGATCCCACACTTGGACAAGCTGAAGAGCTGTTCACTGGTCCATTTCCAGATTTGTGCCCCTCGCCTGCTCTGCTTGAAGTGGTGGAAGAGGAGATCCCATGTAACGATGCCCAAATATTTGAACAGCCACGGCCACAGGAAGTCGACGCTGGCAATTTGTCACAAGAGGTGGACGATGACGAGACACAATTGCCAGGAAGTGAGGAGGACGATCGTGGTGCGCAAGTGGAAGATGAGGAGGTGGTGGATGATCTAGTAACTGACCCAACGTGGCAGGAGGACATGCAGAGCGAGGCCAGCAGCACACAGGGTGAGGGAGGCAGAGTACCCCAACAGGCAGGAAGAAGCAGTGTGGTGGCCGCACACAGAAGGCAGGCAACAGTTCCCCATAACACCAACACGAGGGACGTTGCAAGTACAACCTGTAGGTCTTCCAGAGTCTGGAATTTTTTTAAAGACTCTGCTGATGGCCCCAAAAAGGCCATTTGTACCACCTGCCATGCCAGCATCAGCAGGGGTGACAAAACTACCAGCCTGACCACCACCAGCATGATCAGGCACATGGCAGCAAAGCACCCGACTTTGTGGGGTGAACCCCAGGGTCCACGACCAGTGTCAGCGGGTGTCACCACTGCTTCTTCCGCTGTTGTGCGTGCAATAGAACCCCCTGTTGCGTGAGCAAGGCAATCCCCTGTCTATACTGCATGCCAAGATGCCCCCTCCTCTCAGTCTTCACTTGTTATGGCAGTTTCTCAAGAAACAGCATCAACGTCCACGTCCCACCACAGCGTTCAATTGTCCATACCACAGACCTTTGAACGAAAGCGGAAATTCGCAGCCAACGCCCCACAGGCCACAGTCCTAAATTCGCACATTTCACGACTGCTTGCATTGGAAATGCTGCCTTTTAGGCTGGTGGAGATGGAATCCTTCCGCAACCTTATGACGGTGGCCGTCCCTCGGTACTCGGTCCCCAGCCGAAACTATTTTGCACGGTGTGCCATCCCCGCACTACACAAGCACGTGTCCCAAAACATCTGCCGTGCCCTCAACAACGCAGATACTGGGAGAGTTCACCTGACAACGGACACGTGGACAAGGGCTTGTGGCCAGGGACGGTACATCTCCCTGACGGCATACTGGGTAAACATAGTGGAAGCCGCGACCCAGTCGGACCTTGGGACGGAACAAATCCTCCCCACACAAAGGATTGCGGGCCCTATGTCAGTCAGAGTTGCCCCCACAGTGTACAGCTCCTGCGCATCATCCTCCTCCTCCTCCTCATGTTCAGCCTCCATCACAGATATCACCACATCAGTTACAAGCTGGAAGCACTGCAGTTCTGCCTCCGCCAAGCGGCAACAGGCTGTGCTGAAACTCATAAGCTTAGGTGAGAAACCTCACACTGCTTGTGAGTTGTGAACAGCTGTAAAAAAGCAGGCAGATCTGTGGCTGAGACCGCTGAACCTACATCCAGGCATGGTCGTGTGTGACAATGGCCGTAACCTGGTGGCGGCTCTGAGGCGAGATCACACACGTACCATGCCTGGCTCATGTGCTTAACCTCGTGGTTCAGTGGTTTCTTAAATCATACCCCGAGTTGCCAGATCTGCTCGTCAAAGTACGCCGCCTGTCAGCTCATTTTCGCAAGTGGGCTACAGCTTCCGCCGCCCTTGCTGTGTTGAATCAGCGTTTGCAGCTTCCGTCACACCGACTGGTGTGTGATGTCCCCACACGTTGGAACTCTACCCTCCACATGTTGCAAAGGATTTGTGAGCAGAAGAGAGCAGTTGTGGAGTACCAGCTGCAACAAGGCCGTTGATATTCAGGTCAGACTCCACACATAAGACCTCAGGAGTGGACCTGGATGTCTGACATTTGTACCATCTTGACAAACTTTGAGTAGTCCACCAAGATGGTGAGTGGCGATGACGCCATCATTAGCGTCAGCATTCCACTTGTCTGTCTTTTGCAACGCTCTCTGCAGAGAATTAAAGAGGAGGCATTGCAGCCAGAGTATGATGAGATGTATCAAGAAGCCGTAGCGGTCGATTACACACAGCCCAGCCTCATCTCATCCCAACGTGCATTGGGGGACAATGAGGGAGAGGAGGAGGAGGAGGAAGAACAGGAGCTTGTATCATGCGCTGTAGACGGTAGTACCTGTACAACTGTCATACCGTCGGTTCAGCGTGGGTGGCCTGAGGATAGGGGGGAGGAGGAGGAGGAGAGCATGGTCAGTCATCATCTTGGTGAGGACACGGAAGTCTTGCCCGTTACCAGTCTGGCACGCATGGCTGACTTTATGTTACGCTGCCTTAACCGTGACCCTCGCGTTTTCAAAATGTTGGGTGACAGTCATTACTGGTTGGTGACACTTTTAGACCCCCGCTACAAGGAGAAATTTCACTCTCTTATTCCTGAGGTGGAGAGGTCTACAAAAATGGGGCAGTACCAGAAGGCCCTTGCTGCAGAACTGTTAAAAAAAATCCCATCTGAACATGCTAGCGGCAGAGGTCAAAGTTCGTTGCACAACCAAAGCGTACATGCGAGAGAGACGCAAATCCAATCCAGCAGAGGCAGGGGAACACTGTCAACGTTCTGGGACAGTTTTCTCAGACCTTCCCTTCGGACAGACCCTGAGGATCGGGGTACTCTCACAAGGAGTGGAAAGTTTCAAAAGATGGTGAGTGAGTACCTTGCCGACCGTACCAGCATCCTCCGTGATTCCTCTGTGCCCTTTAATTATTGGGTATCCGAGCTGGACACTTGGAATGAACTCGCTCTGTACGCCTTGGAGGTCCTGGTCTGCCCTGCCGCTAGCGTGCTATCGGAGCGTGTTTTTAGTGCCGCTGGGGGAATTATAACTGATAAGCGCTCTCGCCTGTCAACTGACAATGCTGACAAGCTGACCCTTATCAAAATGAACAAGGGCTGGATTGGGCCAGACTTCTCATCACCACCAAATGACAGCAGAGTAACATAAAGTCAAATCCACTGTGTTATTTCGGGAGGTGTATTCACATGCACCGCTTCACACCCACACATGGGTATACGCATCCACATTTCGGCTGTTTTATGTTCTTCTCCTTATCCTCAGCCTCCACCACAACTATACCACCAGGGTGACCGTGATCCGTGTTGCCATTATTGAAAGTTCCTCCGTCCTTATTTTTGTCAGCTTTTGCTTGGAAGGCATAAGCAAAGACTGTGGGAGACCCACTCCCCAATAATGGGAATAATATTTTTAATATGCTGTACTGTATGGCTCTTGTAAGGGGCATTAAAACCATCTTGTTAAGCTACTGGGACCTCCACGTCTCTTCCAAGGGGCATTCAAACCGTCTTGTTAAGCTACTGCGACCTCCACCACTTTTCCAAGGGGCATTCAAACCGTCTTGTTAAGCTACTGCGACCTCCACCACTTCTCCACGGGGCATTAAAACCGTCTTGTTAAGCTACTGGGACCTCCACGTCTCTTCTGAGGGGCATTAAAAGCGTCTTGTTAAGCTACTGCGACCTTCACCACTTTTCCGAGGGGCATTAAAACCGTCTTGTTAAGCTACTGGGACCTCCACGTCTCTTCCAAGGGGCATTCAAACCGTTTTGTTAAGCTACTGGGACCTCCACGTCTCTTCCAAGGGGCATTCAAACCGTCTTGTTAAGCTACTGGTACCTCCACGTCTCTTCCAAGGGGCATTCAAACCGTCTTGTTAAGCTACTGGGACCTCCACGTCTCTTCCAAGGGGCATTCAAACCTCTTGTTAAGCTACTGTGACCTCCACCACTTTTTCAAGGGGCATTAAAACCGTCTTGTTAAGCTACTGGGACCTCCACCACTTCTCCACGGGGCATTAAAACCGTCTTGTTAAGCTACTGGGACCTCCACGTCTCTTCTGAGGGGCATTAAAAGCGTCTTGTTAAGCTACTGCGACCTTCACCACTTTTCCGAGGGGCATTAAAACCGTCTTGTTAAGCTACTGGGACCTCCACGTCTCTTCCAAGGGGCATTCAAACCGTTTTGTTAAGCTACTGGGACCTCCACGTCTCTTCCAAGGGGCATTCAAACCGTCTTGTTAAGCTACTGGTACCTCCACGTCTCTTCCAAGGGGCATTCAAACCGTCTTGTTAAGCTACTGGGACCTCCACGTCTCTTCCAAGGGGCATTCAAACCTCTTGTTAAGCTACTGTGACCTCCACCACTTTTTCAAGGGGCATTAAAACCGTCTTGTTAAGCTACTGGGACCTCCACGTCTCTTCCAAGGGGCATTCAAACCGTCTTGTTAAGAAACTGTGACCTCCACCACTTTTCCAAGGGGCATTAAAACCGTCTTGTTAAGCTACTGGGACCTCCACGTCTCTTCTGAGGGGCATTAAAAGCGTCTTGTTAAGCTACTGTGACCTCCACCATTTTTCCAAGGGGCATTAAAACCATCTTGTTAAGCTACTGGGACCTCCACGTCTCTTCTGAGGGGCATTAAAAGCGTCTTGTTAAGCTACTGCGACCTCCACCACTTTTCCGAGGGGCATTAAAACCGTCTTGTTAAGCTACTGGGACCTCCACGTCTCTTCCAAGGGGCATTCAAACCGTCTTGTTAAGCTACTGGTACCTCCACGTCTCTTCCAAGGGGCATTCAAACCTCTTGTTAAGCTACTGTGACCTCCACCACTTTTCCAAGGGGCATTAAAACCGTCTTGTTAAGCTACTGGGACCTCCACGTCTCTTCCAAGGGGCATTCAAACCGTCTTGTTAAGCTACTGTAACCTCCACCACTTTTCCAAAGGGCATTAAAACCGTCTTGTTAAGCTACTGGGACCTCCACGTCTGTTCTGAGGGGCATAAAAAGCGTCTTGTTAAGCTACTGTGACCTCCACCATTTTTCCAAGGGGCATTAAAACCATCTTGTTAAGCTACTGGGACCTCCACGTCTCTTCTGAGGGGCATTAAAAGCGTCTTGTTAAGCTACTGCGACCTCCACCACTTTGCCAAGGGGCATTAAAACCATCTTGTTAAGCTACTGGGACCTCCACGTCTCTTCCAAGGGGCATTCAAACCATCTTGTTAAGCTACTATGACCTCCACCACTTTCCCAAGGGGCATTAAAATCGTCTTGTTAAGCTACTGGGACCTCCACGTCTCTTCTGAGGGGCATTAAAAGCATCTTGTTAAGCTACTGCGACCTCCACCACTTTCCCGAGGGGCATTAAAACCGTCTTGTTAAGTTACATAGTTACATAGTTTTTAAGGCTGAAAAAAGACAAGTGTCCATCCAGTTCAGCCTATTTCCTGTGCACTGCAGCTATTCCGCAGCGTTGATCCTGGGGAAGGCAAAAAAAAAAACATGCGGTATAGGCCAATTTACGTCACTGAGGAAAAATTCACTTCCCGACTCCAATCTGGCAGTCAGATTAAATCCCTGGATTAATTAACTATCACTAAGCATAAGATGTAATTTTATTGTTCTCAAGAAAGGCGTCCAGGCCTCTCTTGAACTCATTAAGTGAGTTGGACATCACCACTTCCTCTCCCAGAGAGTTCCAGAGTCTCACGGCTCTGACCGTAAAGAATCCCCTTCTATTTTGGTGCAGGAACCTCCTTTCCTCCAGACGCATAGTGTGCCCCCTCATCTTTGTCACCATCCTTGGTATAAACAGGTCATGGGAGAGATCTCTGTACTGCCCCCTGATGTATTTATACATGTTTATGAGGTCTCCCCTAAGCCTTCTCTTTTCCAATGTAAATAGGCCTAATTTTGACAACCTCTCTGGGTATTCTAGTCCCTCCATTCCCTTTAAGCTACTGGGACCTCCACGTCTCTTCCAAGGGGCATTCAAACCGTCTTGTTAAGCTACTGGGATCTCCAGGTCTCTTCCAATGGGCATTCAAACCGTCTTGTTAAGCTACTGTGACCTCCACCACTTTTCCAAGGGGCATTAAAACCGTCTTGTTAAACCACTCTGAACTCCACAGCTATTCCAAGGGGCATTGAAATGTTGTTTTTAATTAACTCTAACCTCCACGACTCTTCGAACGGGCATTGCATTTCCTCCTAATTTTTGGCAGCTTTTGCTTGGAAGGCATAAGCAAAGACTTTGGGAGACCCGCTCCCCAATAATGGGAATAATGTTTGTAATATGCTGTACTGCATGGCTCTTGTAAGGGGCATTGCAAGTTCCTCCGTCCTAATTTTTGGCAGCTTTTGCTTGGAAGGCATAAGCAAAGACTATGGGAGACCCACTCCCCAATAATGGGAATAATATTTTTAAGATGCTGTAGTGTATGGCTCTTGTAAGGGGCATTAAAAGCGTCTTGTTAAGCTACTGTGACCTCCACCACTTTTCCAAGGGGCATTAAAACCGTCTTGTTAAGCTACTGGGACCTCCACGTCTCTTCCAAGGGGCATTAAAACCATCTTGTTACACTACTGGGACCTCCACGTCTCTTCCGAGGGGCATTAAAACCATCTTGTTAAGCTACTGTGACCTCCACATCTCTTCAAAGGGGCATTAAAAGCGTATTCTTAAGCCACTCTGAGCTCCACAGCTCTTCCAAGGGGCATTGAAATGTTTTTAATTACCTCTAACCTCCACGACTCTTCCAACGGGCATTGCATTTCCTCCTAATTTTAATCAGCTTTTGCTTTTCAATGCAAAGGTGAAAACTAAGGGAGACCCACTCCCCAATAATGGGTAGAAGGTTTTTAGTACGCTGTAATCCACGTCTGTTTCAAGGGGCATTGCAGTTCCTCATAATTTTTGGAAAGCCTTCCATTCACTGCTTAGGCCAACAGTGTACAGGAGACCCAGTTGCTATAAATGGAAAAAGCAGTTTACTTAAGGCCCTCTGACCTCAATGTCATTTCCAAGGGGCATTGGAGTGCCTCGAAATTTTTGGTAGGCATTGCACTCACTGTATGCCCTATAACTGTGTAGCCGAACCGCTCCTTTTGTTACAGAAACATATCCTACAAGACATATGTGGTTGACTGGCCTGATATTGATGTGAATGGACCCTGTTCCTCCTGCTCTTTCTCCTTTGCCACCACCTCATCCATCATTTATCACCTGAAGCTTTGTTTCAATGGGAGTCATAGAACTTGGATAGTAGCAGGAAAACATCCAGCAATCCTCGGAGGAGGTAGGATATGCGCCAAACCGCTGACCACCTCAGGCCTAGCCGCTACTACATACATGCGCTTGCATTCCAAGAAAACAAAGCAGATGCTAACTTCTATCATCATCATCATGCTCCTCAACTTGGCACTCTCAACTCCCCTGATGGAGTAGCCAGGGCCCACCGGAGGAGTCTGGTTCTCTGGTGGGCTCGTCCAATGCTGCCCTAAAGCAGGCCGGGCTAAGAAAAGTGTGTGGGGGGGAAGTTGACAGGAGAAATAGGGGCGGCTGGGGACCGTTTACGGACACCCGGGTGCCCCCAGGCAGCTGGGGACCATGTGTGGACACCCGGCCGCGGGGCGGCTGGGGACCGAGTATGGACACCTGGCCGCCCCCCTGGCAGCTGGGGACCGAGCGTGGACACGCGGCCGCCAGGCTGCTGGGGACTGAGTTTGGATACCTCGCTGCCGAAGCAGCCATGAGGTAGTGGCCAGCTTCGGCCTCCTCCAATCTAAAAGGCCCCATTTCAAGTGCAAGCTAGCAGTATGGTATTGCAGCCTGGGGGTGGGTGGGTGGCAGGCTGCACACTTACGCTTGCATTCCAAGAAGACAAAGCAGATGCTAACTTCTATCATCATCATCATGCTCCTCACCTTGTCACTCTCAACTCCCCTGATGGAGAAGCCAGGGCCTACCGGAGGAGTCTGGTTCTCTGGTGGGCTCATCCAATGCTGCCCTAAAGCAGGCCAGGCTAAGAAAAGTGTGTGGGAAGATGACAGGAGAAATAGGGGCGGCTGGGGACCGTGTGTGGACACCCGGCCGTGGGGCGGCTGGGGACCGTGTGTGGACACCCGGCCGTAGGGCGGCTGGGGACTGAGTATGGATACCAGGCCGCCAACGCAGCAATGATGTGGTGGCCAGATTCCGCCTCCACATGCCTAAAAGGCCCAATTTCAAGTGCAAGCAAGCAGTATGGTATTGCAGCCTGGGGGTGGGTGGGTGGCAGGCTGCATACTTGCACTTGCATTGCAAGGAATGGGGGAGGTACAATTGAACACTGCTCTGGGAGAAGGACTTGCACGGGGATAGTTGCAAGTCTGCATCTTCTGAAGCGGCAAGGATGACTTCTGATGGGCACACTTTTAGGCAGTGACCTGGGTGTCAGAGATGCTTCCAGGGGTCTTCCCCATGCTGTTCCCATGTCTTTTCAGCACTGTATGCATGTGTCACACAGCACATGGCCAGATAAGGTTGTAAAATGTTAAAATGACATTTCCCGGTGAATGCATTTGTCACGGTTGAAAGCAATACAAAAGTGCAAAAACGCATAAAAAATGCTACTTGTGAACATAGCCCAAGGTGTGGAGGAGTATTTTTTTTTTGTTATTTATTTTACACATAAGTCTTTACCCTGGAAAGGAACTTCCTTAACATATTTCACAGGAAAGCAGTTTCAGTTTCGTTTTTGAACGTTTTATTGTGAGCCCTTAAAAGTGGCTTAATACCTCTGACCACGTTGTTGACAGCAGTGACCTGGGGGTCAGAAATGCTTCTTGGGTCGATCCCCATGCTGTCCCCATGTCATTTGAGCACTGTCACTATCGTTTTGGGCACTTGTTAGGCTTTTAAAAGACTGCCGGGGGTGCCACCGCAAAAATGCTCGGGTATCCCATAGACTAACATTGGGCTCGTTGCTCGGGTCGAGCACCCGAGTATCACGGCAAGCTCGGCCCGAGCTTCGAGCATTTTAGTGCTCGCTCAACACTAATAGTTATCAATCAAGTAGGACCATCCGTAAGACTCATACATACAAGCACATAAAATAGGTTATAATTAGTGATGAGCAAGCACTAAAATGCTCGGGTACTCGTTGCTCGGGTCGAGCAAATTGGAATGCTCGAGTGCTAGGTCCGAGTAACGAGCCCAATGTAAGTCTATGGGAAACTCGAACATTTTTCTGGCGGCTCCCCCCGGCGGTCTGCAGAAGGCCTAAAAATTGCCCAAATCAATGGGAACAGTGCTCAATTGACATGGGAACAGCATTTCTGACTCCCAGGTTACTGCTGTCAACAATGTTGTCAGAGATATTACGCCACTTTTACAGACTCACAATAAAACATACAAAAACGAAGCCAAAATGGATTTCCCTGGGAAATATGTTAAGGAACATCCTTTCCAGGGTAATGACTTGTATATAAGGCAAAATAAATATACAAAAACAAAAATGCTCCTCCACACTTTGGGCTATGTTCACACGTAGCGGTTTTGATGCATTTTTGCACTTTTGCATTGCTTTCAACCGCGAAAAATGTATTCACCAGGAAATGTCATTTTATCATTTTACTACCTTATCTGGCCATGTGGTGTGTGAGAGAGGTCTGAATCTACAAATGGAAAAGTTAACAGCTCTTCTGAGTGTCCAAGTGTGGGATCAGTTGTCTCCAGGCACTCGGCATGGTGGGAGGAAGGAGGATCAGGGTGAGGAACATGCGGTCCAGACTCACGGCTACTGAGACTTGACTGTGTGGAAGACAGGGTGGTGGTGGTGGCAAAGTGACTGGAAGCATTATCTGCTATCCGACCAACAACCTTTTGACACTGCTCTGGGTTCAATAGTGGTGTACTGCGGTCCCCTAGTAATTGGGACAGGAAGGTCGAGCGACAAGATGTGGGTGTTTGTTGTGGCACAATTTCAGCTTGCCCACGGCCACGTGCTCGGCCTCGGCCTCTGCATGCACCATCACCATCACGTCCACTTCCCCGTCCCTTGCCACGCACTTGGTTGATTTTGGAACACTGTTATAGGTGATATGTCTGACAGAGAACCACAGTTTTAAATAGGAGGCGTGTAATTTACTAATATTATTCTACAGAGAGACCTAGTGTGAATAGCTTGACTGACACACTGCAACAAAATGAAAATGGAAGAACTGGCTGATTTTGGAACACTGTTATAGGTGATATCTCTGACAGAGAACCAAGGTTTGAAATAGCAGGCCTGTAATTTACTAATACTATTCTTCACAGACACCTGGTGTGAATAGCTTGATCGACACACTGCAACAGAATGGAAAAGGAGGCCAATATTTTCCACGGATTTTTATCGCTGAAATATGGAACAGATGTGGCTGTATTCTGCAGTGCTAGCCTAACACTGATTATATGCAGCTGGATTAGTCCTCAGAAGGACTGTTAGTTCAGATGGATATATATATGTATGTTGTGGAATACCTATACTAACTCTAAACAAGCAAATCTCTCCCTGACTCAGCAGCACCTGTCCCTACTCTGCCTGGTTCCGGGTAGACTGTGACGAGCATAGCGGCGCCAGGTCTTATATAC
The DNA here is from genome assembly GCF_046119375.1 of Phyllobates terribilis. Taxonomy (NCBI): domain Eukaryota; kingdom Metazoa; phylum Chordata; class Amphibia; order Anura; family Dendrobatidae; genus Phyllobates; species Phyllobates terribilis. Next base: position 773,727,564 of record NW_027362761.1, on the reverse strand, counting down.
ACCTGATGACATGTTGCGGTCAGCCAATCACTGTAATGCCACAACCAACATGGCTACGGCGTTACAGTGATTGGCAGGCAACCCCTGCATGTTCATTGGCTCTCTAAAGAGCGCCAAACATGCAGGGCGTGGACCCGAGTTCCCGCCCGAGCATCCAGGAAGTACTCGCCGAGCTTGTCGAGCACCATGATGCTCGGGCGAGTATCGAGCAGTGGCGAGCACGTTCGCTCATCACTAGTTATAATGAATCTTTTTTCAACAAACCTATATATCATTCTGCTCAGCTTCTCATTCTCTATACCGTGCTGTCCACATATTGTACTTCATGTATAATGTGGCAAGTGCCCTGTAAATTCATCTATACACATTGTGTACAATTCATGCAAAAGCATAATGAGAGCACACTAGGAAAATATGAAGTCCTTCTTCTTACACTATAATGGCATTCCGTATAATTACCCTGTTGCCACCTTGATGTAAGCATCCTCTTATTGCATTTTAAATTCAGATGAGATTTCACGGCTTGGATGATGGGAAGGAAAATTGCAGATATTACTGTATCATCGCTGGATTCTTGTATGATTTTTAAATATTAAACAGTGTCATTCTGTCACTCAAGTTTAAAATATATTTAAAGGAGTTTTAGATTTCACATGTCAGATATGATACTCGCTGATTCTATCTATCTATCATCACCTATCTATCCATATATCTATCTATCTATCTATACCTATCTATCCATCTATCTAAATTACCTATTCATCTAACCTATCTAGCTATCTATCTCGCTATCTATCTATCGATAGATAGATCGATCGATCTCTACCTATCCCATATCTATCTATCTAGCTATGTTGTGTGAGCCTTTTTCAAGCTTGAAAAAGGCTCACACAACAGAGCCGAAATGTTGCCTTAGCCCCTTTAGGCAAATAAGCCACTTTTTGAAAGAAGTTCTGTCCGTTTTGCATTTTTTACATACAAAGGTTGGTAGATACCAGGAGGACGGGCACCTTGCTTTTTTTGCTGCAGTTTGCATGTGCTGCTTAATACTCTCTTTTTATATCTATCTAGCTATGTATCTAAACTACCTGTTCATCTTATCTCTCTACCTATATATCTATAATCTATTTATTTATCTATCTATCTATCTATCTATCTATCTATCTATCTATCTATCTATCTATCTACCCCATATCTATCTATCTATCTAGTCTATCTATCTATCAGTCCATTTTCCAAGTATTACATATTTATCTATATACCATAGTTTCGTGAGCATGCTTTTGGCTAATACATAGTAATATGAAATATTTTTATTGCTTCTAAAACTCATCAATAAAATATCTTTTTAATTTCCACCTTCATCTAACTTAATCAGAAATTCCTATGAAAATACGCTTCTAGGCCAAACTGAGCTTGTGTGTAAAACACATGGTACAACATAGATTGAACCGCTAAATTGAACACACATTGTACTTGACCTCTCATTTTTCCATCTAAAAATAAATATTTGAAGGATATGAGAATAAAGTTGCGGAAGTATTATCCTCCATTCTCTAACAACAGTAACTTATAACGCTCCTGTGCAGCTGGGTGGCTTATTGCCAGAATTGAAGAAGTGAACTACTGTATTCAAAGTAAATTTTAATATTTTCTGTAGTTTGTGTAGAGCAGAGTAAATCAGACCTGTATATTAAGCCAATCAGAATTAGTTTTATGGTCACTTTTGAAGGGATTGTTCAGTACTGTCACGTTACTGGCGATACTGGACTGGAGGTCAGTGGCCGGAGCAGATGTGTACAGGTGACCTGACCGTGGGAAGACTTATGGAAATGCAGTATATGGCGGTGGTAGTTCACTATGTCGGCAGATGCAGGGGCCCGCCCGAGCAAGGGCCGGCCGGGATCACACACAAGCACCAGGTTCGTTTAGGCAATCGAAGTTCGAGGTAGGAACAGCAGAGTTTTCAAAAGAAGCAGGAAGGCGCCAGCAGAACACCTTCCAAATCAGGAGCTCAGATCAGGGGCGGACACAGACTGTAGTGGGCCCCTGTCAAGAAATTTTTGGGGGCCCCCCCCTCCCTTCATAAGGCAACAAAGTTATGTAAACATAACCCCCCATGTGCATCTCTCATGCCCCCCCGTGCATCTCTCATGCCCCCCCATGTGCATCTCTCATGCCCCCCCATGTGCATCTCTCATGCCCCCCCCATGTGCATCTCTCATCCCCCCCATGTGCATCTCTCATCCCCCCCCATGTGCATCTCTCACCCCCCCCCCCCATGTGCATCTCTCATCCCCCCCCCCATGTGCATCTCTCATCCCCCCCCCCATGTGCATCTCTCATCCCCCCCATGTGCATCTCTCATCCCCCCCATGTGCATCTCTCATCCCCCCCATGTGCATCTCTCATCCCCCCCCATGTGCATCTCTCATCCCCCCCCATGTGCATCTCTCATCCCCCCCATGTGCATCTCTCATCCCCCCCCATATGCATCTCTCATCCCCCCCCCATATGCATCTCTCATCCCCCCATGTGCATCTCTCATCCCTCCCCATGTGCATCTCTCATCCCCCCCATGTGCATCTCTCATCCCCCCCCATGTGCATCTCTCATCCCCCCCATGTGCATCTCTCATCCCCCCCATGTGCATCTCTCATCCCCCCATGTGCATCTCTCATCCCTCCCCATGTGCATCTCTCATCCCTCCCCATGTGCATCTCTCATCCCTCCCCATGTGCATCTCTCATCCCTCCCATGTGCATCTCTCATCCCCCCCATGTGCATCTCTCATCCCCCCCCATGTGCATCTCTCATCCCCCCCATGTGCATCTCTCATCCCCCCCCATGTGCATCTCTCATCCCCCCCATGTGCATCTCTCATCCCCCCCCATGTGCATCTCTCATCCCCCCCATGTGCATCTCTCATCCCCCCCATGTGCATCTCTCATCCCCCCCATGTGCATCTCTCATCCCCCCCCATGTGCATCTCTCATCCCCCCCCCATGTGCATCTCTCATCCCCCCCCCATGTGCATCTCTGATTCCCCCCACTCCTAGTTAATTAATTGTATTTAAAAAAAATAAAACTTGTTATACTTACCCCCATGCGATCCCTGCAGAATCCTGGCGCTCGTCCACGTCGCTGCCACCAGGTTCTCCTGACGTTCGGCCATGTGATGGCGCCACATACATAGCCATCAGCTTTTGTTTTGGCCAAAAGATTTTTAAAGCCGCCACCACGATAAGGTAGACTCTTCTGGCCGGGCCCTACACTAACCTATTAAAATTTTCTTAAAATATCCAATACTCTTTTTAGATATATTTTTATTTAGTTTTCTTTAAGGGAATGTGTCATATACATTTTTTTTAAAATGATCAATAATACCACATACAGGGAATACCGCCACATCATGACCAGACCACATATTACCACAACATAGTGACTGAATAATACCACACAGAAGGGAGAAAAACTGCCACACCATGACCAGACCACATATTACCACCACATTACTAATATTACCACCACATTACTAATATTACCACCACATTACTAATATTACCATAAGTGTCATTATACACGGGAGCTCTATACATGGTATGTATAATGTAAGTGTCCAGGTAATCTAGTGATCACCAGTGACATTATACACAGGAGCTCTGTATATAGTGTCAGTGTACAGGTAATACAGTGATCACCAGTGACATTATACACAGGAGCTCTGTATATAGTGTACAGGTAATACAGTGATCACCAGTGACATTATACACAGGAGCCCAGTACATAGTATATAGTGTAAGTGTACATGTAATACACTGACTCACTGGTGACGTCTCTAGGTGAAGTATTTCAGCTACGCTTTTCTCCTTCATCCAGCACAGACCGCCATCACGTCTTCCAGCCAGGACTCGTCTCTGCATAAAATAACACAGTTATCTAGAGCACATCCTCCAACTTCTACATTACGCAGCTGAATACAGACGTGCATCCACCATCAATATATGGTTAGTTATTATGCAACTTACCATTCCAAATATAAATTGTAATCCACCACGGTGCCCCCATTAACTGTAAATAGGCACTTAATATATAATTTAATTAGAACCTCTACTCTTTTCGCCAATTTGTTACCAGTTACACTCCTGCATCCGCAATGCCCCCTACTCTATACTTCCTGCTCCCCGCATTCATTATTTACATGCAACCCCCTGCCCCAATTCATTATATCATGTCCGTGTTCTCCCCACCCCATCATCATTTATCATTTACTCTCCCCCACCCCACATTGATTATGTGCAGCTCATTATCCCCCTACTACCAATTCCCCCATGTGCAGCTCTCATCCCCCCCATGTGCAGCTCTCACCCCCCCATGTGCAGCTCTCAAACCCCTCTCCCCCATGTGCAGCTCTCATCCCCCCCATGTGCACATCTCTCACCCACCCCACCATGTGCACATCTCTCACCCACCCCCCCATGTGCACCTCTCTCATCCCCCTCCACCACATATGCATCTCTCATCTCCCCCCCCCCACATGTGCATCTCTCATCTCTCCCCCCACATGTGCATCTCTCATCTCTCATCTCTCCCCCCACATGTGCATCTCTCATCCCCCCCCACATGTGCATCTCTCATCTCCCCCCCCACATGTGCATCTCTCATCCCCCCCCACATGTGCATCTCTCATCTCCCCCCCCACATGTGCATCTCTCATCTCCCCCCCCACATGTGCATCTCTCATCTCCCCCCCCACATGTGCATCTCTCATCTCCCCCCCCACATGTGCATCTCTCATCTCCTCCCCCCCACAAGTGCATCTCTCATCTCCTCCCCCCCACAAGTGCATCTCTCATCTCCCCCCCTCCCACATGTGCATCTCTCATCTCCCCCCCTCCCACATGTGCATCTCTCATCTCCCCCCCTCCCACATGTGCATCTCTCATCTCCCCCCCTCCCACATGTGCATCTCTCATCTCCCCCCCTCCCACATGTGCATCTCTCATCTCCCCCCCTCCCACATGTGCATCTCTCATCTCCCCCCCTCCCACATGTGCATCTCTCATCTCCCCCCCTCCCACATGTGCATCTCTCATCTCCCCCCCCACATGTGCATCTCTCATCTCCTCCCCCCCACAAGTGCATCTCTCATCTCCCCCCCTCCCACATGTGCATCTCTCATCTCCCCCCCTCCCACATGTGCATCTCTCATCTCCCCCCCTCCCACATGTGCATCTCTCATCTCCCCCCCTCCCACATGTGCATCTCTCATCTCCCCCCCCCACATGTGCATCTCTCATCTCCCCCCACATGTGCATCTCCCATTCCCCCCACTCCTAGTTAATTGTATTTAAAAAAAAATAAAACTTGTTATACTTACCCCCATGCGATCCCTGCAGAATCCTGGCGCTCGTCCAAATCGCTGACACCAGGTTCTCCTGACTTCCGGCCATGTGATGGCGCCGTCACATGACCGGAAGTCAGGGGAATCATGAAGGCGCTGCCGCAGCAGCACAGCGCTGAGATGTCCCGGACCCGGCGCTTAGCATGCGGCCGGGGGCCCCATGAGGAGAGAGACGCACAAGAGGGGGGTCCCCAACGGGGCTCCGAGGGTGGCCCTACCGGCCGGGCCCCATACTGGAGTCAGGACAGTCATGCCCTGATGGCGGCCCTGCTGGAGGCTGGAGGGGTCCCCTCTCCCTCGGGGCCCCCGTTCAATGAACGGGCTGCACGGGCTGTAGTTCCGCCCCTGCCTCAGATAATGCTTCACTCAGTTAGACTGAGCACCACAATATACTCAGCAACAGGAAGCTGCACAGGGCCTGGTATATATAGCAGGTCCAATCAATCTCAATCAGGGCAGAACAATCAGCAGGGCAGGTGATGATCTCTATCCCAGACGAAGTTCATATGGTTTCAGGCAAGAGTTACACAAGTTCCGAATAGCTCCACAGCAAAGGAACAGACTAGCAAGTAATGGGTCACAGGTTCAAATCCTAACAATACTCCCCTCTTAACAGCAGCCTCTTGACACAATTTGCCCAGGCTTTGCAGGATACCGCTGATGAAATTGTCTAATCAAACGGGGAGCATTGACGTTGCTTACTGGTTCCCATGAATTTTCTTCCGTGTCGTAGCCCTGCCATTTGATTAAATATTGTAAACAATTTCTGTGTATTCGGGAATCCAAGATCTTTTCCACCACAAACTGCTCCTGTCCGTCCACTTCAATTGCATCGGGAGGCGGAGGTGAACGTTCTGGAAATGGATTGGCTGTGGCGGCTTTCAACAAAGACACGTGAAACACGGGATGAATCCTCATTGATGTTGGTAGCTGTAGACGTACAGCCAATGGACTCACAATCTTACTGATTTTGTATGGTCCCACAAACTTTTGTCCTAATTTAGGAGAAGGAATCTTCAATTTCAAATTCTTAGTGGATTACCACACTCGATCTCCAAACCTAAACGTGGGAGTGGGTCTATGATACTTGTCGGCAGCTTTTTATATTTCTCCTGAGCTTCCTTTAATGTGTCTTTCAGAACATTCAGATTTTGCTGTAGAAGAGAGATTCTTTCTGCGACTGCTGGTATTAATGGTGCCACAGGATTCTTGGGAAGGATGTTTGGATGATATCCAAGATTTGCAAAAAATGGCGTCTGTTTCGTAGAGGCATTCTGTGAATTGTTATATGAAAATTCCGCAAATGGCAGCAGATCTACCCAGTCGTCTTACAAATGGCAAATATAACAACGATGATACTGCTCCAGCGTCTTTTTCGTACGTTCTGTCTGACCGTTAGATTGCGGATGATAAGCGGTTGACAATCGTACCTTGATGTCTAGCGCTGAGCATAGACTGCGCCAAAATTTATATGTAAATTGCACACCTCGATCTGAGACGACTTCATCCGGCACTCCGTGGAGGCGAAAAACATTGCAAATTATCAGATCAGCTGTATCTTTTGCTGAAGGCAGACCTGAACACGGGATGAAATGCGCTGCTTTCGTAAGTCGATCCACTACCAGAATAGATGTTTTTCCCTTGGAATCTGGTAGGTCTACTATAAAGTCCATTGAAATTGATCCCCATGGTCGTGTTGGGATGGCGAGAGGCTGCAATAGTCCTATAGGGGATGCACGTTGAGTCTTATATCTGGCACAGATGTCACAAGAATTAACGTACTTCTTCACGTCTTCTTGAAAGTTCGGCCACCAAAAGAAATGTGACAAAAACTGCTGCGTTTTCTGTACCTCTTTGTGCCCTGCAACTTTAGAATCGTGCACTAGTTGTAGAACTTTTAACCGAGCTGCTTCTGGCACATATAGTCGTCGACCATCGGTCCATACTTGATTTTAAAAAAACAGATGCATGTCCCCTAATGGACGTGATAGAAACAAGTCTGTTTCGTATGCTGCTTTCAAATCTTCCAGCAAATCTCCATCATGTATTACTCCCAAGATTTTAGTATCTGCCACAATGGGTTCACTATGTCGGCAGATGCAGGGGCCCGCCCGAGATCACACACAAGCACCAGGTTCGTTTAGACAGAGTTTTCACAAGAAGCAGGAAGGCGCCAGCAGAACACCTTCCAAATCAGGAGCTGAGATAATACTTCACTCAGTTAGACTGAGCACCACAATATACTCAGCAACAGGAAGCTGCATCGGGCCAGGTATATATAGCAGGTCCAATCAATCTCAATCAGGGCAGAACAATCAGCAGGGCAGGTGATGATCTCTATCCCAGACGAAGTTCATATGGTTTCAGGCAAGAGTTACACAAGTTCCGAATAGCTCCACAGCAAAGGAACAGACTAGCAAGTAATGGGTCACAGGTTCAAATCCTAACAAGTACTTTTAAAAACAATATCAATGGGTCCAGTGGGCTACGGGGCCGATGCTGCTTCTCCATTCTGTTACCGGCATCCCCCAACAGGCTACTGGCTTTCTCCTTCAGGAGGGAGGGAAACATTACATGATTGCTGCAACAGCCACTGATTGGCTGCAGCCTTGGCATGCCGTCCATGCAGAAGACATAGGAGCAGCAAGATGCTGCTTGGTTGCTATTGAAATAAGAGATCTTGTTTGTTTTTTTTATCTCTGAAGCATCCTGTACCCCTTGATAATTTTAGATGTAGTGGACAAACCATTTAATTTTAGTGTCTTATGTATTTTTATATTGCCTTTATATCTAAATTGTAATAAGAATAAAACATTAAACTGTATTTCATAAAGTCCTTTCTTAATGGGAATCTGTCTGAACTTTCCCACCTTCCCAAACTGTTTAAATGGTTATGTTGCTCTCTTAGATGTAATGTCGTCCACACCTTAACTTATACAATATGTTATTCCCTGACTGAAAAATCGATATTTTAATTAATATGCAAATGAGTCTTAAGTGCTCTGGGAATGTCATAGCACTTTCTAAGTTTCTGCATCCTTGACTAACAGCTCACTTGTTTGCATACACAGACACTCCAAGAGGCCTTAAAAAGGAATCAGAAGAACTATACTACATTTCTAATTGGAGGTATTTGCTAATATTTTAATATTAGCAAATAACCCCAATTAGAAATGAAGTACAGTTATTCTGATTCTCTATGTCGATTATGTGGCGCCCCTGAGGGTTCGACCGCCACAGGGATGCTGCACTTCTCTAATGGAGTGTAGTGTTCCTCCTCTGAGGTAAGAACAGCATGATGGTCAGGACCCAACCTTTGCATCCAACACCACATTTCTCCACCAGAGGGGGCTAGAATGCACTAGGTGCTGCCCTCCTGGTTACAGGGAGACTGGGGAACCAAGAGTTAGGGGAACCAGTTAGTGGGTGAGGGTGGAGGACTCACAATTTAGTGACACTGTAAATTTCATATTTAATGAAAAGCCATCTTGGTTCTTGGTTCTTTTTTGACTGTTCTACTGTGATCTCCTACCCTGAACGTGGATCCTGTGTGGACCTGCAGCGGATGGAGACACAGCCCTCGTACCTTGGCCTTGGGTCGAGGGGCAGGTTGTAGGCAAGGAATGTCTCAACCTGGTCAAGGACCACAACCAAGAAGGCCTGGAGCTTAAGAGTGTGGCTCCATAGCAAATGGATCCCAGGGAGGATGCAGACGGAGCGGCGCACGCCACCTGTCCTCACCACCTGATATATTCAGAGGGAGTCTGGCTGCAAGAGGGGTACCAGCTCCCAACACCCGACCTTGCTACTCCATGTCCTGGTCGGGAAAGCCCGGTAGGCCCTGAGGATCCCACTGGGTATCGGACGGAGCGGAGCTGCCACCCGTGCCCTTGTTCTGAGAGGAGCTCAGAGGGAGACCCGGCCTATCTACACACACAGACAGGAAAGGATACAGTCTGTAGTTCAGGAACACTCTGGTGCTGGGTCCTGATTGAATGCTGGACTTGCTCGGAGGTAGTCGGACCCCCATCCCTGGTGACCGCAGGACTCCGCGGGGAGCAGGGAGTCCCCTTCCTTCTGCCATCTCTAATGTGAGTAAAGCCTTGGAAGTTCACCCCTATGGCCTCCGGATTGTTTATTCTGCGCTACACTGCACGACGCGGCGCCCGTACTCCTCTACTACTACCCTTGTCATCCTGTCTCTCTGCCCTGAGTCCTTGCTCCGCCTGTGGGGAGTAGTAACAACGTTGGCCGCTATACCACCATGCCTCAGTGGACTGCAGCGGCGCTGGTGGCCTTCACCAGGTGCTACAGGTGGCGTAGTCGGAATCAGCCACTCAACCCGGATAAGCCCACACCATCCTTTTAATTGTGACGGCCCTGAGCACGGGTCAGGTCCGGGCCACGGCTGCACCCCATCTCTCCATCACAGGACCCGACTCCGAGTCCCCCATCTCCCAGGGTAAAGAAAAAAAGGGCTTTCGAGTAGAGGCTTCACAATTACACCATGTGCAGGGCATTGCAGTAGCTAAGGAATCCTTGACTACGACTACTAACAACTAACTAAGAGTGGTCCTAACCATTAATACCTATGCTACTGCAAAGCCCTGCACATAGGGTAAGCGACATAGTGAATTAGAAGAACTATACTACATTTATAAAATTGGAGGTATTTGCTAATATTATTATTACACTTACTACATATTGGTATAGGATATTGGAGATGGGAATATCCAGTTAATGCGTTATTCCACCAACAGCATATATGACCTATCAATTGGTGATAAATGTATGACAAGTGGGGGTATGACTGTTGAAACCTACATAAATTCCTAAGAAATGGGTCCTTTTTCCATGTAAATGCACCTTGTAAGAATATGATTCCTACAGAGGACTTAATTGGATGATGACATTCTCGGTTGAACTTGATTGATAATTGTCTTTTTTCAACTATACTGACATTGTAACTATGACATTCTCTGTCCATCATTGCAAAATATGTTGGCCTTATATAAGCAGCAGGAAATAATAATTAATTGGAGTATGGCATGTTTCTCCAATTTTCTAGGTATTATACTGGACTTTGTACAGTGTTCAGAGCAGTGATATGGCTTTTGGCATGAGGCCTAAATGTGGGCACATTGTAAGCATACACTGTCCAAAGGTTAGAATTATAGCTGATTTTGGAGCGATCCATTTACATTCATTTTTAAGGGATTTTCTCATGCACACCGCAGACAGTAAGAAATGGCAACTACTATTAACCTGCAAATATTTTCATGTTTGTTTTAATAATAGTTTACAGCTCTACACCAGCAATCTATGGTTTCTGTGTGGTGCTCACTCATGTAACAGGATGTTTTTCCTGCCTGTTATTTAGTGGTTTAAACATACAAATGTAGAAGTAAACCCTCTGTAATTATGGCTGCTGAATGGTGGGTAAATGGGCTCAATATTTCAGATGGTGACCACATTAAAGTGTTTTCTATTTTATTGGTTATGCAACTAACCCACACTGGAGCTGTTTCATCACAAACCCCATATGGTATATAACTTTTTTCATACTTTATTTGAAAATTTGCATATTATTTTAAATGAAACCTGTCACCAGGTTTTTGCTATATAATCTCTGTGCAGCCTGATGTAAGGCCAGAGACACTGATTCCAGTGATGTGTCACTTAATGGGCTGCCTGCTGTCATATTGATAAAATCACAGTTTTTTTCTGCTGCAGATCTAGCAATTCTCTGAATGCTGAGCTCTGTATAACCCCGCCCACACTACTGATTGGCAGCTTTCTGTATACACAGTACATCAGCACAAAGCTGGCAATCAGTATTGGAGGTGTAAGGGGGAAGACCGGGGTGTAAGTGCTTTCAGAGCGAGGAATCCGGAACTGCCGGGGCCGTGCCTCTGGTTGCAGGGGGAAGACAGACTGAGAACTGGGAGGTCAGGTGACTTGGGAGTTGGGGGTGTGTCCAGAGTGAGAGCTGGGAGGTCAGGTGACCGAGAGACTGGTGACGTGGGCAGAGAGAGAAAGAGACGAGGACGTTTGCGCGGGAAAGCGGAGCTGGGTCCTGCTGAGCAGAGCAGTGTGAGAGGGTCCAGGCTCCTGGCTCCAGGACTGGGAGCAAGAGCCGAGTGCAGTGGACCGGAGGAGTCAAGCTGACTAGAGAAGAGACGCAGGGTCGGTGGAGCCGGGCACGTGAGGTGTCGTGTTATGGACTAGGGGCTCAGCGGGTAAAACCGGAGACAGCCCGCTGCCGCCAGAAGACGGAGCATTGTTTGGACGGGGAAGCCTGAAAAATCAACACCGGCATCAGCTGGCAACTGCCTTGTGAGGAGCAAGAGTCAGCTAAGTGAAAAAACTGTCGATTATAACCGGTTTGACTCGGCTACATCCAGTTAAACTGTGAACTGTCAGTGATAGACTTTTACCTGCTTTTCCCTTGTTTTTCCCCCATATTTTCCCGTGTTACTCCCTGTGTGGGAATTGACCCTGTTATCATAAACCTCCCCTGTTTATTAACCCCGTATTGGCTGCTCTGTGTTTCTGTGTCACTGCATCTAAAGTACCTGTGTTACATTTGGCGTAGTCGGCAGGATGCAGTCGATAGACACAGACACTGCAGAGCAGTCCATCCTGGGAGCTCCTAAATCTAGCTTGCTGCTGGGGGCCATGCTTAGCAATCTCCCAAAGATCACCGGGGACAATATGATGCTGTGGGACTGGATTGAGAGAGTTAGGAGTATGTTACGTATGCATCCGATGACCCCAGCTATGCAAGCCGAAATAGTCTTACTGGCCCTGGACGGTGAGGCCCGACAATCCATGATGTACCACCCTCCCCATGACCGGCAGATACCTCCCCAGATGTATAAAGAGGTTAAGGAGATGCTAGCACATATGTTACAGAATGGTGTGATACGGGAGAGATAGAGTCCGTGGGCAGCCCCGATTGTCCTGGTTCAGAATAAAGATGGGACCCTGCGGTTCTGTGTGGACTATAGGCGACTGAATGCCTGTACAGTACGGGACTCTTACCCACTACCTCGAATCGAAGAGTCCGTGTCGGCCTTAGGGAAGGCAAGATACCTCTCCTCTTTGGATATGGCCAGTGGGTACTGGCAGGTGCCCGTGGCCGAACATGACCGTGCGAAGACGGCGTTCATATTACCCATGGGACTGTTCGAGTTCAATTGGATGCCCTTCGGCCTGACTAACGCCCCCGGGACGTTCCAGCGTCTGATGGAGAGGTGCCTGGGTGATTTGAACTTCGAGGCGACACTGATTTACCTTGACGACATAATTGTCTATGCCACCACCTTCGAGGAGCACCTCCAGCGACTGGAGCAAGTACTGAGTCGTCTACAGAGTCATGGCCTAAAGGTGAAGCTCCAGAAGTGCCACCTGTTCCGCAAACAGATCGAATATCTCAGTCATACTGTGTCCGGTGAAGGAGTCAGGCCCACCCAGGAAAAGGTGGCCGCCGTACAGGAGTGGCCTACCCCGAAGACAGTGAAGGACGTTCGGGCCTTCCTGGGACTTGCCGGGTACTACCGAAGATTCGTGAAGAACTTCACCCGCATAGCAAACCCATTGCTGGAGCTACTTAAGAGAGTGCCGGCGGGCTCCAAGAATCAGGCGATTCGGTGGGGAAGCAGCCAGGAAGAGGGCTTCCGTGCCCTAAAAATGGCCCTGACCGAGGCTCCAATTCTTGCCTATGCAGATTTCTCCCAACCCTTCATACTCCACACTGATGGGAGCCTACATGGTCTGGGAGCCGTGTTATCCCAAGTACAGGAGGGGAAAGAGCGCGTGATTGCGTATGCCAGCTGCTCCCTTCAGGACTCCGAGAGGAACCCAGGTAATTATAGCTCTTTCAAATTAGAGTTGCTGGCTCTGGTTTGGGCAATGAACGAGAAGTTTTCAGAGTATTTGTCCGGGTCCGAAGTACTGGTGAGAACAGATAACAACCCGCTGGCCCACCTGGAGAATGCGAAATTGGGGGCCCTGGAGCAGCAGTGGGTGGCCCGCATGGCCAGGTACCAGTATAAGATCGCCTACCGGCCTAAGGCAGAGAGTACTCACGCCGACGCCCTCTCCAGAGTGACATATGAATGGCCTGATCATGACCGCGATGAAGATTTGGAGGCAGATGAGACCCCTAGCTTCCGAAGTTTCGTGGGACCGCTGGCCGCGGCACAGGGACAGATCGGAGAGACGTCGGAAGAACAAGTGCTAGGGCGGCCAAGAGATGACTGGATCTGACTTCAACAGACTGACAGAGAAGTTGCTCAATTACGTCAATGGATGGCTTTGCGGCAAGTCCCCAGTCGAGAAGAGAGGAGTACCCTGTCCCTGGGAGCACTGAAGATGCTGGGACAATGGGAGAGACCGTGTTTGCGAGACGGGCTGCTGTACCGACGGGTGCAGCTACTGCGAGAGTTCGGGACCACGTGGCAAGTGGTGATCCCAGAAAAGTTGGTCGGAGTAGTGGCTAAGGAGGCTCATGAACGAGGGGCTCACTTCGGACCAGAGAAGACGTTTCAGTGGTTGCAGAGGCTGGTGTATCATCCCCGACTGCGAGCAACAATAGAAGACACTTGTCGAAGATGTCAGAGCTGTGAGCTGGTTAAGCCCCCGGAGCAGCGGGTCCCCATACAAACCATTGTGACTTCTGCCCCCTTGGAGGTGCTGATGATCGACTATTTGACTGTTGGATCTCGGGTATGAACATTGCCTGGTAATGACAGACCACTTCACAAAGTTTGCGCTAGTGACCCCAACCAGAGACCAGACCGCCGAGTCCGCTGCACAGGCCATCTGCCGAGACTTCATTCGGGTGTACGGCTGCCCAAAGAGGATTCATTCCGATCAAGGCGCCTGCTTCCAAGGCCGGGTGATGGAAGAGCTGCACCGGTTGTACAAGATTGAGAAGTCACGGACTACTCCTTACCACCCTCAAGGAAATGGGGCCTGTGAACGCTTTAATCGGACACTGATCCAAATGCTCCGCACGTTGGAGGAAGATCGGAAGGTATGGTGGCCTGAGTTTGTGACCGAGCTGGTGTGGGTCTACAACAACCGAGTGAATAGTACGACGGGGTTCACTCCTTATACCTTGCTGTTCGGGCGAAAGGGGCGAGAGATTACCGAGTTAGAGCTGGACCCCGAGGAGGACTACCCACGATGTCCGGGAACATTGGCATCGACTGGAGACCCTCCGACGGTTGGTACAACAAAAGTTTCAGGAGCTCAAACATCATGAGACATTGCCTCTTCAAGGGACAGCTCTGAGGCCCGGGGAGCGGATGTTGGTTTGGGACAGGCGGCCCTGGGGCAAATTGAGTAGGCGGTGGGAACGGACCCCGCACCGAGTGAAGCGCAGGATGGGCGCTGAAGGACCTGTGTATGAAGTTCAACCCGAGGGGGCTGAAGGAGCCCCTACCAGAGTGGTTTATCGTAGTATGCTGCGAACCTGTCTATCTAAAGATGACGAGGATAGAGAAGAATCACCTGCTTCTAGAGACGGTCCTGTCACAGTTGCCCCAAGCCACGATGTGGACAAAGAAGAGTCGTTGATTCTACTTCCGAGCCCCAGCACGCGATTACCTGCAGTCCCCAGTGCAGGCGGCGAGGGAACAACATCGGTTGAAGCCACCGGGCAGGCAGAGATTGGGAATCCGAGTGACCCTGCAGCGCCCATTGGTCAAACTGAGTTACGCCGGTCAGAACAGACAACAGCAGGAGTGCCTCCTCACCGTTTCGAACTAGATCAATTCATATGGTACCGTATCATCCAGGAAGTCCAAGAATGTGAACGTTTGATGAAGGAACTCTCGCTCGTGCAATGGCGAGTTAAAGGAGAGCGGGAGTGTAAGGGGGAAGACCGGGGTGTAAGTGCTTTCAGAGCGAGGGATCCGGAACTGCCGGGGCCGTGCCTCTGGTTGCAGGGGGAAGACAGACTGAGAGCTAGGAGGTCAGGTGACTGGGAAGTTGGGGGCGTGTCCAGAGTGAGAGCTGGGGAGGTCAGATGGCCGAGAGACTGGTGACGTGGGCAGAGAGAGAAAGAGACGAGGATGTTTGCGCGGGAAAGCGGAGCTGGGTCCTGCTGAGCAGAGCAGTGTGAGAGGGTCCAGGCTCCTGGCTCCAGGACTGGGAGCAAGAGCCGAGTGCAGTGGACCGGAGGAGTCAAGCCGACTAGAGAAGAGATGCAGGGTTGGTGGAGCCGGGCACGTGAGGTGCCGTGTTATGGACTAGGGGCTCAGCGGGTAAAACCGGAGACCGCCCGCTGCCGCCAGAAGACGGAGCATTGTTTGGACGGGGAAGCCTGAAAAATCAACACCGGCATCAGCTGGCAACCGCCTTGTGAGGAGCAAGAGTCAGCTAAGTGAAAAAACTGTCGATTATAACCAGTTCGACTCTGCTACATCCAGTTAAACTGTGAACTGTCAGTGATAGAATTTTACCTGCTTTTCCCTTGTTTTTCCCCCATATTTTCCCGTGTTACTCCCTGTGTGGAGATTGACCCTGTTATCATAAACCTCCCCTGTTTATTAACTCCGTATTGCCTGCTCTGTGTTTCTGTGTCACTGCATCTAAAGTACCTGTGTTACAGAGGCGTGGTTAGACAGAACATGAGGACTACATAGCACGAGACAACAAGTTCTGTAGTGATAATCTCCTGTTGATAAAACACTTATTTTATTAAAACAACATCACATAACCCAGAAAGTTACATCACTGGAATCAGGTTCTACATCATAGTGCTCTCATATTACATAGCAAAAACCTGCTGAAAGATTCCATTTAAGTTCACAGGACCATTTTTTATTCTTATTAGCCTATATGATGTTTTTATGGATGAATGATATAGCACATGAGAAATAATTCAATAGTACATTATTGTAGAGGTTAGTGTTCTACTATTCTCAATTCACTAGTATTGTATAATATAAGCCTGACTAGGTCACTTTTACTCTGATACATTTGGTACGTTTACTCTGGTACATTTCCTGCTGAACTGACGTTTGATCAAACGACATTGGATTTATGATGTGAATTTCCCATCTGTAACCTCCCAAGTGTCATCTATTGGACTGAGATCTGGTGACTGCAGATATTACAGCACACTGGAGTCAATGTCAATATAAAGAGTGCTTTATGCTGTAATTAGCCATTAAAGGACAGGCTGAACATTAACGTGTGCACATGGTGAGCAATCATACATAATATAAATAACACATGACTGGCATTAATTTTTTAAGGGCCTAATTTGTGACCAAAAAACATAACTATCCAAGGTGGATTCTTGGAGTCATACTTTTACTCCAGAGCTTGACTTTAGCATCAAAAGGATACAGTTAAAATAAATATTCAGGAAAAATCAGTTTTTCCCAAACTTCAACGGTAGTGCTGGTGAGTGGTGACCATGTGCCCGCACACATTGCAATTTTCTGTTGATAACTAAAAGTGTACATGTAGCGCTCCGAGGACTCGGTCGCTACAGAGGTATTGCACCTCATCCAGAGGTGTGATATCCCACTCCCGGGTAAGGATGGAGTGTGGACCAGGACTCAGTAAGCTGCATGCATCACACACACCCCATTTCCGGGGGACAGCTCAACGGTGCTCCCACTAGACAGAAGTGCAGGCACGACAGCATCTGTCCCTGGCTGGAGTGGCGAGGGGGGAGGAAAACCCAGTGATGTAGGAGCAGATAGGGGTTGGGTCTCTGGGCATAGGTAGGAGCCCATTGGTTGCAAGTCACCTGGGCTCATACACAGAGAGGGAGGTATATAAGGTGGGCACCATCTTAGAACAGTGTTCAGTCTGAGAGAGGAAGTGACAGAGCAGGGCCTCTGTGGAGCTCTGCTCCGGAGGCGGGCCTAGCCTGTGAGGCCCAGCCAGCACTGAGAAAGAAGAAGAAGTTCAGTCTGTGAGGAGAAGTGGAGAAGGCAGGGAGCAGGGCTGCTGCATGGGCTCTGCTCCCTGGGCAGGCCTAGCACAGAGGCCGGGGCCAGAGAGAGAGAGAGAGGAGAAGGAACAGTGGAAAGGAAAAGGGAACAAGACCAAAACAGAAGTAACAAGTGAAACAGAAAGGCTCAGGAACGAGAAGGAAGAGAGAACCCTAAGGACCCAGGAGATTGCGGGTGACGGGTTGGCAGAACAGGGTACCGGATCCCAAATTGGTGGAAGCAAATCATCTTCAGCCAAGAACCGGAGGTCGTGACCAGCCCTTGGTGCGACCCCTCGCTACACCTTGCTAGGAAGGCATACCATAGAGGGTCAGGGACGTGGGCACGTAGCCCTCCCAAGAGAAGGCCCACGGGAGCTGGACATAAGCTTGGTCACTGGTGGGGCACGAGCCAGAGAAAGGACGGAAGGGAGCTTTGAGACATACTCCAGAAAGACCCGGGAGTTGACAGAGTTCCTTGCCTGGTGGACGCAGCACGGCTTGGGTGGTCACTGCTTCGCGAGAGTGACCTGGAGAATACAAACTGTGAGTAAAGGACATTGGATTGCAACACGTTGTCTGTGACTTCTTGCTCCTCCGGCACTATTGGTATTGGGACTATCTCCACCCTCACTCCCATCATCCACACTAACTGCCCTGAGGCTGTACTCATCCCATTCTTAGCTGCACACATAACACCGGCCTCAGCGGTCTGCCTTACAGCGGCGGTCCCCATTGACCGCAATCCACGGGTGGCGTAGTCGGACAATTATCATAATACTAAGACTGCCACTGAATTGACCGCCCTGGGCACGGACCGGGTCACCGCCACGGAGACTACAACCCCCAGCGATCCGGCTCTGGGTATTCCCCGCACGCACGTGCACCCACGACACAGGCCCAGGGGGCGCGTCGTAGACATGCCAACTACATCTGCTCCAGCCCATCTACTTCAAGTTTTATACCTTGCTTTTTAAGAGATGCTCTACTAAACACCACGGCCACAACAAGGAGTTATTTCAGTTGCTGTCTTCTAGTCTGTGTGAACCAGGTTGCCTTGACGTCTCTCAATATCACAGCATTTGTGCACATTGACTAGACAAAGTATAAAGTAAGTCATCGCTGTATATCTACAATACACTGTACAGGGGCGTGCAAGAGGTGTACACTGTGCAATAAGTGTGTATGGGTCCTCCTCCATTCAATGCCAACAAAACCTCAAAAAGGAAATTAACATTATTAATACAATTACATGTTCCACCTATATGATGAACACAACGAACAAGCACTGCACATGTGCACCACATGCTACGCACACTCTGGATCTGGGAACAACACATCCATACACTGGACACATGCTGCATATTAGTCATTCATGCACCACTAACATGCTGGTCACATGCTGCTTAAGAGCAATTGTTCCATCACTCACATGCTGGTCATATCATGTACAAGAGCCATTCATTCAGCACTCACATGCTGGTCATATGGTGTACAAGAGCCATTCATTCACCACTCACATGCAAGTCATATGATGTACAAGAGCCATTCATTCACCACTCACATGCTGGTCATATCATGTACAAGAGCCATTCATTCACCACTCACATGCTGGTCATATCATGTACAAGAGCCATTCATTCAGCACTCATATGCTGGTCATATGGTGTACAAGAGCCATTCATTCACCACTCACATGCTGGTCATATCATGTACAAGAGCCATTCATTCAGCACTCATATGCTGGTCATATGGTGTACAAGAGCTATTCATTCACCACTCACGTGCAGGTCATATGGTGTACAAGAGCCATTCATTCACCACTCACATGCTGGTCATATGGTGTACAAGAGCTATTCATTCACCACTCACATGCTGGTCATATGGTGTACAAGAGCCATTCATTCACCACTCACATGCTGGTCATATGGTGTACAAGAGCCATTCATTCACCACTCGCATGCTGGTCATATGGTGTACAAGAGCCATTCATTCAACACTCACATGCTGGTCATATGGTGTACAAGAGCCATTCATTCACCACTCACATGCTGGTCATATGGTGTACAAGAGCCATTCATTCACCACTCACATGCTGGTCATATCATGTACAAGAGCCATTCATTCACCACTCATATGCTGGTCATATGGTGTACAAGAGCCATTCATTCACCACTCATATGCTGGTCATATGGTGTACAACAGCCATTCATTCACCACTCACATGCTGGTCATATGGTGTACAAGAGCCATTCATTCACCACTCACATGCTGGTTATATGGTGTACAAGAGCTATTCATTCACCACTCACATGCTGGTAATATGGTGTACAAGATCCATTCATTCACCACTCACATGCTGGTCATATGATGTACAAGAGCCATTCATTCACCACTCACATGCTGGTCATATGATGTACAAGAGCCATTCATTCACCACTCACATGCTGGTCATATGGTGTACAAGAGCCATTCATTCACCACTCACATGCAGGTCATATGGTGTACAAGAGCCATTCATTCACCACTCACATGCTGGTTATATGGTGTACAAGAGCTATTTATTCACCACTCACATGCTGGTAATATGGTGTACAAGATCCATTCATTCACCACTCACATGCTGGTCATATCATGTACAAGAGCCATTCATTCACCACTCATATGCTGGTCATATGGTGTACAAGAGCCATTCATTCACCACTCATATGCTGGTCATATGGTGTACAACAGCCATTCATTCACCACTCACATGCTGGTCATATGGTGTACAAGAGCCATTCATTCACCACTCACATGCTGGTTATATGGTGTACAAGAGCTATTCATTCACCACTCACATGCTGGTAATATGGTGTACAAGATCCATTCATTCACCACTCACATGCTGGTCATATGATGTACAAGAGCCATTCATTCACCACTCACATGCTGGTCATATGATGTACAAGAGCCATTCATTCACCACTCACATGCTGGTCATATGGTGTACAAGAGCCATTCATTCACCACTCACATGCAGATCATATGGTGTACAAGAGCTATTCATTCACCACTCACATGTAGGTCATATGGTGTACAAGAGCCATTCATTCGCCACTCACATGCTGGTCATATGGTGTACAAGAGCCATTCATTCACCACTCACATGCTGGTTATATGGTGTACAAGAGCTATTCATTCACCACTCACATGCTGGTCATATTGTGTACAAGAGCCATTCATACACCAATCACATGCTGGTCATATGGTGTACAAGAGCCATTCATTCACCACTCATATGCTGGTCATATGGTGTACAAGAGCCATTCATTCACCACTCACATGGTGCTCATATGGTGTACGAGAGCCATTCATTCACCACTCACACGCAGGTCATATGGTGTACAAGAGCCATTCATGCACCACTAACATGCTGGTCATATGGTGTACAAGAGCTATTCATTCACCACTCACATGCTGGTCACATGCTGCTTAGGAACAATTGTTCCACCACTCACATGCTGGTTATATCGTGTACAAGAGCCATTCATTCACCACTCACATGCTGGTCATATGGTGTACAAGAGCCATTCATTCACCACTCGCATGCTGGTCATATGGTGTACAAGAGCCATTCATTCAACACTCACATGCTGGTCATATGGTGTACAAGAGCCATTCATTCACCACTCACATGCTGGTCATATGGTGTACAAGAGCCATTCATTCACCACTCACATGCTGGTTATATGGTTTACAAGAGCTATTTATTCACCACTCACATGCTGGTAATATGGTGTACAAGATCCATTCATTCACCACTCACGTGCTGGTCATATCATGTACAAGAGCCATTCATTCACCACTCATATGCTGGTCATATGGTGTACAAGAGCCATTCATTCACCACTCATATGCTGGTCATATGGTGTACAACAGCCATTCATTCACCACTCACATGCTGGTCATATGGTGTACAAGAGCCATTCATTCACCACTCACATGCTGGTTATATGGTGTACAAGAGCTATTCATTCACCACTCACATGCTGGTAATATGGTGTACAAGATCCATTCATTCACCACTCACATGCTGGTCATATGGTGTACAAGAGCCATTCATTCACCACTCACATGCTGGTCATATGATGTACAAGAGCCATTCATTCACCACTCACATGCTTGTCATATGATGTACAAGAGCCATTCATTCACCACTCACATGCTGGTCATATGGTGTACAAGAGCCATTCATTCACCACTCACATGCAGGTCATATGGTGTACAAGAGCTATTCATTCACCACTCACATGTAGGTCATATGGTGTACAAGAGCCATTCATTCGCCACTCACATGCAGGTCATATGGTGTACAAGAGCCATTCATTCACCACTCACATGCTGGTCATATTGTGTACAAGAGCCATTCATTCACCACTCACATGCTGGTCATATGGTGTACAAGAGCCATTCATTCACCACTCATATGCTGGTCATATGGTGTACAAGAGCCATTCATTCACCACTAACATGCTGGTCATATGGTGTATAAGAGCTATTCATTCACCACTCACATGTAGGTCATATGGTGTACAAGAGCCATTCATTCGCCACTCACATGCAGGTCATATGGTGTACAAGAGCCATTCATTCACCACTCACATGCTGGTCATATGGTGTACAAGAGCCATTCATTCACCACTCACATGGTGCTCATATGATGTACAAGAGCCATTCATTCACCACTCACATGCTGGTCATATGATGTACAAGAGCCATTCATTCACCACTCACATGCTGGTCATATGGTGTACAAGAGCCATTCATTCACCACTCACATGCAGGTCATATGGTGTACAAGAGCTATTCATTCACCACTCACATGTAGGTCATATGGTGTACAAGAGCCATTCATTCGCCACTCACATGCAGGTCATATGGTGTACAAGAGCCATTCATTCACCACTCACATGCTGGTCATATTGTGTACAAGAGCCATTCATTCACCACTCACATGGTGCTCATATGATGTACAAGAGCCATTCATTCACCACTCACATGCTGGTCATATGGTGTACAAGAGCCATTCATTCACCACTCACATGCTGGTCATATGGTGTACAAGAGCCATTCATTCACCACTCATATGCTGGTCATATGGTGTACAAGAGCCATTCATTCACCACTCACATGGTGCTCATATGGTGTACGAGAGCCATTCATTCACCACTCACATGCTGGTCACATGCTGCTTAGGAACAATTGTTCCACCACTCACATGCTGGTTATATCGTGTACAAGAGCCATTCATTCAGCACTCACATGCTGGACACAAGACACACACACATAGGATACATGTAATTTATGTACAACTAACACATTGGGCACATGACACACAGCAGCCATTCATGCATCACTCACATGCTATACACAAGCCACATGCATTATTCACACACAAGACACATGACAGATAAAAACTATTCATGCATCACTAACACTCTGAACACAAGCCATAGACACATAGGACATCTGCCACACACACATGGTACTCATACATAGTACACAGAACGTACACACACTGTTCACACACTACTCACACACAGGATACATATCACTCACTTGCACTACACGTCTGTCAATCACACTTAATTGTCTCTTTCCTCCAATTGTTAACCCTGGTAGAATCCCTACAGGCTGCAATAAAGACCAGTTCTTGAGTTTATGTGCACTTATTTAATGAATAAGCCATGCTCCCTTCAGACATCATCAATATCCTTGCAGCTTTTCTGTTGCTTAGTTAGCTTCTCCACCCCTTGTGTGGTGCAATAAAAGTAAATTGGCTTTTTATTGCCCAAAGGGTAATTTGCTTGAGTGACATTATCATAGCACTCACCTCAAATCAAACTAGTGTTTCTCAGTTTCTCAGTTATTTAGCAAGTCACCCATAATTGTCATTGTGGTCCCCGTACAGATGCATATAATACAGTACTATGCGTCCATCACATGGTACATTCTTCATGGTAATTAGTAGGACATACCGTACATTGCCTATCATCTTATTCAGTGCTTCTAATCAATGGCCAATTAATAATTATATTGTACCATGTATTCAGTCTCCTTTTTATTTTTTCTTGGTTGTCTAATACAATAGAGAGCCTTATGTTTTATTTATTTATTTATTTATATATATATATATATATATATATATTTATTTATTTATTTATTTATTTATATGTGTATATGTATAGATCTCATTGTATTAGACAACCAAGCACAAAGAAGAAAACTGTGCATCAGAGTGATTTTGGATTTTATGTGATTTCTTGTAACTAATTGTTTAAAGGGATTGTGGTATTCTGAATTAATGTACATTCATACACCCTGGGTATCAAAAAGTTAAGCCATTAAACCAGCATGTGACTGGAGAATTGTCAAAGTATCATCTGTGAAAATACCAATTATTTTTGCAACAGAGCTGGGCAGAATCTTTTTTTGTGAATGTAAAACAGTGCCATCAAGTGGAACATGAAGAACACTGCAGAATAACAAATGAATATTGGGATAAGATTTCAATTATTTTTTTTTTAACTCCAAGCAGAATAATCTGAGTGACCTGAAAACTGTGTATGAATTAATTATAGTCGTATTGATCCATCACAATTAAATTCTGCAGCTAATCATTTCCCTTTGCATATAAAAGAATACTTTCTGTACCCACTGTATACGTCCCTCACCCTGGCCCCATCCTGATATATATGTATGTATGTTAGTGATGAGCGCGTATGTTTTGTTAACCCTTTCGCCGAGTATGCTCAGGTGAGCACCGAGTATTTACAGCTGCTCGGTGTTATGTTTCAATCACTCCCGTGTGCATGATTTGCATCTGTTTGACAGCTTTAGTACATGTGAGGAATGTGTAAGAAATAGACATTCCTCACATGTAATAAAGCTGTCAAACAGTTGCAAATCATGCACATGGGAGCGATTCAAACACATCACCGAGCAGCTGTAACTACTCGGTGCTCGCCTGAGCATACTCGGCGAAAGGGTTAACAAAACATACTCGCTCATCACTAATGTATGTCCTTCATCCTGGTATATATGTTCTCCATCCTGGTATGTATGTTCCCCATCTTGGTATATATATTCCCCATCCTGGTATGTATGTTCCCCATCCTGGTATATATATACCCCATCCTGGTATATACAGTGGGTACAGAAAGTATTCAGACCCCTTTAAATTTGTCACTCGTTGTTTCATTGCACCCATTTAGTAAATTCTAAAAAGTTAATTTTTTTTCTCATTTAAGTACACTCTGCACCCCATCTTGACTGAAAAAAAACAGAAATGTAGAATTTTTTGCAAATTTATTAAAAAAGAAAAACTGAAATATCACATGGTCATAAGTATTCAGATCCTTTGCTAAGACACTCATGTTTAAGTAACATGCTGTCCATTTCCTTGTGATCCTCCTTGAGATGGTTCTACCCCTTCATTGGAGTCCAGCTGTGTTTAATTAAACTGACAGGACTTGATTTGGAAAGGCACACACCTGTCTATTTAAGACCTCACAGCTCACAGTGCATGTCAGATCAAATGAGAATCATCAGCTCAAAGGAACTGCCCAAGGAGCTCAGAGACAGAATTGTGGCAAGGCACAGATCTGGCTAAGGTCACAAAAGAATTTCTGCATTACTCAAGGTTTATAAGAGCACAGTGGCCTCCATAATCCTTAAATGGAAGAAGTTTGGGACCACCAGAAGTCTTCCTAGTCCTGGCCGTCCAGCCAAACTGAGCAATCGTGGGAGAAGAGCCTTGGTGAGAGAGGTAAAGAAGAACCCCAAGATCACTGTGGCTGATCTCCAGAAATGCAGTAGGGAGATGGGAGAAAGTTCCACAAAGTCAACTATCACTTCAGCCCTCCACTAATCGGGCCTTTATGGCAGAGTGGCCCGACGGAAGCCTCTCCTCAGTGCAAGACATACAGTGGGTACGGAAAGTATTACATAGTTACATAGTTACATAGTTTATAAGGCCGAAAAAAGACAAGCGTCCATCCAGTTCAGCCTATTTCTTGTGCACTGCAGCTATTCCGCAGTGTTGATCCTGGGGAAGGCAAAAAAAAACCATGCGGTATAGGCCAATTTACATCATTGAGGAAAAATTCACTTCCCGACACCAATCTGGCAGTCAGATTAAATCCCTGGATTAATTAATTAAGCATAAGATGTAATTTTATTGTTCTCAAGAAAGGCGTCCAGGCCTCTCTTGAACTCATTAAGTGAGTTGGACATCACCACTTCCTCTCCCAGAGAGTTCCAGAGTCTCGCGGCTCTGACCGTAAAGAATCCCCTTCTATGCTGGTGCAGGAACCTCCTTTCCTCCAGACGCATAGTGTGCCCCCTCGTCTTTGTCACCATCCTTGGTATAAACAGGTCATGGGAGAGATCTCTGTACTGCCCCCTGATGTATTTATACATGTTTATGAGGTCTCCCCTAAGCCTTCTCTTTTCCAACGTAAATAGGCCTAATTTTGACAACCTCTCTGGGTATTCTAGTCCCTCCATTCCCTTTATTACCTTAGTCGCCCTCCTTTGTACCCTCTCTAGCTCCAATATGTCTTTCCTGAGCACCGGAGCCCAGAACTGTGCACAATATTCTAAGAGCGGCCTTACCAGCGCTTTATACAGAGGAAGAACAATGTTCTCATCATATGCCCCTATTCCTCTTCTGATGCATGCCATGACTCTATTTGCCTTCGCAGCTGCTGCCTGACACTGGGCACTCCAATTTAATTTGCTATTAACCAAGACGCCCAGGTCCTTCTCCATGTCAGATTTCCCCAACGGTTTCCCATTTAATATGTATGGGTGACTGCTGTTTTTCTTTCCCATGTGCATGACATTACATTTATCGGCATTGAACCCCATTTGCCACTTTTTGGCCCAACTCCCCAATTTATCTAAATCCTCCTGCAGCTTTGCCCTATCCTCATCTGTATTAACTACTTTACAAAGTTTAGTATCATCTGCAAATATTGCTATTTTACTATGCAACCCTTCCACTAGATCATTAATAAATATATTAAATAATATAGGGCCCAAGACAGACCCTTGAGGCACCCCGCTAGTAACCCTGACACACCCTGAGCTTACTCCATTGATAACCACCCTCTGCTTTCTATCACTCAGCCAGCTACTTACCCACTTGCACACATTATCCCCCAGACCAAGCATTCTCATTTTATATACCAACCTTTTGTGTGGCACGGTATCAAACGCTTTGGAGAAGTCAAGGTATACAACATCCACTGACTCTCCCCGGTCCAGCTGTGAGCTCACCTCCTCGTAGAAGGCAATCAGGTTTGTTTGGCAGGAGCGATCCCTCATGAATCCATGTTGATATGGAGTTAGACAGTTATTATCATTAAGATATTCTACAATAGCATCTCTAAGAAATCCTTCAAACAATTTACCCACAACAGACGTTAAGCTGACTGGTCTATTGTTCCCAGGGTCACTTTTAGACCCCTTTTTGAATATTGGTACCACATTTGCTTGGCGCCAGTCTAGTGGGACAGTCCCTGTCCATAAAGAGTGCTTGAATATAAGATACAGCGGTCTGTCTATCACATTACTTAATTCTTTTAGTACCCGGGGGTGTATGCCATCTGGGCCTGGTGACTTGTCTATTTTGATATTATTTAGGTGTTTCTGAACTTCCTCCTGGGTTAGGTGGGTGATATTTAGCGGAGGGTTTACTTTATCACTCTGCATTTCCTCCGATAAATTGTTTTCTTTTGTGAAAACAGTGGAGAAGAAGCTATTGAGTAGGTTTGCTTTACCCTCATCGCCCTCTATGATTTTACCCAGGTTATTCTTCAATGGGCCAACTCCATCAGTTTTAATCCTTTTACTGTTTATATAGTTAAAGAACAGTTTGGGATTTGTTTTACTTTCCTTGGCAATTAGTCTCTCTGTCTCCTCTTTTGCTATTCTTATTTGTTTCTTACAGATTTTGTTTTTTTCCCTATAAGATATTAGCGCTTCCTCGCTGCCTTCTTGTTTAAGTTTACCGAAAGCCCTTATTTTGTTTTTCATTGCCCTCTTGACTTCCTTATTTAGCCACATTGGCTTCCTCCTATTCCTAGCCCTTTTATTCCCATAAGGTATGTACCTTCTACAGTGACTATGTAGGACTGTTTTGAAAATTTCCCATTTTCTATCCGTGCTCCTATTACTAAAGATACTATCCCAGTCTATAAGGTGAAGAGAATCTCTTAGCTGATCAAACTTTGCCCTCCTGAAGTTCAGTGTTTTTGTGACTCCCTTGCTGGGCACCCTACTGAAGCACATGTGGAATTGTATAATGTTGTGTTCACTATTTCCCAGGTGCCCCCCGACCTGCACCTCAGTTATTCTGTCTGGCCTGTTAGTTAATATTAAGTCTAAAAGGGCCGTCCCTCTAGTTGGTTCCTGCACAAGTTGTGACAAATAATTGTCTTTGGTAATTGACAGAAACCTGTTTCCTTTCTGAGATCTACAGCTTTCGGTTTCCCAGTCTATGTCGGGGTAGTTGAAGTCCCCCATAATAATCACCTCGTTATTTTTTGCTACTTCGTCTATTTGTCTCATTAATACACTTTCCGTGGCTTCTGCTATATTTGGTGGTTTATAACAGACTCCTATGATAATTTTATTATTGTTTTTTGCCCCATGTATCTCCACCCATAAGGACTCGACCTCCTCATTTCCCTCCCATACATCCTCCCGTATTGTATTCAGACCCCTTTAAATTTTTCACTCTTTGTTTCATTGCAGCCATTTGGTAAATTCTAAAAAGTTCATTTTTTTTCTCATTAAAGTACACTCTGCACCCCATCTTGACTGAAAAAAAACAGAAATGTAGAAATTTTTGCAAATTTATTAAAAAAGAAAAACTGAAATATCACATAAGTATTCAGACCCTTTGCTCAGTATTGAGTAGAAGCACCCTATTGAGTTAGTACAGCCATGAGTCTTCTTGGGAATGATGCAAGTTTTTCACACCTAGATTTGGGGATCCTCTGCCATTCTTCCTTGCAGATCCTCTCCAGTTCCGTCAGGTTGGATGGTCAACGTTGGTGGACAGCCATTTTCAAATGAATGTGTCTGTGTAGATGTCAGTGTTTTTCCACGGACCGTGTATCCGTGGGCAAAACTCGATGACATGTCCATTTTTTACATGCTGCACGGGCCGCAAAACGTTCCACACTGATGAGACACGGATGACATCCGTGTGTCATCCGTCTGACACGTACCGGTGCTTGGGAATCAGCAGTACAGTCTATGCGTGATACAGCGGTCTCACCAATCATCATCCCGCGGGGTCCGCATGGACTCCCGCACATGTGCAATAGCAAAAAAGAATAGCAGTCGCCATCTTGGATTTGGGAAAACTTTCCCTGACCTTATAATCACATCAAGACCGCGCAAATAATGGTGGAAAGTGATCCCATAAGCTGCTAGTAGACATTTTATTAATAGAGAAGGGCTCATTTTATAATGCATAGAGTATATAACATAACTCATGATACATATATAGCAAGAAGGGGAATACGGAATAGGCCAATTTAAGTGCAAATGATTCTCAATTTCCAAGAGTCTAACCCCTATCCTCTTCCTGGCAAACAAAGGCCAGCACTAAACACATCTTATGAGATACAATCCTCCTTTTGGAGGACCTATCCACTCGGTATTACAAGGAAAGAGATATTGCATGCTAATTAACTGTAGCCTTTAATTCCACCCCGCGGGATGATGATTGGTGAGACATGTGCAGTGGTGCTCTTCCGGACGGTATATGACAGCGGTATATGTCTCAATGTAGTTCATAGAATCAGTATATGGGTAAGTCATGCTTCTATTATTAATTATGCACAGGTGCGCAGAGTACATTAATTATTGCACTAAGCACTTTATTTCACTGGAGATTTGAGGACTAAAAAAATTAAATATAAAAGCACTTCTTGCATTACATGTAATATGCATTAATCACTTTTTGTACTGTGTTTTACTGAATTTATCACTTATTATGTTAGTGTGCTGCATTATTGTAATATGCATTTTCACTGCTATATATATCCTACATTTGCCTGTGCTTATTGCTTAAAAAAGGCTGCCACACCTGATGGGCTAATAAAGTCCTCATATTTATTCACAGTTTTGGAGTGCTGCCTGCTTTTCTTTTTGAATATATATCAACATGACAACTGGATCATTGTCTGGGAGGTCTTGCACCCATTCTTTCATAATTTTGGTGCTGTTCCACTGTCTTTTAAACTAGAATAGATAGATAGATAGATAGATAGATAGATAGATAGATAGATAGATAGATAGATAGATAGATAGATAGCACTCCTCCCTTTAGTTTAAAGCCATAAAGCCATTCTATGATTAAGGGTGCAATTTGCATTAGAAACGCGTCAGGACTGAGGTTTCTTTTTAAAGGTTTTTAATTATGTGATCAATAAAACATTATTTTATCTACATTCTGGATGGATGTGCCGACCTATCACTTCTCCCATTAGTTTAAAGTCATTTTAAATTAGTGCTGGACCCTTCCTGCCCTTTAAATGTGTAGGCTTTTTACCTAGGATATGCATATATGATAGGTTAGGGTACCCCCAAAGAAAAGTACGCCATGACATTGCTGGTGTCCAACTAAGTACCTTCATTTTATAAGTATACCAGATAGACAGTAGATAAAACTAGAAAAGCAGCACTCCACATGAAAATATAAGGGTATAATTTTTACATATATCCATGCAACATTTTGGCTCTTACATTCTAGGACTTTCTAGCATGTAACAGCTGAAACGTAGCATGGTTATGGAGCAATGAAGTGCTCTTCTTTTTTACAGCTATATTTGAAGTGCTGCTTGCTTTTCGATTTTATGATTGGAGGGAACTAAATCAGAGCCCAGTGGCCTGCACCCACTTTTTCCACTACCCTGCTTTCTTGGAACTTGTGGATAGTTAGCTATGTAGAACATAAATAGATGGTCATAGATAGATAGATAGATAGATAGATAGATAGATAGATAGATAGATAGTAAAGATATGATAGCAGGCAGCACTACAAGAAAAAATAAATTTCTTTGAAAAAATTGACTTTTATTGAGCCCAAATGGCGATGTTTCGGTTCATAGAACCTTTTTCAAGCAGAGTTAAAGTGCAAATGGTGAAACATACACTACCGTTTTAAAGTTTGGGGTCATTTAGAAATTTCATTATTTTTGAAAGAAAGCACATTTTTTTTCAATGAAGCTAACATTAAATGAATCAGAAATACACTCTATACATTGTTAATGTGGTAAATGACTATTCTAGCTGCAAATGTCTTGTTTTTATTGCAATATCTACATAGGTGTATAGAGGCCCATTTCCAACAACCACCACTCCAGTGTTTTAATGGTACATTGTGTTTGCTAACTGTGTAAGAAGGCTAATGGATGTTTAGAAAACCCTTGCACAAGTATGTTAGCCCAGCTGAAAACGGTTTGGCTGATTTGAGAAGCTATAAAATTGACCTTCCATTGAGCTAGTTGAGAATCTGGAGCATTACATTTGTTTGTTCAATGAAACTCTCAAAATGGCCAGAAAAAGAGAACTTTCATGTGGAACTCGACAGTCTATTCTTGTTCTTAGAAATGAAGGCTATTCCATGTAAGAATTTGCCAAGAAACTGAAGATTTCCTACAACGGTGTGTACTACTGCCTTCAGAGGAGAGCACAAACAGGCTCTAACCAGAGTAGAAAGAGAAGTGGGAGACCCCGCTGCACAACTGAGCAACAAGACAAGTACGTTAAAGTCTCTAGTTTGAGAAATTGATGCCTCACAGCTCCTCAACTGGCAGCTTCATTAAATAGTACACGCAAAACGCCAGTGTCAACGTCTACAGTGAAGAGGTGACTCAGGGATGCTGACCTCAAGGGCAAAGTGGCAAAGAAAAAGCCATATCTGAGACTGGCTAATAAAAGGAAAAGATTAATATGGGCAAAAGAACACAGGCATTGGACAGAGGAAGGTTGTAAAAAAGTTTTATGGACAGACGAATCAAAGTTTGAGGTGTTTGGATCACACAGAGGAACATTTGTGAGACATACAACAGCTGAAAAGATGCTGAAAGAGTGCCTGACGCCATCTGTCAAGCATGGTGGAGGTAATGTGATGGTTTGGGGTTGCTTTGGTGCTGGTAAAGTGGGAGATTTGTACAAGGTAAATGAGATTTTGAATAAGGAAGGCTATCAGTCCATTTTGCAACGCCATGCCATACCCTGTGGACAGCACTTGATTGGAGCCAATTTCATCCTACAACAGGACAATGACCCAAAGCACACCTCCAAATTATGCATGAACTATTTAGGGAAGAAGCAGGCAGCTGGTATTCTATCTGTAATGTGGCCAGAGCGGTCACCAGATATCAACCCCATTGAGCTGTTGTGGGAACAGCTTGACCGTATGGTACGCAAAAAGTGCCCATCAAGCCAATCTAAATTGTGGGAGGGGCTTCAGGAAGCATAAGGGGAAATTTCTCAAGATTACCTCAGCAAATTAACAGCTAGAATGCCAAAGGTCTGCAATGCTGTAATTGCTGCAAAGGGAGCATTCTTTGACGAAAGCAAGGTTTGAAGGAGAAAATTTTTCTTTCTAATAAAAATCATTATTTGTAACCTTGTCAATGTCTGGACTATATTTTCTATTCATTTTGCAACTCATTTGATAAATAAAAGTATGAGTTTTCATGGAAAACACTAAATTGTCTGGGTGACCCCAAACTTTTGAACAGTAGTGTATATAGGTACAAAGGTGATAACCATAATTGCAATCCATTAATTCATCTCAATACATATACAGTGAAAAAGCAGAAATACATCCACATAAATCCATCTCATATTATACATACAGTGATAAAATTGAAATACTAAAAAAACCTTGCTATTGATGTAATCCATATTTCATGTAAAGTGCTAAGTGCCTTAATAGATAATCAATAACCGTAGGTGCAAGTATGTATAATATGTATTGTATGTATAATATGTATTGAGATGAATTAATGGATTGTAATTATGGATATCACTTTTGTACCTATATATGTTTTACCATTTGCACTTTAACTCTGCTTGAAAAAGGTTCTATGAACTGAAATGTCATCATTTGGGCTGAATAAAAGTAAATTTTTTCAAAGAAATGTATTTTTTCTTGGAGTGCTGCCTGCTATCATATCTTTACTATTATACTACAACATGGACGGATTGTTTGGAGGCCTGGCACCCACTGTGAGTAGTAGTTGCTGTTCCAATTCAATATTTTTATAGATAGGTAGGTAGATATGAGATACATAAATTATGATGATAAATAGATGATAGCTAGATCACTTTATAGATTTTCTTTTTACTTAGTATTCAGTAAGTGGTTGCTTTCGCAGTGACCCAGCTTACCCTTCATCGTCCTTATGTGTTTCACATTCTTTCAGACTAGCAGAACAAATGACTAATCGTGCTTCAACAAGCCTTGAATATCAATTATTCCTGTCACAAAGAGAACAGAAAATATTTGGCCCATTGGTGTTTAATGTCTTTTGTAGGAAATCCCCAGTCATTTCCTTAATTATGAGCAGAAGTTGATTAATGATTAAATGGACCCACGTGCTACCCATGTGAGCAGAAACGTAAAATAACTAGGGACGTTACTGGCAGAAATTCACAAAAAAAATACAATGATAAAGATTTTTATCTAACTAATTTGAGTATGGTAGATCTCTTTATTCTGAACTGTCTGAAGAGTATCAGAGAAGAGAGTTTTATCTCTGTAACAATGCATTAAAAGAAGAAAAGGGCTTGTCCTAAACTTTGACCTTGTATGTTAATTACTGTGCATCCGACTTCATTTGGCGTTGGCGTTTAATTGTGAAAACACAAACGAAAGCAGCTGCATTTTATGCTCTGGGTCGTGAATTTAACCATCACAGCCAGAATCAACATCTTACATATACAGTGGCATGTAAAAGTTTGGACACCCTTGGTCAAAAGTACCGTTATTGTGAACAGTTAAGCAAGTTGAAGATGAAATGATCTCTAAAAGGCCTAAAGTTAAAGATGACACATTTCCTTTGTATTTTAGGCAAAAAAATGATATATTGACATTTTTTACATTTTTAAAATTACAAAAAGGAAAATGGGCTGATGCAAAAATTTGGGCACCCTTGGAGATTTGTGTGCTCAGATAACTGTGACCAAGGTTGCAGACCTTAATTAGCCTGTTAGGGTTATGGCTTCTTCACTATCATCGTTAGGAAATGCCAGGTGATGCAAATTTCCCAGCTTTATAAAAACCCAGCCTCCACTAACCTTGTGCCAAAAAACAGCAGCCATGGGTTCTTCTAAACAGCTGCCTAGCACTTTGAAAATGAAAGTGGTGAAGGCCCATAAATCAGGAGAAGACTAAAAGGCTGCGTGCGCACGATGCGTTTTTCATGCGTTTATGCTGCGGAATTTCCGCAGCGGAAACGCATCAAAAACGCATGGTAATCCGCACCCCATGGTCCCCAATGGCATTCCGCAATGTCAATGCACATGCTGCGGATTTTTCCGCAGCGTTTCTGCAGCGCTCATAAATCCGCAGCATGTTCATGAATTTTGCGGAAGCGCAGCGGAAGCGCCGCCATTGGCTTGCATTGAGACACATAATATCCGTGTCTGTACATTTGTACACGCGGATTATATGCGTCTCTATGTGCGGATGGTACCCAGTTCTGGAGGAGAGAAGACTCTCATCCAGACCTGGGTACCATTGAACCTGTGAAAAAAAGAATAAAATAATAAAGTTTATATTCACCTGTCCGGTGGCCCCTGCAGCGCTTCTCCTTCCAGCACCTGAGATGACGTCATGGTCATGTGACCGCAGGCTGTCTCGCGAGATGCCAGGAAGGAACCAGGAAGGAGCGCGACAGCACACGCGGTGGCATCGGAGGTAAGTATAGCTTTTATTTTTTTTATTTTTACGGTCACACTGTATAAATCCATGCTGTTCGCATGGATTTATACAGTGTGACCTAGTTGTCAAGCACTTTCCAAGTGATGCTATCGCCTGGAAAGTGCTTGTCAGTCCGCATGCAGAAACACATGCGTTAACGCATGTGGATACGCATGTGAATCCGCATGTATTCCGCATGTATTCTGCAGGAAAAACGCATGCACAATCTGCATGCGTTTTTTCTGCCAGGGAGATGCAGAAATGCTGCAGAAATTTTCTGCTTCATTTCTGCATCGTGGGCACATAGCCTAAGAATATAGCAAAGCGTTTTCAAGTTGCCCTTTCCTCAGTTTGAAATGTAATTAAGAAATGGAAGTTAACAGGAACAGTAGAGGTCAAGATAAGGTCTGGAAGACCAAGCAAAATCAGAACCCCTGCTTGACTGCAAAAGACCTTCAGAAAGATTTAGCAGACTCTGAAGTTGTGGTACATTGTTCTACTGCTCAGAGACACCTGCACAAATATGGCCTTCATGGAAGAGTCATCAGAAGAAAACCTTTCCTGCGTCCTCACCATAAAATTCAGAGTCAGAAATATGCAACAGAACATCTAAACAAGCTTGATGCATTTTAGAAACAAGCCCTGTGGATCGATGAGATTAAAATAGAACTCAATGTTCAAAGGTATGTGTGGAGAAAAAAGGGCCCAGAATTTCAGGAAAAGAACATCTCCCCAATCATTAAGCATGGGAGTGGATCAATCATGCTTTGGGCTTGTGTGGCAGATAATGGCACAGGGAACATTTCATGGGTAGCGGGAAGAATGGAATCTGTAAAAATGCTGAAGTTGAAAAGAGGATGAATTCTACAAATGGATAATGATCCTAAACACTCGTCAAAATCCAGAATAGACTACCTCAAAAGGGGTATGCTGAAGATTTTACAATGGCCCTCACGGTCCCCTGATCTGAACATCATTGAAAATCTGTGGCTAGACCTCAAAATAGCAG
The DNA here is from genome assembly GCF_046119375.1 of Phyllobates terribilis. Classification (NCBI taxonomy): domain Eukaryota; kingdom Metazoa; phylum Chordata; class Amphibia; order Anura; family Dendrobatidae; genus Phyllobates; species Phyllobates terribilis. The sequence continues at coordinate 773,692,193 of NW_027362761.1, read as the reverse complement.
TGCATGCAAGATGACCCAGTAATCCCACAGAACTGGATGAATTTTCCAAGGAAAAAATGTATTAAAATCCATCAAACAAGAATTGAAAGACTCTTGGCTGGCTACAAACAGCGTTTACAAGCTGTGATACTTGCAAAAGGGGATGCTACTAGGTACTAACCACGCAGGGTGCCCAAACTTTGGCATCAACCCATTTTCCTTTTTGTAATTTTTAACATGTAAAAAATGACTATATATATTGTAAGGCAGCGCTCGTCATCATACTGGGGGTAACTCGCTTCGCTGCGTCAATCAATGCACACGTGCAATGTCTTTACGTTTTTCACACAGTGTTGCAGTTTATTATGGCACTTCATAAACCGCTGTTCACACACAGTTCATCTTAGTCCGCCACCGGCAGGTTTACACACACAAACAATTCATGAGCCAAGTGGCACACCGGCCCACTTGCTCCAGGTTACAGCTTACGGCAAGGTAATAAAGTAGCAATGTTCATATCACAATGTCCATATAGCACCGGGTATTACCTTTGCCGGGTATAGCTGTCTCAGTCCGTTACTCTGCCACCACTGTGGCTCTGCGGCTTCCCAGGTAGGGGTCTCCAGCCGTCGTTCCCTCAAAGGCCACTGACAACCACACAGGATCCAGGCTCTGCCTTCCAGGACTCTTACTCAAGCCGGCTCTCCCTCAAAGGCCACTGACATCCGCACAGGATCCAGGCTCGACCTTTCAGGTACCAGGCTTCACTTCAAAGCCGCTGCCTTCCAAGGCCACTAGCATCCGCACAGGATCTAGTCTTTGCCTTCAGGCTGCCAGGCTTCACGGTATCACGGTATCCCACACACATGGGGAACAGGCCTCACGCCTCTCACACCGAACACACCTGTCTCAAATTAAGCAGGTTTATATATGCTGTGCACAGACAGCCTCATACTGACAGGACCTTGCTGATGTCACAGTCATGTGATCAGTCAGCTGTGTGTATAGGTCCTGTGTGCTGTCCCAGTCATGTATACAGAGCTTTACTGTGCATGCAGGACCTGGGTGATGTCACAGTCATGTGACCAGTCAGATAAAGGGGAAGGTACATGGTCCAGTAAGCACATCCTGGACCATTTACAGTAATGCTAGCAACCTGCTGCATTACATATCCCCCCTCTCTGTTCAAACTTGTGGGGTTGAACACATAATATACACAACAACATTATAACCCCCAGCTCACATATAGACCATGAACTTTACAATTGTGCTACTCAGCCCCTGGAACCTTAGTCAATGACATTAGCCCATTCCTTAGGGACCTACCATTTGTCACTGTCACTGACTTTGTCAGGTCACCTTTCCGGGTCGTAACTTTGTCAGGTCTCCCCCGCTCCCAGCGGTCAATCAAAACCCTGTCAGATCTTCCCCGCTCCCAGCAGTCAATACAGCAGCGCAACTCGCATGCCCCGGTATCTAAGGTCCGGTTCGACTCCGTACTGTCCCGTCCTCTATTGGGTCGTTTGTATGGGCTGCTCAAACCGGAGTTACTGGAGGTCTCACTACCTCTAAACCCACGCCCACTACTCTCAGGACATCCTAAAAGGTCCCTAACTTCAGCTGTAGCTGTTCTGTTATTTAGGGGGCCCTTTCTCTGTCGGGTCTCACTATTTCTAGACGGCTTCCATCTTCTGCTGCTCAGATGATGCTGTCTATCTACTCGCAGTCTAGCGAGATTCAATTGTTCTACCTCCTGCAGGCAGGTCACTCGGTACTCAATCAGCATGCGTATATATTCTAGGCTTTCTTCTGTTCCTACAGCGGAAAAGGACACCATGCCGTCTTTGTCTGGTATCCAGTCCTGTTGATCACGTGGACTGCTTACTTTCACCACACCAGACTTCTTGACCATCATCTGCATGGCTCGACCGCTTCTCCCAATGAGCTTTCTCACCAGAACATGAGGCACCCGGATGACCTCTTCACGCATACTGTGAGCTTTTCTCCTAAGCTCCAGTTGTCTAACGGCTTGTTCCGTCTTCAACCGGAGAAACCGCTTCGTGCGAACACATCGCCAGTGCATGTCACTTAGGATAGCCACCCTCTTCACTGTGACTTTGGTCGTGGACAGGACCACCAGCTGTTTAGTTTCTGAGGTCAAGTAGACCTTACAGGCTCCCACAGCCTTCTTAAACTCTTCATGCACGGACTCACGGGTGCATTCTTCCCTCAAGTCCTCGGGTACTTCTACGAGGCACTTGTACCGAGACGTTTCGGTCTCACCAGTGGTTTCCAGACGATCAACCAGCTCAGGTTTCAGGAACAACTGACTTCCAGCTTCTTCACCCTGGATGCTTCCCCTGAGCTGACTCACAGCTACCACTTCACAACTTTTCGTCTTGACCACCTCCACTTCACCTTTATCTTCCAACACCATACTTTTAGCTCTCCTCAGGTCCTCCTTCTCAGGGTCTAAGGGAGTAAGTGCAACTTGTTTGCCTTTTCCCTTCTCCAAGGAGACCTCGTTCACCACGTGACACTTTGCTAGGCGACCTTTGAGCTCTAAAACTTCTCCTTCCAGCTCAGTTACTCGCCTCTCAGCGGCCCGTCTCTGAAGCTCTTCCTGCTTCAACTGCTCTTCCAGCAGCAGAGCTCTCTCAGACCTCTCCGTCTCCAATGTGCCCACTCGGCTCTCAATAGCCAGTCTCTCACGCTTCTCTTGCGTCCACTGGGTTTGTAGCAACTCCTTGAGCTCCCTGATCTCGGCTCTTACTTCCACCGAATCATCCAAGCTCGCATCACTCGAGGAGGTATCTGCTTCACACCTCCCCTCACCAGCGGCCAACTCCTGGCCCTGGTCTGTGGATTCTCCAACAGACTCCTCCATCTTTTTCCGCTCAGCTTCCATCTTGCTGACTGTTTCTTTAAGGTACGTCTCCGCCTTCTGGAGAGCATCACAGGACATCTGTAGCTCCTTCACCTGAGCTTCCAGATCTAGGGTCTTTCCCCGAAGACCATCATTCTCCTCACGGGTGTCTTGCAGAGTGGTCTCAACTGCTTGGCGCACTTGCTCTGCACCCACCTTATCCTCCTCTAGTTTCTCCTTCACCTTGAGGAGATCCTCATAATCTCTCTTACTCTGTTGCAGTTCCCTACTGCGTTCACCACACACCTTCTTGGAGTCACACAGCTCCTGGTTGAGCTGTTTGCGCAGTCGTTCTAGGATTTGTTCGCGTCCAGAAACACCATTCTGCCGCGCCTCCTTCTCAAGCTTCAACTGCAAAACCTCTTCCTGGATTTTGCGGCGGTCCTCCTTAATTGCGTAGAACATTTCCTTCCACTGGTTAATTTCCTCGTTGCTTCCCTTTAGATCTCGCTGTAAGTCCTTCACAAGCTGGAGTATTTTCTGCTGTACAGACTCCAGGTTCAGCTGGTCTGAGGACAAGTTCCCCAGGTTTCCACATAATTGCTGCCCATCACTCTGACCCTGCTGGCCGATAGGTTCCAGCTCTTGGTCACGACTGGCCGCCTCCCCTTCCAGGGCTGTCAGATCCTCCTGACTCGGTACCGTACCGGAGGTTGCTACTGGAAACGTCACCTCCTCTTCTACCTCTAAAGGAGGATCCACACTTGAAGCATAGGCACACAGTACTACATTCTTTTTATTTTCATTTTCAGCCAAGTCTACAGGAGCAACCTTTTTGTGGCCCTTGCGCCGTCTACGAGATGGGGACTCTCTCACCTCGTCTAGCCCCTCCTGACTGAACTCACTTTTTACTTTCATAGTGTCACAGTCAGCTACGGGGTCTGTGTCACTACCCATGGTGTTGTGGACTAACAGGTCACCTCCCACTTTGACGTCACCCCCTTCTACTGGAGTTACCCCGTTATCAACGGTCACATTGTCATTTTTAGGAGGCACCAACCCACCAACAGTAACAATTTTCAGTTTTCTACACTCCACACTCTTGTGAAAATCCGCCCCTTTTTTAGACTCCACCCCCTTTTTAACAACCACACCGGCAGGGTAATTTTTACACAAAAAATCTGCAGTAGTCTTAGGACTCAGTTCACAACATCTCTTACCACCTCCCCGGGCACTCTGGGACAACACTGGCGCCCCCGGAGAGTCCATAGAATGGTCCACTGCCGCCATTCCATATGGTGCCCACAGCTCCTGCGGTTCCTGCACCATGTCTAGTAAAAGTTTCCCAAATACCTGCTCCGGTCCCAACCGGCCTTTCAACCGCTCAATAGCTCCAGACAGATCTGCTGCTTTGCTCACAGCCATCGCGGTACACTGTTCACACTAGCACTTCATCGCTCTCCCGGAAAAATTTTCGTGGCCCCACCAAGCCACCGCAAAACCGGATTTGAGTGCGATGAGAATCTTCGCAACCCCGCCGAGTTGCCGCAAGATGCTTTATACTTCGTGAGCCCCGCCGAGCCACAGCAAACCAGGTTTGAGTGCGACGCCAATCTTCGCAACCCCGCCGAGTTGCCGCAAGATGCTTTATCCACACTCGTCGTCCTGTGCCGTTGCCCTTAGCAACCGGGGTTGTCGTTGCCACTAGCAACCGGGCTGCCGTTGCCCGCATCCTCCACCATATGTAAGGCAGCGCTCGTCATCATACTGGGGGTAACTCGCTTCACTGCGTCAATCAATGCACACGTGCAATGTCTTTACGTTTTTCACACAGTGTTGCAGTTTATTATGGCACTTCATAAACCGCTGTTCACACACAGTTCATCTTAGTCCGCCACCGGCAGGTTTACACACACAAACAATTCATGAGCCAAGTGGCACACCGGCCCACTTGCTCCAGGTTACAGCTTACGGCAAGGTAATAAAGTAGCAATGTTCATATCACAATGTCCATATAGCACCGGGTATTACCTTTGCCGGGTATAGCTGTCTCAGTCCGTTACTCTGCCACCACTGTGGCTCTGCGGCTTCCCAGGTAGGGGTCTCCAGCCGTCGTTCCCTCAAAGGCCACTGACAACCACACAGGATCCAGGCTCTGCCTTCCAGGACTCTTACTCAAGCCGGCTCTCCCTCAAAGGCCACTGACATCCGCACAGGATCCAGGCTCGACCTTTCAGGTACCAGGCTTCACTTCAAAGCCGCTGCCTTCCAAGGCCACTAGCATCCGCACAGGATCTAGTCTTTGCCTTCAGGCTGCCAGGCTTCACGGTATCACGGTATCCCACACACATGGGGAACAGGCCTCACGCCTCTCACACCGAACACACCTGTCTCAAATTAAGCAGGTTTATATATGCTGTGCACAGACAGCCTCATACTGACAGGACCTTGCTGATGTCACAGTCATGTGATCAGTCAGCTGTGTGTATAGGTCCTGTGTGCTGTCCCAGTCATGTATACAGAGCTTTACTGTGCATGCAGGACCTGGGTGATGTCACAGTCATGTGACCAGTCAGATAAAGGGGAAGGTACATGGTCCAGTAAGCACATCCTGGACCATTTACAGTAATGCTAGCAACCTGCTGCATTACAATATATATATATATATATATATATATATATATATATATATATATATATATATATATACAGTGCCTACAAGTAGTATTCAACCCCCTGCAGATTTAGCTGGTTGACACATGTGGAATTAACTTGGCATTGTGACATTTGTACTGTAGATCAGCCTGGAAGTGGGAAATGCACTGCAGCAAATTTTTTTTTTTTTTTTTTTTTAAAACGTTAAAAGTTAATTCAGAGTGTCATTTATTATTCAACCCCTCAAACCACAAGAATTCTGTTTGGTCCCCCTAAAGTATTAAGAAGTAGTTCATGCACCAAGAATAATGAGCTTCACATGTGTGGATTAAAGATCTCTTTTTCCAGCCTTTTCTGACTATTTAAGACCCTCCCCAAACTTGTGAACAGCACTCAGACATGGTCAACATGGGAAAGACAAAGGAGCATTCCAAGGCCATCAGAGACAAGATCGTGGAGGGTCATAAGGCTGGCAAGGGGTACAAAACCCTTTCCAAGGAGTTGGGCCTACCTGTCTCCACTGTTGGGAGCATCATCCGTAAGTGGAAGGGTTATGGAACTACTGTTAGCCTTCCACGGCCTGGACAGCCTTTGAAAGTGCCCTCCCGTGCCGAGGCCAGGTTTGTCCGAAGAGTCAAGGCTAACCCAAGGACAACAAGGAAGGAGCTCCGGGAAGATCTCATGGCAGTGGGGACATTGGTTTCAGTCAATACCATAAGTAATGTACTCCACCGCAATGGTCTCCGTTCCAGACGAGCCTGTATGGTACCTTTACTTTCAAAGCGTCATGTCAAGGCTCGTCTACAGTTTGCTCATGATCACTTGGAGGACTCTGAGACAGACTGGTTCAAGGTTCTATGGTCTGATGAGAACAAGATCGAGATCTTTGGTGCCAACCACACACGTGACGTTTGGAGACTGGATGGCACTGCATACGACCCCAAGAATACCATCCCTACAGTCAAGCATGGTGGTGGCAGCATCATGCTGTGGGGCTGTTTCTCAGCCAAGGGGCCTGGCCATCTGGTCCGCACCCATGGGAAGATGGATAGCATGGCCTACCTGGAGATTTTGGCCAAGAACCTCCGCTCCTCCATCAAGGATCTTAAGATGGGTCGTAATTTCATCTTCCAACAAGACAACGACCCAAAGCACACAGCCAAGAAAACCAAGGCCTGGTTCAAGAGGGAAAAAGTCAAGGTGTTGGAGTGGCCTAGTCAGTCTCCTGACCTTAACCCAATTGAAAACTTGTGGAAGGAGCTCAAGAATAAAGTCCACATGAGACACCCAAAGAACCTAGATAACTTGGAGAAGATCTGCATGGAGGAGTGGGCCAAGATAACTCCACAGACCTGTGCCGGCCTGATCAGGTCTTATAAATACGATTATTAGCTGTAATTGCAAACAAGGGTTATTCCACAAAATATTAAACATAGGGGTTGAATAATAATTGACCCACACTTTTATGTTTAAAATTTAATAAAATTCAACTGAGCAACATAACTTTTTGGTTTGTAAGATTTATGCTTCTGTTCATAAAACCTACTCTCGTTTGCAGCTTGAAGGCTCTAACTTATTTGCATCTTATCAAACCAGCTAAATCTGCAGGGGGTTGAATACTACTTGTAGGCACTGTATATATTGCTTAAAATACAAAGTAAATGTGTCATCTTTAACTTTAGACCTTTTAGAGATCATTTCATCTTCAACTTGCTTAACTGTTCACAATAACAGTAATTTTGACCAGGGAGGCCAAACTTTTACATGCCACTGTATATGTATGTATACAGTATGTACACTGAATGTTTAGAACTTTTCACTTTCAGGCTCCATATCTCACCATCCACTACGTGAGACTATCGTCATTTTATAGACAATCATCTTGGCTATCTCAAACATAAATTTAGCCAAAAATCTTCATACAAAAATCTTTTGTTCCTGTCTACTACAAATTACAACCTGTTCTCACATTCCCTAATAGCTCAGTGTGTTAGTAGGTTGCTTCCCAGGCGAAAGGTCACTTGTTTCGAATTGAGGAGAAGCCATCAAGAAGGTTTCCCAAAAAAAGAGAAACAGCATCATCCAGCTCATCGATAGGGAACCCACACAAACATGAGGTGAACATACAAACTCCTTGCAGTGAAATCAAGAGCCAAATATTACGGATTTCAATGATTAAATTACAAGTTATGCTGAAACTTTTGCGACACACCCTACATTATTCTGCTCAGCTTTACCTTGTCTATACAGTTCTGCCCACAGATTGGACTGCATATACAACCAGGTTCCCTTTAACTGTAGTACCTAAAGGACGGCATTAAGTCACACAATGCTGTATTTGGCTATAATTTTGCGTGAAAGGTACGCTTAAAGACGAATGACGGCTAAGGCAGTCATCCTTTTGTAACAGACAAATTGTGCAAAAGTCGCATTACTTGATCTGGATCACATGCTTCTCTTGTTCAGGAGATGACACAGCCACAGTTCTCATTTAGCACTGACCTCACTGTCACACGTCTGATGCTTTTGTTTTGTGTTCCTGACAATAACCCCTGAAAATACAGCTATTCTAACATCAATAAATTAAAGTACATGGATTCACAGGATAAAATCTGAAAGAACAGATAGGTCAGACACTTTTAGAATGACTGCTCACGCAGGAACCAAGTTTCTATTTTAGGTTGTGTGAAACTGACACCACAACTTATGATCTTAGCATGAAGTGTTAGAATGCACAGCTCATACTTATACCATCATGTGCTTTTCTGGTATTTATATAGCAGAGACTGCTTCAGTTATCTGCAATGTATGTTTTAAGTGCAATGAAGTGTTGAAATGTAACAACAAGGACGATTATAAGACAAGGATATGGCTCGGATATTATGGTTACTTCAGCAAGTGCCAAACTTTGCTATTGCCAAAAAGGTTGTCTTGTCGTTGGTAGATGGGCGCTTACAATTAAATTAAAATGTGCACTAAAAATTTCATATTTATATGGATAGTAAATATAGCACTACTGCAATTCAACAATTAACATTTCATATACTGTGTATGTTGACTTATTCCTTGGGGTATGATGTGGCATCTTTGGACTTGATAGCTTTTTTTCTTGCAACGTACATTTGAGAGTGTGATTGCCTTCACCTTGTTCAGACAATTCCCACAAATATAACAACATTCAAAAGTCTTTGAAGGCACGTAACTTGAATGTTGTCTCAGTCTCTTGTAGTGGGCTATTTTCTCTTTTAATAGTCCAAATTAAAGTACATAGAGTAAAGGATTAACTCAGTCATTCAAGGTATCTTGCTGGCACACTGCCCTTGGTCACTCTCTCTGACCTTCTCAATGAGTCGCTTGTGATACCTGATGGGGGCTCATTCTCAAGGGATTCAGAGTCAATACTTTCAATGAGGGGCGGCTGAGAATCAACAAGTTTGTGCTGTGGGTAAGTAGATTGTGGGATGGACCACTGCAAACAAGGACCAAATGGCCATCCAACAGGAAATATATTATCTTTACCTTCTGGAGCTGTCTCTGCCCTTTTGTCAGGGGGTACCTAATCTGGAACGGCACTCTCTGTAGGATTCTTCCTGGAATCAGCTCTGAAGTCATCTGGTGAATGGTTGGCGATGTTATCTCCACCGTCATCTCTGGATGGATCTCACCTGTCAGACAAAGCTTCAGCTGACTATGGTGTACCACCTTGGTTGTCTCTTCATTCTCTTTAGAGATATTGTAGATTTCTACTCCAGGCAGAGGGATAGCTCAAATGATGTGTGGGCAAGTCTCCCACTTGTCATCTAGTTGGTTGGTGGGCTGGTGTGATGATTCTTCTTAAGCCAAACTCGATCTCCGACTGCCAGGGGTTTTGCTTTGGCATTCAAGTTGTGTGTAGAGGGTACACAGTTCTTGGAACAGTTCAGATTCAAATTCCGCACCTCTATTAGTTAGGATCTTTGCTGGATATCTATAAGGTTGTACGAAAGTCTTTCAGAAGATTTTGGTTGTCATTTTCGCTGTAAGGTGACTCGCCCAGGGTTTATGGGGATGACTCGGTACCCGGCCTTTTTGCCTGACCTTGGGGATGTCGCGGTAGTCGGCTCCCGGGCCCATACTCTGGCGTCAGCTTTTAAAAAGGGATTGGTTTGTTTATTAGTTTTATTAAAGTTCGTGACGCCACCTGTGGTTTCTGGTGAGATTCACCAGCGCTGCGGCAGTCCACTGAGGCCGGTGATAAGGCAGCTCGATGGTATAGCTCCCCACAGGTGGAGCTAGGCCTCAGGGCAGTGTATGAAAAGGGGGATGCAGGACAGGCGAGACCCAGCTGGGTCAGAGCAAGAATGGGGACAGACACAATAGTCACTTCAGCACCTTTTACTGATGGAAATTCAGACACGTCCCGGAGCACTGTAGGGTGAAGGGTGCATATCAGGATCCTTCCCAATGAGCGGGTGTAGGGCCTCCTGTTTCTTGCCTCTGCCTAGTAAGTTTCTGACCTGCCTGGAGCTAGGCCTAGCTTTGTCTCTGTCCTGCGCTGGCTGACCTTGTGGTAGGGCCTTCTCTCGGAATACACGCTCCTCAGCTTGCGGGGCCTATGTGTTTCCCGGCTCTGTTACGTATCAGCACTTTAGCGATCCTGGGACCTGTAGTTCTCCAGGGATTCCGATTATGCCTTACTGGGTCATAGAGATCCCGGTAAGCTCGGACCCGGTGTCCGGTAACTGCTTCGGGGTGAGCCAGTTAAGCTCCTCTGCCCCCTATGTACTAACTTCTCCACTCGCCTTCGGCCTACTCGGGCCCTCACTAGGCTATACACACTAACGGCAGCTTGCCGCGCTTCACCGATCTTATGGCGCCGGCACACCTAAAGCTCACTATTCTGAGCTACAACTCAACTGAGCTCTACTCTGTATTCAGATGTATACTAACTGAACTCTCCAGAGGAACTGCTGAATCACTGAGCTCCGCTGCAGACTGACCTCTCTTTGGCTCATCTCCTGCAGGAACTCTCTCAACAGACTCAACTGCCTGGCTCCACCTTCCCTATTTATATCCCTAACGAGCTCCCTCTGCTGGTCTGAGGTGGAAGGTGGAGATGTGTGAATGGTTATGGGGGCCTTTTGTGGAGGAATCCATCAATGCACTCTTCTAGGATCTGTGATACCTAGCACAGCTGGGCGTCACATTCCCTCCTAGCAAAGCTCAGCACTCCCGGGCTGAAGTAGATTTTTAAAACATGAATAATAACAATAACAATCTTCCCTTTATGGGAGGCACTTTTCTTAAACGTTGCATAACAAATACAAAGCTTCCTCAGAACTCAAGTCTCTAGTGGTGAGGTTCCCAGACAGGATGTCCATCTCACAGGGTAGAGTACTTGGTGGTTTTGAGGGACCTGTCCCAAACCCTCAACGTAGGCCCTGGGGTGGCTGCAGGGCATGAAGATCCTGCGTTGGACCTCCAATAGAGCCACTCCCGACAGGTTTTTCTTCTGAGGTCACCTAAAGGGGTACTCCAGGGAGTACAATTATATACAGCAAATAGTTTTTGGGCTGCACACAGTCCTCAGCCACGAAGTTCTTAGATAATTAAAGGAAGTAAATAGGCAAAACACAAAGTAATATACATTTGCATGAAAATACACAATAGTTCAGTACAATCATACACAATATACAATACCATATAATACCATATAATACCCCAGGGGTAACTATCTACATTTGCAAGAGTTTAGCTACTTACTCAGTGTATCTGACTGGAGGTTTACCTCGCGTGCTACGTGTTGATCTGCGTAGTGCGGTGGTCTGTGAGGTATCAATGTCTGTATTATTAGTTACGCTACCAGTTCTACGTGTGACTAAGTTGTAAAACTGCCTTAACCTCTCTCTGGAACTGGCAAGTCTACCATTGGCTGGGCCTTCCTGCTCTACTCCTGCCGGGGATCCTTCATCCGGCGATTCTTCTTGAGCTGGCTCTTCTGCGGCACTAGGCTCTTCTGCAGCACTTACAGGTTCAACTTGCTGTGGAGGGTCTTCTGGCTGTTCATAGAATTGGAGTACTGGTATGATTACTGCTCCTCCTATTTGGGGCCAATCTGCCGGTAAATCTCCTAAGTCAGTGTGTATCACTGCTTCTTTAGGCTCCTCCGGGATAACAAGAGGCACTTTTTCTTGAGGTTTCAGTAGATTTGGACATAACTTTAGGTGGTCCCTGGACACTGTAGCAGACGTTCTTCCTCCATCTCGACTGATTATGCAAGTCTTCTTGTTATCAAATCTTGACGGTAACACAGTGTAGGGTTCTTTTTCCCACTGGTCATCAAGTTTGTGGTTGCGTCTTTTCCTTTTTAATACTGTTTCACCAGGTGTGAAAGGTTCTGCGGGCGCACTTTTGTTGTAGTGGGCCTCCTGCTTTTCTCTAACCCGAGTGAGACTGTGCTCGACACAGGCTTGTACTCTTCTGTACTGCTCCTGTCTGGTCGTGTCCCAGTTATCAGTGGTCATATCAGCTTCAGGCTCAACAACACCAAGCTCCAGATCCATGGGCAGCTTTCCTGGCCTTGCCCGCATGAGGTATGCTGGAGTGCAATTGGTGGAACTTACTGGTATATGATTATATAGGTCTACTAAGTCAGGTAGTAGGTCTGGCCACTGGTTTCTCTCCTCAAGTGGTATGGTCTTCAGCAGGTCGATGATGATGTTGTTCATCTTCTCACAGAGACCATTGGTTTGTGGGTGGTACGGTGTAGTTCTTATCTTCTTACACCCGTATAGATGGCGGAACTTCTTGAACAACTCAGCCTCAAAGGCCGGGCCTTGGTCCATCAGCACCTGCTCAGGATAACCATGGGGTCTACAGAAATACGCTTGGAACGTCTTTGCTGCTGTCTCTGCCGTCAGGTCTTTGACGGGGGCGACCACCAGGAAACGTGAGTAGTGATCCACCATGGTCAGATCATAAGAGTACCTGACCTGCTGGGGGACAGCTTGACATGGTCCAGGGCCACGATCTCCAGAGGTCGAGTCATCTTGATGGGTTGCAGGGGTGCCTTCTAGCTGCTGTAGTCCTTCCTTCTAAGGCCACAGGGTCCACAGTCCCGGCACCACCTCTCTATGGAGCTGCGCATTCCTACCCAGAAGAATCGACACTTCAGCAGGGTCTCTAGCTTTTTCCAGCCAAAGTGTCCCGCCTGATCGTGGTAGGCCTCCAACACCATCTGGATGTCAGTCTTGGGGACCACTATCTGCCATACCATCTCATGGGTTCTTGGATTGACGTACCTCCGGCACAGCTTCTCACGGTAGATAAACAGCCGGCTTCTCTCGTTCCACAGCTGCTTTGCTTGGAGAGACGCTTCTTTTGCCAGGGAGGAACCTTCTTGGGTTATCAGTTCCTTAATGCGGCTGACAACCGGGTCACTGTCCTGGGTCTCTTTCCAGCTGTGGTGTGGCAGAGGGTTTAACGTCTTCCCACGCTGCCTCCTGGAGGCTCGTTGCTCGTGGATCATCCCATTCCAGTGAAAGGCAGGTAACTCTATCTCTTCCAGGTCATCCACTTCTTCTTCTGTGTCTGACTGGTGAGGCATCCTGGACAGGGCATCGGCATTGGCGTTCTTGCGGCCCGCCCGGTATTTAATTGTAAATTGGTAATTTGACAGCCGAGCCATCCATCGTTGTTCCAGTGCTCCTAGCTTGGCTGTTTCAAGATGGGTCAAGGGGTTATTGTCAGTGTAGGCAGTGAACTTGCTAGAAGCCAGGTAGTGCTTAAACCTTTCAGTGATGGCCCAGACTAGGGCCAGGAACTCCAACTTGAAGCTGCTATAGTTATCTGGGTTCCTCTCGGTCGGGCGGAGCTTCCTGCTTGCGTATGCGATTACCTTCTCCTGGCCATTCTGCTTCTGACTTAAGACAGCTCCCAGTCCTTCGTTGCTGGCATCTGTATACAGCAGGAACGGTTGGCTGTAGTCAGGGTAGGCTAGGATCTCATCGCCCGTCAGGATCTCCTTCATCTCCTGAAATGACTCGGCTTGCTCCTTTCCCCAGTGGTGGGTTTCTGCCTTGGGGGACTGTCCTACCAGGAGGTCTTGCAGAGGAGCTGCTTTCTTAGTATAGTCTTTTATGAACCTCCGGTAGTATCCTACTAGTCCCAGGAACTGACGCACCTCCTTGAGGTTCTTCGGCTCCGGCCACTTCTGGATGGCAGTGACCTTCTCCGGGTCTGGTGCTACCCCTTCCGGACTGACAATGTGCCCCCGGTACTGTACCTTTTTCTTGAGCAGGTGGCATTTTGAGGGCTTCAGCTTCATCCCGTACCGGGACAGTGACTCAAATACCTCTGCCAGGTGTTTCAAGTGGTCCTCGTACGTTCTGGAGTACACTATCAAGTTATCCAGGTAAAGTAACACAGTCTCGAAGTTGCGGTGTCCCAGGCAGCACTCCATCAATCTCTGGAACATTCCAGGGGCATTGCAGAGTTCAAACGGCATACTGTTGAACTCGCAGAGTCCCATCAGGGTGGTGAAGGCCGTCTTCTCCCGATCCTCCTCAGCCACAGCTACTTGACAGTACCCACTAGTGAGGTCAAGGGTGGAAAAGTAATTTGCAGACTTTAAGGCAGCTAGGGACTCCTCTATGCGTGGTAAAGGGTATGCATCTTTATGTGTAATGCGATTTACTTGTCGGTAATCTACACACATTCTCATGCTCCCGTCCTTTTTCCTAACTAGCACTAGGGGAGCTGCCCAGGGACTACAACTATCCCTTATTACCCCCGCCTTTCTCATGTCGTGCAGCATCTCCTTAGCCTTCTGGTAGTGAGCTGGTGGTATAGGCCTGTAACGTTCTTTGATTGGGGGATGGTCGTCTGTGGGGATATGATGTTGAACCCCCTTAATCCTCCCAAAGTCAAGTGGATGTTTACTGAACACCTGTGAGTATTCCTGAACCACCCGGTGTACACCCTGTTTTTGATGGGCAGGAGTGGTGTCTGTCCCAACATGGAGCTGTTGACACCAATCCTCCACCTGGGTTGCAGGGTCATTATCCTCCACTTCATCTGGTGAGGTTAAGGACTCCGCCTTGTGAATGCAGTTGTTATTTACAGCATGTAATTTGGCAACAGTGGCATAACGTGGTAATCTAACCTCATCTTCCCCAATGTTGAGAAGACGAACGGGCACTCTCCCATTGCGTACATCTACCACTCCTCTGGCGGTTAAGAGCGTGGGTCTGTGCTCAGAGCAAAGGGGTTCTACTTACCGCCTCCTAGCTCTGTCCTCTAAGATCTATAGCAGCTCTACACCAGATGAGCATTTCACTCATTGGGGGGATGACAATGGGTATGGGGTCTGTTACCCGCACATTACCGATTTCACCATCTGTTAACCTTACTTGCTGTTGATACATCAGGACTCGGATCTTCTTCTGCAGCGCCCTCCTCTGTCCTGGTCTGGCAGTGTCAGCTATCTGTTGGAGCAAGAACACAACCTCTCCCAAACAGTTACTAACAATGTTAGTGCCAAGTACCATATACAGATTGGTGTCATCAGGATTAGTCTCTACTACAATTAGCCCCTGGTCCTTCAGCTCCACTCTCCCCACCTTTACAGTCACATTCTTAACCCCGATTAGGTTAAGGGGGAGTCCATTTAAGGCATAAACAGAAAGATTTGGAGCTGGCGGACTTAGGTCGCCCATGGACCAGAACCTCTTGTAGAGGACATCAGGCATGATGGTTACCTGAGATCCTGTGTCCAGCAGAGCATGCATCGTGATCCCATCCAACACAATGGACAGGAAAGGTCTTCCTCCGACGAACCTGTTGTACCAGTCTGATGGGCCTGGGGAATTTACTCCTGGGTGTCGGCCCTCGGCCCCAGGGTTTTCTCGTTTAAAGGACAATTCTGGGCGGTATGCCCGGTCTTACGGCAGCGGTAGCAGGTAGGGTCCTTCTGTGGACGGTGCTGGTCACTGGTCCTCGCAGAGGGTGGTGTTATTCTCCTCCTCCTTCGCATCCAGGGGACATCCTCAGGGCTATCGGCTAGCAGGATTTTCCCTCCTTCCTCGGGTTCCGTCTGCAGCTGCGGGGCACTCAGCACAGTGGTCAGGGTTTTGCTCAACTGACGCACTTCAGAGCGCAAGCTGTCCAGCTCTCTAGGGGACGTTGCTGGAACTTTGGCTTCAGCGGCCACTGGGGAAAAGGTGGGTGTAGCAGGCACTGGGGTAGCCCCACCCTGGTAACATTGGATGGCATTTGTTTCCAGGGGCTGCAGTCCTTTTATAGCCATGTCCTTAAGATTGTCAAAGGTGGCATCTGGACCACCAACGCACAGTCCTGCTCTCCTCTGGAGACTTCAGTCCCTGGACAAACTGTTCCTTCAGCATTTTGTTTTCATTGTCTATGCTGGTTGGACTAACCTGTCCTCCGGCTGTTGAGAACAGTTGTAGAACCTCATCCTGAGGTCCGCCTCAGTATGATCCTCAAAAACAGTCTGTAGCTTTTGAAATATTGCGGACACTGACTCCTGCTCTGCGGCCGACCATGTTTCCACTTCCCGCTCCGCAGCAGCGGTCAGTTGTCCTAATACAACAGCAGCCCTTTGTTTGCCTGTCATAGAGTACATGTCCAGTATGCCGCATATATTCCGTTTGAATCCAGACAGGGTATCTGGTTTGCCGTTGTACTGGGGAAGCCACTTTGCTCCAGGAATATACGGTAGAGTTATGGGGATGACAGGAGTTACAGGTGCTGCTGGTGGAGCGGCCGCCTCGACCTGCTCTGCGGCGGGCGGGGATTGTACATCGGGGCCGATAACCTGCACTCCGGCGTTCTGCTGTTCCACGGACATTCTGGCGCCCCCCTAGCTAACCGTGATCTACCTTCTTTTCTTCCGGTAGGCCGCAGCTCCGCAGGTGACGGTCTTCTTCAGGACCTTGCGTCGCTTGCGTCCTACGTCAGAGCACTCACCGCTGCTCCTTCCAGGACCTGGCGCTTCCTGGTTTGACGTCGAGGCGTAGGGCGTGTCCGGGGCTTCGCACTCTTTTGGCAGGTACGCCCCTTAGTTTCCCGCGGTTATGCCCTTCTTCTCGCTCTGCGGCCCAACAATGGCGGCAATCTTCACCACAGTCAAATATACAGTTCACTTCAATAAAGGCACACAGTACCCGGTGGCAACGGGAATAACACTCCGTCGTTGCAGCGGGCACGTGATCCTGTTCGTGACGCCAGGAAAGGATGACTCGCCCAGGGTTTATGGGGACGACTCGGTACCCGGGCCTTTTTGCCTGACTTTGGGGATGTCGCGGTGGTCAGCTCCCAGGCCCGTACTCTGGGGTCAGCTTTTAAAAAGGGATTGGTTTGTTTATTAGTTTTATTAAAGTTTGTGACGCCACCTGTGGTTTATGGTGAGATTCACCAGCGCTGCGGCAGTCCACTGAGGCCGGTGATAAGGCAGCTCAATGGTATAGCTCCCCACAGGTGGAGCTAGGCCTCAGGGCAGTGTATGAAGAGGGGGATGCAGGACAGACGAGACCCAGCCGGGTCAGAGCAAGAACGGGGACAGACACAATAGTCACTTCAGTACCTTTTACTGATGGAAATTCAGGCACGTCCCGGAGCACTGTAGGGTGAAGGGTGCATATCAGGATCCTTCCCAATGAGCGGGTGTAGGGCCTCCTGTTTCTTGCCTCTGCGTAGTAAGTTTCTGACCTGCCTGGAGCTAGGCCTAACTTTGTCTCTGTCCTGCGCTGGCTGACCTTGTGGTAGGGCCTTCTCTCGGAATACACGCTCCTCAGCTTGCGGGGCCTATGTGTTTCCCGGCTCTGTTACGTATCAGCACTTTAGCGATCCTGGGACCTGTAGTTCTCCAGGGATTCCAGTTATGCCTTTGTGACACCCCAGGGGTCTGGTTGCCACAGTGATAGAGATATTATGTCTGAGAGCAGGTGGGAGGTCCTTTGGTCAGGGATCCTGTGCATGCCACACCTCCTGCCCAGTCTTGGGAGGGGAAGAACTTCCCCTGTATAAACCCGGGGCTGAGGCAGGGTGAGTCAGACAAGGAGAGTGGAGAAGAGAAGCAGCATAGGAAACAGCAGAGTTACAAGGAGTCAGGGGCTGGCAGCTACAGAGCTCGCCCTGACTAAGAAGATTCTTTACCGGACCCGGAGTCCGAGGCTGTGGGGACTAACTCCTACCCAGCAGCAGAATCCGTCGGGCAGGGGATTTCAGGTCCTCTGGCCCAGAAGCCCGAAGGCACGGTCACACGCGTGGGACCAGCACCGCCATCGTGGAGCGGAAGCCATTAGAAGGCCCCGAGTCACCGGCCATACGGGTGAGCACCACACGGTACACTCAGGGACGTGGGCTACTTACATCAGCTTCTAGCAAGGTAGCCAGAAGAGTACAGTCAGTTTGGGAGGCCTACAACTACGCCTGGCCAGGGGAGATCCCATCTGCTCAAAGACTGACCAGGCCCCGTTTGCTAGCAAGTACTCCGGGAGGGTCTGTCGTTGTTACCAGTAAAGACCCTGAACTACACCGTACCGTCTCTGAGTGGTTCCTGCTACCCCCATCATCCACGTCGGCTGCCCTGAGGCCATACCCCTCCCGTTGGGGGTTATACTATCACGCTGCACAATCCTACCACCGGCCTCAGCGGTCTGCCCTGCAGCAGCAGCTTCCTGGCTGCACTCAACGGGTGGCGTAGTCATCAACTATTTACTACTAATAGACTGCCGTCTAGTTTGACTCCCTGGGCACGGACCGGGTCACCGCCACGAGATTACAACCCTCCACGGATCCGGCTCCGGGTAAGCTCCCGCGTGCGCACCGCAGCGCGACACAGGCCCAGGGGCGCGTCAACTTTGGCGTAGTCGGCAGGATTTCGTGCCCGCAACCACCGGGTACTGCGTGCCTGAAAAGCAAAGACTGTTCAAACTTACCAGTGGTGAAGGTTTCCCGCCATCCGGCGCCATCTTCTACCTTCTTCCCGCCATCCGCGAAGTTTTCCCGCCATCCGGCGCCATCTTCGACCTTCTTCCCGCCATCCGTGGAGTTTTCCCGCCATTGGACGCCATCTTGAGGACGCCGCGCGGGAAGAAGAGGGGCGTGGACTCCGAAAGCGCGCGAGAACTGAAGCCCCGCCTCACGTCCGGACGTTGCGTAAGGTCCTGGAAGGAGCCCAGCAGACGCCGACGTCACAGGAGCGCGACGGAAGGTCCTCAACCCTGACGATCCACTGCGGAGCCGCGGCCTACGGAAGAGGATCATCGCAAGGTAGGCCACGGTCCACTAGGGGGGAGGAAGATGTCGGATACGGAGGAGAGCTTCACTGCCTCAACCCCCGCCAGCGCTACCGCTGCTGCAGTTATGCCCTTCACCATGCCCTATATCCCGGGAGCAGCTTGGCTACCCCAGTACTCAGGGGAGTCACATACCCTGCATGACTTTAGAGAAAAGCTGGATAGCCTCTTCCAGGTGTACCCCCTCACAGAAGAGCAAAAAGTGAGCATCCTGGTGGCCCAACTAACAGGGGCAGCCAAAAGGGAAGTAAAATCCTGGCCACCTGGGAGGAAGACTGTCGCAGGGATACTAACCCGGCTGAAGGACACCTTTGATACCCGCACCTCAGCCGAGATTAAGCTTAGATTCTACGGGTGCAAGCAGCGAGCGCATGAGAGTATAAGGGACTATGCACTAAACCTACAAGAGGCCCTGAGGGCCATAAAGCAGACCGACCCTGATGGGGTGGGAAACGAGGACAGGCTGTTGACTGAACAATTTATAGAGGGTTTATATTGCAATACCCACCGAACCCAGTTGCGGGCAATGGCCTTACAGGATCCCCATCTGGACTTTGCACAGTTCAAGGACAGAGCCATCCGGGTGCTCCGAGAACCGGCACCAGGTGGCGTTGTGACCCACAGACGCCCCACTACCACTTACTACCAGGAGGCGGCGCCCTTGTCAGCAGGGCCTGTGGGAGCTGATGCGCAGGCTTTGGACAATGACCCGGCTCCAGACCTACACCATCAGGTCCAAGAGCTAGCTAAGAGCGTTGCTGCGCTAACCCGAACTGTGCAGTCTTTACAGGTTTCCACCCCAGGGAAGATCCAGCTGGCATCCGGACCGGAGGACATCCCGTGGCGTCGACCAAGGAGAACCCCACCGGCCAGAGGAAGACCCAGTGACCGATACAGTGAGGACGGACGACCCATCTGCCGCCGCTGCAATCAACCCGGACATATGGCAAGGTACTGTTCTTTAAACGGGCACAACCTGGGGTAGAGGGCCAACCCCCAGGAAAAAGATCACCAGGCCCATCGAACTGGCGCGACAGATATGTGGGAGGACGTCCAGTCTTGCCTGTGGTACTGGATGGCATTCCCATGAGTGCCCTACTGGACACCGGGTCACAGGTCACCACCATCCCGTACGTGCTCTTCAAGCAGTACTGGAATGACTCGGATATTACCCGCTACCCCGACGACGACTTGAGTATCATCGCCAGCAATGGTCAGCCCGTGCCACAGATCGGATTTAAAGAGGTGACCATCAAAATTGGTAGAGTCGAACTGGCCGCACAGGGACTGATCATTGTAGATATCGATAAACATGAGAGTCACCCAAAAATAACTCTAGGAACTAATGTAATTGAAAATTGTCTTGCAGAGGTGATTTTCCTTTTACAGCAGGTTGCCAAGAATGCCAGCTCCGGCGAGCAGCGGGTGCTCCAGAAAGAGATCCGGGCACTGATGCAACGGCAACAAGTGGAACTCTCCGGCGGTGAGATTGGTAGCGTAAGAATGTGTGACCCTTTTCCTATTGCCATGCCCCCAAAAAGTGAAATGATGATTTGGTGCCGGGCAGCTATTGGTCTGAGAGGTAGAGATTACCAGGCAATGGTAGAACCAGTTTACTCAGACAGTAGGCCCACCATTTTGACAGCACGGGGGGTGGTCAATGTACGCCATGGGAGGGTGCCCATTCGCATAATAAATATCGGGGAGAGGGAAGTGTACCTGCCCCGGTATGCCACGCTAGCCAAATTATATACCACTAATCAAAGTTCTATACAATCTGTGGAACCCTTGCCTCCATCTCACCCGGAGGAAGGTAACGGCTCTAAGAAAGACATGGAGGACTGGTGTCAGCAACTACATTTGGGTACTGACTCCACTCCCTCACATCAGAAACAAGGAGTCTATCGGGTGGTTCAAGAGTATGAGAGAGTGTTTAGTAAACACCCGTTAGACTTCGGGCGAGTCAAGGGGGTAGAACACCGCATCCCCACGGGAGATCATCCTCCCATAAAAGAGAGGTATCGACCCGTACCCCCTGCACATTACCAACACGCCAAGGGGATGCTTAGAGACATGAAGGAGGCTGGGGTAATCCGGGATAGCTGTAGCCCCTGGGCAGCCCCACTAGTTTTAGTCAAAAAGAAAGACAACACCATGAGGATGTGTGTAGATTACCGGAAAATCAACCGGATCACACACAAGGATGCGTACCCCTTACCAAGGATAGAGGAGTCATTGGCTGCTTTAAGATCTGCTAACTTCTTCTCTACCTTGGATCTCACTAGCGGGTACTGGCAGGTTCCTGTAGCAGAGGCGGACCGGGAGAAGACCGCATTCACCACCCCGATGGGACTTAGCGAGTTCACCTGCATGCCGTTCGGACTCTGCAACGCACCAGGAACCTTCCAACGCCTAATGGAGTGTTGTCTGGGCCACAGAAACTTCGAGACGGTCCTGTTGTACCTGGACGATGTCATCGTATATTCCAAGACGTATGAGGACCACCTGAAACACCTGGCGGAAGTGTTCGAGGCTCTGGCGAGTTACGGCCTAAAGGTGAAACCCTCCAAGTGTCACCTCCTGAAACCAAAGGTGCAGTACCTGGGACACGTGGTGAGCGCTGACGGAGTGGCTCCCGACCCCGATAAGATCACCGCAATTAAGGGATGGCCAAGCCCCTCCAGCGTAAAAGAAGTGCGGCAGTTCCTCGGGTTGGTAGGCTACTACCGAAGGTTTATTCCCGGTTTCACCAAAAAGGCAGCACCTATGCAGGACCTCCTGATAGGCCAGTCCCGGAAGGCCAAGAACCAGAAGCCGCCCTTCAAATGGGAAGAGCTGGAAGAAGAGTCCTTCCGCCAGCTGAAGATGGCCCTCACGGGGGACGAAATCCTGGCGTACCCGGATTATAGCCAGCCCTTTATCCTCTACACCGACGCCAGTAACATCGGGCTAGGAGCCGTACTGTCCCAGATCCAGCAGGGGAAGGAACGAGTAATCGCCTACGCCAGCCGAAAACTGCGACCCACCGAAAGGAACCCCGAGAATTACAGCTCATTTAAGTTAGAGTTCCTGGCCGTAGTATGGGCAATCACTGAGCGCTTTAAGCATTACCTCGCTTCTTCCCGGTTCACCGTGTACACGGATAACAACCCGCTGACACACCTGGACACGGCAAGACTCGGTGCCCTGGAGCAGAGGTGGATGGCCCGTCTGTCCAACTACGAGTTCACAATTAAATACCGGGCAGGACGCTCCAATACCAACGCGGACGCCCTGTCCAGGATGCCCAACCTGCCGGACGGAGGAGAAGATCCGGAGGGACTGGAAGAAGTTGAACTCCCTGCGTTCCACCGTCATGGGACTATTCAGTATTCCCACCGGGTAAGGAGTAAGCAGGCTGCTACGTTGAACCCCTTACCCCACTACAACTGGGCGGAAACGCAAGACAGCGACCCTGCCGTCCGACTGGTGAAGGAGATGCTGACTCGGCCGGAGGCTCGCCTTGAACCAGACGCTCCGGAGGAAGCCAAACAACTATGGGCAGAGAAGAGTCGACTGTTCCTTTACAAAGGGAAGTTGTGCCGCAGAATGGTTAACTCCCGGACGCATGAATTACTCTGGCAAGTAGTGGTGCCACGAAGAGACGCAGCCATGGTGATGGAGGCATACCACGACGGAGCTGGACACTTTGGGTGGAAAAAGCTGGAGTTCCTGCTGCGCGAGCGGTTCCACTGGGTAGGCATGAGGGGAACCATCGAGAAGTGGTGCAGAGATTGTGGCCCGTGCAACCTGAGAAGGAAGGACCGAGCCAGCCAGAAGACTCCCCTGCAGTCCATCGTCACCCGGCAACCGTTGGAACTGGTAGCCTTGGATCATGTAAAACTGACCCCAAGCAGAAGTGGCTACGTCTACGCGTTAACCATCGTGGATCATTACTCCCGGTTCTTGGTTGTCGTCCCCGTCAAGGACTTAACGGCTCAAACAGCAGCTATAGCCTTCCAGCAGCACTTCTGCCGTCCACACGGGTACCCGGACCAAGTGCTGACGGACCAGGGACCTGCCTTTGAAGCGGAGGTCTTTCAGGAATTCTGCAATCTGTATGGCTGCCGGAAGATAAGGACGACACCCTACCATCCGCAGACTAATGGACTTTGTGAAAAAATGAACCAGGTGGTAATGGATCTTCTAAAAACGTTGCCCCTGGAAGAACGCAGTCTGTGGCCTGAAAAGTTGCCCGATCTGGTGGACCTATACAACCACATCCCGGTAGGTTCCACCAACTGTACCCCGGCTTACCTAATGAGGGCAAGACCTGGTAAGTTACCTGTTGACCTGGAAATGGGAGTCCTGACCCCCGAGGACACTTCACCAGAAACAGACTGGGACACAGAGAGGCAGCAGCAGTACCGGAGAGTACAGGAGAGTGTGGAGCGAAGTCTCTGTCAGGCTAGGGAAAGACAAGAGAAAACTTACAACCAGTATGCTCCCGCTGTTCCCCTGGTACCCGGAGAGCAGGTCTTGAAGAGGAAGAGACGGCTCCACAAGTTGGACGACCAGTGGGAGAAGGACCCGTACACCGTACTGCCCTCAAGCCACGAGAACCCGAAGGTCTGTACCATCAGTAAAGACGGAGGGGAAACCACAGCCATTGTATCCCGGGACCACCTGAAGAAGTGTCCCGAACAACTGAGGAACCCTGAAGAGGAACAAGAAGACCATCGACCCGTGGAAGAAAGGGAAGATATGGTTAGTACCGTGCTCGGGGACTTTCCTCAGTCTTGGACTCAAGTCAATGGTGCAGTTGTGGTACCCGTACTCACCTTCCTCCAACCATCATCCCAAGAACCTACGGAGCAACGGGTAGAGCTGGAAGAACAGCCGGTCCAGGAGGCAGAAGACTCCACACAAGCAGAACAGGAGAATCAACCCTCTGCTTATAGTGAGCCTGCCGTACCCCTAGTGAGACAAAGAGCCGGTAGACAGCTGCCCAGTTTACCCTTGACAGCTCCTACACCCTGTAGTTCAGGGCCAGACAGTCAGCTCCGTAGGTCCACTCGGGCCACTAGAGGCCAGTTACCCGCACGCTGGAGAATTTAAAGTGTATAAATTGTTTTATCTATGTTTTTCTGTGTCTTGTTGCTTGTGTATAATTTTGTGTTTCTAGCTATTTTTAGGAAACCTTGGTGGATTTACCGGGAATCCTTGTATATAGTTGGAGCGTAACCCAGGATGGACTAGAGACTGTTAAGGACTCGGGGTAGGACAGACCCCTACCTGGTTACGTCTCCCTGTGTTGGTGAAATGGACACCTTTGCTTTTCTTTAAAGACTGCATCCGGTTGCGGACACGCCGTAACCATCTTATGTGTTTTTCTTATAGTATTGTTATTGTTATACTTTGTTATGTTTTTCTAAATGTGTTTAGTCCCGGAGTACTAAATTTCACTAGGGGGGAATGTGACACCCCAGGGGTCTGGTTGCCACAGTGATAGAGATATTATGTCTGAGAGCAGGTGGGAGGTCCTTTGGTCAGGGATCCTGTGCATGCCACACCTCCTGCCCAGTCTTGGGAGGGGAAGAACTTCCCCTGTATAAACCCGGGGCTGAGGCAGGGTGAGTCAGACAAGGAGAGTGGAGAAGAGAAGCAGCATAGGAAACAGCAGAGTTACAAGGAGTCAGGGGCTGGCAGCTACAGAGCTCGCCCTGACTAAGAAGATTCTTTACCGGACCCGGAGTCCGAGGCTGTGGGGACTAACTCCTACCCAGCAGCAGAATCCGTCGGGCAGGGGATTTCAGGTCCTCTGGCCCAGAAGCCCGAAGGCACGGTCACACGCGTGGGACCAGCACCGCCATCGTGGAGCGGAAGCCATTAGAAGGCCCCGAGTCACCGGCCATACGGGTGAGCACCACACGGTACACTCAGGGACGTGGGCTACTTACATCAGCTTCTAGCAAGGTAGCCAGAAGAGTACAGTCAGTTTGGGAGGCCTACAACTACGCCTGGCCAGGGGAGATCCCATCTGCTCAAAGACTGACCAGGCCCCGTTTGCTAGCAAGTACTCCGGGAGGGTCTGTCGTTGTTACCAGTAAAGACCCTGAACTACACCGTACCGTCTCTGAGTGGTTCCTGCTACCCCCATCATCCACGTCGGCTGCCCTGAGGCCATACCCCTCCCGTTGGGGGTTATACTATCACGCTGCACAATCCTACCACCGGCCTCAGCGGTCTGCCCTGCAGCAGCAGCTTCCTGGCTGCACTCAACGGGTGGCGTAGTCATCAACTATTTACTACTAATAGACTGCCGTCTAGTTTGACTCCCTGGGCACGGACCGGGTCACCGCCACGAGATTACAACCCTCCACGGATCCGGCTCCGGGTAAGCTCCCGCGTGCGCACCGCAGCGCGACACAGGCCCAGGGGCGCGTCACCTTACTGGGTCATAGAGATCCCGGTAAGCTCGGACCCGGTGTCCGGTAACTGCTTCGGGGTGAGCCAGTTAAGCTCCTCTGCCCCCTATGTACTAACTTCTCCACTCGCCTTCGGCCTACTCGGGCCCTCACTAGGCTATACACACTAACGGCAGCTTGCCGCGCTTCACTGATCTTATGGCGCCGGCACACCTAAAGCTCACTATTCTGAGCTACAACTCAACTGAGCTCTACTCTGTATTCAGATGTATACTAACTGAACTCTCCAGAGGAACTGCTGAATCACTGAGCTCCACTGCAGACTGACCTCTCTTTGGCTCATCTCCTGCAGGAACTCTCTCAACAGACTCAACTGCCTGGCTCCACCTTCCCTATTTATATCCCTAACGGGCTCCCCCTGCTGGTCTGAGGTGGAAGGTGGAGATGTGTGAATGGTTCTGGGGGCCTCTTGTGGAGGAATCCATCAATGCACTCTTCTAGGATCTGTGATACCAAGCGCAGCTGGGCGTCACAAAGGTCTTTGACTGGCACTGCCACAGCAAATTTTGAATAGTGGTCGATTATAGTCAGGGCATAGGAGACTCCAGTTGCATTAGACTGTAGTTTCACATGATCCAATGCAACCAACTCCAATCGCTTATGAGTGACTATTCGGTGCAGCGATGCTTTCTGGTCAGAGCTTTCTCCACCTCTGAAGGTACAAGCAATACATTCACTGCACCATTTTTCTATGTTATTTCTCACCAAATCAATAGAATCTCTTTCGGATGTTGGCCTCAGTTCTGTGGCAACCAAAATGTCCGGATTGGTCATGATTCCAAGACAATGTTGACATCTTGCCTTGGTATGACAATCTGGATTACTTGCTCATGGGTAGTTTAATCAATGGTTCTCCAAACCGGCAGGTCTTTTTTAAAGAAAAGCCATTTCTACTGTTTCAAGAGCCTTTTCAGCTTCCTGTAGTTACAGTTCCTGTAGTTCCCCTGATTTCTATTGAGTCAGTTTTTTTGTAGTTAGATGTTCCTTTGTTTATTCAGCACTAGTGATGAGCAAGCACTAAAATGCTCAGGTACTCGTTGCTCGAGTCGAGCAAATTGGAATGCTCGAGTGCTCGGTCCGAGTAACGAGCCCAATGTTAAACAATGGGAAACTAGAACATTTTTCCGGCAGCTCCCCCGGCGGTTTGTAGAGGGCCTAAAAATTGCCCAAATCGACGGGAACAGTGCTCAGATAACATGGGAACAGCATGGAGAAGACCCCTGGAAGCATTTCTGACTCCAAGGTCACTCCTGTCAACAACATTGTCAGAGGTATTATGCCACTTTTACGGACTCACAATAAAACTTGCAAAAACTATACTAAAATGAATTTTCCTGGGAAATATATTAAAGAACATCCTTTCCAGGGTAGTGACCTGTATATAAGGCAAAATAAATAACCAAAAACAAAAGTGCCCCTCTACACCTTGGGCTATGTTCACACGTTGCGTTTTTGAAGCGTTTTTGCACTTTTGCATTGCTTTCAACCAACACAAATGCATTCACTGGGAAATGTCATTTTACCATTTTACAACCTTATCTGGTCATGTGGTGTGTGACACATCATCAGACACATGCATACAGTGCTGAAAAGACACGGGAACAGCATGGGGAAGACCTCTGGAAGCATCTCTGACTCACAAGTCACTGCCTAAGTGTGCCCATCATAAGTGATCCTTGGTGCATGAGAAGATGCCTCCCGCCATGCACCTGTCATTGCAGACTTGCAATAATCACCGTCCACGTCCTTGTCCCAGCGCAGCGTTCAGTTGTTCCTACCTCATTCTTGGGAATGCAAGCGCAAGTAAGCAGCTATCCACCCACCCACCACAGGCGGCAATACTATACTCCCAAATTTTTGACAGCTGCTTGCACTTGAAATGTGGCCTTTTAGGCTCATGGAGGCGGAAGCTGTCCACAACCTCATGGCGGTGGCGGCCGGGTGTCCATACTCGGTCCCCAGCCGCCACTATTTCTCCTGGTGTCATCTCCGTCTTCCACAAGCACGGGTCCCACAACATTACCCGTGCCCTCCCCAGTGCATTTACTGGGAAGGACTGCTTAACCACAAACACATGGACAGGCGAATGTGGCCAGGGATGGTACGGAGCCAGTCCACATTAAAAATGCAGCCATAGAGTGTCCGAGAACCTTCCCACCCACTTTTCTTAGCCAGGGCTGCTTCTCGGCAGAGTTGGATGGGCCCACCAGAGAACCGGAGACTCCTCTGGTGGGCCCTGGCTTCTCCTTCAGGAGAGTTCATAGTGCCGAGGTGAGGCTGTGATGATGATAGAATAGTGAATGTGGCCAGGGATGGTACAGAGCCAGTCCACAGCTTGTCGATGAGTTGTATTTCACCACAGCCATATTTTTTAGCTCGGTGAAAGGACTAACTTTTGGGAAACCGTATCTATTCCGGCTGTCATTTCTCCGTCACCAGGTTCTGCCCATTGTCACACACGACCATGCTTGGCTGTATGATCAGCGGTGAGAGCCACAGATCAGGCTGCTGTGTTACAGCTTTCAACAACTCTGCAGCAGTGGGCGGTTTGTCACCAGCCCTTGTTCATTAAGCATGCTATCTTCAGCACAGCCTGTTGCCGCTTGGCCAAGGCATTGCTGCAGTGCTTTCAGCTTGTGACTGATGTGGTCTTTCGGAGATGGAGGCCGAACTGGAGGAGGAGGTGCAGGAGCTGAACAATGTGATTACATTGAGGTTACATTGGTGACTCTGGTTTTTATACTAAAGAAAGATCCTACTGTGTTTTTTTTTTTTTTACGTTATCTTTTAAGACAAATGCATTCACCGGGAAATGTCATTTTACTATTTTACAACCTTATCAGGCCATGTGGTGTGTGACACATCATCAGACACATCCTGTGTCATTTATGATGGAGGGACTTTGAAAGTCACAAACCTATTTTTATAGGGCCATCAGGCGGCCCTTACTACTCTTAAAGGGCAAGCAGTCGGTCCTCGCTGTTGTTAGAGTGCCATCAGCCGGCTATGCTTTGTTGTTCCCATTATTAACGAGTGGGTCTCCTATACTGTTATTGCGTATGCAGTGACTTCAAGGGCTGCCAAAAATTTGGAGGCACTCCAATGCCCCTTGCAAGAGAAGTAGAGGTCAGAGAGCCTCCTAAAAACACTGTTCCCATTATTAGGAAGTGGGTCTCCCATAGTGTTTGCCTATGCAGTGAAGCAACGGCTGCCAAAAAATTTGAGGAACTCCAATGCCCCTTGCAAGAGACATAGAGGTCAGAGAGCCTCCTAAAAACACTGTTCCCATTATTAGGAAGTGGGTCTCCCATAGTGTTTGCCTATGTAGTGAAGCAACGGCTGCCCAAAAAATTGGAGGAACTCCATTGCCCCTTGCAGGAGACGTAGAGGTCAGAGAGCCTCCTAAAAACAATGTTCCCATTATTAGTAAGTGGGTCTCCCATAGTGTTTGCCTATGCAATGAAGTAATGGCTGCCAAAAATTTGGAGGAACTCCAATGCCCCTTGCAAGAGACGTACAGGTCAGAGAGCCTCCTAAAAACAATGTTCCCATTATTAGGAAGTGGGTCTCCCACAGTGTTTGCCTATGCAGTGAAGCAACAGTGGGCAAAAATTTGGAGGAACTCCAATGCCCCTTGCAAGAGACGTAGATATGTTGATATGGTACAAATGGTGGTGATATGGTGGTGGAGGATGAGGATGCGGAGAAGGAGGAGGACATGAGAAAATAGACAAAATCAAGAAGCGTATACCCATGTCTGGGTGTGAAGACAGAGGTGCATGGGAATAGAGTTAGACTTCCCCAAAAAAAGACACTGTATTTGAGTTTATGTTACGCTGCTATAATTCGGTGGTGTTGAGAAGTCTGGCCCAATCCAGCCCTTGTTCATTTTTATAAGAGTCAGCCTGTCAGCATTTTCAGTTGACAGGCAGATGCGCCTATGGGTTATAATTCCACCGGTGGCACTAAAAACCCGCTCTGACAAAACGCTAGTGGCAGTGCAGGCCAGGACCTCCAAGGCGTAGAGAGCAAGTTCATGCCACGTGTCTAGCTTGGATACCCAATAATTATAAGGCTCAGAGGAATCACAGAGGACCTTGGTACGGTCGACAAGGTACTCCCTCACCATCTTCCGAAACTTTGCACTTCTTGTGAGAGTACCTCAGGGCCTGTGCGAGTACCTCAAGGCCTGTGCGATGGGAGTGTCTGAGAAAACTGTCCCAGAACTTTGACAATGTTCCCTTGCCTCTGCTGGATTACATTTATGGCTCTCTTGTCTGTACTCCTTGTTTGTCTAATGAACTGTGACCTCTGCCGCCAGCGTTTTCAGATGAGAATTTTTTCACTAATTCCGCAACAAGGACCTTCTCGTACTGCCCCATTTTATTAGTCCTGTCCTGCAAAAGAATAAGAGACATAAAGTTCTCCCTGTAGCATGGGTCTAGAAGTGTCACCAACCAGTAATGACTGTCACCCAAAATTTGGACAACGTGAGGGTCACGGGAAAGGCAGTGTAACATAAACTCAGCCATTTGTGCCAGACTGCAAAGAGGCAAGACTTCCGTGTCCTCACCAAGAGGACGACTGACCATGAAATCAACAGTTTTAAATAGCTGACCTGTAGGTTACTATTTTTCACAGCGACCTCGTGTCAATAACTTCACTGACTCACTGCAACAAAATTTAAATGGAGGCCAATATTTTCCACGTTCACTACAAATCTCTGGATTTTTATTGCTGTAATATGAAAAGAGTCTGGCTGTATTCTGCTGTCGCAACAAGCAAATGGAGGAGAAAAATGGTGTTCCCTGGATTGTTTATTAACCAAATAATCAGGATTAAGATCAAAAAAATAATTATCCCAGGCCCCTGATACCTGGGGCTATTTTAGAAATATCTGTAACAGAAGCAGCAGACAGAACTGGAATAGATACTCTTGTGATGTATTATACACTGCAGTCTGCCACATACACTGCCTGCCTGCCTAGCTCTGATATATTTATATATACAATGGGTACAGAAAGTATTCAGACCCCTTTAAATTTTTCACTCTTTGTTTCATTGCACCCATTTGGTAAATTCTAAAAAGTTAATTTTTATTCTCATTAAAGTACACTCTGCACCCCATCTTGACTGAAAAAAAAAGAAATGTAGAAATTTTTGCAAATTTATTACAGAAGAAAAACTGAAATATCACATGGTCATAAATATTCAGACCCTTTGCTCAGTATTGAGTAGCAGCACCCTTTTGAGCTAGTACAGCCATGAGTCTTCTTGGGAATGATTCAACAAGTTTTTCACTGTGTATTTTAGCTGTGTGCTTAGGGTCATTGTCTTGTTGGAAGGTCAAAGTTCGGCCAAGTCTGAGGTCCAGAGCACTCTGGAAGAGGTTTTCATCCAGGATATCTCTGTACTTGGCCATATTCATGTTTCCTTCAATTGCAACCAGTCGTGCTGTCCCTGCAGCTGAAAAACACCCACATAGCATGGTGTTTCACTGTTGAGATTGTATTTGGTGATGATCAGTGCCTGGTTTTCTCCACACATACCGCTAAGAATTATCACCAAAAAGTTCTATCTTCGTTTCATCAGACCAGAGAATCTTATTTCTCATAGTCTGAGAGTCCTTCATGTGTTTTTGAGCAAACTCTATGAGGGCTTTCATATGTCTTGCACTGAGGAGAGGCTTCCGTCGGGCCACTCTGCCATAAAGGCCCAACTGGTGGAGAGCTGCAGTGATAGTTGACTTTGTGGAACTTTCTCCCGTCTCCCTACAGCATCTCTGGAGCTCAGCCACAGTGATCTTGGGGTTCTTCTTTACCTCTCTCACCAAGGCTCTTCTCCCACGATTGCTCAGTTTGGCTGGACGGCCAGGTCTAGGAAGACTTCTGGTGGTCCCAAACTTCTTCCATTTAAGGATTATGGAGGCCATTGTGTTCTTAGGAACCTTGAGTAATGCAGAAATTCTTTTGTAACCTTGGCCAGATCTGTGCCTTGCCACAATTCTGTCTCTGAGCTCCTTGGGCAGCTCCTTTGAGCTCATGATTCTCATTTAGTCTGACATGCACTGTGAGCTGTGAGGTCTTATATAGACAGGTGTGTGCCTTTCCAAATCAAGTCCTATCAGTTTAATTAAACACAGCTGGACTCCAGTGAAGGAGTAGAACCATCTCAAGGAAGATCACAAGGAAATGGACAGCATGTGACTTAAATATGAGTGTCTGAGCAAAGGGTCTGAATATTTATGACCATGTAATATTTTAGTTTTTCTTTTTTAATAAATTTGCAAAAATTTCTACATTTCTGTTTTTTTTCGAGACATATGAAAGCCCGCATAGAGTTTGCTCAAAAACACATGAAGGACTCCCAGACTTTGAGAAATTAGATTCTCGGGTCTGATGAGACGAAGATAGAGCATTTTGGTGATAATTCTAAGTGGCGTGTGTGGAGAAAACCAGGCACTGCTCATCACCTGCCCAATACCATCCCAACAGTGAAACACGGTGGTAGCAGCATCATGCTATGGGGGTGTTTTTCAGCTGCAGGGACAGGACGACTGGTTGCATTTGAAGGAAACATAAATGCGGTCAAGTACAGAGGTATCCTGGATGAAAACTTCCTCCAGAGTGCTCTTGACCTCAGACTTGGCAAAAGGTTCACCTTCCAACAAGACAATGACCCTAAGCACACAGCTAAAATAACAAAGGAGTGACTTCAGAGCAACTCTGTGACCATTTTTGACTGGCCCAGCCAGAGCCCTGACCTAAACCCAATTGAGCATCTCTGGAGAGACCTGAAAATGGCTGTCCACCAACGTTCACCATCCAACCTGACGTAACTGGTGAGGATCTGCAAGGAAGAATGGCACAGAGGATCCCCAAATCCAGGTGTGAAAAACTTGTTGCATCATTCCCAAGAAGACTCATGGTTGTACTAGCTCAAAAGGGTGCTTCTACTCAATACTGAGCAAAGGGTCTGAATACTTATGACCATGTGATATTTCAGTTTTTCTTTTTTAATAAATTTGCAAAAATTTTTACATTTCTGTTTTTTTTTTCAGTCAGGATGGGGTGCAGAGTGTACTTTAATGAGAAAAAAAAATAACTTTTTTGAATTTACCAAATGGCTGCAATGAAACAGTGAAAATTTAAAGGGGTCTGAATACTTTCTGTACTCACTGTATAGTCAGGGTATGCCAAGATAGGAGCCTCTGTCAACCTTTTCTTCAGTTGGTTGAAGAGTTCCTCAGTCAAGGTGATCAATTGACTCTTTCTAGTCTGGTGTGCAGAATGACCTTTCAACAGCTCTTGCAGGGGTGCAGCAATCTGGGTGAAATTTTTGATGAAGCGGCGGTAGTATCCTGCAAATAAAAATAAACTTCTGACTTCGCGGACAGTAGTAGAGACAGGCAACTTCTGGACAATGGCGATTTTTTCAGGATCAGGAACCACTCCTTCAGCACTCACTATGTGGCCTGTGCTCTAGATTTCAATAGGTGGCACTTAGAGGGTTTGACTTTCAGACCATAGCTTGTGAGAGTCTTGAAGACATCTGACAGGTGCTCAAGGTTTCTCATATGTTCTGGAAAGCACGATCACATTATCCAGATAAATCAGGACCGTGTCAAAGTTCCTGTGACCTAGGCAGTATTACATTAGCCTTTGGAAAGTTCCTGGGGCATTGCACAGCCCAAATGGCATAACATTGAATTAAAACAGGCCCATAGGTGTTGCGAGGAGTAATGTAGAGACTTGAAACTCAGAGGCAGCAAGGACAGTGACAATGTTGATAGTTCCATTTTAGTTGCTGTTTTGTTTTCTGTGTGGAGAGGGGCAGAGTGGAGAAGCAACAGCATGAGGAGACCACAATGTTGGTAAGGACAGCGAGGAGAGAATAAGAGTGGATGGGAGGCAATGTTCTGAGGGAACAGTATGGAGAGACAGAGTGAAGATGGTATGGCATGGGAGTGTATGTCATTGTGTATGCCATATTCATAAGTGGGACAGCGTAGAGGCCATAGTTCATAAGGTAGGATAATGTGAATATCATAGTTCATAAAGGACTTCAGTGTGGCAGTTAAAGCTCATAAAGAAAGCCAGTGTAGAGGGAAAAGGACAGTGTGGAGGCAACATATCACAACAGGGACACTGTGAGGGTCATATTTTGTGAAGGAAAGACAGCGAGGGGCAATTAAAAGAGGGACACAGCATGGGCAGATACTTTTATTTAGGATGCACCATGATGACAATTTTATTTTTAAGGGCACCATGTTAGGATGTGTTGCAGAAGGCTAAAGAGGGAAGTTTTCAGAAATGAACTGTGGATGTGAAAAGTCATGGCCTGTGGGCCAAATGTAGAAAAAAGAAAGAAAATGATTTCAATCAGAGAAAACATCACCTATAAGATACCTAGATCAAAATTTTATTTTGTGATACTGGCAACATCTATTCAGTTATTTGGCTCTTGTATGGTTTGCAGTCTGATGATGCTGGAAACAATAACTCTCAACATCTCTTACCATTGTTAAGGTTATATTGGAAGTTGTAAGTTCATGTGACATAAATTTATAAATGTACATGGTGGGGTGCTGATCTTGCATTGCAATTGATTTCTGTACTAAGCTTTGTGCTGTAGTCATGTTCTGATAATGATTTTGGTGCTATATCTTGTAGCATCGGCGTCTCTGCCTCCTGCAGGGCAGAGACGCCGTTCCCCTCAGCGCCACGGCCCTGGTCCGGCGTCTTCCGGCTCCCGTCCTGCGCGCAGCTTCTCGGGCACTGTGCTTAGGGTGCACACGCGCGCGCGCCCTCCCTCTTAAAGGCTCCTCCTCCAATATGGAGGTGCCTGTGCAAGGTTGTTGTTCTGTGTGCTAACACTTGCTTCAGCCCTCTGGTCATGCTGCCTGTCAGTCTTGCCCACCAGTCTGCCTGTCAGTCCTGCTCGCCAGTCTGCCTGCCAGTTACCTGCCGTGCTCACCAGCCTGCCTACCTGGAAGCACCTACCAGTTACCTGCCGTGCCCGCCAGCCTGCTTACCTGGAAGCACCTGCCTGTTACCTGTAGTGCATGCCAGCCTGCCTACCTGGAGTACCTGCCTGTTACCTGTCATGCTTGCCCGCCAGCCTACCTGGAGCACCTACCTGTTACCTGTCGTGCCCGCCAGCTTGCCTACCCGGAGCACCCGTCTGGCTATCTGCCGAACCAGCCTGCTTATCTATCCGGACCATCCGTCAGCCTTCCTGCCGTGCTCATCCGCTGTACCGGTCAGTTCCTGCCATCTGACCCGTGGGAGTCACCTGCTTTTGACCCGCCCCCTGGGCCTTGGGGCACTCGGATCCGGGCAGTAGGGGAACGATGGGAGTAGTAGTGGCAACCCGGTTCCGTGGCTCAGGGTGGTCAGGCCAGTGGTAGTCCGTTATGTGCTGTTGATTATGTCCGACTACACCACCCGTGGATTTGCGGTCATTAGGAACCGCCGCTGCAAGGCAGACCGCTGGGGCTGATGATGTATGCAGCTGGGATGGTGTGACTCCCCACGGGAAGAGTGCGGCCCCAGGGCAGTGTAGTGGATGGTGGGAGTGATGGTGGTGAGACTCCCAGTGCTGATAGTGCTGGAGGAGCAAGGAGCACACAGACGACAGGTTGCAGTCCAGGGTCTTTACTAGAACAGGTAAACTGACCCACAAACAGTCCCGGCTAGGAGGGGACCTGGATGTCTGAGAGCAATTGGCCCTGGTCAGGGTGAGGGTGTAGGCCTACCGTGCTTTCTGTGCTCCTTCTGGCTATCTCCTCCTTATAGGGTAACAGCCCACGTTTCCGAGCTTTCCGTGTACTCTCGCCTGTATGGCCTGCGACGTGGGTTCCTTTCTGCTCCCGGCCTGGTACGGCTGTGCTGGTCCCTTCTGTTGTGGCAGAGCCTCCAGGCTTCTTAGGCCAAGGAATATACAGTCCCCTGCGGACTGGTTATCTGCTGTAGGATGTGGAATCCTCCCAGCCTCAGACACCAAAGTCTGGTAAATTAAGTCCTTTATCTGCCAAGACAGGCTCACTTCGCCTCTTGTCTCTGGCTTGTGGCTCTCCTCCTGCCACACTTCCTCTTAGGTGCAATACAACTTTCTGTCCCTGCTCTGCTCTGGGACAAGTCTCAGTCCTGAGACAGGTCGTCCAGTTCTCCCTAGCCCTGCCCCCAGCACCAGCTTTTATAGGGGCAGCCTGCTCCCCCTACTGGCCTGAGGCAGGAGGTACTGCATGCTAATGTTCCCCTGACTAGAGAACCTCCCCCTTTCTCTCAGACACAGCTTTATTACACTTGTGGCATCCAGGCCAGGGTGACACACTTTCACACAAGGTCGGTCGCAGAGTGGCACCTGGTCCCCCTGCTCAGTCCCTCCCTGGTTCACGGAGTCGATTGAGCCACCGTGCGACCTTGGTCAGGCCGAGTAGCAGGGCCGGCGTCAGCACCCAGCGCACCCGGGCAAGTGCCGGGGCCCTGAGCAGGCGGAGGGGCCCACTCACTGTCGGAGACCCCTGCGTGCTATGGGACCCGTGAGCGGTGTGGTGCCAGCGCCCGCTCCCCCCCCATACTTTCTCAGGGCCCCGGCACAATACTACAATACTTACCTCTCCCTGTGCCTCTGCAGCAGCTCCGGTCTCTTCCGTGGCTGCTGCACTGTGACGTCACAGGTCAGAGGGTGCGGTGACGTCTTTACAAGAAGTTCTTCCTGGAGGTTGATGCATCCTCCTCCGGAGCCGGAGCGGTGCTCACCCAGAAATCCCCGTCCGGGAGAATGGTGACCTGCAGCTTCTTCTCCAAGCTCTTCTCGTCCGAGGGCAACTACTCCATAGGAGATCGTGAGCTGCTAGCCATCAAATTGGCGCTGGATGAGTGACGTTACCTGCTGGAGGGGGCTCTGCATCCGGTGGTCATCTACACTGACCACAAAAACCTTGCCTATTTACAAAACACCCAAAGACTTAATTCGCGTCAGACCAGGTGGTCTCTATTCTTTGCCCGATTCTACTTCACTCTACATTACCGCCCGGCGGACAAGAACATTAAGGCTGATGCTTTATCCCACTCGTTCCTGTCCACTGACCAAGATGAGGAGCCTCTACATATCATCGACCCCTCCAAAGTAATGACTGTGGCTCTGTTTGATCTGTCTCTTCTTCCACCCGGTAAGACCTTTGTGGCGGTTCCCAATCGTAAGAAGGTTCTACTCTGGGGCCATTCATCCAAACTAGCCAGTCATGCTGGTCAGAGGAAGACCTTTCTGCTCATCGCCCGAGATTACTGATGGCCTTCTCTGCGCAAGGATGTTGCGGACTTCGTCGCGGCTTGTTCCTCCTGTGCCTGTAACAAGGTTCCTCGGCACCTTCCATCTGGCCATCTCCTTCCTCTTCCCGTGCCTTCCGCTCCGTGGCAACACATAGCTATAGACGTCATTACAGATCTCCCTGTCTCTGGCGGTTGTACAGTCATTTGGGTGGTCGCTGACCGCTTCTCTAAAATGGCCCACTTCATTCCTCTGCCTGGTCTTCCATCTGCATCTGTGCTGGCTAAGGACTTCATCCATCACATCTTCCATCTTCACGGCCTACCCCTCCACATTGTGTCTGATCACGGGGTTCAGTTTACTTCGCGCTTCTGGAGAGCTACGTGCAAGCTGCTGGATGTCTCCTTGGATTTTTCCTCTGCTTATCACCCTCAATCCAATGGTCAAGTGGAACGTATCAACCAGGTCCTTACCAGCTTTCTCCGGCACTTCGTCAATGCCCACCATAACGATTGGGTTGAGCTGCCCTGGGCCGAGTTCTCCTATAACAACCATGAGAGCGAGTCTTCTACTAAATCCCCATTCTTTGTGGTCTATGGTCAATACCCCTGGATTCCGTTTCCCTTCTCCTCTTCAGTGGACAATCCTGCCGCGGAGTCTCTTGTCAGCGAATTTTCATCTATTTGGGAAGACACTAAATCTGCACTTCTTCAGTCCTCCGAGCGGATGAAGAGACATGCCGATAAGAGACGTCTGGATCCGCCTCAGTTCCGTCCGGGTGACAAGGTCTGGCTTTCCTCCAAATATGTCCGTCTCAAGATACCTTCCTATAAGTTGGGTCCGTGGTTCATCGGTCCGTTCGAGGTTCTGAACCAAATCAATCTCGTGGCCTACAAGCTGAAACTCCCGGTCACGTTACGGATTCCTAACTCCTTTCATGTATCCCTCCTCAAACCTGTTGTCCTTAATTCCTTCTCTGATGATCCAGGTACCTCTCCAGCTCCAGTCTCCACTGAGGACGTCTTTGAGGTAGATAACATTTTGGCCACCAAGAGGGTAAGAGGAAAGACTTTCTTTCTTGTGGATTGGAAGGGGTTTGGCCCGAAGGAGAGGTCTTGGGAACCCAGGGAGAACATTCATGCCCCTCATCTTCTTCAAAAATTTGTCTCAGGCTTAAAGAAGGGGGGGCGTAAAGGGGGGTACTGTAGCATCGGCGTCTCTGCCTCCTGCCGGAGAAAGACGCAGTTCCCCTCACCGCCATGGCCCTGGTCCGGTGTCTTCCGGTTTCCTTTCCTGCAGCTACTGTGGCGCGTAGTGCGTGCAGCTTCTCGGGCACTGTGCTTAGGGCGCACCCGTGCTCCCTCCCTCTTAAAGGGGCCGCGCCAGCCGTCCTAAAAAGTCCCTGGCCAATGGGCGGAGGACTTCCCCTATTTAAAGCACCTCCTCCAATATGGAGGTGCCTGTGCAAGGTTGTTGTTCTGTGTGCTAACACTTGCTTCAGCCCTCAGGTCCCGCTGCCTGTCAGTCCTGCCTGCCAGTCTGCCTGTCAGTCCTGCTCGCCAGTCTGCCCGCCAGTTACCTGCCGTGCTCACCAGCCTGCCTACCTGGAAGCACCTGCCAATTACCTGCCGTGCCCACCAGCCTGCTTACCTGGAAGCACCTGCCTGTTACCTGTAGTGCATGCTAGCCTGCCTACCTGGAGCTCCTGCCTGTTACCTGTCGTGCCTGCCCGCCAGCCTACCTGGAGCGCCTACCTGGAGCACCTACCTGTTACCTGTCGTGCCTGCCAGCTTGCCTACCCAGAGCACCCGTCTGGCTATCTGCCGAACCAGCCTGCTTATCTATCTGGACCACGCGTCAGCCTTCCTGCCATGCTCATCCGCTGTACCGGTCTGTTCCTGCCATCTGACCCGTGGGAGTCACCTGCTCTCACACAAGGTCAGTCCCAGAGTGGCACCTGGTCCCCCTGCTCGGTCCCTCCCTGGTTCACGGAGCCGATTGAGCCGCCGTGCAACCTTGGTCAGGCCAAGTAGGCACTTAGTCACGCCTCTCTGGTCCCCCCTTGCACCAAAGCACAGAGATTCCACCACCCGGACCCGTAACATATCTGCATACTAATGGTGATTCTGTTGATGTTTTCATGTAGTGATGATGGTTCTACTGCTGTATGCATGTACTAATGATGTCTATGGTGCAGTATTCATGTACTGATATTGGTTCTGGTATTCAATCCATGTACTAATTTTGGTTCTGGTGTTGTATTCATGTACTGATCATGGTTCTGGTGCTGTATTCATGTACTGATCGTGGTTCTGGTTCTGTATTCATGTATTAATGGTGGTTCTGGTGCTGTATTCATGTACTAATGATAGTTCTGGTGCTGTATTCTTGTACTGGTAATGGTTCTGGTGCTGTATTCATATACTGACAATGGTTCTGGAGCTATATTCATGTACTGATGGTGGTTCTGATGGATGCTGTATTGATATATTGATGGTAGTTCTGGTGCTGTATTCACGTACTGATGGTGGGTCTGAAGCTATATTCATATATTGATGGTAGTTCTGGTGTTGTAGTCATGCACTGTTAGGGGTTCTAGTCATGTACTGATGGTGATGTGTTTATGTACTGATGGTGGTTTGTGTGCTGTATTCATGTACTTATGTGGGTTCTGATGTTCTATCCATGTACTTATGGCTCTGGTGCTGTATTCTTGTACTGATAGAGGTTCTGGTGCTGTACTCATGTACTGACAATGGTTCTGGTGCTGTATTCTTGCACCTATGGTGGTTATTTTGCTGTATTCATATATTGGTGGTAGTTATAGTTTTGTATTCATGTACTGATGGTGATTCTGGTGCCATGCTTTCATGAAACACATAATGGTGTATAGTCATGAAACACATGATGGATCTGCTGCTGTATTCATGTGCTGATTAGGGTTCTAGTGATTATTCATGTATTGATGGTGGTTCTGATATTGTATCAATGTACTGATAGTTCTGGTGTTTTATCCAATCTATGTACAGATAGTGCTTCTGGTGATGTAGTTATGTACTGATGATGGTTCTGGTGCTGTATTAACTTACTGATAATGGCTCTTGCACCAAATTCAGGTACTGATGGTGGTTTTGGTACTTTATTAATGTACTGATTATGGTTCTGGTGATTTATTCATGTACTAATAGTCATTCTGGTGATGTATTTATATACTGATGATGTGATGGCTCATTCATATACTGATATCAGTTCCGGTCACATATTGATGTTCTGAGCATGGTTCTAGTGATGTATTAATTTACTGATGATTGTTCTGGAGCTGTATGCATGTACTGAAGGTGGTCCCAGTGCTGTATTCATATATTGATGGTAGTTTTGGTGTAGTATTCATGTACTGATGATGGTTCTGGTGCTGTATCATGTCCTGATGTTTGTCTAGTGATGTATTCATGTACTGATGGTGGTTCTGGTTATGCATTTATATACTGATGTTGGTTCCTGGTCTGCATTCATGTACTGATCGTGGTTTGGGTGTTGTAAACATGTAATGATGGTCCTGGTGTTGTATTAATGTACTAATGTTCCTGCTGCTGTATTCTTGTATTGATGATGGTTCTGGTGCTGTATTCATGTACAGACAATGGCTCTGATTATACATTTATATTCTGATATCAGTACCAGTGATGTATTTATGGTCTGAACATGGTTTAGTGAAGTGCTATATTCATGTACTGCTGATGGCTCTGGTGATGTATTAATGCACTGATCGTGTAAATTCACTGACTAATCCAATTGGATTAATTTTTAATAAAATATAACTTTTATTAATTTTATATATAAAAATCTTAAAAAGCTACATGAAAGTGCTACAAATGTGCTGGAAATAAATTAAAATCATCTCTCTCAGTAATATCGGGCTATTTATTTTTAAATTATTCTTATTAATTTTTATAGTGCTATTTGTTTTGAAATTATGTGGATTTTGCACTGAATGCTTTCCTATTCAACAGTAATCACTATCTCCTGTTTTGAGATGCCTTACGTGGTTTTAAATGTTATTGGTTTACTTTAAATAGCATTAATCTTTTAAGGATCACAGCATCTCTCTATATCCAGATTCAGACAGCATTCATTCTTTGGTAACATCTCCCTAAATCCAATATGTTGAATGATATATACAGGGTGGTCCAAAAGTAGGTGGCCAGAAAATAATAACATTTATTTTGATTTATATATAAAATTATATTTAATAACACAAGCATAACATTGACAATTAAATTTTATTCTGAAAAATAATACAAAAGCCCTTAAATTTTATCAACGCCGGTGCTCAAATTGTTTTCCATTACAATTTGCACAGCTTTGAAGTCCGCTTACAAACTTTTTTGCACCAGTCTCTTTGGGTATTAATTTCTTGAAATGCATCTCTTATATAATTTTTCAAATCACTGACACTTTTTGGTTTTCGACTATAAACTTTGTCCTTGAGTACTCCCCAAAAGAAAAAATCCATTGTGGTCAAGTCTGGTGAACGTGCCGGCCAATCAAGTGGGCCTGTTCGGCCAATCCATTTATTAGGAAATGTTTCATCAAGATACTCGCGGACTACTCTTAAATAATGTGGAGGGGCCCCATCTTGTTGGAAATAAAGGTCATTTGAATTAGGCTGTTGCTGTAACTGGGAAACAACTTGATTCATTGGAATTTCGAGATACTTATCTCCTTTGACTGTTCCATCAAAAAATATTGGTCCTAAAACACCAAAACTTGAAATACCACCCCAAACATTGACACCAGGCTCATTTAGTTGTTGCTCTAATGTTAAATGCATGTTCTCATTATATCAGTAAATACAATTATGTCTGTTAATATGGCCAGATAATTTGAAAAAAGCTTTATCACTCCACATATTGTTATCTAAAATTACTGGATTTTCTTCAATTTCGTTAAGCATAATCTCAATAAATTGCAGCCGCCTGTCTGGATCATCCTCCAATAAACCATGAATTAGACGTGGACGATAAGCTTTCCACCCAATAGATTTCAGGATTCGCATGATAGAAGCTCGTGAAATTCCCAATTCCAAAGAGGCTCTTCTGGTGGACTTTTTTGGACTCTGAACAAATGTTTCAGCAACAAGTTGTTTATTATCTTCTGTACAGACTGTTTTGGGTCGACCAGTTTTTGGAGCATTAAGGATTGATCCAGTGGCATTGAATTTGTCACGAATACAGTAAATGGTTTGTCTCTTTAGGGCTTGAGTACCAAATGTTTCAACACAATTTGCTCTAACGGTTTCAGCATTTTGAGATTTCCAATACTCTGTTAAAATCCATTTTCTTTGATCTGTATTTAAATTATTTGCCATTATGTGTTATCTGAATTATCTGAAAAGAAAGCAGATTTTGGGGAGATCTATCTGTGAAAACTACATAGTTTTTAAGGTTGAAGGAAGACTAAGTCCATCTAGTTCAACCCATAGCCTAACATGTTGATCCAGAGGAAGGCAAAAAAAAACCACGTGGCAAACACTAAGCTCCACATTGGGGAAAAAAATTCCTTCCCTTCCTGGGTTATCAGTTCTTTGATACGGCTGACAATCGGGTCGCTGTCCTGAGTCCCCTTCCAACTGTGATGAGGTAAAGGGTTTAATGTCTTACCACGATACCTCCTGGAGGTGCGCTGCTCGTGGACCATCCCATTTCTGTGGAAGGCAGGTAGCTCAGTCTCCTCCAGGTCATCCACTTCTTCTTCAGTGTCCGACTGGTGAGGCATTCTGGATAGGGCATTGGCGTTGGCGTTCTTGTGGCCTGCCCGGTACTTGATGGTGAACTGATAGTTTGACCGCCGGGCCATCCAACGCTGTTCCATGGCTCCCAACTTGGCTGTCTCTAGATGTGTCAAGGGGTTGTTGTCAATGTAAGCCGTGAACTTTCTGGAGGCCAAGTAGTGCTTGAATCGTTCAGTGATGGCCCAGACCAAGGCCAGGAGCTCCAACTTGAAGGAGCTATAGTTTTCTGGATTCCTCTCAGTAGGACGAAGCTTCCTGCTGGCATAGGCGATCACCTTCTCCTTGCCATACTGCTTCTGGCTTAACACAGCTCCTAGTCCCTCGTTGCTGGCATCAGTGTACAGCAGGAAAGGTTGGCTGTAGTCAGGGTAAGCCAGGATCTTTTCGCCAGTCAGGATCTCTTTCATCACTGCAAAGGACTCAGCCTGCTCTTTACCCCACTGGAAG
Source organism: Phyllobates terribilis (assembly GCF_046119375.1). NCBI lineage: Eukaryota > Metazoa > Chordata > Amphibia > Anura > Dendrobatidae > Phyllobates > Phyllobates terribilis. The sequence continues at coordinate 773,649,416 of NW_027362761.1, read as the reverse complement.
GGGGGGGTTTGCCTCTGTGGGACTGTCCTACCAGGAGATCTTGCAAAGGCGCTGATTTCTTGGTGTAGTCCTTTACAAATCTCCGGTAATACCCGACCAGTCCCAGGAACTGACGTACCTCCTTGAGATTCTTCGGTTACGGCCATTTCTGGATGGCAGTGACCTTCTCTGGGTCTGGTGCTACTCCTTCTGGACTGACGATCTGCCCCAGGTACTGAACCTTCTGTTTGAGCAGGTGACACTTAGAAGGTTTCAATTTCATCCCATACCGGGACAACGACTAAATACCTCCGCCAGGTGCTTCAAATCGTCCTCATATGTCTTGGAGTACACTATCACGTCATCCAGGTATAGCAGCACGGTCTCGAAGTTACGGTGTCCCAAACAGCACTCCATCAATCTCTGGAACGTTCCAGGGGCGTTGCAGAGCCCGAACGGCATACTGTTGAACTCGCAGAGTCCCATCGGGGTAATGAAGGCCGTCTTCTCCCGGTCCTCCTCAGCAACTGCTACTTGCCAGTACCCACTAGTGAGGTCAAGGGTAGAGAAGTAATTTGCAGACTTTAATGCAGCCAGGGATTTCTCTATATGGGGCAAAGGGTATGCATCTTTATGTATTATGCGATTTACCTGTCTGTAATCTACGCACATCCTCATGCTTCAATCCTTTTTCCTGACCAGGACCAGGGGAGCTGCCCAGGGGCTTCAGCTACTGTATCTCTTATTACCCCTGCTTTCTTCGTGTCATGCAACATTTCCTTCGCTTTCTGGTAGTGTGCTGGTGGTATGGGCCTGTAACGTTCTTTGATGGGTGGATGGTCACCTGTGGGTATATGGTGTTGTACCCCTTTAATCCTCCCAAAATCAAGTGGGTGTTTGCTGAATACCTGTTCGTATTCCTGGACAACCCTGTATTCACCTTGTTTTTGATGGACAGGAGTGGCGTCAGTCCCAACATGGAGCTGTTGACACCAATCCTCCAGCTGAGCTTCGGAGTCATTGTCCTCCACTGTATCTGGTGCAGACAGGGATTCCACCATGTGTATGGCATCATCATTCACGGTATACAACCTGGCAACAGTGGCGTATCTTGGTAATTTAACTTCATCCTCCCCACAATTTAGGAGACGTACGGGTACCCTCCCATTGCATACATCAACCACCCCTCTAGCAGTTAAGAGTGTAGGTCTGTGCTCTGAGCTAATGGGCTCAACTACCGCCTGGTAGTTCTGTCCCTTGAGACCTATTGCTACCCTACACCAAATCAGCATCTCACTCATTGGGGGAATCACAATGGGTATCGGGTCTGTCACCCGTACATTACCAATCTCACCACCTCTTAGCTTTACCTGTTGCTGGTACAGGAGGGCTCATATCTCTCTCTGGAGCACCTTCCTCTGCCCTGATTTGGCAGTGTCAGCAATCTGTTGGAGCAAAAAGAACACTTCTCCCAAACAGTTACCAACAATATTTGTACCAAGTATCATGTACAAGTCTGTATCACCAGGGTTAGATTCCACTACAATCAGTCCTTGGTCCTTTAGTTCCGCTCTCCCCACCTTCACTGTCACGTTCTTAACCCCTACTAGGTTAAGAGGAAGGCCGTTAGAGGCATACACGGAGAGGTTCGGGGCTGGCGGCTGGAGTTCATCTACGGACCAGTACCTTTTGTAGAGGACATCAGGTATGATGGTTACCTGCGACACGGTGTCCAGTAACGCAGGTGTAGCAATGCCGTCCAGCACGATGGACAGGAAAGGCCTTCCTCCCACGAGCCGGTGATACCAGCTGGATGGGCCTGCTTGATTTACTCCTGGGTGTTGGCCCTCGGCCCCAGGGTTTGCTCGTTTAAAGGACAGTTCCGCGCTGTGTGGCCTGCCTTGTGGCAGCGGTAGCAGATGAAGTCTCCTGGAGGGCAACGTTGGTCGTTGGTCCTCCCACGGGGTGGCGTTGTCCTCTTCCAGGGTGGCGTTGTCCTCCTACGGGGTGGCGTTGTCCTCCTTCTTCTCCTCATCCAGGGGACATCCTCAGGGCTGTCGGCGAGTAGGATCCTTCCTTCCGGCTCAGGCTCCGTCTGTAGCTGCAGGGTGCTCAGGACAGTGGCCAGGGTTTTACTTAGCTGGTGCACTTCTGAGCACTGGCTGTCCAGCTCGCTAGGGGGCACTGTTTGCATCTTTCTTTCAGCCGTCAATGAAGGAGCAGTGCGTGCTGCGGGCACTGGGGTGGCCCCACCCTGGTACTGTTGGATAGCAGTATCTGTTGTTTCCCGGGGCAGCAGACCCTTTATAGCCATGTCCTTAAGGGTGTCAAAGGTGCCATCCGGAAGGTCTAAGGCCCACCACCGTACAGTCCAGCTCTCCTCCTGAGACCTCAACCCCCGGATGAACTGTTCCATCAGCATTTTATTTTCATTTTGTATGCTGGCTGGACTAACCTGTTTCAGGGCCCGCAGGGCTTCCTGTACGCGCCAGGCATAGTCCGGGATACTGTCCTCAGGTTTCTGGACACAGTGGTAGAACCTCATCCGGAGATCTGTCTCAGTGCGGTTTTCAAACACAGTTTGCAGTCTCTTAAAGATGATGGATACTGATTCCTGGTCTGCGGCTGGCCAGGTTTCAACTTCCCGCTCTGCGGCACCAGTCAATTGTCCCAGCACCACAGCAGCTCTCTGCTTACCAGTCATAGAATACATGTCTAGCACACTGCATATCTTTCTCTTGAATCCAGACAGGGTGTCTGGTCTGCCATCATACTGGGGGAGCCACTTTGCTCCAGGGATATACGGCAGGGCCATGGGTATCAACGGGGTCATGACCCCTGCTGGTGGAGCAGCAGCTCCCGCCTGTACAGGTTGGGCATCAGGAGCATTAACCGGTGCTCCGGCGGCTTGCTGGTCGTTGGCCATGGTTGCGTCCCCCTAGTAAACCGGAGCCTGCCTTCTTCGCTTCTTATCAGGTAGGCCGCAGCTCCGCGGGCGACGGTCTTCTTCCAGGACCTTACGTCGCTCGCGTCTGACGTCAGAGCGTCCTCTGGACTCCTTCCAGGACCTGACGCTTCCTGGTGCTGCGTCAGGGGCGGGGCGTGTCCTAGGCTTCGCGCGCTTCCAGCGGTTACGCCTCTCCGATTCCCGCGCTTCCGCCCCTCTTATTCCCGCGCGGCGACAGGAAAATGGCGGACAATGGCGGGAAACAGCGGCAATTGGAGGGAAAACTTCCCAACAGTGAGTATTACAGTCTTTTAAGGCGCACAGTACCCGGTGGCAACGGGCACGGAATCCTGTTCGTGACGCCAAGTTTTGACGCGCCCCCAGGGCCGTGGGGTACTCGCCAGCTGGGCCTATGGATGCCGCTATGGGGAATATCACGGTGGCTGGCCCGGTCCGTGACCCAGGGCGGTCAATAAAAGAGGGGGATTAATTATAGAGGATTTGGAAAGTTCGTGACGCCACCTGTGGAATGCGGCCAAAGGGTGCCGCCGCTGCAGAGCAGTCCTCTGGAGCTGGTGTTACGGCAGCAAGGATGGTGTGGCTCTCCACAGGTAGAGCTAGCTCCAGGGCAGTGTAGGAGTGAATGGTGGATGCTGGTGAGAGACGGCAGGACGGTCCCAGAGGAAAGACGGACACTCACACGGGGGTAAGCTTCAGTACCTTTACTGGTGATGATGCAGGCACGGTCCAGGGTATTCAGACGAAGGGCGCACTTTTGGACTCTCCCCAGTGAGCGAGTATAGGCCTCCTGATCCGCGGCTTTACTGGCTAAGCTTCTGACCTGCCTGGAGCTAGGCCTAGCTTGGTTACTGTCTCTCTCCCTTGCACCTGCTGACCTGGTTGTAGGGCCTTCTCCTGGAGATCACTCTCCCTGGTCGCTGGGGCCTCCGTGACTCCTAGCCCTGGTACTGTAGTCAGCGTTTGGTAAACCTGGGACCTGTAGTCCTTCAGGAGTTCCGGTGGTCCCTACTGGGTGTGAAGGTCCCTGTAGGCGCAGACCCGGTGTCCGGTATGTAGTTCGGGGTGAGCCTGGTATGCTCCTCTGCCCCCTCAACTCCTCTCTCCTCTCCTCTTCTCTCCTCTCGCCTTCGGCCACACTCAGGGCCCTCACTAGGCTTCAGTGCGTGCTGTAGGCCTCAACTTGCCTCACACAGCAGCCTGCGTGCTGCTCTCTCACTGAGCACACTAAACTCTAAACTAAAACTGAGCTGCCTGGCTCCACCCTCCATATATATATATATATATATATCCCTAACGGGCTCCCTCTGCTGGTCTGAGGTGGTAGGGTGGAGGTGTGTGAATGTGTGAGGGCCTCTTGTGGAGAAGTCCATCCATGCACCCTTCTGGGTTCTGTGGCACCGTGCGCAGCAGGGCGCCACACTGTAGATTCAGTGTAGCGTGTGCTGCATTCAACAACTACTGATCTACTCCTGGTTGTACCTGCTGCTATTAGGACACTGTAATATGGCAGCCAGGATCCTCTTGTTTTAGACATCTTAGTCTTGGTTCACATTATTGTTTGACATTCTGTTTTTTTGCTCTGTTATAGGAGCAAAGAAACCGAGCCACCGGGGAAAAAATGCATTTAACGCATTCTATGACATACTCAGGCCAATGGTTCTGAGTGTGGTCCTTTGGGTTTCATCATGGTATCTATCATTTTGATGGAGAAACAGCATTGCAAGCTGAGCCGTTTTCTCTGTATAATGTTGCAAAATCTGCAATGAAGTTACCAAAAGCGGATATGAGTAAATCCTATTTGGCGGGTGGAAATGTGCCTTTAATGAGGCATAGATAGACTTAGTGCCTAGTGCACCATCAGCTGTAAATAGAACCCTGATTTCAGCATGAATATTTCGTAACATTAGATTGAATATTCATGTTGAAATTCATGCTGACTGTATTTTAATTTCAATGATTGTTCCCAGTAGTACCCTGAAAATGCCACAAGGTGGAGCCAATTCTCCTGGATATAAGAGGGAAGGTTAACTGCTTTATAATACAGAAATTTCGTTAATCTGACATATTTTAGTCCAGATCTTAGGCATCAATATACAGTGCCTTGAAAAAGTATTCACACTACGTGACCTTTTCTACATTTTTCACGTTACACCCACAAACTTAAATGTATTTCATTGGAATTTTATGTGATATACTAACACAGAGTAGCAAGTAGTTGTGAAGTGTAAAGAAAATGATATATAATTTTCTATATATTTAAAAAATATAAATCTGAAAATAGTGACTTGCTTTTATATTCAGCCCCTTGTAGTCTGATACTTTGCAGGACCACCTTTCACTGCAATTACTTAACATGGATAAAACTGAATTCATCATCTTTCCACCATCTCACTCAACCCCCCTCAACTGACCTGTCCATCAAAGTCAATAGCTGCCCACCAGGGTGGGCTCCAGGTTTTCGTGGGCCCCGTGCGAAAAAGTCTCACATGTCTTACATGACTATAAGAAGTTGGTCAGAATAACTATATGATGCTAATTATAAGATAAAATTGCTGTATGTGTCTAATTAGGGGACACAAAAATGAAATAAAAATCGTTAAAATGTAAAAAAAAATTCAAATTGAAGTATGAATTTTTTTTTTTAATTAAAAATGCTATTTCATGTATCAACTAAAGTAAACAAAAAATCCAGCATAGTTTGCCAAACTTTATCTTAAGTGCTAAAGTTATACCCAAAAGTTTTGAGACGTATTTTAGTTTTCACAAAGTTTGCTGCTTTCGTTTTTTTAGTAATTTACTGTAACCCTAAATTGTTATGAAGAGTTGTCAGGTGATTTGCAAAAAAAAATCAGTCACTCTTTGCCTTGATTTCCAACTCAATTTCAGCCCTGCCACAAAATGACCTGCTTACATCATCTCAGTGATCTTGTCCTCGTTAACACTTTCTCCTGAGCTAACGACAAGGCAGCTGATATCACTCTGTCATGCTGATGCTGCAGCTGGGAAATCATTGTCTTCTATTAACCATGGTTATCTCTAAGGAAACACGAGCAGTCATCATTGCATTGCATAAAAGGGGCTTTGAAGGCAAGGACATTGCAGCTTGGAAGATTGCCCCTAAATCAATTATTTATCAGATCATCAAGAATGTCAAAGTAAGGTTCAATTGCTATGAAGACGATTTCAGTGCACCCAAGAAAGTCCAGTATGGGCCAAGACCAAGTGCTAAAAAGGATTCAGTTACACGATTGGTTCAGTAGCAATGCAGAGCTTACTTTCTCAGGAATGGAAGCAGGCAAGTGTCAGTGCATCTGCATGCACAATGAGGTGAAGGCTTTTGGAGACCGTCCTGGTGTGTAGAAGGGCAGCTAAGAGTCACTTCTCTCCAAGAAAAACATTAAAAACAAACGGACATTCAGCATGAAGTACCAGGATTGGATTTCAGAGGACTGGGGTAATTGTTTTGTCTGATGAAACCCCCTTCAGACCGTTTGAGACATCTGGAAGAATGATAGTCTGGAGAAGAAAAATTGAGCGCTACTATGAGTCCTGTGTCATGCCAACAGTAAAGCATCCTGAGACCATTCATCTATAGGGTTGGCTTTCATTCAAGGCAGTGGACTTACTCACAATTTTGCCTATAAACACGGTCATGAATAAAGAATGCTATCTAATCATCCTCCAAGAGAAACTTCTCCCAATGATCCAATTTGGTAATGAACTATGCTTTTTCCAGCAGGTTTTTGATGCCTCATCTGAGAGCAGGATGATGAAGGCAAAGAGACCCTAATTCCAACGATATATCACTTAGTTTACTGGGTGAAGCATTTGTGACACAATCAGAGTTCTTAGATGTAGGATGAACTAGACCTGGGAAAGCTAATCTCGCCCACACCAGGCTTTCTATGTACATTAGCTAAACCAACCGAGTTTCCTCAAGCACATAAGAGTGATCCCTTCTAAATACTAGATGAGCAGAAAAGGAGAGGACAATGAAGGAGCGTAAGATCAAGAGTAAGAAAAAATATTATCAAAATTTATTAATTACAAAATTCTATGTACATTGTCTATAGACAGTGAGCTGCTTATTACAGGAAGGGAACATGGTCGGACCAGGGCTCACATCCTGCTGTAGCCCGGACAGTAATAATCACCAGGTGATAAAACCTTCATTGTAAGTAAATTGAAATCTGTGTTATAACCTCTACCTTATGCTGGCCTCAGATTACATAACAAAAACCTGCTGACAGCTTAGATTTAGAGTGTAGACTTTAAGATTTAATTAAAGGGGTTGAACAAAAATATCCCGTGAAACGTTTAGGAATTCCAACCATTTTTCTACAAAGTCTCATTTCAGTGGCTCAAAAGTAATTGGACAAATCAACTTTACCTTTAACCCACTAACCCCCAGGCGATTTTCCATTTTTTTCCCCCACTTCTTCCAAGAGCCATAACTTTTTTATTTTTCCAGCCATATAGCTGTATGAGGGCTTGTTTTTCGCAGGACGTGTTGGACTTTTGAATGACACCATTCATTCTGCCATATAATGTACTGGGAAACAGTAAAAAAAAATTCTAAGTGCAGTGACATGGCAAAAAAAAGTGCAATTCAACAATGATTTGGGGTTTTTTTTATTTACCATGTTCACTATATGGTAAAACTGACCTAGCAATATGATTTCCCAGGTCAGTATGAGTATGCAGATACCAAACATGTATAGTTTTTTTTTTTATTTAAATGGTGAAAAAAAACTTCTGAAATTTGTCAAAATAAACATTTTGCTTTTGTTGCCATTTTCCAAGACCTATAAGATTCTAATTTTTGGAATCTGGTACTGTGTTAGGGCTTATTTTTTTGCAGCTGATGTTCTTACTGATACCATTTTGGGTTATGTTTTGATTGCCTTTTATTGCATTTTATTGCAATTCTGAGGCGACCAAAAATACCTAATTCTGGAGTTTTGATTTTTTTTTCATGACGCCGTTTACCAATCAGATTCATTTATTTTATATTTTGATAGATTGGACATGTATACATTTTTTTTTTACTTTTTGTTCCCTGAGAAGACTTGAAGCTGTGATCGTCTGATTGCCTGTGCTATACATGTATAGCAAAAATCGCGATCATTATGAACCTCTGCCATGTGCCAGCATTCACAGGAGGCTCGTGATGACAGGTACGGGGGTCTTCAGCAGACCCCCGGCTGTCATGACAACCCCTTGGCGATCCACATTGAACCAGCCATCAAGTGTAGGAAAAGATGTGGGCTCAGCATGTGACTGCCTGAAGACTGGAAGCCATGAACATCTCTAAAAGCTGGGTTTCCTCCTTTGTGATGCTTTGCTAGGCCTTTACTGCCGCTGACTTCAGTTGCTGCTTGTTAAATACATGCTCGATGGGGTTGAGATCTGATGATTGACTCGGCCATTGCAGAATATTCCACTTCTTTGCATTAGAAAACTCCGGGGTTGCTTTCACAGTATGTTTTGAGTCATTGTCCATCTGTACTGTAAAGTGCCATCCAATCCATTTTGCTGCATTTGGTTGAATCTGAGAAGAAAGTATAACCCTGTACACTTCAGTATTCATCCGGCTGCTTCTGTCTACAATCAGATCATCAATAAACACTAGTGATGATCGAGCGTGCTCATCACTGCTGGTAACTCCCTTGAGCATCAGTGTGCTCGAGATGCTCATTACTCGGCGAGTATTTTTTTAAAGCTCGGCAGAAGCTCAAGTCCCTGCCCCACATGTTTGGCGCTTTTTTAGACAGCCAATAAACATGCGGGGATTGCCTGCTAGTCACTATAATTCCATAGCCATGTTGGTAGTGGCATTACTGTGATTGGCTGGCCGCATAGTCTCATCTGATCTATATAAGACCCAAGACCCTATGCTCATCACAGTCTACCCTGGAAACAGGCAAAGTAGGGAGATGTGCTGCAGAACGAGGGATAGAGTTTTAGCTGCAGATAGGCAGGGATTCTACACCAATTTTATTTCTTTCATCTGTAACAATAGCCCTTATTAGGGCTCATTATAATCAATATTAATACTGCTGTTAGCAGTAGTTAGGGAGAGATTGTGCTGGAAGCAGAGTGTAGGACAGGGTAGGGTTAATTGCACATCCTTTCTGCTGATGGATCTCATATCAATAGCTCTTCTCAGGGCTACTAATATTCTTTTTGCTCTTAATCCTGCAAAGTGTTGTGAAAATAGATATTATATGACATTTAAACTGCTCAAGTTGTGAGTTAAAAGCATACAACCAGACTTAGTTGATTGGAATAGCAGCACTACATAGTGCAAGAAGTGGAAAAGTCCATCTGAGGTGTGCTAAATTTGCTGCGATACAAATACTGCAAAGTTTTCTCAGCCTCAAAATATTTTACGCCATTTAAACTGCTCAAGTTGTGCATTAAAAGCATATAGCCAGACTTGGCCAGTAACCAATAGCATCGCTATATTGCTACTGCACTGTAACAAGGCTATCTGAGGTGGACAAATTTTACTGCGATAAAAATCATGCAAATTGTTTGAAGCAGCAAAATATTATACACCATTTAAACTGCGCCAGTTGTGCGTTGAAAACATACATCCAGACTTGGCCAGTAACCAATAGCATCGCTATATTGCTACTGCAGTGTAACAAATCCATATGAGGTGGGCAAATTTTACTGTGCTAATAATCCTGCAAATATTTTGAAGCAGTGAAATATCATACATAATTTAAAATGGGCAAGGCGCATGGTAAGGGACGGGGAAGTGGACATGATGCTGATGGTGAGTGCAGAGGTCGAGGCCTTGAGTAAAGTGAAACTGTGCCTGCTGTGGGAGCACAACAAACACACACATCATGTCGACCTAGCTTCCTGTCACACTTTTTAGGGGGGGCGCGGAACACCACTCTTGAAGCCAGACCAGTGTGAAAAGGATGTTGGTTGGATAGCAGATAATGCTTCCAGTCAGTTTGCCAGCACCACCCTGTCATCCACATGGTCCAGTCTCAGTAGTCTTGATTCTGGACCACATAATCCTCACCCTGATCCTCCTTCCACCCACCATGTCAAGTGCCCGGAGATAAGTAAACCCACACTTGGACACTCCGAAGAGCTGTTCACATTTCCATTTATAGATTCTGGCCTCTCGCCCTGCCCGTTTCAAGCAGGACATGAGAAGATCGCAGGCAGCGATGCCCAAATATTTGAGCAGCCAGGGTCACCAGAAGGCGACGGTGGGAAACTGCAATTACTGTCGCAAAAGGTGGATGATGATGAGACACAATTGCCAACAAGTGATGTTGTTAAGTCAGCAAGTCAGGAGGAGGACCAGGGCGCAGAAGTGAAAGTCGAGGTGATGGACGATGAAGTCACTGACTCATCCTGGGAAGGTGAAATACAGTGCAAGGACAGCAACACAGAGGAGGAGGGATCTGTAGCACCAAAACAGGCTGAAGAGGCAGTAGGGTGGCCATAGACACAAGGAGGGCAACTGTTCCCCAGAACACCAACACGAGAGAAGTTGCCAGTCCAATGGTTAGTTTTTCCCAAGTCTAACGGTCTTATAAAGACTGTCCAGTTGACCCGAAAAAGGCCATTTGCACATGATAGCAAAGCATCTGGGCCGAAAGCCAGGATCCAGAAACCATGTCTGTTGGTGACACTACTGCCTCTTCCCCTGTTCTATGTGCATGTCAATTCCCTGTCCATGACACAGGCGAAGATGCCTCCCCCCCTGCACCTGTCGTTGCACACTTGCAACCACCGTCAGCAGCCACATCCACGTCCTTGTCCCAGTGCAGCGTTCAGTTGTCCCTACCCCAGTCCTTGGAATGCAAGAGTAAATATGCAGCCACCCACCCTCAGGCCACAATACTAAACGGCCACAATTCCAGACTGCTTGCACTGGAAATGTTACCGTTTAGGCTTGTAGATACAGAAGCTTTCCACAACCTCATGGCGGCTGTCCCTCAGTACTCGGTCCCCAGCCAAAACTATTTCTCCCAATGTACCGTTCCCTCCTTAGATAAGCACGTGTCCCATAAAATTAGCTGTGCCCTGAACAACGCTGTTACTGGGAAGGCCACTTAACCACGGACACGTGGACAAGTGCTTGTGGCCAGGGACGCTACATTTCCCTGACGGCACACTGGGTGAATATTGTTGAAGCCAGGACCCAGTCTAACCCTGGGACGGAACACGTGCTACCGAAGCTGAGGATTGCAGGCCCTGTTTCAATCAGGGTTGCCCTCATCTTCTACAGCAGTAACTGCACCTCCTCCTCCTCCTCAGCCTTCATCTCTGAAATGTCAACCTCAGTAGCAAGCTGGAACCCCTGCAGAACTGCCTTGGCCAAGCGGCAACAGGCTCTGCTGAAGCTAATCTGCTTAGGTGACAAACCACAAACTGCCGCAGAGTTGTTGAAAGGTCTAACAGACCAGAATGATCTGTGGCTCTCACCCCTGAACCTACAGCCAGGCATGGTCGTGTGTGACAATGGCCGTAACCTGGTGGCGGCCCTAAAGCTTGGAAACCTCGCATACGTACCATGCCAGGCCCACGTGCTCAACTTAGTGGTTCAGCGGTTTCTCAAAACCTACGCAGATCTGCCTGAGCTGCTAGTGAAAGTTTGCTGTGTGTGCCCATTTCCGCAAGTCAGCTACAGCTTTCGCCAACCTGGCCGTGCTGCAGCAGCATTTGCAACTTCCAGCTCACCGACTGGTGTGCGATGTCACCACGCGTTGGAACTCAACGTTAGATATGTTGGCAAGGCTTTGCTAGCAGCAGAGGGCAGTAGTACAATACCAGCTACAACATGCCCGTCGGTATTCTGGTCAGCCTATGCACATAAGAGCTGATGAGTGGGCATGAATGTCTGACATCTGTGCAGTTCTCCAAAACTTTGAGGACTCGACCAAGATGTGTGACGCCATAATCAGTGTAATCATCACACTTCGCTGTCTACTGAAACGCTCGCTGCTCACAATTAAAGAGGAAGCTTTGCAGGCAGAGCAAGTTGATATGGAGCAAGAATATATACAGGCTGATTCTACACAGCAGGGGTTTACATAGAAATCATAGGGTCTCATAGCAGAAGTTCTAATTGGGTCCCCCCTCCATACAGCATAATGCATCCTCATGATCCTCAATACAGCATAATGCACCCCCATGGTCCTCCATACAGCATAATGCACCTTCATGGTCCTCCATACAGCATAATGCACCCCTATGGTCCTCCACACAATATAATGCCCCCCCATGGTCCTCCACACAATATAATGCACCCCCATGGTCCTCCTTACAGTATAATGCACCCCCATGATCCTCCATACAGTATTATGCACCCCCATGGTCCTCCATACAGTATAATGCACCTCCATGGTCCTCCATACAGTATAATGAACTCCACTGGTCCTCCATACAGTAAAATGCACCCCCATTGTCCTCCATACAGTGTAATGCACCCCAATGGTCCTCCATACAATATAATGCACCCTCATGGTCCTTCATATTGCACAATGCACCCCCATGGTACTCCATAAAGCATAATGCACCCCAATGGTCCTCTATACAGTATGATGCACCCCAATGGTCCTCCATACTGCATAATGCACCCCCATGGTACTCCATACATCATAATGTACCCCCATGGTCCTCCATACAGTATAATGCACCCCAATGGTCCTCCATACAGCATAATGCACCCCCATGGTCCTTCATACGGTGTAATGCACCCCCATGGTCCTCCATACAGCGTAATGCACCCAAATGGTCCTCCATGCAGTATAATGCTCCTCCATACAGTATAATGCACTCCCCCCATGGTCCTCCACACAATATAATGCACCCCCCATACTGTATTATGGTCACCGATCACTGATTTAAAAAAAAAATAAACACAGTACTCACTTCTCCTGGTTCCACCCGATATTCCAGTCTCCTCAGCGTGTGGTGTGAAGCGCCAGACATCTCAGAGCAGGGGGCACCCTGTAATGATGTCATCGTGCCCGCTGCTCTGACACGTCAGACGCAGAGAGGGAATGATGGGGGTGGAAGCGTCTGCTGATGCTCCCTCCTCCATCATCATTGCACTGGGCCCCCCCTCTGGCCATCAGTGTGAGCAATGATGATGGAGGAGGGAGCATCAGCAGACGCTTCCACCCCCGTTATTCTGTGCGAGCGGCCGGGGCGGTGTGGATGCTAACAGGTGGAGTTGGGGCCCGGTGTAGGGAGGACACAGTGAGGGCCCATTGTGGTGAGGGTCCGCTGTGCTGTGGGCCCTCCCTGCTCATGGGCCCCATAGCAGTGGCGTGGCCTGCCGCCATTGGCAGTATGCCACTGCTACACGGCCCAGCCTCATCTCATCTTCTCAATGCGGATTGGGTGATAATGAGAGGAGGAACAGGAGCTGGTTGCCTGCACTACAGATGGTACTATCCACTTCACCTTCATCCCATCTGTTCAGCGTGGAAGAAGAGGAGGAGAGGGAGGACGAGGAGGAGGAGATGGACAGTCATCCTCTTGGTGGGGACAGAGAAGTCTTGTCTGTTGGCAGTCTGGCACATATTGATGAGTTTATGTTCCGCTGCCCTTCTCGTGACTCTTGCGTTGTACACATTTTGGCCAACACTAATTACTGGTTGGTCACCCTTCTAGACACACGCTACAAGGAGAAGTTTCCAATCCTCCTTCCTGTGGTGGAGTCTACAGAAATGTTGCCGTAACAGAAGGCCCTAGTTGAAGATTTATTAAAAAAATTCCCATCTGACGATGCTGGCGGATGAGGTCACAGTTCCTTGGACAAACAAGGAGTAGACACGAGTGAGACACAACTATTGGGTATCCAAGCTAGACACATGGCATGAACTGTCTCTCTATGCCTTGGAGGTCCTGGCCTTCCCAGCTGCTAGCGTTTTGTCAGAGCGTTTTTTTAGTGCCGACGGGGGTATTATAACTGATAGGTGTAGCTGCCTGTCAACTGAAAATGCTGACAGGTTGACTCTTAACAAAATGAACAAGGCCCAGACTTCTCAATACCACTGGATGACAGCAGAGGAACATAAACTCAAATCCAGTGTTTTTTTTGTTTGTTTTTTTTTGGTCTGTTCACATGCATCATTTCTCACCCAAACATGGGTATATGCTTCAGGATTTTGTCTTTTTTATGTTGTCCCTTTCCTTTTCCTCCTCCTCCACCACCATATCAACAGGGTGATCATCATGCTGTAGCAGTGTCCAAAGAACACCGCAAGGCAGGATTCAAGTATGGCACAGCAGACGAGAAGACTGAAACAAAACTCCGGCTTTATTATGTACAAAGGGATTATATGCCGGGCAGTGAGAATAACAGTATTTGCAATAACAATATCAATAACATGAATACAGGAAGAAATAGCTGAAGCAAGTCACAAAGCTATGCTCCAGCTATGGCAATGAAAGCTCAATACAACAGTACACATCAAGTTTCACATACTACTCTAGGCTAGTCCCCTATCTGGCCTTCCGTTAATCGGGCCAAGCTGCTATCTAAAGAAAACTACACTAAACCGTAGCAAAGTTCACCACCGGTAAGTCACTCATTGTTGCGCAGATCAGACACCCTGGCGGCCACCTTGTTCGTGGTGTAACCGAGCAGTATCACGTCACTTGATACCTTTCCTTTGTATATTGGATCTCTTTCTTCTGCAGGCAGGCAAACCTTGCTTCACTTTCACTGAGGTAAGATGGCTGTTACTCTGTGTTGTGTGTTACCTCAGGTCAGCAGCCTTCAGGGAAAGCGTTCTTCAAAAAAGGATGGATTTCTCTACTCTTGACCCAGTCCTGACAAAAAATCTTGATAAAGTCCACGCTCTTATCTTTCCAGAGATTTGCGGTTTCTTACTATAGTCTCTCTTTATCAGGAACAGGCAGGAGCCTCTCTGCTTCTTCAGACACACACACACCAGGTCCCTCTGCTTCCTGGTTCATCTCCCTCTCTCAGCACAGACCAAGTGTTATGATCTGGAGCATGTACTAAAGAAAGATAGGGGAAAGCTGTCCCTATCGTAAGACTAAGCTGAATCCCTACGATGTAGCGGGCTGCCTGTTCCTAGTGAACAGACCCGCCTTAGTCCTCAGCTAGTCTGTACGAAGACCTATTGAATTAAGGGAGGGGTCCCTAAAAGAACTAAGGACTGGGACAAAAATGGGACACCTCCTAAACAAAGAAGTTGTTGCAGAACACAAAAAACAAACTGACAAAAATGTACTAGAGGTCCCAGAAGGAACAAGCGAACTGACAGAGAAAGGCACCGAAGCACCAGTCTAGAGAAACAGTCAAACACTGTAGTCCAGCACAGCCACAAGGGCGGAGCTGGAATAAATAGGCAGATGGTCACGTGACCGCAAAACACAAGATGGAAAAAACAAACAGGGGGGTTCTAACAGTACCCCCTCTTTTATGAGGATCCTCCGGATCCTCCAGGCCCAGGCCTATCCGGAAACCTCCCGTGGAAAGCTTTAATAAGCCTAGGAGCAGAGACATCATCCGTCCTCACCCAGGAGTTGTCCTCGGGACCGAAACCCCTCCAGGAGACAAGACACTGCAATCTTCCTCTACGCCATCTAGAATTCAAGACACGAGAAACTCCACACTCGCCGTCCTCCACCACAGGAGGAACTGTGACAGTGGCATCCCCACCAGACACATCAGCCTTTTTCAACAAGGAAACATGAAACACAGGATTAATCTTCCAGGAAGTAGGGACATCCAACCTAACAGCAGACGGGTTAACAACCTGAAGCACTTTAAATGGACCCACAAACTTAGGACCCAGTTTTTTAGAGGGAATCCTCAACCGCAGGTTCTTCGAGGACAACCAAACCATGTCACCCACAGTAAACAAAACCTCCTTACGATTCCTGTCAAAATACTTCCTAGACTTCTTGTTAGCCTCTTGAAGGTTGCAACGTACATTAGTCAAAACTCTCTCCAAATCACCGGAAAAATTCTCCTCCTCCGGCACCGCCGACCCCAATTTGGAGAACGAACCAAAAGACGGATGTCTCCCAGTACAACAAAAAAAGGAGAAGACCCAGTAGAGGAGGATGTATGATTGTTAAGAACAAATTCTGCGAGAGGCAGAAACTCAGACCACACCTCTTGATTGTCCGCCACAAAACAACGCAAAAACTGTTCAACATCCTGGTTCTTTCTTTCAGTCTGTCCATTAGACTCAGGATGATAACCAGACGAAAATGACAAATGGACTCCCAACCTGTCACAAAAAGCACACCAAAAGCGAGCCACAAACTGAGGTCCTCTATCAGAAACAATATCCGTGGGAACGCCATGGAGCTTGACAATCTCTTAACAAACGTCTTAGCGAGTGTCTTGGCACAGGGTAACTTAATGAATGGAACCAAATGACACATCTTACTAAAACGGTCCATGACCACCCAGATGACAGTAAAACCCTCGGACACAGGAAGATCAGTAATAAAATCCATTGTGAGATGCGTCCAAGGCACACTAGGAACCTCCAGAGGGCAAAGCAACCCCGCAGCAGGAGTATGTGAAGCCTTTGACCTAGCACACACAGTACACTGACGCACCCACTTGATGACTTCCTTCTGCCATCCAGGCCACCAAAAACTGCGACTGATAAGTCTCTTAGTCTCCGAAATTCCTGGATGACCTGCCAACCGAGACTCATGACACTCCACAAAGAAATCTCTCCTAAAGGCTCTAGGCACGAACAACCTCCCATGGGGAGTGCTAGATGGAGCATCATCTTAAGCTTTCAGAATCCCATTCTCCAAAACGGAGTCCAAAGCCGCCACCACAACTCCTTTCTGTAAAATGCTCTCCTCCTCCTCGGCACCGACCGTAGGAGAGAAGCTGCGAGATAAAGCATCAGCTTTAACATTCTTAGTACCACGGATATAGGTAACAGAAAAATGAAACCGAGAAAAAAAAGTGCCCACCTAGCTTGACGGGCATTCAAGTGCTTGGCAGCATCCAGATAGATCAAATTCTTATGATCTGTGAAAACCTGAATAGGAAATCTAGCGCCTTCCAAAAAATGACGCCAATGTTCAAACGCAACTTTAATAGCCAGCAACTTCCGATTTCCAACATCATAATTCAGTTCGGTTTCCGAAATTTTTTTCGAAAAGAAGGCACAAGGATGTACTCCACCCTTGTTGTCCTGAGACAAAACTGCTCCGCCCCCCCACCGATGAAGCATCGACCTCGACCAAAAAAGGCTTGGTCTCATCAGGCTGCATAAGGATAGGGGCAGAACTGAACCTCTCTTTGAAATACTCAAATGCTTCAATGGCCTCAGTAGTCCACTGGGCCGTATTCGCACCTTTCCTGGTGAGATCGGTTAGAGGTTTAACAATTACAGAAAAATTCTTAATGAATTTCCTGTAATAATTGGCAAAACCCAAAAATCTCTGTATAGATTTCAAACCAATAGGCCTAGGCCATTCGTGCACAGCCTGAACCTTCACAGGGTCCATCTCAAAGCCCTCGCTGGAGACAATGTAGCCCAAAAAACTAATTTTCTGCACAGTGAATTCACATTTCTCCAGCTTAGCAAAGAGTGAATTATCACTCAATAACTGCGAAACTTCACGTACACTCTGCCAATGGGACTCTAGATCTGGTGAATAAATCAAAATGTCATCCAAATACGCAACCACATTCTTACCAAACAAAAGTCTCAGGATGTCATTAATAAGGTTCTGAAAAAATGCAGGTGCATTGGTAAGACCAAAAGGCATCACCAGATTCTCAAAATGACCTACCGGAGTGTTAAAAGCAGTTTTCCATTCATTACCCTCCTTCACTCGTAACAAATTGTATGCCCCCCAGAGATCAATTTTGGAGAACCACTTGGCTCCCACTAACTGTTTAAACAAGTCAGGAATTAATGGCAATGGGTAGGAATTGCGTACGGTAATCTTATTAATTTCACGAAAATCCAGACATGGACGTAAACCGCCGTCCTTTTTTTTAACAAAGAAGAATCCAACTGCCACAGGCGACTTAGAAGGTCTAATTTGACCAGCAGCCAGGCTAGTCTGTATGTACTCCTCCAAGGCCTTTCTTTCAGGGATAGTCAGATTAAACAAGCGACTTTTGGGAAGAGTAGCACCCGGAACAAACTCAATGGCGCAATCATAATCCCTATGAGGAGGTAAAACTTGCGACTCCTCCTCTGAAAAAACCCTCCAAAAATCTTGAATAGGTACCGGTAATTCCCCTTTTTCCACAGCCGCAATGCGACCATTACAACATTTATCATAGCACTTCGGACTCCAAGACTTAATCACGTTAGTAGACCAGTCCAATAAAGGATTGTGCAGCTTTAACCAAGGCAATCCTAGAATAACTGGAGAGGGTAAATTATCTAAAACAACCAAGTCCAAAATTTCTTGGTGAACTCCATTGATAGTGAGAGGAAATGCAGCAGTCTTGTGAGTAATACATTTCAAAGGAGTGTTATCAATTGCAATCACAGAAATAGGTGATGACAAAGGTTTGGATTTCAATTTAAGGTTTTCCAAAAAACCCTTTATCAATCACATTAAGTGTTGAACCACAATCCACAAATACCTGAAATTAAATCAAATCTCCCTGCAAAGTAGTACTCCCAGAAAGAAATACTCCTGCAGAGCGTAAACAAGCTATACGGGCGTAACTGACCTTTTTTTTTCTTTACTTAAACGTCGCTCACAATACTTAATCAAATGGTCAGCTTTACCACAATAAAGACACAATCCCTCGGTAAACCTCCGGTCTCTTTACTGAGAGCGGAATGACATCCCCCCAACCTCCATCGGTTCTCCGCCATCAGAGCATCATTAAGCCTGCACCTCAGTCTCCTGTCTATATGAACAGCTAACTGCATAGCACCCTGCAGAGTCTCAGGTGCAGGGAATGCAATTAGCAAATCCTTAACCCTTTCACTCAGACCAGCAAGAAATAAACATTTCAGCGCAGGATCATTCCATTTAACTTCTGAGGCCCATCTCCTGAAGTGTGTGCAATAATTTTCAACATCATCTGACCCCTGATTCAAACGCCTGAGTTCTGATTCAGCAGATGAGATTCGATCAGGATCATCATTTAATAGCCCCATAGCAGAAATAAATTCTTCAACAGATCTTAAACACGGATCATTAGGCTGGAGAGAAAAGGCCCACCCCTGTGGTTCATTGCTCAAAAGTGACATAATAAAACCAATGCGTTGTGATTCATTCCCAGAGGACCTTGGTCTCAAACTAAAATATAACAAACAAGCATTTTTAAAGGAAAAAAAATCTTGCTGTTTACCATAAAAAACATCAGGCAGTGCTACCTTGGGTTCGACAAAATGCGCTCCAGAACAGCTACTCACATGTTTCTGAAGCTCGGCCACCTCCGGAGACAATCCCTGCAGGCGTTGAGCCAATCCTGGACGGAAACCATACTGATCCCCGAATTTCTTTCCTTTTAGTTTTTTGGGCTGGACTTACTGTTATGATCTGCAACATGTACTAAGGAAAGGGGAAAGCTGTCCCTACAGTAAGACTAAGCTGAATCCCTACGATGTAGCGGGCTGCCTGTTCCTAGAGAACAGACCCGCCTTAGTCCTCGGCTAGTCTGAACGAAGACCTATAGAATTAAGGGAGGGGTCCCTAAAAGAACTAAGGACTGGGACAAAAATGGGACACCTCCTAAACAGAGAAGTTGTTGCAGAACAAAAAGACAAACTGACAAAAATGTACTAGACGTCCCAGAGGACCAAGCGAGCTGACAGAGAAAGGCACCGAAGCACCAGGCTAGAGAAACAGTTAAACACTGTAGTCCAGCACAGCCACAAGGGCGGAGCTGGAATATAAAGGCAGATGGTCACATGACCGCAAAACACAAGATGGAAAAAACAAACAGGAGGGTTCTAACACCAAGAAGCAGGGGGTCGACTAGTCCACAAGCAGAAAACCCAGAGGGGAGCATGGTTTCTTAAAGCCAAAGTATATTCAATGTCCGGTAAGGGCTGATCCCCTACACTGCAACCCGCCATTTTTTCTTAAGGGTGATTACAATGCCCGCATTAATATTTTTTAGAGGCCTACCTCTAACATTCTTTCATATATATGTATACCCTCCAGGGGTAAATGTTTTCTAGCCCATGTACTTAGTGCATGCGCATTACTTGTCTAGGATACTCACTCCTTAATAATGGGAAAAAAATGTTTTGTGAGGCCCTCCAAAGGTCTCTTCAAAGGAGTATTGGAGTGCCTCCTTCTAATTTTTGGCATACCTTAGTGCATGCACTTTACCAGTCTAGGAGACCCACTCCTTAGTATTGGGAAAAAATGCTTTTCTGAGGCTCCAGGGAAAATTTTTGGAAACCAGAAGAGCCAGTAAGTTCTATTAGTATATGATCCAGTGCCTTGTTGTGCAGTTGCTAAAACTCACAATGGCACAAAATTATTTACATATACAGCCAAACCTAGATACTAATTTTATAATTTTGCAGAAAATATTGAAAATCCTGGTCTCCTCCAAATCAGGCTGAGTAGATGCGAAACACTTCACTATATTCCTCAGCAGGGTTCATGAAATAACAGTCCTTGGTGCTGCAACTGAGAAAAAAAAAAGTCTATTCTATTCTATTCCCTATTAATACCACTGTTAGCTGCATTTAGCATAGGGATAGGTGCTAGGTATCATTTGCTGGTAATGAGTGTTCTTTGGGGTCACACACATCTCTTCCATTGTCTATAACTTCATTGCTTTTTTCAAAACACTCATTGACAGATTCATAATTTCTACTGTGATCTGTACTCAGAAATTCATCACAGCGTGCAGGGTTGCTTGCGTTTCTCCACAGACTCTTTTCAGGGCTGATTCAAATTGATTTTATTTTCTACAATATTACTATATTACCTCTCTTATCTGCAATTCGTGTAAGGTGAGCTATCGCACTAGGGATAGCGGATTACAAGCATCTAGTCAGGGATTATTGCCTTGTAGTTCTTGATGCTGCAACAGAAAAAAAAAAAAAACTTCTATTCTATTCCCTATTAAACCCTTTCTGACGTGGTGCGTACTAACACGTATCTGTGCCCTGGGCCTATTGGACCAGATACGTATTAGTACACTCCGGCAATTGTGCCCACACAGAATCCCGCACTGCTCCCAGCACATTAACCCCGAAATGCTGCAATTGAAGTCGATCGCAGCATTCCGGGAGCAAGAGGAGGTAAGCGCCGCTTACGGATTTGCTCACCAGCATCCCCCGCTGTCTGTGCCGGATCTCGGTGGTTGTCATGGTGATCCGAGTCACCAAACACCAGGAAATTACTTTGATCATGCGTTGTGCGGGATCAAAGTAAATTCTGCATGCAGGCTGAGAGCCTGTATAGCATAGAGATGCTCTA
Source organism: Phyllobates terribilis (assembly GCF_046119375.1). Lineage (NCBI taxonomy): Eukaryota > Metazoa > Chordata > Amphibia > Anura > Dendrobatidae > Phyllobates > Phyllobates terribilis. Next base: position 773,628,052 of record NW_027362761.1, on the reverse strand, counting down.
TGCTATACAAGTGATCAGCCTGCAAAGTGGGACAGAGTGTAAAAGTTAATAAAGTGTCAGAAAGTGAAAAAAAAATTGTAAAAATATTTTTTAAAAAATGATCCCAAGAAAATGAAAATATACTGTACTCATGAATAAATATTATTATGAAAAAAAACAAACAATAAAAGTACATATATTTGGTATTGCTGCGTCCGGAAGGACCTGACCTATAACACTGTCCCACTAGTTAACCCCTTTAGTGAACACGGTAAAAAAAAAAAAAGAAGCAAAAAACGATGCTTATCATTATACCTCCAAAAAAAAATGGAATAAAACGCGATCAAAAAAACGAATCTAATTAAAAATTGTACCGCTGAAAACGTCATCTAGTCCCGCAAAAAACAAGCCATGATACAGCTCCATCATCAGCTCAAGAATAAAAAAGTTATTGCTCTCAGAATAAAGTGATCTAAAAAAAATAATTTTTCTTTAAAATAGTTTTTATTGTGTAAAAGCGCCAAAAAATAAAAAAACAATATAAATGTGGTACCATTGTAAACGTACTGACCCGAAGAATAAAGCGACCTTATAAATTTTACCACAAGCGGAACAGCATAAAAAAAAATTCCTGAATTGTTGTTTTTTTCTATTCTGCCTCCCAAAAATCGGAATAGAAAGTGATCAAAAAATGTCACATGCCCGAAAATGGTACCAATAAAAATGTCAACTCGACCCACAAAAAACAAGCTGTCACATGACTCTGGCGGCCGAAATATGGAAAAATTATAGTTCTCAAAATACGGCGATACAAAAACTGGCAAAAAAAGCGTCTTTTAGTGTGTGACAGCTGTCAATCATAAAAACCCGATATGAATCTGGCATCGCTGTAAACTCACCGACCCGAAGAATAAAGTAATGTAATCACTTATACCGCATGAGGAACGGCGTAAAAAATAAACTCTAGGGTTGTGCTAGGGTTAGGGTTGTCCTAGGGTTAGGGTTAGGGTACTGCTAGGGTTAGGGCTGTGCTAGAGTTAGGATTGTGCTAGGGTCAGGGCTGTACTAGGGTTAGGGTTGTGCTAGGGTTAGGGTTGTGCTAGGGTTAGGGTAGTGCTAGGGTTAGGGTTGTGCTAGGGTTAGGGTTGTGCTAGGGTTAAGGTTGTGCTAGGGTCAGGGATGTGCTAGGATTAGGGTTGTGCTAGGGTTAGGGTTAGGTTTGTGCTATGGTTAGGGTTGTGCTAGGATTAGGGTTGTGCTAGGGTTAAAGTTGTGTTAGGGTTGTATTAGGGTTGTGTTACGGGTAGGGTTGTGCTGGGGTTAGGGTTAGGGTTCTGCTACAGATAGGGTTTTGCTAGGGCTGGGGTTGTGCTAGGGTTGGGGTTAGGGTTGTGTTGGGGTTAGGATTTTTTCAAAAGTAAGGAAAAAAAATGATGACGATATGGCGACTAGTGTTGAGCGCAAGTGCTCACTACTGGAGTTTGCATCGGGTGCTCGGGTATGCACCGAGTATCGCGGGTGCTCGAGTGACATGCTCGAGTCTCCACCTCATATGTTTCGCGGCTGTTTTTCAGCCAAAAAAATCTTGCAGGGATTGCCTGCCGTGCTCGAGCGATCCCCGCATGTTTTTTTTTGGGATGTCTAATAACCATGAGACTTGCAGGGCGGGGACTCGAACATCCGCGATATATGGTGCATACCCGAGTACCCGATGCAAACTCAAGTAGCGAGCACTTGCGCTCAAGACTAATGACAACTTATTCAATATGATGACCTAATGTTATCAAATTCTGTGTCGTACCTCTGGGTTTAAAGTGGTCACTATACCCTTTGATAAAATCCTTGAGGGGTCTAGTTTCCAAAATGGGGTTACTTGTGGGGGGTTTCCACTGTTTAGGCACATCAGGGGCTCTCCAAATGCAACATGGCGTCCGCTCTCAATTCCAGCGAATTTTGAGTTCAAAAAGTCACACAGTGCTCCTTCCTTTCTGAACCCTGCCGAGTGCCCAAACAGTGCATTTTCCCCACATATGGAGTATTGGCGCACTCTGGAGAAATTGCACAACAGTTTTTGGGGTCCATTTTCTCCTCATAACCTTGTGAAAATAAAAAATTTGATACTAAAAGATAATTTTTGTGGAAAAAGTTAGATTTTATTATTTTCACGGCTGTACGTTATAAACTTGTGTGAAGCACCTGGGGGTTCAGGGTGCTCGCCACACATCTAGAGAAGGTCCTTGAGGGGTCTAGTTTCCAAAATGGTGTCAATTTTGGGGGGTTTCCACTGTTTAGGCACATCAGGGGCTCCCCAAACGCGACATGGCATCCGCTAGTTATACAAGCAAATTTTACTTTCAAAAAGTCAAATGGCGCTCCTTCCCTTCCGAACCATGCCTTGCGCCCAAACATTGGTTTTCCCCAACATATGGAGTATCGGCTTACTCAGGAGAAGTCGCACAGCAAATGGTATGGTGCAATTTCTCCTGGTAACCTTATGAAAATGCAAAATTTTAGGCTGAAAAACATTTTTGTGGGAAAAATGTGAGAATTTTATTTTTAGGGCTCAATGTTATAAACTTCTGTGAAGCACCTGGGGGTTCAAGGTGCTCATCACACACCTAGATAAGTTCCCTGAGCGGTCTAGTTTCCAAAATGGTGTCACTTGTGGTGGGGTTTCCACTGTTTAGGCGCATCAGGGGCTCCCCAAACGCAACATGGCATCCGCTAATTATTTAAGCAAATTTTACAGTCAAATGGCACTCCTTCCCTTCCGAACCCTGCCGTATGCCCAAACAGTGATTTTCCCCCACATATAGGGTATCGGCGTGCTCAGAAGGAGCTGCACAACAAATTTTGGGGTCCATTTTTTCCTGTTACCCTTGCAAAATAAAAAAATTTGGGTCTAAAGTAGTGTTGAGCGAACATGCTCGACACTGCTCGGTACTCGCCCGAGCATCACGCTACTCGGGATGTTCGGCGAGCACCGAGCATTTCCGGGTTACTCGGGCGGGAGCTCGGGTCTCCGCCCAGCATGTTTGGTGCTCTTTACAGAGCCAATGAACATGCAGGGATTGCCAGCCAGTCACTGTAATGCCGCAGCCATGTTGGTTGTGGGCATTACAGTGATTGGCTGGCCGCACAGCGTCACCTCGAGTATTTAAAATCGGGCGCCGCCATCTTGGACACAGTCGCTCCGGATCAGACAGTGTAGGGACAGCGCTGCTGATTTAGGGAGAGATATAAACTGCAAAATAGTTAGTGTAGGGTCTGTAAAGGCTGCCAGATCAAACGAACAGTCCTTCTCAGGACTAATATCCATCCCAGATATCAGGCCGGCAGGCTGTATAGGAGACGCAGTGGTTATACCAGCAAACGCTGCATTACAGTCCTGTGTGCTGCTCCTGTTGCTGAAATTGCTGGACTTAGCTCCAGGTCTCAGGGGACAGGAAAAATCCTTTTTTTTTCATCTTCACACTGTACAAATACCCGTCTTATTAACCTTTTGGTGTCCTCCCCCCCCCCCCCCCAAAAAAAAGCATGTCTCTGATTTTTCAGACACAAATATATCTGTTCAAACCTCTGTATTATCCACTTTTGGGCCATTTGTATCTAAAAAAAAACAGTTTGAGAGTGTAGCTCACTGTTCAGCCGCAATTATATCTATTTAAAAAAGTCTGGTATACCCCAGTAAACAATAACTATGGTTTTGCAATCCCACGGTAAAAAATCTCTATTATTCAGGTTTTGGTATTTTTTACGTAAAGAAAAACAGTAGTGTCTCCTGACTGTTGTGACACAAAAATATATCTGTTGAAAATAGTCTGGTGTAGGCCCAACAAATCCCAGTGTGGTTTTGCAGTTCCACGGGTCAAATCTCTATACTATCCAGTTTTGGGCCTCTGGTATCTAAAAAAACACAGTTTGAGTGTGTCGCTCACTGTTCAGCCACAATTATATCTATTTAAAAAGTCTGGTATACCCCAGTAAACAATAACTGTGGTTTTGCCATCCCACGGTAAAAAATCTCTATTATTCAGGCTTTGGTATATTTCCCGTAAAGAAAAACAGTAGTGTCTCCTGACTGTTGTGACACAAAATATATCTGTTGAAAATAGTCTGGTGTAGGCCCGACAAATCCCAGTGTGGTTTTGCAGTTCCACGGGTCAAATCTCTGTACTATCCAGTTTTGGGCCTTTGGTATCTAAAAAAACACAGTGTGAGTGTGTCGCTCACTGTTCAGCCGCAATTATATCTCTTTAAAAAAGTCTGGTATACCCCAGTAAACAATAACTGTGGTTTTGCCATCCCACGGTAAAAAATCTCTATTATTCAGGTTTTGGTATATTTTCCGTTAAGAAAAACAGTAGTGTCTCCTGACTGTTGTGACACAAAAATATATCTGTTGAAAATAGTCTGGTGTAGGCCCGACAAATCCCAGTGTGGTTTTGCAGTTCCACGGGTCAAATCTCTGTACTATCCAGTTTTGGGCCTTTGGTATCTAAAAAACACAGTTTGAGTATGTCACTCACTGTTCAGCCGCAATTATATTTATTTTAAAAAGTCTGGTATACCCCAGTAAACAATAACTGTAGTTTTGCCATCCCACAGTAAAAAATCTCTATTATTCAGGTTTTGGTATATTTTCCGTAAAGAAAAACAGTAGTGTCTCCTGACTGTTGTGACACAAAAATATATCTGTTGAAAATAGTCTGGTGTAGGCCCGACAAATCCCAGTGTGGTTTTGTAGTTCCACGGGTCAAATCTCTGTACTATCCAGTTTTGGGCCTTTGGTATCTAAAAAAACACAGTTTGAGTGTGTCGCTCACTGTTCAGCCGCAGTTATATCTATTTAAAAAAGTCTGGTATACCCCAGTAAACAATAACTGTGGTTTTGCCATCCCACGGTAAAAAATCTCTATTATTCAGGTTTTGGTATTTTTTACGTAAAGAAAAACAGTAATAGTTTCTCCCTGATTGTTCAGATTGTTTAAAAGAGTCGGGTGTAGGCCAGAGAAATAGAACTGTGGTTTTCCTCTTCCACGGTTCTAATCTCCTTTTTATTACCCTTTTTCCATTGATAGTGCAAGTGTAAGCTATTTTACTTCCTTTACAATGGGCAAGGCGCGTGGCAAGGGACGTGGAAGTGGACTTTCTCGTGATGGTTCGTGCAGAGGACGGGGCCGTGGCCAAGGTGAAAATGTGCCACAGCCAACAGCCACATCTTCTCGCTCCCATTTCTTGACCGAATTACTAGGGAAGCACAGAACAACACCAGTATTGAGAACTGATCAGTGTGAACAGGTTATTAATTGGATAGCAGATAATACTTCCAGTTACCTGGGCACCACCACCTCCAGTCTGTCTTCCACACGGTCAACTCTTAGTAGCCATGAGTCTCGACCGCATACTCCTCCTCACCCTGATGCTCCTTCCTCCCACCATGCCGAGTGTCGTCAGACAGCAATTGATCCCACACTTGGACACTCTGAAGAGCTGTTCACTGGTCCATTTCCATATTTGTGCCCCTCGTCTGATGCGCTTGAAGTGGTGGAAGAGGAGATCCCATGTAGCGATGCCCAAATATTTGAACAGCCACGGCTACAGGAAGTCGACGCTGGCAATTTGTCACAAGAGGTGGACGATGACGAGACACAATTGCCAGGAAGTGAGGAGGAGCATCGTGGTGCGCAAGTGGAAGAGGAGGAGGTGGTGGATGATCTAGTAACTGACCCAACGTGGCAGGAGGACATGCAGAGTGAGGCCAGCAGCACACAGGGGGAGGGAGGCAGAGTACCCCAACAGGCAGGAAGAAGCAGTGTGGTGGCCGCAGACAGAAGGCGGGGAACCGTTCCCCGTAACACCAACACGAGGGACGTTGCCAGTACAAGCGGTAGGTCTTCCAGAGTCTGGAATTTTTTTAAAGACTCTGCTGATAACCCCAAAAAGGCCATATGTTCCACCTGCCATGCCAGCATCAGCAGGGGTGACAAAACTACCAGCCTGACCACCACCAGCATGATCAGGCACATGGCAGCAAAGCACCCGACTTTGTGGGGCGAAACCCAGGGTCCACAACCAGTGTCAGCGGGTGTCACCACTGCTTCTTCCACTGTTGTGCATGCAATAGATGTTATGATCTGCTACAGGGACTAAGGAAAGACAGGAGAACTGTCCCTACAATAGAACTAAACTAGATCCCTACGATGTAACGGGGAACCTGATCCTGCGATCAGACCCGCTACAGTCCTCGGCTAGTCTGTACGAAGACCTATAGATGTGAGGGAGGGATCCCTACAAGAACTAGGGACTGGGATCAGTTGGACACCTCCTAGCAGAAATAGTAGCAGTCAAAGACAAACACACAACAAAAAGCATAGAGGTCAGAAGACCTAGCAAAACTAACAGAGAGCGGCAACAGAGCACCAAGCTAGCTCAAGAGTAGTAAATACAATGAAGTCCAGCAAGACCAGGAGGGCGGAGCCGGATTAAATAGGCAAAAATGGTCATGTGACCAGCAAACTAAAAAAAAACTAACAGGAGAGTTCTAACAGTACCCCCTCTTCTAAGAGGATCCTCCGGATCCCCTAGGCCCAGGCTTACCAGGAAACCTCCTGTGAAATGCTCTGACCAGTCTGGAAGCAGAAACATCATCCTCCCTCACCCATGAGTTATCCTCAGGTCCGAAACCCTTCCAAGCGACGAGATACTGCAAACTCCCTCTATACCGTCTAGAATTTAGGATGCGGGAAATTTCATATTCCCCGTCCTCCACCACCGGAGGAACAGTGGCAGAGGCGTCACCATCCGACACATCAGCTTTTTTCAACAGAGAAACATGAAACACCGGGTTAATCTTCCAGGACGCAGGAACCTCCAACCTAACAGCAGATTGGTTAACTATCTGAAGCACCTTAAAGGGCCCTACGAACTTGGGACCCAATTTTTTAGAAGGAATCCTCAATCGCAGATTCTTAGAGGACAACCAAACCAGGTCACCAACAGCAAACAAAACCTCTTGCCGTTTCCTATCAAAGTACCTCTTAGATTTTTTGTTAGCCTCCTGAAGATTACCACGCACATCCGTCCAAACTCTCTCCAAATCACCGGAAAAACTCTCCTCCTCAGGCACAGCCGAAACCAATTTGGAGAATGACCCAAAAGACGGATGTCTCCCAGAACAACAAAAAAAAGGCGAACACCCAGCAGAAGAGGATGTATGGTTGTTAAGAGCAAATTCAGCAAGTGGCAGAAACTCAGAACACCCCTCTTGATTGTCTGCCACAAAACAACGCAAGAACTGCTCAACATCCTGGTTCTTCCTTTCTGTCTGGCCATTAGACTCAGGATGATATCCAGATGAAAACGACAAATGAACTCCCAACCTGTCACAAAAGGCACGCCAAAAACGAGCCACGAACTGAGGTCCCCTATCAGAAACAATGTCAGTACGAACACCATGTAGTCTGACAATTTCCTTGACAAAGGCCTTAGCGAGTGTCTTAGCGCAAGGCAGTTTGATGAAGGGAACCAAGTGACACATCTTGCTAAAACGGTCCACGACCACCCAGATGGCCGTGAAACCTTCAGAGGGGGGAAGGTCAGTAATAAAGTCCATAGCCAGATGTGTCCAAGGTGCACTAGGAACCTCCAGAGGGCAAAGCAACCCCGCAGCAGGAGCATGCGAAGACTTGGATCTAGCACACACAGTACATTGGCGCACCCACTTAATGACTTCCTTCTGCCATCCAGGCCACCAAAAACTGCGACCCACAAGTCTCTTGGTCTCAGAAATTCCTGGATGACCTGCCAACCGAGACTCATGACACTCAACAAACAAATCTCTCCTAAATGTCCTAGGCACAAACAACCTCCCATGGGGAGTGTTAGATGGGGCATTCTCCTGAGCTTTAAGAATCTCATCCTCCAAAACGGAGTCCAAAGCAGCAATCACAACACCTTCTTGTAAAATGCTCTCCTCTTCCTCCTCAACACCGACCATGGGAGAAAAGCTGCGAGACAAAGCATCCGCTTTAACATTCTTGGTACCCGGGATGTAAGTAACGGAAAAATTAAACCGCGAGAAAAAAAGTGCCCACCTAGCCTGACGGGCATTCAAGCGCTTGGCAGCATCAAGATAGATCAGATTTTTATGATCAGTGAAAACCTGAATGGGAAATTCAGCACCTTCCAAGAGGTGACGCCAGTGTTCAAATGCGAGTTTAATAGCCAGCAATTCCCGATTACCAATATCGTAATTAAGTTCAGTCTCAGAAAATTTTTTTGAAAAAAAGGCACAGGGATGTACTCCATCCTTGTTTTCCTGAGACAACACCGCACCGACCCCCACCGAAGAAGCATCAACCTCAACCAAAAACGGCTTAGTCACATCAAGCTGCATAAGGATGGGAGCAGAGGTGAACCTCTCCTTTAGAAACACAAAAGCTTCAATGGCCTCAGAAGTCCACTGAACCGCATTAGCACCTTTCCTGGTGAGATCGGTCAGCGCTTTGACAATAATAGAAAATTTTTTTATGAATTTTCTGTAATAATTGGCGAAACCCAAAAACCTCTGTATCGATTTCAAACCAATAGGCCTAGGCCATTCCTGCACAGCTTGAACTTTAACCGGGTCCATCTCAAAACCTTCACTGGAGATAATGTAGCCCAAAAAACTAATTCTCTGTACAGCGAACTCACATTTCTCCAGCTTAGCAAAAAGCGAATTGTCCATTAATAACTGTAATACCTCACGTACGCTCCGCCAATGAGACTCCAGATCAGGCGAATAAATCAGAATGTCATCCAAATACACAACCACATTTTTGCCGATTAAAGGTCTAAGGATGTCATTAATAAGATTCTGAAAAAATGCTGGAGCATTGGTAAGACCAAAAGGCATAACCAGATTCTCAAAATGACCCACAGGAGTGTTAAAAGCAGTCTTCCATTCATCACCCTCCTTCATGCGCAACAAATTGTATGCCCCCCGGAGATCAATTTTAGAGAACCACTTGGCCCCCACTAACTGGTTAAATAAATCAGGAATCAATGGCAGTGGGTAAGGATTGCGTACAGTAATTTTATTAATCTCACGAAAGTCCAGACAAGGACGTAAACCGCCATCTTTTTTTTTTACAAAAAAAAATCCAACAGCCACAGGAGACTTGGAAGGCCTAATGTGACCGGCGGCCAAGCTTGTCTGTATGTATTCCTCCAAAGGCTTTCTCTCAGGAATAGTAAGATTAAATAAACGACTTTTAGGAAGAGTCGCTCCAGGGACAAATTCAATGGTACAATCATAGTCTCTATGGGGAGGCAAAATTTGTGACTCCTCCTCAGAAAAAACTCTCCAAAAATCCTGAATAGGTACAGGCAATTCCCCTTTATCCACAGCAGCAATACGTCCGTTACAACTCTTGTCATAACACTTAGGGCTCCAGGACTTAATTTCATTGGTAGACCAATCCAGTACAGGATTGTGCAATTTTAACCAGGGTAACCCCAATATTACTGGAGAAGGCAAATTATCCAATACCACCAAATCCAAATTTTCTTGGTGAATACCATTAATAGTGAGGGGAAATTCACAGACCTTATGAGTAACACTCTTCAAGGGAGAGCCATCAACAGAAACCACAGCAATAGGGGATGACAAAGTTTTAGGTTCTAATCTAAGTTTTTCCAAGAATCCCCCATCAATCACATTCAGAGTAGAACCACAATCCACAAATACCCGAAATTCAATTAATTCATCCTGAGCAGCAGTAGTGGCAGATAGGAATACTCCCTTAGAATGTAAACAAGCAATACGGGCATAACTGACCATTTTTTTTTCTTTCTTCATACGAAGCACACAGTTCTTAATAAAATGACCAGAATTTCCGCAATAGAAGCACAAGCCTTCAGAAAGCCTGCGGTCTTTTTCCTGAGAGCGGGGTGTCATCGCCCCAATCTCCATCGGCTCTCCATTGTCAGCACAGACCCTCTCAGGACTCGGAGCTGACATAGCAGAGGATTTGCTCTCATTAACCCTTGCACGCAGTCTCCTGTCCACCCGTATAGCTAATTGCATTGCCTCCTGCAAGTTTCCAGGTGTGGGATAAGCAATCAGTAAATCCTTAACCCTTTCACCTAGCCCTGCAAAAAACAAGCTTTTCAAAGCTGAATCGTTACCCCCCACCTGGGCAGACCACCGACGGAAGTGAGAACAATATTTTTCCACATTACCTGATCCCTGCCTCAAACGTCTCAATTCAGACTCAGCAGATGAGACACGATCAGGATCATCATACAACAAACCCAAAGCAGAAAAAAAATTATCCACTGATCTAAAGCACGGATCACTAGGTTGGAGAGAGAAGGCCCATCCCAGAGGATCTTTGCGCAAAAGTGACATTATGAACCCTATGCGCTGTGATTCATCACCAGAGGATCCGGGTCTCAAACGAAAATACAATAAACAAGCATTTTTAAAAGAAAAAAAATCTTGTTGTTCGCCAGAAAATAGATCAGGCAGACGTACCTTTGGTTCTACAAAATGCGCTCCAGAACAGCTACTCACGTGTTGTTGGAGCTCGGCCACCTCCAGAGAGAGTCCCTGCAAGCGTTGAGCCAAATCTTGAACCGAGACCATGATGGAAAACTGGAGGTCTTTCCTTAGAGAAAATTTTTTTTTTCTTTTAGGGCTGGACTTACTGTTATGATCTGCTACAGGGACTAAGGAAAGACAGGAGAACTGTCCCTACAATAGAACTAAACTAGATCCCTACGATGTAACGGGGAACCTGATCCTGCGATCAGACCCGCTAAAGTCCTCGGCTAGTCTGTACGAAGACCTATAGATGTGAGGGAGGGATCCCTACAAGAACTAGGGACTGGGATCAGTTGGACACCTCCTAGCAGAAATAGTAGCAGTCAAAGACAAACACACAACAAAAAGCATAGAGGTCAGAAGACCTAGCAAAACTAACAGAGAACGGCAACAGAGCACCAAGCTAGCTCAAGAGTAGTAAATACAATGAAGTCCAGCAAGACCAGGAGGGCGGAGCCGGATTAAATAGGCAAAAATGGTCATGTGACCAGCAAACTAAAAAAAACCTAACAGGAGAGTTCTAACAATAGAACCCCCTGTTCTGTGTGCAAGGCAATCCCCTGTCCATACTGCATGTAAAGATGCCCCCTCCTCTCAGTCTCCACTTGTTATGGCAGTTTCTCAAGAAACAGCATCAATGTCCACGTCCCACCGCAGCGTTCAATTGTCCATATCCCAGACCTTTGAACGAAAGCGGAAATTTGCAGCTAACGGCCCACATGCCACAGTCCTAAATTCGCACATTTCACGACTGCTTGCGTTGGAAATGCTGCCTTTTAGGCTGGTAGAGACGGAATCCTTCCGCAATCTTATGGCGGTGGCCGTCCCTCGGTACTCGGTCCCCAGCCGACACTATTTTGCCCGGTGTGCCATCCCCGCACTACACAAGCACGTGTCCCAAAGCATCTGCCGTGCCCTCAACAACGCAGTTACTGGGAGAGTCCACCTGACAACGGACACGTGGACAAGTGCTTGTGGCCAGGGACGGTACATCTCTCTGACGGCACACTGGGTAAACATAGTGGAAGCCGGGACCCAGTCGGACCTTGGGACGGAACACGTCCTCCCCACACCGAGGATTGCGGACCCTATGTCAGTCATAGTTGCCCCCACAGTGTATAGCTCCTGCGCATCATCCTCCTCCTCCTCCTCATGTTCAGCCTCCATCTCAGATATCACCACATCAGTTACAAGCTGGAAGCACTGCAGTACTGCCTCTGCCAAGCGGCAACAGGCTGTGCTGAAACTCATAAGCTTAGGTGATAAACCTCACACTGCTTGTGAGTTGTGGACAGCTGTGAAAGAGCAGGCAGATCTGTGGCTGAGACCGCTGAACCTACATCCCGGCATGGTCGTGTGTGACAATGGCCGTAACCTGGTGGCGGCTCTGAGGCGAGGTGAGATCACACACGTACCATGCCTGGCTCATGTGCTTAACCTCGTGGTTCAGCGGTTTCTTAAATCGTACCCCGAGTTGCCAGATCTGCTCGTGAAAGTACGCTGCCTGTCAGCTCATTTTCGCAAGTTGGCTACAGCTTCCGCCGCCCTTGCTGTGTTGCAGCAGCGTTTGCAGCTTCCGGCACACGTTGGAACTCTACCCTCCACATGTTGCAAAGGATTTGTGAGCAGAAGAGAGCAGTTGTCGAGTACCAGATGCAACAAGGCCGTCGATATTCAGGTCAGACTCCACACATAAGACCTCAGGAGTGGACCTGGATGTCTAACATATGTACCATCCTGACAAACTTTGAGGAGGCCACCAAGATGGTGAGTGGCGATGACGCCATCATTAGTGTCAGCATCCCACTTGTCTGTCTTTTGCAACGCTCTCTGCAGAGAATTAAAGAGGAGGCATTGCAGCCAGAGTATAATGAGATGGATCAAGAAGCCGTAGTGGGCCCAGCCTCATCTCATCCCAACGTGCATTGGGGGACAATGAGGGAGAGGAGGAGGAGGAGGAGGAAGAACAGGAGCTGGTATCATGCGCTGTAGACGGTAGTACCTGTACAAGTGTCATACCGTCGGTTCAGCGTGGGTGGCCTGAGGACAGGGGGGAGGAGGAGGAGGAGGAGAGCATGGTCAGTCGTCATCTTGGTGAGGACACGGAAATCTTGCCCGTTGCCAGTCTGGCACGCATGGCTGACTTTATGTTACGCTGCCTTAACCGTGACCCTCGCGTTGTCAAAATGTTGGGTGACAGTCATTACTGGTTGGTGACACTTTTAGACCCACGCTACAAGGAGAACTTTCACTCTCTTATTCCTGAGGTGGAGAGGTCTACAAAAATGGGGCAGTACAAGAAGGCCCTTGCTGCAGAACTCTTAAAAAAATTCCCATCTGAACACGCTAGCGGCAGAGGTCACAGTTCGTTGCCCAACCAAGGCGTACAGGCGAGAGAGATGCAACTCCAATCCAGCAGAGGCAGGAGAACACTGTCAATGTTCTGGGACAGATTTCTGACAACCGCCCAGCTTACAGGCCCTGAGGCGCGGGGTACTCTCACAAGGAGTGGAAAGTTTCAAAAGATGGTGAGGGAGTACATTGCCGACCGTACCAGCGTCCTCCGTGATTCCTCTGTGCCTTTTAATTATTGGGTATCCAAGCTGGACACTTGGAATGAACTTGCTCTGTATGCCTTGGAGGTCCTGGCCTGCCCTGCCGCTAGCGTGTTATTGGAGCGTGTTTTTAGTGCCGCTGGGGGAATTATAACTGATAAGCGCACTCGCCTGTCAACTGACAATGCTGACAAGCTGACCCTTATCAAAATGAACAAGGGCTGGATTGGGCCAGACTTCTCATCACCACCAAATGACAGCAGAGTAACATAAAGTCAAATCCACTGTGTTATTTCGGGAGGTGTATTCACATGCACCGCTTCACACCCACACATGGGTATACGCTTCCACATTTCAGCTGTTTTATGTTCTTCTCCTTATCCTCAGCCTCCACCACCACTATACCACCAGGGTGCCAGCATTGCAAGTTCCTCCGTCCTTATTTTTGTCAGCATTTGCTTGGAAGGCATAAGCAAATCCTATGGGAGACCCACTCCCCAATAATGGGACTTATGTTTGTAATATGCTGTACTGCATGGCTTTTGTAAGGGGCATTGCAAGTTACTCCGTCCTAAATTTTGGAAGCTTTTGCTTGGAAGGCATAAGCAAATCCTATGGGAGACCCACTCCCCAATAATGGGACTTATGTTTGTAATATGCTGTACTGCATGGTTCTTGTAAGGGGCATTGCAAGTTGCTCCGTCCTAATTTTTGGAAGCTTTTGCTTGGAAGGCATAAGCAAATCCTATGGGAGACCCACTCCCCAATAATGGGACTTATGTTTGTAATATGCTGTACTGCATGGCTCTTGTAAGGGGCATTGCAAGTTGCTCTGTCCTAATTTTTGGAAGCTTTTGCTTGGACGGCATAAGCAAATCCTATGGGAGACCCACTCCCCAATAATGGGACTTATGTTTGTAATATGCTGTACTGCATGGCTCTTGTAAGGGGCATTGCAAGTTGCTCCGTCCTAATTTTTGGAAGCTTTTGCTTGGAAGGCATAGGCAAATCCTATGGGAGACCCACTCCCGAATAATGGGACTTATGTTTGTAATATGCTGTATTGCATGGTTCTTGTAAGGGGCATTGCAAGTTGCTCCGTCCTAATTTTTGGAAGCTTTGCTTGGAAGGCATAAGCAAATACTATGGGAGACCCACTCCCCAATAATGGGACTTATGTTTGTAATATGCTGTACTGCATGGCTCTTGTAAGGGGCATTGCAAGTTGCTCCGTCCTAATTTTTGGAAGCTTTTGCTTGGAAGGCATAAGCAAATCCTATGGGAGACCCACTCCCCAATAATGGGACTTATGTTTGTAATATGCTGTACTGCATGGCTCTTGTAAGGGGCATTGCAGTTCCTCATAATTTTTGGAAAGCCTTCCATTCACTGCTTAGGCCAACAGTGCACAGGAGACCCAGTTGCTATAAATGGAAAAAAAGGTTTAGTTAAGGCCCTCTGACCTCCATGTCATTTCCAAGGGGCATTGGAGTGCCTCGAAATTTTTGGTAGGCATTGCACTCACTGTATGCCCTATAACTGTGTAGCCGAACCGCTCCTTTTGTTACAGAAACATACTCTACAAGACATATCTGGTTGACTGGCCTGATATTGATGTGAATGGTCCCTGTTCCTCCTGCTCTTTCTCCTTTGCCACTACCTCATCCATCATTTATCACCTGAAGCTTTGTTTTAACGGGAGTCATAGAACTTGGATAGTAGCAGGAAAACATCCAGCAATACTCAGAGGAGGTAGGATATGCGCCAAAACGCTGACCACCTCAGGCCTAGCCGCTACTACATACATGCGCTTGCATTCCAACAAAACAAAGCAGATGCTAACTTCTATCATCCTCATCATGCTCCTCACCTTGGCACTCTCAACTCCCCTGATGGAGAAGCCAGGGCCCACTGGAGGAGTCTGGTTGTCTTGTGGGCTCGGCCAATGCTGCCCTAAAGCAGGCCAGGCTAAGAAAAGTGTGGGAAAGGGTACCGGGACAAATAGGGGTGGCTGGGGACCGAGTATGGACACCCGGCCGCCCCCTGGAGGCTGGGGAGCAAGCGGGGACATCCGGCCACCGGGCGGCTGGGGACTGAGTATGGATACCAGGCCGCCGATGCAGCCATGGCGTGGTGGCCAGATTCCGCCTCCACATGCCTAAAAGGCCCAATTTAAAGTGCAAGCAAGCAAGCAGTATGGTATTGCAGCCTGGGGGTGGGTGGGTGGCAGGCTGCATACTTGTGCTTGCATTGCAATGGGAGAGGTACAATTGAACACTGACCTGGGACAAGGACTTGAACGGGGATAGTTGCAAGTCTGCAACGACAGGTGCAGGGTGGGAGGCATCTTCGCATGTACCATGAACAGGGGTTTGGCATGCACACACTACAGCGGAATAGGCTCTCCTTCCCACTAAATGCACTGGGGAGGGCACAGGTAATGTTTTGGTATATGCGCTTAATCTTATGTATAAGGCACACCAGGACAAATAGGGGCGGCTGGGGACTGAGTATGGATACCTCGCTGCCGAAGCAGCCATGAGGTAGTGGCCAGATTCGGCCTCCTCCAAACTAAAAGGCCCCATTTTAAGTGCAAGCTAGCAGTATGGCATTGCAGTCTGGGGGTGGGTGGGTGGCAGGCTGCACACTTACACTTGCATTAAAAGAAAACAAAGCAGATGCTAACTTCTGTCATCATCATCATGCTCCTCACCTTGGCACTCTCAACTCCCCTGATGGAGAAGCCAGGGCCCACCGGAGGAGTCTGGTTCTCTGGTGGGCTCGTCCAATGCTGCCCTAAAGCAGGCCGGGCTAAGAAAAGTGTGTGGGGGGATGTTCCAAGGAGAAATAGGGGCGGCTGGGGACCATCTATGGACACCCGGCTGCCCCCAGGCGGCTGGGAACCGTGTGTGGACACCCGGCCGCGGGGCGGCTTGGGACCGAGCATGGACACCCGGCCACCGGGCGACTGGGGACTGAGTATGGATTCTAGGCCGCCAACGCAGCCATGACGTGGTGGCCAGATTCCGCCTCCACATGCCTAAAAGGCCCAATTTCAAGTGCAAGCAAGCAATATAGTATTGCAGCCTGGGGGTGGGTGGGTGGGTGGCAGGCTGCATACTTGCGCTTGCATTGCAAGGAATGGGGGAGGTACATTTGAACACTGCCCTGGGACTAGAACTTGCACGGGGATAGTTGCAAGTCTGCATCTTCTGATGTGGTAAGGATCACTTATGATGGGCACACTTTTAGACAGTGACCTGGGTGTCAGAGATGCTTCCAGGGGTCTTCCTCATGCTGTTCCCATGTCTTTTCAGCACTTTATGCATGTGTCACACAGCACATGGCCAGATAAGGTTGTAAGATGTTAAAATGACATTTGCCGGTGAATGCATTTGTCACAGTTGAAAGCAATACAAAAGTGCAAAAACGCATAAAAAATGCTACTTGTGAACATAGCCCAAGGTCTGGAGGAGTATTTTTGGTTTTGGTTATTTATTTTACCTTATACACAAGTCTTTACCCTGGAAAAGAAATTCCTTCACATATTTCACAGGAAAAAAGTTTCAGTTTCGTTTTTGAACGTTTTATTGTGAGCCCATAAAAGTGGCTTAATACCTCTGACCACGTTGTTGACATGCCGTCTCCATGTCATTTGAGCACTGTCACTATCGTTTCGGGCACTTGTTAGGCTTTTAAAAGACTGCCGGGGGTGCCACCGCAAAAATGCTCGGGTCTCCCATAGACTAACATTGGGCTCGTTGCTCGGGTCGAGCACCCGAGTATTACGGCGAGCTCGGCCCGAGCTTCGAGCACCCGAGCATTTTAGTGCTCGATCAACACTAGTCTAAAGTAAAATTTTTGTGAAAAAATGTTAAATGTTCATTTTTTTCTTACACATTCCAAAAATTTCTGTGAAGCACCTGGAGGGTTAATAAACTTCTTGAATGTGGTTTTGAGCACCTTGAGGGATGCAGTTTTTAGAATGGTGTCACTTTTGGGTATTTTCTGTCATAAAGGCCTCTGAAAGTCACTTTAAATGTGATGTGGTCCCTAAAAAAATGGTTTTGTAAATTTTGTTGGAAAAATCTTTTAACCCTTATAACTTACTAACAAAAAAAAAATTTGGTTCCAAAATTGTGCTGATGTAAAGTAGACATGTGGGAAATGTTATTTATTAACTTATTTATTAACTATTTTGTGTGACATATGTGTCTGATTTAAGGGCATGAAAATTGTGAAATTTTCAAAATTTTCTCTCAATTTCCATTTTTTTCACAAATAAACGCAAGTCATATCGAAGAAATTTTACCACTATCGTGAAGTACAATGTGTCACGAAAAACAGTCTCAGAATCAGTGGGATCCGTTGAAGCGTTCCAGAGTTATTACCTCAGAAAGTGACAGTTGTTAGAACCCTCCTGTTAGTTTTTTTCTATTTTGTGGTCACGTGACCTGCTGCCTATTTATTCCAGCTCCGCCCTCCTGGCTGTGCTGGACTTCAGTGTTACTTTGACTCTTAATCTAGCCAGGTGCTTTGTACCTATCTCTTTAGTTTGCTTGGTCCTTGGACCTCTAAGTACTTTTTGTCTGTTTGTCTTTTTGCTCCGCTACAACTTCTGCTAGGAGGTGTCCAATTTTGTCCCAGTCCTTAGTACTTTTAGGGACCCCTCCCTTATATCTATAGGTCTGCGTTCAGACTAGCTGAGGACGAAGGCGGGTCTGTTCACAAGGAACAGGTTGCCCGCTGCATCGTAGGAAATCAGCTTAGTCCTATTGTAGGGACAGTTTTCCTTTCTTTCCTTAGTTCTTGTAGCAGAGCATAACAACAGTGGTCAAAATTGTAAAAATTGGCCTGGTCATTAACGTGCAAACCACCCTCGGGGGTAAAGGGTTTAATACCGCTGTTAGCTGTATTTAGTATAGGGATAAGTGCTAGGTATCATCTGCAGGAAATGAGTGTTCATTCTGGTCACAATCATCTCTTCCTCTGTCCATAACTTGATTGCTTTTTTCAAAAAACTCATTGACAGATTTGTGGTTTTTACGGTAATCTGTACTCAGGAATTCATCAAAACTGGAAGGGTTGCTTGGGTTCCTCCACAGTTTGGTGCTGCCATGTACAGAAAAAATATTTTCAGGGCCGATTCAAATCTCTTATCTGCAATTCCTGTACGGTGAGCTGTCGCATAAGGGATAGCATATTGCAGGCATCTAGTCAGGGATTGTTGCTTTATAGTCCGTGCTGCTGCAACCCAAAATAAAACAACTTATATTCCTTTCCCTATTAATACCCCTGTTAGCTGCATTTAGTATAGGGATAGGTTCTAGGTATCATTTGCTGGAAAAGAGTGCTTCCCTTTGACTTCCATTATACTCGTTACTCGAGTCAAGCACCCGAGCATTAAGATTTGCTTGACTCGAGTAACGAGCACCTGGGAATTTTAGTGCTCGCTCATCACTAATAAACACTAGTAACCCAGTGCCATTGGAAGCCATGCATGCCCATGCCATCACACTGCCTCTGTAATGTTTTACAGAGGATGAGGTGTGCTTTGGATTATGAACGGTTCCAAGCTTATTCCACACTTTCTTCTTCCCATCATTCTGGTACAGGTTAATCTTAGTTTCATATGTTTCAAAAAATGCTTTTCCAGAACTGGTCTGGCTTGTTTAGATGTTTTATTTGGCAAAGTCTAATCTGGCATTTCTATATTTAAGGCTGATTAGATGTTTGCACCTTGTGGCGAACCCTCTATATTTGCTCTGATGAAGTCTTCTCTTTTTGGTAGACTTTGGAATGGAAACACTTCCTGGAGAGTGTTCTTCACTTGGGTGGATGTTGTGAAGGGGTTTTTCTGCACTATGGAAAGGATTCTGTGATCATCCACTATTGTTGTCTTCCATCGACTTCCAGGCCTTTTAAGCTCCCAAGCTCATCAGTTTGCTCTTACTTTTGCAGAAAGTATCAAACTGTTGATTTGGCCACTCCTAACACTTCTGCTATCTCTCTGATAGATTTCTTATTTTTTTTCAGCCATTTGATGGTCTGTTTCTCTTCTATTGAGAGCTCCTTTGACTGCATGTTATGGGTTCAAAGCAACAGCTTCCAAATGCAAATGCCACACATGGAATCATCTCCAGACCTTTTACCTGCTTAATTGATGATGTATTCATGAGGTCCATGGAGCCCATTAAAGAGCTTTTGAGATAATTGTCCAATTACTTTTGGTCCCTTTAAAAAGAGGCAGCTACATATTAAAGAGCTGTAATTCCTAAAACCTTACTCAAATTAGGATGTGAATACCCTCAAATTAAAGCTGAGAGTCTGCACTTTAAGTCCAAATTGACTATGTAACTATATCTTAAATATAGTTTGGTAAACTGCTAAAATGCCAAAACTTAGGTCCAGAAATATTTGGACAGTGACACTGTACAAGCGTCTCTAATAGTGATTCCTTTTTAGTTTAATTTATGAATAGTGGTGCTAAGATCTCTGCATTTTCCTTAATTTGGAAAATAAACAAGCTAATGGGTATTAACTATCTCCTAGTGTACATAGAATGTCTCTTGCATTTATAATATGAGATTAGCGCTTTAGGAAATCTATGAGCATGGGAGTTTGAGCAGCAGCGAGATACTGCAGCATTCTTTATATGCAAGATTGATGCGGTTCCATGATATACCTTCTTTGTCATTGATTTTTTTTATTTTTAATCACTCAAGGCAGGACCATTTGAAGTATACCTGTTATAAAAGAAGACTATTGGAATGACAGTATTTTTGGTCATTATATGACATGTATCCTGTATTTTTCACCTGTTTTCCCCTCTGCAGGCTCTCTAAATTCCAGTGTTCTCTGAGTTGGTGGGTTGAGACCAGCAACTATGATGCCTCCAATAACAAAGTTCTTTTCCTCTTGGTAGCAATATTTTCAATGTGGCATCCGGGCAGCTTTAGAATGCCATTAACCGCTTCCCGACCGCCCACTGTACATAAACGTCAGCGCTGCCTGGGCTCTGTGCAGCGCCAACGTTTATGAACGGTCGGTGGTCCCGCAGTCCTCAGGACCCCCAGGGTCCCGCAAGTGCTGCGGTTGTGGTTCAGAGCGACAGCTCTGACAGGGGACATCATCGGGACCTGATTGGATCAGGTCCCAATGATGTTAACCCTTTGCTATCTTCTATATGCCGCGATCTATAGTGATCGCGGCATATAGAAGATAGTGAGAGGAGAGGGGGTCGTCCACTTACCTCTCCGACGGCCACCTGATGCCTTCCAGGACCTGCCGTTGTTATGGCAGCTGGAGGTCACATGACCGCCTCCAGATCTGCCATACATGGTGTCCTGCTAGGCTCAGTTTTCAGCTGAAGCCTAGCAGGAGACAGACAGTGTGAAACTGTCAGCAAACTTCTCATGCAATGTAATACATGTCTATTACATTGGATGAGAACAGTGATTAGAAAAATAAAAATGAATGTCCCATACAGGGACTAAGTAAAAATGTAAAAATAAAGTCAAAAAATGTTTTCAAACTGTTAAAAAAAAATCACAAAATAAATAAAAATAAATAAATAAAATATTAAACCAATAAATCTGTATATTTATGCAAAAACAAAAAGAGTACACACATTTGGTATCGCCGCGTCCGAAACAACCCGATCTATAAAACTGTCACACTAATTAACTCCTTCTGTGCACACCGTAATAAAAATAAATAAAAAACGGAGCAAAAAACTATGTTTTTTCATATCGCCAAACAAAAAAGTGGAAAAAAATGCGATCAAAAAGCAAAATGGAAATAAAAATGGTACCTCTGAAAACGTCATCTTGTTCCGCAAAAAAAAAGCCGCCATACAGCTCCATCAGCCAAACAATAAAAAAGTTATAGCTCTCAGAATAATGCGATGCAAAAAAATATTTTTTCTATAAAATTGTTTTATTGTGTAAAAGCGCCAAAACATAAAAAATATACAGTAAGTGTAGTATCGCTGTAAATGTACTGACCCGAAGAATAATGCTGCCTTATCACTTTTACCACACGCAGAATGGCATAAAAAAACCTCAAAAAACAATTCCTGAATTGTTGGTTTTTGATAATTTTACCTCCCAAAAAACGGAATAGAAAGCGATCAAAAAATGTCACGTACCCAAAAATGGTACCAATAAAAATGTCAACTCGTCCTGCAAAAAACAAGCCATCACATTACAAAATTCATCACAAAAGGACATCAGATCTCACAATTGAAATTCCAAGTATTAGAACAGGTATTACCACCACGGAGAGGTGGCGATCGTGTACGCCTGCTCAAACAGAGGGAGGCATACTGGATACACGAACTACAGTCCCTTGCCCCCAGGAGTCTCAATGACTTGGTCTCCTTCATCTGATCGATATTCACCTCGAATGGATTAAGTGCTTGAGTTGATGGACAGTTCATACAACATGATGGGATTTACCTGTATGGATATGTATTTATAAACTAATTAATAACATTACAAGCCGTGATTATTATCCCATGGAAATGATTGGTCTTAACTATTCATTTTATATTGCAGATATAATTTAGAACGATATTATGTTATGTTGGACACCATCTATGGACTGATCACTGATCCACTACAAAAGAACGGACTTCACAGCCCTGGATGCACTTTCCTAGTTCACCACCATGCACTTCTATCCACGTGACATGATGACTGACGACCGTCATGACAGTAACCGCCCCCTCTGAGTGTGGAACGCACACCTCTATGTATGGAGATACACTTCCTACACTGTGGAACGAATAGGACTTCCTGTTTCCGCGCGCGTCGTATCCAGGTGACGTCACATCCGGTGACGTCACTGGACACGTGCCATGGGCCCATTAGCCTATCACCATCCCCCCCTGCGTATTTAAATAGCGCTATGGACCACCACACTGTGTCACCTCACATTAACCAGCGGTGGACACCGCGTTTGGACACCAGGACCTCTCTTACAGGTATGCACCAATTAGATAGTCCAACAGCACCCGAGCATATTTGGGGTTTGGCACTTGACCTAATTACCCGTGTACTTCTACAGGATAGACACATGCTCCCAGAGGCATCTGCCCACTCTCCCCATACACCTGACTCCAAACAACTTGGTAGGTTCCTTTTTACTGAAGTCTCCTCCTATATGTACTGAATTCATTCTAAATGTGACACTGATTTTCATTTTTATTATTTTCCTTATTTTATCTAGAATACTTTATTGTGTGTAGCCTTACACTTATATTCTGTAATTTGATTGTTATCTTATTTTTGGTTGTAGACCACACTGATGAAGGCCGCAGATTGAGGCCGAAACGTCTGTTTTTGTTTGGACTGTAATAAATTCTACATCTATTTTTCACAATTTGAGTGCCGAGGTTATTTTGCATAGACTTGGTGTTGGACCCTACTCGTGCACCTACAACAAGCAGTAGTGCGGTGATTCCTTTTCTTATGTGATCCCACAGTGTCAGTTTCTTTAGGCGTGCATAAAAGTGCGGTTGGCCACAGTTTTGTGCACTTCTGAAAAAAAGGACGCCGCTAAACAGAGGCCAGACGGAGTCCAGAGTAACTCTGCTGCCTCATTATAGTGAATGGATCCTGCAGGGGTTTCATCTGAATTACATCACTTGGAAATTTAGATCGAAACCCCGATGTAAGTGCTCAGCCTAGAGCGCCGGATAAATGTTGCGCAAAATGTTCCCAATAAAAGCTTCAACTCGGTCCTCAAAAAAAGCTAGTCCCCACTCAGGTCCGTCATCTGTTAAAAATATAAGGGACTTCCAAGTTACTGGTAGCAGAAAGGCTATGGAAAAGCGAAATGGCCCTTGCCCCCCAAAAGAAATTCAGAAAATTTTGTGCTCCCAAATCCAAATGCCTATTCTACAATAATTTGTTCTCCAATTGTCAAATAGCGCTCCGTCCCTCCCAGATCTCGCCGTATGGCTAAGCGGTACGATACATCCACATATGGGGTATTGCCACTTTTAGAAGAAATTGTGTGACACATTTCGGCACCATTTTTACCCATTGCCCTGTGTGAAAATGTAAAATCTGAGGGTAAAACATTTTTTGTGGTAAAAATACAATTATGTTTTCTTCACTGCCCAATGGTATAAATTTAAAAATTAAAAAAATACTCACTACTTCCCTAGATGAATTCCTTGAGAGGTGTAGTTTACAAAATGGGGTCACTTGTGGGGGTTTCTGCTGTTTCGGCATGTCAGCGACTCTTCAAATGTGACATGGTGTCTGCAACCTATCCCAGCCAACATAGCGCTCCTTTCTCTTCCAAACCCTGCCGTACACCAAAGTAGTGTTTTTCCCCCACATATGGGGTATCGGCGTACTCAAGAGAAATTGCACAATAAATTTCATGGTGCAATTTCTCCTGTTATCCTTATGATAATGCAAAATTAGGGAATGAAAAACATTTTTTGTGGGAAAAATGTGAAAATTTTATTTTTACGGTTCAATATTATAAACTTCTGTGAAGCACCTGGGGGTGCAAGGTGCTCACCACACATCTAGATAAGTTCCCTAAGGGGTCTAGTTTTCAAAATGGTGTCACTTGTGGGCAATTTCCACTGTTTAGGCACATCAGGGGCTCCCCAAATGCAACATGGCGTCCGCTAATTATTCAAGCAAATTTTACATTCAAAAAGTCAAATAGCGCTCCTTCCCTTCCAAACCCTGCCGTGCGCCCAAACAGTGGTTTTCCTCCACATATTGGGTATCGGCATGTTCAGGAGAAATTGCACAACAAATTTCATGGTGCAATTTATCCTGTTACCCTTATGATAATGCAAAATTAAGGGATGAAAAACGATTTTGTGGGAAATATGGGAAAATTTTATTTTTACAGCTCAATATTATAAACTTCTGTGAAGCACCTTGGGGTTCAAGGTTCTCACCACACATCTAGATAAGTTCCCTAAGGGGTCTAGTTTCCAAAATGGTGTCACTTGTGGGGGGTTTCCACTGTTTAGGCACATCAGGAGCTCTCCAAACGCAACATGGCGTCTGCTAATTATTCAAACAAACAAATTTTACATTCAAAAAGTCTAATGGCGCTCCTTCCCTTCCGAACCCTGCAGTGCGCCCAAACAGTGGTTTTCCCTCACATATGGGGTATCAGCGTGCTAATGAGAAATTGCACTACAAATTATGTATTCCATTTTTTCCTGTTACCCTTGTGAAAATAAAAAAATTGGGTCTAAAGTAATATTTTTGTGAAAAAAAGTTAAATGTTCATTGTTTTCTTCCACATTCCAAAAATTCCCGTGAAACACCTGAAGGGTTAATAAACTTCTTGAATGTGGTTTTGAGCACCTTGAGGGGTGCAGTTTTTAGAATAGCATCACTTGTGGGTATTTTCTGTCATAAAGGCTCCTCAAAGTCACTTCAAATAAGATGTGGTCCCTAAAAGAATGTTTTTGTAAATTTTGTTGGAAAAATGAGAAATCGCTGGTCAAATTTTAACCCTTATAGCTTCCTAACAAAAAAAAATTTTGGTTCCAAAATTGTGCTGATGTAAAGTAGGCATGTGGGAAATGTTATTTATTAATTATTTTGTGTGACAAATCTCTCTGATTTAAGGGCATGAAAATTCAAAGTTTGAAAATTGCAAAATTTTCAAAATTTTCACCAAATTTAAGATTTTTTCACAAATAAACGCAAGTGATATCGAAGAAATTTTACCACTATCATGAAGTACAATATGTCACGACAAAATAGTCTCAGAATCAGGGGAATCCGTTGAAGCATTCCAGAGTAATTACTTCATAAAATGACAGTGGTCAGAATTGAAAAAATTGGCCTGGTCAGGAAGGCAAAAACAGGCTCTGGCGCGAAGTGGTTAATGTGACATGCAGAAGTAGTGCTGTTGCTTCAAAAGCATCCAGCAACTATTAGAAGTAACACAAGCACTGGAGACAGGAAGTATTGTGATCCAGAAGCATACAGCAACTAGAGGGGTTAACACAGTCACAGGAGACAGGGAGGGTTATAGCAGAGCCCCAGGGGGATTGTTGGGAAGTTGTTTACTGTCTGGCTGGAGCCGAAGAGAAAGGTGATGTGTGTTCTGTATCTCACAGAAGCGCCCCTGCAAGTGAAAAGTATTCAAGTCAGGAGTGAAGCTAAGCACAGGTCAGGTAGAATTCCTGAACTAGCAGTACAGAGTATTGTCAGGCAGAAAGATAAGGATTGGAAGAAATGGTGTCACAGGGATTATCTCCCTCAGCAAACCCTCCCCCCTCCTCCATCTCACTGTGCTGTAAAGAATGCTGTGTTCATTAATGTGCCTTCGCATTAGACCTGTGCTGTCCTGTACTACTGGGAAGACGGTGAACTGCTGTGCTGCTAAGTAAACTGTACTGTTTGTCACTGGAGCCTGTTGCTCATAAGACTTAACTTGCAGTGGCTGTGCGGCTTCTTATTGGACTCTTTTCAAGTGTGTCTGGTCAGCAAGAGAAACAACCTACCTGTGCCTGAGGGTCAATACCCCTGTGTGCCTGAGAGAAGCTGCAGCACATGGTCTATGGCCACCCTGAGTAACGGTTCCCCCCGAATTCCAAAGAATTCATGTAACCTGTCTCACCCCTATCTGAACCTAGCGGCGTGCGTGCAACATTAACCTACAGATTAACCCTCTATCTGCATGCTAATAGCGTTTGGGGACATGGCAGGTTCCCTTTAAAATTTCTATTTTCTATATCATGGTGTACATAGAATATTTATAGATTACAAATTTCTATAAATATCAAGATATGTAAGATAGGGACAGTGTGTCAATTCTAACTAATAAGGGAGGACACTGGTGGTTATAGTTCATAAAGGCGGACAGTATGGAGGCAATATTTCATAGGAGAGGAAAGTGTACAGGCCATGTACCATAAGAGGGACAGAATGGGGGATCATATTTTGTGCAGGGAATACAGAAGGGGCAATTATTTATTGAGGGGCACAACATGGGCAGATATTTTTATTAACGGACATTGTAATGACACTGTTATTTTTAAGGGTACCATGTTGGGATGTTATGCAGAAGACCGGAGAAGATAGAAGTCTGCAGAGACGAGCTGTGGATGTGAAAAGTAATAATGGCATCTAGACAAGATGGAGACAAAAGAGATTAGATCAATCAGCGATGTCACCTTTAAAGGGGTTGTCCGGTTAAAAATAAAGTCTGAAATCACTCTGTGTGACTGCAGACATCTGAATCCCCCCAGCGTACGCACTGTGTGGTGTGAGGATTCACTTGTTTCTGAGCTGGGACTGGCAGGTACGCAGGCGTTATGCATACTCCCAGCCAGAGCCTGAATAGTGGGCTCGACCTCGCTCAATACACTTGTATAGAGCAAGGCTGCACCACGTTTAGTGACCCGGCCATCCAGAGAGATGCTCAATACAAGTGTATGAAACAAGATCGTGCCCACTAGATGGGCGTATGCACAACACATACGTACCCGTCGGACTCAACTCAGAAACGAATGAATCCTTGCAGCGCATAGTGCATGCACTGGGGGGGATTCATAAGTCTGCAGTCATACAGAGTGTGACCTGACAACCGCTTTAAGGTACCTGGACATGAAATCAGAATAAACCTTTCCCGTTTTAGATCAATTAGGATTACCATGATTTTTAATATTTGTCAAAGGCCAGAATAATGAGAGAGAGAGAGAATGTTTTAAGGCATTTTTATTACTTACTGCAAAGTCAAAAGTTTACATACACTAAGATTACTATGCCTTTAAACAATTCTGGACTGCCTATATGATGGTGTCATGTGTATGGAAGCTTCTGATTAATTAGAGACACACCTGTGGATGTATTTTAATGCACACCTGAAACACACTGCTTCTTTCTGTAGCATCATGAGAAAGTCTAAAGAAATCAGCCAAGATATCAGGAAGAGTATTGTGGACTCGCACAAATCTGGCTCATCCTTGGGTACAATTTCAAGATACCTGAAGGTGCCTTGTTCATCTGTACAAACAATTATATGCAAGTACCAACAAGATGGGAATGTCCAGCCATCATACCGCTCAGGAAGGAGAAGGGTTCTATATTCCAGAGATGAACATGCTTTGGTCTGACATGTGCATATCAACCAAAGGACAAAAGAAAAAGACCTTGCGAAGATGATGGCGGAAGCTGGTAAGATTGTGTCAATATCCACAGTGATACAAGTACTGTATCAACATGGGCTGAAAGGCCACTCTGCCAGGAAGAAGCCATTACTCCAAAAGAAACATAAAAAAGCCAGATTAATGTTTGCAAATGCACAAAGACCTTAACTTTTGGAGACATGTCCCGTAGTCTGATGAAACTAAAATTGAACTTTTTGGGCATAATGACCATCATTCCTTTTGGAGGGAAAAGGGAGAAGCTAGGAAGCCTAAGAACACCATCCCAACTGTGAGGTGGCAGAATCATGTTGTGGGTTTGTTTTGCTGCAGGAGGGACTGGTGCACTTCACAAAATAGATGGCATCATGAGGAAAGAAGATTATGTGGCAATACTGAAGAAACATCTCAAGTAGTGATGAGTGAGCATGCTCGCTACTGTTCGGTGCTCGCCCGAGAATCTCACTGCTCGAGATGCTCTGCGCTCGCCGAGTATTCCAGCGTTGCTCGGCGGGAGCTCAGGTCCCCTCCCTGCATGTTTGGCGCTCTTTAGAGCGTCAATCAACATGCAGGGATTGTCTGCCACATACTGTAATACCGCAACCATGTTGGTTGTGGCATTACAGTGATTGGCTGGCCGCACAGCATCATCACAGTCACTCCGGAATCAGACAGTGTAGGGAGAGCTGCTGCTGAGATAGGGAGAGACTTGCTTGTTTCTAGTTAGTGTAGGTATACCCGACTATATTAGAGACACATATCCATCTTAACTAACAGTCCTTCTGAGGACTAATCCAGCTGCTGAGGTAGCCAAAAATTTGGAGGCATTCCAATGCCCCTTGGAAGAGACGTGGAGGTCAGAGGGCCTCCCGAAAACAATGTTCCGTCTCTTCCAAGGGGCATTGGAGTAGGTCCAAATTTTTGGCAGCCCTTGCATTCACTACATAGGCAAATAGTATGGGAGACCCACTTTCTAATAATGGGAACATTGTTTTCAGGAGGCCCTCTGACCTCCACGTATCTTCCAAGGGGCATTGGAGTGCCTCCAAATTTTTGGCAACCCTTGCCTTCACTGCTTAGGCAAACACAATGGGAGACCCACTTCCTAATAATGGGAACTTTTTTTTCAGGAGGCCCTCCTCTACGTCTCTTCCAAGGGACATTGGAGTAGGTCCAAATTTTTGGCAGCCCTTGCATTCACTGCATAGGCAAACAGTATGGGAGACGCACTTTCTAATAATGGGAACATTGTTTTCAGGAGGCCCTCCTCTAAGTCTCTTCAAAGGGGTATTGGGGTGCGTCCAAATATTGGCCAGCCCTGCCACTCACTGCATACGCAAAAACAGTATAGGAGACCCACTCTTTAGCAATGGGAACAACAAAGCATAGCCGGCTGATGGCTCTCTAACAATAGTGAGGGCCGACTTATGGCCCTTTAAGAATAGTAAAGGCCGCCTGATGGCCCTATAAAAATAGGCTTTGTGACTTTCAGAGTCCCTCCTTCATAAATGAAACAGGATATGTCTGATCATGTCTTACACACTGCATGGCCAGATAAGATTGTAAAATGTTAAAATGACATTTACCAGTGAATGCATTTGTCACGGTTGAAAGCAATGCAAAAGTGCAAAAACGCATCAAAAACGCTACGTGTGAACATAGCCCAAGGTGTGGAGGAGTATTTTCGGTTTTGGTTAATTATTTTGCCTTATATACAAGTCAATACCCTGGAAAGGATGTTCCTTACCATATTTCCCAGGAAAATCCATTTTGGTTTCGTTTTTGTATGTTTTATTGTGAGTCCTTAAAAGTGGCATAATACCTCTGACAACGTCGTTGACAACAGTGACATGGGAGTCAGAAATGCTTCCAGGGGTCTTCCCCATGCTGTTCCCATGTCATTTGAGCACTGTTCCCATCGATTTGGGCAATTTTTAGGCCCTCTGCAGACCGCCGGGGGGAGCCGCCTGAAAAATGCTCGAGTTTCCCATAGACTTACATTGGGCTCGTTGCTCGGGTCGAGCACCCGAGTATTCCAATGTGCTCGACCCGAACAACGAGCTTCTGAGCATTTTAGTGCTCGCCCATCACTAATCTCAAGACATCAGCCAGGAAGTTAAAGCTTGGGCAGAAATGGGTCTTCCAAATGGATAATGACCAGAAGCATACTGCCAAAATGGTAACAAAGTGGATTAAGGATAACAAAGTCAATATTTTGGAGTGGCCATCACAAAGCCCTGATCTCAATCCTATGGAAAATTTATGGGCAAAGCTGAAAAGGCAGGTGCGAGCAAGGCCACCTACAAACCTGGATCAGTGACACCAGTTTTGTCAGGAGGAATGGGCTCAAATTCCGTCCAACTATTGTGAGAAGCTTGTGGAAGGATATCCCAAATGTTTGACCCAAGTCATTCAGTTTAAGGGCAATGGTACCAAATACTAATGAAATGTATGTAAACTTTTCACTTTGCAGAAAGTAATAAAAATGCCTTAAAACATTCTTTCTCTCTCATTATTCTGGCATTTAGCAAATATTAAAAATTATGGTAATCCTAATTGACCTAAAACGGAAGAGGTTTATGCTGATTTCATGTCAGATATTGAGAAAAACATGCATATGTGTCTTTTTATATAGTGTATGTAAACTTCTGGTTTCAACTGTACATCTTTATCTATGTTAGGAGCATTATTATAAAATAATTAAACCTTGCAGCATGCCCAATCCTAATAGTGTGTAATATATGTACTGTCAGAATTTCGCTCTATGCGATTTTCATACTTTCATGTGCTGACTAGCTTATCTTCCTGATTCACAGTGAAGCAGGTGCTGAAGTTTTTCACTGAACATTGAGATAATTAGGGAGAGAAGCTATTTGATGCTTCACTGTAAGTATGCAAATCGTATCTGACCCATTACATGACTACTAGTGTTGAGCAAGCATGCTCGACACTGCTCGGTACTCGCCCGAGCATCGCGCTACTTGGGATGTTCGGCAAGCACCGAGCATTTCCGGTTTACTCGGGTGGGAGCTCGGGTCTCCGCCCTGCATGTTTGGCGCTCTTTAAAGAGCCAATGAACATGCAGGGATTGCCAGCCAGTCACTGTAATGCCGCAGCCATGTTGGTTGTGGGCATTACAGTGATTGGCTGGCCGCACAGCGTCACCTCGAGTATTTAAAACCGGGCGCCGCCATCTTGGACACAGTCGCTCCGGATTAGACAGTGTAGGGACAGCGCTGCTGAGCTAGGGAGAGATTTATACTGCGAAATAGTTAGTGTAGGGCCTGTAAAGGCTGCCAGAACAAACAAACAGTCCTTCTCAGGACTAATATCCATCCCAGATATCAGGCAGGCAGGCAGGCTGTATAGGAGATGCAGTGCTTATACCAGCAAATGCTGCATTACAGTCCTGTGTGCTCCTGTTTCTGAAATTGCTGGACTTAGCTCCAGGTCTTGGGGGCCAGTAAAAATCCTTTTTTTTTTTATCTAAATCCTCTTTTTCTTTCCTCCTTCACACTGTACAAATACCCGTCTTATTAACCTATTGCTGTCCCCCCCCCCCCACCAAAAAAAAGTGTGTCTCTGATTTTTCAGACACAAATATATCTGTTGAAAAGAGTCTGGTATAGGCCACAGAAACAAAAGTGTGGTTTTGCATTTGTGTCACCCTGGCCTGGATGCCACAAATATAATAAAGCTGTGTCTGAGAGCAAGGGGGAGGTCCTCTAGTCAAGGACCATTAGCACGCAGCACCTCCTGTCCCAGGCCAGTAGGGGGAGCAGGCTGCCCCTATAAAAGCTGGAGCTAGGGGCAGGGTTAGGGAGAACTGGACAACCTGTCTCTGGATAGAGAGGTGTCCCAGAGCAGGGACAGACGGTTGTGTTGCAGCCTAAGAGGACGTGGGCAGTAGGAGAGCCACGAGCCAGGGATAAGAGGCGAAGTGCGCCTGTCCTGGCAGACGAAGAGACTAATTTACCAGACTTTGGTGACTGAGGCTGTGAGGATTCCACGTCCTACAGCAGATAACCAGTCCGCAGGGGACTGTATGTTCCTTGGCCTAAGAAGCCCGGAGGCTCCACCACAGCAGAAGGGACCAGCAAAGCCGTACCAGGCCAGGAGTAGAAAGGGACCCAAGTTGCAAGCCATATGGGCGAGAGGACACGGTGAGCTCGGGAACGTGGGCTGTTACACTACAAGGAGGGAAATAGCCAGAAGGAGCACAGAGAGCACGGTAGGCCTACACCCTCACCCTGACCAGGGCCAGCCTCCCACTTGCTCTCAGACATCCAGGCCCCCTCCTAGCCAGGCCTGTTTCTGGGTCATATTACCTGTTCTAATAAAGACCCTGAACTGTTTAAGAGGCCTCCGTTTCCTGGCTATCGCGGTCGGAATCATCCCCTCCATCATCCATTATATATTCTGCCCTGGGACCATACTCCTCCCATGGGGAGTTGAACTATTCAGCGCTGCACATTTATATCAACCCCAGCGATCTGCACTGCAGCGGCGGTTAGCCCTGACCGCAATCCACGGGTGGCGTAGTCGGACATTACCTACAGCACATAGCAGACTACCACTGGTCTGACCACCCTGAGCCACGGAACCGGGTCGCCACTACTACTCCCAGCATTGCCCTGAAGTCCGGTTCCGAGTGCCCCACAGCCCAGGGGGCGAGTCAGCTTTGGCGTAGTCGGCAGGATAGTAACCAACCTGCCACAAACGGGTATTGCGTGCCTGAAAAAGACTATACACGCACCTGAAAAGAGATTTCCCGCCATCCGGAGCCGTTTCCCGCCATTTCCAGCCGTCTCCCGCCATCTTCCGTCGGTTCCTGCCATCTTCAGCGGTTTTCCCGCCATCGGACGCCATCTTCAGGACGCCGCGCGGGAAGAAGAGAGGCATGGATGGCCAAACCGCGCGAGACCCGAAGCTCCGCCCCACGCACCGACGCTGCGCAAGGTCCTGGAAGGGAGAAAGAGCGACGCTGACGTCACCAGGACGCGACGCAAGGTCCTCGTCCAGAGCAGCACCAGCGGAGCCGCGGCCTACAGAAGAGGATCGTCGGAAGGTAGGCCACGCTTAACTAGGGGTTGAGAAAGATGTCGGACGCGGAGGCGCCCACTTCCACCAGCGCAGCTGCAGCAGCGGTGATGCCATTTTCCCTGCCTTACATCCCTGGAGCGGCCTGGCTGCCCAAGTATTCAGGGGAGCCCCATGCCCTGACTGACTTTAAGGAAAGGCTGTACAGTTTGTTCCAAATTTACCCCCTGACAGAGGAACAGAAGATTAGCATACTGGCAGGGCAGCTAACTGGCGCAGCCCAGCGGGAGGTAAAGTCATGGCCCGCTGAGGAGAAAAGGACTGTAAAGGACATTCTGGCCCGGCTGCGAGGTACCTTTAATACCGGTACCTCCGCTGAAATTAAAATTCGGTTCTATGGATGTAAGCAGCGGGCACAGGACAGCATCAGAGACTATGCCCTAAATTTGCAGGAAGCCTTGAGAGCCATCAAACAAGCTGACCCTGGCAGTGTGCAGGATACGGATAAGCTACTAACAGAACAGTTCATAGAAGGTCTGCTGTCTAGCGCCCACAGGACCCAGCTGCGCCTCATGTTCTTTCAGAACCCTGATCTGACCTTTGCCCAATTCAAGGACAGGGCCATAAGGGTGCTCCGTGAACCCGCAACCAGTGGCGCTATAAACCCCCAGCGCCCTGCTCTCACCTACCACCAGGAGGCGGCGCCCTCCTCTATGGACTCCGTGGGGGCTGACGCACAGGCCCTGAATCAATCCCCGTCGAAAGATCTGCACCACTAAGTCCAGGAGCTGACCAGGAGTGTCGCGGCATTGACCAGGACCATCCAGGCGTTACAAGTGGACCCGTCAAGACCCTTCGAGTTGGCTTCAAGTCCGGAGGATGTCCCGTGGCATCGACAGAGGAGGATCCCGTCGTTCCGAGGGAGGCCCACAGACCGCTACGCAGAGGATGGACAGCCCATTTGCCATCGATGCAACCAGCCCGGACACATTTCCAGGTACTGTAATTTAAACGGGTCCAACCTGGGGCAGAGGGCCAACCCCCAGGCATAAGATCACCAGGCCCTTACAATTGGCGTAATAAGTACGGTGGGGGGCGCCCGGTTTTACCCGTGGTGCTGGACGGTATCCCCATGAGCGCCTTGCTGGATACCGGGTCTCAAGTAACCACTATCCCTTATGTACTTTTTAAGCAGTATTGGACTGATGCTGATATAACACGGTATCCAGACAGTGACTTGAGCATCATCGCCAGTAATGGCTTGCCCGTGCCGCAGATGGGGTTCAAAGAGATGACCATTAAGATTGGTAAAGTTGAACTGCCGGCACAGGGAGTGATTATTGTGGACATTGACCGTCGTGAAAGTCACCCTAAAATAACTGTGGGTACTAACGTGATTGAAAATTGTCTTTCAGAGGTAATTGTAATTCTACAACAGGTGGCGGTGAATGCTAGTTCCAGCCAACAGAGGGTCCTCAACAAGGAGATAAAAGCCCTGATGAGACGGCAGCAGGCAGAACTGTCTGGTGGTGAGATCGGTAGCGTAAGACTGAGTGACCCATTCCCCATTTCCATGCCTCCCAAAAGTGAAATGATGATCTGGTTTCGGACTGCAATCGGGTTGAGAGGTAGAGACTACCAAGCCATGGTAGAACCCGTGTACTCAGACAGCAGGCCCACCATTTTGACAGCCCGGGGGGTGGTTGATGTCCGTCATGGGAGGGTGCCCGTTTGCATTCTCAACATTGGGGACAGGGAAGTACACTTACCCAGGTACGCTACACTTGCCAAACTGTTTGCTGTCGAACACAAAGCTATCAGGGCCGTGGAGCCTTTGCCTCCATCTCCACAGGCGGAGGGTAATGGCTCCCAGAAACAAAAGGAGGACTGGTGCCAGAAACTCCATGTGGGTGCTGACTCCACTCCCCTGCACCAAAAACAAGGAGTCTACCGGGTGGTCCAGGAGTACGAGACAATTTTTAGTAAACACCCGCTAGACTTCGGCAGAGTAAAAGGGATAGAACACCATATCCCCACGGGGAGCCACCCACCAATAAAAGAGAGACACAGGCCTGTACACCCTGCACATTATCAGAACGCCAAGGGCATGCTAAGAGAAATGAAAGAAGCTGGGGTCATTAGAGATAGCTGTAGCCCCTGGGCAGCCCCCCTGGTTCTGGTAAAATAGAAAGACGGCACCATGAGAATGTGCGTGGACTATAGACAAATCAACCGTATCACCCACAAAGACGCATATCCGCTGCCTAGAATAGAGGAGTATTTAGCCGCACTAAAATCAGCTAACTTCTTTTCTACTTTGGACCTTACTAGCGGGTACTGGCAGGTTCCTGTGGCAGAGGCTGACAAGGAGAAGACCGCC
Organism: Phyllobates terribilis; assembly: GCF_046119375.1. Classification (NCBI taxonomy): domain Eukaryota; kingdom Metazoa; phylum Chordata; class Amphibia; order Anura; family Dendrobatidae; genus Phyllobates; species Phyllobates terribilis. The sequence continues at coordinate 773,593,361 of NW_027362761.1, read as the reverse complement.
TTCACCAACCCGATGGGACTGAGCGAGTTCAACTGTATGCCCTTCGGGCTCTGCAACACAACAGGGACCTTCCAGAGGCTGATGGAATGCTGTCTAGGGCACCGAAACTTCGAGACGGTCCTCCTTTACCTGGACGACGTAATCGTCTATTCGAAGACTTACGAGGACCATCTAAAGCACCTGGCTGAGGTGTTCGAAGCCCTGGCAGACTATGGCCTGAAGGTGAAACCATCGAAGTGTCACCTGTTGAAACCGAAGGTCCAGTACCTAGGGCACGTGGTAAGTGCGGAAGGAGTAGCCCCCGACCCTGACAAGGTCACGGCGATCAAGAGCTGGCCAAGCCCCTCGAACATCAAAGAAGTGAGGCAGTTCCTCAGGTTGGTAGGCTACTACCGAAGGTTCATCCCCAGGTTCACTAAGATGGCAGCTCCTATGCAGGACCTCCTGATAGGACAGTCTAAGTCCAGAAGCCAAAAGCCACCCTTCAAGTGGGATAAACCGGAAGAGGAGTCCTTCCGCCAGTTGAAGATGGCCCTCACAGGGGATGAGATCCTGGCCTACCCTGATTATGGCCAGCCTTTTATTGTCCACACAGACGCCAGTAATCTGGGACTGGGAGCCGTACTGTCACAAAACCAACAGGGCAGAGAAAGGGTGATCGCGTACGCCAGCCGGAAGCTGAGGCCCACCGAGAGGAACCCGGAGAATTACAGCTCCTTCAAGCTAGAATTTTTGGCGGTGGTGTGGGCCGTAAAGGAACGCTTCAAGCATTACCTGGCCTCCGCAAAGTTCACTGTGTACACGGACAACAACCCGTTAACACACCTAGACAGTGCAAGACTTGGTGCCCTGGAACAGCGGTGGATGGCCCGTCTCTCCAATTATGACTTCGTGATCAATTACGGGCAGGCAAAACCAATGCCAACGCTGACGCCCTGTCGAGAATGCCTCACTTATCTGAAGGTGACAAAGACCCAGAAGAGCTGGAGGAGGTAGAACTCCCCGCGTTTCACTGGTATGGGGCCGCTCAATACTCCCACCGCGTGAAAGAGGAAGATTTAACAACTGTTATGATCAATCCCCTACCTCACCACAGCTGGGCCAAGACCCAAGATAGTGACCCTGCAGTCCGCCTGGTGAAAGATCTGCTGACCCAGGAAGACGCCCGCTTAGATCCGGATGCTCCAGAGGAAGCCAAGCAGCTATGGAAAGAGAAGAGAAAGCTGTTCCTCTATGAAGGCAAGCTGTGTAGAAGACTTGTCAATCACCAGACACACGAGCTGACCTGGCAAGTCGTGGTCCCAAGGCAGGATGCAGCTATGGTCCTGGGGGCTTACCATGACAGAGCGGGGCACTTTGGTTGGAAGAAACTGGAGTTCCTGCTAAGAGGACGGTTCTTTTGGGTCGGCATGAAAGGGGCTGTAGAGAAGTGGTGCAGGGACTGTGGCCCTTGTAACTTAAGGAGAAAAGACCGCACCAGCCAGAAGACACCCTTGAAGCCCATCGTCACCCAGCAGCCTCTTGAGTTGGTAGTTCTGGACCACGTCAAATTGGCTCCAAGCCGGTCAGGATACATCTACGCCCTGACAATCGTGGACCACTATTCCCGTTTTCTAGTGGTGGTCCCGGTGAAAGACTTGACAGCCCAAACGGCGGCCAGAGCCTTCCAGCAATACCTCTGCCGTCCACACGGGTATCGGAACAGGTCCTGACGGACCAGGGTCCAGCGTTCGAAGCCAAAATCTTCCAAGAGTTCTGCAACCTCTATGGCTGTAAGAAGATTCGTACAACGCCTTACCACCCACAAACCAATGGGATGTGTGAGAAAATGAATAATATAGTCATTGATCTCCTGAAGACGTTGGCCCTAGAGGAACGCAGCCTGTGCCCAGAAAAACTGCCGGACCTGATAGACTTATGCAACCATATCCCGGTGAATGCTACAAACTGCACCCCGGCTTACCTGATGCGAGCCAGACCAGGTAAGCTGCCCATGGACCTGGAGATGGGAGTCCTAACACCTGAGGACACCTCCCCGGATGCGGACTGGGATACGGAAAGGCGACTGCAGTACAAGGAGAGTGTGGAGAAGAGCCTGGCCCAGGTGAGAGAAAGGCAAGAAAAACTCTTCAACCAACACGCCCCTGCTGGTCCCCTAGAACCTGCTGAGCAGGTCCTGAAGCGAAAGAGAAGGCTACATAAGTTGGACGACCAGTGGGAAAGGGAACCCTACACCGTACTGCAGTCTGATCATGACAACTCGAAGGTGTGCGTGATCACCAAGGATGGAGGAGAAACCACTAGTACCATCTCCAGAGACCACCTAAAAAGGTGCCCCGAGCAACTCCGTAGTGCAGAAGAGGATCAAAGTGACCTTGAACCCGCAGGGGACAAGGAAGAAATGATCAGCACCGTTCTCTGGGAGTTTCCTCAGTCCTGGACTCGAGTAAACGATGCTATAGTGGTACCCGTCCTGCATTTCCTGCAACCGGTTCAGCAACAACCTACACCAGAGCTGGAAGGTGAAGAAGAGCAAGCAGTTCCAGAGGCAGAAGAGCCGGTACCAGCAGCCCAGGAGAATCAACCCTCTGCTGACAGTGAGCCTGCCATGCCTGCGGTAAGCCAAAGGACGCGCAGACAGCTGCCTGCCCTGCCTGTAAGTCCAGCTGGTAGCTGTACCCCTAACGCTAGTGGGGAAAGGCGGGTCGGTCCACCACCAGACAGTGGATTAAGGAGGTCAACCAGGAGCACAAAGGGGCAGATACCCGCTCGCTGGAGAATATAGGGTGCACTAAAACTGTAAATAACCCTGTTGCCAAGTGTTGAAATGTTTGCAAAGTTACATGCATGATTGGTAATTGTGTGTTTCAGTTTCTTACAGTTACCGTATGGACTCAAAGGTTATGGACTGCGTTCGGAGCCTGACCAAGGAATGAACTAAGACTGTAAAGGACTTGGGGCTAGGACAGCCCCCCACCTGGTTAAGGCTCCTCGTTGTGTTGGTGATATGGACACCCGGTCACAGACCACACTGTGACCTTAAGAACTCAACCTGTGCGTCGTTTGTCTACTAATGTTTTAAGGTCATGCATATTATTCTTGTTTCTTGTTTAGTCCCGGAGTACTAAATTTTACTAGGGGGGAATGTGTCACCCTGGCCTGGATGCCACAAATATAATAAAGCTGTGTCTGAGAGCAAGGGGGGGGTCCTCTAGTCAAGGACCGTTAGCTTGCAGCACCTCCTGTCCCAGGCCAGTAGGGGGAGCAGGCTGCCCCTATAAAAGCTGGAGCTGTGGGCAGGGTTAGGGAGAACTGGACAACCTGTCTCTGGATAGAGAGGTGTCCCAGAGCAGGGACAGATGGTTGTGTTGCAGCCTAAGAGGACGTGGGCAGTAGGAGAGCCACGAACCAGGGACAAGAGGCGAAGTGCGCCTGTCCTGGCAGACGAAGAGATTAATTTACCAGACTTTGGTGTCTGAGGCTGTGAGGATTCCACGTCCTACAGCAGATAACCAGTCCACAGGGGACTGTATGTTCCTTGGCCTAAGAAGCCCGGAGGGACCAGCAAAGCCGTACCAGGCCAGGAGTAGAAAGGGACCCAAGTTGCAAGCCATATGGGCGAGAGGACACGGTGAGCTCGGGAACGTGGGTGTTAGAACTCTCCTGTTAGGTTTTTTCTATCTTGCTGGTCACATGACCTTGTTTGCCTATTTTATCCTGCTCCGCCCTCCTGGCCTTGCTGGACTTCATTGTAATTTCTACTCTTAAGTTAGCCTGGTGGTTAGTTACCTTTCTCAGTCAGTTTAGCTGGGTCTTCGGACCTTTATGTTCAATGTTGTGTGTTTGTCTTTTACTGCTACAATTTCTGCTAGGAGGTGCCCAACTTTATCCCAGTCCCTAGTTCTTGTAGGGATCCCTCCCTTGCATCTATAGGTCTTCGGACAGACTAGCCGAGAACCTTAGCGGGTCTGATCGCAGGATCAGGTTCCCCGTTACATCGTAGGGATCTAGCTTAGTTCTATTGTAGGGACAGATCTTCTTTCTTTCCTTAGTGCTTGTAGCAGATCATAACAGTGGGCTGTTACACTACAAGGAGGGAAATAGCCAGAAGGAGCACAGAGAGCACGGTAGGCCTACACCCTCACCCTGACCAGGGCCAGCCTCCCACTTGCTCTCAGACATCCAGGCCCCCTCCTAGCCGGGCCTGTTTCTGGGTCATATTACCTGTTCTAATAAAGACCCTGAACTGTTTAAGAGGCCTCCGTTTCCTGGCTATCGCGGTCGGAATCATCCCCTTCATCATCCATTATATATTCTGCCCTGGGGCCATACTCCTCCCGTGGGGAGTTGAACTATTCAGCGCTGCACATTTATATCAGCCACAGCAGTCTGCACTGCAGCGGCAGTTAGCCCTGACCGCAATCCACGGGTGGCGTAGTCAGACATTACCTACAGCACATAGCAGACTACCACTGGTCTGACCACCCTGAGCCACGGAACCGGGTCGCCACTACTACTCCCAGCATTGCCCTGAAGTCCGGTTCCGAGTGCCCCACAGCCCAGGGGGCGAGTCACATTTCCACGGGTCAAATCTCTGTAGTATCCAGTTGTGGGCCTTTTGTATCTAAAAAAAACCAGTTTGAGTGTGTCGCTCACTGCTCAGCCGCAAATCTATATATTTAAAAAAGTCTGGTATACACTCCCTGACAGAAGTTATGTCGCTTATCCATGTTATGTAAATAAAAGCTTATAACCTGATGTTAAATTCATCCATTTGTTTTATAAATTACTCTTTTGAAAGCTGAAACCCTCCCAAATTTGGTTTACGTTAAGAAAGTAAATTGGCATCAATGCTGAAATATTGATCATTTAATGAACACAGAATGGTCAGATTTTTGCAAGACAAAAGTTTTGTCGCCCACAGAAAGTAATGTGATATTCAAACAAATAATTATCTTAAAATACAAATATATGTTGCATAACATTGGTGAATGAAGTTGTGGTGCTATTAGAGTCATATTTAATATTTTGGGTGACTTCCATGAGCTTGAAGGACTGCATCCATGCGGTTCAACAATGATTCATACAATTTATTAATGAAGTCATCAGGAATAGCAAAGAATGCCGTCTTACATGCCTCCCAGAGTTCATCTAGACTCTTTGGTTTTGTCTTCCAAGCTTCCTCTTTCATCCTACCCCAAACATACTCAATAATGTTCATGTCTGGTGAATGGGCTGGCCAGTCCTTGAGCACCTTCATCTTTTTTGCCTGGAGGAACTTTGTTGTAGAGATGGATGTATGAGATGGAGCACCGTCCTGCTGCAGAATTTGACCCCTTTTATGATTTGGAATGTAAGAGGTAGCTAATACTTCTTGATATTTTAAGCTATTGACATTGCCTTCCACCTTGCAAATGTTTCGCACACCCCCATACTGAATGTAACCCCAGACCATGATCTTTCCACTACCAAATTTAACTTTTTTCTGGGTGTATTTTGGATCCATATGGGCTCCAGTAGGTCTCCTGCTGTATTTGCGGCGGCTGTGGTGTAATATTACTGAAGATTCATCAGAGAAATCCACCTTCTGCCACTTTTCCAGTGTCCATCTGTTCAGCAGACTGTGGGACTTTGCAAATGCCACACGTTTTTATATTTGCCTTTTGTTTAGTGCTGGCTTCTGGGCACTGATTCGACCATGGAGGCCATTTAGAGACAGAATCCTACAAACTGTTCTAGTTGACACAAGGAGTTGAGGTGACCAGGCCTGTTGGAGCTCTGCTGCAGTGGAAGAGGGGCTTGCTTTTGGATTTTCTAACCAACAAATGTTCCTCCTGAGCAGTTGTCTTGCGGGGTCTGCCAGACATAGGCTTTTCAAACAGTTCTCCAGTCTCTTCAAATCTTTTTTGACTTCTTTGTACTTGACGCTGAGACACATTAAAGGTGCCAGCCACCTCTGCAGTGGATCTGGTCTTCAGCCTCTTGATAATCAAAGCTTTGGTCGCAGGGTGGATTTTTGGCATGTTATCAGAGCTCAAGTTGCAGTTCAAGTGAAGGTCTGGGGTGCTGGGTTTCTTTTTATACACACCCACTAATTAATCGATCATTTACTGAGCACTGGTGAGGATGTAAACTAGGATTGGGTGCATTATATGACCAGGCGACAAAACTTTTGTCTTGCAAAAATCTGACGATTCTGTGTTCATTAAATGATCAATATTTCAGCATTGATGCCAATTTATTTTCTTAACCTAAACCAAATTTGGGAGGGTTTCAGCTTTCAAAAGAGTAATTTATAAAACCAATGGATGAATTTAACGTCACGTTATAAGCGTTTATTTACATAACATGGATAAGCGACATAACTTCTGTCAGGGAGTGTACACCAGTAAATTGTAACTGTGGGTTTGCTGTTCCACGGTAAAAAATCTCTATTATCCTGCTTTTCGCTTTTTTGGCCTTAAAGAAAAACAGTAGTGTCTCCTGACTGTTCTGACACAAAAATATATCTGTTGAAAATAGTCTGTTGTAGGCCCGACAAATCCCAGTGTGGTTTTGCATTTCCATGGGTCAAATCTCTGTAGTATCCAGTTGTGGGCCTTTTGTATCTAAAAAAAAAACAGTTTGAGTGTGTCGCTCACTGTTCAGCCGCAAATCTATATATTTAAAAAAGTCTGGTATACACCAGTAAATTATAACTGTGGGTTTGCTGTTCCACGGTAAAAAATCTCTATTATCCTGCTTTTCGCTTTTTTTGCCTTAAAAAAAACAGTAGTGTCTCCTGACTGTTCTGACACAAAAATATATCTGTTGAAAATAGTCTGTTGTAGGCCCGACAAATCCCAGTGTGGTTTTGCATTTCCACGGGTCAAATCTCTGTAGTATCGAGTTGTGGGCCTTTTCTATCTAAAAAAAACAGTTTGAGTGTGCCGCTCACTGTTCAACCGCAAATCTATATATTTAAAAAAGTCTGGTATACACCAGCAAATTATAACTGTGGGTTTGCTGTTCCACAGTAAAAAATCTCTATTATCCTGCTTTTCACTTTTTTGGCCTTAAAGAAAAACAGCAGTGTCTCCTGACTGTTCTGACACAAAAATATATCTGTTGAAAATAGTCTGTTGTAGGCCCGACAAATCCCAGTGTGGTTTTGCATTTCCATGGGTCAAATCTCTGTAGTATCCAGTTGTGGGCCCTTTGTATCTAAAAAAAAACAGTTTGAGTGTGTCGCTCACTGTTCAGCCGCAAATCTATATATTTAAAAAAGTCTGGTATACACCAGTAAATTATAACTGTGGGTTTGCTGTTCCACGGTAAAAAATCTCTATTATCCTGCTTTTCGCTCTTTTGGCCTTAAAAAAAAACAGTAGTGTCTCCTGACTGTTATGACACAAAAATATATCTGTTGAAAATAGTCTGTTGTAGGCCCGACAAATCCCAGTGTGGTTTTGCATTTCCACAGGTCAAATCTCTGTAGTATCGAGTTGTGGGCCTTTTGTATCTAAAAAAATACAGTTTGAGTGTGTCGCTCACTGTTTTTCCGCAAATATATATATTTAAAATTTTATGGTATACCCCAGTAAACAATAACTGTGGTTTTGCCATTCCACGGTAAAAAAAATCTCTATTATTCAGGTTTTGGTATTTTTTCCGTAAAGAAAAACAGTAATAGTTTATCCCTGATTGTTCTGATTGTTTAAAAGAGTCGGGTGTAGGCCAGAGAAATAGAACTGTGGTTTTCCTCTTCCACGGTTCTAATCTCCTTTATATTACCCTTTTTCCATTGATAGTGCGAGTGTAAGCTATTTTACTTCCTTTACAATGTGCAAGGCGCGTGGCAAGGGACATGGAAGTGGACGTTCTGGTGATGGTGCGTGCAGAGGACGGGGCCGTGGCCAAGGTTAAAATGTGCCACAACCAACAGCCACATCTTCTCGCTCCCACTTCTTGACTGAATTACTAGGGAAGCACAGAACAACACCAGTATTGCGAACTGATCAGTGTGAACAGGTTATTAATTGGATAGCAGATAATACTTCCAGTTACCTGGGCACCACCACCTCCGGTCTGTCTTCCACACGGTCAAATCTTAGTAGCCATGAGTCTCGACCGCATACTCCTCCTCACCCTCATGCGCCTTCCTCCCACCATGCCGAGTGTCGTCAGACAGCAACTGATCCCACACTTGGACACTCTGAAGAGCTGTTCACTGGTCCATTTCCATATTTGTGCCCGTCGTCTGCTCCGCTTGAAATGGTGGAAGAGGAGATCCCATGTAGCGATGCCCAAATATTTGAACAGCCACGGCCACAGGAAGTCGACGCTGGTAATTTGTCACAAGAGGTGGATGATGACGAGACACAATTGCCAGGAAGTGAGGAGGAGGATCGTGGTGCGCAAGTGGAAGAGGAGGAGGTGGTGGATGATCTAGTAACTGACCCAACGTGGCAGGAGGACACGCAGAGCAAGGCCAGAAGCACACAGGGGAAGGGAGGCAGAGTGCCCCAACAGGCAGGAAGAAGCAGTGTGGTGGCCGCAGACAGAAGGCGGGCAACCGTTCCCCGTAACACCAACACAAGGGACGTTGCCAGTACAAGCGGTAGGTCTTCCAGAGTCTGGAATTTTTTTAAAGACTCTGCTGATGACCCCATAAAGGCCATTTGTACCACCTGCCATGACAGCATCAGCAGGGGTGACAAAACTACCAGCCTGACCACCACCAGCATGATCAGGCACATGGCAGCAAAGCACCCGACTTTGTGGGGCGAACCCCAGGGTCCACGACCAGTGTCAGAGGGTGTCTCCACTGCTTCTTCCGCTGTTGTGCGTGCAATAGAACCCCCTGTTGTGTGTGCAAGGCAATCCCCTGTCCATACTACATGTAAAGATGCCCCCTCGTCTCAGTCTTCACTTGTTATGGCAGTTTCTCAAGAAACAGCATCAACGTCCACGTCCACATCTCACCGCAGCGTTCAATTGTCCATATCCCAGACCTTTGAACGAAAGCGGAAATTCGCAGCTAACGCCCCACAGGCCACAGTCCTAAATTCGCACATTTCACGACTGCTTGCGTTGGAAATGCTGCCTTTTAGGCTGGTGGAGACGGAATCCTTCTGCAACCTTATGGCGGTGGCCGTCCCTCGGTACTCAGTCCCCAGCCGACACTATTTTGCCCGGTGTGCCATCCCCGCACTACACAAGCACGTGTCCCAAAACATCTGCCGTGCCCTCAACAACACAGTTACTGGGAGAGTCCACCTGACAACGGACACGTGGACAAGTGCTTGTGGCCTGGGACGGTACATCTCCCTGACGGCACATGGGTAAACATAGTGGGAGCCGGGACCCAGTCAGACCTTGGGATGGAACACATCCTCCCCACACCGAGGATTGCGGGCCCTATGTCAGTCAGAGTTGCCCCCACAGTGTACAGCTCCTGCGCATCATCCTCCTCCTCCTCCTCATGCTCAGCCTCCATCTCAGATATCACCACATCAGTTACAAGCTGGAAGCACTGCAGTACTACCTCCGCCAAGCGGCAACAGGCTGTGCTGAATCTCATAAGCTTAGGTGATAAACCTCACACTGCTTGTGAGTTGTGGACAGCTGTGAAAGAGCAGACAGATCTGTGGCTGAGACCTCTGAACCTCCATCCAGGCATGGTCGTGTGTGACAATGGCCGTAACCTGGTGGCGGCTCTGAGGCGAGGCGAGATCACACACGTACCATGCCTGGCTCATGTGCTTAACCTCGTGGTTCAGCAGTTTCTTAAATCGTACCCCGAGTTGCCAGATCTGCTCGTGAAAGTACGCCACCTGTCAGCTCATTTTTGCAAGTCGGCTACAGTTTCCGCTGCCCTTTCTCTGTTGCAGCAGCATTTGCAGCTTCCGGCACACCGACTGGTGTGTGATGTCCCCACTAGTGTTGAACATTCCGATACTGAAATATCGGGTATCGACCGATATTCGCTGTATCGGAGTTCCGATACTGAGTTCCGATACTTTTACAATATCGAATACCGGAATCGGAAGTTCACAAAATGCCTGGGTTCTGCAGTTTCTGAAGGATGACAAGCTGGATGTCAGCGCTCAGCTGCAATCCAGCCTGTCATCAGAATGCCATCCCAGCAATTCTCCTGCTCAAGCGCTGACATTACATTATCTCTCTTACATTACAATTAAATGGAATAGCAGGAATTAATATTTTTTTAAAACGTTAATGCCACAGCCATGGTGGTTGTGGCATTACAGTGGTTGCCCAAATCGATGGGAACAGTGCTCACAGTGAAACATGAAAAGCCGGCAATTCAGCAGCGGCATATACCGGTACCCGACAATTTAGAACAGAAAGAATAGAGTATCACACATAGATTAGATAGAAACATGTCAGTCACATATATAATAAGTACAGTGACAGTGTTGGTTACTGTACTTGTCATTTAGTGTTAAAGGATTTATTTAAAAAAATAATAGTGTTTTCATGCATCGTCTCTTTAAAAATGCCGGCCGGCAATTCAGCATCGGTACCCGACAATTTAGAACAGAAAGATAGAGCATCACACATAGATTAGATAGATAGAAACATGTCAATCACATATATAATAAGTACAGTGACAGTGTTGGTTACTGTACTTGTCATTTAGTGTTAAAATAAAGGATTTATTTAAAAAAAAATTGGCATGGGGTTCCCCGTAATTTTAGTCTCTAGCGGAGGTTAAGCAGACAGCTGGGGCAGATGTTTGAAGTCTGGGAACGGGATAATATCCACGGAGCTTCCCAGGCTACTAATATCAGCCCCCAGCTGAATACCTAGCCTTTACTATCTATTAAAATGGGGGACCCCCAAAAAAATGACGTGGAGTCCCCCCTATTTTAATAGCTAGCAAAGGCTAGGCAGACAGCTGGGGGCTGATATTAATAGCCCAGGAAGGGTGCCATGAATATTGGCCCCCTCCCAGGCTAGAAACACCAGCCGTCAGCCGCCCCAGAAATGGCGCATCCAAAGGATGTGCCAATTCTGGCACTGAGCCTCGCTCTTCCCACTGCCCTGTAGCGGTGGCAGTGGGGTAATAGGGCTGGGGTTGATGTCAGCTTATAATGCCAGCTGACATCAAGCCCAGGTTAGTAATGGAGAGGCGTCTATAAGACACCCCCATTACTAACCCCATAGTTAAAGTTTAAAAAAAACACAAACACCCAGAATAAAGTCCTTTAATTGAAATAAACACACAATTCTTTATTGTTCTAAATTAAACCATACTTACCATCACGCCCATTCCAGCTGAAGCCAACGATCTACTGCAATAAAAGAAAAATAATAAAGCAACATCATCCTTACCTTTCCATGGTTCCCAGGACGGCTCCAGCTCTGCTACATCGAGATGACAGGCTGGATCGCAGCAGAAAGCTGCCATCCAGCCTGTCATCCCGCAGACACTAAGAAGCGCAGGCTTGCTTGCGCTCCTCAGTGTCAGGCTGTGACGGCATCCAGATGAGCCGAGTCTCTCACGCTTACCGCATGCGCAGGAGAATTCTCCCATGCTGTCAGTGATGTGCATGAGGTGAGCTGAGTTCATTGTCGGCTCATCTGGATGCCGTCACAGCCAGACACTGAGGAGCGCAAGCAAGCCTGCGCTTCTCAGTGTCTGCGGGATGACAGGCTGGATGGCAGCTTTCTGCTGCGGTCCAGCCTGTCATCTCGATGTATCGGAGCTGGAGCTGTCCTGGGAACCATCGAAAGGTAAGGATGATGTTGGTTTATTATTTTTCTTTTATTGGAGGAGATCGTTGGCTTCAGCTGGAATGGGCGTGACGGTAGGTATGGTTTAATTTAGAACAATAAAGAATTGTGTGTTTATTTCAAATAAAGGACTTTATTCTGGGTGCTTGTGTTTTTTTTTAACTTTCACTATGGGGTTAGTAATGGGGGTGTCTTATAGACGCCTCTCCATTACTAACCTGGGCTTGATGTCAGCTGGCATTATAAGCTGACATCAACCCCAGCCCTATTACCCCACTGCCACCGCTACAGGGCAGTGGGAAGAGCGAGGCTAAGTGCCAGAATTGGCGCATCCTATGGATGCGCCATTTCTGGGACGGCTGACGGCTGGTGTGTCTAGCCTGGGAGGGGGCCAATATTCATGGCACCCTTCCTGGGCTATTAATATCAGCCCCCAGCTGTCTGCCTAGCCTTTGCTAGCTATTAAAATAGGGGGGACCCCACGTCATTTTTTGGGGGGGGTCCCCCATTTTAATAGCTAATAAAGGCTAGGTATTCAGCTGGGGGCTGATATTAGTAGCCTGGGAAGCTCCGTGGGTATTACCCCCTTCACAGGCTTCAAACATCTGCCCCAGCCATCTGCTTAACCTCCGCTAGAGACTAAAATTACGGGGAACTATACGCCAATTTTTTTTTAAATAAATCCTTTATTTTAACACTAAATGACAAGTACAGTAACCAACACTGTCACTGTACTCATTATATATGTGACTGACATGTTTCTATCTATCTAATCTATGTGTGATGCTCTATCTTTCTGTTCTAAATTGTCGGGTACCGATGCTGAATTGCCGGCCGGCTTTTTTAAAGAGACGGTGCATGAAAACACTATTATTTTTTTTAATAAATCCTTTAACACTAAATGACAAGTACAGTAACCAACATTGTCACTGTACTTATTATATATGTGACTGACATGTTTCTATCTATTTAATCTATGTGTGATGCTCTATTCTTTCTGTTCTAAATTTTCGGGTACCGGTATATGCCGTTGCTGAATTGCCGGCTTTTCATGTTTCACTGTGAGCACTGTTCCCATCGATTTGGGCAACCACCTCCCCCAATACATTCTACATTATTGTTAGTTGTTTTCCTTCATGTAGAATTAACCTACAAGGAAAGAAAGGGTTTATTTTCATTCCGATATTTGTGTCCCATTGACTTGCATTGGTTTCCGGTATCGGAATCGGCGATATCCGATACCTTTTGGGTATCGGCCCGATCCAGTCCGATCCGATATTTCCTGATATCGGAAGGTATCGCTCAACACTAGTCCCCACACGTTGGAACTCTACCCTCCACATGTTGCTAAGGATTTGTGAGCAGAAGAGAGCAGTTATGGAGTACCAGCTGCAACAAGGCCGTCGATATTCAGGTCAGACTCCACACATAAGACCTCAGGAGTGGACCTGGATGTCTGACATATGTACCATCCTGACAAACTTTGAGGAGGCCACCAAGATGGTGAGTGGCGATGACGCCATCATTAGTGTCAGCATCCCACTTGTCTGTCTTTTGCAACGCTCTCTGCAGAGAATTAAAGAGGAGGCATTGCAGCCAGAGTATGATGAGATGGATCAAGAAGCCATAGCGGGCGATTACACACAGCCCAGCCTTATCTTATCCCAACGTGGAGGAGGGGGAGGAAGAACAGGAGCTGGTGTCATGCGCTGTAGACGGAAGTACCTCTACAACTGTCATACCGTCGCTTCAGCGTGGGTGGCCTGAGGACAGGGGGGGGGAGGAGTAGGATGAGGAGAGCATGGTCAGTCGTCATCTTGGTGAGGACATGGAAATCTTGCCCGTTACCAGTCTGGCACGCATGGCTGACTTTATGTTAAGCTGCCTTAACCGTGACCCTCGCATTGTCAAAATGTTGGGTGACAGTCATTACTGGTTGGTGACACTTGTAGACCCTCGCTACAATGAGAACTTTCACTCTCTTATTCCTGAGGTGGAGAGGTCTACAAAAATGGGGCAGTACCAGAAGGCCCTTGCTGCAGAACTGTTAAAAAAATTCCCATCTGAACATGCCAGCGGCAGAGGTCACAGTTCGTTGTTGCCCAATCAAGGTGTACATGCGAGAGAGACGCAACTCCAATCCAGCAGAGGCAGGGGAACACTGTTAACGTTCTAGGACTGTTTTCTCAGACCCTCCCTTCGGACAGACTCTGAGGCGCGGGGTACTCTCACAAGGAGTGGAAAGTTTCAAAAGATGGTGAGGGAGTACCTTGCCGACCGTACCAGAATCCTCCGTGATTCCTCTGTGCCTTTTAATTATTGGGTATCCAAGCTGCACACTTGGAATGAACTCGCTCTGTACGCCTTGGAGGTCCTGGCCTGCCCTGCCGCTAGCGTGTTATCGGAGGGTGTTTTTAGTGCCGCTGGGGGAATTATAACTGATAAGCGCACTCGCCTGTCAACTGACAATGCTGACAAGCTGACCCTTATCAAAATGAACAAGGACTGGATTGGGCCAGACATCTCATCACCACCAAATGACAGCAGAATAACATAAAGTCAAATCCACTGCATTGTTTCGGTAGGTGTATTCACATGCACCGCTTCACACCCACACATGGGTATACGCTTCCTCATTTCGGCTGTTTTATGATCTTCTCCTTATCCTCAGCCTCCACCATCACTATACCACCAGGGTGACCGTGGTCCGTGTTTCCATTATTGAACTTTCCTCCATCCTGATTTTTGTCAGCTTTTGCTTGGAAGGCATAAGCAAAAACTGTGGGAGACACACTCTCCAATAATGGGAATAATATTTTTAAGATGCTGTACTGTATGGCTCTTCCAAGGGGCATAAAAAGCGTCTTCTTATACCACTCTGACCTCCACGTCTCTTCCGAGGGGCATTAAAAGCATCTTGTTATACCACTCTGACCTCCACGTCTCTTGTAAGGGGCATTAAAAACGTCTTGTTATACCACTCTGACCTCCACGTCTCTTCTGAAGGGCATTAAAAGTATCTTGTTATAACACTCTGACCTCCACGTCTCTTGTAAGGGGCATTAAAAGCGTCTTGTTATACCACAAAAGCATCTTGTTATACCACTCTGACCTCCACGTCTCTTGTAAGCGGCATTAAAAGCGTCTTGTTATACCACTCTGACCTCCACGTCTCTTGTAAGGGGTATTAAAGGCGTCTTGTTACACCACTCTGACCTTCACGTCTCTTGTAAGGGGCATTAAAAGCGTCTTGTTATACCACAAAAGCATCTTGTTATACCACTCTGACCTCCATGTCTCTTGTAAGGGGCATTAAAAGCGTCTTGTTATACCACAAAAGCATCTGGTTATACCACTCTGACCTCCACGTCTCTTGTAAGGGGCATTAAAAGCGTCTTGTTATACCACAAAAGCGTCTTGTTATACCACTCTGACCTCCACGTTTCTTGTAAGGGGCATTAAAAGCGTCTTGCTATAATACTCTGACCTCCACGTCTCTTGTAAGGGGCATTAAAAGCGTCTTGTTATACCACTCTGACCTCCACGTCTCTTGTAAGGGGCATTAAAAGCGTCTTGTTATACAACTCTGACCTCCACGTCTCTTGTAAGGGGCATTAAAATCGTATTGTTAGACCACTCTGACCTCCACGTCTCTTTTAAGGGGCATTAAAAGCGTCTTGTTATACCACTCTGACCTCCACGTCTCATC
This sequence comes from Phyllobates terribilis, assembly GCF_046119375.1. NCBI lineage: Eukaryota > Metazoa > Chordata > Amphibia > Anura > Dendrobatidae > Phyllobates > Phyllobates terribilis. The sequence continues at coordinate 773,577,913 of NW_027362761.1, read as the reverse complement.
TGAGGGGCATTAAAAGTGTCTTGTTATAACACTCTGACCTCCACGTCTCTTGTAAGGGGCATTAAAAGCGTCTTGTTATACCACTCTGACCTCCACATCTCTTGTAAAGGGCATTAAAAGGGTCTTGTAATATCACTCTGACCTCCACATCTCTTCTGAGGGGCATTAAAAGCGTCTTGTTATAACACTCTGACCTCCACGTCTCTTCTGAGGGGCATTAAAAGCGTCTTGTTATACCGCTCTAACCTCCACGTCTCTTGTAAAGGGCACTAAAAGCGTATTGTTATACCACTCTGACCTCCACGTCTCTTCTGAGGGGCATTAAAAGCGTCTTGTTATAACACTCTGATTTCCACGTCTCTTGTAAGGGGCATTAAAACTGTCTTGTTATACCACTCTGACCTCCACATCTCTTCTGAGGGGCATTAAAAGCATCTTGTTATACCACTCTGACCTCCACGTCTCTTGTAAGGGGCATTAAAAGCGTCTTGTTATACCACTCTGACCTCCACGTCTCTTCTGAAGGGCATTAAAAGCGTCTTGCTATAACACTCTGACCTCCACGTCTCTTGTAAGGGGCATTAAAAGAGTCTTGTTATAACACTCTGACCTCCACGTCTCTTGTAAGGGGCAATAAAAGCGTCTTGTTATACCACTCTGACCTCCACGTCTCGTGAAAGGGGAATTAAAAGCGTCTTGTTATACCACTCTGACCTCCACGTCTCTTGTAAGGGGCATTTAAAGCATCTTGTTATACCACTCTGACCTCCACGTCTCTTGTAAGGGGCATTAAAAGCGTCTTGTTATACCACTCTGACCTCCACGTCTCTTGTAAGGGGCATTAAAACCGTATTGTTAGACCACTCTGACCTCCACGTCTCTTTTAAGGGGCATTAAAAGCGTCTTGTTATACCACTCTGACCTCCACGTCTCTTCTGAGGGGCATTAAAGTGTCTTGTTATAACACTCTGACCTCCACGTCTCTTGTAAGGGGCATTAAAAGCGTCTTGTTATACCACTCTGACCTCCACGTCTCTTGTAAAGGGCATAAAAAGGGTCTTGTAATATCACTCTGACCTCCACATCTCTTCTGAGGGGCATTAAAAGCGTCTTGTTATAACACTCTGACCTCCACGTCTCTTCTGAGGGGCATTAAAAGCGTCTTGTTATACCACTCTGACCTCCACGTCTCTTGTAAGGGGCATTAAAAGCGTCTTGTTATACCACTCTGACCTACACGTCTCTTGTAAGGGGAATTAAAAGCGTCTTGTTATACCACTCTGACCTCCACGTCTCTTGTAAGGGGCATTTAAAGCATCTTGTTATACCACTCTGACCTCCACGTCTCTTGTAAGGGGCATTAAAAGCGTCTTGTTATACCACTCTGACCTCCACGTCTCTTCTGAGGGGCATTAAAAGCGTCTTGTTATAACACTCTGATTTCCACGTCTCTTGTAAGGGGCATTAAAACTGTCTTGTTATACCACTCTAACCTCCACGTCTCTTCTGAGGGGCATTAAAAGCGTCTTGTTATACCACTCTGACCTCCACGTCTCTTGTGAGGGGCATTAAAAGCGTCTTGTTATACCACTCTGACCTCCACGTCTCTTCTGAAGGGCATTAAAAGCGTTTTGCTATAACACTCTGACCTCCACGTCTCTTGTAAGGGGCATTAAAAGAGTCTTGTTATAACACTCTGACCTCCACGTCTCTTGTAAGGGGCAATAAAAGCGTCTTGTTATACCACTCTGACCTCCACGTCTCTTGTAAGGGGAATTAAAAGCGTCTTGTTATACCACTCTGACCTCCACGTCTCTTGTAAGGGGCATTTAAAGCATCTTGTTATACCACTCTGACCTCAACGTCTCTTGTAAGGGGCATTAAAAGCGTCTTGTTATACCACTCTGACCTCCACGTCTCTTCTGAGGGGCATTAAAAGCGTCTTGTTATAACACTCTGATTTCCACTTCTCTTGTAAGGGGCATTAAAACTGTCTTGTTATACCACTCTGACCTCCACGTCTCTTCTGAGGGGCATTAAAAGCGTCTTGTTATACCACTCTGACCTCCACGTCTCTTGTAAGGGGCATTAAAAGCGTCTTGTTATACCACTCTGACCTCCACGTCTCTTGTAAGGGGAATTAAAAGCGTCTTGTTATACCACTCTGACCTCCACGTCTCTTGTAAGGGGCATTTAAAGCATCTTGTTATACCACTCTGACCTCCACGTCTCTTGTAAGGGGCATTAAAAGCGTCTTGTTATACCACTCTGACCTCCACGTCTCTTCTGAGGGGCATTAAAAGCGTCTTTTTATAACACTCTGAGTTCCACTTCTCTTGTAAGGGGCATTAAAACTGTCTTGTTATACCACTCTGACCTCCACGTCTCTTCTGAGGGGCATTAAAAGCGTCTTGTTATACCACTCTGACCTCCACGTCTCTTGTAAGGGGCATTAAAAGCGTCTTGTTATACCACTCTGACCTCCACGTCTCTTCTGAGGGGCATTAAAAGCGTCTTGTTATAACACTATGACCTCCACGTCTCTTGTAAGGGGCATTAAAAGAGTCTTGTTGTAACACTCTGACCTCCACGTCTCTTGTAAGGGGCAATAAAAGCATCTTGTTATACCACTCTGACCTCCACGTCTCTTGTAAGGGGAATTAAAAGCATCTTTTTATACCACTCTAACCTCCATGTCTCTTGTAAGGGGTATTTAAAGCATCTTGTTACACCACTCTGACCTCCACGTCTCTTGTAAGGGGCATTAAAAGCGTCTTGTTATACCACTCTGACCTCCACGTCTCTTCTGAGGGGCATTAAAAGCATCTTGTTATAACACTCTGACCTCCACGTCTCTTGTAAGGGGCATTAAAGGCGTCTTGTTATACCACTCTGACCTCCACGTCTCTTCTGAGGAGCATTAAAAGCATCTTGTTATAACACTCTGACCTCCACGTCTCTTGTAAGGGGCATTAAAAGCGTCTTGTTATACCACTCTGACCTCCACGTCTCTTGTAAGGGGCATTAAATGCGTCTTGTTATAACACTCTGACCTCCACGTCTCTTGTAAGGGGCATTAAAAGCGTCTTGTTATACCACTCTGACCTCCACGTCTCTTGTAAGGGGCATTAAAGGTGTCTTGTTATACCACTCTGACCTCCACGTCTCTTCTGAGGAGCATTAAAAGCATCTTGTTATAACACTCTGACCTCCACGTCTCTTGTAAGGGGCATTAAAAGCGTCTTGTCATACCACTCTGACCTCCACGTCTCTTGTAAGGGGCATTAAAACTGTCTTGTTATACCACTCTGACCTCCACGTCTCTTCTGAGGGGCATTAAAAGCGTCTTGTTATACCACTCTGACCTCCACGTCTCTTGTAAGGGGCATTAAAAGCGTCTTGTTATACCACTCTGACCTCCACGTCTCTTCTGAAGGGCATTAAAAGCGTCTTGCTATAACACTCTGACCTCCACGTCTCTTGTAAGGGGCATTAAAAGAGTCTTGTTATAACACTCTGACCTCCACGTCTCTTGTAAGGGGCAATAAAAGCGTCTTGTTATACCACTCTGACCTCCACGTCTCTTGTAAGGGGAATTAAAAGCGTCTTGTTATACCACTCTGACCTCCACGTCTCTTGTAAGGGGCATTTAAAGCATCTTGTTATACCACTCTGACCTCAACGTCTCTTGTAAGGGGCATTAAAAGCGTCTTGTTATACCACTCTGACCTCCACGTCTCTTCTGAGGGGCATTAAAAGCGTCTTGTTATAACACTCTGATTTCCACTTCTCTTGTAAGGGGCATTAAAACTGTCTTGTTATACCACTCTGACCTCCACGTCTCTTCTGAGGGGCATTAAAAGCGTCTTGTTATACCACTCTGACCTCCACGTCTCTTGTAAGGGGCATTAAAAGCGTCTTGTTATACCACTCTGACCTCCACGTCTCTTGTAAGGGGAATTAAAAGCGTCTTGTTATACCACTCTGACCTTCACGTCTCTTGTAAGGGGCATTTAAAGCATCTTGTTATACCACTCTGACCTCCACGTCTCTTCTGAGGAGCATTAAAAGCGTCTTGTTATAACACTCTGATTTCCACTTCTCTTGTAAGGGGCATTAAAACTGTCTTGTTATACCACTCTGACCTCCACGTCTCTTCTGAGGGGCATTAAAAGCGTCTTGTTATACCACTCTGACCTCCACGTCTCTTGTAAGGGGCATTAAAAGCGTCTTGTTATACCACTCTGACCTCCACGTCTCTTCTGAGGGGCATTAAAAGCGTCTTGTTATAACACTATGACCTCCACGTCTCTTGTAAGGGGCATTAAAAGAGTCTTGTTGTAACACTCTGACCTCCACGTCTCTTGTAAGGGGCAATAAAAGCGTCTTGTTATACCACTCTGACCTCCACGTCTCTTGTAAGGGGAATTAAAAGCATCTTTTTATACCACTCTAACCTCCACGTCTCTTGTAAGGGGCATTTAAAGCATCTTGTTACACCACTCTGACCTCCACGTCTCTTGTAAGGGGCATTAAAAGCGTCTTGTTATACCACTCTGACCTCCACGTCTCTTCTGAGGGGCATTAAAAGCATCTTGTTATAACACTCTGACCTCCACGTCTCTTGTAAGGGGCATTAAAGGCGTCTTGTTATACCACTCTGACCTCCACGTCTCTTCTGAGGAGCATTAAAAGCATCTTGTTATAACACTCTGACCTCCACATCTCTTGTAAGGGGCATTAAAAGCGTCTTGTTATACCACTCTGACCTCCACGTCTCTTGTAAGGGGCATTAAATGCGTCTTGTTATAACACTCTGACCTCCACGTCTCTTGTAAGGGGCATTAAAAGCGTCTTGTTATACCACTCTGACCTCCACGTCTCTTGTAAGGGGCATTAAAGGTGTCTTGTTATACCACTCTGACCTCCACGTCTCTTCTGAGGAGCATTAAAAGCATCTTGTTATAACACTCTGACCTCCACGTCTCTTGTAAGGGGCATTAAAAGCGTCTTGTCATACCACTCTGACCTCCACGTCTCTTGTAAGGGGCATTAAAAGCGTCTTATTATACCACTCTGACCTGCACGTCTCTTGTAAGGGGCATTAAAAGCGTCTTGTTATACCTCTCTGACCTCCACGTCTCTTGTAAGGGGCATTAAAAGCGTCTTGTTATACCACTCTGACCTCCACGTCTCTTGTAAGGGGCATTAAAAGCGTCTTGTTATACCACTCTGACCTCCACGTCTCTTGTAAGGGGCATTAAAAGCGTCTTGTTATACCACTCTGACCTCCACGTCTCTTCTGAGGGGCATTAAAAGCGTCTTGTTATACCACTCTGACCTCCACGTCTCTTGTAAGGGGCATTAAAAGCGTCTTGTTATACCACTCTGACCTCCACGTCTCTTCTGAGGGGCATTAAAAGCGTCTTGTTATAACACTATGACCTCCACGTCTCTTGTAAGGGGCATTAAAAGAGTCTTGTTGTAACACTCTGACCTCCACGTCTCTTGTAAGGGGCAATAAAAGCATCTTGTTATACCACTCTGACCTCCACGTCTCTTGTAAGGGGAATTAAAAGCATCTTTTTATACCACTCTAACCTCCATGTCTCTTGTAAGGGGCATTTAAAGCATCTTGTTACACCACTCTGACCTCCACGTCTCTTGTAAGGGGCATTAAAAGCGTCTTGTTATACCACTCTGACCTCCACGTCTCTTCTGAGGGGCATTAAAAGCATCTTGTTATAACACTCTGACCTCCACGTCTCTTGTAAGGGGCATTAAAGGCGTCTTGTTATACCACTCTGACCTCCACGTCTCTTCTGAGGAGCATTAAAAGCATCTTGTTATAACACTCTGACCTCCACGTCTCTTGTAAGGGGCATTAAAAGCGTCTTGTTATACCACTCTGACCTCCACGTCTCTTGTAAGGGGCATTAAATGCGTCTTGTTATAACACTCTGACCTCCACGTCTCTTGTAAGGGGCATTAAAAGCGTCTTGTTATACCACTCTGACCTCCACGTCTCTTGTAAGGGGCATTAAAGGTGTCTTGTTATACCACTCTGACCTCCACGTCTCTTCTGAGGAGCATTAAAAGCATCTTGTTATAACACTCTGACCTCCACGTCTCTTGTAAGGGGCATTAAAAGCGTCTTGTCATACCACTCTGACCTCCACGTCTCTTGTAAGGGGCATTAAAACTGTCTTGTTATACCACTCTGACCTCCACGTCTCTTCTGAGGGGCATTAAAAGCGTCTTGTTATACCACTCTGACCTCCACGTCTCTTGTAAGGGGCATTAAAAGCGTCTTGTTATACCACTCTGACCTCCACGTCTCTTCTGAAGGGCATTAAAAGCGTCTTGCTATAACACTCTGACCTCCACGTCTCTTGTAAGGGGCATTAAAAGAGTCTTGTTATAACACTCTGACCTCCACGTCTCTTGTAAGGGGCAATAAAAGCGTCTTGTTATACCACTCTGACCTCCACGTCTCTTGTAAGGGGAATTAAAAGCGTCTTGTTATACCACTCTGACCTCCACGTCTCTTGTAAGGGGCATTTAAAGCATCTTGTTATACCACTCTGACCTCAACGTCTCTTGTAAGGGGCATTAAAAGCGTCTTGTTATACCACTCTGACCTCCACGTCTCTTCTGAGGGGCATTAAAAGCGTCTTGTTATAACACTCTGATTTCCACTTCTCTTGTAAGGGGCATTAAAACTGTCTTGTTATACCACTCTGACCTCCACGTCTCTTCTGAGGGGCATTAAAAGCGTCTTGTTATACCACTCTGACCTCCACGTCTCTTGTAAGGGGCATTAAAAGTGTCTTGTTATACCACTCTGACCTCCACGTCTCTTGTAAGGGGAATTAAAAGCGTCTTGTTATACCACTCTGACCTTCACGTCTCTTGTAAGGGGCATTTAAAGCATCTTGTTATACCACTCTGACCTCCACGTCTCTTCTGAGGAGCATTAAAAGCGTCTTGTTATAACACTCTGATTTCCACTTCTCTTGTAAGGGGCATTAAAACTGTCTTGTTATACCACTCTGACCTCCACGTCTCTTCTGAGGGGCATTAAAAGCGTCTTGTTATACCACTCTGACCTCCACGTCTCTTGTAAGGGGCATTAAAAGCGTCTTGTTATACCACTCTGACCTCCACGTCTCTTCTGAGGGGCATTAAAAGCGTCTTGTTATAACACTATGACCTCCACGTCTCTTGTAAGGGGCATTAAAAGAGTCTTGTTGTAACACTCTCACCTCCACGTCTCTTGTAAGGGGCAATAAAAGCGTCTTGTTATACCACTCTGACCTCCACGTCTCTTGTAAGGGGAATTAAAAGCATCTTTTTATACCACTCTAACCTCCACGTCTCTTGTAAGGGGCATTTAAAGCATCTTGTTACACCACTCTGACCTCCACGTCTCTTGTAAGGGGCATTAAAAGCGTCTTGTTATACCACTCTGACCTCCACGTCTCTTCTGAGGGGCATTAAAAGCATCTTGTTATAACACTCTGACCTCCACGTCTCTTGTAAGGGGCATTAAAGGCGTCTTGTTATACCACTCTGACCTCCACGTCTCTTCTGAGGAGCATTAAAAGCATCTTGTTATAACACTCTGACCTCCACATCTCTTGTAAGGGGCATTAAAAGCGTCTTGTTATACCACTCTGACCTCCACGTCTCTTGTAAGGGGCATTAAATGCGTCTTGTTATAACACTCTGACCTCCACGTCTCTTGTAAGGGGCATTAAAAGCGTCTTGTTATACCACTCTGACCTCCACGTCTCTTGTAAGGGGCATTAAAGGTGTCTTGTTATACCACTCTGACCTCCACGTCTCTTCTGAGGAGCATTAAAAGCATCTTGTTATAACACTCTGACCTCCACGTCTCTTGTAAGGGGCATTAAAAGCGTCTTGTCATACCACTCTGACCTCCACGTCTCTTGTAAGGGGCATTAAAAGCGTCTTATTATACCACTCTGACCTGCACGTCTCTTGTAAGGGGCATTAAAAGCGTCTTGTTATACCTCTCTGACCTCCACGTCTCTTGTAAGGGGCATTAAAAGCGTCTTGTTATACCACTCTGACCTCCACGTCTCTTGTAAGGGGCATTAAAAGCGTCTTGTTATACCACTCTGACCTCCACGTCTCTTGTAAGGGGCATTAAAAGAGTCTTGTTATACCACTCTGACCTCCACGTCTCTTGTAAGGGGCATTAAAAGCGTCTTGTTATACCACTCTGACCTCCACGTCTCTTCTGAGGGGCATTAAAAGCATCTTGTTATAACACTCTGACCTCCACGTCTCTTCTGAGGGGCATTAAAAGAGTCTTGTTATACCACTCTGACCGCCACGTCTCTTGTAAGGGGAATTAAAAGCGTCTTGTTATACCACTCTGACCTCCACGTCTCTTCTGAGGTGCATTAAAAGCATCTTGTTATAACACTCTGACCTCCACGTCTCTTGTAAGGGGCATTAAAACCATCTTGTTATACCACTCTGACCTTCACGTCTCTTCTGAGGGGCATTAAAAGCGTCTTGTTATACCACTCTGACCTCTACGTCTCTTGTAAAGGGGCATTAAAAGCGTCTTGTTATACCACTCTGACCTCCACGTTTCTTCTGAGGGGCATTAAAAGCGTCTTGTTATACCACTCTGACCTCCACGTCTCTTGTAAGGGGCATTAAAAGCGTCTTGTTAAGCTACTGGGACCTCAACGTCTGTTCCACGGGGCATTGATATTGTCTTTTTATTCCACTGTAACTTCCACCACTCTTCCAAGGGGCATTAAAACCGTCTTGTTAAGCTACTGTGACCACAACGTCTATTCCACGGGGCATTGATATTGTCTTTTTATTCCACTGTAACTTCCATCACTCTTCCAAGGGGCATTAAAACCGTCTTGTTAAGCTACTGTGACCTCCACGTCTCTTCCAAGGGGCATTGAAATGTTGTTTTTAATTACCTTACCTCTAATCTCCATGACTCTTCCAACGGGCATTGCATTTCCTCCTAATTTTAGTCAGCTTTTGCTTTTCAATGCATAGGCAAACACTAAGGGAGACACACTCCCCAATAATGGGTAGAAGGTTTTTAGTACGCTGTAATCCACGTCTGTTTCAAGGGGCATTGTTCCTCATAAATTTTGGAAAGCCTTCCATTCACTGCTTAGGCCAACAGTGCACAGGAAACCCAGTTGCTATAAATGAAAAAAATGGTTTAGTTAAGGCCCTCTGACCTCCATGTCATTTCCAAGGGGCATTGGAGTGCCTCAAAATTTTTGGTAGGCATTGCACTCACTGTTTGCCATATAACTGTGTAGCCGAACCGCTCCTTTTGTTACAGAAACATATCCTACAAGACATATGTGGTTGACTGGCCTGATATTGATGTGAATGGTCCCTGTTCCTCCTGCTCTTTCTCCTTTGCCACTACCTCATCCATCATTTATCACCTGAAGCTTTGTTTTAACAGGAGTCATAGAACTTGGATAGTAGCAGGAAAACATCCAGCAATCCTCGGAGGAGGTAGGATATGCGCCAAAATGCTGACCACCTCAGGCCTAGCCGCTACTACATACATGCGCTTGCATTCCTTGAAAAAAAAGCAGATGCTAACTTCTGTCATCCTCATCATGCTCCTCACCTTGGCACTCTCAATTCCCCTGATGGAGAAGCCAGGGCCCACCGGAGGAGTCGGGTTCTCTGGTGGGCTCGTCCAATGCTGCCCAAAAGCAGGCCAGTCTAAGAAAAGTGTGTGGGGATGTTCCGCGGAGAAATCGGGGTGGCTGGGGACTGTTTATGGACACCCGGCCGCCCCCAGGTGACTGGGGACCGAGCGTGGACACCCGGCCGCCGGGCGGCTGGGGACTGAGTATGGATACCTCGCTGCCGAAGCAGCCATGAGGTAGTGGCCAGCATCGGCCTCCTCAAAACTAAAAGGCCCAATTTCAAGTGCAAGCTAGCAGCATGGTATTGCTGCCTGGGGTGGGTGGGTGGTTGGCTGTATATTTGCAAGGAATGGGGGAGGTACAATTGAACACTGCCCTGGGACAAGGACTTGCATGGGGATAGTTGCAAGTCTGCATCTTCTGATGCGGCAAGGATGACTTCTGATGGGCACACTTTTAGGCAGTGACCTGGGAGTCAGAGATGCTTCCAGGGGTCTTCCCCATGCTGTCCCCATGTCCTTTCAGCACTGTATGCATGTGTCACACAGCACATGGCCAGATAAGGTTTTAAAATGTTAAAATGACATTTCCCGGTGAATGCATTTGTCACAGTTGAAAGCAATACAAAAGTGCAAAAATGCATAAAAAATGCTATTTGTGAACATAGCCCAAGGTGTGGAGGAGTATTTTTGTTTTTGGTTATTTATTTTACCTTATACACAAGTCTTTACCCTGGAAAAGAAATTCCTTCACATATTTCACAGGAAAAAAGTTTCACTTTCGTTTTTGAACGTTTTATTATGAGCCCGTTAAAGTGGCTTAATACATCTGACAACGTTGTTGACAGCAGTGACCTGGGGGTCAGAAATGCTTCCTGGGGCGATCCCCATGCTGTCCCCATGTCATTTGAGCACTGTCACTATCGTTTTGGGCACTTTTTAGGCTTTCTACAGACTGCCGGGGGTGCCACCGCAAAAATGCTCGGGTCTCCCATAGACTAACATTGGGCTCGTTTCTCGGGTCGAGCACCCGAGTATCACGGCGAGCTCGGCCCGAGCTTCGAGGACCCAAGCATTTTAGTGCTCGCTCAACACTAATGACTACGTAAACCGCTTAAGATATGAATAGGATGAGGAACCAAACAATTTTTGTGCAGGAAATCCTAGATACGCCTCTGAGGATATTATACACGATTATCGAACAGTGTAGCTGTGAATTCAGCTTTGTGGTAAAATAAACACCTTTTAGAAAGTTGCAGCATGGGAGTGTGTCTCTGCATTTCTCTTTCACTTTGCTTCTTCCCTTCTACTCTCTATAGACTGCAGCAGGAAGCTGTCAGTCCATTTGGTATTGAACTAGACAGATATTAGCTGCATATCTGGTTGATGAGTTCCAGGAAGAGAAAAGTGGCTCATAAGTGGATAAAGAAGTATATTTCTCTGATGAGGTGTTTTACAAAATTTCTTATATTTATTTTGACTTACGAAAAGTTTATTGAAAGGATAGTAACCAATTAATTTCAAATTTCAAGTGAAAAGACAATAAACTGCAGTATTTGGCAACAGTCACTAAATATTGTATGGGCTGCAGTATTCTGCTACATATATTGCTTACGTCAGGGCTCTTCCAGAACAGATATTTATTGATTGTGCCACCTGTCACATCAATAAGCACAGGAAGGGGAGGAGAATGAGACTGTACAGCAGAAGAGTCAGGGACTCTTCAGGGCTTCAAGACAGAATAGTTGACACATGCTTTCTAATTTGCATGTGGTGTGTGAGATATTAATGAGGTATTAAAGCTTTAAATATTTTTGTTCACTGCACTTTACTACAAGTTAAGCTAGATTCCACAGGGCCATTATAGCTCTATCTGCAAATTAGTGGCCTCAAGTCTGATGAAAGATTCTCTTTTAAGGGAATCTGACACCTTTTTTGCCACGTAATCTGAGAGCAGCATATGTAAAGACAGAAACTCTGACTCCTGTGATGTATCACTTACTGGGCTGCTTAGTATAGTTTTGATAAAATCACAGTTTTATCAGCAGGAAATTATCTGTAGAGCACTAGTAAGCCTGCTGCCAAGTAGTGAAGCATATTTATGAACTCGCTATAACCAAACCCCATCACTCATTGGCAGCTTTCTGTGTACATTGCACATGGGAAGAAAGCTGCCAATCATTGGTGTGGGCGGGGCTATACATCCAGATAACTGGTAGATATGCAGCAGAGAAAACAGTGATTTAAAGTGGTTGTCCAAGACTTTTACATTGATGGCCTATCTTTAGGACAGGTCATTAATATCTGATCGATGGGGATGCAACACCCAGCACTCCCACTGTTCGGCTTTTCCTGGTGCCATCAGCGGATGGAAGTGTTCAGCACCAGAGCTACACAGTACAGCCCCGTCAACTGAATAGTGGTTGCAGCTGGGTACTGCACAATCGCCTTCTATCTATTCAAATCAATGTGTAGTATCCTGACGCGGCCCATATACAGTTGACAGAGCTGTGCACTTCTGCAACTGAGCACTTCCGCTAGCCGCTGGCAACAGGAACAGCTAATCAGTGGGACTGCCAGATGTCGAACCCCCACCGATCATATATGGATAACCTATGCATCGATGTAAAAGTCAACACCATTAAGCAAGAGGCACCACTAACCAAACAACATCATGGAGACCAAGGAGATCTCATAATAAGTCAGGGACAAAGTTGGTTAGAAGTACAAGTCAGGCTTGGGTTATAAAAACAAAACAAAAGCAACCCTGTAGAAGCTACAGAGTTCCCAAGCAGAGACTGGAGTATCTGTCCATATGACCACAATAAGCCGTACACTCCATAGAGGTGGCCTTTATGGAAGAGTGGGCAAAAAAAGCTTTTACTTACACACAAAAATCGTAAGGCTCATTTTGTGTTTGCCAAAAGACATGTGGGAGACTCCCCAAATGTATGAAGGAAGGTGCTGTGGTCAGATGAGGCCAAAATTGAACTTTTTGGCCACCAAGGTAAACGCTATGTCTGGCGCCTAACCAACACAGCTGATCGAATCAAGAATACCATCCCCACAGTGAAACATGGTGGTGGCATGGTGTTGGGATGTTTTTCGGGAGCAGGGACATGGAAAATGGTCCTAGTAGAGGGGAAGATGGATTGTGCGAAATGCAGGGATATTCTTGAAACTGTTTCAGTCTGTCTGTTAGAACACTCCTGTTTGTTTTTTCCATCTTGTGTTTTGCAGTCACGTGAGCATCTGCGTTTATATTCCAGCTCCGCCCTTTTGGCTGTGCTGGACTTCAGTGTTTGACTGTTTCTCTAGCCAGGTGCTTCTGTGCCTTTCTCTGTCAGTTCGCTTGGTCCTTCTGGGACCTCTAGTACCTTTTTGTCAGTTTGTCTTTTTGTGTTCTGCAACAACTTCTCTGTTTAGGAGGTGTCCCATTTTTGTCCCAGTCCTTAGTTCTTTTAGGCACCCCTCCCTTAATGCTATGGGTCTTCGTTCAGACTAGCCAAGGACTAAGGCGGGTCTGTTCGCTAGGAACAGGCAGCCCGCTACATCGTAGGGATTCAACTTAGTCTTACTGTAGCACATCTACATACATCTATATCTACATGATATCTTTCCCCTATCTTTCCTTAGCACATGTTGCAGATCATAACACTGTCAGTGATTTAAGACTGGGACAGAGGTTCACTTTAGAACAAGCCAATGACCCAAAGTATACTGCTACAACGACACTCGAGTAGTTTAACCCCTTAACAACTGCCGTAACGCATTTTTACGGCGGTCATTAAGGGTACTTATTCCACAGCACCGTGAAAATGCGACGCTGCGGAATAAGTGTATAGAGGTGATTCCTGCGGGTGTCAGCTGTGTATGACAGCTGACACCCTGCAGTATCGGCTTCGGCTGGTCACGATACCGACAATCATGACAGCGGTATTTAAGTTGTTAAAAGGGGGTCTTGCGACCCCCTTAGTAACCATCAGACCCCCGCGATGAGAATTGCGGGTCCCTATGGTTACCATGGTACCCTGAGATGATGTAATGATCCTAGGGTACGGTGGCCTGTGATAGCCAGCAATAAGAGGTACTGCAGTGTATGAGATCAACAATAAAAGTGAAAATCACCCATATCCCACAGTGGAACTTAGAGAAAAAGTAAAAAAAAGTTAAAATATGTAAAAAGGTAAAAAAAACACACAAAAAGTTCACACAAATCACTAAAATCCGTTTCGCCGCTCAAAACACAGCGCTTGTGATAAAACAAAAATAAATGAAAAAGCATACACATAATTGGTATCGCCGCGTCCGGAATGACCCACTCTACAAAAATGTTGTGTTATTTAATCCATTTAGCAAAAGCCGTAAAAAATAAAAATAAAAAACAAGCCGAAAATGACACTTTTTCATCATACTGATTCAGAAATAAGTGAATAAAAAGTGATCAAAAAGTCGCACGTAAAAAAAAATTATAAATAAAAATGCCAAACCGTCCCACAAAAAACAAGCCATAATATGGCTCATTCGGCAAAAAACTAAAAAAGTTACAGCTCTCAGAATGCGACGATGCAAAATCAAATCATCTTTTTTGTAAAATACTGTTTTTAGTCTGTAAAAATATCAAAGCATAAAAAAATATATAAATCTGGTATCGCTGTAATCGTACAGACCCGACGAACAAATCGGTCTTATGACTTTCACCGCATGGCGAACGGTGCAAAAAATAAAAACAATAACTAAATTTCTGGTTTTTGTTCATTCTGTGTCTGAAAAATCTGAATAAACAGCGATCAAAAATTACTATGTGCCCAAAATGGTTCCAAAAAAATCTGCAACTCGTACCACAAAAAATAAGCCATCATACAGCACTGTTCGCCAAAAAATAAAAAAGTTACAGCTCTCAGAATATGGCAACGAAAATAACTACCTTTTATTAAAAAAAAAAGCATTTTTACTGTGTGATAGCAGCAAAACCTAAAAAAAACAAACATATAAATGTGTTATCGCTGTAATCGCACCAACCTGAAGAATAAATCCGCCTTATCATGTATACTGCACGGTGAACTGCGAAAAAATAAAAATAAGAAGTATTCTGTTACTATTGTCTATTTCTTCATTCTGCCTCCAAAATAATCGGAATAAGGCTCGGCTCACGTTTATCCTGCGCTCTCCGCTGAGCGCTTACGTTGGCGTTTCCATGTAAATTCACCAAAACCGCAATTCAGACAAAAACCCCAGATGGAGCCACTCACTTATGAGGCCGACGGAGTCCCTTTGGACTGGTCTCTGTTCCGCCGGCGTACCATCATTTTAGGCTTTTTTTTTAGCACACAAGTGTGGACAACCACAGATCTGTGTGCGCCTAAAAAGATGGAGACCACCGGAGCAGACGTCAAACGGACTCCAAACTGTCTCCATCTGCCTCTTTGTGATGGGTGGTTCTGTTGGGGGTTTCATCTCAATCGCATTTTTGTGAAATTTACATGGAAACCCCGACGTAAGTGCTCAGCGTAGAACACAAGAATGTGATCCAGCCTTATTCTGGAAGCAATCGAAAATTATGTACCCCAAAATGTTACCACTAAAACCCCTAATTTATACCACACAAAACCAGCCCCCTCTCAGGTCTGTCATCTGTCACTAGGACTATAGGGGGTCCCACATTACTAGTAGAACAAAGACTCTGGAAAAGTGACATGGCTCCCACCCCCTCAAATAAAATCCAGTGAATTCTGCGCTCCCAAATCCAAATGCCCCCTCCTTCTGAGCCCCACTGTGCCTAAACAGCAGTGAGCGGCCACATGTTTGGCATTATTGTAGCGGGGGGAGCACTTAACTTACAGGGTGTGTGTCACCAGGAGAAATGTATGGGGGCGCTACACTTTATGGGGGCACAATGTATGGGCATTAAACTGGCATAAGAATAAAGTCTGGCGTGGATGTTACATAATAGTCACTGCAGCAGTAGATAAATTCATTGCGTTGTGCAATTGCTACAATGAGGTTACTTTTGGGGTTTTTCTGCTTTTCTGGCACCTTAGGGGCTCCGCAAATGTCGCCCACAAACTATTCTACCAAAATCTATGCTCCAAAAGCCAAATAGTGCTTCTTCCTTCTCAGCCCTGAGGTGTGGCCTAACAGTAATTTCTGATGACATATGGGGCATCATCGCATTCGGAAGCAATAGCATAACAAATTATAGGGTCCGTTTTCTTCTATTATTCATTGCAAAAATTACAAATTTGGGGCTAAATCTACATTTTCGTGAAAAAAATTGAAAATTTTCAGTATGACCACCTAATGTTAGCAAATTCTGTGTAGTACCTGTGGGTTAAAAATGCTCACTATACCCCTAGATAAAATCCTTGAGGGGTATAGTTCCAAAATGGGGCAACTTGTTGGGGTTTTCCACTGTTTAGGCATATCAAGGGCTCTCCAAACGTGAAATGACACCTGCAGACCATTCCATCAAAGTCTGCGTTCCAAACGTCACTCCTTCCTTTCCAAGCCCTGCCGTGCGCCCAAACAATAGTTTTCCCCTACATATCGGGTATGTTCATACTCAGGAGCAATTGCACAGCATATTTTGGGGTCCATTTTCTCCTGTTACCCTTGTGAAAATAAAAAAATTGGGGCTAAAAGTAAATTTTTGTAGAAAAAAGTTTGATTCCTGAATTTCACGGCTCTACGTTAGAAACTTCTGTGAAGCACCTGGCGGTTCAAGGTGCTCACCACACATCTAGATAAGTTCCCTGAGGGGTCTAGTTTCCAAAATGGGGTCACTTGTTTAGGCACATCAGGGGCTCCCCAAACACGACATGGCATCCGCTAATTATTCAAGCAAATTTTACATTCAAAAAGTCAAATGGCACTCCTTCCTTTCCAAACCCTGCTGTGCGCCCATACAGTGGTTTTCCCCACATACAGTTACTCAGGAGGAGTTGTACAACAAATGGTATTGGGCAATTTCTCCTGTTACTCTTATGAAAACGCAAAATTGGGAGCTGAAAAACATTTTTGTGGGAAAAATGTAAAAATGTTATCTTTACAGCTCAATCTTATAAACTTCGGTGAAGACCCTGGGGATTCAATGGGGTTCACCACACAAATAGATAAGGTCCCTAAGGGGTCTAGTTTCCAAAATGGTGTCACTTGTGAGGGGTTTCCACTGTTTAGGCACATCAGGGGCTCCCCAAACATGACATGGCGTCCGCTAATTATTCAAGCAAATTTTACATTCAAAAAGTCAAATGGCGCTCCTTCATTTTCAAACCCTGCTATGCGCCCAAACAGTGGTTTTCCCCCACATATGTGGTATCGGCTTTCTCAGGAGGAATTGCACAAAAAATTTTGAGGTCAATTTTCTCTGGTTACCCTTGTGAAAATAAAAAAAATGGGTATGAAGTAAACATTTTGTGAAAAAAAGTTAAATGTTCATTTTTTCTTTCCACGTTGCCTCAGTTCTTGTGAAGCACATGAAGGGTTAATAAACTTCTTGAATGTGGTTTTGAGCACCTTGAGGGGTGCAGTTTTTAGAATGGTGTCACTTTTGTGTATTTTCTGTCATAAAGGCACCTCAAAGTCACTTCAAATGTGATGTGGTCCCTAAAAAAAATGGTTTTGTAAATTTTGCTGGAAAAATGAGAAATAGTCAACTTTTAACCCTTGTCACTTCCGAACAAAAAATGTGGGAAATGTTGTTTATTAACTATTTTGTGTGAAATATCTCTCTAATTTAAGGGCATGAAAATTCAAGGTTTGAAAAATTGCAAAATTTTCTAAATTTTGGCCAAATTTACGTTCTTTTCACAAGTAAATGCAAGTCATATCGAAGAAATTTTACTACTATCATGAAGTACAATATGTCATGAAAAAACAGTCTCAGAATCAGTGGGATCCGTTGAAGCGTTCCAGAGTTACTACCTCATAAAGTGACAGCTGTCAGAATTGCAAAATACACTGTGTGCAGAATTATTAGGCAAATGAGTATTTTGATCACATGATACTTTTTATACATGTTGTCCTACTCATGTATAGGCTTGAGAGCCAACTACCAATTAAGTAAATCTGGTGATGTGCATCTCTGTAATGAATGGGCCAAGAAATATCTTAAGACTGATTTTTCAAAGGTTTTATGGACTGATGAAATGAGAGTGACTCTTGATGGGCCAGATGGATGGGCCAGAGGCTGGATCGGTAAAAGGGCAGAGAGCTCCAATCCGACTCAGATGCCAGCAAGGTGGAGGTGGGGTAATAGTATGGGCTGGTATAATCAAAGATGAACTTGTGGGACCTTTTCGGGTTGAGGATGGAGTGAAGCTCAACTCCCAGACCTACTGCCAGTTTCTGGAAGACAACTTCTTCAAGTAGTGGTACAGGAAGAAGTCAGTATCGTTCAAGAAAAAAGTGATTTTCATGCCGGACAATGCTCCATCACATGCATCCAAATACTCCACAGCGTGGCTGGCCAGTAAAGGTCTAAAAGAAGAAAAAATAATGACATGGCCCCCTTGTTCACCTGATCTGAACCCCATAGAGAACCTGTGGTCCATCATAAAATGTGAGATCTACAGGGAGGGAAAACAGTACACCTCTCGGAACAGTGTCTGGGAGGCTGTGGTGGCTGCTGCACGCAATGTTGATCGAAAACAGATCAAGCAACTGACAGAATCTATGGATGGAAGGCTGTTGAGTGTCATCATAAAGAAAGGTGGCTATATTGATCACTAATTTTTTTGGTTTTGGTTTTTGCATGTCAGAAATGTTTATTTCTAAATTTTGTGCACTGATATTGGTTTACCTGGTGAAAATAAACAAGTGAGATGGGATTATATTTGGTTTTTATTAAGTTGCCTAATAATTCTGCACAGTAATAGTTACCTACACAAACAGATATCCTCCTAAGATAGCCAAATCTAAAAAAAAAAAACCACTCCAACTTCCAAAAATATTAAGCGTGGATATTTATGAGTCTTTTGGGTTGATTGAGAACATAGTGGTTGATCAATAATAAAAATAATCATCTAAAATACAACTTGCCTAATAATTCTGCACACAGTGTATAGCTTGGTCATTAAGTACATAATTGGCTCGGTACTTAAGGGGAAACATGTAAATGTTTTGGCGTGGTCTAGTCAAAGCCCAGACCTTAATTCAATTGAAAATCTGTGGTGAGACTTGAAGATTGCTGTTAACCAGAGGAAACCATCTAACTTGAAGACCTGGAGCAGTTTTTTATTGAGGAATGGGCAAAAATCCCAGAGGCAAGATGTGGAAAGCTCATAGACTTATCAAAAGCAACTTGCAGCTGTAATTGCCAGAAAAGGAGTCTCTACAAAGTACTGACTTTAGGGGGGTGAATAGTTATGCACACTGAAGTTTTCAGTTATTTTGTCCTATTCGTTGTTGCTTCACAATAAAAAGAGATCCAAATATTCTCAGTTGTAGGTATGCTCTTTACATGAACTGATGCAAACCCTAAAAAAAAACAGTGAAATTCCAGGTTGTGAGGTAGCAAAACACGAAAAATGGCAAGGGGGTAAATACTTTCACAAGCCACTGTATGTCGAAGAGGCTGAGGAGGAGGCAGCCAACACTGTTTTTTGTTTGTTTTTTTTTGTTTTATTTTTAGGGAAATGACTTAAAATAACATAGAATAAGAAAAATGAAAAAAAAAAAAAAAAATCTTGAACCAGGAGGTGGAGGTCCAAGTGGAGGAGGAGGTTGAGGACAAGGTGAAGGTGTATGTGGAAGAAGCAGAGGAGGAGGGTAGTCACCACTGTTTTTGTCTTCTTCTTTGTTTTTTTTTATTTTGGGGAGGCCTCAAAACATTGGGAGTGTCATTTAGTATGAACAAACTGCTGTGGAGTATAACAATGGTTGGGTGTGGTTGGTGTACTTTTCTAGTCATGCAAAGGTACAGACAAGTCCTGTGAGATCCACAAATGGTTTATTTTAAAGAATGTAAACTTGCCCATGCAAGTTCCCACAGTTCACTTGCTACAGGGCAGGCTAGCACCTCCAAGGCGTAAACGGCAAGTGTGGCCCATTTGCAGAACCTGTAGTTTAATTGGGCAGACCCATCACTCGTGGAGATTTGTGGACATGTACTCTTCCACCATGTTGTTGAAACGCTGCCCCCTGCTAATACGGACCATATCAGATGGTGATGGATATTGTGGCATGCAGAGGAAGGTTTTCCACATTTCAGGCACACTAACCCTCCCTTCTGAGGTGGTGCCGATGCCCCAGCAGTGTTGACAACTTCCTCCTCTGCCTTGTTTTTTCACATAACCCCCACTGTCAGGTGGGAATGTCATCATCAGTAGTGCATCTAACAGCATGTCCTTGTATTCCCAAATTTTTCAATCCCGCTCCACTGACGGAGGTAAGGATGGTACATTGTAATTGTAGCGGGGATCCAGGTGGGTGGCCACCCAGTAATCAGCAGTGGTAACAATCCGGGCAACACAGCGGTCGTTGTGCAGGCACAGCAGCATGTATCGGCTCATGTGTGCCAGGCTGCCCAGAGGCAGGAGGAGGAGTATCGTCTGGGTCCTCTGTATCCCCCCAGCCATGCTCCAGTGATGCATGTGAGTAGCTTCGAGTGCCACCCTGCTGTGAACATGGTTCCTTCTTATCATCCAAAACTGTCCCCTGGCTGGACAGTTGTGTACCTGGCCAATGTTGGTACAGGAACCCACCCTCTGAGCCATGTGTGGACGACTGGCCTGATAATAGTGTGAATGGTCCCTGTTCCTCCTCCCCTTCCTCCTGTGCGACCACCTCATCCATCATCACTTGAAGCATTTTTTCAAGCAGGCATAGAAGTGGGATAGTTATGCTGATGATGGCGTCATCAGTAGTGTTGAGCGAGTATGTTCTGTTAATGTCTATTTCTTACACATTCCTCACATGTATTAAAGTTATCAAACAGTCGCAAATCATGCACATGGGAGTGATTCAAACATAACACCGAGCAGCTGTAACTACTCGGTGCTTGGCCCGAGCATACTCGCCGAAAGGGTTAACAGAACATACTCGCTCATCACTAGTTCATCAGCACTGGCCATGTTGGTGTACTCAAAGCAGCGTAAAATGGCACGCATATCCCACATGGAGGCCCACTCATTGGTCATGAAGCGGTGTTCAACAGAGTGACTCACCTGTGCGTGCTGCAGCTGAAACTTTACTATTGCCTGCTGCTGCCCGTAGTCTCTTCAGCATATTCAAAGTGGAGTTCCACCTTGTGGATACATCGCATATAAGGGGGTGAGCGGGAAGGAAGAAGTGAACCTGTAGCGCAGACAGGCAAGCAGCAGTGTGAGAACACCAAAAGCACGCACACACGGCCCACACTTTTAGCAGCAGCTCTGACATATCGGGGTCAGTTTTAAGGAAGCTCTGCACCACCAAATTCAGCAAATGCGCCAGACAAAGGATGTGCGTCAAACTGGCTAAGCCCAGAGCTGCTATGAGATTTCGCCCGTTATCATACACCACAAGGCCGGGCTTGAGGTTAAGCTGCATCAACCACTCATTGGCCTGTTGTTTGATCTCTGTCCACAGCTCATGCGCGGTGTGGGATTTTGCCCCGTTTCAGAACAGCCTGCTGTCGCTTCCTCCTGGCTGTGCTGAAGTTGGTGGTTCAGGAGTCACACTGACCAGATGAGGAGGTGGTGGAGAAAGCGGAGTAGGAAGCAACATGGACAGAGAAACGTCCAGCAATCCTCGGTGGTGGTAGGACATACACCAGAACGCCTTCCGCCTCAGGCCCAGCCACCACTACATTTACCCAGTGGGCAGTTAGAGAGATATAACGTCCCTGCTCGTTATTACTGGTCCATGTATCAGTGGTTATGTGGACCTTGCCACTGATGGAGTTGCGCAGTACACAAGTGATTTTATCCGCAACAACCTGTATGCAGGGCAAGGATGGCTCGCCTGGAAAAGTAGTGGCGGCTGGGAACCAAGTACTGTGGGACAGCCACCGCCATCAGTTTTTTAAAACTATGTGTCTCCCTGAGCCGGAATGGCAGCATTTCAAATGCTAGGAATTTTGAAATCCTGTCATTCAGAACCACGGCTCGTGGGTGGTTAGGGGGAATTAATCTCTCTCTCCAGTGTTTGGAGGAGACAGCGGATCGCTTTCATTCATGGTGGTAGTGCTGTCACATACTCTTTGCAGTGAGGCAGGGGTCCTGTTGATTGGGAGCGGGAGAAAGAGGCCACGACCGCAGCAGAAAGGGTAGCAGGAGGAACCTCAGATCTTCCCTGGTTTTTCAGGTGTGTACTCTACTGCAACTCATGCTTTGCATTCAGATGCCTCGTCATGCAGGTGGTACTCAGGTTCAGAAGATTTGTGCCTCGCTTCAGGCTTTGATGGCACAGCATGCAAACCACCTGTCGCTTGTCATCAGCATATTGCCGGAAGAAATTCCACGCCCGGGAGCTCCTTTGAGCTGGCTTTGGTGTGCTCAGTTCGTTGGCGCGGTGGCAGTAGCAGCCGACATACTGGCTTGGGGCTGGCTGCTGTGCTTTTTGCATCCAGCTCCCTCTTTTGCTGTGCTGCTGGGGCAGCGTGACCACCTCCTCTTCCTCCGAACTGCACACATCATATGGATGGCCTTCACTCCCTGTGAGGTCTAGGATCTCATTATCTCTCGCATCATCTTCCACCCACTCCTCACTCCTGACCTCCTTGCCGGTCTGCACACTGCAGAAAGACTTAATCCAAAAATGAAAAAAATCAAAACTGACTATACACTGTGTGCAGAATTATTAGGCAAGTTGTATTTTAGAGGATTATTTTTTATTATTGATCAACAACTATGTTCTCAATCAACCCAAAAGACTCATAAATATCCACGCTTAATATTTTTGGAAGTTGGAGTGTTTTTTTTTTTTAGATTTGGCTATCTTAGGAGGATATCTGTTTGTGCAGGTAACTATTACTGTGCAGAATTATTAGGCAACTTAATAAAAACCAAATATAATCCCATCTCACTTGTTTATTTTCACCAGGTAAACCAATATCAGTGCACAAAATTTAGAAATAAACATTTCTGACATGCAAAAACAAAAACCAAAAAAATTAGTGATCAGTATAGCCACCTTTCTTTATGATGACACTCAACAGCCTTCCATCCATAGATTCTGTCAGTTGCTTGATCTGTTTTCGATCAACATTGCGTGCAGCAGCCACCACAGCCTCCCAGACACTGTTCCGAGAGGTGTACTGTTTTCCCTCTCTGTAGATCTCACATTTTATGATGGTTCTCTATGGGGTTCAGATCAGGTGAACAAGGGGGCCATATCATTATTTTTTCTTCTTTTAGACCTTTACTGGCCAGCTACGCTATGGAGTATTTGGATGCATGTGATGGAGCATTGTCCTGCATGAAAATCATGTTTTTCTTGAACGATACCGACTTCTTCCTGTACCACTACTTGAAGAAGTTGTCTTCCAGAAACTAGCAGTAGGTCTGGGAGTTGAGCTTCACTCCATCCTCAACCCGAAAAGGTCCCACAAATTCATCTTTGATGATACCAGCCCATATCAGTACCCCACCTCCACCTTGCTGGCGTCTGAGTCGGAGTGGAGCTCTCTGCCCCTTACTGATCCAGCCTCTGGCCCATCAAGAGTCACTCTCATTTCATCAGTCCATAAAACCTTTGAAAAATCAGTCTTAAGATATTTCTTGGCCCATTCTTGACGTTTTATCTTACGTTTCTTGTTCAAAGGTGGTTGTTTTTCAGCCTTCCTTACCTTGGCCATGTCCCTGAGTATCGCACACCTTGTGCTTTTTGATACTCCAGTAAGGTTGCAGCTCTGAAATATGGCAAAACTGGTGGCAAATGGCATCTTGGCAGCTTCACGCTTGATTTTCCTCAATTCATGGGCAATTATTTTGCATCTTTTTTGGTCAACACGCTTCTTGCGACCCTGTTGGCTATTTTCCATGAGACGCTTGATTGTTCGGTGATCACGCTTCAAAAGTTTGGAAATTTCAAGACTGCTGCATCCCTCTGCAAGACATCTCACAATTTTGGACTTTTCAGAGCACGTCAAATCTCTCTTCTAACTCATTTTGCCAAAGGAAAGGAAGTTGCCTAATAATTAAGCACACCTTATATAGGGTGTTGATGCCATTAGTCAACACCCCTCCTCATTACAGAGATGCACATCACCAGATTTACTTAACTGGTAGTTGGCTCTCAAGCCTATGCAGCTTGGAGTAGGACAACATGTATAAAAAGTATCATGTGATCAAAATACTCATTTGTCTAATAATTCTGCACACAGTGTATGTCCACCAATCTATACAAGCCTATAAATATGACACAGTCAAAATGTAAGCGCGTTATCCTGGTTAAAGCCATCGGCGAAACGCGCATCGGATCTGTGTTGACCCTGGGGGATTGATAGGTATTACATTGTACTATCATCATACTATTGTGACACTTTGGTGATTTATATGATATATTCAGCCATATGGGCATACCCACAGCCACCTTTGCTTTTTATTTTTTTTTCTTTATATACTCCTATATATATATATATATAGGGAAGACATATTAAGAATTTTGCACTTTATGGTTTGCTGGTGTATTTACACCCATTTGGGCGTACATTTATCGCACAATGCACTTTATTGCTTGCATTTTCAACTTGTATAATATATATTTGGTGGATTCTGTGGCCGTCCATTTGTAATTAGTGTCCTCCGTTATTTTACCTGTTGACCCCCGGATGTCCATTACACCTGGACATTTTTTCCTCTATGTGTAATTGTATTTTGATGTTTTTCTAATTTTAATTAAATGACCTTATTCTTACATTTTGACTGTCATATTTATAGCCTTGTACACTGCAGAAAGACGCAGCAGTTGGCACCTGTGCTTTGTCATCATCAGAGATGTACTGCGGTGGTCCATTGATGGTGTGCACTAGACCTCTCACGTACTCCTCCTCAAACTGATCAATTGGTTGGGCATCAATGCACTCAATCTCTTCCACTTCTGGGGCAGGGCCAGGTGGATGACCCACGGAACCACAGTCAGCGGAGTCTTCAAATAGCAAAAACGACTGCTGCATGACTTGGGGCTCAGACTGCTTGGCTAATTGGTGAGGTGGAAGACTGATGCCCGTGATCCACAGGTGCCAACTCTGCTCTTTCAGTAGTGGACTGGCAGGAAGACCAGTGCGCCAGAGGAAGGGGTTTCATTTGAGCACAGAATGACCACATCCTCTCCCTGCAGCAGCTACACCACCACAACCACTATTTGATGCTCTCATTTTTTGCATCCCAAAAAAGTGCCCAGCAGATTATTACACTCTTAGAGCACTCTGCACCAAACTGAGAATAGAAAGGCAGTGCTACCCGTGATCCAGCATTTATACAAGTCAGGTCAGCCAAACTTGGCTTGATTGTGATGGCTCTGGCCATGCCCACAGCCTAAAAGCTTGTTGATTGGCTGCCCTGCAGCCTTTCAACAAACTTTATTCGGCTTCCGAACACAAGCTGTGCAACTGAGGACACTAGGTGTCCGGTACAAACCGTGAACTTTACAGTTTGTGTTTATCTCTACATATGATTTTTTTTTCTCCATCAAGTTGCAAAACACGAGTCCAAATACAAATATTTCCTTGTAATAAATGCAATGGATGCGTAAAAAAAAAAGATTTTATATGTATGCTATTCATACAGAATCCTTTTTCTTTCATGTACCCATTGAGTTTAATGGGTGAGTTGTTTGTAAAACACATCAGAGTAGTGCAGATGGTGATTTTTAACAAGGGGACCATTGGTTCATGAGTGAAATACTTGAATGTAAAATACGCTGGACTGAAGAAGCCCTAATGGCTGATCCGAAGCTTGCACTCTGACCCACCAGATGTTGTACAGCATGTCAGGAGACAAGTTCAACCAATTAAAGACTTAAAGACAAAAAAAAAAGCGGAGAAATCCAAACGGCTCATGAGTATGAGCAGCCATTTTGTAAAGATACGTAGAAAAAAAATTCAGGTACATTACTCGATGAAAACTAGCTGCATCAGAAGGATTCTAAAAAGACTGCTCCAAAAACACAGAAAATGAGCATTTTGATGACAGGTGCACTTTAATGCACATATAAGCAAATGTGAGAAAGTCATGATCAATGGGGAAAGAATCTTTATGCATTAATCAACAACTTAATATGTACTTCCAAGAATGTGCCCTTATTAATAGGTCTAGGGAGGTTAAAAAAAAATATTGACACTTCCCAGACCAGAGCCATTCCTCCATACAGTCAGCGCTGTGTTCTCTGCCAGTATATTGGCATCAACATCCTGCGGTAAGATGAAGGCAGCTGCTAACTGGATGCAGTTTTCACATTTTGTCCAAGCAGAAAAAAAACAATGCTTCTAAGGCTACGGACCCACTATCAGTATTTGTAAGCCAAAACCAGGTGAGGAACGATCAGAGAAAAGGTATAATAGAAAAACATACACCAATTATGCATTTATCACCCACTCCTGGTTTTGGCTTACAAATACTGATGAAAAATACTGATCAAATACTGACAGTGGGGTTACAGTCTAACAGTCGAAGAAGTGTTGCACAGGTCTGGGAGGTGAGAATATATTTCATTGTAACTCAGAAGACCTAATAATAAGGGATTGTCCAGTAGTGCACCAAACTTTAAAGAGCTTTAATCAGTCTCTCTGCAGCCTGAAATAGCAGTTTACAGAGAATAATACATTGTATTGAACTGCACATGTAGACAAGATTTACTAGTTTATTGTCCCTCCATAAATTAAAAAAAAAACAATCAACCATGAATACCAACAGATAACACTCCGCCTGAGGACAAAGCCACAGGGAAAAGCCATTTACTTTTAATAAATATATTTTATGTTGTATATATGTGTGTATATGTGTATGTACAAGTTTATTTATATAGCAAAATTTACAGGAATACAGTAAAGGGAGTAATGTACAATTAAGAAAGTACATACAAGTATATTCACAGAAAACTGAAGACACATAAGGCAGAGGCTCCTGCCCCAGGGAGCTTACAGTCTACAGAGGTTTATGAATAACAGACATATTAGTCAGAATTATATACAGAAAAGCCATTCAAGTGATCAAAGTAAATGGGTTACAAAGCATGGAAGGAAAAAAAAGTGCGAATCCTGTGACTGCACAAAGAAGGTAAGAGAACGGGATTCTGGAAATCACATGTTTTGCGGGATTAGGTTAGCAAAATGAAAAATAATAATTTGAATAACTCCATTTGACCAGATACACCTAGTCTCCCTCGTCTGTCATGCACCTAGCCCAATTTAATTTGGAATACCTTACACAATGGTCATGAAAACCAAACGTTCTCCCAGAGGCCACGTTTTACCAAAATAAAGTGTCAACATCATGGGATAATGATCAGTGGACTTAAAAATTTTGATGGGGCATTCCTTTATTTCGTAATCTGTCCTAATTACCTATGCAATAAGGTGTCAGAGCATTAACATACTTACCAGTTACCGTATTCTCCAGTTTCCAGTGCCGTTCCGGTCCCACGTGACCGCTCCTTCACAGATTTAACTTGTGTGTGCTAATACAGCCACAAAATGAGGCTCCATAGTCTTATATTAAGAAAGTGACTTCTGGCCAACACAAACGCATGTTAGCCCTAATCTGTTTGCAGGTTGTGTGGGCCAGAAAAGGACCAGAGCGGTGCTGGAAACCAGAAAAAGCGAGACTTCTTGTTTAAATACAATAACAGATTACGACAGGCTAGAAATCTTTCCATCAACTAATATTTAAAGTATGGAATTGCAGAAAGCAGACATGTTTTTTTTCTAATCCTGGACAAACCCTTTTAGTCTAGTACCAAATGCAAACATGCTTAAATGAGCTTACTGATGCTACTCACTCTCTACAAATATATATAAAAATAAAAAAAGACTGAAAAATTGATGCACCATAGCTGGGAACTGGCAGTAATTCTGACTTTTGTTGATGCTGGTAGTGCTGGTGACGTGTTGTGGCGACACAAGTCTAGGAATCGTAGAAGAGGTCTAGAAAAGATTTTTATTGGTTAACTGTACCTCTGTCACTCAGAGTATAACACGGACGACGATCACATGGTCGAGCACGGACTGGCCGGCAGCTCTTCTGACCCGAGCGTGATAGTATTTCCATGCAGCTGTAACGTACGGGTCAGGAGAGCGGCCGGCCAGTCCGTGCACTACCATGTGATAGTCGTCCGTGTTATAGGGTCGTATGACTGAGCCCTGATTCTGATATTATTCTAGATTTATATTTCTTGAACATATACAGTGATACCTATTGTTATTCCTTCCTGGTTTTAGATAAAAGCAAGCTGTGTATAGCCAGCTCAATACATCTTAGAGGTTCTGTGATAGACACTAAGGGCATGTTCACACTGTGCCTTTTTCGGACTTTCTTTTTGAGTTGGCCTGCAGAAAAAAAAAAAAATGGCTGAAAAAGTGCAAACAAAATTATCAAAAGATAGCTCGTATTAATTTGGATAGGACAGAAAAACAAAACATGCTGCTCATATGGTCAAGTTCTTGAAATTTTTATTTTTTTTTCTTTTAAACGCTTCAGGCTTTCAAAAAACACCAGGCTGCTAAAAGTAGTAACGTGTACATTCTTCTGCTGTTTTCCGCTAGGAAGATGATGAATTTACAATAAAAAGAAACAGGAAGACTAAAATAACACCTGGTCAGCTTTTGTAGGTGCTTTCGCTGAAACAAAAAAAGGAGCAATTCCTGAAGGATCTTCTGCTTGAAAAAAAACGTATGCTTTGGACTGCCGGAAAAAGACGCAGCATGAACATACCCTTGGGAGCCTACAGGCATCACACTGATCACGTATAAACAAGCTTTATAATGTACACGTTTAAATCAAAGTGCCATCTTTAAGCTTCATGCACACAGCGTTGAAGCACCGTGAGCCTTAGTCACACACTGCGCCGCCATATGGTGTCTCCTTACAGATCCAGATATGTAAAATATCACTGTAATCTGATCTCAAATAGAGCTCATGTCCAACTAAATATAAAAGGACCATCAAGGGACAGTATAACCCATCTGGACTACTTTGGGAGCTATAGTAGTGCTCTATACATCAGTTGTATAAAGACATAATATTAGCACTAGCTATATAGCTAAATGTATTTTGCATGTATCTTTGTACCTTCTCAATGGTTTTATTCTGTGCAGTTTAGAAAAAAAAAATGAAACTCAATGGTGATAGATGGAAAGCAATGCAGAAATATATATTTTTTTTACAGTATATAAACTAACTGCAACATACTAGGAACTAGTGTATACATATATATAAACCTTTTGCATCAGACAGCTTTCACTTCAAGGACATAAATGGTGCGTGTAAACATACCCTTTAAGAAGGGTGCCATTAGAAGTCATCCACTAAATAAATATAAAACTAGAACTTACGATTTTTAGAGGACAAACCCACAAAAAGGGGTAACAGTTGTACAAGACTAGTACTTCAAGCCTGTACAAGAACATTTCCGTACATTGGCAAGAATAGTCTTCAGGTATGTTGTCAGATTGAAGACTGAAAATCTGTTGCATTCATCCGTATAGCACTGTTTTTGCAGCATGAATCGGGCAACAAATCTTTACATAGAGAAGAGTAAATGAAATCTCGCAAAATGAATAGAAAATAATAAGCAACTACGCAAGATGACAAATTTTCAATTTAGTTGCATTAGCAGAAATGCTTAGCTAAAAATGAAAGATGTTAATCTTAACACAGAAACCCCTTAGATGGAACCAAAGTTCATCTGTGATAAAGTTATAAAATGGCTGTGTCTGAATTAAGGATGACGCCTAGTTCAAAGCCAAAAGAAATTGATATTGTGTTACTGCAACCCTGCTCTTTTTAGTCCATACGAAGACATGCCACCTTTGGATTTATTAAAAATGTACAAAAAAAAAATCTAGAGCATTGAAGCATGTATAAAATTCAAATAATGCTTAACAGTACCCCAATGCATTCATGCATTTACAAGCATTTTTTCATAACTAATGTGGAAACTCCAAGTTCAAGGAAGCAGCAAATACAATATCAGTCAACTTGTCCCATCCGACAAACTGTTCTCTGCCTGAAGACACCTCCGTTAGTCAGCCGTCTGTCAAGAATTTTCCCTGGTGACCAGATGATATTGCCCAAAAAAAAAAAAAAGCTGTGAATTGGCACTCAATTTCTTTGCAGGAGCTGCCCAATGACAAATAATTATTATACACTGTCCATAGGAATGAATAAGAAAACACAAAATACACCAAGGTAGGAGCTACACTTTTTAAAGTCTCTCCAATAGTAGGGTACTAGAGATGAGCCCCCCTAAACTTATGTCCACTTGCGTCAAATACATAGAAAGGGTTTACTAAGATTGGGACAACCTCTAAGATTGCAAACATCTCTAAATTCTAATTATGCTAAGGCTGTACAACGCAAAGCTTAAAGGACTAACAAAACCATAAAAGAATGATAAATTCCCCGGATAATTATAAAGGGAACACTCAAATAACACATCCTAGATCTGAATTAATGAAATATTCTCATTGAATACTTTGTTCTGTACAAAGTTGAATGTGCTGACAACAAAATCACACAAAAATCATCAATGGAAATCAAATTTATTAACCAATGGAGACCTGGATTTGGAGTCACCCCCAAAATTAAAGTGGAAAAACACACTACAGGCTGATCCAACTTTGATGTAATGTCCTTAAAACAAGTCAAAATGAGGCTCAGTATTGTGTGTGGCCTCCACGTGCCTGTATGACCTCCCTACAATGCCTGGGCATGCTCCTGATGAGGTTGCGGATGGTCTCCTGTGGGATCTCCTCCAGGATGGCACATCAATGCGAGCTGTGGCAAGGTTTGCGGTGTCTGTCAGCGTAGTGTCCAGAGGCGCTACCAGGAGACAGGCCAGTACACCAGGAGACGTGGAGGGGGCCGTAGGAGGGCAACAACTCAGCAGCAGGACCGCTACCTCCGCCTTTGTGCAAGGAGGAACACTGCCAGAGCACTGCAAAATGACCTCCAGCAGGAAACAAATGTGCATGTGTCTGCACAAACGGCTAGAAACCGACTCCATGAGGGCGGTATGAGGGCCCGACCTCCACAGATGGGAGTTGTGCTCACAGCAGAACGCTTGGCATTTGCCACAGAATGCCAGGATTGGCAAAGTCACCACTGGCACCCTGTGCTCTTAACAGATGAAAGCAGGTTCACACTGAGCACATGTGACAGACGTGACAGAGTCTGGAGACGCCGTGGAGAGCGATCTGCTGCCTGCAACATCCTTCAGCATGACCGGTTTGGCAATGGGTCAGTAATGATGTGGGGTGGCATTTCTTTGGAGAGCAGCACAGCCCTCCATGTGCTCGCCAGAGGTAGCCTGACTGCCATTAGGTACCGAGATGAGATCCTCAGACCCCTTGTGAGACCATATGCTGGTGCGGTTGGCCCTGGGTTCATCCTAATGCAGGAAAATGTCAGACCTCATGTGGCTCAAGTGTCAGCAGTTCCTGCAAGATGAAGGCATTGAAGCTATGGACTGGCCCGCCCGTTCCCCAGATCTGAATCCGATTGAGCACATCTGGGACATCATGTCTCGCTCCATCCACCAACGTCACGTTGCACCACAGACTGTCCAGGAGTTGGCGGATGCTTTAGTCCAGGTCTGGGAGGAGATCCCACAGGAGACCATCCGCAATCACATCAGGAGCATGCCCAGGCGTTGTAGGGAGGTCATACAGGCACGTGGAGGCCACACACAATACTGAGCCTCATTTTGACTTGTTTTAAGGACATTACATCAAAGTTGGATCAGCCTGTAGTGTGTTTTCCCACTTTAATTTTGGGGGTGACTCCAAATCCAGGCCTCCATTGGTTAATAAATTTGATTTCCATTGATGATTTTTGTGTGATTTTGTTGTCCGCACATTCAACTTTGTACAGAACAAAGTATTCAATGAGAATATTTCATTCATTCAGATCTAGGATGTGTTATTTGAGTGTTCCCTTTATTTTTTTGAGCAGTGTATATACACATATATACACATACATACACATACATATACACACACGAAAATATATGAAAATTGGCTTCTTTAGTTGAAGCTATATAATTAAAAAAGGTCATGAATATCATTTTTAAATCCCTCCAACATATCTACAATCATAATGGAGACCCCAGATAAACTAAACAGATTCCTTCTGCTGCCCTAAATTCTCCACTCCATGTGATCAAGCTTGATGGAAAGAAAAACTATTCCCCAAACTGTTTTAATTAAAGGCTTAATTGTCCCTATGATGTGATGACTTTTATACCTTAGCTGTCTAAAAGCAAAGCCATTGACAAAGTAAATAAAGCTGCAGCTGTCACTTATGTCAACAGTGCCTTTAAATGATAGAAGAGTTAGACGTTCCATTTTTCCCATAATGTGTAATATGAAAATGATTTATTTTAAATATTTAAAATGCAAATTCAGTAATACAATCGACCAGCAAAACGGAAGATTCGACTACCAGAAAGCAGTTTGTCAGTGGGACCATTTGTCCATTATACACTTCGCTTGTCTGCAAAGATAAAAATGCTAACTTCCGCAACCGCCACATTTTTCCATTAAAGGATCGAAAATAAACGCACGTGGGCAACAGTCTTGAAAATACTTTATTGAACAGCTGTAATGTGCAGAATGTGTGTGAAAAGACTACAGCTTGAAGAAAAGTGGTGGATTCATTTTCAGAAATTCTCAACAAAATATAAAACAAAAAGGAAAAAAAAAAACCTTTGCTAAATGACAACTATAACTAAGCGGCATCTCCTCTTAACCCTTTTAGCACCATAACCCTCTCATGGATGGGATAAAACATTCAAGTGCTAGAATGAGCAAAAATACGGTATTTAGGGCAAAAGTGAGGGGAAACTAGCATTAACATTAAGTGTTACTGTGGTTTTACACACACCACTGTTCACTTTGCTTTTTTCCCCGATTGTACACAATGTGATGCTGCAAAAACAGACCAATTCAAAAATAGGTGAGGGCAAGGGAAGAGGAGCAAACGCATATATGATCTTATACTTGCAAATTCAGAAAGCTGTGTGTCTTTTTTATTGTCATTATATTCTAACTTTACATTGCAAAACAAAGAACAAAAAATGAAAACTGCTACCCAATGTGTCAGGCCCTTTATGAAAGTCTATGCACAAAAAGAACACTGTACATATTTTTACAAATAGGATTAATAGTATAGGCATGTAGGTGGTATGATTTTTAATCAAAGGCTGCCGAAAGAATAATCAAAAGTAACAATAAATAAAAAAGTGCTAACATTAGCATAAGGAATTACGAATAGTATATTAACAAAAATCCGGAAGGGTGGGGTGGGGGAAATCCTCAAGCTCTCCTTTTGCTGACAAAGGCTCTGCAAACTATTAAGCAAATACATAAATAAGAGAATTCAGAAAAACGATTAAGAATGTGAAAAAAAGGCTTCTTTAAAAACTAAGACAACATACTCTGGGCTAACTTGTTTTTAACAGCATTTAAAGGAATCAGCCTATACCTGGATAAAAC
This sequence comes from Phyllobates terribilis, assembly GCF_046119375.1. Lineage (NCBI taxonomy): Eukaryota > Metazoa > Chordata > Amphibia > Anura > Dendrobatidae > Phyllobates > Phyllobates terribilis. The sequence continues at coordinate 773,544,602 of NW_027362761.1, read as the reverse complement.
AAGTTTAGACAGCTGAAAACTTTTTTGATTTTTTGTATATTTTTTTTAATAAACAAACAACCACATGAAAAAAAAAAAATAAGCAAAAAAAAAAAAACTTTTCAACACAGAAAAGGATTGGTTTGAGGGATCACAAATTGTGCAATTTCAAACAGTGGGTTAACTGCTAAGTCATTGTACAGGAAGTGTTAAAGACTAGAACAATTCTTATGGTTTTGGAGTGCATACGTTCCTTTTTTTATACAATTATTTTCAAATCAGTTCTTTAGGATAAGCCCAAATATTTGGTTTACACTAGCCAATGCCTTTTTATTTTTTAGATCTGAAAAGAAACGCTATGCGACGATAAGTGGATTATATATTTCATTTTCAATTGTTTTTTTTATTGCAAATTTGAAACTGCAATTTTTTTTTGTCGGATAGGGCATAAAATATTCAGTTAATGCCACTGTAGAACTTGCATAACATAAATCAGTCACACATTATTCAAAAGATGCAAAGCCACAACCCACCAGTCTAGGGTAATGCTGCATGTCGTCAGGTGCTGTAACCTTTTGAATAATGTTTAGGAAAGCTTTGGGATTTATGGCTTAATTAGGGTCTTAAAATTTAAGCCAGTTTTACTTTTCTTGTTTCCTTAATGACAATGTCACTAAAACCTCATGCACGCTGCAAAAAACCTCATGCAGTAGTTATGGTAAACCATCCAAGCAGTTTTATTAATTAATATTCATAAATACACACAGCAGCTTCATTAGAGATTTTTCCATATACTTTGTTTTCCGTGTTCAGTTTGAATGTGGGAGATTAGGAGAGTTGTTTTTTTTGTTTTTTTCATTTATGTCAAGGTACAGGAAGCAGACAGCTGCCTCTGGTACTGCTACCTATTTATATCTGCTAGAAGTAAAAATTAGTTAAGTGATTTTTGTCATATATATTTGCCTCTGTCTTTTCAAATTTTTTTGTTTTTAGTTTTTTGTTTTTTTTTTTACATTTTTTTTTCCTTTTTTTTTTTTTTTGAATGTACACAATGTAACAAGAGTGACAGACCGGAAATTACAATCACCAAAACAAACCCAAAGATAGTTGTTTGTCCACTTTCATTGGCAGTTACAGCACAGAGGACATTGTCTGCAAAGGGGGATGTCATCAAAGAGGAGGTGGCGGAGGCTCGTTTCCTTTATTGCTCTCTTTTAGATTTAAGTTTTCTAAAGCAACATCTAAAGGCATTATATCTACACAACCCATTGCCCCAAAATCAGCTATTTCTCCCCGCTCGTCCTCATCGGAGGAAGAGCTTTCTTCCTGCATCAATGTGGAAAGCAGCAGCTCTTGGACGAATAGGCTACGATCGGCCCTTTCACTTTCTAATGACTGTCGCTCAGCTTCTGTCATCTTCGGGTCGTTCAACCTGCAAATGGGTTAAATTAGATGGATTCAGTCAAATCAGAGGTGAAAAAAAATGTCAATTTTAGATTTCATATTGACAATGTGAATAATATAGGCTAGACGAGATGGTAAACAATGTCAACAATGGGCATCATATAAAAAGCTAATAAAATCAAAACTTGGCACAACAGCCCTTAGTAAACTAATCAGATGACTGGTTTCCTGTTCTTAATGTGGTATCCATTGTTGAAAATATTCAATACTATATGACCTATAGTGAATTCTCATTTAAGAGGTGTCCTTAGGTCTGGATCTTCATCCTCTGGCCATTGAGGACACTGGTTACAAAGAAGATCCCTCTCCGGAGGACCTGTCCTGTCCAGCACAACATAGAAAACCCAACTGATATAGATGGGCACAGGGGCAGACAATATCATTGGTGCAACCTGTGCAGACGAAAAGGGGATCCAAGAAATAAGGGGGCCCATTTCCACCCCCAAAGCAGGTGAAATTGTGCATGATTATTAGCCATTGGACTCCAAAGGGCTGATTTACTGTTCTTGAATAGTGGCCCTCTTCCATCTGAATCCACCAGTAGATGGACAGTTGGACACTGTGTAATGCTTCATTTTCCCTATTGTGGAAGTGCAGGGAAGTTGACCACTTAAGTGTATGGTTTAGGTTTCAAGTTTAGATCTTTTGATGTAGTAATGGATCAAACTCAAGACATCTAAAGAAAATATTGGAAGCGCACTTTTATTTTTAATCCACCATAAGCCTGAACATGGAAACATACCCCTTACTGCTAAGTTTGCCTACAGACTACAGCATGTCAGAGTGTGGAGTACTTTGTCTGCATATAGTCGATGCATTTTTAACAAACAAGGAGTGTTTAAAAGGAAACCTGTCACCTGGTATTTGATACCCCATCTTAAGGCAGCATAATGAAGGTTCAGAGACCTTAATTCAGCCAATGTGTTACTTACTGGGCTGTTTACTGTATTTTTTCTAAAATCTGTGTTTCATCAGCATCAGGTTATCACTGGAGGACTAGTAAACCAGTTAGCTAGTCCAACCACCACTGATATGGAGTGTACACAGAAAGCTGTCTAGGCAAACGGCTACCAATCAGTGGTGTGGACAGGGTTATACAGAGCTCAGTATTCAGAGAACTGCTAGATCTGTAGCAGATCTAAGTTTTTAATCAAAACTGCAGCACCCAGTAATAAACAGTTAGGTCCAGAAATATCTGGATAGTAACACAAGTTTTGGCATTTTAGCTGTTTAATAACACATTCAAGATACAGTTATATAATCAATTTGGGCTTAACGTGCAGACTCATCTTCAATTTGAGGGTATTCATATCTTAATTTGAGTAAGGGTTAAGGAATTACAGCTCTTTAATATGTAGCTGCATATTTTTAAAGGGACCAAAGGTAATTGGACAATTATCTTAAAAGGTCTTTAATGGGCTGCATGGGCTATTCCTTCATTAATCCATCATCTATGAAGCAGGTAAAAGGTCTGGAGCTGACTCCAGGTGTGGTATTTGCATTTGGAAGCTGTTGTGAACACACAACATGCGGTCAAAGGAGTTCTCTTAATGGAAGAGAAACAGACCATTAGACTGGGAAAAAAAAGAAATCCATCAGAGAGCAGAAATGTTAGGAGTGGCCAAATCAACAGTTTGGTACATTATGCAAAAAGAGCACACTGGTGAGTTTAGGAACTCAAAAAGTCCTGGACGTCCACGCAAGACAACAGCGGTGGACGAGCACAGAATCCTTTCCATGGTGAAGAAATCCACTTCACAACATCCACCCAACTGAAGGACACTCTCCCAGAAGTAGATGTTTTAGTATGCAATTCAACCACAAAGACGACTTGATGACAGCAAATACAGACTTGCTGACCACAATGTGCAAACCATAAATCAGCCTTAAAAATAGAAAGGTCAGATTAGACTTTGCCAAAAAACATCTAAAGAAGCCAGCCCAATTCTGGAAAAGCATTCTTTGGACAGATGAAACTAAGATCGACCTGTACTAGAATGATGGGAAGAAAAAATAGTATTGATAAGGATTGGAAAGGCTCATGATCCAAAGCACACCACACCCTCTGTAAAACATTGTGGAGGCATTGTGATGACATGGGCATGCATAGATGCATAGCTTCTAATGGCACTGGGTCACTAGTGTTTATTGATTATGTAACTGAAGACAGAAGCAGCTGGATAAATTCTGAAGTATACAGGGCTATACTTTCTGCTCAGGTTCAACCAAATGCAGCCAGGTTGATCGGACAGCGATTCATAGTACAGATGGACAATGGTCCAAAACATACTGCAAAAGCAATCCAGGAGGTTTTTTTTTTCCCCAAAGCCATCGAGCATGCATTTCACATGCTTAGGACAAAATTTAAGGAAGAAAGACCCTTAAACAAGCAACAACTGACGTCAGCTGCAGTAAAGGTCTGGCAAAGCATCACAAAGGAGGAAACGCAGCGTTTGACTGAAGTCTGGGAGCTATGGGCATCACAAATCATTGCCTGCAACGGATTCTCTACAAAGTATTAACCCCTTACTAATACACCCCAGGTCATCACCCCCTGGTTCAGTGAGGGCTCCGGCTCTAAGCCCGCACTGAACCGGGCACATGTCAGCTGATTATTACAGCTGACATGTGCCCGCAACAGCCGTGGGTGGAATTGCGATCCACCCGCGGCTGTTAAACATGTTAAATGCCGCTGTCAATCTCTGACAGCGGCATTTAACATCGCCGTGCAAGAAGCGCGGCGTTAGCCCCGCCCATCGGTGACCCAGTCACGTGATCGCGGGTCACCGATGGGTGGTCATGACAACCCTGGGTCTACAGCAGACTCCAGTGGTTGTCATGTAAAATTACTATGAGCGCCACCTAGTGGTCGGTACAGGACCATTTCTGCTACATAAAGGTGATCTGCTCATCACCGATATGTAGCAGAGGCGATCAGACATGTGCGGCTTCTAGTCTCCTATGGAGACTATAGAAGCAAGCAAAAAGTTTTAAAAAACTGTTTTTAAAAATATTAAAAGATTAAAAAAATATAAAAAAGATTAAATCACCCCCCTTTCGCCCCATTCAAAATAAAATAAAAAATGAACCCCACATACACATATTTGGTATCACCGCATTCAGAATCGCCCGATCAATATAAAAAAATTAACTCAATCGGTAAACGGCGTAACGAGAAAAAAAATTCCAAACGCCAGAATTAAGTTTTTTTGGTCACCGCAACATTGCAATAAAATGCAATAACGGGCGATCAAAACATCCGATCTACCCCAAAATGGTATCAATAAAAACGTCAGCCCGGCATGCAAAAAATAAGCCCTCACCCCCGGCCCCAGATCCCGAAAAATGGAGACGCTACAGGTCTCGGAAAATGGCACCATTCTTTTTTTTTTTTTTAAGCAAACTTTGGATTTTTTTTTCATCACTTAAATAAAAAAGGACCTATACATGTTTGGTGTCTACGAACTCGTAATGACCTAGAGAATAAGAATGGCAGGTCAGTTTTAGCATTCAGCATACACGATATGGTAAAACTAGTAATGGCGTTTAAAAGTACTACTAGTCCAGCAAAAAATAAGCCCTCACACGGCCATATTGACCGAAAAATAAAAACGCTATGGCTCTGGGAACAAGGGGAGCAAAAAACAAAAATGCAAGAACGGAAAATCCCAAGATCGCGAAGGGGTTAAAAATGAACTTTTCTTTTAGGTTATTTTGTCCAATTACTTTTGAGCCCCTGAAACGTGGAGGCTTTGTATGCAATTCCTAAATGTTACACAGAATATTTTTGTTCAACTAAATTAATCAAACATGAAAGTCTACACTTTAATTGCATTTCAGTTGTTTCATTTTAAACAAATAGTGGCATGCAGAGCTGAAATCACGAAGATTCAGTCACTGTCCAAATATTTCTGGACCTAACTGTAAAATATACATGCTGCTCTCAGATGGAGTAGCAAAACCTGGTGATAGAAATCTTCTTTAAAGGGAATCTATTTGTTACCATAGCAGACAGGGGCTCCTTAAGGCCCCAATTGCTGCCATCTTAGTACTCCTATGAAGCTCAGCCACAGGCCAAGAGTTTAAACTCTGCAATAGGGTAGTGTTGCTCTATATAGTACAAGTGATCAAACTTGTATGACCACCACAGACATCAAATTATTAGCACATCTCAACTCTAATGTTTTTAATGACTTACTGCAACTGTGCAAGAAAGAACATCTTAAATGTATAGGAATATTTTATATTAGATTCAAAGCCTAGAAATTCAAGGTTTACATTATGGAAATGGAGAAAAAGGATATGCAAATTCATTTCCACTTGCAGAACCTAGATTAGATAGCTGTTCTAATGCAATACGAGTCCATATAACCATCTTGGGTTTGGCCTTACAGCATCACCATGTACCAAATATCTGTCTTACAATTCCATTAAAGCACAATGTGCCAACCAAGACAGACCCTTTTAACTTAGAGCACCTAACAAGCAGCAAGATTTAAAACTATGCACAATACTCCTATTATCCATCAAGAAAGCATACCTTGTGAGGAGAAACTGTGAATTCTGTATTGTTTGTTGATTGTTTTCCGTATTGGATGTGTTGGTTGCTGCTGTTGATTGGGTGATGGTTGTGGTGACACTACTTGCATTGTTGCGCCTGGTGGCATTGCGCGCGGTTTCCAATTGTTGCCGTGCAGCTTGTGCCTGCTGCCTCTCTAGCTGTAACTGCATCTGAAGTTGTTGCAACTGAGAGGCAGAAGGACCCGAGGAGTTAAGTTGCCCACCCGTTGAGCGCCTCACCCCTGATAACTGGGATAATAGCTCTGTAGAAAAAGAAAACATAGTATGAACATATAATATTACATATAATATTACATATCATATTACATATGTCGCAGTGTCTGCGCAGAATAAAAATGAAGCCAATGCCCATACAAGGATGGAAAAGGTACGTATAATCATGAGATTGCAGGGTACAGACACGGGATTCCGGGGCCAACACTACACATCACATGGCACTGATGCTGATGGGAGGGTGGTGGTACACAAATGAAGAGCGGAGGCAGAGATTTCTTCCAGGCACAGCACGTCCCAGTGCCTGGAAGAAATCATTAGCATACAGAAATAAAATACGATTTCCCCACAAGACTGCAGATATGGGCATAAGGGTATGACTATTTAACCATTCTATCACCTGTATGCCCATATTAATAGAACATCCCAGGTGGTGAGAGATTTCCTTTAACCCCTTACCATTTTGACCTTCCTGACAAAGCCCTATTCCTTAAATTTGAGAGGTGTCACTTTATGTGGAAATAACTCTTGAAAGCCTCAACATATACCAGTGATTCTGAGAATAGTATGTCATGACACGTTGCACTTCATGACAGAAGTATATTTAGGTAACCAATATTTGCATGTATTAAAATATTGGAAATTTGCCAAAAGTTTAGAAAAATTTGCAAACCTAATTTTTCTGCCCTTATAGCACTCATACCACACAAAATAGTTAATAACAATTCCTATATGCCCAAGTTATATCAATATTTTTGAAATTATATTCTTTCAAGCAAAATGTTGCTTTATCTTTATTTCAACCACATATGGGATATCGCCACATTCAGTAGAAAATGCATAAACAATATTTGGCTGCATTTTCACTTTCACAGCTTGAGAAAATGCACCCAAAAATTAGTAATGCATTTCCTACTTAACACAGCTATACCTCATATGTGGTTGGAATGTACTGTTTGGGTGCATCACAGAGCTCAGAAGGGAAGGAGCACAATTTGACTTTTGGAATGCAATTCAGGCTGGAATAGATTATGGACGCCATGTAGCAATTGCAGAACCCCCAAAGTGCCAAAACAGCCGAAACCCCCACAATTGACCCCCATTTTGAAAATGACATCCCCCTCTAGCGATGTGGTAACCTTAATAGATCTACAGGTTGTTCAAAAAAGTTCATAACAGGTGTAGGAGAATGAAAAAATGACAATATTGTTTCCACAAAAATATTGCTTTAGTCCTAAATTTGCCATTTTAACTAATCGTAATAGGCAAAAATGGACTAGACAATTTGTAAACCAATTTCTCCTGAATGTGGCAAAACCCTGTGTGTGGTCAAATACCACTGTTTCGCCTACAGCAGGGATCAGAATGGAACAAATGCTATTTGGCTTTTGGAGGGCAAATTTGTCTCAAATAGATTGTGGGTGCCACTTGTAGAGTCCTCAGGGTGCCAGAGCAACAGAAAATCCCCCAAACTTACTCCATTTCAGAAACTACACTCTTGTTGTACTGCTAAACATAAAGCCCAAGGGCCACATGCAGCTCGCCAGAGGGTTTCTGAAGCTCGTTGAGAACCGGAAGATGCCAGCTCCCTTCTTATATTTAAATGTATTTGCGCCTTTCAGACATGAACACACTTGAACACTATAGTCCTGGGACAGGAGCAGAGCGGTGCTTCAGCCACTGGCTCGACGTGCAGCAGAGGGATGGGGTCATCACGCTGCTAACCTCATTACGTTGCTGCCATCACCGCAAAGGGGGCAAGGACATGGCAGACACAGGAGGGGACGGTAAGTGCTCCATGTAGGAGCCGAAAAATCAATGTACAGATTACATGGACTTTGTTGCCAATGATGTCTGAACTGTTTTATATTAAGTTTATGGTGCTGATATGACTTCGGTTTTGCCAGAATGGCTCTAGTTTGAGATATTTAAATAGTTAATTACAGTAGATTTCTGGCTTCAAAAAGTAGCTTTTATAGCATTGTAAGCTTACAAATTGAAATACAAAATAATTACATGGGATATTTCGTTACCCAAGACACTGTTAAAAAGAGTCAAAAGACCAAAAGCTATTGCATTTGTTATCAAACACAATTCGCATTGGGGGGATGCATTATTTTCATGGATGAATTATCTAAAAAATTAGAACCAATTCAGCGAAACTAATGGAAATTTTGAATTCAGCACCCTCAAAATACCTTAAAATCCATTCAAAAAACCTTAGCACCTGAAAATTATTTATTTTTTTTCTAGACCTTATTGTAGGGGAATGGGGATTGTGAGAGCAGAGGAGCAGTGTGACTGTGTGTTCTCGTTCATGTGTTGGGGGGAAATTATGGAGACCAGCAGTGTGTGGAGCTGAAAAAGACTGCGAACTTTACATGGTAGCATGGCAGATAAAACACCTACTTTCTTAAAGTAAACGCACTAGGTGCCTGAATGGTTGTAAACCAACGCCATCATGTTTTAGAGCCTTAGTCTACCAGTAAAATAATGTGCTAATTGTTTTTTACTAATGCACATATTGGGCAAAATTCACTCCTACAGTGCTGGTTATCACATGCAAACAAGCTGGGACTAGCCCAGGCTAAGTCCTACGTCTTCTCCTCAGTCCGGGATTTTCAGTGGCTGAGGAAAAGATGCAGCCAGTGCCTGGATTGCCAATAAAACTCAAGCTCTTTAAAGGGGTGCACGCGTGCTGGGTTGTGCAAAGTGGCTTCGGATTTAAGTGGCAGTTATTTCAGAGGCCATGGACTAACATCCGTCTTCTTCTCTTTTCACACAGGTACATGCTCTTCTCCTGCATAATTCCTCTGCTTGCTGTATATGCCGCCATCTAATGCTCTGCTCTCCTGATTCAACTCACAGGTACATGCTCTTCTCCTGCATAATTCCTCTGCAAGCTGTATATGCCGCCATCTAATGCTCTGCTCTCCTGATTCAACTCACTGGTACATGCTCTTCTCCTGCATAATTTCTCTGCTTGCTGTATAGGCCGCCATCTAATGCTCTGCTCTCCTGATTCAACTCACTGGTAGAATTCTCTGTTTGATATTTCTGCTTTATCTGTCCCTTTCCACTCAATACTCACATATGTCTGTCCTTTCCCCACTGTAGACTTTATCTGATGTTTAGAGGTGCTAAACTGCAGAGCCTGCAGAGTCCTAGCCCTGTCTTTGATCACCCAGCCATCTCGGGGTGAGATGACCAGCTACTAATTTAGCCACAAGCAGCTCCCACAATGCCCCTTACCTGATGGTTTACTGTGCCCTATATATTTAGAAGCTCTTTAAGGGGTGCACGTGTGCTGGGTTGTGCACGCGTCTTCTTGTGCAAAGTGGCTTCGGAGATAAGTGGCAGTTATTTCAGAGGCAGTTAGTCAGGGCAGGAGCCAGGTAACCAACACTTTAACCACTTACTCTCTTAACTATGTTTCTGTTAGCTCTCACATTTTCCTCTATAGTCCTCCACTTTCTAGTATCCCCTCAAATCCCTACACCTAGTAAGAAACTCTTAATCTCTCCCTCCATCCTCCACATTCATCTCACCTCCTCCTCCGAATTATTCCTCAACATTCAATCCTGGATCTCCAAACAGACCGCCACCTCATGCTCTCTCTTGCTCCCACCTGCTAACACTTTCTCTGCTCCTCCCCACTGCTGGAGATATCTCTCCAAATCCTGGTCCTCCTCGCCATATCCCCACAGTTACTTCTACCTCCTATCCACGACCTTCCACAAACTGAAGCAACCCTTCTAACCTCATACCCATCCAACTAATCCCCACTTCCTTAGTTGCTCTAACAGGAGCTCTATGGAACGCTCGCTCCATCTGCAACAAACTTTCCTACATCCACGACCTTTTCATTACTAACAAACTTTCCTTCCTCGCCATTACCGAAACATGGCTCACCCCCTCCTCTGACACAGCCTCCCCAGCTGCACTTTCATATGGCGGATTCCACCTTTCCCACACCCCCCACCCCAACAGCAAACATAGCGGAGGCGTAGGTTTTCTCCTGTCAGAAACCTGCGCTTTCACCCAAATATCACTGCCACCCTCTGTTACACTCCCCTCTTTTGAGGTGCACTGTGTGCGCATCTATTCCCCCTCTGACCTCCAACTGGCCGTCATTTACCGACCCCAAGGGCTAGCCACCACTTTCTTAGACCACTTCACCACCTGGCTGCTTCACTTCCTTTCCACCGACATCCCCACTATCATAATGGGTGACTTCAACATCCCCATTGACACTTCCCACTCGTCTGTCTCTAAGCTCTTATCGCTCACTTCCTCCTTCGGCCTTGCTCAATGGTCTTCGGCAGCTACTCATAAAGATGGCCACACACTGGACCTCATCTTCACCCGCCTCTGTTCCCTATCTAACCTCTCTAACTCACCCCTCCATCTCTCTGACCATAACCTCCTCACATTCTCTACCCTCTCCTCTCCAAGTGCACAATCCCCACTCCACAAACTTACACACGCTCGCAGAAACCTCAAAACACCTTGACCTACACTCACTCTCTGAATCCTTCCTCCCTCTTACAGACATAAATTCCTTACACAATGCAGATGTTGCTGCCGCTTCATATAACCCCACAATAGCTGCAGCTCTCGACTCGATCACCCCCCTCACACATACCAAATCTCGCACAATCAACAGGCAACCCTGGCACACCAAACTTACTAAAGAACTGCGACAGGCCTCCAGGGTTGCGGAGAGGAGATGGAAAAGGTCTCACTCCATCGAGCACTTCATCGCATTCAAACAATCCCTCACTATCTTCAAGTCCGCGCTCACTACAGCAAAACAAACCTAATTCTCATCTCTCATATCCTCCCTGTCTCACAACCCTAAACAGCTATTTAACACTTTCAATTCTCTCCTTCGTCCCCCAGCACCTCCTCCCTCTTCTCTCATCTCAGCTGAAGACTTTGCCTCATTCTTCAAGCAGACGATTGACACCATCAGACAAAGCTTCTCCACCATTACAGAAGGTCAAGTCTCCTCTTTACTCTCCAAATCACACCTCACCACCTGCGAACTTGACCCAATCCCATCCCACCTCATCCCTAACCTTACCACAGTCTTCATCCTAACCCACCTCTTCAACCTGTCACTAACAACCGGTGTCTTCCCCTCATGTTTCAAACATGCCGCAATCACACCCATCCTCAAAAAGCCCTCCCTTGACCCATCCTCTCTGACTAGCTACCGCCCCATATCACTTCTCCCCTTTGCCTCAAAACTACTAGAACAACATGTCCACCTTGAACTGTCCTCCCACCTCTCCTCCTGTTCCCTCTTCGACCGCCTGCAATCTGGCTTCTGACCGCATCACTCGACTGAAACTGCCCTGACCAAAGTCACCAACCACCTACTAACTGCCAAATCCAAGAGACACTACTCAATCCTCCTCCTTCTGGACCTGTCATCTGCCTTCGACACAGTGGACCATTCCCTCTTACTACAGATTCTCTTGGCATCACGGACTTGGCCCTATCTTGGATCTCCTCATATCCCCCTATCTGTCGGTGTCCCCCAAGGTTCAGTTCTAGGACCTCTGCTCTTCTCCATCTACACCTTTGGCCTGGGACAGCTCATAGAGTCTCACGGCTTTCAGTATCACCTCTATGCTGATGACACACAGATCTACCTCTCAGGACCCGATATCTCCTCCCTACTAACCAAAATCCCACAATGTCTGTCCGCCATCTCATCCTTCTTCTCTGCCAGATTTCTAAAACTCAACATGGATAAAACAGAGTTCATCATCTTTCCACCCTCTCATTCATATCCCCCATCTGACCTATCCATCAACGTCAATGGCTGTTCATGCTTCCCAGTCCCACAAGCTCGCCGCCTTGGGTTAACCCTGGACTCTGATCTCTCCTTCAAACCACATATCCAAGCCCTTCCCACCCCCTGCCGACTCCAACTCAAAAATATCTCCCGGATCCGTGAATTCCTCAGCAAAGACTCTGCAAAAACACTAGTGAATGCCCTCATCATCTCCCGCCTCGACTACTGCAACCTCCTGCTCTGTGGCCTCCCTTCCAACACTCTTGCGCCCCTCCAATCTATCCTAAACTCTGCTGCTCGACTAATCCACCTGTCCCCCCGCTATTCCCCGGCCTTCCTACTCTGTCAATCCCTTCACTGGCTCCCCATTTCCCAGAGAATCCAGTTCAAAACACTAACCACGGCATACAAAGCCATCCACAACCTGTCTCCTCCATACATCTGTGACCTAGTCTCCCGGTACTTACCTGCACGCAACCTCCGATCCTCACAAGATCTCCTTCTCTACTCTCCTCTCATCTCCTCTTCCCACAATCGCATACAAGATTTCTCCCGTGCATCGCCCCTACTCTGGAACTCTGTACCCCAACACATCAGACTCTAGCCTACCATGGAAGCCTTCAAAAGAAACCTGAAGACCTACCTCTTCCGACAAGCCTACAACCTGCAGTAACCACCGCTCCACCACATTACTGCATGACCTACTCTACCCTCACCTACTGTATCCTCACCCATCCCTTGTAGACTGTGAGCCCTCGCGGGAAGGGTCTTCTCTCCTCCTGTACCAGTCGCTGACTCGTTTTGTTAAGATTATGTAAATGTTTTTGCTATGTATATCCCTAGCACATGTAAAGCGCCATGGAATAAATGGCGCTATAATAATAATAATATATATTTAGCAAAACCAGAAAGCATGTGTAAACAAGTGCACTATATAACTGATGCAAACTGAAGCAGAGGTATCCAATAATTATTATGCAGTCCGTGGTTTCTGCACAGCATGTAGAACTTTTTCTTTTGTTTTAACAACGGACACCAAAAGGAAGACCTAATTATCCATGGACCACTTTATTTTCATTACATCACAGTCTGCAAGATTTCTGCTTGTTGTCCTTTTGGGAGAATTACCTACTTCCAGAGGATAATAAATAATCTGTCCAGGTCATGCGATGGACACAAAGGTGCATGATGCACAAAAGTACCGTGTATTCATAGTGGTGTCTTGTAAGGAGCCATGTACCTGTGTGTTCATCAAATCACCAAGATAGATTATTCTCATCTCCTGGGCGTAAACATTCCTATTGAATCACTGCAAGCAGAGATCTTGAAGTCTGTGAGGATGCAGATATCTTGAAAGCGGAGGATATAGTGCGATTATATTTTCATGCAGTAAAATTTAGGAAAACTGTTTAACCTTTCCAAAAAAATGGAAATTTATATATATATATATATATATATACATACACACACACACACACACACATATACAGTACAGACCAAAAGTTTGGACACACCTTCTCATTTAAAGATTTTTCAGTATTTTCATGACTATGAAAATTGTACATTCACACTAAAGGCATCAAAACTATAAATTAACACACGTGGAATTATATACTTAACAAAAAAAAGTGTGAAACAACTGAAAATATGTCTTATATTCTAGGTTCTTCAAAGTAGCCACCTTTTGCTTTGATGACTGCTTTGCACACTCTTGGCATTCTCTTGATGAGCTTCAAGAGGTAGTCACCGGAAATGGTTTTCACTTCACAGGTGTGCCCTGTCAGGTTTAATAAGTGGGATTTCTTGCCTTATAAATGGGGTTGGGACCATCAGTTGTGTTGTGCAGAAGTCTGGTGGATACACAGCTGATAGTCCTACTGAATAGACTGTTAGAATTTGTATTATGGCAAGAAAAAAGCAGCTAAGTAAAGAAAAACGAATGGCCATCATTACTTTAAGAAATGAAGGTCAGTCAGTCCGAAAAATTGGGAAAACTTTGAAAGTGTCCCCAAGTGCAGTTGCAAAAACCATCAAGCGCTACAAAGAAACTGGCTCACATGAGGACCGCCCCAGGAAAGGAAGACCAAGAGTCACCTCTGCTTCTGAGGATAAGTTTATCCGAGTCACCAGCCTCAGAAATCGCAGATTAACAGCAGCTCAGATTAGAGACCAGGTCAATGCCACACAGAGTTCTAGCAGCAGACACATCTCTACAACAACTGTTAAGAGGAGACATTGTGCAGCAGGCCTTCATGGTAAAATAGCTGCTAGGAAACCACTGCTAAGGACAGTCAACAAGCAGAAGAGACTTGTTTGGGCTAAAGAACACAAGGAATGGACATTAGACCAGTGGAAATCTGTGCTTTGGTCTGATGAGTCCAAATTTGAGAGCTTTGGTTCCAACCACTGTCTTTGTGCGACGCAGAAAAGGTGAATGGATAGACTCTACATGCCTGGTTCCCACCGTGAAGCATGGAGGAGGAGGTGTGATGGTGTGGGGGTGCTTTGCTGGTGACACTGTTGGGGATTTATTCAAATTTGAAGGCATACTGAACCAGCATGGCTACCACAGCATCTTGCAGCGGCATGCTATTCCATCCAGTTTGCGTTTAGTTGGACCATCATTTATTTTTCAACAGGACAATGACCCCAAACACACTTCCAGGCTGTGTAAGGGCTATCTGACCAAGAAGGAGAGTGATGGGGTGCTACGCCAGATGACCTGGCCTCCACAGTCACCAGACCTGAACCCAATCGAGATGGTTTGGGGTGAGCTGGACCGCAGAGTGAAGGCAAATGGGCCAACAAGTGCTAAGCATCTCTGAGAACTCCTTCAAGATTGTTGGAAGACCATTTCCGGTGACTACCTCTTGAAGCTCATCAAGAGAATGCCAAGAGTGTGCAAAGCAGTCATCAAAGCAAAAGGTGGCTACTTTGAAGAACCTAGAATATAAGACATATTTTCAGTTGTTTCACACTTTTTTGTTAAGTATATAATTCCACATGTGTTAATTCATAGTTTTGATGCCTTCAGTGTGAATGTACAATTTTCAGTCATGAAAATACCGAAAAATCTTTAAATGAGAAGGTGTGTCCAAACTTTTGGTCTGCACTGTATATAATATATATATATATATACACATACATACACACACACATACTTATTTAATCCAAGGCAAAATATGCTAGTTATGTTAATGTGTCCATCTTGAAGGTGTTATGAAAGCAATGTCCAGCATCAAGGCACTAGATTTTCTTTTGTTGATTATGTATAAGATTTCTAACATAGGTAACATACCAGCTATAGGATCCATGGCTTCCCTATTGCTTGGTGAGTAAGAGCTCTGTGAGGATGAAAGCCCTCCAGTGGAACTGCTAGTAAAGTGCATGTTTGATCTGCGAGCTCGTGGACCACCCAACCCTCGACCGGGGTGAAACATCCTTCGTACATGTCGAACTCCACTGGATTCATCATAAGAAACAGTTAAGGGAGACCATGAAAATGAAATTGCAGCCCAAAAAAGTAAATCTAATATACATACTTAGTTCCTTTTTTGGGTTTGTAATACATAAGAAAATAAAGAGAACATTGTTCGCGTATATATTATACCACAGCATTAAAGTGGATTTAGAAGTTGCAGACATCTCCAGCCCCAGTACAGCTACAGTTTGTTTTAAAACAAACAAACTGAGCTCTTCTTACCCTCCCCAGGTCCAGAAATGAATCTCTGCCACTGCTCCGGGTGACTACTATTGTCGGCAGTTCTGGTGCCACATCAACTGAAAAAGCTACAGAGCTCATTGATTGACTGCAGTGCTGTCAACCTGACGTCAGCGCTGCAGACAATAACAAACACTGGGTGCAGAGTCAATACTGGAACCAGAGATGCTGTATAAAAGGAAGGGGGTTTGTTTTGTTTTTTTGTTTGTTTATTTTTTTTTTAAGACGAACTGCAGCTTGGGACAATACTTTTCCAAGACCAGAAAAAATCCTTTAACATATTCATCAGGAATGTCTAACCTATTCTTTAATGTAACAATGTATTTTATAACAAAAGGTTCAAAGGTAAAACCACTGTAGTCATTCTATTACACTTTATTTTTGCAACATGCCCTATGATAAAATGATAAGGGGTTTTACAGCCTTTAAAAAAAATAAAAAATTCTGGCAGCTGCTTATGGCAAAACGTAAGAAAAAAAACAATATTTTTTTACAAATATCAGTTGCATTCAGAATTCACGGTATAAACACAATTATAAAATGTTAGGAAAAGGATATTAGATCCCTGGGAGCTCTGTGTTCAAGTGTAAGGTGGGCAGCAAAATCATCTGTGACGTGATTTGGATCTCCACCTGGTAATGCTGCACAAATTGGGCAAATCTGCAAAGATATACATAGACTTAAAAAAAGGTCACATACACAGAGCCAAATTATTGTGCAACTGAATATAGATGGGTCCTTTGTTGCCAGTTACCCATGTATACTCAGACTGGAAAAACAATAATCAGCAATCATACTCCATCTTTCCTATGACACCTACATTAACATTACACAGTTAAGCCATGTTCACATCACGTTTTGGCCCGGCTCCATCAGGGCTTACTTCCGTAGCCCTTGGAAAACGGAATTTGGGCGTATGAGCTGACAGCCATTTATTGTAATGATGCAGACTGAGTCACTGTGATGTGAACTGAGCTTTAGAGTTCTCTACACTTTTAATAATTTACTTATAAGATTTTAATGTCTAGTTGTAGAGCAGAAAGCAAAGCGACTGAAGAGTTTACAATGGGACTACTCACAATGAAATAATGGAATCAGGCCCTCCCTCTCGGTCTCTAGCACATCATTACACTCGTTAATAGTACCCTATAGCTGGAAAGTTGTTTCTCTGAAATATCTGGAGGTTCAACTGACTTCCAGTTATAAATCGTTCTATCAACTCAACTACCCTCAATTATTCAACAAACTCAAACGGTTACTTAACGAATGGAACAGTCTTCCGCTATCTGTGTTTGGGAGAAGCTCTTCAGGTAAAATGACCATACTTCCTAAGCTTCGATACCTAATTGAAACTGTACCCCTTCATGTTCCCTATAGGGAACTAGGACGCTTACAGTCATCTATTCTCCAATTCATCTGGGCCTACAAAAAGGCATAGAATCAAATTCTGTTAACTAGTTAAATGAGCGGTGGGCTAGATGTATCGGATGTTATTAAATACTATTGGGCAACTTATTTCCATCATATTCTTGTCTAGTCCACTCTTAGAGCATTTTCATAGATGGATGGAAATTGAAAATCTGTGGTAGCCCCAATCCATCCAAATTCTTACGTTTGGGTGTCTGCATCAAATAAGCTGGATTCTCCCATGTTGGGTCCAATCCTTTTTACTAAAATGATCGGGATACATGTTCTAAGAAATTCCCTTTGATGTCTGAGCATCCCCCGATGACATCATGCCTATTTAATCTGGAAATACCAGATAGTTCAAAAAGTAGTTTTGTAGGACGTTGGTTTAACCCCTTTAGGACATGTGCCGTAATAGTACGATAGCCCAGTGGTCGGTACTCATAGCAAGTGAGCAATTCCGCTACACACAGGAGATCTGCTCATCGGCTGTGTGTAACAGAGGCAATCAGACAAATCTAGCTTATAGTCTCCCATGGAGACTATTAAAGCATGTAAAAAAAAAAAAAAAAAAAAGTTTTAAAAATATTAAAGGGGTTGTCCAGTACCATTGATAACGCCCCAATGTATTTTTATGTTTAAAGAAAGTTTCCTTGTAAATACCTTGCGCTGCTGTTCTTGCCTGTGAGTAGCGCTATCACTGGCCGCTCACAGGTATCATGTGACCCCGGCTGCAGCCGACTGACATCCGCTGAGGTCACGTCAAGTTACGGCTGCAGCATCCACCGCGCGCTTTCCTTCTCCTCATCCATCAGGAAAGCGCGCGGGGACTGCGGCACTGATTTCACGCCTCACTTGACGTGACATCAGCTTGGGGGGGGGGGTGTCATGTGATGCCTGTGAGCGGACAGTGATCGCGCTGCTCACAGGTAGAAACAGCAGCGGGAGGTGTTTACAAAGATATTTCTTTTCACCATAAAAATTCATTGGGGCATTATCAATAGTACTGGACAACCCCTTTAAAATAAAATAAAAAAAAAAGTATAAAAAGTTTAAATCACCCCCCTTTCATCAAATTAAATAAAAAAATCACATATACACATATTTGGTATTGCTGCGTTCAGAATTGCCGGATCTATCAATATAAAAAAAAATAATTAATCCGATCGGTGTAATGAAAAAAAAAAAAAAATCAAAAACAGCAGAATTCCGTTTTTTTTTGGTTCCCGCTACATTGCAATAACGGGCGATCAAAACATCGGATCTACCCCAAAATGGTATAAAAAAAAATGTCAGATCGGCTTGCAAAAGAAAAGCCCTCACCCAGCTCCAGATCACGAAAAAATGGAGACGCTAAGGGCCTTGGAAAATGGTGCCATTTTTTTTTTCTAACAAACTTTGGATTTTTTTTTCAACACTTAAATAAAAGGACCTATACATGCTTGGTATGTACGAACTCGGAATGACCTGGACAATAATAATGGCACGTCAGTTTTAGCATTTTAGTGAACATGACAAAAAAAAAAAAAACTACTGTGGAATTGCACTTTAGCAATTTCATCGCACTTGGAATTTTTTCCCCCGTTTTCCAGTACAGAATATGGTAAAACCAATGGTGTCGTTCCAAAGTACAATTTGTCCAGCAAAAAATAAGCCCTCACATGGCCATATTGACTGAAAAATAAAAAAAAGTTATGGCTCTGGGAAGAAGTGGAGCAAAAAACGAAAAAAAAAAAACCCCTAGAAAATGGCCCAGTCATTAAGGGGTTAATAAGCAACTTTTCAGTGTTGCAGACCTAGTTGATATGCCTTCGAGGGTTTTACTACCTTTTCATACATTACAATCTCGCTTCAACATACTCTTAAACTATCATTATCACTACATGCAAATCAGACACTATATGTTCTCTCATCTCTCTTCCCTCAAAGTCTCCTAACTTACCAACTTTGAAAAGTTATGTAGAGCTGGTGCTTCAACTAAAGGATTAATATCGGATATTACTTAAACCCTGTATAGATGATCACCAGATCCACTCATACATGAGCAAATGGGAAAGCTTTCTGGGGGTATCTCTCACGCCTAGTAAGGATTATGGAGGATTGCAGCCAAGACCTCCACATGCATTACCTTTAGGAAAAATCAATATAAACTACTTATGTATTGGTATTGCACTCCTTTCCTATTACATAAATCTTAATCCTAATATTCCCGACTGCTCCAGGAGAAGTGGCAAGTCTTGGTGGGGGGTGGGCTTCTAAATTTTATCTACTTAACCCCTTTACAACCCAAGGTGGTTTGCACGTTAATGATCAGGCCAATTTTTACAATTCTGACCACTGTCACTTTATGAGGTAATAACTCTGGAACGCTTCAATGGATCCCACTGATTCTGAGACTGTTTTTTTTCGTGACATATTGTACTTCATGATAATGGTAAAATTTCTTTGATATCACTTGCGTTTAATTTGTGAAAAAAATGGAAATTTGGCAAAAATTTTGCAAATTTTGCAATTTTCAAAATTAGAATTTTGATGCCCTTAAATCAGAGAGATATGTCACACAAAAGAGTTAATAAATAACATTTCCCACATATCTACTTTACATCAGCACAATTTTGCAACCCAAATTTTTTTTTATTGGGGTGCTATAAGGGTTAAAAGTTGACCAGTGATTTCTCATTTTTCCAACAAAATTTACAAAAACCATTTTTTTAGGGACCACATCATATTTAAAGTCACTTTGAGGGGTCTTTATGACAGAAAATACCCAGTGACACCATTCTAAAAACTGCACCCCTCAAGGTGCTCAAAACCACATTCAAGAACTTTATTAACCCTTCAGGGGTTAATAAAGGCGCACGGCAGGGTTCGGAAAGGAAGGAGCGCCATTTGACTTTTTGAATGTAAAATTTGCTTGAATAATTAGCGGACGCCATTTTGCATTTGGGGTGCCCCTGATGTGCCTAAACAGTGGAAACCCCCCCACAAGTGACACCATTTTGGAAACTAGACCCCTCAGGGAACTTATCTAGATGTGTGGTGAGCACCTTGAACCCCCGAGTCCTTTACAGAAGTTTATAACATTGAGCAGTAAAAATAAAATTTTCACATTTTTCCCACAAAAATGTTTTTCAGCCGCCACTTTTGCATTTTCATAAGGGTAACAGGAGAAATTGCACCATGCAACTTGTTGTGCTATTTCTCCTGAGTAAGCAGATACCCCATATGTGGGGGAAAACCACTGTTTGGGCGCACGGCAGGGTTCGAAGGGGGCCATTTGACTTTTTGATTGTAAAATTTGCTTGAATAATTAGCGGATGTGCCCCTGATGTGCCTAAACAGTGGAAACCCCCCACAAGTGACACCATTTTGGAAACTAGACCCCTCAGGGAACTTATCTAGATGTGTGGTGAGCACCTTGAACCCCCGAGTCCTTTACAGAAGTTTATAACAAGGAGCCGTGAAAATAAAAAAAAAATCAAACTTTTTCCACAAAAATGATGTTTTAGCCCCAATTTTTTTATTTTCACAAAGGGTAAGAGGAGAAAATGGACCCCAAAAACTTTTGTGCAATTTCTCCTGAGTACGCCAATACTCCATATGTGGGGAAAAAACAGTGTTTGGGCACACGGCAGAGTTCAGAAGGGAAGGAGCACGGTGTGACTTTTTGAACGCAAAATCGGCTGGAATCGAGAGCGGACACCATGTCGCGTTTGGAGAGCCCCTGATGTGCCTAAATAGTGGAAACCTGCCCACAAGTGACCCCATTTTGGAAACTACACCCCCCTCAAGGATTTTATCAAGGGGTATAGTGAACATTTTGAACCCAAAGGTGCGACACAGAATTTGATAACATTAGGTCATCATATTGAATAAGTGGTCATTAGTCTTGAGCGCAAGTGCTCACTATTTGAGTTTGCATCGGGTACTCAGGTATGCACCATGTATCACGGGTGCTCAAGTGAAATGCTCGAGTCCCCGCCCGCATGTTTCACCGTTATTAGACACCCCAAAAAAAACATGCGGGGATCGCTTGTGCATGGCAGGCAATCCCCGCAAGGTTTTTTTTGGCCGTGAAGCATATGGGGCGGAGACTTGAGCAGCCGCGATACTCAATGCATACCCGAACACCCGATGCAAACTCAATTAGCGAGCACTAGCGTTCAACACTAGTTGCCATATCGTTTTTTTTGTTTGTTTTTTTAACTTTTGAAAAAAAAAAAACAACCCTAACCCTACCCTAACATTAGCACAACCCTAACCCCAACCCTAGCGTTTATTTTTACGCCGTTCCTCGTGCGGTATAAGTGATTAGACGACCTTATTCTTTGGGTCAGTGCGACTACAGAGATACCAGAATCATATCGGGTTTTTATGCTTGACAGCGGTCACACACTAAAAGACGCATACTTTGTAAAAATCTAGTTTTTGCATCGCCATATTTGGAGAGCTATAATTTTTCCATATTTTGGCCGACAGTCATGTGATGGCTTGTTTTTTGCGGGATGAGTTGACGTTTTTATTGGTGCCATTTTCAGGCACGTGACATTTTTTGATCGCTTTCTATTCCAGCTTTTTGGAGGCAGAATAAACAACAATTCAGGAATAGTTTTTTTTATATTTTTTTATTCTACTCCGCGTATGGTAAAATTGATAAGGCAGCTTTATTCTTCGGGTCAGTACGTTTACAGCAGTACCACATTTATAGCTTTTCTATGTTTTGGCGCTTTTACACAATAAAAGCTATTTTATAGAAAAAAATTTTTTTTTTTGCATCGCTTTATTCTGAGAGCTATAACTTTTTGATTTTTCGGCTGATGAAGCTGTATGGCGGCTTGTTTTTTGCGGGACAAGATGACGTTTTCAGTGGTACCATTTTTATTAATATTCGTCTTTTTGATCGCGTGTTATTCCATTTTTTGTTTGGCGGTATGATGATAAAGCATTGTTTTTTGCTTCGCTTTTTTTTTTACCGTGTTCACTGAAGGGGTTAACTAGTGGGACAATTTTATAGGTCAGGTCGGTCCGGACACGGTGATACCAAATATGTGTACTTTTATTGTTTGTCTGTTTTCTTCATAATAATATTTATTGATGGGTACATTATATTTTTGTTGTATTTTTTTTTTTTTTTTTTTTACAATTTATTTTTATTTTTTTTCACTTTGACAGTTTTTTTATTTACTTTGTTCCACTATGGGACTTTCACTTTTTTTACTCTGATCGCCTGCATGGCACAGGAATGGAGCACCATCCCTGTGCCATGCAGGCTGTCAGCGCTGCACAGTGAGAAGATAGTTTGGTCATGTACTGCGCATGACCAAAAAAATCTTCCTGCTGTCTGGTGACCCGGATGTTGTCATGACTACATCGGGTCGTCATGGCAACACCCGGGAAGCCGCGGCAGACAGCGCTGGAGGCCGGAAGAGAAGGTGAGTATACCGATCACCTCCTCTTTGACCCCCGCAATGCTGCGATCGAAGTCGATCGCAGCATTGCGGGGGTTAATGTGCCGGGGGCGGTGTGGGACCGCTCCCTGCACATAGCACCGGGTGTCAGCTGTGACAATCAGCTGACACCCGGCGGCGATCGAGCCCGCACAGCCTGTGTGCGATCGCCATGACGTACTAATACGGGTCAGGCTCTTAAGTCCCAGGACACAGACACGTATTAGTACGTTATGGGCTTTAAAGGGGTTAATATCCCACCGTTTCAAATCAGTCGTAAAGTCCAATAACTTACTTCACATGACCACTGCTGCTAGGTGTAGAGTCAACCTCCACTTACATGCTATCAGAGTTACACATGCGCATATAGGATGTGCAAAGCATGGAATATATCATAATCCTATTAAATTACACAACCAAGCGCTTTGAGGCGATCTGGGGCCACGGGGACACATACTGGGCACAAAAGGACTATTAATGCACAAGGTTACAAAAAGTAGGCTATGTAGTAGGTGTCGAACCAGAACTGCTCTTCAATTCTTCTCCACCTTCCTTCCTTCCTTCTGTATCACTGTCTTGTCCTGTCCGGTTATTGTCCATGTTTAATTGTAAGATGTGAACTTTTCAGTGTTGAGTTTACTCATTGTTACTGATTATTAAGTCAAACTATGCAACACTGTTTGCTAATATTTTGAATTCTATGGTGTCATTCTGTAATTCTGTAATTTTATTTTGAAAAATGTAATAAAAATTCAGTTATAAATAAGTTTTAAAAAAATGGAATCAGAGCTAGGATATGCTTTGATTTAGGATAATACTGCATCCACTTACCACTTCTGTTGAGGTTTCTGCATGCTCTGAAGTTACATGCTCTTGTAGAGAGGTCTCAGTATAACCCATTTTACCACAATAAGGACAAGTAAAAGACTGTGGCTGCTCGACTGAGAAAGCTTCCCCACCATAGTATAAGTCTGTGAAGAAAATAGATATCTGCTGCTGAAAATGAACATACGGTCAAAATGATGAGGGACAAAATGACTTAGAAACAGGACGTAGTCATAATTTAGATTGCCACAGAATATATTGGATTCATATTTGAGGTGTTCCCACCTAACTACAGATATTGCCCATAAGGCTGTCAAGCAGTGGTCTTTTTCTCACATAAATTGTCCTTTAACAAAAAAATTTTATATGAGAAACAAAAACTACTATAATACCCAAAAAATTCAAGAGAAACTAGTGAATGGCAGTGAAGATGTCACAATTCTGTTTGCTGAAGAATCTAGCCTAGGACACACACAGTCCGGGACTAAAGTTTCAAGACCGACACAAATTTTGGTTTTCACAAAGTTTTATGCTTCAGTTTTTATGGTGGTAATTTGTATTAACTCTAGATTGCTATGAGAAGTGGTCAGATGAACTAGAAAAAATTGCCAAGTCCTTGCCATGAAAACAATTACTTAACACCATTCAAGGAGAGTGGTTCAACGGATGTGAAGACTACTTCAGGGCATCCAAAAAAGTATAGCAGGTGCCAGGACAGTCTCCTTCAAATATGGATAAATTCAACATCAGTGCAGAGCTTGCCCCAGAATGGCAGCAGGCAGGTGTCCGTGCATCTGCAAGCATTTTCAATATAATACAATGAGAAGTGTTTATTTGGGTGTGGAGCAGGGAGGGGTGGTATTTTAATATGAGCTGATAAAAGATTGTGAAAAATTATTATTTACTGAGCACATCTTATATGGGCCAGCATGCCAGAGGATGCATTCACAAGGATTTGCAACATTGGTGAAAAATAGTAATAAAAGAACTCTTACCAAAGTCTACCCTTGTTAATATGCACTGCATTGGATGGTCAGTTGTGTGCCTTGTTGTTGTTGCGCCACTTTCATAGCAAGATGCACAAAGGTCATAGTCATAGCAAATTAAGCACTTGTATCGTCTGCCTCTGAAGTTTCCTTTTAAACATGCATCGCAGCTGACACCTATATAATACAAAACACGAAGGTTAGAAGTGAAAAGAAACCATGCGAGAAAATATAAAAAGCCTAAAGAGTTCTAATCACAGACTGCTGGGACCATCATGATCAGTTGTAATTCCCCAGGAAAGCACACTTCATTACTGCCTCCTTCAGGAAAAAGCAGTAATTACACACTACCCAATGTCAATGTAATAACCATCATGTTTCCTCTAAAGGATTATATGCTCTTTGCAGCAGTTCTCCGCTTTGGCTAATAGAAAATGTCCCTAATCTATTACGGATTTAAAAAGTGGCACTTTAATAACTATTGATCGTATAAATGTAATCATGGTTGTGAATAAGCCAGTGAGCAGACGTTCAGGCTACAATAAATAATGTAAGGATACATCTGTTGCTGGGTATTTTTCCTATAGAACTTACTGCTATTGGGAGACCAAATGGAATAAAACGGAGCTTCTGATGCAGATATGAAAATAACCATGGCCTTAAAGAGGACCTGTTACTGGATTTTTTTATTTCTTTAATTTTAAGTACCTTCTCTAATTGCTGCTAATACAATAATTCAAGAACAGTTTTTCTTTTTTTTTTTTTGTACCCGTGTGTTCCAAAGGGATGTCCCTCGGCAATAAACATGCAAATCTTCCCTTACCACAGAGCTTCTGTGTTGATTGGCCAGCTTAAGAGGATAAAAGGCAAACGTCCACAGAGAAGTTCTGTGGTATACGCCCAGTTGGTTGAAGGGAAAATATAGTCTGTTATCACTGAGGGGTGTACAACTTTGGGACGGAGAAGCATAAAAAAGTAATCCCAGAATGAGTGGGGCAGCTGCAACTCGAGTAGGTACTCTGTTTTAATTTATAGGGGGTTGTCCAGCGTTAGGCTACAAGTCTGCAGTCACATTAGGTGACTGCAGACTTGCAAATCCTCACATCGCATGCACTGTGTACTTTGAGGATTCTCCAATGACGGAGAAGTATGTGAATTGCATACACGTGGTCACGATCCAAATGGTCGGGCACGGCCTCGCTCAATGCAAATTGCACACTTGCGGTCATGTGCCTGCCCATTCCCGACTCTGGCACCAAAGAATCCTCACAGTGTGCATATGATATGATGATTAACAAGTCTGGGGGCAGAGAGTGACTTCAGACTTGTAGCTTAAGGCGGAACAGCCCCTTTAAGGCCACGGTTCATTTTGTATTCTCTGTATGATTACATTCTGTCTTCCAGTAGCTGTAAGTACTAGAAGAAAATTTCCCAGAAATCAATGCATCTTTCCATTATTTAATGAGCAGTTTAATTGAACATCTGCACCCAGGTATATCCATAGCCATCATTGTATTTATATGGTTAAGAGCATCATTAAATATAATGTAGCTTTTCAAAATAGTGATGGCATATGGCTCCTCTTGATTTGTAGTCCTGGTACAAAGTCATGCATGGTTAACAATGATGACATCACGCCAGGTCTACAAATCAAAAGAGGAGCCAGGGATGCCAGCAGGTAGGCAGATTGAAGGGCCAGTCTGGCAGGCTCAGACTACAGACGTGGTTGCTGGACTAGTGTCCTGTAATTTGATTCGTACTTCCCTAACTTCTTTACTTAATGTGGCTTTTATTCACATAAACGCAGCAGCCAATCACCTCCTGTGGTTGTACAGCGTGTTACTGTTCCAGGAAATTGACCATCAATCACCGGAATATCAGCAAGGAATTTAACAGGTAAGAAATTTTTTTAATATATCAATATTTTTTTTTTTTTTTTTTTTTTACTTCTCTTGCTGCATATTCTGTATGTGAATGTTTTCCTGGACTTTGTGGCACTGGATAATAATTGTACAAGCGGACCAGCAGGTTGAGTAGGTACAGTCTGTTTTAGCCATGGAAACGAAGCCCACAATGGAATGTAATGGACAAAGGAGCTTGCTACAATAATGATGCCTCAAACAAGCCCTAGCCAGCCACCCAGCAATAAACTAGTCACTTCTGTCATCGTGACCTGCAGAGGTGCAACGGATTCTTACTCATTCTCCTTCCAATTAGTCGAGTATTTATGTCAATTTAATGATTTTTAACAACTTTGTCATCAACATATACACAATGAGAAAAAGCACTCATAACAGGCAAAATGCCTTTAATGGCCTTTAATGTCAAAATTGCATTTATTGAAATTAACCTGCATAAAAAGTATTATTAGGCTCCGTTCACACCTACGTTTTTTCAACTACATGTGTCGGTTCTATGTTCAGAGCGACACCGATGATAGATCTGTTACTCATTGGATGCATATGGAATTAGAAGCACCCCACTTGTTTCCATTATGGTGTTTGCTACTTTGCAACAAACATAATAAAAACATGCAGCAAGCTCTAAGTCTTGAAAGCATAGTCTTCCTTTACAACTGAAGTAGTTTTTTTCATGCCTTTCCTTGAAAAAAATAAGCACATGTGAAGATAGGTTTTTGGGACTACTGAATCTTGGTAGGAAAAGGCATCATTAGGATACGTTCACACTGTGCTCTTACCTGCCGTTTAAAAACAACTAGTTTCACAGCTGAATACTCCTCAGGAATTGCTTTTGTTCTCTGGATTTATTTATTTTTAAAACCTGAAGGGTCTCTCACTAATTTTGGTTGTTTTTGCTACAGGAGGTTTTTAGTTTTCTAGTGTTTGGTTTGTGTTTTTCAGAATTTTTGAATTCCATTAAGCAATGGGAAAAAAAAAAAACTAGTTTTTTTTTTGCTGTGGAAATGCTAAGAAAAAAAAAATTACAAAAACTATGCCCGGGCACTTGCTGAGTATCTTTTAGCCTTCCCGTTTACTTGTATTGTAAGGAATGAGCGTCTTACTAGTGGGAGATGCCTGGAGACTGTACGCTGCCTTCTATTAGCTGCTGGGTGTCTTTTGAAAGCCTTCAGTGTATAAAAGAAAATTAAAAGTCTGAACATGTGACAGCAAATCATTTTTACATAGCAATGAACATGTGCATTCTTTTGAGCAGGTTTTTTTCCTGCTTTTACCACTGAAAAAACAACGATAACCCACACTTTTTCTAACTAAGACCTCATGACTACTAGGGAGTGGACACTACATCTCCCCTTACTAAGGAGTCACAAAGGCTTTGTATGGTGCTCGCTCAGTGCTGTAGGAGATAGTCTCCATGCTCCTAGAGGGAATAACTAGAAGCATGGACAGTCGGGTGACTGTCAAATTTATTTATTCATATCCAGATATAGAGGTAAATAGGACCTTACTCTAATTGCCATATTACATCACTGCACAACACAGATTTGTAATAGAATCTAATGCATGAAGTCTAACACTCAATTTGGCATGAAATAGGTTCCCTTCTATTAAGGGGAGTGTCACCCCGAAATGGAAATTGAACTAATTAAACAGTTATGTAAGGGACTTAGCCTCTAAAAAAACAATAATACTAGCAGTATACATTTCACTGCTGTAGTTAGTTTGAATACTCTTTACATAACATATGCAAAAGTGGGGGCTTCCTTGCACGCTTTGCCCCAAAGATTCTAGAACAAACAAGTCTTACACACACACACACACACACACTTGGTCACATGAACCAATCACAGGCTACCCCTTTTTTTCTTGTTTAGACAGCAGTAACCCACCAAGACCAACAGATAATTTCCCAAAAATTTCACCAGTTACCACAAAACTCTGATATTGCGTTCACAGCCTTTGCTGCACTCTTATTTCCCTCCTTCCTACAGCAGTCGTCTTCTTGCTTGCTAGGAGCAAAGTCCTGCTGCCGTGATCCCAGTCCTGGGCCTGCATTCTTAATATCAGCCAAACAAGCATATTTACTAGGTTATGCCAGATCAGGACTGGGCTCCCTGGCACTTTTCCTCCTAGCCCTTCTTGTAACATTTACCCAGCTACGTACTTCTGGGTCCTGGTGTACCCCACCTCTCCCCTCCTCCATATCACTGGCCCCAGCCAGCGCATGCTCAGTGAGCTCTAAACTCCTCTCCAGGTTTACAATGCTCCTGAGTGTTGCTAGCTGCACATATAGATCCAGTAAGGCTGCGTGCCCACTACGCGTTTTTCAAGTGTTTTTGCCGCGGAATTATGCAGCGAAAATGCTTAAAAACCGCTTGGTAATACGTGCCCCATGGTCAAAAATGATAATCCGCATGTGCTGTGCACATGCTGCGGAAATTTCCGCTGCGGATTATCATTGCGGAAAAATCAGCAGCATGTCCATTATTTTTGCGGAAAAGCGGCGTAATTGCCACCATTGACTTGCATTGAATCGCTTAATATCCACATGACTACATGTGCACATGCGGATATTAAGCGATTCAATGCGAGGATGGTAACCGGTTCTGGAGAAGAGGAGACTCTCATCCAGACCCGGGTACCATAGAACCTGTAAAAAAAAAAAAAAAAGAATTTTAAATAAAAAAATAAACACATACTCACCTTCTGATGGCCCCCGGTCTCCTGTACAGTGCGTCCTGGCACCCCGACGGCTGAAGTCGGTGGTCACGTGACCTGTCACATGACTAAATGATGTCATGGAAGGTCCTTTTACACCATCGCGAGCAGCCCAAGACACCGGACGCACTGGGGAAAAGATTGGGGGCCATCGGAAGGTGAATATAATGGTTTTTTTTGTTTGTTTTTTACCATTTATATTAATTTTTTAACCTATTAACTTGGTCACACTATATAAATCCATGCCGGTTAGAAGTTGTCAAGCACTTTTCCAAGTGATGCTAAAAATCACTTGGAAAAGCGCTTTACAACCCGCATACAGAAATGCATGCAAAAACACTTGACAAACACTTCTACCTGGCAGGAAAAACGCATGTAAAAACAGCATGCATGGGACATGCAGAAAAAATCCAGAGCATTTCTGCTTCGTGGGCACTAGGCCTATCTGGGCTTCCAAACATGTAACTCGCTGATATCGAGCGCAAACATATTCACCCTCAAACGGCTGTTCAAGGCTTGCATACAGCTCACAAGACGCACACCTGGTAGCATTGTCCATGGAGCACATATTAAATGGGGATAGACAATACAGGTAAAAGCAGAAAAACACCAAACTATGCTCTTGTGTTTACCTATGATATTGCATTTAACTATGCACTTATCTGCCTCCTCTGTACGCTCAGCAGCCTCGCTAGATAGCTCTGCACTTGTAGTTCTTCCAGCCAGCACAGCTGATTCAAGAGCTTAGTGCACAGTTACACCTCTGCATACTGAGCACTTCCCTGACTCTGATTGACAGCACTCACTTGGCCAGAGTGAGCACTGCCTGGACCCTGACCACAGTGCTGCACATGCACACCAACTATGCAGAAGTTCCCCTTTCACCATTGCCTCCTGTCACGGCACTGCAGCTTCTACACCCAAGATAACTAACAGAAATCAGCCAGGTGTATAAACACTAAACATGTTCATGTGTATAATATAATATTAGTGGCTGTCAGATTTAGGACCATCTACAAGACAGATCATCTTACATAACAATGGGGGGAGAGACGACTGTCGCCTAGATAATAACAGCGTCCATAGTGTGCAAAAATAGACTTTATTATTTAAAATTACAAGCAGATTAGAGTGGAATAAAAACATCAGCAGCAATTGCCATATGAAAAAAAGAGAGCACACAGGTGGACTAGGTGAAAAGTACATATGACAACCATAAATATATCTAAAGGATGACAATATCCATTTGATAACACATATGCATTGGTAACAAGTAATCAGTCACTGATATGCTATAACAGGAAAAGTAATGTACTTTTGTACATCCACATTGTTCTCTAGACCCAAAACAAGACATGTAAAGTGTTGGTAAAATACCTGTATAGCGATGTGTCAGAAGCCAGACCTGTCAGCTTCTGACACATCGCTGACAGACCTGGGTTGAGCTGACAGGTCTGGCTTCTGACACATCGCTCTAATCTGCTTGTAATTTTAAATAATAATGTCTATTTTTGCACACTATGGACGCTGTTATTATCTAGGCGACATAGTCAGCTTCTACACCCAGAAGTGTAGCAAGTGGTTTCAGAGGGGAGGGGACAACAGTGTCCAGCTCCTCCTGACTTCAGTGCAGACCTATTCTGTGATGTAATAATAAAAGGATAATTCAAGTTGGACTACATGTACACATCTGTGTGTCACGGTCAGTATGGACCAGCCACGCCACAGGTCGACTGGACAGGTGAATGTGCCTATGAGAGCGAGAAATCCCGGTCAGGAGACATTGTGGCCAGTCCCATGCATCAGACAGTGACACACAGATGTGTGAATGTAGCCTTATGTGAAGCTCTGCAGAGAGGTAGCTACACTGATAAAACACAGTCTATATACATTTGACATCTGCAATCACTGTCAGCAGTCTTGGGCTGTATATCTCCTAGGACAGTAAGTGGTGACAGAGGACTTGTGTGGTAAATGGGCTGCGACGTCTGCAGCCAACGTAAACTGTATACCTGCAGAAATGCAGTGCAGAACGGAAAGAATAGTACGTATTATATTATTGCTTTAGCAGTGCAAATATGAACAAACCCTTTAATATGATATAGTGGATTGCCAGTATTTAATTCACATTTGGTGATTGATCATTGCTACCAAAATTATATACGCAATCCAAAGCAATGTCAGTGCAAGTGACCGAGAGACGGCACGAGTTTTAGGAGAGGCCAAATTAACAACTTGGCACATTCTTAAAGTAGGAATTCATTTGTGACCTCTAACACCAATAAGCCAAGAAAATATGGAGGACAACTAAATGGGATGATTGAAGAATTTTTTTTTTTTACTTCTATATAAACTAAAATAACTTCAAAACAAATCCAAGTCAAGGCCACTCTGTAGGTGGATGTATCATTGTCAAAGTGTGCAGCCAAGAGATGTCCTGATGGAAGTAATATGGATACAAACAACTGGTAACACTCAAGGACCAAGTTAGACTTTGCTCAATAACACCTAAAAAGAGCGGCCGGTTCTGCAGTGAGAATTGACTTTTAGAGAGCCACATATATTGCAAAGTGCCATCATACCAGCTCAGAAGCATTTGGCTGGATCTGGGCCGGACAATGATGGATATTGCCAAATATTTCAATACAGAAAAAGCAATGCAATCATCTATTTGTTTTCTTCAAATTTTCCTTTACTTGCCCACCAGCACTTAGTCTTGGCCACTACTCCTGGTGTCCTGACTGCAGCACTGACATGTTGACAGCATTTCAGCCAATAACCAAGATCAGCAGCTCTGCCTGCTGAGGCCAAGGATTGGCTGCAGCGCTAGCAACATAACATTAGCACTGCAAACAATAAATACCGGGAGTACCAGCAGAGTCTTGATGCAAGCACAGTTTATTCAGTGGACATGAGTTCTCTGAAAATGTAAAACCCCTTTAAAATTTTTTTTTTTTTTAAACCTCTTGAATTAAAGCTTAAAATCTACACTTCTATCACATGTAAATCCACAACCAACATGTGAAGTAATACTATGTCACATGGAGGGTGACGGTATAAGAACTAGACTCGGGTGATGAGTCCGCACCATAACCGGAAGATACATAGCCAGCATTCTGCTGTAATGGCAGCGACTAGAGCAATAACCATTTAAATGCCACTCAGTCACTGACAGTGACATTTAAATAGTGCAATCAGCTGCCATCTTTGTCCTCCTGTGGCACCGTTTCATAAGGGAACGTCATTTTGCCTGTATTAACAGAACATGCAAGAACAAGGGAGAAGATGATCACAGGTTTGAGTCTGCTAAGCTAAGGGACTAAAAAAAAGTATAGGATTACATGTAGTTGAAAAAGAAGAAAAAAATTATTATTAATCTCCCCCTCTCCCCGACTTTTCCTCGCCATTAACAAGAAATGTTAAAAAAAATAAATCAGCATATTTGATTAACGCCAAGTCCACACAAGTCTGATCTATAAAAAATATTAACCCAAATGGTAAATGATGCAATGAAAAAAAAAAAAAGTAGAAAAGCCAGAATTCTGGTTTTTTTTTTGTCGTCACAGCTCTGTAAAAAAACACAATGAAAACGGATTAAAATGATGTATACCAAAAAAAGGGTATAAAAAAAAAAAAAAAACCAGCTTGCCACACAAAAACCAAGCCCTCACATAGCTCAGCTCTATAGACAAAAAGACGGTATATCGTAAGTAGAATCTTGTTTCCAAGTCACTTTTACTCTACAATGAATACAGTAAAATCAAAACCCCAAAAAATAATGACAAAATGACTTATTACCATTTTCCACTTTGATTTTTGTTTTTTTCCTGTTTTCTAGTACATTGCAAGGTAAAATTAATGGTGTAATTCATACCTTTTATTTCAAAATACAAGTCCTCATACGGCTAGGGCAGCAAAATATAAAAATGTATCGGTCTTTGAAAAGGGTGGGGGTGGTAGTGCAATATCGAAAAATAGGTTGTTTCAGATCCATTGTGCTGGACTGCAGGGGCGAAATTGTAAAAATGTGTGCCATTGTCTAAATACTTCTGGACAAAACTATATATGGTGTAACTAAACAATATCAAATATTTTATATCAACGTGATTGTTTACAAGACACCAGGTTTACACTTTGCAATCTGAGGGCAGAATAAAATAGGGGCTAAGACCCCAATTCCCATGCTGGGTTACTTATTGGGCTCCTTCCTGTAGTTTTGATGTCACTGGTTCATCTGCAGCAGTTCTGCTAGTCCTCAGTTATGAGCTCTATATAGTCTCACCTCTACCAATGATTGACAGCTTTCTTTGACACTGTGCATAGGCAGTAAAGCTGCTGATCAGGGGTGGAGGGGATAGTTAGGACTCATGAATATCAAAGACTACATAGCAGGAGCTCATCGCTGAGTGAACTAGCACAGCAGCTGCAAATAATGCTTATTATAACACACAAATATGATTGGACAGTACTGATATTTTTAATGGACATTTTACAACTACACCTGCAACGGTGACACGGAGGCATCCTCTACATCTAGAGGAAGAAGGTTTAATCATCACCATAGGCAGAGATTCTTTACTGTAAGAGCAGTGATATGGAACTCTCTGGCACATGATGTTGTAATGATTGATTCACTAAAAAGTTCCAATGAGGCCAGGATATCTTTACATATATAGTAAAATATAACATTACAGGTTATGGGCACCAAGATTCAGTGATAAAAAGTTGATCCAGAGAATTACGGTAGTCTGACTGCCGTATGTGGACACAGGAAAGAATTTTTCCCCTAATAAGTAGACCATACAAAACAAGTACCAACCTGCCCCTCCTAACCTTCACCCCTCTAACATAATCAATGCCAGACACAAGTGTACAAGTAAAGAAGTGAAATGAATCCAAGCTATAGTATCTACAACAGAAATGAAGGCAAGTAAATAACAACTAGAGTGAAAACACAAAAACAAACCTGGGTTGTGACAGCATCCATAGACTCCAAGCGTTCCTCACCCTAGTACATTTTCATTTCTTACATTTTTTTCTACATTTTCTTGTATCTATCCGGTATTGAATTTGTTAGGGGAGGGGGGCTGGGGTTCAGGTCAAAGGGGCTCGGTACTTATTTTGTACTGCCCTCTCGATAGTCGACTTGCACTTGGTGCATTCTAATTGGTTTTAATAGTTTGATGGAATCCCAGAATTGCCAATAACATTTGCTAGAATTTTGCATTACCGTACCACCATGGTGGCCTAATGGATCATTTGTCTCATACATTCATACAATTGATACTGTATATTTGTAATGTGGACAGGCTCCTTACCTTCTTTAGTTCCACTTTATTATTAGTTGGCATTGAGCACAAGTTCTGTGTGGACATACCTTGAGGCTAGAGCAGCGCTTTGGACGCAGCGTATTTTCGCTGCTTCCAAAACGCTGCATTCTAATCACACAGGTAAATCCGCATGTGTTCATTGAACAATGTGGATTTACCGCATCAAATACATTTTATGGGGGAAATTTCTGTTGCAGAGTCTAGCGTCACTTGTACTAGCTTGTAAATCCGCTCCACGGGTGAGTTTACGAAGCCTTAAATAGAAGCACAGTGGGCAGGGGATTACTATAAATCCATCCACTGTGTTTGTATTGTAGAACGCAGTGTTTTGGACACAGCGCAGGAGAGCCGCGTCCAGAAAATACTGCTATTCCTGATCGTGGGCACGTACCCTAACTGTTCTGAAGGCAGCTATGATTAACCACAAAATAAAATCCAATCTTTCCCCAATCTCCAATGTTATGCTCATAGAAGACTGGTGAGTTACAAGATGACCTTGCACTGGAGAACTGCTTTGGCTCTCCCTGATAGTGACAATGAAGCAACAATGTAGTCATCAGGGAATTTCTTAAAGGGAATCTGTCAACAGGTTTTTGCTACCTCATCCGAGAGCAGCATGATGTAGGTAAAGGGAAGCTGAATCCAATGCTGTATCACTTAGATTACTGGGTGCAGCTGTTCTGACACATTTTTTAGATTTCACAAAAAAGCAGAGCTGAGGAAGCGAACCCCGCCCACCAGTCTCTATATATACAATGTCCATAGACCGTGAGGTGCCTGTCACAGATGGAGGTGTGTGGGGACCAGGCCTCATGGTGACCAGCTAGTTGCAATGATAAGTTACAGGTGTTAAAACAATCATTGTAAGCAAACAAAACCTGGATCACTGAAATCTGTGCTTTAACCCCTACAGCATGCTGTCTTCAGATTACATAGCAAAAACCTGCTGACAGATTCGCTTTTAATCTAGAAAAATTGGGGCAGTGCAGGCTTCATCTCACCTCTCTAACGCTGTAGAGACAGTCAGCAAAATCCCTACAGAAATAAAATAATAATTGAGTGCTAAACTAGAGTGACTAACTGCCCTTTCTTCCACAGATACGCTGGACTGTGTAGATATTTGCTGCTCCACGGTCAAATGAAGAAGCAGTGTCCAGTGTGTGCATCCCACATGGTGGCTCCAAGAATATAAGTCGGCTTCGATCTGTAATAGAGCGTTTTGGACGTAGCTCACCTGCGCTGCGTTCAGAAGCAGTGGATGGATTTATTGAAATCCCATGCCCACTGTGCTTCAATCTGACGCCGGGTAAACTCACCTGCGGCGCGGCTTTACAGTCTGTTGCAGAGACACAATAATATTATTATTATTATTATTACTAATAAAAAATAATAATAGTCTCCGCAATAGAATTTCCCCAATAAAGTGTATAGGGTGCGGAAAATCTGTGTGGCTCACTGAACACATGCGGATTTACCTGCATGATTAGAACGCAGCGAAAATATGCTGCGTCCAAAGCGCTGCTATAGCCTGATCGTGGGCACATACATAGCCTTAGAATGCAGAAATAGATGACCATTGCAAAAGGCTTTCTGACGTAATAAGCAGGTAGTAACAACAGTTCCAACTACAGCCACAGCAATGTGCCACACTCTATCAAACAGTTGGAAAGTGCCAAATAAATGTGTTCTGTGCAATTCTAAAAGATACGCGTGAACAGCAAATTAAATAGGAGTCCCAATAGTGGTAACAGCTAAAAGCAGTAAGATATGTGCTCTTGAATTTGACAGTTCCCTTCCTCTCATGACCACAGAAAATCCAAAACCGTAGGAAGTCCCACTGCAGCGTTCGGGTTTCAGAAACAGGGGCGGCCCCAGTACGGGTTCAGTCACCGCTCTAAGTATAGAGAGTGCCGGCTATAACTGCACCCCCAGCCCTGACTGACACTGGCTCTGCACTGGGGCTCGGCTGTCAGTCACTGACAGTTACAGCCTCCGTTCTGTATCCTCTGAGTGTTGACTGAACCAGCGCCGCCACCATGCCTGAAACCGGAGCGCTGCTGACGGAAATAAAATTCATTTTATCTCCGCAGCGCTCGGATTAGTGCAGGCGCCAGGCAGGTTAATAGTTTCTTCTGGTGACAGGTTCCTTTAACCACTTCCTCCACTTGGCAATTTTCCGTTTTTTTTCCGACCCTTCTTCCAAGAGCCATAACTTTTTTATCTTTACACTGACCTAGCCATGAAAGGCCCTGTATTTTTTGCTGGACGAGATGTACTTTTGAATGACATCATTCAATTTATCATGTGATGCACTGGAAAGTGGGGGAAAAAAATCCAAGTGCGTTAAAATTGCAAAAAAAGTGCAATTACCCCATTTTTTTTTTTTTTATTTATCAAGTTCACTATACGGTAAAACTGACTTGGCAATATGATTCTCCAGGACCATACGCCATTTTTCGAGACCCATAACATTTTCATTTTTCGTGATATGGGGCTGTGCGAGGGCTTCTTTTTTTCACCCTAAGATGACGTTTTTACGGATATCGTTTTGGGGTAGATAAGATGTTTTGATAGTCTCTTATTGAATTTTATCACACTGTTACGGCAGCCAAAAATTTGTAATGCTGATGTTTTGATTTTATTTTCGTTATGCCATTTTTTCAGACAGGATTAATTTGTTTCATATTTTGATAGATTGGACTTTTACGATCACAGCAATACCAAATGTGCATTTTTTTTTAATAGTTTTATTTTTAAATGGGGGGCGATTTGAATTTGTGTTTTTTTATTTTTTCATTTTTTTTCTGTATTTGTTAGTCCGCTTTAGGAGACTTCAAGCTGCGATTGTCTGATTGCTTGTGCTATACATATCAATAGTGAATATCACAATAGATATCACAGATAGATCTCATACCAGAAAAACTGGTCTGGTCTGAATGAGCCCTGAAGGGAAGAGTACTGTACCACTAAAATTAGGCTCTTGAGCTTCCTTTTCTTCCACTTTAGGTCACATCCCTCTTCTAATGTGGTCAAGTTAAAATAGATGAATATACCATGCCTGTTGTACAACGTTGCCGGTTAAAAAAAAATAATTTAATTTGCACCTCAACAATTCAAATTTTTAGGTTCTCTAGCTACCTGGCTCCAATAAAGTTCTGACATAAAGCAAAACTATCATACCTATGGAAAAAAAATAAGAAGCCAAGACTTTTAGAAGGCCATCATCGTCGGAGTCGTGGAAACTGAGGAGTCGGAGGTTTGGCTTACCGACTTCACAGCCCTGGTGTGAATACAGACTATCAGTTCTCGTATTATCTAAGGATAGGTAGTAACTTAGTATAACTAGAATACCTACTTAAAAGGACAAATTCACATGACAGCATTTTACATCATTTGTAAGCTAAAACCAGATAATAAGACACAGAAGAGGTACTACAGCTTTACATTCTACATTTTCTCCTTTTATGCTCCACTCTTGGTTTTGGATTACAGATACTGACCAAAGTGCAAGAGCCTTACAGGAGTCAGACCATACACATATTGTGGACTTCTTAATAAAGAATAGAGTACATGAAAGGGAAACAGGTTCCAATATCACTTCTCTAATCACATTTATTGGCCATTCTATCATTAAATGTTCCATAAAATAAAAATGTATTTTGTTCTCCAATAAATTATTCTAAATCAGTATACAGAAAGTCTTGAGGTGGTTTCTAACCTTTTAATAAGCCGGGTGTTTTACTTTCATGATCATTTACAGATAAACTAGGCCAAAATATTCCCCTCCCAAGAAACCCTTACTACTATGTTGTATCTATAAGAGACAGTTGTGGCTATATTGCAAAAAGCGCTGATGGGATCTACCAAACCCTGAATGGCTCAAAACATTCTCAAAGCGGGTATTGTAACTGTGTATGTATGATCACACTCTGCAAAAGTCCCACAGCTACTTGGGCTGTCCTAGATCTAAAGAGATGGGAACATAATCATTGTCGCATAGTTAGGCCATGGCCCCACTATCAGTATTTGGTCAGTATTTTTCTCAGGAGTGGGAGCCAAAACCAGGAGTCGGTGATAAATGCAGAATTGGTGACTTGTTTCTATTATACTTTTTGTCTCATTGTTCCTCACCTGGTTTTGGCTCCCACTCCTGAGAAAAAATACTGATCGAATACTGATAGTGGGGCCGTGGCCTGAGAGTCATGATAGCAATCGAAAAGGCATAAGCAGCTAAAACCCCAAATTTCCCACCAGGTACAGTTGACTAGCTATCCGGAAGTTGCAAATGTGTCTGCAAGATTTACAAGTGTTGTGCCAATCTATCAACTTCAAAACATGGATCAAAACTGTAAATAAATAGCTGAAAAAAAGAGGATAGAGGAAACTTTCATTTCCCACCCCTTCTGTGAATGAATACTAGTGGAAACAAGAAAACAATAAAAGAAAGAAAAATAGTGTCTGTACAAAAGAGAAAATCAGACTACTGCGCTGTATTACAGAGGTAACATTGAAGCATGTTAGGGAATGTGCCCACGATCAGGAGCCGCTGCAGCCCCAACGCTGCAGAATAGTCACACCACCCTCATTATGCAAATGAGCAGCCGCAATTTTTTTTTTCCCACATGCGGACTTTCACCATTGATGCTAGTCTATGGGGAAAGTCCACATGCGGACGGACCCACAAGAGAAATGGACATGCTGTGGTCCTGAAAGACGCGCCGCATGTCAGTTTCTGCAGGTGATCCTCAGCCTCAGATGAACGCATAGTGGACATGGGATTTCTAGAAATCCCATCCACCATTGCTGTAACATCTGGCCGCTATGGGTTTGACGCTGCATAAGCACACAGCATTTCCTGATTGTGAGCACATACCCTAAGTGGTCGCATTGTCTCCTGAAATTTGTTACAACAGCAACACAAAAGTCACAGAAAAATACAAAACCTAAAGATTTAAGTGTTGTGGTCACAACAATTTCTCTGGTGAGTGTACATATACTTAAATGATGGCGCAATTTCACAGCAGCCCATGAATCAGAAGTGTGCTCACTTGGCACAATTTGACCTTTGCGTAATTGTACTTGAAAGCAGCAACATAAGAACAATGACTGTAAGGGCTTGTGCACATGACCATATTTTCAGCTCGAGTGCAGTCCATGAAAAAAACGGAATGCACTCGGACCAATGTTATTCAATGGGGCAGCGCAGATGAATGATTTTTTTTTCCCACCGACTGAATT
Organism: Phyllobates terribilis; assembly: GCF_046119375.1. Taxonomy (NCBI): domain Eukaryota; kingdom Metazoa; phylum Chordata; class Amphibia; order Anura; family Dendrobatidae; genus Phyllobates; species Phyllobates terribilis. The sequence goes on along the minus strand of NW_027362761.1, from coordinate 773,504,968 downwards.
GGAATATGGGGGGGGAACGCAGCATGCACAATTTCCCTTCGTAATTGGGATGAAACGTACCCATTCAAGTCTATGGATGAGCAAATTAAAAAAAAATTGGATGTCACAGTATAGAATCTGATTTTTACAGGTACATTGCAATTCTGTAACATAGGAAACTGTAAATGGTCTCGTAATTGATTAATAGCTGCTGCTGTAAAAAAAATGGATTGCACAAGGATGACGTGAGTAAAAAAAAAAATAATTTCTATATGGTAGTTCAAGCGGGCATATTTCACCGTTCGTACATGGGCCACAATGCCTGATTGAGTGGAAAATCTGGGGCATTGAGGTCTGTATATGGACCGTGAAATAAGCACATCTGAACCAGACCCAAGCATGAGGCCGGAAGAGTACAGCTACTGTTAAATGAACACTTGATTTTTGTTTTCGGAGAACTAAAAATATTTGGGTGAAAGCAGTTTTCATGCAAAAATTAGGCATCTATTTAAAAATGAATTTCTAAACCACAACCGCCTCCATCCGGCCTAATCCTTATGATGAAAGGAAAAATAAACTAACAAATTTTACAATCCTTGCAGCATAGATTTATTCTTGTATGGGAAAGAAAAGGTCATCTTCTCCTACCTAGTAAAAAGTAAAACACTGACAGCACATGAATGACATCCATGTACTCAGTTTTGTTTGTTTTTTATCATAAGACCATTGACTTGCATTGAGGTGTTTGATGTATCCTCAACACAGATCAAAAAGTAGGGCATGTTTTGTTTTTTTGCAGACAATCCGCAAAAAAATGATACACGAAAAAGCACATTGTAATGGGTCTCTGATCTATCCACAAAAAAAAAAATGAAAGCACACACTCTAAAAATTGGCCTTACTCAAGAAAACTTGCTACATCCACATGAACAATTACATGATGTACATGTGTAATAATGCTGTCCAAATCAGATCCCTAATCTATATGCAGCCATGGTCAATACCAGAGACATGACATAAACTGCACATGATAGAAATCCAATGACATCAATGTATCAAAACCTTTGATCATTTAACAACCTAAGCGTAATTGAGGAACAAAATTGTCCGATTTTTTGCCACCAGGTCAAAGTGGACATTTTTGTTCTTATTTTATTCCGGCTTGGGGGTTTTCAAATCTGCAATATGGCCACATTTGTGTGAAATCCATAAAAAAATGCACCACACAATCTGTACATGTACAGCTCAAGTCAGAAATGTCCAGCATTCCACTAATCTCATTAGTATCTCAGGAGCCTCTAACCATTCTTCAAAAAATCATCTAGGCCCATTGTGTAAGTATTGAATGAAGATCCGGAGGAGCCTTCACCACAGGGAATCTCAAATGTAGACCCAGGTGATGCGGTCCACCTGGGAAAGATGCCTCCACTAATGCACACTGAGCTTTGGGGGGAGGGTGAGAGCAGTTCTGCTCATTTCAGGGGGCCGAGCCCAGAGAAGCAGAAGGGACATGTGTTTTTGTAGCAGTCAGACTTGGGAAGCAGAATCAAGGAGAGTCAGAAAGACTTTATAAGGAGAATGAGAGACATCCTTCAGGACAGCAGATGGATTGCATGGCATTACCCAAAGAGACACAGATTTGAATTCTATATGATTCTAGCCTAAGGGTACGGCCCTGACTGGAAAGGTATGAATCTGCTCCATTAACCAGCATAGAGACATGGATACATTTTGGGGAGACCAGGGTTGGGACGAAGAAGTCACCTGGCCCCATGGATATGTTGTTTGGGGTTGCAAGGAGGGACCCACCGGTCGCCTGCAACCCACGGAGACATTCGGAGAAGCCAGATGGGGACCAGCCGGTCATCTGGCTCCATGAAACCTCTCGGAGAGGCCAGGTCGGGACTCTCAGGTCTCCTGGTTTTGTACCTTGATGGACTGCTAGCTTCCTAAGCTTGCCGCTACCTCCTCTATGTGGGTGCCCGCCAGAAGCAGGGGGCCACTGGTTGAGATAGTCAGCCCTGGAAGTCTCCAAAGTCGCAGCTGTTCTATCCCAGGCGGACGGAGAAGGAAGGGTAAGACTGTGTAATGACGTACCATCTTGGGTATGTGCTGGGACTGTTCTGTGTGTTCATGGTCCGCTTTGTGGTTCAATAAAGTAATGCCACGCTGTTTTACCCTCACCCTGTGTTGTCTGAGTAGCGCTATGCCCACGGAAGACCCCGGGTCTTCACAGGGTGTATGGAGCAGGTTCACAGGATGAGCTTGACCCATACTGGGCAGATAATGGCTGTGTGTTACAGCCAGGACCTGCCTCTAACAGCCGTGGGAGACGTGAAGCACCGACTGCGATCGTTACCTTGTTAAATGCCACTGTCAAAGTGACAGCGGCATTAAGAGCACATCGGCAGGGGGGCGAGTCATTTCATGAGCCCATCGGCACGCCAGTGACGTGATCGAGGGTCGCCGTTGTGTTGCTATGACAGCCTGTGCTTGTCATTACGGAGCTCCATTGAAACCCTGCCTGTCCGGGCTTCAATGACCGTGATTTTTACTATATCCAGCAATACCACAGTATATAGCACAAGTGATCAGACGATCGCATGTTCAAGTCCCTAAGGGGACTAACAAGTACAGTGAAAAGAAAAGAAAAAAAGTTTTAAAAAAATCTGAAAAAGTTTTAAAAAGTTCAAATCCCCATCCTTTTACCCCATTAAAAATAAATATAATACTACTACATGTGGTATCGCCACAGAAAAGTCAGATCAAAATATAAAATTAACCCATTCAAACACTGTAAAAAAAAATAATTCAAGAATGCCAAAATTTTTTTTTTTTCTTTTTTTTATGACTGCAATACCACAAAAAATGCAGTAACAACCAATCAAAACGTAATATCTGTCCCAAAATGGTATCGATAAAGTTGTCTCGCAAAAAAAATAAGCCATCATACATCTCCATCAACTGAAAACGTTAAAGAGTCTTGGAAAATAGCGACACAACCTAATTTTTTTTTTAAAACTTACATTTTTTTTTTCAACCACTAAAATAATAAAAAAAAAAGGGGACAAGTTTGGTATGGCCTTAATGGTACTGATTAGCAGAATCATATTGTGAGGTCATGTCTACCTCAAAATGAACACCGTAAAACAATTTCCAAAAAACTATGTCAGAGTTGCGTAGGTTTTGTTTTTTTTTTTCACAATTTCTCCCCACTTGGAATTTTTTTTTCCCCAACTTTCCAGTACACTATGTGTTAAAATTAAATTATGTCATTGAAAAATACAACTCGTCCCGCAAAAAAACAAACCCTCATATGTCTATGTGGACAAAAAAATGAATGAATTATGGCTCTGGGAAGAAAGAATGAATTTTTAACATACAATGAGGGCCTAAAAACAATAACTAAAAAAAAAAAAAAAAAAATAGTGTGGCACCCCTGCAGGGGATTACCACAGGATCCATAGGTGCAGGGAGAGATGTACACTTGGGCACACACAACACCTTCCACCCCAGGTCTGAGAGGAGGAGTCAGTTTCCAGGGAGACAGCAAAAGCGGCAGTTGGTCTGGAGACGGGTGAAGGAGGAGAGACAGAGAGCTGTTGGCTGAGGACCAGTTAAGCCTTGAACTAGGAAACAGGTCTGTGTTGTGAAAGCGCCCTAGAGAGAGGGACGGAGACTAGAAGGAGAAAGAAAGAGATAAAACTATTATCCCTTTAGCTCACCCGGACACCGGAGTCCGAGATTGCTATTAATTCAGGAATAGCATAGAAAACCCGGACAGATCAGGAGGATCTACTCTCCCTGAAGAAGGGGAAAGAGTTGCCAAACTTGACCAAGTATAGGACCAGGGGCCCAGGAAGAGAATTGGTAGCCCCAAGGAAAGGTCCTCATTGTCAGTTGTGGAGAAGGACCCCAAAGAAAGTAAAAGGTGGCAGGTTCAGCTTAAGGCAGGACTGATCCCAAACAACGCAAACACAATGTTAGAGGAGGCCTCACAAATCTCCAGAGTGAATATCTCTACCTGCACCAAAAACCTGGTTACCCTCCTGAACTGTACCTGTTACCGGACATCAGTAAAAGAAAGGTACTAAAAACAAAGACAATGTGTGTGCCTACTTTGACATTACTGCCTATAGCGTTCGAACAAGCCGTATGCCGATCACCTCAGCAACCATACACGGCGCTGGTAACCGATTTTACCAGTTACCACAGGAGGCGTCAGGACACAATTCTCCCATCATCCTGACCCCCATCCCTTTACTGGCGGTCCAGGGCACGGAACCGGGAACCGACCAACCGTGATCACCACAGAAGTAACCCATCCATCCCGGTATCCGAGTACCCCTACCCCTGTTGACCAACTCAATAGCAAATTGCATTTTTTTTTTTTTTGGGAGATTACATGCCACTTGGGATGTCCCCCCACCCCTCCCCAAGTCAGTCTGATGAATTTATTGTCCCGCAAAAACAAGCCCTCGGATATGGCTACTGTATGTTAACGGAAAAATAAAAATGAAAAGTAAAAAAAAAAAAAAAAAAAAATGGCAAACAAGTTAAATCTATGGAGATCTACACCAGCACAGCCACTTTGTTGGTGTATATGTATTTTACAACAATTCACTCATAAGAAACTAATAAGAGCCATGCCTGTTGCTCGGTTTTACAAGGTCATGCTGTAAATAGCTCTTATGAGCATTTCACAGAATAAGTTGCCCATTAAGGAACGTCAGTTCTGCACTTTTCGTCATCTATGCCAGTCAGCTTGTCTCACGCCCTACCATTGACTGTGCTGATGATCTGCCATGTAACCTGCAACGCCTACCATAATGAGAGTTTCAAGGGGAATGGAAAGGAAAAGACCTGTCTCCCTCTTTATGTGCAGCATATCAGCATCATAAATTCCCATAATACAAATTTTGTTGTAGAAATTTCTTAAACTGGAAATTCGTCATTTGAATGGGGTTCTTTCATACTATTGGGACAGTTTCAGAACTATCTGCAACAAAATTTTCAGCAAATATGCAACATGTGAACCAAAGTGAACCTGTCACCTGACTCATGCTGACAAGTGGTTTGGGCAGCATGAATCACAGTCTGGCTGTAGATATGCAGGAAGGTATATTTTTCCTCTAAGAAAATACAGTTAGAAAATCCAGCTGGGGTTGGCAGTAGACTAGCCTCATCTCTAGCTATATTTTCTCTATATTGGTGGCGCATTTCCAAAAAAAAAAATGATGCCTGGCTGCAGTCTGGGCAGCATAAATCAGGTGGTAGATTCCCTTTAGTGTGGGCTAGTAAGTGAATGTTCACACTCCACCATTCTGGGCGAAGATGAAAGAGTCTTTCAAATTACATCTATTTTTCTCACATTCATAAGGTTCGTCTGATCCGTGACAGATTCAGTATGGCTCATTTTGAAGCGGTTTACTAAAGGAAGAGCCTGTATTAATTGCCATTTAATCAACTGAAAAGAAAAACGGTTTAACCAGTTGTGGACTGGCACATTTGGCTTTTTGTGCATGCACTTTAAATAGCCCTACATTTCCCATTCAGATAAGTAAATATTTTTACCTCTTCATTTGCAATAGTTGAGGTGTCATTTTTATATATATATATTTTTTTTTTATGAAATCAGGGGGGTGAAAAGGAAAGAAAAATAGGAAATACATGATTAGATCACTTAATTTTTGATCTTTTACAACCACAAAAAAAAATAATTTATATACTTTAGTTTATTTTTGACCAGGGCAGAGCTAGAAGCGGTGAATCAGACTTCTGGTATCTCATTTCTTTAGCTTTTCACTCCCCCCCCATTTCACACATTGTGCGCCCCTCCAATATGGTCTTAAAACTTTAATGTGGTGAGAGACCGGGGTGTTTTTAACATTAATACATTCTTTATATTGCGGATTTCCACTGTAACTGTGGTTCGTATATTTGCCCCAATACAGGGGAAATTCAGCCTCCTGTCAGAATAGCAGAGCAGACTGGGTCTTCTAGGACCCAACAGCTCCTGCTCTCTCTGTACACCCAGCCAGCGATCACATGATCACTGGCTCCAGTTGAGGAAGTACTACTGTATACTTAGTGTTTGTTCAGCACTATGTATGCAATGATCAGGAAGGTAGAAACCGATATAAACCATCTCTGCCTTCTCTGTGGAGAGTCTAGCTGTGTCGGGCAGCCAGCTCCCCTCTGCAGATACAGCACAATTTTATGAAAACAGCTTATCCAGCATGGATGCAGACCATCCAGACATTTAAAGTCTAAAGGCCCCGTCACACTTAGCGACGCTGCAACGATCCCGACAACGATACGACCTGTCAGGGATCGTTGCTGCGTCACTATGTGGTCGCTGGTGAGCTGTCAAACAGGCAGGCTCACCAACGATCAGTGGAGCAGCGACATCGTGGAAAGAATCTTTCCACGATGTCCTGCTCCTGGTTACAAGCCTGCTGAAGCAGGAGCAGGCTAGTAACTATGGTAAACATCGGGTTACTAGGGTCACACGCGCTCCTAGTAATCCGTTGTTTATCATGGTTACCACTCTGCTACAGTGAGCGAGGTTACCGCTCACTTTAGCAGGCTCGTAACCATGATAAACAGCGGATTACTAAGTGCGCGTGTGCCCCTAGTAACCCGATGTTTACCATAGTTACCAGTCTGATCGTTGCTCCCGCTGGTCACACACAGCGATGTGTGCTGACCAGCGGGAGAGCAACGACCAAAAAATGGTCCAGGACACTTTGCAGCGATCAGCGACCTCACAGCAGGGGCCTGATCGTTGCAAAGTGTCACAGATAGCGACATCGCTGATGAGGTCGCTGTTGCGTCACCAAAACCGTGACACAGCAGCGATGTCGCTATGTGAGACGGGGGCTTAAGGGCAAAAGTAATTAACATGGCTTTCATATCCTCGGCTTATCTACCTATTTTACTTGTTTTCTTGTAAGATAAGATTTTGTCTATGAAAACAACAGACAAGCTGCATTTAGATGGGTCTATGTCAGCCCATTAACAAGCGATGATCGACTCTATACAAAACGATTGGAACTAGTTTACTGGTCTTTTTACACAGGGCGACAAAAACTTGTTAACAGAATGATCATTAGTACGATTGTTCTTTGAATAAGGATGTCACGCACCTGAAACGCGTAGATGTTTTAACTATGTCTCCATCATGATATTTTAACATTTGCATTGCATTTCTATCTGTCCACATGTTCGTGGAGCTGGATCCTCTCTGCTTCTTTTATGATTGTTCTGAACCCACAGAGCATCATTTTATAGGCAGCCCATACCGGGGGCGATCCGCTGCTGATAATTTGCCAGTATAAACATCCCAGTCATTTTGCTCATTCCTCAGGTGGTCGCCAGCATGCTTACACGGGCAGATAATTTGGAACGATTCTTTACCAATTCACCCATCTAAATGCACACATGTAAAAAAAAATTTAAAAAAATGGAAATACCATCATCACTCCCAACAAGAAAAGACCTGAAAATTTGCAGTGAAAAGGGGAACTAAATCTTTACCTACATCTTATCTGCTCCAATATGATTTGTCAGGTTTTCATGAAGACCAGGGCTGTGGAGCCGGAGTCAGTGTCCATTTTGGGGGGAGTCGGAATCGGTATAAAATAGACCGACTCCAACTCCTAAAATATATAATAACTTGGTACAGTAGTTCAATGCAGTTTATGGGGAATATTGTTTTCATAAGAATGTGGGAAAGTTCTGAAATGTCCTATAAATGTCTGTCATATTCCTGATCTAAGGGTCTAGACTTTTAGCTGAGATTAATCTGTGTTACAGTAAACTTATCACCTAAACATGAGCCATGAATGAGGGAGTCGGCATCAGAGTCATGGAAATTGAGGAGTCTGAGTTGGAGGTTTGGCTTACAGACTCCACAGCCCCGATGAAGACCAAGCAATGTGGTTGCGGGACTATTTAGAAGGGAGAAATTTCATTTCACCAGGACATAATATTTCACTTCCACATCATTATACTGTATTGTGTCACTGCATGATCTTTGGAAGATTATAATCAATGATAATAATCATCCAAAGATCATGCGGTGACAGTACGATATAATGATGTGGAAGTGAAATAATGTGGTTGTGGGACTATTTAGAAGGGAGAACAGAATTACTAACATAATTACTAAAATAATATTTTTTTTTTGTCATAGGAATACAAAAATTTTTAATTTCTTTTCACAAGTCGTTTTACATTTAACGTTGATAAATCAGTAAATGTAAAACGAATTGGGAAAAGAAATTGAAAAGTTTGGCATACCTATGACAATAAAAAAATAATTTTGCCTCTCTAAACATGTAAATGTGTCAGACCAATTTTTTCCCCAAGAAGCAATTAAAGAGGCGTAGCCAAGTAGATTTAAATAATGGGGGTTTACCATTCACTAGAAAAGTCAAAAGAGGAGAATGGGATTCCAAATTAATGGCTATGTCAGTTTGATAAAAAAAAAAATTAATCTCTAAACATAATGAAAAACTTATCAATATGTATTAATTCAAAATGTCCTATTAGTTTGTTATTTTATAGTTACCATACATCTCCATGACAACAAACTTCATTTAGTCTAACCCCAAAGTTATATTCTGTTTATTCATTCTGTAGTTCTGACTAATGTACCCAACGTCTAGAACAAAGTAGGAGACAAATGGTAGAAAGCAAGACACTGCAAGCCTGCAGGTTTACACTACTCAGAATGTGCTTGATGCTTGTTACCAAGGAGACGCATAACCTGCATAGGAGCTGTGGAAACAAACCAAACAGGACATTTCTAATTAAGATTAGAAGAATGAGGTTTACATTTTCACTTTTTTGGGTGGGGAAGGTGGAGGGAATAGTAAATGAAAAAAAAAAATTGCCAAGTTAGACAAACTGTAAATGCGGAATGCGGACTCCTTCCCTCACCTAAATGAAGTGCCACCACTAGCATTACCTCTGAACTTCACTTTCTGCACATTATGTTGAGTGCAATGTACACTTAGCTGCCCCTAACAAGCAAGATGAACCTTCATTGCTATAGTAGGGGGCAAAGCAAGTGAGCACTGACACAAAATACTTCTACAAAGTGCAGTTCCGATAATATGGCGCAAAACGTCAGAATGATCACAGCATGGCAGCCCCGGTTTCTCATTTAAAACATGTGTGGACCCCAACCTCAATCTGTGCATATATGTGTAATCACTAACCATATGGCACCACCATTAAGGTCTGCTGCAATGGTTGGCTAAGACAGCACTCACAGCAGTTACACAATAGCCGATCGACTACCTGCAAGTATCAGCAGTCATTTACTAGTCTGAGTACACAGGCCAACCGCAGATATATGTTAATCTGCTCGTTCTATAGATAAAATATTGGACTCAATGGCAGGATATATCCTGTCTAAAAAGGGTGATGTGCTGCAAAGAATTATTTTTAAAAGGTGTTGTCTTGTGAAAATAAGTTATCGCCTATCCTCAGAAAGGGGCACTTTTATCCCAGCTACAAAATGGAGAAGCATAAACCTATAGAACAATGAAGTCACGACCTCCAAGTATTGGATAAAAAATATATTTTTATTAACAACTAGTTAAAGAGATGCAAGCTATTACTACCGAGGATAATATCAATACAATATGTAAAAAGATCAGAGCGAAACAATTCAAAATGAAATACGCTATGAGGTTCTCAAATAGAGCTCAAAAAGATGGAGACACAAAGGCAAATATGGCTATCAACAGTGAATATTCCACTTAACAATAAATGACCAATAATCATGCCAAATAAAAGAACATGGGTTCACCACCACCATATTCCACCAGCGTGGTAACACATTGGGACTGGAAAATGTAATGAGGGCAAGTACTCCAAGTAAAAAAGTAACAACGTGAAAATTAAGTGAAAACTCCTTACCCATGCCAGGAGTGCACACATCTACGCCCAGACGTTGCGTTTCGCATGGGTTTCTTCGGGGGCCGAGCCTTCAAACCCTACATTTTGAATTGTTACTATTCTGTTTAGATCTTTTTACATTTTGTATTGATATTATCCATGGTAGAAATTGCCTGGATTTTTTTAAGTGGTTGTTAATACAAATGTTTTTTATTCATTACTTGGAGGTGGTGACTTCATTGTTCTATAGGTTTATTCAGTTTATCTGGAGTCCTCTGCCTTTAACCAAATGATTATTTTGGTCCACAATAGTTTATTCAAGAAATGGAGCAGCAGGTCGGGTATCCGACTGCCGTTCCAGTAATCTCTAGCGGCCTGACAGGAACAGCAGAGTGCAGCCGTATGGGAATGAAGGGCAGCAGTCGAGAATGAACACTGCAGCTCCATTTTAACCAGTTTAAGAGTTTCCAGTTTTGTCATTTGATGCAGTTCACAGCATACATCCTAACCTATGGACAGGTGATGTCTGGTGAAAACAAGTTAACGTCATTAATCCAGCTTAAAAATCATTGCCCCCAATGAGCATTTCGCTGGCCTCTTTAGACAGGCCGATATTTGTAAATGAACGCTCACTTCCCAATTATTGGCCTATTGAAATAGGCATTTGGTGTATTCCATAGTCAGACTTCCTGACAATGGAATCGAAGGGCTAATTTACACAATCTGCGATCATTTAATAGCCTATTTAGACAGGCTGACCACGTTCTCTGTACTAGATCGTCCGGTGAGCATAGACTGACATTGTTCTGCGCAGCACATGCCCTGTTTACACAGGATGATGCCTTGCTGAAAGCCGGATTTTGGTAAGAACTTACCTGTAAAATCCTTTTCAGAGAAGGAAGGAAGGGAGACACAGATTCTCTACTTCGTGGGTAGGCGGAGCCCCATAGGATAGTCACCTCAGATTGGAAAAAGACAACCGGCCCCTCCAGTATATAGGCTCCTCCTACTCCCATGTTCATCAGTCCGTACACAAGCTAAGGAAGAGCAGACCAACCAGCAGAACAACATATCCCCTTCTGAAATTTCAGAAATGAGAGAAAACAGGTTATGTAATAGAAACACACAGTCTTAGGCATATCCCATTGGACCTGACAACTGTGTAGAGCTGACGAAACCGGAAGGAGAGCCGTAGAGCGCTAAACCCAGTCCAGAAGATCGACATCAGGAAGGAGACGCGCTGCATCTAGAAACACAAAAAAAACACTTCTGCCCTGGGAGGGTGCTGTGTCTCCCTTCCTTCCTTCGCTGAAAAGGATTTTACAGGTAAGTTCTTACTAAAATCCGGCTTTCAGCAGCAGAAGGGAAGGAAGGGAGACACAGATTCTCTACTTCGTGGGACGTCCTAAAGCAGTACCTACTTAAGGGTGGGAAATAGAGGCAGAAGCTTCCATACCCCAAAAAACTTAGGCAAGAGCGCAAACCGCGCTAAATAACAGAAAACTAAGTAAAGGGATAACTTAAATTACCGCCGCCTGCAGGACCCTGCGTCCCAGGGCCGCATCGGCTGAAGCACTTACGTCCACATTATAAAACTTAGTAAAGGTGTGAACGGAGCGCCAGGTGGCCGCCCGGCAGAGCTGCGCTGCCGAGCCCCCCTGACGAAAAGCCCACGATGAGCCAATGGCTCTCGTGGAATGAGCTTTAACTTTAACCGGACAAGGCTCGCCCTTGAGCCGGTACGCTTCCAGGATAGCTGAACGGATCCACCGAGCTATCGTGTCTTTGGAAGCACGTTGACCACGCCGACGACCTGCCGGAATTATAAAAAGAGTCCGACTTCCGAAAACCTTGGGTGATCGTAAGATAGAACTTCAATGCCCGCACTAAGTCCAACGAGTGCAAGGCCCGCTCCCTTGGATTCTTAGGTCCTGGACAAAGAGAAGGCAACACAATGTCCTGATTAATGTGGAATTGTGACACTACCTTAGGCAAAAAATCTTCACGAGTACGAAGCACCGCGCGATCCGGAAAAAATTCCAGAAAAGGAGGTGAGCAAGAAAGTGCTGCCAATTCCGATACCCTTCTCAAAGAGGTGACTGCCACCAAGAAGGCCACCTTCCAAGAAAGTAGTGAAAGTTTAGCAGAATCCATAGGCTCAAAAGGCCTATGCTGAAGGGCTTCCAGGACTAGATTAAGCCGCCATGGAGCCACAACTGCCTTCCTAAAAAATGCGGAAAGAGCACTGTCCCAGCACCGTACTAACTGCCAAACCCCTGGCCAGACTAGATTGCAGAAAGGCCAAGAAGTTGGGGATGGAAAAAACCCTTGGGTTTCTTGAGGATCCAGAACACCATGAATAGAAAGACTCCCAAGTTCTGTGATAAATCCTGGACCTAGCTGGACTCCGGGCCGCCCGCAAGGTAGCAATGACCTCGGGCGAAAAACCGCGACGGGTCAAGATCTCGGTCTCAAGAGCCACGCCGTCAAACGAAGGGACCTCAGGTCCGGATGACGAATGGGCCCCTGAGTGAGCAAGTCCGGGCGAAGGGGCAGCGGAAACGGAGGTGCCGCCTGAAGAGACACCAGCGTCGAATACCATGTCCTCCGCGGCCAGTCTGGTGCTATCAGAATTATTGATACCCTTTCGAGTTTGATCCGTTGGATCACCAGAGGTAGTAAGGATATCGGCGGAAACGCATAGATCAGCTTGAACTGACCCACGGGGCCACTAGAGCATCCACCGCCACCGGGTCCCTGTACCTGGACATGAACGTCGGAACCCTGGCGTTCAGCCTGGATGCCATCAAGTCCACCTGAGGAGTCCCTCAACAGGAACACAGCAGAGAAAACACTTCTGGATGGAGACTCCATTCCCCAGGGTCCACTTGCTCGCGACTGAGGAAGTCCGCCGAGATATTCAACACCCCTGGAATGTGAATTGCAGAGATTGCTGGAACTTTGGACTCGGCCCAGACCAGGATCCGAGAGACCTCCGACATGAGACTGGAACTCCTCGTCCCGCCTTGGTGGTTGATGTACGCAACAGCTGTAGCGTTGTCCGACTGGATCCGGACCGGTAGACCGCTCAATAAGACCGTCCAAAGTTGGAGGCAGAGAAATATTGCTCTCAACTCCAAAATGTTGATCGGGAGAGACGACTCCTTTGGCGACCAGACTCCCTGAATCCAGACGTCGTTCCAAACTCCCCCCCAGCCTGTCCGGCTGTCATCGGTTGTCACCACCGACCATCTCGGAGGAAGGAAGGATTTCCCCACGGATAGAGTCTCCGGACGTAACCACCATCCAAGAGATTCTCGCACCCTGCGGGAGATAATGACTGAGCGATCCAGAGAAGTTAGCGATCGATCCCAATGGGTCAGAATAAGGCTCTGGAGATCCCGGGAATGAAGTTGTGCAAATGGTACTGCTTCCATAGTTGCCACCATTTGACCCAGAAGGCGCATGCATTCCCGAAGGGACATTGACAGCGCCGACCTCATAGCCTGGACCAGAAGACGAAGGTTCGTCTGTTTGACAGGAGGCAGGGACACAACTGCCCGAACAGTATCGAACTGCATCCCCAGGAAAAGAATGGACTGTGCTGGCTCCAATGACGATTTCTTCCAATTGATCAGCCACCCGAAGTCCATCAGGTACTGAAGGGAGAGATCGCGAGCCGCTATTGCCTCCTCCGCTGTGGGTGACACTATGAACAGGTCGTCCAGGTAGGGGAGGATCGTAACCCCCTGTCTTCGAAGAAGCGCCATGAGAGGAGCCAGAATTTTTGTAAAAACCCTGGGAGCTGAGGCCAACCCGAAAGGCAGGGCCACAAACTGGTAATGGGTTTGACCTATAGCGAAACGCAAGAAACGCTGGTGAGCCCTGCCGATAGGGATATGCAAATAGGCGTCGCGGATGTCTATGGACACCAAGAAATCGTACTGCGACAGGGTCGCTATCACCGATCGGAGAGACTCCATGCGGAACTTTCGTGTCCGGACGTAAATATTCAAATCCCTGAGATCCAGCACCGGACGAAACGTCCTCCTTTTTGGGGACCACAAAAAGGTTGGAATAAAAACCCTTTCCCTGGTCTTCCGGAGGAACCTGAACCACCACACCCTGCTGTAGGAGAGAGTCGACCTCCTGAAACAGTGCGGCAGCCAGTCTTGGCACGGACGGAATGCCCGTCAGACGAAACCTGTCTGGAGGCAGCGAATGAAACTCTATGAAATAGCCTGCCAACATAACCCGTGTCACCCAGGCGTCTGCTATGTGGGATGCCCAGATCGACCCGAATTGTAGCAGACAACCTCCCACCCGAGAGCCCTCGGGGGGATCCCTGGCGCCAGTCAGCCTTAGCGGACTTTTTATCAACCTCCCGTCTGTCCTGACGGGACCGTTGCTTCCAAGGAGTACAAGATTTCTGGGCGGATCTGCCGGAGGATGAGGGACGACCCAATCTCCAAGAAGGCTGACTGAATCGTCCCCTGGCCCGAAAGGACCGAAGACCTCTGCCGGGCCCTGTCCTGCTGGCTGTGGATGCCACTGCCTTTTTCCCAGGCAGAGCAACATCCTTAGCTTTAGCTTTGGCAATTAGTTCCGAAAGATCTGAACCAAAGAGCTCACCGCCCTTATATGCCAGACTAAGCAATCCCTGTTTGGATAATGCATCCCCGGTCCACTGTTTAAGCCACAGAGCTCTTCTAATCGTGACTGCCGAAGCCTGAGCCCTGGACAGAATTGAAGCAGTGTCCAGTACTGCATCTCTGCCATAACACATAGCTTCTTCCATTCGCTGAAAAAGCTTTTCCACTTCTGAACGCGAAGTCCCACCCTGCCACGCCGCACGCAGCTGATCCAACCACCGCAGAGAAGCCTCACTGGCCCACATGGACCCCAAGGCCGCTCGGAAACCATGACCCGCGGCTTCATAGATGGATTTCGCCGCTGACTCCGATCTTCTGTCCAAAGGATCCTGAAGATTGGCTCTCCCTTTAACAGGAAGCAGGGAAGACTTGGTCAGCTGAGACAGAGATATATCCACCTCAGGAGAGGGAACCCAATTAGTAACCATCTCCTTGGCACAGGGATATAGGGCATCAAAAAAACGCGTTCCTCGGAAGCGTTTATCCGGACACTGACGCTCCTTCTCCACCGCTTCGTTAAGTTCCTCATGCGCAGGTAATGTAGAACGAACACGGCGCGTCTTCTGATACAGACGGCCCGACCTAGACGGTCTTGTCGGCTCTTCAGACAGCTCTAATACTTCCCGCATGTCCTTAATAAGCCCATCTACGCGACCAGAAAGAGAAACAGAGCGATCCTGTTGATCCTCCTCTTCGGACTCAGAAATTTCATCAACCGAATCTGTTGGTGAATCCGAAGCCTCTGATGCGCTCTGCGAGGGAGACAACGCCACCATAGTCTTGCGGCGCTTTTTACCTCGTGGCAATGGGTGTGATCTAGCTGACACCCACTGTCCCAGGAGACTAGAGAGACTATCAATGGAGCGAGTGAGCGCCTCCACCTTAACATCACTGAAAGTTGAACTTGATGTAGTAGAAGGCCTGAGTGTATCAGAGGCGTGCGACTGAACCTGAAACGGATCAGGAGACCGATCCGCACTCCCAGGCCCCTGATCCGACATGCCACCCACACCAGATGCCAGGATGTACAACAAGGATGGCAAAAAAGTGTGAAAGCTGCACAGCCTGTTTTCAAAACTCATTTTTTTTTATATATATATATATATATATATATATATATATATTATATATATATATGTATGCGACAGGCTCTGAAGGGTTAAAGCTCACCCTTAGAAAAGAGCTACCCCAGAAATGCCGAGCAAAAAATCAATAGGGGGAAACTCCCTTAAACACCATGTGTTTCCCCTAAAGTTCCACTTTTTCAGAAGGGGTTAACATCACATCAACTATAATACTACACAGCCTAAAAGGTCAGTGAAGTAAATAGCTTTAGGAGAGAAAGCGGCAGTGCTCCTGAGGACTCCTAATAGGTAGCCTGGAGAGACAGCACTGACAAAGAACCCCTGCCAGAGGCAGAGGGGACTCACCGGTACTGCGACGACCGCTCCTCCTAAGTGTGTGGACGGACGGGGAGCAGAGAGCAGGAGGCGCCGCTGGACGCCGGAGGGAGAAGCAGGGACCGCCAGCGCACGCTCATCCAAGCGCTTCCTGCCTAAGTAATGACGGCAGGAAGCCAGGAGACGCTAAGCCACGACCCCGCTAGGCCTCGCCCCGCTAGGTCACGCCCCCCGCCTTATTCAAACAACAAAAATGAGGGCAGAAAACTTCCTACCTCTATGAAGGCAGGAAGCAAGTCAATAAAAGCAAGAAAACGCGCACCAATACAGGGAGCTTCCTGCCTCAATGAAGGCAGGAAGCAAAAACGAAAAAGCATGCGCAAATAAAAAATAAACATAAAAATTACTGGCCTCCGTCTCTGCTCCCCAGTCAAGGCAGCGTCTGAAATAGACAAGAAACACACAGGCAGCACACTTGCCGTAGCCGTCAAAGATACTCTTTAGACCAAAGAGCACTTACCCGGCTGAACGCCACAGGGATCCTCAGGGATGTGTGGCGCCATGGCCCTTTGCTCCCCCCTATGGCGGAGCACGCAGGGACCCTCTCAGATGTGTGGTGTGCGCCTCCGCCAGGGAGCGCCCTGTATCCCCCGGGGCCGGCAGGCATAAGTGGGAACCTCCTCAAGGGGTACACAGAGCTGCCAGGGGAGGGTCAGGGGTCTCAGCAGCGCCGAGACCCCCAGAGACCTCTAGACCACGGGGGGTCCAGGACTCGCTGGATATAAAATAACAACTCTTCTGAGGAGCAGCCGAAGCAGCGACTATCCTCTGAGACCTCAGATAAAAAAACTGATGAACATGGGAGTAGGAGGAGCCTATATACTGGAGGGGACGGTAGTCTTTTTCCAATCTGAGGTGACTATCCTATGGGGCTCCGCCTACCCACGAAGTAGAGAATCTGTGTCTCCCTTCCTTCCCTTCTGCTGCTGAAAATGAGGATTTTTTTTTTAGCAAGCTGAAAAACCATTTCACCCAATGAACAAGCATTTTGCTCGATAGTAGGATTACTGATGGCCCCTTTATAATGGACGATCAGGAGATGATTGCTCCTAGGAACGATATTCCTGTAGTGTAACTGCATCATAACAAGACTAAAAAAGCAGATGGAGCACAGATAACACAATGACTCTGCTGATTCAGAATCAAAGTCTACACAAGACTTGTTTCAGCCAGTATCATGTCTTTTCAGTAGATTTCCTCCCTACAGCGTCCTATACTAATGAATAAGCTATACTTAAAGCAATGTTCTCTTTGGCATTTTATAGATAGGCCCACAACAGATCTCTGACCGGGTGCTTTGCTTTTTCTCCCCACCATTACAGGTTGGAGTTGGAGGGCTGATGTTATTGAAAGACACCACCAGCGTTTTGTATTAGGAGATGAAAGAAAGAAAAGGGGTTTGGTACCGTGCTAGCCAGTTAGAAAAAAAGTGGGAAAAACAAGATAATCTTGTAGTCATGATACCTTTTAATGGCTAACAAAAATAAAATAAATCATGTTAGGCTATGTGCCCACAATGCAGAAATGCTCTGGATTTTTTCCTGAGCGTTTCTGCATCTCCCTGGCAGAAAAAACACATGTGGATTGTACATGCGTTTTCCTGCCAGGGACAAGCGGATGTGAAGCGTTCTTCACATGCATTTCCGCTTGCGGGTTATCAAGCGCTTTTCCAAGAGATTTTAGCATCACTTGGAAAGTGCTTGACAACTTGGTCACACGATATAAATCCATACAACCGGCATGTATTTATATAGTGTGACCAGAGAGAATGTAAAAAAATAAAAAATAAATATATACTTACCCTCTGATGGCCCCCGCAGTCTTGATTCCTTCCGTTCTCCCTTGCCGGCAGCGGTACACTGAAGGAGCTGCCGACGTCAGCGTCGCGTGACCCGTCACATGACTATGACGTCAGCGCAGGTCCTTCAGTACATCGCGAACTGCCGACATGTGAGGAGGAGCGCACCGCTGGCCGCCAGAAGGTAAGTATATATTTTTTATTTTATTCTTTACAGTTTTCTATGGTACCCAGGTCCGAAGGGGAGTCTCCTCTCCTCTACACCCGGGTACCATCCGCACATTAGAACGCATGGAATGTGCATCTACATATACAGAGATGCGTAATCCATGCGATCTAATGCAAGTCAATGTGGGCGAAAACACAGCACTTCCGCAAAATAATTGGTAGTGCTGCGTTTTTTCCCGCAGCGATAATCCGCAGTGGAAATTTCCGCAGCATGTGCACAGCACATGCGGATTATCATTGGGGAACATGGCAGACCTTCTACCATACGTTTAAGCTTTTCTGCAGCGTTTTTGCCGCTGTGGAAACGCTTAAAAAACACATCGTGGGCACACAGCCTTACAAGGCAAGCTTTCAAGACAACTTTGGTCTCTTCATCAGGCATGTTATAATATGCCTGATGAAGCTTGCCTTGTAAAATCATTTACTTTGTTTTTGTTAACCATTAAAAGGTATCATAACTACGAGAGTAGGAGTTAGTACAGTAAAAGGAGGTATTTTCAGTATTTCCAATGTTATCCTATTGTTATGGTAACAGCAGCATTTCTGCATAGGTAGAGTCCCTTTTTCATAACTGTTTACAAACTCCTATCTTAAAAGGGGTGGTCTTAAGAGCAAGTTTCAGGAGCACAGTGCTCAGTTACCTTCCTGCTTTGCAGGGGCGGTCTTCTGAAAACTGACACTTCAGACCATCAGCATGGCGACATTTTTGACCAGCAATGTGCCCTCTCCCAGCCTGCTTTGGCCCTGCAGCATGGGCAAAAAGGTGACTAGATTCAGTGAGCTTCAGAGCGGCACAAGCAGGATATAAAAGCACAGAGCCTGCTCGCACCACACACTCTCGGCCTAGGTACTCGGCTAGGCTGGGACTGCCGGGTGGCCCAGTAACCCTACACTAAAAAAAAAAAAAAAAAAAAAAATTAATTCTCTCCATTCGTAAGAAAATAATTTTTAATTGCATGTTTTTACAAGTACTTTGCAATTGTATCCATTTATGAACTTGAGAAAACACCTTAAAAAAAAAAAAAAAAAAAAAAAAAAAAGGGGAGATTTATATGTGAAAGGATTATGTGGTTAAATTAGCTCCCCCCAGCACCCCATACACATGAACATACAGCTCTGCTGAGCTTTCATGTTCTCTCAATGGGAAGAGAGGAATAAGCAGCAGACACCTTTGGGGGAAACTATTCTCCCTTATCATAAAGGATCGGGCATTTCAATTAAAACTGTCTTCTGACATCATCTGTTAGAGGAGAGTCAGGAGCAGTGAGCAGGGGTTATGGCCCAAATGTAATCTAATATGTATGGGGCCTTTAGTCACAAATGATGACAACGCCTCCAATAGAGATGTGAACACAGTCAAGTGTCTTTCTCTGTAGACATCACTCACTGCAAGCAAGACAGCACTGTCAGCGGGAAACCAGTGCACCAAGCACCCTAACCACCATGGTTTTTTTCTGGAGAATGGAGGCAGCGATTAGAACACAGAAGATGGGATTTTTTACATTTTTTAATAGAAGCTATATCCCTTTTGTGCTTTGTTTATACTAGCAGCCCAAGTTCCGAAACAAATACGTTTTGGAAGCTAGAAAAGTGTGCTCTACATAACAAAAACTAACTCTAATTACCCATGTCTATTCACTTGCAGCCTTTTTACACAATAAACAACAAAGTTGTCATAATAAATTAGTATATGGCATTACAGAAAACAAAAATAAAATTTAGAAGATTACAGAGACGTTCGCCAATTCAAAAAGTGCATTGCCCAGGGCAGATCGCATGGAAATCTCTATGTCTTATCACCTTCGGCTGATCCAGTTAAAATCTCTGCCTCAAGATCATTTCTATTCAATGATGTTACAACTAATTGTGTACCGATGCCTCATTTTGTATTCAAATTTCTCAACAACCTAATGCTGCCCACCTTACGTCGAAGGCAATGACTTGGCATGCCTGATGGGGTTAAGCTATTTAAAAATTCAATAGGAAAATGTTCCCTTTCATCGTCGTCATCTACAACAGTCATCGCTCCATCAGTTGATGTTTTTCTAGGACTCACCTCAACATTAAGCTCTTTATGTATTAAGATTGTCAGGTTAGGTTTATTGGCTCCATTTAAGGCTATGTTCACATGTTGCATTTTTCCTCCTTTTTTATGCAAATTTTAAGCTGCATTTTATAGTACCAGCAAAAGCTATGAGATTTCAGAAATCTCATGCACACACTGTTTTTTCCTAACTAATTTGGAAAACTGCTGCGTTTTTGCAAACGGTAGCAGGTTACTTTCAGTGTTTTTGCACTCATAGAAAGCAATGAGTAAGAGCAAAAACGCAACAAAAAAGCAGGTATTAGATTTTGCTGCATTTTTTATGCAAAAACCTTACAGAAGTTGTCCAATACTTTTTATCATCTCCCCAATGTATTCACCCTGTGCCCATAAGTGTTTTTGTAATTACCTTGCGGTGTCTTTATTGCCTGTGAGCGGCGCTATCGCTGGCCGCTCACAGGCATCACGTGACCCCCGGCTGCAGCCGACTCCGACATCCGCTGATGTCACGTCAAGTTCCGGCTGCAGCCAGTGCTGAGTTCCATGGTGAGTGATGGGCTGTGGGAGGGGTTACGCCGCGTGCAAGACCCAGAATCCACAATGCGCTTTCCTTCTCCTCATTCATCCAGCATCCACCGTGAGGACCGCGTCACTAATGGCACGCCTCACTTGATGTGACATCAGCGGGGGGGGGTGTCACATGATGCCTGTGAGAGGCCAGCTATAGCGCCGCTCACAGGCAAGAAGGACAACTAAGGGTAATTACGAAAACCCTTATGGGCACCGGGTGAATACATTGAGAGTATAATAAAAGGCAGTGGATATCTTCTTTAAGGAAATTGCACCATGTTTTTTGGGGGGGCACTAATTTTTATCAGCAAGCAAGAGAGACAATAAAAACGAAGCAAAACCTGCTTTTTGTAAGCAGGTTCTTTAGTGCCAAGAGAGCAGGATTTGCCTGCAGGAAAAAGCATTTTTGCAACTTGTGAACATAGCCTAAGGCCTCATTCAGATGACAGTCATGTATGAGTTCTATCCAGGTTTTTAATGGTTAGAACGCATACAAATTATAGTCCATGGAGCTCTTCACATGACCATGTTTTGTTTTGTTTTGTTTTTTACAGAAAGTGTGTCCATAATAAACTCCTAGACACATGTTGGTTTTTGATCTGAGTTAAGGATCAAAATTACCCATACAAGTCTATGGGTCTGTGAAAAATTACTGCCAGCACACATTGCCATCTGTATGCAATCCATGTGCTGTCCGTGATTCACACTGTAATGAGTAGAGAAGCTTTGCAATTTTTAATACAAGAGATTACTGATGATACACAGATGGTAAAAACTGACATATCAATCAAACACTGATGGAAATCGAATCAAAAGCATTGATGAAAATCAGACCTCTTTTGGGGTGCATGCCAGAAAAATCACCAACGTCTGAATGCAGTAAAAGATGATGAAGGCCAAGCATGTTCTGACTGGCGAGGACTCTGTTGGATTTACGATGGTTAGAAATTATAGATACAGGCAGAAAGAAGAATTTGGCATACTAGATTTCACCACAATTGATCCTTTTGCTCTGAATGTAGTTAGGCACTGCCAGAGAAGTATAGTAGCAGCTTAGCCCCCTGTTTGCATGAGAATATGTACATTTGTGCAAGCCAAGAATGCAAGTGAATCAGGGTAGTAAAGAAGAAGCGCTCAGATGATATCTTTATAAAAAGTGCATGGCCACCAAAGACCAGACATGTTTTTATATATTATTTATTTATTTTATATATATATATATATATATATATATATATATATATATATATATATATATATATATATATATATACACACACATACACAGTGCAGACCAAAAGTTTGGACACATCTTCTCATTTAAAGATTTTTCTGTATTTTCATGAAAATGAAAATTGTACATTCACACTGAAGGCATCAAAACAATCAATTAACACATGTGGAATTATATACTTAACAAAAAAGTGTGAAACAACTGAAAATATGTCTTATATTCTAGGTTCTTCAAAGTAGCCACCTTTTGCTTGGATGACTTCTTTGCACACTCTTGGCATTCTTTTGATGAGCTTCAAGAGGTAGTCACCGGAAATGGTCTTCCAACAATCTTGAAGGAGTTCCCAAAGATGCTTAGCACTTGTTGGCCCTTTTGCCTTCACTCTGCGGTCCAGCTCACCCCAAACCATCTCGATTGGGTTCAGGTCTGGTGACTGTGGAGGCCTGGTCATCTGGCGTAACACCCCATCACTCTCCTTCTTGGTCAAATAGCACTTACAAAGCCTGGAGGCGTGTTTGGGGTCATTGTTCTGTTGAAAAATAAATGATGGTCCAACTAAACGCAAACCGGATGGAATAGCATGCAGCTGCAAGATGCTGTGGTAGCCATGCTGGTTCAGTATGCCTTCAATTTTGAATAAATCCCCAACAGTGTCACCAGCAAAGCACCCCCACACCATCTCACCTCCTCCTACATGCTTCACGGTGGGAACCAAGCATGCAGAGTCAATCCATTCACCTTTTCTGCGTCGCACAAAAACACGGTGGTTGGAACCAAAGATCTCAAATTTGGACTCATCAGACCAAAGCACAGATTTCCACTGGTCTAATGTTCATTCCTTGTGTTCTTTAGCCCAAACAAGTCTCTTCTGCTTGTTGCCTGTCCTTAGCAGTGGATTCCTAGCAGCTATTTTACCATGAAGGCCTGCTGCACAAAGTCTCCTCTTAACAGTTGTTGAAGAGATTTGTCTGCTGCTAGAACTCTGTGTGGCATTGACCTGGTCTCTAATCTGAGCTGCTGTTAACCTGCGATTTCTAAGGCTGGTGACTCGGATAAACTTATCCTCAGAAGCAGAGGTGACTCTTGGTCTTTCTTTCCTGGGTCGGTCCTCATGTGAGCCAGTTTCTTTGTAGCGCTTGATGGTTTTTGCAACTGCACTTGGGGACACTTTCAAAGTTTTCACAATTTTTCAGACTGACTGACCTTCATTTCTTAAAGTAATGATAACCACTCGTTTTTCTTTACTTAGCTGCTTTTTTCTTGCCATAATACAAAATCTAACAGTCTATTCAGTAGGTCTATCAGCTGTGTATCCACCAGACTTCTGCACAACACAACTGATGGTCCCAACCCCATTTATAAGGCAAGAAATCCCACTTCTTAAACCTGACAGGGCACACTTGTGAAGTGAAAACCATTTCCGGTGACTACCACTTGAAGCTCATCAAGAGAATGCCAAGAGTGTGCAAAGCAGTCATCAAAGCAAAAGGTAGCTACTTTGAAGAACCTATAATATAAGACATATTTTCAGTTGTTTCACACTTTTTTGTTAAGTATATAATTCCACATGCGTTAATTCATAGTTTTGATGCCTTCAGTGTGAATGTACAATTTTCATAGTCATGAAAAAACAGAAAAATCTTTAAATGAGAAGGTGTGTCCAAACTTTTGGTCTGTACTGTATATATATATATATATATATATATATATATATATATATATATATATATATATATATATATATATATATATATATATATATACACACACACACACTGCTCAAAAAAATAAAGGGAACACTTAAACAACAGAATATAACTCCAAGTAAATCAAACTGTCCACTTAGGAAGTAACACTGACTGACAATCAATTTCACATGCTGTTGTGCAAATGGAATAGACAATAGATGAAAATTATTGGCAATTATCAAGACACCCTCAATAAAGGAGTGGTTCTGCAGGTGGGGACCACAGACCACATCTCAGTACCAATGGTTCCTGGCTGATGTTTTGGTCACTTTTGAATGTTGGCTGTGCTTTCACACTCGTGGTAGCATGAGACGGACTCTACAACCCACAGAAGTTGCTCAGGTAGTGCAGCTCATCCAGGATGGCACATCAATGCGAGCTGTGGCAAGAAGGTTTGCTGTGTCTGTTAGCGTAGTGTCCAGAGGCTGGAGGCGCTACCAGGAGACAGACCAGTACACGAGGAGACGTGGAGGGGGCGTAGGAGGGCAACAACCCAGCAGCAGGACCGCTACTTCTGCCTTTGTGCAAGGAGGAACAGGAGGAGCACTGCCAGAGCCCTGCAAAATGACCTCCAGCAGGCCACAAATGTGCATGTGTCTGCACAAACGGTTAGAAACAGACTCCATGAGGGTGGTATGAGGGCCCGACATCCACAGATGGGGGTTGTGCTCACAGCCCAACAGTGCAGGACGCTTGGCATTTGCCACAGAACACCACAATAGGTAAAGTCGCCACTAGCGCCCTGTGCTCTTCACAGATGAAAGCAGGTTCACACTGAGCACATGTGACAGACGTGACAGAGTCTGGAGACGCCGTGGAGAGCGATCTGCTGCCTGCAACATCCTTCAGCATGACCGGTTTGGCAGTGGGTCAGAATCGTGTGGGGTGACATTTCTTTGGAGGGCCACACAGCCCTCCATGTGCTCGCCAGAGGTAGCCTGACTGCCACTAGGTACCGAGATGAGATCCTCAGACCCCTTGTGAGACCATATGCTGGTGCGGTTGGCCCTGGGTTCCTCCTAATGCAGGACAATGCCAGACCTCATGTGGCTGGAGTGTGTCAGCAGTTCCTGCAAGATGAAGGCATTGAAGCTATGGACTGACTCGCCCGTTCCCCAGACCTGAATGCGATTGAGCACATCTGGGACATCATGTCTCGCTCCATCCACCAACGTCACGTTGCACCACAGACTGTCCAGGAGTTGGCGAATGCTTTAGTCCAGGTCTGGGAGGAGATCCCACAGGAGACCATCCGCAATCTCATCAGGAGCATGCCCAGGCGTTGTAGGGAGGTCATACAGGCACGTGGAGGCCACACACAATACTGAGCCTCATTTTGACTTGTTTTAAGGACATTACATCAAAGTTGGATCTGTCTGTATTGTGTTTTTCCACTTTAATTTTGGGGGTGACTCCATTGGGTAATCAATTTGATTTCCATTGATGATTTTTGTGTGATTTTGTTGTCAGCACATTCAACTTTGTACAGAACAAAGTATTCAATGAGAATATTTCATTCATTCAGATCTAGGATGTGTTATTTCAGTGTTCCCTTTATTTTTTTGAGCAGTGTATATATATATTTATTGCAGGACAGGTGGGACATAAGCATAAGATTATCAAAGCAATCAACCAACGTTCATCTTAACTGTGTGCACCTGCCAACTGAAGCATGTGCTAGATAGGGAATATTCCTGATGCATCCGGAAAACAAAATCATGGTTCGGAGTCACGGATCAACATTACCCATAGAAGTCTGTGGAACTGTGAAAATAGAACAGCACATGGATGGCATCAGTGTGCGATCCATGCACGGTCCATGATTAACACTAATGTATAGGAGAAGCTTTCTTTATTTACTTTTCTCATACACTGATGAAACACGGATGGTAAAAACCCAACACACTGACCAAACACTGATAAAAATCTGATACAAAATACTGTTGAAACTCAAACCGTTTTATGTGTGAAAAATCACAGATGTCTGAATGAGCCCTTAAGCCAGTATATGGTCAGTATTTGTAAGGCAAAATCAGGAATATAACCTATAGTGGTAAATTTATATAAGTAAAATTTTGGAAACCCTCCACGTTTGAGCTTTCAAATTATAATGCAAAATACTGACATGTAAATAAGGCCTAAGGCTATGTGCCCACGATGCAGAAATGCTCAGGATTTTTTCCTGAGCGTTTCTGCATTTCCCTGCAGAAAAAACGCATGTGGATTGTACATGTGGATTGTACATGCGTTTTTCTGCCAGGGAGAAGCGGATGTCCCGCGTTCTTCGCATGCGGGTTATCAAGCGCTTTCCAAACGATTTTAGCATCACTTGGAAAAGTACTTGTCAACTTGGTCACACTATATAAATCCATGCAACCAGCATGGATTTATATAGTGCGACCAAGTTAATAGGCAAAGAATGGTAAAAAATAAACATTATACTCACCTTCTGATGGCCCCTGGGTCTCCTTGTCCGATGCATCCGATGTGTTGGGCAGCTCGCGGTGGTCTAAAAGGACCTTCTATGACGTCATGTAGTCATGTGACAGATCACGCGACCGCCGAAGTCAGCAGTCGTGTGACCCGTCACATGACTAAATGACGTCATTGAAGGTCCTTTTAGACAACCGCGAGCCGCCCGTCACACCGGACAAGGAGACCCAGGTGAGTATAATGTTTATTTTTTATTTTAAATTCTTTTACTATGGTACCCGGGTCTGGATGAGAGTCTCCTCTTCTCCAGACCCAGTTACCACCCGCGCATTGAATCGCTTAATATCCGCATGTGCACATGTAATGCTGCGGATAATAAGCAATTCAATGCAAGTCAATGAATGGTAGTGCTGCGGATTTTTCCGCAATGATAATCCGCAGCGGAAATTTCCGTAGCATGTGCACAGCACATGCGGATTATCATTGGGGAACATGGCAGACCTTCTACCAAGTGTTTTTAAGCATTTCCACAGCGGAATTGCCGCTGCGGAAACGCTTAAAAACGCATCGTGGGCAAACAGCCTAACACCGCCCCCGTTGCTGCCTGATTTTGTTTTTTTTTCCTTTTTAATTTACCTGCAATAGTCATTTTTGTGTCCTGTTGACATTGCTTATTTTTTGCAGGACAAGTAGTACTGTTGAAAGACACTATTCACTTTACCACCTAATATAATACAAATGGCAAAAAAAAATCTAAGGAGGTGAGATGGTGAAAAAAACAATTCCGCTATTTTTTTCCTCAACAATTCTACGTGAAAGGCTGGACATCAACAGCAACCTGCCACTGTGGTGACATATCGTCATTATGCAGAACAGGTCATCCAATCAAGTGAAGTTAAAAGGGATTTTCATTAATATGTTTTAGGAACCTTTTCATTACCGTAACACTGGCAGCCTTTTAGTTATAGCAATAACAAAGTTGCACATTGAAGAAAGATATTAGTCAAATTATGCACAGTTGGTAGTGTGGGAATACAGACTACCAAAGGAGTGTGTATACATTTATCCTGCTTTTAGTGTAACTGCTAGTGATGAGCGCAAGTGCTCCTTACTCCAGTTACTCCTAGATCAGGGATGTCAAACTCAAACACACAGAGGGCCAAAATGAAAAACTTGGACAAAGTCGGGGGCCAACCAGTATACAATATAATGAGCTCCACGTAGTCCTCCATTCAAAATAATGGGTCCCCATAGTCCTCCAAACAGTATTAGGGCCCCACATAGGGAGGTGTTCTGGTGTCGGGGGCCAAATATAACCACCCTGCGGGACAGATTTGGCTTAAGGTGCTTGGGTATGCACTGAGTATCGCGGGTGCTCAAGTCACATATTAGAGTCCCTCGCAGCAGCATGTATTGGGGCTGTTAAGGCAGCCACAAGACATGCGGGGATTGCCTGACAAACACGGGCAATCCCCGCATATTTTGTGGCCGTCCAACAGCCGTGAAACATGCGGCCACCAGGACTCGAACACCCGCGAAACTCAGTGCATACCCGAGCACCCTGGGCAAACTGGAGTAACGAGCACTTGTGCTCATCACTAGTAACTGCACACTTCAAGTGGATACTACTGATAACCTGAATGAAAAAAAAAAAACACAGCAAAAATAATGAACATATGTACAGCAATGTCAAAACTACTTGTTGTGCATATGTTCAGCCTTTTGCGACTTCCTCCACTTCAAAAACCTTCAGGCAGATAAAAAGTGATTGGTCCATCGTTCAGGTGGATTCCACTTGAAAACCGACACTTATGTGGGGTGAAAAAAAAAAGCCGCTGCAAAAGATGTTCAAATAGATGTCAGAAAAGACACTTCAGGGGAAAAAAAATGCCAGCGTTTTCCTGAAGCGTTTGCTGCTTTAAAAACTATGCAGGTATGCTGGCGTCTAAATGACACCATGTGCACATACCTATAGGCTGTGTGCACACGTTGCATTTTTGCTGTGTTTTTTTTCAGTGCAGATTTAATCACAAAACCAGAAGTGTTTCCTGATGCCAGCAAAGCGAATGAGAATCCTGAAGTCTCATGCACACGTTGCTTATTTGTGACTTGCAGATTTGGTGCAGATTTAAATCTGCAGAATGTCAATGCTTTCAGTGTTTCTGCTGAAAATTTCACCCATACTAATGAGTGGGGAAAAATCTGCACCAAAATACACAAGTAAAAAAAACGCAGCAAAAACTTGCGTTTTTGCTGCGGTGTTTTCCTGCTAAGATATGCAGAAATGGTGCAAAAATTTCTGCACCAAATACTTAACGTGTGCACATACCCTTAGGCTGTGTGCCGACTATGCGTTTAAGCAAATCCGCTGCAGAAACACTTAAAAAACGCTTGGTAGAAGGCCTGCCATGTTCCCCAATGATAATCCGCATGTGCTTTGCACATGCTGCGGAAATTTCCACTGCGGATTATCATTGCTGAAAAATCAGCAGCACTACCAATTATTTTGCGGAAGCGCTGCGTTTTTGCCAACATTGACTTGTATTGGAAGGCATGTAATCCGCATCACTGCATCTGTACATGCAGATTCCAAGCGTTTCAATGTGTGGATTGTACCCAGGTTTGGAGAAGAGGAGACTCTCCTCCGGACCCGGGTACCATAGAACCTGCAAAAAAAAAAAAAGCATAAAATAAAAAAAATAATTAATTATTATACTTACCCTCTGATGACCCCCGGTGTCCTTGTCTCGGCTTGTCGGCAGCTTGCAGTAGACTAAAAGGACCTGCGCTGACGTCGGCAGGTCCTTTAATCCACTGCAAGCTGCCGGCAAGCCAAGACAAAGACACCGGGGGCCATCAGAAGGCAAGTATAATATTTATTTTTTACCATTCTTTCGGTCACACTATATAAATTCATGCCGTTTGCATGGATTTATATAGTGTGACCAAGTTGTCAAGCACTTTCCAAGTGATGCTAAAATCGCTTGGAAAGCGCTTGACAACCCGCATGCGGAAATGCAAGTGAAGAACGCTTCACATCCGCATGTCCCTGGCAGGAAAAACACATGTACAATCCCGCATGCGTTTTTTTTCTGCCAGGGAGATGCAGAAACGCTCAGGAAAAATCCAGAGCATTTCTGCATCGTGGGCACATAGCCTTATACTTTAAAGTGAACCTGTCAGCTTATATATGCTGCCCACTTCATGGGCAGCATGTATCAGGCACTGGCTGTATGAACTCAGCCAGGTATGTTGGACTCTGAAACGCTGCGGTGCACTAAGATAGCCGTGGGGGAAGGAATGAGCCGCACTGTAGACTAGTCGGACAGGAGCGTCCCTGGAGGCTTCTCCCCGCCTGCTGTCCTGGATTGATAGGTCTCTGACTACAAGCGCATGTATATGTGCATTACAGTACATTTTTCTTGGGAACGCCGCAGCGTTTCAGAGTCAAACATACCTAGCTGATTTCATACAGCCCCTGCCTGATACATGCTGCTTATGAAGTGGGCTGCATGTATCAGCTGACAGGTTCACTTTAAGGGCAATATTATGAACAGCCCCAGAATCTTGTGCACAATAAGGAGCTTCATGAAGTGACTAAGTTAAGAAACACTTCACTAAGGAGGAAGGAGAAAGCAGGAAATGTTTAGAAACATGTGAGACAGGGCAGGACTAGAAGCTGTGATTCATGCTTCACTCAGCACACTGACGAATATGGGAGCCTAGCACCGAACATTGCCATGATATACAGAAGACGCGCACACTACGGTATTACTTTTCTACACGAGAACCCCCAGAAGTCCATAGATCTACACTTCATGGAGTCTATACCACAGGAAAGACACAATAGCAAACCGCTATGATCATGGCACGCTAACAACTATTACTCTATAAGTTGCGGGATAGAGTTGTTGTTTTTTTTAAATAATTTAAAAGAAATAAAAAAAAATGTCTGTTGAAAATCACCAGTAACTTTTAGGTGACATTTTTATTTTAAAGAATGTAGTGCTATAAATAGTCCACACCTTCAGTCCGCACCTATTCTACTGACTGAATTCAGAAAGCCAAATTATTCTAGAGGTCACCCGATTCTAAGTGGTTTTGCTTGTACACCGACTACACCCCCACACCACACGGCAGTTGTCAAGGGGGGGAAAATAAAGGATCAATGGCTTATCCTGTTCTCATGATAGTTTGGTCGCTGTGGCTTTCTCCATGATCCCCTTCACAAATATACTGCACACTCCACTCAGTTAAGTGTGCATTACATGGGGAGGTCGGGAGAAGCAGCTCTTACTCAACTGACTGCTAAGGTCTATGGCCACTTTAAAGATGCAATCCCATTAATTTTTTATTCCCTAAACCTTACCGGCTCACACTGCTGGAAGTGACTTTTTCAATGCAAGTGTATGGAGCATGAGAACGAGGGTCCATAGATCTACATTGTATAAGCGACTTCTGGCTCATATATAGACCTTAAGGCTCAATTAAAATCTACGTTGCAGCTTCACCTTATAATACAGCAGAGTGTGCTGTGACTTCCATTGCACAGAAAAAGATCAAAGGCACTAGACAGACACCATTGGGGCCCGTGGATTCTGCTAAGGCATCAGTTTGACAGGGAAATAACTAAGTGGAGCTTTTTACCCTATCAAAAATTATATTAATGTGCCACAGGCTATGGCTATGGCTATGAAGGGTCAGAGCTCCAGTAAAGAGCAGAACGACAGCACTATACCATTGCTGTAGCTTCCATTGAGGTCAATGAGAAGTGGTATTTAGGATGGCACAAATAGACAAAAACACCATCTCTGCCATGAATGGCTGATATAGGAGTAACCCTATAACTTGATAGACATTGGAAGCTGTTGTAGGCAAACCAAGACTTTCAGTGGCAAAGAACCACCATATGCATCAGCAGGAAACACCTCATACGCATATTTACTGCATTTACTTCCTGCCTCCTGTATATGCCCCCCCAAACATGTTCCAAGTACTTTTTTGTATCTGACTATTCAAGAGGTTGTCCCACCTTTCAAGACATTTTTATTTTTACTTTAATGCATGCATTTTGGACTAAAAAAAATATTTCTGCAATTGGGCTTCATTAAAAATGTTGCACTGTTTGCCTTCTATAGCAGCTGTGTTGTCTATTGCTGGCAGTAGAATGAGTGAACTGAAAATCCATCAGTGTGCTGGTTCTGAGGGTCTGGTAGGGAGCTTGTAACTCTTACTAGTCTTTTCATCACAGACAACATCAAAGTTGAATGTGCAGGGACATAAAGCAAAATAACGCAACATTTTTAAATAAAACCCAACTGCAAAAATAAATGCATGTTTTTGCAGCTAAAAATTAAGTATAAAGAATCAAAGGCCCCCTAATAGGTGGACAACCCCTTCATCAATTGACTGCACCTAAAATATTGTGTATGTGGCAGACCTAATAAAAAAGGGGATTATACCAGAGGTGCAATTACACTCATAAGTGAAAAACCAGGGTGCTAAAAAAAAATACATTTAAAAAAAAATCACATCCTGGTTTGTGTCACATGGTCCCACTTCCGTGTCAGGACTCCGGTCTGAGCAGTCATGTGACCATTTCAGAGCAGCTGACTGGCTGGGAGGTACCATGTGGTACTTCCACACTGGAGCACCTGTCAGTAAAGGACGTGGTGCACTTGTCTAAGTGTGCAAGGATGACAAGTGCAATGTATTCATATTACAGGGCTACAACTGGTACAGATGAGTGGGTGCTGCAAGTTCTGGTTTTGGGTTGGTATGGACAGATCACCTCTGCACAGACATTAATACAAAAATCAGAGAGCATATGTCTCCTGAAACATTGGAAATGTTACCTAAACTGGTACTTTTGCTGTTAATATTAAAATTAAAGTGTCATGGAAACCTAGAGGTAGTCACTTTTTATATGTAATGTTGTACCAATAAAATGTAAAAAAAAAAACTATACCATTGTATAGTACAGCAAGAATATAGTCGATTTGATTACAATTTGCAGAATTGATGAAACTGGTGCTCCTGCCCCTCAGTGATTGATGGCCACTGTGTATACAGACAGATCCATCAGTGGCCAACAATAGTAAATGGTAAGGCGATGGTATATGCAGACCTTTCTTTAACACAAATAACTATCATTTGGTATGCCAGTCCAGCAGTTACTAAGGCATCAATCACACTGACAGTCATCACGTAACTATATCGTACTGTCTGTATAGAGGAAGCAAGTCCTGGTCCAGCTGTGCTCCTACCAACCAGAAACAACCACATGTGGCAACGAGCTCAGTCTCCCTATATTCTCACTTTTTTAGCACGACCCTATTTTTGGTCCGAGTGCAGTCAGACCAATGTTATTCTATGGGACTGTGCACATGTCCGATTTTTTCCTCAGACTGAGCCGGTCCGAGGGAGAAAAAAAATACAACATACTCGAGTTTGATAAGATATTAAGATCACACTAGGCCATGCAAGTCAATGAATCCTTAGAAAGAATTGAACTGCACTTAGATGACATGTGAGTGCTTCCAGATTTTCATGGACTAGAGAAGATAATTTCGAGAAAAAAATTCTCTTCTCATCATCCAAGAAAATCGTATCACACTCTGATCAAACTTGCATTTGCCTAATCGGCCCATTTAGAGAATATACGCTGGTGTGACCCTAGCCTTATTGCGACCTTGTGCTACAAGCAGAGCTGCAGTGTAAAGCATAGAAACAGAAAGATCAGTTACCTAAGCTTCATCTGAGAAAGAAACCTCAGTGAGGTTTCACATACCCATAAAACTCAGCATGATAGTTGGGTCTCCTGATCTTAGCCAACTGCCTCATATTTGCCTACAAGGCACTTGGTTCAGGTCAGGAGAACCGAAAGTCGGGTCGGGAACTGCGATCTGAGCACGGCCCACGTTGCTTGGACGTGTGAAACTGAACTAAAGCCTAATACAGTGATCAGCTGAAAGGGAAAGTGGCATGTTTTTTTTCAAAGCAGGGGAAATGTAAAATTACATTCTGGCCCATGAAATAAAGGCCAGATCCATCAAAGCAGTATATGAAGCAGGGGTCCAAGTGGGTGATCAGCCTGTATAATGTCCAGTCCTATTAGGGCATATTGACAGAAGTTATCCTCATAGGTAAGCCACTTTTGCTAACTGTGCCCAAATTGCCAACCATTAGTCCAACTTTAATATGAAAGTGAAAAAAAACGAGTTGATACTTCTGAAGTACCTGAGAGGTTTTGTACATATAGGACATCAGTATACAACATATAGGTACTGCAACACTTTAAAGAGGTTCCTTAAGGATTGTTGCTTCCCTCCAGACAAATAATACTGGCACGAAAATACCTACACAATAGTGACATGGGTTTATTGCAGGCCTATAGGTAGAAGGAAGGTTCGCCTGTAATGTGTACGCTGTCTCATTGAAGTGATTCGGAACGTCTGCTGAGGGGTCTCCAAGTCAGCAAA
The DNA here is from genome assembly GCF_046119375.1 of Phyllobates terribilis. Classification (NCBI taxonomy): domain Eukaryota; kingdom Metazoa; phylum Chordata; class Amphibia; order Anura; family Dendrobatidae; genus Phyllobates; species Phyllobates terribilis. The sequence goes on along the minus strand of NW_027362761.1, from coordinate 773,471,429 downwards.
TGGGCGATTCTGGTTTGGCTCCATATCCTAAGTCATGTGTCCACTTGCGAAGCCCTTTAAAAGGGCTGATACTGATTTTTAGGAACCCTACTCCAATGGTTGGCGCTATATTTTCAGTCCTCTTCCTCTCTAAAGAGGGTATTCGAGTAGCCAAATTCCAGGGGAGCACTGCATTACCTATAAGTCTGCCAACGTCGTCTTGGCGCTCTCCACAGGAGAAACTTTACCTCTTAAGACACCATAAGCCTAAGGGGCACAGTACTGAGAGGAGAGCAGCTGTGTATTCTGTGGTGTTCTCAGGGCAAGGTCCTAAAGGCAAACCTTTACTTTAAGAACCACTTTAATTTTCAAAAGATTTGCCAACTACAGCCTAATTGACACTTCAGTATTCGAGGAAAAGGGAAGTAGTAGAAATGTTAGTTCTGAGGTCAGGATCCACTCCTTTAAAAGACGGAGGGTAATAAAGAGGACTTTGGAAAGTATTAATGAGGCCTTGCAGAGATCCTTACTTTGGTATATCACTAGAATATACAACACTAGTGCCATCTGTGGGGGTCTGATGAAGGGGCTGCATTGGTGGGGAGTTTCACCAGATACACCCACAGTGTGTGGGCAATAACAGCGATGTAAGTGTGGGCTCAGATTTGTGGTGGACTTTCTTCTATCCACTTGCTCGGGGATTTCACCTCCAGTCTGTAGCAAAGTTTTACACAATTACATATCCGCAGTGAGAAGGTGTGACGTAAGCTGATGATCCACTCCGAGTGGACATTTGTTAAAAGCTACTGTAACATGCTGCAGACACGACAAAGGATCCACAGCATAACTGCCCGTCTGAACAAACCAAAAATACGCAGTATCAGAAGAAAAGGTACTAGACAGAACGATCCAAGAAAAGCTCCACTAATACCAAAAAGGGATCTGTATCTACCACCCCTCTGTGCCTGTCCAGTAGCCCCAGGGTGGCAGAGGACTAGCCAACAAGACTGGATAGAAGCGAGTCATCTCACCTTACTATCATACTCATCTATCATACCACCGTGGACTGGCATCGGGTTGAAGGTTTTTATCATAAACAAGAGAAAATCTCGGCAGGTGGTTGTCATACATGTATCTACACCACACAGCTGGCCAGATCCCACACTTAGATAGTCAATGCCTCTACATTAACACTTTAGGCGTATGTTGCCAATAACCAATTCACACTGAGGTCTGTTTTTCATTCCTGAACTCGCTTTGTGCTCCTTTCCGTCCACTACCACAGCGAGCGTGGGCATTATTAGATGCCACGTCCCTGATCTAACTACATGGTGGCAGGCATTGTCAGCCTGTAGCCCTGTCAATAAGTCCATTAGGTGTGCTGGACTAATCATAGCCAATCAGGTCGCTGGTTTCATTTATGAACTGGCCCAGGAAGAATGGGAGCTGGAGTCTGGTCAGTGGAGCCACTCCAGCAGCTTTCATGTTTCTAGGCCACAATGGCAGTACATGACCACACCAGGCTATACACATGGCACAGGTACCGGGCACCGGCCATAGGGCCCCTAAGCACATGTACACAGCAGCCATGGACGTGTGCAGGGGTGCTCCCCTCCTCCCTCGGATGACAGTGCAATCCCTCCTCCCGGGCCTCTCCCTCCTGCCACCAGTCACCCACCGGCCGGGCAGCCACCTGACGGGCACAAGCGGCTCTACACGAGTCTGTACGTGGGGGAGGCAGGCACCACACGTGTGTACAGAGACACGGGCGGCCGCTCTCCGGTGCCGGGCCTCAAGCCTCGGCCTCAAGGTAAGGAAGGCCCCGAGCACCGCAGGCGCAAGCTCCGGGCGAGCTGGGCACAGGATAGGGGGACAGCTATGGGCAGGGACGTGGCGACATGTCGCGACCACAAGGCCACCCGGACGTGGAGACAGGAGCCGGCTACACCGGGGGAGGAGGCCCAGGCCTGGAGCTGAGCAGTGCGCCTATGGAATGGCTCCCGGCGTGCCTGTGCCAGCCCGTGCCTACACCCGGGGAGCCCGGGTCCTCGCCAGTGTCCTCCCCCCGGCTCTCACCTTCATGTCGGGACATCCTATCGCTCAGGCCGCCGCCGCTGCAGCTGCTGCTCCGACTCCTCCTCCTAGTGAGAGAGCAGAGAGTGTGTGTGCTTCCTCCTCACCCTCCTCCTCTTCCTCCTGACACACTGCACCGACTGCGAGCGGCGCCTCCGCTGCCTGCCTGTACGGGGCGCTCCTCACACCGGACTCACATGATATGGAGCTGGGGTGTGCGGCCACAGACCGTAATATAGCCGTGCAGCAGCCGGGTGCACACTGGAGGAGAGCTGGCAGGGCTAGTGAGGGGCAACCAAGTAGGCCTCAATGGAAGGCTGCGCCCGGCTGCTGTGGGCGTCTCGTCAGCTTCCTCCTGGCACTGGCTGTAGTAAGCCTCGTCTTACACCAGCCTTGTGTGGTGTAAAGGAGGCAGTGTGAAGCTAAGACGTCTGCAGCTTTCCCTCAGGTGTACCACCTAGTCTTACTCCCATAGTGGGGTACCCGGGTTTAGGCGCCATGAATGGGGCGTTTGGTCTGATTTTTCGGCATATTTATAACCCTGTTTGCCAAAGTTTCAAAATTAGTTTCCAGGGCATCTTCCAGCTCATCCCTGTGGGCGCCACTTTTTTCTGTCAGCGTTGATTTATGCCAGAAAAAAAAAAAAAAATAGACATATATTCCATATTTTTATTTACATTTTCCTCCAAAAAAAATAAAAATGACAGAAATATGAAGCCTCGTGTCACAAAACAAAAACTATTTGAATATCCGAACTAGAAAAAAATTCAAACCGCATATATGAAAAAAAATAAAAATGTGCCTAGTCAGGAAGGGGGGAAATAGCCTGGTCCAGAACTAGTTAAAAAAATGAGCAATCTTGCGATAATCCCACTGGCCAGTGGGGCTTCTATAGACTGTACTTTCAGGAAGGGTTTTCAGCAGGCTCCTTATCAGCAGAGGCAGGATTACAAGGACAGGTAACACCTCTGATAACACAGGATCCACCAGTCACAATACAGATGCCATAGCTGTCCCTCCTTACACAATGACCTTCACACATGCTCATTAGATGCTTAAGTATAGAAGATAGAGTCCCAGTCTGTTCAATGTGGCTATCTATGTACATGTGTTGTTTCCTGATTAGAGTTTTTCCACATAGGAAGCCCGGCTTGTGAAGATTGGTAAATTTACAAATACCTACAATATTACAGTTTTGCTGTGTATTATACAAGTGATCACATGTTCAAGGCCTCTTGGGGGATTAATAAAAATGTTAACATCAAGGAAAAATTATTTAAAAAAAAAATCAAAACTATATAAAAGTTTAAATCACCCCCTTATACGCACATATATAAGATCTAAAATAAATATAAAAAAAATAACATGGTTTCGCCACAACATGTGTAACTGTCCGAACTAATAACATATAGTCATGTTTATTGTACACAGTGAGTCACAAAATGAAAAAAATAAATCGTAATGGCAGAAGAACCACTGTTTTTTGGTCATTTGTTTTCTAAAAAAATGCAATGAAACAAGATCAGAAAGTCATATACAGGCTCGGACTGGCCCACAGGAGAATCATCTGGTAGGCCCCTGAGAAGAATTGCTAATGATTCATAATTTGCAGAAAAAGGTATAATCTAATCAATCATTAAACAAGCTAGACAAATGTAATATTACATAGACACAAAAGTAAATTTATGTACTAGGGTCAAGTTATTTGTGCATGTAGCTTAACAATGGTCCCCAAGAATCAATGTTACTGGTGGGCCTTTACCAAACCAGTCCGGCATTGGACGTATATATACCCTAAAATGGCAATGATATAAACTACAGCTCATTCGCAAAAAAAACAAGCCTTGTACAACTTTATTAACTAAATAAAAATCTTTAAAAAAGTTATAGCTCTTAGAAGGCATGGAAGAAAAATCAAAAGCAAAGAGGGACTTATCCAAGACCCAAGGGTTTGCATAAACCTGGAGCTGGCACTCACCAGAGCTTGTATTATAGCCTCCAAATACTGATGTACTCTATGGCCATGTGTATGAGCCTTCAATAGTATGGTTTAATTTATTGCTCTGCGTGATGAAATCTGCAACAGTGCGGTAGGCACAACATTGTCATGACCACAATAGGGTTAATCCGATCTTGTTCATTATTCCCTTGGCAGTTCTACATCATTACAGTTCCTGCCTTGCAGTTGTTGAGGTTCTCTGCAATTAAAACATCCTTATAGGCTTTCCTACAAAAAATCCCAAAAAACACAATTCAAACAAAACCCATGACAGAATCACAAACTTGTGAGGCAGATAGAAATACTTTGGACTCCGTCTGGTCTCTATTCCAGTGGTGACACAAAAGTCATTATCTCAGTAAATTAGAATAATTAACAAAAAACACCTGCAAAGGCTTCGTAAGCATTTAAAAAGGTCCCTGTACGTCTACAAAATTGCCCATGCATCTTTACCCATGATCACAACACTTTCTCCCACTATCGCTTTGCCCACAACTAGATATCTTCACTAAACGCATTAAAAAAGATCTAGAGCCATTACACACCACTGGTCCAGATAAGGACAAAGTTCCATATAGAGATAACCTTACATCTCTACTAAGAAAAGCCATACGGGAATTCAATTAAATGAAATATGTCGCTATTAAAAGAGCGAACAAAGGCCACCTTCTTTCAAGGGCGTTTGATGCACAGAGCATCATAGCCCGGATGAGGAACGAATTAGTAGTGCATTTTCCGAAGACACCCACATTTTACCTCTTACCTAAAATTCATAAACACTGTACAAATACACCAGGACTTCCCATTGTCTCGGGGATTGATGGTCTGTGTAAGAACATATGCCATAGTGATTTCTATCTCCTAAAATGTGTAGAGACTTTACTCTCATATGTGAGGGACACGATAGATGTCATAAAGCATTTAGATGGTAAGCTGGGGATGTGGAATCACTTCATACGTCGATAGGTCACGACCATGGATTGCGTGCATTCCATTACTTTTTACACATGACTAATCTTGATCACCAACTGATTGAATTCATCGTATCTCTATTAAGATATGTCCTTACACGTAACTATTTCACTTTCAAAGACCGCTATTTCCTACAGCTCCAGGGTATGGCAATGGGGGCATCCTGTGCGCCCTCATATGCTAATCTATTCCTGGTGTTGTAGAAAAGAGAGATTGTTTTAAATACCAAGGGATATGATGCTTTAGTACATTGGTCTCGATATATCGACAATATATTCTTTATCTGGCAAGGTCCCACCTACTAGACTTCCTTAATTCTCTCAATAACAACCAATTTAATATCAAACTTACATGGAAGTTTAGTCCAATCCAAATTGAGTTTCTAGACATACTCATTCTAAAAAAATCAAGATAGAACTTTAATCACTGATGTGTATCGAAAGTCAACATACTGTGCACTAATTCTTTACTACACTCTTCTTTTCATTATCCTCAAGTCATTAAATCCAATCCAACGGGCCAATTTTTACGCATGCGTCGGATTTGTTCAAACAACAAACTTTTTGAAAAACAAGCAAACGATCTTTCTAAAAGATTCTGTGATCGTGGATATAGTGGCAGACTTATCCAACAAAGCTACCGTAGGGCTAAGAAAACTCCTCTTGACACCCTCTTGGTAAGTCAAATATGACACTCCAAAAAAGATACCAACAAATTTGCTGATTCCCCCAAGTTTGTCACTACATTTATGAAAAATTTGAGTTATATTCGCAATATCCTTGCTACTCACAGACCCATTTTATTGACAGACAAAGACTTAGCTAAAAGCCTACCACAATTTCCACCTATTGTCTGGCGATGAGCATGTAACGTAGGTGACTTACCTGAAATCACTATGTAGCACCACCACCATCTAATCCTTACTACACCATATGCCCCCATGGGGTTTCTGTTTTATCTGGTCATTGATCTGCTTGTCCATTTCTTGCACAAACCTCTACTTCCACTGATTCACAGGGCCATAACGAATATAAAATTGTCCATCATATCACATGTAGTACCACTTCTGTCATCTATCTAGCCACATGACCTTGCAATTTAATCTATATAGGGATGACAAAACAATTAAAGATCCTTGCCCTTGAACATGTAAGAGGTATCCATGCTGCATCAAAAGAAAAAGATATCAATAAATTACAACCTATTCCGAGACATTTCCATGAATTTCATCACTGCGATCCAAAATAATTTCATATACATGGTATTGATAAAGTCAATTTAGGCTAACATGGAGGCAATGTCAAGATGCTCTCCTCAGGAGAGAAACAAAATGGATAGTTCTTAAAACTATGTCACCTGCTGGCCTTAACGAATCTGTTAGTTATAATCCGCTCATAGATTCATGAATTCTCTGAATTTGTTCTTCACCTCCCTATGTACATTAACGTGAAGTTTAATTTCTGTAGGGACATATTTTTATTCAGTCTATCTAATTCTCCATTTTATTTAAATTATAGCTTTCCGGGATCACTGAGAGTCTCCACTGAAACATTTTCAGAACATGTGCTGACTTCTGAATTTTATATCTATCAGATAAATCTCAATTTAACCCAAATTTTTAGATTAATTAGAGTACCCATAAGGCACAAAGGCAAATATGTAACCTAAGAGAAAAAAGGGGGATGTGCCAGGAACAACGTACAACAATGTTTTTAATAAAAACATAAATTGTATTGAGTCAGTCAAAAAATATATATAAGCTGTGTAAGGCGGCGGTGTACACACCGTGCAGTAGCTAAGGCAGTGACCCAAGCAAGTCCAACATAAACAGCTTCTATTCAGCAACTCACGGGTAAACAGAAAGTCCTCCGGTTCGCAGCCGGGTTAACATGAGTCCATAAACAACGGTTGCCGGGGACAACGGCCACGCCGGGGCCGCTCAGAGCCTGACAGGTGCAGAGCCTTCCTAGGCGGTGGTTCAGCCACACTCAATCCTGTTGAGCTAACCTGCTGTGCTCCTAGCAGGTTGCAACATAGAACAACACTAAACCTTAGTGAAGGAGTTTTAAAGGACCTGTGGCAAGAGCCACTGGAAAATCCGGGTTGGAGGGAGGAGGCCGCCCCACTGCCTCCTGTGACCTCCTCCAAGAAATGAAGGCCCTGCCGGGTTTTACTTAATCTGCCTTAGCCAGGTAGTCTGACCAGGTGATTGCTCACCTTCATTCCTGCATTGCAGCCGCAGCTGTGTCTGTGACTGCAATGCACTCCAATGGATTTAATAGGTCTCTGTACACATTCTGGGGGATATATAACGTCCCTCGTATACGATTCCGGTCACTGCCTCACATATCCCCCCCCCTCTGTTCAAACTTGTGGGGTTGAACATTTGCCACCATACAGGGTGCCCGGGACAGGACATCCGCGTTTCCCTGCGACTTCCCAGGGCGATGTTCTACCGAGAAACTGAAATTTTGCAGTGACAGGAACCACCTGGTGACTCGCGCATTCCTCTCCTTGGCATTTCTCATCCATACCAAGGGTGAGTGGTCCGTCACCAAGCGGAACTGACGCCCGAGTAAATAATAGCGTAGCGATTCCAGGGCCCACTTAATAGCCAAACACTCCTTCTCTACCACGCTATAGTTTTTCTCTGCCGGGACAAGTTTTCTACTCAAGTAGGTGACCGGGTGCTCTTCACCATTCACTTTTTGTGACAATACCGCTCCTAGGCCTACCTCCGAGGCATCTGTCTGTACAATGAAGGTTTCCTTGAAGTTGGGGCTGATGAGGACCGGTTGTCCACACAGGGCCAACTTCATGAACTGAAAAGCTTCCTCTGCCTTAGGGTTCCACTGAACCATTACCGATTTTTTTCCTTTCAAGAGATCAGTCAGGGCCGCCGTTCGCCCAGCAAAATTAGGTATAAACCGGCGGTAATACCCAAGGATGCCAAGGAACGCCCTCACCTGCTTTGTACTTGACGGTTTAGGCCAGTTTTTTATGGCCTCAACTTTATTGATTTGGGGCTTAATAGCTCCTCGGCCTATCACATACCCCAAATATCAGGCTTCCTCTAGCCCTATCGCACATTTTTTTGGGTTTGCCGTTAACCCAGCGGCTCTGAGAGAATCCAGCACCGCTTGTACCTGTGATAGGTGCGTATGCCAGTTGGTGCTAAAGATGATAATATCATCTAGATACGCGGACGCGTACTCCTGATGAGGCTTGAGCACTATGTCCATCAACCTCTGAAATGTAGCCGGGGCCCCATGTAACCCAAAAGGCAAGACCACATAGTGGTATAGACCCTCTGGAGTTACAAAGGCGGTCTTTTCCTTCGCCGAATCTGTGAGAGGTACCAGCCAGTAACCTTTGGTGAGATTGAGCGTGGTAAAGTATTGGGCCTGCCCCAGTCTCTCAATCAGCTCGTCCACCCTGGGCATTGGATAAAGGTCGAACTTTGACACTTCATTCAATTTCCGGAAATCGTTACAGAAGCGTAATGATCCGCCTGGTTTTGGAATCAGTACGACGGGGCTAGCCCACTCACTCCGTGATTCCTCTATGACGCCTAACTGAAGCATTTGTTTTACCTCAGCCGTGATGGCTTGCCTCCGGGCCTCGGGTACCCGGTACGGTCTTATTTGTACCCGTACCCCAGGTTCGGTGACAATGTCATGTTGGATAACCGTAGTCCTACCTGGTAGCTCTGAGAACACGTCGGTATTGTGCTGCACCAGTGAACGAGCCTCCCGTCGCTGCTGTTTAGTGAGGGCATCACTTATCCTGACCTCCCGCTCGGATGCTTCCCTGGCTGAAGGTAGAGAACTCTCTGGTGATATGCCAGGGGTGACGTCTGTAACTAAACACTCTCGATCTTTCCAAGGCTTTAGCAGGTTTACATGGTAAAGCAGCTCAGGTTTCCTCCTTCCGGGCTGATACACCCGGTAATTTACCTCCCCCACTTTTTCTCGAATCTCATATGGTCCTTGCCACTTGGCCATGAACTTACTCTCGGCTGTGGGTACCAGTACTAACACCCGATCACCCTTGTTAAAAGTTCTGACTCTGGCTCTTTTATTATATGTGCGCCTCTGAGCTGCCTGGGCATCTAACAGATGCTCTTTCACGATGGGCATGACCGCCGCGATCCGGTCCTGCATACTAGCCACGTGTTCAATTATACTCCTATGCGGAGTTGGCTCTTGTTCCCATGACTCTTTGGCTACGTCCAACAGACCCCTAGGGTGTCTGCCGTACAATAACTCAAAGGGAGAGGACCCTGTGGAAGCCTGGGGTACCTCACGGACGGCGAACATCAAATAGGGTAACAACATGTCCCAATCCCTTCCATCCTTAGAAACCACCTTTTTTAACATGGACTTGAGGGTTTTATTGAACCGTTCTACTAGCCCGTCGGTTTGAGGGTGGTACACCGAGGTGCGCAATTGTTTAATTTTTAGCAATTTGCATAGTTCCCTTGTCACTTTGGACATAAAGGGGGTCCCCTGATCCGTCAGGATCTCCTTGGGTAGTCCAAGGCGACAGAACATGGCAAACAGCTCCCGTGCAATCAGTTTTGCCGAGGTGTGGCGTAGTGGTATAGCTTCCGGGTACTGAGTGGCATAGTCGACGACTACCAGTATATGTTGGTGTCCACGGGCGGATTTTACAATGGGTCCAACCAAATCCATTGCAATCCGTTCAAAAGGCACCTCTATCACTGGCAGAGGTACCAATGGGCTACGGAAGCCTGCAGTGGGTGAGGTCAACTGACATTCGGGGCAGGATTCGCAATACCTTTTGACATTCGCGTAAACCCCAGGCCAAAAGAACCGCTGTAAGATATGGTCTAGCGTCTTTTTCACCCCTAAGTGTCCACCCAGCAGGTGTGAGTGTGCCATCTCCAGAATCTCTCGACGGTGCGACTGAGGTGCCACTAACTGTTCTACAACCTCGTCCCTGATCTTATCTGTCCTGTAGAGTAACTCACCGTTGATTACCATGCGTGGAAATACAGTATCTGCACCGGGCTGTTGAGCTACGCCATTTATCTCTAACACCCTTTCCCGCGCCTGAGTCAGGGTGGGATCCCGTAGCTGAGCTGTCCCAAACGTGCCCCGGGACACTTTCAGCTTGGGGATCGATGCGGTCTCCTCGACCTCTCCTGCCAACACCTCTAAGGGAAACCTATCGGGGTCACACTCTGTCCCCTACGACAGGTTCATCGGGCACAGCGTCTGAAATACTTTTTACCGGGGGAGAGTGGATTTTGTTTTTCCACAGAGTCCAGAACAGGGGCAAGTCTCTTCCCAACACAGTCCCATAGGGAAGGGTTTTTACCACTCCCACCACATGTTTTATGTCTCCACATGGCGTGGACAAAACTATCTCTGCAGTTGGGTACTCTCGGAGGTCCCTATGGATACACACAACCCCAACTGGCCGTCCACTGGGGTTGTCTCCTGCCACCAGCGACCCATGTACCAGAGTCATGAGGCTCCCTGAGTCGAGGAGGGCCTCCGTGGGGTACCCATTAACCAGTACCTGGCATAGTTGGAGCTCACTGTCCCGGGATTCGGCGCTCGCTGTGCAAACGGTCTGGGCGTACATTGAGACCCGGCGGCTATATCCGCAGTCCATGGGTTCCGTAGTCAGGGAACAATTAGCAATCACATGTCCCGGCCCCTGACACCGCCAGCACCTAAGGGTGGAGGTACTGTTAGGTCTTATGGCAGTTTGGGAGGGAACCAGTCTCCTGCCGCTCTCACTCCGGGGTTCCCCTTCAGCACGGGCACGGTGCTGACTGTCCCCAGCAGAGGGACGCGACCCCTTTCCCGACTCCTGGGTTGGCAGGGATCGGCGTGACAGCCGAGAGGGGGCGGAGTCTCGAATGAAGTCCTGAGTAGCCGAGTAGCGCTCGACCAAACTGACCACCTGGTCGAGGGTGCCGGGGTCCCCTTGCCCCACCCAACGTTGGATAGGGACTGGCAGAGTCCTCACCAGCCGGTCAACCAGCACCCTCTCCACTATCTGGGCTGGGGACAAAGTCTCAGGTTGGAGCCACCTCTTTACCAGCTGCAGGAGGTCATAAGCCTGAGACCGGGCAGGTCGGGTCTCCACATAGGCCCATGAAAACACACGCTGAGCCCTCACGTATGTATTGACCCCCAGCCGGGCAAGGATCTCACCTTTGAGCCTCTGGTAGTCCCGGGCGTCCTCCTGACTGAGGTCTAAACAGGCGTTCAGGGCATCGCCAACCAAAAACGGAGCCACCACTTCCGCCCACTGGTCGGCTGGTAGGTTTTCCTGCTCTGCTGTGCATTCATAGATGGTAAGGAAGGCTTCCACGTCGTCCTCCGGTCCCATCTTCCTCAACGCTGATCGAACCTTGTCCCGGGCGTCTCGACGTTCTGGCGCTGATGCGGTCGGTGTCTCCCGCAGGGCAGCAATCTGTTGCATCATCAGTTCAGCTGTTGCTGCTGATTGTGCTGCTGTTCCTGCTCCTGCTGTTGCCTTTTGAGACTCACGTGCTGCTCCTGCTGTTGCCGCTGAGACTGCAGCAACTGCTGCTGAGCGAGTGCGAGCTGCTTTAATAGCTCCTCCATTTTGTCCATGGGGTGGAACTGAAAGGTGGCAGGCCGGATTGTGGTCATGCAGCGGCCGGTGGGGTATGCCTCAGTCACTATGCCCGCATTCTCCACCAAGCTGTCAGGCGGCGGTGTACACACCGTGCAGTAACTGAGGCAGTGACCCAAGCAAGTCCAACATAAACAGCTTTTATTCAGCAACTCACGGATAAACAGAAAGTCCTCCGGTTCGCAGCCGGGTTAACATGAGTCCATAAACAACGGTTGCCGGGTACAACGGCCACGCCGGGCCGCTCAGAGCCTGACAGGTGCAGAGCCTTCCTAGGCGGTGGTTCAGCCACACTCAATCCTGCTGAGCTTTCCTGCTGTGCTCCTAGCAGGTTCCAACATAGAACACCACTAATCCTTAGTGAGGTAGTTTTAAAGGACCTGTGGCAAGAGCCACTGGAAAATCCGGGTTGGAGGGAGGAGGCCGCCCCACTGCCTCCTGTGACCTCCTCCAAGAAATGAAGGCCCTGCCGGGTTTTACTTAATCTGCCTTAGCCAGATAGCCTGACCAGGTCAATGCTCACCTTCATTCCTGCATTGCAGCCGCAGCTGTGTCTGTGACTGCAATGCACCCCAATGGATTTAATAGGTCTCTGTACACATTCTGGGGGATATATAACGTCCCTCGTATACGATTCCGGTCACTGCCTCACAGCTGCAGTACAGTAAAAGCAAAAAAGAGACACAACACAGACACAGGCGACAAAGAAAGTTGGTGAGTGAGCTAATCACATAGAAGATTGATTAAGTAAGTACATGTGTACATGGGTATACCAAAAGCAAATCACCATATGAATTTCACATCTGCAATGCCGCATGTACCCATATATGAACGGGGACAATCTATGTTTTTTACACTCAGATCTAACAATTTTCCTGTTTAGCATTTATTCATTATCAAGCAATGTTATCATCTTTATGCTCAATATACTTTGATCAGATCATTATATATCTCTTTTATATTATATTATGGTATTTTACACTTTCTATTTTTATGATTTATTTATTAATTTCCCGTACATTAGTTACTCTTTTGCTAATTATATTTATGTCTTGCATGATCGCATAATTCTTCTTTATATATATAGGTACGGTATATTTTTGATTTAATGCCACTATTATACATGGACATATACTTATAAAAGGTTGGTTCATATATAATATAAATATATACTGTATATCACATATTATTTTTTAATCACATACTTTCTTCCCACTTTCTCATTTACACTCCATATTTTAATTTCCTTCCCCTCACATAGTGCTTACTATTACTCCTTTTATCCTTCCACATACATTTTTATCTTTTCTCCTTTTCATTTTTCTATGGCTCCCAAGAATTTCCAGCATTTATTTGCACTAATACCCATTTTTGGTCAGATGTGCATCACGCGTACATAGTTTCCTCCCGGATGCTGGGGTCCACATCTTGGTTTCTGGCATTCCCTCCAGTGTGTGTGACCAGAGGTGGCGTCATTAAGGAGTGCCGGAGCCCTGGGCGCCGCCATCATCCGGAGGCACTTCACGGTGAATGCGTACCACATGTAACTTAGGGTAAGCAAAATATATGATCCCATTCTTACACCTATTATGTACCACCTGACGGTTATGCGCGACAACAAAACGCGCGTCAAGATTTTATCCAGGTTCTATAAGATATTGGTATCCACTATATTGCTAAGACGGCAGATAATAAACTTTGAATCTCTCTTACCTATTATCTTTATGCTGCATATACAGTGAAGGAAATAATTATTTGATCCCTTGCTGTTTTTGTAAGTTTGCCCACTGACAAAGACATGAACAGTCTATAATTTTAAGGGTAGGTTAATTTTAACATTGAGAGATAGAATATCCAAAAAAAATCAAGAAAATCACATTGTATAAATTAGATAATTTTTTTTGCATTTTGCAGTGAGAAATAAGTATTTGATTCCTCTGGCAAGCAACACTTAATACTTGATGGCAAAACCCTTGTTGGCAAGGTAGATGCCTGGGTTGTAGTCACCGTGGCGGTGACCCGGTCCGGATCCTAGAGTCCTCCTGGCCAGGTGAAATTGTAGGCCTGCCATTCTGACTATACTCTTTGGGCTATCCCGCTTATAGTCGTGTTGTAGCCCACGTCCCTGAGTGTAACGTGCTGCGCTCACCCGTATGGCTGGCGACTCGGGCCTTGTGTATTCCTCGCTCCTCTGTGGCGGTACGGGTCCTTTCGTGTGGCTGAGCTTCCGGGCTTCTGTTGGGCCAGGAGACCTGCAATCTCCTGCCCTGCGGTAACTGCTGCTGGGTATGCAATCCCCACAGCCTCGGACTCCGGCGTCCGGTCCTCTGTGGATACTATCTAGGACGAGCTAACTCCAGCTCCAGTCCCTGGCTCTTTACTCCTTCGTGTCCTACTTGACTCCACACACTGAACTCTAGACTCAGACTCCCTAACCCCGCCTCCAGATCCAGTTATAAAGGGCAGGATCCTCCCTTTTCTGGTCTGGGGCAGGAGGTGTTGCGGGTAATGTGTTCCTGACCAGGAAACTCCTGCTTTGCTCCCAGACATGGTATTACTACCACTGTGGTAACCAGACCCTCTGGGGTGCCACACTATTCCTTGCAAAAGTGTAAACATTTGGGGCTAAAGCAACATTTTAGAAGTAAAATTACATTTTTTTTCATTCCAATTTGCATTAATTCTTGTGTAGCACCTGAAGAGTTAAAAAATTTCCTGACAACAGTTCTGAAGTATTTGAGGGGTGCGGTTTTTAAGATGGTATCACTTTTGGGTCTCCATAATATAGGCCCCTCAAAGTCTGTTAAAATCTGAATGGGTCCCTAAAGAAATAGGTTTTGTAAATGTCTTGAAAAAATTAGAACTTACTGCTCAACTTTTAAACCTTCTAACATCCTAACAAAATGAAATGACATTTGAAAAATAATTCAGATGTAAAGTAGACATATAAGAAACGTTGTTTAATAATTATTTTATACAGCATGACTAACTGGTTTAAGGATATCAAAATTGAAAGTTTCAATATTTTCAAAAATAAGCGCAAAACATATCGACCGAATGTGTCATGAAAAACAGTCTGAAAATCACTGGGATACATTGAAGCATTTCAGAGTTTTTACCACATACAGTGACACTGGTCAGATTTAAAAAATTTGGCCTGGTCATTAAGGTCAAAATTGGCTCTACCACTAAGGGGTTAAAAAGGTTGTCCACTACCCTAACTTGGTTACTGTACTATAAATACCTGTGGATAGTGCTCCTAAAGAGCTCCATATACACTCCCTGACAGAAGTTATGTCGCTTATCCATGTTATGTAAATAAAAGCTTATAACCTGACATTAAATTCATCCATTGGTTTTATAAATTATTATTTTGAAAGCTGAAACCCTCCCAAATTTGGTTTAGGTTAAGAAAATAAATAGGCATCAATGCTGAAATATTGATCATTTAATGAACACATTATGGTCAGATTTTAGCAAGACAAAAGTTTTGTCGCCCACAGAAAGTAATGTGATATTCAAACAAATAATTATCTTAAAATACAAATATATGTTGCATAACATTGGTGAATGAAGTTGTGGTGCTATTAGAGTCATATTTAATATTTTGTGTGACTTCCATGAGCTTGAAGGACTGCATCCATGCGGTTCAACAATGATTCATACAATTTATTAATGAAGTCATCAGGAATAGCAAAGAATGCCGTCTTACATGCCTCCCAGAGTTCATCTAGATTCTTTGGTTTTGTCTTCCAAGCTTCCTCTTTCATCCTACCCCAAACATACTCAATGATGTTCATGTCTGGTGACTGGGCTGGCCAGTCCTTGAGCACCTTGATCTTTTTTGCCTGGAGGAACTTTGTTGTAGAGATGGATGTATGAGATGGAGCACCATCCTGCTGCAGAATTTGACCCCTTTTTATGATTTGGAATGTAAGAGGTAGCTAATACTTCTTGATATTTTAGGCTATTGATATTGCCTTTCACCTTGCAAATGTTTCGCACACCCCCATACTGAATGAAACCCCAGACCATGATCTTTCCACCACCAAATTTAACTGTTTTGGATCCATACGGGCTCCAGTAGGTCTTCTGCAGTATTTGCGGCAGCTGTGGTGTAATTCTACTGAAGATTCATCAGAGAAATCCACCTTCTGCCACTTTTCCAGCGTCCATCTGTTTAGCAGGCTGTGGGACTTTGCAAATGCCACACGGTTTTTTATTTGCCTTTTGTTTAGTGCTGGCTTCTGGGCACTGATTCCACCATGGAGGCCATTTCGAGACAGAATCCTACAAACTGTTCTAGTTGACACAGGGACTTGAGGTGACCAGGCCTGTTGGAGCTCTGCTGCAGTGGAAGAGGAGCTTGCTTTGGATTTTCTAACCAACAAGCGTTCCTCCTGAGCAGTTGTTTTGCGGGGTCTGCCGGACCTGGGCTTGTCAAACACATCTCCAGTCTCTTCAAATCTTTTTTTAATTCTTTGTACTTGACGCTGAGACACATTAAAGGTGCCAGCCACTTCTGCAGTGGATCTGGTCTACAGCCTCTTGATAGTCAAGGCTTTGGTCGCAGGGGGGATTTTTGGCATGTTGTCAGAGCTCAAGTTGCAGTTCAAGTGAAGGTCTGGGGTGCTGGGTTTCTTTTTATACAGACCCACTAATTAACGGATCATTTACTGAGCACTGGTGAGGATGTAAACTAGGATTGGGTGCATTATATGACCAGACGACAAAACTTTTGTCTTGCCAAAATCTGACCATTCTGTGTTCATTAAATGATCAATATTTCAGCATTGATGCCTATTTATTTTCTTAACCTAAACCAAATTTGGGAGGTTTTCAGCTTTCAAAAGAGTAATTTATAAAACCAATGGATGAATTTAACGTCAGGTTATAAGCTTTTATTTACATAACATGGATAAGCGACATAACTTCTGTCAGGGAGTGTACTTTTTGTGCCAAGTTTCATGTTGTTCTATGCTTTGCTACAGGCAAGTTGCTGATAAAGTACATAAAAAATAACACAAAGCACCAGAACATCCACCCTGGCAATATAGATTATCCCCTGCTCTCCCTTACTGACTAATCATGTCCTCCATCTCCACTGGCCCCATGTCATCCAAGGACAATGGCTGACTGTTCATCTGTTCCAATAAATCAAATAGAAGTTGTTCTGGTAAAATATCTTCTTTAGCCCAAGGGGTGCTGTAGGTTGTTGAACTAAGGGGCAGGATAGATATAGATATTATTGACGGAATGGAAATTTCATTATGTACATTAAGTGTTATGGTGGTCAAGCAGGTGGACTGAGCAGAACATTGGCTTAAAGAGGTTAGTGTGACACTGAATTATTTCTCGCGGACAAGCTGTGAGTCGGGATAGTCAAGGAGTCCAAGGTGAAAAGCCAGTGAGGGTATGTCATAAACAGAGGGCAGAGACAGAGGAGTAGTCAGGTAACGGTCCGAGGTCAAAATACCAGGAAGATAGCGGATCAGCACAAAGGGGTTAAACAGACGCATGGTCAGAACAAGGTCAGGCAACGAAAGATCATCAAGCAAAACTCTAGGCACAGAGTAAACCAACCACACTTAGCTGAAGCTTTGTCTGGCAGAGTTCTGGGACTAACAGCCCAGTTAAGTAGCCGAGGAATCACCTGGGACAATGAACACCTGGAGACAGCCAACCCCTCCCTGTCTCGGATTGGATGGCCGAGTTGTGAATCAAAACACTGACAGCTCAGCACGCCCCTGCATCAGACTGGACACTGAGCTGTCACTCAAAGTATTGACAGCTTTAGCATGCCCCTGTACCAGATTGGACGGCTGAGTCATCAGTAACTGCATCCCAGACACACTGAGGGATGGAATTGTGACAGTACCCCCTCTTCTAGGGAGGGCCAATGGACCCACAGGTTTCTCAGGAAATTTTATATGAAATGCCCTGACTAACCGCTCAGCCTTCACATCTCGAGCTGGGACCCAGGATCTCTCCTCTATTCCATGTCTCCTCCAGTGGATGAGGTATTGGAGGGAATTTCGGACCATACGAGAATCCACAATCTTTTGAACCCCATACTCCAGGCCACCGTCGACAGAAACCGGAGGAGGCGGGGATGAGGGAGACATTGCCAACGGGACAAATTCCTTCAATAGAGATTTGTGGAACACGTTAGGAATGCAAAGGGATGGAGGAAGCTTTAATCTGAATGCCACCGGATTGGCCACCTACAGGATCTCATATGGACCAATAACCTTTGGGCCCAACTTCGCCGATGGTACTCTAAGTTTAATATTCCTAGATGAAAACCAAACCTTATTCCCAATCTTAAAAACAGGACCCACCGAACGTCTTCTATCAGCCTTCCTTTTTTGGAGAATCTGAGCGTTCCCAATATTCTTTTGACCCTTCCTCCAGACATCCCCAAGTCTCTGCACGGCAACTTCCACCCCAGGACATTCAGAACTAATCTTAGAAAATTCACCAAAATGGGGATGAAAGCCATAATTACAGAAAAATGGCGAGGTTCCAGTAGACTGAGTTACTCAACTCTTAAAGTCAAATTTAGCGAGAGGTTAAAATGAAGACCAGTCCTCCTGTCAAGCTGCCACAAAGCACCTTAAAATTTGTACCAAAGATTGATTTGTCCTCTCAGTCTGACTGTTGGTTTCAGGGTGGTAAGCAGATGAAAATGGCAAGTCAATCCCGAGTTTACCACAAAAAGCTCTCCAGAATTTAGAGACAAATTGCACTCCCATATCAGACACAATGGCAAGAGGGATCCCATGTAACCTTACAATATGAGAAATAAACAACCTGGAGAGTGTCTCTTCATTAGGTAGTTCTGACAAAGGAACAAAATGAGCTTATTTGCTGAATCGGCTAACTACCACCCAGAATGCAGTTTTCCCACCAGAGGAAAATCCGTGATGAAATTCATGGACAAATGAGTCCATGGTCTTTCTGGAATAGGCAATGGAGCCAATTTCCTGGTCAGCCGGTTATGACAGACTTTAGCGCGTGCGCTGACTTCATAAGCGGATACTAAATCTTTAATATCATTATACATGGACAGTCACCAAAGAATTGTAGCAATAGCTCCCTGCGTTACAGTAACTCAGGATGACCACTCAAGACGGAATCATGAAACTCCTCTAATAGACGCAATCTTAAGTACACAGGCACAAATAATTTGGATCTAGGAGTAGCTGAAGGAGCCAGCGACGGGACTTTACAGATCTCCTCTTCCAACTCCGAGGTTACCATAGATACCACAATACTCTGAGGAATAATAGAGGATGGAGGTTCTGGAGGAGAAACTGAATTGAGGCTACGAGATGATGTGCAGATGAGATTTTTTTAGAAAAAGAAAGAACATGGACACAGGTTAGTCAGAGTTTTGGGCCCTTGTGATAAAACTTCCCCTACTCCGACCTCTGAAGCATCCACAATAAATGGTTCTTGGAGATCGGGTTGTTTTAGAACAGGAGCAGACATGAAATACTCTTTTAATTTTTCGAAAGCCCTGAAAGCACACAGCGACCAAACCTTGAAATTTGCCCCCTTACGTGTAAGGTCAGTAAGTGGTTTAGCAATCGGAGAAAAACCCTTGATAAATTTCCTATAATAGTTGGCGAATTCCAGAAAACGTTGCAAAGCTTTAAGATTACGAGGTTGAACCCAATCAATTATGGCCTGCACCTTCCCAGGGTCCATCTTAAACCTTTCTGCTGACAAGATAAACCCCAAGAATGAAATTTCCTGAACGGAAAAAAAACACATTTCTCTAATTTAGCAAATAAGGAGTTCTCCCTCAACCTTTGTAATACCACACGGACATGTTCCTGGTGAGAGTTAAAATCGGGTGAGAATATTAGAATATCATTCAGGTAAATTACAACATACAGTTAGGTCCATATATATTTGGACAGAGACAACATTTTTCTAATTTTGGTTCTAGACATTACCACAATGAATTTTAAACAAAACAATTCAGATGCAGTTGAAGTTCAGACTTTCAGCTTTCATTTGAGGGTATCCACATTAAAATTGGATGAAGGGTTTAGGAGTTTCAGCTCCTTAACATGTGCCACCCTGTTTTTAAAGGGACCAAAAGTAATTGGACAATCGACTCCAAGGCTATTTCATGGACAGGTGTGGGCAATCCCTTTGTTAAGTCATTCTCAATTAAGCAGATAAAAGGCCTGGAGTTGATTTGAGGTGTGGTGCTTGCATTTGGAAGGTTTTGCTCTGAAGTAAACATGGACATTGACAAAATATTGTCTATGTCCAAATATATATGGACCTAACTGTATCTTATAATGCAATCAGAGAAAATATTATTCAGAAAATTTTGAAAAACAGCAGGTGCATTGGATAACCCATATAGCATGACAAGATTTTCAAATAGACCGTCAGATGTTAAGAATGCCGTTTTCCACTCATCAGCCTTCCGGATGCGTTTCAAATTGTAAGCCCCTCTAAGATTAAGTTTAGAAAACCAACTGGCCCACAGAAGCTGGTTATATAGGTCAGGGATGAGTGAAAAAGGGTAAGCATTTTTAACCGAGATTTTGTTTAGTTTTCGGAAATCATGGCAAAGACAGAGATCTGGCACACCCTTCAAACTAGCGGAGCATATTTGTACATATTTCAGATATTTCTTTTAACAATTGGGGCTCCATTTAATAATTTCCTTCTGACACCAATCAATAACAGGATTGTGAATATGCAAGCCTGAAAGCCCCAGTACCAACCAAGCAGGTAAATTATCCAAAACAAAACAAGAGATGGATTCAGAGTGGAGTGCTCCCACTTAAAGCGTGAAATCCACCATTACCCTCTTGAACAAATTCCGGGTTAACGGTGTCGTGTCAAGGGCGAAGATTTGAATGGGTCTTTCTAAACTGTCTCTAATCCTAACCAGGTTCTTGCAGGATAACACAGTATTTATCAGTACTTTGTCAGAGCCAATGAACATGCAGGGATTGCCTGTCACTCACTGTAATGCCGCAGCAAAGTCGGTTGTGGCGTTACAGTGATTGGCTGGCCGCACAGCGTCATCAGGTCTATATCAGACCTGGCGCCGCCATGCTCGTCATAGTCACTCCGGAATCAGACAGTGTAGGGAGAGGTGCTGCTGAGCTAGGGAGAGATTTGCTTGTTTATTAGGTAGTGTAGGTAAAACAGAAGTATATTACACATATCCATCTCAACAAACAGTCATTCTGGTGACTAACCATCTGCAGAGATATCAGGCAGGCAGTGTATATAGGCAGGCAGGCAGAGTATACAGCAGACTGCAGTGCTTATAGCACAAGAGGCTCCAGTCCAGTTTTGTCTGCTGCTACTGCTGTTAGATATTTCTAGACATAGGCACAGGTCTCAGGGGCCAGGAATAATTTTTTTTTATTTTAATCCTCATTATTTGCTTAAAAAGCAATCCAGAGAACACCGTTTTTCTGCGCCTTTTGCTTGTTGGCACTGCAGAATACACGAGGGTCCTTTCCATATTACGGCACTAAAAATCCAGCTATTTAAAACTGTGGTTTGTCCGTCACACGGATCACATATAATTGCGCTGAAAATATTGCCATTTCTGGCCTCCATTGGAATTTTGTTTCAGTGTGTCAGTGAAGCTATTGACACCAGTTTGCTGTTCAGAATAGTTACCTACAGGCCGTATTTAACACTGTGTTTTCTCCGTCACACGGATCACATACACGTTTTCAGAAAATACTGCCACTTCTGGCCTCCATTAAAAATTTGTTTCATTGTGTCAGTGAAGCTATTGACACCAGTTTGCTGTTCAAAATAGTTACCTACAGGCCAGGTATTTAACACTGTGTTTTCTCTGTCACACGGATCACATACACGTTTTCAGAAAATACTGACATTTCTGGCCTCCATTAAAAATTTGTTACAGTGTGTCAGTGAAGCTATTGACACCAGTTTGCTGTTCAAAATAGTTACCTACAGGCCAGCTATTTAAAACTGGTTTGTCCGTCACACGGATCACATATAAGTTCGCTCCAAATTCAGCCATTTGTATTGAGCGTGGAAGATATTGTCCTCCATTTAAAATGGGCAAGTCACGTGGCAAGGGACGGGGAACTGGACGTGATGGTCATGGTGCATGCAGAGGCCGAGGCCGTGGGCAAGCTGAAATTGTGCCACAACAAACACCCACATCTTCTCGCTCAACCTTCCTGTCCCAATTAATAGGGGACCGCAGAACACCACTGTTGAACACAGAGCAGTGTGGTCGGATAGCAGACCAGTCACTTAGCCATCACCACCACCCTGTCTTCCACACGGTCAAGTCTCAGTAGCCGTGAGTCTCGACCGCATATTCCTCACCCTGAACCTCCTTCCTCCCACCATGCCAAGTGCCCAGAGACAACTGATCCCACACTTGGACACTCCGAAGAGCTGTTCACTTTTCCATTTATAGATTCGGGCCTCTCGTCTTGTCCACTTGAAGCGGGGCAAGAGGAGATCGCATGTAGCGATGCCCAAATATTTGAGCAGCCATGGTCACAAGAGGTGGACGATGATCAGACACAATTACCAGAAAGTCAGGAGGAGGACCAGGGTGCAGAAGTGGAAGACAAAGTGGTGGATGATATAGTAACTGACCCAACCTGGCAGGAGGACATGCAGAGCAAGGACAGCAGCACACAGGGGGAGGGAGGCAGAGCACCCCAACAGGCAGGAAGAAGCAGTGTGGTGGCCGCAGACAGAAGGCAGGCAACCGTACCCCATAACACCAACACAAAGGAAGTTGCCAGTACAACTGTTGGGTCTTCCCGAGTCTGGTTGTTTCTTAAAGACTCTGGCGATAACCCTAAAAAGGACATTTACACCACCTGCCACGCCAGCATCAGCAGGGGTGGCAAAAGTACCAGCCTGACCACCATAAGCATGATCAGGCACATGGCAGCAAAGCACCCGACTTTGTGGGCCAACCCCCAAAGTCCAGGAACAGTGTCTACGGGTGGCACCACTGCTTCTTCCGCTGTTGTGCATGCCATCAAATCCCCTGTCCATGGTGCATGCGAAGATGCCTCCTGTCCTGCACCTGTCGTGCACACTCTCAAGTAGCAGCATCAGGAAGCACGTCCATGTCCTTGTCCCAGCGCAGCGTTCAGTTGTCCATACTCCAGTCCTTGGAACGCAAGCGCAAATACGCAGCCAAAGCCCCACAGGCCACACTACTAAATTCCCACATTTTGTGACTGCTTGCGCTTGAAATGTTGCCTTTTAGGCTCGTGGAGACCGAAGCATTCCACAACCTGATGCCGGCGGACATCCTTCGGCACTCGGCCCCCAGCCGCTACTATTTCTCCCGGTGTGCCGTCCCCGCATTACACAAGCAAGTGTCCCAAAACATTAGCCGTGTCCTCAACAACGCAGTTACCGGGAAAGTCCACCTAACCACGGACACGTGGACAAGTGCTTGTGGGCAGGGACAGTACATCTCGCTGACGGCACACTGGGTTAACATAGTGGAAGTTGGGACCCAGTCAGACCTTGGGACGGAACACGTCCTCTCGACGCCAAGGATTGCGGGCCCTAGGTCAATCAGGGTTGCCCCCACAGTCTACAGCTCCTGCACCTCATCCTCCTCAGCCTCCTCCTCCTCTTCAGCTTCCATCTCCGAAATGACCACATCAGTCACAAGCTGGAAGCACTGCAGCACTGCCTCGACCAAGCGGCAACAGGCTGTGCTGAAGCTAATATGCTTAGGTGACAAACTGCACATTGCTGAAGAGTTGTGCACAGCTCTGAAAGAGCAGGCCGATCTGTGGCTCACACCGCTGAACCTACAGCCAGTCATGGTCGTGTGTGACAATGGCCGGAACCTGGTGGCGGCTCTGAGGCGAGCGATCTCACACACATACTATGCCTGGCCCATGTGCTTAACCTCGTGGTTCAGTGGTTTCTCAAATCCTACCTGGAGCTGCCGGATCTGCTTGCTAAAGTACGCCGCCTGTGTGCCCATTTTAGAAAGTCACCTACAGCTTCCACCACCCTTGCTGTGTTTCAGCAGTGTTTGCAGCTTCCAGCTCACAGACTGGTGTGTGATGTCCCCACGCGTTGGAACTCTACACTGCAGATGTTGGGAAGGATTTGTGAGCAGAAGAGGGCAGTTGTTGAGTACCAGCATCAACAAGGCCGTCGGTATTCAGTTCAGACTCCACACATGAGACCTCAGGAGTGGGCATGGATGTCAAACATATGTACAATCCTCCAAAACTTTGAGGACTCCACCAAGATGATGAGCGGCGATGACGCCATAATTAGCGTCACCATCCCGCTTCTCTGTCTTCTGAAACTCTTTCTGCTCACAATCAAAGTGGATGCATTGCCGGCGGAGCACAATGAGATGGAGCAAGGAACCATACAGGGTGATTACACACAGCCCAGCCTCATCTCATCCCAACGTGGATTGGGTGACAATGAGAAGGAGGAGGGAGAACAGGAGCTAGTTTCATGCGCTATAGACGGCACTACCTGCACAACTGTCATACCGTCTGTTCAGCATGGATGGCCTGAGGACAGAGACAAGGAGGAGAGCAAGGCCACTCGTCCTCTTAGTGAAGACACGGAAGTCTTGCCTGTTAGCAGTCTGGCACGCATGGCTGAGTTTATGTTACGCTGCCTTTCCCATGACCCTCGCGTTCTCATAATTTTGGATGACAGTCATTACTGGTTGGTGACACTTCTAGACCCATGCTACAAGGAGATCTTTATATCTCTTATTCCTGAGGCGGACAGGTCTACAAAAATGGGGCAGTACCAGAAGGCCCTTGTTGCGGAACTATTATAAAAATTCCCATCTGAAAACATTGGCGGCAGAGGTCACAGTTCGTTGGACAACCAAGAACTACAGACGAGAGAGACACAACTTCAATCCAGCAGAGTCAGGGGAACACTGTCACAGTTCTGGGAGAATTTTCTCAAACCCCTCCCATCGCACAGGCCTGAGGCGCGGGATACTCTCACAAGGAGTGCAAAGTTTGGGAAGATGCTGAGGGAGTACCTCGCCGACCATACCAACGTCCTCCGTGATTTCTCTGTGCCTTATAATTATTGGGTATCCAAGCTGGAAACGTGGAATGAACTGGCTCTCTACGCCTTGGAGGTCCTGGCCTGCCCTGCCGCTAGCGTTTTATCAGAGCGGGTTTTTAGTGCCGCTGGTGGAATTATAACTGATAAGCGCATCTGCCTGTCAACTGAAAATGCTGACAGGCTGATTCTTATAAAAATGAACAAAGGCTGGATTTGGCCAGACTTCTCAACACCACCGAATGATAGCAGCGTAACATAAACTCAAATCCAGTGTCTTTTATTGGGAGGTGTATTCCCATGTACCTTTTCACACCCACACATGGGTATATGCTTCCTGATTTTGGCTATTTGCTCTTGTCCTCCTCCTCTCTTTCACCACCATATCACCAGGGTGACCGTGGTCCGTGATGCAACACCCACATAATTTTTTTAAAGGGTGTTTATGATGCTCGTAAAAGAAATTTTTTATACAGTATGTTCATGTATACCCACCAAGGGTGAATGTTTGTCAGCCCATACACTTAGTGCATTGGCATTACAAGTATGGCCCTATAAAAATAGGCTTTGTGATGTTCAGAGTCCTTCCTTTATAAATGAAACAGGATGTGTCTGATCATGTCTCACACACCACATGGCCAGATAAGGTTGTAAAATGTTAAAATGACATTTCCCGGTGAGTGCATTTGTCACAGTTGAAAGCAATGCAAAAGTGCAAAAACGCATCAAAAACGCTATGTGTGAACATAGCCCAAAGTGTGGAGGAGTATTTTTGTTTTTGGTTATTTATTTTGCCTTATATACAAGTCATTACCCTGGAAAGGATGTTCCTTACCATATTTCCCAGGAAAATTCATTTTGGTTTAGTTTTAGTATCTTTTATTGAGAGTCCGTAAAAGTGGCATAATACCTCTGACAACATTATTGACAGCAGTGACCTGGGAATCAGAAATGCTTCCCCATGCTGTTCCCATGACATTTGAGCACTGTTCCCATTGATTTGGGCAATTTTTAGGCCCTCTGCAGACCGCTGGGGGGGAGCCGCCTGAAAAATGCTCGAGTTTCCCATAGACTTACATTGGGCTCATCCATCACTACTGGTCACATGGTCTCTGGCTGAGAATCCTTTGACTTTCTATAATGTTACGTCAGATCCTCCCTTAGTTCCTGGCTATGGAATCTGATGTGACATCACAATCATGAGACTCTCATGCTGTGTAGGTGAGCGGGGTTCTATTCAGAAAAGCTGACTCACTGTTCTGTGCATATGACTGCATACACTGTTCTATCTCGGTGGACATTTCTCCTTTGTATTTGGATTCTCAGACAGATCTATGCCTCCTTTAATGCATGCTATGATTTTATTTGCCTTGGCAGTCGCTGCCTATCACTGGTCACTGAAGTTGAGTTTCTTGCCCACCCATTCACCCTACTCTTTTTCAGTGACAGCTTTACCCAGTGTTTTACCATTTAATACATTATATTACCTCTGCAAAAAGTACATTACCTTACATTTCTCTATATTAAACTCCAATTGCAATTTTTCAAACCAAGACTCCAGTTGACATAAATCCCTCTGTAATATTAAATTATCCTGCTCTGTATAAATGACTTTAAAGAATTTAATATCATTTGCAAATACTGAAATTTTACTCCATATGCCCCCTACAAGGGATGGAGGAAGAACGGTAGCTTGTACATGTTCATCGCCACCCTGTGGCTGTTAGAGACCCTCCGAGTCCATGTTACATGCAGCAGACTGGTGAGAAGTAGCAGCAGCAGGTGGATGTTTAGGGGGACATTAAGTTATCCCAGGCACAGACCGGGAACGAGGCTGACAATCAGAGGTAAAATGATGAGGACGCTGGCCATGATGACCAAATGTCGCAGCGGGGTACGGAAATTGAACTAACTCGGCCCTCCCTTGTGCTGGTGAGCATGGTACGATGTATGCTGGAATGCTTGTGAGATGACTTGCAGATTTTTACCATGAAGCAAAGGGATAGCCATTATTTTAGACCTTCTTTATAAAAGCAAAATGGAAGAATATTTTAATTTCCAATAGGGAGTCCCTCAGATATCCTGAGCATTAATCCCATGGATTTCTAGCTCAGCAAATTGGATAAGTGGCAAGAACTAGTCCAGTTTGCTATGGGCACTGTATCACATCCAGCCTCCAGTGTTATGTTAGAAACTGTATTAAGCTCGATGTGAAAACTTAACATTTGCCAAAATGAATCAGTACCAACTCTCATTCACCTACTGGTGATGCTAATGATTAGATAAGCCATACCATCTGCCTGTCCATTGTCTTTCACACTGTTCTGCTGCCAGCAGTGCCGATGGCCCACGCCCAGACAGTCATCTCCTTCCTGTCCATCATGTCATAGACTGTAAGGCTGTAGCTGTCGATGCTTGGCACTACACTACCAGACATCTCCTTGCCTGTCCCATCATATTTTTATACTGTGCGGTTGCTGCCAATACACAGCCATTCCAGCCACAGTATTCATGGTGAAAAACACAGCAGCCAACATTTTAAAGAATATGGAGAGGTGGTGTGGAAAAAAATGATCCACACCCCAAGTTCATGTTGCCAACTCGATTTGAACAATGAGAAACTAAAGAAGAAACGAGTGTGCTGCCATAAAAAGAGCTTTATTTATAAATCATTAAAATATCATATAGATAGATACATAGTATAAAGTGCAGACATGCAGATAAAAAAAAACCCATTTAGTCTCTAGCCCATAAAGAACAAAATGTGAAGACATATAGCAATCACATAGGGCTACAAGTGAACGTCCATAGATCCTCCTAACATCAAACCAAACAATAGGAGAGAAATGGAACATAAGGATAAATAGGAATAATAAGGGGTAAAGTGTTTAAATAGATGTGACACAGATAAAATTGGGATAATATCAACACAGTCTTATATTCTATATTAGCTGCCAACATACATAGCATTCATAGAACAGTAATCGCTTACCCCAAAAGATAGTGTCACAAATGGTGCAGGGACCGCAAGAGGGTAAGTGCCTATAGTACAAAGAAGCCTCGACGCGCGTTTCGCGTGAGCTTTTTCAAGAGGCGTCTGCACCATTTGTGACACTATCTTTTGGGGTAAGCGATTACTGTTCTATGAATGCTATGTATGTTGGCAGCTAATATAGAATATAAGACTGTGTTGATATTATCCCAATTTTATCTGTGTCACATCTATTTAAACACTTTACCCCTTATTATTCCTATTTATCCTTATGTTCCATTTCTCTCCTATTGTTTGGTTTGATGTTAGGAGGATCTATGGACGTTCACTTGTAGCCCTATGTGATTGGTATATGTCTTCACATTTTGTTCTTTATGGGCTAGAGACTAAATGGGTTTTTTTTTGATCTGCATGTCTGCACTTTATACTATGTATCTATCTATATGATATTTTAATGATTTATAAATAAAGCTCTTTTTATGCCAGCACACTCGTTTCTTCTTTAGTTTCTCACAATATTCATGGTGTAGCGTCGGTGTCTCTGCCTCTTGCCGGGCATAGACGCCGATCCCCTCACCGCCTCGGTCCCAGTCCGGCGTTCTCCGGCTCCCCTCCTGCGTCTGCCTGGGGTGCGCGGTGCGCCCTAAGCGCAGTTCACCGGGCACTGTGCTAAGGGCGCACGCGCATGCATTCCCTCCCTCTTAAAGGGGCCGGGCGCCGTCCTAAAGAGTCCCCAGCCAATGGCTAGAGGACTTCCCCTATATAAGGCACCTCTTCCAAAATGGTGGTGCCTGTGCAAGATTGTTTTTTGTGTACTAACACTCTCCTCAGTCCTCAGGTCCCAGTGCCCGCCAGCCTGTCTATCAGCCGTGCCCGCCAGCCTGTCTATCAGCCGTGCCCGCCAGTCTGACTATCCGCCATGCCCGCCTGCCTGTCTTTCGGCCGTGCCCGCCTGCCTATCAGCCGTGCCCACCTGCCTGTCTATCAGATGTGCCCGCCAGCCTGTCTTTAGCCGTGCCCACCAGCCTGTCTACCTGCCGTGCCCGCCTGCTTGCCTACCTACATCACCTATCTGTCTACCGACCGTGCTTATCTGCTGTGCCTGTCAACTTCAGCCATCAGTCCCGTGGGAGTCGCCTGCTCTCACAAGGTCGGTCCCAGAGTGGCACCTGGTTCACCTTCCCGGTCCCTCCTTGATTCACGGAGTTGACTAAGCCGCCATGTGGCCAGGGTTGGTGCAGGTAGGCACTTAGTTACACCCCTCTGGTCCCTCCTTGCATCACAGCACAGAGGTTCCACCACCCGGATCCTTAACACATGGCTGCCCACTGTGTTTTATAGTGCTATACTGTACTTCTGTGGCTGCCAGAACTGGTTCTACACTGCCAGACATCTCCTTACCTGCCCCTTCCTATTTTATGCTAAGTGCTTGCTGCCACTAGACGCCCAGACACATCTCCTGTGCTTGTCCAGTGTGTTGTATAGCTATTCTTAAAGGGAGTATTCCCATCTCTAAGATCCTATCCCAATATTTAGTAGATATAATAACAATATTAGCAAATACCTCCAATTAGAAATGTAGAATAGTTTTTGGATTTTGGAGATGGGAATACAGCTTTAAGCGCTGCTGGAAAATGTACCTTCTTATGGTTATGCAAACATGAAACGGCTTTCAAAATAGGGATCATTTTATTTTTAGGCTATGTGTCTACGATTGAACAAACAAGGGCCAACCATAAGACGCTAGACGGACCACGGTACCTGAATAGGCATGTCGAGTCCCGGGTCCGGATAAGCCTACTCATATCATCAGATTTGAAAAAGGAGAACAAAATGAGTAATTTGGCAAATGAGTAAAGTTTTATTAGTAGATAAATTCCAAGTATTAAAATATACAAAGTCACAAAAAGTAGGGGAGTAAAGTGCAAGGTGCCGGAGAATGGGGAATTCCTGGGAGGGCAAGACAATCATAGTTTTTTCCGCTTCTCTCTGGCAGGAAAAACGCATGCGGATTTTACATGCGTTTTTCCCGCCAAGTAGAAGCATTTGTCAAGCGTTTTTGCATGCATTTCTGCATGTGGGTTATCAAACGCTTTTCCAAGCGATTTTAGCATCACTTGGAAAAGTGCTTGACAACTTGGTCACACTATATAAATCCATGCAACCGGCATGGATTTATATAGTGTGACCAAGAAATAGTTAAAAAAAAGAATAAGAATGGTAAAAAATAAACATTATACTTACCTTCCGATGGCCCCCGGTCTTCTTCTCCGTTCAGTCCGGTGTGTTGGGCGGCTCGCGGTTGTGTAAAAGGACCTGCCATGACGTCATTGAGTCATGTGACAGGTCACGCGACCGCAACGTCAGCGGTCACGTGACCTGTCACATGACTAAATGACGTCATGTCAGGTCCTCACACCACCGCGAGCCGCCCAACACACCGGACACATCGCTGAGGAGGCCGGGGGCCATCGGAAGGTAAGTATAATCTTTATTTTTTATTTTAAATTCTATTTTTTACAGATACCATGGTACCCGGGTCTGAAGGAGAGTCTCGTCTTCTCCAGACCTGGGTACCATCCGCACATTGAATCGCTTCATATCCGCATGTGCACATGTAGTGATGCGGATATCAAGCGTTTCAATGCAAGTCAATGGCGGCAATTACGCTGCGTGTCCG
This sequence comes from Phyllobates terribilis, assembly GCF_046119375.1. NCBI lineage: Eukaryota > Metazoa > Chordata > Amphibia > Anura > Dendrobatidae > Phyllobates > Phyllobates terribilis. Next base: position 773,441,027 of record NW_027362761.1, on the reverse strand, counting down.
CAAAATGAATGCACATGCTGTGTATTTTTCCACAATGACAATCCGCAGCGGAAATTTCCGCAGCATGTGCACAGCACATGCGGATTATCATTGGGGACCATGGGGCACGTATTACCAAGCGTTTTCTAAGCATTTTCGCTGCGGAAATTCCACGCAAAAACGCATAGCGGGCACGCAGCCTTACAGTATGTTGGCAAGCCATTGCTTCTTCACTTTGAAAATAACTAACCTGTTCATTAATAAAGTGATAATTTTTGAACGCATTGACATAAAGCCATTGTAATTTTTTAGTCATTTTGAGAATAGCAAACCTAATGCAGATCTCAAAATTATTTTTTTTTTTCACTTCAAAACAGCTTACCTGAAACTCCTGATACTCCCCATACAGGGATAATTTTTCCACCACCCCTTGTGAAAAACCCACTATTTCTTCCGTTTGCATAACTTATGTATAAATAACAGCAATTCAGACATCTGCCCCCAAAAAGGGATAATAATTTGTGGACCATTTTTACAATTTAAGAAGCCTAATTTAGTGCAGTGTGTTCCAAATTATTATGCAAAAAGTGTTTAGGAGTGATAAGGTAAGAATTTTTTTGTTTGTCAGTTAAACTCATTGATGGTGATATGTGTCAGGGCTCTTTATATCACTGTAAGCAATTGCAGACACCTGTGCTAGATAGTTTGGCAGGTGTGTCCAATGAAAGGCAAGACTACTTAAGAAGGCTGTCCCACATTATTAAGCAGCCTACATTTTCTGGCAAAATGGGAAAGAAAAAGGATGTGTCGGCTGCTGAGAAGCAACAAATTGTGGAGTGTTTAGGTCAAGGCATGACTACAATCAACATTGCCAAGACACTTCATCGTGATCATCGCACAATCAAGAAGTATGTAGCTGATTCAAAGTACACACGTGTGCGTGCTGATAAGGGAAAATTGAGGACTCTTTCCTACAGGCAATTACGTCAGGTTAAAAGAGCAGCGGCAAAAAAGCCTTGTCATAGCAGTAGACAAGTTTTGAAGCTGCTGGTGCCTCCAACGTCCCCCGAACAACAAGATGCAGGGTCCTTCAGAGGTTTGCAGCTGTGCGTAAGCCATCCTGTCGACCTCCTCTATCCACTGCACCCAAGCAGAAACGGCTCCAGTGGGCCAAACAATACATGAAGACTGACTTCAAAACTGTTTTGTTCACCGATGAGTGCCGTGCAACGCTCGATGGTCCAGATGGATGGAGTGGAGGGTGGCTGGTTGATGGACACCCCATGCAAACACGGCTATGGCGCCAACAATGAGGAGGTGGAGTAATGTTTTGAGCTGGAATCATGGGGAGAGAGATTGTCGACCCCGTTAGGATCCCTGAAGGGGTAAAGATGAACTCCATAATATATGTTGAGTTTCTCAAACAGCACTTCCTGCCATGGTTCAAGAAGAAGAACCGTGCATTCCGCAGCAAGATCATTTTCATGCATGATAATGCACTGTCTCATGCTGCACATAACACATCTGCATCTCTGGCTGCTATGGGCATAAAAGGGGACAAACTTATGGTGTGGCCCCCATGCTCCCCTGACCTCAACCCCATTGAGAACCTCTGGAGCATCATCAAAAGGAGTGTCTATGATGGCGGGAGGCAGTTCACATCTAAGCAACAGCTCTGGGAGGGTATTCTGTCCTCATGCAAAACAATTGAAGCAGAAACCATCCAAAACCTGACAAATTCAATGGACAAGAGAGTTCAGAAGCTCCTTTCGAACAAGGGGTCCTATGTGCAAATGTAACATCACCTAGAATAAAGTTTTGAGTTGAAAACTGTTTGATTTCAGTTTGTAATAACCTGCTAATGCTTATAATTTCAAAAATGACCATTTTTTTGTTCTTTATTAAAATGAAAAGGTTGAAAACTCTGCTGTGCATAATAATTTGGAACATGCATTTTGAGTGCAGTTTGAGTGTTTTATTTTTTTTAAAATATACTGTTATCATAGGCAGTTTGTACAAAAACCTTTCAATTGTACTCTAATAGTTATTTGACTGGAAAATTACAATGACTGCAATTCATATAGGTAATTTGGGAAAATCTGAGAAAATATTATTTGCATAATAATTTGGAACACAGTGTAATTACCACCGGTTTGTTGTCACTAGTTACCATCCATTTTCCCCTAGCCAGCTGTGTTTGCTTTTGTGGAACCCCAGGTCTGGTCGCCACAGTGACAGCAATGTCATGTCTGAGAGCAGGTGGGAGGTTCCCTGGTTGGGGACAATTAGCATGCAGCACCTCCTGCCTCAGTCCAGGAAGGGGAGAAATCTGCCCTTTATAAACTGGATCTGGGGCGGGGTTAGTGAGACCAGCCAGAGAGAGTTCCAGGAGTCCAGAGAGAGATAGGGACAGGTCAGCAGCAGGCTGAGGAGTCCCTGTAGGCAGAGGAGGAACACGAGGCCAGGAGGGGAGCTAGTAGAAGCTCGTCCTGGCTAGAGACTTACAAAGCCGGACACTGGAGTCCGAGGCTGTGAGGGTTATAAGCCCAGCAGCAGAAAACCACCACGCAGGGGACTTAAAGTCCTCTGGCCCAAGGAAGCCCGGAGGCTCAGCCACACGAGAGGGACCACTACTACCCCAGAGGGGTGAGAGGTACGGAAGGCCCGAGTCGCCAGTCATACGGGTGAGAACAACACGGTACACTCAGGGACATGGGCTACCACCACACTACAGCGGGATAGCCAAGAAAGAGTGAAGTCAGCACGGTAGGCCTACAAACTCCCCCTGACCGGCGGGATTTCCCAGTTGCTCTCAGACTGCCCAGGCCTCCATTGTTAACCTGTATTCCGGACGGGTCCCTTAATACCACCAACAGTAAAGACCCTGACTTGCATGACAGACTCCCTGTGGTTACTGCTGCTCCCGTGCACCATCACCACCAACATCCCTATTTACTGCCCTGAAGCTATACTCCTCCCGTAGGGAGTTGTACTATCCTCTGCTGCACCCACAACACCAGCCTCAGCGGTCTGCCCTGCAGCGGCGGTTCACTCTGACCACAATCCACTGGTGGCGTAGTCGGACATTCAGCATACAGACTGCCATTTAGTTTGACCACCCTGAGCCACAGGACCGGGTCACCGCCACGGTGACTACAACCCCCAGCATCTACAAAAAGGCCCGGTTCGGGGTTCCCCACGTGGCCCAGGGGGCGCGTCAACTTTGGCGTAGTCGGCAGGATCTCGTGCCCGCCACCAACGGGTACTGCGTGCCTGAGGAAAGACTGTAAAACTTACTTTGGTGGAGTTTCCCGCCATCCGCAGCCGTTTCCCGCCATCCGTGGCCATTTTCTCGCCATCGGGCGCCATCTTTGGGACGCCGCGCGGGAAGAAGAGGGGCGTGGACGACGAAAGCGCGCGAGAACTGGAGCCCCGCCTTACGCACGGACACTGCGCAAGGTCCTGAAAGGAGCCGAGCGGACGCTGACGTCACCAGGACGCGACGCAAGGTCCTCAACCCCGACGATGGCCTGCGGAGCCGCGGCCTACAGAAGAAAAGCAACGGAAGGTAGGCCACGGTTGACTAGGGGGGAAGAGGATGACGGAAGCAGAGGGAACTGTCACTGCCAGCGTGGCTGCTGCCGCAGTAATGCCGTTCACGATGCCTTATATCCCCAGAGCGGCTTGGTTGCCCCAGTACTCAGGGGAGTAGCATACCCTGAACGACTTTAAAGAGAGACTATATAGCCTATTCAAAGTGTACCCCCTGACGGAGGAACAAAAAGTGACCATACTGATAGGCCAGTTAACCGGCGCGGCCCAACGAGAAGTAAAGTCCTGGTCAGTCAGGGACAAGGGAACCGTGATGGAGATTTTAGCCCGTCTAAAGGACACTTTTGATACCCGCACTTCAGCAGAGATCAAAATGAGATTTTATGGGTGCAAGCAGCGGGCCCAAGACAGTATAAGAGACTATGCTTTGAATTTGCAAGAGGCCCTGAGAGCCATTAAGCAGGCAGACCCTGACAGTGTGCGGAATGCAGATGAACTGCTGACTGAACAATTCATTGAGGGTCTGCTGTCCAACGCCCACCGAACCCAGTTACGCCTGATGGCCCTGCAGAACCCTGAGCTAGACTTTGCACAGTTTAAGGACAGAGCCATCCAGGTACTCCGAGAACCCGCACCCGGTGGCATTGCGGCCTCCAGGCGCCCTGCTATCACTTATCACCAGGAGGCGGCGCCCCAGTCAATAGAACCTGCAGGAGCCAATGCCCAGGCCATGAATGGTACCCTGCCTACAGACCTGCACCATCAGGTCCAAGAACTGACCAAAAGCATTGCCGCACTAACCAGGACTGTGCAGTCGTTACAGGTATCCTCTTCAGGAAAGTTCCAGCTGGCTACCAGTCCGGAGGACGTCCCGTGGCGCCGACAGAAGAGGATCCCACCGTTCAGAGGGAAGCCAACGGACCGCTACGACCAGGATGGACAACCCATCTGCCGCCGCTGCAGCCAGCCAGGACATATTGCGAGGTACTGTAATTTAAACAGTCCAACCCGCTACCCAGATAATGACTTGAGTATCATCGCCAGCAATGGTCAGCCCGTGCCGCAGGTGGGATTCAAGGAGGTGACCATCAAAATTGGTAAAGTTGAACTGCCGGCGCAAGGACTGATTATTGTGGACATTGACCGTCGTGAAAGTCACCCTGAAATAACCTTGGGTACTAACGTTATTGAAAATTGTCTTTCAGAGATAATTGTTATATTACAGCAGGTTGCAATGAATGCCAGCTCCAGCCAGCAGCGTGTCTTACAAAAAGAGATCAGAGCCCTGATGAAGCGGCAACAGGTAGAACTGTCTGGTGGTGAGCTTGGTAGCGTAAGGATGAGCGACCCGTTCCCTACCGCCATGTCCCCAAAAAGCGAAATGATGATCTGGTGCCGGACTGCAATCGGGTTAAGAGGTAGAGACTACCAAGCTATGGTAGAACCCGTTTACTCAGACAGTAGGCCCATCATTTTGACAGCACGGGGGGTGGTTGATGTCCGCCATGGGAGGGTACCAGTCCGCATCCTAAACATTGGGGAAAGAGAAGTATACTTGCCCCGGTATGCCACTCTAGCCAAATTGTTCACCATTAACCAGAACTCTGTAAAGGCCGTGGAACCCTTGCCTCCATCTCAACCAGAGGAGGGTAACGGCTCCAAGAAACAAATGGAGGACTGGTGTCAGAAACTACAAGTGGGCACCGACTCCACTCCCTCACACCAAAAACAGGGAGTCTACCAGGTGGTTCAGGAGTACGAAAGGGTCTTTAGCAAACACCCACTAGACTTTGGGCAAGTAAAGGGGGTAGAACACCAAATACCCACAGGAGACCATCCACCCATAAAGGAGAGATACCGGCCTGTACCCCCTGCACACTATCAGAATGCCAAGGGTATGTTACGAGAAATGAAGGAGGCTGGGGTGATCAGGGATAGCTGTAGCCCCTGGGCAGCTCCTCTAGTTCTGGTAAAAAAGAAAGATGGCACGATGAGGATGTGTGTAGATTATAGAAAGGTCAACAGAATAACACACAAAGATGCGTACCCGTTACCTAGGATAGAGGAGTCTTTGGCTGCATTAAAATCTGCTAACTTCTTCTCTACTTTGGATCTCACTAGCGGGTACTGGCAGGTTCCTGTAGCAGAGTCAGACAAGGAGAAGACCGCCTTCACCACCCCAATGGGTCTCAGTGAATTCAACTGTATGACGTTCAGACTCTGCAACGCACCAGGGACCTTCCAGAGGCTGATGGAGTGCTGTCTGGGGCACAAAAATTTCGAGACGGTCCTACTCTACCTGGACGATGTCATCGTGTATTCCAAGACCTATGAGGACCATCTAAAGCACCTGGCAGAGGTGTTTGATGCCCTGGCAGGCTTCGGCCTAAAGGTGAAACCCTCCAAGTGTCATCTACTGAAGCCAAAAGTACAGTACCTGGGACACGTGGTGAGTGCTGACGGAATAGCCCCAGACCCTGACAAGGTCACGGTGATTAAGGACTGGCCAAGACCCTCCAGCATAAAGGAAGTGCGGCAGTTCCTCAGGTTGGTAGGCTACTACCGAAGATTCATCTCCAGGTTCACCAAAATGGCAGCCCCTATGCAGGACCTCCTGTTAGGTCAGTCAAAGACTAAAAGTCAGAAGCCGCCCTTTAAGTGGGACAAGCTGGAGGAGGAGTCTTTCCGCCAGCTGAAGATGGCCCTCACGGGGGATGAGATCCTGGCCTACCCTAATTACGGCCAGCCTTTTATCCTCCACACCGACGCCAGTAACGTGGAGCTAGGAGCCATACTGTCCCAGATCCAGCAAGGCAGAGAAGGGGTAATTGCTTATGCTAGCAGAAGGCTGAGATCCACAGAGAGAAACCCTGAGAATTATAGCTCCTTCAAGCTAGAGTTCCTGGCAGTGGTATGGGCAGTCACTGAACGCTTCAAGCATTACCTGGCTTCTTCTAAGTTCACTGTGTACACGAACAACAACCCGTTGACACACCTGGACACTGCAAGACTTGGTGCCCTAGAGCAGAGATGGATGGCCCGGCTGTCCAATTATGAATTTACTATCAAATACCGGACAGGGCGCGCAAATGCCAACGCAGATGCATTGTCCAGAATGCCTCACTTGCAGGACGGGGGAGAGGATCCAGAAGAACTGGAAGAAATTGAACTTCCTGCATTCCACCATCATGGGATCACCCAGTGTTCCCATTGCGTAAAGGAGAGGTGCTCTGCCACGGCTACGTTCAATCCCTTACCCCACCACGGCTGGGCGGAGACACAAGATAGTGACACCGCAGTCCACCTGGTGAAAGAAATGCTGACCCAGGCTGATGCCCACCTTGATCCGGATGCTCCAGAAGAGACCAAACAGCTGTGGAAGGAGAGGAGCAAGCTATTTCTCTACGAGGGGAAGCTGTGCCGCAGGACCGTCAACTCTCGAACACACGAGCTGATCTGGCAGGTAGTGGTCCCAAGGCGGGATGCGGCTATGGTCCTAGAAGCATACCATGACGGAGCAGGGCACCTTGGATGGAAGAAGCTGGAGTTCCTGTTGCGGGAGCGGTTCTTCTGGGTAGGCATGAGAGGTGCTATAGAGAGATGGTGCAGAGACTGTGGCCCGTGCAACCTAAGGAGGAAGGACCGCGCCAGCCAGAAGACTCCCCTGCAGCCCATCATCACAAAGCAGCCCCTTGAGCTGGTGGCCCTGGACCACGTAAAGCTGGCTCTGAGCAGATCGGGATACATCTACGCCCTCACAATCGTAGATCACTACTCCCGGTTCCTAGTGGTGGTCCCTGTCAAAGACTTAACAGCTCAGACGGCCACCAGAGCCTTTCAGCAGCATATCTGCCGTCCACATGGGTATCCAGAGCAAGTGTTGACTGATCAAGGTCCAGCGTTCGAGGCTGAAGTCTTCCAGGAATTCTGCAACCTGTATGGCTGCAAGAAGATAAGGACAACGCCTTACCACCCCCAAACCAACAGGATGTGTGAGAAAATGAATCAGGTAGTAATAGACCTGCTCAAGACGTTGCCCCTGGAGGAACGCAGCCTGTGGCTTGAGAAACTGCCGGATCTGGTGGACTTGTATAATCATATCCCAGTGGGTTCTACCAACTGCACCCCAGCTTACCTAATGAGAGCAAGACTAGGTAAGCTGCCAATTGACCTGGAGATGGGAGTCCTGACACCCGAGGACACCTCACCAGAATCAGACTGGGACACAGAACGACAGCAGCAGTACCGGAAAGTACAGGAGAGTGTGGAGCGAAGTCTGTCTCGCGCAAGGGAGAGGCAAGAGAGGAACTACAACCAGCATGCTCCTGCTGCTCCCCTGGCACCTGGAGAGCAGATCTTGAAGAGGAAGAGACGGCTCCACAAGTTGGACGACCAGTGGGAGGAAGACCCGTACACCGTACTGACCTCAAGCCAAAAAAACCCAAAGGTATGTGTCATCAGTAAGGATGGAGGAGAGACCACAGCCACTGTCTCCAGAGACCACCTGAAGAAGTGTCCCGAGCAGCTGCAAGGTGCTGATGAAGACCAAGATAGCCCTCAACCCGCAGAGGAAAGGGAAGAAATGGTCTGTACAGTGCTCGGAGAATTTCCCCGGTCCTGGACACAAATCAACAACGCTATAGTGGTACCCGTCCTTACCTTTCTCCAGCCAGCCCCTCAAGGGCCTGCAGAAGAGCAAGTAGAGTTGGGAGAGCAACCGGCCCCAGAGGCAGAAGATTCCGTACCAGCAGCCCAGGTGAATCAACCCTCTGCTAGTAGTGAACCTGCCATGCCCGTGGTGAGCTAAAGAGTACGCAGAAAGCTGCCCAACCTACCCGTAACATCTGCAAACACCTCTAGTGCAGACGCGAGCACACCCAGTACACAGAGGATGGAAACAGGGGACCCGAGTAGAGTACCACCAGACAGTGGGTTACGTAGGTCCACCAGGAGCACTAAAGGTCAAATGCCCGCTCGCTGGAGAATTTAAATGCAAAGTATATATCTACCTGTATATTGCAAATGTTTTATGTTTGTTGCCTGGTTACTAATTATGTTTTTCTAGTTACCCGACACGGTTCGTGGACTAACAGGTTATGGACAATGAATAACCGGAACTGTACCTTGTACATAGTTGCACCTGGTAAGGTGCCCTCTTTTGAAGACGACCACAGACTACAAAACCCGTGGAGGTGGCTGAAGACGTGGTCCAGCTCGGGATCATCAAAGCCCTGTAGCCACCCCAGGGCCTACGTGGAGGGTTTGGGACGGGTCCCTCAAAGTGCATCTTGGGTGACAAGGACACCTGGTCACGGAAGCGCCGTGGCCTCTAAAGACTAAATTTCTTGTACATATGTTGTTGTATTATTGTTTATACCCTGTTTTGTTGTGTTTTTGCAAAATGTGTTTAGTCCCGGAGTACTAAATTTCACTAGGGGGGAATGTGGCACCCCAGGTCTGGTCGACACAGTGACAGCAATGTCATGTCTGAGAGCAGGAGGGAGGTTCCCTGGTTGGGGACAATTAGCATGCAGCACCTCCTGCCTCAGTCCAGGGAGGGGAGAAATCTGCCCTTTATAAACTGGATATGGGGCGGGGTTAGTGAGACCAGCCAGAGAGAGTTCCAGGAGTCCAGAGAGAGATAGGGACAGGTCAGCAGCAGGCTGAGGAGTCATTGTAGGCAGAGGAGGAACACGAGGCCAGGAGGGGAGCTAGCAGAAGCTCATCCTGGCTAGAGACTTACAAAGCCGGACACTGGAGTCCGAGGCTGCGAGGGTTATAAGCCCAGCAGCAGAAAACCACCACACAGGGGACTTCAAGTCCCCTGGCCCAAGGAAGCCGGGAGGCTCAGCCACACGAGAGGGACCACTACTACCCCGGAGGGGTGGAGGTACGGAAGGCCCGAGTCGCCAGTCATACGGGTGAGAACAACACGGTACACTCAGCGACGTGAGCTACCACCACACTACAGCGGGGTAGCCAAGAAAGAGTGAAGTCAGCACGGTAGGCCTACAAACTCCCCCTGACCGGCGGGATTTCCCAGTTGCTCTCAGACTGACCAGGCCTTCATTGTTAACCTGTATTCCGGACGGGTCCCTTAATACCACCAACAGTAAAGACCCTGACTTGCATGACAGACTCCATGTGGTTACTGCTGCTCCCGCGCACCATCACCACCAACATCCCTATTTACTGCCCTGAGGCTATACTCCTCCCGTGGGGAGTTGTACTATCCTCTGCTGCACCCACAACACCAGCCTCAGCGGTCTGCCTTGCAGCGGTGGTTCACTCTGACCGCAATCCACGGGTGGCGTAGTCGGACATTCAGCATACAGACTGCCATTTAGTTTGACCACCCTGAGCCACGGGACCGGGTCACTGCCACGGTGACTACAACCCCCAAGATCTACAAAAAGGCTCGGTTCCTGGTTCCCCACGCGGCCCAGGGGGCGCGTCACTTTTATGAGCTTGAAAGGGGTGCAATACAGTCCTAGGAGACCTCAGACTATTGCACATCTTTCTGGCAATTAGAGACTTTGTAGTATTGAAATTTGTGGCAGATCAATTTACAGGAAACCAAATTTTGGGGTAAAATTAATTGAACCCGGTGAATAAAAGTTTCAAAAGATTCTATCATCTTTACTGCCGGTCCTATTTGTTAATCCAGGGGCTCTCGGCTCCCTGAATTACAGTGACTGCACTCTGGAGCAACAGTGGTATGTGCAATAGGCATAGTGTGCCCCCTTTACAGTGTAACTATCCTTTCAGGTAAATTTGCGGTAGCATGCATGTCTCTGTCTCGCTAGCTCCCCCTTTCCCTATAGACCTACAGTGGGGAAAAAAAAGGATTTAGTCAGCCACCAATTGTGCAAGTTCTCCCACTTAAAAAGATTAGAGAGGCCTGTAATTGACATCATAGGTAGACCTCAACTATGAGAGATAAAATGAGAAAACAAATCCTGAAAATCACATTGTCTGATTTTGAAAGAAATTTTTTCAAATTTTGGTGGAAAATAAGTATTTGGTCACTTACAAACAAGCAAGATTTCTGGCTCTTACAGACCTGTAACTTCTTTAAGAGGCTCTTCTGTCCTCCACTCATTACCTGTAGTACTGGCACCTGTTTGAACGTGTTAACAGTATAAAAGACACCTGTCTGCAACCTCAAACAGTCACACTCCAAACTCCACTATGGTGAAGACCAAAGAGCTGTCGAAGGACACCATAAACAAAATTGTAGCCCTGCAGCAGGCTGGGAAGACTGAATCTGCAATAGGCAAGCAGCTTGGTGTGAAGAAATCAACTGTGGGAGCAACAATTAGAAAATGGAAGACATACAACACCACTGATAATCTCCCTCGATCTGGGGCTCCACACAAGATCTCACCCCGTGTGGTCAAAATGATCTCAAGAACGGTGAGCAAAAATCCCAGAACCACACGGGGGGACCTAGTGAATGACCTACAGAGAGCTGGGACCAACGTTACACAGGCTACCATCAGTAACACACTACGCCGCCAGAGACTCAGATCCTGCAGTTCCAGACGTGTCCCCCTACTTAAACCATTAAATGTCCGGGCCCATCTGAAGTTTGCTAGAGAGCATTTGGATGATCCAGAAGAGTATTGGGAGAATTTCATATGGTCAGATGAAACCAAAGTAGAACTGTTTGGTAGAAACACAACTCGTCGTGTTTGGAGGAGAAAGAATGCTGAGTTGCATCCAAAGAGAACCATACCTACTGTGAAGCATGGTGGTGGCAACATCATGCTTTGGGGCTGTTTCTCTGCCAAGGGACCAGGATGACTGATCCGCGTACATGAAAGAATGAATGGGGCCATGTATCGTGAGATTTTGAGTTTTAACCCCCATCCATCAGCAAGGGCATTGAAGATGAAACGTGGCTGGGTCTTTCAGCATGACAATGATCCCCAGCACACCGCCAGGGCAACGAAGGAGTGGCTTTGTAAGAAGCATTACAAGATCCTGGAGTGGCCTACCCAGTCTCCAGATCTAAACCCTAGAGAAAACCTTTGGAGGGAGTTGAAAGTCCTTGTTGCCCAGCAACAGCCCCAAAACATCACTGCTCTAGAGGAGATCTGCATGGAGGAATGGGCCAACATACCAGCAACAGTGTGTGCCAAACCTTGTGAAGACTTACAGAAAATGTTTGACCTCTGTCATTGCCAACAAAGGATATATAACAAAGTATTGAGATGAACTTTTGTAATTAACCAAATACTTATTTTCCACCAAAATGTGAAAAAAAATTCTTTCCAAATCAGACAATGGGATTTTCAGGATTTGCTTTCTCATTTTGTCTCTCATAGTTGAGGTCTACCTATGATGTCAATTACAGGCCTCTCTCATCTTTTTAAGTGGGAGAACTTGCACAATTGGTGGCTGACTAATTACTTTTTTCCCCCACTGTATAAGCAATAGCTGTCAACTGATTTCTGAGTGAGCTGAAACCAGTATTCACTGGAGACACATTTTACGAGTATATCAAAAAAATGATTATTTCAGGAGAAGAAAGGGGCACTTTTCTATAAAATGAAATACTACAAAGTTCCCTATCTGCACTTGTACGATTAATTTCTAAATATTAATTTAAATGCCGATTACTCATTTAAAGACTACACAGGTGTGAAAAATGCCAGAAAGATGACATCCTCATTACTATGCTAGTGCATTTGGTAACATTCTGGAGGTGTCGATATTGCCTGGTGTGGTACATTAAGACTCCAGAACACATGGTGAAGTCATTGGTGGGAATATGATAGTAAGTGATGTCATAAGGGATGCTGGCTCTATAAATTGAGCACTGTGAGTTATAATTGCTCAGCAGCTGCAGCCAGGAGCAATAGTGGTCCATGCCAGAGTTGGTCAAAACTATGGAGTTGAACATTTCCCCAAATCCCACCATTTTAGAAACCCACTATAGGTTTACTAGCCTGTCGTTGAAGCCTGGCTTCTCCTTGACCGCTGAGTAGTACCAATATGGGCGATCTGGCTTGCTGCATGAAAAATATTACAACTGCCAATGTCTTCAGTTGACAGTTGTAGTATTTTGTGACAAGTGGCTCATGCTTGACAGTCAGGTTGTCACAGACAATGAAGATTCAGGTCTCTATCGGTTGCCCATGCAAAAGGATCTGGTATTTCTTCCAAGGCAATAACACCATGTGGGCTGAAGTCAGTCCCTTGGTGATATCAAGTGGAGTTTTCAAATACATGCTGATTGGTCATCTGTAAGTTAGCTATGTTTGTGAGTGTAGTGCATGTTTATGTCATGTAGTGAGCTTACAGTGCTGGCCAAAAGTATTGGCACCCCTGCAATTCTGTCAGATAATACTCAGTTTCTTCCTGAAAATGATTGCAATCACAAATTTTTTGGTATTATTCTCTTCATTTAATTTGCTTGCAAGGAAAAAACACAAAAGAGAATGAAGCAAAAATCAAATCATTGATCATTTCACACAAAACTCCAAAAATGGGCCGGACAAAAGTATTGGCACCCTCAGCCTAATACTTGGTTGCACAACCTTTAGCCAAAATAACTGCGAACAACCGCATCCGGTAACCATCAATGAGTTTCTTACAATGCTCTGCTGGAATTGTAGACCATTCTTCTTTGGCAAACTGCTCCAGGTCCCTGATATTTGAAGGGTGCCTTCTCCAAACTGCCCTTTTGAGATCTCTCCACAGGTGTTCTATGGGATTTAGGTCTGGACTCAATGCTGGCCACCTTAAAAGTCTCCAGTGCTTTCTCTAAAACCATTTTATAGTGCTTTTGGAAGTGTGTTTTGGGTCATTGTCCTGATGGAAGACCCATGACCTCTGAGGGAGACCCAGCTTTCTCACACTGGGCCCTACATTATGCTGCAAAATTTGTTGGTAGTCTTCAGACTTCATAATGCCATGCACACGGTCAAGCAGTCCAGTGCCAGAGGCTGCAAAGCAACCCCAAAACATCAGGGAACCTCCGCCATGTTTGACTGTAGGGACCGTGTTCTTTTCTTTAAATGCCTCTTTTTTTTCCCTGTACACTGTATGTTGATGCTTTTTCCCAAAAAGCTCTACTTTTGTCTCATCTGACCAGAGAACATTCTTCCAAAACGTTTTAGGCTTTCTCGGGTAAGTTTTGGCAAACTCCAGCCTGGCTTTTTTATGTCTCGGGGTAAGAAGTGAGGTCTTCCTGGGTATCCTACCATAAGGTCCCTTTTCATTCAGACGTCGACGGATAGTACAGGTTGACACTGTTGTACCCTCGGACTGCAGGGCAGCTTGAACTTGTTTGGATGTTAGTCGAGGTTCTTTATCCACCATCCGCACAATCTTGCGTTGAAATCTCTCGTCAATTTTTCTTTTCCGTCCACATCTAGGGAGGTTAGCCACAGTGCCATGGGCTTTAAACTTCTTGATGACACTGCGCATGGAAGGCACAGGAACATTCAGGTCTTTGGAGATGGACTTGTAGCCTTGAGATTGCTCATGCTTCCTCACAATTTGGTTTCTCAAGTCCTCAGACAGTTCTTTGGTCTTCTTTCTTTTCTCCATGCTCAATGTGGTACACACAAGGACACAGGACAGAGGTTGAGTCAACTTTAATCCATGTTAACTGGCTGCAAGTGTGATTTAGTTATTGCCAATACCTGTTAGGTGCCACAGGTAAGTTACAGATGCTGTTAATTACACGAATTAGAGAAGCATCCCATGATTTTTCAAAGGGTGCCAATACTTTTGTCCACCCCCTTTTTTAGGTTTGGTGTGGAATTATATCCAATTTGGCTTTAGGACAATTCTTTTTGTGTTTTTTTCATTGAAGACAATTTAAATGAAGAGAATAATACCAAAGAATTTGTGATTGCAATCATTTTCAGGAAGAAACTGAGTATTATCTGACAGAATTGCAGGGGTGCCAATACTTTTGGCCAGCACTGTATATGTTAATCAATGGGACTTATAGCTGCCATTTAGTGAAGAGATTTATGCAGAAGGCATGGTGAATTCTATTTGAGGTTCCATTGCTAGTAAGGCATGATTCATCACCTTTACTTTTAAAGCTTTATTTTTGGTTAGGCATTGTGCATCCTCCTTAACACCTTAATGACTAGGCCTGAAAAGGGAAAAAGGAGTTGGTCCAGCACCTAAAATGCCCTTTCTAAATATCTACATTTACACCCTAACCTCTTTTGGAATTAGCTTTACGCCAGCAAATATCCCTAGATTATCAACAGCATCGCGGTAGGTAACTGACTAAATAGAAGACAGAAGTGGTAATAAACCTCTTCTGTCTTCTCCCCGAGGATTGCTACATAGCAGGAGCAAGCATATTAACTATGCAGCGTAAATTTACAATAGCGAGAGATTAAGGCCCAGGACCAGGGGCGGACATATCATTGGTGCAACCTGTGCCATCACACAAGGGCCCAAGAGTCAAGAGGGCCCACTTCCACCTGCAAAGCAGGTGGGATTGTGTATTATGATGATCTATTAGACTGCAAAAAGCTCATATATTGTTCTTAGACAGGGACCTTCTTCTGTCTGTGTCTGCCATTGCCCAAATCCAAGCACCATAAATTTACGACACTTGGTCGTTATGATTAATGGGTTATTCCCACAGAATAAGGGATAATTTGATGATCACTGGGAGTTTGACAGAGGGATTCTCACCCATCTCCAGACTGGGGAACTCAAACCCCATCTTTAATGGAGTAGAAGTGTGCATGCTCGGCCTCCGCTCCATTCATTGTCTATGATACTGCAGAAAATAGCCAGCATAGTCCCTTAGCCAGCATAGTTCCATAGACAATGAATAGAACAGAGGGTGAGCATACTCATCTCTACTCTACTAAGGACATATCTGCAAAGGATAGCTGGGCATCCCCCCAAGTGATCAGCAAATTAAAGTATAGTAAAAACACTAGTGTCCAAGGGGATAGGTACTGCTGAAAGCTGCTGACAGAAAAACGGGTCCTGTGTGGCAAACCCGGTGGAGAAAGGTAATCAGATAAAAATTGGATGCTGTCGCAAATTACCCCTATACTTTGAATAAGGGAAAACTTGTCCTCTTATGAATATCCCTTAGGCTCTGAATCCAGGCAACACAGACTTTTGCAATCATATTTACTAAGCTTTGTAGTAAGGTAGAGCTATACAGTGCTGCTGTAGGGACAGGTCTATCTAGCTTGCTTTTGTTTTCCAATGTTCCAATGTTACTATTTATTACTAAGGCCTCTTGCACACTGTGTATACATGTGGTATGGTTCCATAATATGCTATTCCTGTATTGTGGTTTCTAAAAAAAAAAGTGGCAAGCTCTTTCTGTTTTTGAAGTGCCTATAGTCTTGTAATAAGGAAGAACAGGTGTTCTTTTGTCAATTTGTAGGTGCCCGACCAAATAGTTCTAGAACGTACAATTTGTGCATTTTTTACCATTTTATTATAAATAAGCATTTTCGTTATACATAAGTATTTACATTTTAGAAATTATGCTGTTATTATGTTGAACTTTCATGCAAAATCTAAAAATAATTATAGTCATTCTGGCAAGAATTTTCAAAGTAAGTACACCAGCCACAAAGGGCAAAAAGAGCTATTTAATCATATGTGGCGTAAATGTTGCGAGTTCTGGTGGCAAATCCTTTTTAAATTGCCTATTTTAAGTTGTCGAGCTGGAGCTGCTAACCTGCAGAGTCACATTCTCTGCTTGATCTAGGTTCCTGAAACCAAAATATCTTATCATAAGCCAATTCTGAGGCTATGTGCCCACGATGCAGAAATGCTGCGGATTTTTCCTGAGTGTTTCTGCATCTCCCTGGCAGAAAAAACGCATGCGGATTGTACATGCGGATTGTACATGCATTTTTCCTGCCAGGGACATGCGGATGTGAAGCGTTCTTCACTTTCATTTCCGCATGCGGGTTGTCAGGCGCTTTCCAAGCGATTCTAGCATCACTTGGAAAGTGCTTGACAACTTGGTCACACTATATAAATCCATGCAAACGGCATGGATTTACATACTGTGACCGAAAGAATGTTTAAAAATAAAAAATAAATCTATACTTACCTTCTGATGGCCCCCGCAGTCTTGCTTCGCTCCGTCCTGGCTGCCGGCAGCGGTAAACTGAAGGACCTGCCGACGTCAGCGTCGCGTGACCCGTCACATGACTATGACGTCAGTGCAGGTCCTTCAGTCCATCGCGATCTGCCGGCAAGGGAGGACGAGCGCAGCAGGGGCCATCAGAAGATAAATATAATATTTTATTTTTTATTTTATTCTTTTTTGCTTTTACAGTTTCTATGGTACCTGGGTCCGGAGGAGAGTCTCCTCTCCTCTAGACCTGGGTACCATCCGCACATTGAACTCATGTAATCCGCATGTGTTTATCTAGTGAAGCGGAATCCATGCGTTCTAATTCAAGTCAATGGCGGCGAAAACTCAGCACTTCCACAAAATAATTGGTAGTGCTGCATTTTTTTCCGCAATGATAATCCGCAGTGGAAATTTCCGCAGCATGTGCACAGCACATGCGGATTATCATTGGGGAACATGGCAGGCCTTCTACCAAGCGTTTTTTAAGCGTTTCTGCAGCTTTTTTGCCGCTGCGGAAACGCTTAAAAAACGCATCGTGTTCAAACAGCCTAAATCCTGTGCATATGCCATTGTCTTCTAGTTTTTTGCATACTCAATGAAGCTTATGTACTAGCATCTAACATCAGAAATTCCTTTGTTTATGAGCTGGTGGCTTCTAGCACATGCGCTGTGCCCTGATGAAGCTGATGTAAGTACACATCATTTCATTGTGCATGCCAAGGAACTAAAAGACAATGGCACTGGAAGACAAAGTGCTTGTCATGTCAGGGATATCAATAAAATCAGAATGGGCATGTTTAGGGACAGGACACCAAATGAGCAGCCCCACGTACATACATGACTGTTTTATTTATTTTTTCATAATGCGTTTAGAGACTTGGTTAGAAAAGCTAATAAACTCTCCTATAAGGCAGTGGTGGTACTTTAACCCCTTTACCCTTGAGAGTGGTTTGCACGTTAATGACCAGTCCAATTATTACAATTCTGACCACTGTCACTTTATGAGGTAATTACTCTGGTACGCTTCAACAGATCCCCCTGATTCTGAGACTGTTTTTTTCGAGACATATTGCACTTCATGATAGTGGTAGCATTTCTTCGATATCACTTGCGTTTAATTTGTGAAAAAAAACGGAAATTTGGCAAAAATTGTGAAAATTTTGCAATTTTCAAACTTTGAATTTTCATGCCCTTAAATCAGAGAGATATGTCACACAAAATAGTTAATAACATTTCCCACATGTCTACTTTACATCAGCACAATTTTGGAACCAAAATATTTTTTTATTAGAAGGGAGCTGTAAGGGTTAAAAGTTGACCAGCGATTTCTCATTTTTCCAACAAAATTTACAAAACCATTTTTTTAGGGACCACATCACATTTGAAGTAACTTTGAGGGGCCTTTATAACAGAAAATACCCGAAAGTGACACCACTGCACCCCTCAAGGTGCTCAAAACCACATTCAAGAAGTTTATTAACCCTTTAGGTGCTTCACAGGAATTTTAGGAATGTGGAAGGAAAAAATTAACATTTATTTTTTTTCACAAAAATGTTACTTTAGACCCCAATTTTTTTATTTTTACAAGGGTATCATTAAAAAATGAACCCCAAAATATTTGTTGTGCAATTCCTCCTGAGCATGCTGATACCCCATATGTGGGGGAAAACCACTGTTTGGGCGCGCGGCAGGTTTCAGAAGGGAATTTGACTTTTTGAATGTAAAATTTGCTTGAATAATTAGCAGACGCCATGTTGCGTTTGGAGAGCCCCTGATGTGCCTAAACAGTAGAAACACCCTACAAGTGACCCCATTTTGGAAACTAGACCCCTCAGGGAACTTATCTAGATGTGTGGTTAGCACCCTGAACCCCCAGGTGCTTCACAGAAGTTTATAACATTGAGACATAAAAATTTAATTTTCACATTTTTCCAACAAAAATGTTTTTCAGCCTCCAATTTAGCATTTTCATAAGGGTAACAGGAGAAATTGCACCATGCAGTTTGTTGTGCAATTTCTCCTGAGCACGCCTATACCCCATATGTGGGGGAAAACCACTGTTTGTGTGCACAGTAGGGTTCGGAAGGAAAGAAGCACCATATGACTTTTTGAATGTAAAATTTGCTTGAATAATTAGCGGACGCCATGTTGCGTTTGGAGAGCCCCTGATGTGCCTAAACAGTGGAAGCCCCCCACAAGTGACCCCATTTTGGAAACTAGACCCCTCAGGGAACTTATCTAGATGTGTGGTGAGCACCCTGAACCCCCAAGTGCTTCACAGAAGTTTATAACATTGAGCCGTAAAAATAAAATGTTCACATTTTTCCAACAAAAATGTTTTTCAGCCCTCAATTTTGCATTTTTATAAGGGTAACAGGAGAAATTGCACCATGCGGGGGGGGGGGAACCACTGTTTGGGTGCATGGCAGGGTTCGTAAGTGAAGAAGCACCATTTGACATTTTGAATGTAAAATTTGCTTGAATAATTAGCGGATGCCATGTTGCGTTTGGAGATTCCCTGATGTGCTTAAACAGTGGAAAGGGGCTGTAACTAGTGCTCTCATTATGTATGCCTATCTCTGTCCTCTGACAGGTCACTGTGCTTTCAGTGACCTGCCTACTGTTTTAAATATTGCCTGTTTAATTTCTGGTCAAAAGTGAAAATTTACATCCTCCAATATGGCCGGCGGCGCCCGTGCATGCGCAGTAGCATCTTTTGGTTGCCGATATGCTACTGCGCACGCGCTGGTGCTATTTTGCTAATGGAAAAAGAAATTTACTTGCAGCAATATGGTCCCCGCCGCCCGTGCTTGCGCAGTAGCATTTCTCCATTGCCGAGAGATGCTGCTGCGCACGTGCGGCGCCATATTGCCGCACCTAAACGCAGTAGCATCTTGGCAACCAAAAGATGCTACTGCGCATGCTCGGGCGCCAGCGGCCATATTGGGGATGTAAATTTTCACTTTTGAACAGAAATTACACAGGCAATATTTAAAACAGTAGACAGGTCACTGAAAGCTCAGTGACCTGTCAGAGGCCTGAGATAGGCATACATAATAAAAGCACCAGTTACAGCCCCTCCCTAAAGTCCCACCCCAGAGCACGAAAATATCATTATGGCAGACATGAAAATAAAGATTACAAAAGAATCACTGAATGGATTTCATCTAGCAAGGTATCATATTAATCAGTATAACAGCGCCCACCTGACAGTGTATGTAGTTTACTAAGCACAATCCTGCTGACAGGTGCGCTTTAACAAATAACAAAGTGAATGAAATCTAATCAGTATTTGGTGTGACCACCAATTGACTTCAAAATGGCATCAAAGCATTAGTTCTAGATACACTTGCATACAGTTTTTGAAGTAACTCGGCAGGAAGTTTGTTCCAAACAACTTGGAGAACTAACCGCTGATCAAAGTGACAATCTGTTCAAAGTTATATGCGCATTTCAAAATGTACTGATGCACTGCTATGTATAGCACAAGTGATCGAATGATAAGGAATGATAACTATTTAATACAGTAAAAAAATATTTAAAAATATGAAAAAAGTACAAATCACCCCCTTTAGCCACATTAAACATAAAACAGTTTAAAAAATACACATATTTGGTATTGCTGCATTCGTAAAAGTCAGATCTATGAAAATATAAATTAAATTAATCTGATCGGTAAACGGCGAAACGAAAAAGAAAAAACAAAATCAAATCAATAAAAAAAACTATACATGTTTGTTATCTGCATACTCGTACTGACCTGGGGAATCTTATTGCCAGGTCAGTTTTACCATATAGTGATCATGGTAAATAAAACAACCATTTGTGGAATTGCACTTTTTTGCAATTTCACCACAGTTGGAATTTTTTTCCCTCCTTTCCAGTACATCACATGATAAAATGAATGATGTCATTCAAAAGTATAACTTGTCCCGCATAAAACAAGCCCTCATATGGCTATATTGACATAAAAATAATAAAGTTATGACTCTTGGAAGAAGCGGAGGAAAAAAAACGGAATTCGCCAGGGGGTGAAGGGGTTAATAGTTTAAAAGGGGTTAATAGTTTAAAATCATGTGGACAGGCCCTGGTCTAGACTATTGATGGTCTCATCGTATGGTAACTTGCCCTTGACGTCTATACAGTATATTTGCACTAATGCCTATCTTTTTTATACATCTGATACCATTTCATCATACCTTCTTTTTTTTCATTTCAGTTATGGGTCTTCATATTGAATGTTATTACTCACTGACAAAGTTATATTTGTTTTTGAGCTAATTTTTTTTTAAAAAAATTCTAATTTCATTTTTTATAGCTGTATGAATGATAGGAAGATAGCTGTTTGTGCACCAGTATTAAAGTTATATTTCATACCCCTTTTTTTTACTTTTGACTTTCTTCTGTACCTAGTGTACCTTAGCCTCAGTGAACTAAAACCATTAAGTTTCCTCCAGCATGTTATTTGTTGAGAGGGTTTAAGTTGAATAGTAAAAGGGAGTGGTTTTTGTGAATGGCCATTGTGAAGGGCGGGAGGCCATTCACCATATCTCCTCCTCAGAGTGTGGTCTGGCGGGTTTAAATATTCGGCCTGCAGAGGCATTCAATGTTCAGTAGGTCTGGAGAGAGGAACTCCAGACATGTTTGTGTTGAGTTGACCTGAACCACGTGCAGTTGCTGAACGCTGAGCAGGTGGATCCCTGCTACCACAAAGACTGTGCTTTGGGTTGCCATTTTGTTTTGTTTTCCTGTTTTGCCCAGTGGGTTGTGTTTTCTTTTATGAACTCATTGTTGGTTTATGCTGCATTTTAATAAACCAACCCAAAGTTTTAAAGAGACAGCGTACCTGTGTCTACCTCCGTGTGCAGCTGAGTGAGTGATCTACCACACTAGGAAAATCATATACGGCACTTCAGTAAGGAATGGTGAGGTGCCCAAGTACAGTTCCAATTTGTGAATGATAGTAATGCTACTGTCACACTATCAGTATTTGGTCAGTTTTTTTACCTCAGTATTTGTAAGCCAAAACCAGGAGTAGAACAATCAGAGAAAAAGTATAATAGAAATAAGTGCACCACTTCTTCATTTTTGACCTTCCTCGTTTTGGTTTACAAATACTGAGGTAAAACACCGACCAAATATTAATAGTGAGACCATAGCCTAAGGCCACGGCCACACTATCAATATTTGGTCAGTATTCGGTCAGTATTATTTCTCAGGAGTGGGAGCCAAAACCAGGAGTGGAACAATCAGAGAAAAGGTATAATAGAAACAAGTCACCAATTCTGCATTTATCACCCACTCCTGGTTTTGTCTCCTACTCCTGAAAAAAAAATACTGACCAAATACTGATAGTGGGGCCGTGGCCAAATACTGATAGTGGGGCCGTGGCCTAAGCCTAAGAGTAAAACTCAGTACTCAGTAGGAGGTATGGCAATAGATGTGATATTTATTTACAATTCAACCAGTCCAGAACATCAGCTTATGACGTTTCGGTCCAATACGGACCTTCTTCAGATAATTGCTGGGATGACATAGTATGCTGGTTGAGGTTCAATGGACTGTGTCAGCAGAGAGGATATCAGCGCCGTAGTATTGTGGCTATGTCACTATCTGGATAGGCACTATCCAGACAGCATTAGCCGAAGTCTACATCTACAGAAGATCTGTGGTTGTTTCTCGAAGATATTTGGTACAACCTCCCTGCCGAGTTCCTTCAAAACATGAGTGCAAATATACCTAGAGGAATGATGCTCTTTAATGCTGTTTTGAAAGAAAATGATGGTAATGATCACACAAAATATTGATTTTATTTAGATTTCTCTTTTGTCCATTTACTTTGTGTTTTGTTTCTTGATTGAGATAAGCCTTTAACACTTCTATTTTTTAAAACATTCTTACTCTGCAGCTTTTTTTCATACCTGTCTAAAACTTTTTCACCTAAGTGTATATAGTAAAAATTAGCTAATCGCTTCACACAGTTCTAGTCCACGGTCCAGGTCAGAGCTCTCTTGCAGTGGACAGTAGCTGCACAAATTTGCTGAACTTCCAAGTTGTTCAGTGTAGCGTTTGATTCGCTGGCCAGGCACGATGTCATCAGTACAGTGTGTTTCACAAAGGTCATACAGTAAGGAAATTTGCACAGCACTGACCTGGACCGGGGTTGCACTAAGATATCCAATGATCTTTAGTATATAAATACAGTGGCATGTAAAAGTTTCGACACCCCTGGTCAAAATTACTGTTATCGTGAACAGTTAAGCAAGTTGAAGATGAAATTATCTCTAAAAGGTCTAAAGTTAAAGATGACACATTTCCTTTGTATTTTAGGCAAAAATATATACGGTATATATTTTTCGTCTTTTACATTTTAAAAATTACAAAAAAGAAAATGGGACCCTTCCATGAAGGCCATATTTGTGCAACTGTCTCTGAATAGTAGAACAATGTACACAACTCCAGAGTCTGGAGGTCTTTTGCAGTCAAGTAGGGGTTCTGAATTACCTCTAATAATAATAATCTCTATTTATATAGCGCCAACATATTCCGCAGCGCTTTACAATTCAGAGGTTCATATACAACAGTCATATGTAACAGAGCTAAAGATAATACAATAATTAAAGCAAAAATAATGACGACCCTGCTCGTAAGAGCTTTCAATCTACAATGAGGTGGGGGTGACACAAAGTACAGGGGCTTATTTACAATGATGGTCCAGCCATCTTGAGGGGATGAGGGATAGATAAAGGCTGCACCAGCCAGTATCTGTAGTGCTTTTGGGTGCGGTGGAGTTTGGTGGAGGCTTATGTTTGGAGAAATAATGAATGGGCTATAAAAATATAAAAAGGACTTTGATTAGGGAACGTGATAGGCCGCCCTAAACAGGTGTGTTTTTAGAGAGCGCCTAAAACTGTGTAAGTTGTGGTTCGTCCTAATTTCTTGGAATAAAGCATTCCAAAGAATAGGTGCAGCTTGGGAGAAGTTTTGGAGCCGGTAGTGGGAGATACGGATTAGTGCGGATGTCAAAAGTCGCAAACGGAGCGTAGAGAACGGGTAGGCGGATAAACAGAAATGAGGGAAGAGATGTAGGGGGGTGCCGCACTGTGGAGAGCTTTGTGGATGAGAACAAGCAATTTAAATTGGATCCTGTAATTCATGGGCAGCCAGTTCACTGACTGGCATAGAGCGGAAGCGTCTGAGTAACGATTAACCATATAGATGACCCTGGCTGCAGCATTAAGGATAGACTGGAGAGGGGAAAGTTAAGTGAGGGGGAGGTCAATTAATAGAGAGTTACAGTAGTCATGGCGGGAGTGGATCAAGGCAACAATGAGGGTTTTTGTTGTTTCCAATGTGAGAAAGGGGCGGATTCTAGAGATGTTCTTCAGGTGAAAGTGACAAGAGCGGGCAAGAGATTGTATATGGGAGGTGAAGGAAAGATTGGTGTCAAACACAACGCCCAGACAGCGCGCCTGCTGGCTCGAGGTTATTGTGATGCAACACACGGAGAGGGAGATGTCAGATTTAGGGAGGTGAGTAGATGGCGGAAGCAGAAGAAGTTCAGTTTTGGAAAGGTTGAGTTTCCGATAGAGAGCGGACATGATGTTGGAAACTGCGGCCAGTGTTCTATAGTACAGGTCAGGGGATGAGATGTATAGTTGTGTGTCATCAAAATAAAGATGGTAATGAAAGCCAGATTTGCTGATGGTCTGTCCAATTGGCGCTGTGTAGAGAGAGAAGAGAAGAGGGCCAAGAACTGAACCCTGAGGAACCCCAATAGTGAGAGGAAGGGGGGAAGAAGTGGAGCCAGCTAACGATACACTGAAAGAGCGGTCAGATTGGTATGAAGAGAACCAGGAGAGAGCTGTGTCCTTTATGCCGATTGAGTGGAGCATAGAGTAGGAGGTGGTGGTCAACGGTGTCGAAAGCTGCAGAGAGGTCAAGAAGAATGAGCAGAGAGTAGTCACTATTACGTTTTGCTGTCAGAAGGTCATTGGTTACTTTGATGAGTGCTGTTTCTGTAGAATGTAGGGGGCGGAAGTCAGAATGTGATGGGTCTAGAAGAGAGTGAATGGAGAAGTAATGGGTAAGGCGGGAGTAGACCAGGCGCTCCAAGAGTTTAGAGATGAAGGGGAGATTGGAGACTGGTCTGTAGTTGTTTGTGCAGGAAGGGTCAAGAGAGGGATTTTTAATAATGGAGTAATGATGGAGTGTTTGAAGGAGGAGGGGAAGATACCAGAAGAGAGGGAGAGGTTGAAGATTTTAGTTAGGTGAGCAGTGACAACTGAAGAGAGAGACTGGAGTAGATGTGAGGGAATGGGGTCAGTGGTGCATGTAGTGGGATGAGAAGAAGAGAGGAGCCTGGAGACTTCTTCTGTGACTAGGTCAAATGTGGAGAGTGATCCAGAGGAGATGTGGGGAGGGATGGGAGTCACGGCACTTGGTGGATGGGAGTTGATTTCCTGATGGATGGTGTCTATTTTCTCTGTGAAGTAGGAGGCCAAGTCCTCAGCACAAATGTCCGTGATGGGGGCCTGCACATTAGGACTGAGGAGGGAGTGAAAGGTGTCGAAGAGTTTTTTGGGGTTGTTGGATAGTGAAGAGATCAGGGTGGTGAAGTAGGACTGTTTGGCGATGTGAAGGGCAGAGTTATAGGTTTTTAACATAAATTTATAGTGGATAAAGTTTTCTAGTGTGCGAGTTTTTCTCCATAGGCATTGGGCACTTCTAGAGCATCGCTGGAGAAGTCCGGTTTGTGGTGTGAGCCAGGGCTGTTTTACTCTGTGTTTATAGGTTCTGAGGGTGAGGGGCGCTACTTAGTCCAGGGTGCTTCTGAGAGTGTCATTGTTGTAATGTACAGCCAGATCAGGACAGGAAAAAGAGGATATTGGGGACAGTGATGAGTGAATGGAGTCTGTAAGTGTATGAGGGTTAATGGCTTGTAGATTTCTGAATGTGTAATAGGCAGGAGTGTGCTGGGGCGGGCGAGGATTTGTGAGCGTGAAGGAGAGAATGTTATGATCAGAGAGGGGAAGAGGGGAGTTATCTAGTTAGGGGATTGAACAAAGCCGGACAAAAAGCAGATCAAGGGGGTTTCCGTCTTTGTGTGTCTCAGAGGTTGAAAGCTGTGAGAGGCCAAGAGAAGTGGTTAAAGATAGAATCTGGGATGCGGATGAGGAGGTGAGGCTGTTTATGGGGATGTTGAAGTCTGCCAGGATAAGGGTTGGTAAATCTGAGGACATGAAGTGCGCCAGTCAGGCAGAAAAATGGTCAAGAAACTGGGTGGGTGAGCCTGGGGGGCGGTAATACGACCGCTATTCTGAGGGAGAGGGCGACCGCTACTCTGAGGGAGAGGGGATGGAAGAGCCTGATGGTGTGGACCTCAAAAGAAGGGAAGGAGAGTGATGGAACTGGGGGATGACCTGGAAGTTGCATTGTGGGGACAGGAGTAAGCCGACTCCACCACCAAGTCTGTTCGCAGGTCTTGGGGAATAGGAAAAATGCAAGCTGCCATGAGAAATAGCGGCAGGGGAGACAGTGGCAGAATCCTGGATCCAGGTTTCAGTGAGGGCCAGCAGATTGAGAGAGTTGGTCAGAAAGTAATTGTGCAGGAAAGAAAGCTTTTTGCATACAGACCGTGGATTCCACAGTGCACAATTGAAGAAGGGAGATGAAGGAGTACAACTGATGTTAATAAGGTTAGCAGGGTTTCGATGTGAGATGGGGGAGGGGTTGAGGTTGGCAGAGGGTGTACCGGGGTTAGAAGAGATATCCCCTGAAGTGAGTAGTAGCAGTAAAAAGAGAAAGAGCAGATAGTTTTTGGATTTGTGACATGGTTTCTTGTGCAATATCTTTGGATAAGATAGAGTGAGATTTTTCTGAAAATTAAAAAGAGCATGGGAGCTGTACATGGCAGAGGGCAGGAGAGAGGGGCAGATGTGGATGAGTGGTGATGGAGAGGGGATGGGGCAGTGAAATTGAGTGAAAAAAGGAAACAGGAATATGGACTCAGGAATAAAGTACATAATTAGAAGAGAGTACAAAGTGTGGGTTACCTATCTCCTGCCCTGAATGACTGCTATTGAAATGATTGTCAGACACTTGTCCAATAGGACACTTTGCTGAAGAGGACACGTGCATGCACCCCATACTGCTTGCACCCCTTATGATGCATCTAGATATATAGGAAGGACTATAGCATCAGGTGAGAGAGATTGTGGGAGCTGCTTGTGGATAAATTAGCAGCTGCTCAGCTCACCAGGGGGTGGAGAGCTGATCAAAGACTCTATGCCTGACACAGTATAACACCTTCCATCAGATAGAGTTTACAATGATGCAAGGACAGACATACTTCTCTAGCAATCCTACGAGCAACTCTCACTGAAATTTTGCTTGGTCTTCCAGACCTTACCTTGACCTCCACTGTTCCTGTTAACTGCCATTTCTTAATTACATTTCGAACTAAGGAAAGGGCAACTTGAAAACGCTTTGCTATCTTCTTATAGCTTTCTCCTGCTTTGTGTGCCTCCACTATTTTCATTTTCAGAGTGCTAGACAGCTGATTAGAAGAACCCATGGCTGCAGTTTTTTGGCACAAGGTTTGAGTTTCATAAAGCTGGGAAATTTGCATCACCTGGCATTTCCTAATGGTGATAGTGAACAAGTCATAATCATAACAGGCTAATTAAGGTCTGAAACCTTGGTCAAAGTTATCTGAGCACACAAATCACCTAGGGTGCCCACAATTTTGCATTGGCCCATTTTCCCTTTGTAGTTTTTAAAATGAAAAAAAAAAGACTATATGCATATATTTATTATTTTTTTTGCCTAAATTACAAAGGAATTATATCATCTTTAACTTTAGTCCTTTCAGAGATCATTTCATCTTCAACTTGCTTAACTGTTCACAATAACAGTAATTTTGACCAGTGTAGCCCAAACTCTAACATGCCAGTGTACATTATATATATAAATATACAATGGATATAAAGTCAAAAAACAAAACAGAAACAAAATAAATAAATATCCTGCTGTAAATAAATAATTAAAAGCAATAGTGCATATACAGTTGGTACGGAAAGTATTCAGACCCCTTTACATTTTTCACTCTTTGTTTCATTGCAGCCATTTGGTAAATTCTAAAAAGTTTTTTTTTCTCATTAAAGTACACTGCACCCCATCTTGACTGGAAAAAAAACAGAAATATAGAAATTTTTGCAAATTTATTAAAAAAGAAAAACTGAAATATCATATGGTCAATCAAACAACGCCAGAGATCCTCCCTGCGGAGATGCTGGGGGAGCTGTCTGGGCCCTGACAGTGAGTGGGACCCCTCTGATGGTCCAGGGCCTGTGATGGCCATCAGACACGCCGGCGGCCCTGCACAGCTGGACCGGACACAGGACAAGGGACAGGTAAGTGAGGCTTGTCGCCAGATTCCCCAATCCCCATATTAAATATATTTCTAATGTGTCTTGTGTGTATGACTGTGTATATATATATATATATATTTATGTCTGTTTTATGTGTTTTTAAGAATATGTTCAAATATGTACGTATATCTGTATGTGTACGTACAGTATCTGTGTATCTGTTTGTGTATGTGCGTGTCTGCGTAATGTATGTGTGCATATCTGTGTACCATGTGCATGTGTGTATGTCTGCTTACCATGTGTGTGCATGTTTGCGTACCGTGTGCGTGCATGTCTGCATACCGTGTGCGTGCATGTCTGCATACTGTGTGTGTGTGCACATGTCTGCATACTATGTGCATGTCTGCGTACTGTGTGTATGTGCATGTCTGCGTTCTGTGTGTGATCGCATGTCTGCGTACTGTGTGTGATCGCATGTCTGCGTACTGTGTGTGTGCATGTCTGCGTACTGTGTGTGTGCATGTCTGCCTACTGTGTGTGCATGTCTGCGTACTGTGTGTGATCGCATGTCTGCATACTGTGTGCATGTCTGCGTACCATGTGTGTGCATGTCTGCGTACTTTGTGTAATCGCATGTCTGCATACTGTGTGTGATCGCATGTCTGCGTACTGTGTGTGTGCATGTCTGCGTACTGTGTGTGATCGCATGTCTGCATACTGTGTGTGCATGTCTGCGTACTGTGTGTGTGCATGTCTGCCTACTGTGTGTGCATGTCTGCGTACTGTGTGTGTGTGTCTGCGTACTGTGTGTGTGTCTGTGTACTGTGTGTGTGTCTGCGTACTGTGTGTGTCTGCGTACTGTGTGTGTGCGCATATCTGCGTAATGTGTGTACACATGTGTCAGCGTACTGTGTGTGCATGCGCGCGTGTCTGCATACTGTGTGTGTGCGCGCGTGTCTGCGTACTGTGTGTGTGCATGTCGGCGTACTGTGTGTGATCGCATGTCTGCGTACTGTGTGTGCATGTCTGCGTACTGTGTGTGTGCATGTCTGCCTACTGTGTGTGCATGTCTGCGTACTGTGTGTGTGTCTGCGTACTGTGTGTGTGTCTGCGTACTGTGTGTGTGCGCGTATCTGAGTACTGTGTGTGCGCGCGTATCTGCGTAATGTGTGTACACATGTGTCAGCGTACTGTGTGTGCATG
Organism: Phyllobates terribilis; assembly: GCF_046119375.1. Taxonomy (NCBI): domain Eukaryota; kingdom Metazoa; phylum Chordata; class Amphibia; order Anura; family Dendrobatidae; genus Phyllobates; species Phyllobates terribilis. The sequence goes on along the minus strand of NW_027362761.1, from coordinate 773,411,822 downwards.
CGCTCGTGTCTGCATACTGTGTCCGCGCGTGTCTGCGTACTGTGTGTGTGCGCATGTCTGCGTACTGTGTGTGTACGTGCATATCTTCGCACTGTGTGTGCGTGCGTGTCTGCGTACTGTGTGTGTCTGTGTACTGTGTGCGTGTTTGCGTACTGTGTGTGTGCGCATGTCTGCATATGTGAAGGATGAGGGGACAGCCTGGGTCCTGTGTACTATACCTATATTTCTCCGCCGTATCTGTGCATCATGAATGTTGGTATGTATTAAGGGGCCCACTGAGACTCTTTTGGCCGTGGCCCATGAAATCCTGGAGACGGCCCTGGTTGAAAGCAATGATGGAGGAGGGAGCGTCATGTGACACTCCCTCTCCCATCATTTCTCCTCTGCATCTGACGCAGCGGCGTGATGACACGCCACGCTGTGTGAGACGGTGGAGCTGGCAGCTGCTGAGGTGATGAAAGAGACGAACTGCAGAGACTGAAGCAGCGGGGAAGGAGGAGCAGTAAGTATGTATTTATTTATTTTTAAATCAGTGTGTACTGATAATACTGGAGGACTGGGGCTGCATTTTAACCTATGGGGGGGGGAGCTGCATTTTACCCTATGGGGGGCTGCATCATACTGCGTACAGGACCATGGGGAGTGCCTTATAATGCGTGGAGGACCATGGGGTGCATTATACTTTGTTGAGGCCCATGGGGAGTGCATTATACTGTGTGGAGGACCATGGAGAGTGCATTATACTGTGTGGAGGACCAAGGGAAAAGCATTATATTGTGTGCAGGACCATGGAGTGCATTATACTGTGTTGAGGACCATGGGGTGCATTATACTGTGTTGAAGACCATGGGGAGTGCATTATACTGTGTTGAGGACCATGGGAAGTGCATTATACTGCGTGGAGGACCATGGGTAGTTCATTATACTGCGCGGAGGACCATGGGGAGTGCATTATACTGTGTGGAGGACCATAGGGAGCGCAATATACTGTGTGGAAGACCAAAGGGAGTGCATTATACTATGTGGAGGACCATAGAGAGTGCATTATACTGTGTGGAGGACCATGGCGAGTGCATTATACTGTGTGAAGGACCATGGCGAGTGCATTATACTGTATGGCAGATCATGGCGAGTGCATTATACTGTGTGGAGGACCATAGGGAGTGCATAATACTGCATGGAGGACCATGGGGAGTGCATTATGCTGTGTGGAGGACCATGGTGAATGCATTTTACTGTGTGGAGGACCATAGGGAGTGCATTATACTGTGGAGGACCATAGGGAGTGCATTATACTGCGTGGAGGACCATAGGGAGTACATAATACTGTATGCAGGACCATGGGGAGTGTCTTATACTGTGAGGAGGACCATGGCGAGTGTCTTATACTGTGAGGAGGACCATTGCGAGTGTCTTATACTGTGTGGAGGACCATGGCACGTGTCTTATACTGTGTGGAGGACCATGGGAACTGCATTATACTGTGTGGAGGACCATGGCGAGTGCATTATACTGTGTGAAGGACCATGGCGAGTGCATTATACTGTATGGCAGATCATGGCGAGTGCATTATACTGTGTGGAGGACCATAGGGAGTGCATAATACTGCGTGGAGGACCATGGGGAGTGCATTATGCTGTGTGGAGGACCATGGTGAATGCATTTTACTGTGTGGAGGACCATAGGGAGTGCATTATACTGTGGAGGACCATAGGGAGTGCATCATACTGCGTGGAGGACCATAGGGAGTACATAATACTGTATGCAGGACCATGGGGAGTGTCTTATACTGTAAGGAGGACCATGGCGAGTGTCTTATACTGTGAGGAGGACCATTGCGAGTGTCTTATACTGTGTGGAGGACCATGGCACGTGTCTTATACTGTGTGGAGGACCATGGGGACTGCATTATACTGTGTGGAGGACCATGGCGAGTGTCTTATACTGTGTGGAGGACCATGGCAAGTGCATTATTCTGTGTGGAGGACCATGGCGAGTGTCTTATACTGTATGGAGGATCATGGCGAGTGCATTATACTGTGTGGAGGACCATGGCGAATGCATTATACTGTGTAGAGTATCATGGTGAGTGCATTATATTTTGTGGAGGAGCATGGTGAATGCATTATTCTGTGTGGAGGACCATAGGGAGTGCATTATACTGCGTGGAGGACCATGGGGAGTGCATTATACTGTGTGGAGGACCATGGCGAATGCATTATACTGTATGGAGGACCATTGGGAGTGCATTATGCTGCGTGGAGGACCATGGGAAGTGCATTATACTGTATGGAAGACCATGTCGAATGCATTATACTGTGTGGAGGACCATAGGGAGTGCATTATACTGTGTGGAGGACCATGGCGAGTGTCTTATACTGTGTGGAAGACCATGGCGAGTGTTTTATACTGTGTGGAGGACCATAGGGAGCGCAATATACTGTGTGGAAGACCAAAGGAGTGCATTATACTGTGTGGAGGACCATAGAGAGTGCATTATACTGTGTGGAGGACCATGGGGAGTGCATTATACTGCGTGGAGGACAATAGGGAGTGCTTTATACTGCGTGGAGAACCATTGGGAATGCATTATACTGTGTGGAGGACCATGGCGAGTGCATTATACTGTGTGAAGGACCATGGCGAGTGTCTTATACTGTGTGGAGGACCATGGGGACTGCATTATACTGTGTGGAGGACCATGGGGAGTGCATTATACTGTGTGGAGGACCATAGGGAGTGCATTATACTGCGTGGAGGACCATGGGGACTGCATACTGTGTGGAGGACCATGGTGAATGCATTGTACTGTGTGGAGGACCATAGGGAGTGCATTATACTGTGGAGGACCATGGGGAGTGAATTATACTGCGTGGAGGACCATAGGGAGCACATTATACTTTATGCAGGACCATGGGGAGTGTCTTATACTGTGAGGAGGACCATGGCGAGTGTCTTATACTGTGAGGAGGACCATTGCGAGTGTCTTATACTGTGTGGAGGACCATGGCACGTGTCTTATACTGTGTGGAGGACCATGGGGACTGCATTATACTGTGTGGAGGACCATGGCGAGTGCATTATACTGTGTGGAGGACCATGGCAAGTTCATTATTCTGTGTGGAGGACCATGGCGAATGCATTATACTGTGTAGAGTATCATGGCGAGTGCATTATATTTTGTGGAGGACCATGGAGAATGCATTATTCTGTGTGGAGGACCATAGGGAGTGCATTATACCGCGTGGAGGACCATGGGGAGTGCATTATACTGTGTGGAGGACCATAGGGAATGCATTATACTGCATGGAGGACCATGGGGAGTGCATTATACTGTGTGGAGGACCATGGCAAATGCATTATACTGTGTGGAGGACCATTGGGAGTGCATTATGCTGCATGGAGGACCATGGGAAGTGCATTATACTGTATGGAAGACCATATCGAATGCATTATACTGTGTGGAGGACCATAGGGAGTGCATTATACTGCGTGGAGGACAATGGGGAGTGCATTATACTGTGTGCAGGACCATGGCGAGTGCATTATACTGTGTGGAGGACCATGGCGAGTGTCTTATACTGTGTGAAAGACCATGGCGAGTGTCTTATACTGTGTGGAAGACCATGGCGAGTGTTTTATACTGTGTGGAGGACCAAGGGGACTGCATTATACCGGATGGAGGACCATGGCGAGTGCATTATACTGTGTGGAGGACCATGGGGAGTGCATTATACTGTGTGGAGGACCATGGCGTGAGTCTTATACTGTATGGACGATCATGGTGAGTGCATTATACTGTGTGGAGGACCATGGCGAATGCATTATACTGCATGGAGGACCATAGGGAGTGCATTATACTGCATGGAGGACCATGGGGAGTGCATTATACTGTGTGGAGGACTATGGGAAATGCATTATACTGTGTGGAGAACCATAGGGAGTGCATTATACTGCGTGGAGGACCATGGGGAGTGCATTATACTGTGTGCAGGACCATGGCGAGTGCATTATACTGTGTGCAGGACCATGGGGAGTGCATTATACTGTGTGCAGGACCATGGCGAGTGCATTATACTGTGTGGAGGACCATGGCGAGTGTCTTATACTGTGTGAAGGACCATGGCGAGTGTCTTATACTGTGTGGACGACCATGGCGAGTGCATTATACTGTGTGGAGGACCATGGCGAGTGTCTTATACTGTGTGGCCGACCATGGCGAGTGCATTATACTGTGTGGAGGACCATGGCGAGTGCATTATACTGTATGGAGGACCATGGCGAGTGCATTATACTGTGTGGACGACCATGGCGAGTGCATTATACTGTGTGGAGGACCATGGCGAGTGCATTATACTGTATGGAGGACCATGGCGAGTGCATTATATTGTGTGGAGGACCATGGCGAGTGTCTTATACTGTATTGAGGATTATGGCAAGTGCATTATACTGTGTGGAGGACCATGGTGAATGCATTATACTGTATGGAGAACTATGGCGAGTGCATTATACTATATGGAGGATCATGGCGAGTGCATTATACTGTGTGGAGGACCATGGCGAATGCATTATACTGCGTGGAGGACCATAGGGAGTGCATTATACTCTGTGGAGTGTGGAGAGGTGTGGGGACCATTATACTGTATGTAGGCCCACTATACTGCATGGAGGGCTGTGTGGGGATCACAGTTTGGAGATCATACTGTGTTGGGGTCACCATACTTTGCCTTGGGAGTTGAGATGGGGTACAGTAGGGTCATCACACTGCACATGTGAAGGAATTCACAAGGGGGGGATCATACTGTGTTTGGGGGGCACTTTTGTTGGCATCTTACTTTATGGGGCAATGATAAAATAATCTAGGACTTGAGCAGGAGGAAAATTACTATGTAAAGGCTGGAAGGTTCTGAGATCTGCACTTCTGTGACCCCGACAATTATTTACATTTTTGTTTTGGGGGGGCCTAATTAGAACTTCTGCTATGGGGCCTCATGATTCCTATGTACACTCCTGGCGTAAAGCCAACACTATAAAGCCAACACTACCAAACCCACAGTGTAGTATGGTGAACGCAGCATTATACTCTGGGGCTCTTTTTCGGCAGCTGCAACTGGGGCCTTAATAAAGGTGGAAGGAATTATGAACAATTCCAAATATCAGTGAATTTCGCATCAGAACCTTCAGGCCTCTGCTAAAAAGCTGAAAATGAAGAAGAATTTCATCTTTCAGCATGAGACAACCATAAGTATACCTCCAAATCAACAAAAGAATGGCTTCATCAGTAGAAGATCAAAGTTTTGGAATGGGCCAGACAGAACCCAGAGCTCAATACAATTGAAAGTCTGTGGGTTGACCTGTAGTGTGCTGTACACAGGAGATGTCTTCGCAATCTGACAGATTTGGAACTACTGCAAGGAAGAGTGGGCAAAGATAGCCAATTCAAGATGTGCCTTACTGATAGCTGATAGACGCCTACTCCAAAAGACTAAATACTCTCATAAATTCAAAGGATTCTTCAATAAAGTATTAGATTACAGGTGTGCATATTTCTGTCATATTACTTTTTCCACCCGAAAATTTGTCAGTTTGTTTTTTAATTGAATTATACAGATACAATGTATGTGTGACATTAAAGGTGGAAAAAGTTCTGAAATTATTGTTCTGGATATGATTTTTTTTCCATGACAAAAACCTGGCATATTAACAAGGTGTGTAGACATTTTCTCACTATGGTATATAATGTGCAATCATTAGTACAGCTCATTGAGATAGTCACTTCAAAGTGACTGTAGTTTTCTGAAATGTTTGCTTAGAAAAGTGTGACTTTGACCCAAATAGATTTTATACAGCAAACACAACATACTATTGAAATCCACAAGCTAATTATTTCCTTCATGCAATTGTTGATGCTTTGTATCTCATGACTGGACTGAATAATGTGCTTATCAAATCTGTATTTTAAAGTGTAAAAGGCATAATTTAACAAGTTTTAGTTAGACGTTATCAGGCACTTTGGAAACAGTGATGTACCATAGAACACCCTAACAAACTTGATGTATCATGCAAGTATGTGCATCAGGGGCTATGCTATTATGGTAGCTTTCTGCACTGAATACTGGTTAGTAATTACTGTATAAGCTTAGTATTTGTACATATACTATTTATCATGTGTTGAAGCATGATATGATCTGTTTGTCTATTCTTTAATATACATTCTTATGTAACTATGTGTCATTTCAAGGTAATCACAATTCTGTCCCACCTCAACTCCACCCATTTTGGCGGAGCTAGGAGACACTTTTGTGAAGACAACAAAAGTTGCAAAATGTAGGCACCAGAATTCTGCCATGGCTTTGAAGAATATGACCCTATATGTTTTATTTTGAGGTATGCCGTAATTTTATTTAGAAGATAGAGGACCTTAGATTTATTTGTTCAATAAGTTTTAAAACTTCTTTGTTTAGTATGAAAATAAAGCTGAATGCGGTAAGCATTGGATCTAATCCAATGTGTTGGTGTGAAAGTTTTTTTTGTGCTAAACATCTATCCCAATAGATTGCAAACCTGAGAGCAATCCTGCCCCTCATTAAATGTTGTCACAAATGGACCTATAATGGACATTGTGTGAAAATAAAGATATTTAATATATATCCTTCCTTAAATTAAGTGGATAAGGAAGCTTAGACCATAATATGGTATTTTTTTTATGACTATTAACCACTTAACCCCTTCACGACCTTTGACGTACCTATACGTTATGGTCAGGAACGGGTTCCCGAACCTTGACATGTACACTGCTCAAAAAAATAAGGGAACACTTAACACAATGCAACTCCAAGTCAATCACACTTCTGTGAAATCAACTTGTCCAGTTATGAAGCAGCACTGATTGTGAATAGAGATGACCAAACCTCCCAAGGTTCAATTAGTTTCAGATCTGTGAACTTACCGTTGTTCTCCAAACAATTCGTCGAACAGTTCGACGAACATATCCTAATCCCATTGCATTTAATGGGAGTCAAAACCAAACTCATACACCTTCGAAGGGGCCCAAAAGCTGCCAAAACAACTCAAATTGAGGGCAGACACCAGAAAAAGTGGCATCAATTGACCCACAGTACAAATAGTATAATTATTATTTGTTATTATAGTGCCATTTATTCCATGGCCCTTTACATGTGCAAAGGGGTCACCGACTGGAACAGGAGGAGAGAGGACCCTTCCCGCGAGGGCTCACAAACAATCTACAAGTGATGGGTGAGGATACAGTAGGTGAGGGTAGAGCTGGTCGCCCAGCGGTATGGTGGAGCGAGGGTTACTACAGGTTGTACACTTGTCGGAAGAGGTGGGTCTTCAGTTTCCTTTTGAAGGTTTCCACAGTAGGCGAGAGTCTGATGTGTTGGGGTAGAGATTTCCAGAGTAGGGGAGATGTCACGGGTGTGTCAGGTGTTATAGACAGTCACAGGTTCTGGCTGTAGAACGTCACTGCTTTTGGCATTGCTGATGCCTTCTAAATCCTTCTCACTTTAAGACCTAGGGACGACCTCCCTCCTGTTGTCAATTAACACACCCTTGCAGGGGAGTTAAAAACCCTCAGTTTGCTGCAGGGAACTGTCGGTTATATTTCTATGTTCCTTGGTTTGGAGCGCTGGCAGTCGGCTGGCTTCTTCTGTGGTGCTCTTGGAGGACAGTTGGCGTTTCCCCTATGGTGTCTGCCCAAGCTAAGGTATCCCCTTTGTTTGTATTTCTTGTTGTATTTAGTTTGTAGTGGGGCCTGACCAGTGCTCACCCCTCCCCTCCCTATCTAGGGCCTAGCTCTAGGGATATATTATGTTTCCTGGTCAGCGATTGGTCTAAAACCAATATAGGGATGGTAGGGTAGGCAGAGTGTTATTAGATGTGCCTAGGAGTCTCCACTTCCCGTTTCCCTAGTGTTTGGGCTTCCTTCCCCTCTTTCCTTCTTGTCGCACTGAGTCTTTCCCACACCTTGCACATCTAGGAAAAAAAAACGTGGTTTTATTTGTGTGTGGGTTTTTTTTGTGTGTGGTCTTTTTTTTTTTCTCCCTGGGTTCATGGATCCTCTTGCAGAGCTTGCAGAGCAGCAGCGCAGGCTGTCTCTGGAGGTGACTGACCTCTGCTATAAGATTCAGCAGCAGCAACAGCGGCTTCAGGTCGCAAATGTTGGGGTCTCTGCAGTTAGGCCAGTCCAGCTTGAACCCAAGGTTGCCCTCCCGGACAGGTTTTCAGGAGATAGGGACAAGTTTTTGTGTTCAAGAAAGCTTGCAAACGGTAGAGGAGGAGATGAGGAGCTGCGGGTGGGAATTGTGATCTCACTGCCTCAAGATTTGGTTTGTCTCTAGTCTGTGGAGGGGTTTTTCAGGGCTCTAGCTCTCATTTCTGATGACCCTGACCTAATCTCCTTGGCTGAGTCCAGGCTGCGTCACCTTCAGCAGGGGAATCGGTCAGTAGAGACGTATAGCTCTGAATTCCACAGGTGGGCAACTGATACAAAATGGAATGACCCGGCTCTTATAAGCCAATTTTGTCAGGGGCTTATTGAAAGGTTGAAAGATGCTTTGGCAGTGTATGAGACCCCGGAGTCCTTGGAGGCTGCCATGTCATTGTCTATACGTGTTGATAGACGCCTTCGGGATAGGTGGGTGAGACCACCTTCTCCTGAGCCTTTTTTTTTGGGTAATGCTCCTTTGCTGGGAGAGCGGTCTGGCAGGGAACCAGTACTGGGGGATGTGGAAGAACTCATGCAGTTAGGAGGTCCCTTTGCATCTTACTTTTCCCCTGAGATCTGCAAAAAAAAGGGCGTATTTTTTTTTAGAAAAAAGGGACATTTTATTGGGGCCTGTCCTTCAATTCCTAAGCAAAAGGAGACTCGATTAACCATTGGTAGTGTGGAGTTGGATAAGCAACTGATGCATTTATCATCTACCTGCAGTTTTCAGTTTGTCCTGACAGCAGAGATGGTGCTAGAGAGCAAGACCGAGAAAATTTCTGTGTTTGTTGACAGTGAAGCTGGAGTCAGCATGGTTGATGCTGAGTTTGTGAGAACTCATGGCCTTGCTTGCTGTACTTTAGCTAAGCCCATTCCCATCTTCGCCATCGACTCAACGCCACTTGCACAGAAATCTGTGACTCAGATTGTTGATAATGTACGACTGAGGTTGGGGTCGGTTCATTGTGAGATAATTCCTTGCTATGTCCTGGACGGTCTTCCCACTCCAATTGTATTGGGTCTACCCTGGTTGGTGAAACATAATCCATTGGTGGATTGTCAATCCAGGGAGATCATTGAGTGGGGAGATTACTGCCATGAGAGCTGTTTAAATATTTTCCTTTCTACAGTTTCTAAAGATACCTTACCTGCATTTTTGTCTGGTTTTGTGGATGTTTTTTCTGACAGGGGGTGTCAGAATTTGCCTCCTCATCGTGCATATGACTGTCCTATTAACCTGACCACTGGAGCTAAACTACCAAAGTCCAGACTGTATAATCTTTCTGGCCCTCAGAGACAAGCCATGAAGGATTTCATTGCGGAAAGTCTGGAGAAGGGACATATCAGACCCTCATCTTCGCCCATGGTGGCAGGGTTCTTCGTTGTGAAGAAAAAAGATGGCGATCTACGTCCCTGTTTAGATTTCCAGGAATTAGATCAAATTACCATCGAGATCCATACCCTCTTCCTCTGATTCCGGATTTCTTCAGCCAGGTTGTGGAAGCTAAGGTGTTCTCCAAGTTGAATTTAAGGGGAGCCTACAAACTCAGCGTTCAATACCACTGAGGGGCATTTCGAGAGTCTGGTTATGCCTTTCAGTCTGACCAATGCACCTGCGGTATTCCAGCATTTCAGTAATGATATTTTCCTTCATTTGGTGGGCAGGTTTGTGGTAGTCTATCTGGATGATATTTTGGTTTACTCACCTGATTTTGAAACACATCGGGGGCATGTTAAACAGGTGCTTCAGATATTAAGACATAAAAAACTATATGCCAAACTAGAAAAATGTGTTTTCGCCGTCCAGGAGGTGCAGTTTTTGGGGTACCTGTTGTCATCTTCAGGTTTTTCAGATAGATCCGGAGAAGATCCGTGCTGTCCTTGATTGGGACCGTTCCGAGAACCTGAAGGCTCTCCAGCATTTTCTGGGCTTTACTAATTTTTACCGGAAATTCATCCAAAATTATTCAGTAATTGTGAAACCCCTCACTGACATGACAAGGAAGGGGTCTGATTTTTCTAAATGGTTGGATTCCGCCCTGCAGGCTTTTTCCTCCCTAAAGAGCTGTTTTGCCACTGCACTTATACTCAGTCAACCCGATGTTTGCCAATCCTTTATTGTAGAAGTTGATGCGTCGGAGGTGGGGGTTGGGGTTGTGCTGTCTCAGGGTCTGTCTCCTGGCAAATGGCGTCCATGCGCCTTCTTTTCTAAGAAATTGTCTTCGGCCGAGAGAAATTGTGGGTAACAGGGAACTTTTGGCAATCAAATTGGCGTTTGAAGAATGGCGACATTGGTTGGAGGGGGCTGTCCATCCTATTACTCTTATTACGGACCAGAAGAACCTGTCATATCTCCAATTGGCAAGCTAGATGGTCCCTATTTTTTACTAGGTTCAATTTTGTTGTCACTTTCTGTCCAGGGGTCAAAAATGTCAAGGCTGATGCTTTGTCCTAGAGCTTCCCTGTTGGAGGTAACCATGAGAATCCTGCCCTGATTTTGCAGAAGGGGCTTATTCATTTCAGCATTGTACCCTGAACTGGAGGGTGAGGTGTTGGAGGCTCAGAGGGATGCCCCTGCCTCCTGCCCTTCAGGGAGGTTATTTGTACCATCTAATCTGTGCCACAAAGTAATTAGAGAACATCACAACTCTGCTGGTCATCCAGGTGGTAAGGCAACTGCGGACCTCCTTTCTCATCGTTTTTGGTGGCCGGGGTTGCATCAGGATGTGGTTGAACATGTGTCTGCTTGTAGTATTTACGCGCGTTCTAAAGTATTGCATACCTGTCCGTCTGGTACTCTTCTTCCACTACCTATTCCTAGTAGGCCATGGACACACTTGTCCATGGATTTTATTACTGACCTACCGATATCTGTAGGCAAGACTGTGGTTTTGGTGGTTGTAGATAGGTTCAGTAAAATGTTTCACTTTGTTGCATTACCGGCATACCGAATGCCAAGATTCTTGCTCAGGTAATTATAAATCAGATTGTGAAGCTTCACGGGGTTCCCTCTGATGTGGTGTCAGATCAGGGGACCCAGTTTGTTTCTAAGTTCTGGAAAGCTTTCTGTTCTCGACTGGGGGTGCAGCTGTCCTTTTCCTCTGCCTTCCATCCTCAGTCCAATGGACAGACAGAGCGCATTAATCAGAACTTATAGACTTACCTCAGGTGTTTTGTCTCCGAAAACCAGGAGAATTAGGCATCTTACTTACCATTGGCAGAATTTGCTACTAATAATCATCACCAAGAATCTACCGGCAGGTCACCGTTGTTTGGTACATACGGTTTGGTACTTTTAGTGGGGGAGGGGCTCCAGGAGTTCCGGAGGAGGAACGTTTTGTTTCGTCGCTCTCCTATGTGTGGTTCTGAGTAATTTGAAAGTCATGGGAGACAGGTACAAATGTATGGCTGACAGGAAACGCTCACCAGGTCCGGATCTAAGTGTGAATGACTTTGTGTGGTTGTCTGCCAGGAATATCAAGTTGACGATTCCTTCTTGGAAGCTGGGACCTAGGTTTATTGATCCCTATAAAATTACCACCGTCATTAACCCAGCAGCATTTCGTCTTGACCTACCTCAGGCCCTTAAGATCCATAATGTGTTTCACAAGTCGCTGCTCAAGAAATATGTAGAACCTCTTGAGTCCTCTCCCCTGCCACCGCCCCAATCATGCTTGATGGTAATTTGGAGTTTGAGAATTCGAGGATTGTAGATTCTCGTCTTCAGTGTCGTTCTCTACAATACTTGGTGCACTGGAAGGGTTATGATCCAGAGGAAAGGATGTGGGTTTCGGCATCACAGGTGAATGCCCCCAAGGCTGGTTCGTTCGTTCCACACCTCCTATCCTGAGAAACCTGGTCCTGAGTGTCGAGAGGCCACTCATAGAAGGGGGGGCACTGTCACAGGTGTGTCAGGTGTGACAGACAGTCTCTCTGGAGCCGGCTGCAGAAGGTCACTGCACTTGGCATTGCAGATGCCTTCTTTATCCTCTCATCTCTTTGGTATTGTATCCTTCTTCCTTTAGGACCCAGCAGCTACCTCCACCTTCTGCTGCTGATTGACACACCCTTGCTTGGTAGTTAAAAACTCTGAGTTTCTCCAGAGAGGCGCCAGTGATAGTTCTATGTACCTCTGTGTTGGCTTGGAGCACTAGCAGTTGGCTAGTTTCTTCTCTGGTGCCCTTGGGGGACAGTTGGTGTTATCTCTCTGGTGTCTGCTCAAGCTAAGTGTATCCCCTTTGTTTGTCTACCTTGTTGTCTTTAGTTTGTAGTGGGGCTTGACTAGTGCTCATCCTGTCCCCTCCCTATCTAGGGCCAAGCTCTAGGGACATTCAGGGATTAGGTTCCTGCTCGGCGATAGGTGTGAAACCTATATAGGGATGGTAGGGTAGGCAGAGTGATATTAGATCTGCCTAGGGGGTCTCCAGTCCCCCTTTCTCTAGTGTTTGGGCTTCCTTCCCCTCTTCCCTTCTTATTGCACTTAGTCTTTCCCTCACCTTGCCTGACAGAATCACACTGCGCTAAAATGCAGACTAGTGGGCCTCGCTAGCCACTGGCTGCCCCATCAACCGCAACTGCTGCTTCTTTTTCCTCCGTCACTGTGACAAGTGTTCTCACACAGGTCTCTGGCCGCAGAACCTCCACTTGTTTACCTTCTACAGTCGGGGTGAGTGAGAGCCCGTCAGCTGTTATGGAAGTGTACATGCCTGCTGTTTTTGACCGATCTCAGACACCGAGCACAACACATCTTTTTCAATCCACCATAACATCTCCGCCTGCACTTCTCTCACAATCCAGCAGTTTGTCGTGTTCACCCTACTCCACCCTCTCTCAGCACAGCAGCCAGCCCTTGGTCCCGCAGTTGTGGTCACGTAAAAGATTGTTTCTTCCTACACTTGCCAAAGCAAAGAGCTTGAACTTCACCATCTTCAATCTGTTGGCCACGGAAATGCTGCCTTTCCACCTAGTGGATACAGATGGTTTCCGAAAGCTGATTGCCATCGCAGTCCTCCAGTACCAGTTGCCCAGTCGCCATTACTTCTCTAAGAAAGATGTGCCTGCGCTACACCAGCATGTTGCAGACAACATCACCCTTTCCATGAAAAAATCTATGTCTGACAGGGTGCATTTCACCACTGATACCTGGACAGCAAGTATGGCCAGGGGCATTACATCTTGCTTACTGGGCACTGGGTGACTGGTGTCTGTGGGGGCAGGTGGGAATGGGCTGCTCCACAAGTCTTGGAATCCCCAATGCTTACAGGGCGCTTGGGGATGGAGAACTAAACCACTACACACCAGAAGATGGAGAACTAAACTACTAAACATCAGGGTTTGGAGAACTAAACTACTAAACAGCTAGGGTTGAAGAACTAAACCACTACACACCAGAAGATGGAGAACTAAACTAATATACAACAAGGGTTGGAGAACTAAACTACTAAACACCTAGGGCTGGAGAACTAAACCATTACACAACAAGGTATGGAGAACTAAAACACCAAGTCTTGGAATCCCCAAGGCTTGCGGAACAAACCTCTGTATCTAACACTTCCTTCACTGCTTCTGCCTCCTCCACCGCCTCTAGGGCCTCCACCTGCACCCTCTGCCTTAATGAGACACGCATTCCAACAACGCAGAGAGAATCTCCCACACCTCCGTACTGCACAGCCAGGGCTCACCGCAATCAGGCAGTGTTTAAATTAATATGCCTTGGAGATCTCTGTCATACAGCTCAAGAGTTGTTGACAGTTATTCAGACCAAGTTTGAGTAATGGCTGTCTCCACTGAGCCTAGAGCCAGGGAAGGCCGTGTGCGATAATGGTGCGAACCTATTGGTGGCCCTATGGCAGGGCAACCTCACACACGTGGCTTGCATGGATTACATCCTCAACCTGGTGGTACAGCAATTTCTCCGCCACTATCCCGGCCTCAATGCGCTGCTACTGAAAGCACGGTCACTGTGTGCTCACTTCCGCCATTCGCAACCCACGGGTCAACGACTTGCATTGCTATAGAGATCTTTCGGCCTCCCGGTTAACCGGTTAATATGCGATGTGCCGACATGGTGTAATTCAACTCTGCACATGTTGCAGCGACTGTGGTAGTAGCGACGAGCCCTGACGCAGTATGTCATTTTGCATAGCCTGGGCCAATGCAGTACGCTGCAAATCACACTTGCAGAGTGGAAACAGATGAAGGACCTCTGCACCCTTCTGCACATGTTTGAAATGGCTACTAAGATGGTTAGCGCTGACGATGCCATCATCAGCATTACTATTCCGGGCATCTACATGCTGGAGCACACTTTGAATAGTCTGCGGGAGGAGGAGGTGGTCCCAGGGGAAGAGGAGGAAGCAGAGGAGGATGCGGAAGGATAACAGTATCTCTAAGTTCTGAACTGTTGTCGCACAGGCGGTTGCCATGGGAGGGTGTATTACAGTGATCAAGGGGGGCTCATGGTACCATACAAACTGTTGTTGAAGGTGCAGGAGCCAAGGAACAAATGGAGGAGGACACGGAGGAAGAGGTGATGGACGTGCAACAGTTAGGAGATGAAGAGGAAAATGATCCCCTCTCTGTTGTCCGTGATTGCCAGTAGGGGATGCAGGAAGCAAGCTTGAGTGTTATCACACCACTAACACACTATGGACTTGGACCTCATGAAAGAGACTGACCCATGAGCACCTTCTTGCAGCAGTATCTGCAACATGATTGTTGCCCATATTGTTAGGATTAGAAATAGCGCTGACTACTGGGTTGCCACTGTTCGATCCACGGTACAAGAATAAATTTTGCCAGATGCTTTTCCCCCTGGAAAGGGACGTGCCCATGATGGAGTATCAACACATGCTTGAAGACAATCTTGAGAGTGGTTTTCCCCAAGACAGCAGTGAGGCACACAGTGTGTTATAGACCTCAAACCCCGGGAACATCGAGTCGTCAATGCAAAAAAAGTACAGGTGCTTCTCACAAAATTAGAATATCATCAAAAAGTTAATTTATTTCAGTTCTTCAATTCAAAAAGTGAAACTCATATATTATATAGAGTCATTACAAACAGAGTGATCTATTTCAAGTGTTTATTTCTGTTAATGTTGATGATTATGGCTTACAGCCAATGAAAACACAAAAGTCATTATCTCAGTAAATTAGAATACTTTATAACAACAGCTTGAAAAAATGTTTTTAAAATCTGAAATGGCACCTGTGCACACTGCCATGGCTATTAATATCAGCCCACAGTTGTCTAGTTTAGCCTTTGCTGGCTAGATTTTATAGGGGGATCCCATGTCAATTTTTTTCTGGGGTTCCCCTGTAATCTAGCCAGTAAAGGCTAAACAAACAGCTGTGGGCTGATAGTAATAGCCATGGAACATTGTTGGCTAATGGCCCCTTCCGCGGCTACTAATATCAGCCCCCAGTGGTCGGCTTTCCCTCTGCTGATTATAAAAATGACGCGGGAGCCCACGGCTTTGTGCCCATAATTCAGACGTAGCAGTGCTTTGGACGCAAATTTTTGCTGCGTCCAAAATGTTGCATTCTATTGAATGCAGGTAAATCCACATGTGTTCACTGAACCATGCGGATTTACCACATTCAATACTTTCTAGTGGTCAAATTTCTGTTGTGGAGACTAACGACTCCGCAAGACAATTTAACATGCTGCAGTCCTGAAAGACACATCGTATGTCAGTGTTCGCGGGTGATTCACAGCCTCAGATGCACGCATAGCGGACATGGGATTTCTAGAGATCCCATCCACTATGCTGTAACCTCTGGTCGCTGCGGGTTTGATGCTGTATAAACATGCAGCATCAAACCTGTAGCGGCTACTGACCATGGCCACGTACCCAAACTCACCCGCAGCATGTCAATTTCTGTAGCGGACACGCTAGTCTCCTCTGCAGATTTTGACCAATTGAAGTGTCATTACAGTTATATGAAAAAGTTTGGGCACCCCTATTAATCTTAAGCTTAATGTTTTATAAAAATTGGTGTTTTTGCAACAGCTATTTCAGTTTGATATATGTAATAACTGTTGGACACAGTAATGTTTCTGCCTTGAAATGAGGTTTATTGTACTAACAGAAAATGTGCAATCTGCATTCAAACAAAATTTGACAGGTGCATAAGTATGGGCACCTCACCAGAAAAGTGACATTAATATTTAGTAGATCCTCCTTTTGCAAAAATAACAGCCTCTAGTCGCTTCCTGTAGCTTTTAATGAGTTCCTGGATCCTGGATGAAGGTATTTTTGACCATTCCTCTTTACAAAACAATTCCAGTTCAGTTAAGTTTGATGGTTGCTGAGCATGGACAGCCCTCTTCAAATGATCCCACAGATGTTCAATGATATTCAGGTCTGGGGACTGGGATGGCCATTCCAGAACATTGTAATTGTTCCTCTGCATGAATGCCTGAGTAGATTTGGAGCGGTGTTTTGGATCATTGTCTTGCTGAAAGATCCATCCCCTGCATAACATCAACTTTATCACTGATTCTTGAACATTATTGTCAAGAATCTGCTGATACTGAGTGGAATCCATGCGTCCCTCAACTTTAACAAGATTCCCAGTGCCGGCATTGGCCACACAGCCCCAAAGCATGATGGAACCTCCACCAAATTTTACTGTGGGTAGCAAGTGTTTTTCTTGGAATGCTGTGTTTTTTTGCCGCCATGCATAACGCCTTTTTGTATGACCAAACAACTCAATCTTGGTTTCATGAGTCCACAGGACCTTCTTCCACAAAGAAATTGGCTTCTCCAAATGTGCTTTTGCATACCTCAGCCGACTCTGTTTGTGGCGTGCTTGCAGAAACGGCTTCTTTCGCATCACTCTCTCATACAGCTTCTCCTTGTGCAAAGTGCGTTGTATAGTTGACCGATGCACAGTGACACCATCTGCAGCAAGTTGATGCTGCAGCTCTCTGGAGGTGGTCTGAGGATTGTCCTTGACTGATCTCACCATTCTTCTTCTCTGCCTTTCTGATGTTTTTCTTGGCCTGCCACTTCTGGCCTTAACAAGAACAGTCCCTGTGTTCTTCCATTTCCTTACTATGTTCCTCACAGTGGAAACTGACAGGTTAAATCTCTGAGACAGCTTTTTGCATCCTTCCCCTGAACAACTATGTTGAATAATCTTTGTTTTCAGATCATTTGACAGTTGTTTTGAGGAGCCCATGATGCCACTCTTCAGAGGAGATTCAAACAGGAGAACAACTTGCAAGTGGCCACTTTAAGTAGCTTTTCTCATGATTGCATACACCGGGCTATGAAGTTCAAAGCTCAATGAGGTTACAAAACAAAAAAAAAGTGCTTTAGTAAGTCAGTAAAAAGTAGGTATGAGTATTTAAAACAAGAAAATGATAAGGGTGCCCATACTTATGCACCTGTCAAATTTTGTTTGAATGCAGATTGCACATTTTCTGTTAGTACAATAAACCTCATTTCAAGGCAGAAACATTACTGTGTCCAACAGTTATTACATATATCAAACTGAAATAGCTGTTGCAAAAACACCAATTTTTATAAAACATTAAGCTTAAGATTAATAGGGGTGCCCAAACTTTTTCATATAACTGTATATGCGGTGGATTCACATTTACCAACAACAAGTGCATCATTATAACTCCGCGTTTTGGACGCAACATAAATACGTTGTGTCCAAAGTGCTGCTGAGTGCTGATCGGGGGATGTAGTGGCTAAGGAACCAGCTGAAGATGTTAATTATGGCCAGGGAAAATGTTTGCCTAGTGGCACATTTCCAGGCTAAAAAAACAGCTCACAGCAGTCGCATAAATGACGTGAATAGAAATGCTAATAAAGATTGGGTGAATGGGACTAGCTGACAGCCAGCTATTTGTTTGGTGATGTCAAGGTGTCAATCAGACCTTTTCATGACCAAACAAAGTAAAGAAACACACAGACACAGTGTAAGCATTTTATTTGAAATACAACAGACCTATTATTTAATCATTTAAATGAACCAATATACTCACCCCAGTTCTGATGGTAATCCAAGGACTTAAGCAATGTCCCACCAACTTTATTTAGCTCCAAAAATCATTCATTGATCCTCAAAAATGCTTCAAACAACGCTTAAAAAAACGCATGGAAAACACATCAAAAACGCATGTAAAAACCGCATGCGTTTTTTCTGTCAGAGAGAGACAAAAACGCTCAGGAAATTTCTGCTTCAAATCTGCATCGTGGGCACATAGCCTAAGTCACATTCATGCTTATGATATATAAATTAATGACATGGTATTCTCTATATATGCGTCATATGTAGTGATGAGCAAGCACTAAAATGCTTGGGTACTCGTTGATCGAATCAAGAAAATTGGAATGCTCGAGTGCTCAGTCCAAGTAACGAGCCCAATATAAGTCTATGGGAAACTCGAGCATTTTTCCAGCGGCTCCCCCCGGCGGTCTGCAGAGAGCCTAAAAATTGCCCAAATCGATGGGAACAGTGCTCAAATGACATGGGAACAGTATGGGGAAGACCCCTGGAACCATTTCTGACTCCAAGGTCACTGCTGTCAACAACGTTGTCAGAGGTATTACGCCACTTTTAAGGACTCACAATAAAACATACAAAAATGAAATTAAAATGGATTTTCTTGGGAAATATGTTAAGGAACATCCTTTCCAGGATAATGACTTGTATATAAGGCAAAATAAATAACCAAAAGCAAAAATGCTCCTGCACACCTTGGGCTATGTTCACACGTAGCATTTTTGATGCGTTTTTGAACTTTTGCATTGCTTTCAACCAAGACAAATGCATTCACCGGGAAATGTCATTTTAACATTTTACAACCTTATCTGGCCATGTGGTGTGTGACACATCATCAGACACATCCTGTTTCATTTATGAAGGAGGGATTGTGAAAGTCACAAACACTATTTTTACATCCTTAGTATTCTTAAAGGGCCAACAGTCGGCCCTCGCTATTGTTAGAGAGCCATCAGCCAGCTATGTTTTGTTGTTCCCATTATTAAAGAGTAGGTCTCCTATACTGTTATTGTGTATGCAGTGACTGCAAGGGCTGCCAAAAATTTGGACGCAACCCAATACCCCTTTGAAAAGACATAGCGGATGGTCTCAGTAAAAAAAAATGTTTCCATTATAAAGGAGCAGGTCTCCTATAGTGGTAATGCCCATGCTGTGACTGCAAGGGCTGCCAAAATTTGGGAAAAACCCCACTAACAATTTAAAGACACATAGAGCTGGGCCACAGTAACGAGTATGACATGTTCCTATTAGAAAGGAGAGGGTCTGCTATTCAGTTATAGGGTATGCAGTGAGTCCAACCGCTGTCAAAAGTTAGGAAAAACCCTACTAACAATTTAAAGACACATAGAGCTGGGCCACACTAATGACATATTGCCATTAGAAAGGAGAGAGTATCCCATACTATTTGACTATGCAGTGACTGCAATGGCTGTCAAAAATTTGGAGGCACTCCAATGCCCGTTGCAAGAGACGTAGAGGTCGGAGGGCCTCCTGAAAACAATGTTCCCATTATTATGAAGTGTGTCTCCCATACTGTTTGCCTAAGCAGTGAAGAAACAACTGACAAAAATTTGGAGGAACTCCAATGCCCATTGCAAGAGACGTAGAGGTCGGAGGGGCTACTGAAAACAATGTTCCCATTATTAGGAAGTGTGTCTCCCATACTGTTTGCCTATGCAGTGAAGCAAAGGCTGCCAAAAATTTCGAGGAGCTCCAATGCCCCTTGCAAGAGACGTAGAGATCAGAGGGGCTCCTGAAAACAATGTTCCCATTATTAGGAAGTGTGTATCCCATACTGTTTGCCTATGCAGTAAAGCAACGGCTGCCAAAAATTTGGAGGAACTCCAATGCCCCTTGCAAGAGACATAAAGGTCGGAGGGCCTCCTGAAAACAATGTTCCCATTATTCTGAATTGTGTCTCCCATACTGTTTGCCTATGCAGTGAAGCAACAGCTGGCAAAAATTTGGAGGAACTCCAATGCCCCTTGCAAGAGACGTAGATATGTTGGCATGGTACATATGGTGGTGATATGATGGTGGAGGATGAGGATGCGGAGAAGGAGGAGGAAAAGAGCAAATAGACAAAATCAGGAAGCGTATACCCATGTCTGGGTGTAGCATCGGCGTCTCTGCCCCCTGCCAGGCAGAGACGCCGTCCCACTCACCTCCTCGCTCCCCGCGCTCCCCGCTCTGTGTTCACCCACGCTCCTCTTCCTGCTGCCGGCGCGCGCAGTTCCCCGGGCACTGTGCTTAGGGCGCGCGCTCCCTCCCTCTTAAAGGGGCCAAGCGCGCCGTCCTAAGGAGTCCCCGGCCAATAGCCGAGGGTCCTCCCATATATAAGGCACCTCCTCCAAAATGGAGGTGCCCGAGCAATAGTTGTTGCACAGTGTTTCTGACCTCTGCTTCAGCCCTCAGGTCCCGCTGCTAGCCTGACTACCAGTCTTGCCCGCCAGCCTGTTACCAGCCTGTTACCTGCCGTGCCTGCCAGCCCGCTCACCTGTGAGCACTTTCCTGTTGCCTGCCTGTTACCTGCCGTGCCTGCCAGTCCGCTCACCTGGGAGCACTTGCCTGTTGCCTGCCTGTTACCTGCCGTGCCTGCCAGTCCGCTCACCTGGGAGCACTTGCCTGTTGCCTGCCTGTTACCTGCCGTGCCAGCCAGCCTGCTCACCTGGGAGCACTTGCCTGTGACCTGCCTGTTACCTGCTTGTCACTTGCCGTGACTACCTGCCAGCCCACCTAGAGACTCCTGCCGTCACTTGCTGTGACCACCTAGAGACTCCTGCCGTCACTTGCCGTGACCACCTGCCAGCCCACCTAGAGACTCCTGCCGTCACTTGCCGTGTCTACCTGATAGCCTACCTGGAGGCTTCTGCTCGCCCGCCTGCCTGCTGTGCCTACCAGCTATTCCGGTCAGTCCCTGCCATCTGTACAGTGGGAATCACCTGCTCCCTTACAAGGTCGTCCCCAGAGTAGCACCTGGTCCCTCGGCTCGATCCCTCCCTGGTCACGGAGTCGTTAGCCGCCGTACGACCAGGGTCGGTCCGAGTTGATACTTAGCTACGCCCTTCTGGGTCCCTCCTTGCACCGGAGAACAGAGGTTCCACCTCCCGGACCCGTAACACTGGGTTTGAAGACAGAGGTGCATGGGAATAGAGTTTGACCTCCCAAAAAAAGAGACTGTATTTGAGTTTGTTATGCTGCTATCATTCAGTGGTGTTGAGAAGTCTGGCCCTATCCAGCCCTTGTTCATTTTTATAAGAGTCAGCCTGTCATCATTTTCAGTTGACAGGTGGATGCGCCTATGGGTTATAATTCCTCCGGCTGCACTAAAACCCCACTCTGACAAAACACTAGCGGCAGGGTAGGCCAGGACCTCCAAGGCATAGAGAGCCAGTTCATGCCACGTGTCCAGCTTGCATACCCAATAATTATAAGGCACAGAGGAATCATGGAGGATGTTGATATGGTCGGCAAGGTACTCCCTCAGCATCTTCCGCAACTTTTCCCTCCATGGGAGAGTACCCCGCACCTCAGTGCTTGTGCGATCGGAGGGTCTGAGAAAACTGTCCCAGAACTTTGACAATGTTCCTCTGCCTCTGCTTGATTGCATTTGTGTCTTTCTCGCCTGTACTCCTTGGTTGTCCAACGAACTGTGACCTCTGCCGCCAGCGTTTTCAGATGGGAATTTTTTTAATAATTCTGCAACAAGGGCCTTCGCATACTGCCCCATTTTATTAGGCCTGTCCTGCGCAGGAATAAGAGACAGAAAGTTCTCCTTGTAGCTTGGGTCTAGAAGTGTCACCAACCAATAATGACTGTCACCCAAAATATGGACAACGCAAGTGTTACGGAAAAGGCAGCGTAACATAAACTCAGTGTTACCAGTCCAGGAGGTGGAACCTCTGTGCTTCGGTGCAAGGAGGGACCAGAGGGGCGTGACTAAGTGCCTACTCGGCCCGACCAAGGTTACACGGCGTCTTAGTCGTCTCCATGAACCAGGAAGGAACCGGGCAGGTGGACCAGGTGCCACTCTGGGACCGACCTTGTGTGAGAGCAGGTGACTCCCACGGGTCAGATGGCAGGAACTGACCGGTACAGCGGATGAGCACGGCAGGAAGGCTGACTGGTGGACCGGGTACATAAGGAGGCTTGTTCGGCAGATAGCCAGACTTGTGCTCCGGGTAGGCGAGCAGGCTGGCACGACAGGTAACTGGCAGGTGCTCCGGGTAGACTAACTGGCAGGTAACAGACAGGTACTCCAGGTAGGCTGGCTGGTGGGCATGACAGGTAACAGTCAGATGCTCCAGGTAGGCAGACTGGTGGGCACAACTGTAGACAGACTGGAGGACAAAACTGTTAGACAACCTGGAGGGCTGGACTGACAGACAGACTGGCAGGCAGGACTGACAGGCAGCGGGACCTGAGGGCTGGAGCAAGTGTTTAGCACACAGAACAACAACCTTGCACAGGCTCCTCCTTTTTGGAGGAGATGCCTTATATAGAGGAAGTTCTCCAGCCATAGACTGGGGATACTGTAGGACGGCGCCCCACAGCAGCACGGAAGTGGGACAACGCCTGACCAGGACCGCAGCGGTGAGGGGAACGGCGTCTCTGCCCAGCAGCCATGTGTGCCAGACTGCAAAGAGGCAAGACTTCCGTGACCTCACCAAAAGGATAACTGACCATGCTCTTCTCCTCATCCTCCTCCTCTTCCTCCTCCTCCCTGTCCTCAGGCCATCCACGCAGAACAGACAATACGACAGTTGTAATAGTACCTTCTATAGTGCAGGAAACTAGCTCCTGTTCTTCCTCCTCCTCCTCCTCTTCCTCATTGTCATCCAATCCATGTTGGGATGAGATGAGGCTGGGCTGTGTGGAATCACCCTGTATGGTTCCTTGCTCCATCTCATCGTGCTCCGCCTGCAATGCATCCTCTTTAATTGTGAGAAGAGAGCGTTTCAGAAGACAGAGAAGCGTCATCGCCGCTCACCATCTTGGTGGAGTCCTCAAAGTTTTGGAGGATGGTACATATGTCTGACAACCATGTCCACCCCTGAGGTTTTATGTGTGGAGTTTGACCTGAATACCGACTGCCTTGTTGACGCTGGAAGTTAGAAACTGCTCTCTTCTGCTCACAAATCCTTCCCAACATCTGCAATGTAGAGTTCCAACGCATAGGGACATCGCAGATCAGTCGGTGAGCTAAAAGCTGCAAACGCTGCTGAAGCACGGCAAGGGTGGCGGAAGCTATAGCTGACTTTATAAAATGGGCACACAGGCGGCGTACTTTGAGAAGCAGATCCAACAGATCCGGGTAGGTTTTGAGAAACTGCTGAACCACGAGGTTAAGCACATGGGCCAGGCATGGTGAGTGTTTGAGCTCGCCTCAAGTCAGAGCCGCAACCAGGTTCCAGCCATTGTCACACACGACCATGCCTGGCTGTAGGGTCAGCGGTGTCAGCCACATATCTTCCTGCTCTTTCAAAGCTGTCCACAACTCTTTAGCGTTGTGCGATTTGTCACCTAAGCATATTAGCTTCAGCACAGCCTGAAGCCACTTGGCCAAGGCACTGCTGCAGCGCTTCCAGCTTGTGACTAATGTGGTCATTTCGGAGATGGAGGCTGAAGAGGAGGAGGAGGTGCAGGAGCTGTAGAATGTGGGGGCAACCCTGATTGACCCAGGGCCCACAATCCTCGGCGTCGGGAGGACATGTTCCGTCCCAAGGTCGGACTGGTTCCCGGCTTCCACTATATTAACCCAGTGTGCCATCAGCGAGAAGTACCGTCCCTGCCCACAAGCACTTGTCCACGTGTCCGTGGTTAGGTGGACTTTCCCAGTGACTGCATTGTTGAGAGCATGTCTAATGTTGTGGGACACGTGCTTGTGTAATGTGGTGACGGCACACAGGGAGAAATAGGGGTGGCAGGGGACCGAGTACCAAGGGACAGCCGCTGCCATCAGGTTGCGGAAAGCTTCCGTCTCCACGAGCCTAAAAGGCAACATTTCGAGCACAAGCATTCGCGAAATGTGTGAATTTAGTAGTGTGGCCTGTGGGTCGTTGGCTGCATATTTGCGCTTGCGTTTCTAAGACTGGGGTAGGAACAGCTGAACGCTGCGCTGGGAAAAGGATGTGGATGTGCTTGCTGATGGTGCTAGTTGAGAGTGTTCAATGACAGGTGCAGGGCGTGAGGCATCTTGGCATGCGCCATGGACAGGGGATTGGCTAGCACGCACAACAGCGGAACAAGCAGTGGTGTCACCCGCAGACACTGTTGCTGGACACTGGGGTTCGGCCCACTTAGTCGGGTGCTTTGCTGCCATGTGCCTGATCATGCTGATGGCGGTCAGGCAGGTAGTTTAGATACCCCTTCTGATGCTGGCCTGGCAGGTGGTGCAAATGGCCTTTTTGGGGTTATCTGTAGAGTCTTCAAAAAATAACCAGACTCGGGTGGACCTAACAGTTGTACTGGCAACTTCCGTCGTGTTGGCTTTACGAGGAACACTTCCCGCCTTGTGTCTGCTGCCACCACACTGCTTCTTCCTGCCTGTGGTGGTGCTATGCCTCCCTCCCCCTGTGTGCTGCTGTCCTCACTCTTTATGTCCCCCTGCAAGTTGGGTCAGTTACTATATCATCCACCACCTCGTCTTCCACTTCCGCACCCTGGTCCTCCTCCTGACTTTCTGGCAATTGTGTCTCATCATCATCATCATCCACCTCTTGCGACAGTAATTGCACTTTTCCACCATCGCCTTCATGTGACCGTGGCTGCTCAAATATTTTGGCATCGCTACATGCATTCTCCTCTTGACTCACTTGAAGCTGGCCGGGTGAGAGGCCAGACTCTACAAATGGAAAAGTGAACAGC
The DNA here is from genome assembly GCF_046119375.1 of Phyllobates terribilis. Taxonomy (NCBI): domain Eukaryota; kingdom Metazoa; phylum Chordata; class Amphibia; order Anura; family Dendrobatidae; genus Phyllobates; species Phyllobates terribilis. Next base: position 773,386,705 of record NW_027362761.1, on the reverse strand, counting down.
TCTTCTGAGTGTCCAACTGTTGGGTCAGTTGTCTCCGGGCACTTGGCATGGTGGGAGGAAGCAGGAGGATCAGGGTGAGCAATATGCGGTCCAGACTGACGGCTACTGAGACTTGACCGTGTGGAAGACAGGGTGGTGGTGGTGGTGGCAAAGTGACTGGAAGCATCTGCTATTCAACCAACAACATTTTGACACTGCTCTGGATTCAATAGCCGTGTACTGCGGTCTCCTAGTAATTAGGAAAGGAAGATCGAGTGACAAGATGTGGGTGTTTGTTGTGGCACAATTTCAGCTTCCCTATGGCCAGGTCCTCAGCCCATTTTTAAAGGAGGACAATATTTTCCACGTTCAGGAGAAATGGCTAATTTTGGAATGCTGTTATATGTGCTACATCTGACAGAGGATCACAATTTTAAATAGCAGGCCTGTAATTTACTAATATTATTCCACACAGAGACCTAGTGTGAATAGCTTGACCGACACACTGCAACAGAATGGGAATGGAAGAAATGGCTGATTTTGGAACAGTCTTATAGGTGATATGTCTGACAGAGTGTAATGGGTCTGGGAGGCGGAACCTCTGAGCTACTATACAAGGGGGCGGTCCTTGTAAGGGAGCGGGTGGCGACCAGGGTAGACGGGCAGGCAGTCACAGCAGGTGACTGGGACAGTCTCTGAATGAACGGGCAGGAGGTCACGGCAAGTGACCGGGGCAGTCTCTGGATGAACGGGCAGGAGGTCACGGCAAGTGACCGGGGCAGTCTCTGGATGAACGGGCAGGAGGTCACGGCAAGTGACCGGGGCAGTCTCTGGGTAAAGGATTGGTACGACCTGTGGCGGCAGATGATAGACGTGAGCTCCCAGGTGAGCAGGCGAGAGTCTCTGGATAATCGGGTGGTCACAGCATGTGACGGCGGAGCCTCCAGGAAGACCAACAGACAGGTAGCAGATGAGCGCTCCCAGGTGAGCGGGCAGGAGTCTCTGGACAGGCGGGTGGTCACAGCACGTGACGGCAGAGCCTCCTGGTAGGCTAGCAGACAGGCAGCAGATGAGCGCTCCCAGGTGAGCGGGCAAGCTGGTCCTTAGACAGACTGACAGGAGTTGGAAGGCAGACCGTCGGACCTCAGGCAAGCAGGCAGGTAGAAGATGTGCGCTCCCAGGTGAGCGGGCAAGCTGGTCCTTAGACAGACTGAGAGAAGTTGGAAGGCAGACCGTCGGACCTCAGGCTAGCAGGCAGGTAGCAGGATATCAGGCAGGAATTAGACAGCAGACTGGCAGGAATCTGGCAGGTATCTGGCAGGTAACTGGCAACGGGACCTGAGGGCTGAAGCAGAGTAGTGAACAGTGCTACAACATTGCTCGGGCACCTCCATTTTGGAGGAGGTGCCTTTTATATGGGAGGTCCTCCGGCAATTGGCCGGGGACTTCTTAGGACGGCGTGCGCGGTCCCTTTAAGAGAGGGGGAGCGCGCGCGCGCCCTAAGCACACTGCCAGGGAAGGAGCGCGTGCCGGAAGCAGCGGGGGGAGAAGCGCTGGAGGACGCCGCGCCAGGAGCGGGGAGGTGAGAGGGACGGCGTCTCTGCCTAGAACGGGGCAGAGACGCCGATGCTACACAGAGAACCACGTTTTTAAATAGCAGGCCAGTAATTTACTAATACTATTCTTCACAGACACCGAGTGTGAATAGCTTGACCAAGACACTGCAACGGAATGAAAATGGAAGAAATGTCTGATTTTGGAACAGTCTTATAGGTGATATGTCTGACAGAGAACCACAGTTTTAAATAGCAGGCCTGTAATTTACTAATACTATGCTACACAGAGACCTAGTGTGAATAGCTTGACTGACACACTGCAACGGAATGAAAATGGAATAAATGTCTGATTTTGGAACAGTCTTATAGGTGATATGTCTGGCAGTGAACCACGGTTTTAAATAGCAGGCCTGTAATTTACTTATACTATTTTTTACAGACACCTAGTGTGAATAGCTTGACCGCCACACTGCAACAGAATGAAATTGGAAGAAATGTCTGATTTTAGAACAGTCTTATAGGTGATATATCTGACAGAGAACCACGGTTTTAAATAGCAGACCTGTAATTTACTAATACTATTCTACACAGAGACCTAGCGTGAATAGCCTGACTGACACACTGCAACGTAATGAAAATGGAAGGAATGGCTGAATTTTGAACACTCTTCTAGGTGTTATGTCTGTCAGTTAACCACGGTTTTAAATAGCAGGCCTGTAATTTGCTAATACTATTCTTCACAGACACCTAGTGTGAATAGCTTGACCGACACACTGCAAAGGAATGAAAATGGAAGAAATATCTGATTTTGGAAGAGTCATATAGGTGATATGTCTGTCAGAGAACCATGGTTCTAAATAGCAGGTCTGTAATTTACTAATACTATTCTACACAGAGACCTAGTGTGAATAGCTTGACCGACACACTGAAACGAACTAAAAGTGGAAGAAATGGCTGATTTTGGAACACTCTTTTAGGTGTTATGTCTGACGTCTGACAGAGAACCACAGTTTTAAATAGCAGGCCTATAATTTGCTAATACTATTCTTTACAGACACCTAGTGTGAATAGCTTGACCAACACACTGCAATGGAATGAAAATGGAAGAAATGTCTGATTTTGGAACAATCTTATAGGTGATATGTCTGACAGAGAACCACGGTTTTAAATAGCAGGCCTGTAATTTACTATTACTATTCTACACAGAGACCTAGTGTGAATAGCTTGACTGACACACTTCAACGGAATGAAAATGGAAGAAATGTCTGATTTTGGTACAGTCTTATAGGTGTTATGTCTGACAGAGAACCATGGTTTTAAATAGCAGGCCTGTAATTTACTAATACTATTCTACACAGAGACATAGTGTGAATAGCTTGACCGACACACTGAAGCGAAATTAAAATGGATGAAATGTCTGATTTTGAAACAGTCTTATAGGTGATATGTCTGACAGAGAACCACGGTTTTATATGGTAGGCCTGTAATTTACTAATACTATTCTACACAGAGACCTAGTGTGAATAGCTTTACCCACACACTGCAACAAAATGAAAATGGAAGAAATGGCTGATTTTGGAACAGTCTTATAGGTGTTATGTCTGACAGAGAACCACGGTTTTACATAGCAGGCCTGTAATTTGCTAATAATATTCTTCACAGACACCTAGTGTGAATAGCTTGACTGACACACTGCAAAGCAATGAAAATGGAAGAAATGGCTGATTTTCGAACAGTCATGTAGGTGATGTGTCTGACACAGAACCACGGTTTTAAATAGCAGGCCTTTAATTTACTAATACTATTCTACACACAAACCTAGTGTGAATAGCCTGACCGACACACTGCAAGGAAATGAAAATGGAAGGAATGGCTGATTTTTGAACACTCTTCTAGGTGTTACAGCTATATGAAAAAGTTTGGGCACCCCTATTAATCTTAAGCTTCATGTTTTATAAAAATTGGTGGTTTTGCAACAGCTATTTCAGTTTCATATATGTAATAACTGTTGGACACAGTAATGATTCTGCCTTGAAATTAGGTTTATTGTACTAACAGAAAATGTGCCATCTGCATTCAAGCAAAATTTGACAGGTGCATAAGTATGGGCACCCTTATCATTTTCTTGTTTTAAATACTCCTACCTACTTTTTACTGACTTACTAAAGCACTTTTTTTGGTTTTGTAACCTCATTGAGCTTTGAACTTCATAGCCAGGTATATGCAATCATGAGAAAAGCTACTTAAAGTGGCCACTTGCAAGTTGGTCTCCTGTTTGAATCTCCTCTGAAGAGTGGCATCATGGGCTCCTCAAAACAACTGTCAAATGATCTGAAAACAAAGATTATTCAACATAGTTGTTCAGGGGAAGGATACAAAAAGCTGTCTCAGAGATTTAACCTGTCAGTTTCCACTGTGAGGAACATAGTAAGGAAATGGAAGAACACAGGGACAGTTCTTGTTAAGGCCAGAAGTGGCAGGCCAAGAAAAAAATCAGAAAGGCAGAGAAGAAGAATGGTGAGATCAGTCAAGGACAATCCTCAGACCACCTCCAGAGAGCTGCAGCATCAACTTGCTGCAGATGGTGTCACTGTGCATCGGTCAACTATACAACGCACTTTGCACAAGGAGAAGCTGTATGGGAGAGTGATGCGAAAGAAGCCGTTTCTACAAGCACGCCACAAACAGAGTCGGCTGAGGTATGCAAAAGCACATTTGGAGAAGCCAATTTCTTTTTGGAAGAAGGTCCTGTGGACTGATGAAACCAAGATTGAGTTGTTTGGTCATACAAAAAGGCGTCATGCATGGCGGCAAAAAAACACAGCATTCCAAGAAAAACATTTGCTACCCACAGTAAAATTTGGTTGAGGTTCCATCATGCTTTGGGGCTGTGTGGCCAATGCCGGCACCGGGAATCTTGTTAAAGTTGAGGGACGCATGGATTCCACTGAGTATCAGCAGATTCTTGACAATAATGTTCAAGAATCAGTGACAAAGTTGAAGTTACGCAGGGGATGGATATTTCAGCAAGACAATGATCCAAAACACCGCTCCAAATCTACTCAGGCATTCATGCAGAGGAACAATTACAATGTTTTGGAATGGCCATCCCAGTCCCCAGACCTGATTATCATTGAACATCTGTGGGATCATTTGAAGAGGGCTGTCCATGCTCGGCGACCATCAAACTTAACTGAACTGGAATTGTTTTGTAAAGAGGAATGGTTAAAAATACCTTCATCCAGGATCCAGGAAATCATTAAAAGCTACAGGAAGCGACTAGAGGCTGTTATTTTTGCAAAAGGAGGATCTACTAAATATTAATGTCACTTTTCTGGTGAGGTGCCCATACTTATGCACCTGTCAAATTTTGTTTGAATGCAGATTGCACATTTTCTGTTAGTACAATAAACCTCATTTCAAGGCAGAAACATTACTGTGTCCAACAGTTATTATATATATCAAACTGAAATAGCTGTTGCAAAAACACCAATTTTTATAAAACATTAAGCTTAAGATTAATAGGGGTGCCCAAACTTTTTCATATAACTGTATGTCTGTCAGTTAACCATGGTTTTAAATAGCAGGCAAGTAATTTGCTAATACTATTCTTCACAGACTCCTAGTGTGCATAGCTTGACCAACACACTGCAAAGGAATGAAAATGGAAGAAATATCTGATTTTGGAACAGTTATATAGGTGATATGTCTGTCAGAGAACCACGGTTTTAACTAGCAGGCCTGTAATTTACTAATACTATTCTACACAGAGACCTAGTGTGAATAACTTAACCGACACACTGAAACGAAATGAAAATGGAAGAAATGGCTGATTTTGGAACACTCTTATAGGTGTTATGTCTGACAGAGAACCACGTTTTTAAATAGCAGGCCTGTAATTTACTAATACTATTCTACCAGAGAACAAGTGTGAATAGCTTGACCGACACACTGAAACAAAATGAAAATGGAAGAAATGTCTGATTTTGGAACAGTCTTATAGGTGATATGTCTAACAGAGAACCTCGGTTTTAAATAGCAGGCCTATAATTTACTAATACTATTCTACACAGAGACCTAGTGTGAATAGCTTTACGGACACACTGAAACAAAATGAAAATGGAAAAAATGGCTGATTTTGGTACATTCTTATAGGTGATATGTCTGACAGAGAACGACGGTTTTATATAGCAGGCCTGTAATTTACTAATACTATTCTACACAGAGACCTAGTGTGAATAGCTTGACCGACACACTGAAACAAAATTAAAACGGATGAAATGTCTGATTTTGGAACAGTCTTATAGATGATATCTCTGACAGAGAACCACGGTTTTATATAGTAGGCCTGCAATTTACTAATACTATTCTACACAGAGACCTAGTGTGAATAGCTTTACCCACACACTGCAATGAAATGAAAATGGAAGAAATGGCTGATTTTGGAACAGTCTTATAGGTGTTATGTCTGACAGAGAACCACGGTTTTAAATAGCAGGCCTGTAATTTGCTAATACTATTCTTCACAGACACCTAGTGTGAATAGCTTTACCCACACACTGCAAAGCAATGAAAATGGAAGAAATGGCTAATTTTGGAACAGTCTTATAGGTGATATGTCTGACACAGAACCACGGTATTAAATAGCAGGCCTTTAATTTACTAATACTATTCTACGCACAGACCTAGTGTGAATAGCTTGACCGACACACTGCAACGAAATGAAAATGGAAGGAATGGCTGATTTTTGAACACTCTTCTAGGTGTTATGTCTGTCAGTTAACCACGGTTTTAAATAGCAGGCCTGTAATTTGCTAATACTATTCTTCACAGACACCTAGTGTGAATAGCTTGACCGACACACTGCAAAGAAATGAAAATGGAAGAAATATCTGATTTTGGAACAGTCATATAGGTGATATGTCTGTCAGAGAGCCACGGTTTTAACTAGCAGGCCTGTAATTTACTAATACTATTCTACACAGAAATTTAGTGTGAATACCTTGACCGACACACTGAAACGAAATGAAAATGGAAGAAATGGCTGATTTTGGAACACTCTTTTAGGTGTTATGTCTAACGTCTGACAGAGAACCACGGTTTTAAATAGCAGGCCTGTAATTTGCTAATGCTATTCTTCACAGACACCTAGTGTGAATAGCTTGACCGACACACTGCAACGGAATAAAAATGGAAAAAATGTCTGATTTTAGTACAGTCTTATAGGTGATATGAAAAATGAGAAAAAAAGAAAAGCGACAACAGAGCCCCAAATAAGCATAGAAGAAGTATAAATTTATTGAATACACATGACAGAAAGTGATTCATTTAAAGAGCTTAAAGGCACAGAGTGCCACATATGTAGTTAAAATACCAAGGACACCAAAAAGCCCCCACAACAATAACCTAATGTAGACAACAATAAAGGGTGTATATTAATACTACCATAAATATATGTATCTGTAACAACTCCAGAAAGGGACATTTCCCAGATATCTGAAAGTATGCAAAAGGAGGGTAAGTAAAGCCTATAAGGAATGAAAGGCAAAAGGATATATAAACAGCCAATAGTTACCCAAATTGCAAGTACCAATAGTGAGTTCAAATAGAGGGAAAAGAGGGGGGGCCTTATGGTGTCACCCCTACGCGCGTTTCGGCAGGCCTTCGTCAGGGGGCATGGAGGTAAAGAGCACTAAGGCCTCTTAAATAGCCAAACCAATGATTAGTAGATGGTGCACAGCTGCTGGGAACGTGTGTATGTGTGCCCAAGGACCTTAATGACGCTTCTCGCGTCATAGTGGGCGGGTCGAGCCGCGGCGTCCGCATCATGTGACGCCCACGTGACAGTCAGCTGACTGGCACACAGGTCCTCACATGGAGATGCAGAGAGCCGCGGCGCGCGCCGCCAGCATGACACGGAAGCGTTCACGGTCGCTAGGCAACCCAGTAAGGAATAAATATGTGTGTGTGATGGTAAGGCCTGCACATGATGAGCAGCATGTGAAACCAAACCAGCAGACACGCACATGGTATAAGGAACAAGGCAGTGAGCCAAGAGAAAAGGGAACAAAAATGTGCATAATAGCAGGTTCATACCCACCAAATAAGCATGGCAAAAAAACCTTACATAGTATTTTACAATCAGATATATAAATATAGTAGCAGTAGTATATAATTATTATATCAAGGACCAATGTAAATAGCATTATCCGGACAGAATTGTCATAATTAGGGCAAAGTGGCCCACAAGATTATCAAAAATAAATTTGCATAACAGCCATACATTGAATAGGATGATGAAATCAACATATCCGTAATGTACAAAAACACAAAAAAAGGTTATGTAGCAGCTGACATAGTTGACAAGAAGATGAATCCGCCTAGGAAGCATGAATGGAGAAACAGCAGGTGTGGAGTTTTGCACCAAATAAGGAGGCTAGAATGGAGACCACAGTGTGTTGACCACGTAAGTAGATGGGATAAAAATATCTAAAAAGTGGATAAAAATGTGGAACAAATTAGTAACACATAGCACATAGATTGCGACACAGGTGAGGTTATGAGAGGATGGCCACAACCAGGAGACAATCACAAAAAGGGAACAAAGCTAAGGGACTCGTTCAAGCCCTTGGGATGTACAGTATCTAATTGCCATATCCAGCGGGCCTCTAATTGGGCCAGCCGTTGGCTCATTTTGCCACTACGAATGGTGGAAGGAAGAAGGTCTATACCCCGAACTCTCAACGCAGAACTATCACAATTGTGATGAAGTTTGAAGTGACGAGGAATGGTCCTGAGCGTGGAAGCATCCGCGTGACCTGCCGCAGACTGGATGCCCAGAACATGCTCGCGAACTCGAATTTTAAGTTGGCGGGAAGTTAGTCCCACATATATAAGGCCACAAGGACAGGTGGCAAAGTAGATCACGTATCTTGACATACAGTTGATCGACTTACGTATGTCATATGTCCTTGTATGAGATGAATTAAAGAATTGGGTAGCATGTTCAATATTAGGGCAAGCAATGCAGCGGCCACACGGCCTGCATCCAGGCGCAGGACCAGACCCGTCAATAAAAGCCCTTTCCCGAGTGGGTTGATAGTGGCTACGGACCAAAAGGTCTCGAAGATTTCTAGACCTCCTAATGGTAATGTTGGGAGAAGGGGGTATAAATTTGGAAATGATAGGATCAGTTTGTAAGATGGGCCAAGCCTTGGTAAGGCAGGAACGCATGCGGGCAAATTGGGAGTGATATTGTGTGATAAATCTCACATGATTCTTCTGATTAACCTTAGCTGTATTTTTGTAAAGTAAATCATGTCGTTTAGACCATAGTGCCCGGTTGAACGCCTTTTTAACAGAGCGCCTACTGTAGCCTCTCTCGAGAAACCGTATTTTGAGATCATAAGCTTGCTTAATAAATTCCCGATCGTCGGAACAAATTCGACGTAATCTGAGAAACTGACCAATAGGTACTGAACGAATCATGTACCTTGGGTGTGCTGAAGAGGCATGTAGTAGGCAGTTGGTGGCCGTGGTTTTCCTGAAGATACTAGTCTGCAGGAATTCACGCTCATCTTTTTGAATGGTAACATCCAAGAACGGAATTTTATTTTTGTCGCATTGAAATGTAATAAATATATTGAGATCATTTAGATTGATGGACTGCATGAAAGATTGCAGTTGTTCCTCAGTTCCCTGCCAAATGAACAGTATGTCATCAATGTACCGCATCCAAAAGGGGATGAGGTCCATTGATGACAGCTGATCGTGTAGGGCAAGGTCCCTTTCCCACAGCCCCAGGAATAAATTAGCATAAGCCGGTGCAAAGGAGGCCCCCATGGCCGTTCCCTGGAGCTGGAGGTAGAAGGAGCCTTTGAAAATAAAAAAATTATGTGTGAGTGAGAACTCGAGGAGCTCAAGAATGAGTAGTACAATGTCGGCCGGCAAATTAGAATTAGTGAGGAAGAAGTGAGTGGCCTTGATGCCATCTGTATGTTTAATACTCGTATATAGTGACTCGACGTCACCTGTCACCAACAGCATATCCTCACTAAGGCTAAGACCATCCACCTTTTTAAGCAGATCCCCAGTATCCAGCTTATAGGTGATATGTCTGACAGAGAACCACGGTTTTAAATAGCAGCCCTTTAATTCACTAATACTATTCTGCACAGAGACCTATTGTGAATAGCTTGATCGACGCACTGAAACAAAATGAAAATGGAAGAAATCTCTGATTTTGAAACAGCCTTATAGGTGATATGTCTGACAGAGGACCATGGTTTTAAATAGCAGGCCTGTAATTTACTAATACTATTCTACACAGAGACCTAGTGTGAATAGCTTTACAGACACACTGAAGCGAAATGAAAATGGAAAAAATGGCTGATTTTGTTACAGTCTTATAGGTGATATGTCTGACAGAGAATGACAGTTTTATATAGCAGGCCTGTAATTTACTAATACTATTCTACACAGAGACCTAGTGTGAATAGCTTGACCGACACACTGAAACGAAATGAAAATGGAATAAGTGGCTGATTTTGGAACACTCTTACACTGTGTTCCAAATTATTATGCAAATAATATTTTCTCAGATTTTCCCAAATTACCTATATGAATTGCAGCCATTGTAATTTTGCAGTCAAATAACTATTAGAGTACAATTGAAAGGTTTTTGTACAAACTGCCTATAATAACAGTATATTTTTAAAAAAATAAAAAACTCAAACTGCACTCAAAATGCATGTTCCAAATTATTATGCAAAGCAGAGTTTTCAACCTTTTCATTTTAATAAAGAACAAAAAAATGGTCATTTTTGAAATTATAAGCATTAGCAGGTTATTACAAACTGAAATCAAACAGTTTTCAACTCAAAACTTTATTCTAGGTGATGTTACATTTGCACATAGGACCCCTTGTTCGAAAGGAGCTTCTGAACTCTCTCGTCCATTGAATTTGTCAGGTTTTGGATGGTTTCTGCTTTAATTGTTTTGCATGAGGACAGAATACCCTCCCAGAGCTGTTGCTTAGATGTGAACTGCCTCCCGCCATCGTAGACACTCCTTTTGATGATGCTCCAGAGGTTCTCAATGGGGTTGAGGTCAGGGGAGCATGGGTGCCACACCATAAGTTTGTCCCCTTTTATGCCCATAGCAGCCAGAGATGCAGATGTGTTATGTGCAGCATGAGACGGGGCATTATCAGGCATTAAATGATCTCGATGGTCCAGATGGATGGAGTGGAGGATGGCTGGTTGATGGACACCCCATGCAAACACGGCTGCGGTGCTAACAAGGAGGAGATGGAGTAATGTTTTGGGCTGGAATCATGGGGAGAGAGATTGTCAGCCCTTTTAGGATCCCTGAAGGGGTAAAGATGAACTCCATAATGTATGTTGAGTTTCTCAAACAGCACTTCCTTCCATGGTTCAAGAAGAAGAACCGTGCATTCCGCAGCAAGATAATTTTTATGCATGATAATGCCCCGTCTCATGCTGCACATAACACATCTGCATCTCTGGCTGCCATGGGCATAAAAGGGGACAAACTTATGGTGTGGCACCCATGCTCCCCTGACCTCAACCCCATTGAGAACCTCTGGAGCATCATCAAAAGGAGTGTCTATGATGGCAGGAGGCAGTTTACATCTAAGCAACAGTTCTGGGAGGGTATTCTGTCCTCATGCAAAACAATTAAAGCAGAAACCATCCAAAACCTGACAAATTCAATGGACGAGAGAGTTCAGAAGCTCCTTTCGAACAAGGGGTCCTATGTGCAAATGTAACATCACCTAGAATAAAGTTTTGAGTTGAAAACTGTTTGATTTCAGTTTGTAATAACCTGCTAATGTTTATAATTTCAAAAATGAGCATTTTTTTGTTCTTTATTAAAATGAAAAGGTTGAAAACTCTGCTGTGCATAATAATTTGGAACATGCATTTTGATTGCAGTTTGAGTTTTTTATTTTTTAAAAAATATACTGTTTTCATAGGCAGTTTGTACGAAAACCTTTCAATTGTACTCTAATAGTTATTTGACTGGAAAATTACAATGACTGCAATTCATATAGGTAATTTGGGAAAATCTGAGAAAATATTATTTGCATAATAATTTGGAACACAGTGTATAGGTGTTATGTCTGACAGAGAACCACGTTTTAAAATAGCAGGCCTGTAATTTGCTAATACTATTCTTCACAGACGCCTAGTGTGAATAGCTTGTCCGATACACTGCAATGGAATGAAAATGGAAGAAATGTCTGATTTTGGTGTAGTCTTATAGGTGTTATGTCTGACAGAGAACCCACGGTTTTAAATAGCAGGCCTGTAATTTACTAATATTATTCTACACAGAGACATAGTGTGAATAGCTTGACTGACACACTGAAGTGAATTGAAAATGGAAGAAATGTCTGATTTTTGAACAGTCTTATAGGTGATATGTCTGGCAGAGAACCACGGTTTTAAATAGCAGGCCTGTAATTTACTAATACTATTCTACACAGAGACCTAGTGTGAATAGCTTTACCCACACACTGACACGAAATGAAAATGGAAAAAATGGCTGATTTTATAACACTGTTATAGATATTATGTCTGACAGAGAACCACTGTTTTAAATAGCAGGCCTGTAATTTACTAATATTATTCTTTACAGACACCTAGTGTGAATAGCTTGGCCGACACACTGCAACGGACTGAAAATGGAAGAAATGTCTGATTTTGGAAAGTCTTATAGGTGATATGTCTGACAGAGAACAACGATTTTAAATAGCAGGCCTGTAATTTGCTAATACTATCCTTCACAGACATCTAGTGTAAATAGCTTGACCGACACACTGAAAAAGAATGAAAATGAAAGAAATGTCTGATTTTGGAACAGTCTTATACCTGATATGTCAGACAGAAAACCATGGTTTTAAATAGTAGGCCTGTAATTTACTAATGCTATTCTTCACAGAGACCTAGTGTGAATAGCTTGACCGACACACTGCAGCTAAATGAAAATGGAAGAAATGGCTGATTTTGGAACACTCTTATAGGTGATATGTCTGACAGAGAACCACTGTTTTAAATAGCAGGCCTGTAATTTACTAATACTGTTCTACACAGAGACATAATTTGAATAGCTTGACCGACACACTGTAATGAAATGAAAATGGAAGAAATGTCTGATTTTGGAACACTCTTATAGGTGTTATGTCTGACAGAGGACCACGGTTTTTTATAGCAGGCCTGTGATTTGCTAATACTATTCTTCACAGACACCTAGTGTGAATACCTTGACCGACACACTGCAACAGAATGGAAAAGGAGGCCAATATTTTCCACGTTCAGTTTACATTTCTGGATTTTTATCACTGAAATATGGAACAGATCTGGCTTTATTCTGCAGTCACAACAAGCAAATGGAGCAGAAAAATGGTGTACTCTGGATTGCTTTTTAAGCATATAACCAGGATTAAGATAAAAAAAAATTGCCCTGCCCCTGATATCTGAGGCTATGTCTACAAATATCTGTGATTATTACAGCAGCAGCAGACAGGACGTTCAGTGGATCCTCTTGTGCTGTATCATACACTGCAGTCTGCCACATACACTGCCTGCTTGCATAGCACTGATTATTTGCAGCTGGATTAGTCCTCAGAAGGACTGTTAGTCCAGATGGATATATATATATATATATATATAGTATGTTGTGAAATACCTATACTAACAGGAAGTTCAATGGACCCTCTTGCACTATATGCACTGCAGTTTGCCACATACACTGCCTGCCTGCCTAACTCCTGCTATCACCACTGAATATATGCAGCTGGATTAGTCCTCAGAAGGACTGTTAGTTCAGATTGATATATACTGTATATACAGTACAGACCAAAAGTTTGGACACACCTTCTCATTTAAAGATTTTTCTGTATTTTCATGACTATGAAAATTGTACATTCACACTGAAGGCATCAAAACTATGAATTAACACATGTGGAATTATATACTTAACAAAAAAGTGTGAAACAACTGAAAATATGTCTTATATTCTAGGTTCTTCAAAGTAGCCACCTTTTGCTTTGATGACTGCTTTGCACACTCTTGGCATTCTCTTGATGAGCTTCAAGAGGTAGTCACCGGAAATGGTCTTCCAACAAACTTGAAGGAGTTCCCAGAGATGCTTAGCACTTGTTGACCCTTTTGCCTTCACTCTGCGGTCCAGCTCACCCCAAACCATCTCGATTGGGTTCAGTTCTGGTGACTGTGTAGGCCAGGTCATCTGGGGAAGCACCCCATCACTCTCCTTCTTGGTCAAATAGCCCTTACACAGCCTGGAGGTGTGTTTGGGGTCATTATCCTGTTGAAAAATAGATGATGGTCAAACTAAACGCAAACCGGATGGAATAGCATGCCGCTGCAAGATGCTGTGGTAGCCATGCTGGTTCAGTATGCCTTCAATTTTGAATAAATCCCCAACAGTGTCACCAGTAAAGCACCCCCACACCATCACACCTCCTCCTCCATGCTTCATGGTGGGAACCAGGTATGTAGAGTTCATCCATTCACCTTTTCTGCGTCGCACAAAGACACGGTGGTTGGAACCAAAGATCTCAAATTTGGACTCATCATACCAAAGCACAGATTTCCACTGGTCTAATGTCCATTCCTTGTGTTCTTTAGCCCAAACAAGTCTCTTCTGCTTGTTGCCTGTCCTTAGCAGTGGTTTCCTAGCAGCTATTTTACCATGAAGGCCTGCTGCACAAAGTCTCCTCTTAACAGTTGTTGAAGCGATGTGTCTGCTGCTAAAACTCTGTGTGGCATTGACCTGGTCTCTAATCTGAGCTGCTGTTAACCTGTGATTTCTGAGGCTGGTGACTCAGATAAACTTATCCTCAGAAGCAGAGGTGACTCTTGGTCTTCCTTTCCTGGGGCGGTCCTCATGTGAGCCAGTTTCTTTGTAGCGCTTGATGGTTTTTGTAACTGCACTTTGGGACACTTTCAAAGTTTGCCCAATTTTTCGGACTGACTGACCTTCATTTCTTAAAGTAATGATGGCCACTTGTTTTTCTTTACTTAGCTGCTTTTTTCTTGCCATAATACAAATTCTAACAGTCTATTCAGTAGGAATATCAGCTGTGTATCCACCAGACTTCTGCACAACACAACTGATGGTCCCAACCCCATTTATAAGGCACGAAATCCCACTTATTAAACCTGACAGGGCACACCTGTGAAGTGAAAACCATTTCCGGTGATTACCTCTTGAAGCGCATCAAGAGAATGCCAAGAGTGTGCAAAGCAGTCATCAAAGCAAAAGGTGGCTACTTTGAAGAACCTAGAATATAAGACATATTTTCAGTTGTTTCACACTTTTTTGTTAAGTATATAATTCCACATGTGTTAATTAATAGTTTTGATGCCTTCAGTGTGAATGTATAATTTTCATAGTTATGAAAATACAGAAAAATCTTTAAATGAGAAGGTGTGTGCAAACTTTTGGTCTGTACTGTATGTTGTGGAATACCTATACTAACAATAAAGAAGCAAATTTCTCCCTGACGCAGCAGCTCCTCTCCCTACTCTGCCTGATTCCGGGGTACACTGTGACGAGCATTGCAGCGCCAGGTCTTATATAGTGCGGCCAGCCAATCACTGTAATGCCCACAACCAACATGGCTACGGCATTACAGTGCATGGCAGGCAATTCCTGCATGTTCATTGGTTCTCTATAGAGCTCCAAACATGTTGGAAGGGGACCCCAGTTCCCGCCCGAGCAACCCGGAAATACTCGCCGTGTGCTGAGCTCGTCGAGCACAGTGATGCTCGGGCAAGTACCGAGCAGTTGCGAGCACGTTTGCTCATCACTAGCAATATGCCATATATGAACAGACAAGTATTAATTCTCTAAAGGAGCTTATAAGCTCATTGGACGGCTGTCCCTCTGCATTCCTTCAATATATATAATTTTTCCTTCATGCTCATCCCCTATATATCTCTCACATGGTTATGATTGGTTAGAGACACATATGAATTTTCATCTGACAAACATTATAGTTACTTAGCTATACAATATCTATTTTACATATTACCGGTGGGTCCGGTTGCTAAGGTGATTTGATATATTACCTATACATGTGTTTAAGTCTTTTTATATGTTTTAATCTGTGTGTGTGCACTTTGGATACAGTGGCATTATTACCCATTGACTTTAAATAAAGGTTTTTTATTCTATACATTGAGTTTTGATTTTCCTTTATGACCAGTTGCTTCGGTTTTTTCTTCTTGGTATGTACTCGTATATTGTTTCGAGTGGTCTACCATTTTGTAAGTCCAGGCTAATATGTGTCATATACAATTTATGAGTTTGAGATACTATAGTAGCACTTTCTAACAAATAATATATGCCAAGTCCAGTGTCTGTTCTAATAACCAGCAGAGTGTGGGGTAGACCGCTTAACTTTCATAAAGATGAACAAGTCATGGATCTCTAATGACTTTTGCACCCCAGTCACAAACTGGGCAGACTGGCGATGGTGTAATTTGGTTGGTGGGTTGCCTGTAGTGGAAGAGGTGTCAGTGCCCCATTATACTATTTCTACTCTGGGGAAATTGATAATGTCTGTAAAGCGCTGTGGAATTAATGGTGCTATATAAGTGAATAAAATGAATAAATAAAAATTGAAGGTATTTTAGTGGTATCTTTCCATAATTCTTGGAAATGTTTGGTCTCCAAGTTGGGTCTCCTACATTAGTGTTGCCTGAATTTGGCAGAGCTCTCAGAGCACCAGGCCTACACCTGTCACTCATCCACCTGTTTCTGATCAAAGTTTAAGCTAGAAATGCTGCTCCAAGGCCTGTCCCATGTTGAAATGTGGCCTGCTATTAGCACAGCCGTGCTAACACGCTATTAGCACAACCAATGTAGATTCTGAAATTTGGACTCCTGGATACAGCACAATATTAGCGCAAAATATTTATCTGCTGAAATGTGGCCTGGTTTCTGGACCACACTATTTGCACAAAGAATTTAGATTGTGAATTGTGGACTCCTGGCTGGAGCACAATACTAGCACAAAATAATTAAAAGCTGAAATGTGGCATGATTTCTGTAGCAGAAATATTTTGATTTTCTAATGTGGAACCCTGAATAGAGTAGAATCTCAGCTTAAAACAATTAAAAGCTCAGATGTGGCCTGGTTTATGTAGCATGGTAGTAGCAGCAAAAATTTATATTTTATAATGTCAACCCATGGATGGAGCAGAATATCAGCACCAAAGAATTAAAAGATCAAATGTCTACTAGTTTCTGTATCACGGTAGTAACAGAATAAATTTAGATTTTGTAATGTAATCCCCTGGCTGGAGCTGAAAATCAGCACCAAAGAATTAAAAGTTCAAATGTGGCATGGTTTCTGTAGCACAGTAGTAACACAAAAAAATTAGATTTTATAATGTCAACTCCTGTATGGAGCAGAATATCAGCACCAAAGAATTAAAAGACCAAATGTGGCCTGCTTTATGTAGCACGGTAGTAAGACAACACATTTAGATTTTATCATGTGGACCCCTGTATGGAGAACAATATCAGTATCAAAGAATTTAAAAGCTCAAATGTGGCATGGTTTCTGTAGCACAGTAGTAAGACAACAAATTTAGATTATAACATGTGAACCCCTGTATGGAGAACAGTATCAGCACCAAAGAATTTTAAAGATCAAATGTGGCATGGTTTCTGTAGCAAAGTAGTAAGACAACAAATTAAGATTTTATCATGTGAACCTCTGTGTGGAGAACAATATCAGCACCAAAGAATTAAAAGCTCAAATGTGGCCTAGTTTGTATAGCACAAAAGTAGCAGCAAATATTGAGATTTAGTAATGTAAACTCCTGGATAGAGCAGAATGTCAGCACCAAAGAATTAAAAGCTCAAATATGGCATGTTTTTTGTAGCACGGT
The DNA here is from genome assembly GCF_046119375.1 of Phyllobates terribilis. Lineage (NCBI taxonomy): Eukaryota > Metazoa > Chordata > Amphibia > Anura > Dendrobatidae > Phyllobates > Phyllobates terribilis. The sequence continues at coordinate 773,369,220 of NW_027362761.1, read as the reverse complement.
AGTAACAGAAAATATTTAGATTTAGTAATGTCAACCCCTGGATTGAACAGAATAACAGCACCAAAGAATTAAAAGCTCAAATATGGCATGGTTTCTGTAGCATGGTAGTAACAGAACAAATTAAGGTTTTTTAATGTGAATCACTGGATGGAGCAGAATATAAGCACCAAAAAATTAAAAGCCTGCTTTATGTAGCACGGTATTAAAACAACAATGTTAGATTTTATCATGTGAACCCCTGTATGCAGAACAATATCAGCACCAAAAAATTACAAGCAGAGATGTGGCCTGCTCTATATATCATGTTAGTAACAAAAGAAATTCGATTTTTTTACTGTGGATACAGCTGAATTTCACTGCCAAAAAATGACAAGCTGAGATGTGGCCTGCTATATGACATTAGCAACAGAAGAAATTAGATTTTTTTTTTACTGTGGATGAGGCCTGTGTACAGCAGAATATATGCTCCAAAAAATTACAAGGTGAGATGTGGCCTGCTGTATTACGTTAGTAACAGAATTTTTTTTTTACTGTGGATTGAGCTCTGGATTCAGCTGAATTTCACCCCCAAAAAATTACAAGCTGAGATGTGGCCTGATGTATCACGTTAGTAACAGAAGAAATTAGATTTTTTTTACTGTGGACGAGGCCTGTATACAGCAGAATATATGCGCCAAAAAATTACAAGCTGAGATGTGGTCTGATGTATCATGTTAGTAACAGAAAAAATTAGATTTTTTTACTGTGGACGAGCTCTGAATACAGCTGAATTTCACCGCCAAAAAATTACAAGCTGAGATGTGGCCTGTTGTCTGTAGCACAGTAGTAACAAAAAAAAATAGAGTTTCAAAGGTAAACTCCTGCATGGAGCACAATATCATCAGTGCACAACAGAGTTCTATGCTGAATTGTTGCCTGCTGTCTCTGTCTGAACGACATTAATAGCAAAAACGATTGATCTGCTGGAAGGTCGATTTCCCAGCCACACAGGATCCTATCTATCTACACTATCTGACTTAGAAGCAACTGCCTAGCTAACCATTTCAAATCTCTCATTATCCAGGACCAGCCTCAGGAGCAGCCTCTCTGCGCTGTTACACTGACAAAATGGCACTAAAACAACATGTCCGCTCTTTATATGAAGAGGGACATGTGACTTCAGCAGCCAATGACAGAAGCCCCTGTGTCTGGATGTGCATGGTTCCTGCGCTCTGATTAGCTTGCCGGAATCTGCACACATTGAGTTAAGGAAAAAATAAGAATAATAGCCCGCCGCTACTCTGAACACTCCCACCCCCTTCCCTCATCAAACACGTTTCCCCCGCTCATCATACAGTACCACTACCCTAGCCAAAGTCCTAATAAATACAGTAGTGGAACGTGATAATTTCCCTCACTTTTGTCGAATTGGGACGATTTTCAGTAAAAACACTCGGGTGTCCGATCACGAATCCAAATGTGCAATGTTCGTTCCGAATTTAAAAAAAAAAAAATGTTTTCCCAACATGTTCGCTCATCTTTGATTGTGAATCAATTTCTCCTGCTGTTGTGCAAATGGAACAGACAACAGATAGAAATGATAGGCAATTAGCAAGACACCCCTGATAAAAGAGTGGTTCTACAGCTGGTGACCACAGACCATTTCTCTGTTCTCATCCTTTTTGTCTGTTGCTTTGGTCACTTTTGCATTTTGTCTTGCTCTCACCCCTAGAGGTACAGTAGCATGAGGCGGTGTCTACAACCCACAGAAGTTGCTCAGGTAGTGCAGCTCATCCAGGATGGCACATCAATGAGAGCTGTGGCAAGAAGCGTAGCTGTGTCTGTCAGCACAGTGTCCAGAGCATGAAGCAGTTACTGTACCAGGAGACAGGCCAGTACACCAGGAGACATGGAAGGGGCCGTAGGAGAGCATCAGGACCGCTACATCCTCCTTTGTGCAAGGAGGAGCAGTGCCAGAGCCCTGCAAAATGACCTCTAGCAGGTCACTAACATAAATGTGTCTGCTCAAACTGTCAGAACCAAACTCTATGAGGGTCGTATGAGGGCCCGACGTCCACAAGTTGGTGTTGTGCTTACAGCCCAACACTGTGCAGGGCTATTGGCTTTTGCCAGAGAACACCAAGATTGGCAGATTCCACATTGGCACCTTGTGCTCTTTGCAGATGAGAGCAGGTTCACACTGAGCACATTTGACAGACGTGACAGAGTCTGGAGATTCCGTGGAGAGCATTCAGCTGCCTGCAACATCCTCCAGCACTGGTTTGGCTGTGGGTCAGTAATGGTGTTGGGAGGCATTTCTTTGGAGGGCCGCACAGCCCTACATGTGCTAACCAGAGGGAACCTGACTGCTATTAGGTACCAGGATGAGATCCTCAGACCCATTGTGAGACCATATGCAGGCACAGTGGGCCCTGGGTTCCTTCTGATGCATGATGCGAGGTCTCGTGGGGCTGAAGTGTGTCTGCAGTTCCTGCATGATGAAGGCATTGATGTTTTGTACTGGCCAGACCTGAATCCTATCGAGCCCATCTGGGACATCATGTCTCGTTCCATCCACCAAAGCCACATTGCACCACAGACTGTCCAGGAGGTGACTGATGCTTTAATCCAGGTCTGTAAGGAGATCCCACAGGAGAACATCCGCCGCCTTATCAGGAGCATACCCAGGCGTTGCAGGGAGGTCACACAGGCACGTTGAGGCATTTCCACTGAAGTTGGATCAGCCTGTAATTTGATTTTCCAATTTGATTTTGAGTATCATTCCAAATCCAGACCTCCATGAGGTATTAATTTTGATTTACATTGATCATTTTTTTGTTTTATTGTTCTCAACGCATGCCACTATGTAATGAATAAAGATTTGCAAATTAAATATTTCATTCAGTGATATCTAGGATGTGGTATTTTAGTGTTCTTTTTATTTTCTTTGAGCAGTGTAGATACATCATGGCGATTGTATGCGGCACATGAGTTTTGCCTGCGTGGTCACGGTCGGGAGCTCGGCTTACATGATAGCCAAGCCCCTACTGTCACAGCCAGGAGCGGTGCCCGCACCGCCACGGCTGTTTAACCCAATAAATGCTAGGCTGTTTAACCCAATAAATGCTAAAGGCTAGGAGAGGGGGCACCCCCGCGACGTCATGGCAACCCAACATCGTCATGACGACATCTGAGTCTGCCAACTATGGTAGCCTGTTTAGACCATGCCAGGAGTATTGTCTAAGAGGCTTCTGTCAGCGTAAAACTGACAGGTATAATGCTGGTGCAGTGCAATGCATTATAAAAGTGATCAGAATAATAAAAGTAGAAGAACTAAGCAAAAAAATAAAATAATATATAAAAATATTTAAACAATATCACCAAATAAAAAAAATATATATATATTATACCAATAAATAGGTATATTTTTGGAAAAAGAAACAAAAAAAAAGGTACACATATTTGGTATCGCCACATCCGGAACAATGTGACCTATACAACTGTCATACTGTTTAACCCCTTCAGTGAACACCGTAAAAAAAAAGAAAAGCATAGCAAAAAAACTATGATTTTTCATCATACTTCCAAATGAAAAGTGGAACAAAACGTGATAAAAAAGGTGAATGGAAATAAAAATAGCATTGCTGAAAACGTCATCTTGACCCTCAAAAAACAAGCCGCCATACAGCTCCATTAGCGGAGAAATAAAAAAAGCTATAGCTTTCAGAATATAGTGATGCAAAAACAATTATTTTTTTCTGTAAAATAGTTTTTATTGTGTAAAAGCAGAAAAACATAAAATTAATTAAATGTTCTATCGCTGTAATCGTACTGACTTGAAGAATAAAGCTGTCTTATCACATTTACCATACGGTGAACAGCATAAGTAAAAAACCCAAAAAACAATTCCTGAATTGCTGATTTTTGTTCATTCAAAAATCTCAAAAATCGGAATAGAAAGCGATTAAAAAAAGTTATGCGTTTTTTAGTGTGATTGTAGCCAAACATAAAAAGAACTGATATAAATCTGGTATCGCTGTAATCGCATTGACCCGAAGAATAAAGTCGTCTAATCACTTATACCGCAAGGTGAACAGCGTAAAAAATAAATAGAACAAACTCTTGACCTGCTGTTGATTTGTTCACTCTGCCTCCCAAAGACCGCAGTAAGTCTCGGCTCACATTTATCCTGCGCTCTACGCTGAGCGCTTACATAGGGGTTTCTGTGTAAATCTCTGAAATACTTGATTCAGATGGAACCCGCGGTGGATGATTCCCTGTAATGAAGCAGATGGAGACTCTGAGGATGCTGTCTGACCTATGATCCGGCGGTATTCGTCTTTTCAAGTGTTCATAAAAGCACACAATTTTGTGCACCTCTTAAAAGAAAAACACTGCTGAACAAAGGCCAGATGGAGTCCATAGTAACTTTGCTGCCTCATTATACTGAATGGATTCCTCAGGGGTTTCATATGAATCACGTCATTCGGAGATTTAGATGGAAACCCCAAAGTAAGTGCTGTGCTCTATGTTGAGCACTTACTTTGGGGTTTCCATCTAAATCTCCGAATGACGTGATTCATATGAAACCCCTGAGGAATCCATTCAGTATAATTTTTTACATATAAACTATGTAAAAAATTATACTGAATAGATTCCTCAGGGGTTTCATATGAATCACGTCATTCGGAGATTTAGATGGAAACCCCAAAGTAAGTGCTCAACGTAGAGCACAGGCTAAATGTGATCCAAAATATTATGTAAAATGTTCTCAATAAAAGCTTCAACTCAGTCCACAAAAAAAGCAAGTCCCCACTAAGGTCTGTCAATGGAAATATAGAGAGCTTCCACGTTACCGGTAGCACAAAGGCTCTTGAAAAGCGCTATGGCTCCTTGCCCCCCAAAAGAAATTCACCAAATTCTGCACTCCCAAATCCTAATGCCCCCCTTTTTTCTGAGCCCCACAGTGTGCCTAAACAACATTTAGCATCCACATGTTTGGCATTTCTTTAGCAATGAGAACCTGCTTAATTTACGGGCCCATGTCTCCAGATGCACAACGTATGGGCACTACAATATATGGGCGCTACACTGTACTGGGCACTACAATGGAAGATTTGCAATTTTCACTCAGCAACATTCAATGCTGATTGTTTCTGGAAAACACCCATGGAGTCAAAATCGTCACTACACCTCTAGATAAATTCCCAGAGGGGTGTAATTTACAAAATGAGGTCACCTGAATGGGGATTCTGCTCTTCTGGCACTTAGAAGCTCTGTACATGGGGTACGCAAACTATTCTACGATAATTTGTTCTCCAAGAGTCATATAGAGCTCCTTCCCTCCCGAGTCTCGTTGTGTGGCTAAGCAGTACTGTACAGCCACATATGGGTTTTTTCCCAATTCAGCAGAAATTGTGTGACAAATTTTAGCGCAATTTTTGCACATTTCCCAGTGTGAAAATGTAAAATCTGGGGCTAAAACAAAATGTTTCTGGTAAAAATGTAATTATTTATCTTCACTACCCAATGGTATAAAATTCTGTGACACACCCGTGGTGTCAATATGATCTCTGCACCCTTAGGGTATGTGCCCACGCTGCGGAAATGAAGCAGAAATTTTCTGCTTCATTTCTGCATGTCCTCTCCCGGATAAATGCATGCGGAATTCTGCACGCGTTTATCGTGCGTTTATCGCGCGATTTCCACATGCGGAATTGCCTTGCGTTTTTTATTGCACTGCAAAGGCAATTCCGCTTGTGGAAACGCAAAATTAATGAACATACTGCGTATTTTTCCCAGCAGCAAAAACGCTGCGGAAAAATCCGCAGCATGGGCGTTGAACTTGCGTAATCACATTGGGGACCATGGGGGGCGGATAACATAGCGTTTCACAATCGTTTACGCTGCGGAAATTCCGCAGCATATCCGCTTGAAAAACGCTACGTGGGCACATACCCTTAGAATGAATTTATTGAGAGATGTAGTTTGTTAAATGGGGTCACTTATGGGGTTCTGCTGTTCTGGCACCTCAAAGGCTCTTCCAGTGGGTCTTGGCACCCGCAAATCATAACAGCAAAATCTGTACTACAATATGGTGCTGCTTCCCTTCTGAGCTTTCCACTGTGCCTGAAAAGTATTTCCTGATTACATGTAGGGTATTGGCGCACTCAGGAGTAATAAGACAACAAATTGTGAGGTCCATTTTTTCCTATTAGCCCGTATAAAAATTAAACACCTGGGGCTAAAACAACATTTTAGTGGTAAAAATGTAATTATTCTTTCTTCACTGCCCAATGGTCTAAAATTCTGTGAGGCACGTGTGGTGTCAACATACTCACTGTACCCCTAAAATTAATTGAGAGGTGCAATTAGTAAAATGGGGTAACCCTTGGAGGAGTTCTGCTGTTTCAACATGTCAGGGGTTCTTCAAATGTGACATAGTATCTGCAATCTAATCCAGACCAAATTGCGCTCCTGAATTCAATTGGCACTCCTTCTCTTCTGAGCCCTGCCATGTGCCCAAACAGTAGTTTTCAACCACATATGGGGTATCAGCGTACTTAGCAGAAATTGCAGATTTTATGATCCATTTTTTCCTGTTACCCTTGTGAAAAGGAAAAATTAGGGACTAAAGCAACATTTTTGGGGGAAAAATTTATTTTTTCATTTTCACAGCTCAATGGTATAAAACTCTGTGAAGCACCTGTGGATTCAAGGTGCCAACCACACATCTAGATAAGTTCCTTGAGAGGTGTAGTTTCCAAAATGGGTTAACTTGTGTGGGTTTTCCACTGTTTAGGCACATCAGGGGCTCTGCAAACACAATATGGCGTCTGTTATCTATTCCAACCAATTTTGCACTCCAAAAGTTGAATGGTGCTCCTTCCCTTCCAAACCCTGCTGTGTGCCCAAAAGGTGGTTTTCCCCCACATATGGGGTATCGACATACTCAGGAGAAATTGCACAACAAAGTTTATGGTGAACTTTCCCCTGTTTGAGAAAAATGAAAAATTTGGGGCTGAAGCAACATTTTTGTGGGAAAAATGTATTTTTCATTTTTTTGGCTCAACGTTACAAAACAAAAAATTGCCATATTGCTCTTAAGTTAAGGATAAGGGCTTTTTTGGAACCCTGGCACAGATAAATTGCAGACAGTACATATTGCAGTGTTATATACTTTAGTGATAATCTACTATACAACCCATCAGAGCATACAACTCAGTATTACAGAACCAACTACTGTATAGTATTTCTAATTAAAGAGACTTACTGAAAAATTCACCCAAAATTGAGGAAGCAGGTCTCTGTGGTTCGCTCAACTGAACACCTATACAATTAAATTATGAATTAAATGAGGTTTCACTTTAGGATAGCCCAGGAAAATTAAAAATATTTTAACTAATGCTCTTTTTGTATACGCTAAGAAACTTTGGAAAATGTTGAGCAGCAGATGGGAGAAGGGACACTGGGGAGCTTGTCTATCAGGCTGGGTTGGTGGAGTTTGAACTACATTCACTTTGACATATGAGCACTCTCATTCTTTACCCGGACTCCATTTTAAGATCAGCATTATATGGCCATTCTAACATGAATTTTCAAATTAAGCCTTATTGAGTCTGGGAGATCTATTTTCTAGTTTGACTTGTGAAACCTGGTGACAGATTCAACATTGTAAGAGAAAGCAGAGATTTGCTTTCCCGGACAGTTTACACTTTAATGAAGACAGAATTTTGAATTCTAGCTCTATCTTTATTTCTATTTAACTATCTCTTGAAGTATTGGGACACACATCTTAATCATGGAATTCAGATTTTCTTTTAGTCCCATTTCCACAAGTGTATAAAATCAAACACCTATCCATGCAATCTCCCTTTAAAAACATTATGAAACAATGTGTCGTTATAAAGAGCTCACTCAATTCGAGTGTGGCGTCAAAATAGGATATCACCATTCAAGTCTGTTTGTGAAATTTCTTCCCTCCTAAATATTGCATGATCAACAAATGAAAGAGTTTAGAAACCACAACTTAACCACTAAGTGATAAACCACCTAAAGTTACAGAACTAGGTCACTGATGGCTGAGGACATAATGTGTAGTGCATAAATGTTGCGAACACTCTGCCGACTCAATGACTGCAGAGTTCCAAACCTTCTCCGGCATTAACATCAGGGCAAAAACTGTGCACTGTGTGCTTTCGGGCGTGGGTTTCCTTTACTAAGTAGCTTCATGCAAGCTTACATGACCAAGCACAATGCCAAGTGTCAGATGGAGTGGTGGAAAGCACACTGGATTCTGGAGCAGTGGAAACATGTTCTGTGAATCACGCTTCTCTATTTAGCAGTCTGTGTTTGTGGAATGCCAGGAGAACTTTATCTGCCTTGCTGCATTTTACCAAGTGTAAAGTTTGTGTAGGAGGGATAACTCTATAGTGATGTTTTGTTTTAGCTCCAGTGAAGGGAGTCTTAATACTTCAACATATGCAAATTGCCTCTTCAGGGAAAAAGAGGACTTGAACTCTATAGCGCCACCTATTGGAGGCAGCAATCTTACAAGTCACAATCAACCCTTTAACGAGTCTTGCAATATGACTTAGGATAATAGCCAAATCAGAATCTCAATTTGCAGACAAACACCGTGTCTGCCATCTATCTGTTCTATCTCTGCTCTGTCTCCTGATGACACTTTGTTTGAGTATCCCAGTGGAGGCATGCTGGTACCTGGTGGCTGGGGGCCTGGTACCTGGGGTGCTGGTGCTGGGGTCCAGGGGTGCTGGTGCTGGGGGCCAGGGGTGCTGGTGCTGTGGGCCTGGGGTGCTGGTGCTGTGGGCCTGGGGTGCTGGTGCCTGGCCTGGGGTGCCGGTGTATTGCTATGGTGGTGGAGCGGGATCGCAGGGCGGCGGTGGAACAAGAGGTGAGGCGGGCCGGTATCTGGCTGGGGGCCGGGCCTGGCCAGGTACCAGGGCCGGTGTATTGCTGTGAGTGGAGTTTGCACAGCAGAGTGTGCGGCTTCCGGTGGCCGCGGCCATGTTCCTCAAGCTGTGCTCTACAGGAAAATGGCCGCCAACTCGGCAGATCACATGCGCCGGCTCCACCACCACCGGTAAGTTGCATTCGTACCAAATTTGGGGGAAAAAGAGTGCATCTTATGGTCCGAAAAATACGGTAGTTTTTTTTGTAACTAGATGTATAACTATTACAGTTAAAGATATCCACTGTGACAGTAGACATTGGCTTTGAGTCATTAAAATGTAATACTCTATATGAATTCCTGTATTTTTATGTGGGTGTAGGTAAGCATTTATATAATGCTAAATTAAAAAACTAAAATTAACAATCTATTAATGTCAAATATATATTTTTCCTGCATGGAAATCTCTAAGGCAAGTAGGATAGTTGATTTCTAGAAAAAACACTGCTTGTCGTAGAGAAGGTCACATGAATTATTACATAGTTGCTTTCTCCTCTGCATCCATAACTGACTACTGTTGTTAGGGAAGAGTCATTACAAACGTGCTGTGACCAGGGCTATCAGTGTGAAGCTTCATCTTTGCTATTTTTAAAGGGGTTAATGAATAATACACCAACTTTACTAATAAATATACTGTATAATACACTCCAAAACCCGCCTTTATCAATTCTTCTGTTGTGATGTTATTGCTTCAGCACAGTTTCTAGGAGAAAAAACCCTGGGAATAACTGACAACTATACAGATGAAGGCATTTCTCACACGTTGCAATATGACGCTATTTTGCCACATTGGCCAGATCTTAAAGTGTAACCGTTGTTTTAATTTATATTTCATAAATCAATACTATGCATGGAAATAAGCAACTTTGTAATATAGCTTATCAGAGAAATTTGCTTCTTTCTCTGCCAGAATTGATCAGTCATTATCAAAATTCTCAATTGTGAGGTAAAATCTGTATTCAGGGAAGACAGACTCTTCCATTACTGAGATAGGAGATGGCAGCTGCTACTGGTAAGATTCTATGTACAGTAGACAGAAGAGTAGGAGGGTGGAGCTGTCATCTCCTATCTCAGTAATGGGAGAGTCTGTCTTCCTTGAATACAGATTTTGCCTCAGAATTGAGAATTATATAAAATCCTTTATAATATTATATAAATCCTTAGTATCTAATTGCAATTGTGTTGATGCAGCTGCACTTTTTAAATATATGATCTGACTATTCTGTTACAGCTCACTTGATGTAGATTTTCTAAACTAAAGTTTAGAAAGTTTTGCATGAACAGCTTGGATTAGAGACATTGGTGCAGAGAGATACAGTGAAGCAGGATAACAGTACAACCAGGGGTTTATTAAGAGTAGCAAGGGCCCCGGACAGTTTAGAAGGCCCCCCCCCCCCCCCACACACACACACACACCTGATGTATCACATGTCACATGATCCCCTGTGATAGATCATGTGATAGTTCACGTGAAATTAATTTGGCACAATATTAATATAGTTACATATATAGTTACATATAGTTTATAAGGCCGAAAAAAGACAAGCGTCCATCCAGTTCAGCCTATTTCTTGTGCACTGCAGCTATTCCGCAGCGTTGATCCAGGGGAACGCAAAAAAACAAAAAAAAAAAAAAAAAAAAACATGCGGTATAGGCCAATTGACGTCATTGAGGAAAAATTCACTTCCCGACACCAATCTGGATTAATTAACTATCACTAAGCATAAGATGTAATTTTATTGTTCTCAAGAAAGGCGTCCAGGCCTCTCTTGAACTCATTAAGTGAGTTGGACATCACCACTTCCTCTCCCAGAGAGTTCCAGAGTCTCACGGCTCTGACCGTAAAGAATCCCCTTCTATGCTGGTGCAGGAACCTCCTTTCCTCCAGACGCATAGTGTGCCCCCTCGTCTTAGTCACCATCCTTGGTATAAACAGGTCATGGGAGAGATCTCTGTACTGCCCCCTGATGTATTTATACATGTTTATGAGGTCTCCCCTAAGCCTTCTCTTTTCCAACGTAAATAGGCCTAATTTTGACAACCTCTCTGGGTATTCTAGTCCCTCCATTCCCTTTATTACCTTAGTCGCCCTCCTTTGTACCCTCTCTAGCTCCAATATGTCTTTCCTGAGCACCGGAGCCCAGAACTGTGCACAATATTCTAAGTGCGGCCTTACCAGCGCTTTATACAGAGGAAGAACAATGTTCTCCTATATATATTATATATATTATATATTAATTATAATACTTTTTTTTAGGCTGTGTGCCCACTATGCGTTTTTTAAGCGTTGCCGCAGCAGCAATTCCACTGCAGAAACACTTAAAAACGCTTGGTAGAAGGCCTGCCATGTTCCCCAATGATAATCCGCATGTGCTGTGCACATGCTGCGGAAATTTCCACTGCGGATTATCATTGCGGAAAAATCCGCAGCACTACCAATTATTTTGCGGAAGCGCGGCGTTTTCGCCGCCATTGACTTGCATGGGAACTCATGGAATCCGCATCACTGCATCTGTACATGCGGATTCCATGCGTTTCAATGTGCGGATGGTACCCGGGTCTGGAGAAGAGGAGACTCTCCTCCAGACCCGGGTACCATAAAACCTGTAAAAAATAGACTAAAATAAATATTATGCTTACCTTCTGATGGCCCCCGGTGTCTTTATCCGATGCGTCCTGGCTTGCCGGCAGCTGGCAGTAAACTAAAGGACCTGTGGTGACGTCATTTAGTCATGTGACGGGTCACGCGACCGCTGACGTCGGCAGGCCATCAGAAGGTAAGTATATATTTATTTTTTATTTTTTACCATTCTTTTACGGTCACACTATATAAATCCATGCTGTTTGCATGGATTTATATAGTGTGACCAAGTTGTCAAGTACTTTTCCAAGTGATGCTAAAATCGCTTGGAAAGCGCTTGACAACCCGCATGCGGAAATGCATGTGAAGAATGCTTCACATCCGCTTGTCCCTGGCAGGAAAAACGCATGTACAATCCGCATGCGTTTTTTCTGCCAGGGAGATGCAGAAATGCTCAAAAAAAATCCGTAGCATTTCTGCATCATGGGCACATAGCCTTACATTAATTGTATAGCTTAATATTGAGCACACGTAGCCATCTATACACAGCAGGAGGCTGCACGTAGCCATCTATACACAGCAGGAGGCCGCACATAGCCATCTATACACAGCAGGAGGTCGCACGGCGCCATCTATACACAGCGGGAGGCCGCCCGCAGTCACGCACACACACAGACATATACAGTACAGACCAAAAGTTTGGACACACCTTCTCATTTAAAGATTTTTCTGTACTTTCATGACTATGAAAACTGTACATTCACACTGAAGGCATCAAAACTATGAAATAACACATGTGGAATTATATACTTAACAAAAAAGTGTGAAACAACTGAAAATATGTCTTATCTTCTAGGTTCTTCAAAGTAGCCACCTTTTGCTTTGATGACTGCTTTGCACACTCTTGGCATTCTCTTGATGAGCTTCAAGAGGTAGTCACCGGAAATGGTCTTCCAACAATCTTGAAGGAGTTCCCAGAGATGCTTAGCACTTGTTGGCCCTTTTACCTTCACTCTGCGGTCCAGCTCACCCCAAACCATCTCGATTGGGTTCAGGTCTGGTGACTGTGGAGGCCAGGTCATCTGGCGTAGCACCCCATCACTTTCCTTCTTGGTCAAATAGCCCTTACACAGCCTGGAGGTGTGTTTGGGGTCATTGTCCTGTTGAAAAATAAATGATGGTCCAACTAAACGCAAACCAGATGGAATAGCATGCCGCTGCAAGATGCTGTGTTAGCCATGCTGGTTCAGTATGCCTTCAATTTTGAATAAATCCCCAACAGTGTCACCAGCAAAGCACCCCCACACCATCACACCTCCTCCTCCATGCTTCACAGTGGGAACCAGGCATGTAGAGTCCATCTGTTCACCTTTTCTGCGTCGCACAAAGACACAGTGGCTGGAACCAAAGATCTCAAATTTGGACTCATCAGACCAAAGCACAGATTTCCACTGGTCTAATGTCCACTCCTTGTGTTCTTTAGTCCAAACAAGTCTCTTCTGCTTGTTGCCTGTCCTTAGCAGTGGTTTCCTAGCAGCTATTTTACCATGAAGGCCTGCTGCACAAAGTCTCCTCTTAACAGTTGTTGAAGAGATGTGTCTGCTGCTAGAACTCTGTGTGGCATTGACCTGGTCTCTAATCTGAGCTGCTGTTAACCTGCGATTTCTGAGGCTGATGACTCGGATAAACTCATCCTCAGAAGCAGAGGTGACTCTTGTCTTCCTTTCCTGGGGCGGTCCTCATGTGAGACAGTTTCTTTGTAGCGCTTGATGGTTTTTGCAACTGCACTTGGGGACACTTTCAAAGTTTTCCCAATTTTTCGCATTGACTGACCTTCATTTCTTAAAGTAATGATGGCCACTCGTTTTTCTTTACTTAGCTGCTTTTTTCTTGCCATAATACAAATTCTAACAGTCTATTCAGTAGGACTATCAGCTGTGTATCCACCAGACTTCTGCACAACACAACTGATGCTCCCATCCCCATTTATAAGGCAAGAAATCCCACTTATTAAACCTGACAGGGCACACCTGTGAAGTGAAAACCATTTCCGGTGACTACCTCTTGAAGCTCATCAAGAGAATGCCAAGAGTTTGCAAAACAGTCATCAAAGCAAAAGGTGGCTACTTTGAAGAACCTAGAATATAAGACATATTTTCAGTTGTTTCACACTTTTTTTGTTAAGTATATAATTCCACATGTGTTAATTCATAGTTTTGATGCCTTCAGTGTGAATGTACAATTGTCATAGTCATGAAAATACAGAAAAATCTTTAAATGAGAAGGTGTGTCCAAACTTTTGGTCTGTACTGTATATACACGCATAAACGCATTTGAAACACAAAAATACATATAAACAGACATCACACAATGATATCTGCCTGAACACACACTCACTCACTCAATCACTCACACAGTCACACACACTCTCACACGCACACACACACACACACACTCTCTCACACACACACACACTCACCATCCCCCGGCTCCCATCGTCCAGCTCCTCTCAGGTGGTAAGTAGCAGTGCAGGGCGTGCACTGCGTGACGTCACACTAGCAGACACGGCCGCGCACAGGGCCGTGTCTCCTAGCAGTGACGCGGCCGGGCCAGCACACAAGGAAGTTAGCAGGTGCAGTGCTGGCCCAGCCAAAGAAGAAGTAGCGGCCGTGCGCCGCTGCTGGGGGAGCGGTCCGGTGGCCCCCCCGCCTCTGACTGCTGGTATGTGCCGCGGCGCCGCACATAATATAATGAGGGCAATCTGGCCATGGACCCCCAGGGGCCCCGGGCGGTAGCCCAGATTGCCCTCATTATAATCCGCCTATGGGTACAACACATGGAACATCAAAACTTGATTAGGAAGTTGACACCTGGTGTGAAGTGGAACTGAGGAGCTAGACAAGCTGGTCGGCATTTGGAACAGGGTGGATCACTGGAACTAGATATGCTGGACTGCACATGAACAGCATGAAAAATGGAGCAAAATATGTTAGATGACATGTGGAACAGTGGAGGTAAATACAGTGGGGGAAATAATTATTTGATCCCTTGCTGTTTTTGTAAGTTTGCCCACTGACAAAGACATGAACAGTCTACAATTTTAAGGGTAGGTTAATTTTAACATTGATAGATAGAATATCCAAAATAAAATCAAGAAAATCACATTGTATAAATTAGATCATTTTTTTCATTTTGCAGTGAGAAATAGGTATTTGATCTCCTAGAAACCATTATGAGTTCTGGCTCCTACACACCAGTTAGACGCTCAAAATCAACTCGTTACCTGCATTAAAAACAGCTGTCTTACATAGTCACCTGTATTAAAGACTCCTGTCCACAGACTCAATTAATCTGTCAGACTCTAACCTCTACAACATGGGCAAGACCAATGAGCTTTCTAATGATGTCAGGGGCAAGATCATACACCTGCACAAAGCTGGAATGGGCTACAAAACCATAGGTAAGATGCTGGGTGAGAAGGAGACAACTGTTGGTGCAATAGTAAGAAAATGGAAGAAATACAAAATGACTGTCAATCGACATCGATCTGGGGCACCATGCAAAATCTCACCTCGTGGGGTATCCTTGATCATGAGGAAGGTGAAAGATCAGCCTAAAAGTACAAGGGGGGAACTAGTTAATGATCTCAAGACAACTGGGACCACAGTCACCAAGAAAACCATTGGTAACACATTACATCTTAAAGGTTTAAAATCCTGCAGTGCCAAAAAGGTCCCCCTGCTCAAGAAGGCACATATGCAGGCCCATCTGAAGTTGGCTAATGAACAGCTGGATGATTCTGTGAGTTATTGGGAGCAGGTGCTGGGGTCAGATGAGACAAAAATTGAGCTCTTTGGCATCAACTCAACTCGCCGTGTTTGGAGGAAGAAGAAGGATGAGTACCACCCTAAGAACATCATCCCAACCGTGAAGCATGGTGGGGGAAACATTATACTTTGGGGGTGGTTTTCTGCAAAGGGGACATGACGACTGCACCGTACTGTAGGAGAGATGGATGGGGTCATGTATTGCAAGATTTTGGCCAACAACCTCCTTCCCTCAGTAAGAGCATTAAAGATGGGTCGTGGCTGGGTCTTCCAGCAAGACAAAGACCCAAAACATACAGCCAAGGCAACAAAGGAGTGGCTCAAAAAGAAGCACAGTAAGGTCATGGAGTGGCCTAGTCAGTCTCCAGACCTTAATCCCATAGAAAATGGAGGGAGGGAGAGAGTTGAAGCTCTGAGTTGCCAAGCGACAGCCTCAAAATCTTAATGATTTAGAGATAATCTGCAAAGAGGAGTGGACCAAAATTCCTCCTGACATGTGCGCAAACTTCATCATCAACTACAAAAAAGTCTGACTGCTGTGCTTGCCAACAAGGGTTTTGCCACCAAGTGTTAAGTGTTGTTTGCCAGAGGGATCAAATACTTGTTTCTCACTGCAAAATGCAAAAAAGTATCTAATTCATACAATGTGATTTTATGATTTTTTGGGGGGATATTCTATCTTTCAATGTTAAAATTAACCTACCCTTAAAATTATAGACTGTTCATGTTTTTGTCAGTGGGCAAACTTACAAAAACAGCAAGGGATCAAATACTTTTTTCCCCCACAGTATGCTCCACTGCACATGGAACAGTGGACCTGGGTGTGCGGACAGTCACCTTATAGTAGGAGAACCGTGTATCTAGTCAGACACCTTGGTACAATAGAGTTGAGTGCATGGACAGACACATTGCAGCAGAAGACCTCTGTAGTCAGGCACTTTGGTACTATGGAACAGTGGAACTGAATGTGCCAATAGCACCTGGGAACAGTAGACCCATGTAAACAGACAGGTTGTTGTTTTAGGCACTGGGGAACTGAATGTGTTGACAGGACCTAGAAACTGTAGAGCCATATGGGAAGACAAGCACCTTAGTAAAGCAGAGCTAAATGTTCGGACAGCATCTTGGAACAGTAGAACCATGTAGTCAGACAGGAAAATTGATATAACAGAGCTGAGTGTACAGACTTCAGAGGAGTATTTATAGCTGAGTGTACAAACTTCAGTGGAGTATTTATAATGAGGCACACAATCCAATCAATTGGTCCCAACATATTTCAAACTACCTGTAAATCAAAGGAGAATGAAATCACAGTTTTAAAGGCCTATGACAGTGACATCAGATATTCACAACAGGTTACCATGATAACCAGACATTCACAAGATCAGAGTGACATGACCACCAGGAAAGATGCACAGACAGGCACTGTGAAACGTCTGCCAGAGGCCGTAGGCTATAAAAGTTTACCTTAACAACAAAGAAAATGACGGCACTTCCACTACAAAAACTAGGTGTGAACAGGTGCTTACTAAGAGCAGCTACCTTCATATATAATGAACAAATAAAGTAGCACACTGTAACACTGAGTATATAGATGTGAAATATGAAATATGAATAGCATAACTTCTGTAAAAAATAGAAATAAATGAAAAATTTTTTGAAAATGCGCTAAGATTTCTCATTTATTTATAGCAGTAATGCTATTCATTTTCCATACTTCATATTTCATGCGCTAAAAAAAAAAAAAAAAAAAAAAAATTTCAAAAAATTTTTCATTTATTTCTATTTTTTACAGCAGTTATGCTATTCATATTTCATATTTCACATCTATATACTCAGTGTTACAGTGTGCTACTTTATTTGTTCATTATATATGGAGGTAGCTGCTCTTAGTAAGCACCTGTTCACACCTAGTTTTTGTAGTGGAAGTGCCGTCATTTTCTTTGTTACTAGATTTAGCGTTGACTGAGCACTCCACCCTCACCCCCATGCCGCAGGTGGTTTTAAATGCATCAAGATCTGTCTTTCCCACACATAAGCAGACGGAGGTCTCTTAGAGAGGTATTCACATTGGTAGGTCCTGACATCGAGAAACGCCTTACCGCGGCTGTCAGGTACACATGAATTGGCCAATTTATGCGCTAAGATTTCTCATTTATTTACAGCAGTAATGCTATTCATTTTCCATACTTCATATTTCATGCGCTAAAAAATTTTTCAAAAAATTTTTCATTTATTTCTATTTTTTACAGCAGTTATGCTATTCATATTTCATATTTCACATCTATATACTCAGTGTTACAGTGTGCTACTTTATTTGTTCATAAAAGTTTACCTTGGCCAAACTTTTCACTAGCCATTCTTTCTGGAAGATTACAGAGGAACCCTGACCTTCACCCTTTAACCACTGTACGGGGATCTGGTCTTACAACAGGCTCCACTGGATTTCTTCCACAGAAAGGCTGCTGGCAGGAGGAGCGAACCAGAGGTGAGAGAAGTCAATGTAGCTAGGTCCAAAGCAGGAGGGCAGCAAAGGTACAGAATCATCAGAAAGCAAACGGTTAGGAAACAGGTCGCGGTCAGATGTAAAAAAAATACCACATGTAAACTTATTGTCACGGGTGTGTCAGACACTTTTTAGATCTGTCTCACTCTAGGACCTAGCGGCTACCTCCCTCCTGCTAATTGACACCCAGGCCTGGGTGTTTAAATACTTTCTGTTTGCTACAGGTGATATTCACATGTTTCCTTGTGAAGGCTTGGAGCTACTGCAGTCTGTTTACTTCCTCTCTGGTGCTAGGAGGACGTGTGGTATAATCGCTCTGAAATTGGCTCAAGTTAAGTTACTTTCCCCCATGTTTGTCTCACTTGTTGTCTTTAGTTGTTAGTGGGGACTGACTAGTGCTCCCCCCCCCCTTCCCTATCCAGGGCCAAGCTCTAGGGAAATACAGGATTTAGGTTCCTGTGCGGTGATTGGTGCGGAACCAATGTAGGGACATTAGGGCAGACAGGGTGATATCAGATCAGCCTAGGAGGTCTCCACTCCCCCTTTCCCTAGTGTCTGGGCTCCCTTCCCTTCTTCTCTTTGTGTTCCACTTAGTCTTTCCCACACCTTGCGTGACATTTATATTGGGTACTGATGCTCAATCACACAGGTGATTGCTCTGGATACATCCAGCGATGCATTAAAGGGAATATATCAGCAGGATTTCACACCCTAAACTATATGCAAATGGCATGTAGCGCTTTCAAAGAAAAGTTCAGCCATACCTTTACATGGTCAGTCTGTTCCTCCATTCTTGAGAAATCAGCTTTAGAATTGATATGCAAATGAGGCTGTAAATCTGAAACCTCTGTCAATCCAGCTCTATTCCATGCAAAGCACTGCCTCTCCTTGCTTGACTAATGGCTAGTTTTCCTGAAGTCACATAGCATAGAGGCTGTCAATCAAGCATAAGGAGGCAGCACTGTGCAGGGAATAGAGCTGGAGTGACCTAGGCATCAGATTTATAGCCTAATTTGCATAGCAATTCAAATGCTGATTTCCCCCTAACTGAGAAACAGACTTAAACATGTAAAAGTATTGCATATGGACCATAGACTACAGTAGACTAGAGGTGTTGTCTGACCTCCATGGGAGGGAATTTTTGGCATGCTTTGTGACTTGTGCAAAGGTCATTCTGCAGAGGTGGGGAGCAGGGGAACTCTGAATGTTGGCTCATGTGCTTTATATATACAGTTGAAACCAGTAGTTTACATACGCTATATAAAAAGACACACATGCATGTTTTTCTCAATATCTGACATGAAATCAGAATAAACCTTTCCCGTTTTAGGTCAATTAGGATTACCTTAATTTTTAATATTTGCCAAATGCCAGAATAATGAGACACTGAGAATGTTTTAAGGCATTTTTATTACTTACTGCAAAGTCAAAAGTATACATACACTAAGATTACTATGCCTTTAAACAATTCTGGGCAGCCCATATGATGATGTCATGCGTTTGGAAGCTTCTGTTTTTTTTTGCAACATCTGAGTTAATTAGAGACACACTTGTGGATGTATTTTAATGCACACCTGAAACACACTGCTTCTTTGTGTAGCATCATGGGAAAGTCTAAAGAAATCAGCAAAGATATCAGGAAGAGAATTGTGGACTTGCACAAGTCTGGCACATTCTTGAGTACAATTTCAAGAAACCTTAAGGTGCCTTGTTCATCTGTACAAACAATTATATGCAAGTATAAACAAGATGGGAATGTCCAGCCATCATACCACTCAGGAAGGAGACGAGTTCTGTGTCCCAGAGATGAACGTGCTTTGGTCCAACATGTGTAAATCAACCCAAGGACAAAAGCAAAATACCCTGTGAAGATGATGGTGGAAGCTGGTAAGATTGTGTTAATATCCACAGTGAAATGAATCTGTATCAACATGGGCTGAAAGGCCACTCTGCCAGGAAGAAGTCTTTACTCCAAAAGAAACATAAAAAAGCCAGATTAAGGTTTACAAATGCACACAAGAACAGAGACCTTAATTTTTGGAGACATGTCCTGCGGTCTGATGAAACTAAAATTTAACTTTTTGGGCATAATGACCAACGTTACATTTGGAGGAAAAACGGAGAAGCATGGAAGCCTAAAAACACCATCCCAACTGTGAAACACAGGGGTGGCAGCCTTATGTTGTGGGGTTCTTTTGCTGTAGGGGGGACTGGTGCACTTCACAAAATAGATGGCATCATGAGAAAAGAACATTATGTGGCAATACTGAAGCAACATCTCAAGACTAGTGTTGAGCATTCCAATACCGAAATATCTGGTATCGGCCGATATTCTCGGTATCGGAATTCCGATACTTAATTCCAATACATTTAGAATATCGTATACCGGAATCGGAAGTTCCCATAATGCAATGAGCCAGTTTCATTTTATTCAGCCAATGAGGATCCTAAGAAGTGTGGGCACATCCTGTTAGGCATGTAGGCATGTTAACTAATGGCATGGCTGTGATTGGCTGCTGAAATGATGTCATGATGCACTATAAAAGCCGCCGCCGCCATTTTGAGCTCACTCTGCTGTGAATTCAGTTAGGGATAGGACGCTGTTGTTCTGAGGGACAGTTTTAGCTACCTATTTGCTCTATTCTGCTTTACCCAAGCTACTTTGTAAATCGCTGTGTCTTGCAGCGCTAGTGCACAGTTCTCTGTGCTGTTCGCCACTGTCTGCAAGGTCTCTGTGTGTGAGTGCAGCTCACGCTGTAGTGTGTGCTTCAGCCAAGTCTGGTTGTAGTGCGCTCAGCGTGCGTCACTGCCTCATACATTGTCCTTTTTTGCTAATTGATAATTTTTCCTGATTTCTCCTATTAGTGTGGTGGTTCCATCCATATTCAGCTAAATTGGTTCCAAAAACACTATATAGGAGTAGATAGAGAATTTTTTTTTGTCTTGCAGCGCTAGTGCACAGTGCTCTGCATCTGCACTGTTCACGCCTGTCTGCAAGGTCTCTGTGTGTGAGTGCAGCTCACGCTGTAGTGTGTGCTTCAGCCACGTCTGGTTGTAGTGCGCTCAGCGTGTGTCACTGCCTCATACATTGTCCTTTTTTGATAATTGATCATTTTTCCTGATTTCTCCTATTAGTGTGGTGGTTCCATCCGTATTAAGCTAAATTGGTTCCAAACACACTATATAGGAGTAGATAGAGAATTTTTTTTTGTCTTGCAGCGCTAGTGCACAGTGCTCTGCATCTGCACTGTTCACGCCTGTCTGCAAGGTCTCTGTGTGTGAGTGAAGCTCACGCTGTAGTGTGTGCTTCAGCCTCGTCTGGTTGTAGTGCGCTCAGCGTGCGTCACTGCCTCATACATTGTCCTTTTTTGCTAATTGATAATTTTTCCTGATTTCTCCTATTAGTGTGGTGGTTCCATCCGTATTCAGCTACATTGGTTCCAAACACACTATATAGGAGTAGATAGATTAGCCTTTCTGCAGCATTGTGCCCTGCAGCCCCAGCCAGATTAGTATTAGCCTATTTTTGTAGCCTCATCTATTGCATTGTAGATTACCTTCCTGCATTGTAATAGCTACAAAAAGTTTGTGATACTATCGGTATTACATCTTTTGGCACATCCAGTGTCTTTTTCTGACAAAAAAAAACCTAAATAAAGTTCACCAAACACTCCACTTTACAGTTGTGTAGGACACATTAGCTCATATTAAAGTCTAGTCCACACTTTATAAAATTAGTGTTTCTTATACCTGTTAGCAGCTGTTCAGGAATAAGCACACTAAGCCCTTAGTACTTTTCTGCCTATCTTTATCAGTCTACCAAGATGAAGAAGGCAGGGAGTAAGGCATGTGGTCGTGGTCGTGGGCGTGGGCGTGGAGTTTCTGCAGGGAGAGGGCGTGAGGATTCTGTGCCTGCAGGGAGAGGACGTGGGGATTCTGTGCCTGCTGCGGGCACCAGTGACTCAGCATCCCCCAGTTTTACCAGGGAACAGTCCTTTATGCGCAGCTTTGTAGGAGCTAGCCGTACCCCACTGCTGCGGGAGGACCAAATTGAAGCCGTTGTCGGATGGATGGCAGCTAATGCATCGACTTCAATTAGTTCCAGATCCTCTCAGGTCCTGAGCACTGAAGAGCACCCATCTGTCTCTTCACCACCTGCCAAATTGCCCAGGCAGTCAGAGAGCCCTGGACAGGAGCCATCTCTACTTCTGTTCTCTGAATCTCTTGGCTTGGAAAGAGGGGGCCAGCCAAGCAGAATTCGAGAATTTGAAGAAGAGGTAGTATGCAGTGATGCGCAACCATTTTGTCTCTCTGAATCTGAAGAGGCGGGTGGGCCAGTGCCTATGGTCAGCAGCACACCTCAGTACGCATCTGATGATGAGACTCAGGTGCCACTTTCTGGTGCGTACTGTGCTGTCGAGACTACCCAGGAGAAGCAGTTGTTTGAAGAGGGTGGTGTAGATGATGAGGTCCTTGACCCATCATGGCGTGAGGAACAGGAAGGTGGTGGGAGCAGCTCTGAGGAAGAGATTCCCCGAACATCCCAAAAAGGAGGGAGAGGGAGGGGGCAGACTTGGTTGTCTGTAGCCTCCACTTCGGCACCCATTAGGAGCATGGCTCTTCCAAAATCCAAAGCGGGCGCTCCCAAGACTTGCAGTGCCTGGTCCTTTTTTGACACAGTTGCAGATGACATTTGCTTTGTCAAATGCAAGCTGTGTAATCAGAAGGTGAAAAGAGGGAAAAGTGTCAGCAACCTCAATACCACAAATATGTGGAAACATGTGCGGACCAAGCACGTGGTGGAGTTACAAAAACACACGGAAGACCTAGGCCAACCTACAGTGCCACCTACCACCTCTTCAGCTCGTGTTGTAGCCTCTTCCTCCAGCTCACACACAGCTGGTTCGGCTTCCTCACAGGATCGCCATGGAAGAACCTCTGGCACTGTTGTACAGAGACACAGTGTAATTCCACCCACAGCACCACTTTCCCTGTCATCCTCACACTCCCAGGCCAGTCTACAGCCATCGTTAGCACAGGAATGGGAGAAAAGGTGCCCATACTCGGCAAACCACCCCCGAGCACAGGCTCTGAATGCTGGCATTGCTAAACTACTGGCCCTTGAAATGCTATCATTCAGGCTGGTGGAGACTGACACCTTCCGTAACTTTATGGCATTGGCAGTCCCACAATACAACGTGCCCAGCCGCTTTTATTTCAGCAGGCAAGCCGTCCCTGCCCTGCAACAGCATGTGGAGGGAAAAATTAAACATGCGCTACAAAACGCCATCAATAGCAAGGTCCACCTGACCACCGATGCGTGGACAAGTAAGCATGGACAGGGACGATACCTTTCCCTCACTGCCCATTGGGTAAATGTTGTGGAGCCGGGTACAGATCTTGAGAGTGGCGCTGTACGTGTTCTGCCAACTCCAAGGATTGCAGGAGTCCAGTCGGTACACATTGACTCCTCCTCATACTCCAGTTCCTCTGAATCAGCGCTGCAGGAGCCGTCACGGTCTACCTCCATATCGACCCGTGAACAGTTACCTGTTATGATGACCGATATGAGCACAGCCGTGGCCAAACGTCAACAGGCCATATTAAAATTAATTTCTTTGGGGAATTGAAGCCACACAGCGCAGGAGCTCTGGAATGCCATCAAGCAGCAGAGCGACGTGTGGTTTGTGCCAGCGAATCTCCAGCCAGGCATGGTAGTGTGTGACAATGGCCGAAATCTGGTGGCAGCTCTGGGCCTAGGCAACCTCACTCACATCCCATGTCTGGCACATGTGCTCAACTTGGTCGTGCAGAGTTTTTTGAGGGACTATCCGGATCTTGATGCACTGCTTCACAAGGTCCACATAGAGTGCGCTCACTTGCGGCGTTTCAGCAACGCAAGATCGCGCATTGCAGCTCTGCAGCGCCGATAACGTCTTCCGGAACATCATATGTGACCTACCCACCAGGTGGAATTCAATGTTACATATGTTGGAGAGGTTGTGTGAGCAGCAGGCAGCAGTAATGGAGTACCAGCTGCAGCAGGCGCAAACAAGTCGCAGTGCGCGCCGTTCACACTTCACCACCACTGAGTGGGCCTCTATGAAGGACATTTGCCACTTTTTGCGTGCCTTCGATTATTCCACGCGGATGGCGAGTGCAGATGATGCACTAGTCAGCATGACTATCCTCCTTATCTGCCTTCTTGAAAAAACACTGCAAGCACTAAGGGAGGAGGTTTTGGAAGAGGTGGAGGATGAGGAGTCACAAATGCCATCTGCTTCTGTACAGTCTGCGCAACGTGGTTCCTCACAAAGGCCTAGGCAGGGGACACTTTGTGAGGAGGATGAGGAGGAATCAATGGAGGAGGAAGACATCTGTCCAGAGGAGGGAGGTACACAATGCTCTAGTAGTCAGTATCTAGAGCGGGGGTGGGGTGATGCAGAGCAGGCAGAGATCACGCCTCAAGCAGGGGACAGCGTTTCTTGGCCAGTTGGCAGTCTGCAGCACATGGTTGATTTCATGCTGCAGTGCCTGAGAAACGACCGCCGCATCGCCCACATTCTCAACACGGCTGATTATTGGGTGTCCACCCTCCTAGATCCTCGCTACCGGGACAACTTACAAAGCCTCATAACACCGTTGAACTGGGAGCGTAAAATGTGGGAGTACCGAGACGCACTGGTGCATTCTATCATGTTCTCCATTCCAACCGAGAGCAGTGCTGCTAGTGCTTTACAAAGCAGCTCAGTGCGTTGAGGCAGTGGAGGAAGCTCTGCACAAAGAGGGAGCAGAAGCAGCGCCTCAGCACAAGGCAAGACCAGTATGGCCCAAATATGGCAAAGTTTTGTGTCCCCGCTGCCACAAACGTCTACACCATCACAGACGGCTCCAGTCAGCAGGAGGCAACGTTTCCATCAGATGGTGACAGACTACATGTCTTGCCCTCTCAGTGTACTCCCAGACGGCTCTTCCCCCTTCAAATTTTGGGTCTCTAAGCTGGATACATGGCCAGAGCTTAGCCAGTATGCATTGGAGGTGCTGGCTTGCCCTGCTGCTAGTGTATTATCGGAACGCGTCTTTAGTGCCGCAGGTGGTGTATTAACAGACTGTCGCATGCGCCTATCCTCCGATAACGTTGACCGGCTTACTTTTCTGAAAATGAACAAGGCCTGGATCTCGCATGAATTTGCCAGTCCTCTTCCAGAATAAATAATTGGTTGGCAACAGTATCCAGGTCTCCTGTTGTGTTCATGTTTCTACCACCTGAACTGTAATCCCTGAGCTCCAACACTGCCAGTTGCAGCTCAGAAGTGCCGTCTGCACAGTCAACGCTTGTTCCAATGTTATTGGGGTTCAGTAACGTCAGCTGATCCCCAGCTGTGTGTCCGGCAAATTCTCCTGCTCTGTCCACATCCACTGTACTACTAATTTAAAACTTGCTCCAATTACACCTCTGGCTCCTCTGTTTTTAGTATTTACCCTGGGCTCCAACACCGCTAGTTGCTGCTCAGAAGTGCTGTCTGCACAGTCAACGCTTGCTCCAGTGTTCTTGGGGTTCAGTAACGTCAGCTGATCCCCAGCTGTGTGTCTGGCAAATTCTCTTGCTCTGTCCACATCCACTGTACTACTAATTTAAAACTTGCTCCAATTACACCTCTGGCTCCTCTGTTTTTAGTATTTAACCTGGGCTCCAACACCGCTAGTTGCTGCTCAGAAGTGCCGTCTGCACAGTCAACGCTTCCTCCAGTGTTATTGGGGTTCAGTAACGTCAGCTGATCCCCAGCTGTGTGTCCGGCAAATTCTCCTGCTCTGTCCACATCCACTGTACTACTAATTTAAAACTTGCTCCAATTACACCTCTGGCTCCTCTGTTTTTAGTATTTACCCTGGGCTCCAACACCGCTAGTTGCTGCTCAGAAGTGCCGTCTGCACAGTCAACGCTTGCTCCAGTGTTATTGGGGTTCAGTAACGTCAGCTGATCCCCTGCTGTGTGTCCGGCAAATTCTCCTGCTCTGTCCACATTCACACTACTACAGATTTAAAACTTGCTCCAATTACACTTCTGGCTCCTCTGTTTTCAGTATTATCCCTGAGCTCCAACACCGCCAGTTGGCGCTCAGAAGTGCCGTCTGCACAGTTAACACTTGCTGCCGTGTTATTGGGATTCAGTAACGTCAGCTGTGTGTACGGCAATTTCTCCTGCTCTGTCCACATTCACACTACTACTGATTTTAAACTTGCTCCAATTAGGCCTCTGGCTCCACTCCGTTTTTAGTATTTACCCTGGGTTCCAGCACCGCCAGCTGTTTCCCAGCAGTGTGTTTGGCACGGGTACTCCCTCCTGCCCAGCCTGGTTCCAGCATGCCAGCTGTTTCCGGGTAGTGTCAACGTCACTTTGTCTCCAATGCGTTGTCCTGTCGTGTTGTGGTCGGGTTAGTCGACTCTATGGTGCCTGCAGTTTAGGTGACTCCTATGTGGGCTGCGGGATCTGGCAATGAAGGCTGGTTCCATAGTGCCAATAAGACAAGCACCCCCTGTAGGACTGTGGGTTTCGGTAACTGCGTACGGCTCGCAGCCTTGCAACTTTTTTTTTCATGGGTACCTTCTGCTACCCATCCGGGTTGCAGTACCGTCAGCTGGTTCTCGGCAGTACCTTTGGCTTAGGTGCCTCCTTCTCGGTATCCAAGTTCCACCAACGTCTGCTGGTCCTTGGTAGTGCTTTCTGGCACAGGTACCTCCTGCTTATTAACCGAGTTCCAGTACCGTCAGCTGGTCCTCGGTAGTTCCATTGGCTCTTGTACCTTCTGCTACCCATCCGGGTTCCAGTACCGTCAGCTGGTCCTCGGTAATTTCATTTCCACTTGTACCTTCTGCTACCCATCCGGGTTCCAGTACCGTCAGCTGGTTCTCGGCAGTGCCTTTGGCTTAGGTGCCTCCTTCTCGGTATCCAAGTTCCACCAACGTCTGCTGGTCCTTGGTAGTGCTTTCTGGCACAGGTACCTCCTGCTTAGTAACCGAGTTCCAGTACCGTCAGCTGGTCCTCGGTAGTTCCATCGGCTCTTGTACCTTCTGCTACCCATCCGGGTTCCAGTACCGTCAGCTGGTCCTCGGTAGTTCCATTTGCTCTTGTGCCTTCTGCTACCCATCCGGGTTCCAGTATCGTCAGCTGGTTCTCGGCAGTGCCTTTGGCTTAGGTGCCTCCTTCTCGGTATCCAAGTTCCACCAACGTCTGCTGGTCCTTGGTAGTGCTTTCTGGCACAGGTACCTCCTGCTTAGTAACCGAGTTCCAGTACTGTAAGCTGGTCCTCGGTAGTTCCATTGGCTCTTGTACCTTCTGCTACCCATCCGGGTTCCAGTATCGTCAGCTGGTCCTCGGTAGTTCCATTTGCTCTTGTACCTTCTGCTACCCATCCGGGTTCCAGTACCGTCAGCTGATTCTCGGCAGTGCCTTTGGCTTAGGTGCCTCCTTCTCGGTATCCAAGTTCCACCAACGTCTGCTGGTCCTTGGTAGTGCTTTCTGGCACAGGTACCTCCTGCTTATTAACCGAGTTCCAGTACCGTCAGCTGGTCCTCGGTAGTTCCATTGGCTCTTGTACCTTCTGCTACCCATCCGGGTTCCAGTACCGTCAGCTGGTCCTCGGTAATTTCATTTCCACTTGTACCTTCTGCTACCCATCCGGGTTCCAGTACCGTCAGCTGGTTCTCGGCAGTGCCTTTGGCTTAGGTGCCTCCTTCTCGGTATCCAAGTTCCACCAACGTCTGCTGGTCCTTGGTAGTGCTTTCTGGCACAGGTACCTCCTGCTTAGTAACCGAGTTCCAGTACCGTCAGCTGGTCCTCGGTAGTTCCATCGGCTCTTGTACCTTCTGCTACCCATCCGGGTTCCAGTACCGTCAGCTGGTCCTCGGTAGTTCCATTTGCTCTTGTGCCTTCTGCTACCCATCCGGGTTCCAGTATCGTCAGCTGGTTCTCGGCAGTGCCTTTGGCTTAGGTGCCTCCTTCTCGGTATCCAAGTTCCACCAACGTCTGCTGGTCCTTGGTAGTGCTTTCTGGCACAGGTACCTCCTGCTTAGTAACCGAGTTCCAGTACTGTAAGCTGGTCCTCGGTAGTTCCATTGGCTCTTGTACCTTCTGCTACCCATCCGGGTTCCAGTATCGTCAGCTGGTCCTCGGTAGTTCCATTTGCTCTTGTACCTTCTGCTACCCATCCGGGTTCCAGTACCGTCAGCTGATTCTCGGCAGTGCCTTTGGCTTAGGTGCCTCCTTCTCGGTATCCAAGTTCCACCAACGTCTGCTGGTCCTTGGTAGTGCTTTCTGGCACAGGTACCTCCTGCTTAGTAACCGAGTTCCAGTACCGTCAACTGGTCCTCGGTAGTTCCATTGGCTCTTGTACCTTCTGCTACCCATCCAGGTTCCAGTACCGTCAGCTGGTTCTAGGTAGTGTCTTTGGCATGGGTACTCCCTCCTGCCCAGCCTGGTTCCAGCACGCCAGCTGTTTCCGGGTAGTGTCAACGTCACTTTGCCTCCAATGCGTTGTCCTGTCGTGTTGCGGTCGGGTTAGCCGACTCTATGGTGGCTGCAGTTTAGGTGACTCCTATGTGGGCTGCGGGATCTGGCAATGAAGGCTGGTTCCATAGTGCCAATAAGACAAGCACCCCCTGTAGGACTGTGGGTTTCGGAAACTGCGGCCGGCTCGCGGCCTTGCAACTTTTTTTTTCATGGGTACCTTCTGCTACCCATCCAGGTTCCAGTACCATCAGCTGGTTCTCGGCAATGCCTTTGGCTTAGGTGCCTCCTTCTCGGTGTCCAAGTTCCACCAACGTCTGCTGGTCCTAGGTAGTGCTTTCTGGCACAGGTACCTCCTTCTTAGTAACCGAGTTCCAGTACCGTCAGCTGGTCCTCGGTAGTTCCATTGGCTCTTGTACCTTCTGCTACCCATCCGGGTTCCAGTACCATCAGCTGGTCCTCGGTAGTTCCATTTGCTCTTGTACCTTCTGCTACCCATCCGGGTTCCAGTACCGTCAGCTGGTTCTCTGCAGTGCCTTTGGCTTAGGTGCCTCCTTCTCGGTATCCAAGTTCCACCAACATCTGCTGGTCCTTGGTAGTGCCTTCTGGCACAGGTACCTCCTGCTTAGTAACCGAGTTCCAGTACCGTCAGCTGGTCCTCGGTAGTTCCATTGGCTCTTGTACCTTCTGCTACCCATCCGGGTTCCAGTACCATCAGCTGGTTCTCGGCAGTTCCTCAGCCTTCTTGTACCTTCTGCTACATTTCCAAGTTCAAGCTTTTTGAAATGGTTCTTGGTAATCACTCTGGATCTCCCTGACGAGGACCCTGAAGATGAGGACCCTGAAGACCACCCCGAAGAAGACGAGGACCCCGAAGACGAGGACCCTGAAGACCACCCCGAAGAAGATGAGGACCCCGAAGACAACGACCCTGAAGATGACGACCCTGATGACCACCCCGAAGAAGACGAGGACCCCGAAGACGAGGACCCTGAAGACGAGGACCCTGAAGACCACCCCGAAGAAGAGGAGGACCCCGAAGACGACGACCCTGAAGACCACCCCGAAGAAGACGAGGACCCTGAAGACGATGACCCCGAAGACGAGGACCCTGAAGATGACGACCCTGAAGACCACCCCGAAGAAGATGAGGACCCCGAAGACAACGACCCTGAAGACGAGGACCCTGAAGACCACCCCGAAGAAGACGAGGACCCCGAAGACGACGACCCTAAAGACGACGACCCTGAAGACCACCCCGAAGAAGACCAAGAAGATGACCCTGAAGAAGATGACCAAGAGGACAAAGAACAAGAAGACAACCACCAAGATACAGAAGAACAAGAGACAGAAAACCAAGAAGCAGAAGTACAAGAAGCTGCAGAACAAAAAGCGGAAGAACATTAAGCATAAGACTAAAAATCAGAGCAAAAGATATTATCTAAATTATAAGCAGAAGATGACTAAGCAATGTATGGGGGTGAGTCCGTTCCTCCTCGTGGTGCCCCTGGAAAAGACCTGCTGCTGCAGGCCAAACTGAACGCGGGCAAATCCTGTTGTAAATCTTTTGTGACGGGCAGAACGAAAGGTGTAATGTTCAAACTTTTATAGATAACAACTACAGGAATGCCTGTCACAAATAAGAATATGATGAAGAAGAAGAATATGAAGAAGATGAAGAAGTAGAATATGAAGAAGAATAATAGTTGAATAAGAAGAATATGAAGAATGTAAAAAAATAGAATAATACGAAGAAGGTGAAGAAGAAGAAGATGAAGAAGGTGAAGAAGAAGTTGATGAAAAAGATGCTGATGCTGAGGATGATGAAGGAGAAAGTGTGGGAGAAGTAAAAAAGAAGGTGAAGAGCATGGAAGTAGTGAAACATAAATATCTGACAAAATATAAAAAAACTTAACATAGTCAATATTTCCGTAACTCAGAACGTCTTAAAAAATATATTAATTCCTGCTATTCCATTTGATTGGGCTAACCCTCTATGCCTTTATTGTCTCCCCCACCTCCCCCAATACATTCTACATTATTCTTAGTTGTTTTCCTTCATGTAGAATTAACCTACAAGGAAAGAAAGGGTTTATTTCCATTCCGATATTTGTGTACCATTGACTTGCATTGGTTTCCGGTATCGGAATCGGCGATATCCGATATTTTTTGGGTATCGGTCCGATCCAATCCGATCCGATATTTCCCGATATCGGAAGGTATCGCTCAACACTACTCAAGACATCAGCCTGGAAATTAAAGCTTGGGTGGAAATGGGTCTTCCAAATGGACAATGACCCGACGCATACTGCGAAAATGGTAACCAAGTGGCTTAAGGATAACAAAGTCAATGTTTTGGAGTGGTCATCACAAAGCCCTGATCTCAATCCTATTGAAAATTTATGGGAAAAGCTGAAAAGTCAGGTGAGAGCAAAGCGACTTAAAAACTTGGACCAGTTACACCCCTTTTGTCAGGAGGAATGGGCCCAAATTCCGACCAACTATTGTGAGAAGCTTGTGGAAGGATATCCCAAACGTTTGACCCAAGTCATTCAGTTTAAGGGCAATGGTACCAAATACTAATGAAATGTATGTAAACTTTTAACTTTGCAGTAAGTAATAAAAATGCCTTATAACATTCTCTCTCTCATTATTCTGCCATTTGGAAAATATAAAAATTATGGTAATCCTAATTGACCTAACATAGGAAAGGTTTATTTTGATTTCATGTCATTAACTTAGAAAAACATGCATATGTGTCTTTTTATATAAAGTATGTAAACTTCTGGTTTCAACTATATGCTATCTTTTATTGCAATCCTGCTATTAATGATAATGGGATGACTGATGAAAAATTATCTCTACAGAACAGGAGGTGTCAGTCCATTATGAGGTGTCAGTCCATTATGAGGCTTAGTGGCTGCAGTGAAAATCACTACAACATTTTAGTTTATTATTTTGATGCAGATGAAAGTTAAATTAAAAAAAAAAAATTTATTATAGAAACCTGAAGTTTGTTTCAAGTATCTTTTCAGAATAAGCTGTCATGTGTATAAATCATTAATAGCAAAATTTCAGGCCATTATATGTCTTGTAACCGGCATTTTTCTCCTCATAGACTGTCTCTAGTTTTCAGTTCTCCCTTAGCTAGTGAGTGGAATCTAGCTGCTATGATGCGTCATATAGACTGCACACACAAAGAAATGCATTTCTGCTTTTCTTTCTCTGCAGCACACAGACAGAAACAGCAGCATGGAAGTCATTATACAGCATCACTGAGCTGTGTGGCTGTAAATCCAGCACTGAAATAAAATAAATTTGCTAGAAATTGTAGAATGATCTGCATGTTTCTGTCTATTCATTCATCCCCCCCCCCTTCCCTCTGCATAGCTGCATAGTTCTGTAACCTAACACCTCACTGTGCTAGAAGTCTGTCTTGCTTTGATTAAGATGGATTTGACCCTTTTTTCAGTGGATGGTGAATTTAGGAGACAGTGGTAAAAGGATGAAGTGGCTCATTAGTGGAGAAAAATGCAGATTTCTCTGAAAATATATATTACATAGATTCTAATTAGCTTGTTGCAATGACAGAGACCATATAATTTTAGGTAGTACATGATTTCCTAGTGATATATTCCTGCTAGTTCAAAAAATAGCAGTTCAGTCATGTATTAGTCTAAAAATTAAATTCTCCCGCACATTGTGCTTGAATCTTATATTTTAGCTATCAAGTAAAATTCTCAAGTAACATAAAAATGGCCCTTTTCAATAATAAACAGTTTAGTAAACTTTTCACTGGTACCATATGTGCTAATCTTCTTTTCCAAAGTCCCCAAGCATTGAAAATAAGCAGTATCTCTACTCGGGCAACATCTAGCTCTACTTTGCGTTTAACAAAGATTTATTTCCTCTATCTGTTCCAAATGGTATGATGCATCAGTCATGTGCTCTGTTGCATGCTGTACTGGGGCAAAGAACAGCACACTGTTCATAGGGTACACCTATATTAGCTTTCCTCTTTGTGTTTTTAGAGCATACATATATTATATAAAATTGTTTTCCTCCACTAATGCATGTAAACATAAAATTACATTTCCTAGAACTACTTATTTCCTCCTCCATACCCTTGCCAATTCCATACCCCAACACTGATATTTTAGAAGGGAAACATAAATGTGCATTGAATGCAGAAATAAGTTCCAGCATGGCAGTATACACATATTGCATATGACTGCATCTGCCCACAATCTAATTTGTTTGGGTCAGCAGTAACACTATCTCAACATGTTCTCTAAGGAAATAGAACTGAAATTATGACTATGTAATTATACATACTGTAAGAACTAGTTTAAGTGATTTCTTGACCATTTTACTTCAGGTTCCAATGGTGAGCTGTAGGCTTGATAATATGTCAGTGCTTGTTATGTCAGGTCATTGAATCTTTCCTCATGTTGAAGGGAGCTCTCGTCCTAAATTTCTCAATATGTCTTTGGTGTCTACCGGTCTATGAATTTGAATTGTTCTTCCTTAGTGAAGCATTAGGGTCTTAGTGGGGAAACCCAACTTGTATGGAAACTCTTCTTGTCTCAAAAATGCTGTGATTTCCCCAAATGTCTTTCTGAATGCCATAGTATCTTGTAAACAATCTGATATTTTAATTATATTATATGGAGTTTGTAGCTTGCTGTTCTCTTTCATGTAATTTTTTCTTTCGTTTGGAAAAAGCAAATCTCATAATTATGTCACATGGTAACTCTGGAGAAATATTTTTGAGTATTGGTAATCCGTGTATCCTGTCAATCATTGCATCAAGGTTTTGGATAGCTAAGAATGTCTTTTTATTAGGTCTTGAATGAATGGTTGCAGTCCTAATTCTCCTGTTCCTGTCTTCCAGGTCAGCTTTTTTAGCCCTAAGGTTTTTTACTTCATCAGTTAAGTATTTCTGCTCTTTAATGATTTTGACATTGTGATTGTTCAAAATTGACCATTTTTTTATCATATCCTTCAAATTAAATTTATGATTAAGATTTTCTATTGATTGTTGGATATTATTTAGCTGCTTGTCCAGACTATTGATTTACTAAAGACTTTTAGTAGGTTTGAAGAGGTAAAAAGAGATTCTTTTCATTTGTACACTTTCTTTACTCCATACTAATGGTTGTTACTTTTTGTTATTTTCCATTATATATAGCCTTTGGAAGCGTTGCAAATGATCAGTTAACTGCAGATCATCTTGCACATGTTGTCTACCTGTATATTCACGGACCTCTGCCTGCTGCGTTTTGCCCCATACGGAGCTGTATGACATCCCTCTGCGGCAGGCTCTGTGCAGGCGCTTTCTGGTGACTCATCATTGAGCTTGGTGTCCCCGTACTTTATCAGTGCTGGCTGTGAAGGAGCAGGTGGCTTGCTCCAGCTCCTAGTCAGTACCGCCAGTTTGAGCTAGCGTTTCCGCAGGTAAGTCAGGGATTTGTGACTGCGATCTCAGACATCGAGGTGGTTGCTTGGGAACCTTTTCCCCATTGGGTCTTTGTTGCGTTTTTCTTACCGGTATGACTGTTGGGAATGGGTCCGATGCAGGACCTTGGATAGACACTTTCCCCTTCTCCTGCTGGTCTCTTTGAGTGCGCTGTAGCTTCCCCTTAGGCTGGGGGAGTTTGCTCTGGGCCACAAGTTGCTCTCCCTTTGTCTTTGGACCTTGTACACACATCTCTGAGGTCCAGAAACTCTTACTGCTTCTACAGTGGATGAAATAATTATTGAACACGTCACCAATTTTCTAAGTAAATATATTTCAAAAAAGTGCTATTGACATGAAATTCTCACCAGATGTCGATAACAATCCACACAGGCAAAGAAATCAAACCATAGATGTCCATAAATTTTGTCAATAGCACCTTTAGAAATATATTTACATAGGAACTTGGTGAAGTGTTCAATACTTATTTCACCTACTGTATATATACAATTACTCAGTTATTTCTTCCTTTCTGTGGCTTTTAAGTTGCTTTTTGTGTTGTTTTCTAGGGAGCTCAGTCTCTCTGCGTCTACATAAACTGGGCACATGTCATGCCCCCAGAAACACAGTTTTTTAACAAATAGTTGGGCTAGTAAAAACAGAGAGGAGCACAAGGTCATTCAAACCCATAGCTTTCTTAGTTAAGAACATACTTCTATATTACACGTATATCTCTATTACACAAGTTATAAGGGATCTAAAATACAACTTTAGTCAAACAGAAGCGGATTCTGTCAAAATGAATTTCTGTTTGATAAATATTATTAGATATAGATATATTTTGTTGTTTTTGGTGTTTGGAGCGTGATATTACAGATGGATAATTGTGTACTATCACAATATTAGATCATGTATTTCTTTCAAAAATAGCAGCAAAAAAAGTATATATACTTGATTACATCAATTTATTTTTCTACACTGTGTGCAGAATTATTAGGCAAGTTGTATTTTAGAGGATTATTTTCATTATTGATCAACAACTATGTTCTCAATCAACCCAAAAGACTCCTAAATATCCAAGCTTAATATTTTTCGAAGTTGGAGTGGTTTTTTTTTTTAGATTTGACTATCTTAGGAGGATATCTGTTTGTGCAGGTAACTATTACTGTGCAGAATTATTAGGCAACTTAATAAAAACCAAATATAATCCCATCTCACTTGTTTCTTTTCACCAGGTAAACCAATATCAGTGCACAAAATTTAGAAATAAACATTTCTGACATGCAAAAACAAAAACCAAAAAAATTAGTGATCAGTATAGCCACCTTTCTTTATGATGACACTCAGCAGCCTCCATCCATAGATTCTGTCAGTAGCTTGATCTGTTTTCGATCAACATTGCGTGCAGCAGCCACCACAGCCTCTCAGACACTGTTCCGAGAGGTGTACTGTTTTCCCTCCCTGTAGATCTCACATTTTATGATGGACCACAGGTTCTCTATGGGGTTCAGATCAGGTGAACAAGGGGGCCATGTCATTATTTTTTCTTCTTTTAGACCTTTACTGGCCAGCCACGCTGTGGAGTAGTTGGATGCATGTGATGGAGCATTGTCCTGCATGAAAATCATGTTTTTCTTGAACGATACCGACTTCTTCCTGTACCACTACTTGAAGAAGTTGTCTTCCAGAAACTGGCAGTAGGTCTGGGAGTTGAGCTTCCTTCCATCCTCAACCCAAAAAGCTCCCACAAGTTCATCTTTGATGATACCAGCCCATACCAGTACCCCACCTCCACCTTGCTGGCGTCTGAGTCAGAGTGGAGCTCTCTGCCCTTTATTGGTCCAGCCTCTGGCCCATCCATCTGGCCCATCAAGAGTCACCTTCATTTCATCAGTCCATACAACCTTTGAAAAATCAGTCTTAAGATATTTCTTGGCCCATTCTTGACGTTTTATCTTATGTTTCTTGTTCAAAGGTGGTCATTTTTCAGCCTTCCTTACCTTGGCCATGTCCCTGAGTATCGCACACCTTGTGCTTTTTGATACTCCAGTAACGTTGCAACTCTGAAATATGGCAAAACTGGTGGCGAATGGCATCTTGGCAGCTTCACGCTTGATTTTCCTCAATTCATGGGCAGTTATTTTGCACCTTTTTGGGCCAACACGCTTCTTGCGACCCTGTTGGCTATTTGCCATGAAACGCTTGATTGTTTGGTGATTACGCTTCAAAAGTTTGGAAATTTCAAGACTGCTGCATCCCTCTGCAAGACATCTCACAATTTTGGACTTTTCAGAGCCCGTCAATTCTCTCTTCTAACCCATTTTGGCAAAGGAAAGGAAGTTGCCTAATAATTAAGCACACTTTATATAGGATGTTGATGTCATTAGTCATCACCCCTCCTCATTACAGAGATACACATCACCAGATTTACTTAATTGGCAGTTGGCTCTCAAGCCTATGCAGCTTGGAGTAGGACAACATGTATCAAAAGTATCGAAGTGATCAAAATACTCATTTGCCTAATAATTCTGCACGCGGTGTATAGTTATGATTTTGTTTATCTTGTTTATATAAATACACAAGAAAAGAATGACTATATTAAAATTATACAGTTATATGTTATTGTAGAGATTTGTTGGAAGCCTATTTCCTGCATCCTCCTATATGTTGTGTTTTATTCAATAGTCTAGGGAATACTGTAATTGTATAGATCATATTAATCCATCCATTTTAAAACTATTATAGGGATGCATACCAATTAATCTTCATTTACGACTTAGAGGGCAGCAGCAGCTTTGTTGCTACCACATCACTGAAATATTCTATAACATGAGGTATAAAATGATTCCCAAAGAGTGATTAATGCTTAGTGGACACATAGACATAAGAAGCTTTCACAAAAGGGTTTGTCATCACTTTGAATTTGATAGGATAGGTCATCTATATCTGATCGGTTGGGGGTCCAACGCTCGGCATCCCAAATGCTGTTTGCAGGACAAACAAAAGGCAGATGTATACTGTGTATGGAGCAGAACACCATTGCTCAGTCACATTTTTCATGGCCGTTGACGGGAACTGCAGACTAGATATGAAAAAAGGAAGCCAGCTCATTATAGCAGCACAGTTTGAGTCTGGAGCATGGAGTAGCGTCCCAGCTGAGACATATCCATAGAATACGGCACTGAACCTTTAATTTTGCTTGTGTTTCGCCCTTGCCGCATCATTACTAGCAGACACAGCGCACTGCCATGTCTGGTAAAGTGATGCCTATCAAACAGGGCCAGCAGCCCTGCACAGCTGCTGGGGGAGTGGTCTGGGCCCCGACAGCGAGTGGGTCCCCTGATGGTCCAGGGCCATGTCTGTGAAAGTGATGGCCATCAAACACGCACTGGCAGCCCTGCACAGCCACATGCCAGAGGAGCTGGACGAGACCCAGGCCGGGAGCAGGTGAGCTAGGCTTGTTGCCAGCTTTCCCAATCCCCTTATTAAAAATATTTCTAATGTGTGTGTGTACATGTATGATGTGAATATCTGTGTATGTCAGTGTGTATGACTGTGTATATATATTTGTCTGTTTTATATGTGTTTTTATGAATTTGTCTTCAAATATGTATGTATGCCTGTATGTGTACGTATGTGTGTATATGTTTGTGTATGTGCGTCTCTGCCTATTGTATGTGTGCATATCTGCGTACCATGTGCATGTGTGAGCATGTGTGCATGTCTGCTTAAGTCTGGGTTCTGTGTATACATGTCTGTGTACTGCATGTGTGCGCATGTCTGCGGCGTACCATATATACATGTCTGCGTACTGTATGTGTGTACATGTCTGCGTACTGAATGTGTATGCATGTCTGCATGTGTGCGCATGTCTGCGTAGTGCATGCGTGCGCATGTCTGCGTACTGTATGTGTGTGCATGTCTGCGTACTGCATGTGTGTGTATGTCTGTGTACTGTATGTGCGTGCATGTCTGGGTTCCGTGTATATGTGGCACACCCAGGGGTCTGGTTTCCACAGTAACAGCAATGTTATGTCTGAGAGCAGGTGGGAGGTCTCTTGGTCAGGAATCCTATGCATGCCACACCTCCTGCCCAGTCCTGGGAGGGGAAGAACTTCCCCTATATAAACCTGGGGCTGAGGCAGGGTTAGGGAGTTCAGAGGGAGAGTTCAGCCAGGAGGGCTGACAGGGAGCTGTGGCTCCGGCTGGGCCCAGCTCCTGGGCCATGCCAGAAGTAGAGACAGAGAAGAGAAGCAGCATAGGAAGAAACAACAGGAGCTCTGTGGGAGCAGTGTTACAAGGAGTCAGGGGCTGGCAGCTGCAGAGCTCGCCCTGACTGAGAAGATTTCTTACCGGACCCGGAGTCCGAGGCTGTGGGGACTAACTCCTACCCAGCAGCAGAATCCGTCAGGCAGGGGATTTCAGGTCCTCTGGCCAAGAAACCCGAAGGCACGGTCACACGCATGGGACCAGCACCGCCGTCGTGGAGCGGAAGCTACTAGAAGGCCCCGAGTCACCGGCCATACGGGTTAGCACCACACGGTACACTCAGGGACGTGGGCTACTTATACCCGCCTCTAGCAAGGTAGCCAGAAGAGTACAGTCAGTTTGGGAGGCCTACAACTCCGCCTGGCCAGGGGAGATCCCATCTGCTCAAGGACTGACCAGGCCCCAATCGCTAGCCAGTACTCCGGGAGGGTCTATCTTTGTCACCAGTAAAGACCCTGAACTACACCGTACCGTCTCCGAGTGGTTCCTGCTACCCCCATCATCCACGTCGGCTGCCCTGAGGCCATACCCCTCCCGTTGGGGGTTATACTATCACGCTGCACAATCCTACCACCGGCCTCAGCGGTCTGCCCTGCAGCAGCAGCTCCTCAGCTGTACTCAACGGGTGGCGTAGTCGTCCAACATCTACCGCTAATACAGCGCCACTTAGTCTGACTCCCTGGGCACGGACCGGATCACCGCCACGAGACTACAACCCTCAAGAGATCCGGCTCCGGGTAAGCTCCCGCATGCGCAACGCAGCGCGACACAGGCCCAGGGGCGCGTAAACTTTTGGCGTAGTCGGCAGGATTTCGTGCCCGCAACCACCGGGTACTGCGTGCCTGAAAAAGACTGTTCAAACTTACCAGTGGTGAAGATTCCCGCCATCCGGCGCCATCTTCAGCCTTCTTCCCGCCATCGGTGAAGATTCCCGCCATCCGGCGCCATTTTCAGCCTTCTTCCCGCCTTCCGTGGAGTTTTCCCGCCGTTGGACGCCATCTTGAAGACGCCACGCGGGAAGAAGAGGGGCGTGGACTCCAAAAGCGCGCGAGAACTGAAACCCGCCTCACGTCCAGACGTTGCGTAAGGTCCTGGAAGGAGCCCAGCAGACGCCGACGTCACAGGAGCGCGACGGAAGGTCCTCGACCCTGACGATCCACTGCGGAGCCGCGGCCTACGGAAGAGGATCATCGCAAGGTAGGCCACGGTCCACTAGGGGGGAGGAAGATGTCGGATACGGAGGAGAGCTTCACTGCCTCAACCCCCGCCAGCGCCAGCGCTGCTGCAGTCATGCCTTTTACCATGCCCCATATCCCGGGAGCAGCCTGGCTACCCCAGTACTCAGGGGAGTCACATACCCTGCATGACTTTAGAGAAAAGCTGGATAGCCTCTTCCAGGTGTACCCCCTCACAGAGGAGCAAAAAGTGAGCATCCTAGTGGCCCAATTAACCGGGGCAGCCCAAAGGGAGGTAAAGTCCTGGCCACCTGGGAGGAGGACTGTCGCAGAGATACTAACCCAGCTAACCGAGGAGGAGCTGCAGTACTACCAATACGAGGAAAGCCAAGAGGACCCGGACGGGTCTGAGGACTACCCTCAGGAGGGAGCACAAAGAGGACATAGCTACTGAAGGGAAGTAGTGTGAATAAAGAGCTGTAAATAGTTACCCGTAAGGGTACAAGGACTGCTGCTAATTAAAATATGGTCCCCGTTGGGATTAGTGAATTGTTCCCCATGTGCCCCTATCTTAAACCAGGCTGAGGACTGTGAGCAGCCATTCCTTATCCCCACTGGCCGAGGACTGAGAGCGGCCATATCCTGTAAATAATTATGTGTTTCTAGTAATTTATGGGAGTCTTTGGTGGATTTACCGGGAATCCTTTGTACATAGTTGGAGCGTAACCCAGGACGGACTAAAGACTGTTAAGGACTCGGGGCAGGACAGACCCCTACCTGGTTACGTCTCCCTGTTTTGGTGAAATGGACACCTTGCTTTTCTTTAAAAACTGCACCCGGTTGCGGACACGCCGTAACCATCTTTATGTGTTTTTCTTATTGTATTATTATTGTTTATACCTTGTTATGTTTTTCTAAAAATATGTTTAGTCCCGGAGTACTAAATTTCACTAGGGGGGAATGTGGCACCCCAGGGGTCTGGTTTCCACAGTAACAGCAATGTTATGTCTGAGAGCAGGTGGGAGGTCTCTTGGTCAGGAATCCTATGCATGCCACACCTCCTGCCCAGTCCTGGGAGGGGAAGAACTTCCCCTATATAAACCTGGGGCTGAGGCATGGTTAGGGAGTTCAGAGGGAGAGTTCAGCCAGGAGGGCTGACAGGGAGCTGTGGCTCCGGCTGGGCCCAGCTCCTGGGCCATGCCAGAAGTAGAGACAGAGAAGAGAAGCAGCATAGGAAGAAACAACAGGAGCTCTGTGGGAGCAGTGTTACAAGGAGTCAGGGGCTGGCAGCTGCAGAGCTCGCCCTGACTGAGAAGATTTCTTACCGGACCCGGAGTCCGAGGCTGTGGGGACTAACTCCTACCCAGCAGCAGAATCCGTCAGGCAGGGGATTTCAGGTCCTCTGGCCAAGAAACCCGAAGGCACGGTCACACGCATGGGACCAGCACCGCCGTCGTGGAGCGGAAGCTACTAGAAGGCCCCGAGTCACCGGCCATACGGGTGAGCACCACACGGTACACTCAGGGACGTGGGCTACTTATACCCGCCTCTAGCAAGGTAGCCAGAAGAGTACAGTCAGTTTGGGAGGCCTACAACTCCGCCTGGCCAGGGGAGATCCCATCTGCTCAAGGACTGACCAGGCCCCAATCGCTAGCCAGTACTCCGGGAGGGTCTATCTTTGTCACCAGTAAAGACCCTGAACTACACCGTACCGTCTCCGAGTGGTTCCTGCTACCCCCATCATCCACGTCGGCTGCCCTGAGGCCATACCCCTCCCATTGGGGGTTATACTATCACGCTGCACAATCCTACCACCGGCCTCAGCGGTCTGCCCTGCAGCAGCAGCTCCTCAGCTGTACTCAACGGGTGGCGTAGTCGTCCAACATCTACCGCTAATACAGCGCCACTTAGTCTGACTCCCTGGGCACGGACCGGATCACCGCCACGAGACTACAACCCTCAAGAGATCCGGCTCCGGGTAAGCTCCC
The DNA here is from genome assembly GCF_046119375.1 of Phyllobates terribilis. Classification (NCBI taxonomy): domain Eukaryota; kingdom Metazoa; phylum Chordata; class Amphibia; order Anura; family Dendrobatidae; genus Phyllobates; species Phyllobates terribilis. The sequence goes on along the minus strand of NW_027362761.1, from coordinate 773,327,959 downwards.
GCGTGCGCAACGCAGCGCGACACAGGCCCAGGGGCGCGTCATATACATGTCTGTGTACTGCATGTGTATACATGTCTGCGTACCGTGTATACATGTCTGCGTACTGTATGTGTGTGCATGTCTGCATGTGTTAGAACTCTCCTGTTAGTTTTTTTTTAGTTTGCTGGTCACATGACCATTTTTGCCTATTTAATCCGGCTCCGCCCTCCTGGCCTTGCTGGACTTCATTGTATTTTCTACTCTTGAGCTAGCTTGGTACTCTGTTACCTTTCTCTGTTAGTTTTGCTAGGTCTTCTGACCTCTATGTTCTATGTTGTGTGTTTGTCTTTTACTGCTACAATTTCTGCTAGGAGGTGTCCAACTTTATCCCAGTCCCTAGTTCTTGTAGGGATCCCTCCCTTGCATCTATAGGTCTTCGTACAGACTAGCCGAGGACTTTAGCGGGTCTGATCGCAGGATCAGGTTCCCCGTTACATCGTAGGGATCCAGTTTAGTTCTATTGTAGGGACAGATCTCCTGTCTTTCCTTAGTGCTTGTAGCAGAACATAACACGTACTGCATGTGTGCGCATGTCTGCGTACTGTATGTGTGTGCATGTCTGCTTACTGCATGTGTGTATGTCTGTGTACTGTATGTGCGTGCATGTCTGGGTACTGTGTGTGCGTGTCTGCATACTGTGAGTGTGTGCATGTCTGCGTAGTGTGTGTGTGCATATCTGCGTACTATGTGTGTGCGCATGTCTGCATACTGTGTGCATGCATGTCTGCATACTGTGTGTGCACATGTCTGCATACTGTATGTGTGCGCATGTCTGAATACTATGTGTGTTCATGTCTGCGTACTGTATGTGTGTGCATGTCTGCATGTGTGCACATTTTTGCGTACTGTATGTGTGTGCATGTCTGCGTACTGCATGTGTGTGCATGTCTGCATACTGTATGTGTGTGCATGTCTGCGTACTGTGTATGTGCATGCCTGCGTGCTGTGTGTGTGTGCATTTCTGCATACTATGAGTGTGCACATGTCTGCATACTGTGTGTGCATGTCTGTACTGTATGTGTGTGCATGTCTGCGTACTATATGTGTGTGCATGGCTGCGTACTGCATGTGTGTGCATGTCTGCGTACTGCATGTGTGTGCATGTCTGCATACTGTATGTGTGTGCATGTCTGCGTACTGTGTTATGTGCATTTCTGCATACTCTGTGTGTGTGCATTTCTGCATACTATGAGTGTGCACATGTCTGCATACTGTGTGTGCATGTCTGTACTGTCTGTGTGTCCATGTCTGCGAACTGTGTGTGCGTGCATGTCTGCGTACTCTGTGAGCGCATATCTGCATACTGTGTGTGTGCATGTCTGCATACTTTGTATATGTCTGTGTACTGTATGTATGTACGTGTCTGCGTGTGTGTGCATATCTGCGTACTGTATGTGTGTGCATGTCTGCATACTGTGTGTGTGCATGTCTGCATACTGTGTATATGTCTGTGTACTGTATGTGTGTACGTGTCTGCGTGTGTGTGCATGTCTGCGTACTGCATGTGTGTGCATGTCTGAGTACTGTGTGTGTGTGCCTGGCTGTGTACTGCATGTGTGTGCATGTCTGCGTACTGCATGTGTGTGCATGTCTGCATACTGTATGTGTGTGCATGTCTGCGTACTGTGTTATGTGCATTTCTGCATACTGTGTATATGTCTGTCTACTGTATGTGTGTACGTGTCTGCGAACTGTGTGTGCGTGCATGTCTGCGTACTCTGTGAGGGCATATCTGCATACTGTGTGTGTGCATGTCTGCATACTGTGTATATGTCTGTGTACTGTATGTGTGTACGTGTCTGCGTGTGTGTGCATATCTGCGTACTGTATGTGTGTGCATGTCTGCATACTGTGTGTGTGCATGTCTGCATACTGTGTATATGTCTGTGTACTGTATGTGTGTACGTGTCTGCGTGTGTGTGCATGTCTGCGTACTGTATGTGTGTGCATGTCTGCGTACTGTATGTGTATGCATGTCTGCGTACTGCATGTGTGTGCATGTCTGCGTACTGTATGTGTGCGCATGTCTGCGAACTGTGTGTGCGTGCATGTCTGCGTACTGTGTGAGCGAATATCTGCATACTGTGTGTGTGCATGTCTGCGTACTGTGTATATGTCTGTGTACTGTGTGTGTACGTGTCTGCGTGTGTGTGCATGTCTGCGTACTGCATGTGTGTGCATGTCTGCGTACTGTGTGTATGTGCATTTCTGCGTACTCTGTGTGTGTGTATTTCTGCGTACTATTTGTGCGCGCATGTCTGCATACCGTGTGTACATGTCTGTGTACTGTCTGTGTGTGCATGTCTGTGACCTGTGTGTGCGCGCATACTGTGTGTGTGTGTGCATGTCTGCATACTGTGTGTGAATGTCTGCGTACTGTGTATGTGTGTGCATGTCTGCATACGGTATGCGTGTGCATGTCTGCATACGGTATGCGTGTGCATGTCTGCGTACTGTGTATGTGTGTGCATATCTACGTACTGTATATGTGTGCATGTCTGCGTATTGTATATGTGTGCATGTCTGCATATGTGAAGGATGAGAGGGCAGGCTGGGCCCTGTGTTGTATACCTATATTTCTCTGCCGTATCTGTGCATCATGAATCATGGTATGTGTTAAAGGGGCCCACTGAGGCTCTTTTGCCCGGGCCCCCGAAAACATGGAGCCGACCCTGATCATGTTGTACATATAGTCTGATCTATGGAAAACATGGTATAGAGAAGGAGAAGCTGAGCAGAATGTTATATAGGTTTGTGGGAAAGACTCAGTATAACTTGTATTTTATTCAATAAAATCCCTCTTGTTTGTATGCATGAGTCCAGTGGGTGGTCCTGGTAGAATCTAGTCCACTAGGACCATCCATTGGAATCATACGCACAGACACAAGGAATTTCAATTAATTAAATGCAATATTTACTGAAATTGTTCTCACAAAAATATCTATTGCTCTGATCAGCTCCTCCTGCTCTTTGAAACCCTGCCTGCAGATTAGATACCATTTTGAACATGAGTGGATCCTTTTAAAGAAGCACTCTGAGAAAGAAAAATGTATTATGTGGCTAAGTGCCCACGTTGCGGAAATGAAGCATATTTTTTACGCTTCTCCCTCGCGGGAAAATCGCATGCGGATTTTACATGCGGTTTTCCCGCCAGGTAGAAGCGTTTGTGAGGCGTCTTTGCAGCATCTTTGCATGCATTTCCGCATGCGGGTTATCAAGCACTTCTCCAAGTGATTTAAGCATCACTTGGAAAAGTGCTTGACAACTTGTTCACACTATATAAATCCATGCAACCAGCATGGATTTATATAGTGTGACCAAGTAATAGTTAAAAAAAAAGAATCAGAATGGTAAAAAATAAAAAAATAAAGTTTATACTCACCTTCCGATGCATTCTCTGCCCCGTCCGGAGTCTTGAGCGGCTCACGCTGTTGTGTGCAGGACCTGCGGTGACGTCATTGAGTCATGTGATGGGTCACATGACTCAATGACGTGGCAGGTCCTTCACACAACAGCGCGACGGAGGGAAAACATCAGAAGATAAGTATAAACTTTATTTTATTCTTTTTTTTACAGGTTCTTTGGTACCCAGGTCTGGAGGAGAGTCTCCTCTCCTCCAGACTTGGGTACCATCCGCACATTGATTCCGCATGCGGATACGCAAAATTAATGAACATGCTGCGGATTTTTGACCGCAGCATATACGCTGCAGAAAAATCCGCAGCATGGGCATTGACATTGCGGAATGCCATTGGGGACCATGGGGTGCGGATATACATGCGTTTTACAAGCGTTTACGCTGCGGAAATTCCGCAGCATATACGCTTGTAATACGCAACGTGGGCACGCAGCCTGTAACTAGTACTGAAGTTTCCTTACTTGTCATTGTAATGGAAAATTATTCCCTTGGTCATGGTGACATACTGTAACAATGCACACATCGTAAACACAGCAATCATTGTCATATTGTATCACTTTATAGGCAAATTGTACAACGTGATGTCACCAAACCTAATTACCAAACACAGTGATGTTATAGTACATGGCTAATAAACACTGTGAAATCACATGAAACAATTATTGTGCATAGTGATGCTACAAAATTGAGCAATGTCACAACTAAAGGAACATACTTACAACACATAGATAATACATTACCATGCAAGAATAAAAATAATGTGCATACTGATGTTGTAAGGTGAAATTCTTGAAACTGATTATAAGGGTTGTCAAGTAGAAATACTCAACTTCTTTCCTTTAAAACAGTGCCACACCTAACTCATAGGTAGTCTTTGTTATTCCAGTTAAGCCACATTGACTTTAATATAGCTGAGCTGCAATACCACACAAACATTAATACTAGAGGTGAGCGGATCGATCCACTCTGGGTCAACTTAGAGTCGAATTTCCTCAAATTCGAACAAATTGCAATTTAATTAGCAAAAATCACAAAAAAATGCTTGGTGCCATATAACATAGTGCTGAAGACTGCAACAGCTGGAGAGCGGGCTAATGATGTGAGGAATGACTAGGCTGCATGGTCATGCCTCTTCCTGGCCTTCTTTCTCTCTATTGACTTTCTTCCTTCATAGCCCTCATTGTTAGTACTGAATTCAGGTTACACTTTAACAGTATTTCTTGAACATTACCTTCTTTCTCTAGTTTGTGCATTTGTGCAACTTACAAATTACCCTCTCCCCCTGGATGGTGTAATAATCACCAAATGCTGCCATATTTCAACCTATAGGCAAACTGTCCTGCCTAGCCTTCTGCTTGTTCAAACTGCTACTCCAAATTTCAATTGGGTCAGCCTATCCTCTCTGTTCTGCATGCTTGGCTCTCAGAAAACCATCTATGGCACCACCACTTCTCGAGTAGCTTTGAACTAGGCAATTCTGAATGAGTATGCACTCTATCCCTGGCTGTGGCCAAATGCATCAAAATCTTCTAGTCCTCAATAGGCATTTTGGGTCATCTAGCCAGCCAATCCATTCTCTTGCAGATACTTTGATAAACTTACACACTCATGTGGTCTGATAGAGAGGTCTCAGACTCTTAACTCAGGTATTGATTTTGCACAAAGTTACAAAATGGCCTTTACGGTTTACAGCCTTGTTGTAGCAGTCCAAGAAATGCTACAAATGGATGAACCAGGATCCTCAACTAGCCCTGAAGGTCCCTGATTTCATAGAATAAATGCTTTCCGAAAGTCTTTCCCAATCTTTCAAATTTTGACAATGTCTTCAGTAAGAAGTGGAAGCACACACATAGGCAAGTAAAGAAATCAGTTGGTCTGACAACTTCTGACTGTTTAATTGTCAGACTGTTTTTTGTTTCTTTTGGAAAATATTTTGTCACATATTACCAGCAATAAAAGAAGAGAATAAATAAAGAGAGAGCAGAAAAATGTGTTCACTTTTTTTTTCATTGTTTTGCTTCCTTATGTCTTTAAAGTTTGGATCCAGACAATACCTTTGAGCAATCTGTTTGGTATCCGCTGCATTGGTTGTTTTAAGTGACTCTAACAGGTTTTAAAGACTATGAATTTGTTTTTACGGAAATGCCAAGTAATAAATATTAATTATTAACAGACTTTTATGAACTCTTTATGGGAAGGAATATAAATAAAACAGCTCTGCCACTGTTTTTTTTGTGTTTCAAATTTTACTCTAATCGCCATGCTGCACAAAGTGTTGACTTTATTCTGTAAGTCAGTATGAATATGGTAACACCAAATTTCTATAGTTTTATTTTGTGTTTTATTAATTTGAACTATATCTACGCACTCAAAAAAAAAAAAAAAAAGTTCTGCTTTTGTGTCTCCATATTCTGAGAGCCATAGTTTATACAATTTTGCATCATAACGCAGCCTTAGGACATGCTGATGTCACAGGTAACGAAGAGATATATGCGAATATAGCTATCAATTTACTTTTTATTAAAATAAAATTAAAAAAAAAATTATAAAACACTATTAGTACAAAGGGAAACCTCCACAAAAAGAGGGGTTCACATGTCAGGATGTAATTTAAAGCCAATACATAAGTGGACTATCAAGGTAGAAAGAGGTAATATACATATAATAAAGTGCATGTGCTATATAAATAGAATGATCCTGAATTCATTATCCTCACTCATAAAAAGCTAAAGAACACCAATGTTTGGGAATGACCAATCGAGCAACAGTCAAGCAATGACACAGAATTTCTTTTTTTTTTGTCTGAGTTCCTCTCTCTTAACTCGCCTAGTTCCTGTCTCCATTAATTCATCTGCGTCCAGTTAATGAGAGTCCTACTCTCAACTCACAGTTCCGCGTCCTCTTCTCTTTAGGGAACTAGCTTGCCAATATGGCCAGTATTTTGCTTTTCAGCTTGCTCCCACCCAGGGCAGTCTCTTTGTCTCACATTCTCTGTTCCATCATGGCCCGTTACCTCTCTGAGTTAAAAACTTGGGGCCGTACTGTTAGGTGCCCTGTCCCAGGACCTCTCTCCAGCACATCACTCTGTCATGGACACCCACGTCATGCGACTCTGCTTAGTACTCAGACGAAAGGTCTGCTCTAGCTGCAAGCTAGTTCTGAACTGACTTTCTAACAGGAAGCTGTCTCTGTCCCTTCACTTTAGTCCCTCTCACTCTGGGCTAGTCCCAACTATTAACACTGTCTCCTAATGCTAACTACCTGATGCTGGGCAGAGCACAACTCTATCACTAACAATGCATATTACTAAACACATTGCACATCTAAATACATTGAAACAATACACGTGTCTTCAAGGGGGAACGTGTGCAGCGTGTCCATCTCCTTACAGATACGTGAAGTAAGGAAAAAGAGCAGAGTAGATGACTGGTCAAGATTAAGTAAGGGAGGAAGGCAGGGAGTGGGAAGAGAGGAAAAAAAGGGGTCGACAAGGGATGTGGTGGGGCATGGATGAGGTTTGAGTATACTTGGAGATGGTGACCTAAAATGAATCACCACTTATGTAAAAAGAAAAAGCAGAAGTTCTCTATTGAGGCTTAGTTTAGCTCATTGCTGCAAATTTAGGCAAATAAAGTTTTGAACTTGGGTAAGTTCAACTTTTTATTTGCCTCAGTAGCCTCAGCAGACAGCAAATTCATTCTTAACAAGAAGGCCATTTCTCTTTGCCATTCCACCAAAGTTGACATGTGTGATGATCGCCCATGTGTTAAGCTGGGTATGGGGAGAACCCAGCGTATAATGACAGGAAAAAGGAAGGGTACCCTACAAGTGGGGAAATGGGGAGTGGAGACCCCTAAACAACTCAAATGACAAACCCTGACTCCCCTATGGACCCTATATAGGTTCTGCATCTATCGCTGAGCAGGAATCCTGGCCCTAGCTGACCCTAAAGCTAGGCCCTAGGTAGAGAGGGGGAGGGGTGAAAACTAGTCAGCCCCACTGCAGACTAAAGTACACACAAGGGAACACACTTAACTTAAAGATGACACCGTAGAAAATAAGGTAACAATCCACGAAGGAACTCCAAGAAAAGTCTAGCTGACAACTAGAATTCCAGGCCTGAATAGAAGAAGAATACTCTATCACCATCATCTCTCTGGAGAAAATGAATGTAGTTAAGGATACAGCAAGGGTGTGGTAATTAGCAGCAGAAGGTGAGGATCACCGCTGGGTCCTAAAGATATAATCCCCAAACAAGATGAGGATCACCGCTGGGTCCTGGAAAAAGAGGGATCATGAAAGGATCAGGAAGATGTTTGCAAGGCCAAACGCTGTGACCTTCTACAGCCGGATCCCGTATGACTGTCTGTCAAACCTGACACACCCGTGACATCATGTCAGGGAATGACCGATTGACTAGCAGTCAAGCAATTCACACAATTTCCAATGATGTTGGAATATGTTCATCAATAATCTCAAATACAGGAACCGTTCTTAGGTTAGCCCAACGGAGAAAGATGGGTTAGAGAATACACAATCATGGGATTAAACTGTCTAGATTGATAAAATGATAAAATGGAAAAATCTAAGAATCCCACCTTTTAAAGACATTTTTTTATTAAGAACCACTGCAGCAAATTTTGTGGTCTATCTGATGAATGTGGCCTTGGCAATGTCTCCAGAGGCAAGGGAGAACTCACTTGCCCTAAGACTACACATTGCTTAGATGTTTTGTGGAATTTCCAATCTATCATCATTATTAAGTGAGAAGCTGTGTGGTACATCCTGAAATCTGGTAAACCAGCCCCCTCACATGTTTTTGGGCATAAAAGGGTTGATAGACCTATCCGAGGTCTAAAGACCTCACCGTCCCCACAAATTTGATAGCTACTGATATGAGCTTCTAAAAAAAACTGAAAAGGAGGTAATTAAAGCCATCTAAAAAAAGTATAAAAAAAAATCCTATCCATTTGAGGAACCGTGTGAGTCATTTCTTATCATAGGTACCAAGATCTTTCAAAGTCTGCTCTAGTAAGGGTTTATAATTTAGTTTATATATTTTGGAGTGATTCAAGAGGATATGTACACTCAAATACTAAGAGCCCCCATTTTCCTATCTAAATGTAAAGGCTTGATTCTCAGAATTGGCGGGGTTACCAGCAGTCTGTCCCCCAACAATTGGAAACTTTTGCCCTATTCAATGGATGGGGGAAAACTTCAAGACTTGAGATTACCACTTTAATGGTATTATTTCTAGCTTTGCACCACTATACAAGGCCTACTTGGTCATATGTTATGATGGAGAGAAGTAAATGAGTCTATTAGCAACATTGTAGAAAATAATTTGACTTCTCTGTTAATTAGTGACATAAGCCCATAGTTGAATGAGACTGGAGGATCTTTCCAAGGCTTATGGATAACGATGGATTCGGTTACGAACAAAGTGTCTCCCACTTAACATTTTAGTGAGAAAAGGGGTGAGTTGCTAATGGAACATTAAATAAAATGCTAGAGTAAACCCACCAGGACATGGGCTCTTTCCTGCGAGGATTGATTTAAACACAATGCCAATCCCTATGTTAAATTTTTTTTCTAAGGAGTTCATAGAATTCAGTTTGGCACCCGCCCCCCAGCACATATGCGATTTGCACACTTTCAGTCACGTGCCGACAAGCTGCTCTCCCTAATTCTCTCAATGTTCAGTGAAAAACAGAGAAGCAGGAAGAGAAGCTCGTTGTCACATGACCGCGAGTATGAAAATCACATATGAGTGAAGTGGACATTGGATGACTACTGGAACCAGCAAGCAGAGCTGAATCCTGACAGTGAGGATATTACACGCTGTTAGGATTGGCTACAGGACTTCATTTTATAATTAAAGGGCTTGTCCAGGTGTGAGATGAAAGTCTACAGTCACTCTATGTGACTGCAGGCTTCTGAGTTCTTACAGCGCATGCACTGCACACTTTTAGGATTCTACCCTGCACAAGTATGCGATTCCCTTGGCTGGTGTTCCCAGTTTGGGACCGGAGCCTCAGTCTGCCCTTATTCACACAGAGGTCAACTTTGACACATGGCAAGGTTTTTAATATTAAACAGAGTAGGTTCTATCCTGAACGGGTTCACCTTATCGTGGTTACTAAGAACCCTATTTTATTTAAATGCACTTGCTTTTTATTTATTTACAGCAGGGTTTATTTTCATTTTGCTTCTTGTAGGTTTTTCTGATTCATGGCCATTGTGAAACATCCACTTATGTGCTGCATGTACACCATTTTAAACCAAGCTCAAATTTTGTGTTTTTTTTTTTTTTTTTTTAAGTATGCGATTTCTCTGGCCTCGCTCAATTCATTTTCATTGAGTGAGACCATGCATGTCTTGTCGGCACGTGACCACATGTATGGAAATCGCCAACACCAGAGAATCCTGACAGATTGCATTGTGCACTGTGAGAATTCAGAAGTCTTCAACACGAACTTGGACAATCGCTTTAATTCTCCAGTCCTAACATAAATAAAAATATGAGAATTAGTCAGTATCACAAAAAACATTTACATTCAGGTACATTATAGATGACCTGGTCTCTGGAGTCGTTCTTTCTTTTCTTCTTCATTTTGTCCAGACTCCATGATGATTTTTCTTACCCACAGCTTATCTCTGCAGACTTACATCTTCTCCAGTCTTCTGCAGCACATCCCCACACAATGCCCTTAGAGATAGCAGTGTCATTATAATGCTCCTGAATAAAAATATCTGCCCTAAGCTGAGTCCCTGAGTAAATAATTAAATAATTGCCCCTCACTATATTCCCTGCACAAAATATAACCCCCACACTGCCACCTCCTTATCATACTGGGCCCCCTCTTCACACTGTCATCTCACACTGTGTCCCTCCTACAGGGCCCAGTCTCTATACTGTGCCTCCTCATCACACTTCTCCTCCTTGGCTTACTATCCCCTCCTGGCTGTACCCTTACACTGTCCCCCCATGCTACCCTTCCCCACACACACACACTACTCAGTCTTTATTCTGTGCCCACTCACACTTTTCTCCCCTCATACTGTCTCCTCACACATTTCTCCCTCCTCATACATTTACTCCCTCGCTCTCCATACTGTCTCCTCACACATCCCCCAACTCCCTATACTGGGCGTCTGCACACATTCCATCACCCTCGCTCCCCATACTGTGTCCGCATACATTTTCCCCTCGCTCCCCATACTGTGTCTGCATATATTTTCCTCTCGCTCCTCATACTGTGTCTGCACTCATCCCCCTACTCACCATACTATCTCTGTACGCATCCTCCCATACATTACATGCCCCCCATGTTCGCCCTTGCTCCTCATATTGTTTCTTCAAATGTCTCCCACTCCCCATATTGTGTCTGCACGGATCCCTTCCTTGCTCCCCAAACTTGTGTCCTCGAATCATCCCCCTGTTACACTAAATCTCATCTCACCACAGCACCTTCCTCCATACATTTGGGGAGTCTCCCACATGTCTTTTGTCAAACTCAAAATGAGACTTACAATTTTTGTGTGTAAGTAAAGGCTTTTTTCTGCCCACTCTTCTATAAAGTCCACCTTTTTGGAGTGTATGGTTTATTGTGGTCTTATGGACAGATACTCCAGTCTCTGCTGCAGCTTCTTCAGGTTTACCTTTGGTCTTTGTGCTGCCTCTCTGATTAATGCTCTCCTTGCCCGGACTGAGAGTTTTGGTGGGTGGCCCTCTCTTGTCAGGTTTGTTGTGGTACCAGGTTCTTCGATTTGATGATAATGAATTGGATGGTGCATCAGAGATTGGGATATTTCTTTCTAACCGAACCCTGATTTGTACTTCTGAACAACTTTGCCCCTAACTTGTTTGGAGATCTCCTTGGTCTTCATGGCGTTGTTTTGTTAGTGGTGCCTCTTGCTTAATGGTGTTGCAGCCTCTGTGGCCTTTCAGAAAAGTTGGGTATATACTCACAGACCATGTAACACTTAGATTGCACACAGGTGGACTTTCTTAAACTAAGCTGTAGCTTATGAAGGTAATTGCTTGCAGCAGAATTTTTTAGGGGCTTCATAGCAAAAGGGGTGAAAACATATGCACATGGCAATTTTTAGTTATTTGATCCCATAAATTTAATTTATGCCTATATTTTTCTCACTTCACTTCACCAACTTAGACTATTTAGTGCTGATACATCACACACAAATCGGATTACAAAAATATTTAAACACAGGTTGTAATGCAACAAAATAGGTAAAAAGCCAAGGGGTGGAATACTTTTGCAAGCCACTGTATGTATGTATTTACCCTAATTACATTTATATCTAGTAATCCTATATCTAAAACACAGAATGCATATAAGTATAACTCTCAATGTTAGTGCACAAGATAGACATTCAAATAAAATACTATAATAGTCAAAGGGCAGTGCCTGTAAGTATAATGTGGTGCGACAAAAGATTATCCATTTGCAATGTCTTAATGTCAATCCAACAGAGGATCATAACATAGTGATAATGCATTCAATTGTGTCTATTACATTAACAATGCAACATAGGTGCCTATCAAATAAAATTCTACCACAAGCAAAAACAAGCAAAAATATTCAAAATATGTTTGTACCCACATTGATTCCAGTGGCATGCCACACCACTTCCACGACACGAGTTTCACATCTCACGCTTCCTCAAGGGGCTTGGTTACAAGAAACCCAGTGATGTGTTAAATATTCTGTTAACCATAATCATGTAATATGGTTTACTCTATTCCAGCACCATCTGTGCATTTGTGTCCATTGTCTCCAAACCCTCCCTTATTAATCAAGACCGATCGTCCTTGTGCGGAGCGAGCAGTTTGCATTGCTACCACACACATACTTCCGGCATAGAGACAATAGAGGACGGTAAGAAGAACTCAGGAGCCAGATGCACATGCGCACTAGCTGCTGAAGGCATACACCATACAGCCCTACCATTTAACAGGTATATTGAATGACCTGTGATAAAGAACATATACAGGTGCTTCTCACAAAATTAGAATATCGTCAAAAAGTTAATTTATTTCAGTTCTTCAATTCAAAAAGAGAAACTCATATATTATATAGGGTCATTACAAACAAAGTGATCTATTTCAAGTGTTTATTTCTGTTAATGTTGATGATTATGGCTTACAGCCAATGAAAACACAAAAGTCATTATCTCAGTAAATTAGAATAATTAAGAAAAAACATCTGCAAAGGCTTCCGAAGCATTTAAAAAAGGTCCATTAGTCTGTTTCAGTAGGCTCTACAATCATGGGAAGACTGCTGATTTGACTGATGTCCAGAAGGCAGTCATTGACACACTCCACAAGGAGGGTAAGCCACAAAAGGTCATTGCTAAAGAAGCTGGCTGTTCACAGAGTGCTGAATCCAAGCGTATTAATGGAAAGTTGAGTGGAAGGAAAAAGTGTGGTAGAAAAGGGTGCACAAGCAACCGGGATAACCGTAATCTTGAAAGGATTGTTAAGAGAAGGCCATTCAAAAATTTGGGAGAGATTCTGCTGGATTCATTGTTTCAAGAGCCACCACACACAGATGTGTCCAGGACATGGGGTACAAGTGTCGCATTCCTATTGTCAAGCCACTCATGACCAATAGACGACGCCAGAAGAGTCTTACCTGGGCCTAGGAGAAAAAGACCTGGACTGTTGCTCAGTTGTCCAAGGTGTTGTTTACAGATGAAAGTAAATTTTGCATTTCATTTGGAAATCAAGGCCCCAAAGTCTGGAGGAAGAGTGGAGAGGCTCACAATCCAAGCTGTTTGAGGTCTAGTGTGAAGTTTCCACAAGCAGTGATGGTTTGGGGAGCCATGTCATCTGCTGGTGTAGGTCCACTGTGTTTTATCAAGACCAAAGTCAGCGCAGCCGTCTACCAGGAAATTTTAGAGCACTTCATGCTTCCCTCTGCCGACAAGCTTTTTGGAGATGGAAATTTCACTCTCCAGCAGGACTTGGCACCTGTCCACACTGCCAAAAATACCAATACCTGGTTTATAAACAACAGTATCACTATCCTTGATTGGTCAGCAAACTTGCCTGACCTTAACCCCATATAGAATCTATGGGGTATTGTCAAGAGGATGATGAGAGACACCAGACCCAACAATGCAGACGAGCAGAAGGCTGCTATCAAGGCAACCTGGGCTTCCATAACACCTCAGCAGTGCCACAGGCTGATCGCCTCCATGCCACGCCGCATTGATGCAGTAATTGATGCACAAGGAGCCCCGGCAAAGTACTGAGTGCATTTACTGAACATACATTTCAGTAGGCCAACATTTCGGATTTTAAAAACATTTTTCAAGCTGTTGTTATAAAGTATTCTAATTTACTGAGATAGTGACTTTTGTGTTTTCATTGGCTGTAATCCATAATCATCAACATTAACAGAAATAAACACTTGAAATAGTTCACTCTGTTTGTAATGACTCTATATAATATGAATTTCACTTTTTGTATTAAAGAACTGAAATAAATTAACTTTTTGTTGATATTCTAATTTTGTGAGAAGCACCTGTATATATTATGTGCCAGCTCTAAAAAAAATGTTCAGCAAAAATATCATTAGCATTTAAATGAAAGGTGATAGTCATAAAATAATACATTGTTATAATATGAATACATATGTAGAAAAAAAATATTTAAAAAGAACAATAAACCACAATTGGATAAACATAAAATAATAGGAGTAAATAGCGATAATTAAAGTGCATAATTAAAGGCAGGACATGAGTTTCACATTGTCTTCTTATCAAATTATATTTCAGATAGTTTGTTTTCATGCAGCATATAACTGATGTGTAAAGGTTCTTTAATATCACAGGAATATTGTTATACAAGATGAACTTTAAAAATATAACCACACTGAAGATTTTTAGTATAAAACAAAATATTTAAAACCAAATAGAAAATAGCAGATAAGTTCATAGAGAGAGGGAAAAACTGATCATTTAGTTCAAGCCATGGGGAACAATAGTGCCTAAAATCATTATCCATTTACATTCACGCTGTGCTAAGAGTCGTTTAATGTTACCTTTTCTGATACCACATTGGACATGATCTATACCTGTGACCATAAAAGATTTAGGATTACAATCATGATGCAATTTAAATTGTGGAATCGTTTTAATTTGAGAAAAATCAGTGACGGTTTTGACCACAAGAGTGCCATGAACATGCTCATGTGTATGGATCTTAAGTTGTCTAATATATTTAAGAACAACCACATTTGGCATAGTAACTAGTGATGAGCGAGTATGCTTGTTTAACCTTTTCGCCGAGCATGCTTTGGTGCTTTCCGAGTATCTTCGGCGTGCTCGTATTTTAAGTTTGAGTCCCTGTGTCTGCATGATTTATGGCTGTTAGTCAGCCTCAACACATGCAGAGATTGCCTGTTTGTTAGGGAGTCCTCACATGAGTTGAGGCTGACTAACAGTCATAAATCATGCAGAAGCAGGGACTCGAACTAAATATACGAGCACGCCGAAGATACTTGGAAAGCACCCGAACGTGCTCAGCGAAAGGGTTAAAGGAACATGCTCGTTCATCACTAATAGTAACTTACTTGTGATGTATTGCACGAGATTTAATTATTAATGCAAAACTGATTTTTGCATCTGCAGCATGAAAAGAAAATACACAGTTACACTCTTTTTGTTTGCCTTTTGAATTAAATAGGTTGGTGTTTTGAGAGATGTTGTGACTTTGGACTAAAATTTCCTTCAAATTTTTACTTCTCTTTGAAGTAATTTGGGGAAATTCATGTGGACATATTGCTAAAGCAGGCTCGGTCCTTAGAAATGACCAATGTCACTTTGGCTCGATTATATCCATGCTTTAAGCAGCTATTACTATAGCCTATGGCCCGAAATCTCATTTTGAGATCCTCCGCTTGAGATTCAAATTAGGAATCAGATGAAAAAATCCCCCTCATCGTGACGGATTGTCCAATTGGGATAGCTTTGATCGTTGCATGATGATGACTGGATGTAGCATGTAATAAAGATTTCAAAGAAGTGAGTTTTTGGTAGACCGGTTTTTAGTTGTAAATTTGAAACTGTTTCAATAATGATGTCCAAAAATTCCACTTTCCTTTTATTATATGAATAGCTTAATTTAATATTGAACTCATTCACATTCAGCTGGTCCATGAGCTGGTGCAAATCACATTCCTCACTCTGCCAAATAATGAAAACATTTTCTATATACCATAACCAGCACTGCACATGGCTTGAGCATCTCCATCACCAAAAATTTGCCTCTCCCAGTATAACCCAGGAAAAGGTTGGTAAATGAAGGCGTACAGGCTGCACTTGTGGCAGTCCCACATTTTTCTAAATAAGAATTATCTTTAAATACAAAAAAATTATGGGTAAGGATTAGTGATGAGCAAGTACTAAAATGCTCGGGTGCTCGTTGTTTGAGTCGAGCAAATTGGAATGCTCGAGTGCTCGGACCGAGTAACGAGCTTAATGTAAGACTATGGGAAACTTGAGCATTTTTCCTGCGGCTCCCCCCGGCCGTCTGTAGAGGGCCTAAAAATTGCCCAAATCGATGGGAACATTGCTCAAATGACATGGGAACAGCATGGGGAACACCCCTGGAAGCATTTCTGACTCCCAGGTCACTGCTGTCAACAATGTTGTCAGAGGTATTACGCCACTTTTACAGACTCACAATAAAACGTACAAAAACGAAACCAAAATGGATTTTCCTGGGAAATAAGTTAAGGAACATCCTTCCCAGGGTAATGACTTGCATATAAGGCAAAATAAATAACCAAAAACAAAAATGCTCATCCACACCTTGGGCTATGTTCACACGTAGCGTTTTTGATGTGTTTTTGCACTTTTGCATTGCATACCTTATCTGGCCATGTGGTGTGTGACACATCATCAGACACATCCTGTTTCATTTATGATGGAGGGACTCTGAAAGTCACAAAGACTATTTTTATAGGGCCATCAGGTGGCCCTTACTATTCTTAAAGGGCCAGCAGTCAGCTATGCTTTGTTTTTCCCATTATTATCTAGTGGGTTTCCTATACTGTTATTGAGTATGCAGTGACTGCAACGGCTGCCAAAAATTTGGAGGAACTTCAATGCCCCTTGCAAGAGACGTAGAGGTTGCAGGGCCTCCTGCAAAAAATGCTCCCATTATTAGGAAGTGTGTCTCCCATACTGTTTGCCTATGCAGTGAATCAACAGCTGCCAAATATTTGGAGGAACTCCAATGTCCCTTGCAAGAGACGTAGACATTGGTGGTGATATGGTGGTGGAGGATGAGGATGCAGAGAAGGAGGAGGACAAGAGCAAATAGACAAAATGAAGACGCATATACCCATGTCTGAGTGTGAAGATAGATGTACATGGGAATAGAGTTAGACCTTCCAAAAAAAATACTCTGTGTTTGAGTTTATGTTACGCTGCTATCATTCAGTGATGTTGAGAAGTCTGGCCCAATCCAGCCCTTGTTCATTTTTATAAGAGTCAGCCTGTCAGCATTTTCAGTTGACAGGCAGTTGCGCCTATCGGTTATAATTCCACCAGCGGCACTAAAAACCCGCTCTGACAAAACGATAGCAGCAGGGCCGGCCAGGACCTCCAAGGCGTAGAGAGAAAGTTCATGCCACGTGTCCAGCTTGGATACCCAATAATTATAAGGCACAGAGGAATCACGGAGGATGTTGGTACGGTCGGCAAGGTACTTCCTCAGAATCTTCCGCAACTTTTCCCTCCTTGAGAGAGTACCTCGCGCATCAGGGCTTGTGCAATGGGAGGGTCTGAGAAAACTGTCCCAGAACTTTGACAGTGTTCCTCTGCCTCAGCTCGATTGCATTTGGGTCTCTCTCACCTGTACTCCTTGGTTGTCCAACGAACTGTGACCTCTGCCACCAACGTTTTCAGATGGGAATTTTTTTAATAAATCCGCAACAAGGGCCTTCTCATACTGCACCATTTTATTAGGCCTGTCCTTCAAGGGAATAAAACACAGAAAGTTCTCCTTGTAGCGTGGGTCTAGAAATGTCAATAACCAATAATGACTGTCACCCAAAATTTGGACAACGCGAGGGTCACGGGAAAGGCAGAGTAACATAAACTCAGCCATGTGTGCCAGACTGCAAAGAGGCAAGACTTCTGTGTCCTCACCAAGAGGATGACTGACAATGCTCTCTTCCTCATCCTCCTTCTCCTGTTCCTCCTCCTCTCTGTCCTCAGACCATCCACGCTGAACAGACGGTATGACAGTTGTGCAGGTAGTACCGTCTATAACGCAGGAAATTAGCTCCTGTTCTTTCTCTTCCTCCTCCTCCCCACTGTCAGCCAATCCACGTTGGGATGAGATGAGGCTGGGCTGTGTGGAATCACCCTGTATGGTTCCTTGCTCCATCTCATTGTGCTCCGCCTGCAATGCATCCTCTTTAATTGTGAGCAGAGAGAGTTTCAGAAGACAGAAAAGTGGGATGGTGAAGCTAAGTATGGTGTCATCACCGCTCACCATCTTGGTGGAGTCCTCAAAGTTTTGGAGGATGGTACATATGTCTGACATCCATGTCCACTTCTGAGGTTTTATGTGTGGAGTCTCACCTGAATACCGACGGCCTTGTTGATGCTGGTACTCAACAACTGCCCTCTTCTGCTCACAAATCCTTCCCAACATCTGCAATGTAGAGTTCCAACGTGTGGGGACATCTAAGATCAGTCGGTGAGCTGGAAGCTGCAAACGCTGCTGAAGCATGGCAATGGGCACACAGGCGGAGTACTTTGACAAGCAAATCCGACAGATCCTGGTAGGTTTTGAGAAACCGCTGAAGCACAAGGTTAAGCACATGGGCCAGGCATGGTACGTGTGTGAGCTCGCCTCGCCTCAGAGCCGCCACCAGGTTCCGGCCATTGTCACACACGACCATGCCTGGCTGTAGGTTCAGCGGTGTCAGCCACAGATCTGCCTGCTCTGTTAGAGCTGTCCACAACTTTTGAGCATTGTGCGGTTTGTCACCTAAGCATATTATCTTCAGCACAGCCTGTTGCCGCTTGGCTGAGGCAGTGCTGCAGTGCTTCCAGCTTGCAACTGATGTCATATCGGAGATGGAGGCTGGAGAGGAGGAGGAGGTGCAGGAGCTGTAGACTGTGGAGGCAACCCAGGGCCTGCAATCCTCCGCGTCGGGAGGACGTGTTCCGTCCCAAGGTCCGACTGTGTCCCGGCTTCCACTAAATTAACCCAGTGTGCCGTCAGCAAGATGTACCGTCCCTGCCCACAAGCACTTGTCCATGTGTCCGTGGTTAGGTGGACTTTCCCAGTAACTGTGTTGTTGAGGGCACATCTAATGTTGTGGGACACATGCTCGTGTAATGCGGGGACGGCACACCGAGAGAAATAGTGGCAGCTAGGGACCGAGTACCGAGGGACAGCCGCCGCCATCAGGTAGCGAAAGCTTCCGTCTCCACGAGCCTAAAAGGCAACATTTCGAGCACAAGCATTCGCGAAATGTGGAATTTAATAATGTGGTCTGCGGGGCGTTGGCTGCGTATTTGCGCTTGCGTTTCAAGGACTTGGGTAGGGACAACTGAACGCTGCGCTGGGACATGGACGTGGACGTGCTTGTTGATAGTGCTAGTTGAGAGTGTGCAATGACAGGTACAGGGCGGGAGGCATCCTGGCATGCGCCATGGACAGGGGATTGGCGTGCACGCACAACAGCGGAACAAACAGTGGTGTCACCTGCAAACACTGTTGCTGGAACCTGGGGTTCGGCCCACTTAGTCGGGTGCTTTGCTGCCATGTGCCTGATCATTCTGGTGGTGGTCAGGCTGCTAGTTTTGCTACCCCTGCTGATGCTGGCCTGGCAGATGGTGCAAATGGCCTTTTTGGGGTTATCTGCACAGTCTTTAAAAAATAATCAGACTCGGGAAGACCTAACAGTTGTACTGGCAACTTCCGTCGTGTTGGCTTTACGAGGAACGCTTTCCAGCCTTGTGTCTGCGGCCACCACACTGCTTCTTCCTGCCTGTTGTGGTGCTACGCCTCCCTCCCGCTGTGTGCTGCTGTCCTCGCTCTGTATGTCCCCCTGCCAGGTTGGGTCAGTTTCTATATCATCCATCACCTCGTCTTCTACTTCTGCACCCTGGTCCTCCTCCTGACTTTTTGGCAATTGTGTCTCCTCATCATCATCATCATCCACCTCTTGCGACAGTAATTGCACTTTCCCATCATCACCTTCATGTGACCGTGGCTGCTCCAATATTTGGGCATCGCTACACACGTTCTCTTGACTCGCTTGAAGCTGGCCGGGCGAGAGGCCCGAATCTACAAATGGAAAAGTGAACAGCTCTTCTGAGTGTCCAAGTGTGGGATCAGTTGTCTCCGTGCACTCGGCATGGTGGGAGGAAGGAGGATCAGGGTGAGGAATATGCTGTTCAGACTCACGGCTACTGAGACTTGACCGTGTGGAAGACAGGTTGGTGGTGGCGGTGGCTAAGTGACTGGAAGCATTATCTGCTATCCAACCAATTACCTTTTGACACTGCTCGGTGTTCAATAGTGGTGTTCTGCGGTCCCCTAGTAACTGGGACAGGAAGGTCGAGCGACAAGATGTGGGTGTTTGTTGTGGTACAATTTCAGCTTGCCCAAGGCCATGTCCTCAGCCTCTACATGCACTATCACCATCACGTCCACTTCCCCATCCCTTGCCACGCACCTTGCCCATTTTTAATGGAGGACAATATTTTCCACGTTCACGAGAAATGGCTGATTTTGGAACGCAGTTATATGTGATACATCTGACAGAGAACCACGGTTTTAAATAGCGGGCCTGTAGTTTACTAATATTATTCTACACAGAGACCTAGTGTGAATAGGTTGACCAACGCACTGCAACAGAATGAAAATGGAAGAAATATCTGATTTTGGAACACTCTTATAGGTGTTATGTCTGACTGAGAACCATGATTTTAAATAGCAGGCCTGTAATTTGCTAATGCTATCCTTCACAAACACCTAGTGTGAATAGCTTGGAAGACACACAGCAACAGATATGAAAAGGAGGCCAATATTTTCCACGTTCAGTTTAAATTTCTGGATTTTTATCGCTGAAATATGGAACAGATCTGGCTTTATTCTGCAGTGAGAACAAGCAAATGGAGCAGAAAAATGGTGTACTCTGGATTGCTTTTTAAGCAAATAACCAGGATTAAGATCAAAACATTTTTTTCCCTGGCCCCTGATATCTGGGGCTTTGTCTACAAATATCTGTAAGAACAGCAGCAGCAGGACTGTTCAATGGACCCTCTTGCACTATATTCACTGTTGTCTGCCACATACACTGGCTGCCTGTCTAATTCCTGCTATCATCACTGAATATATGCAGCTGGATTAGTCCTCAGAAGGACTGTTAGTTAAGATGGATATATATATACAGTACAGACCAAAAGTTTGGACACACCTTCTCATTTAAAGATTTTCCTGTATTTTCATGACTTTGAAAATTGTACATTCACACTGAAGGCATCAAAACTATGAATTAACACATGTGGAATTATATACTTAACAAAAAACAACTGGAAATATATCTTATATTCTTGGTTCTTCAAAGTAGCCACCTTTTGCTTTGATGACTGCTTTGCACACTCTTGGCATTCTCTTGATGAGCTTCAAGAGGTAGTCACCGGAAATGGTTTTCACTTCACAGGTGTGCCCTGTCAGGTTTAATAAGTGGGATTTCTTGCCTTATAAATGGGGTTAGGACCATCAGTTGTGTTGTGCAGAAGTCAGGTGGATACACAGCTTGTAGTCCTACTGAATAACTGTGAGAATTAGTATTATGGCAAGAAAAAAGCTGCTAAGTAAAGAAAAACAAGTGGCCATCATTACTTTAAGAAATGAAGGTCAGTCCGAAAAATTGGGCAAACTTTAAAAGTGTCCCCAAGTGCAGTTGCAAAAACCATCAAGCGCTACAAAGAAACTGGCTCACATGAGGACCGCCCCAGGAAAGGAAGACCAAGAGTCACCTCTGCTTTTGAGGATAAGTTTATTCGAGTCACCAGCCTCAGAAATCGCAGGTTAACAGCAGCTCAGATTAGAGACCAGGTCAATGCCACACAGAGTTCTAGCAGCAGACACATCTCTACAACAACTGTTAAGAGGAGACTTTGTGCAGCAAGCCTTCATAGTAAAATAGCTGCAAGGAAACCACTGCTAAGGACAGGCAACAAGCAGAAGAGACTTGTTTGGGCTAAAGAACACAAGGACATTAGACCAGTGGAAATCTGTGCTTTGGTCTGATGAGTCCAAATTTGAGATCTTTGGTTCCAACCACCATGTCTTTGTGCGACACAGAAAAGGTGAAAGGATGGACTCTACATGCCTAGTTCCCACCGTGAAGCATGGAGGAGGAGGTGTGATGGTGTGGGGGTGCTTTGATGGTGACACTGTTGGGGATTTATTCAAAATTGAAGGCATACTGAACCAGCATGGCTACCACAGCATCTTGCAGCGGCATGCTATTCCATCCGGTTTGCGTTTAGTTGGTCCCTCATTTATTTTTCAACAGGACAATGACCCCAAACACACCTCCAGGCTGTGTAAGGGCTATTTGACCAAGAAGGAGAGTGATGGGGTGCTATGCCAGATGACCTGGTCTCCGCAGTCACCAGACGCCATCTGTCAAGCATGGTGGAGGTAATGTGATGGTTTGGGGTTGCTTTGGTGCTGGTAAAGTGGGAGATTTGTACAAGGTAAATGGGATTTTGAATAAGGAATGCTATCACTCCATTTTGCAACGCCATGCCATACCCTGTGGACAGGGCTTGATTGGAGTCAATTTCTTCCTACAACAGGACAATGACCCAAAGCACACCTCCAAATTATGCATTAACTATTTAGGGAAGAAGCAGGCAGCTGGTATTCTATCTGTAATGTGGCCAGCGCAGTCACCAGATCTCAACCCTATTGAGCTGTTGTGGGAACAGCTTGACTGTATGGTACGCAAAAAGTGCCCATCAAGCCAATCCAACTTGTGGGAGGGGCTTCAGGAAGCATGGGGTGAAATTTCTCAACATTACCTCAGCAAATTAACAGCTAGAATGCCAAAGGTCTACAATGCTGTAATTGCTGCAAAGGGAGCATTCTTTGACGAAAGCAAAGTTTGAAGGGGAAAATTATTCTTTCAAATAAAAATCATTATTTCTAACCATGTCAATGTCTGGACTATATTTTCTATTCATTTTGCAACTCATTTGATAAATGAAAGTATGAGTTTTCATGGAAAACACAAAATTGTCTTGGTGACCCAAAACTTTTGAACGGTAGTGTATACCAACAGGACGGTCAATGGACCCTCTGTTGCTGTATCATTCACTGCAGTCTGCCACATACACTGCCTGCCTGCCTAACTCCTGCTATCACCACTGAATATATGCAGCTGGATTAGTCCTCAGAAGGACTGTTAGTTCAGTTGGATAAATATATATATATGTTGTGGAATACCTATACTAACTATGAAGAAGCAAATCTCTCCCTGATGCAGCAGCAGCTCTCCCTACTCTGCCTGGTTCCTGAGTAGACTGTGACTAACATGGCGGCGCCCGGTCTTATATACACCTGATGATGTTGTGCGGCCAGCTAATCACTGTAATGCCCACAACCAACATGGCTACGGCATTACAGTGCATGGCAGGCAATCCCTGCATGTTGACTGGCTCTCTAAAGAGCGCCAAACATGCAGGGAGGGGACCCGATTTCCTGCCCAAGCAACCCGGAAATACTCTCGGAGCGCCGAGCTCGTTGAGCACAGTGATGCTCGTTCATCACTAGTGAGGATAAATTCCAGCATCTCAAGGACCAGCTCACAAATTGGGCCATCCCAGTTGCTAGTCCCCAGGAAGAAGTGGACTACCCTCCAGTCCATCAGAATATCGTATACAAGTGTATAAAGATTCGACATCAGCTGTTACAAGACACATATCCTCATCAAGGCAAATGACAAATTCTAGTCAAAACATCTGTCTTATCATGAATGTAAGCTGGTAATGTTTCAACCAGGGGCTTTAAATAGTAGACAATAAATTTACATATTGGATTGCACAATGCTGCGATGCCTGAGATGATAAGATGTCTTAGCGGTTCAGATGGATTTTTATGTACTTTTGGAATAAAATATAGTGTTAGTATTTTGTGATATTTGACTATAAGTCCATCAAGTATTTGTTTAGGAATAATTCCCTGGTGAAAAGCCTCAAAGAATGATCTTCAACTCAGCCGAGAAGGAGGACAGAGGGTTAAAGGTCATTTTTTGGTACACCTTCTTATCTCTCAATTGTCGGAAGGCTTCATTTTCATACATGGTTTCATATAGAATGGAAAGACAATATTTCCCCTTTGTCTGGAGCTCTAATAATGATGTCACCATAATACTGTGATTCTTTTAAAGCATTAAGTTGTTTTCCCGTTAAATTGTCTAATCTGCACTTAGTGGAGATCTTTTTGAAATCTTGTACGACTAGCTCAGTAATGATCTCCACAGCGAGACTTAAAGACAGACGAGGAAATTTGTAGATTTAGGTATGATCGACTGAGGGATCGTACCTTATGATTTAGAGACAACCAGAAAAAAGGAAGCCTAAAGCCTAAGAATAAAAGCATAATGATCTTTATTAAATTACAAAACAATATTAAGCACACATAAAAAGTAGAGAATCAATGCAGAGATACCCGTCACTAAATAACCCCATTATCAGATCAAGACAAAATGTCACAAATATGTCTAAAAAAATCCCAAAGAGCAAATATACATTCAAAATAAAGGCAAATGCTGCTAAAAAGCAATAAAGTGGCTGATGGTGGTAGTAATATTTCCTGAAAATCTGGAGATTGAGGTGAAATGGCCAAGTAGAGATAAGAAACACACTTCAAAACCGTTGGACATAAATTGGTATGGTTGATGTTTTAGTACAAGACTAATGAACAGTGAAGGAAATAATTATTATTTTATATAATTATTTGATCCCTTACTGTTTTTGTAAGTTTGCCCACTGACAAAGACAGTCTGTAATTTTAAGGGTAGGTTAATTTTAACATTGAGAGATAGAATATCCAACAAAAATCAAGAAAATCACATTGCATAAATCAGATACATATTTTTTTCATTTTGCAGTGAAAAATAAGTATTTGATCCCCTACAAACCATTATGAGTTCTGGCTCCTAAAGACCAGTTAGATCCTCCTAATCAACTCGTTACCTGCATTAAGACAGTTGTCTTACATAGTCTCCTGTATAAAAGACTCCTGTCCACAGACTCAATCAATCAGTCAGACTCTAACCTCTACAACAACGGCAAGACCAAAGAGCTTTCTAAGGATGTTAGGGACAAGATCATAGACCTGCAATAAGCTGGAATTGCCTACAAAACCATAAGTAAGACGATAGGGTGAGAAAGAGAAACTGTTGGTGCAATAGTAAGAAGATGGAAGAAATACAAAATGACTGTCAACGGACATCGATCTGGGGCACCATGCAAAATCTCACCTCGTGGGGTATCCTTGATCATGAGGAAGGTGAGAGATCAGCCTAAAACTACACAGGGGGGAACTTGTTAATGATCTCAAGGCAGCTGGGACCATAGTCACCAAGAAAACCATTGGTAACACATTACGCCTCAAAGGTTTAAAATCCTGCAGTGCCCGCAAGGTCCCCCTGGTCAAGAAGGCACATGTGCAGGATCGTCTGAAGTTTGCCAATGAACACCTGAATGATTCTGTGAGTTATTGGGAGAAGGTGCTGTGGTCAGATGAGACAAAAATTGAGCTATTTGGCATTAACTCAACTCGCCAAGTTTGGAGGAAGAGAAATGCTGCCTATGACCCAAAGAACACCTTCCCCCACTGTCAAGCATGGAGGTGGAAACATTATGTTTTGGGGGTGTTTCTCTGCTAAGGGCACAGGACTACTTCACTGCATCAATGGGAGAATGGATGGAGTCATGTACCGTAAAATCCTGAGTAACAGCTTCCTTCCCTCTGCCACAACATTAAAAATGGGTCATGGCTGGGTCTTCCAGCAAGACAATGACCCAATACATACAGCCAAGGCAACAAAGGAGTGGCTCAAAAAGAAGCACATTAAGGTTATGGAGTGGCCTAGCCAGTCTCCAGACCTTAATCCCATAGAAAACTTATGGAGGGAGTTGAAGCTCCAAGTTGCCAAGCGAGAGACTCAAAATCTGAATGATATAGAGATGATCTGCAAAGAGGAGTGGACCAAAATTCCTCCTGACATGTGCGCAACCCTCATCATCAACTACAAAAAAAGTCTGACTGGTGTGCTTGCCAACAAGGGTTTTGGCACCAAGTATTTAGTGTTGTTTGCTAGAGTAATCAAATACTTATTTCACACTGCCAAATGCAATACATTTATCTAATTTATACAATGTGATTTTCTTGATTTTTTTTATTGGGTATTCTATCTCTCAACTTAAAATTAACCTACCGTTAAAATTATAGACTGTTCATGTTTTTGTCAATGGGAAACTTACAAAAACAGCAAGGGATCAAATAATTATTTCCTTCACTGTATATACCAGATTTTAGGCTGCGTGCCCACTATGCGTTTTTCAAGCGTTTTTGCTGTGGAATTTCCGCAGCGAAAATGCTTAAAAATTGTGTGGTAATACGTGCCCCATGGTCCCCAATGATAATCCGCATGTGCTGTGCACATGAAGTGGAAATTTCCGTTGCAGATTATCATTGCGGAAAAATACGCAGCATGTCCATTAATTTTGCAGACACGCAGCGTAATTGCCGCCATTGACTTGCATTGAATCGCTTAATATCCGCATGGCTACATGTGCACAAGCGTATATTAAGCGATTCAATGTGCGGATGGTACACGGGTCTGGAGAAGAGGAGACTCTCATCCAGACCCGGGTACCATGGTACCTGTTAAAATAAGAATTTAAAATAAAAAATAAAGATTATACTTACCTTCCGATGGCCCCCAGTCTCCTCAGCGATGCGTCCGGTCTCTTGTACTGCTCGCGATGGTCTAAAAGGATCTTCCATGACGTAATTTAGTCATGTGACAGGTCACGCGACCGCTGTCGTCGTCGACGGTCGCGTGACCTGTCACATGACTAAGGCTGAGTGCCCACGTAGCGTTTTTCAAGCGTTTATGCTGCGGAATTTCCGCAGCATAAACGCTTGTGAAACGCTAGGTAATCCGCACTCCATGGTCCCCAAGGGGATTCCGCATCTTCTATGCACATGCTGCGGATTTTTCCGCAGCGTTTATGCTGCGTACAAAAATCCGCAGCATGTCATTTAATTTTGCGGAAGCGCAGCGGAACTCCCGCCATTGACTTGCATTGAGACGCATAGAAACCGCGACTGTACATTTGTACAAGCGGCTTCTATGCGTCTCTATGTGCGGATGGTACCCAGTTCTGGAGGAGAGGAGACTCTCATCCAGACCTGGGTACCATTGTACCTGTAAAAAAAGAATAAAATAACAAATAAAGTTTATACTCACCTTTCCGAAGGCTTTTCTCTGAATGCCGGCATCGCTGAAGGACCTGCGGTGACGTCACAGTCATGTGACCGCAGGCCCTTCACCGCTCTGTCTCGCGATATGCCGGCATCCAGGAACCAGACAGGAACGAGCGCTGCAGCCACGCCGGGCATCGGGGGTGAGTATAGCTTTATTTGTTTTAATTTTTACGGTTCACACTGTATAAATCCATGCTGTTTGCATGGATTTATATAGTGTGACCTAGTTGCCAAGCACTTTCCAAGTGATGCTATCGCCTGGAAAGCGCTTGTCAATCTGCATGCGGAAAAGCATGTGAATCCGCATGTGGATCCGCACGTATTCTGCAGGAAAAACGCATGCACAATCTGCATGCGTTTTTTCTGCCAGGGAGATGCAGAAATTTTCTGCTTCATTTCTGCATCGTGGGCACATAGCCTTATAATCATAATGATTTATTATGGTTTTCCAATGTTTCCATTAAAAATATTGTCTGTCTGTGATTCTTTTGATTAGTAGCCAAGTATAAAAACAAAAAGTCAAGTTGGCAACGCTGAACGAAGACCAAAATTGTACACAGTATTTTAAGTATTGCTGTACTAGTGACTTGTATAGAGGCAAAACTATCCTCTTCCACCATTTTCCCCCAGACTATTTATGAGGCAGTCAGCACTATCAATTTTAAGTTTCTAAGGCTGAGTTCACACGATGCGTATTTCATGCGTTTCCGCGGCGTTTTTGCAGTTGCGTAAACGCCGCGGAAACGCATGAAAAACGCATGGTAGAAGGGCAGCAATGTTCCCCAATTGAAATCCGCATGTGCTGTGCCCATGATGCGGATTTTTCCGCAGCGGAAACGCTGCGCTCAAAAATCCGCAGCATGTCATTTAATTTTGCGGAAACGCGGCGTTTTCGCCGCCATTGACTTGCATTAGAACGCGCCAATTCCGCAAGACTGCATCTGTACTTGCGTTATTGGCGCGTTCTAATGTGCGGATGGTACCCGAGTGTGGAGGAGAGGAGAGTCTCATCCACACCCAGGTACCATTAAAAAAGCTGTAAAAACAAGAATAAAATAAAAAATATATATATACTTACCATCTGTCGGCCCGCGCACCGCTCCTGCTTGCTTCCCGGCACTTGCAGTGAGTTGTAGGACCTGCGGTGACGTCAGAGTCATGTGACGGGTCACGTGACGCTGACGTCGGCAGGTCTTTCAATTCAAAGTTGCCGGCAGCCGGGAGAACGGAGTGAGCAGGACAGCGCGGGCCATCGGAGGTAAGTATATACACTCTCTCGGGTCACACTATATAAATCCATGCTGTTTGCATGGATTTATATAGTGTGACCTAGTTGTCAAGCACTTTCCAGGTGATGCTAAAATCGCCTGGAAAGCGCTTGTCAATCTGCATGCGGAAACGCATGTGAATCTGCATGTGGATCCGCATGTATTCTGCAGGAAAAACGCATGCACAATCTGCATGCGTTTTTTCTGCCAGGGAGATGCAGAAATGATGCAGAAATTTTCTGCTTCATTTCTGCATCGTGTGTACATAGCCTTACTGTTTATATCAGGGGTCCTCAAACTTTTTAAACAGGGGGCCAGTTCACTGTCCCTCAGACCATTGGAGGGCCGGAATATAATTTTTAAAAAAAAACTATGAACAAATTCCTATGCACACTGCACATATCTTGTTTTGAAGTAAAAAAAAACAATACAGGAACAAATACAATATTTAAAATGAAGAACAAGTAAAGTTAAATCAACCGGTATTTCAATAGGCAGCATGGGTCCCCAATAGGCAGGTAAATATCCTCAATAGGCAGGTAAATGTCCCCAATAGGCAGGTAAATGTCCCCAATAGGCAGCATAGGTCCCCAATAGGCAGGTAAATGTCCCCAATAGGCAGCATAGGTCCTCAATTGGCAGGTAAATGTCCCCAATAGGCAGCATAGGTCCCCAATAGGCAGGTAAATGTCCCCAATAGGCAGGAAAATCTCCCCAATAGGCAGCATAGGTCCTCAATGGGCAGGTAAATGTCCCCAATAGGCAGCATAGGTCCTCAATAGGCAGGCTGTTTCCCCCTAATAATGCCCTATGCAGGCTGTTCACCCTCATAATGCCCCATGCAGGCTGTTCCCCCCTTATAATGCCCTGCAGGATGTCACCCCCCACATAATGCCCCATGCAGGATGTCCCTTTCTCCCACCATATAATGCCCCATGCAAGATATCACTCCCCTGTCTTTATAATGCCCCATGCAGGATGTCCCCCCCCCATATAATGCCCCATGCAGGATGTCACCCCCCATATAATGCCCCATGCAGGATGTCACCCCCCCATATAATGCCCCATGCAGGATATCACTCCCCTGTCTTTATAATGCCCCATTCAGGATGTCACCCCCCCATATAATGCCCCATGCTGGATGTCACCCCCCATATAATGCCCCATGCAGCAGGTCACCCCCCCATATAATGCCCCATTCAGGATGTCACCCCCCCATATAATGCCCCATGCAGGATATCACTCCCCTGTCGTTATAATGCCCCATTCAGGATGTCACCCCCCCATATAATGCCCCATGCAGGATATCACTCCCCTGTCGTTATAATGCACCATCCAGGATATCACCCCCCTCTCTTTATAATGCCCCATGCAGCATGTCATTCCCCCATATTATGCCCCATGCAGGATGTCACCCCTAATATTATGCCCCATGCCTCCATACATTAAAAAAAAATAAAAATACTCACCTCACTTCTCACCTGCTGCCGCCGCTCGGGTCCGGACTCCAGCGTCGCCGGCGTCTTCCCGCTCTGCGCTGCCTGTGACGGCTCAGGGGAGGGCGCGGTGGAAAGACGTCACAGCACCCTCTGACCTGAGATGTCACAGGGAGCGCACAGCAGGAAGACAGCGGATCTGCAGAGGCATGGGGAGAGGTAAGTATCCGGCTGCCGGGGCCCTGAGCAAGCGGGAGGAAGCAGGCGCTGACACCGCTCTCCTCCGCCCACAGCCCGGCGGGCCGGATAAAAATCCTCCGCGGGCTGCATGTGGCCCGCGGGCCGTAGTTTGAGGACCCCTGGTTTATATAGTTGTGGAATATTTTTGGATTATTTTTTCGGCAATGAACTTCTCTGTCTCTATCTTTGCTGACTTGACTTGATGTTTACAAAATTTATTTTTTCTATAATTATTTAACCCCTTTCTGACATGATACATACTAATATATATCTGCGCCCTGGGCCTTATGGACCAGATACGTATTAGTACGCACGATCTTTAATGCGGCACCATGATTTCCGTTTCAGTGATCGCATTAAATTTACGGCGCCATCTTACCTCAGGGTAGATGGCGTCGGCATCCCCGGGGGTGTCGCTGCTCCCCGGTAACCACAATTGCTATGATTGGCTGTTCGATTCTGAACAGCCAATCACAGCATTTATCACTGTTTCCGGCAATCTGATTGCCGGAAACCATGATGTGCAGCCTATGATCGGTGCTCCTATGAGCACCGATCCTAGGCTGTTGCCTAGCAATGCCAGCCCTCTCCCCAACCTGCTCTGATTGGTGTGATTGCCGATTATATCAATCGCACCAATCAGAGCGCCGACCGCAAGGTGACCGGGCGGTTACAGGGTGGTGATCAGCTTGTGACCTGCTTGTCACCTCCCTGTGACCCCCTGTAGTGTCTATCCAGGCCCCAGTCGGCTCTGATTGGAGCGATCAATGATGACATCGATCGCTCCAATCAGAGTGCCTGACCGGGAGGTGACCGGGTGGTGACCAGCCTGTGACCTGCCTGTCACCACCCTATCACTCCCGTGTGCCCGCCCTGCTGCTCATCACACTTGGTGAGGATTTGTACAGAGCTTATGTGCTGGGCCTTTTGCCACAGAAGCCTCTGTGACATCACAAGATCATCTCTTACCTGCTCTGGTCGCTGCTCCTGCTGGGCCTGCTGCTGCTCCCATTGCTGATAGACTGCTCCGGTCTCCTGCTTCTGGGCTCCTGCTGGTAAACTGCTCCCACTGCTGATCCTGCTACAGAGACTGTTCATGCTGCTGATCCTGCTCCAGAGTCTTAAAGGAGAACAGAAAAGACTTTGGTAAGTCCATCTCTGATCTCCCATCATCCACCCCCAATCGCCCTCTCCCCACTCCCCCCTCTTCTTACTACCTCCACCACTTTTTTACCCCTCTTCCTACCCCCCAGTTTTGTTTTTCTTCCGTGCATCCTGCAGCGGCCGGGCACCGACCAGTGACTACATCACTGATCAACGTCCATTCTCGACTTTTTTTTTGTCCCTGTCCATTTTTCTTCCCCCCCTCCACTGTGCACCACCTCCATGCGTGCACCTAGCAGCCGCCGAGAGTTGATCGATGACGCAAATCACCGATCAGCACTCGCGCTCGCTATTTTACACTTTTTTTTCCACTAACCTTTTTTCTTTTGTAGAGGGCGGACGCGCTGTCCGATTGTGCGCTGTGCTGGGCTTTGCGGTGCTACAGAAGCCTGTGACACTACAATCGCCACTCCTGCTCCAGAAGACATCTTACAGATGACAACTGTAAGTAGGATTTATTGATCCATCCTCATCCACCCCAATCCCCCTCTCCCACTTCCCCCCTTTCCATCCACCTTTCTGCCACCAAGTGCTGATCATTACTTGATCAATATCTGATCGCTCGACTTTTGTCCGTTTTTTTTTTGTGCTTCCTGCAGAGGCCAAGCGCTGATCAGTGACCACAGATCACTGATCCGCACTCGTGCTCGCTGTTTTACACCCCCCCCCCACCTTTGCACCACATCCGTGCGCACATCCAGCAGCCGCCGAGCGTTGATCGGTGACATAGTTCACTGATCTGCACTCGTGTTCGCTGTTTGCACCACCTACGGCTGTTCCTTTTTTTTCTCTTTTTTTTTCAGAAAAAAAAAGTTCACACCAAGCACACTGACACACACACACCCACTCTAAATAAAGTCCTGACACACACGCACCACATTCATAACAAAAAATCTCCCGCTCATCCCAAACTCGCTATTCAGCAGAGGAGCCATACGCTTTTCTTGCCTCCGACATTGACAGCGAGGGCGAGGATCCCACATTTCTTTATTTTTCAGACTCCTCGTCGTCTTTATCCTCCTCCTCTTCCTCCTCAGGTGCCGTGGAACCGCCACACAGTCGTCCCAGGAGAGAAGATGAACTAACGCCCCCCACTACTGACCCCATATTGACCTTGCCCCCCGAAAATTATGAGCAATTGATTCCTGATTTCGTGGCGGAATCAGGAATCAAGTTTGACACCACGGGCCTCACAAAACTAGACTTTTTCAAAGTCTTTTTGCCTGAGGATTTTGTAAACCTCATGGTGGGCCAAACTAATTTGTACGCTCATCAATTTTTGGAACAAAACCCCTCTTCATCATTTTCTAACTTGTCTCCTGTAGATGCAGAAGAAATGATGAAGTTTTGGGGCCTGGTAATTCATATCGGGATCCTGAAGAAGCCAGAACTTCGCAAATACTGTTGACGCTTTGTATAAGACTCCAGTGTTCCGAATGGTCATGACCCGGAAACGTTTTCAGGCCATCCACAAGTTCTTGTCCTGCACGCGATGACCCGAACTTTGATTGTTTTTTCAAAGTTCGGCCGGAGATCGACCACTTTAACAACAAGTTTGCTGAAGTGAACGTGCCCCAAAGGGACATCTGCGTGGATGAGTCCTTAATCGCTTTTAAGGGGTGGCTTGGATTCCAGCAGGACCTGCCCAGTAAAAGGGCCAGGTACGGAATCAAGCTGTATAAACTATGTGAGAGTACTTCAGGGTATATAGAAAGGAATAAGTCCAGAGCTATAAGTCCATAAAAAATCCATTCTTCATTTATTTCATAGCTTCAAATAGTATAAAATACATTAAGTCACAGTCCAGACATTAAAAACATACGCTTTTCGACGCAAAGCAGTGCGTCTTAATCATTGACAAGGATCTGATGGCGACTGAACATTTTAAACTAGTTCACAATTCAGTCCCCACTCACCAGATCCCACCACTAGATGGGAACAGCTATGCAGAGAAACCTGACTGAAAACATACATTACACCAAATATGCATTTCTCTATTCATAACGGTAAATTAGATCCTGTCTGGTATTGATACCATGTGGCATCCTAGTGTTCCGCTGGTAGATCCAACAGATTTCCCGGCTTATTAGTTTTCTTTTAATATCACCACCCCTGGATGGAATTTTAACCCTTTCTATGCCTGACACTTCAAAAGAAGACACATCACCTCCATGGATATTAATAAAATGTTTGGAAATTGCTGAAATTTTATTAATGATTTTGCTGATGGAGTCTGAGAGGTGACGTCTTATCCTAATTTTCCGAGGCCCCCCTGTACAGCCGACATATTGAAGGTCACACAAACCGCATCGCACAGTATACACCACGTTGCTTGTGTTGCAGTTTATGTAGGAATTAATCATATACTTTATTTTCACAAGAGACAAATGTTTTAGTATTCTTCATATACAGGCAACAGGCATATATTGTGACCGCACTTGTATGACCCTCTAGTACGGAGCCAATTCTCCTTTTTATTATTGTTATCTTTGAGATAGAGGCTGAGGGACAGGATATCTCCTAAAGTGGAGGCTTTTTTGCAATAAATTTCACAGGATTTGTCAGGATTTTCTCTAGTTTTTTATCTTCATATAATATAGGTAATCTTTTTTTAATAATGTTAGTAATATTTGAGAAGTGTGGACTATATATGGTAGAAAAAACTACTCCATTTTTATCTATATGATATGACCTATATCTATGACACTTTTTCCTTTCTCCTGTTTCTTTCAGCATCTCTGCTCTGTCTTTGTGACTGATTATGTTTTCAGCCCTGTCTAACATCCACTTGGAGTATCCCCTTTGTAACGGGGAGGAGGAACCTCTGAGCTACTATACAAAGGGCAGTCCTTGTAAGGAAGCGGGTGGCTCCCTAGGGAAGGCGGGTAGGTAGACACGGCAAGTGACAAGGACAGTCTCAGGCTAGAAGGGCAGGGCGGTCACAGCAAGTGACGGGGACAGACTCTTGACAGGCGGGTGGTCACGGCAAGTGACAACAGGGTAAGAGTCTCGGCAAGTGACGGCAGAACCTCCAGGTAGGCTAGCAGGCAGGTAGCAGGTGAGCACTCCCAGGTGAGCGAGTAAGAGTCTCTGGACAGGCAGGTGGTCACAGCAAGTGACGGCTAAGCCTCCAGGTAGGCTAGCAGGCAGGTAGCAGGAGAGCGCTCCCAGGTGAGCGGGTGAGAGTCTCGGGACAGGCAGGTGGTCACAGCAAGTGACGGCTAAGCCTCCAGGTAGGCTAGCAGGCGGGTAGCAGGAGAGCGCTCCCAGGTGAACGGGTGAGAGTCTCTGGCAGGCAGGTGGTCACAGCAAGTGACGGCTAAGCCTCCAGGTAGGCTAGCAGGCGGGTAGCAGGTGAGCGCTCCCAGGTGAGCGGGTCAGAGTCTCTGGACAGGCAGGCAGACAGGTATCAGGCAGGTATCTGGCAGGTACTTCCTGGTCCACGAGCGGACTGATCCATAGACAGACTGGCAGGTGCTGGTAGGCAGACTGTTGGACCACAGGATTGCAAGCAGGTAGACAGAAATCAGGCAGATATCAGACAGGTATCAGGCAGGTATCAGGCAACGGGACCTGAGGGCTGAAGCAGAGTTGAAAGGCTTTGCAACAACATTGCTCGGGCACCTCCATTTTGGAGGAGGTGCCTTATATATGGTGAGGTCCTCCGGCCATTGGCTGGGGACTCCTTAGGACGGCGCGCGCGGCCCCTTTAAGAGAGCGGGAGAGCGCGCGCGCCCTAAGCACAGTGACCGGGAAGCAGCGAGCGCTGCCAGCAGAGCGGGAGGAAGACGCCGGGCACGGAGTGGAGAGGTGAGGGGAACGGCGTCCCTGCCTCCTGCTAGTACCCCCCCTTTAGGCCCCCCCTTTTTTAGGCCAGAGAGAAATTTATCAAGGATGAGAGGGGCATGGATGTTCTCCCGAGGCTCCCATGTTCTCTCCTCAGGACCAAACCCTTTCCAATCCACTAGAAAAAAGGTCTTTCCTCTTACCCTTTTGGTGGCCAGAATGTTCACTACCTCAAACTCGTCTTCGGCGGAAACCGGAGCAGGAGGCGTACCTGTAGACTTGGAAAAAGAGTTATGTACCACGGGTTTGAGTAGAGATACATGGAAGGAGTTAGGGATCCGCAAGTTGGCCGGGAGTTTCAATTTATAGGCCACCGGCTTGATTTGCTTGATAACTTCCAGTGGGCCGATGAACCGAGGCCCTAACTTGTAGGAAGGAATCTTGAGCCGGACATATTTGGACGAGAGCCAGACTTTATCTCCAGGATGGAAATGCGGTGGATCCAGACGTCTTTTGTCAGCCTGTTTTTTCATCCGCTCGGGTGACTGAAGAAGTGCGGATCTGGTACTCTCCCAAATGGAGGAAAATTTGCTAACAATAGATTCCGCAGCCGGGTTGTCCACCGAGGTGGAGACGGGAAACGGGATCCGAGGATGCTGACCGTAGACTACAAAAAACGGGGATTTGGAGGAAGATTCGCTCTCGTGATTATTGTAGGAAAATTCGGCCCACGGTAAAAGATCCACCCAGTCGGAATGGTGAGCATTAATAAAGTGCCGGAGGTAACTGGTTAAATTTTGGTTGATCCATTCTACTTGACCATTGGACTGTGGGTGATAAGCAGAAGAAAAGTCCAAGGTGACCCCCAGCAATTTACACATGGCTCGCCAAAAGCGAGAGGTGAACTGAACCCCTCGGTCACATACAATGTGGAGAGGAAGACCATGAAGACGAAAAATATGATGTATAAAGTCTTTAGCCAACTCAGATGCAGACGGGAGGCCCGGCAGGGGAATGAAGTGAGCCATCTTAGAAAAGCGGTCAGCGACCACCCAAATGACCGTACAACCGGCAGAGACAGGGAGGTCCGTTATAAAGTCCATAGCTATATGCTGCCACGGGGCAGCAGCTACAGGAAGAGGAAGGAGACGGCCGGCTGGCAGGTGTCTCGGAACCTTGTTGCGGGCGCAGGACACACAGGCTGAAACAAAGTCTATTACGTCCTTGTGCAGGGTAGGCCACCAGTAATGCCGGGTAATAGACGAGTGTCCCCAGTGTAGGACCTTCTCACGATCAGGTACTGTTACAAACGTCTTACCGGGTGGAAGATGATTTAGATTCACGGGGGCCACCTGCATTACTTTGGCGGGGTAGATGATGTGCTTAGGCTCCTCCTCTAGATCAGAGACCAAAAAGGATCGGGACAA
The DNA here is from genome assembly GCF_046119375.1 of Phyllobates terribilis. NCBI lineage: Eukaryota > Metazoa > Chordata > Amphibia > Anura > Dendrobatidae > Phyllobates > Phyllobates terribilis. The sequence continues at coordinate 773,291,609 of NW_027362761.1, read as the reverse complement.
GGCATCAGCTTTGATGTTTTTGTCTGCTGGACGAAAATGAAGAATGAAATCAATGCGGGCGAAGAACAAGGACCACCGGGCTTGGCGCGGATTAAGTCTCTGGGCACTCTGGAGGTAAGCCAAGTTCTTGTGGTCCGTGTAAATTATTACCGGGTGAAGAGCCCCTTCGAGCAGGTAACGCCACTCCTCCAGCGCCAGCTTAATGGCCAATAATTCTCGGTCTCCTATAGAATAATTGCGCTCAGAAGAGGAGAAGAGTTTGGAGAAGAAGCCGCAGGTTACCTTTCTTCCGGAAGACCACTTTTGAGTGAGTACCGCTCCGGCTCCGGAGGAGGAAGCGTCAACTTCTAGGAAGAATTGTTTGTTGCCGTCCAGACGATGCAGCACAGGGGCGGAGGAGAAAGCTTGAAGGCCTCCTCAGCTTCGGGCGGCCATTCTCTGGGATTAGCGCCCTTACGGGTGAGCGCAGAGATAGGGGCAGTCCGGGAAGAGAAGTGCGGAATGAAGAGGCGGTAGTAGTTGGCGAAGCCCAGGAACCGCTGAATAGCCTTCAACCCCTCCGGTCGGGGCCACTTCTGGATGGCAGACAGTTTCTCAGGATCCATTCGTAGGCCGGTCTGAGAGATTATGTAGCCCAAAAACGGAAGCGAGGTCTGCTCAAAGAGGCACTTCTCATATTTTGCGTAGAGGTGGTTCTGCCTGAGCCTGAGCAGAACCTGACGAACGTCCCTCCGGTGAGTGAGAAGATCCGGAGAGAAGACCAAGATGTCGTCCAGGTACACCACCACGCAGGAGTAGAGAAGGTCACGGAAGATGTCATTGACCAACTCTTGAAAGACGGCGAGAGCGTTACAGAGACCGAAGGGCATTACAAGGTATTCATAGTGGCCGTCCCGGGTGTTGAATGCCGTCTTCCAATTGCAAAAAGAACTTCGGCACTCCATACATGAAAATATAAGAAATATTGTATCTAGACTAATGTCACTTTGAAAAATGAAGGTTTTTTGCGCATAATTTGGCCAATTTATGTGTGCCCATCAACCACGACAAGGTCACCTTCGTATGATGGGAAACTACGCTACGCTACCACTAGATATGCCACTCTTGGGCTGTAAGCCTGTATGGACAATATGTCTATGCTTGGGCTTTTAACCTACAATGTATGGGCTGGTAGAGCTAGTTAAAACCACCTGTGACTGAATGGGAGGGACACATGGTCAGAAAAAAGGCTGTCAAACTTCTAATAGTGTGAACACGTACCTGCTGCAATGCTCCAGGAGCGGGATCCCAAAAATGATTAATAGAAAAAAGAGAGGGGTCGCTCACTGGTCTATTCGGGTGCTCTGAAGAAAAGAGTAATCTCAATTGCAAAAATGTCGTCTTCCATTCATCCCCCTGACGGATACGGACCAGGTTATACGCCCCACGGAGGTCCAGCTTGGTGAAGATTCTAGCACCCCTCAGACGGTCAAATAATTCGGGAATGAGCGGAAGAGGGTATTTATTTTTCACCGTGATCGGGTTAAGGCCTCTATAGTCTATGCAGGGACGGAGTGAGCCGTCTTTCTTTTTGACGAAGAAGAAGCCTGCTCCCGCCGGGGAGGTAGATTTCCGGATAAATCCCCGGGCCAGATTCTCCTCAATATATTCAGACATGGACTGGGTCTCAGCAGCGGACAAAGGGTAAATACGCCCACGGGGAGGAGTAGCGCCGGGTATCAGGTCAATTGGGCAATCGTATGGTCTATGAGGGGGTAATGTCTCTGCTTCTCTTTTATTAAAGACGTCCGCATAAGACCAATAGGGAACTGGTAGGCCGGGTAGATTGGCTGGGGTAGGAGAAGGAAGGGCAGGATGAACGGGAACTAAACACGTCTTATGGCAGTTCTGTCCCCAGCGAAGGACTTCTCCGGTCTGCCAATCAAGCACAGGTGCGTGTTTCTGGAGCCACGGTAGGCCTAGCAAGAGGGCGTGAGAGAGTCCAGGCAGAACATGGAAGAAGATGCTCTCAGAGTGCAGCATTCCCACCTGCAGAGTTATGGATTCGGTGATGAGTTGAATGGGATGCGGTAAGAGACCCCCATCCACGGAGGCGACAGATAAGGGTACAGCCAGGGGTTTGGTGGGAATGCGGTATTTCTCTTCCAGGGATTGAGAAATGAGATTTCCGGCAGCTCCAGAGTCAAGTTGAGCTAGTTCAAAGTAACGGTTCTCCCCGCAGATGATAGAGACCGACAGCATCAGAAATGGAGAGGGTTTACTCTTGTCTAGGACGACCTCTCTGAGCGATCCTAGACACAGGCGTTTCCCGACCTCTCCGGGCAGGAACGGATCCGGTGCTCCTTACTGCCACAGGATTTTGTTTTTTCCGGCGCGGATCCCCTATCCGCCCACATTAGGTGGATGTGTCGTTATATCGATGACATCCTCCTGGTGTGGGACGGGATGGTGGAATCCACGTCGGAATTTATCCAGCATTGTAATGACAATGGAATGAATCTGAGATTTCCTCATTCAATTGGAATCAGTTCTATTAATTTTCTGGATGTGACGCTTAGTTTGGATTCTGTGAATCAAGTTGTAGTGTCCCCCTATCGCAAAAGTAAAGACACAAATTCCACTTTACTGGCACAGTCATGTCATCTGAAAAATGTAATTAAAAACGTTCCTCTTGGAGAGTTGTATAGGCTTAAAAGGAATTCATCTCTGCAGGAAAAGTTTGAAAAAGCTAAAGATGAGGTCCGTGTCAGACTGACAGGAAGGGGTTACTCCAAGTGGATGTTAAGGCCCCGTCACACCTAGCGACGCTACAGCGATCCCGACAACGATACGACCTGTCAGGGATCGTTGCTGCGTTGCTAGGTGATCGCTGGTGAGCTGTCAAACAGGCAGGCTCACCAGCGATCAGGGGAGCAGCGACATTGTGGAAAGAATCTTTCCACGATGTCCTGCTCCTGGTTACCAGCCTGCTGAAGCAGGAGCAGGCTGGTAACCATGATAAACATTGGGTTACTAGGGGCACACGCGCACCTAGTAACCCGCTGTTTATCATGGTTACCACTCTGCTACGGTGAGCGGGAGGTTACCGCACACATAGCAGAGTGGTAACCATGATAAACAGCAGGCTACTAAGTGCGTGTGCCCCTAGTAACCCGCTGTTTATCATGGTTACCAGCCTGATCGCTGGTCCCGCTGGTCACACACAGCGATGTGTGCTGACCAGCGGGAGGGCAAAGACCAAAAAATGGTCCAGGACATTCTGCAGCGATCAGCGACCTCACAGCAGGGGCCTGATCGCTGCAAAGTGTCACACATAGCGACATTGCTGGTGAGGTCGCTGTTGCGTCACCAAAACCATGACTCAGCAGCGATCTCGCTATGTGAGACGGGGGCTTAAGACAGGGCTGAAAGCATAATCAGTCACAAAGACAGAGCAGAGATACTGAAAGAAACAGGAGAAAGGAAAAAGTGTCATAAATATAGGTCCAATCATATAGATAAAAATGAAGAGTAGTTTTTCTACCATATATAGTCCACATTTCTCAAATATTACTAACATTATTAAAAAAAGATTACCTATATTATATCAAGATAAAAAAATAGAGAAAATCCTGACAAATCCTGTGAAATTTATTGCAAAAAAAGCCTTCACTTTAGGAGATATTCTGTCCCCCAGCCTCTATCTCAATGACAACAATAATAAAAAGGAGAATTGGCTCCGTACTAGAGGGTCATACAAATGCGGGCACAATATATGCACCTGTTGCCAGTATATGAAGAATACTAAAACATTTGTCTCTTGTGCAAATAAAAAAGAGTATATAATTAATTCCTACATAAACTGCAACACAAGCAACGTGGTGTATACTGTGCGATGCGGTTTGTGTGACCTTCAATATGTCGGCTGTACAGGGGGGCCGCTGAAAATTAGGATAAGACGCCATCAGCAAAATCATTAATAAAAGTTCAGCAATTTCCAAACATTTTATTAATATCCATGGAGGTGATGTGTCTTCTTTTGAAGTGTCAGGCATAGAAAGAGTTAAAATTCCATCCAGGGGTGGTGATATTAAAAGAAAACTAATAAGCCGGGAAACCTGGTGGATCTACCAGCTGAACACTAGGGTCCCACATGATATCAATATCAGACAGGATCTGATTTACCATTATGAATAGAGAAATGCATATTTGATGTAATGTGTGTATTCAGTCTTTAAGGGGTTAATCCCCGCCAGCTTTCTCTGCACAACTGTTCCCATCTAGTGGCGGGATCTGGTGAGTGGGGACTGAATTGTGAACTAGTTTAAAATGTTCAGTCGCCATCAGATCCTTGTCAATGATTAAGACGCACTGCTTTGCGTCGAAACGCGTATGTTTTTAATGTCTGGACTGTGACTTAATGGATTTTATACTATTTGAAGCTATGAAATAAATGAAGAATGGATTTTTTATGGACTTATAGCGCTGGACTTATTCATTTCTAAGTTCTGAAAACTTGCCGCACAGCAGGATCCGTGCACTCCAGTAGGTGGTGAGCAAACATTAACTTTTTTGTATGTACTTCAGGGTACACTCACAAGTTTAGAGTTTACAAAGGGAAGGACTCCCGGATTGAACCCCCGGAATGCCCCCCTGTTCTGGGAGTGAGTGGGAAAATTGTGTGGGATTTGGTGCACCCACTGCTGGATAAAAGTTATCATCTCTAGGTGGATAACTTTTATACAAATATCCCGCTCTTCAAGTCCCTCTCTGCACGAGGTACCGCAGCCTGCAGTACGATCCGCAAAAATCAGAGAGGCCTCCGAAAGACGCTAATTGGGCAGCTGCTCAGAAGGGGTGAGAGCAGAGCCCAATGTAGCGACCACCTTCTGGTGGTCAAGTACAAGGACAAGAGGGATGTCCTTCTCTTGACCACCATATATGGTGATGGCAGCACCCTCAGCACTGTACGAGGTTCCACTACATAGGTCATCAAACCAGACTGTGTAGTGAGGTACAACAAGTATGTAGCACCCTGAGGATTCGGCTGCTACAGGGGTATTGCACCTCAAGCCAGAGGTGTGGTATTCCACTCCCGGGTAAGGATGGAGTGTGGAACTGAGCACAGTAGGCTGCATACACTACATACATCCCATTTCCGGGCAATGTGAACTGAGGTCTAAGATGGTAGACATGCAAGAAATAGGAGCATGTTCACACTAGCAAAAAAGAAACAAAACCTACAAAAGACAAAAGACAAAAATATATTTCATACCCTACCATCATTATATATAAATGTAAAGCAAAGTTGCATAATAAATATAGGGTACTTAGTGAACTATTTTTGATCAAAAAAAGTATACAAGCCGTCCCACCAGCGGCAAGGTGACCCTAAATTGGGACGGTACCTATACTGCCTATATTAAAAACCTTACTGTGTATCAAAGTTGAAGTAATGCATATAAAAGGGTAGACAAATAGGACCGGGTCCCAACTCCAGACCACCCAGGCCCGTGGTAAGCTACATATATACCAGTCAGCTCAACAAAGGGGATGCCACACCCTTAAATTGCACAGAATGCAAACAAGACAAAAAACCAGGCAATGTGAACTGAGGTCTAAGATGGTAGACATGCAAGAAATAGGAGCATGTTCACACTAGCAAAAAAGAAACAAAACCTACAAAAGACAAAAGACAAAAATATATCTCATACCCTACCATCATTATATATAAATGTAAAGCAAAGTTGCATAATAAATATAGGGTACTTAGTGAACTATTTTTGATCAAAAAAAGTATACAAGCCGTCCCACCAGCGGCAAGGTGACCCTAAATTGGGACGGTACCTATACTGCCTATATTAAAAACCTTACTGTGTATCAAAGTTGAAGTAATGCATATAAAAGGGTAGACAAATAGGACCGGGTCCCAACTCCAGACCACCCAGGCCCGTGGTAAGCTACATATATACCAGTCAGCTCAACAAAGGGGATGCCACACCCTTAAATTGCACAGAATGCAAACAAGACAAAAAACCAGGCAATGTGAACTGAGGTCTAAGATGGTAGACATGCAAGAAATAGGAGCATGTTCACACTAGCAAAAAAGAAACAAAACCTACAAAAGACAAAAGACAAAAATATATCTCATACCCTACCATCATTATATATAAATGTAAAGCAAAGTTGCATAATAAATATAGGGTACTTAGTGAACTATTTTTGATCAAAAAAAGTATACAAGCCGTCCCACCAGCGGCAAGGTGACCCTAAATTGGGACGGTACCTATACTGCCTATATTAAAAACCTTACTGTGTATCAAAGTTGAAGTAATGCATATAAAAGGGTAGACAAATAGGACCGGGTCCCAACTCCAGACCACCCAGGCCCGTGGTAAGCTACATATATACCAGTCAGCTCAACAAAGGGGATGCCACACCCTTAAATTGCACAGAATGCAAACAAGACAAAAAACCAGGCAATGTGAACTGAGGTCTAAGATGGTAGACATGCAAGAAATAGGAGCATGTTCACACTAGCAAAAAAGAAACAAAACCTACAAAAGACAAAAATATATCTCATACCCTACCATCATTATATATAAATGTAAAGCATTTCCGGGGGACAGATCGACGGTACTCCCACCAGATTATGTGCAGGTACGATAGTGTCTGTCCCTGGCTGGAGTGGGAGGGGGGTGGAACATCCCAGTAGTGTAGGGGCAGATAGGGGGAGCAGTCTGGGTAATGCTAGGAGCTCATTGGGTGCTGGTCACCTGAGCTCACACATAGAGGGAGTATATAAGGTGGGAACCATCTTAGATCAGGGACAGACAGGCAGACAGCTACTAGTCAGTCTGTTGTAGAGGGTCAAGCAGTCCTGAAAGAAGAGAGAGAGAGGAGTCAGAAGGACCCAGAGGGGAAGAAGAGGGAACCCCAAGAGCCCAAATACAAGCAACAGGGTGAAGGGTTGGCACAAGGGTACCGGATCCCAAGCTGGTGGAGGGCACTAATCCTCAGCCAGAGACCGGAGGTTGTGGGCAGGATCTGCCACGACCCCCCACTAAATCCACCTGAAAGGCAGACCAAGCATAGGGTCAGGGAACCCAGAAGAGGTGTACCCACCAAGAGACCCGAGGGAGCCGGACATAGGTGGATCCCTGGTGGGGAAGGCCAGAGAAAAGGAACGTCAGAAAGGGAGCTCAGGATCACGCTCCAGAATTACCTGGGGGTTGGCCGAGTCCAGGACCTGGTGGACGCAGCACGGCTCGGGCGGTCACTCAAGGCCGGAGTGACCAGAACAACAGCAGTAAGTAAACACCCTGAACTGCACAGCCCGACTCTGAGTCTTAATACCATCCTCACTGCACCACCACAACCACCACCCTCTACAACTGACCCCCTGAGGCTATACCCCTCCCGTTGGGGGTTATACCACCAGAAGCTGCACACACACCACCAGCCTCAGCGGACCCTGCTGCAGCGGCGGCCGTATTGACCGCAAATCAACGGGTGGCGTAGTCGACACTAAAGAACATCCAGCAACATCTGTAGGACTGCCACACACTGAGCTTGACACCCTGGGCACGGACCGGGTCACCGCCACTCGGAGACTACAACCCCCATCTGATCCGGCTCCGGGTATCCCCCAAACCACACTGGCCCAGGGGGCGCGTCAAGTACATGGGGGGAGTTGATCTCTCTGATCAAGTCCTCCAGCCGTACAGTGCTTTGAGAAAGGCCAAGGTACGGTATAAGAAGCTGGCCGTGCACATCGTACAGATGGCAATTCACAACGGTTTCCTTCTGTCACAATGTGCAGGCCAGACTTCTACGTCGTACCTTCACTTCCAGGAGGTAATTATCAAGGCCCTGATATTTGGCAGTGGTGACGGAGCGGGCCCCAGCACTTCCGGAACTGAAGGACCTCGAATTGTACCAGGCCAGCATTTCCCGGGGGTGGTTCCTCACAGCAGAAAAAAAGGTAAGTCACAAAAGAGGAGCCAGGTGTGTTCCAAAAGGGGAATACACAAGGACACCATTTATCAATGCGACACCTGCCCCGACAAACCTGGCCTGTGCATGAAAGAATGCTTCAAAAGGTACCATACTTCCATGCACTACTAAACTAATTTCTGACTTATGACAACCCGATGAATACTACACAACTGACGTAGTGTTCATCAGGTTGTCATATGTCAGTTGTGTAGTGTTCGTCAGGTTGTCCTACACAACTGATGACACTACATTATAAAATTCACAAATCGGGTATCAGTTCCAAAATGGGGGCACTTATTTGGCATTTCCACTGTTTAGGCACATCAGGGGCTCTGAGAACGTGACATGACACCCGCAGACCAATCCATCAAAGTCTGCATTCCAAAGCATCACTCCTTCCCTTCCGAGCCCTGATGTGCGCCCAAACAATAGTTTTCTCCAACACATGGGGTATCAGCGTACTCAGGAGAAATTGCACAACAACTTTTGGGGTTCAATTTCTCCTGTTCCCCTCGTGAAATGAAAAAAAATGTGGCTAGAAAATGTTTTTTGTGGAAAAAAAAGTGATTTTTTTTTTCACTCCTCTACGTTCTAAACTTTTGCAAAACACTCAGGGGTTCAAAGTGCTCACCACAAATCTAAATAAGTTCCTTAAGGGGTCTAGTTTCCAAAACGGGGTCACTTGTGGGGAGTCTCCACTATTTAGGCACATAAGGGGCTCTCCAAAAGCGACATGGCGTCCGCTGTAAATTCCAGTGAGTTTTGCCTTGAAAACGTCAAAGGGTGCTCCTTCCTTTCCGAGCTCTGCTGTGCACCCAAACAATGGCTTTCCCCCACATATGGGGTATAAGCGTACTCAGGGGAAAGCCATTGTTTGGGCGCACGGCAAAGCTCGGAAGGGAAGGAGCACCCTTTGACATGTTCAAGGCAAAACTCACTGGAATTTACAGCGGACGCCATGTCGCACTTGGAGAGCCCGTGATGTGCCTAAACAGTGGAAACCCCCCACAAATGACCCCATTTTGGAAACTAGACCCCTTAAGGAACTTATTTAGATGTGGGGTGAGCACTTTGAACCCCCAAATGTTTCGTAAAAGTATAATGTAGAGGCGTAAAAAAAAATAATCACTTTTTTTTCCACAATCAATTTTCTAGCCACAATTTTTTTATTTTCACAAGGGTAACAGGAGAAATTGGACTCCAAAAGTTGTTGTGCAATTTATCCTGAGTACGCTTATACCCCATACTCAGGATAAATTGCACAACAACTTTCAAATGTGATGTGGTCCCTAAAAAAATGCTTTTGTAAATTTTGTTGTAAAAATGAGAAATCGCTGGTCAATTTTTAACCCTTATAGCTCCCTAATAAAAAAAATTTTGGTTCCAAAATTCTGCTAATGTAAAGTAGACATGTGGGAAATGTTATTTATTAATTATTTTATGTGACATATCTCTCTGATTTAAGGGCACGAAAATTAAAATTTTGAAAATTGTGAAATTTTTGCCAAATTTCTGATTTTTTTCACATATAAATGCAAGTGATATCAAAGAAATGTTACCACTATCATGAAGTACAATATGTCATGAAAAAACACTCTCAGAATTAGTGGGATCCGTTGGAGCATTCCAGAGGTATTACCTCATAAAGTGACAGTGGTCAGAATTGTAAAAATTGGCCAGGTCATTAACGTGCAAATAACCCTCGGGGGTAAAAGGGTTAATGCCTCGTCACTACCCTCTTGCTTTCATTTCCTAAACGCTTTATTTTTGTCATTTATTGCACCTCTTACAGCTCTTTTTAGCCATAGTGGTTTCCTCCTATTTCTAGCTTGTTCATTCCCTTAGGGTATATGTTGTGCACAGTTCCTACTCAGGATGCTTATAAAAGTGTCCCATTTGCTTTGTGTACTTTTATTTCTCAGGACATTGTCCCAGTTTATGGAAATAAGATCATCTCTCAACCATTGGAAATTCGCTTTTCTGAAGTTTAGTGTCCTTGTAGCCCCTCTATTATACATTTTATTAAAGGATACATGAAAACTTATTATTTTGTGATCACTATTGCTCAAGTGATCCCCAACCGGATATTTGATATGCAGTCCGGCCTATTGGTCAATGTTAGATCTAGAAGTGCCCCCTTCTTATTGGGTCCTAAAACAGTTGTGAAAGGTAATTGTCTTTCATTGTTGTCAAAAACATGTTTCCTTTGCTGTACTTGGAGGTTTCTGCTCCCCAATTTATATCAGGGTAGTTGAAGTCCCCCATAATAATTACTTCTCCCTGATTTGGTGCCTCATCTATTTGCTTTATGATGATATTTTCTGCCTCTTACATTATATTTGGAGACTTATAACAAAACCATATCAGCGTCTTATTATTCTTTCTCCCTCCCCTTATCTCCACTTATAGAGACCCCACATTTTCATTAGCCTCATATATACTGTATTATCACATAGGTTAGGTTTTAGGGATGATTTTACATATAAACAAACCCCTCCCCCTCGCTTATTTGTACAGTTATTCCTGAACAGACTATAACCCTGTAAATTAATAGCCTAGCCATAGTTATCATTCAGCCATGTCTCAGATATCCCCATCATAGCATAATTTTCTTTGAACAATATTAATTAAAATTCCTCCATCTTCTTGGCGAGGCTTCTGGCATTAGTGTACATGCACTTTATGTATTTCTCTGTACCTCTATTCCTGCTTAGCGTATTGCCTATCCTAGCCCCTCCCACTACGCCATCCCCAATTTCATTACTTATGCCCAGGTCACTATATACACTATCTTCCCCAGCTGTACAGTAATTGCCCTCCCCCAGTCCCTAATTTAAACACTCCTCCAACCTTCTAGCCATTTTCCCCCAGCACAGCTGCACCCTCCACATTCAGGTGCAGCCCATCCCTAGCGTAGAGCCTGTAGCCAAGACATAAGTCAGCCCAGTTCTCTAGAAATCCAAAATCCTCTTTCCTACACCAATTCATAAGCCACTTATTCACTTCCCTAATCTCCCACTGTCTCTCTGGCGTGGCACGTGGTACAGGCAGAATTTCAGAAAATACTACCTTTGAGGTCTTTGCTTTAAACTTAAAGCCTGATACCCTGAAATCATCTTTAAAGACCTTCCACCTACTTATAACTTTGTCATTGGTGCCGATGTGCACCGTGACCATTGGGTCTTCACCAGCTCCTCCCAGTAATCTGTCAACCCCATCAGCGATATGCCAAACTCAAATGCCAGGAAGACAATACACCATTCGCCGACCCCTATCTTTGTGACAGATTGTCTTGTCTGTTCCCCTAATAATGGAATTCCCCACTACCAGTACCAATCTGGCCTGCCCTGCGCTCCTATTCCCCTCATTACTGGAGCAGACACTGCCCCAGCTTTCAGAGAAAGTTTAGCTTTTTCAAACAAGGGTCCTGCAATACCATTACATGGAGAGTGTGACGATACAGCCTATAATCTTAATAAGCCAGACGTTAAGTTTTGTTAATCCAAGAGAAATACACTATTGTGTTTCTGTTGACTTGTAAATGTATGTGTATTGCTATGGCTCAAGAAGGACATATGATTATTTGTATAACCCTGATTGTTGTCTCCTCTTGGGTTTGGAAACATTGATGTTTGCTACTATGCTAATGACATATTATACTAAGCTAGCTAGATGTTTATTTACAAGAGCCCCTGCTATACCAGCTATGTACAGTAAATTGATTAGCTCAAACAATGAGACCTGAGTGAGCACTGCACCTTTACCTCTAACCCTGTGACTGATGACCTTTATATGTAAATAGAAAAAGGGTTGTTCTGTCCTGCTGAAAAGAGACTAAACACAGAGAATCATGGAGAAGCAAGAGGACACTCAGACTCTCTTCACATCATCAGCTTTGTAGTATGGCTTTACCGAAAGAGACACAGATTTGGATTCTACATGATTCTAGCCTAAAGGTATGAGGCCCTGACTGGAAGATTCGGATCTGGCTATCAGAGAGCCCATGGATATGTTTGGGGAAACCAGGTTGGGATGATGAAGTCGCCTGGCCCCACATATATGTTGTTTGCGGTTGCCAGGAGGGACCGTCCAGTCGCTTGGAACCCATGGAAAAATTCAGAGAAGCCAGATTTGGACCAGCCGGTCATGTAGCCCCATGGAAACTCTCAGAGAGGCCAGGGTGGGACCCTTGGGTCTCCTGGCCTGATACCTCGATGAACTGCTAGCTTCCTAAGCTTGCCGTTACCTTCTCTCTGGGGGGCCCGCCAGAAGCGGGGGGCCACTGGTTGAGGTAGTTGGCCCTTGAAGTCCCAAAGTCACAGCTGTTCTATCCTAGGTGGGCGGAGTGGAAGGGTGAGACTGTGTAATGTTGTACCATCTTGGGTATTTGCTGGGACTGTTCTATGTGTTTATTGTCCGCTTTGTGGTTCAATAAAGTATTGCCACGCTGTTTAACCCTCACCCTGTGTTGTTTGAGTGGTATTACGCCCACAGAAGACCCCATGTCTTCACAGAGAGTCTGTTTCTCAGTTACTGACAAATCAGTGTTTGAATGGATAAGCAAATGAGGCTGAAGTGCTTTCAGCCCATGGAACTGACTCGCCCCCTGGGCCTGTGTTGTGCAGGGGACACCCGGAGCCGGATCGCTGGGGGTTGTAGTCTCCGTGGCGCTGACCCGGTCCGTGCCCAGGGTTGTCAATTCAGTGGCAGTCTTAGTGTAATAACAAATGTCCAACTACGCCACCCGTGGATTGCGGTCAGTGGGGACCGCCGCTGCGCTGCAGACCGCTGAGGCTGATGTTGTTTGCGCAGCCGAGTATTGGATAACTCCTCATGGGAGAAGTATTGCCTCAGGGCAGCTAGTGTGGATGATGGGAGTGATGGTGTGAGCGTCCCAGTACTAATGGGACTGGTGCGGCGATGAAACACAGAGACGTGTGGTGCAGTTTCCAATGCTTTACTCACAGTTCTCATCCAGGTCACTTGTGCACATGAAGGACCGCCTGAGCCGTGCTGCGTTCACCAGGCAAGGGGCTCGACCAACTCCCAGGCAATTCCAGAGCGTGGCATAGGGCTCCCTTCTCTTCCCTTCTCTGGCCGTCCTCACCAGTGACCTACCTTTGTCCAGCTTCCTCGGGCCTTCTCTTGGCGAAACCTATCTCCGGTTTCCCTGACCCTACGTGGTATGCCTTCCTGGTGGATGTAGTGAGGGGTCGCACCAAGATGTGGTCACCACCTCCGGTCCTTGGCTGAGGAATCTGTTGCCTCCACCAATTTGGGTCCCGGTACCCTGCTCTGGCAACCCTTCACCCGCAATCTCCTGGGCCTTTGGGGTTCCTTCTGTCCTCGTGTCTCTGGGCCTTTCTCTGTGTTCCAGTTCCTTGTTTCCTTTCTTACTTCCTTTGCTGTTCCTTCTCCTCTCTCTCTCTCAGGCCCCGGCCTCCTGACAAGGCCTGCCCGTGGAGCAGAGCCCATGCCCCAGCTCTGCTCCCCGTCACTCCTCTCAGACTCAACTTCTTCTTTCTCCTGACTGGACTGGACTGAACTGAACTCCCTACTCTAAGATGGTGCCCTCCTTATATACCTCCCTCTAGCACCCGAGCCCAGGTGACTAGCAACCAATGGGCTCCTACCTATGCCCAGAGACCCACCCCTATCTGCTCCTACACCACTGGGTTTTCCTCCCCCTCCCCACTCCAGCCAGGGACAGAAGCTGTCGTGCCTGCACTTCTGTGGGAGCACCGTTGAGCTGTCCCTCGGAAATGGGGTGTGTGTGGTGCATGCAGCTTACTGAGTCCTGGTCCACACTCCATCCTTACCCGGGAGTGGAATATCACACCTCTGGTTTGAGGTGCAATACCCCTGTAGCAGCCGAGCCCTCGGGGTGCTACAGAACCACCTCCCAAACTTGTGTCTCTCCAACTCTATTCCCCCGCCCAGTGCTGCCTCCTCCTGTTCGACTGAGCGCTCCCTATGCTTGAAGTCATATAGCAAATTTAATGTCAGTCAAACAGGAGACAGCAGCGCTGGCCAGGGAAGAGAGCCCAAGTGTCAGAGGCTTGAGAAGAGCTTCCACATGCAGAAAGCACTTGAGCTTTATTTGCATATCCTTTCAACGCTGATTTCTCAGTAATTGAGGAAAGGACTGGCCATTGTAGGGATTTAGCTTGTTGGTAGTTGGCAGCGTTCACAAGGGCTCTCAATTTCTTGTCCAAACAGGAAGGTTTATTAACTCCTTAAACTTTCAGCAGAAAGTGATAACAAAACAAAGAATCAAAACAAAGCGAGAAACGGAGCAGATCAGCTGCTCAATATTCAAAGTTCAATACTCGGCCTGTTACAGAGTCTAAGCAACTTACAAATGTCCTCCACCTTGTATACAAATATCAGATGTGTTTGCACCTCTAGTCCTAGACAAGGAATGAACAGCTCAACTACCCTTTTAAACCAGCTGCACTTCCTGGATTGGAGGGTGGGAATGACTAGTTCCGCCCATCTCATCGAATTATTCCTAACAAACCTGGACACATATATTGGTTCCATTAACCTTCTTAGCACCTCATATCCAGAATTCTGCCAGCTGCATATATCGGACTGCAAATGACCCTCGGCTCAAACTCTGCTGCGAGCGTGAGCATAGTGTCATTTTACTGTGATCTGATTCTCTTGCATGCGAGAATCGGATCACAAGTGTGGAGACGATGGAGAACTTAATTTCTCCATCTTCTCCATTGTGTGAGTTGGCGTATATCGGACTGCACTCGGATGATATCCAAGTGCAGTCCTATGTTTTGCACAAGTTTATGGGTGCGCGCCGTCCGATATTCGTTACCAATCGCAGCATGCAGTGATTTTTTTTTCTCATGCTGACTCGGCATGACAAAAAAAAAAAAAAACGTTAGTTGGCACTGCTCCATAGTATAACATTAAGCCGAGTGCTATCTGATAAAACATCAGATTGCAGTCATCTGAGTTATACGCTGGCTACTTGCCAGAGTGAGTGGATCCTCAAAATGTAATAAAAGTCTGGTTATCCTACAGGCACAAAGTAGCTTTTTTATAAGTGTATTTATGCATTGTAGTGTATTAATTTGTACTACTTGAGGCTTTAAAATCACTTTTGCTATTGGGTTTCATTAGAGACTTTGCTACTGCAGCAATCGATCAGTGATCTAGTTCTATTAGGAGAGTTTATAAGGGCTCATCCAGACGTACGTAAATCTTAGTCTGATCATGGGCCACAATGCACGTACTGGCCTTGGGTCTTACTACTCTAGCGTGACTTCCTCATAGAAATATCCTGACCGGAGAGTGACAGCTTCATATATTTGTAACATGGGGCGGTAGCCGTGGGTGAGGTACTCGTTTCTTACACCCTGGCACATTACATGAAGGTGGGGGTCCTAGCTGGATGTGTGGACATGTGCTATGGGGGTGCTTCGCCCTTGCAGATTACTGATGACTTGGGTTGGCCAGGACCAGATGTTGAACAGTTCAATGAGGGAGACCACCAGTCAAAAATAAACTTTTTACTGAACGATAACTTTGTAGGAACTATGTACAGTAGGTAGCCGATACACAACTTTATGAACGTTTCCTTCACAATATGGAGCATTCTACACAGTCTCAGTTCCTTTCTCTTAACTCACTTAGTCTTTATCTCCACCGTTTCACCTTACTTCACCACAACCCAGCTCAGTACTACAGTCCAGTTAGTGAGAGTCCCATTCTCAACCCGCAGTTCCGCGTCTTATTTCCCCTCAATGGAATTATTTTGCCAATATGGCCAGTACTTAGCTTTTCTGCATCTGACGCCTTGGAACTCCCGCCCAGGGTACTGTCTTTGTCCTACGTTCTCTGTCTCGTCCTAACCCATTACTTTTCTGAGTTATAAACTCGGGGCTGTAATGCTAGACGTCCTGTCCCAGGACCCGTCTTCGATGCGTCACTCTGTCGTTTGGTAATTTCTCTCTTTTCCTCTCTCTCTGTACGCAGGATCACGCTAACTACTGTCTTGGTCCCCTCTCACTTCAGGACACCGATGTCATGCGGCACTGCTTATAATCTAGACTTTAGGTCTGTTCTTGACGCACGCTGGGCCCTATCCCACATTCTGACAGGAAACCGTCTCTGTCCCTTCACCTTATCCCCTCCCACTCTGGGCTAGTCCCAAGTACTAACTCCAGCTCTCCCTACTGTCGGGCAGAACCCAATACCAACATTATTAACTCATATCAGAGTTCACATTATACAACAATAAGCGTTTTCTTTGAGGGGGAACATGGGCAGTATGTCCATCTCCTTACAGACCCATGGTCAGTCCATACATTGCGATCCATTAGAGTGAGATCCAGAAACATCTGCTTGTACCCTAAGTGTGTCTTTTTCTGACCTCCTCTTAGCTGAATTATGACCACAAATTACATCAAAGTTGAATGTTCCAGGAAACAAGAAAGCTAAATAATGAAAAAAAATGTTAATTAAACCCAATTGCACAAACGATGTTTAGCCTCACATAAATGCATTTAAAGGGAGGGAACATGTCATGGAAAATAATGCTATTAACCTGCAGTTATGGGATTAATCTGCAGTTTAATAGCGTTCTGATACAGTGTGGCGCCTGCACTAAGAGCCCTGCTGCTGGACGGAAACAAACTTTATTCCCTATGGCTGCGTTTGTCTTCCAGCCATAGGGGTGGGGTAGCACGGTTTCAGTCACCGCTCTGTGTATAGAGCACATATGTCAAACTCTGACCCTCAGGGTGAGTTTATTTGGCCTGCGACGCTAGGCGGGTCCCCTGAGTATATTTGGCCCTCAATGCCGGGCATGTCTCCCGCCCAGCATCGCACTTTCAACTATATCGGTATCCTAGATGCTGGTAAAGTTGAAAGCAATGATGGAAGAGGGAGTATCAGTTGACACTCCCTGTCCTATCATTTCCCCTCTGCATCTGGGGTCTCAGCACAGTGGGTGCAATTACGTCATGACAATGCATCCTCTGTACAGAGATGTGTATAGGATCTGAAGACAGCAAGAAGAGAATGGAGCAGCGTGCAAACGGGCAGAGGTGAGTATTTATTTTAATGTGGCACCTATTATACTGCATGGAGTACTATGTGGGGCCTTTTATGCTGTGTGGAGAACTATGTGGGGCCTTTTATGCTGTGTGGAGCACTATGTGGGGCCATTATACTGCATGGAGCACTATGTGGGGCCATTATACTGCATGGAGCACTATGTGGGGCCATTATACTGCATGGAGCACTATGTGGGGCCATTATACTGCATGGAGCACTATGTGGGGCCATTATACTGCATGGAGCACTATGTGGGGCCATTATACTGCATGGAGCACTATGTGGGGCCATTATACTGCATGGAGCACTATGTGGGTCCCATTATACTGCATGGAGCACTATGTGGGTCCCATTATACTGCATGGAGCACTATGTGAGGATATTATACTGCATGTAGCACTATGTGGGGCCCTTTATGTCGGGGTAATTGAGGGAGGGGGGGTACAATAGAGTCATCTTACAGTGTGTATGGCGGGTACTTTGGAGAAATTCACTGTGGGGATATCATACTGTGTGTGGGAGCACTTTTGTTTGTATTTGACTA
Source organism: Phyllobates terribilis (assembly GCF_046119375.1). NCBI lineage: Eukaryota > Metazoa > Chordata > Amphibia > Anura > Dendrobatidae > Phyllobates > Phyllobates terribilis. The sequence goes on along the minus strand of NW_027362761.1, from coordinate 773,274,010 downwards.
TTATCTGTATTATTCAAGGTTTTCCATTCTTTATTACATATTTAAATTAGGCCATTGAGCCATGTGCCTTTTACCGCTCTTAAAGTAAAATATTGGAATAATATGTAAGATCTATTCATTAAAATGTTCTTTGTTTGTGAGACAACCCCTTTAAAGTTTATTTTCAGATGAAAAAGTCCATCATTATATTTGATGGAAAAACTTCCTCAATTATAGACATTTTATTTTTAATAAATATAAAGGATGGCCCGCTTCTTTGTCCGGGTTTTTAATTTTGGCCCTCTGTGTATTTGACATCTCTGGTACAGAGTGTGGAACCTATAATTATGCCCTGGCCCTGACTGAGCACAGGCTCATCATTAGGGTCTGCGGTCAGTTAAGGCTGGGGGGCGCAGTTAGTCACTGCTCTCTACACACAGAACGGTGACTGAACGTCGCACACTGCCGGGAGGAATAAAGTTCAACTCCTCCAGGCAGCGGGGCTCTCAGTGCAGGCGCCACACGGTGTCATAACGCTTTTAACCTGAAGATTAACCCCAAATCACAAAAAGTGGACAACCCGTTTCATATAGTTTTGGCAAGAAAACGTACATTTATAAGAAGCGATCTTAGAAAATCTTCTTTCAGTCAAGAACAGCACCTTTAAGAGAATACAGTACATTCAAATGGCCATGGAACAATGAGGTGGAATAAGATTCTACAGGTGAACAACTGGCTACGTCGATGGTGCCGTCAACAAGGATTTGGATTTCTGGATCACGGAATGAATTACCTATACGATGGACTACTTGCTAGAGATGGGGTGCACCTTACGAAGACTGGAAAACATGTATTTGGAAGTCGCCTTGCTACACTCATCAGGAGAGCTTTAAACTAGAACAATGTGGGAAGGGAAGCAAAAGGCCAGAAAAAGCCATACAGCTGACAAATACTATTGAGATCTCTGCTACTGGAAGTGGAAAAGAAGAACAAAGACAAAAAAATCTAAATAATAAAAATATGGGAGGAAGAGAAACCAATCACAAACTAAAATGTTTTTATACAAATGCACAAAGCATGGGCAACAAACAAGGAGAATTGGAACTACTAATGCAGGAAAAGGAATATGATGTCATTGGAATCACTGAAACTTGGTGGGACGATACACATGATTGGAATAAAAGGCTAAAAGGATACAACTTATTTGCAAGAAACAGACTTGATAAACGAGGAGGAGGTGTCGCATTGTATGTTAGAAAAGCGTATATCTGCACAGAGATTGAAGCTTCAGAGACTGGGAGTTCTGTGGAAACTGTTTGGGTAAGAATACAAGGAGAGAACAACGGAAAGGACACCATTGTAGGCATTTACTACAGGCCACCTGGGCAAGCTGAAGATATGGATGAACTCTTTATGTATCAAATGACCAAGTTCTCCAAAAAATATGACGTAGTGGTCATGGGAGATTTCAACTATCCAGACATTTGTTGGGAATCTCTCTCAAGTAAAACTAATAGGTCAAGCAAATTCTTATCCTCTCTTGCTGACAACTTTATCTTCCAAAAGGTAGGGGAGAAAACAAGGGGATCTGCTACTTTGGATCTAATCCTTATAAACAGGGAGGAAATGGTTGAGGAGGTAAAGGTGGCTGGGACCCTAGGAGGCAGCGATCATGCTATTATAGAATTTTGGATAACTAGAGGAGGAAGACGTGTGAAGACTCAAACTTCAAGGTTAGATTTTAGAAAGGCAGATTTTAAGAGACTCAGAAAGAGAATAGGAGGGATCCAATGGCTGGATGTCCTTAAGGACAAAAATGTCCAGGAAGGATGGGAAATTTTTAAAAATGAGATTCTCAAAGCACAATCGTTAACAATCCCGAAAAGTAGGAAGAATGGGAAGCATTTAAGGAAACCAGGATGGATGAACACAGAACTTAAACACATACTAAAAAGAAAGAAAGAAATGTTTATTAAATGGAAAGAGGGAGGCATATCTAAAGAAGATTATAATGCAGTCTGCAGATCCTACAGGGCACGTATCAGGTTAGCTAAAGCTGACAATGAATTAAGGCTTGCAAGAGATGTCAAAAGCAATAAAAAAGGATTTTGGGGGTATGTCAAAAGTAAAAGAAAAGTCAAAGATGCTATAGGATTTTTACAGGATGAAAATGGAGAAATGGTAAGAGAGGATGTTGAGAAGGCCGAACTTTTTAATTCCTATTTTGCATCTGTTTTCTCTCAGAAAGAAAATGTAACATCAACTGATCTTCACTGTCCTTTTAAAGGAATAGAGGAATCCAAGTTATCAGTAAACAGAAAGATTGTGAGGGAATATTTAGCTAACATAAATGAGTTCAAGTCTCCAGGTCCAGATGAATTACACCCCAGAGTACTGAAGGAGATTGTAGAAGAAATTTTAGAACCACTCTCCATAATCTTTGAAAATTCTTGGAGAACAGGAGAAGTCCCAGAAGACTGGAGAAGAGCAAATGTTGTTCCTATTTTCAAAAAGGGGAAGAAGGTGGACCCAGGGAACTATAGGCCGGTGAGTCTGACTTCTATACCAGGAAAGATCTTTGAACAAATTATTAAACAACATGTATGTAAGTACATGGATAAGAATGAAGTGATTAACCAGAGTCAGCATGGGTTTGTAACTAACAAGTCATGTCAGACTAACTTAATTTCCTTCTATGACAGAATCACTGACTGGGTGGATCAGGGAAATGCTGTAGATATAGTATATCTTGACTTCAGCAAAGCATTTGACAAAGTATCTCACATCATCCTTATTGAAAAAATGACCAAGTATGCAATGGACCAGGCAACTGTTAGGTGGATTCATAACTGGCTTAGTGATCGGACTCAAAGGGTGGTTGTAAATGGCTTCACATCCAGCTGGATGAATGTCTCAAGTGGGGTACCACAGGGCTCCGTCCTGGGACCTGTATTGTTCAACATCTTTATCAATGATTTAGATGAAGGAATTGAGGGTAAACTGATTAAATTTGCTGATGACACAAAGCTAGGAGGGATAGCTAATACTAGAGAAGAGAGAGAGAGGATTCAAAAAGACCTAAATAAACTGGAGCAGTGGGCAGCAACCAACAGAATGGTTTTTAACAGGGAAAAATGCAAAGTACTACATCTGGGCAATAAAAATGAAAAAAGCATATACAGAATGGGAGGAATAGAGCTAAGCAACAGTACATGTGAAAAAGACTTAGGTATACTAATAGATCATAGACTGAACATGAGTCAACAGTGTGATGCAGCAGCAAAAAAGGCAAATACAATTCTGGGATGTATTAACAGAAGCATACAGTCTAGATCACGTGAAGTCATTATCGGTCTTTACTCCTCTTTGGTCAGACCTCATCTGGAATACTGTGTACAGTTTTGGGCACCACATTTTAAAAAAGACATAGACAAACTGGAGCAAGTTCAGAGAAGAGCGACCAGAATGGTAACTGGTCTGCAAACCATGTCCTATGAGGAACGGTTGCAGGATTTGGGAATGTTTAGCTTGCAAAAAAGAAGACTGAGAGGAGACTTAATAGCTGTCTACAAATATGTCAAGGGCTGTCACATTGTAGAAGGATCATCTTTATTCTCATTTGCACAAGGAAAGACTAGAAGCAATGGGATGAAACTAAATGGGAGGAGACACAGATTAGATATTAGAAAAAACTTTTTGACAGTTAGGGTGATTAATGAGTGGAACAGGCTGCCACGAGAGGTGGTGAGTTCCCCTTCAATGGACGTCTTCAAACAGAGGCTGGACAGACATCTGTCTGAGATGATTTAGTGAATCCTGCTTTGAGCAGGGGGTTGGACCAGATGACCCAGGAGGTCCCTTCCAACTCTACCATTCTATGATTCTATGAAATGGGCTGTCTAAGGTTCATAAATGGTAAAATTCTTCTCCGTTCTCAGGAACAGGTTTTTTAATTTTCTAGTGTACAGCTCTCATTGCATAGGTTACAAGCTATCTCACCTGGCCAGTTACTTAGGCAAAGAGCATGCAGCATGAACACACCAGATTGCTGGATCCAACCAGCTCAGTCCCCTGTGCTGCAGAGGCAAAGTAGCCTCTACTAGGAGTCTGGAAGAGTGCTCAGCCATACCTCAAATTGTGAATCACCAAACGGGCACTGCCCCCGAGAAAGTCGAGGGTGCTGCGCTGTAAGGCTGTGTGCCCACGATGCGTTTAAGCGTTTCTGCAGCGGCAAAAATGCTACAGAAACGCATGGTAGAAGGCCTGCCATGTTCCTCAATGATAATCCGCATGTGCTGTGCACATGCTGCAGAAATTTCCGCTGCGGATTATCATTGCGGAAAAAAACGCAGCACTACCAATTATTTTGCGGAAGCGCGGCGTTTTTGCCGCCATTGACTTTCATTGGCACGCATGTAATCTACATCACTACATCTGCACATGCGGAATCCATGCGTTTCAATGTACAGATGGTACCCGGGTCTGGAGGACAGGAGACTCTCCACCGGACCCGGGTACCATAGAACCTGTAAAAAAAAAAAAAAAAAAAAAAAAAAAAATATATATGATATTTACCTTCTGATGGCCCCCTGCTGTGCTCATCCTCCCTTGCCAGCAGCTTGCAATGGACTGAAGGATCTGCGCTGACATCATAGTCATGTGACGGCAGGTCCTTCAGTGTACCGAGAGCTGCCGGCAAGCCAGGACGGAGCAAAACAAGACTCCGGGGGCCATCAGAAAGTATAGATTTATTTTTTTACCATTCTTTACGGTCACAGTATATAAATCCATGCCGTTTGCATGGATTTATATAGTGTGACCAAGTTGACAAGCACTTTCCAAGTGATGCTAAAATAGCTTGGAAAGCGGTTGGCAACCCGCATGCGGAAACGCAAGTGAAGAACGCTTCACATCCGCTTGTCCCTGGCAGGAAAGATGCATGTACAATCCGCATGAGTTTTTTCTGCCAGGGAGATGCAGAAACGCTCAGGAAAAAATCCGGAGCATTTCTGCATCGTGGGCACATAGCCTAAAGTACAACTTGAGAATATCCCTTAACAGTTGTGTTGATCTATAACCATAGGCCCTTGTTCTCCCAAGGGAGATGAGTGGCATTGAGTCCCCCCTCACAATAGTGCAGTAAAGAAAAAAAAAAAAGGCTCCGATGACCTCCAACCACAGCAGAAGCAATGAAGTCCCAACCCTGCAGGCAATTAAGTGACTGGGGGTCAGGAGATGATTGCTTACAGTCCAGCAGCAGATCTCAGACCGTGAGTATATATTTAAAAAAAAAAATAAAATAATAATTGGCATGTTCCCGATGTCATTTTTTAAAAAGAAAATAGACTGGAAACCCTCCAACCCTGTAGCCAGCATCAGGCATTTGTCTGTAAGGCTATATAGTAGACTGTCAAAGGCACACATCAGTGACTACTCATCCGACCTACCCCATTAGCAGAAACTAAGACTTTGGATACAATCACATGAACAACTTTTCCACAGATCTACACAGTGTGAACGCTGACATCTGTAAGTATAACGCTTGATCCACATAGGTGAAGATGCTGCGTATTTAAGGAAGCCCTGGCATCAGGGCAAGTGCCCACAGTTTTAGCTCATTATTCTCACTATTGTAGAGAATCCAGGTTTTTTTTGTTTGTTTGTTTATTCAGTGCTTCTTGTTATGGTTTTTAAAAGGGACATCACTCACAGGGTAATTATACAGAGCAGCCTAAAGAAACCTGTCCCAGAGAATTATTATAGCACCATTTATTCCATGGGGCTTTACATGCGAGAAAGGGGAATACATAGCAAAAACAATTACAATAACCTTGGACAAAACATGACGTTGACTGGTACAGGAGAAGCAAGGACCCTGCCCGCCAGGGCTCACAGTATACAAGAATCCTGTGAGCCATACATCCTTTGTAATTACCATTAAATAAGGTACCATCATCATAGCAGTATGATGGATTTAAAACAAAACACTACAGTATATAATCACAGTAGGAATACAAGCAATAGGAAACTTCCACCTTAGCAACAGGTTCTCTCCAAATTGCACCCTGCAATATGTGGACAGAAAATTCACAGCATATTAGCCATGTGAAATAATCCTCCAAAAATCAGTTCAGAACTCAGCAAGCCTTTATATGTGCTTGTTCAAACATTGAGAAAATGGCAGGCAAAACTACAATGAAAAAACAAACACTAAACTGCACTTTACAGCACCAAAGTGAATGACAGTGCTGTAGGCTAATGCAGACCCCCCCCCCCCCCCACATCATGGATTTTAAGAAGCTTTCTTTTCCTAAAGGCAATGTGTCACATTGTGTGGGGTTTGGGGGTGAAGACATACAGCCTGCAGATGTGGTTACTCTGGAGGCTAATAGTTTTCTGAAACTGCCCAATGAACTTTAATGCCCCCCAGCAGTGTGCAGGTTTCAGTCACAGGTAGTCAGTCACCTCTGTATAGAGAGCAGCAGTAACCATACACAAACAGCACTGACTGCCAACTAGTCCCAGGCTGCTGTCAGGGCCATGGGTGCAGTTACAGCTGCTGCTCTCTATACAGAGCATTGACTGAACCCACACCACCCCTGTGACTAAAATCCAGATGCTGCCAGGGGAATAAAATGCACTACCTCCCAGCTGCAGGGCTGTAAGTGCAGGGGCATAATGCCATTAACATATCTACAAGAGTTAGCTTTTTCTCCTTCACTAGACAATGTCCCTTTAAATCTGAAGCATGGCAATTCTTTACCCATTGAAATCAATGGGAAAGACAAAAAAAAAAGTGTCAAACCTCACATTTTATGCTGCAATTTTCCAGTGCAGAAAAACCTGCAAATGCTCAGTGTGTACAAAGCCCAAGCTCTTACCAGTATATCCCAGAGGTGGCACCGCACAGACTGAATGACAAACTCAGATTATTGCACAAATTGTTTATTTCATTCAAACACTTAACAAGAGGGAAGACATTAACACAACATTCCCTTTCATTTTTGGCATTTCTTAGTCCGACACAGGTTTGGTTATTAACCGTTTCATTCACAGTGCATTTTAGTCTCCAACACTGGTGTCAAGCCATTATCGGGGTGTTAAGATTTCTCCATCACCAATTCAGTTTTGTTTCTCTTGCTCGATGGCTGGAAAAAGGGGGAAAAAAAATGCATATTAATATAAGCTATAAGGAAAGCATCCTTCAGGTGCGACCCCTCAGCTAGTGGGGACACGGGAGATTGTTGGGTAGAGATTTATTCTGCATTCCCAATCAGGCGACAGCTGATAACAGGGAACAATAGAAGCAGCCATTCATCCAGCAGATGGAAGCAGATTACTCACTCTCTTTCGTAGGCAGTGGGTTCTTCTCTTGGGTCACCGTTTTCTTCAGTTTGGACTTGTCAAATCTGCCGATTTCTCCCAGGTCTGGCTTGTCTGCCATGGTGTGTGCTGCAGACAAACAATGCCGGGGTCAGGACAGTGCGCTCACCCCATTACACCGTCGCCACCCCGTAATAAACACCCCCTGCGGGCATAACAAGCATGGCCGGCCCCGCCAGCAGCAGTAATAAGCGGCTCCGTGCTCACCTGTCACTGTACGCGGCTCGCAAGCTGTACCGACTGCCTGTCTCCACAAGAGGAACAATGGGAAAACCGTCCCGGCCCCCTTTATATAGACGACCCAACCCAGCGGCCGCGTCACCGCCTCATTTCATTGGCTGAGACATTAAGGAGTTCTCACGTGACGCAGCCCAAGGATGGGTCGGAACCGGCGGGCACGTGTGTGCTGCAGAACAATGGCTGGCGGGAGAGCAGGGCTGTGTGTTGTGCTGCTCCCACATACCGTCGTGTTACAAACCGCTTATGTATTTAGTGGGGCTGGGGGACTACATTGTGAGGGGAGAACAGCTGCATATGAATAAAGCGATACCAGTAATGGAGCTAGCTACCCCTGTGGCATTTATACATTGGGCTTTATACAGGAAATATGAGCAATGGATGGTAGGTCCCCAGCAGGACTATGCCCCTCATAGGGGACACACAGCACCACGTGGACCATGGCATATATATATATTATTTCCTGTAGTATCACGTTGCCGCCTGCGACACAGTCACAAATGTATTGGCTTCACCATAAACATCAGTACAAGTCACAGGTTGCTGCCACTTGTGTGTGCGATTTGGCCATTTCTTTTTCTTATGACAGAATCCCAGCTATGAAACGGTGGAGCGAACGCATGTCCCACACAGGGGGCACAAATGGTTTTAGTCAGGCGGCACAGCGCCATGTACCCCCAGATTGGGGCTGACAATGTTCCCCTAGAAAATGATGATAAAAGACATAAAGCAATGAAAGATTATAGGGAAAGTGGTATAAAGAAAAGAGGGTGATGAAAAAAGGGGAAGGATGAAACCTCCCGGTCTATCACCTATATGGCAGGATCAGGGCAGCTGTATGTCCACACACATCGGACATCTTCTATACAGTCTATATGGTATCAGCATTGTGGAAGAAACTTTATGAACACATCCACACGTTGCTGAGCAAAGTGTAAACTGAGAGATGCTGAAGACTTGAAGTCCACAGCCTGTCAATTTATGCTGCGGAGATTCACCTCAGATTGCATTCCCATGCGTGAAATCTGCAGTAAGCCCATACCTCCCAACTTTTGAAGAACAGAAAGAGGGACATATCATGCGGTGTGCATAGCAAATTCTGGCCACACACCTTTACCATATTTTTCTCCCCTGGCAGGAGGAGTTGTCAGAGGGGCGCTGGTAATGAGGGACATTCAGCAGACGCCCGAGACTGCAGGGTGCAGACCCAAATCCAGGATTGTCTGCTGTATCAGGGACAGTTGGGACTAGAGAAGAGTGGATGGATTCACGGGACTCCAGTCCAGCATCCAGGTCAGTGCTACTTGGCAGCTGGACAGGAGGCCGCGAATCTCTAACCATCCGGTTTCTCCGGCGGCTTTTGATCACCCGGGGCAGCGCTACGTCATCTGTGTGCCCTGCTCATCTCTAGTTGGGACCTGCTTATTTATTTTTTGTTCCTTCATTCACAGTCAGAGCCGCCAGAATTTTCTCATCTTTATATAGCGTCACTATAAGGCTGTGTGCCCACGATGCGTTTTTTAAGCGTTTCCGCAGCGGCAATTCCGCTGCAGAAACGCTTATAAAACGCTTGGTAAAAGGTCTGCCATGTTCCCCAATGGTAATCCGCATGTGCTGTGTACATGCTGCGGAAATTTCCGCTGCAGATTATCATTGCGGAAAAAAACGCAGCACTACCAATTATTTTGCGGAAGCGCTGCGTTTTCGCCGCCATTGACTTGCATTGGAATGCATGGATTACGCATCACTGCATCTGTAGATGCGGATTACATGCGTTTCAATGTGCGGATGGTACCCGGGTCTGGAGAAGAGGAGACTCTCCTCCGGACCCAGGTACCATAGAACCTGTAAAAAAAAGAATAAAATAAAAAAATATATATTATACTTACCTTCTGATGGCCCGTGGTGCGCTTGTCTTGGCTTGTCGGCAGATCGCGGTGGACTCAAGGACCTGCCATGACGTCATTTAGTCATGTGACGTGTCATGCGACCGCTGACGTCGGCAGGTCCTTCAGTGTACCGCGAGCTGCCGGCCAGCCGAGACGCATCGGATAAAGACTCCGTGGGCCGTCAGAAGGTATGATATTTATTTTTTACCATTCTTTATGGTCACAGTATATAAATCCATGCCGGTTGCATGGATTTATATAGTGTGACCAAGTTGTCAAGCACTTTACAGGTGATGCTAAAATCGCTTGGAAAGCGCTTGTCCACCCGCATGCAGAAATGCATGTGAAGAACGCTTCACGTCCGCATGTCCCTAGCAGGAAAAATGCATGTACAATCCGCATGTACAATCCACATGCTTTTTTTCTGCCAGGGAGATGCAGAACGCTCAGGAAAAAAATGGGGAGCATTTCTGCATCGTGGGCACATAGCCTAAGACATCCAGCTTTTTTGTGTCTGTAAGGCCATGTTCACACGTTGCAGAAATACTGTGTGTTTTTTTTTCTGCAGATGTCCACACCAAACTACACAATAACAATCTTCTCCCCCTTATTTGATGCGTTTTTGGTGTAAATGTGAAGCTGTGTGTTTTAATGTGTTTTTTATAGTACAGAAAAGATTTCATTCTGCACTTAATAAAGTATCTGAAGTTTTTTACGTGCGTTTTTTAGGCTCCACATAGAAGACGAGAGAAAAAAAAAACACCTGGACCGAACAGTTCAGCAGCAACTTCTTTAAACCACAGGGAGTGCAGTTCTCATGAAATCACATCCACTTTGCATGGACAGTTAAACAGCAGAATTTCTATGCAAAAAAGCAGCAGAAATATGCAGCATTTACACTGTGTTCCAAATTATTATGCAAATAATATTTTCTCAGATTTTCCCAATGAATTGCAGTCATTGTAATTTTCCAGTCAAATAACTATTAGAGTACAATTGAAAGTTTTTTGTACAAACTGCCTATGATAACAGTATATTTTTTAAAAAAATAAAAAACTCAAACTGCACTCAAAATGCATGTTCCAAATTATTATGCACAGCAGAGTTTTCAACCTTTTCATTTTAATAAAGAACAAAAAAATGGTAATTTTTGAAATTATAAGCATTAGAAGGTTATTACAAACTGAAATCAAACAGTTTGCAACTCAAAACTTTATTCTAGGTGATGTTACATTTGCACATAGGACCGCTTGTTCGAAAGGAGCTTCTGAACTCTCGTCCATTGAATTTGTCAGGTTTTGGATGGTTTCTGCTTCAATTGTTTTGCATGAGGACAGAATACCCTCCCAGAGCTGTTGCTTAGATGTGAACTGCCTCCCGCCATCATAGACACTCCTTTTGATGATGCTCCAGAGGTTCTCAATGGGGTTGAGGTCAGGGGAGCATGGGTGCCACACCATAAGTTTGTCCCCTTTTATGCCCATAGCAGCCAGAGATGCAGATGTGTTATGTGCAGCATGAGACGGGGCATTATCATGCATGAAAATGATCTTGCTGCGGAATGCACGGTTCTTCTTCTTGAACCATGGAAGGAAGTGCTGTTTGAGAAACTCAACATACATTATGGAGTTCATCTTTACCCCTTCAGGGATCCTAAAAGAGACGACAATCTCTCTCCCCATGATTCCAGCCCAAAACATTACTCCACCTCCTCCTTGTTAGCTCCGTAGCCGTGTTTGCATGGGGTGTCCATCAACCAGCCATCCTCCACTCCATCCATCTGGACCATCGAGATAATTTTCATGCTATCAATTTTTATAGCTATCAAAATATGGTGATGAAAAAACAAGTTTTTACAATAAAAAGCATCTTTTAGTGTGTGACAGCTACTAAGCATAAAAACCCAATATAAATCTGGTATCGTTGTAAGCGCATCGACCCAGAAAATAAAGTAGTCTAATCACTTATACTGCACGAGGAGCAGCGTAAAAAATAAATAAAACTAATTCTTCACCTGTTGTTGATTTGTTCATTCTGCCTCCCAAAGATTGCAGTAAGGCACGGCATACATTTATCCTGCACTGAGTGCTTACACCGGGGTTACCTTGTGAATCTCTGAAATACGTGATTCAGACGAAACTCCTGGTGGAAGATTCCCTGTAATGAGGTAGATGGAGGCGCTGTGAACCCCTTCTGGCCTATGATCCGACAGTGTCCATCTTTTTAGACATACATAAAAGCGTGGTCCATCACCGTTTTGTGCACTTCTGAAAAGAAGGACAACACTAAACAAAGGCCAGACGGAGTCCAGAGTAACTCTGCTGCCTTATTATAGTGAATGGATCCGTCAAGAGTTTCAGCTATCACGTCACTCTGAAATTTAGATGGAAACCCCAATATAAGTACTCAGCGTAGAGCGACGGATAAATGTTACAAATGTTATGCAAAATGTTCCCAATAAAAGCTTCAACTCAATGCACAAAAAAGCCCCCACTCAGGTCTGTCATCTGTCAATGGAAATATAGGTGGCTTCCACATTACTGGTAGTAACCAAAAGAAATTCAGCAAATGCTGCACCCCAAAATCCAAATGCCCCCATCCTTCTGAGCCTCAGTGAGTCTAAACCACATTTAGCATCCCCATGTTTGGCATTTCTGTAGTGACGAGAGCCTGTCTAATTTACGGGTGCATGTTTCCAGAAACACGAGCTAAGCACTACAACGTACTGGTCACTACAACGTACTGGGCACTATAAAGTACTGTTCACTACAACGTACTGGGCAATATAATGTAATGGTCACTACAACATACTGGGCACTATAATGGCAGTTCGCAATTTTCACTTAGCAACATCCACTACTGATTGTTTCTGGAAAATACCCATGGAGTCAAAATCATCATTACACTGATAGACAAATTCCCAAAGGGGTATAATTTCCAAAATGGGGTCACTTGAGGGGTGATTCTGCTTTTCTAGCACGTAAGGGCTCTGTATATGGAGTCTGCAAACTATTTTAGGAAAATATGGGCTCCAGGAGGCAAATAGCGCTCCGTCCCTCCAAAGTCTCACCGTGTGGCTGAGCAGTACTGCACAGTCACATATGGGGCATTTCTAAACTCAGCAGAAATTGTGGGACAAATTTTGGTGCCATTTTTACCCATTTCATAGTGTGAAAAAGTAAAATCTGGGGCTAAAACAAAATTTTGGTGGCAAAACTTTAATTAATTTTTCTTCACTGCTCAATGGTATAAAATGCTGTGACACACAGGTGGTGTCAATATGATCACAACATCCCTAGATGAATTAATTGGGAGGTGTAGTTTGTAAAATCGGATCTCTTATGGGGGGTTCGGCTGTTCTGGTACCTCAGGGGCTCTGCCAATGTGACACGGCATGACATCAAACCAGTCCAGCAAAATCTGAACTGGCGCTTCTTCCCTTCTGAGCTTTGCACTGTGCCTCAAAACTAGTTTTTGACCACATATGGAGTATCAGCGCTCTCATCAGAAATTGGACAACAAATTTTGAGGTCCGTTTTCTCCTACTATCCTTGTGAAAATGAAAAGATTTGGGGCTAAAACAACATTTTTGTGGAAAAAATATATATTTTTCATTTTTACAGATCAACATTGTAAAATTCTATGAAGCACCTATGGGTTCAAGGTGCTTACCTTATGTCTAGATAAATTCCTTGAGTGGTCTAGTTTCAAAAATTGTGTCACTTGTAGGGGGTTTCCACTGTTTAGGCACATCAGGGGCTCTCCAAATGCGACATGATACCCGCAGACCATTCCATCAAAATCTGCATTCCAAAACATCACTCCTTCATTTCTGAGCCCTGCCATTGGGGGCTCTCCAAGCGAGACATAGCGTCCTCTAACGATTCCAGCAAATTTTGCATTCAAAAAGTCAAATGGCGTGCCTTCTCTTCCGAGCCCTGCCCTGCGCCCAAACAGTAATTTTCCCCCACATATGGGGTATCGGTGTACTCAGGAAAAATTGCACAACAAATTGTATGGTGCATTTTCTCCTGTCTACCATTCCATTAATTCCTGTGAAGCACCGGAAGGTGGTGCTGGTGCCTGCACTTCTAGCACTGCCTGTGGCATGGGCGATGTCATCACCCCCGTTCCCTGCAGCTGAATAAAAATAAATAGATGGTGGAGAAGTTCATGAGACCTGTTTGGAGCTGCATCCTCCCTACGTCTGTGCCTTGGTGGAACTGGGCTTGGCTGCAGGAACTCAAAGTCACTAGTGCTGGCTGCAAATTCACTTGCTTGGTGGACTTAATCTCTCCTGCTCTCTCCTGATGTTCTGGAGGGCTCTGTAGGGGCAGATCTTAATGGAGGGCGGCTTCTTGCTCTGTGTAGCGTCGGCGTCTCTGCCTCCTGCCAGGCAGAGATGCCGTTCCCCTCACCGCTGCGGTCCCGGTCTGGCATTCTCCAGCCCCCCTGCTGTTGCTGCTCGTGCGCAGCGCGCAGCTTCCTGGGCACTGTGCTTATGGCGCGCACGCTCTCCCTCCCTCTTAAAGGGGCCGCGAGCGCCATCCTAAAGAGTCCCCGGACAATGGCCGGAGGACCACTCCTATATAAAGCACCTCCTCCAAAATGGAGGTGCCTGTGCAAGGTTGTTGTTTGTGTGCTAACACTCTCCTCAGCCCTCAGGTTCCAGTACCTGCCAGCCTGTCTGTTAGCCGTGCCCGCCAGCCTGTCTATCTGCCGTGCCCACCAGCCTGTCTATCTGCCATGCCCGCCAGCCTGTCTGTCAGCCATACCCACCAGCCTGTCTGTCAGCCGTGCCCGTCTGTCTGTCTACCCGAATCACCTGTCAGGCCACCTGCCATGTCCGCCTGCTTGCCTACCTGGATCACCTGTCTGGCTACCTGCCGAGCTCGCCTGCCTGCCTACCCGGATCACCCATCAAGCTACCTGCCGTGCTCATTCACTGTACCGGTCACCTTCAGGCATCTGACCCGTGAAAGTCGCCTGCTCTCACACAAGGTCGGTCCCAGAGTGGCAACGGGGTCCACCTGCACGGTCCCTCCCTGGTTCACGGAGTCGATTAAGCCTCCGTGGGGCCAGGGTCGGTCCGAATTGGCACTTAGTTACGCCCTTCTGGCCCCTCCTTGCATCTCAGCACAGAGGTTCCACCACCCGGATACGTAACAGTTTGCACAGGCCATGGAACCCGGTGGCTCCCATGCTCCTTCACTCTCAGACCTGTACCAAGAGGTCTCTCGTCAGAGATCCCAACAGGATACTATCCTGTCCTATCTGCGGACAGTCAACTCCCGCCTGGACGCGCTGTCCACTCCGACTGTGTCCGCCTCTAACTGAGCGGCACCTGCTCCGGCGGCACCTCCACCCAGTGGCGCTGTGGCACCCGGCTTTGGACCCCGGCTCTCTGCGCCTCCACGTTTTGGTGGTGACCCTGTCCTATGTCGGGGCTTCATAAATCAGTGCATGCTGCACTTTGAACTCCTGACACACCAGTTCACCTCCGACCGGGCCAAGGTGGCGTTCATCATGTCTCACCTCACCGGAGAGGCGTTGGCGTGGCTTAACCCTCTGTGGGAGAGAGGGGATCCTCTGGTGTCCGATCTTCAGGCTTTCCTCGCAGCCTTCCGGAAGGTGTCCGATGAGCCCGGACAAAAATCTTCTACTGCCTCCTCACTCCTCCGACTCATCCATGGGAGTCTCACTGTGGGCCAGTATGCCGTACGTTTCCGAACCCTCGCATCTGAACTTGCCTGGAACAATGAGGCCCTGGTGTCCACCTTTTGGGAGGGCCTTTCCGGATGGATCAAGGATGAGCTAGTCGGTCGTGACATACGTCCCTCCCTGGACGACCTGGTGTCATTAGCTACCTGTATTGACATCCGTTTCCTGGAACGCGCTAAGGAGATAACCCGTGAGAGGAAACCTCCGCGCCTCGCTCCTGTCCTCCAAAGTCCAGTCTCGCAACTTGCACTCCCCCGGGTGTCTTCTTCAGAGCCGATGCAAATTGACCAAGTCAAGATGGTCAAGTCTCACCAGGAGGCCCGTCATGCCGAGGGGAGTTGCTTCTATTGTGGCAATATTGAGCATCAGATCCACTCTTGCCCAGTGACACCGGGAAACTCCAGTGTCTAGGACCACTCGGAGAGGTCGTCCTAGGCAAGAGTTATTTCTCTCCGCCCTTGACTCTGTCCGTTTCCGTTACCAGTGGTGAGACCTGCTTTTTCGAGACTGCCCATCTGGATTCCGTAGCCGCTGGGAATCTCATTCAACAGGCCATTGTGGAGTGTTTTCAGATTCCTACCATACATCTGGCGGATCCTTTAGCAGTTTCCTCTGTGGATGGAAAACTTCTCCCTGAAACCATCTTGTTGGTCACTGAGCCGGTAACTCTTCAGGTGGGAATGCTGCACTCGGAGAAGATCTCCTTTTATGTACTGGCTGGTCTCTCTCATCCCATCTTGCTTGGCCTTCATTGGTTATAGAGACATGAGCCCGTCCTGAATTGGAGCTCGGGAGAGGTGCTCCATTGGGGGCAGGAATGCGATAAGACCTGTCTGGTTCCAGTTCGTCCTGCTCGACCCCCGTCTACTCCGGCTAACCTACCTGGCCTGCCTGCACCCTACTGGTCCTATGCGGACAATTTTGATAAAAAGGAGGCAGAGACACTACCACCTCATAGGCCGTATGATTGCCCCATCGACCTAATACCTGGTGCTTCACCTCCTCGCAGGCGAATCTACCCCTTGTCGCTGGCCGAAACCCGTGCCATGTCTAAATATATTGAAGAAAATCTTGCAAGTGGATTTATCCAGAAATCCACCTCTCCGGCTGGAGCAGGATTCTTCTTCGTCAAGAAGAAGGACGGCTTTCTCTGTCATTGTATCGACTATAGGGGTCTAAACCAGATTACCATCAAGAATAAGTACCCCCTGCCTCTCATCTCAGAGATGTTTGACCTTCTAAAGGGTGCTAAGGTCTTCACTAAGCTTGACCTGCGTGGGGCGTACAATCTGGTCCGGATTTGCCAGGGAGACGAGTGGAAGACGGCATTCAACACCCGGGATGGTCACTACGAGTACCGCGTGATGCCCTTCGGTCTCTGTAATGCTCCAGCCGTCTTCCAGGAGTTGGTAAACGATATCTTTCGAGATCTCTTGTATTCCTGTGTGGTGGTGTACCTGGACGATATCTTGGTGTTCTCCCCTGATCTGCCCTCTCACCGGAGGGATGTTCGTCAGGTACTGCTGAGGCTCCGGAGAAATCGCTTGTATGCTAAGTACGAGAAATGCCTCTTTGAGCTGACCTCCCTGCCATTTCTGCGGTATATCATCTCAGAGACTGGACTTCGGATGGATCCCGAGAAGGTGTCTGCCGTCTTAAAGTGTCCCCGACCTGAGGGGTTGAAGGCCATTCAGCGGTTTCTGGGATTCGCTAACTATTACCGCCTCTTCATTCCTCATTTCTCCTCCCAGACAGCTCCCATCTTTGCTCTTACCCGTAAGGGAGCAAATCCCAGGGAGTGGTCTCCCGAGACAGAGAAGGCCTTTATCTCTCTTAAACAAGCCTTCTCCACCGCTCCTGTGCTACACAGTCCTGATGGCAATAAACAGTTCTTCCTGGAGGTTGATGCCTCTTCCTCCGGAGCCGGAGCAGTGCTCACTCAGAAATCCTTGTCCGGGCGAATGGTGACCTGCGGCTTCTTCTCCAAACTCTTCTCTCCGGCTGAGCGTAATTACTCTGACTCGCCCCCTGGGCCGTGGGGCACTCGAGACCGGACTTCAGGGCAATGCTGGGAGTAGTAGTGGCGACCCGGTCCCGTGGCTCAGGGTGGTCAGACCAGTGGTAGTCTATGATGTGTTTTAGGTAATGTCCGACTACGCCACCCGTGGATTGCGGTCAGGGAGGACCGCCGCTGCAAGGCAGACCGCTGAGGCTGGTGTTGGGGATGCAGCAGGGAATAGTACAACTCCCCACGGGAAGAGTGTGGCCTCAGGGCAGTGTGATAGGATGCTGGGGGTGATGGTGCAGGCGCAGCAGTAACCACACAGACTCCAATAATGCAGTACAGGGTCTTTTACTGATCTTATCATAGTCCCAACAGGAGTACAGGGTAGGAATGGACCTGGGTGTCTAAGGGCATTTGGGCAAGCTCCGCTGGTCAGGGTGAGTGGGTAGGCCTACCGTTCTCTTTCTGCCCTTGCTGACTATCTCCCCCTTTAGTGGTATGATAGCCGACGTCCCTGAGCTTGCCGTGTACTACGCCCTTATGGCTTGCGACTCGGGCCTTAGGTACCTGTAGCTTCTCCGTGCTGTAGCGGTCCCTCTGTGTGGCGGAACCTCCAGGCTTCTTGGCCAAGGGACCTGCAATCCCTTGCGGGTTGGTTTTCTGCTGCAGGGCTTGCAACCCCGACAGCCTTGGACCCCAGTGTCCGGTATGTAGTTTCTCTCTGCCAGGACCGGCTCTCGTCGCCTCTGTCCCTGACTTTCTGCTCCTCCTTTGCCTCCTGGACTCCTCAGCTGCGCTGACCTGTCCCTCTGCTTCTGGGAACCCTTCTGGATACTTCAGAAGCGGGTCCTGGTCTCTCTAACCCTGCCCTCAGTACCAGTTTTTATAGGGGCAGCCTGCTCCCCCTACTGGCCTGGGACAGGAGGTGCGGCATGCAAATGGTCCATGACCAGAGAACCTCCTTCCTGCTCTCAGACACAGCCTTACAAGTTTGTGGCATCCAGGCCTGGGGTGACACAACTCCATAGGACATCGTGAACTGCTGGCCATCAAATTAGCGCTGGAGGAGTGGCGCTACTTGCTTGAGGGGGCTCTGCACCTGGGTGTCATCTACACTGACCATAAAAACCTTGTTTATTTGCGGACCGCCCAGAGACTAAACCCACGTCAGGCCAGGTGGTCTTTGTTCTTTGCTCGATTCTGCTTCAACCTCCATTACAGCCCGGCAGACAAGAACATTAAGGCCGACGCTCTATCCCGCTCTTTTCTGTCTTCCGACCTGGAGGAGGAGCCTCTGCACATCATTGATCCCTCCAGAATAATGACTGTTGCTCCGTTTGACCTGTCTCATCTTCCCCACTGGTAAGATCTTTGTAGCGGCTCAGGATCGGAAGAGGGTCTTACTCTGGGGCCATTCGTCCAAACTGGCTGGCCATGCTGGCCAGAGGAAGACACTTCTGCTCATTACCCGACACTATTTGTGGCCCACCCTGCGCAAGGATGTTGCGGATTTTGTCACGGCTTGTTCCTCTTGTGCCCGTAACAAGATACCCAGGCACCTACCAGCCGGTCGTCTGCTTCCTCATCCCGTGTCTTCCTCTCCATGGCAACATATTGCAATGGATTTCATCACGGATCTTCCTGTATCGGCCGGTAGTACTGTCATTTGGGTGGTCGCCGACCGCTTCTCCAAGATGGCTCACTTCGTTCCTCTGCCTGGTCTTCCGTCTGCACCTGTGCTGGCTAAGGACTTTATCCGTCACATCTTCCGTCTCCACGGCTTACCCCTCCACATTGTCTCGGACCGAGGAGTTCAGTTCACTTCTCGCTTTTAACATAGTAACATAGTTTGTAAAGCCGAATAAAGACTTGAGTCCATCAAGTTCGACCTGTTAGTTCTGTAATTGCTAAAGTTGATCCAGAGGAGGGCAAAAACCCCAAATGATTTAGCCAATCTTCACCTGAGGAAAAATTCCCTCCCGACTCTGAAACCAGCAGTCAGAATAAATCCCTGTATCAACCTACTATTTTATTTTTAAGTATACGCTGAAATCTGCCTGGTATCTAGAAATGCATCCAGTCCCCGCTTGAACTGGTGTAGTGAATCCGACATTACCGTCTCCTCACTCAGTGAATTCCATATTCTCACTGCTCTTACCGTAAAGAACCCCTTCCTATGCTGGTGCTGAAACCTTTTCTCTTCCAGTCTTAGTGAATGCCCTCTTGTTACCGTAATATCCCTCCTTTTGAACAAATCCCGGGCAAGATCTCTATACTGTCCCCTAACATATTTGTACACATTTATTATGTCCCCCCTCAACCTTCTCTTTTCCAGGCTGAATAGTCCTAGTTTTGCCAACCTCTCTGGGTATTGCAGTCCCTCCATTTCCCTTATTAATTTTGTTGCCCTCCTTTGTGCCTTTTCAAGCTCATTTATATCCTTTCTACAGTCATGGCCAAAAGTTTTGAGAATGACACCAAAATTCTATTTTCATATGATCTGCTGGCCTCGGATTTTTATTAGTGTTTGTCTGATGTTTATATCACATACAGAATTATAATTGCAATCATATTATGAGTACCAATAGGTTATATTGACAGTTAGAATGAGTTAATGCAGCAAGTCAATATTTGCAGTGTTGCCCCTTCTTCTTCAAGACCTCTGTAATTCTCCCTGGCATGCTCTCAATCAACTTTTGGACCAAATCCTGACTGATAGCAGTCCATTCTTGCATAATCAATGCTTGCATTTTGCCAGAATTTGTTGGTTTTTGTTTGTCCACCCGTCTCTTGATGATTGACCACAAGTTCTCAATGGGATTAAGATCTGGGGAGTTTCCAGGCCATGGACCCAAAATCTCTATGTTTTGTTCCATGAACCATTTTGTTATCACCTTTGCTTTATGGCAAGGAGCTCCATCATCCTGGAGGCATTGTTGGGCACCAAACTGCTCTTGGACGATTGGGAGAAGTAGCTCTTGGAGGACATTCTGGTACCATTCTTTATTCATGGCTGTGTTTTTAGGCAAGACTGTGAGTGAGCCGATTCCCTTGGCTGAGAAGCAACCCCACACATGAAAGGTTTCAGGATGCTTTACAGTTGGCATGAGACAAGACTGGTGGTAGCGCTCACCTCTTCTTCTCCGAATAAGCTGTTTTCCAGATGTCCCAAACAATCAAAAAGGGGATTCATCAGAGAAAATGACTTTGCCCCAGTCCTCAGCAGTCCACTCCCTGTACCTTTTGCAGAATATCAGTCGGTCCCTGATGTTTTTTCTGGAGAGAAGTGGCTTCTTTGCTGCCCTCCTTGAAACCAGCCCTTGCTCAAAGAGTCTCCGCCTCACAGTGCGTGCAGAAGCACTCACACCAGCCTGCTGCCATTCCTGAGCAAGCTCGGCACTGCTGGTAGTCCGATCCCGCAGCTGAAACAGTTTTAAGATACGGTCCTGGCGCTTGCTGGTCTTTCTTGGGCGCCCTGGAGCCTTTTTGACAACAATGGAAGCTCTCTCCTTGAAGTTCTTGATGATGCGATAGATTGTTGACTGAGGTGCAATCTTTGTAGCTGCGATACTCTTCCCTGTTAGGCCATTTTTGTGCAGTGCAATGATGGCTGCATGTGTTTCTTTAGAGATAACCATGGTTAACTGAAGAGAAACAATGATGCCAAGAACCAGCCTCCTTTTAAAGTGTCCAGTGATGTCATTCTTACTTAATCATGACTGATTGATCACCAGCCCTGTCCTCATCAACACCCACACCTGTGTTAATGGATCAATCACTAAAACGATGTTAGCTGCTCCTTTTAAGGCAGGACTGCAATGATGTTGAAATGTGTTTTGGGGGTTAAAGTTCATTTTCTGGGCAAATATTGACTTTGCAAGTACAGTAATTGCTGTTAAGCTGATCACTCGTTGACATTCAGGAGTATATGCAAATTGCCATTACAAAAAATCAAGCAGTAAACTTTGGAAAAAATACTATTTGTCTCATTCTCAATACTTTTGGCCATGACTGTATATATTGGGGCCCATAACTGAGCACAGTATTCCAAGTGTGGTCTGACCAGTGCTTTGTACAGTGGAAGAACAATGTTCTCATCCTTTGCAGCTATACCTCTTCTGATACATCCCATTACCCTGTTTGCCCTTACAGCAGCGGCCTGACTTTGGGCACTCCAATTTAGTTTGCTATCAATCAAGATGCCCAAGTCCTTCTCCATCTCTGAATTCTCCAATGATTTCCCATTCAGTGAGTACTGGTGACTTCCATTTTTCCTTCCCATATGTATGACCTTACATTTCTCCTCATTAAACCTCATTTGCCATTTAATGCTCCACCTACCCAGCTTATCCAAATCCCTCTGTAGGTCTGCACTGTCCTCTTTTGTATTAATTGTTTTACATAACTTTGTGTCATCTGCAAATATTGATATTTTACTATTTATCCCGTTGACTATGTCGTTAATAAAGATATTAAATAACATTGGGCCTAGTACAGACCCCTGTGGTACCCCACTAGTGACGCTTACCCAATCTGAGTATATTCCATTTATAACCACCCTCCGCCTTCTATCCCTTAGCCAGTTTGCTACCCACTTGCAAACATTTTACCCCAGCCCCATCATTCTCATTTTGTATACCAACCTATTATGTGGCACGCTATCGAACGCTTTTGAGAAGTCGAGATACACGACATCCACTGGTTCCCCCTGATCTAATCGAGAGCTAACCTCCTCGTAGAAGTCAATCAGGTTTGTTTGGTAGGAGCGATTCCTCATGAATCCATGTTGATTCGGGATTAAAAGATTATTAGCATCAAGATGCTCCGTAATTGCCTCTTTAATGAAGCTTTCAAAAATTTTGCCCACAACGGACGTCAGACTCACCGGCCGATAGTTTCCGGCGTCACTTTTTGCTCCCTTTTTGAATATTGGCACTACATTCGCCTGTCGCCAATCAAGTGGTACAGACCCAGTCTCAACAGAGTCCTTAAATATAAGATATAACGGTCTGTCTATCACATTACTTAGTTCCCTTAGTACCCGTGGGTGTATGCCATCAGGTCCTGGTGATTTGTTTATTTTAATGTTACTGAGGCGTTTCTGTACTCCAGCTTGGGTTAGATTTGTCATACTTAGTGGAGGATTAAGTTTGTCACTTCTCATTTCTCCTGTTAGTTCTATTTCCTTTGTGAAAGTTGTCGAAAAAAAATTATTTAATAGATTAGCTTTATCCTCATCTTTCTCTATGATTTTGCCTTCCTCACTTTTTATCAGTCTAATATTATCCGATTTAATCCTTTTACTATTTATATACGTAAAGAACAGTTTGGGATTTGATCTACTTTCCCTAGCAATACGTCTCTCTGTTTCCTCCTTTGCTGTTTTTATTTGTCTTTTACAGGTTCTCGTTTTTTCCTTGTAACACATTAGTGCCTCCTTACTGTTTTCCTGTTTTAATCTCTTGAATGCCTCTTTTTTGCTATTTAACGCCCCTTTTACGTTCTTGTTCAACCATATTGGTTTCCTCTTATTTCTGGCCCTTTTATTCCCATACGGTATATACCTCTCGCACTGAGTATTCAGAATTCTTTTGAAGGTTTCCCATTTACTATTTTTATTCCTTTGATTAAGAACTTTGTCCCAGTCAATAAGTTGAAGGTTTTCTATCAGCTGATCAAACTTTGCTCTCCTAAAGTTTAATGTTTTTGTTGTTCCCTTATTGATAACCCTACTGAAGGGCATTTTGAAGTCGATAATATTATGATCGCTATTACCTAGGTGCCCCCCTATCTGTACCTCAGTTATTCTATCAGGCCTATTAGTCAATATTAAGGCTGGGTGCCCACGTAGCGTTTTACAAGCGTTTATGCTGCGGAATTTCCGCAGCGTAAACGCTTCAAAAACGCTTGGTAATCCGCCCCCCATGGTCCTCAATGACAAGCCGCACTGTCATTGCCCACGCTGCGGTTTTTTCCGCTGCGTTTATGCTCCGCGGAAAAATCCGCAGCATGTCATTTAATTTTGCGGAAGCGCGGCGTAATCGCCGCCATTGACTTGCATTGGGCCGCTTCAAATCCGCAAATATGTAAAAATAATTGCGGAATTGAAGCGCATTTGCTGCGGTCTTATACCTCAAAACCGCAGCAAATAGGAAGTGACCTCACAATTGGGCGTTCCATCCATCCATCCCATGAGCATCCCATAATCCAGGAAGACGAGAATCCCATAATATTCCCGTCTCTCAGGATCATGGCTGCTCATCTTGGATGGTATAAGCGCATGAATCTCAACGTGGGATTCATGATTAGTGTGGTAAGTGTCTGTATATGGCTGTATGGGGTCTGTATGTGTATGTGTATGTGTGGTGTGTATGTGGGGTCTGTGTGCGCGGGTGTCAGCAGGCAGACATAGGCCGATGTGAGACTACTACTCCCATCGGCCTATGTCTGTCCCCCGTCCACTAGTGCCAGCAGGAGCAGCTCGATGGGAGCAGTAGTTCCCATCAGCCTGCTCCTGCTGTAAAATGTGCCCCAAAATTAAATTTAATAGCCCCCATATGTGCCTCCATATATTATTGACCCTATCCCCCCCCCTAACTTTTTTATTTTTTTGAGGGGGTGCGGTGCTATCATCATTAAACTTTTTTGTTTATTGGCCCCAATAATATCTAATCTACTGTCCCCTTTATTTTTTTTTCATTGGTGGCCAGTGGTTACCTACAATAAATTAGTTTATACATTACCTGTCCCCGCCGATCGCCACCTAAAATAAAGTAAAAAATAAAAAAATACACCTATACTCACCTAGACACCTAATTCCCCGAAGCCATCGATCTCCTGTAATAAAATGTAAAATAATAAACCACAACCTTATCCTTACCCCTCCGTAGTAGTCCACGAGTGTCCCACGAAGATCTCCAGTTCAGAGCAGCCACATAGAATGTGACCGCTCTGAACCGCTGCCGCCGCTAGAATGAACGGGTTCGCCGGAGTTCAGGCAGCGCTGCTCCGGTGATCTGCTTTACGGGCCTGCTGTACCGTGAGAAATTCCCACGGTACAGCAGTGCCGTAAAGGAGGTCTCCGGAGCTGCGCTGACTCCGGTGACCTCAATCAGGGCTCCCGCTGCCGGGATCGGACGTGTTCCCGGCAGTGTGAGCTTACAGCAGCCATGCACAGCTGTCACCATCTCCAGATGTGACAGCTGTGCATGGGAGATCAGCGCAGGAACGTGGACAGGTAACTATTTTTTTTTTTAGTAAACTTAGAATTAAATAAAATTGTGTTTTCATTTCAAATAAATTATTTTTTTCTGGGTGTAGTGTGTTTTTTCTTTTTAACACTTTGTAGGTTAGTAATGGGGGTGTCTTATAGACGCCCATCATTACTAACCTGGGCTTCATGGCAGCTGGCGCTGACATGAACCCCAACCCTATTACCCCCTGCCACCGCACCAGGGCAGCGTGGAAGAGCGAGGCTAAGCGCCAGATTTGGCGCACAAATATGATGCGCCAAATCTGGGGCGGCTGAGGGCTGATATTATAGCCTGGGAGGGGGCCTACAACCATGGCCCCTTTCTAGGCTATTAATATCAGGTCGCAGCTGTCCGCCTAGCCTTTGCTGGCTACAATTTATAGGGGGACCCCATGTCATTTTTTTGGGGGGGGGTCTTCCTATATAGTAGCCAGAAAAGGCAAAGCGGCTAGCCTTTGCTGGCTACAATTTATAGGGGGACCACATGTCATTTTTTTGTGGGGGGTCTTCCTATATAGTAGCCAGAAAAGGCAAAGCGGCTAGCCTTTGCTGGCTACAATTTATAGGGGGACCCCATGTAATTTTTTTGTGGGGGGTCTTCCTATATAGTAGCCAGAAAAGGCAAAGTGGCTAGCCTTTGCTGGCTTCAATTTATAGGGGGACCCCATGTTATTTTTTTGTGGGGGGTCTTCCTATATAGTAGCCAGAAAAGGCAAAGCGGCTAGCCTTTGCTGGCTACAATTTATAGGGGGAACCCATGTCATTTTTTTGTGGGGGGTCTTCCTATATAGTAGCCAGAAAAGGCAAAGTGGCTAGCCTTTGCTGGCTTCAATTTATAGGGGGACCCCATGTTTTTTTGGGGTGGTCCCCCTGTACAATTAGCCAGTAAAGGCTAAGCTAACTGCTGCGGCCTGGTAATAGCAAGGGAAGGGTCCATGGTTATTGGCTACTTCACAGACTATAACATCAGCCAACAACCGTCTGCTTTCCCTTTGCTAGTTATTAAAACTATGCGTGAGCCCACTTATTTTTGGGGGTTAAAAGATTTTATTAAACTGAAAGATTATTGTACAGTGTATGTAGGTTCATTAACTGAAAGCTCCTGCATACGCTGTAAGGTTGATTTCTCACGTTCACATATACACGTTACTACAGATAAGTGTGACCGAGCATGCTTTGCAATGGGTCTGTGTGTGGGTCTCCGCTATGTGTGGAAAATGGCATCACCACTCGTCCCGGAGATTGACGTGTGAAAGAACCGTACAATATAGGTGAGGGGTTAGTGTTGGTGTGTGTGCGTAGATATCTCCATATGTTTATTTAATTTTTTTTGGGGGGGTTAATCTTTTATTCCTCCATTTTGTTTTAAAAATAATATTCACAGACGTTATTATTCACTCTAGATTGAAAAATATCCCGAAATATGGGACCGAGCTAGTCCTGAATACAAAGACAAGCAGAAGAAAAAAGACGCCTGGGCCTCTGTGTTGAGCCAAATGTATCCCCAGTGGGTGAATGTGGAACGTGATGCCCAAGAGGAAATTAGTAAGTTTTGATTTTTACATTTATTTTTATATCTATTTATAATTGCATTTTTGGTGTTAAAGCAGTTCATAAATTGTTTTGGTTTTGTCATTGCAGTGTCTGATATTAAAAATCGGTGGAGATCAGTCACCGACCGGCTGGTGAAGTATCACCAGTCGGTGCAAAGTGGCTCATCACCAAGAAAAAGAAAATTTCCTTTTGCGGACGAGCTGGCCTTCATACTAAGCAGTAGGAGTTTGCGGAGGTAAATTCCCAAAACATATTAATTGAAATGTTTCCAAAAATGTTGTATTTAGATTGGTTTTTACCTTTTATTTTATACAGAACTGAAGGAAACATCAGGACCCCAACAGCAGAGGAGGACACAAACACTGAGCAAGCAGAGGAGGAATCCGAGGACTTTTTCCAGCTTTCCTCACCGGATCCATCTGCTTCGACGTCTTCAACATCTGGTTGTCCCGCACATTCTTTGTCCAATCCAGCGGACGTCGGGACGGGTTTGGTGACTGATTCTCCTGCTCCTGCTCCAAGTGATGCTGGAAGCTCTGCTGGTGATGTGTTGAGGCCCACTGGGAGGGGGTCTGGTTCTGCTCATCTTGTGGCATCGAGAAGGGCGGGCAAAAAAAAGGCCAAAAGCCACAGGGGTGGGACTATTGTGCTTGAAGCACTCACAAATCGAACCCTCAGCCTTGTGGAAAGGGCAGCCGAGGAAGATGCCATAGATAAATTTTGCTCAGCCCAAGCTGCCCACATCAGATCTCTGCCACGAGATAGGCAGAACATGTACATGACTGCAGCAGGCGCTATGGTCATGGCAATTGAAGAGGCATCAGTTATGCCCTCGCCCCCAGCCATACTATGTGGAATATTTAATTTATTCAATCCCAGTGTGCCTCCACCACCACCAGCAGCTGCAACCCAGCGTTTTGGGCAGGTTGCTGCAGCATACGGTCCTGAAGATATGCAACCAAGTTATGGTCGCCAAATGGCTCATGGTGCATCATCATTTGTCAGAGGACCATCCCCCAACTCTAGTTTTTCACCAGAAATGTTTCCTGGGTACAGCTTTGAACAAGACCTTCAAAACTTGTAGTTCAATAATTTTACCCCTCCCTGTCATCATTTTTGGACCCTAGCAAATACAGACAGCACCTGTAGGTCGATAGATACCCAATGTTTTAGAGAATCAGACAATTAACAAAGACCTTTTCTTATGGTCACCTATACCAGGCTTCAGGCGTAGGGGACTGTAAGAAAAGGTGTTTCTTTTTATATAATTAAACAACCTACAGGTGCTGCCCGTATTTTAGGGCCCAAAACTGATTACAGGACAGGTGTGCTGTACACAGTGTGTAATTTATTCCCAAGTTATGGGCAATGTTTGTCCGATTAAATTTTCTAGAAGTTTGTTGTTTTTTGTTTTTACAAAGTTTTTTACAGTTATTCTATATTATGTATTAAAAAAATTATTTAAACTATGTGTTAATTTTTCTTTTCAAGTGTATATGTGGTTGGATTGGGTTTAAATGAAAAAGTGTTACCCTGATCTGCGCTCACCATAGCGCAGGTCAGAGGAACTCTACATTTTTGAAATTTGTTCATACTAATCTACGTATGTGGTCAGCTGTATACAGTCGTTTTTAAATTAGAAATATACTTTGATATTTTGGACCACAACTATTTTTTGGATGAATACTACTCTCAACACTGTTCTTTGCTAGTTCTGTTCTTAGCGCAAGCAAATAACAATGGTGAGGGATGACTTTAGCAGACAGTACTTTGGAAGAGCGCTCTAGGTAGTAATGCCAATTTACAGGCTCTGGTCTTTGTGGGTTGTTCACTTTTGCGTTGACGTATGGTCAGAAAACAATACGTAGAAGGTTGCAATTCAAGAAATATTTTAGACAAATTAAAATTTAACCAAAATTAATTTTTTTTAGAAACAATTTTTTTGACATTTTTATTTAAAAAAAAAAAAAAAAGGAGGAAGTTCTTCTTTTATTGTTCATCAGATCTTCTCTGCTGGTCAGGCTGCTCAACACCAGCACAGGAGTATTGCCAGTGCACGGCACCGTCAGGACTCATGAAGTAGTCAGCGAAGGTTTCTCGCACCCTGGCACCAGAGTTGGATGGCCTTCCCTGACCGGAGTTGACAACTGGAATTAATTCAGACAGCTGTGACTCCTCATCTTGCTCAGTGCTGTACTCACGAGCATAGTTGTGGAGTACACAGCATGCCTTAATTACAGTGTCAACTGTCTCCGTATCCAACTGGATGGCAGTGTGAAAGATCCTCCACTGACTACACATGATTCCGAAGGTGCATTCCACATATCTGCATGCACGACTCAGCCGATAATTGAAAACCCTCCGCCGGGCATTCAGTGCCCTTCGTGGGTATGGGCGCAGCAGGTTGGTCTGTAAGAGAAATGCCTCATCCGATACCATCACAAAAGGAACTGGATCTGTGGAACCCGGCAAAGGTCTTGGGGCTGGGAGCGTTCCGCCATCTTGAAGAATTTGCAGCCCAATCTGTGATGATCTGAACACCCGAGAGTCCCCAGTACTGCCATAAGCACCAACGTCAATGGCAACAAATTTGAAATGTGCATCAGCCACCGCCATCAGGACCACAGAAAAATACTTCTTATAATTAAAGAAGCGTGATCCTGATCGTGGTGGCTGCTGAACTCTCACATGTTTTCCATCAACAGCACCAATGCAGTTTGGGAAATTGGCCACAGTTTGAAAGCCTGCTGCGACCTGCAGCCAAGTCTCCTCGGTTGGAGAAGGCATCACGATGGGCTGCAACTTCTGCCAGATGACGCTACATGTGCACCTCACAATTCTGGAAATGGTGGATTTACCAACCCTAAATTGGAGGTGCAGTGATGTATAGCTCCCTCCTGTGGCCAAAAATCTGAAAAGGAAAAACAGAACATTAGAAAAGCCATAAAAAGAAATACAAGCCAACAGTAATTATCCATTATTGATTCGTCTTTTTTCTCTTGAGTTCACACATAGCAATTTATATTGTGTTTTGACTTTGTGTCTGTGCTTGCCTACGATGTTTGCTCTAGAGTTAACACATCAGTAACCTTTTCAATCTGATCTCTGTGCATGGTGATCTCATGGTCAAGCCAAAAATATGTACACAAAGACAGACACAGTGGAGCCATCACCACAGGGTGGCTAACAAAACCAGGTACACCAGCCATCACCACAGGGTGGCTAACAAACCAGGTACACCAGCCATCACCACAGGGTGGCGAACAAAACCAGGTACATATATATCAACATTCAACTTACCGCAAGGTGATGAGCAGCCTTTCCTCAGCAGAGATGGCCCTTCGCATTACAGTGTCTTGGTAGTCCAGGTCAGGAGACATAAGGCTCAGCAGCCGATCAAATGCAGTAATGTTCAGACGGCAGAACTGTTTAAATTTATCAGGAAAACTATAGTAAACAGAGAAAAAAAAATTATTAAAAGATAATTTTGTAACATAGTATACAAACAAAACCTTAAAAAAACAGCATAGACGGGTGACATTATACTTTCTTCACATATATCTTACCTCCTTAAATCCTGGTAGAGAACATTGAAGTGGCCCTTGTCCGTCCACTCCTGCAAGATAGGGTGCACCCACATCTTTTTTTGTCGTCTTCTCCTCCTTAAACGCTCCTATAGGACAATAATAGGTTAGTACACACACTACATAAAAATAATGTACCCCAAAAAAACATAGTTTATATTACCTGCTCAACGTTGTAGTGCAGGAGATTTATGCAAGTCATTAGCAGAAGGTTTAGGCATGGTCTGCTGACCCGCAGGGGCTGCAATTCCTGTGGCATACTGTCTTTTGCAAAAAAACAAAATGGTGAAGAGGGGTTGAACTAGGAAATGACATCAGGATTTCCCTCTTTTTTTTTTTTTTCAATAACTTTATTTGTGCTCAAAAAACGCATGAAATAAGCTTACAAAAACGCATGTAAAATCCGCATACAAAAAGGCGGCAAAAAAACGCATGCGTTTTTCTGGCAAGGGAGATGCAGAAATGCTGCAGAAATTTTCTGCTTCATTTCTGCATCGTGGGCACATAGCCTAAGGGTATGTGCACACGATGCAGAAATGCTCAGGATTTTTTCCTGAGCGTTTCTGCATCTCTCTGGCAGGAAAAAACGCATGCGGATTGTACATGCGGTTTCCTGCCAGGGACATGCGGAAATGAAGCGGTCTTCACTTTCATTTCCGCATGCGGGTTGACAAGCGCTTCCCAAGCGATTTTAGCATCACTTGGAAAGTGCTTGTCAACTTCACACTATATAAATCCATGCAACCGGCATGGATTTATATAGTGTGTGAATGTCAAAAAATAAAAAATAAATCTATACTTTACCCTCTGATGGCCCCCGGTGTCCTGCTTCATCGGTCCCGGCTGCCGGCAGTGAAGACTTTAGGACCTTCCGACGTCAGCGTCACGTGACCCGTCACATGACTCTGACGTCAGCGAAGGTCCTTCTTCATTCAACCGCGAAGTGCCCGGGAAGCCGGCAGGACGCAGCGCGGGCCGTCAGAAGGTGAGAATATATATATATTTTTTATTTTATTATTTTTTTTTTAATGGTACCTGGGTCTGGATGAGAGTCCTCTCATCCACACCCGGGTACCATCCGCACATTAGACCGCATGAAAAGCGCATCAACATATACAGTGATGCGGATTCCATGCGGTCTAATGCAAGTCAATGGCGGCAAAAGAGCAGCGTTTCCGCAAAATTAATTGACATGCTGCGGATTTCGCTGCGGAAAAATCCGCATCATGGGCACAGCACATGCGGATTTCCATTGGGGAACATTGCTGCCCTTCTACCATGCGTTTTTCATGCGTTTCCGCGGCGTTTACGCAACTGCAAAAACGCCGCGGAAACGCATGAAAAACGCATCGTGTGAACTCAGCCTAAGTCCAACACGGCCTTCCCTCTCGTTGGTTCCTGCACTAGTTGGGAGAGATAATTATCCTTAATATTTGTCAAGAACCTTTTTCCTTTCTGAGATCTACAGGTTTCTGTTTCCCAGTCAATATCCGGGTAGTTGAAATCCCCCATTACAATCACTTCATTATGTTTTGCTACTTTGTCTATTTGTCCTAATAGCAGATTCTCATTCTCCTCTGTTATATTTGGTGGCTTATAGCAGACCCCCAGTAATATTTTATTATTATTTTTTGCCCCCTCTATCTCTACCCACATGGACTCGACCCCCCCTTCTCCCTCTCCTATATCTTCCCTTAGTCTGGGCTTTAGACATGACTTTACATATAAGCAGACTCCTCCGCCTTTCCCCTGTTTCCGGTCCCTTCTAAATAAACTATAATCTAATAAATTTACCGCCCAGTCGTAGCTATCGTCTAGCCAAGTCTCTGTTATACCTACGATGTCATACCTCTCCTCCGATATAAGCGCCCGCAGCTCATCCGCCTTATTAGTCAGGCTTCTTGCGTTGGTCAGCATGCAAGATAAAACTTTGGGGTTATTTAGCATCCTATTCTTCTCTAACGATCTAACTGTACTATCCCCACCCCCCTCTCCACCCTCATTATATTCACTTCTCCCCTTCCCCCTTACTTGCCTCACATCCCACCTATCTCCTTGGTTCCCCCCCCCCGTCTCTAGTTTAAAAACTCCTCCAACCTATTAGCCATCTTCTTCCCCAGCACCGCTGCACCCTCCCCATTGAGGTGCAGCCCGTTCCTACGGTAGTGCCTGTAGCCGACCGCGAAGTCGGCCCAGTTCTCCATGAACCCAAGCCCTTCTGCCTTGCACCAACTCTTTAGCCACTTATTCACCTCCCTAACTTCCCGTTGGCGCTCCTGTGTGGCTCGCGGGATTGGTAGTATTTCTGAGAAAACTACCTTGGAGGTCCTTGCCCTAAGCTTCCTACCTAGGTCCCTGAAATCATTTTTAAGGACCCTCCATCTACCACTCACTTTGTCATTGGTGCCGATGTGGACCATGACCGCTGGGTCTTCGCCAGCCCCACCCAGTAACCTGTCAACCCGATCCGCGATGTGCCGGACTCGAGCGCCAGGGAGGCAGCACACCGTTCGGCGATCCCGGTCTTTGTGACAGATTGCCCTGTCTGTCCCCCTAATAATAGAGTCACCCACTACCAGGACCTGTCTTGCCTGCCCTACACTTCCCCCCTCCCCCTCATTACTGGAGCATACACTCCCCCGGCGGTCAGAGGATCTGTCGTGCTCCAATAATGCCGGTTCTGAACCAGCCTTCCTATACTTCTTCCCTCTATCCCTCCTAACTGTTATCCAGCTCCCTGCCTGTTCAGCCTGCACTTCCCCTCTATGCTCCACCCCCAGTATTGACCCATTGAGTGTCTGCTCGGTGAGCAGCAAACTCTGTTCCATGTTGTCGATGCTCCTCAGTATCGCTATCTGAGCACTTAGATCCAGAATTTGGGCTTCCAAGTGCACGATATGCTCACATCTCTCGCAGCAGTATGGATCCTCGAGCGGTTGCTCACGGAATGCATACATTGCGCAAGATGTACACTGCACGGCTCCGGCCAACGTGGACGTCATTGTAAATAAGGAGAGCCACGTGCAAGCTGCTGGATGTCTCTTTTGATTTCTTGTCTGCCTACCATCCTCAGTTCTATAGTCAAGTGGAACGTATCAATCAGATCCTTACCAGCTTTCTTCGACACTTTGTCAACGCTCACCATAGCGATTGGGTTGAGCTCCTGCCCTGGCCGAGTTTTCCTATAACAACCATGTGAGTGAGTCCTCTGCTAAGTCTCCGTTTTTTGTGCTCTACAGTCAACACCCCCGGATTCCGTTTCCCATCTCCGCTTCAGTGGACAATCCTGCCGCGGAGTCTCTCGTCTGTGAATTTTCTGCAATTTGGGAGCACACTAGATCTGCGCTTCTTCAGTTCTCCGAGCGGATGAAGAAGCATGCTGATAAGAGACATTTGGATCCGCCTCAATTCCGTCCAGGAGACAAGGTCTGGCTTTCCTCCAAATATGTCCGTCTCAAGATACCATCATATAAGTTGGGTCCACGGTTCATCGGCCCGTTCGAGATTCTGAACCAAATAAATCCAGTGGCTTACAAGCTGAAACTCCCGGCCTCCTTACGTATTCCCAATTCCTTTCAAGTGTCTCTCCTCAAACCTGTTGTCTTTAATTCTTTCTCTGATGATCCAGGTACCGCTCCAGCTCCAGTCTCCGCTGAGGACGTCTTTGAAGTAGAGAACATTTTGGCCATCAAGAGGGTAAGAGGAAAGACTTTCTTTCTTGTGTATTGGAAGGGGTTTGGTCCTGAGGAGAGATCTTGGGAGCCCAGGGAGAACATTCATGCCCCTCTTCTTCTTGAAAAATTTCTTGTGGGCCTAAAGAAGAGGGGTCGTAAAGGGGGGGTAGGGGCAGAGACGCCGTTCCCCTCACTGCCGCGGTCCCGGTCCGGCGAGCTCCAGCTCCCCCACTGCTGCTGCTGGTGCGCGCACCACGCGCAGCTTCCTGGGCACTGTGCTTAGGGTGCGCTCGCTCTCCCTCCCTCTGAAAGGGGCCGCGCCAATGGCCGGAGGACCACTCCTATATAAAGCACCTCCTCCAAAATGGAGGTGCCTGTGCAAGGTTGTTGTTTATGTGCTAACATTCTCCTCAGCCCTCAGGTTCCAGTACCTGCCAGCCTGTCTGTCAGCCGTACCCGCCAGCCTGTCTATCTGCCTTGCCCGCCAGCCTGTCTATCTGCCGTGCCCGCCAGCCTGTCTGTCAGCCATGCCCGTGTGCCTGTCTACCCGGATCACCTGTCAGGTCACCTGCCGTGTCCGCCTGCTTGCCTACCTGGATCACCTGTCTGGCTACCTGCCGAGCTTGCCTGCCTGCCTACCCGGATCACCCGTCAAGCTACCTGCCGTGCTCATTCGCTGTACTGGTCAGCTTCAGCCCTCTGACCCGTGGGAGTCGCCTGCTCTCACACAAGATCGGTCCCAGAGTGGCACCTGGTCCACCTGCACGGTCCCTCCCTGGATCACGGAGTCGATTAAGCCGCCGTGTGGCCAGGGTCGGTCCGATTTGGCACTTAGTTACGCCCCTCTGGCCCCTCCTTGCATCTCAGCACAGAGGTTCCACCACCCGGATCTGTAACACTCTGCCATGTTCTTGTCCTCTTGGATGCCAAGGAGTACTGGCCTGTCTTTGCCTCCTTGCAGTGACAGAATTTGTGTCACCCTTTAGTCCATCTCTGTTTGAAAGTCTTCCATGATCTCTTTCAGAAGACCTCAACCTATGGAGGATGATGGCATGATCTATAAAAAGATTATAATTTCTGAAATAACTTTTGGGGCATAGAATGGGCTAAGATGTTGCTATGTGAAAGGGGGACCTTAACATAAATTGGCTTAATTGTGGTGTTAAAAAACTGCTCAGCACTTCCCTTTCCTATAGACATCACAAGGGAGGGGATCAAACTGGGAAAAATATAACGCTGCCCCCAAGGAACAGATGGGTGATGAAGAATGCCAGTCTATCTTGATACATTGCTCACCAATGGGATGACCTTTCCCAGGGAACCTCCTCTAGGGGGAAATATTCTATATCTCTCCACATACCTAGATTTTCCGGTCGGCTCAGCCATGTCTCATTGTCAGCCACAAGCTGACGCAACTCCCGCGTACCCATGGCTAAGTTACCCGAGGCTGGGATGATGGTATATTAAAGATCTGAGTTCTCAGGTGGCACTGATGTTATTGTGCCTGGATTACAGATCAGTGAAAGCAATACTAAATGTGGAATACAAGCTAGTGCACTCTTCCGAGACCAAAGTGAAGTTTATGCTAAAACATTAACTCAGAAAATGGCGCTGATGACACCGCGCTCAGAGATTCTATTCCCTCACAACATTCTATATGGACATTTTGACATCACTTGGGAGTGTGACCACACGCTCTAATGATAAGTGACCCACAACCCTTATCATAGTTTTTTGACATCACTGCAGGCGGCCATGTTACTTGCTGGCAAATGCTGAATATTAGAGTTGGGATGAGAAGTGTTCCCAACTGCAGCAATAAAATAAAATATGTATATATATTCAACATGATGTTCTGCAGCAGCTGAGGTGTATTATGAGAGTCTGCAGCAGCTCAGGTGTGTATTCTGATGTTCTGCAGCAGCTGAGGTGTGTATTCTGATGTTCTGCAGCAGCTGAGGTGTGTATTCTGATGTTCTGCAGCAGCTGAGGTGTGTATTCTGATGTTCTGCAGCAGTTGAGCTGTGTATTCTGATGTTCCGCAGCAGCTGAGGTTTGTATTATGAGATTTTGCAGTAGCTGTGATTAGTATTATGAGGCTCTGCAGCAGCTGAGGCGTACCTCCCAACTTTTGAAGAAGAGAAAGAGGGACACATTATGTGGCGCACTCTTTGGCCACATAGTTACATAGTTACATAGTTTATAAGGCCGAAAAAAGACAAGCGTCCATCCAGTTCAGCCTATTTCTTGTGCACTGCAGCTATTCCGCAGCGTTGATCCAGGGGAAGGCAACAAAAAACCATGAGGTATAGGCCAATTTACATCACTGAGGAAAAATTCACTTCCCGACACCAATCTGGCAGTAAGATTAAATCCCTGGATTAATTAACTAAGCATAAGATGTAATTTTATTGTTATCAAGAAAGGCGTCCAGGCCTCTCTTGAACTCTTTAAGTGAGTTGGACATCACCACTTCCTCTCCCAGAGAGTTCCAGAGTCTCACGGCTCTGACCGTAAAGAATCCCCTTCTATGCTGGTGCAGGAACCTCCTTTCCTCCAGACGCATAGTGTGCCCCCTCGTCTTTGTCACCATCCTTGGTATAAACAGGTCATGGGAGAGATCTCTGTACTGCCCCCTGATGTATTTATACATGTTTATGAGGTCTCCCCTAAGCCTCCTCTTTTCCAACGTAAATAGACCTAATTTTGACAACCTCTCTGGGTATTCTAGTCCCTCCATTCCCTTTATTACCTTAGTCGCCCTCCTTTGTACCCTCTCTAGCTCCAATATGTCTTTCCTGAGCACCGGAGCCCAGAACTGTGCACAATATTCTAAGTGCGGCCTTACCAGCGCTTTATACAGAGGAAGAACAATGTTCTCATCATATGCCCCTATTCCTCTTCTGATGCATGCCATGACTCTATTTGCCTTCGCAGCTGCTGCCTGACACTGGGCACTCCAATTTAATTTGCTGTTAACCAAGACGTCCAGGTCCTTCTCCATGTCAGATTTCCCCAACGGTTTCCCATTTAATATGTATGGGTGACTGCTGTTTTTCTTTCCCATGTGCATGACCTTACATTTATCGGCATTGAACCCCATTTGCCATTTTTTGGCCCAACTCCCCAATTTATCTAAATCCTCCTGTAGCTGTGCCCTGTCCTCATCTGTATTAACTACTTTACAAAGTTTAGTATCATCTGCAAATATTGCTATTTTACTATGCAACCCTTCCACTAGATCATTAATAAATATATTAAATAATATAGGGCCCAAGACAGACCCTTGAGGCACCCCGCTAGTAACCCTGACACACCCTGAGCTTACTCCATTGATAACCACCCTCTGCTTTCTATCACTCAGCCAGCTATTTACCCACTTGCACACATTATCCCCCAGACCAAGCATTCTCATTTTATATACCAACCTTTTGTGTGGCACGGTATCAAACGCTTTGGAGAAGTCAAGGTATACAACATCCACTGACTCTCCCCGGTCCAGCTGTGAGCTCACCTCCTCGTAGAAGGCGATCAGGTTTGTTTGGCAGGAGCGATCCCTCATGAATCCATGTTGATATGGAGTTAGACAGTTATTATCATTAAGATATTCTACAATAGCATCTCTAAGAAATCCTTCAAACAATTTACCCACAACAGACGTTAAGCTGACTGGTCTATAGTTCCCAGGGTCACTTTTAGACCCCTTTTTGAATATTGGTACCACATTTGCTTGGTGCCAGTCTAGTGGGACAGTCCCTGTCCATAAAGAGTGCTTGAATATAAGATACAGCGGCCTGTCTATCACATTACTTAATTCTTTTAGTACCCGGGGGTGTATGTCATCTGGGCCTGGTGACTTGTCTATTTTGATATTATTTAGGCGTTTCTGAACTTCCCCCTGGGTTAGGTGGGTGATATTTAGCGGAGGATTTACTTTATCACTCTGCATTTCCTCCGATAAATTGTTTTCTTTTGTGAAAACAGTGGAGAAGAAGCTATTGAGTAGGTTTGCTTTACCCTCATCGCCCTCTATGATTTTACCCAGGTTATTTTTCAATGGGCCAACGCCATCAGTTTTAATCCTTTTACTGTTTATATAGTTAAAGAACAGTTTGGGATTCGTTTTACTTTCCTTGGCAATTAGTCTCTCTGTCTCCTCTTTTGCTATTCTTATTTGTTTCTTACAGATTTTGTTTTTTTCCCTATAAGATATTAGCGCTTCCTCGCTGCCTTCTTGTTTAAGTTTACCGAAAGCCCTTTTTTTGTTTTTCATTGCCCTCTTGACTTCCTTATTTAGCCCCGGGCCACACCCCAATCCATGCCCATTTACCATTATCTTTCTCTCCCCGGCAGGAGGAGTTGTCAGAAGGGCGCTGGTAATGAGGGACATTCAGCAAATGCTTGAGACGGCAGGATGTAGACTCAAATCCAGGACTGTCCGCTGTATCCGGGACACTTGGGACTAGAGATGAGTGGGTGGATTCACGGGACTACAGTTCAGCGTCCAGGTCAGTGCTACTTGGCGGCTGGATGAGAGACCGTGAATCTCTAACCTTCCAGCATCCCCAGCGGATTTTGATCACCTAGGGCAGCGCTACGTCATCTGTGCGTCCTGCTCATCTCTAGTTGGGACCTGTGGATTCTTTTTTGTTCCTTCATTCACAGTCGGAGCCGCCAGAACTTTCTTGTCTTTATATAGCGTCACTATATGACATCTGGCTTTTTTGTGTCTGTAAGGCCGTGTTCACACGGTGCAGAAATAATGTTTTTTTTTTGTTTTCAGCAGATGTCTGCACCAAACTACACAATAACAATCTTCTCCCCCTGCACCAAACTACACAATAACAATCTTCTCCCCCTTATTTGATGTGTTTTTGGTGCAGATGTGAAGCTGTGTTTTAATGTGCTTTTTATAGTACAGAAAAGCTTTGATTCTGCAGTTAATAAAGTACAGCGGACACCTTTTTCATTAAAATAGTTTTTATTAAGGATTTTTTACATAAATGGGGTAAAGAAAAAGGGGGAGACATATTATAAATACACAGTAATATAGAAAAAAAAGAACAAAATAAAAGCAAAAAAGCGAAATTTAAATTGATGAAAGATATAGGCAAAATAAAGGGTGGAAAGGGTTAAGGATGAGAAGGGGGAAGGAAAAATATGGTTTATTAAGGAAAATGAGAAAAAAGGAAAAAGAAAAAATTAAAAGGATAGAAGGAAAATGAAAAAGATTGGTATGTCCAGGATAGGCAAGGGAAAGGAGTTACGATACACATAAAAGATACCTTATAAATAAAACATTTAACAGGTAGGAGGGGAAGAAAAGGAATGGGAAAGGAAGAACACCTGTAAAACAGGTGGAGAGACAAGCATATAGAGAAAGACTAACTTATAAATAATGTATAATACTGTTTGTTGAATTCTAATAGCGGGTGCAGTTCTCATGGAATCACATCCACTTTGCTTGGACAGTTAAACAGCAGAATTTTTGTGTAAAAAAAAAAAAAAAAAAAAAAGCAGCAGATAATACGCAGCATTTATGCTACATGTGAACATGGTCTAAATTTTTAAGCAAAGTAGATGTGATTCCATGAAATCTCCTCAATCTGTGGTCTGAAGACGCTGCTTAACGCTGCGGTTTTGGTGCATTTTCTCTCAATTGGCTTCTTCTGAAAAAAACGCATGAAGAAGAAAACGTCGTTGCATTTTTAAGTGCAAAATCAAAGCTTTTCTGTGCTATTAAAACAGCATTAAAAACTCTGCTTCACATCTGCCCCAAAATTGCATCAAATAAGGGGAAAATGCATAAAAGAAACACAGCAAACACGCAATAATCAGAGAAGATTGTTGTTGTGTAGTGTGGTGCGGACACCTGCAGAAAAAAGCAGCAGAAAGATCGCAGCATTTACGCTATGTGTGAACACAGCCTCAGCATTAGTTTTATTAAATTTTTTATGGGTTTAATAGAGAAAAAATATCAATCATGCCATTTTTGACATCATTTACCGATCCATGTAAATAATCTGATCGCTGTGTTGTGCGGGTCATTACGATTACAGGGACACCAAATATGTCCATGTTATTTTCTGATTTGTGATGTTCATTATTTTTTATAAAACGCATTAAAATTACAATTTTTTTTCATTATCGAGTGTTTTTTCATTAATATTTTTTAGCAATTTTATAAGATGAAAAAATCTCTTATTCTCCCTTTAGAATAAAATACATAGAAATACACTGCTATCAGTACAATCAGCCTATAGGCAGATCCTGCAGTACAGATCAAGTACACAAAAGTCTCCCATGACATCATCAGAGTTTGTAGCTTAACAGATTAAAGGGAACCTGTCATGTACTTTGTAGTATCTAAACTGCCCCTTGCGTTATTAGTGATGCAATGTGCTGATCACTAACATTAGACTGCACATTGCATCACTAACAATGCAATGGGGGCAGTTTAGATAGTACAAAGGACATGACAGGTTCCCTTTAAGTGCCTGTGTCAATTATGTTTTAAGGTTGACTAGGGACCAGGGACTCACAGAAAAAAAAAAAAAATTTTTGTAATTGTTTTTGTAATCATTTTTAATATTTCTGTAGGACCAAAAAATCAGGCATCATAAAAATACATTGTTATATACAATGTATCTCTATGGATTTGTATGAGCTGCTTCTGGATTCATTGCCTGCAATGTACAGTCAAGAAAACCAAATTCTCCTATGCTTATCATTGAGAGCTGTAGCTCAGTGGTTAGAGCTATTGAGATCCCAGTTGATGTGAGTTCAAGTCCAGGGGAGATTTCATCACAGGAGAAAGAAGAGATGAGTAATTTAATTTACAAAAAACAGGGGGAGGGGAGAGGTCAGCTCACCAGTTCTGTGATTTGCATTGCAGTCTGGATGTACGCAGAGAGAGCCTGGACCTTGGCTGAAGATAAATATAATAGTAGAAGAATCCAGCAGGTAAAAAACCTTTATTGTATCAAGTTAAAAATAGCAGCAGTGCACACCAGGAAGTAGCGAAAACTACTCAGCCATGATTAAGACCTCTTTAGGTTGAAACGCATAGGTTTCGCTACTTGCTGGTGTGCACTGCTGCTATTTTTAACTTGATACAATAAAGGTTTTTTTACTTTTTTATCCACTGGATTCTTCTACTATAGTAATTTAATTTATGCACTGAGCAGCATGCAACTTTGCCCCCAAGTGAGGAGGAGCTACGGAGCGATGAAAACCTCAGAGAGGTGAGTATAAATAGAAGCCAGGAGAACAGCTGAGACGTGACGGGAGGCCGCGGGACAGTCCCGCCGAATTCGGAACAGTTGGGAGCTATGAGTAAACCTACAGCAAAATTGTATAATCTGAACATCTTAAAGAGAACCTGTCAGCAAGATTTATACCTATAAAGTAAAGGTATGGCCATAATGGTGCTATTACCCTTGATATCTTTGTTAAAGGAATCCAATCAGTGGTTCTTTTTAATCATGGTTTTAAGGTTTTTTTTCTGATGACGTCTTCTGTGCATCTGGGGGAATTGGGTCTTCTGCTTCAGCCCCTCCGCCTGTCTCCTGTGTTTCTACAGGTCACTGATTATTCAGTGACCTGCATTCGTTTTGAAATTTTGCGCCATCATTGGGTGGGTGGCACGTGCACAGTGTGAGATTTAATGTCTGGTCTTCGGGTCTACAATCAAATGGTGCAGAGTCGGTGCATGCACAGGTTGAGATTTGATCCAATATCAGATGTGGAATCTCACAATGCGCACGCGCCAACAACCCGATGATGGCAGCGCAAATTTTCAAAACAGAGGTAGGTAATTGAATAATCAAGAGGACAAGGAGGAGATCCGGCACAACTGTCCAAAAATAAAAAAAAATACTTTATTGTGAAGCCATTAAAAAACTCAAGATCCAAAATTACACTTTAAAACTGAATAATCAGTAACCTGTAGAAGCACAGGAAGCAAGCGGAGGAGAAGGAGAAGACCCAATTCCTCCAGGCCACCCCGATGCACAGAAGACGTCATCAGAAGAAAACTTAAAACCATGATTAAAAAAGAACCACTGATCAGATTGCTTCAACAAAGGTATTGATTTAATCAGTGTATGCTATTATAGCCATAGCTTTTATTTATAGTGATAAATCCTGCTGGCCACAGTTTTGTGCAACTCTGAAAAGCCTGATACCGCCGAATAGAAACCAGACGGAGTCCAGAGTAACTCTACCGCTTCATTATATTGAATGGATCCTTCGGGGGTTTCATCTGAATCACGCCATTAGGAGATTTAGATGGAAACCCCAATGTAAGTACTCAGTGTAGAGCGCAGGATAAATGTGATCCAAAATGTTATGTAAAATGTTCCCAATAAAAGCTTTAACTCAATTCACAAAAAAAGCAAGTCCCCACTCAGGTCTGTCATCTGTCAATGGAAATATAGGGGCTTCCACGTTACTGGTAGTACAAAAGCTCTGGAAAAGCGCTATGGCTCCTCGCCCCTCAAAGGAAATCCAATTAATTCTGTGCTCCCAAATCTAAATGCCCCTCTCCCTTCTGAGCTCCAGTGTGCCTAAACCACATTTAGCGTCCACGTGTTTGGCAGGTGTATAATTTCCAAAATGGGGTCACTCGAGGGGTATTCTGCTCTTCTAGCATTTAGGGGCTCTGCACACCAGAAGGCAAATTGCGCACCAGGGGGCAAATATTGCTCCATCCCTTCCTAGTTTTGCCGTGTGGCTAAGCAGTACTGTACAGCCACATATGAGGTACTTCCACATTTAGCAGAAATTGTGTGGCAAAATTTGGTGCCATATTACCCGTGTGAAAGTGTAAAATCTGGGGTTAAAACAAAATGTTTGTGGCAAAAATGTAATTATTTTTTCTTCACTGCCCAATGGTATACAATTCTGTGACACACTCGTGGTGTCAATATGATCACTTCTCCCTTCGATGAATTCATTGACAGGTGTAGTTTGTAAAATGGGGTCACTTATGGGGGGATTCTGTTGTTCTGGCACCTCAGGGGCTCTGCCAGTGAGTCATAGCACCTGCAAACCATAACAGTAAAATTTGCACTATAATATGGTGCTCCTTTCCTTCTGAGCTTTGCACTGTGCCTCAAAAGTAGTTCCCGATTACATGCAGGGTATTGGCTCAATCAGGAGAAATTGCACAACAAACTGTGAGGTCCATTTTTTCCTATTAGCTCTTTTAAAAATTAAGAATTTTGGGATAAAACAACATTTTAGCAGTAAAAATGTAATTATTATTTCTTCACCGCCCAGTGGTATACATTTCTGTGAGGCACATGTGGTGTCAACATGCTCACTGCACTCCCAGATGAATTCAATGAGACATGTAGTTTGTAAAATTAGGTCACTCATAGGGGGTTTCTGCTGTTCTGGCACCTCAGGGTCTCTGCCAATGAGACATGGCATCCTCAAACCATTCCAGCGAAATCTGAATTCCAATATGACGATTCTTCCCTTCTGAACTTTGCACTGTGCCTCAAAAGTAGTTTTCGACCACATATGGGATATTGGCGTACTCAGGAGAATTTGGACAACACATTTTGGGGTCCATTTTATTCTATTACCATTGTGAAAAAAAAAAAACTGGGGCTAAAAGAAAGTTTTTGTGGGAAAAATGTCAGATTTTATTTTCACTGCTCTGTTATAAACTTCTGTGAAGCACCTGCTGGGGGTTCAACGTACTCACCACACATCTATATACATTCCTTAAGGGGACTAGTTTCCAAAATGGGGTCATTTGTAGGGGGTTTCTACTGTTCAGGCACATCAGGGGCTCTCCAAATTCAACATGGCGTCCGCTCTTGATTCCATCCATTTTTGCATTCAAAAAGTCAAACGGTGCTCCTTCCCTTCCGAGCCTTGCCATGCTCCCAAACAGTGGTTTTCACCCACACATGGGGTAATGGAGTGCTCAGGAGAAATTACACTAAAAATTTTGGGGTCCATTTTCTCAGTCATGGCGGTCGCCGCGTTCATTTAGTGCTGACGCCGCCCATGACATTTGAATACTGCTCCTGGCAAGCGCTAGGTTTGAGGGGCACATGCGCATTAGCACACGTCGGGCCGCTGGTCTGGCGCGTGCGCACTGAGGCTAACTAGCATGCGCCGGACCAGCACTAACTGAATGCTGCGACCGCCATGACTGAATCTGAGAATCACACCCCTGTGACTGAATACGAGCAGATAAGACGTTATATAAAACGTTATAACATCATTATACTACCACCGATTTTCATGAAAACAGCTTGGGGGCAGTGTACATAGTAACTAGGACGTGTCAGGTTCCCTTTAAGGGTAATTTCTCACATTGCAGATTTTGTTGCAGAAATGTTTGAATGGAGTTGTGTCAGATGCGTGGAACAGTTTGAGAACTTTCTGCAACAAAAGCCCCAGGGGATTTAAA
The DNA here is from genome assembly GCF_046119375.1 of Phyllobates terribilis. NCBI lineage: Eukaryota > Metazoa > Chordata > Amphibia > Anura > Dendrobatidae > Phyllobates > Phyllobates terribilis. The sequence goes on along the minus strand of NW_027362761.1, from coordinate 773,230,300 downwards.
TGAATAAGGCCAGATGCATTTACCTGTTATCGATGCACACGCTCAGAAGATATGCACCCAACAATAGCCACAGTCAGGATGTATGCCTAAGCATACATCCACCATAGGGACCCGTTAAAAAAAGATGGACAACTTGTTGTGCTTGACTGACAGCTCACTGGCTTGACTATATATTGGTGGCACTAGGTGAGGAATAGCGCCTGGGAGGCAGAGACTTGGAAATTGCTCCCATCACACCCAGAGGCACTTCATGCTCATTTAAGTATGGATTAAAATGTGGATTTTTGTAGCATGGAGTGGTGGATTTTTAAGAATAAAGGTACAGATTGGCTTGTCTTTTAACAAGCTACATGACAATATAACTGTTCGGGGGGAGATGACCATTACAACAGATCCCCTTTAATGAGTGTACAGTGTTTACTCATGCAATGAAAATCTCAATGGGTATAGGCACCTCATTGCATCTCTTCATTGATCACCTAACCAAACTGAGGAGCATGGTAATCTGAAGAATAAATGCAGGAAAACTTCTCAAGATAAAATCCTTTTTTCACAAAGTAAATACTGTATTTCCTTCCTAGTGTTCTTGGACTTCCAAATTTTGCTAACCTTTCATGCTTTAGGACAGCTGTAGGGAACCTCCAGCCTGCTTCAGATTCCAGTGGACCACAGTGCTGGGTTGTTAACCACATTTTGCTGGCCGCCGACCCTTTAATCCCTCCTTACACTTTGAGCAGATGCATGCAATGAAAGATCAAGTCCTGGTGGCAGTGCCAGCATCAGGAAGTTCTTTGTGGACGGAGTAAGGCTGCGTGCACACGATGGGTTTTACATGCGTTTCCGCAGCGGAAACGCATCAAAAACACATGGTAATCCGCACCCCATGGTCCCCAATGGCATTCCGCAATGTCAATGCACATGCTGCGGATTTTTCCGCAGCGTTTCTGCAGCGCTCATAAATCCGCAGCATGTTCATTAATTTTGCGGAAGCGCCGCCATTGACTTGCATTGAGACGCATAATATCCGCGTTTGTACAAGCGGATAATATGCGTTTCAATGTGCGGATGGTACCCAGTTCTGGAGGAGAGAAGACTCTCATCCAGACCTGGGTACCATTGTACCTGTGAAAAAAAGAATAAAATAATAAATAAAGTTGATATTCACCTGTCCGGCGGCCCCTGCAGCGCTTCTCCTTCCAGGACCTGAGATGACGTCGCGGTCATGTGACCACAGGCTGTCTCGCGAGATGCCGGCAAGCCAGGAAGGAACCAGGAAGGAGCGCGACAGCTCACACGGCGGGGCATCGGAGGTAAGTATAGCTTTATTTTTTTATTTTTACGGTCACACTGTATAAATGCATGCCGTTTGCATGGATTTATACAGTGTGACCTAGTTGTCAAGCACTTTCCAAGTGATGCTATCGCCTGGAAAGTGCTTGTCAGTCCGCATGCGGAAACACATGCGTTAACGCATGTGGATACGCATGTGAATCCGCATGTATTCTGCAGGAAAAACGCATGCACAATCTGCATGCGTTTTTTCCGCCAGGGAGATGCAGAAATGCTGCAGAAATTTGCTGCTTCATTTCTGCATCGTGGGCACATAGCCTTAGCGCACTCTGCTCTCCCATCCCAATCCTATTAAGGAGTCAGCAATAGCAGTGTCTCCTGTGTTATGTATATGCTCCAGCTCCAGTGTCTCCTGTGTGATGTGTATACAGCAGTCTCGGTGTCTCCTATGTGACATACAGTACAGACCAAAAGTTTGGACACACCTTCTCATTTAATGATTTTTCTGTATTTTCATGACTTTGAAAATTGTACATTCACACTGAAGGCATCAAAACTATGAATTAACACATGTGGAATTATATACTTAACAAAAAAGTGTGAAACAACTGAAAATATGTCTTATATTCTAGGTTCTTCAAAGTAGCCACCTTTTGCTTTGATGACTGCTTTGCACACTCTTGGCATTCTCTTGATGAGCTTCAAGAGGTAGTCACCGGAAATGGTCTTCCAACAATCTTGAAGGAGTTCCCAGAGATGCTTAGCACTTATTGGCCCTTTTGCCTTCACTCTGCGGTCCAGCTCACCCCAAACCATCTCAATTGGGTTCAGGTCTGGTGACTGTGGAGGCCAGGTCATCTGGCGTAGCACCCCATCACTCTCCTTCTTGGTCAAATAGCCCTTACACAGCCTGGAGGTGTGTTTGGGGTCATTGTCCTGTTGAAAAATAAATGATAGTCCAACTAAACGCAAACCAGATGGAATAGCATGCCGCTGCAAGATGCTGTGGTAGCCATGCTGGTTCAGTATGCCTTCAATTTTGAATAAATCCCCAACAGTGTCACCAGCAAAGCACCCCCACACCATCACACCTCCTCCTCCATGCTTCATTGTGGGAACCAGGCATGTAGAGTCCATTCGTTCACCATTTCTGCGTCGCACAAAGACACGGTGGTTGGAAGAAAAGATCTCAAATTTGGACTCATCAGACCAAAGCACAGATTTCCACTGGTCTAATGTCCATTCCTTGTGTTCTTTAGCCCAAACAAGTCTCTTCTGCTTGTTGCCTGTCCTTAGCAGTGGTTTCCTAGCAGCTTTTTTACCATGAAGGCCTGCTGCACAAAGTCTCCTCTTAACAGTTGTTGAAGAGATGTGTCTGCTGCTAGAACTCTGTGTGGCATTGACCTGGTCTCTAATCTGAGCTGCTGTTAACCTGCGATTTCTGAGGCTGGTGACTCGGATAAACTTATCCTCAGAAGCAGAGGTGACTCTTGTTCTTCCTTTCCTGGGGCGGTCCTCATGTGAGCCAGTTTCTTTGTAGCGCTTGATGGTTTTTGCAACTGCACTTGGGGACACTTTCAAAGTTTGCCCAATTTTTCGGACTGACTGACCTTCATTTCTTAAAGTAATGATGGCCACTCGTTTTTCTTTACTTAGCTGCTTTTCCTTGCCATAATACAAATTCTAACAGTCTATTCAGTAGGACTATCGGCTGTGTATCCACCTGACTTCTGCACAACACAACTGATGCTCCCAACCCCATTTATAAGGCAAGAAATCCCACTTATTAAACCTGACAGGCCACACCAGTGAAGTGAAAACCATTTCCGGTGACTACCTCTTGAAGCTCATCAAGAGAATGCCAAGAGTGTGCAAAGTAGTCATCAAAGCAAAAGGTGGCTACTTTGAAGAACCTAGAATATAAGACATATTTTCAGTTGTTTCACACTTTTTTGTTAAGTATATAATTCCACATGTGTTAATTTATAGTTTTGATGCCTTCAGTGTGAATGTACAATTTTCAAAGTCATGGAAATACAGAAAAATCTTTAAATGAGAAGGTGTGTCCAAACTTTTGGTCTGTACTGTATATAGCAGTGTCAGTATCTCATATGTGATGTCTCCTATGTGATGTATATGTGACACCCCAGGAGTCCGGTCGCCACATTGGCATTGCCTCCGTCACAGGGGGTGATGCTATGCCTGGAAGCAAGGAGGGGTTCCCTTATCAGGTAACACCAGCATCCAACACTTTTCCTGGCTCCAGACCACAAGGGGGAGCTCTAACCCGGTTTCAGGGGAGCTTCCCCTTTAAATTGGGGCCCGGAGGCGGGGGTTAGGAGAGTCAGTTGGAGACGGAGGAGAGTCAGTTGGGGACGGAGGAGAGTGAGTGAAAGACGAGGGAGAACCTGGGGAGGGGAGCTGTGACCAAGCTCGCCCCAGAGAAAAGCGCCAGAAACCGGACACAGGAGTCCGTGATTGTTCGAGTACTGAAGTCCCGGCAGCTAAATCTGGAGGGCAGGAGACTGCAGGTCTCCTGGCCCCACCAAACACTCGGCGGCTCAGTAGCATACTAGAGCCCGGAGCCGCCACAAAGGAGCGACACCTGTAAAAGGCTCGAGCTGCCTGCCATACGGGCTAGAATTTAACGATCACTCAGGAAAGAGGGCTGCAGCATAGCTTTAGGCAGCAGGGCCAAAGAGGACAGCGCAGAAGGAAGGCTTACAACCCCACCTGGCGAGGTGGATCCCAAATTGCTTCTAGGCTGCCCGGATCTCCATTACCTTCTGTTACCAGTGCCCTGGTCTGCACCATCCAGTAAGGGTAGAGGAAACCACCATTCCTGTGCCATCTGGTCATTATCTGCACCCTCAGTCCTGCACCCCAACATCCACAATCCCCTACATAAACCATGCCGGTAGCCCTGGGGCCCCGCTCTACCTCTAGGGAGCAAATCCATCCCAGCTGCGTGACCAATGGCCCCAGCGGTCTCTTTCAGCAGCGGTGGCCACCTATAGCCGCATAACACTCGTGGCGTCAAAAAACTTTTCCCCTAAATAAACTGTCCTTTTTATTGACCGCCCAGGGCCCCGGACTGGGTCACACCCCCGAGACTATCCCAAGGAACCGACCGACCCGGTGGCGAGTACCCCACGGTCCTAGGGGGCGCGTCATATACAACAGTCTCGCTGTTTCCTATGTGAGGTATAAACAGCAATCTTGGTGTCTCCTATGTGACATCTATAATATAATCATCCAAGCGTCCCTCTGTCTGAAGCCTCTATAGACTGCGCAAGCGCGACACTCTTGCGCTGTCTGGCTCCAGACAGAAGAACGCATGGAGCCGTTACAGATAAGAGGAGTGTATGGCGCCGGAGATCGTGGTATGCGTAGACATTGAACGCATACCGTGATCTGCGGCACCATACTTATATACTTACCTGACCGGGAGGAGCGTTGCCGCAGCGCCTCTCTTCTGGCCGGAGACCGGGGGCGGAGTGAAGGCGTCGGAATCAGCACATGTGCATAGCGCTATCCGGCACCATTCTACTGAAGACGCATTTGCAGTGTGTCTTCAGCAAAATGGCACCGGACAGCTCGGTGCTCCGGCGCCGCACTCCTCCCCCGACCTCCGGCAGAACAGGACACAGCAGCCCTGGAGCACAGGGAAGAAAGGTGAGTATAATTGTTTCCTTTTTTTTGTATGTGTGCAGCGTGAAAGGGATGAGGCGTACCATGCATACCAGGATTGTGGGGTGAGGGGGCCACACATACCAGGATTGGGGGGTGAGGGGGCCCACATACCAGGATTGGGGGATGAGGGGGCCACACATACCAGGATTGGGGGATGAGGGGGCCACACATACCAGGATTGGGGGATGAGGGGACCACACATACCAGGATTGGGGGATGAGGGGACCACACATACCAGGATTGGGGGATGAGGGGACCACACATACCAGGATTGGGGGTTGAGGGGGCCACACATACCAAGATTGGGGGATGAGGGGGCCACACATACCAGGATTGGGGGATGAGGGGACCATGCATATGAGGATTGGGGATGAGGGGACCATGCATGCCAGGATTGAGGGATGAGGGGGCCACGCATACCAGGATTGGGGAATGAGGGGTACCATACATACCAGGATTGGGGGATGAGGGGTAGCATACATACCAGGATTGGGGGTGAGGGGACCATGCATACCAGGATTGGGAGATGAGGGGGCCACACATACCAGGATTGGGGGATGAGGGGGCCACACATACCAGGATTGGGATGAGGGGTGCCATGCATACCAGGATTAGGATGAGGGGCCATGCATACCAGGATAGGGATGAGGGGTACCATGTATACCAGGATAGGGATGAGGGGTACCATGCATACCAGGATAGGGATGAGGGAGCCATGCATACCAGGATAGGGATGAGGGGTGCCATGCATACCAGGATGAGGGATGAGGTAGCCATGCATACCAGGATAGGGATGAGGTAGCCATGCATACCAGGATGAGGGGCGCCATGCATGCCAGGATTGGGGATGAGGGGTGCCATGCATGCCAGGATTGGGGATGAGGGGTGCCATGCATACCAGGATTGAGGATGAGGGATGCCATGCATACCAGGATTGTAGGTGAGGGTTGCCATGCATACAGGATTGGGGGTGAGGGGTGCCATGCATACCAGGATTGGAGCTGAGCGGTGCCATGCATACCAGGATAGGGATGAGGCGTGCCATGCATACCAGGATAGGGATGAGGGGTGCCATGCCTACCAGGATTAGTGGTGAGAGGTGCCATGCATACCAGGATTGAGGGTGAGGGGTGCCATGCATACCAGGATTGGGGGTGAGGGGTGCCATGCGTACCAGGATTGAGGGTGAGGGGTGCCATGCGTACCAGGATTGAGGGTGAGGGGTACCATGCGTACCAGGATTGAGGGTGAGGGGTGCCATGCATACCAGGATTGGGGGTGAGGGGTGCCATGCATACCAGGATAGGGATGAGGCATGCCATGCATACCAGGATAGGATGGGGCAGCACATAACAGGATGGGGGAACAGGATTGGGGAGCACAAATACCAGGATGGGGGCAGCACAAATACCAGGATGGGGGCAGCACATACCAGCATGGGAGACCATATACCAATAAAAATGCTCGCCACCCGGGCATAGAACGGGCTCAATAGCTAGTATATATACAACAGTCTTGGTGTCTCGCATGTGATGTATAGACATCAGCCTCAGTGTATCATATGTGATGTATAGACATCAGCCTCAGTGTATTCTATGTGTTGAATATACAGCAGACCTTCCACTACTTGAGCTCTACAAATGTAATGTGATGTCTAGTGATGAATTTCCCACTTTTAGGAGATCTGCAGTGTAATAAACATCTGTGTTCAGAACAACTTACTGCAGCAGTCAGTTCTTTCTAAAACTTATCACAAAGAGTCGACTGCACTCGAGACTAAACCAGCACAAGCCTGGTAAAGCATTAAGAGTAGTAACATCATGAATACCACCTATCATAACACGCCTCATCAAAGAGAAGCTGTTCCAGTCATCACATTAGCAGGATAGTTTTCAAGTTGATAATTTTGTACAGCCCGCAAAAGAGATTATAAATATCCAGATGGCCTTAGGCAAAGAAAAAGTTCCCCATCCCTAAAGGAGTTCATTGACGATGAGCTATAACAAAGAAAAATTTACTAAAGCCTTTAGCTGCCATTTTGTGAGATTAAAGGGGTTGTCCAATGTTAATAAACATTGTGTTAATGGGCCCATTGTCATTGCCATGTAAAAATAAAAAGCATCTACACTGTGTGCACAATTATTAGACAAGTGAGTATTTTGACAATATCATCATTTGTATGCATACTTTCCAACTTTGAGAGAAAAAGGTCTAGCTTCTAAATCCAATTCTAGATAAAATTGTGATTTTACTGTTAATCCATTAAAAAGATATACAGATTGTAAAAATAAAAAATGAAGGGGGAGATCTCTATGAAACCTATGTGTTTCGAATGCCAAACATTCTTAGTCCTGGCATACAAATAACAGGCACAGAACTCCACTTCAACTCAGACACCAGCAAGATGGAGGTGGGGTATCCTATGAGCTGGTATAATTGAAAATGAGCCAGTTAGACATTTTCTGGTTGAAGATGGACTCAAAATCAACTCCCAAACCCATCGCAAGTTTTTTGAAGATACTTTCTCCAGGGTACAAGAAAAAGTCAGCATTTTTCAAGAAGACCATTATTTTTATGCAGGACAATGCTCCTTCGCATGCATCAAATTACTCCACTGCTTGGCTAGCCATTTCTTGGACCGGCCTTGATGTTTCAATTTATGTGTATTGTTCAGTGGTGGTCGGGTTTCAGCCTTCTGTATCTTGGCCATGTTTCTGAGTGCTGAACACCTTGTACTTCTGGGCTGCCAATGTTACCTTTCTGTCTCCTGGCTTCTTCATCTGGTGTGTATGGTGACTACTCCAGCAAATCAGGGGTATATAGCTCACATGGTAATAAATGTATACTGTATGCCAACAACAAAAAATGGCATGGTAATGTAGACTCGTTTTCTACTTATTAAAGATAATGTGAAGCAGAAAAGGATCAAAGAAGCATTTGACTCGCCCCCTGGGCCGTGGGGCACCCGGAACCGGGCTTTAGTGCGATGATGGGGGTAGTAGTGGCAACCCGATCCCGTGGCTCAGGGTGGTCAGACCAAATGCTGTGGCAGTCTATTTGTAGAGTTATGAATGTCCGACTATGCCACCCGTGGATTGCGGTCAGGGATGACCGCCGCAAGAATGGGCCTGGGTGTCTGAGGGCATTCGGGCGAGCCCCACTGGTCAGGGTGAGTGTGAAGGCCTACCGTTCTCTCTCTGCCCTTGCTGACTATCCCCCTTTTCGTGGTGTAATAGCCCACGTCCCTGAGCTGGCCGTGTACTTCGCGTGTATGGCTTGCGACTCGGGCCTTAGGTACCTTTCGCTTTTCCGTGCTGTACCGGTCCCTCTGTGTGGCAGAGCCTCCAGGCTTCCTAGGCCAAGGAACCTGAAATCCCTTGCAGGTTGGTTATCTGCTGCAGGGCTTGCAACCCTGCCAGCCTCGGACCCCAATGTCCGGTGGTGATTCTCTCAGCCAGGACCGGCTCTCGTCGCCTCTGTCCCTGGCTCGCAACTTCTCTGCCTCACGGACTCCTTGGCTACAGCTCAACTGTCCCTCCTTCTCTGGGACTAGTCTCAGTCCTGAGCTAGGTCGTCCAGTTCTCCCTAACCCTGCCCTCAGGTCCAGCTTTTATAGGGGCAGCCTGCTCCCCCTACTGGCCTGGGACAGGAGGTGCTGTATGCTAATTGTCCCTGACCAGGGAACCTCCCTCCTGCTCTCAGACATAGCCTTTAATATTTGTGGCATCCAGGCCTGGAGTGACACATTCCCCCCTAGTAAATTTTAGTACTCCGGGACTAAACAGGAAACACAAATACAGGATATAAATACATGACCATCAACACAACAGGGAAGGAAATAACGAACAACATCACATATTGAGTTCTTTAGGTCACAGTGTGGTCTGTGACCGGGTGTCCATATCACCAACAAAAGGAGAGGGTCACAGTATGATCCGTGACCGGGTGTCCATTTCACCAACACAACGGGAGCCTTAACCAGGTGGGTGTCTGTCCTTGCCCTGAGTCCTTGACAGTCTTTATTCATTCCTTTGGTTAGGCTCCGAACATATTTACAAGGGAGTCCCGGTTACTCAAAGTTCATAACCTGTTAGTCCATATATCTAGAAAAACTGGGAAAACAGTATTAATAACCAGGGTACAAACATAAAACATTAAATATATACACTGTGCATTTAGATCTTCCAGCGAGCTGGTATTTGACCCCTAGTGCTCCGGGTTGACCTCCGTAATCCACTGTCTGGTGGTGGTCTAACCTGGCTTTCCCCACTAGTATTAAGGGTACAGCTACTAGCTGGGTTTACAGGCAGGGCAGGCAGCTGTCTGCGAGTTCTTTGGCTTACCGCAGGGATGGCAGGCTCACTGTCAGCAGAGGGTTGACTCTCCTGGACTGCTGGCAAGGGTTCTTCTGCCTCTGGGGCTGCTTGTTCTTCTGTAGGCTCCTGCTGGGTAGGCTGAAGGAAGTGTAGGACGGGTACCACTATCGCGTCATTTATCCGAGTCCAGGTCCGGGGGAACTCTCCGAGAACTGTGCTGATCATTTCTTCCTTGTCCTCTGCGGGTTCAAGGTCATCTTGATCTTCACTTGGACTCTGTAGTTGCTCTGGGCACCGTTTTAGGTGGTCTCTGGAGACGGTGCTAGTGGTTTCTCCTCCATCCTTGTTAATCACACATACCTTTGGGTTGTTGTGGTCGGACTGCAGTACTGTGTACGGGTCTTTCTCCCACTGGTCGTCCAGCTTGTGAAGCCTTCTCTTCCGCTTCAGGACCTGCTCTCCAGGCTCCGGGGGACCAGCAGGGGCGTGTTGGTTGAAGAGCCTCTCTTGCTTTTCTCTCGCTTGAGCCAGACTCCTCTCCACACTCTCCTGTACTTTGTTGTACTGTAGCCGCCGTTCCATATCCCAGTCCGCGTCTGGGGAGGTGTCCTCGGGTGTCAGGACTCCCATCTCCAGGTCTATCGGCAGCTTACCTGGTCTTGCTCGCATCAGGTAAGCCGGGGTGCAATTTGTAGCATTCACCGGGATATGGTTGTACAAGTCAATCAGGTCTGGCAGCTTCTCCAGCCACAGGCTGCGTTCTTCCAGGGGCAACGTCTTGAGGAGATCAATGACGATATTGTTCATTTTCTCACACAGCCCGTTGGTTTGCGGGTGGTAAGGCGTTGTCCGAATCTTCCTACAGCCGTAGAGGTTGCAGAACTCCTGGAAGACTTCCGCCTCAAACGCTGGACCTTCATCTGTCAAGACCTGTTGCGGATACCCGTGTGGACGGCAGAAGTGTTGCTGGAAGGCTCTGGCCGCTGTTTGGGCTGTCAGGTCTTTAACAGGAACCACCACCAGGAACCGGGAGTAATGGTCCACAATCGTGAGGGCATAGATGTCGCCGGACCGGCTTGGAGCCAACTTCACATGGTCCAGAGCTACCAGCTGAAGATGCTGCCTGGTGACGATGGGCCTCAAGGGTGTCTTCTGGCTGGTACGGTCCTTCCTTCTGAGGTGGCATGGACCGCAGTCCCTGCTCCACTTCTCTATGGCCCCTCTCATACCGATCCAGTAGAACCGCTCTCTCAGTAGGAACTCCAGTTTCTTCCACCCGAAGTGTCCCGCTCTGTCATGGTAGGCCTCCAGGACCATTGCTGCATCCCGTCTCGGGGCCACTTCTTGCCAGGTCAGCTCGTGCGTCCGGTGTTTGACAAGCCTTCTGCACAGCTTACCTTCATAGAGGAATAGCCTGCTTTTCTCCTTCCATAACTGCTTGGCTTCCTCTGGAGCGTCCGGGCCAGGGCTAGCGTCTGCCTGGGTTAACAGGTCTTTCACCAGGCGAACTGCAGGGTCACTATCTTGCGTTTCAGCCCAGCGGTGGTGGGGTAAGGGGTTGAACATGACGGTGGTTAGGTCTTTGTCTCTTACCCGGTGAGAATACTGATTGGCCCCATACCGGTGGAACGCAGGGAGCTCTACTTCCTCCAGCTCTTCCGAGTCTTCTCCTCCTTCGGGTAGGTGAGGCATTCTTGATAGGGCGTCTGCGTTGGCGTTGGTCCTGCCTGCCCGATATTTGATTGTGAAGTCATAATTTGATAGCCGGGCCATCCACCGCTGTTCTAGGGCACCTAGTCTTGCATTGTCCAGGTGTGTCAGCGGGTTGTTGTCCGTGTACACAGTGAACTTTGCGAAGGCCAGGTAATCCTTAAACCGTTCTGTGATGACCCACACCACTGCCAAGAATTCTAGCTTGAAGGAGCTTTAATTCTCCGGGTTTCTTTCAGTGGGCCTCAGCTTCCGGCTGGCGTATGCGATCACCCTTCATTTGCCCTGCTGGTTCTGTGACAGTACGGCTCCCAGCCCCACATTGCTGGCGTCTGTGTGGAGGATGAAAGGCTGGCCATAATCGGGGTAGGCCAGGATCTCATCCCCCGTGAGGGCCATCTTCAACTGGCGGAAGGACTCCTCTTCCGGCTTGTCCCACTTGAAGGGTGGCTTTTGACTTCTGGTCTTGGATTGACCTATCAGGAGGTCCTGCATTGGAGCTGCCATCTTTGTGAACCCGGGGATGAACCTTCGGTAGTAGCCTACCAACCCGAGGAACTGCCTCACTTCTTTGATGTTTGAGGGGCTTGGCCAGCTCTTGATTACTGTGACCTTGTCGGGGTCGGGGGCTACTCCTTCTGCACTCACCACGTGTCCTAGGTACTGTACCTTCGGTTTCAACAGGTGACACTTTGAGGGTTTCACCTTCAGGCCATAGCCTGCCAGGGCTTCGAACACCTCGGCCAGGTGCTTTAGATGGTCCTCGTAAGTCTTCGAATAGACAATCACGTCGTCCAGGTAAAGTAGGACCGTCTCGAAGTTTCGGTGCCCTAGACAGCATTCCATCAGCCTCTGGAAGGTCCCTGGTGCGTTGCAGAGCCCGAAGGGCATACAGTTGAATTTGCTCAATCCCATCGGGGTGGTGAAGGCGGTCTTCTCCTTGTCAGCCTCTGCCACAGGAACCTGCCAGTACCCGCTAATAAGGTCCAAAGTAGAGAAGAAATTAGCTGATTTTAGAGCTGCTAAAGACTCCTCTATCCTAGGTAACGGGTACGCGTCTTTATGGGTGATACGATTGATTTGTCTATAGTCCACACACATTTTCATGGTACCGTCTTTCTTTTTTACCAAAACTAAGGGAGCTGCCCAGGGGCTACAGCTGTCTCTAATGACCCCGGCTTCTTTCATTTCTCTCAGCATGCCCTTTGCGTTCTGATAATGTACATACAGTTTCCAACCGGTGCATAATCACAGAAGTATAGGAGTAGAACAATTGACACCTATGGAAAATGATAAGGGAAAATCGCCCAACATGGAGATCAAATCAAAGAAAACAAGCGATCAAAGAGACCCAAAAGTAAATTAGTAAGTATAAAAATTAACTTTTATTAAATATTTCATAAGATAAAAGATATCAGACAAAAAGTGGTGCAAAGTACATACAATGTAAAAAATCCATCATACTGGAGGACTAGCTAGGTTCATAGTGTAAAAGTATAGCACTGTGGCCCATAAAGTTATCATCACAATCTCAAATGGTCACAGGTAGAGTCTCAAGAGAAGCTATATTGTGAGTATAATGTATTACCTAATGAATTTACCTCCAGCTTCAACCACCAAGACAAAGAGATGGAGAAAGAATGTATAAAATATATATATATATACCTGGACTCAGAATAGGGACCATATGAAACTTGACATGTGAACCTCGCGTCCACCCCAACGCGCGTTTCGGCGCTGCCTTCTTCAGGGGGCATGTATCCCCTCCGGCGGTGTGTCATTTTAAATGATAGCCAGCCAATCCGGGATGAGACAAGGACCTAAGATGACGCGTGCAGCGTCACGACCGCCGGGCCTATCCCCGACGCCGGCGTCATGCAAAAGGAGGTGCAGAGATCACGTGGGCCCACATGATCCCGCAGGTCCTGCATGGAGACGCCGACATCACAGAGACGCCCGGACAGCTCGCAGCGCGCACGCGCACAGGTCCGGTCTGCTACATAAGGGGACAAGATGTTTAACTGGACTAGTATATCAACATAGGCAATCATGGCTCTGTCTAAGGCTCAAAGTGTGTATATCATACAACACAATAATTCTTGGGTAACACTGCCATAGTAATATTGTGTGATTCGAAGTGATCAATGCAATCAAGGATGCAGATATAACAATAAGGCAAGCATATACAGTTAACATGGTACATAGAAGATACATAAAAGTGAATCAGGCTCGTAATTAGTCACCATTGACCTCTCAAATATATATAACATTAAAAATATATACCATGACAACTGTATTACTAAATCAAAGAAATAATAATAATAAAAAATGATCATCTCCGAATCACACAACAAGCATGCGATCCCAATAAGGAATGCAAACTGTATGGTCGCATGATTAACACACGGGAACTGCACAAACAGAACCATGGTGACAGATTGACGTCCTGAAAAGCGAATGATAACATCCCACAATTAGTGCATAATATGCACAAAATGTAATACTAATAAATCACAATGAATGATGATATTGTAGCCAACAACTCGGTCCTGCATCCAATAATATGTCATATCCAAGGGAGTGTTTCTTATTGATGAATGAAAGCGGCCACCACCCGAAGGGATAAAAGACGGACCAGATGGAATTATACTGTGAAAAATAAAATCAAGAATTAAAAAATTAAAAACAATACTATCGTATGTTGCAGGTGGAGAAAGATCAAAGAAACGGGACAAAACTAAGATTTTCATTTAATCCATTGGGGCATACCGTCCCCAACCTCCAAATCCATTTGGACTCAAGTTGAGCTAAGCGCTGGCCAAGTTTACCCCCCCGAATACCATATTTAAGTAAGTCAATACCCCTAACCTTTAACAGTGAGCTATCACAATCATGACAGAGTTTGAAGTGACGTGGTATTGTCCTGAGGGTGGAGGTGTCCATGCAGTCGATGGCTGCCGAGATGCCCAATACATGTTCCCTCACTCTGACCTTCAGTTGGCGTGTAGTTAGGCCAACATAGATTAGTCCACAAGGACAAGTCGCATAATAAATAACATAGCGTGAGGTACATGTAATACGGCTCCTGATGTCAAAAATCCTAGTACCAGCCGAATTTGTAAAATTGGTACTTTTTACCATATTAGGGCAGGCTACACATCGACCGCAAGGAAAACTTCCACACTCAGGACCGGAGGCATCAAAAATTGTTGTAGTTCTCAATTCAGTCTGATAATGACTGTGAACTAATCTGTCACGCAAATTTTGGGACCGACGTATAGTGATAGAGGGACGATTTGGAAGGATTTTAGACAGTATGGGATCTACCAATAAAATTGGCCAAGCCTTAGTCAAACAGTCTCTCATACGTCCAAATTGGCTGTGATAGTTAGTTATGAACCTTACTCTGTCATCAACTTTTGGGCATTTCTGCTTATATAGTAGCTCATGTCGGTTGGAATATTTAGCACGATGATAAGCTTTTTTTATCATACGCCTACTGTAACCTCTCTCATAAAACCTTTCCTTCAGATCCTCAGACTTCTCAACAAAATCTCTATCATTGGAGCAGAGTCTACGTAGGCGCAGAAATTGGCCTGTCGGTACGGATTGAATCATATAGGGAGGATGAGAGGATTTGGCGTGAAGTAACATATTTGTAGAAGTTTCCTTCCTATAGATACTAGTCTGCAGAGTATTATCACGATCCCTAGTCAGGGTCACATCCAGAAAATTTACTGTATCCCTATCCCACGTAAATGTAATCCGAATATTCATCGCATTTTTGTTGAGGGAATCTATAAATAGAAGTAGATCCTCTACTGGTCCCTGCCAGATCAGCAGAATGTCATCAATGTACCGCGTCCAAAATGGGACACAGTCCATTGACGACTGCCGATCCGGCAGGGTGAGGTCCCTCTCCCACAGCCCCAGGAAGAGGTTAGCATAGGCTGGCGCAAAAGCTGCACCCATAGCAGTACCCTGGAGCTGTAGGTAGAAGGACCCTTTGAACGTAAAAAAGCTGTGGGTAAGGGCAAACTCTAAGAGTTCCATCACCAACTTAATCATATCACTAGAAAGGTTTGACATATGGAGAAAGAAAGCACAGGCCCTAAGGCCATCTGGATGTTTAATGCTTGTATAGAGAGACTCCACATCCCCCGTCACTAGGATCATTTCTGAGTTCAAGCTCAACCCATCAATTCTTCTCAATAAGTCCCCAGTGTCCAATAGGAATGAAGGTAAGCTCTCTACCAATGGCTGCAGTTTACTATCTATCCAACGGCTAACCTTCTCCAAATAATTACCTGCCCCTGAGATGATGGCGCGGCCAGGAGGTACAGACAAGTTTTTGTGCACTTTCGGCAACATATAGAATGTGGACACCATCGGTTCAGTAACAAGTAATGTCGAAGCCAGCTCCTTGGTGATGACGCCATTGTCTGCGGCCCGATTAATAATCTGAGATAGTTGTAAAGAAAAGGAAGCCAGAGGATTAAATGTTAACCGTTTATAGCAAGTTTTATTATTTAGCTGACCAAAGGCCTCCTTCTCATACATCTCCTTGGGCCACAGTACAATGTTGCCACCCTTGTCAGCCGGCTTCAGCAATACATCGGGGAGATTTTGTAAAAATCGTAGACGTACACGCTCATTTCTGGTAAGATTGTCATTTTGTATATGACATGGAATACGTTCAAACTCCCTTGTTACGACTTGAACAAATAAATCAATATTAGCACAAGTGGACAGTGGGGGAAATTTTTTTGATTTAGTCCTAATTGACGGAGGAATCTTACCTCCTTCTTCACTATTGTGTTCACTGGCAAGTTCCTCCAAAGTTCGTAGTGCTAGTTGCTCTTCTTCTGTTGGAAATAAATTGAATAATTTATCATTAAAATAAAATTTTTTGAGCAACAGAGACCTAACGAATAGGTGGAGGTCTTTAATGCCAGTGAACACATCAAAATTACTTTTTGGTGAAAAGGACAAACCCTTATATAGTAATTTCAAATCAATATCAGTCAATTCATAACTACTTAGGTTAATTACCTTATTCTGCCCACCGTCCACTTGTCTATACTGTCTACGTCTATAGGGGTGAAAGTTGGTATTGCGTGTCCTTTTCAGGCTGAGTCCCGATCTTGTGGTAATTGATGAGGACGACATGCCTGAAGATTCACTGAGAGATGACAGTGATGTAATGGAAGTGGAACGTTGTGCAGATGAAGATGTCATAGTAGTCTTCCTCCAATTATATACCATATTGGAGGCAAAATCGCGTTGATCTCTTGACATTTTCGAAGTTTGAATCTCATGAATTTTCTTGACACATATATCAAGATTTTTTTCTATTTTTGCATTAAATTCCAAAAGTTTATCGGATGGGCAGGTAGTTTTGAGCTTGTTTTGTGCTTCATCAATACATACGTCAAGAGCCAAAATAGTTTTAGTATTATTTTCGATCAATAACTGCATGAGTCCTAAAGAGCAGGTGTTACATAGATTCTCCCAATTAGAGATGAAGTCCTTATCATCTACTAAAAAAGTGGGGATCACCCGTACTCTTAGCCCTCTCGGGATTAATTTGCCGGTGATGTACCTCTGAAGAAAAGCCCTATTCCACCACAACTTAGTCCGCTTTATAAGTAAGTCCTGTATGGACTGGACTTGATTGTCCCAATCTTGATCATTCTCCACCTGCTGCCCAGCACCACCCATGCCAAACACCTGATCCATTTGGCAGAGCCAGGACTGTTCCTTGGCTCTAAAATCCATCACTGTTGAAAACAAGATAACCGTGCAAAACACGGAAAGAGTAAATATACATACAGTTTCCAACCGGTGCATAATCACAGAAGTATAGGAGTAGAACAATTGACACCTATGGAAAATGATAAGGGAAAATCGCCCAACATGGAGATCAAATCAAAGAAAACAAGCGATCAAAGAGACCCAAAAGTAAATTAGTAAGTATAAAAATTAACTTTTATTAAATATTTCATAAGATAAAAGATATCAGACAAAAAGTGGTGCAAAGTACATACAATGTAAAAAATCCATCATACTGGAGGACTAGCTAGGTTCATAGTGTAAAAGTATAGCACTGTGGCCCATAAAGTTATCATCACAATCTCAAATGGTCACAGGTAGAGTCTCAAGAGAAGCTATATTGTGAGTATAATGTATTACCTAATGAATTTACCTCCAGCTTCAACCACCAAGACAAAGAGATGGAGAAAGAATGTATAAAATATATATATATATATACCTGGACTCAGAATAGGGACCATATGAAACTTGACATGTGAACCTCGCTTCCACCCCAACGCGCGTTTCGGCGCTGCCTTCTTCAGGGGGCATGTATCCCCTCCGGCGGTGTGTCATTTTAAATGATAGCCAGCCAATCTGGGATGAGACAAGGACCTAAGATGACGCGTGCAGCGTCACGACCGCCGGGCCTATCCCCGACGCCGGCGTCATGCAAAAGGAGGTGCAGAGATCACGTGGGCCCACATGATCCCGCAGGTCCTGCATGGAGACGCCGACATCACAGAGACGCCCGGACAGCTCGCAGCGCGCACGCGCACAGGTCCGGTCTGCTACATAAGGGGACAAGATGTTTAACTGGACTAGTATATCAACATAGGCAATCATGGCTCTGTCTAAGGCTCAAAGTGTGTATATCATACAACACAATAATTCTTGGGTAACACTGCCATAGTAATATTGTGTGATTCGAAGTGATCAATGCAATCAAGGATGCAGATATAACAATAAGGCAAGCATATACAGTTAACATGGTACATAGAAGATACATAAAAGTGAATCAGGCTCGTAATTAGTCACCATTGACCTCTCAAATATATATAACATTAAAAATATATACCATGACAACTGTATTACTAAATCAAAGAAATAATAATAATAAAAAATGATCATCTCCGAATCACACAACAAGCATGCGATCCCAATAAGGAATGCAAACTGTATGGTCGCATGATTAACACACGGGAACTGCACAAACAGAACCATGGTGACAGATTGACGTCCTGAAAAGCGAATGATAACATCCCACAATTAGTGCATAATATGCACAAAATGTAATACTAATAAATCACAATGAATGATGATATTGTAGCCAACAACTCGGTCCTGCATCCAATAATATGTCATATCCAAGGGAGTGTTTCTTATTGATGAATGAAAGCGGCCACCACCCGAAGGGATAAAAGACGGACCAGATGG
This sequence comes from Phyllobates terribilis, assembly GCF_046119375.1. Classification (NCBI taxonomy): domain Eukaryota; kingdom Metazoa; phylum Chordata; class Amphibia; order Anura; family Dendrobatidae; genus Phyllobates; species Phyllobates terribilis. The sequence goes on along the minus strand of NW_027362761.1, from coordinate 773,212,043 downwards.
AATTATACTGTGAAAAATAAAATCAAGAATTAAAAAATTAAAAACAATACTATCGTATGTTGCAGGTGGAGAAAGATCAAAGAAACGGGACAAAACTAAGATTTTCATTTAATCCATTGGGGCATACCGTCCCCAACCTCCAAATCCATTTGGACTCAAGTTGAGCTAAGCGCTGGCCAAGTTTACCCCCCCGAATACCATATTTAAGTAAGTCAATACCCCTAACCTTTAACAGTGAGCTATCACAATCATGACAGAGTTTGAAGTGACGTGGTATTGTCCTGAGAGTGGAGGTGTCCATGCAGTCAATGGCTGCCGAGATGCCCAATACATGTTCCCTCACTCTGACCTTCAGTTGGCGTGTAGTTAGGCCAACATAGATTAGTCCACAAGGACAAGTCGCATAATAAATAACATAGCGTGAGGTACATGTAATACGGCTCCTGATGTCAAAAATCCTAGTACCAGCCGAATTTGTAAAATTGGTACTTTTTACCATATTAGGGCAGGCTACACATCGACCGCAAGGAAAACTTCCACACTCAGGACCGGAGGCATCAAAAATTGTTGTAGTTCTCAATTCAGTCTGATAATGACTGTGAACTAATCTGTCACGCAAATTTTGGGACCGACGTATAGTGATAGAGGGACGATTTGGAAGGATTTTAGACAGTATGGGATCTACCAATAAAATTGGCCAAGCCTTAGTCAAACAGTCTCTCATACGTCCAAATTGGCTGTGATAGTTAGTTATGAACCTTACTCTGTCATCAACTTTTGGGCATTTCTGCTTATATAGTAGCTCATGTCGGTTGGAATATTTAGCACGATGATAAGCTTTTTTTATCATACGCCTACTGTAACCTCTCTCATAAAACCTTTCCTTCAGATCCTCAGACTTCTCAACAAAATCTCTATCATTGGAGCAGAGTCTACGTAGGCGCAGAAATTGGCCTGTCGGTACGGATTGAATCATATAGGGAGGATGAGAGGATTTGGCGTGAAGTAACATATTTGTAGAAGTTTCCTTCCTATAGATACTAGTCTGCAGAGTATTATCACGATCCCTAGTCAGGGTCACATCCAGAAAATTTACTGTATCCCTATCCCACGTAAATGTAATCCGAATATTCATCGCATTTTTGTTGAGGGAATCTATAAATAGAAGTAGATCCTCTACTGGTCCCTGCCAGATCAGCAGAATGTCATCAATGTACCGCGTCCAAAATGGGACACAGTCCATTGACGACTGCCGATCCGGCAGGGTGAGGTCCCTCTCCCACAGCCCCAGGAAGAGGTTAGCATAGGCTGGCGCAAAAGCTGCACCCATAGCAGTACCCTGGAGCTGTAGGTAGAAGGACCCTTTGAACGTAAAAAAGCTGTGGGTAAGGGCAAACTCTAAGAGTTCCATCACCAACTTAATCATATCACTAGAAAGGTTTGACATATGGAGAAAGAAAGCACAGGCCCTAAGGCCATCTGGATGTTTAATGCTTGTATAGAGAGACTCCACATCCCCCGTCACTAGGATCATTTCTGAGTTCAAGCTCAACCCATCAATTCTTCTCAATAAGTCCCCAGTGTCCAATAGGAATGAAGGTAAGCTCTCTACCAATGGCTGCAGTTTACTATCTATCCAACGGCTAACCTTCTCCAAATAATTACCTGCCCCTGAGATGATGGGGCGGCCAGGAGGTACAGACAAGTTTTTGTGCACTTTCGGCAACATATAGAATGTGGACACCATCGGTTCAGTAACAAGTAATGTCGAAGCCAGCTCCTTGGTGATGACGCCATTGTCTGCGGCCCGATTAATAATCTGAGATAGTTGTAAAGAAAAGGAAGCCAGAGGATTAAATGTTAACCGTTTATAGCAAGTTTTATTATTTAGCTGACCAAAGGCCTCCTTCTCATACATCTCCTTGGGCCACAGTACAATGTTGCCACCCTTGTCAGCCGGCTTCAGCAATACATCGGGGAGATTTTGTAAAAATCGTAGACGTACACGCTCATTTCTGGTAAGATTGTCATTTTGTATATGACATGGAATACGTTCAAACTCCCTTGTTACGACTTGAACAAATAAATCAATATTAGCACAAGTGGACAGTGGGGGAAATTTTTTTGATTTAGTCCTAATTGACGGAGGAATCTTACCTCCTTCTTCACTATTGTGTTCACTGGCAAGTTCCTCCAAAGTTCGTAGTGCTAGTTGCTCTTCTTCTGTTGGAAATAAATTGAATAATTTATCATTAAAATAAAATTTTTTGAGCAACAGAGACCTAGCGAATAGTGATCTCTGCACCTCCTTTTGCATGACGCCGGCGTCGGGGATAGGCCCGGCGGTCGTGACGCTGCACGCGTCATCTTAGGTCCTTGTCTCATCCCGGATTGGCTGGCTATCATTTAAAATGACACACCGCCGGAGGGGATACATGCCCCCTGAAGAAGGCAGCGCCGAAACGCGCGTTGGGGTGGACGCGAGGTTCACATGTCAAGTTTCATATGGTCCCTATTCTGAGTCCAGGTATATATATATATATATTTTATACATTCTTTCTCCATCTCTTTGTCTTGGTGGTTGAAGCTGGAGGTAAATTCATTAGGTAATACATTATACTCACAATATAGCTTCTCTTGAGACTCTACCTGTGACCATTTGAGATTGTGATGATAACTTTATGGGCCACAGTGCTATACTTTTACACTATGAACCTAGCTAGTCCTCCAGTATGATGGATTTTTTACATTGTATGTACTTTGCACCACTTTTTGTCTGATATCTTTTATCTTATGAAATATTTAATAAAAGTTAATTTTTATACTTACTAATTTACTTTTGGGTCTCTTTGATCGCTTGTTTTCTTTGATTTGATCTCCATGTTGGGCGATTTTCCCTTATCATTTTCCATAGGTGTCAATTGTTCTACTCCTATACTTCTGTGATTATGCACCGGTTGGAAACTGTATGTATATTTACTCTTTCCGTGTTTTGCACGGTTATCTTGTTTTCAACAGTGATGGATTTTAGAGCCAAGGAACAGTCCTGGCTCTGCCAAATGGATCAGGTGTTTGGCATGGGTGGTGCTGGGCAGCAGGTGGAGAATGATCAAGATTGGGACAATCAAGTCCAGTCCATACAGGACTTACTTATAAAGCGGACTAAGTTGTGGTGGAATAGGGCTTTTCTTCAGAGGTACATCACCGGCAAATTAATCCCGAGAGGGCTAAGAGTACGGGTGATCCCCACTTTTTTAGTAGATGATAAGGACTTCATCTCTAATTGGGAGAATCTATGTAACACCTGCTCTTTAGGACTCATGCAGTTATTGATCGAAAATAATACTAAAACTATTTTGGCTCTTGACGTATGTATTGATGAAGCACAAAACAAGCTCAAAACTACCTGCCCATCCGATAAACTTTTGGAATTTAATGCAAAAATAGAAAAAAATCTTGATATATGTGTCAAGAAAATTCATGAGATTCAAACTTCGAAAATGTCAAGAGATCAACGCGATTTTGCCTCCAATATGGTATATAATTGGAGGAAGACTACTATGCCATCTTCATCTGCACAACGTTCCACTTCCATTACATCACTGTCATCTCTCAGTGAATCTTCAGGCATGTCGTCCTCATCAATTACCACAAGATCGGGACTCAGCCTGAAAAGGACACGCAATACCAACTTTCACCCCTATAGACGTAGACAGTATAGACAAGTGGACGGTGGGCAGAATAAGGTAATTAACCTAAGTAGTTATGAATTGACTGATATTGATTTGAAATTACTATATAAGGGTTTGTCCTTTTCACCAAAAAGTAATTTTGATGTGTTCACTGGCATTAAAGACCTCCACCTATTCGCTAGGTCTCTGTTGCTCAAAAATTTTTATTTTAATGATAAATTATTCAATTTATTTCCAACAGAAGAAGAGCAACTAGCACTACGAACTTTGGAGGAACTTGCCAGTGAACACAATAGTGAAGAAGGAGGTAAGATTCCTCCGTCAATTAGGACTAAATCAAAAAAATTTCCCCCACTGTCCACTTGTGCTAATATTGATTTATTTGTTCAAGTCGTAACAAGGGAGTTTGAACGTATTCCATGTCATATACAAAATGACAATCTTACCAGAAATGAGCGTGTACGTCTACGATTTTTACAAAATCTCCCCGATGTATTGCTGAAGCCGGCTGACAAGGGTGGCAACATTGTACTGTGGCCCAAGGAGATGTATGAGAAGGAGGCCTTTGGTCAGCTAAATAATAAAACTTGCTATAAACGGTTAACATTTAATCCTCTGGCTTCCTTTTCTTTACAACTATCTCAGATTATTAATCGGGCCGCAGACAATGGCGTCATCACCAAGGAGCTGGCTTTGACATTACTTGTTACTGAACCGATGGTGTCCACATTCTATATGTTGCCGAAAGTGCACAAAAAACTTGTCTGTACCTCCTGGCCGCCCCATCATCTCAGGGGCAGGTAATTATTTGGAGAAGGTTAGCCGTTGGATAGATAGTAAACTGCAGCCATTGGTAGAGAGTTTACCTTCATTCCTATTGGACACTGGGGACTTATTGAGAAGAATTGATGGGTTGAGCTTGAACTCAGAAATGATCCTAGTGACGGGGGATGTGGAGTCTCTCTATACAAGCATTAAACATCCAGATGGCCTTAGGGCCTGTGCTTTCTTTCTCCATATGTCAAACCTTTCTAGTGATATGATTAAGTTGGTGATGGAACTCTTAGAGTTTGCCCTTACCCACAGCTTTTTTACGTTCAAAGGGTCCTTCTACCTACAGCTCCAGGGTACTGCTATGGGTGCAGCTTTTGCGCCAGCCTATGCTAACCTCTTCCTGGGGCTGTGGGAGAGGGACCTCACCCTGCCGGATCGGCAGTCGTCAATGGACTGTGTCCCATTTTGGACGCGGTACATTGATGACATTCTGCTGATCTGGCAGGGACCAGTAGAGGATCTACTTCTATTTATAGATTCCCTCAACAAAAATGCGATGAATATTCGGATTACATTTACGTGGGATAGGGATACAGTAAATTTTCTGGATGTGACCCTGACTAGGGATCGTGATAATACTCTGCAGACTAGTATCTATAGGAAGGAAACTTCTACAAATATGTTACTTCACGCCAAATCCTCTCATCCTCCCTATATGATTCAATCCGTACCGACAGGCCAATTTCTGCGCCTACGTAGACTCTGCTCCAATGATAGAGATTTTGTTGAGAAGTCTGAGGATCTGAAGGAAAGGTTTTATGAGAGAGGTTACAGTAGGCGTATGATAAAAAAAGCTTATCATCGTGCTAAATATTCCAACCGACATGAGCTACTATATAAGCAGAAATGCCCAAAAGTTGATGACAGAGTAAGGTTCATAACTAACTATCACAGCCAATTTGGACGTATGAGAGACTGTTTGACTAAGGCTTGGCCAATTTTATTGGTAGATCCCATACTGTCTAAAATCCTTCCAAATCGTCCCTCTATCACTATACGTCGGTCCCAAAATTTGCGTGACAGATTAGTTCACAGTCACTATCAGACTGAATTGAGAACTACAACAATTTTTGATGCCTCCGGTCCTGAGTGTGGAAGTTTTCCTTGCGGTCGATGTGTAGCCTGCCCTAATATGGTAAAAAGTACCAATTTTACAAATTCGGCTGGTACTAGGATTTTTGACATCAGGAGCCGTATTACATGTACCTCACGCTATGTTATTTATTATGCGACTTGTCCTTGTGGACTAATCTATGTTGGCCTAACTACACGCCAACTGAAGGTCAGAGTGAGGGAACATGTATTGGGCATCTCGGCAGCCATCGACTGCATGGACACCTCCACCCTCAGGACAATACCACGTCACTTCAAACTCTGTCATGATTGTGATAGCTCACTGTTAAAGGTTAGGGGTATTGACTTACTTAAATATGGTATTCGGGGGGGTAAACTTGGCCAGCGCTTAGCTCAACTTGAGTCCAAATGGATTTGGAGGTTGGGGACGGTATGCCCCAATGGATTAAATGAAAATCTTAGTTTTGTCCCGTTTCTTTGATCTTTCTCCACCTGCAACATACGATAGTATTGTTTTTAATTTTTTAATTCTTGATTTTATTTTTCACAGTATAATTCCATCTGGTCCGTCTTTTATCCCTTCGGGTGGTGGCCGCTTTCATTCATCAATAAGAAACACTCCCTTGGATATGACATATTATTGGATGCAGGACCGAGTTGTTGGCTACAATATCATCATTCATTGTGATTTATTAGTATTACATTTTGTGCATATTATGCACTAATTGTGGGATGTTATCATTCGCTTTTCAGGACGTCAATCTGTCACCATGGTTCTGTTTGTGCAGTTCCCGTGTGTTAATCATGCGACCATACAGTTTGCATTCCTTATTGGGATCGCATGCTTGTTGTGTGATTCGGAGATGATCATTTTTTATTATTATTATTTCTTTGATTTAGTAATACAGTTGTCATGGTATATATTTTTAATGTTATATATATTTGAGAGGTCAATGGTGACTAATTACGAGCCTGATTCACTTTTATGTATCTTCTATGTACCATGTTAACTGTATATGCTTGCCTTATTGTTATATCTGCATCCTTGATTGCATTGATCACTTCGAATCACACAATATTACTATGGCAGTGTTACCCAAGAATTATTGTGTTGTATGATATACACACTTTGAGCCTTAGACAGAGCCATGATTGCCTATGTTGATTTACTAGTCCAGTTAAACATCTTGTCCCCTTATGTAGCAGACCGGACCTGTGCGCGTGCGCGCTGCGAGCTGTCCGGGCGTCTCTGTGATGTCGGCGTCTCCATGCAGGACCTGCGGGATCATGTGGGCCCACGTGATCTCTGCACCTCCTTTTGCATGACGCCGGCGTCGGGGATAGGCCCGGCGGTCGTGACGCTGCACGCGTCATCTTAGGTCCTTGTCTCATCCCGGATTGGCTGGCTATCATTTAAAATGACACACCGCCGGAGGGGATACATGCCCCCTGAAGAAGGCAGCGCCGAAACGCGCGTTGGGGTGGAAGCGAGGTTCACATGTCAAGTTTCATATGGTCCCTATTCTGAGTCCAGGTATATATATATATATATATTTTATACATTCTTTCTCCATCTCTTTGTCTTGGTGGTTGAAGCTGGAGGTAAATTCATTAGGTAATACATTATACTCACAATATAGCTTCTCTTGAGACTCTACCTGTGACCATTTGAGATTGTGATGATAACTTTATGGGCCACAGTGCTATACTTTTACACTATGAACCTAGCTAGTCCTCCAGTATGATGGATTTTTTACATTGTATGTACTTTGCACCACTTTTTGTCTGATATCTTTTATCTTATGAAATATTTAATAAAAGTTAATTTTTATACTTACTAATTTACTTTTGGGTCTCTTTGATCGCTTGTTTTCTTTGATTTGTTCTGATAATGTGCAGGGGGTACAGGTCTGTGTCTCTCTTTTATTGGTGGGTGGCTCCCCGTGGGGATGTGGTGTTCTACCCCTTTCACTCTGCCGAAGTCTAGCGGGTGCTTACTAAAGATTCTCTCGTACTCCTGAACCACCCGGTAGACTCCTTGTTTTTGGTGCGAGGGAGTGGAGTCAGCACCCACGTGGAGTTTCTGGCACCAGTCCTCCTTGTGTTTCTGGGAGCCATTATCCTCCACCGGTGGAGATGGAGGCAAGGGTTCCACGACCCTGAGAGCATTGTGTTAGACGGCAAACAATTTGGCTAGTGTAGCGTACCGGGGCAAGTGTACTTTCTTTTCCTCAATGTTTAAGATCCGGACGGGCACCCTTCCATGGCGGACATCAACCTGCTGTCTGAGTACACGGGTTCTACCATGGCTTGGTAGTCTTTCCCTCTTAACCCGATTGCAGTCCGACACCAGATCATCATTTCACTTTTGGGAGGCATGGCAATGGGGAATGGGTTGCTCATCCTCACGCTACTGATCTTACCACCAGACAGTTCTATCTGTTGCCGTCTCATCAGGGCTCTTATCTCTTTCTGGAGGACCCTCTGTTGACTGGAGCTCGCATTCATCGCCACCTGCTGCAAAATCACAATTACTTCTGAAAGACAGTTTTCAATCACATTAGTACCCAAGGTTATTTTAGGGTGACTTTCACGATGGTCAATGTCCACAATGATCACTCCCTGTGCCGGCAGTTCAACCTTACCAATCTTGATGGTCATCTCTCTGAACCCCACCTGCGGCACGGGTTGGCCATTGCTGGCGATGATGCTTAAGTCATCGTCTGGATAGCGGGTTATGTCAGCGTCACTCCAGTACCGCTTGAAAAGTACGTAGGGGATGGTAGTCACTTGAGACCCGGTGTCCAGCAGTGCACTCATGGGGATACCGTCCAGCACTACGGGTAAGACCGGGCGTCCCCCCACGTACTTATTAGACGGGCCTGATAACCTTATGCCTGGGGGTTGGCCCACTGCCCCAGGTCGGACCCATTTAAAGTACAGTACCTGGCTATGTGTCCTGGCTGGCTGCAACGGCGGCAAATCGGCTGTCCATCCTCGGTGTAACGGTCGGCGGGCCTCCCTCTGAACTACGGGATCCTCCTCTGTCGACGCCACGGGACATCCTCCAGACTGGAAGCCTGCTTGATTGGTTTTGATGGTTCCATCTGCAACGACTGTACGGTCCTGGTCAATGCAGCCACACTCTTGGTTAATTCTTGGACCTGATGGTGCAGGTTGGCAGGCTGGGATGGATTTAGGGCCTGCGCATCAGCCCCCACAAGGTCTGCGGGGTAGGGCGCCGCCTCCTGGTGGTAAGTGATGGCAGGGCGCCGGGAAACTACAGCGCCACCTGGTGCGGGTTCTCGGAGCACCCGGATGGCCCTATCTTTGAACTGTGCAAAAGTCAAATCGGGGTTCTGTAGGGCCATGAGGCGCAGCTGGGTTCTGTGGGCGCTGGACAGCAGACCTTCTATGAACTGGTCAGTCAACAGTTTATCGGTGTCCTGCACGCTGCCAGGGTCAGCTTGTTTAATTGCTCCCAGAGCTTCTTGCAGGTTCAAGACATAGTCTCTGATACTATCTTGGGCTTGCTGCTTACAGCCATAGAACCGCATTTTGATTTCTGCTGAGGTACGGGTATCAAAGGTACTCCGCAGCCGGGTCAGAATGTCTTTTACAGTCCTTTTCTCCTCATCTGACCATGATTTCACTTCCCGCTGGGCTGCACCGGTTAGCTGCGCCGTCAGAATGCTCACTTTCTGTTCTTCTGTCAGGGGATAAACTTTAAATAAACTGTGCAGTCTTTCCTTAAAGTCAGTTAATGTATGGGATTCCCCTGAGTATTGGGGCAGCCAGGCCGCTCCAGGGATGTAGGGCATGGAGAACGGCATCACCGCTGCTGCAGCCACGCTGGTGGTAGAAGGTCCCTCCGCGTCCGTCATCTTACTCCCCCCTAGTTAACCGTGGCCTACCTTCCGTTGATCATCTTCCGTAGGCCGCGGCTCCGCTGGTGCTGCTCCGGGCGAGGACCTTGCGTCGCGTCCTGGTGACGTCACCGTCGCTCTCTCTCCTTCCAGGACCTTGCGCAGCGTCGGTGCGTAGGGCGGGGCTTCAGGTCTCGCGCGGTTTGGACGTCCGCGCCCCTCTTCTTCCCGCGCGGCATCCCGAAGATGGCGCCCGATGGCGGGAAAACGGCTGAGGATGGCGGGAAACCTCTTTTTAAGGTACGGATACAGTCTTTTCAGGCGCGCTACCCGTTTGTGGCGGGTTGGTCACAATGCTGCCGACTACGCCAAAGCTGACTCACCCCCTGGGCCGTGGGGCACCCGGAACCGGGCTTTAGTGCGATGATGGGGGTAGTAGTGGCAACCCGATCCCGTGGCTCAGGGTGGTCAGACCAAATGCTGTGGCAGTCTATTTGTAGAGTTATGAATGTCCGACTACGCCACCCGTGGATTGCGGTCAGGGATGACCGCCGCTGCTAGGCAGACCGCTGGGGCTGATGTTGGTGTGCAGCACAGGGGTAGGATAACTCCCCACGGGAAGAGTGTAGCCTCAGGGCAGCGTATGTGAATGCTGGGGGTGATAGTGCAGGCTGCTGTAATAAGAGTGCAGAGTCCTCTTCAAACAGTCCAGGGTCTTTATTGTTGGTATTACTAATGACCCAACAGGAGTACCAGGCAGGAATGGACCTGGGTGTCTGAGGGCATTCGGGCGAGCCCCACGGGTCAGGGTGAGTGTGAAGGCCTACCGTTCTCTCTCTGCCCTTGCTGACTATCCCCCTTTTCGTGGTGTAATAGACCACGTCCCTGAGCTGGCCGTGTACTTCGCCTGTATGGCTTGCGACTCGGGCCTTAGGTACCTTTCGCTTTTCCGTGCTGTACCGGTCCCTCTGTGTGGCGGAGCCTCCAGGCTTCCTAGGCCAAGGAACCTGAAATCCCTTGCGGGTTGGTTATCTGCTGCAGGGCTTGCAACCCTGCCAGCCTCGGACCCCAATGTCCGGTGGTGATTCTCTCAGCCAGGACCGGCTCTCGTCGCCTCTGTCCCTGGCTCGCAGCTTCTCCTCTGCCTCACGGACTCCTTGGCTACAGCTCAACTGTCCCTCCTTCTCTGGGACTAGTCTCAGTCCTGAGCTAGGTCGTCCAGTTCTCCCTAACCCTGCCCTCAGGTCCAGCTTTTATAGGGGCAGCCTGCTCCCCCTACTGGCCTGGGACAGGAGGTGCTGTTTGCTAATTGTCCCTGACCAGGGAACCTCCCTCCTGCTCTCAGACACAGCCTTTAATATTTGTGGAATCCAGGCCTGGGGTGACACACATTCATTTAACTAGTGATCCTTTAAAAAAGCCACAGGGACTGAACCCTGTAGCTTTAAACATTTATCACATGTTACGTTAGGCCTCATTCAGACATCCGTGATTTTTGTGGTATCCCGTACCTTTGTTTGTCAGTGTTTTGGATCCGATTTTCATTAGTGTTGGGTCAGTGCATCAGTTTTTACCATCACAGTTTCATCAGTGATTTTATACTGATAAAAAACACGCAAAACTTCTATCCATTACAATGTTCCATCCGTGTGCTGTCCATTATTTTCATGGACACAGACTCTGATAAAAAAAACAACATACAGGTGCATCACACAAAATTAGAAGATGATCAAAAAGTTAATTTATTTCAGTTCTTCAAAACAAAAAGTGAAACTCATATATTATATAGAGTCATTACAAACAGAGTGATCTATTTCAAGTGTTTATTTCTGTTAATGTTAATGATTATGGGTTACAGCCAATGAAAACACAAAAGTCATTATCTCAGAGAATGAGAATAATTAACAAAAAACACCTGCAAAGGCTTCCTAATCATTTAAAATGGTCCCTTAGTCTGTTTCAGTAGGCTCCACAATCATGGGAAGACTGCTGACTTGACAGATGTCCAGAAGGCAGTCATTGACACATTCCACAAGGTCCCAGAGTTCCAATTTTCATTTGGAAATCAAGGTCCCACAGTCTGGAGGAAGAGTGGAGAGGCACACAATCCAAGCTGCTTGAGGTCTAGTGTGAAGTTTCTACAATAAGTGATGGTTTGGAGAGCCATGTAATCTGCTGGTGGAGATCCACTGTGTTTTATCAAGACCAAAGTTAGCGCAGCCGTCTTACCAGGGAATTTTAGAGCACTTCATGCTTCCCTCTGTCGACAAGCTTTTTGGAAATTTCATTCTCTAGCAGGACTTGGCACATGTGCACACTGCCAAAAGTACCAATACCTGGTTTAAAAACAACAGTATCACTGTGCTTGATTGGCCAGGAAACTCTCCTTACCTTAACACCATAGAGAACCTATGGGGTATTGTCAAGAGGAAGATGAGAGACACCAGCTCAACAATGCAGACGAGCTGAAGGCTGCTATCAAAGCAGCCGGGGCTTCCATAACACCTCAGCAGTGCCACAGGCTGATCGCCTCCATGCCACACCGCTTTGATGCAGTAATTGATGTAAAAGGAGCCCCGGCCAAGTATTGAGTGCATTTACTGAACATACATTTCAGTAGGCCAACATTTCGGATTTTAAAAACATTTTTCAAGCTGTTGTTATAAAGTATTCTAATTTACTGAGATAATGACTTTTGTGTTTTCATTGGCGGTAAGCCATAATCATCAACATTAACAGAAATAAACACTTGAAATAGATCACTCTGCTTGTATTGAAGAACTGAAATAAATTAACTTTTGGTGATATTCTAATTTTGTGAGATGCACCTGTATCATGATTTTTTGTGGACCAATCGGTTCACAAAAAAACACGGACATGTGAACAACCCCATAGAATATAACTGGTATGTGTGTTCTATCCGTCAAAAACACAAAACAAATACGTGTATCACAGATGTCTGGATCAGGCCTTTGTACTGAACTGGTAGGGAGTTTTTAATTCTTCTAATCAATCCATATTTTCAACCAGGGAAACTGCAAAACTAAAAAGTGAATGAATTGTAGAAAGTAAAACTTTCAGTATGGTGAAAGGAATTAAATGTGTGTGGGGGGTTCTGTGAAAGCATATTGCTAACTCATTTATAAAGTATAGACCATTCCTATGGGGAAAGAGAAGAAGAAATCTATTACTAGCAAAAGTAAATGTGGAAAATGATGAGAACGAATTAGAACCATTATCATGTGGTCTGATTAAAACAAAGGCTTCCACCTTTGAAACTTTTGTAATTTCCATTTACTGCACTTTATATTGATGTGGTTACTAAGCTGCTCAAGCTTTGAACTCTGCATAGGCACAAGTAGAATAATACAGCATGAATAATGCAGACCACATAAATATTACTTTTAGGCCTCATTCACTCATTTTAGTTTTGTTGCAGTTCTTCATGATTTGTTTTCTTTAATAGGAACTGGGAATGCATTCTAAAGAGGGCAAGTATAAAATAATTACTTATAATATAATCCTGGAACCACTGATTTTGGTAAGGGCTAGTTTAAACTAGCGTATTTTAGGTACATGTGCAGTTCATGTTAAAATCAGACAGCTATCGAACCCATGTTATTGAATAGGGCAGTTTATATGAGAGTATTATCACACGAATCTAGAGTCCATGTGAAAAACTAATCGCAACATACACTAGTATCTTCTGTTTTTTTTGCATGCGACTCTCCTATTCAAGTCTATGAGTGTTGAAAAAAAAGTATGCATCCCTTATGGATCATCCGTATTGCATCCGATTTTTATGAATACATTGCAACTATTAACTGTTACATCCCTGGCGGCGTGCTTGCATAGTGTACCACCTCCCACTATGCAAGACCGCAATCTTACCTGTCAGTCCAGTCTGCAATCCCTGCTCCAGTTCATGCTATGTGCATTTCTCTTGACTGACTGCTTAGGGCGGCGGCCCGGTTACTTCCTGATTCTTATAGCTGCTGTGGGCGCACCCCTAATGCGTCTCCAGCCTATTGCTGTGAGTCTCTGGATATTTAAACTCCCTCCACCCAGTAGGAGGTGCCTGAGCAACACTATCTTTCAGTGTGCTCCTTGACTCTGAAGTTGCTAGGTCCAGATTTGTGTCTTCTTGTCTGTTTCCGCCATCTCTGGGGGCTGCATTCCCAGACCTGTTATCTGTGATTTCTTGTCCGCTTCTGCCATCTCTGGGGGCTGTATACCCAGGCTCGTTCTTGTATCTCTTTGCAGTAGCAGTTCCTGTCTGAACTGTATCCTAGCCTGTTACCTGTTTGTCTCTATGTCCGTACCTTCCCTTTTCCTGCAGTATCTGAACCTGCACCTAACTCCAACTCGTTGTCTCTGTACTTCTGTTTGTGAGTTTTGTGTCCACTCGCTACTTCATAGGAAGTACCTTGTGTGTATCTGGTTCTGCTTGTCCCTTTTCCCTTCCTCCTTATCTTCCTGTATTTTCCAGTCTGTTCCATGTGAACAGAGACCTGTCCTCTCTGCCTTGCCCACCACTCCAGCGGTTTCCCTCTGCTCTGACTTGCCCACCGCTCCGGCGGTTTCCCTCTGCTCTGCCTTACCCACCGCTCCGGCGGTTTCTCTCTGCTCTGCCTTGCCCACTGCTCCGGCGGCTTCTCTCTGCTCTGCCTTGCTCACCGCTCCGGCGGCTTCTCTCTTCTCTGCCTTGCTCACCGCACCGACGGCTTCTCTCTGCTCTGACTTGTCTACCGCACCGGCGGCTTCTCTCTGCTATGGCTTGTCCACCGCACCTGCGGTTTCTCTCTGCTCTGACTTGTCTACCGCTCCTGCGGTTCCGCTCTGCTCTGCCTTGCCCACCGCACCTGTGGTTTTCGCTCCGCTTTGCTTGCTCACTGCACCAGCAGTTCCTCTCTGCTCTGCCTTGTGCTTCGCTCCGGCGGTTTCGCTTTACTCTGCTTGTCTACCGCATCTGTGGCTCTGTACCTGTCTCCCAGTCTGTACTGGACCCTATCCACCCTGCGCTCCAACCTGCTAGTACCTCCCGGTCTGCACTCCAGCCGTGCTTGCCAGTATCTCCCTGTCTGCATACCAGCCATGCTTGCCAGTGCTCACCTGTCTGCATACCAGCCGTGCTTGCCAGTGCCCACCTGTCTACATTCCAGCCGTGCTTGCCAGTGCCCACCTGTCTGCATACCAGCCGTGCTTGCCAGTGCCCATCTGTCTGCATACCAGCCGTGCTTGCCAGTGTCAACCTGTCTGCATACCAGCCGTACTTGCCAGTACCCACCTGTCTGCATACCAGCCGTACTTGCCAATACCCACCTGCCTGTATGCCAGTCTAACCTGCCTGTTCCTGCATTCCCCGGTGTGGGTCAACAACTGTGACCGGGGTCTGACCTGGAGTCGCACCTGGTCCCTATGCTCGGTTCCTTCTTGGTCCACGGAGTCGACTAAACCGCCGTGCGACCTTGGTCGGATCGGGTTGATACTTAGTTACGCCCCTCCAGGCACTCCCTAGTTCATGGTACAGTGGGATCACTAATCACGCTCACGCCAGTCAGTCCGGGCGCGAGCGTAACGTTAACATAGGAAATAGTAGGTGATCATTTACTATTTTCAAACTGTTGATGTACAAAAATGGATGTAATTTGGATGTCATACAGATGTAAAAAACTGACAAACAGATGACACACGAATGGCTTATGGTTCGGATGACAATATGGATCAAAATCAGATGATTTTTCATACGCTCATCTGAACCTGGCCTAACCGTGTAACAGCCTTTAAAATAAATAATGTTTTCCAAATTCACAGTTGTTTTTTTCTTCCTTAATCCAATGGGCTTACAAAGAGAAAGTACATCTGTGATGCTGAGTCACTACTCATGGACAAGCTGTGAGACAGGGTAGTCAGGAGGTCCGGGGTCAGATACCAGGAGGGCTCATAGTAAAGAGGCGTGGTCAAGTAACAGTCTGGGGTTCAATGCCAGGAGGGTACATCAAGATAAGGGGATAAGAGAAACAGATAGTCAGGGGTCAAGTCCGGGGTCAGGTACCTGAGGTCTGAGAGTGTCAAGAGCAAAAGGGATAACACACACTAATAGTCACGACAAATCCAAGGTCCGGCAACAAGATCAGGGAATCAGACACAGTGCAAAGCACACACATCACTGAGCAAAGAACAGGAGGCACCTTGAGGAACGCCTAGGCCAGATTAAGTAGCAGGGCTGTCAATTAAATGCTGACAGCCCAGCACGCCCTAGCATCAGATTGGACAACTGGGCAGTTACTCACAATACTGACAGTCCAGCAAACTTCAGATCCCATAGAGCTGATCTTTCTCTCACAGCGTCCCTAGGCCACAGTGAAAGATGAAACCATAACAGTATCCCCTTTTCTAGGGGGGCCCCCGGAACCCCAGGCTTCCCAGGAAACCTAGAATAAAAGGCCCTAACCAGTCAATTGGCCTTCACGGATTGGGCTGGAACTCAGGATCTCCTCTCCCTTCCAATGGATGAGGTACTGGAGGGAATTTTGGACCCTCTGAGAATCCAAAAGTCTCTGCACCTCATACTCTAAATTGTCATCGAAGGGACAAACTCTTTCAACAGGGATCTATGGAAGATGTTAGGAATGCGGAGAGATGGAGGAAGCTTCAATCTAAAGGCCACCAGATTGACCACTTTCAGAATCTCATAGGGAACGATGAACTTAGGCCCCAACTTCGCCGACGGTACCTTAAGTTTAATGTTTCTGGATGACATCCAAACCTTATCACTTACTTTAAAAACAGAAACCGCCGAATGTCTTCTATCAGCCTTCCGTTTTTAACGAACTTGGGCAATCCCAATATTCTTCTGAACCTCCTTCCAGACATTCCCGAGCTTCTGTATGGCGACCTCCACCCCAGGACACTCATAATTTATTCTGGAAAGTTCACCAAAATGTGGATGAAAACCATAATTACAGAAAAACAACAAGGTTCCGGTGGATTGATTGATCCGACTGTTAAAAGTGAACTCAGCCAGAAGTAGGAATGAGAACTAGTCCTCCTGTTGAGCCACAACAAAACACCTCAAAATTTGCTCCAAAGATTGATTTGTCCTCTCTGTCTGACCTTTGGTTTTAGGGTGGTAGCAGAGGAAAATGACAAGTCAATCCCTAGATTCTTACAAAAAGCTCTCCTGAACTTGGAGATAAATTGCACTCCCCTATCAAACTCAATACTAACAAAAATTCCATGCAACCTCACCACATGACAAATAAACAACCTCAGAGTGTTTCTGCATTAGGTAACCCTGACAAACCAAATAGCAGTTTTCCCATCAGACAGAGGTAAATCTGTGATGAAATCCATGGATAGATGAATTCACTGTCTTTCCGGAATTGGCAATGGAACAAATTCCCTGGCAGGCTGGTTATGACACAGTTTAGCACGTGCACAGACTTCACAAGTGGATATAAAATCTTTAATATAATTGATCATAGGCGGCCACCAAAAGAGTCTGGAAATAGTTTTCTGCATAGCTGTGACCCCCGGAAGACCACTCAAGATTGAATCGTGAAACTCCTGTAACAGGCGCAATCTTAAGTACACAGGTACAAATAACTTGAACCCCGAAGTGGCGGCTGGGACCAACGACTGAGTTTTATGGATCTCCGCTTTCAACTCTGAGGATACCACAGAAACCACAATACCCTTAGGAAGAATGGAGGATTGAGGTTCTGGCTGCAAAACAGAATCAAGACTGCGTGACAATGTGTCAGCCTTCACATTCTTGGACGCTGGCCTGAATGTGATAGAAAACTTGAACCTAGAGAAAAATAAGGACCATCTGGCCTGTCTAGGACTCAACCGTGATTCAATATAAGTTAAATTCTTAAGGTCTGTGACCACAGTGATTTGATGAACTGCCCCCTCTAAAAATGCCTCCATTCCTCAAAGGCTAATTTAACAGTGAGTAATTCTTGATTCCCAACATCATAATTTCTTTCAGCAGATGAAAATTTATTTGAAAAAAATGCATATGGCCACAAATTAGTCAGAGTTTTGAGCCTATAAAATAAAAAGGGCCCCTACCCTGACCTCCAAAGCATCCACCTCCACAATGAATGGTTCGTGAAGATCGGGTTGGATTAGAACAGGAGCAGACATAAAACACCTTTTCAAATTTTAAAAAGCCCAAATGAATATCCTATAAGAGTTGTCGAATTCTAGAAAACATTGCAATGCTTTCAGGTCACTAGGTTGAACCAAATCTATTTTAGCTTACACCTGCACATGATCCATTTTAAATCCATCAGCCGATAAAATGTATCCCAGAAATGAAACCTCCTGAACAGAAATACATTTCTCAATTTTCGCAAACAAAGAATTTTCCCTCAATCTTTGTAATCTTACACAGACATGTTCCTGATAAAAGTCAAAATCAGGTGAAAAAATTTAAATATCAAGGAAAATAACAACAAAGTTCCCAATGAAATCAGAAAAGAAATCATTCATAAAGTTTTGAAACACTGCTGGTGCATTGGTTAACCCAAAAGGCATGACAAGATTTTCGAATAAACCCTCAGAAGTTAAAAATGCAGTTTTCCACTCATCACCCCTTTTGATGAGTATCAAATTGTAAGCCCCTCTAAAGTCAAGTTTACAAAACCATTTAGCCCCCATATGCGGTTTATAAAGGTCGGGGATGAGTGGAAGTAGGTATAAATTCTTAACCGTGATTTTGTTCAGTTCTCGGAAATCAATGCAAGTACGGAGGCCACCATCTTTATTTTTCACAAAGAAAAATTCAGTACCTACAGTGGAGGAGGAAGGACAGGTATGACCCTTCCATAAACTTTCGTTCACATAATTTTTCATGGCAATACATTCAAGCCTAGATAAATTGTAAAGTCGAGCTTTAGGTAATTTAGCACCAGGGACAAGATCAATAGCACAGTCATAAGGAGGATGGGGAGGTAATGTCTCAGCCTCTTTTTCCGAAAACACATCTCTGAAGTCTTTTAGGTACCCCAGCAGACCCTCCAGACTTGCAGAACATAATAGTACAGAACTTAAACATTTCTTATGACAATTGGGGTCTCACTTAACAATTTCCTTCTAACACCAAACAATAACAGTATTGTGAATGAGCAAGCATGGAAACCCCGGTACCACCCCAAGCAGGTAAATTATCCAAGACAAAACAGAAAATGGATTCAGAGTGAAGTGCTCAAACTTGAAGCGTGAAATCCATCGTTACCAATTTGACAAAGTTCTGAAGTAGAAAAAATTTGAATGTTTTTTTCCAGACCAACTGTCCCTAATCCTAATTTCCGAACCAGTCCAGAATCAATAAAGTTAGCTGAAGACCCACAGTCAATGAAAGCCATTGCGGGCAATACCTGGTTCTTGAAAGACAAAACCGTCTTAAGCAGTACTTTATTTGAGGAAAAAAAGGGTACCTGCAAGTGACGCGCCCCCTGGGCCATGTTGTTAGGGATACCCGGAGCCGGATCAGATGGGGGTTGTAGTCTCCGAGTGGCTGTGACCCGGTCCGTGCCCAGGGTGTCAAGCTCAGTGTGTGGCAGTAGTACAGATGTTATTAGAGTTCTTTGTGTCGACTACGCCACCCGTTGATTTGCGGTCAAAAGGCCGCCGCTGCAGCAGGGTCCGCTGAGGCTGTTGGTATGTGTGCAGCTTTGGTAGTATAACCCCCAACGGGAGGGGTATAGCCTCAGGGGGATCAGGTGCAGAGGATGGGAGTTGTGGTGATGCAGTGTAGACGGCAATCAGAGACAGAGTCGGGTTATGCAGTTTAGGATGTTTACTCACTGCTGATGTTCCGGTCACTCCAGCTTCGAGTGACCTCCCGAGCCGTGCTGCGTCCACCAGGTTCTGGATCCAGCCAACCCCCAAATAAGTCCGGAGCGTGACCCTGAGCTCTCCTTCTGTCCTTTCTCTGGCCGTCCCCACTATTGATCCACCCAGGTCCAGCTCCCTCGGGCCTTCTGTTGGGAGACCCTTGGCCTTGGGTTCCCTGACCCTCCACGTGGTATGCCTTCGTGGTGGATGTGGTGGGTGGCCGTGGCAAACGCTGCCCACGGCCTCCGGTCTCTGGCTGGGGTGTGTTTTTGCCCCCACCAGCTTGGGTTCCGGTACCCTGTGCCGACTCTTCACCCGGGGATTTAGTTTGGGGTCTTAGAGTCCTCTTCTTCTGTTTCCCCCTCTGGGTCTCTCTTTCTCCTCTCTCACTCTGGGTCTTTTCTCCTCAGCTCGCTGACTTTCTCTCTGCAACTGACCCTGTTCTTAGTTGGTGCCCACCTTATATACACCCTCTATGTGTGAGCTCAGGTGACCAGCACCCAATGAGCTCCTATCTTTACCCAGGCTGCTCCCCCTATCTGCCCCTACACTACTTGGGATGTACCACCCCCCTCCCACTCCAGCCAGGAACAGACTCGGTCGTACCTGCACATTTCTAAGTGGGAGTACCGTCGGTCTGCTCCTCGGAAATGGGATGTGTGTAGTGCATGCAGCCTACCGAGCTCAGTTCCACACTCCTTCCTTACCCGGGAGTGGAATATCACACCTCTGGGTTGAGGTGCAATACCCCTGTAGCAGCCGAATCCTCAGGGTGCTACATTCCCCCCTGGTAAATCACAGCACGTCCTCGGGCTGTAAGACATAACACCAAAACATACAAATTTTTGCATAAACATATAAAACATTATATATATATATATCAATATAAAACATTCTCGTCGCCTCTGGCTCCTCCTCCGGTCACTGTGCAACGTGTGACCGGGTAAAGTGCGACAGTCTCTCTAGAAAACTGGTTTTCCTATAAAACCGGTAGGGGGCGCTTTAGGACGCGCAACTATATACAAGGATATGGCCGCTCTCAGTCCTCGGCCAGGTATTAGGGAGGAATGACCGCTCTCAGTCCTCGGTCAGTGGGATTTAGGGAAATACGGGTAACAGTTCACACATGCTGGTCCCAACGGGGACTATATTTGCAGTAACAGTTTCTTTGTACCCCGGTCGGGTAACTATTTACAGCACCTGCTCCGCTGTACTTAACGACGTCTTCCTCCTGCTCTTTCTTTGGGGATCTTAGCTTCAGACCCGTCCGGGTCCTCTTGCTCTTCCTCCTCACATCGCAGCTCCTCCTCTGTCAGGCGATGCACATGGAGGGCGTAGGGACCTTTGGCACACTTGTGCCGGGTGAAGATGACCTCGTCCCCGATGTAAAGGTCACGACCTCTGTGCCCCTCCGGCAGATGGGACTCCACGTCTCTGCGCGTGACAAAGACGTCGCCGGGGGTGTTGTGGTCTCGGATGAAGCCCCACCCGTGCTGCATGTTGAACTTGATTACAGTCCCGGTGGTGCGGGGACTGTGCGCTGCAGGGGGGTCCCTCCTGGTCCGGCTCTTCTGCTCGGCGCTCCTTATTTGGGCCTGTTGTTCCCGGACCCGCCTCTCTCTCCGCTCCTTCGCAAACTCCTCGAGCTGCTGTCGGCAGCACTCAGCACGCTCCGCTGCAGCTGCCCGGGTTTCTTGAGTGAACCCCATTAGATCTTCTCCGGTGGGGTCCCACTCAAATTGGGTCTCTTCAAGCGGGGGCGAGATCCTTATCACGGGCTTCGGAGCCGGGATCAGGGGTTCATCCAGGGGTCTCTCTCTCCGGAGTCGGGGATGGTGGAACTCCGGTGGCCATATAAATGGCTGCCCATCCGGGCACGTATGCTGGGCGTACAGGTCCTCTCCCAGATGCGGCACTCTTGGTCTTATGGGCGCGGTGGTGGTGGCGCCCGGGTTGCCCGGGCCTTGCGGCCAGGCCTGGGGTATCTGGAAGGTAAAGGGCACCGTAAGGACGGCGGCGCCCTGGGCTACCTGGCCTTGCGGCCAGGCCGGAGGCTCCGCGGAGGTAGGGGGCGCTGTTGGTGATGCGACGCCCGGGGGTACTAGGCCTTGCGACCAGGCTGGTGGTACTTCCTGCTTGGTCACGCTCGGGGTCGAGGCGTGTGACGTCACAGGGGTCGCGGCGGCGGCTTCCGGTTGGGGCCTAGTCTGCGTCGGTGACATGGCGTTTTCGGGCACAGCAGGGGGACTTTCGGGCTCTGCGACGGGGAGCTGGGGCAGGTACGCGGTTTCCCGGTTTGGGGTATAGACGTCCCCTTTACCTGCCTCCATGCGTTCGGCTCCCTTCTCGGCGCCGTCTCCGGCCTTGGGTCCTCCCGCGCCATCCTCAGAGGCGGTCTGTCTCCTCATCTTGGCTGGCGTGCTCCGGGTCTTGGTTTGCTGGGCCATCTCTCGGCTCCACTCCGCCAATGTCTCTCGCTGTACCCGGGCCATCCTCCGTGCGAGGCCCTCCAGGGCAGTCTGTGCACACTCCCGGTCTCGGGGGAGCTGTGCGAGGACCTCCACTAGGCCTAGTGGGGTCGTGGTTTCCAGCAGGCTCCTGACCAACGGGTCGGTGCTGCTCTGCTCTTCTTCCAGCAGGCTCCTGGCCAGCGGGCCGGTGCTGCTCTGCTCTCCCTCCTCGGTTTCTAGCAGGCTCCTGGCCAACGGGCCGGTGCTGCTCTGCTTTCTCGCCATCTCCGGGTAAGCTCCTCCGATATTCTTCTCCAGGCTTCTTGCCTCCGGGTGCGCTTGCTCTAGACTGCTCCAGGCGGCACCCATCTTTGTTCTCTCCTTTCGTCTCCTCCCACTTCGAGGGCGGTCCCGGGGCCACTTGGTGACTGTCAGCTCCAGGGGGAGTTCTTTCACGCTGACAGACACCTCTAGCATCACAGTCTCTGTTGGTGGGGGCGGTTTCCACTTTTGGCGCCATTTTCGGTCCTGGCCCACGATGGGAGGCGGCCTCTCACCACCCTCTGGCACGCCCATAATGGCGTCCGCTCTTCCAAGGCGGGAAACCTTTGGAAATGGCGGGAATCGCTTCCCAGTGGCGGGAAACTCTGCAGATGGCGGGAAAACGCTGTTAATGGCGGACAACCGGCGGGAATCGACTGGTGATGGGGTCCGATGGCGGGGACCCTCCGGAACCGGCAGGAGACTTCTTTTTGAGGTAAACTCGTTCTTTTCTTCAGGCACGCAGTACCCGGGTGTTGCGGGCACGTAATCCTGCCGACTACGCCAAAGTTGACGCGCCCCCTGGGCCATGTTGTTAGGGATACCCGGAGCCGGATCAGATGGGGGTTGTAGTCTCCGAGTGGCTGTGACCCGGTCCGTGCCCAGGGTGTCAAGCTCAGTGTGTGGCAGTCCTACAGATGTTATTAGAGTTCTTTGTGTCGACTACGCCACCCGTTGATTTGCGGTCAAAAGGCCGCCGCTGCAGCAGGGTCCGCTGAGGCTGTTGGTATGTGTGCAGCTTTGGTAGTATAACCCCCAACGGGAGGGGTATAGCCTCAGGGGGATCAGGTGCAGAGGATGGGAGTTGTGGTGATGCAGTGTAGACGGCAATCAGAGACAGAGTCGGGTTATGCAGTTTAGGATGTTTACTCACTGCTGATGTTCCGGTCACTCCAGCTTCGAGTGACCTCCCGAGCCGTGCTGCGTCCACCAGGTTCTGGATCCAGCCAACCCCCAAATAAGTCCGGAGCGTGACCCTGAGCTCTCCTTCTGTCCTTTCTCTGGCCGTCCCCACTATTGATCCACCCAGGTCCAGCTCCCTCGGGCCTTCTGTTGGGAGACCCTTGGCCTTGGGTTCCCTGACCCTCCACGTGGTATGCCTTCGTGGTGGATGTGGTGGGTGGCCGTGGCAAACGCTGCCCACGGCCTCCGGTCTCTGGCTGGGGTGTGTTTTTGCCCCCACCAGCTTGGGTTCCGGTACCCTGTGCCGACTCTTCACCCGGGGATTTAGTTTGGGGTCTTAGAGTCCTCTTCTTCTGTTTCCCCCTCTGGGTCTCTCTTTCTCCTCTCTCACTCTGGGTCTTTTCTCCTCAGCTCGCTGACTTTCTCTCTGCAACTGACCCTGTTCTTAGTTGGTGCCCACCTTATATACACCCTCTATGTGTGAGCTCAGGTGACCAGCACCCAATGAGCTCCTATCTTTACCCAGGCTGCTCCCCCTATCTGCCCCTACACTACTTGGGATGTACCACCCCCCTCCCACTCCAGCCAGGAACAGACTCGGTCGTACCTGCACATTTCTAAGTGGGAGTACCGTCGGTCTGCTCCTCGGAAATGGGATGTGTGTAGTGCATGCAGCCTACCGAGCTCAGTTCCACACTCCTTCCTTACCCGGGAGTGGAATATCACACCTCTGGGTTGAGGTGCAATACCCCTGTAGCAGCCGAATCCTCAGGGTGCTACACAAGTCTGGGTGACCTCCTCGACTATCATCCAGACTAGTACATTTTCCCGATGGCTTGCTTGCTTGAGGGTGAGTTGAACAGTCCTTCAAAAAATGTCTTGCGAGACCACAGTAGAAACAGAGTCCAAGATCCTGTCTACATTTCTTCTCCATGGCATGAAAACTGGCAGCTCCAACCTCCATTGGCTTGTCTGTGGGTAAATGGGCATGCTCTGGGGAAGTATACAAGGCATCCCGCTGCCCACCATGCCTCTCACAAATTCTGCAGTCCATCTCTACAGCCTGATTTATGGCCTCCGCCAAAGAACAAGGGGCATCATGCAGAGCCAGAGCGTCCTTCAGGGATTCAGACAGACCTCCATGAAATAGGCACTTGTCAGTTTTTTCTCATACGAGTTATTTCTGTGCTTTTCTATGGAGCTGCACACATGTCCGTGTATTCTTACAGACTGTGTGATCTGCACAAATCACTGAGACTAATTTTGATCTGAGTCTCTGCCAATTAAAGTCTATGGGTCCATTAAAAAAATCGGACAGCACTCAGATGCCATCCATGTGCCTGCTTTTCACATACTGTTTAATGTAAGACTGTTGAGAATCCTCCATTTTCATTTATATTTTTTAAATCTGAGAAAAACAATGAAACTCTGACCAAACTTGTATGGTAAAAACTCACACACTGACCAAACTGATGAAATTCTGATAAAAAACACTAATGAAACTCAGATTGTTTTTTTGCGTACTTACATTTGAATGAGGCCTAACCCTTAAATGCTGCTATCTCTGACAGAAAAATAAAAAGGTTAAGGCAAAAACAGAAAATTTCTCAGTTGGAAAGGGGTTAAAGGGCTTTTTTAAAGGGAGCTCACTGACAGATTCTAATAGACAGTGTTAGGGTTCGCTCACATCTGCTTATATAAAATCGCTCAGATTCTCTGCCAGAAAAGTTAGCGAGTGTCAGGCGTATGTCATTCCGTATGTCATGTGAGTGTGCATTCTTTTCCTCTCCTAGCATCCGTATGACATGCGTATGACATGTGTAGGCAATACGTATGCTATGTGTTTTTTAACATCATCTTTTACCTACTATAATAATACTCTATGTAAATTAAATCTAATTGTCATAAATAATATAAAGCAATCTTATATAAACAGATAGATTACAAAAAGATATTAGATATATAATATATAATAAATAGATATTATATAAATATATAAAAAGATAGATGATAGAATAGATATCCTACAGATATATAATTTCACAAGCACCCTACATATAATAAACTTGCAACCTTTAGTGCCTTTCATGTGGCACTAAAGGGTGTTTAGCCTTGTTTAACCTAATAAAGAATTTAAAAAAAAACTACGTGTGGTCCACCCCCACTATTTTTGATAACCAGCAAAGGTAAAGCAAACAGCTGTGAGCTGATATTATCAGGCAGGGAAGGTCCCTGGTTATTGTGCCCTTCCCAAAGGTAAAAATACCAACCCGCAGCTGCCGCAGGAGTAGAGCATGCTTCGCCTTGGCTCTTCCTGATTGCCCTGGTGTGTTGGCAATTGGGGTAATGGTAGTTGGGCTTGATGTCAGCTGTGAATTGTCCAAAAACACAGCTGCCATCAAGCCCTGGTGTTAGTAATGGAGAGCTGATTATCAGACGCCCCAGTTACTAACCCAGTGATAAAAAAAAAATACACACACATCAAATAATACTTTATTAGGCTGTGTGCCCACGATGCGTTTTTTAAGCATTTCCGCAGCGGCAAAAACGCTGCAGAAACGCTTAAAAAACGCATGGTAGATGGCCTGCCATGTTCCCCAATGATAATCCATGTAACGGGTCTGGGAGGCGGAACCTCTGAGCTACTATACAAGGGGGCGGTCCTTGTAAGGGAGCGGGTGGCGACCAGGGAAGACGGGCAGGCAGTCACAGCAGGTGACCGGGACAGTCTCTGAGTGAACGGGCTGGAGGTCACGGCAAGTGACCGGGGCAGTCTCTGGATGAACGGGCAGGAGGTCACGGCAAGTGACCGGGGCAGTCTCTGGATGAAAGGGCAGGAGGTCACGGCAAGTGACCGGGGCAGTCTCTGGATGAACGGGCAGGAGGTCACGGCAAGTGACCGGGGCAGTCTCTGGATGAACGGGCAGGAGGTCACGGCAAGTGACCGGGGCAGTCTCTGGATGAACGGGCAGGAGGTCACGGCAAGTGACCGGGGCAGTCTCTGGATGAACGGGCAGGAGGTCACGGTAAGTGACCGGGGCAGTCTCTGGATGAACTGGCAGGAGGTCACGGCAAGTGACCGGGGCAGTCTCTGGGTAAAGGGTAGGTACGACCTGTGATGGCAGAGCCTCCAGGTAGGCTAGCAGGCAGATGGTAGATGTGTGCTCCCAGGTGAGCAAGCGAGAGTCTCTGGAATGGCAGGTGGTCACAGCACGTGACGGCGGAGCCTCCAGGTAGGCTAGCAGGCAGGTAACAGGTGTGCGCTCCCAGGTGAGCGGGCAGGAGTCTCTGGAATGGCAGGTGGTCACAGCACGTGACGGCGGAGCCTCCAGGTAGGCTAGCAGGCAGGTAGCAGGTGTGCGCTCCCAAGTGAGCGGGCAGGAGTCTCTGGAATGGCAGGTGGTCACAGCACGTGACGGCGGAGCCTCCAGGTAGGCTAGCAGGCAGGTAGCAGATGTGCGCTCCCAGGTGAGCGGGCAAGCTGGTCCATAGACAGACTGACAGGAGTAGGAAGGCAGACCGTCGGACCTCAGGCTAGCAAGCAGGTAGGAGGAATGTCAGGCAGGAAACAGACAGCAAACTGGCAGGATTCTGGCAGGTAACTGGCAGGTAACTGGCAACGGGACCTGAGGGCTGAAGCAGAGTAGTGAACAGTGCAACAACATTGCTCGGGCACCTCCATTTTGGAGGAGGTGCCTTATATATGGTGAAGTCCTCCGGCCATTGGCCGGGGACTCCTTAGGACGGCGCGCGCGGCCCCTTTAAGAGGGAGGGAGCGCGCGCGCGCGCGCCCTAAGCACGGTGGCCAGGAAGGAGCGCGCGCTGCCAGCAGAGCGGGAGGAGGACGCCGGGCTCGGAGCAGAGGGGTGAGGGGAACAGCGTCCCTGCCTAGCAGAGGGCAGGGACGCCGGCGCTACAGTACCCCCCCCTTTAGGCCCCCCCTTTTTTAGGCCAGAGAGAAATTTAGCTAGGATGAGAGGGGCATGGATGTTCTCCCGGGGCTCCCACGTTCTCTCTTCAGGACCAAACCCCTTCCAATCTACTAGAAAAAAGGTCCTCCCTCTTACCCTTTTGGTGGCCAGAATGTTCTCTACCTCAAATTCGTTTTCAGCGGAAACCGGAGCAGGAGGCGTACCTGTAGACTTGGAAAAAGAGTTAAGTACCACAGGTTTCAGGAGAGATACATGGAAGGAGTTAGGGATCCGCAAGTTGGCCGGGAGTTTCAATTTATAGGCCACCGGGTTGATCTGACTGATGACCTCCAGAGGACCGATGAACTGAGGCCCTAACTTATAGGAAGGAATCTTGAGCCGGACATACTTGGACGAGAGCCAGACCTTATCCCCTGGACGGAATTGAGGAGGATCCAGACGTTTTTTGTCAGTATGTCTTTTCATACGCTCGGAAGACAGAAGGAGTGCGGACCGGGCACTCTCCCATATGGAGGAAAATTTGTTAACAAGAGATTCCGCAGCCGGATTGTCCACCGAGGTGGAGACGGGAAATGGGATCCGAGGATGCTGACCGAAGACAACAAAAAACGGGGATTTGGAGGAAGATTCGCTCTCGTGATTGTTGTAAGAAAATTCGGCCCATGGCAGGAGATCCACCCAGTCTGAATGGTGGGCATTAACGAAGTGCCGGAGGTAACTGGTCAGGTTCTGATTGATCCGCTCCACTTGACCATTAGACTGTGGGTGGTAAGCGGAGGAGAAGTCCAGGGTGACGTCCAGCAGTTTACAAGTGGCTCTCCAGAAGCGTGAGGTGAACTGTACCCCACGATCCGACACGATGTGGAGGGGCAGGCCATGAAGACGGAAGATGTGGCGGATAAAGTCTTTAGCCAACTCGGGTGCAGACGGGAGGCCTGGCAGGGGAACGAAATGAGCCATCTTGGAAAAGCGGTCAGCGACCACCCAAATGACCGTACAACCGGCAGAGACGGGGAGATCAGTTATAAAGTCCATTGCTATATGCTGCCAGGGGGCAGCAGGTACTGGGAGCGGAAGGAGGCGACCGGCTGGCAGATGTCTCGGAACCTTGTTGCAGGCGCAGGACACACAGGCAGAAACAAAGTCAATTACGTCCTTGTGCAGGGTAGGCCACCAGTAGTGCCGGGTAATAAGCTGGAGGGTCTTTTTCAGACCGGCGTGGCCAGCTAGCTTAGACGAGTGACCCCAGTGTAGGATCTTCTCCCGATCAGGTACTGATACGAACGTCTTACCGGGAGGGAGACGATTTAGACTCACGGGAGCCACCTGCATTACTCTGGCGGGATCGATGATGTGTTTCGGCTCTTCCTCGAGATCAGACACCAGAAAGGATCGGGACAAGGCGTCCGCCTTGATGTTTTTGTCAGCCGGGCGAAAATGAAGAATAAAATCAAAGCGAGCAAAAAACAAGGACCACCGAGCTTGGCGCGGGTTAAGTCTCTGGGCATGCTGGAGGTAAGCCAAGTTCTTGTGGTCAGTGTAAATTATTACCGGGTGAAGAGCCCCTTCGAGCAGGTAACGCCACTCCTCCAATGCCAGCTTGATGGCCAATAACTCTCGATCTCCTATGGAATAGTTGGGCTCAGAAGAGGAGAAGAGTTTGGAGAAGAAGCCACAAGTTACCATTCTCCCGGAAGATGATTTTTGGATAAGTACCGCTCCGGCTCCAGAGGAGGAGGCGTCAACCTCCAGGAAGAACTGCTTGTTGCCATCTGGGCGATGCAGCACCGGGGCGGAAGAGAAGGCCTGTTTTAAGGAAAGAAAGGCCTCCTCTGCTTCGGGCGGCCACTCTCTGGGATTAGTGCCCTTACGGGTGAGCGCGGAAATTGGGGCAGTCCGGGAAGAGAAGTGCGGTATGAAGAGGCGGTAGTAGTTGGCGAAGCCCAGGAACCGCTGAATGGCCTTCAACCCCTCCGGTCGGGGCCATTTCTCGATGGCAGACAGTTTCTCTGGATCCATTCGTAGGCCGGTCTGAGAAATAATGTAGCCCAAAAACGGAAGCGAGGTCTGCTCAAAGAGGTACTTCTCATATTTAGCGAAGAGGTGATTCTGCCTGAGCCTGAGCAGGACCTGACGAACGTCTCTCCGGTGAGTCTGGAGATCCGGAGAGAAGACCAAGATGTCGTCCAGGTACACCACTACGCAGGAGTAGAGAAGGTCCCGGAAGATGTCATTGACCAACTCTTGAAAGACGGCAGGAGCATTACAGAGACCAAAGGGCATTACCAGATATTCATAGTGGCCATCCCGGGTGTTGAATGCAGTCTTCCATTCATCCCCTTGACGGATACGGACCAGGTTGTACGCCCCACGGAGGTCCAGTTTGGTGAAGATTCTAGCCCCCCTCAGACGATCAAATAATTCTGGAATGAGCGGAAGGGGATACTTATTCTTCACCGTGATCTGGTTAAGGCCTCTATAGTCTATACAGGGACGGAGAGAGCCGTCCTTCTTTTTTACGAAAAAGAAGCCTGCTCCCGCCGGGGAGGTAGATTTCCGGATGAATCCCCTGGCCAAATTCTCCTCAATATATTCGGACATCGACCGGGTCTCAGCAGCGGACAATGGGTAAATACGCCCACGGGGAGGCGTAGTACCGGGTAACAGGTCGATAGGACAGTCGTATGGTCTATGAGGGGGTAATGTCTCTGCCTCCTTTTTATTAAAGACATCAGCAAATGACCAATAGGGAATCGGAAGTTCAGGTAGATTAGTTGGGGTAGGAGAAGGACGGGCGGGATGAACAGGAACCAAACAAGTCTTATGACAGTCCTGTCCCCAGCGAAGGACTTCTCCGGTCTGCCATTCAAGCACGGGTGCATGTCTCTGGAGCCAAGGTAGACCTAGTAAGAGGGCGTGAGAGAGTCCAGGCAGAACATGAAAAGAGATGCTCTCAGAATGCAGCATTCCCACCTGCAGAGTTATGGATTCGGTGATGAGTTGGATGGGATGTGGTAAGAGGCCCCCATCCACAGCAGCGACAGATAATGGTATAGCCAGAGGTTTGGTGGGAATGCGGTATTTTTCTACCAGGGACTGTGAAATAAGATTCCCGGCCGCTCCAGAATCAAGTTGGGCTAGTTCGAAATAACGATTCTCCCCGCAGATAATTGAGACTGACAGCAGCAGAGATGGAGAGGATTTATTCTTGTCTAGGTCGACCTCTCTGAGCGAACCTAGACACAGGCGTTTCCCGACCTCTCCGGGCAGGTACGGATCCGGTGCTCCTTACTGCCACAGTAGAAGCAGCTCCCCTCGGCACGGCGTAAGTCCTGACGGGTTTTGACCATCTTGGTCTGGTCGACCTGCATAGGCTCAGGAGAGTGTACCTGGGGAGAAACGGAGGGAGTGACGGGTTTCTGAAAAGTAGGAGCTAGACGTGGAAACCTCCTCTCACGGGTGACTTCTTTGGCACGCTCCTGGAACCGTAGGTCAATCCGGGTGGCAAGAGTTATTAGGTCATCGAGAGTGGTAGGAATATCTCGACCGGCGAGTTCATCTTTAATACGGCCGGACAGACCCTCCCAGAAGACAGATACCAGAGCGTCGTTATCCCAGGCCAGCTCCGAGGCGAGGGTACGGAACCGTATGGCATATTGGCCCACGGTGAGACTTCCCTGACGGAGGCGTAGCAGAGATGATGCGGATGACGTCTTCCGTCCAGGTTCGTCGAAGACTTTCCGGAAAGCCGTGAGAAAGGCAGGCAAGTCGGACACCAGGGGGTCTCCTCTCTCCCATAGAGGATTTAGCCAGGCCAGGGCCTCCCCGGTGAGATGGGACATGATGAAAGCAATTTTGGCCCGGTCGGAGTTAAACTGGTGGGACAGGAGTTCAAAGTGCAGGGTGCACTGATTTATAAAGCCCCGAGCCTGAGCGGAGTCGCCTCCGAAGCGAGGAGGTGCAGAAAGCCGGGGTCCGGGGTAGGATACCATAGTATTGGTGGGCAGCGGAGCTGCCGGATTGCGAGTCATGGCACAGGCGGTGGTTGCTGGTGGAGCAGTCAGAGTGTCCAGGCGAGAATTGACATTCCGCAGGTGACCCAGGATGGACTCCTGTTGGGACCTCTGACGGGACAGTTCATGACACAGGTCCGAGAGTGAGGGAGCTTGGATGCCACCGGGTTCCATGGCCCGAGCAAACTGTAACGGGTCTGGGAGGCGGAACCTCTGAGCTACTATACAAGGGGGCGGTCCTTGTAAGGGAGCGGGTGGCGACCAGGGAAAACGGGCAGGCAGTCACAGCAGGTGACCGGGACAGTCTCTGAGTGAACGGGCTGGAGGTCACGGCAAGTGACCGGGGCAGTCTCTGGATGAACGGGCAGGAGGTCACGGCAAGTGACCGGGGCAGTCTCTGGATGAACGGGCAGGAGGTCACGGCAAGTGACCGGGGCAGTCTCTGGATGAACGGGCAGGAGGTCACGGTAAGTGACCGGGGCAGTCTCTGGATGAACGGGCAGGAGGTCACGGCAAGTGACCGGGGCAGTCTCTGGGTAAAGGGTAGGTACGACCTGTGATGGCAGAGCCTCCAGGTAGGCTAGCAGGCAGATGGTAGATGTGTGCTCCCAGGTGAGCAAGCGAGAGTCTCTGGAATGGCAGGTGGTCACAGCACGTGACGGCGGAGCCTCCAGGTAGGCTAGCAGGCAGGTAACAGGTGTGCGCTCCCAGGTGAGCGGGCAGGTGTCTCTGGAATGGCAGGTGGTCACAGCACGTGACGGCGGAGCCTCCAGGTAGGCTAGCAGGCAGGTAGCAGGTGTGCGCTCCCAGGTGAGCGGGCAGGAGTCTCTTGAATGGCAGGTGGTCACAGCACGTGACGGCGGAGCCTCCAGGTAGGCTAGCAGGCAGGTAGCAGATGTGCGCTCCCAGGTGAGCGGGCAAGCTGGTCCATAGACAGACTGACAGGAGTAGGAAGGCAGACCGCGGGCCTCAGGCTAGCAAGCAGGTAGGAGGAATGTCAGGCAGGAAACAGACAGCAAACTGGCAGGATTCTGGCAGGTAACAGGCAACGGGACCTGAGGGCTGAAGCAGAGTAGTGAACAGTGCAACAACATTGCTCGGGCACCTCCATTTTGGAGGAGGTGCCTTATATATGGTGAAGTCCTCCGGCCATTGGCCGGGGACTCCTTAGGACGGCGCGCGCGGCCCCTTTAAGAGCAGAGCGGGAGGAGGACGCCGGGCTCGGAGCAGAGGGGTGAGGGGAACAGCGTCCCTGCCTAGCAGAGGGCGGGACGCCGGCGCTACAATCCACATGTGCTGTGCACATGCTGCTGAAATTTCCGCTGCGGATTATCATTGCAGAAAAAAACGCAGCACTACCAATTATTTTGCGCCGCCATTGACTTACATTGAAATGCATAGATTACGCATCACTGCATATGTAGATGCGCATTCCACGCGTTTCAATGTGCGGATGGTACCCGGGTATGGAGGACAGGACATAGAACCTGTGAAAAAAAGAATAAAATAAAAAATAAATATTATATTTACCTTCTGATGGCCCCTGCTGCGCTCGTCCTCCATTGCCGGCAGATCGCGGTGGACTGAAGGACCTGCGCTGACGTCATAGTCATGTGACGGCAGGTCCTTCAGTCCACCGCGGTCTGCCGGCAGCCAGAACAGAGCGAAGCAAGACTGAGGGGGCCATCGGAAGGTAAGTATAGATTTATTTTTTTATTCTTTACCATTCTTTGGTGTCACACTATATAAATCCATGCCGTTTGCATGGATTTATATAGTGTGACCAAGTTGTCAAGCACTTTCCAAGTGATGCTAAAATCGCTTGGAAAGCGCTTGACAACCCGCATGCGGAAATGCATGTGAAGAACGCTTCATATCCGCTTGTTCCTGGCAGGAAAAATGCATGTACAATCCGCATGTAAAATCCGCATGCGTTTTTTTCTGCCAGGGAGATGCAGAAACGCTCAGGAAAAAATCTGGAGCATTTCTGCATCGTGGGCACATAGCCTTAGAATAAACACTCCACCACACTTTCCCTGGTTCACCAATTTTCCCCCTTTTCATTGTTAAAAGCCTATTGGAGACTCGTTCTGAGTCTCCATAGGCTTTTAGAAGCAGTTACTCCCGTACTGCGCTCTGCAAGACCCAGCGGCTCTGAATAGCGGTGATGTCAGTAACGATAACGCTCACCAGACCCGCCGAGTTTCGCGGAGCGCAGCGTAAGACGGGAGTTACTGCTGCTAAATTAAAATTAAATTATTTATTAGGTTAAACAAGGCTAAACACCCTTTAGTGCCACATGAAAGGCACTAAAGGGTGCAGGTTATTATATGTAGGGGGCTTGTGAAATTACATATCTACAGGACATCTATCTATCAATTCTGAGGGTTTTGGCTGTGAACTTCCTGTACTTGGCTGATGAAATTTTGTGGTTGCTTTGAGATGTGTGTGTAAAAATCGGACGGCATACGGATGGTCTTTGCACTGTCCGTTTTTTTATATCGCACCCATGGACTTGCATTGACGAGTCTTGTCCGATATACGCGGCCATAGTCCAATTCTAGCTGAGGAAAAACTTGCAGATGAACATTGCCTCATTGAATAACATTGGTGCGAGTGCAATGCCATTTTTTATCTTTTATCACATTGCACTCAGCGTATTTATACACAGATGTGAGCGAACCCTAATGCAGAGGATACAGAAGGAAAATGGAGCAAACTTTTAATAAAACCCAATTGCAAAAAAATTATTTTTAGCCCCAAGTCATTGGGAACCAATGGGTTGCTATGACAGCCGGTGGTCTGTTGAAGACCTCCGTGCCTGTCATCACTGAGCTCCCTTGAAACCCACCCAGTGGCCGGCCTTCAAATGAGACCATGATTTTTACTATATGCAGTAATACTGTAGTATTTGTGTATCTAGCACAAGTGAGGGGACTAACAGGAACAGCGAAAAGTAAAAACTATGGGAAAAAAATCCTTAAAAAACATAAAAGTTCAAATCACCTCCTTTTTTCCCCCATTTAAAATAAATATAATAAAAAAATCTAAAAAATACACATATGTGATATAAAAATAATTAACCCAATCAGTGAACACCAAAGTTTGCTGCAAAAAATGCAGAAAGAAGTGATCAAAATGTCATATCTATCCATAAATGTTGTCAAGAAAAATGTCATAACTCCTGCAAAAAATAAGCCATCACACAGCTCTATCGACTTAAAAGTGAAAACGTTACGGATCTCGGAAAATGGTGACACAATCAAACAAAAAACATTTTTTTTTCATTTCTGAATTTTTTTTCACCACTAAAAATATTAAAAATCCGGATAAGTTTGACATCACTGTAATGGTACCGATGAGGAGAATCATATGACTAGGTCCTTTTTATCACACAATGTACGTTGTAAAAAGAATTCTCAAAAAAATATATGTCAGAATTGCAGTTTTTTTTGAAATTTCACCACAGCTGGAATTTTTTTCCCATCTTCCAATAAAATGAATGGTGTCATTCAAAAGTACAAATTGTCCCACATAAACATGCCCTCATATATCAATGTGGACAGAAAAATAAAACAGTCATGCCTCTGGGAAGACGGGGAGGAAAAAGGGAAACATGGATATTGGCCATAAAAAATAAAAATATGGTTGATCTAACTAATAATCTACACAACCACCTACCAAACCAAAGCCACCTTCTTACCCCCCGGTAGACTTTATTTACAAATACTTGGCGTTTTGGCATTTGTGTGCCACAATTTGTCTGAAAATCCACAGAATTGCGCCTAGAATTTAACCCAATGTGTGACGTGTATTTTCGGGTGTGAAGGGTGGCAACCAAAGCTGGGAGTTGTGGATTTGTAGGTATTCCTATTAGGAAAGGGGGCAGAAATAAGTGGGAGACCAGCTATTCTTTAATTACTGAGATAAGTAGATGTTTCAAAGCTGGTGCTAAGAAAGTGGCGTCATCTACGGCAACCAGTTATGGGCCACTGAGAAATGGATGCTGATTAGTTGCTAGTGGCAACTACTCCCCTTTCCTTTTGCATACTCCCCATATATAAAAACTGTTACATAGTGGAGACAATCAGTATTTAGCAGCCTACTTTTTGATGGTTTTCATACAGTAACAATGACAGTGACAAAAACATTGGCAGATTTTATTAGTAGCTGGCACATAGTTATGGCGTTGGAAACTTTAGCTCACAATGACAAGGAGCCTCACTGGTCTGAAACAGTCACAAATCCCAGTCACTCTACGAGGGCTCTCAGGTCTTCAACAAAATGGCGCCAGCAGCAGCAGACCAGAGTGGAACATGGTTGTCCCCCTGGCGGCCGCAGCTGCTCCGGGCTCAGGCTGATAGCGCAGCTTCCTCTTCCACTTTGCTCTCAGTGGCGGGTGAGGATGCAGTCCCCAGGAGAAGAGGATGGAGAGGTCGCCGGCCAGAGGGCTGGAGCGCCGGACGAGGGGGTCGCGCAGTACGAGTGTCCTCAGGAGGTGGACAGAGCCGGCGGCTGTGAGCTGGATTACGAGCGGCTGTTTGAGCGCTTCATCCCTTACAGGTAGCCACCGTTCCCTGGACTCCCCTAGATGTGTGCGCTCCGTGCCCCCAAGGCTGCACTCAGGGCTCCACTTTACAGCTAAGGTGGAGCGCCCCTTTAAGCTCTGTCACTATACGTCCATGTATGTATGTCTGCTGTCTCCGCAGGGATCGGAAGGAATGGGCAGACGTGACACCGGTGCCGCAAGACGACGGCCCGAGCCCAGTAGTGCAGATCGTCTATAGTGATAAGTGTGAGTACGCCATTATATGGGCAGGCAGCTGCCACTGCTTGGGGTTGTTTATAGGGGACCCCCACTGGTATAGATGACTGCAGCTATGGAGGGTTAGATGATAACATTGTGGAAGGTTCTGCCGTCAGACAATGGACTGAGGCTCTCTGAAAAGCCCTTCAGCAATGAATCCAGCCCATGTGCATTCTCTACTAATAATAATGTTCTTAATTTAGTGCTAACATGTTCCGCAGCACTTTACAATTAAGCAGGGACATGTACAGTAAAGAGTTACACACAGATCCGCAGTTACAGGAGGAGTGAGGGCCCTGCTCACAATCTATGGCGGTGCAGCTGTTTCCTGGAGACCAGACATCTAGTATAAGCGGTTATGGTGGGCTGTAGTGTCCTGTGTTTTTTCTTGCGTTGTGTATAAATGGTTTTGTGCCTTGTTTCAGTGCAGGGCTAATAATGTGTCCTTTACCTCTCCAGTCCGCGATGTTTATGACTACTTCCGGGCTGTTCTTCAGCGAGATGAGAGGAGTGAGCGAGCTTTTAAGCTGACAGGTGATGCCATCGAGCTGAATGCTGCTAACTACACAGTGTGGTGAGTAACATGCAGTTATTTGCCGTTTGATAGGCTTCCAGGCTCCAGAAAAACTGATCCCTTTAATAATGTCTGTGGGAAAAGCACAGACATGAGCCACAGCCTTTTGATTGTCCTTTCCGTTCTTAAGGGTACGTGCACACGATCAGTATTTGCTACTGATTGGACACAGTGCACTTGCGCTGCGTCCAATCCGCAGCGTCCAGATGTTACAGCATAGTGGATATGGGATTTGTAGAAATCCCATGTCCACTATGCGTCTCCGTACACCCGTGGAAACTGATATGTGGCGCATCTTTCCAGACCGCAGCATGTCACTTTCTCCTGCGGGTCCGCATGCAGGCTTTTCCCAGAGACCTAACCTCTATGGGGAAAGTCCACATGTGGGTAAAAAAAAAAGCCTCTGCTCATTAGCATAATGAGCGAAAGCCGCAGGCTGCTTCTCTGCAGCGTCTGGGCCGCAGGCGGTGAGACATTGTGTGTACTTACCCTTAGGCTGAGTTCACACGAGCATGTGTAAAATCGTCCACATTTAATGCGGAAAACTCACATGATTATATATTTTTTTTTTTTAAATAAGACCGAATACCAAAGCAGTTGGCCAGGATTTCTAATATTCTCTGCCTCTTCATACTTTATTGTGGGAGGCAGCGGTAAAAGTAGTGTTTCTTGTGCTTTCTTTCTGTAGAAATGACTATTTTAATACATAGGTTGTAGGTTGTTCTTCCTTCTGCTTATACCATAGACATTTCACCCATACATTAATGCATGTTCTCCTGTATAAATTTTGCTATCCTTACGAATAAATCCAGCAATTGGTGCAAAAAGGTGTGTTTTTTTTTAGCACTTTTTCTGAGTAAATGAGGAGCACGTTATTTTTTACCTTTTTATTGTGTAGTAACAGTTAAATCTGTTTGTATCTTAGGCACTACAGAAGAGTACTTTTGCAATCTCTTAAGAAAGACCTACAAGAAGAAATGAACTATATAACAGCAATAATTGAGGACCAGCCAAAAAATTACCAAGTCTGGTAAGAGTAGATATGATATTGCCATATTTACTGAATATGGTCAATAGGTTAAAAGAAGCATTAAGTACTAGTTTATACACAATTGGCCCGATTCATCATTTGCAACCTATTTAACTAATTTTCCTATTTTTGTGTGCTATACGCTGTTTTTGTGCGCCAATTTTTTCAAAGCATTTTGGAATGCTTTTTATTGTCCTTGTTCTATGCAATTTTTCAGCATCAAAAGTGCGCAAGATTGGAAACTCCTCAAGGAACCTTATTCCAGGGGGAGCGAGATGCACCAAAAAAATGCAACATTTGGTAAAAGTTGCATGTCATGAATCTGTCTAAAATAACTGGATAATTTAAGTTGTTGAGGAAGAAAAAAAAAAGACTTAGAGTAACCGTCGTTTTAATTTCATAGATCATTAGTACACATGAAAACAAGAAACTCTGTAATATATCTTATCAGAAAAATCTCTGAAAAATTTCTCCTGAACTGATTGTTTTTCAAAACTTTCAATTCACGGTTAAAGTCTGTTTTCAGTGATAGCTATTGCATTACTGAGATGATAGATGACAACAGTTGTTGCTCATATAGGACTCTCTAGATGAGAGAGTAGTGAGGAGCTAGATTGAGCTCTTCCTCCCCTGCTACATAGAACTTCATGAGCACCAACTGCCCTCTCCTTTCTCAGTGATGTAACAATCTGTCCTTGAGAATGAAGCAGATTTCTCTTATAAGATATATTACATAATTTCTTATTTTCATGTGCGCTATTGATTTATGGAATAAAAATTAAATTGACGATTACTCTTTAAGGGGTTGTCCCACAAAGTACATTTTAATCAATAGATTTTAAAATAAGTTCCACAATTTGTATGTTTTATTTATTTTTATTTTTTTCCTGTGCAGGAGCATAGACTGTACATACCACAGCTCGTGGATAGGGGAGGAAATATAGATATATAAATATCTATATATATCGATCTTTATCCGGTCTATAAACATTAAGGATTATTTTAAGTTACTCTTACCTTTTAGGCACCACAGAAGAGTCCTGGTTGAATTGCTTAAAGATCCATCTGAAGAACTTGATTTTGTTGCAGATATCTTAAACCAGGACTCCAAAAACTATCATGCTTGGCAGCACAGGCAGTGGGTCATTCAGGTACTGTATTATTGAACAATTACCCTTTAGCTCATTTAGGCCAGCGACCACATCTTGTGGACCTACACTTTACCATATTATTTATTTACAAGGCATATTTGGTAACACATGTCTTTTTGACCTTTATTAAGACTTTATTGTTTTACTCTTCATATATTTCATTTTCTAGGAGTTCAATTTATGGGATGGTGAATTACAGTTTGTTGACCTGTTGTTGGCCAGAGATCTCCGAAACAACTCTGCGTGGAACCAAAGATACTTTATTATTTCTAATACATCTGGGTATAGCAATCCCCAGATCCTAGAAAGAGAGGTCCAGTAAGTGAGATTTTATCCTGTTTTGGCTGCTAGAAATACATACAATTCTTTATAATTCGGAGCATTTCTGCTAATTGGTAAAGACAAGCACAACTAGATATTTCGGGATGTTGATGCTGTAACAAATTAACAAAATAGTGGTATTCTGCAAGAGATGGCAAATGAAAGCTTTTAGTAGGACTGTCCATTAGATTAGAGGTAGATTATACTGTTCACCACACCATCAT
Organism: Phyllobates terribilis; assembly: GCF_046119375.1. Taxonomy (NCBI): domain Eukaryota; kingdom Metazoa; phylum Chordata; class Amphibia; order Anura; family Dendrobatidae; genus Phyllobates; species Phyllobates terribilis. The sequence goes on along the minus strand of NW_027362761.1, from coordinate 773,173,002 downwards.
TGCCCCTGCTGTATAGCATTAATATTTGTGCACTTCATAATACTGTTAGATGTTCACTATTCTGTGGGCAATATCATAAAAAATATTCTTTGGGACTGTCATTGATCACTGTATGGTACAGGTCACTATTATTGCATATTTCTTGTCTATTTCGCTCCCTCCTGTGGTTTTCATAGATCTATTAAGATCTTCCACTTAAATTTAAAGAGAAGTATTGAGGTCATTACAGGTTGTCCTCCTCTGTAGCCGAATTGTTAGTCCAGCCTCCGTGGCCAATGGAGGAGCACGTGATCATACCTGTCAATCAACCTACTACTATTGCACAGGAAAGCTGTTTTTCAATTGGAGGAGGCTGAAGGATTGGTAACATGCTCCTCAATCGGCAGCCATTTCAAGGAATGGAGAATAAATCAGCCATCAAGTATGGGGAAAGATGCGGGCTCAGCATGGGAGCCCGCATCAAAGGTAGGAACACTACTTTTGATATACAAGTACGTCAAAGGTAGCGAGTGGGTTAAAGTGTAACCATCGTTTTTTTTTTATTTCATAAATCAATAGTACACGAGAAGACAAGACTTTGTAATATACACTGCTCAAAAAAATAAAGGGAACACTTAAACAACAGACTATAACTCCACGTAAATCAAACTTCTGTGAAATCAAACTGTCCACTTGGGAAGCAACACTGATTGACAATCAATTTGCTGTTGTGCAAATGGAATAGACAATAGATGGAAATTATTGGCAATTATCAAGACACACTCAATAAAGGAGTGGTTCTGCAGCTGGGGACCACATCATAGTACCAATGCTTTCTGGCTGTTTTGGTCACTTTTGAATGTTGGTTGTGCTTTCACACTCGTGGTAGCATGAGACGGACTCTACAACCCACAGAAGTTGCTCAGGTAGTGCAGCTCATTCAAGATGGCACATAAATGCGAGCTGTGGCAAGAAGGTTTGCTGTGTCTGTCAGCGTAGTGTCCAGAGGCTAGAGGCGCTACCAGGAGACGTGGAGGGGGCCATAGGAGGGCAACAACCCAGCAGCAGGACCTCTACCTCCGCTTTTGTGCAAGGAGGAGCACTGCCAGAGCCCTGCAAAATGACCTCCAGCAGGCCACAAATGTGCATGTGTCTGCGCAAACGGTTAGAAACAGACTCCATGAGGGTGGTATGAGGGCCCGACGTCCACAGATGGGGGTTGTGCTCACAGCCCAACACTGTGCAGGATGCTTGGCATTTGACACAGAACACCAGGATTGGCAAAGTCGCCACTGGCGCCCTGTGCTCTTCACAGATGAAAGCAGGTCCACACTGAGCACATGTGACAGACGTGACAGAGTCTGGAGACGCCGTGGAGAGCGATCTGCTGCCTGCAACATCATTCAGCATGACCGGTATGGTGTGGGGTGGCATTTCTTTGGAGGGCCGCACAGCCCTCCATGTGCTCGCCAGAGGTAGCCTGACTGCCATTAGGTACCGAGATGAGATCCTCAGACCCCTTGTGAGACCATATGCTGGTGCGGTTGGCCCTGGGTTCCTCCTAATGCAGGACAATGCCAGCCCTCATGTGGCTCGAGTGTGTCAGCCGTTCCTGCAAGATGAAGGCATTGAAGCTATGGACTGGCCTGCCTGTTCCCCAGACCTGAATCCGATTGAGCACATCTGGGACATCATGTCTCGCTCCATCCACCAACGTCACGTTGCACCACAGACTGTCCAGGAGTTGGCGGATGCTTTAGTCCAGGTCTGGGAGGAGATCCCACAGGAGACCATCCACAATCACATCAGGAGCATGCCCAGGCATTGTAGGGAGGTCATACAGGCACGTGGAGGCCACACACAATACTGAGCCTCATTTTGACTTGTTTTAAGGACATTATATCAAAGTTGGATCAGTCTGTAGTGTGTTTTTCCACTTTAATTTTGGGGGTGACTCCAAATCCAGGCCTCCATTGGTTAATAAAATGGATTTCCATTGTTGATTTTTGTGTGATTTTGTTGTCCGCACATTCAACTTTGTACAGAACAAAGTATTCAATGAGAATATTTCATTCATTCAGATCTAGGATGTGTTATTTGAGTGTTCCCTTTATTTTTGTTGAGCAGTGTATTTTATCAAAGAAATCTGCTTCTTTCTCCTCCTGGACTGATCTTTCACTTTCAGGTTTCTCAGTGCCCAGGTAAAATCTGTATTCAGTGAAGACAGAATGTCCCATTACTGAGATAGGAGATGGCGGCTGTTACTGATAAAATTCTATGTAAATGGCAGGAGGAATTAAGGTAAGTTCTCCTCCACTCTGGTCTACATAGGTCATAGGAGATGGCAGTTACTATAAGTAAGATTCTATCTCCGTAATGGGAAAGTCTGTCTTCACAGAATACAGATTTTACCTCAGAATTTTGAAAATGCATGATGAGTCCTGACAGAAAAAGCAGATTTCTCTGATCAGATATCTTACAAAGTTGCTTGCTTAAATGTGTATTATTGAGTTGTAAAGAAGTCCCTGCCTCCACAAGTCTCCCCAGCCAGCACCAGCCTCTGTAGACGTTGAGCTTTCAATCAGTCTAAAGATTTTGGTGCTGGGCAGGGAAACCACCTCGGGAGGCTGGAGCTAGGGAAGTGCTCTGTCACGCTCAGAGCACTTAACTAACCTCAGTTGCAAACTCCCGTGAAGGGTTTTTATGTGTTAGATCAAAATATAGCTAAGTATTTTTGATATATTAATATATATCTCAAATGTTTTTTCATTGGTTTTAACAATGTTTGTTATGAATTATTATATAAATTGATTCTTCAGATACACTTAGTGTAATCTCCTTTTATCCCTCAGATATGCTCTAGCGATGATCAAGGTTGCTCCTCATAATGAGAGTGCTTGGAACTATTTGCGAGGGTAAGACCGTGGCATTATATGTAGTATAATTGCAGTTGTTTTCCCTAAGCAATTCTAATGAGCTTTTATATTAGAATTGCAATTATCTTGCTCATCCTTTTTCAAGGGCTTCAGCAGTTCCATTGTATATAGCAATGGAAATTGATTTTTCTCCTAGATAATGCTTGTAATGTCTATAATATTGCTATTTATCAGTTTATAGAATGTGAAATGTTGTAATCTTCAATTTTAGATTTCTAAAAGCAAGTATCAAATGGAATATTATTCAATTTTACTATCACCTTTTTTCATTTTTTTTTGAGGTTTTATTTGCATTTCAGGTACAATAGTGCAAAGAATAGACCCTCTCCCCCTTGCATGGGGGACAGTAGGATTAATCAGTCACGAGGCTCAGGTACACTGAGGCAAAGAATAGGGGTATAAAAACATGATTCCTACTATAAAAGGGTATTCTCATACTTGTTAAGTGAAAGTGTGGACCAGTAATTTTGCACATATTCTACACACAGTAAGACCCTGAAAATAACAGGTATGTTTGGCAGAAGTCTATCTGAAATGTAAGATGTTTGTGATAGTTAGGGGTACACGGAGAGGTCTGCCTGATGTGGATGGGGTGTATAGAAGTAATTTTCATTATTACAGAAGTCTTACTTGCAACCAATATGTTTGTTCTAGAATATTACAAGATCGAGGCATGTCGGATTATCCAAGCCTGTTGGAGCAAATTCAGACTTTGCAGCAAACGCACAGCTCTCCCCTGCTCGTGGCCTTTCTAATAGATTTATATGATGACATGTTAGAGAAAAAATGTGACAACACAGAAGAAATCTTGAAACAAGCACTAGAGGTTTGTACTATTTTGTTTTAATTCTGGAAAAAGTGTAAACCTTAACCCTAGCTTGGCTTAGTTCAGATTTACTATGCAGTAGTATAGAAGTAGATATATAACAGCACTCATGCATGGCCGCTTCTTCACCTCATCTGCTCCTTTCTGTGCTATAGGAGTCAGTACTCATCCATTCTGAGAAACTATGGCTGACCCAGAAATGACCACTCAGCCCCCCATTCATAGTTGCCAGTCCATACGGAGTTACACGCCACTGGTCTTCTCCATGTCTTGTGACCAGACACTATGCAGATGATTGAGGCCTGCACAGAAAAGGGTATCACAGGCCGCAGGTTGTGCAGCCCTAAAAAGACAGATTAAAAATGGCAGAAGATTATATTTTATTTTCGAGGGGGTTTTTTGTACTCTTTACTCTGGCAAAAAATCAACAGCAATTCTATAATTTTGTTACTTTTCTGTAATTGATTGTGCAGGATAAATGTTAGTTTTAAATGAGCAATACCATATATATTTAGAACTTACCGAATTGGAAAAAGGGTGGTTAAATATTTATTCTTTTAGTTACCCAGGGGGATTTAAATCTACGATCACTTGATCGTTGATGCAATACGCTGCAAAACTGGCAGACTTTATAGCAGGGCTGTGGAGTCGGTAAGCCAAACGTCTGACTCAGACTCCTCAATTTCCCTGACTCCGACTCCCTCATACATGGCTCATGTTTAAGTGATACATTTTCTGTAGTAAAATGGTGACATCTGGCTTTTCATCACCAATAATCAATCTATTGAGATAAAACATAAAATATATTTATTGGAATACAACTTTAGAACACAAACTTAAATTGTAAATATGCAATACACTATGCATTAAGTGGGGGAGAAACCGTTTTAGACAAAAACATACTGAACAACATTTGTGCAGTCTATGAATTTTGTTCTGAAAAATGATATCTCCTCCATCAGATCCTCCTTCATAGATGACCTCAAATCTGACCTAATTATTTTAAGGCTAGAGAACAGATTAATCTCAACTAAAAGCCGAGATCTTAGATCAGGAATAGAACAGATATTTATAGGACATTTCATAATTTTCCTAAATTCTTATGAAAACCTTTTACAGAACATACTGCATTAAAATACTGTACCAATTTATTATATATTGTTAGTTGGTCCATTTTATACCGATTCCACAGCCCTGCTTTATGGCAGTACAGAGATGGCAGACTTCATTAGACCCCCTCCCACCCCAGCTGCCATGACCATCCATCAGCACCCCACAATACCATCTTAGATTGACTATGGTACCTAAGGAGTTAAAATGGCACTAGTACCTTTTGTTGCAGTTACAGGCGGGTATGAGCTGTAGTACATGGCTGGTACCCATTACGTGTGGAAGGGGTTAGTTTCAGAGCCCACAGTATTCACGAGTGCCTGACATTGATTGCACATATAGAGCGTGACAATAGTTGTCACCTATTCATTACATAGGTGATAACTATTGGATCGGGGAAATTGTCCACCATTTTAGTAATAATTCAATGGAGAAGCAGGTCATGTATGTGTCCTGCTGCTCCACTCAAGCCTATGAGAAGGTAGCTAACTGAAGGTAGCCTAGTACTACACAGAGTGTGGCTATCTTCATCTGTATCATAGACTTGATCAGAGCAGCAGGGCATTCATATAATTTGTGACTCTATTCAGTGCATTCTGGATGTCGTCTTGTGACCAGGTGGAATGAAATACGTTTTCAATATGGCCAAACACCGATTTTTAATAAAAAAAAAAACACTGTCCAAAAGTCAAAGGTAATGGTCCACGCTCTTAATGTAAGCCCATGACAGCCTTGTTCTGGTTCTCAAAGACTTACATGGAGTAGTAACTCCGTGCTCGCCCAACAAACACTGGAGCGATCCGGCAGGTCACAAGCTGCAGAAGACCAACCAGAGTGGTGCCGATGACAGCGGCTGGTGCGTATATTACTACGGGCTGGGAACATGCATTAGTGATACCACTTTGGTGGTGAAATAATACAAAAACACCGGAGTGGTACTTTAAGTGAGTACATGAGACGTTCCTAAACTCACTATTGTCAAGTGAAATAAATTTAATCTCCTCCAGCTAGTAACAACGAAGCATTTATAAAGCAATGTTTTATTTTGCTGTAAATTGGATTGTGCAATGTAAAATCCACGCATTTCTTTTAATACAAGATGCTATTTCTTTTTAGCTCTGTGAGATCCTGGCAAAAGAGAAGGACACCATTAGAAAAGAATACTGGCGATACATCGGGCGGTCTCTACAGGCAAAATATGACACCAACCCATCACAGAAAGAAGAGTTTAACTCGGTGGAAAATGAAGTGCAATGAATGGAATTTGACTATTTAACATATTTTCATATTTTTACAAGTCCATATAACTAGTGTCACTGATTAATCTTACTAATTCTCTTACATGAACCCTAAAGGCTGACCAAGTTCTGTATAACTGCTCCGCCAGCACACGCTGCTCGTTGTGAGAATTGCATTTTGAAATTTAACTATTAGCTTTGCGGTGCACGGTGGCTTCAAGCTTCTATAGAAGTGAACATTCCCCCCCCCCCCCCGAAAAAAAAAAATCTGCCACTTTTTTAAAGCCTGTACTGGTATCTAGTAGTATTACTGGTTAACTAGTGCATGCAAATAACAACAGATATGCAATATTAAAAGAGAACTTCCAAAAAGGGGCATATGAAGGTCCTTGCAGTAGAAGTGTTACAAATATGCCATTTTAAAGAGTAAACTTTTGAAAAATTTTTTCATGTTTTAGGCCCTTTAGTTCTGAGCAGGTATCTTTGGTCTAAGTCCCAAGACCTCACTCCCCCTCCCCACAATCACTCAAAAGCTGCCAGAGAAGTTGGTGCTCTTGAAAGGTGGCAGGGGTCTCAGGACCTGGACCTCTGCCAATCTGCTTAGAATTAATAAAAAAAATTAGAGAAAAAAAATAACCAAAACTTTTACTTTTATAGATAGATGTTGAACCTTAAGTGATGTTATATGGGGACATTATGTGGCTCACTGTCCATAACTTGCCTTCTTTATATCTAGATATACATGAATCGTGATCCACACAATGACAACTCGCCTATGAGCATTCTTACAAAGACCACTGTATATCTGGCAGCCTTAAAAGGGTTTGGCCCACCGTTATCACATCCACAATAAGAAAAAAAAAAAAGTGGATCACTGTCTATAAAAATTTAATATTTGCAAGTTTCATGGTTTTAAAAACATCTAGTAAAGTTATTATCCCAGATATTGTGGCGCCAACTGGTGATTAAAGTATATAGCAATGTGAAGGTCCATCTTACATGCAGAGTGCTGCATAGTGAGTCTATGGTCACTGCTGACCAACCTATATAGGTAACTTTTTGCCAAGCAAGCTGTTTCTATTGGCTGTTCTTTTGTGACCAGAGACTCACTATACGGAGAGTGACTGAGCATGTGTGTCCATCAGCACTCAACTCATTAGCTGCATCCACATGTTTCTTTATGCTATCAACACCAGGTAGCACCATAATACGTTATAAAATTATCCAGTGATGAAGTATGTCAAGTTCTTAAGGTGCTTTCACACTGTATTTAAGTACCCTTTCAGTGCCTCCCGTTGGGGCTTGTATCCGAACCCCCTGCAAAATGGGATTAGAACGTATGTACCGATGGGGCCATAGACTATAATGGTGTCGGCAGAGCAAATGTGCGATCTGCTGTGCATCGTTTTTGGGCGTATACGCCTACTGGAAGTGGACACCCAGATGTAGTGACTATGTATGGGAGTCCGCCGTCCTGTAGGCTTATACGCCCGAAAATGATGCCGGTTCCATTATGGTCTATAGTTGGCGCATACGTCCAAATCCCGTTTTGCAGGGGGTTCAGATGTATGCCCCGATGGGAGCCAGTGAACAGCTGCCTAAATGCGGTGTGAAAGCACCCTTACAGTGAAATGATTCATTTATGATCTATACAGTGGATGTGATTTGTAAGAATGGGCCGACCCTTTATGGCTACTCTAAAACTTGATGTGTTGAGGTGGCTTGTTTTTCATCCACACAGTTACTTATGACAACACTGACTGTCAATGAGCACATAAGCATGGTCATAAAGACCAAATAATCATAAAAAGTGATGCATTCTCCCGACCGCTAGAAGAATCGCACACAATAAAGTTTCTCATGCTCTTCCTTTTTAGAAGTTTACTTTTAACCAGGACTTTAATTTGTAAAAACAATACTTAAAGTGGATCTCACCAGATTTTACAGTACAGACTGTATACATTTTATAAACCTGCAGCTGATAAGGCTGATGCACTTACTTTGAATATGTTTATCAGAATGGTGGTATAATCCTTTTGACATTTTTCTCACATTCCCTTAAATAATTCAAGCTAATATGCAGTTTGTAATGTAAAATATGGTGGCAGATCCGCTTACTTGTTTCTAGCCTTTTTTTCTTGGAATAAATAAAGAGAAATGTGCATTTTGTGTGTGTGCTTTATATACATTATCATTTTTTATGGCACATTAACTTGAGACCAAGTTAGATTGGATAAAGAATATGCATCTAAATATTATATATGTATTTATGGATTTGTGTTGATTAAATGTGTAGGATGATGGCTTACAGTGACATTTTGTTTAAAATAAACACATTAAAGGGAAGCAATCATCAGAAAATTACCTGTTTAAATGAGACTGGAGTTTTGGAAATGCTGGGATAAAATAATACAGTACTTATGAGGTGTATTTAGCGGCAGAAATAACACTTTAAAGTGTTATCTACTGCTTCTTACATCATGTTTTGACTTTACTTTTTTTTTCTTTTTTACACATAAACCTATATAAAATCTTGAATTTTTTACACTGGACACTGGCTTCTTCGACTCTAACTTCCTGTAGTTTCAGGAAACAACACATGTACATAGCCACAATAAACAGCTGATTATATTTTGTATTAAAGCATCTAATGAGCATGTGCACAGGTCATTGTGGAGGGAGGAACAGGGCCAGTTGTGACATCCCCTATTGTGATTGGTTGATCATATGCGATCAGCTGTGTACAGAGGTGTTGCCTATCATTGTGATCCTGCCTCTGATGAGGAGCCTCTAGCAAAGCCCCAGTGGTTAGTGTGAAAATTGCAAGACTATTAAATACATTTTTTTTTTTTTTTTTTTTTTTTTTTTTTTTTTTGTAGTAAAGATTTTCATACAAAAAAATTACCAATTTTTCATAAATACATGTAGCAAAAAATCCTGATTTAAATAATAGGCCGTTTTCTGATGATTCGAAGCTTTGGATACCATCACCAACTGTGGAGCATTTAGACACACATTGGTTATGAATAAGTTGGCTAATCCTTTGTTTCATTTGTAATTTAATAGAATTTGCTTAAGATGATATTGCATGAATAGTGTGAAAAAAAAAATCGTTTTCTGATGATGGCTTCCCTTTTAAGAGCCTCTTTAAAAAAAAAAAAAAAAAAAAATGCCCTAAAAGTGTTTTTTTTTTTTTTTAATAAAAGGGTAAGGGGTGGAATAAAAAGACTTAAAGGACAACATATTTTGTCAGTAGAGCAGTCTTTCTTTAAACTCCAGTCCTCACGGCCCCCAATACATCATGAGTTCAGGATTTCTTTAGTATTGCACAGACCTGTGTCAGTTTCTGATGCTTTGATAATTCCATCACCTATACTAATACTAAGGAAATCCTGAAAACATGATGTGTTGGGGGCAGTGAGGATTTGAGTTTGGGAAATGCTTGGATAAAAGAATACAGTACTGATGAGGTGTAGTGAGAGGCAGAAATAACACTTATTGTCTGCTGCTCTTTACATCATGGTGCGGAAGTGACCAGCACCAGACTACCCCCGTAAATCATAGAAGTGACTTGTAGTTGCTGTCTTTGACAGCAGTCCTGCCTGGGAGAAGGCATCTTCTGGTACAATTTTTCTTTGTAGATTTTGCAGTGTGAACAACTTCTGCTTTTCCCTTCCAGCACATTCCCTATCCTTTGTTAGCACATTAACAAGCAAACATTTTTAATTCTACAGGAATCCTAAAACATCATATGTATTGCCTGACATGTGATACTATCCACATCAAAGCGGTCTACCAGCAGTGCCCATTGACATTTCCTTCCATGTCTTTGTGGTGTCAAAAATCACATCTGCCATCAACTCCTGGGGTTAGTAAGGGAGAGGTGTCGGCCATTACTAAGACGGTAATAAAAACACACAGAAAAAAAACACTATTTGAATAAAGACTCACCCACACTATCGCTCATTCACCAAGTTATTAAAAATAAAAAAAAAATCCCATGCAGATCTGCAGTAATCCATTGAATCCGCTGTAGTCCAGAAAATGATAAATGAAAGACATAAAAAGACAATAGACAGTCCCTCCTTCACCAATTTATTACCCAAAATGTTGCCACACAGGACCGATGTAGTCCACATTCCCTGATGTCTCCGGCGTCTGTGAATAGCAGCAAAGTGACCGCTATTTACAAGCGCCGGGTAGTAACGTCAACACTCCTAATCATCGCTACCTGGCGCCTGTGAGCAGCGGTCACTTTATGCCGGAGACATTGGTGGGGCAGCACGGTGGCGCAGTGGTTAGTACTGGAGCCTTGCAGCGCTGGAGTTTGTATGTTCTCCCTGTGTTTGCGTGGGTTTCCTCCGGGTTCTCCGGTTTCCTCCCACACTCCAAAGACATACTGATAGGGAATCTAGATTGTGAGCCCCGATGGGGACAGCGACGATAATGTATGTAAAGCGCTGCAGAATATGTTAGCGCTATATAAAAAAAAAAAGATTATTATTATTAACGTGGACCACATTGGACCTGCGTGGCAACATTTTGGGCAATAAATTGGTGAATGAAGGAGTGTCTCTTGTCTTTATTTCTGTCTTTTTATATTTTTCAGGTATCCTTTTCTGGAATATGGCAGACTTGCATGTGATTTTTTTTTTTTTTTTTTTTTTAATAATAGGTGAACAAGGGATAGTGTGGTGGAGCCTTTATTCAAATAGTGTTTTTTTTCCTATGTGTTTTTATTACTGGGTTAACCCCTTTACCCCCGAGGGTGGTTTGCACATTAATGACCAGGCCAATTTTTGCAATTCTGACCACTGTCACTTTATGAGGTAATTACTCTGGAACGCTTCAACGGATCCCGCTGATTCTGAGATTGTTTTTTCAGGACCTATTGTACTTCATGATAGTAAAATTTCTTCAATATCGCTTGCATTTATTTGTGAAAAAAAACGTAAATTTGGCAAAAATTTTGAAAATTTCGCAATTTTCAAACTTTGAATTTCCATGCCCTTAAATCAGAGAGATATGTCACAAAATAGTTAATAAATAAAATTTCCCACATGTCTACTTTACATCAGCACAATTTTGGAACTAATTTTTTTTTTGTTAGGAAGTTATAAGGGTTAAAAGTTTACCAGCGCTTTCTCATTTTTCAGCAAAATTTACAAAAACAGTTTTTTAGGGACCACATCACATTTGAAGCGACTTTGAGAGGCCTTTATGACAGAAAATACCCAAAAGTGACACCATTATAAAAACTGCACCCCTCAAGGTGCTCAAAACCACATTCAAGTAGTTTATTAACCCTTCACGTGTTTCACAGGAATTTTTGGAATGTGGAAGAAAAAAATTAACATTTAAATTTTTTCACAAAAATGTTACTTTAGACCACAATTTTTTATTTTTGCAAGGGTATCAGGAAAAAATGGACCACAAAATTTGTTGTGCAATTACTCCTGAATAAGCAGATACCCCTTATCTGGGAGAAAACCACTCTCTGGGCGCACAGCAGGGTTCGGAAGGGAAGGAGCGCCATTTGACTTTTTGAATGTAAAATTTGCTTGAATAATTAGGGGATGCCATGTTGCATTTGGAGAGCCCTTGATGTGCCTAACCAGTGGAAACCCCCCACAAGTGACACCATTTTGGAAACTAGACCCCACAGGGAACTTATCTAGATGTGTGGTGAGCACCCTGAACCCCCAGGTGCTTCACAGAAGTTTATAACATGGAGCTGTGAAAATAAAAATCTAACTTTTTCCATAAAAATGATGTTTTAGCCCCAGTTTTTATTTTCACAACAGTAAGATGAGAAAATGGACCCCAAAAACTTTTGTGCAATTTCTTCTGGGTACGCCGATACCCCATATATGGGGAAAATACACTGTTTGGGCGCACGGCAGGGTTCAGAAGGAAAGGAGCACTGTATGACTTTTTCAACACAAAATTGGCTGGAATTGAGAGCAGACGCCATGTTGCCATTGGAGAGCCCCCTGATGTGCCTAAATAGTGGAAACCAGTGACCCCATTTTGGAAAATACACCCTTCAAGGATTTTATCAAGGAGTATAGTGAACATTTTGAACCCAGACATACTACACAGAAATTGATAACATTAGGTCATCATATTGAATAAGTTGTCATTAGTCTTAGTGCTCACTAGTTGAGTTTGCATCGGGTACTCGGGTATGCACCATGTATCGCGGGTGCTCGAGTGACATGCTCGAGTCCCCGCCCCTCATGTTTCTTGATTGTTAGACACCCAAAACAAAACGCGGGGATCACTTGTGCATTGCAGACAATCCTCGCAAGGTTTTTTTGGCCGCGAAGCATATGGAGCGGAGACTCGAGCATGTCACTCGAGCACCCGCGATACTCAGTGCATACCCGATGCAAACTCAAGTAGTGAGCACTTGCACTCAACACTAGTCCCCATATCGCCATTTTTTTTCTTTACTTTTGAAAAAATGCTAACCCCCAACACAACCCTAACCCTAGCACAAACCTAACCCTAGCACAACCCTAACCCTAGAGTTTATTTTTTACGCCTTTCCTCATGTGGTGTAAGTGATTAGACGATTTATTCTTCGGGTCAGTGCGAATACAGTGATGCCAGGATCATATTGGGTTTTTATGATTGACAGCTGTCGCACACTAAAATACGCTTTTTTTTGGAAAGACTAGTTTTTGCATCGCCATATTTTGAGAGCTATAATTTTTCCATATTTTGGCCGACAGAGTTATGTGATGGCTTCTTTTTTTGCGGGACAAGTTGGCGTTTTTATTGGTACCATTTTCAGGCACATGACATTTTTTGATCGCTTTCTATTCCAATTTTTGGGAGGGAGAATAAACAAAAACCAACAATTCAGGAATTATTTTTTTTATGCAATTCCGCGTGTGGTAAAATTGATAAGGCAGCTTTATTCTTCAGGTCAATACGTTTATAGCGGTACCACATTTATATAGTTTTTTTTATGTTTTGGCGCTTTTACACAAAAACTATTTTATAGAAAAAATATTTTTTTTTGTATCGCTTTATTCTGAGAGCTATAACTTTTTTATTTTTCGGCTGATGGGGCTGTATGGCGGCTTGTTTTTTGTAGGACAAGATGACATTTTCAGCAATACCATTTTTATTTACATTCGTCCTTTCGATCGCGTTTTATTTCATTTGTTTGTCGGTATGATGATAAAGCATTGTTTTTTGCTTTGTTTTTTATTTTATTTTTTTTACCGTGTTCACTAAAGGGGTTAACTAGTGGGATACTGTTAGAGGTCAGGTCGTTCCAGACGCGGCGATACCAAATATGTGTACTTTTTTTAGTTTTGTTTTTTTTCATAATATTTATTGTTGGGTACATTATATTTTTATTTTTTGGGGATTCTTTTTTTTCTTTTCTTTCAATACTTTTTTTAAAAAAATAAATTCTTTTTTCTTTCACTTTTTGACAGTTTTTCTACTTTTAGACTTTGTCCCACTGTGGGACTTTCACTTTTTACAGTCTGATCAGCTGTATAGCACATAAATGCAGCAGCATCCCTATGCTATATGCAGCTTGTCAGCACTGCAAGCAGAAGATACTTTGATCGTGCACTGCGCATGATCAAAGTATCTTCCTGTTGTCTGGTGACCCGGATGTTGTCATGACGAAATGCAGGTCACCATGACAACCACGGGACCTGGCCTCGGACAGCGCGGAACACCGGGGAAGAGGTGAGTACCGGCACTTACCTTCCGAATGCTGTGATCGACTTCGATCGCAGCATTTCGGGGGTTAATGTGCAGGGAGCGGTGCGGGACCGCTACTTGCACATAGTACCGGGTGTCGGCTGTGACGATCAGCTGACACCCAGCGGCGATCTCGCCCTCACAGCCTGTGTGCGGGTAAAATCGCCATGACATACTAATACGTATCTGGCTCTTAAGTCCCAGGGCGCAGATACGTATTAGTACGTCATGGGCTAGAAAAGGGTTAATAATGGGGGTGTCTGATAGACACCTTTTTGTTACTAAACCCAGGGCTGTCATCAAACTCCACTATCAATACCCTGATTGCCACCACACCAGGGCAATCGGGAAGAGCCGGGTGCGCCTGTTTCTAATATACTTTTCCTCTGATTGTTCCACTCATGGTTTTGGCTTATTTATACTGATGTAAAATACTGACCGGACTGTGTGAATGTGGCCTTTTGAGTTCTTAAGTGTTACTGTAGCTGTGATCTAGTCTGATATACAGCCTGCTGAAATGCATGCTCCCTTTCTTTTGACTTCAGCTATTGTAAAAGTGATGAGGAGCTGATGGGGCTACATGGACAAGTGAGAGATGATGGGTGATCGCCTTCTTTTCCTCTGTAAGATTGGGTATTATACAGTATTCAGACCCCTTTAAATTTTTCACTCTTTGTTTCATTGCAGCTATTTGGTAAATTCTAAAAAGTTATTTTTTTTTCTCATTAACCCCTTAACACCTGAGGGTGGTTTGCACGTTAATGACCAAGCCAATTTTTACAATTCTGACCACTGTCACTTTATGAGGTAATTACTCTGGAACGCTTCAACGGATCCCCCTGATTCTGAGATTGTTTTTTCGTGACATATTGTACTTCATGATTTTGGTAAAGTTTCTTCGATATCACTTGCGTTTATTTGTGAAAAAAACGGAAATTTGGCGAAAATTTTGAAAATTTTGCAATTTTCAAAATTTGAATTTTTCTGCCCTTAAATCAGAGAGATATGTCACACAAAATACTTAATAAATAACATTTCCCACATGTCTACTTTACATCAGCACAATTTTGGAACCAAATTTTTTTTTTGTTATGGAGCTATAAGGGTTAAAAGTTAACCAGCGATTTCTCATTTTTCCAACAAAATTTACAAAACCATTTTTTTAGGGACCACATCACATTTGAAGTCACTTTGAGAGGTCTTTATGACAGAAAACACCCAAAAGTGACACCATTCTAAAAACTGCACCCCTCAAGGAGCTCAAAACCACATTCAAGAACTTTATTAACCCTTCAGGTGCTTCACAGGAATTTTTGGAATGTGGAAGAAAAAAATGAACATTTAACTTTTTTCACAAAAATGTTACTTTAGACCCAATTTTTTTTATTTTCACAGGGGTAGCAAGAAAAAATGGACCCCAAAATTTGTTGTGCAATTTCCCCTGGGCACGTAGATACCCCATATGTGGGGATAAACCACTGTTTGGGCGCACGGCAGGGCTCGGAAGGGAAGGAGCGCCATTTGACTCTTTGATTGTAAAATTTACTTGAATAATTAGCGGACACCATGTTGCGTTTGGAGAGCCCCTGTGTGCCCAAACATTGGAGCTCCCCCACAAGTGACCCCATTTTGGAAACTAGACCCCCCAAGGCACCTATCTAGATGCATAATGAGCACTTGGAACCCCCAGGTGCTTCACAAATTGATTCGTAAAAATGAAAAAGTGTTTTTTTAACTTTTTCATTTTTACGAATCAATTTGTGAAGCACCTTGAGGTTCCAAGTGCTCACTATGCATCTAGATAGGTGCCTTGGGGGGTCTAGTTTCAAAAATGGGGTCACTTGTGGGGGAGCTCCAATGTTTAGTCACACAGGGCCTCTCCAAACGCGACATGGTTCCAATTTGTTAGCGGACACCATGTCGCGTTTGGAGAGCTCCTGTGTGCCTAAACATTGGAGCTCCCCCACAAGTGACCCCATTTTGGAAACTAGACCACCCAAGGCACCTATCTAGGTGCATAGTGAGCACTTGGAACCCCCAGGTGCTTCACAAATTGATTCGTAAAAATGAAAAAGTTAAAAAAACACTTTTTCATTTTTACGAATCAATTTGTGAAGCACCTGGGGGTTCCAAGTGCTCATTATGCATCTAGATAGGTGCCTTGGGTTGTCTAGTTTCCAAAATGGGGTCACTTGTGGGGGAGCTCCAAAGTTGAGGCACGCAGGGGCTCTCCAAACGCAACATGGCGTCCGCTAACAATTTGAGCGATTTTCCATTCAATTTGTTAGCGGACACCATGTCGCGTTTGGAGAGCCCCTGATGTGCCTAAACAGTGGAGCTCCCCCACAAGTGACCCCATATTGGAAACTATACCCCTCAAGGATTTTATTAAGGTGTATAGTGAACATTTTGAACCCAGAGGTACGACACAGAATTTGATAACATTAGGTCATCATATTGAATAAGTTGTCATTAGTCTTGAGCGCAAGTGCTCGCTACTTGAGTTTGCATCGGGTACTCAGGTATGCACCATGTACTGCGTGTGCTCGAGTGACATGCTCGAGTCCCCGCCCGGATGTTTCACGGTTATTAGACACCCAAAAAAAAACATGCGGGGATCGCTCGTGCATGGCAGGCAATCCCCGCAAAGTTTTTTGGGCCGTGAAGCATATGGGGCGGAGACTCGAGCATGTCACTCAAATATCCACGATACTCAATGCATACCAGAACACCCGATGAAAACTCAAGTAGCGAGCACTTGCGCTCAACACTAGTCGCCATATCGTCATGTTTTTTTCTTACTTTTGAAAAAAATCCCAACCCCATCACAACCCTAACCCCAACCCTAACCCCAACCCCAGCCCTAACCCTAGCACAACCCTAACCTGAGAGTTTATTTTTTACGCCGTTCCTCATGCGGTATAAGTGATTAGACGACCTTATTCTTCGGGTCGGTGAGACTACAGCGATACCAGAATCATATGGGGTTTTTATGACTGACAGCTGTCACACACTAAAAGACGCATTTTTTGTAAAATCTAGTTTTTGCATCGCCATATTTTGAGAGCTATAATTTTTCCAGATTTTGGCAGACAGTCATTTGACGGCTTGTTTTTTGCGGGATGAGTTGACGTTGTTATTGGTGCCATTTTCAGGCACGTGACATTTTTTGATCGCTTTCTATTCCAATTTTTGGGAGGCAGAATAAACAAAAACCAACAATTCAGGAATTGTTTTTTTTTATTTTTTTTTATTCTGTTCCGCGTGTGGTAAAATTGATAAGGCAGCTTTATTCTTCGAGTCAGTACGTTTACAGCGGTACCACATTTATATCGTATTTCTATGTTTTGCACTTTTACATAATAAAAGCAATTTTATAGAAAAAATTATTTTTTAGCATAGCTTTATTCTGAGAGCTATAACTTTTTTATTTTTCGGCTGATGGAGCTGTATGGTGGCTTGTTTTTTGCGGGACGAGATGACGTTTTCAGCGGTACCATTTTTATTTATATTTGTCTTTTTGATTGCGTGTTATTCCATTTTTTGTTTGGCGGTATGGTGATAAAGCATTGTTTTTTGCTTCTTTTTTTTTTTTACTATGTTCACTGAAGGGGTTAACTAGTGGGACAGTTTTATAGGTCAGGTTGTTCCGGACGCGGCGATACCAAATATGTGTACTTTTATTGTTTTTTTTTTTAGAATAATATTTATTGATGGGTACATTATATTTTTATTTTTGGTGGATTATTCTTTTTATTTTTTTTTTTATATTTTTACAATTTTTTTTTCACTTTCAGATAGTTTTTATACTTTATCCCACTCTGGGACTTTCACTTTTTTTTCTCTGATCGCCTGCATGGCACAGGAATGCAGCACCATCCCTGTGCCATGCAGGCTGTCAGCGCTGGACAGGGAGAAGATTGTTTGGAGATGCACTGCGCATGTCCAAAAAATCTTCCTGCTGTCTGGTGACCCGGATGTTGTCATGACGACATCGGGTCGTCATGGCAACATCCTGGAAGCCGCGGCAGACAGCGCTGGAAGCCGGAAGAGGAGGTGAGTATCTGCGATCACCTCCCCTTGCCACCGCAATGCTGCGATCGACTTCGATCGCAGCATCGCGGGGGTTAATGTGCTGGGAGCGGTGCGTGACCACTCCCTGCACATAGTACCGGGTGTCAGCTGTGACAATCAGCTGACACCCGGCGGCGATCGCGCCTGCACAGCCCGTGTGCGCGCGCGATCGCCATGACGTACTAATACGGGTCTGGCTCTTAAGTCCCAGGGCACAGACGCGTATTAGTACGTCTAATGTTGTTAAGGGGTTAAAGTACACTCTGCACCCCATCTTGACTGAAAAAAAACAAATGTAGATATTTTTGCAAATTTATTAAAAGAAAAACTGAAATATCACATGGTCATAAGTATTCAGACTCTTTGTTCAGTATTGAGTAGAAGCACCCTTTTGAGCTAGTACAGCCATGAGTCTTCTTGGGAATGATGCAACAAGTTTTTCACACCTGGATTTGGGGATCCTCTGCCATTCTTCCTTGCAGATCCTCTCCTGTTCCGTCAGGTTGGATGGTGAACGTTGGTGGACAACCATTTTCAGGTCTCTCCAGAGATGTTTAGGTTTAGGGGGTTTAGGTCAGGGCTCTGCCTGGGCCCATCAAGAATGGTCACAGAGTTGTTCTGAAGCCACTCCTTTGTTATTTTAGCTGTGTGCTTAGGGTCATTGTCTTGTTGGAAGGTGAACCTTCGGCCAAGTCTGAGGTCCAGAGCACTCTGTAAGAGGTTTTCATCCAGGGTATCTCTGTACTTGGCTGCATTCATGTTTCCTTCAATTGCAACCAGTTGTCCTGTCCCTGCACCTGAAAAACACCCCCATAGCATGATGCTGCCACCACCATGTTTCACTGTTGGGATTGTATTGGGCAGGTGATGAGCAGTGCCTGGTTTTCTCCACACATACCGCTTAGAATTATCACCAAAAAGTTCTATCTTCGTCTCATCAGACCAGAGAATCTTATTTCACATAGTCTGGGAGTCCTTCATGTGTTTTTGAGCAGACTCTATGCAGGCTTTCATATGTCTTGCACTGAGGAGAGGCTTCCGTCGGGCCACTCTGCCATAAAGGCCCGACTGGTGGACGGCTGCAGTGATATTTGACTTTGGGGAACGTTCTCCCATCTCCCTACTGCATCTCTGGAGCTCAGCCACAGTGATCTTGGGGTTCTTCTTTACCTCTCTCACCAAGGCTCTTCTCCCACGATTGCTCAGTTTGGCTGGACGGCCAGGTCTAGGAAGACTTCTGGTGGTCCCAAACTTCTTCCATTTAAGGATTATGGAGGCCACTGTGCTCTTAGGAACCTTGAGTAATGCAGAAATTCTTTTGTAACCTTGGCCAGATCTGTGCATTGCCACAATTCTGTCTCTGAGCTCCTTGGGCAGTTCCTTTGAGCTCATGATTCTCATTTGGTGTGACATGCACTGTGAGCTGTGAGGTCTTATATAGACGGGTGTGTGCCTTTCCAAATCAAGTCCTATCAGTTTAATTAAACACAGCTGGACTCCAATGAAGGAGCAGAACCATCTCAAGGAGGATCACAAGGAAATGGACAGCATGTGACTTAAATATGAGTGTCTGAGCAAAGGGTCTGAATACTTGTGATATTTCAGTTTTTCTTTTTCAATACATTTGCAAAAATTTCTACATTTTTGTTTTTTTTTCAGTCAAGATGGGATGCAGAGTGTACTTTAATGAGAAAAAAAATGAAAAATGAACTTTTTAGAATTTACCAAATGGCTGCAATGAAACAAAGAGTGAAAAATTTAAAGGGGTCTGAATACTTTCCGTACCCACTGTACATCACATCTGCAGTTTTTTTTTTTAAGTTATATAAGTCCTTTGTTATTTATCCCCTCACACACACATTTGGCATTGTTGCTTTTGTAACAACCCGCACTATAAAATCAGCTTGTCCCTTAACTCCCATTTTTTTGGTTACTTTGCCTTGAAAAAACTGAATAAAAAGCAGAGTCCCAAGCCCAAAATCATACCAACTAAAACTTGTAGATTGCCCTGCAAAATATAAAAACTCTTATAAATGAATAAACTAAGAGATGGCTCTTAGAACATGGCGAAATATAACGTTTTTTTTTAAGAGAATTTCATTGGGAGGAATTAAGTACAAATATTTGGTGTGGACGTGTCCATAATGATCCAAACTATAAAATAAGCACACTATTTATACCGCCCAGTAAACACCATAAAATAAATATAGCCATAATTGCAGTTTTATTATCTTTTCAGTTAAAGTACCACTTTTTTTTTCATTTCACCACTGGATAGGGATCAGTAATGTATGTTCCCTGTGTGCATTAAAATATTTATCAGTCGCAGTCTTCTGCTGTCCCCAGGGCCACTCCCACCCTCTTCCGCACCACGTGACTGGAGGTGTGGCCTGCTGGATTACTCGAGAGTTTGTTGGGTGGACCGGAAGTCATTTCTCAATGTAAGTTATGAGACTCAGAACGTCATTGGTGAGATTAAGACCATGTTCACACGTTCAGTATTTTACATCATTGTTTGTAAGCCAAAACCTGGAGTGGAACAATCAGAGGAAAAGTATAATAGAAACACGTCACCACTTCTGTATTTATCACCCACTCCTGGTTTTGTCTTACAAATACTGATGTAATACTGACCAAATACTGAATGTGTGAACGTGGCCCAAGAGAGATTGTAACCCTTTTAGCCACTCCTATCAATTTTTATAAAAATTGTTTAAAGTAGCACTTTGATATTGTGCTGGGTGACTCCTTTCAGAAAATATATGGGTATCTGGGTTTAATAACAATATTTTTTTTATAATTTAGATTTGGTACACCTCAAAAATGGGAAATTGTCCTGGCTACCAGAGCACAAAATGTGAAAAAAAAAAAAAAACAACATTTGGCAGCTTTCTCAGTCTGTCCTACAGAAAATGAATGGAGCGGAGGCTGAGCGCATGTGTACCGCCAATCCTAGAAGACGGGCTGTACAGAGCCGGATAGATCTTTGGAATCTGAGTGTCCCAGCAATCAATAAGTTCTCCCCCATACAGTGAATAAGGAATAACTATATTGGGAGTAACCTTTTAATGGATTATATAATGTATTTTAAAAAATCATCTCCGTTGTTTAGGTTCTTTTTGACTTTCCCCTCCTCAGTCACTGCTGTTTAGGCCGGGTCTCCCATCCTTCGTGGTCCAAGTTGCAAAGGCAATAAGTGTCACCCCCTCCACCTCTTGTCTGCATTGCGAATGCAACAATGGTAATGTTCTGGGGTTCTGCAACTCACGAGCCTAGCATTGATTGGGCCATGCTTGGCCAACTTGTGCAAGGCTTGATATCTACATGCAAGGAGGGCAGCAGCTTGTTTTTGTGGCATTGGAGAGCACTGGTGGGCTTACAACTCCTCACTGTACAATGCAAACTATCTCCTCACTAACTCCAGGGATATTTAGGTCTAAACACCAGCCACAATGGCGAAGCATCTGCCACAAAGAAGTTTAAAAAAATAATTATGACATTGATCTGGCTGCCCACTGTGCGGTCAGGAATTTGCCTTTCAGGGCGGATTGTCAGTCTTGGCCAGACCCTGTACCAGGGTGGCACATCAGCACAGGCATTATTGGTTCTGGTACCCCCTGCATACTGGGCCAGGAAGGGACTTAGGAGGTTATAGTCTATAGGACTGATCCTGTGCTCAGTCCTATAGCTGGTAAATAACGGGTACGCTATAAGATTAGGCTAGTTTCCTCGCTGGTGACATTTCTGGCAGCGGAGGTAAGAGGTTTCTGCTTGTGCTGTGTAGCCACATAGTGACACGAGATGGCATATGGAACGGAAATCTTCCTCCCTGTTCACCGCAGCACGCACATTGAGGCCCTTCCCCCATGGGGTATACACTGACCGTTCTGTCCATGGCTCCCAAGATTATGGTGGCCATGTCACCCCAGACATTGTAGACAGACTTGGGTGGATTTACAGCATGCATCACTTTGATAAAAGCTGCCATAACTGACTTTTAGACAAGTCAGTCTTAGTATGCCAGAATTATCACAGCGGTCCATGTAAAGAAGAAGACCTGAAACTGGAGTTTTTAATTTAACTGGATTTCATTGGAGTACCTGCTAAATTTGCTTCTTCTCCACTGATTCAGGAACAAATTTTCTCCTTTGCCACTCAGTAATAAGGAAACAAATTCTCCCTCCAGCTAACTGGGCGTGTCCCATTGCAGTTTTGTTTTTCTCCACTGTTGTTGGCCAATCAAAACCCGGCCACACCCACAGGAGTTCTGTAGCATACACCCAGTTGGCTGACGGGAAAGTTTATTATTTTACTGGGGACATAAATTTGGGACGGAGGGACGCAGAAGAAAAAGAAAAACTGTTCCAGAATCAGTGGAGCATTGAGGTACTAAGTGTAAATGAGAAAATCTGGTGAAATATTTCCTCTATATACTTTGCTGCATCTTTAGATTGTCTTGTCTACACTTACACCAGTGATTGGAGAGGAGCAATAACGTTTGCTGTACCCAGTTCCAACCTATGGTTTGGTTTTCTGTTGCAGCCGGATTTCACACCCTAAGGCTATGTGCCCACGTTGCATTTATGAAGCAGAAAATTTCTGCTTCATTTCTGCAAGTCCTCTCCCGGAAAAACGCATGCGGAATTCCGCACGCGTTTATCGCGCATTTTTCGCGCGTTTATCACGCGTTTTCCACATGCGGAATTGCCTTGCGTTTTTTATGCATTGGACAAAGGCAATTCTGCATGCGGAAACGCAAAATTAAATGACATGCTGCGGATTTTTGAACGCAGCATGGGCATTGACATTGCGGAATGCCATTGGGGACCATGGGGTGCGGATATACATGCGTTTTTCAAGCGTTTACGCTGCGGAAATTCCGCAGCATATCCGCTTGAAAAATGCTACGTGGGCACACAGCCTAAGGGTATGAGCACACGATCCGTACTGTCAGAGCTTTGAATGCAGCATACTTTATGCTGCACCCAAAGCGCTGCACGCAGGTGAATCCGCATGCGTTCATTGAACTATGCAGAATCACCGCATCCTATACAATACAGTGATCTAACTTCTCTTGCGGAGAGGCGCTGCATGCCCGTCTCCGCGGATGATCCGCAATAGCACAGAGACGCAGAGTGGGCATGAGATTTCTTGAAATCCCATCCACTATTCTCTAACATCTGGGCCACTGCTGATTGCACGCAGCACAAGTGCGCTGTGTCCAATACGAAGCGATTACTGACCGTATGCACGTACCCTTTGCCTGGCATCCCTGATACTTCCTAGGCTCTGTGACGTGGTGAAGTTGGGTGAGTCACTAGACCTCATGTCGCAGGGCATTGGAATGCCAGCTGTAGAAATGCCGCCTGGCAGCAACAACGGATGGGACCAAAAATCAGAAATAAAGAGTGTGAGAGTAAGATGCCCCCAGCACCCTCTACCCCTGATGAATCCTACAGTGGGCCTCAAAAACTGAAGGTGGTCCTCCCTTTATGATGATAGTGACTGTCCACTGCAGTGTTGTACACTATGTGCGGCAGGAGTAATGGTGTTCGAGAACCACATGATCCTGCTCGGTAAGAAGCCAAAATGCACCTCACTACTTAAAGGGATTGTCCAGTTACAATAAGCTACCACCTAACCACAAGATAGAGAATAGTTTACTGACTGGTGGATGTGGACCACTGGGAGATCAGGGACCTTCTATCCCATTACAATATGGCACTGTAGACCTGACGCCCAGCGCTGCTCCATTCATTCTCCACAGAGCTGCCAGAGAAAGATGGCAGTCCCATAGCAATAAATGCAATGTAAAGCGCTGCGGAACAAGTTGGCGCTATAGAAATAAAAGTATTATTAGAAATTCATTTAGCAGCAGTCGGGCTTCAGACTTGCTGTGCCATCCTGTAACAGGGATGTAAGTTCTCTCTTCGTGTCCCAGCGGTGGTCACTCACCAATCAGTAAGGTACCACCTAGCTTGGGATTATTATCTTCACTGGACAACCCCTTTAACCAGTCGCTTACTTTGGATCGGTTTATGCCACGCCTCTTCCCATTAGCCACACCCTTTGTACAAGCCGGCGCTGAAAACTGGTCTAGAATACGTAATAAATGTGGTGCAAGGAGCAATGGCGGCAGAATCCCGGCGCATGTGGCTCCCGGGCGTTATCTCTACAGCCTGATCAATTCAGTGTAGAAGTGACTGGCGCGTCCGCCCGGGCTCCCTCAGTACACACTACAGCGGCCGCGGCCTGGTCACATGATACCTTGGAATCAGTCATGTGATCATGAGGTCATCCAGGTCCTTCTATAGAACAGGAACCTGCTGCTGCGCTCCTGTATAGGTGATATGGCGGCCGACTGCTCCCTGTGTGACAGACGTAGCTGGTGCAGCGCATTTATGAACCGGAGGTACGGCGCTGTGCGCATGCGGAGATGCTTGGGTGCGCTGTTATCAGGTGTAGCTACACCGGTATGCACAGGTTCCGAGCCCTATGTGTGTGCTCACGGCTCAGTACAGCGCGGGGGCTCTACACAGAGCGCCTCCTGTGCCTGAACAGTGGATACAGGTGAACAAGGCCGTGCATTGTCCTCAGCCAGAACAAAGCGGTGTAGTGAGTATGCAGCAGGAGGATCAGCCCCACCCCCATGACTCACCAGAGGAGCAGCTCCACCCTAAGACTCATCAGAAGAGAAGCCCCACCCCCATGACTCACCAGAGGATCAGCCCCACCCCCATGAATCACCAGAGGATCAGCCCCACCCCCATCACTCACCAGAGGAGCAGCCCCACCCCCATCACTCACCAGAGGAGCAGCCCCACCCCCATCACTCACCAGAGGAGCAGCTCCACCCTAAGACTCATCAGAAGAGAAGCCCCACCCCCATGACTCACCAGAGGATCAGCCCCACCCCCATCACTCACCAGAGGATCAGCCCCACCCCCATCACTCACCAGAGGATCAGCCCCACCCCCATCACTCACCAGAGGATCAGCCCCACCCCCATCACTCACCAGAGGATCAGCCCCACCCCCATCACTCACCAGAGGAGCAGCCCCACCCCCATCACTCACCAGAGGAGCAGCCCCACCCGCTTGACTCATCAGAAGAGAAGCCCCACCCCATGACTCACCAGAGGAGCAGCCCCACCCGCATGACTCACCAGAGGAGCAGCCCCACCCCCATGACTCACCAGAGGAGCAGCCCCACCCGCTTAACTCATCAGAAGAGAAGCCCCACCCCCATGACTCACCAGAGGATCAGCCCCACCCCCATGACTCACCAGAGGAGCAGCCCCACCCCCATGACTCACCAGAGGATCAGCCCCACCCCCATGACTCACCAGAGGATCAGCCCCACCCCCATGACTCACCAGAGGATCAGCCCCACCCCCATGACTCACCAGAGGATCAGCCCCACCCCCATGACTCACCAGAGGATCAGCCCCACCCCCATGACTCACCAGAGGAGCAGCCCCACCCCCATGACTCACCAGAGGAGCAGCCCCACCCCCATGACTCACCAGAGGAGCAGCCCCACCCCAATCACTCACCAGAGGAGCAGCCCCACCCCCATCACTCACCAGAGGAGCAGCTCCACCCTAAGACTCATCAGAAGAGAAGCCCCACCCCCATGACTCACCAGAGGATCAGCCCCACCCCCATGACTCACCAGAGGATCAGCCCCACCCCCATGAATCACCAGAGGATCAGCCCCACCCCCATCACTCACCAGAGGATCAGCCCCACCCCCATCACTCACCAGAGGATCAGCCCCACCCCCATCACTCACCAGAGGAGCAGCCCCACCCCCATCACTCACCAGAGGAGCAGCCCCACCCGCTTGACTCATCAGAAGAGAAGCCCCACCCCATGACTCACCAGAGGAGCAGCCCCACCCGCATGACTCACCAGAGGAGCAGCCCCACCCCCATGACTCACCAGAGGAGCAGCCCCACCCGCTTAACTCATCAGAAGAGAAGCCCCACCCCCATGACTCACCAGAGGATCAGCCCCACCCCCATGACTCACCAGAGGAGCAGCCCCACCCCCATGACTCACCAGAGGAGCAGCCCCACCCCCATGACTCACCAGAGGAGCAGCCCTACCCCATGACTCACCAGAGGAGCAGCCCCACCCCATGACTCACCAGAGGAGCAGCCCCACCCCCATCACTCACCAGAGGAGCAGCCCCACCCGCTTGACTCATCAGAAGAGAAGCCCCACCCCATGACTCACCAGAGGAGCAGCCCCACCTGCTTGACTCATCAGAGAAGCAACCCCACCCGCTTGACTCATCAGAGGAGCAGCCCCACCCCCATGACTCATCAGAGGAGCAGCTCTACTTACCTACATGACTCATCAGAGGAGCAGCTCTACCTACCTGCATGACTCATGACTCTCAGGGGAGCAGCTCTACCTACTTGCATGACTCATCAGAGGAGCAGCCCCCCTCCATGACTCATCAGTGGAGCAGCCTCACCCCCATGACTCATCAGAGAAGCAGCCCCACCCGCATGACTCATCAGAGGAGCAGCCCCACCCGCATGACTCACCAGAGGAGCAGCTCTACCTACCTGCATGATTCAGAGGAGCAGCCCCACCCGCATGACTCATCAGGGGAGCAGCTCTACCTACCTGCATGACTCATCAGAGGAGTAGCCCCACCCCCATGACTCATCAGAGGAGCAGCCCCACCCGCATGACTCATCAGAGGAGCAGCCCCACCCCCCGCATGACTCATCAGAGGAGCAGCTCCACCTGCATGACTCATCAGAGGAGCAGCTCTACCTACCTGCATGATTCAGAGGAGCAGCCCCACCCGCATGACTCATCAGAGGAGCAGCCCCACCCCCATGACTCATCAGAGGAGCAGCTCTACCTACCCGCATGACTCATCAGAGGAGCAGCCCCACCTGCATGACTCATCAGAGGAGCAGCCCCACCCGCATGACTCATCAGAGGAGCAGCCCCACCCGCATGACTCATCAGAGGAGCAGCCCCACCCCCATGACTCATCAGAGGAGCAGCTCTACCCACCCGCATGACTCATCAGAGGAGCAGCCCCACCCGCATGACTCATCAAAGGAGCAGCCCCACCCGCATGACTCATCAGAGGAGCAGCCCCACCCCATGACTCCTTACAAGTTATTAGAGATTAGCACACACTGTCTTCTACTTTTATAATCTGCCATCACAATCTAGAAGGATTGACCACGCTGGCTTTCATGTACCTAACACTGTCTGTGAGATGTTTTCAGCTGCTGTTGTTTTCCCATTGTGATGGATATACTTTTTTCCCCATTATTTTAGGACGTGACAAGTCCTTCTTCTGCAGAGTAGAATGGATAAAAGATATGCTGGTAAGAAGGATGGCAGCTGGAATTGTCTCCTGCTGCTCATCATCCTGCTTCTTCTCACCGTGGTGTTGGTAAACGTGCTGCTCTACGTTTACCTGGAGCACGTCTATATCTCGCCTAGTTATCCGCATGCAGAGCCCAGCACTTGTCCTCAAGGTTTCTTCAAGATTGGCAACATGAAGAATTGCTCTGCATGGCTGAATTGTCAGCGCATTAATAAAGAAGTCCGCAGGCTGAAGCTAGTGGGAGAAGGAGTTGTGAAAAAGGTGATTATTGTCACAGTGCAGCTTATTTTATTAGAGATTTACATCTGGTCTTTAAACAAATGTCCATAGCAGTCTCAACCCTTCCTTTCAGAGCCAGCTTTTGTTTTTGCCTTCCTTCATTTTTTTTCTTCACCTACTTCTAAGAGACATAACTTTTGTTTTGAAGTTGTAGTTTTGTATGACACCATATAATGGAGAAAAAATTCCAAGTGTGGTAAAAAAAAAAAATTGCCATTATATTTTTTGTTTCTCCAGTAAAAATGACCTGAGAACAAGAATCTTTAGGTCGACATGATTATGACAATACCAAACCTGTAAAATTTATATTAGTAATTCAAATTCTTTTTGATACTCATAACTTATTTTCTCATCAATGGACATGTGGGAGAGCTTGTTGTTTTTGTATATGAGCTATAAGATTTTTGGTATCCTTTTGGAGTACATGCAATGCTTTTATCCCTTTTTATTGCATTTTCTGGGGGAGGTGGGATGACTGAAAAATTTGGCATTTTAATTTTTTTATTATGGTATTTACTGTACAAATTAAATACATTTATATCGTGATAGATCAAATATTTGATCATTTAAACATTTTTTTAGTCCCCTTAGGGGACTTGCACCTATGATCATTTGACTGCTTGAACTATATACTGCAAAATTTCGATATTGCAGTATATAGTGAAATTAATAATCTACTATGAAGCCCACCACAGGCTGAACTTCATGTCACATGACCGCCTGCACACACATGCTCTCCCAGAGGATTCTGACAGTAAGTGCATCGTTCGCTGTCAGGTTTTCAGATGTCTGCCGTCACATAGCGTGCATGCAGCCTTTTATTCCAAGCCTAGACAACTTCTTTAAGACTTAAGGTGGATTCACACCTCATTAATATATAGTCCATGCTCAAACCTCAGTACTTGGAATGACAGTGGGCTCCTGACCTAAACTAACAGTATTTTTTTCTCAGGAGTGGGAACCTAAGTAGCCTACTGTCTGTCGTAGTCATCCATTACGTAGACACCCAACAGTGGTCACAGTTTGAATGGATGCTGTAGATCTTTCACCAGATATTACAAAAAAGTGCGTAAATTATTTAATAGATCTTATAAACTTGGAGAGGCTGGTGTACTTACTTTGAAAATACATGTCCGAATAGCTGTGTAATCCTTCTAGCTAGTTCTTTCTCCTAATTTAAGAATTAGCATTTTATGAGCCCGATAGCTTTCAGGTGTGTGGGGGGTCAGAGCTTGAACACTTGGTGTACAGTTATTGATGTGTTTCTGCCAGAAAGTACTGAAAGTAGATTGTTCACTTATAAGTCATTAAATGACCACTTCATAGTGACCATGTCAAATCTTTTCACAGAGCAGTGCTATTTTCTTCCCATTTTAGGTGTATTTGTCAGAGTGGAAAGAAATGAAAGTGGCTTTGTCTCAGCTCACGGTCCAGGACCTACAAGATGACTTCTACCATGGATTACGGATGTTGCAATCCCTCCAGAGCAGGCATGTCGTGACTCTGCTGGGGTATTGTGAGGAAAGTGGCAGCATACTGACTGAGTACCACCCTTTGGGATCTCTGACCAATCTGGACAACACATTCAGCCTCCCGAAATACAAAAATGTTAACACTTGGCAAAATCGTTTGGCACTGGCCATAGACTACGTAAGTGTGATTCGCTATTTGCACAATAGTCCGCTCGGGGTATTAGTTATGTGCGACTCCAATGATCTGGACAAGGTGCTGTCCCAGTACCTGCTAACCAGTGACTTCCGCTTGGTGGCAAATGATTTGGATGCCCTACCTATGGTGGATAAAGAGAACAGAGTTTTAGTCAAATGTGGTCGCCGAGAAATTACTGGCGATTTTGTGGCTCCAGAACAACTGTGGCCTTATGGGCCTGATAGGGAGTTTAGAAATGATCTGATGCCACCATATGATGAGAAGACTGATATATGGAAGATCCCAGCGGTAACGGATTATATCTTGGGTGATGGAGAAGGCAGTGATATCGTTCGCTTTCACTTGTTTGAAATCCACGCAGAGTGTAAAAAGAAGAACCCGGCAGAGAGACCATCAGCTCAGACCATTCTGGACACCTACAAGAGAATTATGACCTCGCTGATGAAGGAGTTCTCTGCGTCCGATGCTAGAGAAATGTTGTGAAGCGGGCACATTGGAAACATGACTCTTCTATTTCAGTCTTGTATTATTATTTTTTTTAATAAAGTTTCTTTTTGTTTCATCTAGGTGCCTGTTACACAGATTTGTGAAAATAATTTACAGCGATTTTTTTTTTTTTTTCTTTTTTTTTTTTTTCTGCCGCCTTGTACTCCTGCATCAGGAGGTGAGAGGCGCAGATGACTTTGCCTGCCTGGTTCTGTGCACAGCCAGGGGCGGACATATCATTAGTGTAACCTGTGCGGCCGCACAGGGGCCCAAGAGGTAAGGGGGCCCATTTCCACCACTAAAGCAGGCGGAATTGTGCAATATGATGACCAGTAAAGAGCCCATATACTGTTCTTGCACAGGGGCCCTTTTCTGTCTGTGTCTGCCATTGCCAGCAGGTATCGTCCACCTGTCCTATTCATTAAAACAGGAAGTGTGAATGGTACCTGCCCACCGTGAACATGTCCTGGCTGGCACTCTTCAGCTTCTCTCACATTTGGATGCAAAAGTGAAAGACACCAGAGAATCCTTTTAAATTGGTTGTCTACCAACAGTGTATGTCAATATATGGTCACGGCCTCACTATCAGTATTTGATCAGTACACTGTCAGTATTTTTTCTCAGGAGTTGGAGCCAAAACCAGGAGTGGGTGATAAATGCAGAATTGGTGACTTGTTTCTATTATACCTTTTCTCTGATTGTTCCTCACCTGATTTTGGCTCCCACTTCTGAGAAAAAATACTGATCGAATACTGACCAAATACTGATAGTGGGGCCGTGGTCTTACACTAAAAATGGGAGCTGATTTTTTTGTTATTTTTTAAGGTATCATTTCCACCAAAATTTGTATAGCGTTTTTTTCTGTCTTGTAAAAAAAAAAACGTGCCATGATTTTCATGCTTTTTAGAGATCCAATTTTGACACACATTTTCTCCTATAGAGACACCACTTGGAAAAAGGCATAAAAAACACCATCCCTACAGCAGGCTCCATTCAGGAAAAAACCACAAGGGACCTTCAAAACACACAACGCAAATGGCGGAAAACTCCACAAAAAACCCACAATTGTCCCAATTCATTAAGATTGACATTTTCAACGCCAGTCTTAATGATCGTAATGCTGGTGTAAGGTGCGCCTAATTCATTAAGAGGTGTACACCACTTAATGAATTCTATGCACCCTACAACTGATGTGCATCTCCTCTAAACAGGTTATGCTAGGCAAGGACTGGAATACATTACTGGCCAAATTTACTCCATTAACGTGGAATAAATTTACGACGTTTGGGGTTTGCCACGCCCTGTTCTTGCTCAGCCCATTTGGCGAAGCTGATCAGGACACACATAAATCTGCCAAAAGTCACAAAAATGTTGCACAAGTTCGAATTGTATGACACTTAAAACATTTTTTTTGCTACAGAAAAGTATTTTTACAAGAATTGCAGTGTATAAAAGAACCCTTAATGTGATTTTTTTTTAAAACTGTGAAGACCTGAAACAACCTGTGTAGATATTCACATACATGGCAGTAAAGCTCAGGCGGTTCCCAGTATAGTCCCAAATTGTGGCAGGGTATAGTCTGCAAATGAGATGCAGACTATAGATTGTCTCCTATATCACTGGATGGGTGATAAATGTTAGTCATCAGTTCTATTCATGGATAGAGCTCATAACTTTGATAGTCTATGGGGCTGTGGATTGAGTGGTCTGCACCATAACATGGAGACTTGTACGATTCTGATCAAAGTCACGAATCAAGCACGCTACTGCAAGTCTATGGCACTTGGATGCTATCTGGGTGCTGTCAGTTTTTCACTGGCTGCTGGAAGAAGCTTGAGGAACCTACATTAGGGGTTTTTTTTCATATAAGCAAAACTGATCCAAAACACTGATGAAAATAATTTTTTTTGCATATGAGAAAATCATTGACGTCTAAATGAGCCCTTAGCTGTGGTAAGATCCAACCGCTGGGAATGTAGTCCATAATTGCCAACCTTTTTGCATTTCCCAGGACTCCTGGACTGAATTCCCAAACAAAAGTGGGTGTTTTGGGGTGAGGGCAGGAATTAAGCACCCTCAGAAATGTTTGCAACTATGCTAGTCCTTTCCACTCTTTCATGGCTAGAGAACGTGGACAAGCATGTACGCTGCTACTCCATAGAAGCCCTAGACAGTCACTGGTTGTTTCCACAGCTCACATAGACATTGTGTAGAGTGGTAACACGCGTACTTGAGGACTGCTACTGGCAAACTCATCCTCACATCTAGCCATTGGTGGTGGTCCCAACGGTCAGATGCCCACCTGTCATGTATCTCCTGTCCAGTGGCCCTTATCATAGTGTTCTTCCCTAGAGTACACCTTTACCAGACCACACCATCTGCCTTTTGGCGTTCGCATGTCACTTTTGCGCAGCTCAAACATAGTGGGCAAAGCTGGGGTGGGACAGGGGTGTGCTAACCCAAGCTCATCAAATTCACGACAAGTAGCAGCGTTCCTTACGACTGGAGTAAGATTTGTCGCGAGGTTCAGACGTGCGCCTCCTCATCAAAACAGATGTGAAAAATGCAGGTCTTGATCAGGGCCATTGTCGTCAGATGCGTCAGTCTGACTTGCTGGCCCATGACTACAGTGTCTTATTGCATACAAGTGAAAAAAATACACATTTTACAATTTTATATAACTTTCTTTTTTTTCTGAAAAGTACTTTTTGTATCCTTTTCAATAAACTAATAAAACCAACTTGGCCTGATTTATAAAGTCACACTGGGAATACAGCTGGATTTTTCTTTAAATGACATTGTAGGATTTCATGCAACCCAATGGACATACTGTAGACAATGCACAGTATCACACCAGGATCCAAAGCGGTCTCTGTGGAATCCGGACATAAGGGTATGTTCACACTACGTTTTTTCAGGCAGTGAAAAACAACTTTTTTTCTCCCTCCCAAAGTGTATTGTTAGCATTGGCCATTTTTAGTGGGATTTTGTTTTTTATCATTGTTTAAGTATTTTTTGGGTTCATTTCTCACATTTTTAAATTCATTCAACAATAAATAAACCGCTAGCGGTTT
Source organism: Phyllobates terribilis (assembly GCF_046119375.1). Taxonomy (NCBI): domain Eukaryota; kingdom Metazoa; phylum Chordata; class Amphibia; order Anura; family Dendrobatidae; genus Phyllobates; species Phyllobates terribilis. Next base: position 773,140,235 of record NW_027362761.1, on the reverse strand, counting down.
TTGGCGGCAAAAACGCTTACAAAATGCTCACAAAGACTCCTAGGCTTGTTCTGGACTTTTTTCCACCTCCACATACACTTCTATTGTAAAGTATGGAGCGGCTTCACAGCAGAAAGTGCCTGAAGAATGCTCCGCTCACTTCTTTTATCACTTGGGAGTTTTTGGAAATATGAAGTGGTTAAAAAATACTGAAAAGACTGAACATATGAAAAGCAATAGAAATAATCAAGTATGTTATAAGAGCTTATTCAGGTGTTCTTTGGAGTTGACCCATCCCAAACACGACGGAAAAAAGCGCAGTATGAACATATCCAAAAATCGCATTACGTGCGAATTTTAAACTTTTTTTTCATGTATTCAATTGAATGGGGGGGAAATGCAGCAAAAATGCTTAAAGAAAAAGAAAAGAAACGCACCACAGCTCAAAAAACATGTATAAAGGGGTTTTCTATGAGTTGAAAAATGTTTAACCTTAATAATTTCAATGCATTTTCTCTTGCTTTGATGCTTTTTTTTCTGGTACCATCAGGGCCGTATTAGCCACTAGGCACTTGAGGTGGCAGGTTAAAGGGACGGCGACATCTTGAAAGAAAAAAAAAATATATATATTTTAAACCCCCTTCCCCTTGGCCAGACCAAGTATCAAAACTGGCGTTTTTTTAAGGGAGAGGGGCAATTCGATGTGCGAGTGTGCAGCAGGGGCAGGGAGCTTTAATTAGCTCCCTGCCTAATGTCAGAAAATACTTCTAGTACAGGACCTGTGATGACATCACGATCATGTGACTTGAGGGGAGGAGCCACAGAGTTAAAGCGCAACTGTCAGCAGGATTGTGCTTAGTAAACCACATACACTGTCAGGTGAGCGCCATTTTACTGAGTAAAATGATACCTTTGTTGATGAAATCCATCCAGTGGTTTTTTTATAATCTTTAATTTCAGTTTTGACATAATGATATGCATGTGCTCTGGTGCAGAATGTCACTCTCCCCCCATATAATGCCTCATGCAGGATGTCACTCCCCAAACCCATATTATGCCCCATGCAGGATGTCACTCCCCCCCATATTATGCCCCATGCAGGATGTCACTTCCCCCCCATATTATGCCCCATGCAGGATGTCACCTCCCCCCCATATTATGCCCCATGCAGGGGCATAATATGATGTGATGGGGCATAATATGGGGGGGAGTGACATCCTGCATGGGGCATTATATGGGGGGAAGTGACTTCCTGCATGGGGCATTATATGGGGGGGAAGTGACATCCTGGATCGGGCATTATATGGGGGGGAGTGATATCCTGCATGGGGCATTATATGGGGGGAGTGACATCCTGCATGGGGCAACTGAAAATATGTCTTATATTCTAGGTTCTTCAAAGTAGCCACCTTTTGCTTTGATGACTGCTTTGCACACTCTTGGCATTCTCTTAATGAGCTTCAAGAGGTAGTCACCGGAAATGGTTTTCACTTCACAGGTGTGCCCTGTCAGGTTTAATAAGTGGGATTTCTTGCCTTATAAATGGGGTTGGGACCATCAGTTGTGTTGTGCAGAAGTCAGGTGGATACACAGCTGATAATCCTACTGAATAGACTGTTAGAATTTGTATTATGGCAAGAAAAAAGCAGCTAAGTAAAGAAAAATGAGTGGCTATCATTACTTTAAGAAATGAAGTTCAGTCAGTCCGAAAAATTGGGCAAACTTTGAAAGTGTCCCCAAGTGCAGTTGCAAAAACCATCAAGCGCTACAAAGAAACTGGCTCACATGAGGACCGCCCCAGGAAAGGAAGACCAAGAGTCACCTCTGCTTCTGAGGATAAGTTTATCTGAGTCACCAGCCTCAGAAATCGCAGGTTAACAGCAGCTTAGATTAGAGACCAGGTCAATGCCACACAGAGTTCTAGCAGCAGACACATCTCTTCAACAACTGTTAAGAGGAGACTTTGTGCAGCAGGCCTTCATGGTAAAATAGCTGCTAGGAAACCACTGCTAAGGACAGGCAACAAGCAGAAGAGACTTGTTTGGGCTAAAGAACACAAGGAATGGACATTAGACCAGTGTAAATCTGTGCTTTGGTCTGATGAGTCCAAATTTGAGATGTTTGTGTTATGCACACGCCCGGGCTAAGCGGCGTGTGCGTGTGATTGGTAGTGATTCCACTGGACCGTGCCGGAGAGTGAATGCCTGGAGGGGCGTGACTAAGTATTCACCCGATCCGACCAGGGTCGCACGACGGCATACGACGCCAGTGCACCAAGGAGGAACCGAGCAGAGGGACCAGGTGCTACTCCAGGACAGACCCCGGACACGGCTGTTGACCCACACAGGGGAATACAGGAACAGGCTGGTAGGCTGGCACACAGACTGGAGGGTATAGGCAGGCACGACTGGTATGCAGGCAGGCGGGTATGCAGGCAGGGGGGTAAAGGCAAGCACAGCTAGAGTGCAGACAAGGCTGAGCAGGGAGGACAGGGCTCTGTTCACACGGAACAGACAGGAAGGGAAAGACAGAGCCAGATACTCACACAGTACTTGCAGAGACAACAAGCAGGAGTTAGGTACGAGTTCAGACTCTGCAGAAAAAGGAAGGGAACGGACATAGAGGCAAAACAGGTAAAGGACAGGAGAGAGTTCAGACTGGAACTGAGTGTACGGAGGAGACCGACACTGCAGAGGGATACAGGAGCGGGTCTGGAAATACGGCCCCCAGAGAGGCGGAACGAACAGGCAAGGAGCGTGTTCAGACAGGACAGACCAGACGCAGGAGCGGGTCTAGGAAATCGGCCACTAGAAGGCGAGAGGAACAGGCTAGGAGCGTGTTCAGACAGGACAGACAAGAGAACACAGAAAGGAGTCAGTTCAGACACGGGAGCTGATACCGCAAAGCAGGAGACATACAGGACTCAGTTCAGACACGGGAGCTGATACCGCAAAGCAGGAGACATACAGGACACAGTTCAGACACGGGAGCTGATACCGCAAAGCAGGAGACATACAGGACTCCGTTCAGACACGGGAACTGATACAAAAAGCAGGAGACATACAGGACACAGTTCAGACACGGGAACTGATACAAAAAGCAGGAGACAAGAGACGGGACCTGGCACCTTCAGAGTGCAAGCACACACTGAAGGAAACACTATGCTCAGGCAGGGATAGAAGGGAGCTGCTGAGCTATATACCAAGTGACAGACAGCAATAGGCTGAGGACGCACAAGGGGTGTGACCCACAGCAGGTACAAAAGGCAGGAAGTGATCGGGCGCCGCCCTTAAGCAGCAGAAACAGACACAAACAGACAGCATGGAGGGAAGCCAGAGAGACATTCAGGACAGGAGATCAAGTGCGCCCTCTTGCACAGTGGGAGATGGACCACCATGCAAGGACGCCGCCAGGTATGTTACAGTACCTCCCCCCTTACGCCCCCTCTTCTTCAGGCATGCCAGAATCTTCCGCAGGGAATTCGAGGGCCAGTCGTTCACTGGGTTGGAGGGGGACAGAGACTTAAGGGTAATCTCTGCTTCGAGGTACATCTTGTCAAGCTCACAGGAAGAAATAGACGGGTTATCAGGTACATAATGAGGAAAAGTCACTGTCTCTTTGTTATCTGGTGGTATCCCGGAGGATTCAGGAAACAACTGGAGGTCCTCCGCCGGGTCAGAAGAGTGCAGAGGCTCAGAGAAAACAACTGCTTCAGAGTACACTAGGTCGGACTCACTGGAGGAAGCAGGCGAGGTATCGGGTACCGAGTATAGGAAAGTCTCTGTCCATTCACCACCAGGTGGCACCCCGAAGGGTTCTGGAGACAGCTGGCGGTCCTCCGCCTGGTCAGAGGGGTGTAGAGACTCACGGGTAACCTCTGCTTCAGAGTACACTAGGTCGGACTCACTGGACGAAGCAAGCGAGGTATCAGATCCAGGATATAGGAAAGTCTCTGTCCATTCACCACCAGGTGGCACCCCGAAGGATTCTGAACACAACTGGAGGTCCTCCGCCTGGTCGGAGGGGTGTAGAGATTCAGGAGTAACCTCTGCTTCGGAGTACACTAAGTTGGACTCACTGGACGAAGCGAGCGAGGTATCAGGTACAGAGTATAGGAGAGTCTCTGTCCTTTCGCTACCAGGTAGCACCCCGAAGGGTTCAGGAGACAACTGGAGATCCTCCGCCTGGTCGGAGGGGTGTAGAGACTCGGAGGTAACTACCACTTTGGGGTACCCATTGTCAGGCTCACAGGACGAAGCGGACAAAGTATTGAGTACCGGGTGTAGAGAAGTCTCTCTCCATTTGTCATCGAGTGGTATCCCGGAGGGTTCAGGAGGCAACAGGGGATCCTCCGCCAGGTAGTAGAGGTGCACAGACTCTGAGGTAACCACAGCTTTGGAGCATCCTTGGACATGCACACCGGTTAAAGAGAAAGAAGCATCTGATGCCGGGTGCAGGAAGTTCTCCTGTGTGGAGTCTGGATGGGCAGAAGTCTCTTCGGCCAGGAGAACTGGTGCACTACCCACGCACATTACCCATTGGGGTTTCTCCGGGATACAGGGAGATGAAGCTTCAGTAGGGACTTCAAGGTTGGGGTCAGGAGGTCTCAGGGAGGACAGACCCTGGCGTGACGGCTTGCCTCTAAGTCTAGCACGTCTGGACTGCCTCTTGAGGTTGAGAGAAGTATTCCGGAAAGCGTAGTCACCCTGTGAGGATTCTGGGTGGGCAGTAGTCTCATTGGGCTGGAGGACTATTGCGCTACCCACACACATTACCCGTCGGGGCTGCTCCGGGATATTGGGAAGTGAAGCTTCAGCAGGGGCTTCAGAGTTAGGGTCCTCGAAGACCATACGAAAGGCCACCAGGAAGGCCTGCAGGTCAAGGATGACAGGATCCCATGCTTCCCATAGGGGGGTGACCCATTTCAAGGCATCACCCGCTAGGTAGTCAATCATAAAGGCCACTTTAGCCCAATCGGAAGGAAAATAGAGAGGGTAGGCCTTAAAGTGTAGCACGCATTGCTCCACAAATGCACGACACTGTCTTGGATCCCCATAGTAACGTGGCGGATCCGCAGGAACGAGGGCTGATAGATCCATCTGGACGGGTGCGTAATTCGCCTGGAACTCAGCTAAAGGGGGAAAAAAATTTATTTATTTTATTTTAATGCATGTATTCGCTGGAAAAACTTCTCAAAGAGCGAAGGCCGTGGGGCTCAACGGGAACCATGGCCTGAGCATGCTGTTATGCACACGCCCGGGCTAAGCGGCGTGTGCGTGTGATTGGTAGTGATTCCACTGGACCGTGCCGGAGAGTGAATGCCTGGAGGGGCGTGACTAAGTATTCACCCGATCCGACCAGGGTCGCACGACGGCATACGACGCCAGTGCACCAAGGAGGAACCGAGCAGAGGGACCAGGTGCTACTCCAGGACAGACCCCGGACACGGCTGTTGACCCACACAGGGGAATACAGGAACAGGCTGGTAGGCTGGCACACAGACTGGAGGGTATAGGCAGGCACGACTGGTATGCAGGCAGGCGGGTATGCAGGCAGGGGGGTAAAGGCAAGCACAGCTAGAGTGCAGACAAGGCTGAGCAGGGAGGACAGGGCTCTGTTCACACGGAACAGACAGGAAGGGAAAGACAGAGCCAGATACTCACACAGTACTTGCAGAGACAACAAGCAGGAGTTAGGTACGAGTTCAGACTCTGCAGAAAAAGGAAGGGAACGGACATAGAGGCAAAACAGGTAAAGGACAGGAGAGAGTTCAGACTGGAACTGAGTGTACGGAGGAGACCGACACTGCAGAGGGATACAGGAGCGGGTCTGGAAATACGGCCCCCAGAGAGGCGGAACGAACAGGCAAGGAGCGTGTTCAGACAGGACAGACCAGACGCAGGAGCGGGTCTAGGAAATCGGCCACTAGAAGGCGAGAGGAACAGGCTAGGAGCGTGTTCAGACAGGACAGACAAGAGAACACAGAAAGGAGTCAGTTCAGACACGGGAGCTGATACCGCAAAGCAGGAGACATACAGGACTCAGTTCAGACACGGGAGCTGATACCGCAAAGCAGGAGACATACAGGACACAGTTCAGACACGGGAGCTGATACCGCAAAGCAGGAGACATACAGGACTCAGTTCAGACACGGGAACTGATACAAAAAGCAGGAGACATACAGGACACAGTTCAGACACGGGAACTGATACAAAAAGCAGGAGACAAGAGACGGGACCTGGCACCTTCAGAGTGCAAGCACACACTGAAGGAAACACTATGCTCAGGCAGGGATAGAAGGGAGCTGCTGAGCTATATACCAAGTGACAGACAGCAATAGGCTGAGGACGCACAAGGGGTGTGACCCACAGCAGGTACAAAAGGCAGGAAGTGATCGGGCGCCGCCCTTAAGCAGCAGAAACAGACACAAACAGACAGCATGGAGGGAAGCCAGAGAGACATTCAGGACAGGAGATCAAGTGCGCCCTCTTGCACAGTGGGAGATGGACCACCATGCAAGGACGCCGCCAGGTATGTTACAGTTTGGTTCCAACCACCGTGTCTTTGTGCGACGCAAAAAAGGTGAACGGATGGACTCTACATGCCTGGTTCCCAATGTGAAGCATGGGGGAGGAGGTGTGATGGTGTGGGGGTACTTTGCTGGTGACACTGTTGGGGATTTATTCAAAATTGAAGGCATACTGAACCAGCATGGCTACCACAGCATCTTGCAGCGGCATGCTATTCCATCCGGTTTGCGTTTAGTTGGACTATCATTTATTTTTCAACAGGACAATGACCCCAAACACACCTCCAGGCTGTGTAAGGGCTATTTGACCAAGAAGGAGAGTGATGGGGTGCTACGCCAGATGACCTGGCCTCCATAGTCACCAGACCTGAACCCAATCGAGATGGTTTGGGGTGAGCTGGACCACAGAGTGAAGGCAAAAGGGTCAACAAGTGCTAATCATCTCTGGGAACTCCTTCAAGATTGTTTGAAGACCATTTCCGGTGACTACCTCTTGAAGCTCATCAAGAGAATGCCAAGAGTGTGCAAAGCAGTCATCAAAGCAAAAGGTGGCTACTTTGAAGAACCTAGAATATAAGACATATTTTCAGTTGTTTCACACTTTTTTGTTAAGTATATAATTCCACATGTGTTAATTCATAGTTTTGATGCCTTCAGTGTGAATGTACAATTTTCATAGTCATGAAAATACGGAAAAATCTTTAAATGAGAAGGTGTGTCCAAACTTTTGGTCTGTACTGTATATATGTATGTACGTGAAAATGAAACCTACATATGTTTGTTTGTATCAATGCATATAATGTGTGTAAATGAGTCATAAAGTGCGTGGGTATATGTGCTACATAGTCCACATGTATGTATTTTGTGGGTGTGATTAAATGTACAGAAAGCCACTGCGGCACACATACATCATTGGAGGTGACATGGAGGGATGGACATGAGTGTTTTGACTCAATTGAAATTAGCAATGCTCTAGATTACTTGGAGGCAAATAAGCAAGGACTGACAAATGTATAATAATGATGTATGATGGATTATTTCCACTAAACTTACTCTGACTTAGAAACCCCTGAACAATTCTACATTTTTTTTGTTTTACTATAAATATCACAAAACTATAATTACCTATACTTATCCTTTCTTATCTATTCTTACCTATAATTATCATTTCTTACCTATACTTTTTCTTTTTACCTATACTTATCTTTTCCCACCTATACTTATTCTTTCTTACCTATACTTATGCTTACCTACCTATGCTTATCCTTTTTTCTTATTTTTATTGAATTTTTAATGTACTTCTCCTTTCTTACCTATATTTAGCTATACTTATCCTTACCTACCTATGCTTATCCTTTTTTTCTTATTTTTATTGAATTTTTAACCCCTTCGCAACCTTGGGTTTTGTCGTTTTTGCTTTTTCGTTTTTTGCTCCCCTTGTTCCCAGAGCCATAGCTTTTTTATTTTTTGGACAATATGGCTATGTGAGGGCTTATTTTTTGCGGGACAAGTTGTACTTTTCAACGCCATTACTAGTTTTACCATATCTTGTACGGGAAAACAGGAAAAAAAATTCCAAGTGCGGTAAAATTCCAAAAAAAGTGCAATACCACAGTTGTTTTTTTTTTTTTTTTTTTTTTACCACATTCATTGAATGCTAAAACTGACCTGCCATTCTTATTCTCCAGGTCATTACGAGTTTGTAGACACCAAACATGTATAGGTTAATTTATACTTAAGTGGTGAAAAAAAATTCCAAAATTTGGTAAAAAAAACTAAAAAAAAATAGCGCCATTTTCCGAGACCTGTAGCATCTCCATTTTTCGTGATCTGGGGCTGGGTGAGGGCTTATTTTTTGCGCGCCGGGTTGACGTTTTTATTGATAACATTTTGGGGTAGATCCGATGTTTTGATCGCCCGTTATTGCATTTTATTGCAATTTTGCGACGACCAAAAAACGTAATTCTGGCGTTTAGAATTTTTTTCTCATTACACCGTTTACCGATCTGATTAATTCTTTTTTTATATTGATAGATCGGGCGATTCTGAACGCGGCGATACCAAATATGTGTATGTGGGGTTTTTTTTTTATATTTTATTTTGAATGGGGCGAAAGGGGGGTGATTTAAACTTTTATATTTTTTTTATTTTTTTTATATTTTTGAAAACATTTTTTTTTCACTTACTGCATGCTTCAATAGTCTCCATAGGAGACTAGAAGCAGCAGTTGTCTGATCGTCTCTGCTACATACAGGGGACGAGCAGATCCCCTGCATGCAGCAGAAATGGTCCTGTGCTATGAGTGCCGACCACTAGGTGGCGCTCATAGCGACCAGATCATGACAACCACAGGCGTCTGCTGCAGACCCTGGGTTGTCATGCACGCCCATCGGCGACCCGCGATCACGTGACGGGGTCGCCGATGGGCGGGGCTTATGACGCGCAACCCGGAAGCGCGCGTTAAATGCCGCTGTCGGAGATTGACAGCGGTATTTAACATGTTAACAGCCGCGGGTGGATCGCGATTCCACCTGCGGCTGTTGCGGGCACATGTCAGCTGTAAGAATCAGCTGACATGTGCTCGGTTCAGTGAGGGCTCAGCGCAGTAGCCCTCACTGAACCAGGGGTACGCAAATGTGCGTACTAAGACGTCATGGGTTGAAAAGGGGTTAATATACAGTACAGACCAAAAGTTTGGACAAACCTTATTTAAAGATTTTTCTGTATTTTCATGACTATGAAAATTGTACATTCACACTGAAGGCATCAAAACTATGAATTAACACATGTGGAATTATATACTTAACAAAAAGGTGTGAAACAACTGAAAATATGTCTTATATTCTAGGTTCTTCAAAGTAGCCACCTTTTGCTTTGATGACTGCTTTGCACACTCTTGGCATTCTCTTGATGAGCTTCAAGAGGTAGTCACCGGAAATGGTCTTCCAGCAATCTTGAAGGAGTTCCCAGTGATGCTTAGCACTTGTTGGCCCTTTTGCCTTCACTCTGCGGTCCAGCTCACCCCAAACCATCTCAATTGGGTTCAGGTCTGTTGACTGTGGAGGCCAGGTCATCTGGCTTAGCACCCCATTACTCTCCTTCTTGGTCAAATAGCCCTTACACAGCCTGGAGGTGTGTTTGGGGTCATTGTCCTGTTGTAAAATAAATGATGGTCCAACTAAATGCAAACCAGATGGAATAGCATGCCACTGCAAGATGCTGTGGTTGCCCTGCTGGTTCAGTATGCCTTCAATTTTGAATAAATCCCCAACAGTTTCAGCAGCAAAGCACCCCCACACCATCACACCTCCTCCTCCATGCTTCACAGTGGGAGCCAGGCATGTAGAGTCCATCCGTTCTCCTTTTCTGCATCGCACAAAGACACGGTGGTTGGAACCAAAGATCTCAAATTTGGACTCATCAGACCAAAGCACAGATTTACACTGGTCTAATGTCCATTCCTTGTGTTCTTTAGCCCAAACAAGTCTCTTCTGCTTGTTCCCTGTCCTTAGCAGTGGTTTCTTAGCAGCTATTTTACCATGAAAGCCAGCTGCACAAAGTCTCCTCTTAACAGTTGTTGAAGAGATGCTGCTAGAACTCTGTGTGGCATTGACCTGGTCTCTAATCTGAGCTGCTGTTAACCTGCGATTTCTGAGGCTGGTGACTCGAATAAACTTATCCGCAGAAGCAGAGGTGACTCTTAGTCTTCCTTTCCTGGGGCGGTCCTCATGTGAGCCAGTTTCTTTGTAGCGCTTGATGGTTTTTGCAACAGCATTTGGGGACACTTTCAAAGTTTTCCCAATTTTTCGGACTGACTGACCTTCATTTCTTAAAGTAATGATGGCCACTCATTTTTCTTTACTTAGCTGCTTTTTTTCTTGCCATAATACAAATTCTAGCAGTCTATTCAGAAGAACTATCAGCTGTGTATCCACCTGACTTCTGCACAACACAACTGATGGTCCCAACCCCATTTATAAGGCAAGAAATCCCACTTATTAAACCTGACAGGGCATACCTGTGAAGTGAAAACCTTTTCCGGTGACTACCTCTTGAAGCTCATCAAGAGAATGCCAAGATTGTGCAAAGCAGTCCTCAAAGCAAAAGGTGGCTACTTTGAAGAACCTAGAATATAAGACATATTTTCAGTTGTTTCACATTTTTTTGTTAAGTATATAATTCCACATGTGTTAATTCATATTTTTGATGGCTTCAGTGTGAATGTACAATTTTCAAAGTCATGAAAATACAGAAAAATCTTTAAATGAGAAGGTGTGTCCAAACTTTTGGTCTGTACTGTACTTCTCCTTTCTTATGTATATTTACCTATACTTATCCTTTCCTACCTATACTTTCTCTTTTTTACTTATACTTTCTTACCTATACTAATTATTACTTACCTATTGTTATCATTTTTTACCTATACTTATCCTTACTCACCTATACTTATCTTTTTTCTTTTTTTTAATTGAATTTTAACTATATTTATCCTTTTTTACCTATACTTATGCTTTCTTACCTACCTTGTTATACTTATTCTTTTATACCTATACTTATTTTTTCTTACCTCTATTTGCCTATGCTTATCATTTCTTACTTATCCTATTTAAACTATGCTTATCCTTTTTTGCCTATACTTATCCTAGCTTAACTATATTTGCCTGTACTTATACTTTCTTACCAATATTTACCTATAGTTATTCTTTCTTATCTATACTTATCCTTTTTTCCAATACGTATCCTCTCATACTTCACTTATCCTTACCTACCTATACTTATACTTTCTTACTTTTATTTACCTATAATTATACGTTCTTACCTATACTTATCCTTATTTAGCCATACTGATCCTTTCTTACGTCTACTTTTTCCTTATTGTTAATGAGTTTTAAATATGCTTATCCTTTCTAACCTATATTTACCTAACTTATCACTTATAGTTATCCATGTGGAGGTCCCTTATGATGTTGCACATCCGATCTTCTGGTCTTCTCTGCATGGTCTTCTGGAAGCTCTGGTACACAGCTTGCTCTGATATGATTGAGATGGTGTCTTGTTGAGGGTTCTCTAGTTGATAAATGAAAACCCTCTGAACATGGCCTGGTCCTCTGGTGTTATCGATAACGCAGCCTCTGCTGCTTTGTTCTTGTCAAGCTTAAAAGCACGGAACCTGGGTTTAGGCTTAGTTGGCTATAGAAAAAGATGCAGGAAAAAGTTATGGCGAACTTGGTGACTAATCAAAAGAGTCTTGACTCTTGTAAAAAAATTGTTGAATTTTAAAGGAACGTTTTAAAATGTAAATATAATACCTTATAATATCAAAACTAGCCCCATGAGCTTTGCAACTCAATGACAGTCACTTCAATGAGCTGCAGTGCCACTAATCATTTCTATGGCCAATCATACTTCTGTCTCATCCTGCATAGGATGCAGAATTATGTGCAGGTAACATTAAATAGCTCAAGTATGGTTATAACTAAAAGTTTCAACTCTGAACTCTTTGACCTGGACTCTTTCCTAATTGGGCTAGCTCCATCAGTTCTATTTTTGACAAAATAGTTTCAAGTTTTTTGTTTAATTTTTCTTCTGGTCAAAATCAGCAGTGAAGACTATAAAAAGGAGAATTATTATTGAAAAATGTAAACTAATCTTCTTCAGATTCACTTACAGGTCTGCCTGAAAAATTATCAAAATGTTGTGAACTGGTCCTTATGAAGAGCTCATTTCAATTTATTTTAGTTAAGGGTCATCTTCTCTAGCTCCAACTACCGATGCCTATGCAATGCTTTACCAGATTAAATGGCTTGCACCTGACAGAATTTAGTACTAGTTAATTTTTTTGCATATAGCCTGCAAAGCAGTCTGAAAGAAGTATAATATTATAGACTAGATATGAACCGGTGATAAATTAAATTGTCCAACCAGCCTGATCGTCTATAATAGTATTGTAAAGATTAACACCATCCAAATTTTTTTCCACCCCGGACATTAAACATAATGTATCACAGATCCAAAAGTGTATAATATTGTGGGAGAGTATCTTATTCAGACCTATGTGACAATTCTGTACATTTACTTACTACAGGGATGTATGGTGGGGCCATCTTAAGGGCTTCCACTGAGACCCAATCAATTCGCTGGAAGAGGGGGTGTTCTCAAATGTTACCATTGACTCCTAATCACTGGACAGGATCTTCTGGTCAATGATGTCCCTGGCTCCGGAGGAAAAGAGTGTCGGATGGTAGCTACACCGCTGGTCAGCATTTAGTTTAAGATGACTCCAAACGAGTACCAGTCTACTCCGGCGTTATACTCCTTCATGTCCAGGATCTGCCATAGAGAAGCATTATTATTAGTGCTACCTCTTGTATGTCACCATACTTATATGTCACTAATATTCTTGTGTAATTATATAGTAAATTATACTGGGTCTTACTACTTAATCAAGAGACAAAAATTATCTTTCATAATTATGCTTCATAAATGAAATTAATAAAGGATATTAAAAATTAGAATGAATGTATTATATATAATTGTGACGGCGCACACAACACTCAGCTCAATGTGTTACCGGCTCTGACTTTAACCCCTTCACTCCCGGGCGCTCTTCACTTGTTTGTTTTCATTTTTTCTCGCCTTTTTCCAAGAGCCATGACTTTTTTCTTTTTCCATTTTCAATATTTTATTTTTTTTTTGCAGGATGGGACGATTTGTACTTTTGAATGACACCATTCATTTTATCATGTGATGTGCTGGAAAGCGGTAAAAAAAAATCCAAGCGCATTAAAGGTTGCAAAGAAAGAAAAAAAGTGCAATTTCACTTTTTTTTTCTTCATTTACCATGTTCATTATATGGTAAAACTGACCTGGCAATATGATCATCCAGGTCAGTACAATTACGCAGATACCAAACATGTATATATATTTTTTTTAAGTGGTGAAAGAAAAAATCGGAAATTTGTTTTTTTAAAAAAAAAAATCCTTTGCTTGTGTCGCCATTATCTAAGACCCGTAAAACTTTACATTTTCAGGATATTGTGCTGTCATGGATTATTTTTTGTGTCCTGAGATGACTTTTTATTTGGGGTAGATACAATGTTTTTAGCACCTCTTATTGCATTTTATTACAATGTTGCAGGGGCCAAAAAAATCGTAATTCTGGCGTTTTGATTTTTTTCTCATTATGGCATTTACTGATCAGATTAATTTATTTTAGATTTTGATTGATCGAACTTTTACAAACACAGCGATACCAAACTTATTATATTTTTTTCTATTTTGCTTTTAATGTGGCAAAAGGGGGGTGATTTGAACTTTTCTGTTTTTTTTATTTTCCTCATATTTTTAAAAACTTTTTTTAACTTTTTACTGTAATTATTAGTTCCCTCTGGGGAATTGAAGCTGTGACTGTCTGATGGCTGATGCACTGCTATGTATAGCTAAAATCACAATCTCCTATGATTGCATAGCTAAATGCTGTCTTTCACAGGAGTACTGTATTGACAAGCACGAAGGTCTTCAGCAGATCCCCGACTGTTATGGTAACCCATCATTGCCTGTGATCATGTCAGGGGAGCGCCAATGGGCATGTGGAAAAACGCGCCCACCCTGCTGGCGCATGTTAAATGCCACTGTCAGAGATTGACAGCGAGATTTAACAGGTTAATAGCCGCAGCCAGAGCAATGTTACACCCACAGCTGTTAAAGGCCCATGATGGCTGAATAAATCAGCCATCATCAGCAGGAAAAGATGTGGGCTTGGTGTGCGAGTCCACATCCAAGGCAGGGACACGACATATGACCGACACGTAAGTCATATGTCATGAAAGGTTTCAGGAGCTGTCTGTGACATTATGGCTGATAGTATTGAGGTGACGGCTGGCCTTGTCTAATATACACAGAGCAGCTTAGTCCGATGTACTTCGTACGTCATACTTCAGATACTTGTTATCTAATAAATGTAATAAATCAACATAAACTAATAAATTTTCCTGTATCTTTATTACACATTTTGTTTCCACTTTGGTACATCTGTGGTCTGGATAACTCAGCATTTCACCTGGTCGGTCATAGTCCACTATCTATGTAGACATGTGGGCTAGGAGGAATAGGAGACTCTGGTCCTCCCAATTGGTGATTGTGGGGTACATAGCAGTGAAGCACTCAGAGGTCACACATTTTTTACCTGTTCTGGGGATTGGTGATATATTGAAAATCCTTTAATGGGGGTTTCCAGTACTTTTCTATTGATGACTAGAACAGGTCATCAATATAAGATTGGTGAGGGCCATCACCCAGCAGTACAACTGTTTAGCTGTTATCTCCTCCCCCAGTGGTTGGATATAACCAATAAATAAAAGTCACAGCTCCACTCACTGGTTAGTGGTGACTGCTGGTACTACAGATTAGCCCCTATTGAAATGAACATGTGCTGATCTGCAGTTCTCAGCACTGACCACTAAATAGTACAGAGGTTCGATGCTCTGCTCTGTTTACATCAGGTCGCTGCCAGAGGTAAAAACAGCTAATCAGTGTGATCAGACCCTCAATTATTTTATATTGATGAAATAGTATAAATAAAGCTCATCAATGTGAAAGTGTCAGAAAAACCTTCTAAATGCAAAAAATAAAAAAATTCTATTCTCACCTCAGGAGCCATGTAACCCATGATCCCAGCGAAACTGGTGGCTGTCCAGTCTCATTGCATGTTCTCAAGTGCAAGACCGTAACCCTTGATCTTAACGTGGCCCATATCAGTCACCAGGATGTTCTCGGGCTTTAGGTCTCTGTAAGAAAATAAAAATAACCTGAGTATAAAGTAAGTGTTCTTCTTATATCTGTGGTCAAATGATGACTCATTTAAGATAACTCCTTTACTATATGCCCTAACTGACCCACTGTTGGGATCACTGTATTACATGTGACGGCCGCTCAGCTGCAGCTTCCTGACAGTGATATCAGATAGGACTACTAGACACCAGATACAGGTCATCAGTCTGCAGGTCACCAGGGTGGAGGGATCGAGTGCACCTAAGCTTTAAGGCCTAGTGCACGTGACCATATTTTCAGGGCGGTGTACATTGTCCGAGTTTTACCTCAAACCGATCGCAGCATGCTCGAATTGGATCCAATTATTGGATCACACACACCCATGCAAGTCAATGAGTCCATGGAAAACATCAGAGTGCACTCAGATGACATCGTAGTGCAGTCCGATTTCCACGGACTGACAGAATGGAGAAGATCGAGAATTTTTTTTTTCCATCTTTCACTCATTCGAAAAAAGTGGATCACACTCTGATTAAATTCTGTTCATAGTTTATTCAAAGTGTGATTTGCATAATCGTCCAGATTCTCTTAGATGAGAGAAAATACACTTGTGTGACCCAGCCTCACATTGACTATATTACCTGTGGATGATGCCCTTAGAATGGAGGAACTGGATCCCACACACTAGTTCGGCGGCATAGAATCTGACAAATAGAAAATGAATAAGTATCAGATCCCATAGATAGTAAACTTGGGAATTCATATTAGTCAATACAAGCATTATTCTATATTATTCCGCTCATAGGACCATTTTCTATCATTACTCTAAGCATTTTCATTTCAGTTACTTTAAGCAACAATCAGAATGAATCTGAGCTCCTGAAGAGATAAAGTATTTTCATCTTCAGAAATAGAGAGAATCTCAGGACCTGACATGTCAGGAGTGGAAGTAACACTGTGACCTTGAGTATCTAACTGCCCCATTATATACAACGTAGCTTAGAGGTTTTTTAAAGGAGTTGTCCAGTCTCAGAAGAAAAGTCTGCAGTTACTCTATGTGACTCCTGAATGGTGACGGTTTAAGAAGCGCACACTGTCAATATTGCAGTCTCGAGAATGCATGTATCCAAATTACATACTCGCGATTATTTGCCGATTATTCATCTGCACGTCTCTCAATTCTCTCCTATTCAGAGAAGCCGGGTGAGACTAGTCGGCACGTGACCACAAGTATGAAAGTTGTACATGTGATCACAGGATCGCCCACCTGAATGGGGAATACAGGGAAATTGTGACTGTGTACGCATTGTCATGTAAAGTGCCTACTGACTTGTTTTCTGAGACTGGACAACTCCTTGAACACATTACCTGGCACTGGTGATGTCAAGTGGCCCCTTCCTGTGTAGAAGTTGGTAAAAGTCCCCGCAGCTCATGTATTCCATGCCAAGAAAAACATTCATCTGTAACACAAAACATTTGAATTTATTATATAGTAAAGACAAATACACATTTCAGTACTTGAAGGTGTTTTCCATCCAAGAAAGTTAAAACATATTGCTAAGATATGTAGTCACTCAATAAAAAAGGTGGTTTAACTTCTGCGACCCCTAAAATTCTAAACAATGATATATAAAATATTAATAAATTCAGAAATTCTTGTTTCAGCCAATGTTTGATAATAATTCTTTTTCTTTTAATTATAGACATTGGCCCAGATTCATAATTTGTATTTTTTAATCATTTTCCTTTTTGGTTTTGTGGCATTTGTTGCTGTTTTGGTGTGAAATTCTTCAAAATGGCGCACACAATTCAAGAATTTGGTGCAAAGTCATAAATGATCTTTTTTCTGCTTTGAACTGTTTTTGCAACTTTTTGGTTCCAAAAATCACACATTTTGCAAATTGGCCCAAAAATTTAGCCAAAAAACTGGCATACTTAAAAAATACAGCAAAGGGGACTGGAATGAGGATTGCTTTACATTTGCAACTTTTAAAAAAATCACAATTGATGAATCAGGTGGAAACATCTGCAATCACTAAACTCTGCCCACAAAGTGAAAAAAAGCAAATTAGCTCATGTAAAATCGACTTCAAGGAAGGTGCAAATAGAATAATGAATTGTTTTTTTGTGTTTTTGTTTTCTAGTATGCTAAAGTAGCCAAACATAAAAATCATATAAATCTGGTTTTGCCATAATCATAAAGACCCTGAGAATAAAGTTAACATATTATGTAAGTGCCATAAAACCCCCAAAACAATAGTAAACTTGCTATTTTTTTCAGTCCAACCTCAAAAAAATGAATAAACATTATCCAATACAATATGTACACTCTAAAATGGTGCAATTAAAAATACAACACTTCATGCAAAATTAAATATAGACTTTCAAACAGCTATAGTGAATGAAGATTACAAAAGTCACAGCTTTTAAACTGCGGAGAAGAAAGAACAAATGAAAATTCCTGCTCTCTTATAGCCTATGCTGCTTCTTTATGGAGTTAAAGGGGTCATTCAGGTTAGTAAAAAGACTTGCTTTTCTTTCAGAAAAAAGTGTTGCAGCCCATGAGCTGCGCCTGGTATTTCAGCTCAGCCACATTCCATATTATACAGAGCCATTTTGTTCTGAACATTAATACCCTCTATATCACCTCCGTAGAGTTTGTCCCTGGCAGAGGTAATGTCCATTGAGTAGTGAAGCTTGTAGTGCACGCAGTGACATTTGTTAAAGGGGTTTTCTACTATTATGATGTACCTAACCTTAGAATAGGTCATTAATGTCAGATTGGTGGGGTCCGATCAGCTGTTACCATCGGGGCAGCCATCAGGTCATTACTGCCCTTACTGGCGTATGGGGCCCGGTGAGCAGAGGGAGCCCAGTCGGGCCCCTGTTCTTCTCACCGGGCCCCAGCAGCAGGATTCTGCCAGTTCACTTACTGTGAATGTGCGTCCTCGGATGCAGGTTCACTTTAAATCTATTGCCGTGTGGGAAGCTTCCTACGTGGCAATAGTTAACAGCCACTGGCTTGTGAACATCTGCCGGCCAATCACAGGTCGGCGGCTGACGTCAGTGCACACGTTGCTGGCGTATGACTTTACTGGTGATGGGAGAGCCTGGCGCCGCTGGAGTGCGGCAAGGTAGGAAGAAAAGTTTTTGTTTTTACTTCATCTTTTTTTTTTAAAGCCGCACCGTGGGGGCAGGATTGAAACATGGGGGCAGGATGTGAGACATGGGGGAAGAATGGAAACATGGGGGCAAAATGGAGACACAGGGGCAGAATAGGAGATATTGGGGCAGAATGGGAGACATGGGGGTAGAATGGGAGACATTGGGGCAGGAGGGAGACAATGGGGGCAGGATGGAGACATGGAGCAGGATGTAATACATAATTACTGTAGGGGCTAATTAAAGGATATTATTACTGCTGTGATGTATTTTGTTTTTGAGGATACTGTTTTCAGTGGAGGGGGGGTCCTGTCACTGTGCAGGACGACACTATGTCACTTTTTTTTCTTCATCTGGTGCAGTGTAGAAGTTGGGGAAAAATTGGGGAATGTGCTTTGTAAGCTGCTCTAGATAACTGTGTTATTTTATGCAGAGATGAGTACTGGCTGGAAGAAGTGATGGCTATCTGTTCTGGCTGAAGAGGAAAAGCGAAAAATAAAGGACTTCAATTAGAGATGTCACTGGTGAGTGAGTGTGTTATCTTAACACTGACACTATATACTGTATACACTATGCACAGAGCTCCTGTGTATAATGGCACTTATGGTAATATTAGTATTCTGTTTTTTTTTTATTAATGATCAGTATTGTAGTATTCGGTCACTATGTGGTGGTAATATGTGATCTGGTCACGGTGTGGCGGTATTTGTCCCTTGCATGTGGTATTATTCGGTCACTATGTGGTGGTAATATGTGGTTTGGTCATGGTGTGGCGGTATTTGTCCCTTGTATGTGCTGTTATTCGGTCACTCTGTGGTAGTAATATGTGATCTGGTCTCGGTGTGGTGGTATTTGACCCTTGTATGTGGTATTATTCGGTCACTGTGGTGGTAATATGTGATCTGGTCACGGTGTGGTGGTATTTGTCCCTTGTATGTGGTATTGGTCATTTAAAAAAATGTATGTGACACATTCTCTTAAATAAAAATATACTTAAAAAGAATGTTTAATAGGTTAGAGTAAAGTAGGGCCCAACCAGAAGAGTCTCCTTGTTGTTGTGGAGGCTTAAAAAATCTTTTGGCCAAAACAAAAGCTGCTGGCTATGTATGTGATATGGTGTTCGATGGGAACTGTTAAAGGGAATCTGTCACCCCCTGGGAGTTATCAGACCTCTAATATGGGTATACAGGTTATAGAAGGTATATAGTCACAGTGACTCCCTGGCGCCTGCGCACTAGACCACTGCAGGGAAAAATGGGGTCGGGATCAACGTTAGAGGCGCTTTGCGCATGTGCGGGTTGTGAACGAGAAGAGTGCACGTCACATTGCCCTGTGACGTGCAGGGGAGGGGAGGAATATGGAAATTAAGCAGATAGGCAGGGATTTCTTAGCATCCCCCGGGCGCCAAGCATATGAAAAAGGATTTTATAAAAAGACATTTCTCTGCTATCAGACCGCTAATATGGGACATACAGGTATGTATAGATTTACATTTCTATAACCTGTATGCCCATATTAGAGGTCTGATAACTCCCAGGGGGTGACAGACTCCCTTTAATATGTGATTGGTGAGGACGTGGTGCAGAAAGTAGAGTTTTTCTAAGAGTGGGCGGTGGGACTGTGGAAGGTTTGAGGGATGGAGGCGGATGGGGTCGAGCCTGCGTGGAATCTCAAGGGGGCCCAAAAATTTTGCCAGTATGGGGCCCTGAAATTCCTAATGGCAGCCCTGGTTACCATCTCCACCAAAAGCCAGATGTAAACAGTGTATGGTTTAGCGGTCGCTCCTGGTACTGCAGGGCTGCACCTATTCAGACGAATAGGTCATCAACATGCTATGCCTCAGGATTCGATCCGGCAATCTTGTGTTTGTCTGCCGGCATCTCTATCCACTGAGCCACAGGAGATGATGGGTGCTGATGACCCTTTGCCTTTCGTCCACTCCTTTCTTACAGCAGGTGTTTTCCATTTGCTATTTGACCTATCCTATCACTCTGCAGGGGCTTCTATTTAAACCTCACTGCTGCCTCTGTTCCCTGCTGGTGATAGCGTTCAACTACCCAGTTTGGTGTTGAAGGAGTCGTCCTTATTTGTAGCTTTCTGTTGGTGTTATCTATAGGAGTTTTCCGTGTGGTTTTGATATTGTGTGTATTTGCTTAACCTCTCCCATTTGGTTGGTCTTTCCTCCAGTTCCCTTTTCCACTTTGTTGTTTCAGGAGCGTATTTGTATGATTGCAGCTTCCTTAGTTTCCTTTCATCCCAGTCTTTGCCCCCTGTCTGTCTGGTTTGTGCTATCCGATTTACATCAGTCCCATACCTCCCTGGGTGGGGGAGGGAATAGTTCAATGTGCATATAGAAGCTCAGTAAGGCACGTGGCCCTGGCATCCTCGCTATGAGAGGTTATCCGGGGAGCAGAGATAGCTAGAGAGCCTCCTAACTTTAGGGATAGAAAAGGAGCCCATTGCCTCAGGAAATACTGTTACAGTATAGTGACACAACATCAAAGAAGTAGCAAAACTTTTTAGCACTAAGTAGTCACAATTATACCTTGGTCTGGAATGCGAAGTCTGCGTGGAGGAGGAAGGGGCTTCCAGATGCCAGCTGAAGAACTCGCCTCTCCACCATCACATCCAGCCTATCACCGACGGCTAGCAGGGCTCTTTTGCTGATGATCTTAAGAGCAAATTCTTGGTGGGTTAAAGTATCTTCCGCCATCAGGACCTTTCCAAAGCTTCCGACGCCGAGCACACGGTGGAATAATAATCTCTCCTTGATGGAATGAGAGATTGTGCTGGAGCTGGATGGCTGAACACCGATGCATCCTATCAGGGGAGATAAATGGAAAATATCACAATAAATCTAACATTTTCAGGGCATTATTCAGACTGAGGAAATATTCTGTTCTAAATAAAGCTTGTACATAATTTTATAAATTGTCTTAATGGATTTTATTAATAAGCAACTTAGGATTCATGTCATCAATCTTACATAGTTTTGTCTGTTAAAAAGAAAAAGTCATAAAATTATTATATTTCCATTATACACTTGTCTGTGATGATGTTGAACAATATGAACATTTAAAGGGTTTTTCCATAATGACACATCACTAGAGATAAATTGCATGGATTTTATCAGGACATTCGATTTACAGTGAATTTATTCTCAGTGAATTCAATTTCCTTTATTAAACTCTGGGTTTCTGGGGTATGGAAAGACTCCCAAAGCATAGTAAAGATAAGATGTAGAAAAAAAGACTTCAAAAACTCATACTCACCTCACTTCTCACCTTTTCTGCTCTCTGTCCCCCACAAGATCCTTGGCCCTGCTCCTTACTGCCGGTGTGCGCTGATTGAACCTGGTCATCTTCACACTAAGCCAGGACTTATAGCCGTCACTAGGCCTGGGATGTCCCTGCACATGCAAAGGAATATCCCGGGCCTACTAGCAGTTGGAAGTCCTGGTATAGAGTCATGAAGTAAGTCATGATGTTACGACATGCGCCACGACCTTACAACGAGCACTCTAGACCAGGACTTCCAGACACAGGGACATCCAGGGTCTACTCCCAGCCTAGTGTGAAGATGCCTGAGGTGTCAGTGCATGGTGATGATAAGTAGAGGTGTTGAGGACCTACAGGGGACACTGAGCAGCAGAGATTTAGTTTTTGTAACCTTTTGCCGGCCCTGTACAGTGGCCACCATTTTGCTGAATTCCTGCAGAGCAAACTGCAGGAAGAATACTGATTTTTGTAAAATTCAACTTCACTTGAATAAACTCTCTCAACTCTACTTATCACCTATCGTATTCTGGGACCCTCATTATCACTAGAACAGGACACCTGCAGTTGACCAGTGCAGGGGGGATTTGATAGGGTGGTGGCAAAGCATGCATATTGGTATTTTCAACTCAATATTTATGGGACTGACAGAAGTGCTACAGTATTCTGCTGGCAACACTAGAGACCAGAAAAAATGTTTAAACATGTTGTACCTCTCAGTAGGGCTTTAGCAGCCGTTAATTGTTAATCTGGTGCACAGTGCTAACCACAAATGCTTTCTGGCGTTTCCATTACACTAGGCATGTGGACGGCATCCGGACGAGCATCTGGAAGAGCATCTAAAAGAATGCAACAACATATTTTTCTTTTTAAAGGGGACAGGACTAGAAACAGTGATTCTGACTGGCAGGGTCTCGCAGGGTCTCTGTTTTTTAGTTTTTTTTTTATTTATGCTTTTTATTCTATTTTATTTTTGCTTTTTTCATACATTTTTTCATATATTTTACACACTATGCCCCACATAAGGCCTTAGAAGACCTTTAGGGGACATTTTAACATATTAACCGCTTCCCGACCGCCCACTGTACATAAACGTCGGCCCTGCCTGGGCTCTGTGCAGCGCCGATGTTTATAAACGGTCGGTGGTCCCGCAGCCCTCAGGACCCCCAGGGTCCTGCAAGTGCTGCGGTTGCAGTTCAGAGCGACAGCTCTGACAGGGGACATCATCGGGACCTGATTGGATCAGGTCCCAATGATGTTAACCCTTTCCTATCTTCTATATGCCACGATCTATAGTGATCTCGGCATATAGAAGATAGTGAGAAGAGAGGGGGTCGTCCACTTACCTCTCCGACGGCCCCCTGATGCCTTCCAGGACCTGCCGTTGTTATGGCAGCTGGAGGTCACATGACCGCCTCCAGATCTGCCATATATGGTGTCCTGCTAGGCTCAGCCTGCAGCTGAAGCCTAGCAGGAGACAGTCAGTGTGAAACTGTCAGCAAACTTCTCATGCAATGTAATACATGTCTATTACAGTGCATGAGAACAGTGATTAGAAAAATAAAAATTAATGTCCCATACAGGGACTAAGTAAAAATGTAAAAAAAAAGTCTAAAAAATGTTTTCAAACTGTTAAAAAAAATCACAAAATAAATAAAAATAAATAAAATATTAAACCAATAAAGCCGTATATTTATGCAAAAACAAAAAGAGTACACATATTTGGTATCGCCGCGTCCAAAACAACCCGATCTATAAAACTGTCACACTAATTAACTCTTTCTGTGCACATCGTAATAAAAATAAATAAAAAACGGAGCAAAAAACTATGCTTTTTCATCATATCGCCAAACAAAAAGTGGAAAAAAATGCGATCAAAAAGCAAAATGGAAATAAAAATGGTACCGCTGAAAACGACATCTTGTTCCGCAAAAAAAAAAGCCACCATACAGCTTCATCAGCCAAAAAAGAAAAAAGTTATAGCTCTCAGAATAAAGCGATGCAAAAAAAATATTTTTTCTATAAAATTGTTTTATTGTGTAAAAGCGCCAAAACATAAAAAAATATACAGTAAGTGTAGTATCGCTGTAAACGTACTGACCCGAAGAATAATGCTGCCTTATCACTTTTACCACACGCAGAACGACATAAAAAAACCTCAAAAAACAATTCCTGAATTGTTGGTTTTTGTTAATTTTACCTCCCAAAAAACAGAATAGAAAGCGATCAAAAAATGTCACGTACCCAAAAATGGTACCAATAAAAATGTCAACTCGTCCCGCAAAAAACAAGCCGTCAGATGACTCTGTCGGCTGAAATATGGAAAAATTATAGCTCTCAAAATATGGCGATGCAAAAACTAGATTTTGCAAAAAAAAGCGTCTCTTAGTGTGTGACAGCTGTCAATCATAAAAACCCGATATAAATCTGGTATCTCTGTAATTACACGACCCGAAGAATACAGTAATCTCATCACTTATACCGCACGAGGAACGGCGTAAAAAACAAATAAAACCAATTCTTCACCTGCTACTGATTTGTTTATTATATCTCCCAAAGATCGCAGTAAGGCTCTGCTCACATTTATCCGGCGCTCTGCGCTGAGCACTTACACCAGAGTTTCCGTGTAACTCTCTAAAATACGTGATTCAAACGGAACCCATGACGGAAGATTCCCTGTAATGAGGCAGATATAGGCCACTGTGGATGCCATCTGGCCTGTGATCCCACGGTGTCATTTTTTTTAGGCGTGCATAAAAGTGCGGTTGGCCACAGTTTTGTGCACTTCTGAAAAAAAGGACACCGCTAAACAGAGGCCAGACGGAGTCCAGAGTAACTCTGCTGCCTCATTATAGTGAATGGATCCTGCAGGGGTTTCATCTGAATTACATCACTTGGAAATTTAGATGGAAACCCCGATGTAAGTGCTCAGCCTAGAGCGCCGGATAAATGTTACGTAAAATGTTCCCAATAAAAGCTTCAAGTCGGTCCTCAAAAAAAGCTAGTTCCCACTCAGGTCCGTCATCTGTTAAAAATATAAGGGACTTCCAAGTTACTGGTAGCAGAAAGGCTCTGGAAAAGCGAAATGGCCCTTGCCCCCAAAAGAAATTCAGAAAATTTTGTGCTCCCAAATCCAAATGCATAATCTGCAATAATTTGTTCTCCAATTGTCAAATAGCGCTCCGTCCCTCCCAGATCTCGCCATATGGCTAAGCGGTACGATACAGCCACATATGGGGTATTGCCACTTTTAGAAGAAATTGTGTGACACATTTCGGCACCATTTTTACCCATTGCCCTGTGTGAAAATGTAAAATCTGAGGGTAAAACATTTTTTTGTGGTAAAAATACAATTATGTTTTCTTCACTGCCCAATGGTATAAATTAAAAAAATAAAAAATACTCACTACTTCCCTAGATTAATTCCTTGAGAGGTGTAGTTTACAAAATGGGGTCACTTGTGGGGTTTTCTGCTGTTTCGGCATGTCAGCAACTCTTCAAATCTGACATGGTGTCTGCAACCTATCCCAGCCAACATAGCGCTCCTTTCTCTTCCGAACCCTGCCGTACACCAAAGCAGTGGTTTTCCCCCACATATGGGGTATCGGCGTACTCAGGAGAAATTGCACAACAAATTTCATGGTGCAATTTCTCCTGTTATCCTTATGATAATGCAAAATTAGGGGATGAAAAACATTTTTTGTGGGAAAAATGTGAAAATTTTATTTTTACGGCTCAATATTATAAACTTCTGTGAAGCACCTGGGGGTGCAAGGTGTTCACTACACATCTAGATAAGTTCCCTAAGGGGTCTAGTTTCCAAAATGGTGTCATTTGTGGGGGGGTTCCACTGTTTAGGCACATCAGGGGCTTCCCAAATGCAACATGGCGTCCGCTAATTATTCAAGCAAATTTTACATTCAAAAAGTCAAATGGCGCTCCTTCCCTTCCAAACCCTGCCGTGCGCCCAAACAGTGGTTTTCCTCCACATATGGGGGATCGGCGTGTTCAGGAGAAATTGCACAACAAATTTCATGGTGCAATTTATCCTATTACCCCTATGATAATGCAAAATTAAGGGATGAAAAATGTTTTTGTGGGAAAAATGTGAAAATTTTATTTTTATGGCTCAATATTATAAACTTCTGTGAAGCACCTGGGGGTTCAGGGTGCTCACCACACATCTAGATAAGTTCCCTAAGGGGTCTAGTTTCTAAAATGGTGTCATTTATGGTGGGTTTCCACTGTTTAGGCACATCAGGGGCTCCCCAAATGCAACATGGCGTCCGCTAATTATTCAAGCAAATTTTACATTCAAAAAGTCAAATGGCGCTCCTTCCCTTCCAAACCCTGCCGTGCGGCCAAACAGTGGTTTTCCTCCACATATTGGGTATCGGCGTGTCCAGGAGAAATTGCACAACAAATTTCCTGGTGCAATTTATTCTATTACCCTTATGATAGTGAAAAATTAGGGATAAAAAATGTTTTTGTGGGAAAAATGTGAAAATTTTATTTTTATGGCTCAATATTATAAACTTCTGTGAAGCACCTTGGGGTTCAAGGTGCTCACCACACATCTAGATAAGTTCCCTAAGGGGTCTAGTTTTCAAAATGGTGTCACTTGTGGGGGGTTTCCACTGTTTAGGCACATCAGGAGCTCTCCAAACGCAACATGGCGTCTGCTAATTATTCAAACAAATTTTACATTCAAAAAGTCTAATGGTGCTCCTTCCCTTCCAAACCCTGCAGTGCGCCCAAACAGTGGTTTTCCCTCACATATGGGGTATCAGCGCGCTAATGAGAAATTGAACTACAAATTGTGTATTCCATTTTTTCCTGTTACCCTTGTGAAAATAAAAAAATTGGGTCTAAAGTAACATTTTTGTGAAAAAAAGTTAAATGTCCATTGTTTCCTTCCACATTCCAAAAATTCCGTGAAACACCTGAAGGGTTAATAAACTTATTGAATGTGGTTTTGAGCACCTTGAGGGGTGCAGTTTTTAGAATGGTGTCACTTTTGAGTATTTTCTGTCATAAAGGCCCCTCAAAGTCACTTCAAATAAGATGTGGTCCCTAAAAAAATGTTTTTGTAAATTTTATTGGAAAAATGAGAAATCGCTGGTCAACCCTTATAGCTTCCTAATAAAAAAAAATTTTGGTTCCAAAATTGTGCTGATGTAAAGTAGACATGTG
This sequence comes from Phyllobates terribilis, assembly GCF_046119375.1. Lineage (NCBI taxonomy): Eukaryota > Metazoa > Chordata > Amphibia > Anura > Dendrobatidae > Phyllobates > Phyllobates terribilis. The sequence goes on along the minus strand of NW_027362761.1, from coordinate 773,113,328 downwards.
GGAAATGTTATTTATTAACTATTTTGTGTGATATATCTCTCTGATTTAAGGGCATGAAAATCCAAAGTTTGAAAATTGCAAAATTTTCAAAATTTTTGCCAAATTTCCGATTTTTTCACAAATAACGCAAGTGATATTGAAGAAATTTTACCACTATCATGAAGTACAATATGTCACAAAAAAACAATCTCAGAATCAGGGGAATCGGTTGAAGCGTTCCAGAGTAATTACTTCATAAAGTGACAGTGGTCAGAATTGAAAAAATTGGCCTGGTCACGAAGGCAAAAACAGGCTCTGGCGCGAAGTGGTTAATATTCTTGTTATTTCTAATTTTCCCTGTAACTGAAGCTGGTTTATTAGCCCCAGTTACAGGGGAATTTCAGCCTCCTGCCTGCATGGCAAAGCTGACTTGATCTACAACCAAACAGCTCCTGTTCCTTCCCTGCACCTAGCGATCACATCATATTTCCTGGATCAGGGGGAGAAAACATGGTTAGTGCTTCCTAATCTCTTCTTAATCAGTATATAAAAGTGCTGGTTTAGCACTGTGTATACAGCTATGGAGATGGTAAGTATGTTTTACCCTCTGTCTGGGAAGTCTGGCAGAGTATGACAATATAGCTGCACTCTGAAATGCTAAGAATAATAAATTTAAAAAATTGGAACTGCATTACTGCCATAGAAAATAGGTAAACACTACATTATGTACATATGGAATATTGGAAAAAATATAACTGCAATATTGCTATAGAAAAGTTACAGTAAAAATAACGTAGCTAGCACCTGTACAAACTAGTTTGGATGTGCTGGTCAGTTTTTCTGTTTGTAGCAAACTCCTATACCATTTGTGCTCCCACTCCCATCAGCCTTAGGTGGTGTGAATTAGCTGGTTCCTTCCTACCCCATAAGTTTTAGGCTTTGTAGTCCAGGAGAGGTGTCTTACCAGGACAGGGATCCAACAATGAGGTACGCCTTGACAATGGTTGTTGGGCTCTCATATACTGCCCAATTTATGCGCTAAGTCCCTTTTTTTTACTGTAATCTTTCTATAGCAATATTGCAGTTCCATTTTTTCTAATATTCCATATGTACATAATGTAGCGTTTACCTATTTTCTATGACAGTAATGCCGTTCCAATTTTCGAAATGTATTATTACTAGTATTTCAGAGTGCAGCTATATTTTCTTTTAGAATCATTGTCGCATCTGTACACACTAGTTTGGATGTGCTGGTCAATTTTTTTGGTTGGCTGTGTATGACAGCCTGCTCCCCATCCCACAGCTTCACGATCTTGTGGAAGCTGCTTACACTCCACTGACGTTTTATAACGTCAATGCAGAGTAATGAGTGGACCGCCCAGAAATATACAGTACAGACCAAAAGTTTGGACACACCTTCTCATTTAAAGATTTTTCTGTATTTTCATAACTATGAAAATTGTACATTCACACTGAAGGCATCAAAACTATGAATTAACACATGTAGAATTATATACTTAACAAAAAAGTGTGAAACAACTGAAAATATGTCTTATATTCTAGGTTCTTCAAAGTAGCCATCTTTTGCTTTGATGACTGCTGTAATGCACACGCCCGAACTGACTGGCGTGTGCGTGTTTATGTAGTGATTCCACTGTGCCATGAACCGGAGAGTGCCTGGAGGGGCATAACTAAGTATCTGCCCGATGCATACGACGCCAGTGCACCAGGGAGGAACTGAGCAGAGGAACCAGGGTCTACTCCAGGTCAGACTCCGGACACGGCTGTTGACCCACACCGGGGAATACAGGAACAGGCAGACTAGAGCGCAGGCTGGGTAGGGTCCAGTACAGACTGGGAGACAAATTCGAAACCGCAGACGCGGCGGACAGGGCCGAGCAAAGTGAAAACCGCAGACGCGGCGGACAGAGCTGAGCAAAGCGAAAACCGCAGACGCGGCGGACAGAGCTGAGCAAAGCGAAAACCGCAGACGCGGCGGACAGAGCTGAGCAAAGCGAAAACCGCAGACGCGGCGGACAGAGCTGAGCAAAGCGAAAACCGCAGACGCGGCGGACAGAGCTGAGCAAAGCGAAAACCGCAGACGCGGCGGACAGAGCTGAGCAAAGCGAAAACCGCAGACGCGGCGGACAGAGCTGAGCAAAGCGAAAACCGCAGACGCATCGGACAGAGCTGAGCAAAGCGAAAACCGCAGACGCGGCGGACAGAGCTGAGCAAAGCGAAAACCGCAGACGCGGCGGACAGAGCTGAGCGAAGCGAAAACCGCAGACGCGGCGGACAGGGCAGAGCAAAGCGAAAACCGCAGACGCAGAGGGAACAGGGCTCTGTTCACACGGAACAGACTAGAAAGGAAAGGCAGAACCAGATACCCACAGGGTACTTGCAGAGAAGTAGCGAGAGGACCACAAACTCACAAACGGAAGTACAGTGACAACGAGCAGGAGTTAGGTACGAGTTCAGACTCTGCAGAAAAAGGAAAGGAACGGACATAGAGAAAAAACAGGTAAAAGATAGGAGAGAGTTCAGACTGGAACTGAGTGTACGGAGAGACCGACACTGCAGCGGGATACAGGAGCGGGTCTGGGAATACAGCCCCCAGAGAGGCGGGACGAACAGGCAAGGAGCGTGTTCAGACTGGCCTGGAAATACAGCCTCCAGGAAGGCGGAACGAACAGGCAAGGAATGAGTACAGATTGCAGGTTAAGGTACACAGATAAGACACAGTACAGACATGGGAACAGATACTGCAAGACAGGTAACATAGACAGGACTTGGCATATCAGAGACAAAAGCCAACTGACAGGGCAAGATGCTCAGGCATGGGTTAATTGTTGCAGCTGGTTTAAATACCAGGTGACAGACAGCAATAGGCTGAGGACGCACAAGGGGTGTGCCTGCAGCAGGTACAAAAAGCAGGAAGTGATCGGGCGCCGCCCTTAAGCAGCAGACACAGAGGCAAACAGACAGCATGGAGGGAAGCCAAAGAGACATTCTGGACTGGAGATCAAGTGCGCGCTCTTGCACAGTGGGAGATGGACCACTATGCAAGGATGCCGCCAGGTATGTTACAACTGCTTTGCACACTCCTTGGCATTCTCTTGATCAGCTTCAAGAGGTAGTCACCGGAAATGGTCTTCCAACAATCTTGAAGGAGTTCCCAGAGATACTTAGCACTTGTTAGCCCTTTTGCCTTCACTCTGTGGTCCAGCTCACCCCAAACCATCTCGATTGGGTTCAGGTCTGGTGACTGTGGAGGCCAGGTCATCTGGCGTAGCACCCCATCACTCTCCTACTTGGTCAAATAGCCCTTACGCAGTCTGGAGGTGTGTTTGGGGTCATTGTCCTGTTGAAAAATAAATGATGGTCCAACTAAATGCAAACCGGATGGAACCTAATGCCGCTGCAAGATGTTGTGGTAGCCATGCTGGTTCAGTATGCCTTCAATTTTGAATAAATCCCCAACAGTGTTACCAGCAAAGCACCCCCATACCATCACACCTCCTCCTCCATGCTTCACAGTGGGAACCAAGCATGTAGAGTCCATCCGTTCACCTTTTCTGCATCGCACAAAGACACGGTGGTTGGAACCAAAGATCTCAAATTTGGACTCATAAGACCAAAGCACAAATTTCCACTGATCTAATGTCCATTCCTTGTGTTCTTTAGCCCAAACAAGTCTCTTCCGCTTGTTGCCTGTCCTTAGCAGTGGTTTCCTATCAGCTACTTTACCATGAAGGCCTGCTGCACAAAGTCTCCTCTTAACAGTTGTTGAAGAGATGTGTCTGCTGCTAGAACTCTGTGTGGCATTGACCTGGTCTCTAATCTGAGCTGCTGTTAACCTGCGATTTCTGAGGCTGATGACTCGAATAAACTTATTCTCAGAAGCAGAGGTGACTCTTGGTCTCCCTTTCCTTGGGTGGTCCTCATGTAAACAAGTTTCTTTGTAGCTCTTGATGGTTTTTGCAACTGCACTTGGGGACACTTTCAAATTTTTCCCAATTTTTCGAACTGACTGACCTTCATTTCTTAAAGTAATGATGGCCACTCATTTTTCTTTACTTAGCTGCTTTTTTCTTGCCATAATACAAATTCTAACAGTCTATTCAATAGGACTATCAGCTGTGCATCCAACAGACTTCTGCACAACACAACTGATGGTCCCAACCCCATTTATAAGGCAAGAAATCCCACTTATTAAACCTGACAGGGCACACCTGTGAAGTGAAAACCATTTCCGGTGACTACCTCTTGAAGCTCTTCAAGAGAATGCCAAGAGTGTGCAAAGCAGTCAGCAAAGCAAAAGGTGGCTACTTTGAAGAACCTAGAATATAAGACATGTTTTCAGTTGTTTCACACTTTTTTGTTAAGTATATAATTCCACATGTGTTAATTCATAGTTTTGATGCCTTCAGTGTGAATGTACAATTTTCATAGTCATGAAAATGCAGAAAAATCTTTAAATGAGAAGGTGTGTCCAAACTTTTGGTCTGTACTGTATGATCTAGGGGTCGTCCAGAAGTGTTTTATTTCATCCCACCTCAGTTATATATAAACATCCCCCTTCATTATAGGGCATTGGGTCATGTGATCTCCAGTCTGACAGCTATTCCAGTACATGTACAAATGTGTTGACAGGAAGTCAGTCTCTGACGTCATGTGATCTGTACAATGACCTCATAACCTATCAAATCCCTCCTTGCAGCTCAGACTCTTCCCTCTTCAGCCTCCTGGTCGCTCTGTACATCCTCCCATGCGGCTACAGATATGTTTGTAGACTTGTCTAAAGAAATCCTGTCTTTGCTGCCATAGCAGCCAATCATAGAGCAGCTTTCATTTAGTTTATATAAGTGAGCAGTGACATAGTAGGGGAGACCGGCTGAAGCCACGTCACATAAGGCATTATCAAACCTGTCTAAGGCTATGTGCACACATTAAGTTTTTGGTGCAGAAATGTCTGCATCTTTTGGCAAGAAAAACACCATGGCAAAAACGTGCATTTTTTGCTGCGTTTTTTACTTGTGTTTTTGGTGCAGATTTTTCCTTAATCATTAGTATGGGTGAAATATACAGGAAAAACACTGAAAGCATTGACATTCTGCAGATTTAAATCTGCACCAAATCTGCAAGTCACAAATAAGCAACATGTGCAAGAGACTTCAGGATTCTCACTCACTTTGCTGGCATCTGGAAAAGCTTCAGGTTTTGTGACAAATCTGCAACGAAAAAAATGCAGCAAAAACACAACGTGTGCAATCTGCCTTACAGTAGGTCTGTCCACTTTACCCAGAACAACCAATCAGAGATCAGCTTTCATTTTACCAAAGCAGGTTGAGAAATGAAAGCTGAGCTCTGATTGGTTGCTATGGACAACAAACACAATCTATCAAACAGTTTTGATAAATGAGGTTCTGAGACCCTGCATTATACATCAGGGGACTGCAGCTCTATGTCACTGATCTACCACTGCTGTCAGGAGATGGGATCAAGAACAACTGATGAGAATTAAGCACTATGGGTAATGTAGTCTGCATTACAGGAACCATATAAGAGAAGACCTTAATATAGAGGATAACGCAGACATCAGCTGGTACACAAGGCAGCTAGAAGGATTTCTAAATGTACGGCGTATGGTGCTGAGAAGCAACTGCAATGCTCATGAAATAAACCTCCTAAGAGACGGATAATCCTTTACAAGTATCACTAGGATTGTTATTATTATTTATTATTATGGCGCCATTTATTCCATGGCGCTTTACATTTGAGAAGGTGTATACATAGTAAAGACAAGTATAATAATCATGAACAATACAAGTCAGCGACTGGTACAGAAGGAGAGAGGACCCTGCCCGCGAGGGCTCACAGTCTACGAGGGAGGGGTGAGGATACAGTAGGTGAGGGTAGAGCTGGTGGTGCAGCGATGTGGTGGAGTAGTGGTTACTACAGGTTGTATGCTTGTTGGAAGAGGTGGGTCTTCAGGTTCCTTTTGAAGGTTTCCACGGTAGGCGAGAGTCTGATGTGTTGGGGCATAGAGTTCCAGAGTAGGGGGGGATGCACAGGAAAAATCCTGTATGCAATTGTGGGAAGAGGAGATGAGTGGGGAGTAGAGAAGGAGATTACAACATTCTTACATTTGCACAAATTTGGCAACTTATTGGACCGTTTTCTGCAGATAAAGTCATTTAAGGGGTTGTCCACTACAGGTCAACCCCTTCTGGAATGCTACAGTGCCCCAAATAAAGTAAAAACATATTTACCAAGAGACTCAGTGCCAACATCACTGGAATGGTGCCATTCCAAGAGGGATGTGTGTTTTATTTTATTTCAGGCACTGCAGCATTTAAAGGGGCTATGTCACCAAGGTTTTGACACCTAATCTGAGAGATATATATAGTGATATATAGATATATGGTATATAAAAAGAAATGTGTCACTTATTGGGATGCTTTCTGCAGTTTTGATAAAATCACTGTTTTATCAGCAGGAGATTATCACTAGAGGACTGCTGACAGGTAGTCATCCATATTCATGAGCTCTGTATAACCCCGCCCCCACCACTGATTGGGACCTTTCTGCCTATGCAAAGGGTACACAAACAGAAAGCTGCCAGTCAGTTATGCTAGCAGGGTTATACAGAGCTCAGCATTCAGAGAACTGGTAAATCTGTAGCAGATAAAACTGTGATTTTATCAAAATTATACCATGTAGCCCAATGAGTGGTACATCATTAGTATATTATGTATATTATGCTGCTCTCAGATAGGGTAACACAAAACTGCTGTCAGATTCCCTTTAAAAAGGTGTCAGCATTTTCCATGTCTTGTGGTAAATCTCAGCAGAACTGAACCTGGACATTACACAATGATAACAACAATTCACAAAAAATGGGTAATGGAGACTATTGTGTAGTCATGAAACACATAATATACCTACAGAAAGCTACACAACAATGTTGTATTCAAATAAAATAATTGTTTATTAATTCTCAAATTAAAATCAGAAAAAGGATAAAAACAACAGGTGGAAAAACAAGACAGGGGACAGATAATATATACCACAAATACTGGAATCTGTAAAATATATGTAGTGATAGTACACTTCGGTAGAGGAAAAGTCTCAAGAATACACAACAAACCAAAGACAATTCAATTTGCCATCACATACTAAATAATATAATGCATAGACAAGGCCCCTGGATTTTCTAAGTAAACATGGCAGTGCCTGGTTGTATGTAAAGAACCCAAACAAATATAACTGACAACTACAATGGTCCATGGGAAGCAGTATACTATTGTCAAATACAAAGTGCACTGAGGCATCCCTCGTTAAAGCCCCTCTGCTGGCGAAACGCGCGTGGGGACCAAGGCTGCGTGGACACCACTCTATTGATTTATTGCGGTATGCAAGTTACTTCTATTATATACCATTGCGTTATTATGCCATTATGCACTGTCACTTTAATGATGCATTGCTACTCCAGCTAGTACACTTTGTACCCTTTTGCTGCTATCATGCACTGTCACTTTAGCAGCACATTGGCACTTTAGTTACAACACTTTCTGCCTTTTTCATTTCTACCATCTACCTCTGGTCATTTCTTGCTTATAATTCACACTGTCATTGCAACAACATACTGCTATCTTTCACATGCACTGTCACTTTATCAGTGCACTTTGTATTTGACAATAGTATACTGCTTCCCATGGACCACTGTAGTTGTCATATTAGTTTGGGTTCTTTACATACAACCAGGCACTGCCACATTTACTTAGAAAATCCAGGGGCCTTGTCTATGCATTATATTATTTAGTATGTGATGGAAAATTGAATTGTCTTTGGTTTGTTGTGTATTCTTGTGACTTTTCCTCTACCGAAGTGTACTATCACTACATATATTTTACCGCTTCCAGTATTTGTGGTATATATTATCTATACCCTGCCTTGTTTTTCCACCTGTTGTTTTTATCCTTTTTCTGATTTTAATTTGATAATTAATAAACAATTATTTTATTTGAATACTACATTGTTGTGTAGCTTTCTGTATATATATTACACAAGGATAAGAACATTTCATCATGATTTGGGAACAGATAACGTTGACCATTTTATATTGGTAAGCTGCCTACAATCCCTATAATCATCTCCTCTAATATAAAACTGGTTTTGGTAATTTTTCATTATAAAGGTAAATTTGGAATTATTTTGCTGACTTTATCCCTGGACTACATGTGGTTGTATAAAACATATACAATAACTTTTCCTATAATACCACTTACATTTCTCTTCATACCTGAGCCTCCCAGGTCTTCTTTCTTCTTAATATTGGTCTTGATGATTGATGTCTTTCTTTCCTTTGAACAGTCCAGGTTGATCCTTCTGTTCTTCGGTCCTTTCCTCTGGGCAATGTCTTCATCCACTCACTCCATCTCTGGGATGGCAGATGTCTTCCTTACTGAGTCTGGATTCTTCCTCTTTCTTCCCCTCCTTTTGGGGTTTCTGATTGAAGACTTCTCATCAGCCGATGAGTCCAAATATCTTCTTTTCTTCAATCCTCCATTCTGGGCAAAGAATTCCTCATACCTCACTCCATCTCTGGGGTAGGAGACATCTTTCTCTTTCTTCCCCTCCTTTTGGGCTTTTTCCTTGAAGACCTTGAAGACTTCTTGTCACAAACCGATCGGAGCCACGTGCCCCTGATCCTTCCTCACTGTAGCATCGGCGTCTCTGCCCTGTACTAGGCAGAGACGCCGTCCCTCTCACCTCCCCGCTCCTGGCGCGGCGTCCTCCAGCGCTTCTCTCCCCGCTGCTTCCGGCACGCGCTCCTTCCCCAGCAGTGTGCTTAGGGCGCGCGCGCTCCCCCGCTCTTAAAGGGACCGCGCGCGCCGTCCTAAGGAGTCCCCGACCAATTGCCGGAGGACCTCCCATTTATAAGGCACCTCCTCCAAAATGGAGGTGCCCGAGCTATGTTGTTTGCACTGTGTCTCACCTGTGCTTCAGCCCTCAGGTTCCGCTGCTAGCCTGACTTCTCGTCCTGCCTGCCAGCCTGTTACTTGCCTTGTCCGTCAGACCGCTCACCTGGGAACGTCTACTACTTACCTGCCTTGTCTGCCAGTCTGCTCACCTGGGAGCGTCCTTCAGTTACCTGCCTGTTACCTGCCTCGTCAGTCAGACCGCTCACCTGGGAGCGTACACCAGTTACTTGCCTGTTACCTGCCTTGTCTGCCAGACTGCTCACCTGGGAGCGCCCACCAGTCACCTGCCTGTCTCCTGCCTTGTCTGTCAGACTGCTCACCTGGGAGCGTCCACCAGTTACCTGCCTGTTACCTGCTGTCTCCGTCAGCCCGCTCACCTGGGAGCGCCCGCCAGCTACCTGTCAGGTACCCGTCTCGCCTATCTACCCAGAGACTGCCCCAGTCACTTGCCGTGACCACCTGCCTATCTACCCAGAGACTGCCCCGGTCACTTGCCGTGACCACCTGCCTATCTACCCAGAGACTGCCCCGGTCACTTGCTGTGACCACCTGCCTATCTACCCAGAGACTGCCCCGGTCACTTGCCGTGACCACCTGCCTATCTACCCAGAGACTGCCCCCGTCACTTGCCGTGACCACCTGCCTGTCTTCCCAGAGACTGTCCCCGTCACCTGCCGTGACCACCTGCCCGCTTACCCTGAGACTGTCCCCGTCACTTGCTGTGACTACCTGCTTGCCCTCCCTGGGAGTCACCCGCTTCCTTACAAGGACTTCCCCCTTGTATTGCAGCTCAGAGGTTCCACCTCCCGGACCCGTAACAGTTAGCTCGGGCCATGGAACCCGGTGGCACCCAAGCTCCCTCGCTCTCTGACCTATACCATGAAGTCTCCTGTCAGAGATCCCAGCAGGAGTCCATCCTGAACCACCTGCGGAATATCAACTCCCGCCTGGACACACTGACTGCTCCACCAGCAACCACCGCTAGTGTCACGACTCGCACCCCGGCAGCGCCACTGCCCACCAATACCATGGCATCCTGCCCCGGACCCCGGCTGTCTGCACCTCCTCGCTTCAGAGGCGACCCCGCTCAAGCTCGGGGCTTCATAAACCAGTGCACCCTGCACTTTGAACTCTTGGCTCACCAGTTTATCTCCAACCGGGCTAAAGTGGCATTCATCATGTCCCATCTCACTGGGGAGGCACTGGCATGGCTTAACCCCCTGTGGGAGAGAGGGGATCCCCTGGTGTCCAACCTGTCGTCTTTCCTCACTGCTTTCCGGAGAGTCTTTGATGAACCGGGATGAAAGACCTCATCTGTCTCCTCTTTGCTACGTCTCCGTCAAGGGAGTCTCACCATGGGCCAATATGCCATACGGTTCCGCACCCTCGCTTCTGAGCTTGCTTGGGATAATGAGGCCCTGGTGTCCGTCTTATGGGAGGGCCTTTCCGGTCGGATTAAAGATGAGCTCGCCGGTCGGGATATTCCTACCACCCTGAATGACCTGGTGTCACTGGCTACCCGGATTGACATCCGGTTTCAAGAACGCACCAAAGAGTCCACCCGTGAGAGAAGGTTTCCCCGCCTAGCTCCTACTTTCCAGAAACCTGTCTCCTCTTCTGTCACTCCCCGGGCGCACTCACCCGAGCCCATGCAGGTCGACCAGACCAAGATGGTCAAATCTCGCCAAGAGTCTCTCCGAGCCGAGGGGAGCTGCTTCTATTGTGGCAGTAAGGAGCACCTGATTCGTTCCTGCCCGGAGAGGCCGGGAAACTCCAGTGTCTAGGACCGCTCGGAGAGGTCGTCCTAGACAAAAATAAATCCTCTCCAACCCTGACTTTGTCTGTATCTATCTCCTGGGGAGAGAACCGTCACTTTGAACTCGCCCACCTGGATTCTGGATCCGCTGGAAACCTCATCTCCCAGTCCCTGGTCGAGAAATACCGCATTCCCACCAAGTCTCTGGCTGAACCTTTGTCGGTCGCCTCTGTGGATGGAAGACTCCTTCCGGTGACCATCCTGCTCGCCACGGAACCCATAACCCTGCAGGTGGGAATGCTGCTATCTGAGGTAATCTCCTTCCATGTGTTGCCCGGACTCTCCCACTCCCTATTGCTAGGTCTACCTTGGCTCCAGACACATGAACCCATGTTGAACTGGCATTCTGGTGAAGTACTCCGCTGGGGGCCAGTCTGCCATAAGACCTGCCTGGTTCCGGTTCGTCCGGTTCGTCCTCCACCTACCCCAGCTAATTTACCCGGTCTTCCGGCTCCTTACTGGACCTATGCTGACGTCTTTGGTAAGAAGGAAGCAGAGACATTGCCACCTCATAGGCCATATGATTGCCCGATCGACCTGGTACCTGGCGCCACTCCACCCCGTGGGCGTATTTTTCCGTTGTCTGCGGCCGAAACCCGGGCCATGTCTGAGTACATAGAGGAGAATCTGGCCAGGGGATTCATCCGGAAGTCTACTTCCCCGGCTGGAGCCGGATTCTTCTTTGTCAAAAAAAGGATGGCTCACTACGCCCCTGTATTGACTATAGAGGACTCAATCAGATCACGGTTAAAAATAAATACCCCCTTCCGCTCATCTCTGAGTTATTTGATCGCCTTAAAGGCGCCAGGATCTTTTCCAAGCTGGATCTACGTGGAGCGTATAACCTGGTCCGTATCCGTCAGGGAGACGAGTGGAAAACGGCATTTAATACCCGAGACGGACACTATGAGTACCGTGTGATGACCTTCGGTCTCTGCAATGCTCCCGCCGTCTTCCAAGAACTGGTCAACGACATCTTCCGTGACCTTCTTTACTCCTGCGTGGTGGTATACCTGGACGACATCTTGGTCTTCTCTCCGGATCTACCCTCACACTGGAGGGATGTTCGTCAGGTTCTGCTGAGGCTCAGGCAGAACCACCTCTATGCTAAATACGAGAAGTGCCTTTTTGAGCAGACCTCTCTTCCATTCCTCGGCTATGTTATCTCCCAGACAGGTTTGCGAATGGATCCCGAGAAGCTCTCTGCTGTCCTAAAGTGGCCCCGTCCGGAGGGCTTGAAGGCTATACAGCGATTCCTGGGCTTTGCTAATTACTATCGTCTCTTCATTCCTCACTTCTCGTCTCGGACTGCGCCCATATCTGCGCTCACCCGTAAGGGAGCAAATCCCAAGGTATGGCCACCCAAAGCTGAGGAGGCCCTCCTTTCACTGAAGCAAGCCTTCTCCTCTGCCCCTGTGCTGCACCGTCCGGACTGCAACAAACAGTTCTACCTGGAGGTTGATGCTTCCTCCTCTGGAGCCGGAGCGGTGCTCACCCAAAAGTCTTCTTCCGGGAGAATGGTCACCTGCGGCTTCTTCTCTAAAATCTTCTCCTCCTCTGAGCGCAATTACTCCATTGGAGACCGAGAACTGTTAGCCGTTAAATTGGCGCTGGAGGAGTGGCGTTACCTGCTTGAAGGGGCTCTATACCCCGTGATCATCTACACGGATCACAAAAACCTGGCATATCTCCAAAATGCCCAGAGACTTAATCCACGTCAGGCTCGGTGATCTTTGTTTTTTGCCCGCTTCGATTTCAGCCTTCATTTCCGCCCGGCAGACAAGAATGTCAAAGCTGATGCCTTGTCCCGATCCTTCCTATCCTCCGACCAAGAGGAGGAGCCTATGCACATTATCGACCCCTCCAAGGTGATGAATGTGGCCCCCCTGGATTTGACTCGTCTTCCACCCGGCAAGACGTTCGTGGCACCTCCTGACCATGAGAAGGTTCTTCACTGGGGTCATTCTTCTAAACTTGCTGGCCATGCCGGCCAAAAGAAGACCTTCCTACTCATTTCCCGGCATTACTGGTGGCTAACCCTGCGTAAGGATGTGGTAGACTTCGTCTCTGCCTGTTCATCTTGTGGCCGCAACAAAGTTCCCAGACACTTACCAGCTGGTCATCTCCTGCCACTTCCCATACCTGTTGCCCCGTGGCAACACATCGCTATGGACTTCATTACCGATCTTCCTGTCTCTGCCGGGTGTACTGTCATTTGGGTGGTCGCGGACCGCTTTTCTAAAATGGCCCACTTCATTCCCCTGCCTGGTCTTCCGTCTGCACCTGAGCTGGCTAAGGACTTTGTCCGCCATATCTTCCGTCTTCATGGCCTACCCCTCCACATCGTGTGGGATCGAGGGGTTCAGTTCACCTCGCGCTTCTGGAGAGCCACATGTAAACTGCTGGACGTCACTCTGGACTTCTCCTCCGCTTACCACCCTCAGTCCAATGGTCAAGTGGAGCGGATCAATCAGATCCTTACCAGCTATCTCCGGCACTTTGTTAATGCCCACCATTCTGATTGGGTGGACCTCCTCCCTTGGGCCGAGTTCTCTTACAATAACCACGAGAGCGAGTCCTCTTCCAAATCCCCGTTCTTTGTTGTCTATGGCCAGCACCCCCGGATTCCATTTCCTGTCTCCGCCTCTGTGGACAACCCTGCCGCGCAGTCTCTTGTCAGCGAGTTTTCTACCATTTGGGAGAGTACTAGGTCCGCACTTCTTCTGTCCTCCGAGCGGATGAAGAGATATGCTGATAAGAGGCGTCTGGATCCGCCTCAATTCCGTCCGGGAGACAAGGTTTGGCTCTCCTCCAAACATGTGCGGCTCAAGATACCCTCCTACAAGTTAGGTCCTCGCTTCATCGGCCCATTCGAGATCCTCAGGCAAATAAATCCAGTGGCCTACAAATTAAAACTCCCGGCCACCTTACGGATTCCTAACTCCTTCCACGTATCTCTCCTCAAACCCGTTGTCTTTAACTCTTTTTCCAATAATCCAGGTGCCCCTCCTGCTCCGGTTTCCGCTGATGACGTCTTTGAGGTAGAGAGTATTCTGGCCTCCAAGAGGGTAAGAGGAAAGACCTTTTTTCTGGTAGATTGGAGGGGGTTTGGTCCTGAGGAGAGAACTTGGGAACCCAGGGAGAACATCAACGCCCCGCTTCTCCTTGAAAAATTTCTTTCTGGCCAAAAAAAGAGGGGGCCTAAAGGGGGGGGTACTGTAGCATCGGCGTCTCTGCCCTGTACTAGGCAGAGACGCCGTCCCTCTCACCTCCCCGCTCCTGGCGCGGCGTCCTCCAGCGCTTCTCTCCCTGCTGCTTCCGGCACGCGCTCCTTCCCCCGCAGTGTGCTTAGGGCGCGCGCGCGCGCGCTCCCCTGCTCTTAAAGGGACCGCGCGCGGCGTCCTATGGAGTCCCCGGCCAATTGCCGGAGGACCTCCCATTTATAAGGCACCTCCTCCAAAATGGAGGTGCCCGAGCTATGTTGTTTGCACTGTGTCTAACCTGTGCTTCAGCCCTCAGGTTTCGCTGCTAGCCTGACTTCTCGTCCTGCCTGCCAGCCTGTTACTTGCCTTGTCCGTCAGACCGCTCACCTGGGAGCGTCTACTGCTTACCTGCCTTGTCTGCCAGTCCGCTCACCTGGGAGCGTCCTTCAGTTACCTGCCTGTTACCTGCCTCGTCAGTCAGACCGCTCACCTGGGAGCGTACACCAGTTACTTGCCTGTTACCTGCCTTGTCTGCCAGACTGCTCACCTGGGAGCGCCCACCAGTCACCTGCCTGTCTCCTGCCTCGTCTGTCAGACTGCTCACCTGGGAGCGTCCACCAGTTACCTGCCTGTTACCTGCTGTCTCCGTCAGCCCGCTCACCTGGGAGCGCCCGCCAGCTACCTGTCAGGTACCCGCCTCGCCTATCTACCCAGAGACTGCCCCGGTCACTTGCCGTGACCACCTGCCTATCTACCCAGAGACTGCCCCGGTCACTTGCCGTGACCACCTGCCTATCTACCCAGAGACTGCCCCGGTCACTTGCCGTGACCACCTGCCTATCTACCCAGAGACTGCCCCCGTCACTTGCCGTGACCACCTGCCTGTCTTCCCAGAGACTGTCCCCGTCACCTGCCGTGACCACCTGCCCGCTTACCCTGAGACTGTCCCCGTCACTTGCTGTGACTACCTGCTTGCCCTCCCTGGGAGTCACCCGCTTACTTACAAGGACTTCCCCCTTGTATTGCAGCTCAGAGGTTCCACCTCCCGGACCCGTAACACTCACCTCTTCCGTGAGTTCCGGGTTTAGGATAATGTGAAGCGAGCTTATAAATTTTATATATTTATTTACTCAAAAGAGCGATGCTAGATACAATATATACAAGCGGTTACAAGATATATATATATACAGTAGTCGGACAAATACAGTAAGGAAGCAGTAATATGATACAGTAAAATTAAAAGGAATAAAAGTGAACATACCACACTTTCATCAAAGGTCTCTGGACACAACAGGAAGGGTGCTGTCATGGGTCCAGGGCGGTTCCTTGTGTCTTTCTGCACATCTGTAGCGACAGGTGACCCTCAACAGATGACCCCTCCTCTCTCACAGAGGGACACATTTATACGTAACTTGGGCAGGGCAGAAAATAGGCGATTTACATGTAATCTCCTCTTCCCTCCTATCAGACATTTCATAATCCATTTCCCGGCAATATTCCCATTGTAAGGTGCGCATGGTAATTGATCTAACACAGGAGCTTCCCCTGACTTCAGAGGTAATTCAATTAGCTATTCCACATTGCCATGATTCAATTAGCTCCCCCATACTCTTGTCAGGAATAGGCGTTTGCACTACAAAGGGATATATCCTAGCTGACCTGTATTCAATTCTCTCCTGGCTTGTCACCCTGGAATCGAACGGAGGCTCCCAGGGGTTGATGTATTGAAGGGAAACAAATGCAGATGTAAATACTTTGTCCTCTCTGAGGTGAGACTGCAGGCCCAGGTACCCATTGTGTTAATGCTGATTACCTGGAAGCAGCAGGAAGAAGGGGGGAACACATGGCCCTCCAACCCCCTGTGAACGCCATTCTGGGCAATATCATCCTTTTGGTAATTGCCTTTTGGAGCCGGCATAGTAACGTAATGGTAATTAAGTCATATCCTGACTGTGGGGAATACACCATTTCCCCTGGGGTCCTTTGAAGTCAGACAGACTAGCATTCCTGCTGAGACCTTCATAACTGGGAATATGAATTTCCAGTCCCTGGCCTCATCACACTTCTCATCAGCCGATGAGTCCAAGTGTCTTCTTTTCCTCACTCTCTTCCTCCCTACAACTTCCTCTTTCTCCATACTAACGCTCTGCTCACAGTCCTCAGACAGCTTCTTCACCATCACCAGTCAACTCCAACTGTCACTTTCCTCAACTGTCAACTGAGCGCACGGGCACCTGGATGGCACTGGTCATGTGATCAGTAACTGACCAATAAGAATCCAAGGTATATGTTACAGTATAAGTTTTGGAATGTATCAGTTTGATATAAGGGTTGTAATAAAATTCAATCTTATCAGCAAATGATAAAGCGTCAAAATACTAAAAAAGAAACAGTGCTTTCAGACCTCAAATTACTCATGTTTTAATTCAGGAGCAGTTCAGAAATCAATATTTGGTGGACTAACCATGATTTTTAATCACAGCTTTCATGCATCTTGGCATGCTTTCCACCAGTCTTTCCATGCTTTCCAATAGAAAACTGTTCAGTGGTTTCTTAATTTTTGCCAGAGCTGTATATGTGTGTTATAAAACCATCTTATATTGATTACAAGGACGATGTGCTGCTAGATACAGGTATACAGTTACATACTGGAGGTAATATACTGGTTGCCAGGGTCGGACTGGGCTGGCGGGGTACCGGGAATTTTCCCGGTGGGCCCCGCCCCCTGCTGCAGAGGAGAGGGGGAGAAGAGAATGAAAAAAATAAAAAACTGCGGTTTTAAGGGTCACGGGCCCTTTAAAAGCGCAGGCACAGTGTATGCAGGGACGTGCGCACGCGGCGTTCATTACCTGAAGCGCCGCGGCGCACGTCCCAGTGAAGCAGCTGAAGCTGCGCGTCTCCCTTCGCCGGCCGGCGTATGACATCATCGTCATGCGCCTGCTGTGAAGGAGGCGCACAACTCAGTCGCCCGAGAAAGAGGACACCACATGGGAGAGCAGGAAGGTAAGAGGTATCTGTGTGTGTGTATGTGTGTGTATGTATATGTATGTGAGTGGATACAGAATGGGATGGGCCCCTGTCTAGACACACAAGGGGGGGCCCGGCTGGACAAACAAGGGGGGCCTTGCTGGACACACAAGAGGTAGCCCTGGCTGGACACACAAGGGGGGACCCTGGCTGGACACACAAGGGGGGGCCCGGATGGACACACAAGGGGGGGCCTTGCTGGACACAAAAAGGGGAGCCCTGGCTGGACACACAAGGGGGAACCCTGGCTGGACACACAAGGGGAAGCCCTGGCTGGACACACAAGGGGGGACCCTGGATGGACACAAAGGGGGGAACCCTGGCTGGACACACAAAAGGGAACCATGGCTGGACACACAAGAGGGCGCCCTGCTGGACACACAAGGGGGAGCCCTGGCTGACACACAAGGGGGAACCCTGGCTGGACACACAAGGGGGAGACCTGGCTGGACACACAAGGCGGGACCCTGGCTGGACACACAAGGGGGGACCCTGGCTGGACACACAAGAGGGAGCCCTGGCTGGACACACAAGAGGGAGCCCTGGCTGGACACACAAGAGGGAGCCCTGGCTGGACACACAAGGGGGAGCCCTGGATGGACACACAAGGGGGAACCCTGGCTGAACACACAAGGGGGAGACCTGGCTGGACACACAAGGGGGACCCTGGCTGGACACACAAGAGGGACCCTGGCTGGACACACAAGGGGGAGCTGGATGGACACACAAGAGGGAACCCTGGCTGGACACACAAGAGGGAACCCTGGCTGGACACACAAGAGGGAACCCTGGCTGGACACACAAGGGGGCACCCAGCTGGACACACAAGGGGGAGCTCTGGATGGACACACAAGGGGGAACCCTGTCTGGACACACAAGGGGGAACCCTGGCTGGACACACCAGGGGGGGCCCTGGCTGAACACACAAGGGGAACCCTGGCTGGACACACAAGAGGGAGCCCTGGCTGGACACACAAGGGGGAGACCCGGCTGGACACACAAGGGGGGCCCTGGCTGGACACACAAGGGGGAACCTTGGCTGGATACAAAAGGGGGGACCTTGGATGGACACACAAGGGGGGAGCCGGCTGGACACACAAGAGGGAACCCTGGCTGGACACACAAGGGCGGGCATGGCTGGACACACAAGGGGGAGCCCTGGCTGGACACTCAAGGGGGAACCCTGGATGGACACTCAAGGGGGAGCCCTAGCTGGACACATGAGGGGGGAGCCCTGGCTGGACACACAAGGGGGAGCCCTGGCTGGACACACAAGGAGGAGCCCTGGCTGGACACATAAGGGGGGCTCTGGATGGACACACAAGGAACCCTGGCTGGACACAAAAGGGGGAACCCTGGCTGAACACATAAGGGGGGAGGCCCGGCTGGGCACACAAGAGGCGGCCCAGCTGGGCACACAAGGGGGAGCCCTGGCCAGACACTCAAGGGGGAACCCTGGCTGGACACTCAAGGGGGAACCCTGGCTGGATACACGAGGGGGAGCCCAACTGGACACACGAGGGGGGAGCCCGGCTGGACACATAGGGGGGGCTGGCTGGATACATTAAGGGGGGAGCCGGCTGAACACATAAGTGGGGGGGAGCCTGGCTGGACACATAAGGGGGAGCCTGGCTGGACACATAAGGGGGGGGAGCCTGGCTGGACACATAAGGGGGGAGCCTGGCTGGACACATGGGTAAGGGGGGGCAGGATGGATATATGGGGGGGCAGGCTGGACACATGGAGGCCAGGATGGATATGTGGGGGGGATGGATATATGGGGGGGCCGGATATATGGGGGGCGGGGCAGGCTGGACACATGATGGCCAGGATGGATATGTGGGGGGGCAGGCTGGACACATGGGGGGCTGGGATAGATATGTGGGGGGGCAGGCTCGATACACATGGGCTAGGATAAATATATGGAGGGGCCACACTGGACATATGGGGGCCAGAAGGGATAAATGGGGGGGTGTCAGGATGGATATATGCAGGGGGGAACGGCAGGATGGATATACAGTACTGACCAAAAGTTTGGACACACCTCATTTAAAGATTTTTCTGTATTTTCATGGCTTTGAAAATTGTACATTCACACTGAAGGCATCAAAACTATGAATTAACACATGTGGAATTATATACAAATCAAATCAAATCAAATCAAAAGAGACAGATAATATGAATGGTAACAAAAGATCCCAGGATAACTTCTAAAGAGATTAAAGGTGAACTTCAAGCTCAAGGAACATCAGTGTCAGATCGCACCATCCGTCGTTGTTTGATCTAAAGTGGACTTCATGGGAGACGACCAAGGAGAACACCATTTTTGAAAAAAATCATAAAAAAGCCACACTGGAATTAGCAAAACTACATGTTCACAAGCCACAAAGCTTCTAGGAAGTTTTTGGCAAGGCACATCAGCTCTATGTTCACAGATGGAAAAATTAAGCATATCAAGATAAGAACACTGTCCCTACTGTGAAACATGGAGGAGTCTCTTTTATGTTCTGGGGCTGGTCTGCTGCATCTGGCACAGGGTGTCTTGAATCTGTGCAGGGTACAATGAAATCTCAAGACTATCAAGGGATTCTAGAGAGAAATGTGCTGCCCAGTGTCAGAAAGCTTATTCTCAGTCGCAGGTCATGGGTCTTGCAACAGGATAATGACCCAAAACACACAGCTAAAAACACCCAATAATGGCTAAGAGGAAAACATTGGACTATTCTGAAGTGGCCTTCTATGAGCCCTGACCTAAATCCTATTGAGCATCTTTGGAAAGAGCTGAAACATGCCGTCTGGAAAAGGCAACCTTCAAACACGAGACAACTGGAGCAGTTTGCTCATGAGGAGTGGGCCAAAATACCTGTCGAGAGGTGCAGAAGTCTCATTGACAGTTACAGCAATCGTTTGAGTACCATCATTTCTGTCCAGGCCTATTTCATGAGTTTCATTTTTTAAAACATTCTGTGGAAGCGGAAAAGCAATGTCTGACTTCCATTTGTTCATTTTCATAGATTTTTAATTTATTATTACTTTTGTCAGATTCAAGTTATTTCTGTGACCATTGTGGGTTTTTCTTTCATTAAACGAGGGGTACCAACAATGTTGACCACGTGTGTATATAGTATATACAGAGCTCCCGTGTATGTCACTGGTGATCACTGTATTACCTATACACTATATACAGAGCTCCTGTGTATAATGTCACTGGTGATCACTGTGTTACCTGTACACTGACACTATATACAGAGCTCCTATGTATAATGTCGCTGGTGGTAATAACAGTGTTGTTAGTATTGTGGTTTTATTCATGATCAGTATTGTAGTATTTGGTCACTTTGGTGTGGTAATATATGGTCTGGTCATGGTGTGGCCATATTTGTTCCTTGTATGTGGTATTATTCGGTCACTATGTGGTGGTAATATGTGATCTAATCATGGTGTGGCGATATTTGTCCCTTTTGTATGTGGTATTATTGGTGTTGATAGAGTGGACTGTGTTGTGTATGGCGGTCATTTTGTTCTCGCTGATATTAACTAGGAAAATATTTTTTTCCATTAGGCCACAGCCCCACCATCAGTATTTGGTCAGTATTTTTTCTCAAGAGTGGCTGCCAGAACCAGAAATGGTTGATAAACGCAGAATTGGTGACTTGTTTCTATTAGCTCTTTCTCTGATTGTTCATCACCTGGTTTTGGCTCCCACTCCTGAGAAAAAATACTGACCGGATACTGACCGAATACTGATAGTAGGGTCGTGGCCTTAGCGATTGAATACTTGGACCAGAGCGGCAGAAATGCACTTACAGGGGTTCTCCGGTGAAAACAAGTAATCACCTCTCCACAGGATCAGTGATAATATTGATTGGTGGGGGTCTGACTGCTTGCACACCGGCAGAATGTGGAGCTTTTCTCCCCATTAGACTGGATCAGTGGTTGCATGTGAGATGCAACCACTGATCCATTCATTCTCTCAGTGGCTGTGAGTGCTGCTCTTTTTTGCAAGTCTCTAAGAGAATGAATAGAGCTGCGGTCAGACGTCCCACCTGTCGCTGCATTTTAAAATAGGGATAAGTGTCCTGTCAGGGATAAAACTTCTCCATTCTTCCGATAGGTGCGTTTTCCAATGTTCGGACACAAATGCTCAATAAGTGATCACCTATCCTGTAGAGCCCATGGATCGTTGATAACTTGTTTTAACTAGTGTTGAGCGAGTATGTTCTGTTCCGAGTATGCTCGGGCCGAGCTCCGAGTATTTACAGCTGCTCGGTGATATGTTTGAATCGTTCCCGTGTGCATGATTTGCGACTGTTTGACTGTTTTATTACATGTGAGGAATGTGTAAGAAATAGACATTCCTCACATGTAATAAAGCTGTCAAACAGTCGCAAATCATGCACACGGGAGTGATTCAAACATATCACCGAGCAGCTGTAAATACTCGGTGCTCGCCCGAGCATACTCGGCGAAAGGGTTAACAGAACATACTCGCTCAACACTAGTTTTAACCAAAGAAGCCCTTTAATGCAATCATGTACATCCCAGTTAGAGTGTCGCACAGTAGATGTGCAGGAGCCGCCAGTCAATGCTCCACTATAACAGGGATAGCGGATAACAGATATTTGCATATTGCTGTAGGTGGGCCCCTAGAGTTAATTTCCCCTATGGGCCCAAGACACCCCAGTCCGACCCTGCTGGGTGCATTCATTTCAGGAATGCTTTATCTTCATTACACCTTGTGGGGTGCATTTTCCCAGCATGTCTGCTCTTCTACACACATCTGGAATGATTTTTCTGGATAAACAGAAAACCATAATTAAATAAACTATTCTCCAAAAGAAGTGACTTGTGGTGCTATGAGTTTAGAAGTATGACCCTCTAAGCGTATTACAGTAATTTCTACAAAAGCTTATGGTTAAAGAGCTGGGTCTATGCCACATCAGGGATATATTTGCAGATATAGTAAGATAATAATGAACGGGCAAGAGCATAATATTTAGTACTTACTTAATGTGCATTATGAAATCTAATTTATACAGTGGCATGTAAATGTTTGGGCCCCCTTGATCCATGTGGCAAACAACACTTAATACTTGGTGGCAAAACCCTTGTTGGCAAGCACAGCAGTCAGACGTTGTTTGTAGTTGATGAGTTTTGCGCACATGTCAGGAGGAATTTTGGTCCACTCCTCTTTGCAGATCATCTCTAAATCATTAAGATTTTGAGGCTGTCGCTTTGCAACTCAGAGCTTGAACTCCCTCCATACATTTTCTATGGGATTAAGGTCTGGATTAAGGCCACTCCATGACCTTACTGTGCTTCTTTTTGAGCCACTCCTTTGTTGCCTTGGCTGTATGTTTTGGATCATTGTCTTGCTGGGAGACCGAGCCACAACCCATCTTCAATGCTCTTACTGAGGGAAGGAGGTTGTTGGCCAAAATCTGGCGATACATGACGCCATCCATCTTCCCTTCAGTACGGTGCAGTCGTCTTGTCCCTTTTGCAGAAAAGCACCCCCAAAGTATAATGTTTCCCCCACCATGCTTCACGGTTGGGACGATGTATTTAGGGTTGTACTCATCCTTCTTCTTCCTCCAAATACGGCTAGTTGAGTTAATGCCAAAGAGCTCAATTTGTGTCTCATTTGACCACAGCACCTTCTCCCAATAACTCACAGAATCATCCAAGTGTTCATTGGCAAACTTCAGACGAGCCTGCACATGTGCCTTCTTGAGCAGGGGGAGCTTGCGGGCACTACAGGATTTTAAACCTTTAAGGCGTAATGTGTTACCAATGGTTTTCTTGGTGACTGTGGTCCCAGCTGCCTTGAGATCATTAACAAGTTCCCCCTTTGTAGTTTTAAGCTGATCTCTCACCTTCCTCATGATCAAGGATACCCCACGAGGTGAGATTTTGCATGGTGCCCCAGATCAATGTCGATTGACAGTCATTTTGTATTTCTTCCATTTTCTTACTATTGCACCAACAGTTGTCTCCTTCTCACCCAGCGTCTTACTTATGGTTTTGTAGGCCATTTCAGCTTTGTACAGGTCTATGATCTTGTCCCTGACATCCTTAGAAAGCTCTTTGGTCTTGCCCATGTTGTAGAGGTTAGAGTCTGACTGATTAATTGAGTCTGTGGACAGTAGTCTTTTATACAGGTGACTATGTAAGACAGCTGTCTTTAATGCAGGTAACAAGTTGATTAGGAGCGTCTAACTGGTCTGTAGGAGCCAGAACTCATAATGGTTTTTAGGCGATCAAATACTTATTTCTCACTGCAAAATGCAAAAAAAATGTATCTAATTTATACAATGTGAATTTCTCAATTTTTTTTTTGAATATTCTATCTCTCAATGTTAAAATTAACCTACCCTTAAAATTATAGACTGTTCATGTCTTTGTCAGTGGGCAAACTTACAAATACAGCAAGGGATCAAATACTTATTTCCCCCACTGTATATATATTCATCTTTTACACTTTAAAAATGACAAAAAGGAAAATGGGTCAATGCAAAAGTTTGGTTACCCTGCACAGTTAGTACCTAGTAGCTCCCCCTTTTGACAATATCACAGCTTGTAAATGCTTTTTGTAGCCAGCCAAGAGTCTTTCAATTCCTTTTGAGGGATTTTCATCCATTCTCCCTTGGAAAATTCTTCTAGTCCTGTGAGATTCCTGGGTCGTCTTGCATGCACTGCTATTTTAAGGTCTAGCCACAGATTTTCAATGATGTTCAGATCAGGGGACTATGAGGACTATTGAAAAACCTTCAGCTTGCGCCATTTGAGGTAGTCTATTGTAGATTTTGATATGTGTTTAGGATCATTATCCATTTGTAGAAGCCATCCTCTCTTCAACTTCAGCTTTTTTACTGATGGGGTTATGGTTGCATCAAGAGTTTGTTAAAATTTCATTGAATCCATTCTTCCCTCTACGTGTGAAACGTTCCCTGTGCCATTGGCTGCAACACAACCCCAAAGCATGATTGATCCACCCCCATGCTTAATGGTTGGCGAGATGTTCTTTCCCTGAACTTCTGTGCCCTTTTTCTCCACACATACCTTTGATCATTGTGATCAAAGAGTTATATTTTAATCTCATTGGTCCACAGGACTTGTTTCCAAAATGCATCAGGCTTGTTTAGATGTTCTTTTGTATACTTCTGACGCTGAATTTTATGGTGACATTGCACGAGAGGTTTTCTTCTGATTACTCTTCCATGAAGGCCATATTTGTGCAGGTGTCTCTGAACAGTAGAACAATGTACCACAACTCCAGAGTCTGCTAAATCTTTCTGAAGGTATTTTGCAGTCAACCGGGGGTTCTGATTTGCCTCTCTAGCAATCCTACAAGCAGCTCTCACTGAAATTTTGCTTGGACTTCCAGACGTTATCTTGACCTCCACTGTTCCTGTGAACTGACATTTCTTAATTACATTTAAATCGGGGGAAATGGCAACTTGAAAATGCTTTGTTATCTTCTTATAGCCTTCTCCTGCTTTGTGGACCTCCACCATTTTCATTTTCAGAGTGCTAGGCAGCTGCTTAGAAGAACCCATGGCTGCTGTTTTATGGCACAATGTTAGAGGAGGCTGGGTTTTAATAAAGCTGGGAAATTTGCATCACCTGGTCTTTCCAAACGATGATAGTGAACAAATCATAACCCATTTGGATCATCCCAGAAAAAACAATATTTAAGTCTTTAAAGAAATATTTGTATTAAGAATATGAAAATTGTTTTCTTCTTAACTAATTAAGGACCATATATTGTAGTTCTAAGAAAGTTAAAGGCCATGAAGAAAGTGATTTGTAGTCCAATAAGGTATATACTTGTAATCCAAAATCAGTAAATCCAATATGTGTAGTCAGATTATAGTATTTTTTTGTAATCCAGAAGGAACATAAGCCATCAGAAGAAATGTTATATTATTGTAATCCAGATTGTAAGACATAGAAATAAGATGCAGAATGAAACTCATTATGTGGGAAAGGAGCAATGTTGTCATAAAAGAGTTGTTATTCCCAGTAGTCTCAGAAAATCAGGACCTTCTTCCAGGGATGAGATGGACATTGTTCTTGATCCTTGTTTTCCTTGCAAAGATGATGTTTGGGTCCAATGATAAGTTATTACAGCACGTAAAAGTTCTTGGTTGATATGCCGAAAGGATTTCCTTGTTTGAATCGTAAATTTAGACAGATCCTTCAACAAGGTTATATTATTATCTGGGGATGGGAGTTTTTTAGAGTCTCTAGTTAATGCAAATAGATCATTCCTTATCCAAAGAGAGTGAAAAGACACAATCATGTCTCTAGCAAGTCCTGTTGGTAGGGAGTCTGGCTTGGGGATTCTATATATTTTAGCAACTAAATTCTCTTCCTCTATATTTGGCAATAATTGAGATACCATTTTAGAGATGAATTTCTTTAATTGAGAGGGCTGTATTGATTCCGGAATTCCCCTAATTTTTAGATTATTTTTTCTGTTATTATTGTCAAAATTAACCAAACAGTTTTTAAGAGATAGAAGTTATATTTGGATCTGATTAAGAGAATTAGAAAATTCGGCTTGATTTTGATAAGTATTAGTTAGCAGAGTTTCGGGTGTTTTGAGAATACATTCCATAATTTTAGGAGGATCTAAAGTAATGTCAGGACCATTGGAAGTTTTTCTGTCAATACCTCTTCACAAGAGAAATACCATATCCATTAATAGCTTTTTAATAAAGATTTATGACACATTCACCTTATTTAGAAGAGTATGTTCGGGTATGTTTGGATTTACCTCCATCTGTTTACTTCCTTTATATCGTTGCCATGTTTTATTCTTAGATACAGTGGGGGAAATAAGTATTTGATCCCTTGCTGTTTTTGTAAGTTTGCCCACTGACAAAGACATGAACAGTTTATAATTTTAAGGGTAGGTTAATTTTAACATTCAGAGATATAATATCCCAAAAAAATCAAGAAAATCACTTTGTATAAATTAGATAATTTTTTTTTGCATTTTGCAGTGAGAAATAAGTATTTGATCCCCTACAAACCATTATGAGTTCTGGCTCCTACAGACAAGTTGGACGCTCCTAATCAACTGGTTACTAGTATTGAGCGAATTTGTTTGGCGAATGTTCGAAAGTTTCAAATTCGGCACGAATATGGCACATTCGGATTTGTGATCGCAAAGGCGAGCAAATTTTCTTAAAATCTGAAAAGTTTGCCGAATTTGCGCAGGACTGCGAATACCAGTCGACAGTCCTTGGCACTTGACTCGGTTCACCAAGTGTCTCATATGTCAGCATCACGGGCCTCCTCACTTCTCGAGTCGACATCCTCCTGGTGAGTTGTTCCTCAGAGACCATGGGTTTTTTGGTCACAGAAGTTTCGTCCACCACACTCATTTCCCGTGCTTCCTCAGATGCTCTTGGAGCTGCCTCTGTAAGTTCCTGTACTTCTCCTGAGTCGCTTGTTTCCGCATGGTCTGGTAATTCCGCTCCTCTTGAGTGTCGATCTCTCTCTTCAGGGGCCGGTGTTCGATCATCAGATCTGAATTGGACTTCATCTGTACTCCTTGGTACAAACTCTGGAGCCTCAAGACTTATTTCACTCTCCTGAGGATGGTACATACCTTTCCTTACCGGTCCGTGAAATATGATGGTGTGCTCTTCTTCATCGGAACTTTCCAGGTCACTATCCATCTCCGGAGCTTCAGTCTGTGGTGGTCCCTTAGTCGATCTCGGACGATGTCAGTCTACTTCTGGGAAGTCTTGTTGTGGTGGGAGATAATCACAGGGTAGTAGTAAATTCCAATGGACTATTCTAGTTTTCTTGTCTCCCGTTTCCAATCGAATTTCATACACTGGGCAGTCATCAGCTTTCCTCCTTACGACCATATACACCTTGTCTTCCCAGTATGAATGAAGTTTTCCTGGACCGCCTTTCTCATGTACTTTCTTGACTAGCAACTGGCTTCACGGTGCCAATTCTGCTCCATAACATTTTCGATTATAGTACTCCTTACTCTTGCTCTGTCCTTGCGTAATCACTTTGGACACTCTGCCATCCGTTCCTTCCATTTCCAAACGTACTCCGGATACGATCTGTAAGTCTCTGACACCGGCATATCGAACATGATGTTGATTGACAGTCTTGGCGATTGTCCATACAATAGGAAAAAGGGTAAGTAACCCGTTGCATCACTCTTTGTTCAGTTATAGGCATGTACCACTTTTGACAGAGAAATCTTCCAGTCTTTCTTCTCGTCAGCTATAAATGTGCGCAACATCGACAATAATGTCCGGTTAAAACGTTCCACTTGTCCATTATCCTCTGGGTGATAGGGCGTTGTGTGGGATCTCTGGATTCTACAGCACTTTCCTAGCTTGGCAAAGAGCTGGTTCTCAAATTCTCTTCCTTGGTCGTGGTGTAACCTCGTAGGGAACCCAAACCTCAAAGCAAAATCATTGAAGATCTTCTCTGCTGCTGTTAGACCTGATTTATTGGTGGTGGCATATGCTTGAGCAAATTGAGTGAAATGGTCCATCACCACCAAGATGTATTCGTAACCACCCTTGCGCGTCTCGAGATGTAGGAAGTCTATTGAGACCATCTCAAACGGATACGTAGTTGGGATGTTGCCCATAGGTGCCCGGGTTGATGTGTTGGGACGTTTATCTTTCAGACACCCACACTCCCTGGTCACATACCTCTCAATATCTCTCTGCATGTACGGCCAGAAGAAACGTTCAGGGATCAAATTTGTTGTCCTTTTCACTCCCAGGTGTCCCATTTTTTCATGGAGTTCTTTGAAGACCAACCTACGGAATACTCTGGGTAGTACCAACTGCTGGTTTTGTCCTCCTTTATGATACAGGATACCGTCTTCACTGAGGTAGAGCTTCGTCCATTCTTTAATTAAAACAGATACTGCTGGTGACTCATTGTCTCTCTCCCGTTTACTTGGAAACCGACTTTGGTCTACATAAAGTAGTATTCTACCAATTATCTGATCTTCCCGTTGTGCTCTATGGATTTTCCCTGTTGGTAGCTGTTGAATAGACTGGGGGTGATCTTGTTCTCTTGCTTTTATGGTGGTTTCCACCGTCAACGGACTACACAATGGTATGTCTTCCTCCTGATAAGCTTGTACTGCTTGGGCAGTGCTCTCAATAGCTTCCAGACTGACTTCCTCTGAGCATTCTTGCATGAACTCCTCAGGCTCTAGTGGCATTCTTGACAATCTGTCAGCATCCACATTTCATTTTCCTGGCCTGTACTTGATGCTGAATTTGAAGTCAGCTAGTTCAGCGACCCATCTCTGACCCGTTGCATTCAGTTTGGCTGTAGTAAGGACATAGGTGAAAGGGTTGTTGTCAGTGTATACCTCAAACTCTTTGCTGTAGTAGAGATAATCTCTAAATCGTTCACAGATAGCCCATTTCAATGCCAGGAACTCCAATTTTCCGGAATGTAGATGGTAATTCTTCTTGGCGTCTGTCAACGTTCTAGAACCGTAACTGATGTCTCTCATTTTTCCATCTTGATGCTGATACAGGGCAGCTCCCAGTCCAACTTGAGAAGCGTCACAATGAAGAACAAATGGTAAATTCAAATCAGGATATCCCAAGATGGGTGGTTTTACCAGGTAGTCTACTAGTTCTTCCAATACCTCCTGGTGGTCTGCTGTCCAGAGAATGGGCTGTTGGGACCAAACGGCGTTGTTTCTTTAAGCCCGGTCCTACCCGCGTTCTTCTTTTTATCCGTGGGTGTTGTTGTCTCTGTTGTCTCCCCCAAGAGGAGGTATAGTGGGGCGGCAATCCTGGAGAAGTTCCGAACGTAAGTACGATAGTACGAGAGGAATCCTAATATCTGCCTCAACTCCCCGACGGTAGAAGGCCGCTTGTCTTTTAAGGCCTGTACTGGAGCGATTTCTGCTAGGTCCATGGTATATCCTTCTCCGGACACAATTTTCCCTAGAAATCGGACTTGTCTTTTGAACAGTTCACACTTCTTTGGGGTCAACTTAACTCCGTGTTGCTGATACCGTTGTAATAGGGCCCTCACGTGTTCAACATGCTCCCGGAAGGTTTTGCTGTGTACCACATTGTCATCCAAGTATGGCTGGCAGATTTTGTCCCTCAATCCTTCTAAAGATGTCTCCATGCTCCTCTGAAATTCTGCTGGAGCTGAACTGAGCCCAAACGGTATGCGGATCCACTCATATAATTCCCACGGTGTGATGAATGCTTCTAAGGGGACAAACCCTTGGTGGTATACCTTACCCTGATCGAGGACAGAGAACCAGGTGCTTCCTGATAAGCTATCCAGCATAACTTGGATCTTTGGTATCGGGTATCGATCAGGTACTGACTTTTGGTTTATTTCCCGGTAATCACAACAGAGTCACAGTGTTCTGTCCTTCTTCCTAACACAGACAATAGGAGAGGAATAAGATGACTTCAACTTTTGGACCCAACCTCTGTTGATTAGATCTTGTAAATATTCTTTCACTTCATGGTGTAATGGTTTTGGCACAGACATGTAACTTCTGGTTACTGGGGTCGTGTCTTACAAATTGATTTTCAACTGCAACTATGGGATACAAGCTATATCAGAGTCATCTTTGGAGATCGCATGACACTCTTCTCTCAGCATCTGTTTTGCTACCACTAGATCTTCAGCACACAAGTGTTCCAGAGGTACTGGGGGATCCCAGGACTCCGGGGTGGGTTGTGCAATTTCTTCCCTTGAGCAACCCCTGTTCCTTGGTGGGGAGACTGAATTTACTGTAGGCCCCTGGGCGGGTCTCACACTGGCTGGATATAGCGTTTTAATGGTTTCGATGTGACCTAACACAGACTTTGGATCTAGTCTAATTTCATGTCTCGTAGTATTCATCACCGGTATTGTCACTCGAGCAAACCCACCAGTAGGAATCGTAAGCACAGTCTCACCTTGAACTAGGCCTTCCGGAAGTTCTGAGGAGTCTTTTAGCACGAACAGCCTTTTCTGGACTTTTCTTCTCGGTTCTACCCGGACTCCACACCTCACCCCACCATTTGGTTTGCAGGGATGATGGCTGGGCACCAGCCTACCTTGACTTCTTTTAGGTCCATTGTATTCTGTGCTTTCTTTACTCTATGAATCACATTTTCCGCCACGGTGTTGGGTATGGCAAGCAATGTGGCAATTGCATCCACCACCAGTGTCCCTGACTTGTGTTTCGTGATGACCTCACTGATTACATTATAACCCAGGATAGGATCCTCTGCCACGTTCTGATCACTGGTCATGAGAAAACGCACCAAGAGCTCAATTGTGTTGCTGTTGTTCGTGGCCCTGAGTTGGAAAGTCACTTCCACCCAGCCTATGAAAGGTATTTCAGTCTGGTTGACGGCTTTGCCGTGGAGTTCCACTGGTAGCAAGAGTTATTTTAGTGACCGAAGGCAAGTGTGTGGAAGGTAGTGCCTTCTCCATTCTTCATTTAAAAGGCTAGCTTGGGCTCCTGTGTTCCACAGTGCTTTTACCAGGAGTTCATCTAGCTGGCACTGTATAAAACACCTTTCACCGATTAGGCTGATGAGGCTATCTTTACTGACTGAGGAATCCTCCCAGGAGTACATCGTTTGACCTCCGCACTGGGCATTAAGTAACTGATGCCCCTATCTCCCTTGCAGCTGTTGTGGATGTGAACACACTTGGGGATAGTACTGATGCAGCCGTTTTACCTCATGCGCCATTCTTGGGTTTGGTGAGATCTGGATTTGCTTCTGGGGCTTCCTCCATGTCATGGTTACCAGTCACCCCGCACTGGCAACCTCCTGTCTTTTAACCCAAACGACTGTGACCATTGGCACTCCTTGGCATAATGTCCTTCCTCACCACATCTCAGACAGTGGACACATACTGTACTCTGATTTGATGAACGGCATGCTTCACAAGTCGGGTATCTTCTGTTTTAGAACCCACTCCTTGGTCTGAGGGATACAGGTTCTGGCCTGGAACGAATCAACTTGGAACGAATCAACTTTTTCACCTCAATCAACTCGGCTCACAGTTCTCCTATTACTTCCTCCCAGTCAGCGCTGGCAGGCCTCTCTTTTGTTGGTGATTTAAGGTTCCCTCTCAGAGGTGGCACTGGAGGGTCTCTATGATGATCTTCAGACTGGCCACAGGGGGTATCGAACTTCAGCTGACTCATTTTGGTGATTTTAGGAGCAGAGCCTTTCTTTAACTTATGTTCGCTCTCTGACTCCAACCTAGCGGCCTAATTCATTTTTTCAATTAGGACTTCGTCCAAAATGCCAGGATCTTCTAGGTACTGTTTCAGCTGCAACTTGATATCTTTGCTGATTAATCCCATTCCCAATGATCTCAAGAACTTCTTCTGGACTAGTCCAGCATCAAACTTCTCTTCCGCTTCTACATCTCTGGATGCAAACAACAGTCTATCCTTCAGTTCAATTGCTCTGACCAAGAAACTTTGGGGTTATTCATTATTTTTCTGTGAGAGGTTAACAAGTCGGTGGAACAATTCTGAAGTACTCTCTTCTTTATAGTGCCCTTTTAAAATCATCTTCAGCTGTGGAAAGGTCAATTGACTCTTCATTTCTAGCATACTACGGAGGTTCAGTCCTGGGCTGATCGCTTTCACCACCCCCTCAGCGATCTCATCTGGCTGGTAGCCTTTCTGTAATCCTGCATCGATCTGGTGCAACAAGTTCATATAAGACAGTTTCTCTTTCTGTTCACACTCTCCAATCTGTCCCAGGATCTTGAATTCTTTCCTTATGGTGATTTGTGGTGTTAGAAAGGACTGTCTCCCTGATTTATCTAACCTGAGCAGGTTAAAGATCCTGTGTGAGTCTATCACCCATTCAGAAGCTTTGGTCGATTCCAGCAAGGCTGTTGTTAGGGCTTTGAATTGTTCTTTCAATTCCTGTAGTTCAGTCTGTGGACAGAGATTCCCGCTTTTATTAATTGGTGCCGCCCCTCCTTCCTCCAACTTCAACCTAGTTACAAACTCTGTTAGTTCCTGGAGGAATGTCCCCATGACGTCTTCAGCTTCTTTCTCACCCAGCTCATCCATTTTTGCATTAATGGGAGCTAACAGCTGCCTGCGGTTGTGTGCTTTGGAAAATCTGTTCTACTGACATCTTTATATGTTCTGCTACTGTTCTCAATTCTTCACAGGTTAACTGAAGAAGCAGCTCACTAATTCTGTCCATTTGTATTTCCACACCCATTGCTGCTAGTGAGTTTTTCTTTAGGGCTGGTCCCCTTTAACTGGTGTAGCAGAGTTGAGTTGAGGTGCTGTGCTGCTGTGTTTTTCCAGACACTTCCCTCTTCTCCCTAATTCCCGATCAGGATTCCCCATATGGGCCACCAATGTTACATAAGTTTCTTTCCTCTGTCCCACACTTTATAGACTAATGCCAGTGTGGGAGTAAGAGGATTCCCTCCTGGAGAAATCCCAGACTCCAGAAGACACAGAGGTGAAGCCCATTTCAGATTCTGTAAAAGAAGAACACCGGACTTGCCCAAGTGATCTCTACTTCCCCATCCATGGAAGTGCTGTAATTGGGATACAGTCAGGGATCAGGAATGGCCAGTCCACCCTCATCCTTATTACGTTGGAGAGTTTTTAGTTTTATTCAAGCATGCTATTTACGCCATATTAATTCGGCGAGCATAGTTTGTACTTTACGAAATATGGGGGGAGGTAGCCAACAGGGAGCATGATGTAGCACGATAACCATGAACCATGCATTCACCTTAGTTCTAAATTTATCTAACAAAGGGTCTACGTGTAATGCTCCATATTCTTTAGGCTTGGTACTGACAGTTATTCCCAAGTATGGAAACTTGTCTACAATTTGTAACTGAGATTGTTCCACTATTGGAGAATGGGGCAGAGGATCTACTGGCCTCAGGACAGATTTATTCCAATTAATTAATAAACCAGACAACCTTCCGAAGTGTGTTATGATTGACATTATTGGACTAATTGAGGATGTTATGTTATCTATAAAAAGCAGTATATCATATCCATAGAGACTCACTCGCTTCTCTATTTCTCCACATTTAAACCTAGTAAAATCTCTTGACTCTATTAAGTGACACGCCAAGGGTCAATGGCCAGGGCAAAGAGAAAGGGCGACAACGGACATCCCTATCTAGTGCCCTTCTGTAATTTAAAAGTCTCAGAGAGTTGACCATTCACTCGAATTTTAGCAACTGGGGAGTGGTATAAGAGCTGGGTTAAAGCAATGTAGTAAGGACCAAAGCCCATCTTTTTCAAAACTGCCCACCGATAACTCCATTCCACACTGTCAAATGCTTTGACAGCGTCCAAGGACATAACCTCCCTTGTCCCATCTCCCTTTGAGCTCATTTGGAGGTTGAGGAAGATGTCTGAGATTTATAGCGGTAGATACATTTTGCATAAATCCAGATTGATCTTGATGTATTACTTCTCTGATAACTTTAATCAATCTATTGGCTAACACCTTAGCTAGTTGTTTAATATCCACTGGGAGTAGAAAGATTGGCCTATATGAGTCAGGTTGTGACATGTCTTTCCCGGGCTTTAGTATTAAAACTATTATGACTTCATTCATAGAATCTGGTAGGGAGCCCCTTTATAGTGTCTCCTTATAGACATCTAAGAGATTTGTCAATAGTACCTTTTTATTTAGTTTATAAAATTCTCCTGGGAGACCATCAGCACCAGGTGCTTTCTCATTTTGCAAGGTTTGTAATGCATAATCTAGTTCCTCCAAGTCCAGGGGCTGATCCTAAGCCTCCCTTGTAGCTCCAGACAGTCTAGGAATAGCAATTCCATCTAGGGAAGAGGCAATATCTCCCTCAAAAGCATTAGTTTTATATGTGTACACATTCGTATAGTAAGAATGGAGAAGTTTAATAACCTCATCAGTGTCGTAACCATCCTCCCATCTGTTGTGATCAGTCTATTTATATAGGCTATTCCCGTCTGTGCTTTAAATAAAGTTGCCGGTAGGTGGCCTGCACTCTCCCACTCTATAAAGTATCTTAGCTTAACAAACAGTTGTCTCTGAGAAGCTAATGATAGCAAATGATCAATCAATATTTTCTGTGCATTTTCCCATTCCATTCTACTTGTCACGGACATATCTGCCACATAAAGTGCCTTCTTTTCACAAACATTCTGATGCAATTTTTGGTTTAACCACTTTGTTTTGGATTTAATCTTATTGATCTCCCCTATGCATATTCCCAGTACATATGCTTTCATAGCATCCCATATAAATCTTGTAGATGACAGCCCATCATTAAAACAAATATATTCTAAGAGTCTAGAGCTAAGAGTAGGACTAATTAGCTGCAGCCAAACAGGATTGAGGCGCCATGTACAGTACAGACCAAAAGTTTGGACACACCTTCTCATTTAAAGATTTTTCTGTATTTTCTTGACTATGAAAATTGTACATTCACACTGAAGGCATCAAAACTATGAATTAACACATGTGGAATTATATACTTAACAAAACAGTGTGAAACAACTGAAAATATGTCTTATATTCTAGGTTCTTCAAAGTAGCCACCTTTTGCTTTGATGACTGCTTTGCACACTCTTGGCATTCTCTTGATGAGCTTCAAGAGGTAGTCACCGGAAATGGTCTTCCAACAATCTTGAAGGAGTTCCCAGAGATGCTTAGCACTTGTTGGCCCTTCAGCCATCACTCTGCGGTCCAGCTCACCCCAAACCATCTCGATTGGGTTCAGGTCTGGTGACTGTGGAGGCCAGGTCATCTGGCGTAGCACCCCATCACTCTCCTTCTTGGTCAAATAGCCCTTACACAGCCTGGAGGTGTGCTTGGGGTCATTGTCCTGTTGAAAAATAAATGATGGTCCAACTAAACGCAAACCGGATGGAATAGCATGCCGCTGCAAGATGCTGTGGTAGCCATGCTGGTTCAGTATGCCTTCAATTTTGAATAAATCCCCAACAGTGTCACCAGCAAAGCACCCCCACACCATCACACCTCCTCGTCCATGCTTCACGGTGGGAACCAGGCATGTAGAGTCCATCCGTTCACCTTTTCTGCATCGTACAAAGACAACGTGGTTGGAACCAAAGATCTCAAATTTGGACTCATCAGACCAAAGCACAGATTTCCACTGGTCTAATGTCCATTCCTTGTGTTCTTTAGCCCAAACAAGTCTCTTCCGCTTGTTGCCTGTCCTTAGCAGTGGTTTCCTAGCAGCTATTTTACCATGAAGGCCTGCTGCACAAAGTCTCCTCTTAACAGTTGTTGAAGAGATGTGTCTGCTGCTAGAACTCTGTGTGGCATTGACCTGGTCTCTAATCTGAGCTGCTGTTAACCTGCGATTTCTGAGGCTGGTGACTCGGATAAACTTATCCTTAGAAGCAGAGGTGGCTCTTGGTCTTCCTTTCCTGGGGCGGGCCTCATGTGGACCAGTTTCTTTGTAGCGCTTGATGGTTTTTGCAACTGCACTTGGGGACACTTTCAAAGTTTTCCCAATTTTTCGCACTGACTGACCTTCATTTCTTAAAGTAATGATGGCCACTCGTTTTTCTTTACTTAGCTGCTTTTTTCTTGCCATAATACAAATTTTAACAGTCTACTCAGTAGGACTATCAGCTGTGTATCCACCTGACTTCTGCACAACACAACTGATGATCCCAACCCCATTTATAAGGCAAGAAATCCCACTTATTAAACCTGACAGGGCACACCTGTGAAGTGAAAACCATTTCCGGTGACTACCTCTTGAAGCTCATCAAGAGAATGCCAAGAGTGTGCAAAGCAGTCATCAAAGCAAAAGGTGGCTACTTTGAAGAACCTAGAATATAAGACATACTTTCAGTTGTTTCACACTTTTTTGTTAAGTATATAATTCCACATGTGTTAATTCATAGTTTTGATGCCTTCAGTGTGAATGTACAATTTTCACAGTCAAGAAAATACAGAAAAATCTTTAAATGAGAAGGTGTGTCCAAACTTTTGGTCTGTATTGTATATCGCCCCGGAGACCTTACAACACCCATCTGCAGTTGTACCTGTATAGGTGAGTGGTCAGAGACACTCACTGGCAGATACCTCACCGATTTAATATAGGGTATGATCATAGGCGGATTATAATGAGGGCAATCTGGGCTACCATCCAGGGCCCGAGGCTCCGGGGGGGGCATGAATTGCTCCCATTATAATGCGCTTTTTTTTTCTGTCACCGCCGCGCTGGCTGAAGGTTTAGATGGTCACCTGCGGGCCCGCAGCTGCAGGTGGCTTGAATCATGCTGTGTCACCCCGCCCTGCCAGTGCCACATGACACTCCCATCTGGCCGCCGCGGCTATATATTCACTAGCGCGAGCGGGCAGTTTGAATGCTGTTGGGACCGCCCTGCCTGACGTCATGTGGCAAGGCGGTCCCAACATCATCTAAACTGCCCGCCCGCGCTATTGAATATACAGCCGCGGTGGCCAGATGGGAGCGGCTGCGTGATGCAGCCAGCGTGTCTGAGTGGCTGCTTTGAACTTTGGGACCACCCTGCCTGATGTCATGTGGCAGGGGGCGGTCCCAAGTTACATAATTTAAACTGCCCGCCGGCGCTAGGGAATATACAGGGCTGCGTGATGCAGCCAGCCAGCATGTCTGTGAGTGGCTGCTTTGAACTTTGGGTCCTGCCCTGCTTGACGTCATGTGACATGACATCAGGCAGGGCAGGACTCAAATTTCAAAGCAGCCACTCACAGACATGCTGCATCACGCAGCCGCTCCCATCCGGCCAGCTGCAGATCCACCAGGGTGGGCAGTTTAAATGATGCTGGGACCGCCCTGCCACATGACATCAGGCAGAGCCCAGCATACACAGGGGCGCGGGGTCTATTTATGAGATCATGAAATGGCTCACATGAGCCAGTGTGATTCTGCCCTGCAGCCTCTGCTGAAGAGGAGCTGCCACCCACGCACTGTGACCCAGAGTTTGTCTGCAGCCTGCCTGGTCTCCTGCTGAGCTCTGCTGCTTCAGTCTCAAAGTGTGTATTCTGTCTAAAAAGTATGTTTTTTTGTATATATCAGTGAATAATGGTCCCCTGCTGGCGGCCTTCTAGTGTTCCTGCCACTTGCCACAGACAAGCATTAACTTATATCATCTTGTCTCTTGTGTCTCAGACAGTGTCTGTGGCAGTGGAACGGGGTGGGCAGCCAGCAGCACTTTGTATGAAAGGACAGGGGATCATTGTCATTTTTAAAATTTGTACATAATGTTGGGGATGGGAGAGGAGTGGACTAAAACTACATAAAGACAAATGCCCCTGCACACTGTCTACTCCCTCCCCCCATCATCTTAGAAATTTTGCTTGTATCATGTAGTGAGTGTCAGCTGAAACTGCGGCCCAGCACGGACTTAAAGCGGGCTGGATCTGTCTCTTGCAGCTGTGGGTGGAGCTGAGCTTTGTGCGGCCCCCTGCTGTGTATAGATGGCTTCATGCGGCCTCCTGCTGTGTATAGATGGCTTAGTGCGGCACCCTGCTGTGCATAGATGGCGCTGTGCGGCCTCCTGCTGTGTATAGATGGCTACATGCGGTCTCCTGCTGTGTATAGATGGCTACGTGAGGCCTCCCACTGTCTATAGATGGCTACGTGCTGTCACCTGCTGTGTATAGATGGCTACGTGCGGCCTCCCACTGTGTATAGATGGCTATGTGCGGCCTCCCGCTGTGTATAGATAGCTATGTGCGGCCCCCTGCTGTGTATAGATGGCTATGTGCAGCCTCCTGCTGTGTATAGATGGCTACGTGCTGCCTCCCGCTGTGTATAGATGGCTACGTGCGGCCTCCCGCTGTGTATAGATGGCTATGTGCGGCCTCCCGCTGTGTATAGATGGCTACGTGCGGCCTCCTGCTGTGTATAGATGGCTACGTGTGGCCTCCTGCTGTGCATAGTTGGGTAGGTGCAGCTACCTGCTGTGTATAGATGGCTACGTGTGGCCTCCCGCTGTTTATAGATTGCTACGTGCGGCCTCCCGCTGTGTATAGATGGCTAAGTGCGGCCTCCCGCTGTGTATAGATGGCTACGTGCGGCCTCCCGCTGTGTCTAGATCGCTATGTGCGGCCTCCCGCTGTGTATAGATGGCTACGTGCGGCGGCCTACTGTGTATAAGAGGATTATGTGGCAGCTCATATTGTATGTAGAGTCTCATACTGTATATAGGGGATGTCAGCATACTTAATTGTGCTCAATATTAAGTCATACAATTAATGTAAAAAAATTATTATAATTAATATATTAATATTGTGGCAAATTAATTTCACGTGAACTATCACATGATGTATCAAAGGGGATCATGTGACATGTCACATGATAAATCAGGTGTGTGGATGGGGGGGCCATGCCTTCTAAACTGCCCGGGGCCCTTGATACTCTTAATCCACCCCTGGGTATGATTGATTCAGAGCCAATGCCAAGGTCTATTCTTGATAAAGAATGATGGGAGGCGGAATAACAGGAATATTGTCTGACATCAGGGTGCCATAATCTCCATAGGTCCACCAAGCTTACCTCCTCTAGCAGAAAACTGAATGGTACTCTAGACCCACCCACGACCTCCTTAGAATTCGGAGTCTCTCACAGGTCATATGAGTTTCGGAAAGACAAATAATACCAGGCTAAAATTGTTGGATCCAAGAGAACACAGCACATGTCTTGACTGCTTCCTCCAAACCACTGACGTTCCAGGCTATCACATTAATTATATGTGCCATATTAAGTAGTACGTAATTTTAGAGCAGGATAAATCACATTGAAAAAATATAGAATAATCCCTAAAACATAATTTGCCCCCTTTGAATTGCTTATCTCTTAGATTTCCTTGCATAGCATAGCAAACCTCTGTGGAAGACTCCCCTTCATAAAACCAGAAACCATTCAAACAAGAATATTGGCACATTCCTCTTAACTTAAGAGAATTAGGGCTAGTTACTAACCTGACTGCCTTTAAAAGAAGAATAGTTTGTATTTACAATAACGCAGGTACATAAATCATCATAATGCAACATTTCCCGCTCATAGTGGAGTAACGGAATAGACTCGGCTAGCATAGTATAGGCATTTTTTCATAATGGTATATGAAAAGTGCTTGGAGAAAACCGCCTTGAGGAGAAGTCTCTCATCCAGCTCCATTTCGCAGAAATCTCTCATTGGCATCCAACCATGATAAAGCATCTGGAGGGGAGTCAAACATATAACTCCACCAAAGGCAACCACCCTGAGCTGAGTAGGGTAAATCATAGAATAGGAAATTTGCTTTTCACAGAGCCTCCTTTTTATATCCCAGAACTTGGCCCTCTTCTTCTGAACTTCTGTTGAAAAGTCATGATAAATGGATATTTTCCTTCCTTCAATGGTAAGTGAAGAATGATCC
This sequence comes from Phyllobates terribilis, assembly GCF_046119375.1. Lineage (NCBI taxonomy): Eukaryota > Metazoa > Chordata > Amphibia > Anura > Dendrobatidae > Phyllobates > Phyllobates terribilis. The sequence continues at coordinate 773,073,893 of NW_027362761.1, read as the reverse complement.
CTGGCCTTTCGTAGGATAAGGTCTCTATCTTTTAAATTTAGTAATTTGATGAGTACAGGCAGGGCCGCCATCGGGACATTACTGCCCTTACTGGCGTATAGGGCCCGGTCAGCAGAGGGGGCCTGGTCAGGCCCCCGTTCTTCTGCTTACCGGGCCCTAGCGGCAGGATTCTGCCGGTTCACTTACTGTGAACATGCATCCTCAGATGCAGGTTCACTTTAAATCTATTGCCATGCAGGAAGCTTCCTGCACAGCAATAGTTAACAGCCACCGGCCTGTGAACAGCTGCCGGCCAATCACAGGCCAGCGGCTGACGTCAGCTCACACTTCGCTGGTGTATGATATCACTGTCATGTGCCAGTGATCGTGCTTCCGGTGATGTCAGAGCTTGGCGCTGCTAGAGTGCGGCAAGGTAAGAAGAACCTTTTTTTTTTTTAAGCTACATTGTGCGGGTAGCATGGAAACTTGGGGGCAGGATGGGAGACATGGGGGCAGAATGGAAACATGGGAGCAGAATGGGATACATGGGGGCAGAATGGGAGACATTCCGAGCAGAATGGGAGACATTGGGGCAGAATGGAGAATGGGGGGCAGAATGAAAACTTGGGGAGCAGAATGGAAACATGGGGGCAGAATGTGAGACATTGGGGCTGAATGTGAGACGTTGGAGCAGAGTGGAGACACAGGGGCAGAATGGAAACATGGAGGGGGCAGAATGGAGACATGGAGGGCAGGATGGAGACATGGGAGCAGAATGGAGACATGGGAAGCAGAATGGAGACATGGCGGCCAGAATAGGAAACATGGAGTAAGAATGGAAACATGGAGGCAGGATGGAAACATGGAGGCAGGATGGAGACATGGGGTTAGAATGGAAACATGGAGGCAGAATGGAGACATGGGAGGCAGAATGGAGACATGGGAGGCAGAATGGAGACATGAGAGCAGAATGGAGACATGAGGAGCAGAATGGAGACATGGGGGCCAGAATGGGAAACATGGAGGCAGGATGGAGACATGGGGGCAGGAGGGAGACATGGGGGCAGGATGGAGACATGGGGGCAGAATGGAAACATGGAGGCAGAATGGAGACATGGAGGCAGAATGGAGACCTGGGAGGCAAAATGGAGACATGGGAGGCAGAATGGAAACATGGAGGCAGAATGGAGTCATGGAGGCAGAATGGAGACATAGAGGCAGAATGGAGACATGAGGGCAGGATGGAGACATGAGGGCAGGATGGAGACACGGGGCAGAATGGGAGACATTGGGGCAGAATGGGAGAAATTGGGGCAGGATGGAGACATTTTGGCAGGATGGAGACATAGGGGATAGGATGGAGACATGGGTGGCAGGATGGAGACAATGGGGGCAGGATGGAGACAATGGGGGCAGGATGGAGACAATGGGGGCAAGATGAAGGACATTATTAGTGTAGGGGCTAATTAAAGGATATTATTACAGCTGTGATGTATTTTGTTTTTGAGGATACTGTTTTCAGTGGGGGTGAGGGGGTCCTGTCACTGTGCAGGGAGAAACTATGTCACTTTTTTTTCTTCATCTGGTGCAGTGTAGAAGTTGGGGAAAAATTGGGGAATGTGCTCTGTAAGCTGCTCTAGATAACTTTGTTATTTTATGCAGAGATGAGTCCATAGCAGGAAGAAGTGATGGTGGTCTGTGCTGGCTGAAGAGGAAAAGCGAAATATGAAAGACTTCAACTAGAGACGTCACCGGTGAGACAGTGTGTTATCTGTACACTGACAATATACACTGTATACACTATGCACAGAGCTCCTGTGTATTTGTCACGGGTGTGTCAGATGTGACAGACAGTCGCCCTGCAGTTGGCTGCAGAAGATCTCTTTGTTTGGTATTACAGACACCTTCTTAGCTGTTTCACTCTAGGACCCAGCGGCTACCTCCTTCCTGCTCTAATTGACACCCTGGCCTGGGTGTTTAACCAGTTCACTTTGCAGCAGGAAGGTGCCGGTGATATTCACATGTTTCTTTGTGAAAATTTGGAGCTATTTCAGACTGCTTTGTACTTCTCTGGTACTAGGAGGACGTTTGGAGTTATCTCTCTGATGTTGGCTCAAGCTAAGCTACTTTTCCCCGTGTTTATCTCCTTTCTGGTCTTTAGATGGATTGACTAGTGCTCATCCCCTCTTCCCTATCCAGGATAAAGCATTAGGGAAATACAGGGGTAGGTTCCTGTGTGGCGATTGGTGAAGAACCAATATAGGAACAATAGGGGAGACAGGGTGATATCAGATCAGCCTAAGAGGTCTCCATTTCCCCCTTTCTCTAGAGTCTGGGCTCCCTTCCCCTCTTCCCTTTGTGTTGCACTTAGTTTTTCCTACACAGTGGGTGACATTATCACCGGTCGTGCACATTTAGGAAAAAAAAACTGACACGAGTTTATTTGTGTGTTTTTTTTTTTTTTTTCTTTCGGGCGTGGTTATTTTTTTTCCCTTGGTATGGTTTCTGTTGCAGACCTCACAGAGCAGTTCCACTGTCTGTCTCTGGAGGTGGATGACCTACGCTGTGAGGTTCAGCAACAGTTGAATAGCTATAACCTGCTTAAACTTACGCCAGACAATAACCTCAGTATCAATAATATACACTGCTCAAAAAAATAAAGGGAACACTTAAACAACAGAATATAACTCCAAGTAAATCAAACTTTTGTGAACTCAAACTGTCCATTAAGGAAGCAACACTGATTGACAATCAATTTCACATGCTGTTGTGCAAATGGAATAGACAATAGATGGAAATTATTGGCAATTATCAAGATACCCTCAATAAAGGAGTGGTTCTGCAGGTGGGGACCACAGACCACATCTCAGTACCAATGCTTTCTGGCTGATGTTTTGGTCACTTTTGAATGTTGGTTGTAATTTCACACTCGTGGTAGCATGAGACGGACTCCACAACCCACAGAAGTTGCTCAGGTAGTGCAGCTCATCGAAGATGGCACATTAGTGCGAGCTGTGGCAAGAAGGTTTGCTGTGTCTGTCAGCGTAATGTCCAGAGGCTGGAGGCGCTACCAGGAGACAGGCCAGTACACCAGGAGACGTGGAGGGGGCCGTAGGAGAGCAACAACCCAGCAGCAGGACCGCTACCTCCGCCTTTGTGCAAGGAGGAAAAGGAGGAGCACTGCCAGAGCCCTGCAAAATGACCTCCAGCAGGCCACAAATGTGCATGTGTCTGCACAAACGGTTAGAAACTGACTCCATGAGGGTGGTGTGAGGGCCTGATGTCCACAGATGGGGGTTGTGCTCACAGCCCAACACCGTGTAGGACGCTTGGCATTTGCCACAGAACACCAGGATTGGCAAAGTCGCCACTGGCGCCCTGTGCTCTTCACAGATGAAAACAGGTTCACACTGAGCACATGTGACAGACGTGACAGAGTCTGGATCACGCCGTGGAGAGCGATCTGCTGCCTGCAACATCCTTCAGCATGACTGGTTTGGCAGTGGGTCAGTAATGGTGTGGGGTGGCATTTCTTTGGAGGGCCGTACAGCTCTCCATGTGCTCGCCAGAGGTAGCCTGACTGCCATTAGGTACCGAGATGAGATCCTCAGACCCCTTGTGAGACCATATGCTGGTGCGGTTGGCCCTGGGTTCCTCCTAATGCAGGACTATGCCAGACCTCATGTGGCTGGAGTGTGTCAGCAGTTCCTGCAAGATGAAGGCATTGAAGCTATGGACTGGCCCGCCCTTTCCCCAGACCTGAATCCGATTGAGCATATCTGGGACATCATGTCTCGCTCCATCCACCAACGTCACGTTGCATCACAGACAGTCCAGGAGTTGGCGGATGCTTTAGTACAGGTCGGGGAGGAGATCCCACAGGAGACCATCCGCAACCTCATCAGAAGCATGCCCAGACGTTGTAGGGAGGTCATACAGACACGTGGAGGCCACACACAATACTGAGCCTCATTTTGACTTGTTTTAATGATATTACATCAAAGTTGGATCAGCCTGTAGTATGTTTTTCCACTTTAATTTTGTGGATGACTCCAAATCCAGGCCTCCATTGGTTAATAAATTTGATTTCCATTGATGATTTTTGTGTGATTTTGTTGTCAGCACATTCAACTTTGTACAGAACAAAGTATTCACTGAGAATATTTCATTCATTCAGATCTAGGATGTGTTATTTGAGTGTTACCTTTGTTTTTTGAGCAGTGTATAATAGCCAAGAGGAATCTCTTAAAATATAACTTTTAATAAATCTCTAAAAATGATTTGTACATCCAACATCTGCTATTCACTACTTATTAGCTCCTATTGAAATCAGGACACAAAAAAATGACCCCTTATTTAGCATATTAATAAAGGCCAACGATGTCAGACCAGTCCTGATCAATATATAAATAATAAAGTGCTACAAAACATCAACAGTATGTGTGGATCTCACCCTTTTTTTGCATGTGGACATCATCCAGGGTTTTTCATCCAACCCAGTTGGTATTTTCCTTGAGGATCAAAAGGTCTACCCTGTCGTGCCCCTGGTGTTTGCTCCCGCCCTAACAAGGGCAGTACCCAAGTATATTCTACAACCCACAAAAAGAATCCCTCCAGACACGTTTCTTCCTCCTCATGGAGGATTCATCAGGGGAGTATACAGTGGGTACAGAAAGTATTCAGACCCCTTTAAATTTTTCACTCTTTGTTTCTTTGCAGCTATTTGGTAAATTCTAAAGTTCATTTTTTTCTCATTAAAGTACACTCTGCACCCCATCTTGACTGAAAAAAAAGACAGAAATGTAGAAATTTTTGAAAATTTATTAAAAATAAAAACTGAAATATCACATGGTCATAAGTATTCAGACCCTTTGCTCAGTACTGAGTAGAAGCACCCTTTTGAGCTAGTACAGCCATGAGTTTTCTTGGGAATGATGCAACAAGTTTTTGACACCTTGGTTTGGGGATCCTCTGCCATTCTTCCTTGCAGATCCTCTCCAGTTCCGTCAGGTTGAATGGTGAACGTTTGTGGACAGCCATTTTCAGGTCTCTCCAGAGATACTCAATTGGGTTTAGGTCAGGGCTCTGGCTGGGCCCATCAAGAATGGTCACAGAGTTGTTCTGAAGCCACTCCTTTGTTATTTTAGCTGTGTTCTTAGGGTCATTGTCTTGTTGGAAGGTGAACCTTCGGCCAAGTCTGAGGTCCAGAGCACTCTAGAAGAGGTTTTCATCCAGGATATCTCTGTACTTGGCGGCATTTATGTTTCCTTCAATTGCAACCAGTCGTCCTGTCCCCGCAGCTGAAAAACACCCCCATAGCATGATGCTGCCACCACCATGTTTTACTGTTCGGATTGTATTGGGCAGGTGATGAGCAGTGCCTGGTTTTCTCCACACATACCGCTTAGAATTATCACCAAAAAGTTTTATCTTCTTCTCATCAGACCAGAGAATCTTATTTCTCATAGTCTGGGAGTCCTTCATATGTTTTTGAGCAAACTCTATGCGGCCAGCAGTGATAGTTGACTTTGTGGAACTATCTCCCTTCTCCCTACTGCATCTCTGGAGTTCAGCCACAGTGATCTTGGGGTTCTTCTTTACCTCTCTCACCAAGGCTCTTCTCCCATGATTGCTCAGTTTGGCTGGACGGCCAGGTCTAGGAAGACTTCTGGTGGTCCCAAACTTCCTCCATTTAAGGATTATGGAGGCCACTGTGCTCTTAGGAACCTTGAGTAATGCAGAAATTCTTTTGTAACCTTGGCCAGATCTGTGCCTTGCCACAATTCTGTATCTGAGCTCCTTGGGCAGTTCCTTTGAGCTCATGATTCTCATTTGGTCTGACATGCACTGTGATCTGTGAGGTCTTATATAGACAGGTGTGTGCCTTTCCAAATCAAGTCCTATCAGTTTAATTAAACATAGCTGGACTCCAATGAAAGAGTAGAACCATCTCAAGGAGGATCACAAGGAAATGGACAGCATGTGACTTAAATATGAGTGTCTGAGCAAAGGGTCTGAATACGTTTGACCATGTGATATTTCAGTTTTTCAGTTCTTTTTTAATAAATTCGCAAAAATTTCTACATTTCTGTTTTTTTTTCAATCAAGATGGGGTGCAGAGTGTACTTTAATGAGAAATAAAATGAACTTTTTAGAATTTCCCAAATGGCTGCAATGAAACAAAGAGTGAAAAATGTAAAGGGGTCTAAATACTTTCCGTACGCACTGTATTTAATATTTTGGGGAGCACTGCAGAGAGAACAAAAAGTGACTCTGTGCTATAAAGTGCCAAGTGATTTAAAAACAAAAGATGATCATCCCCTTTTTTGTATTTACTGAACATGGTAACAGCATTCTGTACCACAGAGATGGAGACCCACCACTGTGAGGTCCATTAGGTTACGTTGTTAAGTTTTTAAATCACTTGGTACTTTATAGCACAGAGTCTCTTTTTGGTCTCTCTGCAGTGCTCCCCAAAATACCAAATATACTCCCCTGATGAATCCTCCATGAGGAGGAAGAAATGCGTCGGGAGGGAAGGGAGACCTCAATTGACCGTTTATATATGTAGACAAATCAAGCAGGAGTTTTTCAATTTAATCACATTTAGATTTGAGAGTCTTCAGTGGTTGATACCTTTTAATGGCTAACTGAAAAGATGGTAACAAATTGCAAGCTTTCGAGACTACGCAGGTCTCTTCATCAGGCTAGTATACCACAAAATCTGAAGAGTCACATTTTTATACACAATAAGACACACAAAAAATGCAATAGGTAAGACAGGTGATGAAAAGCAGAGTTATTATGGAAGAGATAAACAGTTCTGGCTATAAATATTTTAGCAGTTAATAGATAAGGAGTGTGAAGGTTTTATTGTCCTGTGACTAGGTCCAGTGTTATGATGGCCTCACAAGTTTGAGGAGCACATTCCTTAGTTGATGTAGAATGACATAAATCCATGTGACACATTCATTCCTGCTCTGAAAGTGTTAAAGGTCACCATCAGTTTATATTCTGAGATTCTTCTTTCTCTTTGAGATTTGAAGTTACCTTTTAATACCAGTAATTTCATGTCTTTTATGCTGTGATCAGGGGAACAAAAATGCTTGGCTACAGGTAGATCTATTCTTTTTTTCTTTTATTTTGTGGCGATGATGATTCATCCTTGTTCTAAGTTTTTGCCCTGTCTCCCCTACATAAAGACCCCCAGCTGGACATTTGGTACATATAATTAAGTACACTACATTAGATGTGATACAGCTGAACGTACCTGGGATCTTATAGTCCTGATGAGAATTGGGGATCTTTATCTTTTCTGTGGTTGTTATAAACGGAAAGGTTTTGCATTTTTCTGGTTGCAAGGAAAGGTACCTGTAGCTGGTGGAAATGACAGGGAGCTTCTGACAATGATGCTTCTTAGATTTGGGGGCTGGCACCCGGTTGTTTTCTTGTTTGGTTTTGTAATGTAGGAGATGATTCTTTGATATTCTGGTGGCTCTTGTAATCTGGTTCTCAATTGTTCTTGGATGGTAGTCCTGTTTCAAAAAGGTCTTTCTGAGGCCATCAAGGTGTTTGTCTCTATCCATAGGGTTGGAACATATCCGATAGAGTTACAATAGAGTTTTTTATGTGTTTTGGATGGAAACTGTCCCATTTAAGGTATGTAGGACGGTCGATTGGTTCCGGTACAAGGATGTCTCTATTTCACTGTTCTGTAGCTTGATGATGGTGTCCAGAAAGTTAATTTCAGTACAGGAGTAGTTGAGTGTTAGGTTGATGGTGGGATGAAATCGATTAAAGTGTTCATGGAACGTCTTCAGCTGTTGCTCAGACCCCAACCAGATGATGAAAATATCGTCCTTTGGAAGTGCATTGAGGTGAAGGGTGCATTGCTGGAAAAGGGAAAAAAAAAAACTCTTTAAATCTCTTAGTTTGCGAGTGTGAACAAGCTGTGTGTGTCCGGAGCGTAAGTGCGAACGAAAGTAAGTGTGTGACTTGTTTTTCAGTGAAGAGGTATTGGGAATCCTGCAGAAAATACCTGTGTGAATTGCGGTGAGTGCTGCATTGTGACCTGCTGAGTGCTTTTCAACCTGTTTAGATTTATTGGGCTTTTTAAAACCTATTTTCTCACTACAGTTTTAGTTTCTTAGTTTACTACCTGTGTATTTAAGGCAGGGCCGGCGTCAGCACCCGGCGCACCCGAGCAAATGCCGGGGCCCTGAGAAGGCAGAGGGGCCCACTCGCGGTCGTGCACCCCGCTGGGCTATGGGCGGAGGAGAGCGGTGTCAGCACCCGCCCTTCTCCGCCGCTTGCTCAGGGACCCGGCAGCTGGATACTTACCTCTCCCCGTGGCTCCGCAGATCAGCTGTCTTCCTGCTCTGCGCTCCCTGTGACGTCTCAGGTCAGAGGGCGCGGTGACGTCTTTACACCGCGCCCTCTCCTGAGCCGTCACAGGGAGTGCTGAACTGGAAGACGCCGACAACGCTGGAGTTCGGACCCGCGCAGCGGGCAGCGGGCAGCAGGCAGCAGGTAGCAGGTGAGGAGAAGGGAGGTGAGTATTTGATTTTTTTTTTTAATGTATGGAGACATGGGCCAGTATAAAGAGAAGGGGGGGGGGGGCATCCTGCATGGGGCAGTATAAAGAGAAGGGGGGGGTGGCATCCTCCATGGAGCATTATAAAGAGAGGGGGGGCATCCTGCATGGGGCATTATAAAGAGAGGGTGGGACATCCTGCATGGGGCATTATAAAGAGGGGGGGTGACATCCTTCATGGGGCATTATAAGGTGGGGAACAGCCTGCATGGGGCATTATAAAGGGGGGGGGCAGCCTGCATAGTGCATTATGTGGGGGGGAACAGCCTGCATGGAGCATTATAAGGGGGGGCAGCCTGTATGGGGCATTATGTGGGGGGTAACAGCCTGCATGGAGCATTAAAAGGGGGGGGGCCTGTATGGGGCATTATGTGGGGGGTAACAGCCTGCGTGGAGCATTATAAGGGGGGGACAGCCTGTATGGGGCATTATGTGGGGGGTAACAGCCTGCATGCAGCATTATATGGGGGTCAGTATCCTGTATGGAGCGTTATAAGGGGACCAGTATCCTATATGGAGCATTATAAGGGGACCGGTATCCTGTTTGGAGCGTTTTAAGGGGACCGGTATCCTGTATGGAGCGTTATATGGGGGCCAGTATCCTGTATGGAGTTTTATAAGGGGACCAGTATCCTGTATGGAGCGTTATATGGGGGCCAGTATCCTGTATGGAGCTTTATAAGGGGACCAGTATCCTGTATGGAGCCTTATATGGGGGCCAGTATTCCGTATGGAGCCTTATATGGAGGCCAGTATTCCGTATGGAGCCTTATATGGGGGCCAGTACTCCGTATGGGGCCTTATATGGGGGCCAGTATTCCGTATGGAGCCTTATATGGGGGCCAGTATTCCGTATGGAGCCTTATATGCGGGCCAGTATTCCGTATGGAGCCTTATATGGGGGCCAGTATTCCGTATGAAGCCTTATATGGGGGCCAGTATTCTGTGTGGAGCGATTCACCGGTTTCTGAGCTATTGTGGAATTTACAATTGATATCACTCATGTAATGTAAGAAGTGAAATCTTTGCATTGTACTATATATATATATATATATATATATATATATATATATTTCTCCGCCGTATCTCCGCATCATGAATCGTGGTATGTGTTAAAGGGGCCCACTGAGACTCTTTCGCCCGGGGCCCAGAAAAACCTGGAGCCGGCCCTGATTTAAGGGTTAACTACATTGCACTAAAATCCTGAGGTGTAGCTTTACTCACAAGGGGTTAATTAAGGGGAAGGGGTCATAATCAAGGGTTTATAAGGGGCAGCTGGTTGGGCATTCGGTCCTTTGGAAGTGCATTGAGGTGAAGGGTGCATTGCTGGAAAAGGGAAAAAAAAAAAAACTCTTTAAATCTCTTAGTTTGCGAGTGTGAATGAGCTGCGTGTGTCCGGAGCGTAAGTGCGAATGAAAGTAAGTGTGTGACTTGGTTTTCAGTGACTTTGAATTCAGGGAGTTTGGAAGGGAGGACTTTGGACTGAATTGCTGACTGTATTTCATTAATTCTTCACTTTACTTTTTACTTAACATTCTGTATATTGCAATCCCTATTAGGAAATGAGCTCCATTATTGACAATGCTATCCAGTGTACATCTTGCCACATGTATGTATTCCTTGAACAGCCGGTCGAGGTTGCTTACTGCTGCGCGAGATGTGTGCACGTTGTGCATTTGGAAGCCCAGATACTGGATCTAAATGAGCAGCTGGCAACACTGAGATCCATTGACAACATGGAAAGGAGTCTGCTGCTCACTGAGCAGCAGCTCACTGGGGTAGATGTGGAGGAGGGTGGTAGTCAGGAGCTGCAGGACAGTGAGGTCGCTAGTTGGGTGACAGTTAGAAGGGGTGGTAGAGGAAAGAGTGCCAGGGAGGCTAGTCCTGATCTGGCACACCCCAATAAGTTTGCAAAGTTGGCAGATGAGGGGAGTGACGGTACAGGGGTAGCACTACTGCAGCAAGGCACATCGCTGATCGGGTTGACAGATTACTGGGAGGGGCTGGTGAGGACCCAACGGTCATGGTGCACATTGGCACAAATGACAAAGTTAGAGGTAGGTGGAAGGTCCTTACAGATGATTTCAGGGAATTAGGCTGCAAGCTGAAAGCAAGGACCTCCAAGGTGGTATTCTCTGAAATACTACCGGTACCACGTGCCACGCCAGAGAGGCAACGGGAGATTAGGGAGATAAATAAGTGGCTCAAGAACTGGTGTAGGAAGGAGGGATTTGGGTTCCTGGAGAACTGGGCCGACTTCTCAGTTGGCTACAGACTCTACGCTAGGGACCGGCTGCACCGGAAGCTCATCAAGAGAATGCCAAGAGAGTGCAAAGCAGTCATCAAAACAAAAGGTGGCTACTTTGAAGAACCTAGAATATAAGACATATTTTCACACTTTTTTGTTAAGTATATAATTCCACATGTGTTAATTCATAGTTTTGATGCCTTCAGTGTGAATGTACAATTTTTAAAGTCATGAAAATACAGAAAAATCTTTAAATGAGAAGGTGTGTCCAAACTTTTGGTCTGTACTGTATATCTACAGGAAATTGGTACAGCGATGGGAAGTAAAATGGCTCCACAGTACGCAAATCTTTTCATGGCCAAGCTTGAAAGTGACTTTTTGTCCTCATGTCCCATCAGGCCTCTGGCCTACTATCATTTCATTGACGATATTTTAATCATCTGGACGAGGTCTGAGCAACAGCTGAAGACGTTCCATGAACACTTTAATCGATTTCATCCCACCATCAACCTAACACTCAACTACTCCTGTACTGAAATTAACTTTTTGGACACCATCATCAAGCTACAGAACAATGAAATAGAGACATCCTTGTACCGGAAACCAATCGACCGTCCTACATACCTTAAAAGGGACAGTTTCCATCCAAAACACATAAAAAACTCTATTGTTTACAGCCAAGCCATCAGATACAATCGGATATGTTCCAACCCTATGGATAGAGACAAACACCTTGATGGCCTCAGAAAGACCTTTTTGAAACAGGGCTACCATCCAAGAGCAATTGAGAACCAGATTACAAGAGCCACCAGAATATCAAGGAATCATCTCCTACATTACAAAACCAAACAAGAAAACAACTGGGTGCCTCTAGTAGTCACCTACAATCCAAATCTGGAGGCGCTAAGAATAGCTGCACGGAAACTACAACCCTTACTACAAAAAGATGCCTGATTACAATCCATATTTCCAGACCCCCCACTTCTGTGTTTCAGGCAGCCCCCAAAATCTAAGAAGCATCATTGTCAGAAGCTCCCTGTCATTTCCACCAGCTACAGGTACCTTTCCTTGCAACCAGAAAAATGCAAAACCTGTCCGTTTATAACGACCACAGACAAGATAATGATCCCCAATTCACATCAGGACTATAAGATCCCAGGTACGTTCAGCTGTATCACATCTAATGTAGTGTACTTAATTATATGTACCAAATGTCCAGCTGGGGGTCTTTATGTAGGGGAGACAGGGCAAAAACTTAGAACAAGGATGAATCATCATCGCCACACAATAAAAGAAAGAAGAATAGATCTACCTGTAGCCAAGCATTTTTGTTCCCCTGATCACAGCATAAAAGACATGAAATTACTGGTATTAAAAGGTAACTTCAAATCTCAAAGAGAAAGAAGAATCTCAGAATATAAACTGATGATGACCTTTAACACTTTCAGAGCAGGAATGAATGTATCGCATGGATTTATGTCATTCTACATCAACTAAGGAATGTGCTGCTCAGACTTGTGAGGCCATCATAACACTGGACCTAGTCACAGGACAATAAAACCTTCACATTTCTTATCTATTAACTGCTAAAATATTTATAGCCAGAACTGTTTATCTCTTCCATAATAACTCTGCTTTTCATCACCTGTCTTACCTATTGCATTTTTTGTGTGTCTTATTGTGTATAAATATGTGACTCTTCAGATTTTGTGGTATACTAGCCTGATGAAGAGACCTGCGTAGTCTCGAAAGCTTGCAATTTGTTACCATCTTTTCAGTTAGCCATTAAAAGGTATCAACCACTGAGGACTCTCAAATCTAAATATTTTTCTATCTACTGGCTAACACGGTACAAAAATATATATTTTCCCTATATCAATTTAATCAGAATTCACATTCTATAGATATCCATATAAATGACCTCTCAATGCTCCCACAGAATGAAAATCAGAATACAGGACCCAAATAGACCAGTTTAACAGTGTCCTACCATAATAAAGTGACTTTAGTGCAAAACAAAGTGACCAAGCCTTATACTCCCACTGAGGATATGTTTTTGGGACATTCATCTGTATGATTCATCTAAGATAAGTCTTTTGATATTTTGTCCTAAATATTGGAACTTTTTTTTGTCTAGGAGGCTGCATTGTATTGCGATGCAGCATAGTGATAGGGCTGTTCAGGGTCACTGTAGGGACAGCCGTCGATGAGCAGGGGCGCCATATCCCCATCTTTAACTAACCAACCTCTGCTGGCACGAAGGAAAAAGTGGACAGACTGGTGTATCATAGGGTCTAAACAATAAGTATGAGGGACTAAGATTCTTCCTATAGAGATCAAAAGAAGACTTATCTGCCAAATATTGTTTTTAAAGTGTGCACTTGGTCACTTTGTTTTGCACTAAAGTCACTTTATTATGGTAGGACACTGTTAAAGTGATATATTTGTGTCCTGTATTCTGATTGCCATTCTGTGGGAGCATTGAAAGGTCATTTATATGGATATCTATAGAATGTGAATTCTGATTAAATTGAAAAACTCCTGCTTGATTTGTCTACATATATACTCGGTCAATTGAGGTCTGAATTGATTTTTGAGTATTGGCATTATATCAGAAAGTGTTTTTCTTTTATACATCAGGTGACCCATCAGTGTCCTAGGTGTGTTCACAAGTTTGATATGTGTAGTCCGTTTTACGATTATTCCTAATAAACATTCTTGTTTTTAAAAATTTGAGGTTATATATTAGCTGGTTGGACTCCTCAAATAATAGTGAGATCAATAATATGTGTTAATACTGCCCTTGTTAGGGCGGGAGCAAACACCAGGGGCACGACGCTAAATAAGCGATCATTTTTTTGTGTCCTGATTTCAATAGAGGCTAATAAGTAGTGAATAGCAGATGTTGGCGGTACTAATAATTTTTAGAGATTTATTAAAAGTTATATTTTAAGAGATTCCTTTTGGCTGTTATATATGAGGTTCAGCATCAGCGGCTACAGGCCACTAATGTGGGGGTCTCTGCAGGTAGGCCTGTCCAGCCTGAAGCCAAGGTTGCCCTCCCAGACAGGTTTTCAGGAGGTAGGGACAAGTTTTTTGTATTCAAAGAGGCCTGAAAATTGTACTTTAAACTTCGTCCTTACTCCTCCAGAAGTGAGGAGCAACGGGTGGGAATCGTGATCTCACTCCTGCAGGGAGATCTGCAATCCTGGGCTTTTTCTTTACCGCAGGATTCGGTTTCTCTCCAGTCTGTGGAGGTTTTTTTGGGGTTCCTGGCCCTCATCTATGATGATCCTGACCGAATTGCCTTTCCTGAGTCTAGGCTACGTCGCCTTCAGCAGGAAAATCGGTCAGTGGAGACTTACAGTTCTGAATTGCGTAGATGGGCATCGGATTCTAAATGGAATGACTCAGCACTTAGAAGTCAATTTTGTGAGGGCCTTACTGAAAGGTTGAAAGATGCTTTGGCAGTATATGAAACCTCTGGGTCCTTGGAGGCTGCTATGTCGTTGGCTATAAGTATTGATAGACACATTCGGGATAGGCGGGTGAGACCGCCTTCTCCGGGGCCTTCTTGTCGGGATTGTGTACCTCTGCCGGGGGAGTGGTCTGGCGGTGAATCAGTACTGGGGGAGGTGGAGGAACCCATGCAATTAGGTGGTGCCTCTGCATCATACATGTCCCTGGAGATTCGCAAGAAAAAAGGCGTATTTTTTTTGTGGGGAAAAAGGGACATTTCATTGGGGTCTGTCCTTCAATCCCTAAGCAAAAGGAGACTCGATTAACCCTTGGTAGTCTGGAGTTGGATAAGCAAGGGTTGCTTTTTTTGCCAACGTGCAGTTCCCAGTTTGTCCTGACAGCAGAGGTGGTGCTAGAAAGCGAAACTGAGAAAATTTCTGTGTTTGTTGACAGTGGTGCTGGAGTCAGCATGATTTATGCTGAGTTTGTGAAAGCTCATGGTCTTGCTTGCTGTACTTTAGGTAAGCCTATTCCCATTTTTGCCATGGACTCAGCACCATTTACACAGAAAGCACTAACTCATATTGTACACAGTGTAAAACTGAGGGTGGGGTTGGTTCATTGTGAGGTAATACCTTGTTATATCTTGGACAGTCTTCCTACCCCAATTGTCTTGGGTCTTCCCTGGCTGGTGAAACATAACCCGTTGGTGGATTGGCAAGCAAGGGAAATCATTGAATGGGGAGATTACTGCCATGAGAACTGTTTAGATATTTTCCTTGCTACAGTCTCTACAGAAATATTACCTGCTTTTCTGGCTGTTTTTTTAGGACGTTTTTTCTAAGAGGGGGTGTTAGTTTTTTTTTCCTCATCGTGCATATGACTGTCCTATCAACTTGACCCCCGGAGCTAAACTACCAAAGTCCAGACTATATAATCTTTCTGGCCCTGAGAGACAAGCCATGAAGGATTTCATTGCGGAAAGTCTGGAGAAGGGACACATCAGACCCTCATCTTCGCCCGTGGTGGCAGGGTTCTTCTTTGTGAAGAAAAAAGATGGCGGCCTATATCCCTGTTTAGATTTCCGGGAATTAAATTAAATTACCATCCGAGATCCATACCCTCTTCCTCTGATTCCAGATTTGTTCAGCCAGGTTGTGGGAGCTAAGGTATTCTCCAAGTTGGATTTAAGGGGAGCCTACAATCTGGTTAGAATCAGAGAAGGGATGAATGGAAATCAGCGTTCAATACCCTGGAAGGGCATTTCGAGAGTCTAGTTATGCCTTTCGGTTTGACCAATGCACCTGCGGTGTTTCAGCATTTCATAAATTATATTTTTCATCATTTGGTGGGAAGGTTTGTGGTGGTCTATCTGCACGATATTTTGGTTTACTCACCTGATTTTCAGGCACATCGGAGGCGTGTTAAACAGGTGCTCCAGATTTTAAGGGATAACAAACTACAGGGTGGGCCATTTATATGGATACACCTAAATTAAATGGGAATGGTTGGTGATATCAACTTCCTGTTTGTGGCACATTAGTATATGGGAGGGGGAAAACTTTTCCAGATGGGTGGTGACCATGGCGGCCATTTTGAAGGTGGCCATTTTGGATCCAACTTTATTTTTTTCAATGGGAAGAGGGTCATGTGACACATCAAACTTATTGAGAATTTCATAAGAAAAACAATGGTGAGCTTGGTTTTAACGTAACTTTATTCTTTCATGAGTTTTTTACAAGTTTATGACCACTTATAAAATGTGTTTAAAGTGTTGCCCATTGTGTTGGATTGTCAATGCAACCCTCTTCTCCCACTCTTGACACACTGATCGCAACACCTCAAAAGAAATGCTAGCACAGGCTTCCAGTATCTGTTGTTTCAGATGCTGCACATCTCGTATCTTAATGGTATGGTGTGGTATATGGGGTACAAAGATAGTGGGGCCATTCTTCATCAATGGAAACCTCAATGCCACTGGATTTCAGAAATTGCTACATGATGATGTGTTGCCCTCTTTATGCACTGAAGATGGCACGTTCCCTGAGTTTTTCCAACAAGATGGTGCACCACCACATTATGGGTGTCAGGTCCGAGCATTCCTACATGAACAGTTTCCTGGAAAGTGGATTGGTCATCGTGGGCCAGTTGAATGGCCACCAATGTCTCCCGATCTGACCCCCTTAGACTTTTATATTTGGGGTCATCTGAAGGCAATTGTCTATGCTGTGAAGATACGAGATGTGCAGCATCTGAAACAACGGATACTGGAAGCCTGTGCTAGCATTTCTTCTGCGGTGTTGCTATCAGTGTGTTAAGAGTGGGAGAAGAGGGTTGCATTGACAATCCAACACAATGGACAGCACTTTGAACTCATTTTATAAGTGGCCGCCATGGTCACCACCCATCTGGAAAAGTTTTCCCCCTCCCACTTACTAATGTGCCACAAACAGGAAGTTTATATCACCAACCATTCCCTTTTAATTTAGGTGTATCCATATAAATGGCCCACCCTGTATATGCCAAACTAGAAAAATGTGTTTTCGCCATTCAGGAGGTACAGTTTTTGGTGTACTTGTTGTCATCTTCGGGTTTTCAGATGGATCCAGAGAAGATCCGTGCAGTTCTTGATTGGGACCGTCCCAACAACCTGAAGGCTCTACAATGTTTTTTGGACTTTACTAATTTTTACCGAAAATTCATCCAAAATTATTCAGTAATTGTGAAACCCCTTACTGACATGACCAGGAAGGGATCTGATTTTTCCAAATGGTCGGTGGCCTCCCTCCAGGCTTTTTCTTCCTTAAAGAATTGTTTTGCCATGGCACCTATACTCAGTCAACCCGATATTTCCCAGCCCCTTATCGTGGAATTGATGTATCGGACGTGGGGGATGGGGCTGTGTTGTCTCAGCGTCCATGCAAAGTAATTAAGGAACATCACAACTCTTTGCGTGCTGGTCATCCAGGTGGTAAAGCAGCCGCGGACCTCCTCTCTCGTCGTTTTTGGTGGCCGGGTTGCATTGGGATGTGATTTAACACGTATCTGCTTGCAGTATTTGCACGCGTTCTAAAGTATTGCATAACCGTCCGTCTGGTACTCTTCTTCCGTTTCCTACCCTTAGCAGGCCATGGACACACTTCTCCGAGGATTTTATTACTGACCTACTGGTTTCTGCAGGCAAAACGATGGTTTTGGTGGTTGTAGATAGGTTCAGTAAAATGGTTCACTTCGTTGCATTACCTGCACTTCCAGATGCCAAGAAACTTGCTCAGGTGTTTGTAAATGAGATTGTGAAGCTTCAAGGGGTTCCCTCCAATGTGGTGTCAGATTGGGGGACCCAGTTTGTTTCCAAGTTCTGAAGGGCATTCTGTTCTCGACTGGGGGTGCAACTGTCCTTTTCCTCTGCCTTTCACCCTTAGTCGAATGGACAGACCAAACGAGTCAATCAGAATTTGAAGACCTACCTCAGGTGTTTCGTTTCCGAAAATCAGGAGGATTGGGCATCCTACTTACCGCTGGCAGAATTTGCCATTACTAATCATCGTCAGTAGTCCACTGGCAGGTCAATGTTCTTTGGTGCATAAGGTTACCATCAACAGTTTGGTACTTTTAATGGGGCAGGAGCTTTGGGAGTTCCTGAGGAGGAACAGTTTGCCTCAGTGTGGCGGGGGGTTCTGAGTAATTTAAAGATCATGGAAGACAGGTATAAACGTATAGCTGACAGAAAACGCTTGCCAGGTCTGGACCTGAATGTGAATGACTTTGTGTGGTTGTCTACCAGGAATATAAGATTGAAAGTTCCTTCTTGGAAGCTGGGACCTAGGTTTATTGGTCCCTATAAAATAACCGCCGTCATTAACCCAGCAGCGTTTCATCTTGAGCTTCCTCAGGCCCTTAAGGGCCACAGTGTTTTCCACAGGTCCTTACTCAAGTAGTATGTGGAACCTCTTGAGCCATCAGCTGTACCGCCCCCCAGTAATGGTTGATGGTAATCTGAAGTTTCAGATTTCGAGGATTGTAGATTCTCGTCTCCAACGTCGCTCTCTAAAATACTTGGTGCACTGGAAGGGTTATGGTCTAGAGGAGAGGATGTGGGTTTCAGCATCACAGGTGAACGCTCCCCGGTTGCTCCCAGGTTGGTTCATTCATTCCTCACCTCTTATCCTGAGAAACCTGGTCCTGAATGTCCGAAGGCCACTCGTAGAGGGGGGATACTGTCACGGGTGTGTCAGATGTGACAGACAGTTGCCCTGCAGTTGGTTGCAGAAGATCTCTTCGTTTGGCATTACCGATTCTTTCTTAGCTGTTTCACTCTAGGACCCAGCAGCTACCTCCTTACTGCTTTAATTGACACCCTGGCCTGGGTGTTTAAATAGTTTCCCTTTGCAGCAGGAAGGTGCCAGTGATATTCACATGTTTCCTTGTGAATGCTTGGAGCTATTTCAGACTGCTTTCTACTTCTCTTGAGCTAGGAGGACGTTTGGGGTTATCTCTCTGAAGTCGGCTCAAGCTAAGCTACTTTTCCCCGTGTTTGTCTCCTTTGTGGTCTTTATTTATTAGTGGGGATCGACTAGTGCTCATCCCCTCTTCCCTATCCAGGACGAAGCGATAGAGAAATAAAGGGGTAGGTACCTGTGTGGCAATTGGTGAAGAACCAATATAGGAATGGTAGGGGAGACAGGGTGATATCAGATCAGTTTAGGAGGTCTCCACTCCCCCCCCTTTTCCTAGAGTCTGGGCTCCCTTTCCCTCTTCCCTTTGTGTTGCACTTAGTCTTTCCTACACAGTGTGTGACAGTATAATGGCACTTATGGTAATATTAGTATTCTGTTTTTTTATTAATGATTAGTATTTTAGTATTCAGTCACAATGAATGGTCACTATACTAGTGGTAATATGTGATCTGGTCACTGTGTAGCGTTATTTGTCCCTTGTATGTGGCATAATTTGGTCACTATGTGGTGGTAATATGTGGTCTGGTCATGGTGTGGCAGTATTTGTCCCTTGCATGTGGTGTTATTCGGTCACTATGTGGTGGTAATATGTGATCTGGTCACGGTGTGGTGGTATTTGTCCCTTGTATGTGGTATTATTTGGTCACTGTGGTGGTAATATGTGATCTGGTCACGGTGTGGTGGTATTTGTCCCTTGTATGTGGTATTATTGGTCATTTTATAAAATGTATGTGACACATTCCCTGAAATAAAAATATACCTAAAAAGAATATTGGGTATTATAAGAAATGTTCAAAAGTTTAGAGTAGGGCCCGATCAGAAGAGTCTCCTTGTTGTGGTGGCGGCTTAAAAAACTTTTGGCCAAAACAAAAGCTGCTGGCTATGTATGTGATATGGTGTTCGATGGGAATTGTTAATGTGTGATTGGTGAGGACGTGGTGCAGAAAGTAGAGTTTTCCAACAGTGGGCGGTGGGACTGTGGAAGGTTCGAGGGATGGAGGAGGAGCTGGGGTGGAGGCGGAGCAGGGGTGAAGCATGGGCGGAGTGTCAAGTGGGCAAAAAAATTTTGCTAGTATGGGGCCCCGAAATTCCTGTTGGCAACCCTGAGTACAGGCCTCAGTGGAGCCCCCAGTGGCAAAGGACGTGTAGAAACTCTGTAAGCTCTTTCAATTGCAAAAAAAGAGAAAGCATGTCTTTGCCGAACATTGTAGTCAGAGAGGATCCAAAAAAATCAACTGAATTACGACCCTCTGCTTATTCAGGAACCCTGACTAAAAGTATGTTTTTTTGCCAATGCCTATTCTCTAGGTTATCAACATTATTGAGAAGGGCATTGATATTCTGAAGACCTGTCCTGAGGTCTTTATGTATTGTGAGGCAGTGACTGGGATCGTATACGAGGGACGTTATATACCCCCCAGAATGTGTACAGAGACCTATTAAATCCATTGGAGTGCATTGCAGTCACAGACATAGCTGCGGCTGCAATGCAGGAATGAAGGTGAGCATTGACCTGGTCAGGCTATCTGGCTAAGGCAGATTAAGTAAAACCCGGCAGGGCCTTCATTTCTTGGGGGAGGCTACAGGAAGGCAGTGGGGCGGCCTCCTCCCTCCAACCCATGTTTTCCAGTGGCTCTTGCCACAGGTCCTTTAACCACTTTCTGGCCCAGGGAGTACTAATACGTATCTGTGCCCTGGGCCTTATGGGCCTGATACGTATTAGTACGCCCTGGCGATTTCGCCCACACACAAGCGGTGTGGGCGAGATCGCTGCCAGGTGTCAGCTGATTGTTACAGCTGACACCCGGTGCTATGTGCAGGGAGCGTTCCCGCACCGCTCCCGATACATTAACCCCCAAAATTCTGTGATTGAAATCTATCGCAGCATTCCGGTGGCAAAAGGAGGTAAGCGCTATACTTACCTTCTCTGCCGGCGTCCCCCGGCGTCTGAGTCCGGTCCCGGATGTTGCCATGGTGACCCGATGTCATCATGACAACATCCGGGTCACCAGGAGGCAGGAAGTTGCTTTGGTCATGCGCAGTGCACGACCAAAGTAACTTCTCCCTGTGCAGCGCTGATGTTATGATCTGCAACAAGAACTAAGAAAAGATAGGGGAAAACTGTCCCTACAGTAAGACTAAGCTGAATCCCTACGATGTAGAGGGCTGCCTGTTCCTAGCGAACAGACCCGCCTTAGTCCTCGGCTAGTCTGAACAAAGACCTATAGCATAAGGGGAGGAGTTCCTAAAAGAACTAAAGACTGGAACAAAAATGGGACACCTCCTAAACAGAGAAGTTGTTGCAGAACACAAAAAGACAAACAGACAAAAAGGTACTAGAGGTCCCAGAAGGACCAAGCGAACTGAAAGAGATAGGCACCAAAGCACCTGGCTAGAAAAACAGTCAAACACTGAAGTCCAGCACAGCCAGAAGGGCGGAGCTGGAATATAAAGGCAGGTGGTCACGTGACCGCAAAACACAAGATGGAATAAACAAACAGGAGGGTTCTAACAGTACCCTCTCTTTTATGAGGATCCTTTGGATCCTCCAGGCCCAGGCCTATCCGGAAACCTCCTGTGGAAAGCTCTAAGAAGCCTAGGAGCAGAGACATCATCCGCCCTTACCCAGGAGTTATCTTCGGGACCGAAACCCTTCCAGGAGACAAGATACTGTTATCTCCCTCTATGCCATCTAGAATTCAAGATACGAGAAATTTCATATTCGCCATCCTCCAGGGGTGAATTAAGAGTAGCCAGGGCCCCGGGCAGTTTAGAAGGTGTGGGCCCCCCCCCCCCAGGTACCCGATGTGTCACGTGACATGTCACATGACCCCCTTTGATTGATCATGTGATAGGTCATGTAACACACAGGTGCTCTGGTGCACATATGTAGATGAAAAATTACAGAGAGAGATAGTGGCGTACATAGCGCACCGTGCAAATTTTTCCCTTATGTACAGCACTATACATAACACAGCACTATACATAATAGACCAGTGGTGATAGACAGTGATTGTTGTGGAGGCTGAACGAATAGGCTGAAATTAATTTTGCTCAATAATAATTATAATGATTTTTTTATATTAATTGTATGACTTAATATTGAGCACAATTAAGTATGCTGACATCCCCCTATATACAGTATGAGCCCCCTCAATCAACAACCAAAGCGATCAACCGGGGCCCTTATTCTTGTAAACCATAACAAAAAAAGACCATAAAAAATGATTTCATTAATTAGTTAATTTAAAACCCCAATACATAAAGACAGAAATGCACACACATTTGCACAGAAAAACAGTGATTTAAAAAAAGAGCAGAAATGAGGGGCGATAAGGACTAGTTTTGCCCTTCACAATTCCCTTTCTGACAGCGGAGGTTGGCACACTAGGTTCGTTATGGCGCCCCTGCTCCACGTCGACCTTCCCTATGTAGCCCAACCACTACTGTACCTGACCATGCATCCTCTATAGGTGAGCAGATAATATGTAATGAACATTATATATACTGTACAGACCAAAAATTTGAACACACCTTCTCATTTAAAGTTTTTTCTGTATTTTCTTGACTATGAAAATTGTACATGCACACTGAAGGCATCAAAACTATCAATTAACAACACATGTGGAATTATATACTTAACAAAAATGTGTGAAACAACTGAAAATATGTCATATTCTAGGTTTTTCAAAGTAGCCACCTTTTGCTTTGATGATTGCTTTGCACACTCTTGGCATTCTCTTGATGAGCTTCAAGAGGTAGTCACCGGAAATGGTCTTCCAACAATCTTGAAGGAGTGCCCAGAGATGCTTAGCACTTGTTGGCGCTTTTGCCTTCACTCTGCGGTCTAGCTCACCCCAAACCATCTCAATTGGGTTCAGGTCTGGTGACTGTGGAGGCCAGGTCATCTGGCGTAGCACCCCATTACTCTCCGTCTTGGTCAAATAGCCCTTACACAGCCTGGAGGTGTGTTTGGGGTCATTGTCCTGTTGAAAAATAAATGATGGTCCAACTAAACGCAAACCGGATGGAATAGCATGCCGCTGCAAGATGCTGTGGTAGCCATGCTGGTTCAGTATGCCTTCAATTTCAATAAATCCCCAACAGTGTCACCAGCAAAGCACCCCCACACCATCACACCTCCTCCTCCATGCTTCACGGTGGGAACCAGGCATGTAGAGTCCATCCGTTCACCTTTTCTGCATCGGACAAAGACACGGTGGTTGGAACTAAAGATCTCAAATTTGGACTCATCAGACCAAAGCACTGATTTCCACTGGTCTAATGTCCATTCCTTGTGTTCTTTAGCCCAAACAAGTCTCTTCTGCTTGTTGCCTGTCCTTAGCAGTGGTTTCCTAGCAGCTATTTTACCATGTAGGCCTGCTGCACAAAGTCTCCTCTTAACAGTTATTGAAGAGATGTGTCTGCTGCTAGAACTCTGTGTGGCATTGACCTGGTCTATAATCTGAGCTGCTGTTAACCTACGATTTCTGAGGCTGGTGACTCGGATAAACTAATCCTCAGAAGCAGAGGTGACTCTTGGTCTTCCTTTCCTGGGGCGGTCCTCATGTTTGCCAGTTTCTTTGTAGCGCTTGATGGTTTTTGCAACTGCACTTGGGGACACTTTCAAAGTTTGCCCAATTTTTCGGACTGACTGACCTTCATTTCAAGTAATGATGGCCACTCGTTTTTCTTTACTTAGCTGCTTTTTTCTTGCCATAGTACAAATTCTAACAGTCTATTCAGTGGGACTATCAGCTGTGTATCCACAAGACTTCTGCACAACACAACTGATGGTCCCAACCCCATTTATAAGGCAAGAAATCCCACTTATTAAAAGTGACAGGGCACAACTGTGAAGTGAAAACCATTTCCGGTGACTACGTCTTGAAGCTCATCAAGAGAATGCAAAGAGTGTGCAAAGCAGTCATCAAAGCAAAAGGTGGCTACTTTGAAGAACCTAGAATATAAGATATATTTTCAGTTGTTTCACACTTTTTTGTTAAGTATATAATTCCACATGTGTTAATTCATAGTTTTGGTGCCTTCAGAGTGAATGTACAATTTTCATAGTCATGAAAATACAGAAAAATCTTTAAATGAGAAGGTGTGTCCAAACTTTTGGTCTGTACTGTACACACACACACACACACACACACACACACACACACTATGGATACTAGTGGGCTGATATATATACAGCTAGGTCCAGAAATATTTGGACATTGACTGTATCTTCATGATTTGGGCTCTTCATGCCACTACTTTTGATTTAAAATTAAACAACTGATATGCAATTCAATTGTAGACTTTCTAGTTTAATTAAAGAGGTTGCACAAAAATATTCTGTGAAACATTTAGGAATTGCAATCATTTTTCTACAAAGCCTCCTTATTTTAGGAGCTCAAAAGTAATTGGACAAATTATCTTTACCATAAATAAAATGTTAATTTTTAATACTTTGTAGAGAATCCTTTGCAGGCAATGACTGCCTGAAGTCTGGAAGCCATGGACGTCACCAAATGTGGGGTTTTGACCTTTGTGATGCTTTGCCAGGCTTTTACTCCAGCTGACTTCTGTTGTTTGTTTATGGGTCTTTCTGTCTAAAGATTTGTCATAAGCATGTGACATGCATGCTCGATGTGGTTGAGATCTGGCGATTGACTCGACCATTGCAGAATATTCCACTTCTTTGCCTTAAAAATCCCCATGGCTGCTTTTGCAGTATGTTTTGGGTCACAGTCCATCTGTACTGTGAAGCACCGTCCAATCAACCTTGCTGCATTTGGTTGAATCTGAGCAGAGAGTATAGTTCTGTACACTTCATAATTCATCTGGCTGCTTTTGTCTTCGGTCACATCATCAATAAACAATAGTAATCTAGCGCCATTGGAAGCCATGCATGCCCATTCTATCACACTGTCTCCACCATGTTTTACAGAGGATGTGGTGTGCTTTGAATCTTGAGCCGTTCCAAGTCTTCTCCACACTTTCTTGTTCCCATCATTCTGGTACAGGTTGATCTTAGTTTCATCTGTCCAAAAAATGCTTTACCAAACTTAATAATTTTTAATATATTGTATTGTATTTATATATGTAATTTTATGTGTATATACATATGTGTGTTTGTTTAAATATATATTCTTGTATTGTCCTTAGTATTTCAATATACATACTGTATGTATTTTTAACTGGTTTATTTATAATTGTTAGTGTGTGTGTCTAATGCATGTCTCTTTTCTCCAGTAGTGTGGTTTGGACTTGTGGCCATATCTTTTTAATGGCTTTCCAACTGTATCTACAGTGGTGGGCAAAAGTATTGGCACCCCTGCAATTCTGTCAGATAATACTCAATTTCTTCCTGAAAATGATTGCAATCACAAATTCTTTGGTATTATTATCTTCATTTAATTTGTCTTCAATGAAAAAACACAAAAAGAATTGTCCTAAAGCCAAATTGGATACAATTCCACACCAAACCTAAAAAAGGGGGTGGACAAAAGTATTGGCACTGTTTGAAAAATCATGTGATGCTTCTCTAATTCGTATAATTAACAGCACCTGTAACTTACCTGTGGCACCTAACAGGTGTTGGCAATAACTAAATCACACTTGCAGCCAGTTAACGTGGATTAAAGTTGACTCATGCATGAGCAATCTCAAGGCTAGAAGTCCATCTCCAAAGACTTGAATGTTCCTGTGTCTTCCATGCGCAGTGTCATCAAGAAGTTTAAAGCCCATGGCACTGTGGCCTAGATGTGGACGGAAAAGAAAAATTGACAAGCGATTTCAACGCAAGATTGTGCGGATGGTGGATAAAGAACCTCGACTAACATCCAAACAAGTTCAAGCTGCCATGCAGTCCGAGGGTACAACAGTGTCAACCCGTACTATCCGTCGGCGTCTGAATGAAAAGGGACTGTATGGTAGGATACCCAGGAAGACCCCACTTCTTACCCCGAGACATAAAAAAGCCAGGCTGGAGTTTTCCAAAACTTACCTGAGAAAGCCTAAAAAGTTTTGGAAGAATGTTCTCTGGTCAGAGGAGACAAAAGTAGAGCTTTTTGGGAAAAAGCATCAACATAGAGTGTACAGGAAAAAAAAGAGGCATTCAAAGAAAAGAACACGGTCCCTACAGTCAAACATGGCGGAGGTTCCCTGATGTTTTGGGGTTGCTTTGCTGCCTCTGGCACTGGACTGCTTGACCGTGTGCATGGCATTATGAAGTCTGAAGACTGCCAACAAATTTTGCAGCATAATGTAGGGCCCAGTGTGAGAAAGCTGGGTCTCCCTCAGAGGTCATGGGTCTTCCAGCAGGACAATGACCCAAAACACACTTCCAAAAGCACTATAAAATGGTTTGAGAGAAAGCACTAGAGACTTCTAAGGTGGCCAGCAATGAGTCCAGACCTGAATCCCATCGAACACCTGTGGAGAGATCTCAAAATGGCAGTTTGGAGAAGGCACCCTTCAAATATCAAGGACCTGGAGCAGTTTGCCAAAGAAGAATGGTCTACAATTCCAGCAGAGCATTGTAAGAAACTCATTGATGGTTACCGGAAGTGGTTGTTCGCAGTCATTTTGGCTAAAGGTTGTGCAACCAAGTATTAGGCTGAGGGGGCCAATACTTTTGTCTGGCCCATTTTTGAAGTTTTGTGTGAAATGATCAATGATTTGATTTTTGCTTCATTCTCTTTTGTGTTTTTTCCTTGCAAGCAAATTAAATGAAGATAATAATACCAAAGAATTTGTGATTGCAATCATTTTCAGGAAGAAACTGAGTATTATCTGACAGAATTGCAGGGGTGCCAATACTTTTGGCCACCACTGTATATACAGTTAGGTCCATATATATTTGGACAGAGACAACATTTTTCTAATTTTGGTTCTAGACATTGCCACAATGAATTTTAAACAAAACAATTCAGATGCAGTTGAAGTTCAGACTTTCAGCTTTCATTTGAGGGTATCCACATTAAAATTGGATGAAGGGTTTAGGAGTTTCAGCTCCTTAACATGTGCCACCCTGTTTTTAAAAGGACCAAAAGTAATTGGACAATTGACTCCAAGGCTATTTCATGGACAGGTGTGGGCAATCCCTTCGTTATGTCATTCTCAATTAAGCAGATAAAAGGCCTGGAGTTGATTTGAGGTGTGGTGCTTGCATTTGGAAGGTTTTGCTCTGAAGTAAACATGCGGTCAAAGGAGCTCTCCATGCAGGTGAAACAAGCCATCCTTAAGCTGCAAAAACAGAAAAAACCCATCCGAGAAATTGCTACAATATTAGGAGTGGCAAAATCTACACTTTGGTACATCCTGAGAAAGAAAGAAACACTGGTGAACTCATCAATGCAAAAAGACCTGGGCGCCCACGGAAGACAACAGTGGTGGATGATCGCAGAATAATCTCCATGGTGAAGAGAAACCCCTTCACAACAGCCAACCAAATGAACAACACTCTCCAGGAGGTAGGCGTATCAATATCCAAATCTACCATAAAGAGAAGACTGCATGAAAGTAAATACAGAGGGTTCACTGCACGGTGCAAGCCACTCATAAGCATCAAGAATAAAAAGGCTAGACTGGACTTTGCTAAAAGACATCTAAAAAAGCCAGCACAGTTCTGGAAGAACATTCTTTGGACAGATGAAACCAAGATCAACCTCTACCAGAATGATGGAAAGAGAAAAGTATGGCGAATGCGTGGTACAGCTCATGATCCAAAGCATACCACATCATCTGTAAAACACGGCGGAGGCAGTGTGATGGCTTGGGCATGCATGGCTGCCAGTGGCACTGGGTCACTAGTGTTTATTGATGATGTGACACAGGATAGAAGCAGCCGAATGTATTCTGATGTATTCAGAGCCATACTGTGTGCTCAGATCCAGCCAAATGCAGCCAAACTGATTGGTCGTCGTTTCATACTACAGATGGACAATGACCCAAAACATAAAGCCAAAGCAACCCAGGAGTAGAGATGAGCGTTGTTCGACTCGAACTGTTCGCCAATCTCAAATTCGAGCTGTTTTGGGCGGTGCTCGAGCCGTTCGGCGAACACGAACGATTTGAGAAAAATTCGGCTGTTCGAGGTTATGTTCGATAACTGTTCGTGCACCAAAATCATAACTGGATTTTTTCTCAGTAATGATGAAAATTAATGTTAATACGCAGTTTGAGTGTACAGCGGGGTGGGGGGAGGGGCAGGGGATGGATCTCTGCAGGAATAATGAAGATCTCCATTTTTTTTTCTCTTTCCCGCATTTACAGTGGGGAGGTGCAATCTGTCAGCCTATCAGCAGCGCACACATGGAGCGAAGTGCTTTTTTTCACACAAGCAAGGGCATGTGTCATTGGCAGTGTATGTCACATGTCCTTGCCCTATAAGACCAAGCCATTTTCCCCGTCGCCACCATTTTCTCACTGCTGCAGCTGAGTGTTAGACGGCACCGCTGTTGCTGTGTGCGCTATACCTTGTTAATTTCAAGCCAATTTTCGCACAAATCTACAGATAGCTTGGGAGTAGGGAATAGTTGTGATTGCAGTCCTTTTAAGGACTAGGTTACAGCATTTCCTACGACTTTTATCAGGCAGGTCTGTGCTCTTAAATAGATAGATTGTGGGAGTAAAGACTAATTGTAATTGCAGTCCTTTTTCAGGACTAGGTTACATCAGTTCCTATCAGTTTTTGCCAGGCAGGTCTGTGCCAGTGCTGTGCAAGTTTTTTTCACAGCATTTGGCTGAATCTAGCAAAGCTAATCCTTTTTGGCCTATTGCAGAGTGTGTTAGTCAGTGGAGTAGCCTATCTGTGTTGCAAGATATACCACCTGTGTATAGAATACCAATTTTTTTACTGCACCTAGTGAAGTAAAATCTTTTGGGCATAGCATCATTCTATTAGTCCATCTATACTGACCTCCATCAGGTTGCAAACTGAATATAATTTTTTTCTGCATCTAGCTCTGAAAAAATATTTGGGCTTCTAGCAGTGTTTGGGACTTGTTCTATTAGTCCATCTATACTGACCTCCATCAGGTTGCAAACTGAATATAATTTTTTTCTGCATCTAGCTCTGAAAAAATATTTGGCCTTCTAGCAGTGTGTGGGACTTGTTTTATTAGTCCATCTATACTGACCTCCATCACGCTGGAAATTCAAAATAATTTTTTGTCTGCATCTAGCTCTGAAAAAATATTTGGCCTTCTAGCAGTGTGTGGGACTTTCTCTATTAGTCCATCTATACTGACCTCCATCAGGTTGCAAATTAAAAATAATTTTTATCTGCATCTACCTCTGAAAAAATATTTGGGCTTCTAGCTGTGTGTGGGACTTGTTCTATTAGTCCAGCTATACTGACCTCCATCAGGTTGCAAACTGAATATAATTTTTTTCTGCATCTAGCTCTGAAAAAATATTTGGCCTTCTAGCAGTGTGTGGGACTTTCTCTATTAGTCCATCTATACTGACCTCCATCAGGTTGCAAATTAAAAATAATTTTTATCTGCATCTAGCTCTGAAAAAATATTTGGCCTTCTAGCAGTATGTGGGACTTTCTCTATTAGTCCATCTATACTGACCTCCATCAGGTTGCAAATTCAAAATAATTTTTTGTCTGCATCTAGCTCTGAAAAAATATTTGGCCTTCTAGCAGTGTGTGGGACTTTCTCTATTAGTCCATCTATACTGACCTCCATCAGGTTGCAAATTAAAAATAATTTATATCTGCATCTAGCTCTGAAAAAATATTTGGCCTTCTAGCAGTGTGTGGGACTTTCTCTATTAGTCCATCTATACTGACCTCCATCAGGTTGCAAATTAAAAATAATTTTTTGTCTGCATCTAGCTCTGAAAAAATATTTGGCCTTCTAGAAGTGTGTGGGACTTTCTCTATTAGTCCATCTATACTGACCTCCATCAGGTTGCAAATTCAAAATAATTTTTTGTCTGCATCTAGATCTGAAAAAATATTTGGCCTTCTAGCAGTGTGTGGGACTTTCTCTATTAGTCCATCTATACTGACCTCCATCAGGCTGCAAATTAAAAATAATTTTTATCTGCATCTACCTCTGAAAAAATATTTGGCCTTCTAGCTGTGTGTGGGACTTGTTCTATTAGTCCATCTATACTGACCTCCATCAGGTTGCAAACTGAATATAATTTTTTTCTGCATCTAGCTCTGAAAAAATATTTGGCCTTCTAGCAGTGTGTGGGACTTTCTCTATTAGTCCATCTATACTGACCTCCATCAGGTTGCAAATTAAAAATAATTTATATCTGCATCTAGCTCTGAAAAAATATTTGGCCTTCTAGCAGTGTGTGGGACTTTCTCTATTAGTCCATCTATACTGACCTCCATCAGGTTGCAAACTGAATATATTTTTTTTCTGCATCTACCTCTGAAAAAATATTGGGCTTCTAGCTGTGTGTGGGACTTGTTCTATTAATCCATCTATACAGACCTCCATCAGGTTGCAAACTGAATATAATTTTTTTCTGCATCTACCTCTGAAAAAATATTTGGGCTTCTAGCTGTGTGTGGGACTTGTTCTATTAGTCCATCTATACTGACCTCCATCAGGTTGCAAACTGAATATAATTTTTTTCTGCATCTAGCTCTGAAAAAATATTTGGCCTTCTAGCAGTGTGTGGGACTTGTTCTATTAGTCCACCTATACTGACCTCCATCAGGTTGCAAATTCAAAATAATTTTTTGTCTGCATCTAGCTCTGAAAAAATATTTGGCCTTCTAGCAGTGTGTGGGACTTTCTCTATTAGTCCATCTATACTGACCTCCATCAGGTTGCAAACTGAATATATTTTTTTTCTGCATCTACCTCTGAAAAAATATTTGGGCTTCTAGCTGTGTGTGGGACTTGTTCTATTAGTCCATCTATACTGACCTCCATCAGGTTGCAAACTGAATATAATTTTTTTCTGCATCTACCTCTGAAAAAATATTTGGGCTTCTAGCTGTGTGTAGGACTTGTTCTATTAGTCCATCTATACTGACCTCCATCAGGTTGCAAACTGAATACAATTTTTTTCTGCATCTACCTCTGAAAAAATATTTGGGCTTCTAGCTGTGTGTGGGACTTGTTCTATTAGTCCATCTATACTGACCTCCATCAGGTTGCAAATTGAATATAATTTTTTTCTGCATCTAACCCAGCCAATAGTTTTGGCCTAATACCACAGTTTGGCCACTCAGCTCTGCTCGGTTCCCATCCATTGTTTTTTTGTGCAAACAACTCCAGAGTTGTGAATTAGTTAACCACCAAAATGAGTGGAAAAAGGCCTGCTGCTGGTGGAAAGGGGAATAGGCGTGTTGGGAAGGGGAAAAAAGGTTGTGTCCGTGGGGTAGGTGTTAAAGCAACAGTAACATCTGCAGAAGAAATACCATCTTCCAGCCAAACTAAAATGTCTACTTCTTTTAGCGGACAATGTGATAAGATCCCTTTATTACGGCCACGCCAATCGCTGCAAATTCCAGATGAGGCACAAAAACAGCAGGTGCTTCAACGGATATCAAGTGCTCCTTTAAGTGGGCTCTCCTCCACATCAACTTCAACATCACAAATACTCCAGTCCTCAAAGGTGTCACCCCAATCGCACTTGCTTCCTCACAGTTCCCAAATCTCCAGCTGCCCGTCTGAGTATGAGGTAGAACAAATGGTTGAGTCTGCAGAGCTGTTTACTCATACTATAGCCTGGGAATTAGAGGTCGACTCTAGCGCTTCTGTGAATCCAGACGAGGAAATGATCTGCACTGATGCCCAGAATCTTTATGAGTCGGATCCAGGACCAGACGCAGAAGGTTCTGACCATAATGTAGACCCTCATTCCCAAACTGTAACTCCTGTTGGTGGAGACAATGAGGAAGACGATGATGAGACTCAAATACCTGATTGGAGCGACAACTTTAGTTTTTTGTCAGGGCAGGAACAGGTTGGCTCTGAGGACGACGGGTGTGATAACGCACAGGGTGATGATGATGAGGTTGGAGATCCCACTTACTGTCAACCCACAGTCAGCCAAGAGATGAGGTCAGCAGAGGAGGTGGAGGAAGATGCTAGTGACGACGAGGTCAGGTTGCGCCTTCCTGGACAGAGACGTAGTACTGGAAGCACGTCAACAACTGCATCCTCAAACACAACTCTGCCTCTCACCACAAGTCGTGGTGGCTCTTCAGGTCGCATGGGTGCTAAGCCTTGCATAGCCTGGGCATTTTTTCAGATCGATAAAGATGACCCAACTCGTGTTATCTGTAACATTTGTCAGCAAAAGCTAAGTAGAGGCCAAAAAATACATAGTTTGAGTACTTCATGCATGAACCGGCACATGGACATGAAGCATAAGTTGCAGTGGGAAGCTCAGTGTGCTACAATGCGGCCTAGCCAGCTGGGCCAACCACCGTCTGCCATATCTTGTGCATCCGCGGCCTCTTCATCCTCTGTGACTGGGGGGACAGCAGTCACACCTGTTTTGGGGCGCAGACCTGCCACCTCTTTACCCGCAACAGCCAGCGTGATTGGCAGGTCATCATTTTCTTTGGAGGTGGTAACACCAGCTGGTGTTGAGTGCTGTCCGACATCGATAGCACCACCTTTGGATCAAGGCAACCTAACATGTCCGCCTGCATCTTCCTCACAAACCGGCAGTTTGTCGGGGACACCCTTATCAACCCCGTCTAAGCACAATAGCCAGCCCTCGGTCCCTCAGATGTGGACAAGTAAAAGACCATTTCCTCCTAGCCATGAGAAAGCTAAGAGGTTGAATTTCACCATCTGCAAGCTCTTGGCTACAGAAATGCTGCCTTTCCGCCTGGTGGACACAGAGGATTTTCGAGACCTTATGTCCGTCGCAGTGCCCCAGTACCAGATGCCCAGTCGGCACTACTTCTCAAAGAAAGGTGTGCCTGCGCTCCACCAGCATGTCGCACACAACATCACCGCCTCTTTGAGAAACTCTGTGTGTGACAGGGTGCATTTCACCACAGACACTTGGACGAGTAGGCATGGACAGGGGCGTTACATGTCGCTGACTGGGCACTGGGTAACTATGGTGACAGCAGGACAAGGGGCTGCTGTCCAAGTCTTGCCGTCCCCACGAGTTGTGCGTCAATCCTCTTTATGTCAAAGTTCCTCCACTGCTTCTGCCTCCTCAACCTCCTCTCGGTCTTCCACTTGCACCCAAAGCCTGTCTGGTCATGCCACAAGCTTTCTAACTGCGCAGAAGGGATCCTGCACACCTCCTTACTATGCTGGCAGTAGGGCTCAACGTCATCAGGCGGTTTTTACTTTGAAATGTCTGGGAAATGTGAGTCACACAGCTGAGGAGTTGTGGTCAGCTCTGGAGAACCAATTTCATGAATGGTTGTCTCCACTGGACCTGAAACCAGGGAAGGCCGTGTGCGACAATGCTGCAAACCTGGGTGCGGCCCTTCGCCGGGGCAATGTCACACACGTGCCTTGTATGGCTCACGTGTTGAACCTGGTTGTCCAGCAATTTTTAGCCCACTATCCCAGACTAGATGGCCTTCTGCAGAGGGTACGGTCGCTGTGTGCTCACTTCCGCCGTTCGCATCCCGCAGCTCAGCGACTTACATCTCTACAGAAGTCGTTGGGCCTGCCACTTCACCGGCTAAAATGCGATGTGCCTACCCGATGGAATTCAACTCTGCACATGTTGCAGCGACTGTGGCAGCACCGACAAGCCCTGGTGCAATACGTTCTGACGTATAGCCTGGACCAACGAGATCCAGAGGTGGGGCAAATCACGCTGGAGGAGTGGTCTCAGATCAGGGCCCTATGCACCCTTCTGCACAGTTTTGAAATGGCGACGAAGATATTTAGTGCTGACGATGCCATTATCAGCATGACTATTCCGGTGATTTACATGCTGGAGCACATGTTAAACAGAATTCGGAGTCAGGTGGTGGCACAAGAGGAGGTTGAGGAAGTAGAGGAGGAGGAGTTGTATGCGGAAGGGCTAACATCTGCAAGGTCCAGACGGTCGGCAGCACCAAGGCGGCAGGCATGTGAGGGTGGGGGAGATGGTTTTACCAGGGCGCATGGTAGCAGCCAAACTAGTGAGGAAGGTGCAGGAGCCCAGGAAGAAGTGGAGGACGAACTGATGGAAGACTCATCAGATGAGGGAGACCTTGATCACATTTCTGTTGTGCGAGGTTGGGGGGAGAGGACAGAGGAAGGAAGCATGATTGTTACCTCGCCACCAACACAACAGGGACTTGGTGCTCCTGGATGCGCAACACACATGAGTGCCTTCTTGCTGCACTACCTGCAACATGACCCTCGAATTGTGAGAATTAGAAATAATCCTGACTACTGGGTTGCCACACTGTTAGATCCCCGGTAAAAAAGTAGATTTGCAGAAATTATTCCTGCCATAGAAAGGGATGCACGCATGCAGGAGTATCAGCAGAGACTGTTGCAGAATCTTACATGTGCTTTTCCACAAAACACCAGTGGTGCACGTAGTGAATCTCACAGTTCCAACTTGCCAACCGTGGGACCGTCAAGTGTTCAGCACTCAAACCGTAACAGAACCACAGTATCTGCTGGTAACATCAATTTTGCGGAATCATTTCACCACTTTTTTAGCCCATCCTTTGCAAGGCCACAGGAGACAAGAAGTCTGACACATAGTCAACGCCTAGAGACGATGGTACAGGAGTATCTCCAAGTAAACATTGAAGCCATGACTGTGTCACTGGACCCTTGCTCTTTTTGGGCTTCCAATCTGGATAAATGGCCAGAGCTAGCCACTTACGCCTTGGAGATCTTGTCATGCCCCGCAGCCAGCGTTCTGTCTGAACGTGTGTTCAGCGCTGCTGGTGGTGTGCTGACAGATAAGCGCACGCGGCTCTCCACTGATAATGTAGACAGACTCACGTTCATAAAGATGAACAAATCATGGATCCGAAACGACTTTTCTACCCCTGTGTCATCCTGGGGAGAGTAAAAGCTTGATGATTGGTTAAAATCACCCTACCAACCGTTTTAAGCTTTCAAATTACTAATCATGTTTATCTGTATCTTGGCTGGAAAATAATTTGGGCTTTGTAGCAGTGTGCAGCACTGATTCTATTAGGCCATCTATAATAAGCTCCACCAGATTTAAAATTACTAATCATGTTTATCTGTATCTTGACTGGAAAATAATTTGGGCTTTGTAGCAGTGTGCAGCACTGATCCTATTAGGCCATCTATACTAAGCTCCACCAGATTTAAAATTAATAATAATTTTTAGCTGCATCTAGTCCGGAAAATAATTTTGGGGCTCCGAGATGCCCAAGACACATAAGTGCCTTCTTGCTGCACTACCTGCAACATGACCCTCATATTGTCAGAATTCGAAGTAATCATGACTACTGGGTTGCCACACTCTTAGATCCCCCAAACTTTTCGATCAACCTTTTCATTTTAATAAAGACCAAAAAAATGGTCATTTTTGAAATTATAAGCATTAGCAGGTTATTAGAAACTGAAATCAAACAGTTTTCAACTCAAAACTTTATTCTAGGTGATGTTACATTTTCACATAGGACCCCTTGTTCGAAAGGAGCTTCTGAACTCTCTCGTCCATTGAATTTGTCAGGTTTTGGATGGTTTCTGCTTCAATTGTTTTGCATGAGGACAGAATACCCTCCCAGAGCTGTTGCTTAGATGTGAACTGCCTCCCGCCATCATAGACACTCCTTTTCATGATGCTCCAGAGGTTCTGAATGGGGTAGAGGTCAGGGGAGCATGGGGGTCACACCATAAGTTTGTCCCCTTTTATGCCTATATCAGCCAGAGATGCAGATGTTTTATGTGCAGCATGAGATGGTGCATTATCATGCAAAAAAATGATCTTGCTGTGAAATACACAGTTCTTCTTCTTGAACCATGGCAGGAAGTGCTGTTTGAGAAAATCCACATACATTATGGAGTTCATCTTTAGCGCCTTCAGGGATCCTAAAGGGGCCGACAATCTCTCTCCCCATGATTCCAGCCCAAAACATTACTCCACCTCCTCCTTGTTGGCGCTGTAGCCGTGTTTGCGTGGGGTGTCCATCAACCAGCCATCCTCCACTCCATCCATCTGGACCATCGAGCGCTGCACGGCACTCATCCGTGAACAAAACAGTTTTGAAATCAGTCTTCATGTAATGTTTGGCCCACTGGAGCCGTTTCTGCTTGTGTGAAGTGGATAGAGGAGGTCGACAGGATGGCGTATGCACAGCTGCAAACCTCTGAAGGACCCTGCATCTTGTTGTTCGGGGGACGTTGGAGGCACCAGCAGCTTCATAAACTTGTCTGCTGCTATGACAAGGCTTTTTTGCCGCTGCTCTTTTAACCTGACGTAATTGCCTGTAGGAAAGAGTCCTCAATTTGCCCTTATCAGCACGCACACGTGTGTACTGTGAATCAGCTACATACTTCTTGATTGCCAAGACACTTCATCCTGATCATCGCACAATGTTGATTGTAGTCATGCCTTGACCTAAACACTCCACAATTTGTTGCTTCTCAGCAGCCGACACATCCTTTTTCTTTCCCATTTTGGCAGAAAATGTAGGCTGCTTAATAATGTGAGACAGCCTTCTTAAGTAGTCTTGCCTTTCATTGGACACACCTGCCAAACTAATTAGCACAGGTGTCTGCAATTGCTTACAGTGATATAAAGAGCCCTGACACACATCACCATCAATGAGTTTAACTGACAAACAAACAAATTCTTCCCTTATCACTCCTAAACACTTTTTGCATAATAATTTGGAACACAGTGTACATGTGCTTTTCCACAAAACACCAGTGGTTCACGTAGTGAATCTTACAGTTCTAACTTGCCAACCGTGGTCTGTATGGAGTTGTTCAATAAAGGGCCCAAAATTAAGATAACATAGATGGGAGAAGTCTCTATGAATAGGAATTCCTAAGTATTTGATACCCTGTGAGGGCCAGGCAAAGGGAAAGTTGGACTGGATGGAATCCTATATGGATTTTGGGAGGGAGACATCGAGGGCCTCAGACTTCGCTGCATTGATTTTAAAATTTGACCATGTAACAAAGTGATCTATTTCAGCCATAACAGCATGGATGGATATATGTGATTGAGTGATATATACTAGGACATCATCAGCAAATAGAGAGCACTTGTACTCGGTGCCTCCCACCTCAATCCACCTAATATTGGGGTTATGGCGAATTGATGAGAGCAGGTGCTCCGTCACTAGGATGTATAAGAGAGGGGACAGTGGACATCCCTGCCTTGTCCCATTGGTGATTGTGAAAGGTGATGAAAATGTTCTGATGCACCCCCTGGGCCTTGGGACACCCGGAGCCGGACCCTTTTTGGTGGATGCTGGTGGTTGTAGTCTTCGTGGCGGCGACCCGGTTCCGTGGCTCAGGGTGGTCAAACCAGTGGCGGAACTATTTATGTGGTTTTGATGTTTAAATGTCCGACTAC
Organism: Phyllobates terribilis; assembly: GCF_046119375.1. Lineage (NCBI taxonomy): Eukaryota > Metazoa > Chordata > Amphibia > Anura > Dendrobatidae > Phyllobates > Phyllobates terribilis. Next base: position 773,036,686 of record NW_027362761.1, on the reverse strand, counting down.
GCCACCCGTGGATTGCGGTCAGAGTGAACCGCCGCTGCAGGGCAGACCGCTGAGGCTGGTGTTGTGGGTGCAGCAGAGCGTAGCATAACTCCCCACGGGAGGAGTATAGCCTCAGGGCAGTGTATGCGGAGGATGGGGGTGATGGTGCAGGGCAGCAGCAGTAACGACACGTAGTCAGTGATGCAGTCCAGGGCCTTTACTCACAGTTCTTATTATCCAGACCACGTCTGCAGGTAACGGCTGCCCACGTCGTACTGTGCTCACCAGGTGAGGGGCTCAGACAACTCCCAGATAACTTTGGAGCGCTTCACAGGACCCCCTTTGTGTGTCCTTTGTCTGGCCTTTCTTACCAACCCTTCTGTCCGGCTGCCTCGGGCCTCCTCTTGGTAAACTTGGCGCCAGTTTCCCTGACCCTATGTGGTGCCTTCCTAGCGGGTGTAGCGAGGGGCTGCGCCACATAAAATGTCACAGCCTCCGGTTTCTAGCTGAGGGTCGTTTCCTGCCTCCACTAGTTTCGGGGACCGGTCTCCCCCTTTGGCCTGACCCCTCCACGCAGGTGGATTCGGGCGTGCGGTGGCGACTCGCCCGTCCGCACCCCTGGGATCCCTTCATTCCTCGTTCCTGGAGCCTTCTCCGCTCCTCTTCCTTCCTTCTCCCTCTTCCACGCCTGGGCCTCTGTTACTAGGCCCGCCTCCCGAGCAGAGCTCATGCAGAGCCCCTGCTCCCTGCCACTTCTGCTCAGACTTCTCTGCACTGAACTAAGATGGTGCCCATCTTTTATACTCCCTTCTCAATGCACCCAGGAACTGCTTCCTCCCTGCTCCTGCACTACAGGGTTCCCCTTCCTCAGTGTTCCCTCCCCCCACTCCAGCCAGGGACAGGGACTGTCGTGCCCATCTCAGAGGCATATTGGTCGCCCTGCCCCACGGCAATGTGGTGTAATGCATGCAGGTGTCGGGTCCTGATCCACACTCCATCCTTACCTGAGAGGTGCAATACCTCTGTAGCAACCGAGCCCTCAGGGTGCTACAGTTCCATTTATCTTCAGCCTAGGTGACGTATTGTGATACAGGGCCGTGATTTTGGCTATAAAAGGGTCCCCTAGACCCCTACCCCAAGCTGTTTAAGAGAATCATATATGGCGTGCCAGGAGACTCTATGGAATGCTTTCTCAGCATCCAACGAGAGTATCTAATTACAAATTTTTAACTGCATCTAGCCCAGGAAATACTTTGTGCCTAGTAGCAGTGTCTGCTAGTCAGCGGATTATCCCGGCTGTTAAGCAAGCTACACCACCTGTAGTTTGGACACTTAATTTTTTCAAAGGAAATGCTTCGGGACCACGGGATACTCAGTGAAGAGCATCAGGAGGCACCCCAAGGCATAGGGGCTGGGACTGGCACTAGGATGCCTTGCGGTGGACAGCCGAGCTCGATCCTTATAAAAGCTTTTTAACTGCAGCAGCTTTAGTGGACGCTACTGGAGCTGGAATTACGCGGCTGCTGGCATGAGACTTGCCCTCCAATAGATCCTTGTAAATGGATTTAAAGTGTATTCATTCAAATTAGAGAGACAATTTAAATTAAAAAGCTTAGAGCTGCCTCCACCACAGGGGGGCTCGCTCGACCCACCAGCGGACAGGCACCAGTATTGGGAGAGGGGGGCTGGCCGTCAGGGTTCACCGCGGCTCTGGCACAAACCCGGCGACACGGAGGTGGCACGGGCAGGAGCGGACTGAACGTGTCGGCTTCTCACTTTTTGGATTTTAGAAGGGCATGACATGCCTATATCTGTGTCTCCCCCTCCTTTTACTCCTCCACCTCTTTTCTTTTCGCATGACTATATGTACTTGTCACTTTTCCATGTGTTAGTTGTGTCTTCTGAGCAGTTTGTCAGCTTTTGGACACCTTTGAAGGTGTTTTCTATGTGTTTCTATGTGTTTTTGTTTGCCTGCCATTGGTTTTAACGGTGTTCGAAGGTGTTCGACGAACAGTTCGGCGAACACACGGGTGTTCGACGAACCGAACCGAACTCGAACACTACGGGGGTGGCTCAACACTACCCAGGAGTTTATTAAAGCAAAGAAGTGGAATATTCTTGAATGGCCAAGTCAGTCACCAGATCTCAACCCAATTGAGCATGCATTTCACTAAACTTCAGACAGAAAGGCCCACAGACAAACAGCAACTGAAAACCACTGCAGTGAAGGCCTGGCAGAGCATGAAAAAGGAGGAAACACAGCGTCTGGTGATGTCAATGAGTTCAATACTTCAGGCAGTCATTGCCAACAAAGCGTTTTCAACCAAGTACTAGAAATGAACATTTTATTTACAATTATTTAATCTGTCCAATTACTTTTGGTCCCTTTAAAAACAGGGTGGCACATGTTAAGGAGCTAAAACCCCTAAACCCTTCATCCAATTTTAATGTGGATACCCTCAAATGAAAGCTGAAAGTCTGAACTTCAACTTCATCTGAATTGTTTTGTTTAAAATTCATTGTGGTAATGTCTAGAACCAAAATTAGATAAATGTTGTCTCTGTCCAAATATATATGGACCTAACTGTATATATATATATATATATATATATATATACATACATATATATATATACAGTACAGACCAAAAGTTTGGACACACCTTCTCATTTAAAGATTTTTCTGTATTTTCATGACTATGAAAATTGTACATTCACACTGAAGGCATCAAAACTATGAATTAATACATGTGGAATTATATACTTAACAAAAAAAGTGTGAAACAACTGAAAATATGTCTTATATTCTAGGTTCTTCAAAGTAGCCACCTTTTGCTTTGATGACTGATTTGCACACTCTTGGCATTCTCTTGATGAGATTCAAGAGGTAGTCACCGGAAATGGTTTTCACTTCACAGGTTTGCCCTGTCAGGTTTAATAAGTGGGATTTCTTGCCTTATAAATGGGGTTGGGACCATCAGTTGTGTTGTGCAGAAGTCTGCTGGATACACAGTTGATAGTCCTACTGAATAGACTGTTAGAATTTCTATTATGGCAAGAAAAAAGCAGCTAAGTAAAGAAAAACGAGTGACCATCATTACTTTAAGTATATAATTCCACATGCGTTAATTCATAGTTTTGATGCCTTCTGTGTGAATGTACAATTTTCATAGTCGTGAAAATACATAAAAATCTGCAAATGAGAAGGTGTGTCCAAACTTTTGGTCTGTACTGTATATGTATAATATAATCCTGGGAGCGTACCTCTGTCCAAAGCCTTTATAGCAAGCGCAATCGTAAGCACTGAACGCATACCGCAATCTCCGGCACAACAACTTACCTATCTGGGATTGCCGCGGGGAGGCCGGGAGATGAATCCTCCGTCAGAAACGGCGCATGCGTATAGCACACTTTCGGCACCATTTTATTGAAGACACACTTGCAGCGTGTCTTCAACAAAATGGCACCGGAAAGCGCGGACTGCGCAGGCGCTGATTCTGGCGCCACAGTCCCGCAGCGGCACATGACAGAATGGGGGCGCAGGATGGGAGCAGCACTTGACAGGATGGGGACGCAGGATGGGAGCAGCATTTGACAGGATGGGGGTGCAGGATGGGAGCAGCATTTGACAGGATGGGGGCGCAGGATGGGAGCAGCATTTGACAGGATGGGGGCGCAGGATGGGAGCAGCACATGACAGGATGGGGGCGCAGGATGGGAGCAGCACATGACAGGATGGGGGCACAGGATGGGAGTGGGAGCAGCATTTGACAAGATGGGGGCGCAGGATGGGAGCAGCATTTGACAGGATAGGGGCACAGGATGGGAGCAGCATTTGACAGGATGGGGGCACAGAATTGGAGCAGCACATACCAGGATGGGATCAACACATACCAGAATGGAGGCGCAGGATGGGAGCAGCACATGACAAGATGGAGGTGCAGATTGGAGGTGCACAAAACAGGATGAGGGCGCAGGATGGGGGCTGCACATGACAGGATGGGGGCAGAGGATGGCAGCAGCACATACCAGGATGGAGACCATATAAATGCTCACCACCCGGGCGTAGAACGGGTTCAATAGCTAATATATATATATATATATATATATATATATATATATCATCAGTATTTTTCAACAATCTGACCAGAAAAAAAACCTAACAAAATTCAAGAAGAAACATATGAGTCCTTGTCAAACCCTTCAGATCATAAATGGCCGGTCATGTGGCAGTGCAAATGTGGCACCCCAGGGGTCTGGTTGCCACAGTAATAGAAATATTATGTCTGAGAGCAAGTGGGAGGTTTCTCTGGTCAGGAGCCCTAAGCATGAAACACGGCCCACCCAGACCTGGGAGGGGAGGAATTTGCCCTTATAAACTGGGTCTGGGGCAGGATTAGGACAGACAGAGCCTGCAGAACAAGCAGAGCAGTCAGAGTCAGTGTGAAGTCCCAGACAGAGACGCAGTCTGGTCTGGAGGACAGCAGACAGAGGGAAAGCAAGAACTAGGAGCTCTGTAGGAGCAGGAGCGAGTGCCAGAGGCTGGAAGCTAGAAAGCTCGCCTTGGCTGAAGACACTAAACCCGGACACGGAGTCTGAGGCTGTGGGGACATCCAGGTCCAGCAGCAGAATCCAACCGGCACGGGATTCCATGTCCTCTGGCCATAGAAGCCCGGAGGCACGGTCACAAGCAAGGGACCAGCACCGCCATCGTGAAGCGGAGGCTAACGGAAGGCCCCAAGTCACCGGCCATACGGGTGAGCACCACACGGTATACTCAGGGTTGTGGGCTACTTCTACCCGCATAGAGCAAGGTAGTCAGGAAAGAGTGCAGATAGTCGGGGAGGCCTACAACTCCACCTGGCCAGGGGAGATCCTACTTGCTTACAGACTGACCAGGCCCCTACTGCTAACCAGTACTCCCGGGAGGGTCTGCGTTATGCCATCAATAAAGACCCTGAACTGCACCACACGTCTCTGTGTTTCATCGCCGCACCAGCACCATCAGTACTGGGACGCTCACACCATCACTCCCATCATCCACACTAGCTGCCCTGAGGCAATACTTCTCCCGTGGGGAGTTATCCCATACTCGGCTGCGCAAACAACATCAGCCTCAGCGGTCTGCAGCGCAGCGGCGGTCCCCACTGACCGCAATCCACTGGTGGCGTAGTCGGACATTGTTATTACCTAAGACTGCCACTGGTTTGACCGCCCTGGGCACGGAACGGGTCACCGCCACGGAGGACTACAACCCCAGCGATCCGGCTCCGGGTATCCCCTGCACCAGCACAGGCCCAGGGGACGCGTCACAAATAACTCTACAAATCTGACGTGACACAACTTGCTCTCACTGAGCACAGCACCGGGGGAACTCGCTGCAGTTCGTCTGCTGAGCGGTCGCATGGATTACAGTGAGGGACACTTAGGAAAGGTGAGTATATGGATTTTTTATTTTATTCTTATTTTTACAGATGGACACTGCAGGAGCAGACACTACTACTCTCATCATTGTCCCTGCTGGTGCTGATCGCAGCACCGGCTTGGAACCTTGATGAGGGCAGTGTTCTGCACACGTCGCTTAGGAACAGCGGTAACTGTACTGCTGATTCCCAAGCACCGGTCCATGTCACACGGATGTCATCATTGACTTGGATGGGTCCATGTGATCCGGGCCGGCCAAAAACAGACATGTCAGCGTGTGGATCACACGGTCTGTGGAAACACACTGACATGTGTGCAGACCCATAGATTTGAATAGGTCTGCATATGTCAGTGTCCATGGTACGTGTGGAAAGAGTCACCACACGTACTGGACACACTGACGTCTGAAATAGGCCTAAAATGGGGTTGTTTGAGTAGTGGAAAACCCCTTTAAAGAGTTAACAGCAGCTGGTGGAGCTCAGTTCCACCCACGACTGCGAGAGACAGATCCTGGTTGTAACTGCGCCCCGACACTGACAGCTGCTCAGCATTAGGGCTCTTTCACATGTCCGGATATTACCGGTATTGGAAAAAACAGTACTGGAGATATCCGAGTAACTGTGTACCTGTGTAGAATACGTGTGGCAACCATGTGCTGCTCGTGTGCCGCATCAGGATCACACGTACTGATGCCTGGGAATTAGCAGTACAATTAGTGCTGTTCCCAAGCACGGGGTGCTGGAGGCATTACTCATCATTGTCCCCTACTTGCGCTGCAATCAGCACAAACAGAGGACAATGTTGAGAGTTGTATTGTGCCACCGCTGTGTCCAACAAGTGTTAAAATAAGAATAAAATAAAAATATCCTTATACTCACCTGTCTCACGCTGTAATCCATCTGACCGACAGGCGACCGTATACGACGAGGAGCAGAGCAGAATGACTTGCTGCAGCGAGCGGACCCCTGACCTGCGCTGTCACTCAGTGAGCTCAGGGCAGGTCAGAGTCCCATTTGCTGCAGCGAGTCATTCTGCTCTGCTCCTTGGTGTGTGCAGTCGCCTGCCGGTCAGATGGATTACAGCGTTGGACACTGGATTTTTCCAACTTCAGATAGGTGAGTATAAGGATTTTTTTTATTTTACTCTTACTTTTACACTTGCTGGACACAGCGGGGGCTAGACACAACTGTCAACATTATCCCCTGCTCATGCTGATCGCAGCGCCAGCAGGGAACCATGATAACGGTACGTGTCACATGGATGACACACGGATGTCAGTATGGGATGTTTTTGTTTTTGTGGCCCGTGCGGTGTGCAAAGAACGAACATGTCAGCGTGTTTTGCACACGGACACATGATCTGTGGAAACACATTGACATGTGCACAGACCCATTCATTTGAATGGGTCTGCGTGTGTCAGTGTCTCCAGTACATGTGGAATCTGTCCCCACACATACTGGAGATACTGACGTGTGAAAGAGCCCTTAAAGATGGTTTTCAGTCAGTGCAGGGGCGCAGTTACAGTGTACATGTACAGTAATAATGGCTCATGAGTCCCCAGCATCACTTATGTGATCGGCCGGTCATGTGACCACGTTTGCTATTGGCATGTGTTGACTACTCTTTCGGCTTTTCTCAATTCTATTGAGAAAAGCCAAACGTATCTAGTCGACATGTGCAAATAGCAAAAGTGTGGTCACATGACAGCCCGATCACATAAGTGCTGCTGGGGACTCATGACAACAGTTGCACCGCACCCTGTCATGATTTACCAGTCTGCAGTCACATAGAGTGACTGCAGACTTTTATCCCAAGCCCAGACAACGCCTTTAATAACTTTATACAAATAATAAGCTGCTCATTATGAAACAATTAGAGGGATTGTCTGGTCTTCAGATACAAGTCTCCAGTGACTATATGACCGCAGACTTGTGAATCCTCACATTGCACGCACAGTGCACTGTCAGGACTCTCCAGTGCGGGCAGCGGGTCATCATGTGACCTCAAGTATGTGATATGTAAACAACTGGCCACATTCCACCTACACTGCTTCTGGTCTCCCTCGATACACTTGTATTGAATGAGGCCTCGCAGTTGGAATGTGGCCAAGCGCATGTAAATCGTATACTCGCCGATACGGGCAATGGTGAATCCTCACAGTGTGCGCAATGTAAGAAGTCACATGTCTGTAGCCACATAGAGTCACGGCAGACTTGTAGATTTAGATTGGACAACCCCTTTAGACACAGTGCAGCTCATGCCATAGTTACTGTATGGGGGCTTGTTATACTATCAGACAGGGGCTTATTATAAGTTCTAAACTGTAAATATAATATGCCCCTACCTCCCTACCTCCACCCTCCCCAGACAGCAGCTATGACATCAGATTGCACATAATCTCAGTACACAAGGCCCCTAGTGCCTACCACCCCACTACCCCAAATCAGCTCCCTCTATTCCCCTCACATCCACTCCACTCCCACAGTAATATTATATGTTGCAATTCATAAAAAAAAACTAAATTGGCTCCAGCAGCACTTAAATATGACCCTGATGATGATTAGTCTGGGCCAGGCACAGTCTAGACACAATCTCTGCTTCAGCAGCTCACTAGGACGCAGGGTCCAGTGTGGACCAATCAGGGGGCTCATGGGGTGGAGCTAACTGCAGCACTGCCAGCCTATAGAAGATCATAACAAGCCGGCTTGCTCAGCTACTCAGCTCAGGCAGGGGAGCGAGGGAGGTGGAGCGGCTCCTCTTCGGCAGACCAGTCAGCACGTGAGTCACAGCTTTTGAACAGACGTGCCCTCGCTGTGTATGCTGGGTCCTGCTCTGCGTGACGTCATGCGAAATGGCGGGCCCAGCATCACAGCCTGCGGCCGCGGCCCGCTCCGATGATAATGTCGAGCCCAGGGGATGAGGACGACTCGGCGCCCGGGCCTTGCTGTTTGGTTTGGTTTTGGGGATGTCGCGGTAGTCGGCTCCAGGGCCCATACACCTGTGGTGTCTGGTGAGGATCACCAGCACAGCGGCAGCCCACTGAGGCCGGTGTTAAGGCAGCTTGGGTGGTAAAGCTCCCCACAGGTGGAGCGGGGCCTCAGGGCAGCGTAAGAGAAAGGATGCAGGACAGATGGGACCCAGCTGGGTCAGAGTAAGAACAGGGACAGACACGATAGTCACTTCACTACCTTTTACTGATGGAAGTTTAGGTACATTCCGGAGCTCTGTAGGGTGAAGGGTGCATATCAGGACTCTCCCCAGTGAGCGGGTATAGGGCCTCCTGTTTCTTGCTTTGTGTAGTAAGTTTCTGACCTGCCTGGAGCTAGGCCTAACTTTGTCTCTGTCCTGCAGCGGCTGACTTTGTGGTACGGCCTTCTCTTGAAGTACACGCTCCCAGCTTGCGGGGCCTCCGTGACTCCTGGCTCTGGTACGTATCAGCTCTTGGGTGATCCTGGGACCTGAAGTGCTCCAGGGGTCTCCGGTTGTCTCTACAGGGGGGTATACGGCCCTGTAGACGCGGACCCGGTGTCCGGTATATGTTTTCTGGGGTGAGCTTGTACAGTTCCTCTGCCCCCAATGCTACTCACTCCTCTAGCCTTCGGCCTCGCTCGGGGCCCTCACTAGGCTATACACACTAGCGGCAGCTTGCCGCGCTTCTCTTCACCACTCTTATGGCGTCGGCACACCTTGGGCTCGCTAACTTGAGCTTCACTCTAGGCTTTCTCACTAGAGGAACTGAACTGAGAACTCTGTCCCTCTCTGGCTCTGAGCAGGGACTCTGTTCTCTAGACTGAGCTCGACTCTGTATTCAGACATGTACTTGCTGAACTCTCCAGAGGAACTGACTGCCTAACTCCACCCTCCGTATATAAAACCCTATCCGGGCTCCCTCTGGTGGTCTGAGGAAGTAGGGTGGAGGTATGTGTATGCTCTGAGGGCCTCTTGTGGAGGAATCCGTCCATGCACCCCTCTAGGATCTGTGGCACTCATGCACAGCATGGGCGCCACATTCCCCCCTAGCAAAGCTCAGCACTCCCGGGCTGAAGTACATTTTGAAACAACAATATAACATGAACAATAACAATCTTCTCTTTATGGGAGGCACATTCTTAAACGTTGCACATAACATTAATAATAAATAGATATATGTATTGGAATAAGCAACCAAGAAGTCCAAGTCTCTTCCAGAGAGGTTGCTCAATGGGGTGTGTCACCCTGGCCTGGATGCCACAAATATAATAAAGCTGTGTCTGAGAGCAAGGGGGAGGTTCTCTAGTCAGGGGAACATTAGCATGCAATACCTCCTGTCACAGGCCAGTAGGGGGAGCAGGCTGCCCCTATAAAAGCTGGAACTGGGGGCAGGGTTAGAGAGAACTGGACGACCTGTCTCTGGACTGAGACGTGTCCCAGAGCAGAGAGGGACAGTTGTATTGCACCCTAAGAGGAAGTGTGGCAGTAGAAGAGCCACAAGCCAGAGACAAGAGGCGAAGTGAGCCTGTCTTGGCAGACAAAGAACTCCATTTTACCAGACTTTGGTGTCTGAGGCTGTGAGGATTCCTCGTCCTGCAGCAGATAACCAGTCCGCAGGGGACTGTATGTTCCTTGGCCTAAGAAGCCCGGAGGCTCTGCCACAACAGAAGGGACCAGCAAAGCCGTACCAGGCCGGGAGTAGAAAGGGACCCACGTTGCAGGCCATACAGGCGGGAATACACGGTGAGCTCGGACCGTGGGCTGTTACCCTATCAGGAGGAGATAGCCAGAAGGAGCGCAGAGAGCATGGTAGGCCTACATCCTCACCCTGACCAGGGCCAATTTCCCAATTGCTCTCAGACATCCAGATCCCCTCCTAGCCGGGACTGTTTGTGGGTCAGTTCACCTGTTCTAGTAAAGACCCTGGACTGCAACCTGTTGTCTGCGTGCTCCTTGCTCCTCCAGCACTAACGGTACTGGGACGCCCTACACCATCACCCCCATCTTCCATTATACTGCCCTGGGGCCGCACTCTTCCCGTGGGGAGTCACACTATCCCAGCTGCATACATCATCAGCCCCAGCGGTCTGCCTTGCAGCGGCGGTTCCTAATAACCGCAATCCACGGGTGGCGTAGTCGGACATCACTTAAAACTTATAAAGGGACTACCACTGGTCTGACCACCCTGAGCCACGGACCGGGTAGCCACTACTACCCCCATCGTTTCCCTATTGCCCGGATCCGAGTGCCCCACGGCCCAGGGGGCGAGTCAGCTTTGGCGTAGTCGGCAGGATAGTAACCAACCCGCCACAAACGGGTATTGCGTGCCTGAAAAAGACTGTACACGTACCTGAAGAAGAGGTTTCCCGCCATCCGGAGCAGTTTCCCACCATTTTCAGCCGTCTCCCGCCATCTTCCGTCGGTTCCCGCCATCTTCAGCCATTTTCCCGCCATCGGACGCCGTCTTCAGGACGCCGCGCGGGAAGAAGAGGGGCGTGGATGTCCAAACGGCGCGAGACTTGAAGCTCCGCCCCACGCAACGACGCTGCGCAAGGTCCTGGAAGGGAGAGAGAGCGACGCTGACGTCACCAGGACGCGACGCGAGGTCCTCGTCCAGAGCAGCACCAGCGGAGCCGTGGCCTACAGAAGAGGATCGTCGGAAGGTAGGCCACGCTTAACTAGGGGGGAGGAAGATGTCGGACACAGAGGCGCCCACTACCACCAGCACAGCTGCAGCAGCGGTGATGCCCTTTTCCCTGCCCTACATCCCTGGAGCGGCCTGGCTGCCTAAGTATTCAGGGGAGCCCCATGCCCTGACTGATTTTAAGGAAAGGCTGTACAGTTTGTTCCAAGTTTACCCCCTGACAGAGGAACAGAAGGTCAGCATACTGACGGGGCAGTTAACTGGCGCAGCCCAGCGGGAGGTAAAGTCATGGCCCGCTGAGGAGAAAAGGACTGTGAAGGACATTCTGGCCCAGCTGCGAGGTACCTTTGATACCCATACCTCCGCTGAAATTAAAATGCGGTTCTATGGATGTAAGCAGCGGGCACAGGACAGCATCAGAGACTATGCCCTAAACTTGCAGGACGCCTTAAGGGCCATCAAACAAACTGACCCTGGCAGCGTGCAGGAAACGGACAAGCTGCTAACAGAACAATTCATAGAAGGTCTGCTGTCTAGCGCCCACAGGGCCCAACTGCGCCTCATGTTCTTTCAGAACCCTGATCTGACCTTTGCCCAATTTAAGGACAGGGCCATAAGGGTGCTCCGTGAACCCGCAACAAGTGGCGCTATAAACCCCCGACGTCCTGCTCTCACCTACCACCAGGAGGCAGCGCCCTCCCCTATGGACTCTGTGGGGGCTGATGTACAGGCCCTGAACCAAGCCCCGTCGAAAGACCTGCACCACCAAGTCCAGGAGCTGACCAGGAGCATCGCGGCGTTGACCAGGACCGTCCAGGCGTTACAAGTGGACCCATCAAGACCCGTCGAGCTGGCTTCAAGTCCGGAGGATGTCCCGTGGCGTCGACAGAGGAGGATCCCGTCATTCCGAGGGAGGCCCACAGACCGCTACGCAGAGGATGGACAGCCCATTTGCCGTCGATGCAACCAGCCCGACACATTTCCAGGTACTGTAATTTAAACGGGTCCAACCTGGGGCAGAGGGCCAACCCCCAGGCATAAGATCACCAGGCCCTTAAAATTGGCGTAATAAGTACGTTGGGGGGAGCCCGGTTTTACCCGTGGTGCTGGATGGTATCCCCATGAGCGCCTTGCTGGATACTGGGTCGTAAGTAACCACTATCCCTTATGTACTTTTTAAGCAGTATTGGACTGATGCTGATATCACACGGTATCCAGACAGTAACTTGAGCATCATCGCCAGTAATGGCTTACCCGTGCCGCAGATGGGGTTCAAGGAGATGACCATTAAAATTGGTAAAGTTGAACTACCGGCACAGGGAGTAATTATTGTGGACATTGACCGTCGTGAAAGTCACCCTAAAATAACTGTGGGTACTAACGTGATTGAAAATTGTCTTTCAGAGGTAATTGTAATTCTACAACAGGTGGCGGTGAATGCTAGTTCCAGCCAACAGAGAGTCCTCAACAAGGAGATAAAAGCCCTGATGAGACGGCAGCAGGTAGAACTGTCTGGTGGTGAGATCGGTAGCGTAAGACTGAGTGACCCATTCCCCATTTCCATGCCTCCCAAAAGTGAAATGATGATCTGGTGTCGGACTGCAATCGGGTTGAGAGGTAGAGACTACCAAGTCATGGTAGAACCCGTGTACTCGGACAGCAGGCCCACCATTTTGACAGCCCAGGGGGTGGTTGATGTCCGTCATGGGAGGGTGCGCGTTCGCATTCTCAACATTGGGGAGAGAGAGGTACACTTACCCAGGTACGCTACACTTGCCAAACTGTTTGTTGTCGAACACAAAGCTATCAGGGCCGTGGAGCCTTTGCCTCCATCTCCACAGGCGGAGGGTAATGGCTCCCAGAAACAAAAGGAGGACTGGTGCCAGAAACTCCATGTGGATGCTGACTCCACTCCCCTGCACCAAAAACAAGGAGTCTACCGGGTGGTACAGGAGTACGAGAGAGTCTTTAGTAAGCACCCGCTAGACTTCAGCAGAGTAAAAGGGATAGAACACCATATCCCCATGGGGAGCCACCCACCAATAAAAGAGAGACACAGGCCTGTACCTCCTGCACATTATCAGAACGCCAAGGGCATGCTAAGAGAAATTAGAGAAGCTGGGGTCATTAGAGACAGCTGTAGCCCCTGGGCAGCCCCCTTGGTTCTGGTGAAAAAGAAAGACGGCACCATGAGAATGTGCGTGGACTATAGACAAATCAACCGTATCACCCACAAAGACGCATACCCGCTGCCTAGAATAGAGGAGTCTTTAGCCGCACTAAAATCAGCTAACTTCTTTTCTACTTTGGACCTTACTAGCGGGTACTGGCAGGTTCCTGTGGCAGAGGCTGACAAGGAGAAGACCGCCTTCACCACCCTGATGGGACTGAGCGAGTTCAACTGTATGCCCTTCGGGCTCTGCAACGCACCAGGGACCTTCCAGAGGCTGATGGAATGCTGTCTAGGGCACCGAAACTTCGAGACGGTGCTCCTTTACCTGGACGACATGATCATCTATTCGAAGACTTACAAGGACCATCTAAAGCACCTGGCTGAGGTGTTCGAAGCCCTGGCAGGCTATGGCCTGAAGGTGAAACCATCGAAGTGTTACCTGCTGAAACCAAAGGTCCAGTACCTAGGGCACATGGTAAGTGCGGAAGGAGTAGCCCCCGACCCTGACAAGGTCACGGCCATCAAGAGCTGGCCCAGCCCCTCGAACATCAAAGAAGTAAAGCAGTTCCTCGGGTTGGTAGGCTACTACCGAAGGTTCATCCCCGGGTTCACTAAGATGGCAGCTCCTATGCAGGACCTCCTGATAGGGCAGTCTAAGTCCAGAAGCCAAAAGCGACCCTTCAAGTGGGATAAACCGGAAGAGGAGTCCTTCCGCCAGTTGAAGATGGCCCTCACAGGGGATGAGATCCTGGCCTACCCTGATTATGGCCAGCCTTTTATTCTCCACACAGACGCCAGCAATGTGGGACTGGGAGCCGTACTGTCGCAAAACCAACAGGGCAGAGAACGGGTGATCGCGTACGCCAGCCGGAAGCTGAGGCCCACCGAGAGGAACCCGGAGAACTACAGCTCCTTCAAGCTAGAATTCTTGGCAGTGGTGTGGGCCGTAACGGAACGCTTTAAGCATTACCTGGCCTCCGCAAAGTTCACCGTGTACACGGAAAACAACCCGTTGACACACCTGGACAATGCGAGACTGGGTGCCCAGGAATAGCGGTGGATGGCCCGTCTCTCCAATTATGACTTCGTGATCAAGTACCGGGCAGGTAAAACCAATGCCAACGCTGATGCCCTATCGAGAATGCCTCACTTACCTGAAGGTGATGAAGACCCAGAAGAGCTGGAGGAGGTAGAACTCCCCGCGTTTCACCGGTATGGAGCCGCTCAATACTCCCACCGCGTGAAGGAGGAAGATCTAACAACCATTATGATCAATCCCCTACCTCACCACAGCTGGGCCGAGACCCAGGATAGTGACCCTGCAATCCGCCTGGTGAAAGATCTGCTGACCCAGGAAGACGCCCGCTTAGGTCCGGATGCTCCAGAGGAAGCCAAGCAGCTATGGAAAGAGAAGAGCAAGCTGTTCCTCTACGAAGGCAAGCTGTGTAGAAGGATTGTCAACCACCGGACACATGAGCTGACCTGGCAAGTCGTGGTCCCGAGGCGGGATGCAGCTATGGTCCTGGGGGCTTACCATGACAGACCGGGGCACTTCGGTTGGAAGAAACTGGAGTTCCTGCTAAGAGGATGGTTCTTTTCGGTCGGCATGAGAGGGGCTGTAGAAAAGTGGTGCAGAGACTGTGGCTCTTGTCACCTAAGGAGGAAGGACCGTGCCAGCCAGAAGACACCCTTGAGGCCCATCGTCACCCAGCAGCCTCTTGAGCTGGTAGCTCTGGACCACGTCAAACTGGCTCCAAGCCGGTCAGGATACATCTACGCCCTGACAATCGTGGACCACTATTCCCGTTTTCTAGTGGTGGTCCCGGTGAAAGACTTGACAGCCCAAACGGCGGCCAGAGTCTTCCAGCAATACTTCTGCCGTCCACACGGGTATCCGGAACAGGTCCTGACAGACCAGGGTCCAGCGTTCGAAGCTGAAATCTTCCAAGAGTTCTGCAACCTCTATGGCTGTAAGAAGATTCGGACAACTCCTTACCACCCACAAACCAACGGGATGTGTGAGAAAATGAACAATATAGTCATTGATCTCCTGAAGACGTTGCCCCTGGAGGAACGCAACCTGTGGCCAGAAAAACTGCCGGACCTAATAGACTTGTACAACCATATCCCGGTGAATGCTACAAACTGCACTCTGGCTTACCTGATGCGAGCCAGACCAGGTAAGCTGCCCGTAGACCTGGAGATGGGAGTCCTAACACCTGAGGACACCTCCCCGGATGCGGACTGGGATACGGAAAGGCAACTGCAGTACAAGAAGGTACAGGAGAGTGTGGAGAAGAGCCTGGCCCAGGTGAGAGAAAGGCAAGAAAGACTCTTCAACCAACACGCCCCTGCTGGTCCCCTAGAACCTGGTGAGCAGGTCCTGAAGCGAAAGAGAAGGCTACATAAGTTGGATGACCAGTGGGAAAGGGAACCCTACACCGTACTGCAGTCTGATCACGACAACCCGAAGGTGTGCGTGATCACCAAGGATGGAGGAGAAACCACTAGTACCGTCTCCAGAGACCACCTAAAAAGGTGCCCCGAGCAATTCCGTAGTGCAGAAGAGGATCAAAGTGACCTTGAACCCGCAGAGGACAAGGAAGAAATGATCAGCACCGTTCTCGGAGAGTTCCCTCAGTCCTGGACTCGAATAAACGATGCAATAGTGGTACCCGTCCTGCATTTCCTGCAACCGGTTCCGCAACAACCTACACCGGAGCCGGAAGACAAAGAAGAGCAAGCAGTTCCAGAGGCAGAAGAGCCTGTACCAGCAGCCCAGGAGAGTCAACCCTCTGCTGGCAGTGAGCCTGCCATGCCTGCGGTAAACCAAAGGACCCGCAGACAGCTGCCTGCCCTGCCTGTAAGTCCAGCTGGTAGCTGTACCCCTAACGGTAGTGGGGAAAGCCAGGTCGGTCCACCACCAGACAGTGGGTTAAGGAGGTCAACCAGGAGCACAAAGGGGCAGATACCCGCTCGCTGGAGAATATAGGGTGCACTAAAATTGTAAATAACCATGTTGCCAAATGTTGAAATGTTTGCCAAGTTACCTGCATGATTATTAATAGTGTATTTCAGTTTCTTGCAGTCACCGTACGGACCCAAAGGTTATGGACTTTTAATAACCGGGACTTTGTATGGACTGCGTTCGGAGCCTGACCAAGGAATGAACTAAGACTGTAAAGGACTTGGGGTAGGACAGACCCCCACCTGGTTAAGGCTCCCCGTTGTGTTGGTGATATGGACACCCGGTCACAGACCACATTGTGACCTTAAGAACTCAATCTGTGCGTCACTTTCCTGATAATGTTTTATAGTCATGTATATTGTCTTTGTTTACTGTTTAGTCCCGGAGTACTAAATTTTACTAGGGGGGAATGTGTCACCCTGGCCTGGATGCCACAAATATAATAAAGCTGTGTCTGAGAGCAAGGGGAGGTTCTCTAGTCAGGGGAACATTAGCATGCAATACCTCCTGTCACAGGCCAGTAGGGGGAGCAGGCTGCCCCTATAAAAGCTGGAACTGGGGGCAGGGTTAGAGAGAACTGGACGACCTGTCTCTGGACTGAGACGTGTCCCAGAGCAGAGAGGGACAGTTGTATTGCACCCTAAGAGGAAGTGTGGCAGTAGAAGAGCCACAAGCCAGAGACAAGACTCAAAGTGAGCCTGTCTTGGCAGACAAAGAACTCCATTTTACCAGACTTTGGTGTCTGAGGCTGTGAGGATTCCTCGTCCTGCAGCAGATAACCAGTCCGCAGGGGACTGTATGTTCCTTGGCCTAAGAAGCCCGGAGGCTCTGCCACAACAGAAGGGACCAGCAAAGCCGTACCAGGCCGGGAGTAGAAAGGGACCCAGGTTGCAGGCCATACAGGCGAGAATACACGGTGAGCTCGGACCGTGGGCTGTTACCCTATCAGGAGGAGATAGCCAGAAGGAGCGCAGAGAGCATGGTAGGCCTACACCATCACCCTGAGCAGGGCCAATTTCCCAATTGCTCTCAGACATCCATGTCCCCTCCTAGCCGGGACTGTTTGTGGGTCAGTTCACCTGTTCTAGTAAAGACCCTGGACTGCAACCTGTTGTCTGCGTGCTCCTTGCTCCTCCAGCACTAACGGTACTGGGACGCCCTACACCATCACCCCCATCTTCCATTATACTGCCCTGGGGCCGCACTCTTCCCGTGGGGAGTCACACTATCCCAGCTGCATACATCATCAGCCCCAGCGGTCTGCCTTGCAGCGGCGGTTCCTAATAACCGCAATCCACGGGTGGCGTAGTCGGACATCACTTAAAACTTATAAAGGGACTACCACTGGTCTGACCACCCTGAGCCACGGACCGGGTAGCCACTACTACCCCCATCGTTTCCCTATTGCCCGGATCCGAGTGCCCCACGGCCCAGGGGGCGAGTCAGGGGCACTCTAGGGAGTGCAAAGTCTTTGGGCAGCACATAGTCCTCAGCGACAGAGTTCTTAGGTACCCATACGGGTAATGGGAAGTAAATAGGTAAAGTGTCCATATCATTTGAATTGTCCATTAATGAAGGCAAAAATATAAGTTAAATGCATATAAAAGGCAATGAATACATGACAATATACAAGATAATACAGTAATATACAATACAATGCTATATAATACCCCAGGGGTAACTATCTACACTTGTCAGAAGTTTAACTATTTTACTCAGTGTATCTGACAGGGGGTTGACCTCTCGTAGTACGTGTAGATCTGCTTAGTGCGGTGGTCTGTGTGGTATCAGTATTGTCAGCTACACGGTTTGTTCTACTAGTGATGGTATTGAGAAACTGCCTTAACCTCCCTCTGGGCCTGGCAAGTTCACCATTGGCTGGGCCTTCTTGCTCTTCTCCTGCCGGGGATCCTTCGTCCGGGGATTCTTCTTGAGCTGGCTCTTCTGCAGCACTAGGCTCTTCTGCAGCACTTACAGGCTCAACTTGCTGTGGAGGGTCTTCTGGCTGTTGGAAGAAGTGGATCACAGGTATTATTACTGGTCCTCCTAGTTGAGGCCAATCTGCCGGGAAATGTATTACTGCTTCTTTAGACTCTTCCGGTATGGTGAGAGGCACTTCTTCTTGGGGCATTAGCAGATCTGGACACAACTTCAGGCGGTCTCTAGATACCGTAGCAGTTGTTCTTCCCCCGTCTTTGCTAATCAAACAGGTTTTCTTCTTATCAAATCTTGAATTCAACACTATGTAGGGTTCTCTCTCCCACTGGTCATCAAGTTTGTGGTTTCTTCTCTTCCTTTTTAACACTACTGCACCAGGTGTGAAGGGTTCTGCTGGGGCACCTCTGTTGTACTGAGCTTCCTGCTTGTCCCTCACCTGAGTGAGACTGTCTTCGACACAGGCTTGTACTCTTCTGTACTGCTCCTGTCCGGTTGTGTCCCAGTCCTCAGTGGTCACATCTGCTTCTGGTTCTACAACACCGAGCTCCAGGTCCATGGGCAACTTTCCTGGTCTTGCTTGCATGAGATATGCTGGAGTGCAATTGGTGGAACTTACAGGTATGTGATTGTACAGATCATCGTCGATGACGATGTTGTTCATCTTTTCACAGAGACCATTGGTTTGTGGGTGGTACGGTGTAGTTCTTATCTTCTTACACCCGTAGAGATGGCAGAACTCTTTGAACAACTCAGCCTCAAAGGCCGGGCCTTGGTCCGTCAGCACCTGCTCAGGGTATCCATGGGGTCTGCAGAAACACGCCTGGAACGTTTTTGCTGCTGTCTCTGCCATCAGATCCTTGACGGGGGCGACCACCAGGAATCGGGAGTAGTGATCCACCATGGTCAGGGCATAGGAGTACCCTGACCTGCTGGGTGACAGCTTGACATGGTCCAGGGCCACGATCTCCAGGGGTCGAGTCGTCTTGATGGGTTGCAGGGGTGCCTTCTGGCTGCTGTAGCCTTTTCTTCTGAGGCTACAGGGTCCACAGTTTCGGCACTACCGCTCAATGTAGCTGCGCATCCCTACCCAGTAGAATCGACACTTCAGCAGGGTCTCTAGCTTCTTCCAGCCAAAGTGCCCCGCCTGATTGTGGTAGGCCTCCAACACCATTTGGATGTCTGTCTTGGGGACCACTATCTGCCATACCATCTCATGGGTTTTTGGATTGACGTACCTCTGGCACAGCTTCTCACGGTAGATAAACAGCCTGCTTCTCTCGTTCCACAGCTGATTTGCTTGCAGAGACGCATCCTTCTCCAGGGAGGAACCTTCTTGGCTTATCAGCTCCTTGATGCGGCTGACAATCGGGTCACTGTCCTGGGTCTCTTTCCAGCTGTGGTGAGGCAAAGGGTTTAAAGTCTTCCCACGCTGCCTCCTGGAGGCTCGTTGCTCGTGGATCATCCCATTCTGGTGAAAGGCAGGTAGCTCAATCTCCTCCAGGTCATCCACTTCTTCTTCTGTGTCTGACTGGTGAGGCATCCTGGACAGGGCATCGGCATTGGTGTTCTTTCGGCCCGCCCGGTATTTAATTGTGAATTGGTAGTTTGACAGCCGAGCCATCCATCGCTGCTCCATGGCTCCTAGCTTGGCTGTTTCAAGATGGGTCAAGGGGTTATTGTCAGTGTAGGCAGTGAACTTGCTGGAGGCTAGGTAGTGCTTGAACCTTTCAGTGATGGCCCAGACCAAGGCCAGGAACTCTAACTTAAAACTGCTATAGTTCTCTGGGTTCCTCTCAGTCGGGCGGAGCTTCCTGCTTGCGTATGTGATCACTTTCTCTTCACCATTCTGCTTCTGACTTAGGACAGCTTCCAGTCCTTCGTTGCTGGCATCAGTATACAGCAGGAACGGTTGGCTGTAGTAAGGGTAGGCTAGGATCTCGTTGCCTGTCAGGATCTCCTTCATCTCCTGAAATGACTCGGCTTGCTCCTTACCCCAGTGGAATGGGCGACTTCTGCCTTTGGGGGACTGTCCTACCAGGAGGTCTTGCAGAGGGGGTGCTTTCTTAGTGTAGTCCTTTACAAACCTCCGGTAGTATCCTACTACTCCCAGGAACTGACACACCTCCTTGAGGTTCTTCGGCTCCGGCCACTTCTGGATGGCAGTGACCTTCTCCGGGTCTGGTGCTACCCCTTCTTGACTAACAATGTGCCCCAGGTACTGTACCTTTCACTTGAGCAGGTGGCACTTTCAGGGCTTCAGCTTCATCCCATACCGGGACAGTGACTCAAATACCTCTGCCAGGTGCTTCAAGTGGTCCTCATACGTCTTGGAGTACACTATCACGTCATTCAGGTATAGTAACACAGTCTTGAAGTTGCGGTGTCCCAGGCAGCACTCCATCAATCTCTGGAACGTTCCGGGGGTGTTTTAGAGTCCAAACTGCATACTATTGAACTCGCAGAGTCCCATCGGGGTGGTGAAGGCCGTCTCCTACTCAGCCACAGCTACTTGCCAGTACCCACTAGTGAGGTCAAGGGTGGAAAAGTAATTTGCAGACGTTAAGGCAGCCAGGGATTCCTCTATACGTGGTAAAGGGTATGCATCTTTATGTGTAATGTGATTTACTTGTCTGTAATCTACACACATTCTCATGCTTCCATCCTTTTTCCTGACTAGCACTAGGGGAGCTGCCCAGGGACTACAACTATCCCTTACTACCCCTGCCTTCTTCATGTCGTGCAACATCTCCTTCGCCTTCTGGTAGTGTGGCGCCCCTGAGGGTTCGGTCGCCACAGGGGTACTGCATCTCTTTAATGAGGTGTGGTATCTCTCCTTCGAGGTAAGGATGGTGCAGCTGTCAGGACCCCACCTCTGCATCCAACACTACACCTCTCCCTCTTGAAGGGGGCTTATATGCACCAGGGTGCTGCCCCATCCAGGATAAGAAGAGACGGGGGGGAACCTAAAGATAGGGGGAACCATGTAGTGGGTGAGGGTGGAGGACGCACATTTAGGTTACACTTAATATTTCATATTTAATAAACAGCCATCTTGGGCTTATGGTATTTTGATTGTGATCTTCATCACTGAACGTGGCTTTCTGTGTGAACCTGCAGTTGATGGGGACACGGTCCTCGTACTCTGGCCTTGAGTCGAGGAGCGTGCAAGAGTTAACGGTTGTCTCTACCCGGTCAAGGTCCCTGCCCAAGAAGGCCTGGAGCGGAGGAATACAGCTCCACAAGCAAAAGGATCCCAGGGGGATGCAGACGGAGCGGTATTCGCCACCTGTCCTCACTATTCTGGCCTAGTCAGAGGGATTCCTGCTGCAAAAGGGGTACCGGCCCCCGATATCTGACTCTGTCATTTCACATCTTAGTCGGAGAAGCCCGGAGGCTCAGTGGATCCCACCAGGTAACGGAAGGAGTGGAGTTGCCACCCTTACCCTTGTTCTGTGCATAGTCCAGAGGGAGACCCGGCCTTAGTACACGTACCACATACGGACAGGAGAGGACCTAGTGGGAAAGTCTAGGAACACTCTGGTGCGGGGTCCTGACCAAAGTACCTGAACTACTCGGAGGCTGTCGGACCCCCGGTCCTGGTGGCCGCAGCGCGCCGCGAGGAGCAGGGAGAAGCCTTGCAGCTGTGCATTGTACCGTGAGTAAAGCTTGGAAGACTACCCCTATGGCCTCCGGTTTCTTATTGCAACGCGGCACCGCACCACATCGCACCACATCTCCCACAACGACTCCCATCCTCCTGTTCTCTCTGCCCTGAGGTCCTGCTCCACCTGTGGGGAGTAGTATCATCTCCGGCTGCCACTACATCCCGCCTCAGAGGACTGAACGCAGCGCTGGTGGGTGAATCACCAGACACCACAGGTGGCGTAGTCAAATACAACCACTCGATTAACATCAAATCTGAAAGCCCATTACACCCTTTTGAATGTGACGGCCCTGGGCACGGAACGGGTGCAGGCCACGGCTACATCCCACCAAACATTTGACCCGGCTCCGAGTACCCCCATCTCTCAGGGCAGGGCTGCGAGTGTCACAGTAGTGTGCTGGTAGTATAGGCCTGTAACGTTCTTTGATGGGTGGATGGTCACCTGTGGGGATATGGTGTTGAACCCCCTTAATCCTCCCAAAGTAAAGTGGGTGCTTACTGAATAATTGCGCGTATTCCTGGACCACTCGGTGTACACCCTGCTTCTGGTGGTAATCTGACCTCATCTTCCCCATAGTTGAGAAGACGGACGGGCACCCTCCCATTGCGTACATCCACTACCCCTCTGGCAGTTAAGAGTGTAGGTCTGTGCTCTGAGCTAAGGGGTTCTACTACCGCCTGGTAGCTCTGTCCTTTAAGACCTATTGCTACTCTACACCGGATAAGCATTTCACTCATTGTGGGGATCACAATGGGTATGGGGTCTGTTACCCGCACATTACCAATCTCACCACCGGATAGCTTTACTTGCTGCTGGTACATCAGGGCTCGGATCTCCTTCTGGATCGCTCTTCTCTGCCCCGGTCTGGCGGCGTTAGCGAGCTGTTGGAGCAAAAACACCACTTCCTCCAAACAGTTACCAACAATGTTAGTGCCTAGTACCATATTCAGTCCGGAGTCATCAGAGACAGTCTCTACTACAATGAGTCCCTGATCCTTCAGCTCCACTCTCCCCACCTTTACCATCACATCCTTAACCCCGACTAGGTTAAGAGGGAGGCCATTAGAGGCATATACTGAAAAATCTGGGTTCGAGGGTTGGAGACTGTCCATGGACCAGTATCTCTTGTAAAGGACATCAGGCATAATTGTTACCTGAGATCCAGTGTCCAGCAGGGCAGGTATCGCAATGCCATCCAGGATTATGGACAGGAAAAGTCTTCCTCCCACGTACCTGCTGTGCCAGTCTGAGGGGCCTGCTGAGTCTATTCATGGGTGTTGGCCCTTGGACCCAGGGTCTTCTCATTTAAAGGACAGCTCTGGATGGTGTGACCCAACTTGTGGCAACGGTGGCAGACAGGGTCCCTCGGCGGACGGCGTTGGTCGCTTATCCTCCCAGGGGGTGGCGTTGTCCTCTTCCTCCTTCTCATCCAGGGGACATCCTCAGGGCTGTCGGCTAGCAGGATCCTTCCTTCCTCCTCGGGCTCCATCCGCAGCTGCAGGGCACTCAGTACAGTGGTCAGGGTTTTGCTCAACTGACGTGACGCACCCCTGGGCCTTCGTCGCGCGGCATCGCGCGTACGGGAGCTTACCCGGAGCCGGATCTGTTGAGGGTTGTAGTCTCGTGGCGGTGACCCGGTCCGTGCCCAGGGAGTCAAACTGAGCGGCGATGTATTAGCGGTAGATGTTGGACGACTACGCCACCCGTTGAATGCAGCGAAGGAGCTGCCGCTGCAGGGCAGACCGCTGAGGCCGGTGGTAGGATTGTGCAGCGTGATAGTATCACCCCCAACGGGAGGGGTATGGCCTCAGGGCAGCCGACGTGGATGATGGGGGTAGCAGGAATCACTCAGAGACGATGCGGTGTAATTCAGGGTCTTTACTGGTGATAAAGATAGACCCTCCCGGAGTACTGGCTAGCGATCGGGGCCTGGTCAGTCCTTGAGCAGATGGGATCTCCCCTGGCCAGGCGGAGTTGTAGGCCTCCCAAACTGACTGTACTCTTCTGGCTACCTTGCTAGAGGCGGGTATAAGTAGCCCACGTCCCTGAGTGTACCGTGTGGTGCTCACCCGTATGGCCGGTGACTCGGGGCCTTCTAGTGGCGTCCGCTCCACGACGGCGGTGCTGGTCCCACGCGTGTGACCGTGCCTTCGGGTTTCTTGGCCAGAGGACCTGAAATCCCCTGCCGGGCGGTTTCTGCTGCTGGGTAAAGATTAGTCCCCACAGCCTCGGACTCCGGGTCCGGTGATAGCTTCTCAGTCAGGGCGAGCTCTGCAGCTGCCAGCCCTGACTCCTTATAGCACTGCTCCCACAGAGCTCCTGATGTTCTTTTCCTAGATCTGCTTCTCTTCTCTGTCTCTACTTCTTCTCTACTCTCTAACCCTGCCTCAGCCCTAGGTTTATATAGGGGAAGTTCTTCCCCTCCCAGGACTGGGCAGGAGGTGTGGCATGCACAGGATCCCTGACCAAGAGACCTCCCACCTGCTCTCAGACATAACATTGCTGTTACTGTGGAAACCAGACCCCTGGGGTGCCACAGACGCACTTCAGAGTGCAGGCTGTCCAGCTCACTAGGGGACGTTGCTGGAACCTTGGCTTCAGCAGCCACCGGGGAAAAAGTGGACGCTGCAGGCACTGGGGTGGCCCCACCCTGGTAACATTGGATAGCAGTTGTTTCCAGGGGCTGCAGTCCTTTTACAGCCATGTCCTTAAGGGTGTCAAAGGTGGCATCTGGATGTTCCAGGGACCACCAACGCACAGTCCTGCTCTCCTCTTGAGACCTCAGTCCCTGGATAAACTGTTCCTTCAGCATTATATTTTCATCATTGATGCTGGTTGGACTAACCTGTTTCAGAGCTCGCAGGGCCCCTTGTAAACGCCAGGCATAGTCCCGAACACTGTCTTCCGGTTGCTGAGAGCAGTTGTAGAACCTCATCCGGAGGTCTGTCTCAGTACGATTCTCAAAGACAGTCTGTAACTTTTTAAAGATGGCGGACACTGACTCCTGGTCTGCGGCCGACCAGGTTTCTACTTCTCGCTCCGCAGCACCAGTCAATTGTCCTAATACAACAGCGGCTCTTTGCTTGCCTGTCATAGAGTACATGTCCAGTATACCGCATATTTTCCGTTTAAATCCAGACAAGGTATCTGGTTTGCCGCTGTACTGGGGGAGACACTTCGTTCCAGGGATGTACGGTAGGGCCATGGGTATGACAGGGGTTACAGGCCCTGCTGGTGAAGCGGCTGCTTCGGCCAGCTCGGCATCGGGCGCGGGTTGAGCATTAGGGCGGTTAACCGGTATTCCGGCGTTGTGCTGTTCCTCGGACATTCTGGCGCCCCCCTAGCGAACCGTGGCCTACCTTCTTTTCTTTTCTTCCGGTAGGCCGCAGCTCCGCAGGTGACGGTCTTCTTCAGGACCTTGCGTCGCTTGCGTCCTACGTCAGAGCGTACACCGGCGCTCCTTCCAGGACCTGGCGCTTCCTGGTTTGATGTCGAGGCGTGGGGCGTGTTTGGGGCTTCGCGCGCTTTTGCAGGTACGCCTCTCAGTTTTCCCGCGGTTACGCCCTTCTTCCCACTCGGCGGCCCAACAATGGCGGCAATCTTCGCCACAGTTTAATACACAGTTTTTGATTAAAGGCGCACAGTACCCGGTGGCAATGGGCACAACACTCCGTCATTGCAGCGGGCACGTAATCCTGTTCGTGACACCAGAAAAGAGATGTCGGGCCCAGGGGATGAGGACGACTCGGCGCCCGGGCCTTGCTGTTTCGTTTTGGGGATGTCGCGGTAGTCGGCTCCCGGGCCCGTATCCTGGGCCTCTCTTTAAAAGGGTGGATAATTATTTGAAAGTTCGTGACGCCACCTGTGGTGTCTGGTGAGGATCACCAGCACTGAGGCAGCCCACTGAGGCCGGTGTTAAGGCAGCTTGGGTGGTATAGCTCCCCACAGGTGGAGCGGGGCCTCAGGGCAGCATAAGAGAAAGGATGCAGGACAGATGGGACCCAGCCGGGTCAGAGTAAGAACAGGGACAGACATGATAGTCACTTCAGTACCTTTTACTGATGGAAGTTCAGGTACATTCTGGAGCTCTGTAGGGTGAAGAGTGCATATCAGGACTCTCCCCAGTGAGCGGGTATAGAGCCTCCTGTTTCTTGCCTTTGTGTAGTAAGTTTCTGATCTGCCTGGAGCTAGGCCTAACTTTGTCTCTGTCCTGCACCGGCTGACTTTGTGGTAGGGCCTTCTCTTGGAGTACACGCTCCCAGCTTGGGGGCCTCCGTGACTCCTGGCTCTGGTACGTATCAGCTCTTGGGTGATCCTGGGACCTGAAGTCCTCCAGGGGTCTCCGGTTGTCTCTACAGGGGGTTATACGGCCCTGTAGACGTGGACCCGGTGTCCGGTATATGTTTTCTGGGGTGAGCTTGTACAGCTCCTCTGCCCCCAATGCTACTCACTCCTCTAGCCTTCGGCCTCGCTCGGGGCCCTCACTAGGCTATACACACTAGTGGCAGCTTGCCGCGTTTCTCTTCACCGCTCTTAT
Organism: Phyllobates terribilis; assembly: GCF_046119375.1. Taxonomy (NCBI): domain Eukaryota; kingdom Metazoa; phylum Chordata; class Amphibia; order Anura; family Dendrobatidae; genus Phyllobates; species Phyllobates terribilis. Next base: position 773,010,389 of record NW_027362761.1, on the reverse strand, counting down.
GGCGTCGGCACGCCTTGGGCTTGTTAACTTGAGCTTCACTCTAGGCTTTCTCACTAGAGGAACTGAACTGAGAACTCTGTCCCTCTCTGGCTCTGAGCAGGGACTCTGTTCTCTAGACTGAGCTCGACTCTGTATTTAGACCTGTACTTGCTGAACTCTCCAGAGGAACTGACTGCCTAACTCCACCCTCCATATATATAACCCTATGCGGGCTCCCTCTGGTGGTCTGAGGTGGTAGGGTGGAGGTGTGTGTATGCTCTGAGGGCCTCTTGTGGAGGAATCCGTCATGCACCCCTCTAGGATCTGTGGCACTCACGCGCAGCAGGGGCGCCACAATAACACACATGAGATTGCGGATTATAATGGGGGTAATTCATGGGGCCCCCCGGAGCCTTGGGGCCCCCGGAGCCACGGGCCCTGGGCGGTAGCCCAAATTGCCCTCATTATAATCCGCCTTTGCCGTCCTCCACCACAGGAGGAACTGTGACAGTGGAATCCCTATCTGATACATCAGCCTTTTTCAACAAGGAAACATGAAACACAGGATTAATCTTCCAGGAAGTAGGGACATCCAACCTAACCGCAGACGGGTTAACAACCTGAAGCACTTTAAATGGACCCACAAACTTAGGACCCAGTTTTTAAGAGGGAATCCTCAACCGCAGGTTCTTTGAGGACAACCAAACCATGTCACCCACAGTAAACAAAACCTCCTTACGTTTCCTTTCAAAATACTTCTTGGACTTCTTGTTAGCCTCTTGAAGGTTGCAACGTACATTAGTCCAAACTCTCTCCAAATCACCGGAAAAATTCTCCTCCTACAGCACCGCCGACCCCAATTTAGAGAACGAACCAAAAAACGGATGTCTCCCAGTACAACAACAAAAAGGAGAACACCCAGCAGAGGAGGATGTATGATTGTTAAGAGCAAATTCTGCAAGAGGCAGAAACTCAGACCACACCTCTTGATTGTCCGCCACAAAACAAAGCAAAAACTGTTCAACATCTTGGTTCTTTTTTTCAGTCTGTCCATTAGACTCAGGATGATACCTAGACGAAAATGACAAATGGACTCCCAACCTGTCACAAAAAGTATGCCAAAAGCGAGCCACAAACTGAGGTCCTCTATCAGAAACAATATCCGTGGGAACGCCATGAAGCTTGACAATCTCCTTAACAAACGCCTTAGCGAGTGTCTTGGTGCAGGGCAACTTAATGAATGGAACCAAATGACACATCTTACTAAAACGGTCCACGACCACCCAGATGACAGTAGAACCCTTGGACACAGGAAGATCAGTAATAAAATCCATTGTGAGATGCGTCCAAGGCGCACTAGGAACCTCCAGAGGGCAAAGAAACCCTGGAGCAGGAATATGTGAAGCCTTTGACCTAGCACATACCGTACATTGACGCACCCACTTGATGACTTCCTTCTGCCATCCAGGCCACCAAAAACTGCGACTGTTAAGTCTCTTAGTCTCCGAAATTCCTGGATGACCTGCCAACCGAGACTCATGACACTCTACAAACAAATCTCTCCTAAAGGTTCTAGGCACGAACAACCTCCCATGGGGAGTGTTAGATGGAGCCTCATCTTGAGCTTTCAGAATCCCATTCTCCAAAACGGAGTCCAATGCCGCCACCACCACAACTCCTTTCTGTAAAATGCTCTCCTCCTCCTCGGCACCGACCGTAGGAGAGAAGCTGCGAGATAAAGCATCAGCTTTAACATTCTTAGTACCAGGGATATAGGTAACAGAAAAATGAAACCGAGAAAAAAAAGTGCCCATCTAGCTTGACGGGCATTCAAGCGCTTGGCAGCATCCAGATAAATCAAATTCTTATGATCTGTGAACACCTGAATAGGAAATCTAGCGCCTTCCAAAAAATGACGCCAATGTTCAAATGCGAGTTTAATAGCCAGCAACTCCCAATTTCCAACATGATAATTCAGTTCGGTTTCCGAAAATTTTTTGGGAAAAGAAGGCACAAGGATGTACTCCATCCCTGTTCTCCTGAGACAAAACTGCTCCGACCCCCACCGATGAAGCATCGACCTCGACCAAAAAAGGCTTTGTCTCATCAGGCTGCATAAGGATAGGGGCTGAACTGAACCTCTCTTTGAGATACTTAAACACTTCAATGGCCTCAGTAGTCCATTGGACCGTATTCGTACCTTTCCTGGTGAGATTGATTAGAGGCTTAACAATTACAGAAAAATTCTTAATGAATTTCCTGTAATAATTGGCAAAACCCAAAAATCTCTGTATAGATTTCAAACCAATAGGCCTAGGTCATTCCTGTACTGCCTGAACCTTCACCGGGTCCATCTCAAAGCCCTCGCTGGAGACAATGTAGCCCAAAAAACGAATTTTCTGCACAGCGAACTCATATTTCTCCAGCTTAGCAAAGAGTGAATTATCACTCAATAACTGCAAAACTTCACGTACACTCTGCCAATGGGACTCTAGATCTGGTGAATAAATCAAAATATCATCCAAATACACAACCACATTCTTACCAATCAAAGGTCTCAGGATGTCATTAATAAGGTTCTGAAAAAATGCAGGTGCATTGGTAATACCAAACGGCATCACCAGATTCTCAAAATGACCTACCGGAGTGTTAACGGCAGTTTTCCATTCATCACCCTCCTTCACTCGTAACAAATTGTATGCCCCCCGAAGATCAATTTTAGAGAACCACTTGGCCCCCACCAACTGGTTAAACAAGTCAAGAATTAACGGCAATAGGTAGGAATTGCGTACGGTAATCTTATTAATTTCACGAAAATCCAGACATAGACGTAAACCCCCATCCTTTTTTTTAACAAAGAAAAATCCAACAGCCACAGGCGACTTAGAAGGTCTAATGTGACCAGCAGCCAGGCTAGTCTGTATGTACTCCTCCAAGGCCTTTCTTTCAGGAATAGTCAGATTAAACAAGCAACTCTTGGGAAGAGTAGCTCCCGGAACAAACTCAATGGCACAATCATAATCCCTATGAGGAGGTAAAATTTGCGACTCCTCCTCCGAAAAAAACCTCCAAAAATCTTGAATAGATACCGGTAATTCCCCTTTTTCCACAGCTGCAATGCGACCATTATAACATTTATCATAGCACTTCGGACTCCAAGACTTAATCACATTAGTAGACCAGTCCAGTAAAGGATTGTGCAGTTTTAACTAAGGCAAACCTAGAACGACCGGAGAGGGTAAATTATCTAATACAACCAAGTCCATTGATAGTGAGGGGAAATGCAGAAACCTTGTGAGTAATACATTTCAAGGGAGTGTTATCAATTGCAATCACAGAAATAGGTGATGACAAAGGTTTGGATCTCAATTTAAGTTTTTCCAAAAACCCTTTATCAATCACATTAAGTGTTGAACCACAATCCACAAATACCTGAAATTCAATCAAATTTTCCTGCAAAGTAGTACTCCCAGAAAGAAATACTCCTGCAGAGCGTAAACAAGCTATACATGCGTAACTGATTTTTTTTTTACTTTACTTAAACAAAGCTCACAATTCTTAAACAAATGACCTCCGGTCTCTTTCCTGAGAGGAGAGCGACTTCGCCCCAACCTCCATCGGTTCTCCGCCGTCAGAGCAGATTTTCTTGGAACTGGGACCATGCATTACAGGAGTCTTTACCTCATTCTGCCTAAATCTCAGCCTCCTGTCCACACGAACAGCTAATTGCATGGCATCCTGCAGAGTCTCAGGTGCGGGGAATCCAATTAGCAAATCCTTAACCCTTTCACTCAGACCAGCAAGAAATAGACATTTCAGAGCAGGATCATTACATTTGACTTCTGAAGCCCATCTTCTAAAGTGTGTGCAATAATTTTCAACATCACCTGACCCCTGATTCAAATGCCTGAGTTCTGCTTCAGCAGATGAGATTCGATCAGGATTGTCATATAATAAACCCATAGCAGAAAAAAATTCTTCTACCGACCTTAAGCATGGATCATTAAGTTGGAGAGAAAAGGCCTACCCCTGTGGCAAAAGTGACATAATAAATGCACTGCGATTCATTCTCAGAGGACCTTGGTCTCAAACGAAAATATAACAAACAAGCATTTTTAAAGGAAAAAAAATCTTGCTGTTTACCAAAAAAAACATCAGGCAGTCCTACCTTGGGTTCTACAAAATGCGCTCCAGAACAGCTACTCACGTGTTGCTGGAGCTCGGCCACCTCCAGAGACAATCCCTGCAAGCGTTGAGCCAAATCCTGGACGGAAACCATACTGATCCCCGAATTTCTTTCCTTTTAGTTTTTTGGGCTGGACTTACTGTTATGATCTGCAACAAGAACTAAGGAAAGATAGGGGAAAACTGTCCCTACAGTAAGACTAAGCTGAATCCCTACGATGTAGGGATGTAGGAACAGACCCGCCTTAGTCCTTGGCTAGTCTGAACGAAGACCTATAGCATAAGGGGAGGGGTCCCTAAAAGAACTAACTACTGGAACAAAAATGGGACACCTCCTAAACAGAGAAGTTGTTGCAGAACACAAAAAGACAAACAGACAAAAAGGTACTAGAGGTCCCAGAAGGACCAAGCGAACTGACAGAGATAGGCACCGAAGCACCTGGCTAGAAAAACAGTCAAACACTGAAGTCAAGCACAGCCAGAAGGGCAGGTGGTCACGTGACCGCAAAACACAAGATGGAAAAAACAAACAGGAGGGTTCTAACAGCTGACATGCTGCATAGCACAGGGATGGTTCTGCATTCCTGTGCTATACAGCCAATCAGTCTGCAAAAGGTGAAAGTCCCATATTGGGACAAAGTGTAAAAGTAATAAAAATGTCAGAAAGTGAAAAAAAAAATAAAAACAAAAATTGTAAAAAATGATAATAAAAAAAATATATACAGTATATATATTGTACCCATAAATAAATAATCTTATGAAAAAAAAAATAAAGCAATAAAAGTACACATATTTGGTATCGCCGCATCGGGAACGACCTGACCTATAAAACTGTCCCACTAGTTAACCCCTTTAGTGAACACGGTAAAAAAAAAACGAAACATAAAACAATGTTTTATCATCATATCGTCAAACAAAAAATGGAATAAAACGTGATCAAAAAGACGAATGTAAATAAAAATGGTACTGCTGAAAACATCATCTTGTCCCGCAAAAAACAAGCTGCCATACAGCTCCAACAACCGAAAAATAAAAAAGTTATAGCTCTCAGAATTAAGCGATGCAAAACCAATTCTTTTTTCTATAAAATAGTTTTTGTTGTGTAAAAGCGCCAAAATATAAAAAAAATCTATAAATGTGGTACCACTGTAAACGTACTGACCCGAAGAATAAAGCTGCCTTATCAGATTTACCACACGCAGAACGGCATAAAGAAAAAAAAAAAAAACAATTCCTGAATTGTTGGTTTTTGTTTATTCTTTTTCTAAAAATCAGAATAGAAAGCGATCAAAAAATGTCACGTGCCCGAAAATGGTACCAATAAAAACGACAACTTGACTCGCAAAAAACAAGCCATCACATGACTCTGTCAGCCGAAATATGGAAAAATTATTGCTCTCAAAATATGGAGATGCAAAAACTAGTCTTTGCAAAAAAATGAGTCCTTTAGTGTGTGACAGCTGTCAATCATAAAAACCCGATATGAATCTGGCATCGCTGTAATGTACGACCCGAAGAATAAAGACGTCTAATCACTTATACCGCACGAGGAACGGCGTAAAAAATAAACTTTAGGGTTAGGGCTGTGCTAGGGTTAGGGTTGTGCTAGGGTTTGGGTTAGGATTGTGCTAGGGTTAGGGTTGGGCTAGGGTTAGGGTTGGGCTAGGGTTAGGGTTAGGCTAGGGTTGGGCTAGGGTTAGGGTTGGGCTAAGGTTAGGGTAGGGTTAGGGTAGGGGTAAGGTTAGGGTAGGGTTAGGGTTGGGCTAGGATTAGGGTTGGGCTAGGGTTAAGGTTGTGCTAGGGTTAGGCTAACATTAGGGTTAGGTTAGGGTTAGACTAGGGTTAGAGTTGGGCAAGGGTTGGGCTAGGGTTAGGGTTGGGCTAAGGTTAGGGTTGGGGTTGGGATTTTTTCAGAAGTAAAGAAAAAAAAATGACGACGATATGGCGACTAATATTGAGCGCAAGTGCTTGCTACTTGAGTCTGCATCGGGTGCTCGGGTATGCACCAAGTATAGCGGGTGCTCGAGTGGCATGCTCGAGTCTCCGCCCCAAATGTTTTGCAGCTGTTATACAGCCAAAAAAAACTCGCCCGGATTGCCTGCCATGCACGAGCGATCTGCGCATGCTTTTTTTTGGGTGTCTAATAACCGTGAAACATGCAAACTCAAATAGTGAGCACTTGCACTCAAGACTAATGACAACTTCAATATGATGACCTAATGTTATCAAATTCTGTGTTGTACCTCTGGGTTCAAAATGTTCACTATACCCCTTGATAAAATCCTGGAGGGGTGTAGTTTCCAAAATGGAGTCACTGGGGGGAAGGGGGTGGTTTCCACTATTTAGGCACATCAGGGACTCCCTAAACGCAACATGGCGTCCGCTAATTATTAAAGCAAATTTTACATTCAAAAAGTCAAATGGCGCTCCTTCCCTTCCGAACCCTGCCGTGCACCCAAACAGTGTTTTTTCCCCACATATGGTGTATCTGCGTGCTCAGGGGAAATTGTACAACAAATTTTGGGGTCCATTTTTTCCTGTTACCCCTGCGAAAATAAAAAAATTTGGGTCTGAAGAAACATTTTTGTGAAAAAAGTTAAATGATCATTTTCTTCTTCCACATTCCAAAAATTCCTGTGAAGCACCTGAAGGGATAATAAACTTCTTGAATGTGGTTTTGAGCACCTTGAGGGGTGCAGTTTTTAGAATGGTGTCACTTTTGGGTATTTTCTGTCATAAAGGCCCCTCAAAGTGACTTCAAATGTGGTCCCTAAGAAAAATGGTTTTGTAAATTTTGTTGTAAAAATGAGAAATCGCTGGTCAACTTTTAACCCTTATAGCTCCCTAATAAAAAAAAAAAATGGTTCCAAAATTGTGCTGATGTAAAGTACACATGTGGGAAATGTTATTTATTAACTATTTTGTGTGACATATCTCTCTGATTTAACTGCATAAAAATAAAAATTTTGAAAATTGCGAAATTTTCAACATTTTTGCCAAATTTCTGATTTTTTCACAAATAAATGCAAGTGATATCGACGAAATTTTACCACTATCATGAAGTACAATATGTCACGAAAAAACGATCTCAGAATCAGCAGGATCTGTTGAAGCGTTCCAGAGTAATTACCTCATAAAGTGACAGTGGTCAGAATTGTAAAAATTGGCCTGGTCATTAACGTGCAAACCACCCTCGGGGGTAAAGGGGTTAAAAACCCTGCATTAAGGATTAGTGTTGTTCAGTGTTGGGACCTGCTAGGAGTGTAGCAGGAAAGTTCGGCGGGCCTATGAGCAGCTGAACCCACGCCTGGGAAGGCTCTGCACCCGTTAGGTTCCGAGCGGCCCAGCGCGGCCGTTGCCCCCAGCAACCGTTGTTATGGACTTGTGTTAACGCGGCTGCGAACCGGAGGACTTTCTGTTTACCTGTAGGTTTTGCTGCATAAAAGCTGCTTATGTTGGACTTGCTTGGGTCACTGCCTCAGTTACTGCACGGTGAGAACACCGCCGCCCTACAGTATAGTAGGTATTTAGTCCTCAACAGAACTCACTCCAACTCGTTGACTCTGCTGACTCTGCTGTTTATTTTCTGCATGTCTTGTCTGATGAGATGAATGTCCTCTCTAAGCCCTCCCATATGTTTTTAAGAGTTTCTAATGAGAGGCTCCATGATTTTACAGCAGAGAAAACATGTTGCAGTGTATAGTGATGAGCGAGCACTAAAATGCTCGGGGGCTCGATGCTCAGGTCGAGCACATTGGAATACTCGGGTGCTCGACCAGAGCAACGAGCCCAATGTAAGTCTATTGGAAACTCAAGCATTTTTCAGGCGGCTCCCCCCGGCGGTCTGCAGAGGGCCTAAAAATTTCCCAAATCGATGGGAACAGTGCTCAAATGACATGGGAACAGCATGAGGAAGACCCCTGGAAGCATTTCTGACTCCCAGGTCACTGCTGTCAACAACATTGTCAGAGGTATTACGCCACTTTTACAGACTCACAATAAAACATACAAAAACAAATCCAAAATGGATTTTCCTGGGAAACATCCTTTCCAGGGTAATGACTAGTATATAAGGCAAAATAAATAACCAAAACCAAAAATACTCCTCCACACCTTGGGCAATGTTTACACGTAGCGTTTTTTTATGCGTTTTTGCACTTTTGCATTGCTTTCAACCAAGACAAATGCATTCACTGGGAAATTCCATTTTAACATTTTACAACCTTATCTGGACATGTGGTGTGTGACACATCATCAGACACATGCATACAGTGCTGAAAAAACATGGGAACAGCATGGGGAAGACCTCTGGAACCATCTCTGACTCCCAGGTCTCTGTCTAAAAGTGTGCCCATCATAAGTGATCCTTGGTGCATGCGAAGATGCCTCCCGCCATGCACCTGTCATTGCAGACTTGCAACAATCGCCATCCACGTCTTTGTACCAGTGCAGCGTTCAGTTGTCCCTACCCCATTCCTTGGAATATAAGCGCAAGTATGCAGCCAGCCACCCACCCACCGGCTGCATTACTATACTGCCAAATTTTTTACAGCTGCTTGAACTGGAAATGTGGCCTTTTAGGCTCATGGAGGCGGAAGCTGTCCACAGTCTTATGGCGGCGGCGACCGGGTATCCATACTCGGTCCCCAGCCGCCACTATTTGTCCCGGTGTCGTCTCCGCCTTCCACAAGCACGGGTCCCACAACATTACCCGTGCCTTCCCAAGTGCACTTACTGAGAAGGACCGCCTACCAACAAACACGTGGTCAAGTGAATGTGTCCAGGGACGGTACTGAGCCAGTCCACAGCTTTTTTTGCTGAGTTGTATTTCACCACAGCCATATTGTTTAGCTTGGTGAAAGGACTTGATAAACCATATCTACTCCTGCTGTCATTTCTCCCAGGAAGTCCTCTAAAGCTGCTTTCACTTGAAATGTGGCCTTTTAGGCTCATGGAGGCAGAAGCTTTTCATAACCTCATGCTGGCAGCAGCCGGGTGTCCATACTCAGTCCCCAGCCGCCAGTATTTCTCCCAGTATCGTCTTCGCCAAGCACGGATCCCACAACATTACCCGTGCCCTCCCAAGTGCACTTACTAGGAAGAACCGCCTAACCACAAACATGTGGACAGGTGAATGTGGCCAGGGACGGTACGGAGCTTTTTTTGCTGAGAGTTGTATTTCACCACAGCCATATTCTTTAGCTCGGTGAAAGGACTGGCATAGATGGAAACTGTACCTACTCTGGGTGTCATTTCTCCCAGGAAGTCCCCTAATGCAGCTTGTTGCAGAAGCAATGTCAGCCCATCCAACATCAACTTGCACTTGTGGTAGTGCTTTGACACACAAACATCTTTCTTTGCGCTTTTAATTTCATGACTACAGAGGTGGGCAATGGCCTGATCTGCAATGCGGTTTGAGAAATAACATGCATAAGCACGTCTGATCCACATTAAAAAAACAGCCATAGAGTGTCCGGGAACCTTCCCCCACACTTTTCTTAGCCAGGGCTGCTTCTCGGCAGGGTTGGATGGGCCCACCAGAAAACCGGAGACTCCTCCGGTGGGCCCTGGCTTCTCCTTCAGGAGAGTTCATAGTGCTGAGGTGAGGCCATGATGATGATAGAGGCCACCATCTGCTTAGTTTTCTTTTACTTGGAATGCAAGCGCAAGTATGCAGCCAGCCACCCACCCACTTACCCACAGGCCGCAATACTAAACTGCCAGATTTCTGGGCAGCTGCTTACCCTTGAAATGTGGACTTTTAGGCTTGTGGAGGCAGAAGTTTTTCACAACCTCATGCCTCATGCCTCTTGCCTCCATACTCGGTCCCCAGCTGCCACTATTTCTCCCGGTGTTGTCTTCGCCTTCTACAAGCGCGGGTCCCTGAACATTACTGCTGGTACTTTTCTGTGGGAATCTGCTTGCCTCCTACCAGCCTGGAATATTTCCTGTAAACTATGGTACGATGCCATGGTATTAGCACTGCCCCCAGTACCAGTAGCGAAGCCATCTCCAATTTCCTTCTCAACAATTTTATTTGGTAGACTGAGTGGCTGCCCAAATACATTAGTTTCTCACAAAGGAGCTGAAGATAGAGTGGCAGTAGGTGCAAGTTTCTCCAGCCTGTTAGATATCAGAGGGTGAACAGCAGCACATTGGATCAGTGGGTAGCACTGAAGCCTTGCAGCGCTGGGATCCTGGCTTCAAATCCCAGCAAGGACAACATCTGCAAGGATTTTGTATGTTCTCCCCGTGTTTGCGTGGGTTTCCACCTCAGTAAAAAAGCAGCCATAGAATGTCTGGGAACCTTCCCACATACTTTTCTTAGCCAGGACGGCAGGGTTGGACGGTCCCACCAGAGAATCCTCTGGTGTGCCCTGGTTTCTACATCAGGAGAGCTCATGATAGTGCTAATTTTGCAGCTGCTATGGGGTTCTTCAGCGGGAGAGAAAGGTGAGCCCTCAGAATCAAATCCTCTGGTGGGCCCAATGTTTTTCAATCTGAAACAGCTTCTCAGTGGGAGTTGTATTTCACCACAGCCATATTCTTTAGCTCGGAGAAAGGACTGGCATAGAGGGAAACCGTATCTACTCTGGCTGTCATTTCTCCGTCACCAGGTTCCGCCCATTGTCACACATTACCATGCCTGGCTGTATGTTGTGAGAGCCACAGATCAGGCTGCTGTGTTACAGCTTTCAACAACTCTGCAGCGCTGGGCGGTTTGTCACCTAAGCATTAAGCATGTTATCTTCAGCACAACCTGTTGCTGTTTGGCCAAGGCAGTGCTGCAGTACTTTCAGCTTGTGACTGATGTGGTCATTTCGGAGATGGAGGATGAGGTGCAGGAGCTGAACAATGTGATTACATTGAGGTTACATTAGCGACTCTGTTTTTTATACTAAAGAAACTGTTTACTGTTTGTTTGTTTTTTTACGTTATTTTTTAAGACAAATGCATTCACCGGGAAATGTCATTTTAACATTTTACAACCTTATTTAGCAACGTGGTGTGTGACACATCATCAGACACATCCTGTTTCATTTATGATGGAGGGACTCTGAAAGTCACAAGGCCTATCTTTATAGGGCCATCAGGCGGCCCTTACTATTCTTAAAAGGCCAGCAGTCGGCCCTCGCTATTGTTAGAGAGCCATCAGCTGACTTTGCTTTGTTGTTCCATTATTAACAAGTGGGTCTCCTAGTCTCCTATACTGTTATTGCGTATGCAGTGACTGCAAGGGCTGCCAGAAATTTGGACGCAACCCAATACCCTTTGAAGAGACATACAGGAGGGTCTCAGTAAAAAAAATGTTCCCATTATAAAGCAGCGGGTCTCCTATAATGGTAATGCCCATGCTGTGACTGCAAGGGCTGACCAAAATTTGGGAAAAACCCCACTAAGAAGTAAAGACACATAGAGCAGGGCCACAGTAATGACATGTTTCCATTACAAAGGAGCGGGTGTGCTATACAGTTATAGGGTATGCAGAGAGTCCAACGGCTGACCAAATTTAAAAAAAAAACCACTAACAATTTAAAGACACATAGAGCAGTGCCACAGTAACGAGTACGACAAGTCCCCATTAGAAAGGAGAGAGTCTGCTATACAGTTATAGGGTATGCAGGGAGTCCAACGGTTGACCAAATTTAGGAAAAATCCCATTAAGTATTTAAAGACACATAGAGCAGGGCCACAGTAACGACAAATTCCCATTAGAAAGGAGAGGGTCTCCCATAGTGTTGGCCTATGCAGTGAATGCAAGGGCTACCAAAAATTGGGAGGCACTCCAATGCCCCATGGAAGAGACGTACAGGGCCTCATGAAAAAATGTTCCCATTATTAGGAAGTGGGTCTCCCATAGTGTTGGCCTATACAGTGAATGCAAGGGCTACCAAAAATTGGGAGGCACTCCAATGCCCCATGGAAGAGACGTACAGGGCCTCATAAAAAATGTTCCCATTAGAAAGGAGCGGGTCTCCTATACTTGTAATGCCCATGCACTAAGTGTATGGGCTGACAAACATTTACCCCTGGGGGGTATACATGAACATGCTGTATAAATGTTTGTTTTTACGGGTATCATAAACACCCTTTAAAAAAATTATGTGGGTGTTGCATCACGGACCACGGTCACCCTGGTGATATGGTGGTGGAGGATGAGGAGAAGGAGGAGGACAAGAGCAAATAGCCAAAATCAGGAAGCGTATACCCATGTGTGGGTGTGACGAGGTGCATGGGAATACAAATCCCAAAAAAAAGACACTGGATTTGAGTTTATGTTACGCTGCTATCATTCGGTGGTGTTGAGAAGTCTGGCCCAATCCAGCCCTTGTTCATTTTTATAAGAGTCAGCCTGTCAGCATTTTCAGTTGACAGGCGGATGCACTGATCAGTTATAATTCCTCCAGCGGCACTAAAAACCCTCTCTGATAAAACGCTAGCGGCAGGGCAGGCCAGGACCTCCAAGGCGTAGAGAGCCAGTTCATTCCACGTATCCAGCTTGGATACCCAATAATTATAAATCACAGAGGAATCACCGTGGATGTTGGTACGGTCAGCAAGGTACTCCCTCAGCATCTTCCCAAACTTTGTATTCCTTGTGAGAGTACCCCGTACCTCAGGGACTGTGTGATGGGAGGGGCTGAGAAAATTCTCCCAGAACTTTGACAGTGTTCCCCTGCCTCAGCTGGATTGAAGTTGTGTCTCTCTCGCCTGTACTCCTTGGTTGTCCAACGAACTGTGACCTCTGCCGCCAGCGTTTTCAGATGGGAATTTTTTTAATAGTTCCGCAACAAGGGCCTTCTGGTACTGCCCATTTTTGTAGACCTGTCCGCCTCAGGAATAAGAGATATAAAGTTCTCCTTGTAGCATGGGTCTAGAAGTGTCACCAACCAGTAATGACTGTCACCCAAAATTATGAGAACGCAAGGGTCATGGGAAAGGCAGCGTAACATAAACTCAGCCATGCTTGCCAGACTGCTAACAGGCAAGACTTCCGTGTCCTCACCAAGAGGATGACTAACCATGCTCTCCTCCTCCTCTCTGTCCTCTGGCCATCCACGCTGAGCAGACGGTATGACAGTTGTGCAGATAGTACCATCTATAGCGCATGAAACTAGCTCCTGTTCTTCCTTTTCCTCCTCTTCCTCATTGTCACCCAATCCACGTTGGGATGAGATGAGGCTGGGCTGTGTGTAATCACCCTGTATGGTTCCTTGCTCCATCTCATCGTGCTCCGCCTGCGATGCATCCTCTTCGATTGTGAACAGAGAGTGTTTCAGAAGACAGAGAAGCGGGATGGTGACACTAATTATGGCGTTATCGCCGCTCACCATCTTGGTGGAGTCCTCAAAGTTTTGGAGGATGTTACATATGTCTGACATCCATGTCCACTCCTGAGGTCTTATGTGTGGAGTCTGAACTGAATATCGACGGCCTTGTTGATGCTGGTACTCAACAACTGCCTTCTTCTGCTCACAAATCCTTCCCAACATCTGCAGTGTAGAGTTCCAACGCGTGGGGACATCACATACCAGTCTGTGAGCCAGAAGCTGCAAACGCTGCTGAAACACGGCAAGGGCGGCGGAAGCTGTAGGTGACTTTCTAAAATGGGCACACAGGCAGCGTACTTTAACAAGCAGATCCGGAAGCTCCGGGTAGGATTTGAGAAACCGCTGAACCACGAGGTTAAGCACATGGGCCAGGCATGGTACGTGTGTGAGCTCACCTCGCCTCAGAGCCGCCACTAGGTTCCTGCCATTGTCACACATGACCATGGCTGTAGGTTCAGCGGTGTGAGCCACAGATTTGCCTGCTCTTTCAGAACTGTCCACAACTCTTCAACATTGTGCGGTTTGTCACCTAAGCATATTAGCTTCAGCACAGTCTGTTGCCGCTTGGCCGAGGCACTGCTGCAGTGCTTCCAGCTTGTGACTGATGTGGTAATTTTGGAGGTGGAGGCTGAAGGGGAGGAGAAGGCTGAGGAGGATAAGGTGCAGGAGCTGTAGACTGTGGGGGCAATCCTGATTGACCTAGGGCCCGCAATCTTTGGCATCGAGAGGAAGTGTTCCGTCCCAAGGTCCGACTGGGTCCCGGCTTTCGCTATGTTAACCCAGTGTGCCGTTAGCGAGATGTACCGTCCCTGCCCACAAAAACTTGTCCACGTGTCCGTGGTTAGGTGCCTGATCATGCTGGTGGTGGTCAGGCTGGTAGTTTTGCCATCCCTGCGGATGCTGGCCTGGCAGGTGGTGCAAATGGCCTTTTTGGGGTTATTGGCAGAGTCTTTAAAAAACAACCAAACTCGGGAAGACCTAACAGTTGTACTGGCAACTTCCTTCGCGTTGGCGTTACGGGGAATGGTTGCCTCCCTTCTTTCTGCGGCCACCACACTGCTTCTTCCTGCCTGTTGGGGTGCTCTGCCTCCCTTCCCCCGTGTGCTGCTGTCCTCGCTCTGCATGTCCTCCTACCAGGTTGGGTCAGTTACTGTATCATCCACCACCTCATCTTCCACTTCCGCACTCTGGTCCTCCTCCTGACTTTCTGGCAATTGTGTCTCATCATCATCCACCTCTTGTGACACTTTCGCACCGTTGCCTTCGTGTGACCGTGTGACCGTGGCTGCTCAAATATTTGGGCATCGCTACATGCGATCTCCTCTTGCCCCGCTTCAAGTGGACTGGGCGAGAGGCCCGAATCTATAAATGGAAAAGTGAACAGCTGTTCGGAGTGTCCAAGTGTGGGATCAGTTGTCTCTATGCACTCGGCATGGTGGGAGGAAGGAGGATCAGGGTGATGAATATGCGGTCCAGACTCACAGCTACTGAGACTTGACCGTGTGGAAGACAAGGTGGTGGTGGTGGTGATAAGTGACTGGAAGTATTATCTGCTATCCAACCAATAACCTTTTCACACTGCTCTGTGTTCAATAGTGGTGTTCTGCGGTCCCCTATTAATTGGGACAGGAAGGTCGAGCGAGAAGATGTGGGTGTTTGTTGTGGCACAATTTCAGCTTGACCACGGCCTCGGCCTCTGCATGCACCACCATCACGTCCAGTTCCCCGTCCCTTGCCACGTGCCTTACCCATTTTAAATGGAGGACAATATCTTCCACGCTCACTACAAATGACTGAATTTGGAGCAAACTTATATGTGATCCATGTGACGGAGAAACCACAGTTTTAAATACCTGGCCTGTAGGTAACTATTTTGAACAGCAAACTGGTGTCAATTGTTTCACTGACACACTGAAACAAATTTTTAATGGAGGTCAGAAATGGTAGTATTTTCTGAAAACGTATATGTGATCCGTGTGGTGGAGAAACCACAGTGTTAAATACCTGACTTGTAGGTAACTATTTTGAACAGCAAACTGTTGTCAATAGCTTCACTGACACACTGAAACAAATTTTTAATGGCGGTCAGAAATGGCAGTATTTTTTGAAAACGTATATGTGATCCGTGTGACGGAGAAAACACAGTTTTACATAGCTGGATTTTTAGCTCTGTAATATGGAAAGGACCTGGCTGTATTCTGCAGTGCCAACAAGCAAATGGCGCAGAAAAACTGTGTTCTCTGGTTTGCTTTTTAAGCAAATAATGAGGATTAAAATCCAAAAAACAATTATTCCTGGCCCCTGAGACCTGGGCCTATTTCTAGAAATATCTAACAACAGCAGCAGACAGAACTGGAGTGGAGCCTCATGTGCTATGTGCACTGCAGTCTGCTATATACACTGCCTGCCTGCCTATAATACACTGCCTGCCTGATATCTCTGCAGATGGATTAGTCCTCAGAAGGACTGTTTGTTGAGATGGATATGTGTCTCTAATATAGTTTGGTACACCTACACTAACTAGAAACAAGCAAATCTCTCCCTAGCTCAGCAGCACCTCTCCCTATGCCCGGTCTGATATAGATCTGATGATGCTGTGCGGCCAGCCAATCACTGTAATGTGACAACCAACATGGCTACGGAATTACAGTGAGTGGCAGGCAATCCCTGCATGTCCACTGGCGCTCTAAAGAGCGCCAAACATGCAGGGAGGAGACGCGAGCTCCCGCTGAGCAACTCCGGAAATACTCGGCGAGCAGTGAGATGCTCGGGCGAGCACCAAGCAGTAGCGAGCATGCTCGCTCATCACTAGCAGTGTAGGCTCTTGCCCAGAATCATTGGATTCTCCATAGGTGTTGTTAGAGCTCTGCACTTCCTCCACTTCTCTGTTTAAAAGTTTCTTTGAGAGTGGTGCTATATTGCCACATTGCCTCCCCTGCACAGTCTCTGTATCAAATCAAAACAAATCAAATTGGCTTTATTGGCAGAACTAAGTACATGTTAGTGACTCGCCCCCTGGGTCGTGGGGCACCCGGAACCGGGCAATAGGGAGACGATGGGGTTAGTAGTGGCGACCCGGTCCCATGGCTCAGGGTGGTCAGACCAGTGGCAGTCTTTTAGATGTTTTAGATAATGTCCGACTACGCCACCCGTGGATTGCGGTTATTAGGAACCGCCGCTGCAGGGCAGACCGCTGGGGCCGATGATGGATGCAGCTGAGATGGTGTGACTCCCCAAGGGAAGAGTGCAGCCCCAGGGCAGTGTAGTGGATGGTGGGAGTGATGGTGGTGGGAGTCCCAGTACCGTTAGTGCTGGAGGAGCGAAAGAGCACACAGACAATGTACTGCAGTCCAATGTCTTTTACTCACAGTTCAGGTGCTCCGGGTCACTTCTGCGCAAGCAGTGACCACCCAAGCCGTGCAGTGTCCACCAGGTGAGGTCAGGTCAACCCCCAGGCAGTTCAGGAGCATGGCACAGGACCCCCTTCAATCCTTTCTCTGGCCTGCCTCACCAGTGACCCACTTTTGTCCAGCTGCCGCGGACTTGCGCGGGTAAACGTGGGCCCCGTTCTCCGCTGTCCTATATGGTGCCTTCCTAGCAGGTTTGATGAGGTGCTGCACCAATAAATGGTCACCGCCTCCGGTCTTTGACTGAGGGTTGTTTCTCCTCCACCAACTTGGGATCCGGTACCCTTAATCTGCCTGACCCTGCACCCTGGATTCTCGTGGGTTCTTAGGGTCCCTTCCACCTTCTTGTTCCTGAGCCCTTCTGTTTCTCTGTCTCTTCTTCTCCTTTTTCTGTTCTGTCTTCTCCTCCTTCCCTTGGCCTCTTCTCCAGGCCCACTTCTCCTTCTCCTCTCAGGCTCCGGCCTTTTCTCTAGGCCTGCCTCTGAGCAGAGCTCCTACAGAGCCTCTGCTCCCTGTCTTCTCCTCTCTGGACAGAACTTCTCTCAGAGCTAAGATGGTGCCCACCTTTTATACCTCCCTCTGACCATGAGCCCAGGTGAGCCCAGCAACCAATGGGCTCCTACCTACGCTCAGGAACCAACCCCTATCTGCTCATACAGCACTGGGTGTTCCACCCCCCTCCCCACTCCAGACAGGGACACAGTCGGTCGTGCCTGCACTTCTGTCTAGTGGGAGCACCGTTGAGCTGTCCCTCGGAAATGGGGTGTGTGTGCTGTATGCAGCTAACTGAGCCCTGGTCCATACTCCATCCTTACCTGGGAGTGGAATACCACACCTCTGGCAGAGGTGCAATACCCCTGTAGCGGCCGAACCCTCGGGGCGCTACATTAGCATTGCCAAAGCAAGTGGTAAAATAATGGGGGTTGGGGATGGGGATAGGGATAGGGACACATCCAATGTGGGCTGAGTCCATGACATATCAGGCTCCTCTTAGTCTATGGCAGGCACTGTGCTGCTATGGCGGCTGCACTTTCCTCTTCCCCCACTAGTATAGGTGCAACATCCCTGGTGGCGTGTTTGCATGGCTTACCACCTCCCGCCATGCAAAACCGCAATCTTACCTATCAGGCTAGGCTGCACACTTTGCTCCAGTGCTCTGCTCTGCTTGTTCACCGCACCTGCGTTTCTGCTCCGCTCTGCTTGTTCACCGCACCTGCGGTTCCGCTCCGCTCTGCTTGTTCAACGCATCTGCGGTTCCGCTCCGCTCTGCTTGTTCACCGCACCTGCTGTTCCACTCCGCTCTGCTTGTTCACCGCACCTGCGGTTCCGCTCCGCTCGGCTTGTTCGCCGCACCTGCGGTTCCGCTCCGCTTGTTCACCGCACCTACGGTTCCGCTCCACTCTGCTTGTTTACCGCACCTACGGTTCTGCTCCACTCTGCTTGTTCACCGCACCTGCGGTTTCGCTCCGCTCTGCTAGTTCACCGCACCTGCGGTTCCGCTCTGCTCTTCTTGTTCACCGCACCTACGGTTCTGCTCCACTCTGCTTGTTCACCACACCTGCGGTTTCGCTCCGCTCTGCTTGTTCACCGCACCTGCGGTTCCGCTCCGCTCTGCTTGTTCGCCGCACCTGCGGTTCCGCTCCGCTTGTTCACCGCACCTACGGTTCCGCTCCGCTCTGCTTGTTCACCGCACCTACGGTTCTGCTCCACTCTGCTTGTTCACCGCACCTGCGGTTTCGCTCCGCTCTGCTAGTTCACCGCACCTGCGGTTCCACTCCGCTCTGCTAGTTCACCGCACCTGCGGTTTCGCTCCGCTCTGCTAGTTCACCGCACCTGTGGTTCCGCCCCGCTCTGCTTGTTCACCGCATCGGCGGTTCTGCTCCGCTCTGCTAGTTCACCGCATCTGCGGTTCCGCTCTGCTCTGCTAGTTCACCGCACCTGCGGTTTCGCTCCGCTCTGCTTGTTCACCGCATCAGCGGTTTCGCTTTGCTCTGCTGTCCACCGCACCTGCGGCTCTGTTCCTGTGTCCCAGTCTGTACTGGTCCCTATCCTGCTTGCGTTCCTACCTGCCAGTACCCGCCTGTCTGCATGCCAGCTGTGCCTGCCAGAGCCCACCTGTCTGGATTCCAGCCGTGCCTGCCTGTGCCCACCTGTCTGCATGCCAGCCGTGCCTGCCAGTGGCCACCTGTCTGCATACCAGCCGTGCCTGACAATACCCACCTGTCTTCATACCAGCCGTGCCTGCCAGTACCCACCTGTCTGTATGCCAGCCTAACCTGTCTGTTCCTGCATTCCCTGGTGTGGGTCAACAGCTGTGACCGGGGTCTGACCTGGAGTAGCACCTGGTCCCTCTGCTCGGTTCCTCCCTGGTTCACGGAGTCGACTGAGCCGCCGTGTGACCTTGGTCGGACCGAGTTGATACGTAGTTACGCCCCTCCAGGCACTCCTCGGTTTATGGTCCAGTGGGATCACTAATCAAGCTCACGCCAGTCAGTCCGGGCGCGAGCGTAACAGTTTGCTCAGGCCATGGTCCCCGTTGAGCCCCACGGCCCTTCGCTCTCGGAGACATTTGAATCCTTGTCTGGCGAATGCATGCACCAAGGAAGAAATTTTCTCAAGCTGAAGTCCAGGCGATTTACGCACCAGCCCAAATGGAACTATCAGCACTCGTTCCTGCGGATCCACCACAGTACCATGGGGATCCAAAACAAAGCCGTGCGTTTGTGGTGCAATGCATGCTGCATTTCAAATTTTATGCTCACTATTTTTCCACTGACCGGGTTAAAGTAGCATTTCTGATGTTCTACCTAGCGGGTGATGCCTTGAAATGGATCACCCCCCTATGGGAAGCATGGGATCCTATCGTCTTGGACCTGCAGGCCTTCCTGGTGGCCTTTCTAATGGTCTTTGATGACCCTAATCCTGAAGCTTCTGCTAAAGCTTCCCTTCCCAATATCTTGGAGCAGCCCCGATGGGTAATTTGTGTAGGTAGCCTACCAGTTCTCTAGCCTGAAGAGACTGCTGCCCACACAGAATCCACACAGGATGACAATGCTCCACAGAATACTTCTCCTCCCAACCTCAAGAGGCAGTCCAGACGTGCAAGGCGTAGAGGTAAACCGTCACGCCAGGTTCTGTCCTCCCAAAGACCTCCTGTTTCCCAGCCTGTAGAGGCAGCTATTTGCACAGAATCCATGAAGGATGACTATGTTCGTCAGGCAAAGCAGAGCCAGAACTCAGTCACAAAATCGGATTGCGGTCCCGCTGCGGTTGTTTGGGACCCCTTGACGGTCTTTGTCCAGCGAAGGTGGGAGAATCCCAAGACATTAGGCCTGTAGGAGAGGCTGCCCTTGGCGTTAGTGTTTCCTCTCCACAGATGACCATGACTGTCTCCGTGGCAAGTGAAGGCCTCGGATTAACCGGAAGTTTCGGGCTTAAAGCCTTGAAGAGTCGGTGTCTGTTTTCCGTCCGACAATTTCAGATGCCGGTTTGGGCATTGTCAGTGGAAGGACGAGCCCTACTCAGAAACAGTCAAAATATGTTTGTACAAATTAAGCTCCAGATTGGAGCATTACACATGAAGAAGTTCCCATTCCAGGTGCTGTCTGGTTTACCCACAGGTCGTCCAGAGCTGAGAGATCTAGTGCCCGCTCAGGTCTGGAGATCCTGCATGGTGTTTCCTGGGGGACTGCTGAGGTGCAAGGGGTGTTCAGTCCCGATATCTTCAGGACAGTCAGCAGTTTCTTCTTCTTCTTCACCAGATCTGCTAGTCGCTGACTCGCTGTGCGCTGAAGTCTCCGAAGGAAGGGAAGCGGAGGCAATGTCCCCACACAGTCTCGACGATTGTGCCAATGATCTGGCTTCAGGTACCGCCCTACCTCGCAGATGTGTCATCTCAGAAACTAGACTGAAGTTGGTCCCTAAGCTAGGATCCTCTATCTCTAATAAATCTGGCAATATGTCCATCAAGGTGGTGGCTACCTCCAAGTCTCTGCACCCCTCCAACCAGGCGGAGGACCTCCTGTTGTCTCCTGAATCCTCCGGGGTTCTACCTGATAACAAATGGAGTGAGACTTTTCTACACCCTGTACCTGGTACTTCGCCCACTTCATCCAGTAAGCTTGGCAAAGTGTACGTCAAAGCGGTGGTTAACCCTGAGTCTCTGCACCCCTCCAACCCGGTGGAGGACCTCCAGTTGTCCCATGAATCCTTTGGGGTACTACCCGATATTAACAAATGGAGAGAGACTTTCCTGTGTCCTATTCCTGGTACTTCACCTATTTCATCTGTTGCTGAGGATGGCTCGATGGGAGGAAGCATCTTAGTCACCAAGATGTTACTTCCTGATTCTTAAAGCTACAGTGTGCGCAGTCCTAATGCGTCCCCAGCCTATTGCTGTGAGTCACCGGATACTTAAACCCCCTCCACCCAGTAGGAGGTGCCTGAGCAACACTTTCATTCAGTTTGTTCTGTGCAACTGAGTTGCCAGGTCCTGTCCTGTATCTTGTCTGTTTCCGCCACCCTGGGGGCTGTATACCCAGGCCTGTTGCCTGTATCTGTGACTTCTAGTCTGTTTACGCCACCCTGGGGGCTGAGTTCCCAGGCTCGTTCCTGTATCTTGTTCCTGGTTCAGTTCCTGTCTGAACAGTGTCCTAGCCCGTCACTTGTTTGTCTCTATGTCCGAACCTTCCCTTATCCTGCAGTGTCTGAATCTGCACCTAACTCCAACTCGTTGTCTCTGTACTTCTGTTTGTGAGTTTTGTGTCCGCTCGCTACTTCATTGTAAGTACCTTGTGTGTATCTGGTTCTGCTCGTCCCGTTTCCCTGCCTCCGTATCTACCTCCTGTGTTCTAACTATCTTCCTGTATTTTACAGTCTGTTCCATGTGAACAGAGCCCTGTCCTGTCTGCCTGCACCTGCGGTTCCGCTCTGCTCTGCTTGTTTACCGCACCTGCGGTTCCGCTCTGCTCTGCTTGTTCACCGCACCTGCGGTTCCGCTCTGCTTGTTCACCGCACCTGCGGTTCTGCTCTGCTCTGCTTGTTCACCGCACCTGCGGTTCCACTCTGCTCTGCTTGTTCACCGCACCTGTGGTTCCGCTCTGCTCTGCTTGTTCACCGCACCTGTGGTTCCGCTCTGCTCTGCTTGTTCACCGCACCTGCAGTTCCGCTGTGCTCTGCTTGTTCACTGCACCTGCAGTTCCGCTCTGCTCTGCTTGTTCACCGCACCTGCGGTTCCGCTCTGCTCTGCTTGTTCACCGCACCTGCGGTTCCACTCTGCTCTGCTTTTTCACCGCACCTGTGGTTCCGCTCCGCTCTGTTAGTTCACCGCACCTGCGGTTTCGCTCTGCTCTGCTGTCCACCGCACCTGCAGCTCCGTTCCTGTGTCCCAGTCTGTACTGGTCCCTATCCGACCTGCGTTCCTACCTGCCAGTACCCGCCTGTCTGCATGCCAGCTGTGCCTGCCAGTGCTCACCTTTTTGCATGCCAGCCGTGCCTGCCAGTGCCCACCTGCCTGCATACCAGCCGTGCCTGCCAATACCCACCTGTCTGTATGCCAGCCTAACCTGCCTGTTCCTGCATTCCCTGGTGTGGGTCAACAGCTGTGATCGGGGTCTGACCTGGAGTAGCACCTTGTCCCTCTGCTCGGTTCCTCCCTGGTTCACGGAGTCGACTGAGCCGCCGTGTGACCTTGGTCGGACCGAGTTGATACTTAGTTACGCCCCTCCAGGCACTCCTCGTTTCATGGTCCAGTGGGATCACTAATCAAGCTCACGCCAGTCAGTCCGGGCGCGGGCGTAACAATAGGCAGTTTCTCTCCCTCCTCCATGGAGGTGAAGTCTGGGAGGAAATCGGACAGTCTCATGAAGTGAGTTTCCCTCACTGTGGAGTATTTAGGGCACCTCAGCAAGAAGTGAGCCTCATCCTCCACGGCCTCCTGGGGGCACAGCTGGCAGAGTCTGGGGGCATGTAGTTCTGTCGGTGCAGCCCAGATTCGATGAGTAGGCTGTGGGCGTTCAGTCTGTACCGGCTCAGGATCTGTCACTCTTTGGGATTTGATAGTTTCTCTAGATATGGGGCCAGTTTGTATTCCCTCTGTAGGTTATATCGCCAGTTTCTGTGATTTTGTTAATGTCATTCCTCCAGACGCTGAGATATTCCTCTTTGCCATTGGGTGCAATCTTCAGGATTTTGCCTTTTGTATCTCTCTCCCCCTGTGAGCATACCTGATCAGGTTCTAAATCATCTAGTCAGAATCTAAGGTCAATCTGGCAAATCTCCCCAGCTTTGCTGCAGCAGCCTCAGCAGCTCTCACTCTGGCTGGTGTGGGGGGGGGGAGGTGCCATGTCGGAAGTTACACTATCTCAACTCAGCTCCTTCTGATGGTTGCTTCTTGTCATGCCTGAGTGCACTTTTAAGGCTATATGCACACTGTGCGTTTTTGCGGCATTTTTTCCACTCGGAAATGCACCAAAAACGCTAGGTAATTCGTGTGCCAGCTAATGCAATGACAATTCTGATGTGTTGTGCACATGATCAGGAATTTTCCTGACAGGACTGTCATTGCGTTTAAATCCGCAGCATATCCATTCTTTTTAGCATTTCTGCAGCATTTTCCGCACATTGAGTTCAACTGAACCGCAGCAAACCCACAGGTATAAATATATTTGCAAAATACACTCACCAAACAACAGAGTGGTTCACAGGGGAGGGTAAGGTAGGTGAAACCAAATAGGAGAGGATGAGGATGAACATGCATACAAACTCCACACAGAAATCTCTAGAACAACTCTCCAAATGCCAACTCCAAACACCGAACAACTCCTCCACTCTGTTTGGTGAGTGTATTTTGTATGATTGCAGTTTTCATTTATCCCGGTCTGTCTTCCCTTGTCTGTCTGGTTAGTGTTATCCTATACACTTCAGCCTCACACCTTGCTGGGTGGGTGAGGGAACAGATAAGGGTAAGTAAGAAGCATAGCAAGGCATGTGACCCCGGCGTCTCCCGAGAAATCCTGCAACAGTACTGTGACAGATGTTTTGAAATTTTGCTTTTTTCCATCCTATGATTTCATAATTCCACGACTTTTCCTTATTGGTGTAGCAATTTCAATGTTACATAGTAACGTAGATTGAATAAAGACCTAGGTCCATCAAGTTGTGGAGTGTCATTTTTTTATTTTACAAATGATCTGTGCACTATTTACATAAGACATTTCTAACATTTCTTCCATGTTCCCATCATATACCTACCACCCACCATGGACCCAACCACCAGATACCACTGACCATATATAATAGAAATAATATATGCAGCTGCCAATGTGGCAGGAACGTGTCCCTAGCGAGCCATAGTAAGGTAAGTCCTTGTTTTATTTCTCCATCTCACAGTAGATGGGATATTATCCAGGGGGCAGAATACATAATGGTCCGCAAAAGTAAAGCTTTCCTGGATCTCCTGTTTTGGCATCCACAATAAGTGATTCTACAATATTTTGTTTTATGGTTTTTTTTTGTAGTTGCTTTAATAACTTTTTTATTTAGAAGTGTTGGCATAAGATTTTACATAAATATATTTGGAAAAGGAGTAAATAAAGGAACAAAGTGGATCTGTCACCGAATTATAAGATACAATCTGAATACATTCTTAGATTGAAAATCCCTTTATGACAGGCTCTATGATGCAATATGAAAGTTTTCCTGCCTAATTTGAAAATGATCCACTTATTAACTACAAATCTCCCTCTACCTTCACACCCCCTATTAAAAGCCACAATAATCCAGTGGAAAAAAACTTTTCAAGCTCACGTAGGACAAGACCTGTCCTTATTCTCCCGATAAAATTTCTCTATTCATTTTTAACACAATACTCCCAAAATTTCCTTTCGGAAAATTGTTTAATCTAGGAATCAAAAACTGTTCCTCTATCCTTACAGGCCCAAATAAAGCTACTCTTCTAAACTTCCATTCTCTTAAAGTCTTATATGGCCTTAAAGAAGAGGAACTCTTCAATTTACTAGAGTTAAGAAAATTTATAAGGAATAAGATATCCTTACCTTTGGCTTTACCACGCATCATTATTACATTACTAGACCACCCTTTCTCTGAAAACATTTGGAATATGAAAAATATCTACACCTTATTTAATGAAGATCTGGAATTTACCAAATCAAAATCTATTCTGAAATGGGAAGCTGACCTAAATAAAAAATTCTCTGATAAAGAATGGCAGAAAGCATTGAAATCCTACTAATATTATAAATGCGAAAGTTTGTGAGTATGTATGTTTGTTACTCTTTCACGAAAAAACTACTCCAGACGGATTTGCATGAAACTTTACAGTAATATAGATTATACATCGGAATAACATATAGGCTACAATTTGTAATGATTTTATGTAATTTTGGTCGCAATATAACGATACATGTCAATTAAGTCGGAAAAAAATCTGGCCTCTGAGAGCTCTCTTATATACACACATACACAGGTGATATTTAAATGGCTGATTTACAGCAGTCAGAAGAGATTGATAATACAATAATTTGCCCATAGTGGATCATTGTATAGTGAGGTCACAGTTGCCGCCTGTCCACAGTCAGAATACAGGGGTGATCATATACCGTGGCCAGGTACAAGTGTGGCACAGGGGGTTCACACACGACCCCCAGGGACTGACATTTCCTAGAAACTTTGGCAGCTGTCAGTCATGAGCTCACCCTGATACATTACACTCTGGAAACAGCTGAAGGGAGAAGGATAATTTTTGACATTTTCTCAGACTTAAAAAAAAAAAAAAATAGCCCAGAAAACAGCCCATATGTCAGGAACAGGTTACTAGGGAACTACACGTCTCAGCACGGCCTGCCCACGCCCACAGCCCGGGGGGAGTGTGAGGCTTCCTACTGCAGGTTGCCCGGGGGCACCGGGCCGTCATTGTCCTCACACAGGGGGTCCCTGCCGCCATTGTCCCTCCACATAACACCGTATAATAAAACATGCGCTCACCTGCGCCAGCTGCTGCAGCCGGGAAAGTTCCGAGCGCCTCACCTGGGCGGAGGGGAAGTGACTCACACACGGGGAGGGGCAGTAACCTGAGCGCGGCTCCAGGGAGGATGCACACACTGCAGCCTGACAGCACCGGCAGCAGCGCTACACAAATGGCGTCCTCCCCTCCTGTGTGCAGCACAGCCCTGTGTGTGTGCAGCGCAGCATGTCACCCACAGCACCAGCAGGCTGCTCTCAGCTCCCACAGATCACTGGGAATGGTTGCTATGGGTAACCGCGCTACAGCTGCTCCTCATAGACCAGTCATATACAACTGATATCGTCTGTACAGCGATCGTAATATAACTAATTAGATTGTTTTAGTATTTTGTTTGAACTTTACTAAGTACCTATTTTGTAATTAGTACTTATAAAAATGCCGCGAAAGCGTAAGTCTAACATTTCGCAAAGCTCTAATAAAGCCCGAGCTATGAAAATAATTAGACGTGAAGAGACGTCTCAACAAGCCGAGCAACGAAGGCTTGAGCAGGCGGTGCGTTGTGCGGCACATAGAGCTGCAGAGACTCCAGAACAATCCCAAGCCCGACGTGAACGGAATGCGGAGTTTTTGGCATCTCAACGGGCTGCTGAAACTCAAGAACAGTCCCAAGCCCGACGTGAACAGCATGCGGAGTATCTGGCGTCTCAACGGGCTGCTGAAACTCCAGAACAGTCCCAAGCTCGACGTCAGCAGCAAGCGACTTACATGGCGTCCCAAAGAGCCACTGAAACTTATGAAATGGCCGAATCTCGCAGACGCACTGTTGCTGAAAGGGCAGCACAGCGACGTCAAACATTTACAAGAAATACATGGATATTGTTTAATAAAGCTGCATTTGAGTATGACGAGACTCTTGATTATGAAACTCACAAGCTTATAAAAATAGAAGCAATGACCATAGATTGCAAATATTGCGGAGCTCTTAAGTGGAAAGAGGAAGCAGCAGGTATGTGTTGTTTGGGCGGGAAAGTAGCCCTTCCTTATATAGACGAGCCAGTTCAACCTTTAAAAGAGCTTTTCTCTAATGAAACTGATGAATCTCGCCTTTTTCTAAATAATATAAGAAAATCCAACATGTGCTTTCATATGACGTCTTTTGGAGCAGATCAAATTGTCTCAATGCCAGGGTTTTGCCCGACCTTTACAATACAAGGACAAGTATACCACCGTATCGGTTCTTTAATTCCTACGTCCATTTCGCAACCACAATTTTTACAAGTTTATTTCATAGGTGACGAAGAAGAACAAATCAACAGGCGTACTGAGTGCGTGCAAAGCGTAGATAGAACCATAGTTAAAAAATTACAACGAGTACTGCACGACCACAACATTTTGGTGCATGAATTTAAAACGGCTAGAGACAGAATGATCAATGACGATCATTTCAAAGTAGTGATTCACCCAGACTGTGTACCACGTGGTCAACATGAGAGACGATTCAATGCCCCTACTACAAATGAAATAGCTGCTGTAATAGTTAGTAGCGAACAAACTAAGTCTCGGGACATCGTTGTGCAGCCGCGCGATGGCATGCTCACTAGGGTTCCCGATACACATAGATTCTATGACGCTCTCGAGTACCCAATAATTTTTTGGAAAGGACAAGAGGGGTACAGCATTGATATTCCTCAGATAAATCAAATTACCAAACAAGCAATGCCAAGCCAAAAGGTGTCCTGCAAAGATTTTTATGCCTTTCACTTGATGGTCCGTCGCAGCGATTTTAATTTGATGCTTAAGTGTAGGCTCCTATTTCATCAGTTTCTGGTTGACATGTATGTTAAGATGGAAAGTGAGCGCTTAAGGTTCATTTCTTTAAATAAAAAAAAACTGCGCGCAGAAAATTATATTCACTTGCAAGATGCAATAAGAAATGATGCGGATTTGGATCCAAATAACTTAGGTCAGATGGTGATTCTCCCGTCATCATTTGTAAATAGCCCGAGATACCTACACGAATACACACAAGATGCGTTCACATACGTACGTAATTATGGGAGGCCTGATTTATTTATTACAATGACTTGCAACCCCGCTTGGCCAGAAATCACCAAAGAGCTTATGGCTGGTCAAAATTCAACGGACAGACATGACTTAACAGCTCGAGTATTTAGAATAAAAGTACAGAAGTTGGTAGCTCTACTTACAAAAGGTAACATATTTGGTGATATGCAATGCTTCATGTACTCGATCGAGTGGCAAAAGCGAGGTTTGCCTCATGTGCACTTACTGCTGTGGTTAAAGGAAAAATTGCATCCAAACTAAATTGACGAAATCATATGTGCTGAGATACCAAACCCAGAAACCGATCAAAAGCTCTATGATACAGTGACAAAGAATATGATTCACGGGCCATGTGGTACATTCAATTCTTCATCGCCATGCATGAAGGAAGGAAAATGTACCAAAAAATATCCGAGGAAGCTTTTAAAAGATACTCAAACCAATGACAAAGGTTATCCTTTGTACAGGCGCAGAGCACCAGAGAATGGTGGACGCACGACGATTATAAAAACCCGTAGAGGAACACTGGAAATATTGGTGGACAATAGCTGGGTGGTCCCATATTCTCCACTCTTATCAAAAATTTTTAATTCTCATTTAAATGTAGAGTTCTGTAATACGGTACAGGCGATAAAATATATTTGTAAATATATTAATAAGGGTAGCGACCAGGCTATTTTTAACATCCGACAGCAAGGGAATGTTAACATTGACCCAAGAGATGAGGTGCAGACCTTTAGAACCGGCCGATATATTAGTAGTAACGAAGCAGCGTGGCGGATCTTAGGTCTGCCTCTGCACGAGAGACACCCAACCGTCACTCATCTCGCGATTCATTTACCCAATGGCGAGAGGGTTTACTTTACGGAAAATAATTTTAGAGAGAGATTAGAAGCACCACCTAAAACTACACTAACTGCATTTTTCCTGTTGTGCCAAAGTGATACGTTTGCAAAAACATTACTTTACATTGACGTGCCTCGCTACTATACTTGGAATGTGGCACGGAAGCAATGGAAACGTCGTTTACAAGGTACACCTGTCGATGGCTGACCAGGTGTGAAGGCAGGAGACGCTCTAGGTCGCATTTACACGGAGCACGTTAGCAATTTTGAATGTTATTGTTTGCGTATGCTGCTGAATGTAATAAGGGGTCCAACCAACTTCTCGGATTTAAAAACATTTGAAGGTCAAGAACTTGCAACTTTTCGGCAGGTGTGTGAAAAGATGGGGTTGTTGGAAGATGATAACCACTGGGATACCACCTTAGAAGAGGCCGTGCTATGTCGCTCCCCGGCGCAAATAAGAGAGCTGTTTGCCATATTGATATGCACTTGCGGTTTATCCAATCCTCTACAACTCTGGCACAAGTATAAAACTGCGTTATCAGAGGATATCATGCACAGATTTGAAAGAATGGATCACGTTAACGATGATCTCTGTTTCAATGAGGCGTTGGGGCTTATCGAGGACAAAATATTAATAATTTCTGGAAAGAAATTGTCCGATTTTGGTCTACCCTCACCGCGGCGTAGAGGAGAGCTGTCGAACGAGTTGATAAAAGAGCTAAGCTATGATACCAACCAGTTAGACGCTCACGTTTGCGAAACTGAGCTACGTTTGCTACCTGATCAAAGAGTGATTTATCACAAAATAGTAGGCCGAGTTGAGAATGGTGAAGGCGGACTTTTTTTCCTTGATGCCCCGGGTGGTACAGGAAAAACTTTCTTGCTTAATTTACTTTTAGCAAAAATTCGTAGCGGTCATAACGTTGCATTAGCTGTGGCTTCCTCTGGAATTGCTGCAATATTGCTAAGCGGTGGACGGACGGCACATTCAGTCTTTAAATTACCTCTTAATCTGGTGAACGAAGAAACCCCATCGTGTAATATCAGCAAGAGCAGCGCCCGTGGCCTCCTGTTGCAACAGTGCAAACTAATTGTGTGGGACGAGTGCACAATGTCACACAAACGCGCCATCGAAGCTCTTGATCGTTGTCTACAAGACTTACACAGTAAACAAACAATAATGGGTGGTGTGGTTGTTTTATTGGCTGGGGACTTTAGGCAAACTTTGCCTGTCATCGAGCGAGGCGCTGCAGCAGACGAAATTAACGCATGTCTGAAATCCTCATATTTATGGACCAAAGTTGAAAAGCTGCACCTCACCACCAACATGCGTGTCCAGTTATTCAGTGATCTAGAGTCGGGCGCGTACGCTGAGAAACTGCTCGAGATCGGTGAAGGTCGAATTGAAACTGACGAAGAAGGTATGGTTCTATTCACTAACCAATTTTGTCATGTTGTGGATTCGGAAGACGCACTTATTGCTCAAGTTTTTCCAAATTTGCAACAAAACATCCACGATGAAAATTGGCTATGTGAAAGAATTATACTAGCACCAAGAAATGAAACAGTTGGGAAAATCAATAAAATTATCTTGGACCAAGTAACCAGCAATGCAACAACCTACAACTCCATCGACACAGTCATGTCATCTGAAGACTGTACGAGCTACCCCGTGGAGTTTCTTAACTCTTTGGAGCTATCTGGGGTCCCATCTCATAAGCTCGAATTAAAGGTCGGTATACCCGTTTTGTTAATGCGCAACTTGGACGCCCCGAGATTATGTAATGGCACTAGATTGCGAGTCACTGAACTAGGCAGGCACATTGTAAAGGCCACAATTTTAACTGGAGAAGCTAAGGGTGAAAATATTCTTATACCACGCATCCCAATAATACCCAATAAATTACCCTTTAATTTCAAAAGTTTGCAGTTCCCACTTAAAGTTGCATTTTCAATGACCATCAATAAATCGCAAGGGCAAACTTTGAAGGTAGCGGGGATACATTTAGGCACGCCCTGTTTTTCCCACGGTCAGCTATACGTAGCTTGCTCACGTGTTTCTAAATCGCAAAATCTACATATTTTCGCTGAACGAAAGAAATCAAATAACATAGTTTACAGGAGTATATTGCAGTAAAAACACATAGATAAATTACCTGCAGATGTCCATTATTCCAATTACATACTAATTCTTTACTAACACGAACAATATTAAACGCAAGTAACTTCAGTCCGTCCTGTTTATTAATCAGTGCTTAGTAATCCGTTTGTGATGAAATTTGATATGGATAATTTCAAGCCTGGGGAAGGACATAGGGCTACTTTTTATAAACACACCATACAGGCGAAGATTATATAAAACTGTAAACCTGATTGACTGACACACCTAGCGGTCAACGCACAGCCGAAACCACTGAACTTAGCATCTTGAAATTTGCAGATAGGTTCTATTATAGCTTAAATGAGCACTAAGAAAGGAATTTTGATAATTCCACCCTCAAGAGTTTCCCTCTTCATATTATAGGGGTTCAAAGATTGTATGGAATCCGTCAGTTTTGAAGTTAGACATCTGAAATTTTGGATGTACGAGTAGCTAAATAAGATTATTTTTTTTTACTATTAAGATTATTTTTTTTACTATTAAAATGATCTGTCACGAAACTTAATGTGGCAGACCAAATTCCACGCGAGCGAAGCCGCGGGTAAAAGCTAGTTCCCTTATATAATCTTTGTATATGCAAATATACAAGAAAATGTTTTCAAATTTAATTTCTCGGTGGCACGTTTAAATGTTTACACATGTTGATCTAATTATCTAGTTGTTCATAATGTATAACATCCGTGGAAAAATAATTCTCAGAAGACTTTCTTTCTTACCCCCTTAAGTTTTCCTTTCCGGTTTTCCCAGCTTCTTCCCTTCCCCTTTTTCCTTTAATATTTTACCCCCTCCTTTGGTTTTAAGGCCCCTCCTTTTCCTTCCTCTCTTTCTTTTTTTTCCGCTTCCTCATCCACATTTATATATTTCACATGCTTCCAATTCATTTAATTTCTTTGTCAATTAATCTTACGTATGTAATATTTTGTTCAGTTCTTTAAAGTGTATTTACTCAATCCGTATGTATCTATATATATTACATTTTATCACTCTATAAATATTGGAAGTTTTGTATTCCCCCCTCCCTTATATTGTAAAAAACCTTCAATAAAGATTATTTAAACATTGTTTTTTTTTTAATTTGAGAATTAGACAGCCATTTTGATATTTATTTTCATAGTAAGTATACCAGTCTCATCAGATTTAAAATACATAATTAATAAGTTTTGCAGTGCGTAATGTGAAAGCTGCTAACAGATCCACTTTTAAAGGGAAGGTACCATAAAAAAAATCAACAATTGAAAAAAGTAATGTATTAATGTTTTAATTTTTTTTTTAAATATTTAAATTTTATCATTTATTTTTAATGAAGTCAAATCTGAAAAATAATTTTAAAAGGTTTGGTATTTCCACTTTTAAACACTAGGGGGAGCAGATTCTGAAATTTGCCATGAAAACCTAGTGTACTGCTAGCTCACATTTCGACAGCAGTAAATGTGGGTTGGATCTGCTCACATGTGTGTGACCTCTCCTCCTCATCTGGGTGTTTGTATCATAAACTGGGGTTAGAGATTGCTCTCAGTGGGAAAAACAAGATAATCTTGTAGTTATGATACCTTTTAATGGCTAACAAAAATAAAATAAATGATGTTACAAGGCAAGCTTTCGAGACAACTTAGGTCCCTTCCTCAGGCATGGTATATAACAAGATATATGAAGAAACACAAATATATGCACAGAAGAAAAAAAAAAGAAGAAAATCAGATGCGTGGCATAATAAATTGACATTTAAATAAACAAACAAAGTGAGCTTAGAGAGTGAGTCCTTAATTGGATTAGATTAGCGGTGTGAAAGTTCACCACATCCTACACAAGGATGACCGGCTAAAGACAATATTCAAAGACCCTTCCTGGCTGAGCTACAGGCAACCTCCAAATTTAAGAACCATCATGATCTGAAGTTCAATGCCCTCAGATACACCAAGAGG
Source organism: Phyllobates terribilis (assembly GCF_046119375.1). NCBI lineage: Eukaryota > Metazoa > Chordata > Amphibia > Anura > Dendrobatidae > Phyllobates > Phyllobates terribilis. Next base: position 772,977,508 of record NW_027362761.1, on the reverse strand, counting down.
AACTTTTCCTTTCAATGTGAAGAGCTGCAAAACCTGCACCCATGTAGAGACCAAAGACAGGATACAGATTCCCAACACACAGCAGGACTATAAGATTCCCGGGACATTCACATGTTTCTCTTCCAATGTGGTGTACTTAATTCTATGCACTATATGTCCTATTGGGGGTCTCTATGTGTGAGAAACAGGACAGAAATATGATTACAGATAAAAAAAAAAACATGTACTGGTGGCCAAAGATTGCTGTGGTCCAGGACACAACATCAACAATATGAAAGTTGTCATATTAAAAGGCAACTTTAAATCGCAAAAACATCAAAGGGTTTGGGAATACAAACTGATTAGAGTCTTTGGCACCCTCCACACAGGAATAAATCTGTCATGAGGATTTATGTCTCACTGTAAAATCTGAGGAATCTTCTCCAGAGACAGTGAGGGCACCAGGCCTATGATCTTACATGGATATTGGGACCATAAAACTTTCACACCACTAATCTAATCCAATTAAGGGCTCACTCTCTAAGCACAGTTTGTTTGTTTATTTAAATGTCAATGTATTATGCCCAGTGGCATACCGCCAATGGCGGCAGGCCACGCGACTGCTATGGGGCCCGTGAGCCGGAGGGGCCCCATAGCAGTCACCTGCACTGTGTATCCCCCGCACCCAGGCCTGGCGTCAGCACCGAAGCAAGTGCCAGGGCCCTGAGCAGGCGGGGGGGCCCACTCACCGTGTGGCACCCTGGCACGCTATGGCACCCCCCGCCGCTTTCTCAGGGACCCGACCGGCACAATACTTTCCTCTCCCCATGCCTCCGCAGCTCCAGTGTCTTCCGTGTCTCCTGACTGTGACGTCTCAGGTCAGAGGGCGCGATGACGTCTTTCCACCGCGCCCTCTGCTGAGCAGTCACTGTGCAGCAGAGAGCGGGAAGACGGCGACAATGAGGAGTCCGGAGCAGAGCAGAGCAGCGGCAGCAGGTGAGGTGAGTATTTTATTTTTTTATTTTTTTTTATGTATGGAGGCATGGGGCATTGCATGGGGCATTATATGGGGCATGGGACAATATATGGGGCATGGGGCATTATATGGGGCCCAGGAGGCATGGGGCATTATATGGGGCCCAGGAGGCATGGGGCATTATATGGGGCCCAGGAGGCATGGGGCATTATATGGGGCCCAGGAGGCATGGGGCGTTATATAGGACATGGGGCATTATATGGGGCATTATATGTTGCATGGGTCATTATATGAGGCCCAGGAGGCATGGTGCATTTTATGGGGTCCAGGAGGGATGGGGCATTATATGGGGCCCAGGAGGCATGGGGCATTATATGGGACATGGGGCATTATATGTGGCATGGGGCATTATATGGGGCCCAGGAGGCATGGGGCATTATGTGGGGCCCAGGAGGCATGGGCCATTATATGGGGCCCAGGAGGCATGGGGCATTATATGGGACCCAGCCTGCATGGGGCATTATATGGGACCCAGCCTGCATGGGGCATTATATGGGGCCCAGCCTGCATGGGGCATTATGTGTGACCCCGTCTGTATGGGGCATTAGAATGGGCCCAGCCTGCATGGGGCATTATATGGGGCCCAGCCTGCATGGAGCATTATATGGAGCCAGGGATGGATTAAGAGTAGAAAAGGCCCCGGGCAGTTTAGAAGGCGCGGGCCCCCCCCACACACACACCTGATGTATCACATGTCACATGATCCCCTGTGATAGATCATGTGATAGTTCACGTGAAATTAATTTGGTACAATATTAATATATTAATTATAATAATTTTTTTTAGGCTGTGTGCCCACTATGCGTTTTTTAAGCGTTTCCGCAGTGGCAATTCCACTGCAGAAATGCTTAAAAAACACTTGGTAGAAGGTCTGCAATGTTCCCCAATGATAATCTGCATGTGCTGTGCACATGCTGTGGAAATTTCCGCTGCGGGTTATCATTGCGGAAAAATCCGCAGCACTACCAATTATTTTGCGGAAGCGCAGCGTTTTCGCCACCATTGACTTGCATTGGAACGCATGGATTCCTCATCACTGCATCTGTACATGCGGATTCCATGCATTTCAATGTGCGGATGGTACCCGGGTCTGGAGAAGAGGAGACTCTCCTCCGGATCAGGGTACCATAGTACCTGTAACAAAAAAGAATAAAATAAAATATAAATATTATACTTACTGTACCTTCTGATGGCCCCCGGTGCCTTTATCCGATGCGTCCTGGCTGACCGGCAGATCGTGGTAGACTAAAGGACCTGTGTTGACGTCATTTAGTCATGTGACGGGTCACGCGACCGCTGACGTCGGCAGGCCATCAGAAGGTAAGTATATATTTATTTTTTACTGTTCTTTTACAGTCACACTATATAAATCCATGCCGGTTGCATGGATTTATATAGTGTGACCAAGTTGTCAAGTACTTTTCCAAGTGATGCTAAAATAGCTTGGAAAGCGCTTGACAACCCGCATGCGGAAATGCATGTGAAGAACGCTTCACATCCGCATGTCCCTGGCAGGAAAAACGCATGCACAATCCGCATGCGTTTTTCTGCCAGGGAGAGCAGAAACGCTCAAAAAAAATCCGGAGCATTTCTGCATCTTGGGCACATAGCCTTACATTAGTTGTATGGCTTAATATTGAGAACATGTAGCCATCTATACACAGCAGGAGGCCGCACGGCGCCATCTATACACAGCAGGAGGCCTCACGTAGCCATCTATACACAGCGGGATGCCGCACATAGCCATCTATACACAGCAGGAGGCCACATGTAGCCATCTATACACAGCGGGAGGCTGCACATAGCCATCTATACACAGCTGAAGGCCGCACGTAGCCATCTATACACAGCGGGAGGCCGCACGTAGCCATCTATACACAGCAGGAGGTCGCACGGCGCCATCTATACACAGCGGGAGGCTGCACGCAGTCACGCACACACACAAACATATACAGACATATACATACACGCATAAACACATTTGAAACACAAAAATACATATAAACAGACATCACACAATAATATCTGCTTGCACACACACACTCACTCAATCACTCACACACACACACACTCACACACACACACTCACCATCCCCTGGCTTGGCTCCAGTCCTCCAGCTCCTCTCTGGTGCAGCAGTGCAGCAAGCACTGCGTGACGTCACACTAGCAGACACGGCCGCGCACAGGGCCGTGTCTCCTAGCTGTGACGTGGCCGGGCCAGCACACAGGGAATTTAACAGGTGCAGTGCTGGCCCGGCCGAAGAAGAAGTAGTGGCCGTGCGCCGCTGCTGGGGGAGGGCCGCCTCTGACTGCCGGTATGTGCCGCGATGAAGCACATATTATAATGAGGGCAATCTGGCCATGGATCCCCCTGGTGCCCCGGGCCCCCCAGAACCCCGGGCGGTAGCCCAGATTGCCCTCATTATAATCCACCTATGTATGGAGCCCAGCCTGCATGGGGAATTATATGGGGCCCAGCCTGCATAGGGCATTATATGGGGCCCATCCTGCATGGGGCATTACATGGGGTCCAGCCTGCATGGAACATTATATGGGGCCCAGCTTTCATGGAGTATTATATGGGGGCAAGGCAGTATTCTCTATGGTCCATTATATGGAGGCCAGTATTCTGTATGGAGCATTATATGGAGGCCAGTATTCTGTATGGAGCATTTTATGGGGGCCAGTATTCTGTATGGAGCATTTTATGGGGGCCAGTATCCTGTATGGAGCATTTTATGGGGGCCAGTATTCTGTATGGAGCATTATATGGGGGCCAGTATTCTGTATGGAGCATTATATGGGGCCCATTATTCTGTATGGAGCATTATATGGGGCTCATAATACTGTATGGAGGACTTAGTGGTGCCATATTACTGTATGGAGGACTATACTGTCCGGTCTGCACTGTGTGCTGCGAGGATTCGCCGGTTTCTGAGCTATTGTAGAATTTACACTCATGTAATGTAACAAGTCAGTGAAATCTTTGGCATTGTACTATATATATATATTTCTCTGCCGTATCTGTGCATCATGAATCATGGTATGCGTTAAAGGGGCCACTGAGACTCTTTCGCCCGGGGCCCACGAAAACCTGGAGCCGGTCCTGGTTGAAAGCAATGATGGAGGAGGGAGCGTTATGTGACACTCCATCTCCCATCATGAGGAGCGATAAGTGTGTATTTATTTATTTATTTTTAAATCAGTGTGTACTGATAATACTGAAGGACTGGGGCTGCATTTTACCCTATGGGGGGCTGCATTATACTGTGTACAGGACCATGGTGAGTGCATTATACTGTGTGGAGGACCATGGCAAGTGTCTTATACTGTGTGGAGGACCATGGCGAGTGTCTTATACTGTGTGGAGGACCATGGCGAGTGCATTATACTGTGTGGAGGACCATAGGGAGTGCATTATACTGTGTGGAGGACCATAGGGAGTGCATTATACTGTGTGGAGGACCATGGCAAGTGTCTTATACTGTGTGGAGGACCATGGCGAGTGTCTTATACTGTGTGGAGGACCATAGGGAGTGCATCATACTCTGTGGAGTGTGGAAAGGTGTGGGGGCCATTATATTGTATATAAGCCCATTATACTGCATGGAGAGCTGTGTGGGGGTCACAGTTGGGGGATTATACTGTGTTGGGGTCACCATACTTTGCCTTGGGAGTTGAGGTGGGGTACAGTAGGGTCATCATACTGCGCATGTGGAGGAATTCACCATGAGGGTATCATACTGTGTCTGGGGGACACTTTTGTTGGCATCATACTTTATGGGGCAATGAAAGAGGAATCTAGGACTTCAGCAGGAGGAAAATTACTATGTAAAGGCTGGAAAGTTGTGACATCTGCTCTTCTGTGACCCCAACAATTATTTACATTTCATTTTTTTTTGGGGGGGGGCCCAATTAGAACTTCTGCTATGGGGCCCCATGATTCCTATGTACGCCCCTGATTATGCCATGCATCTGCTTTTCTTTTTTATTTTCTTGTGTGCATATATTTGTGTTTCTTCATATATCTTGTTATATACAGTACAGACCAAAAGTTTGGACACACCTTCTCATTTAAAGATTTTTCTGTATTTTCATGACTATGAAAATTGTACATTCACACTGAAGGCATTAAAACTATGAATTAACACATGTGGAATTACATACTTAACAAAAAAAGTGTGAAACAACTGAAAATATGTCTTATATTCTAGGTTCTTCAAAGTAGCCACCTTTTGCTTTGATGACTGCTTTGCACACTCTTGGCATTCTCTTGATGAGCTTCAAGAGGTAGTCACCGGAAATGGTCTTCCAACAATCTTGAAGGAGTTCCCAGAGATGCTTAGCACTTGCTGGCCCTTTTGCCTTCACTCTGCGGTCCAGCTCACCCCAAACCATCTTGATTGGGTTCAGGACTGGTGACTGTGGAGGCCAGGTCATCTGGCGTAGCACCCCATCACTCTCCTTCTTGGTCAAATAGCCCTTACACAGCCTGGAGGGGCTCTTTGGAATGTGCTGTACCTAAGAGCCGCTATATTGCTCATTCTGTAACTCATCCTTGGCTTTTACAATTTGAAATTAAAAGTGAAGTTTTAACAAGATATATACAACCCTGGTCCTGCTGGAGACATCTTTGCTTGCTTTCTCATTACTTGAACCTTGGTAGCCCGTGACCTGGGCATCTCCGCTGCAAGACTTCGTTGGGACTGGATGAGTCTGGCTATTACATGGTGAGCTGACATACGTTTTCCCTTTCCCTTTCCCCTTGTTTTTTCATTGTTTGGGGTCATTGTCCTATTGAAAAATAAATGATGGTCCAACTAAACGCAAACCGGATGGAATAGCATGCCGCTGCAAGATGCTGTGTTAGCCATGCTGGTTCAGTATGCATTCAATTTTGAATAAATCCCCAACAGTGTCACCAGCAAAGCACCCCCACACTATCACACCTCCTCTTCCATGCTTCACGGTGGGAACCAGGCATGTAGAGTCCATCCGTTCACTTTTTCTGCATCTCACAAGGACACGGTGGTTGGAACCAAAGATCTCAAATTTGGACTCATCAGACCAAAGCACAGATTTCCACTGGTCTAATGTCCATTCCTTGTGTTCTTTAGCCCAAACAAGTCTCTTCTGCTTGTTGTCTGTCCTTAGCAGTGGTTTCCTAGCAGCTATTTTACCATGAAGGCCTGCTGCACAAAGTCTCCTCTTAACAGTTGTTGAAGAGATGTGTCTGCTGCTAGAACTCTGTGTGGCATTGACCTGGTCTCTAATCTACGCTGCTGTTAACCTGCGATTTCTGAGGCTGGTGACTCGGATAAACTTATCCTCAGAAGCAGAGGTGACTCTTGGTCTTTCTTTCCTGGGGCGGTCCTCATGTGAGCCAGTTTCTTTGTAGCGCTTGATGGTTTTTGCAACTCCACTTGGGGACACTTTCAAAGTTTGCCCAATTTTTCGCACTGACTGACCTTCATTTCTTAAAGTAATGATGGCCACTCGTTTTTCTTTACTTAGCTGCTTTTCTCTTGCCATAATACAAATTCTAACAGTCTATTTAGTAGGACTATCAGCTATGTATCCACCTGACTTCTGCACAACACAACTGATGGTCCCAACCCCATTTATGAGGCAAGAAATCCCACTTATTAAACCTGACAGGGCACACCTGTGAAGTGAAAACCATTTCCGGTGACGATTTTTTTTGTCTAAAAGTTTTTATATAAAAGTTGTAGTAAACATGGTGCAGGAATATTTCTTTTTCAAAAACTTTCCTTTTCAACTTTACTGATTACCCCAACAATTTTAACATATGTTTTCAGAAGAATGTTCCTTGCAGACATTTTGTCCACAAGAAGTACAGAAACGCTCAGATTTCCTTTCCTTCTTTGCTGGACAAATATAACAGCGCTTTCTTTTTTTTTCTCTTGGCTCTGGATGTTCCTGAAAATGTATACCACATCGGATCATAGCTTCCGTAATTTGCCTTGGCAAGCATTTCGTGTTGCTTCGCTCCATCATCGTAGGCATCAAAAGTTCATAGCAAAGTTCCATCAAGAATAGACGTCTCTTGTCCTTCCTGTTGGCATGGAATTCTGGATGAGTCTCACTATAAACAATATAGCTATTGAGGGCTGACACATCAAGGATATTATAAAAAATGACTACAGGCCAACGTTTTGTCTGCCTCTTGCACGAATACTCTCCAATTATTTCATCCATCTTGTCCACACCTCCTTTTGTTTTATTATAATGCAGTATGATTTCACGTTTCTGTTTCCTGTCATCGGTGTCAATACTTCCATCATGATGCATTGTACTCAGTAATATCACGGATTTTTATTTCTTTGCTTTATAAGATACCATTGTCTCTTGATTGCAGAAACCAAAGACACTCTCATAAAGTGGTCGCTTGGGATTGTGCTTCATGATTGGAGGAATTTTGCGGCGGTTTAGCCTCATAGTACCAACAAGTGTGAGTTTTTTCTGAAGCAAAAATTTGCCCAGTTTCAGATTAGTAAAGTAGTTGTCCATTGTTATATTTTTTCCAGAATTGAAAATTGGTACTGCAAGTTTTTTTACTATGTCAGAACATAGGACTTTCTGGACTGGAGCATCAGCTTCTTTGCCACAGTAAATCAGACCATTCATGCCATAATAGCTTGCAGAATCACAAATCCAGAAAATTTTTATGCCATACTTGGCAGGTTTACTGGGCATGTACTGAATGAATTTGCAACGTCCCCTAAAAGCAAGAAGCTGCTCATCCACTGTCACATTGTCATTAGAATGGTAAAGCTTTGTACAGTTTTTGTTGAAAAGATTCCAGATTTAGCTAATAGGGGCTAATTTATCTGTTTCCAACCTCACAGGACGAGTTCTCTTATCATCAAAATGAAGGCTTCTCCGAATATTCTTAAATCTATTGACTGACATTGTAGCTTTGTAGTGTGGATCTGAAAAAGGGTTCAGAAATAATTCTCTGATTGGAACAACGTACGATTTTGTACACCCTGCCAGAAGAGTAAGGGCAATATAACCATATAGTTCCTCTTTTATTATATTTTTCCATGTTTTTTTTCTTCTTGAAGTGATGTGTTTTCCTTCTAAGTAACAGTACAGACAAAAAGACTGAAGATCACATGTAAACCAAGTACAGGCCTAAAAGGCCCCAGGTATGTGAATATGGGGTAGTCCCAAAAAAGAGTTGTTTTACCGAAATGCCTATAACATAAAAATATATGAACAACTGGAAATTACTAACAACTATATACCTGAGGAATACCTAGAGTTTCAAAATTCTAACTAAAGTAATCTTGATGAAAATAGAAAACAAGTAACCTAGCAGGCCTGCGAGGCCCCAGGTATGCGTTCTAGGGTTAAGTATATAATTCCACATGTGTTAATTCATAGTTTTGATGCCTTCAGTGTGAATGTACAATTTTCATAGTCATGAAAATACAGAAAAATCTTTAAATGAGAAGGTGTGTCCAAACTTTTGGTCTGTACTGTACCTTGCCTGAGGAAGAGACCTAAGTTGTCTCGAAAGCTTACCTTGTAACATCATTTATTTTATTTTTGTTAGCCATTAAAAGGTATCATAACTACAAGATTAGCTTGTTTTTCCCACTGAGAGCAATCTTTTTTTCAACTGGCTAACACGGTACCAAACCCCTTTTTTTCTTTTAACTAAGCTGAGGTTAGATACGTGGAGTGTATCATGTGCTGTGATTAGATACCCTAGGGCTATGTGCCCACGATACAGAAATGCTCCGGATTTTTTCCTGAGTGTTTCTGCATCTCTCTGGCAGAAAAAACGCATGCGGATTGTACATGCGGATTTTACATGCGGATTGTACATGCGGATTGTACATGTGGATTGTACATGCGGATTGTACATGCGTTTTTCCTGCCAGGGACATGCGGATGTGAAGCATTCTTCACTTGCATTTCCGCATGCGGGTTGTCAGGCGCTTTCCAAGCGATTTTAGCATCACTTGGAAAGTGCTTGACAACTTGGTCACACTATATAAATCCATGCAACCGGCATGGATTTATATAGTGTGACCGAAAGAATGGTAAAAAAATAAAAAAATAAATATATACTTACCTTCTGATGGCCCCCGGTGTCCTTATCCGATCCGTCCGGTGTCCCCGGTGTCTCATGGTGGTGTAAAAGGACCTTCCATGACGTCATTTACTCATGTGACGGGTCACGCGACCGCCGATGTCAGCGGCCGCGTGACCCGTCACATGACTAAATGATGTCATGGCAGGTCCTTTTAGACCATCGCGAGCTGCCGGGAAGCCAGGACGCATCGCTATGGAGACCGGGGGCCATCAGAAGGTGAGTATAATGTATATTTTTTATTTTATTCTTTTTTTTACAGGTTCTATGGTACCCGGGTCCGGAGGAGAGTCTCCTCTTCTCCAGACCCGGGTACCATCAGCACATTGAACCGCATGATATCCGCATGTGCACATGTAGTGATGCGGATATTAAGCGATTCAATGCAAGTCAATGGCGGCGAAAACGCCGCAATTACGCAAAATAATTGGTAGTGCTGCGGATTTTTCCGCAATGATAATCCGCAGTGGAAATTTCCGCAGCATGTGCACAGCACATGCGGATTATCATTGGGGAACATGGCAAACCTTCTACCAAGCGTTTTTTAAGCGTTTCTGCAGCGGAATTGCTGCTGCGGAAATGCTTAAAAAATGCATAGTGGGCACACAGCCTTAGAGTTACGTGATGGGATTAGATACAGGGCTAAGTGTAGTGTATCAAATGATAAGATTAGATATTCGACTCAGCGGAGTGTATCACACAGGATGGGATTAGATATGCAGTATCTAATGTATGTAAGATGTGAACCCGCTCCCTCCACTTCTATGGGAGCAGTGGTGTAATGTGTGATACCGCTCCGTCCACTACATTACTACTCCGATAGAAGTAGACAGAGCAAGGTAACACATTACACCACTGCTTCCATAAAAGTGAACGGAGCGGGAGTCACACATTACACAACTGCTCCCATAGAAGTAGACAGAGTGCAGGTCACACATTACACCACTGCTCCCATAGAAGTAGACGGAGTGCGGGTCACACATTACACCACTTCTCCCACAGAAGTGGACAGAGTGGGGTCACACATTACACCACTGCTCCCATAGAAGTTAATGGAGCGGGGTCACACATTACACCACGTCTCCCATAGAAGTGGACAGAGAGTGGTCACACATTACACCACTGCTCCCATAGAAGTGAATGAAGCAAGGTCACACATTACACCACTGCTCCCATAGAAGTAGATGGAGCGGTGTCACACATTAAACCACTGCTCCCATATAAGTGTACAGAGCGGGGTCACACATTACACCACTGCTTGCATAACAGTGAACGGAGTAGGGTAACACATTACACTACTGCTCCCATAGAAGTGGATGGAGCGGGGGTCACACATTACACCACTGATCCCATATAAGTGTACAGAGCGGGGTCATACATTACACCACTGCTCCCATAGAAGTGGACAGAGTGGGGTAACACATTACACCACTGCTCCCTTAGAAATGTGTAACCCTGCTCTGTGATGGTGTAATAGAATAAATGTCCAGTAGTATATATTTTTCAAAAGCCCCCTACATATAATAAACTTGCACCCTTTAGTGCCTTTCATGTGTTGTTTACCCTAATAAATAAATGAAAAAACAACAACGTGGGTTCCCCACTATTTTTGGTAACCAGGCAAGGTGAAGCAGACAGCCGTGGGCTTATACACGTGTGGTCAGAATTGTTGGTACCCCTCGTTTAATGAAAGAAAAACCCACAATGGTCACAGAAATAACTTGAATCTGACAAAAGTAATAATAAATTAAAAATCTATGAAAGTGAACAAATGAAAGTCAGACATTGCTTTTCATCCCTGTGTCCACAGAATTTTAAAAAAAATTAAACTCATGAAATAGGCCTTTTCTTTGCATTGAATATATGGGGGCCATATACCTAGGATGGGGGCATAAAACAGGATGGGGGCATATACCAGGATGGGGGCCATATACCTAGGATGGGGGCCATATACCTATGTATATGTATATGTGCTGCGTCTTTTGTGTGCTCTGAAGATGTCAGTGGTGAGCGGTGATCACAGCAGACAGGCTGAGATCCCCATCACAGGTAATCACCTCGGACCTCTGCTCCCCAGCACTTGCTCCCCAGCATCTCCTCTCATGGCACGTACTGACTGCTCAGTGCGTGCGATGACAGAGGGAAAGTGCAGCTCACAGCTTACACTGCGGGCCCCACAAAGATGGCCGCGATCTCCTCCCACAGCTGTGACCTGTAATATATACAGTACACACCTGTCTATATGTGATGTGTTCATTCCCCTGTAATCTACATATATTTCATGTTCATTCCCCACCTATCAAGAACAGGGAATATAATATACACCTGTTTATATGAAATGTGTTCATTCCCCTATTATCTACTTATATTTCATGTTCATTCCCCACCTAACAAGCACAGGGAATATAATATACAGCTGTTTATATGTGATGTGTTCATTCCCCTGTAATCTACATATATTTCATGTTCATTCCCCACCTATAAAGCACAGGGAATATAATATACACCTGTTTATATGTGATGTGTTCATTCCCCTGTAATCTACATATATTTCATGTTCATTCCCCATCTATAAAGCACAGGGAATATAATATACACCTGTTTATATGTGATGTGTTCATTCCCCTGTAATCTACATATATTTCATGTTCATTCCCCACCTATAAAGCACAGGGAATATAATATACACCTGTTTATATGTGATGTGTTCATTCCCCTGTAATCTACATATATTTCATGTTCATTCCCCACCTATAAAGCACAGGGAATATAATATACACCTGTTTATATGTGATGTGTTCATTCCCCTGTAATCTACATATATTTCATGTTCATTCCCCACCTATAAAGCACAGGGAATATAATATACACCTGTTTATATGTGATGTGTTCATTCCCCTGTAATCTACATATATTTCACGTTCATTCCCCATCTATAAAGCACAGGGAATATAATATACACCTGTTTATATGTGATGTGTTCATTCCCCTGTAATCTACATATATTTCATGTTCATTCCCCATCTATAAAGCACAGGGAATATAATATACACCTGTTTATATGTGATGTGTTCATTCCCCTGTAATCTACATATATTTCATGTTCATTCCCCATCTATAAAGCACAGGGAATATAATATACACCTGTTTATATGAAATGTGTTCATTCCCCTGTAATCTACATATATTTCATGTACATTCCCCACCTAACAAGAACAGAGAATATAATATATACCAGTTTATATGGGATATGTGTTCATTTCCCCATTATCTACATATATTCCATATTCATTCCATGTCCCAAGAGCACAAGAAATCTATAATACCTCTCCATATGTTTATGTAGCACCCTGAGGATTCGGCTGCTACAGGGGTATTGCACCTCAACCCAGAGGTGTGATATTCCACTCCCGGGTAAGGATGGAGTGTGGAACTGAGCTCAGATAGCTGCATACACTACACACATCCCATTTCCGAGGGACAGATCGACGGTACTCCCACCAATATATGTGCAGGTACGACAGCGTCTGTCCCTGGCTGGAGTGGGAGGGGGGTTGGAACATCCCAGTAGTGTAGGGGCAGATAGGGGGAGCAGCCTGGGTAAAGCTAGGAGCTCATTGGGTGCTGGTCACCTGAGCTCACACATAGAGGGAGTATATAAGGTGGGAACCATCTTAGATCAGGGTCAGTCTGTGAGACGTCAGTCTTTTGTAGAGGTTTGGTCAGTCTGTCAGAGTGTAACCTGAGGAGCAGAGGAGGAGAGCAGCTCCAAGGCCAAGAGAGAGAGAGAGAGGAGAAAGAAGGACCCAGAGGGGGAGAAGAGAGAACTCCAAGAACCCAAGATTAGATCAGAGGGTGAAGAGTTGGCACAAGGGTACCGGATCCCAAGCTGGTGGAGGGCACTAATCCTCAGCCAGAGACCGGAGGTCGTGGGCAGGATCTGCCACGACCACCCACTAAATCCACCCGGAAGGCAGACCAAGAATAGGGTCAGGGAACCCAGAGACAAGGGTTTACCAACAAGAGGCCCGAGGGAGCCGGACTTAGGTGGATCCCTGGTGGGGAAGGCCAGAGAGAAGGACAAGTCAGAAAGGGAGCTCAGGACCACGCTCCAGAATCACCTGGGGGTTGGCCGAGTCCAAGACCTGGTGGACGCAGCACGGCTCGGGCGGTCACTTAAGGCCAGAGTGACCACAAGAACAGCAGTAAGTAAAAACCCTGAACTGCACAGCCCGGCTCGGAGTCTTCTTAACATCCACACTGCACCACCACTACCACCATCCTCTACACCTGACCCCCTGAGGCTATACCCCTCCCGTTGGGGGCTATACTACCCGAAGCTGCACACATACCACCAGCCTCAGCGGACCCTGCTGCAGCGGCGGCCGTATTGACCGCAAATCAACGGGTGGCGTAGTCGACACAAAAGAACATCTAGTAACATCTATAAGGACTGCCACACACTGAGCTTGACACCCTGGGCACGGACCGGGTCACCGCCACTCGGAGACTACAACCCCCATCTGATCCGGCTCCGGGTATCCCCCAAACAACACTGGCCCAGGGGGCGCGTCAACTTTGGCGTAGTCGGGAGGATAACGTGCCCGCAACAACCGGGTACTGCGTGCCTGAAGAAAAGTTCACCGTTACCTTAACAAGAAGTCTCCCGCCGGTTCCGGAGGGTCCCCGCCAACGGACCCCATCACAGGTCGTTTCCCGCCGGTTGTCCGCCATTTGCAGCTTTTTCCCGCCATCCATGGAGTTTCCCGCCACTGGGAGACGATTCCCGCCATTTCCGAAGATTTCCCGCCTTGGGGGAGCGGACGCCATTATGGGCGTGCCAGAGGGTGGCAAAAGGCCACCTCCCATCGTGGGCCAGGTCGAAGAATGGCGCCAAAAGCGGAAACCGCGCCCACCAACAGAGACTGTGATGCTGGAAGTGTCCATCAGCGTGAGAGAACTGCCCCTGGAACTGACAATCACAAAGTTGCCCCGGGACCACCCTCAATGTGGGCGGAGACAGAACAAGAGAGCAAAGATGGGTGTCGCCTGGAGCAGTCTGGAGAGAGCGCACCCGGAGACAAGACGTCTGGAGGAGAGTCCAGAGAAAGCCTACCCGGAGATGGAGGGAGAGACAGGCAGCACCGACCCAGTGGTCAGGAGCCTGCTACAAGCCACAACCCCACTAGGCCTAGTGGAGGTCCTGGCACAGCTCCCCCGAGACCGGGAGTGTGCACAGACTGCGCTGGAGAGCCTCGCACGGAGGATGGCCCAGGTACAGCGAGAGACGTTGGCGGAGTGGAGCCGAGAGATGGCCCAGCAGACCGGAACCCGTCAGCGGAGCACGCCGCCCGAGACGAGGAGACAGACCGCCTCTGAGGATGGCGCAGGAGGAATGAAGGCAGGAGACGGCGCCGAGAAGGGAGCTGAACGGACGGAGGCAGGTAAAGGGGACGTCTCTACCCCGAGCCGGGAAACCGCGTGCCTGCCCCAGCTCCCCGTCGCAGAGCCCGAAGTTCCCCCTGCCGTGCCCGTCGCTGCGTCGTCACCGCCGCCGACTAGGCCTCAACCGGAAACCGCGGCCGCGACCCCTGTGACGTCACACGCCTCGACCTCGAGCGTGGCCAAGCAGGAAATACCACCGGCCTGGTCGCAAGGCCTAGTACACCCGGGCGCCGCTATTCCAACAGCGCCCCCTACCTCCGCGGAGCCACCGGCCTGGTCGCAGGGCCGAATAACCCAGGGCGCCGCCGTTCTTACGGTGCCCTTTGCCTTTAAGGTGCCCCATTCCTGGTCACAAGGCCTGGTTAACCCGGGCGCCGCTACCATCAACGCGCCCTCAACATCTAGAGTGCCGCACCTGGGTGAAGACCTGTTCGCCCAGCATACGTGCCCGGATGGGCAGCCCTTTGTATGGCCCCAGGAGTATATTCAGCTGGAACTCCAGAGAGCAAGGCCCATGTGCGAACCCCTGATTCCGGCTCCGAAGCCCGTAAAGAGGACCTCGCCCCCGCTGGAGGAGGCACAGTTTGAGTGGGACCCCACCGGAGAAGACCTCATGGGGTTCACTCAGGAGACTCGGGCGGCCGCAGCGGAGCGTGCAGAGTGCTGCCGCCAGCAGCTCGAGGTCTTCGAGAGGGAGCGGAGAGAGAGGCGGGTCCGGGAACAGCAAATGCAGATAAGGAGCGCGGAGCAGAAGAGCCGGACCAGGAGGAATCCCCGTGCAGCTCATGGTCCCCCTTCCACCGGGACTGTGATAAAATTCAACATGCAGCATGGGTGGGGCTTCATTAGAGACCATCATACCCCCGGCGACGTCTTTGTGACCCGCAGAGACGTAGAAAGCCATCTGCCGGAGGGACACAGAGGTCGTGACCTGTATGTAGGGGACGAGGTCACCTTCACCCGGCACAAGTGTGCCAAAGGACCCTACGCCCTCCATGTGCATCGCCTGACGGAGGAGGAGCTGCGGTGTGAGGAGGAGCAAGAGGACCCGGACGGGTCTGAAACTGAAACCAACCAACAAGAAAGAGCAGGAGGACGCCGTCGTTGAAGTACGGTAGAGAGAGACTGTATAAAGTTACCCGTCAGGGTATAAGAACTGTTCTAGTTAAAATATGTTCCCCGTTGGGGACAAAGTGTGAACTGATGCCCGTGTGTCCCTAGTTCCTAATACCTGGCCGAGGACTGAGAGCGGCCATATCCCCTTTGTATATAGTTGCGCTTCCTAAAGCGCCCCCTATCGGTTTTATAGGAAACTGTTTTCTTCCAAAAGAGACTGTCGCACTTTACCCGGTCACAAGTTGCACCGTGACCGGAGGAACCAGAGACAGGAATGTTTACAGGAATGTTATTTATGAAAACGTTTTATTGCTGATATATCTATGATGTTTTATATGTTTATGTTTATGAAAAAAATTGTATGTTTTGGATGTTTTTATATCTTACAGCCCGAGGACGTGCTGTGATTTACCAGGGGGGAATGTAGCACCCTGAGGATTCGGCTGCTACAGGGGTATTGCACCTCAACCCAGAGGTGTGATATTCCACTCCCGGGTAAGGATGGAGTGTGGAACTGAGCTCAGATAGCTGCATACACTACACACATCCCATTTCCGAGGGACAGATCGACGGTACTCCCACCAATATATGTGCAGGTACGACAGCGTCTGTCCCTGGCTGGAGTGGGAGGGGGGTTGGAACATCCCAGTAGTGTAGGGGCAGATAGGGGGAGCAGCCTGGGTAAAGCTAGGAGCTCATTGGGTGCTGGTCACCTGAGCTCACACATAGAGGGAGTATATAAGGTGGGAACCATCTTAGATCAGGGTCAGTCTGTGAGACGTCAGTCTTTTGTAGAGGTTTGGTCAGTCTGTCAGAGTGTAACCTGAGGAGCAGAGGAGGAGAGCAGCTCCAAGGCCAAGAGAGAGAGAGAGAGAGGAGAAAGAAGGACCCAGAGGGGGAGAAGAGAGAACTCCAAGAACCCAAGATTAGATCAGAGGGTGAAGAGTTGGCACAAGGGTACCGGATCCCAAGCTGGTGGAGGGCACTAATCCTCAGCCAGAGACCGGAGGTCGTGGGCAGGATCTGCCACGACCACCCACTAAATCCACCCGGAAGGCAGACCAAGAATAGGGTCAGGGAACCCAGAGACAAGGGTTTACCAACAAGAGGCCCGAGGGAGCCGGACTTAGGTGGATCCCTGGTGGGGAAGGCCAGAGAGAAGGACAAGTCAGAAAGGGAGCTCAGGACCACGCTCCAGAATCACCTGGGGGTTGGCCGAGTCCAAGACCTGGTGGACGCAGCACGGCTCGGGCGGTCACTTAAGGCCAGAGTGACCACAAGAACAGCAGTAAGTAAAAACCCTGAACTGCACAGCCCGGCTCGGAGTCTTCTTAACATCCACACTGCACCACCACTACCACCATCCTCTACACCTGACCCCCTGAGGCTATACCCCTCCCGTTGGGGGTTATACTACCCGAAGCTGCACACATACCACCAGCCTCAGCGGACCCTGCTGCAGCGGCGGCCGTATTGACCGCAAATCAACGGGTGGCGTAGTCGACACAAAAGAACATCTAGTAACATCTATAAGGACTGCCACACACTGAGCTTGACACCCTGGGTACGGACTGGGTCACCGCCACTCGGAGACTACAACCCCCATCTGATCCGGCTCCGGGTATCCCCCAAACAACACTGGCCCAGGGGGCGCGTCATTTACATCTATAAGTTATCACGTTCATTCTTTTTATTGCTTTTCTTCAGTCTTTTAAGTACGTCCCGAAAAGTAACGCACTGTGTGAATGTGATTTTAGAAAACTCTTTTATTTGGCTGCTACTGGAACTCCCTATACAAATAAATGCAGGGAACTGCCCCTCCATGCTATATTTTTATGTGGGTAGTGGCAGGTCCTGGGTACAGAGGGTACAGTAACTTCTGCCCCCCGTATATATGCTGAGCATGCGGTGGTACAGTCACACAGCCCCACAGAAAAGAAGTGAAGAAACCCACGTGACCGTCTTTAATAAATCCACCTTAGCACAAAACAAAAAGCAAACGCGTACCATATGACTTCAATAGCTCTTCATTGATTGGTCGGTTTGTCACCCGCCCACGCTGCTTCTGATCTGTGATTGGCTGCTGGGCGTTCCTGGCTGCGACAGTCCCAGTCTGAGCTCGTGATTTTTAAGGTGTAGCGAGGTAGACGCTATGAGGATGACAGCGGCCGGGCAGGAAGTAATGCTCTAATAGGGGAGCACCGGAGACCGGCAGCTTGTAATCCGGGGGCGGGGACACAGCTTGTGCACACCGCAGCACTCTCAGCTAAGCTGGAGGGCTCCTCACACCGAGAAAACCCTGGAAAACAGGGAGGAAGTGAGAAAACGGAGGGGGAGGCGGAAGAAGCGGTGGAAGAAGCCCACTAGTGAGGACAGCAGCGGTGACAGCAGGAGGATGGGGCTGGCATGGCCCACCTGTGCCTCTGCCCACTGCCTGTGCCTGGTGTCCACCCTGAGCCTCATCCTGCTGGTCAGCTCCTCCAGCAGCAGCAGGCAGCATGCAGACAGTAAGTGCTTCTCCCATGGCCTGACCCTGGCGCTGGGCACAGCATGCCTGTCTGATGTGGTGGTTGTGGTAGAGGTGTACACATTGTGTCAGTGTAGTTACATTGTGTGTGACATTGTGCAGCTCCTGATGTCAGGATCACCATAGACTCCTTCTAGCCCGGCTGCAGATGTGATGTTTTCCTTTCTGATGTCCTAGTAAAAAAAAAAGCCGCAGTGGCCATGATGTTTCAGTTGGATTATAAGAAGTAAATGACCTTTGGCTACTTTTGATGGGGAAAGGGGGCACAAAATAATGCAGAAAGGGGTGATGGGTTGGGCGCTTTAATAAAGCATCACTTTCTGGATACCAATCCCGCTACATCGGTCAGGCCGGAGGACATAGTATCTCTCATCTGCCCCTGGAGACTGTCCTATATTTAACACACCAAAAGAAATGTGACCCTGCTGCACTAATCAGGCTTTGTCTAAAATTACCCTCCACAGGGGTAATGAGTGAACAATTAACCATGAATGTCCCAGTGTGTTATGATACTGTGGGGCAATAGGCCATGCTGAGTGTCCTCTGCATCAGCATCTGTGGATCAGCTCTACCTCAGTGTCAGATGCTTCATTTACTATACTTTTATGGTCTGAATGACCTGTAGATTATTTATAGAACATGTTATGATCTGTGTGATTATTTTTTGCTCGCTCATTACATATGTGTAATGTGGATAGGACAGTCATACTTCAAGGAAACCCTGTGACCTGCTCTAAAATGGTCTCAACTGTGAAATGCAGCTTTGGGTACAAGGAGCTGGTTGCCTATAAGCCGATGTTGTGCCTTACTATGCAGGATAGTAACTTGTTCAACTGTACTCAAGTCATCATCACCCAGCAAGGAAGGAGCAGTGATCTTCCAAATCTCCGATGTGTATCTGCAAGCCCTCAGGATTTTGAGGAAGCTCCATTTGATGCATCAGCTAGATGTTACACAAAGGGCTATTGTAGTACAAGTGCTTCATAGTGTTGTGGTAACACCAGAAAAATATTCACCAAACTAAATTGGTAATAGGGTATATATATTTACCAGAGAACCATAGACAGAAAAAATAGCCAATAAAAATTAACTTTTAATAATTATCCTTAAAAGTGTACTCTATAGTACAAGTGAGAAAAAACTACACATATATCTCAAAAACAGGATACCATGTAAGGAGAATATAAAAATGAAATTAGCAATTAATTCAGACAAACTTACCCCGGATAGCACCTAATAAGATTGCTCTCCCTACCTAACAGCAGAGTGTTTTTCACCCTAAGGTTCAGATGGTGTCCCCGCTCCTCGGAGGCTGTCCCTCTCCTTTCCCTAGGTATCCCTACACAGTCAAAAGATGCCACACACATACATATAAATGGACCAATTGTAGACTATTCATGTCATAATTGACATGCTCAATATAAGAAATTACAACAATACCATATCAGTGGGAAGTGGGCAAAAATAGATATAGTTGCACAAATAGAAGGTTTTTGATTTACAGTAGCCCACTAATATAAGTAGATAGAAATGTGTACCAGTCAGACCGAGTCCGAAAAAAATATTAAGAATATTTTCATCCCCAATCAAACTAAGATTCAAGCGATGCCATAAATGATATCAATTAGTTGGCCTTTAGTACAATAACTAAATGTAGTCAATCCACAATACAAATTTTCCCAAAGCTATAATAGCAATATTCCAGACATCAATATTATAAGATTCCTCAGACTGGTGTAAAGTCATCCGCAAATAAGGTTATAATTAATCCCTTCGTCCCAACCCACTGGAATAGGTAGAAATGTGTACTAGTCAGACCAAATAAGAAATAGTAATAAACTTTTCTTAATCTCTAGTCCATCTGAGATTCACACAGTGCCTTGAGTGGTGTCCATTAGATGTCCTTTTTGTACATAACTGAATATAGTCAATCCACAATTCAGAACTCCTCAAAATAGTAACAGCACTCCAGGCATCAATTTTCAAGGTCCCTCAGACTGGTGTAAAATCATCAGCAGTAAAGTTATTCCTTAGGATTAGTCCCTTCGTCCCTACGCGTTTCACTCCCTCCTCAATGTGGGGCTCATCAGGGGACAAGAAATATTAGAGGAGATGAGCCATAATAGATGCCCGCATAATAGCTCCTTGTATACCGGAGTCCAACCGCATGTTCAATGGTGGGATTCATCCCTATATATCTGTGGAATGCCATGTGCCACGAGATTAATTTCACCTGTGATCAATCCCAGCGTTACCCTGACTACGAGACGCAAGCTTTAAGGAACTAGCGTACCACCGTGTTTAACGTCACTTCCGGTCCCAACGTAATACGTTATTTCCGATTGCGTAGCCCAGGGTATTAGCTAAGGGATCGTACGAAGAATGCGTACGCAAAGTACGTATCCTCCCGCTTTTTACGTCACTTCCTTCATAGTGTTGTGCCAGTGACATTACCAATGCAGGTTTTTATTTAATGTTGGACCTCTTCCTGCTTTTTCTGCCAACAGGCACGGACAAATAAAATCCCAACCTGTGCAATTTCTTTGACAGGTAATTTAAAAGGTCAATCAGAATGTCCCTACTGACATCAAATTGTCATCAGGATCTGACCACCAAGTGACTTATGTCATCCAGTATATTCCATTTTGGAGGGAACATCTATTTAGTAAGGTCACTCTGTCATAGGATAATGATGGCCACCTCCCTTTGTTTCCAGCCTCCAGAAACAAGTAGATAAAATGTTCCACGGCCAATCCATCTCCCTTCACCACATCTTCTGGGAGCTGCAGCAAATTATTTTGCATGAGCTGAAACTCCTTTCACATGAGTGGCACACATTCATCTAGTAATGTGTGGAGGGACTAAAAGTCTTTGTTCCATATTTGACTTGTTCACTTGTTGTAGAATAAATTGAGTAATATCCAGACATTTTATTTGAGGTGATGTATCTTAGACTCTGTTCACACCTGTGTTAGGATCCTCTTTAGAAGATATGGAGAAGGATAATAGACAGAATAGAGCAGCGTGGCACACAATTTTTTTTTCAGATAAAATGCTAGGCCTCAGGATGGAATGAAGACTTATTGGAGGGTTTATATGTGATTAACACATCAATAACTTGCGAAAAGTGATCTCCAGCACCGGCATGCCTATTAAAATTTTGACTTATTAAATATCCACAAAAATTATCCCGACAAAGACACCGAAATAGAGTAGTTGACTCATTTTGATCGTAGGTGATCATTTAATCATTGTCTAAGATTATAGAATACCTCTGAAACGCGTCAGACTGTATTTCTGTGTCTTTGTCTGGATAATGTTTGATTCTTAACCGATATTACGGTATTTAAGATGTTTTTGCTTCTTTGGTCCCATGGTGCTGTGCTTTGTGCAGCTTTTGGGTTGGTGAGTGAGGTGGACTTTTATATTGTACATCAACAATATCTAATCCTAGTGGTTCTGATACCAGTCACCCGAACCGATCAGCAGCAGGGGTGGCCGATGTAAACAATGTAAGGTGCCAGAACGGCACTCACAGGTACGGCACATTGACTGTCATTCACTACAATGGGAGAAAAGGTGCCGTGCCCAGGAATGGCTTCTATAGGATTTACGGAGCAGTGCTGGTCTTTGCTTACATCTGACTGTTGCAGGAGCAGAAAACAGCTAATCTGCGGGGTTCTGGATATCAGACTCCCACCTACTTGATGTTCATGACCTACACCTCGGATAGGTCCTCAATATGTTAGACTTGGACAATCACTTTAAGTAAATGTAATGCAAACCAACACAGCTTTTGGACTGATTCACACATCTGTAATTTTCAGCTTGAGTACATATAGACATATGAGGCTGTCGCGTTCGAAAGACCAGTTTTGGGTCTGATCATCGCAGTCTGTACTTGAACCACAAAACACAGATGTCTGACACCAGCCTTACTCTTGCTGGGAGGGTCTAATGACCATACTAATATAAAACCATTTGTTACAACTTAGCTAGAAATGCTTATTAATTATGCACCATATTTCTATCCAATACTAATAGTATGGACCCAGTCCTTCCAAAGTTGTGGACTTGTGCAACATAAAAGCCATCTACTATATAATCGGCTTATCCCGTCTGTCTGTCCGTCTAGGAAATCACGCATCGCTGATTGGTCCGGCCGCGGCCAATCAGCGACGCGGGATTTCAGAACAAGATAGCGGCCGTTAGCGGCTCATCTGCCGCACGGAGGTCAGTGGCGATGCAGCCGGGAGATGACCGGCGCTAGCCGGTCATCTCCCGGCTGCTCGCAGCAAAAGTACCCGCACAGGCAGCGCCGCTCCCCAGTCCTCACTAACACGGTTCGCTGATTGGTCGCGGCCGTGACCAATCAGCGATTTTGGCGCCAAATTTAAACACTCTCTCCGGCCAATTGGCGCCACATTTAAAATAAGTACGCCACCGTCGGGAGATAGCAGGGCTGACTCCGCCCATGTGGTCATGTGACTCACCAACTGCCCATGACGTACTGAACATGTTTTGTCAGTCACAGTGTGTGATGTAGCGCGTACTGTGCCTCAGATCCTGCCAGGAGCTGCTGTAGACAGGACTGACAGCGCTGGAGCAGAGGTAAAGAAAGAAGGTGAGTATTAGTGTTTATTTTTTTTAACTGTGCTGTGGGGATGGGGGAATGAGGAGGTCATACAAAACCAGGATGAGGGGGCCATACAAGCCAGGATTAGGGGAATGACGGAGCCATACAAACCACAATTAGGAGATGAGGGAGCCATACATACCAGGATATGGAAATTTAACAGTAGCTGCGGCATTTCCCACCCTAGGCTTATACTCGAGTCAATACATTTTCCCAGTTTTTTGTTGTAAAATTAGGGGTCTCGGCTTATACTCGGGTCACCGCGCACAGGCAGCATGTGACCCCCGTCTGCAGCTGGCTCTTGCTTCCGCTTACATCACGACTATTTGCGGCTGCAGCCAGGGGTCTCCTGTTCCGCGTACCACGGTGAATGACGGGCTGTGGGTGGGGTTATCCCCCATCCCGTCACACCCGGCATCCACCGCACGCGCATTCATTGACAGAGCGCGCGGTGGATGCTGGGTGTGACACGATGGGGGATAATCCCGCCCACAGCCCGTCATTCACCGTGGTACGCGGAACAGGAGACCCCTGGCTGCAGCCGCAAATAATCATGATGTAAGCGGAAGCAAGAGCCGGCTGCAGCCGGGGGAATTACGTGCTGGCTGTGCGTGGTCAGCGATGTTGTAACAAGCAGTATTGACAACATGACGTAATTACAAAATTCATTAGGGGCCCCGCAGGGATACATTGGGGGGTTAATTTAAAGTAGTGCACAACCCATTTAAACAGTGCTTCGCTGATTAGTCGCGCCTGGTCGGCCGCATACATATTCTAGAATACCCGATGCGTTAGAATCGGGCAACCATCTAGTAGAAATATAAATGTCAAGCTGGTGTTAATGACCATGTCTACAAAAAAAGCCATCATGTTCATAGTGAATACTTTTTAGAACAGAATTATGGACCAATATTATATATATATATATATATATATATATATATATATATATATATATATATATATATATATATATATATATATTACACACAGTGGTGGCCAAAAGTATTGGCACCCCTGCAATTCTGTCAGATAATACTCAGTTTCTTCCTGAAAATGATTGCAATCACAAATTCTTTGGTATTATCTTCATTTAATTTGTCTTCAATGAAAAAACACAAAAAGAATTGTCCTAAAGCCAAATTGGATATAATTCCACACCAAACTTAAAAAAGGGGGTGGACAAAAGTATTGGCACTGTTTGAAAAGTCATGTGATGCTTCTCTAATTCGTGTAATTAACAGCACCTGTAACTTACCTGTGGCACCTAACAGGTGTTGGCAATAACTAAATCACACTTGCAGCCAGTTAACAAGGATTAAAGTTGACTCAACCTCTGTCCTGTGTCCTTGTGTGTACCACATTGAGCATGGAAAAAAGAAAGAAGACCAAAGAACTGTCTGAGGACTTGAGAAACCAAATTGTGAGGAAGCATGAGCAATCTCAAGGCTACAAGTCCATCTCCAAAGACCTGAATGTTCCTGTGTCTTCCGTGTGCAGTGTCATCAAGAAGTTTAAAGCCCATGGCACTGTGGCTAACCTCCCTAGATGTGGACGGAAAAGAAAAATTGACGAGAGATTTCAACGCAAGATTGTGCGGATGGTGGATAAAGAACCTCGACTAACATCCAAACAAGTTCAAGCTGCCATGCAGTCCGAGGGTACAACAGTGTCAACCCGTACTATCCGTCGGCGTCTGAATGAAAAGGGACTGTATGGTAGGATACCCAGGAAGACCCCACTTCTTACCCCGAGACATAAAAAAGCCAGGCTGGAGTTTGCCAAAACTTACCTGAGAGAGCCTAAAACTTTTTGGAAGAATGTTCTCTGGTCAGATGAGACAAACGTAGAGCTTTTTGGGAAAAAGCATCAACATAGAGTGTACAGGAAAAAAAAAGAGGCATTCAAAGAAAAGAACACGGTCCCTACAGTCAAACATGGCGGAGGTTCCCTGATGTTTTGGGGTTGCTTTGCTGTCTCTGGCACTGGACTGCTTGACCGTGTGCATGGCATTATGAAGTCTGAAGACTACCAACAAATTTTGCAGCTTAATGTAGGGCCCAGTGTGAGAAAGCTGGGTCTCCCTCAGAGGTCATGGGTCTTCCAGCAGGACAATGACCCAAAACACACTTCCAAAAGCACTATAAAATGGTTTTAGAGAAAGCACTGGAGACTTCTAAGGTGGCCAGCAATGAGTCCAGACCTGAATCCCATAGAACACCTGTGGAGAGATCTCAAAATGGCAGTTTGGAGAAGGCACCCTTCAAATATCAGGGACCTGGAGCAGTTTGCCAAAGAAGAATGGTCTTCAATTCCAGCAGAGCGTTGTAAGAAACTCATTGATGGTTACCGGAAGCGGTTGTTCAGTTATTTTGGCTAAAGGTTGTGCAACCAAGTATTAGGCTGAGGGTGCCAATACTTTTGTCTGGCCCATTTTTGGAGTTTTGTGTGAAATGATCAATGATTTGATTTTTTCTTCATTCTCTTTTGTGTTTTTTTCTTGCAAGCAAATTAAATGAAGATGATAATACCAAAGAATTTGTGATTGCAATCATTGTCAGGAAGAAACTGAGTAGTATCTGACAGAATTGCAGGGGTGCCAATACTTTTGGCCACCACTGTATATGTATATATATATATATATATATATATATATATATATATATATATATATATATATATATATATATATATATATATATATATATATATATATATATATATATATATATATATATTAAAATCTTTCCCCATCCAATCCCCCTATGCTATGCATTGCATTCTTCATATCACTTTCCAAAGTAAAGGATGCCACATACATGTTTAAGCCTAGAAAATGGGGGAAATAAACTGCTTATAAAGGCATATGACCTGGAAATTATCTTGTGTACAAGTTATATGACATGTAATAGAGTTGACAGCACTAACTAATAAATCCTATACTAACAATGCCCTAATGACTTGCAACAATGAAAACAAAAAAATCTGGCATCATAGAAGACATTTAATGATACAGCAGCGGTTGAGCCTTCTTTCTGAAGTGCTTTTCATTGTTGCATGTGCTAGATAGACTTCATGCAGGTGACCTATGGCCTGATTCATTATTCGTGGGGGTCACTTCTTGTGTTGTGGTATTTGCGTTTTTTGCACCAAATTCTTCAAAACAGCTGATGCTGTTCATGAATTCTGCGCAAAGTCAAAAATCTTTGTTTGTTTTTTTTGTCTAAACCTTTTTTTTTAAACTGTTTTAGGTAAAAAAAAAAAAAACTCACAAATTCTGGCGTACATAAAATAATTTTAGGGGGGGTGACTGGAGTACATTTGCGCAAACGTTTTGCAACTTTTCAAAAAGTTGCAATTGATGATTTGGGTGAAAAGATCTGGAGCCCTGAATACAATGGTAAGCTGGAAAACCAAACACATACAGTGACTTTAAAAAAGGCGCAAATGAAGATGAATATGGTGCAAACAGAAAAACTGGTGTAAAATGCGCACAAAAATAGACCAAAAAAAGTGTAAAAGCAATGATGAATTGGACCTACTTCAGTTTCCAGAATAACTATCTTTTACACTACTATTTTACTAATGACTAATCAAATATACAGTAATGGTTTACAATGTTGTAATGAAATGCCAAAGGGTGTTTAAGAGTTTTTTTTTTTTTTTTCAGTAAGAGGAAGTCTACTCTAAAAACATGCATTTTGTACGTAAAAATTAATTGTTCATATGTTCAGTCTTTTGGTCGTTATTTAACCGCTTTAGGTTTCAGACAAAAAGTGGTTAAAAGAAGTGATCTGACTAGTGATGAGCGCAGGTGCTCAATACTCCAGTTTGCCTAGGGTGCTCGGGTATGCACCAAATATCCTGCGTGCTCAATGTTTGAGTCCCTGCAGCCGCATGTTTCGCAGCTGTTAGACAGCCACAAAGCATGCGGGGATTGCCTGACAAACACGGGCAATCACCGAATGTTCTGAGGGTATCTTAACAGCCACAAAACATGCGGCCTCCGGGACTCTAACATGTCACTCGAGCACTCTGAGCAAACTAGAGTAACGAGCACTTGCGCTCATCATTAGATCTGGACGTTTTTCAGGTATATTCTACTTGGAGGAGTCCACGGCCTAAAGAAATTTATGGGGTAGCATGCAAAGCAACAGTACTAACCACTGAACCACTGTGCTGCCCCATAAATCTATTTAGTCTGTTTTCATTTCGTTTTTGATGTTTCCCTGCATACATTATCTAGGGTAATTGCGGTACTTCATTATTGGATCCAATGAGGGGGGATTGAGTGTGTACATATAGACATAATTACACATAATTTATTTGTGGTAGATCTGCTCACTCGGCTGCACACGGAGGTAGACACAAGGACTGTCTCTTTAAATTTCTTGTTGGTTTATTAAACGCCAAACCAATATAGAGTTCATAATAGAAAAACAAAAGAAAATGTTCAGCATAGTCTTAGTACATGCCAGGGTCCGGCCACTCAGGGTTTAGCAAAAACACATGCAAGCTCCTTTCTGGAGCAAGCCTCTCCAGATACTGAACTACACCTGAGTCAAAAGGCTGGATATTTATAGCCCAGACCACACCCTGAGGTGGAGATATGAAGAACAACCTCCCGCTTGCTCTATGGTTGTTCACATAAAACACACCCTTTTAAACATGGCTGATTAACCGTCTCTGCATCTACCATGCAGGAGGGAACTTCCATGTTTGACATCACAGAAGTTAACAGCCTCAGTGAAACATATCTCCTCTCCAGTATTCTGCTAGTGACTTTGTCACATATCCTCCCATCTGCCCAAAGCCAGGAGTTTTGGCACCTTCTCTTGCTAAACATGAAAGTCTGGACAGGGCATCTGTGTTACCATGTAGTTTCCTGGGCCTGTGCTCCACTGAAAAACTAAAGTCCTGGAGCTCTAGAAACCACCTAGTCTCCCTTGCATTCTTTCCCCGGGTGACTAGGTGGTTTCTCGTGGTTTCTCGTTCTTTCTCTGTAGAGGCATCCATTACTACTATTACAAAGCTGATCATAGCAGATCTGTCATTGCACTTGTGAAAATTGAGACCGTGATATTGGTGTTGCCAGATCTTACAGAAATTTGCTTGCAACATACCGTACATAGTTTTAAATTCATTTTATTTTTGTTCTTTGTCACTGGTTTAATTTTTTTAATATTTATTTTTAATGATCTTTATTTTCTTTTTCTATTAGGTATGTCTAAAAGACCAGCTCATTTAAAAATGGACCAAGCTCTTCTGTTAATCAACAACGAGTTGCCCCACGAGCCTTTAATTATTTATTGGCTTTCTGACCAGTGTTACGAGGTATAGCTATTTTTTTTAATGACTTGTTTGGACATTGCAAGCACAAAATCATGTCACTAATTCTGATAGTTGGTAACTAGTGTACATCTCAGGAGATTTAAAGCCTTCACTAAGTGGTCTCTAACTAGCCTGATAGGACCCTACTGATGCTCTAGGCCAGGGGTCTCAAACTCAGATTGTTATATGGGCTGCACACAGAAAAAAATTGAATTTGGGGGGCCGCATTCTTTGCGTGACCTTTTTAGTGATACTATTTTTTCTATACACCTTTTGAACTGGTCCTCATCTTGTTGTAACGTCCCCCTTCCAGATCCCCATATTGTAGGAATGTACCCATAGTGCACATAACAGGGGGGGGGATTCTTCTCACCTGTCCTCCGTTCCCGCGGTGTTCTTCTGCACTTGCACCATGCAGGTACCATTTAGTCCATGGATACGCTGCCATATGCTTCTGAATACAGCTTTCTGCAATTCAGGCTTGTAAGTTCAGCGGAATACACTGACTAAGGCCACGGCCCCACTATCAGTATTTTGTCAGTGTTCGGTCAGTATTTTTCTCAGGAGTGGGAGCCAAAACCAGGAGTGGGTGATAAATGCAGAATTGGTGACTTGTTTCTATTATACCTTTTCTCTGATTGTTCCTCACCTGGTTTTGGCTCCCACTCCTGAGAAAAAATACTGACCGAATACTGATGGTGGGGCCGTGGCCTAAATGTGAAGTGAGCCTTACTGCTATCCCCTATGGTGGGGTCTGTTTGTTTTTCTCACCTTTGCACCTTGAGGCTACTTTTAAAATTGATCATTAAGTAGTATAAACACTTAATATTAGGCAATAATGGATACAATAGTGATGTCTATAAATTGCTTGGAATATGATGGTGCTATACAAGTGAGTAAAATAAAAATAAAGCTTTACTGTTTATAATATTTACTCTAGAACAAAATACATTTTAATTAATAAAGTAGAACTTGGAATAAAAATAATTTCCACAATTGGATGTGTTGAAAAAAATAATGTACCTATGCTGAGATAATCTTATAAATGTGCCCCTGCTGTGTACTGTGTAATGGCCGTGTCTGACCGTGCAGGAACATGGTCTGATCATACCACATCTCCTGGGCAGGGGAGGAAGCAGAAGAGAGTATACAGACATTACAGCAGGGGATCGCAGCTGATTCTTTCTGTGAGATAAAACATTGCTTAAAAACAGGCAGGGAAATGTTTTATCTCACATAAAGAATCAGCTGTGATCCCCTGCTGTAATATCTGTATACTCTCTTGCTTCCTCCCCTGCCCAGGAGATGTGGTATGATCAGACCATGTTCCTGCACGGTCAGACACAGCCATTACACAGTACACAGCAGGGGCACATTTATAAGATTATCTCAGCACAGGAACATTTTATTTAAACACATTTAATTGTGGAACTTATTATTATTCCAAGATCTATTGATTAAAATTATTTGTTAGTGGTAAAACCCCTTTTAAGATATTGCACGTACTTAGCATAGTGATGGTGACAATTTCTTTTCTTTCTCTCCCCTTGCCAGTGCCTGTATCAGACTTTAGCTATATCAGACCATCGGATAGAGCGTGCTAGTGATGTAGCTGTAGTAGATACTCGGCACCCAATCACTCTACAAATTAATGCCACCTCAGGGAGAGCAGAGCTCTGTCGGTGAGTGTTTAATATAACTCCTTCCTAATTTTCATCTGTTTCTTTTTCCAACTAATGAAATAAAAAATATTTTGAATAATTACCTTTCACTAGAATACTAGAGCATATTTAGCGTTTCTCTTTATTCATTTATATCTTTGGACCTTCATAATGCCATTCTATCGATGAGTTCTCTTGTCCACCAACTATTATGCCATGGCCATACACCTTAGGTAACTGTTAGATGTATGGACAGGTATCCCTCCCGAGCAACCGCAAGAACAAGTAGGTGGTCTCAATAGGTAATAGTCCTATGAAGAACCTTTTCCCGTAAGAACAAATGGTTGCAGGTTATGAGTTGACTTATGTGAATTTACGCTTTCCGTGGAAAAATTTCCTTACATTATGTTTACTGTATATAATAGGCCAAATTGAAAAATTTTTTTTTTAAGTGGGAATAATACTTTGTTTTCATAATAACCACCATAGACTTTATTGTATGTAAAGTTGCTCATACCCTTACAATCTCTGTTGGCTATCAAAGAATCAGGCATATTGAAATCCGACATGCCCAATCTTTCTATCGTCCCAACATTTTACATCAGAGAATCTGCTCGTTCGGCTAACATTAATCTAATGTGTAGGATTACCTTTCATGCCCTCATTGAATGAAATGTATAGGGCTGAAAAGTCTCTCTGCAGCTCCATAATGTTCTAAACTTCAGAGTTGCACTTTTTTTTTTTTTTCTCTCCACAGAATTCATTACAGTTTTAGAGAATTTGGAAACTACTCCTTGTGGGTGAAGGCAAACCATTCCACTACCCAAGATGTAACCTGTGGAATAATTATTAATCAGAACCCAGGCTACTCCAACCTTCGTGAGTACTTACAACCACAAATGCAACACTTTCACAAAGCAGTTGCATTTTGTCATATTTTTTTTTCCCTAAAATCCACTATCTTTCTTCCTTTTTTCTGCAGCCATTGTCATTGCATTTTTCATATATGTGGCCATCTTTATAGTATTATTCTTGGGATCGTATTTTTTAAGGTAAGCATAATCTTCTTCACTTCTTATTCCTTTTTTTTATTTTTTTATTCTCTTGTATACACCTGTAGTTAAATCTAGAGATTCATGCTGGTCTCTTTGCTTTTTGATTCTGTCTTGTCTAGATTACCACTCATTGGATAATAACTTCTTAAATGCTATAGTCCCCCATGTACAATAAAGTGCCATTCCAGCAATGTCGGCACTGTGCTGTGTCTGCCGGTGCTTCCATGACACCACTATCCATGGCCCCTGATCGACTGCAGCATTCACACTTTCCTCAGATGAAACTGTTCCATCTGAGGGAAGTGTGAAGGCTGCAGCCCATCAGCAGCCATTGATGGGGTGCAGCGCTTACTTGACATTACAATGTTGAACGGAGGGTTGGAAGACACAGCGCTGACATTGGTGGAATGGCACCAGTCTGGGAGGGGAGTATGTGTTTTTTTTGTTTTATTTTAAAGGGAATCTGTCACCCCCTGGCACTTATCAGACCTCTATTATGGGCATACAGGTGATAGAAATGTAAATCTATACCTACCTGTAGTCCCCATATTAGAGGTTTGGTTGCTTTGAAATTAGACCTGTGGAGCAGGAAACTTGCGCGCAGGTGTCGGGAAGGCAGAGTGACTCACCGGCGCCTGCGCTCAAGTTTACTGCTCTACAAGGCTACACAGACGGCAGGGATTACTGCGGCTTCCGTACAAGGTAAATTGCGCAGGCGCGGGATCCGGCCGTGAACTAAGCGTCACAGGGCCCAGTGACGTGTAGGTGAGGTGGGGGGGTATGGAAATTAAGTTAATAGGCGGGGATTTCTTCGCATCCCCCGGACGGGAAGCATGTCAAAACTAATTTAATAAAAAGCAATTTCAAACCAAGCAAACCTCCTAATATGAGGCATACAGGTAGGTATAGCTTTACATTTCTATCACCTGTATGCCCATATTAGAGGTCTGATAGGTCCCAGGGGGTGACAGATTCCCTTTAAAGGAGTAGTCCAAGAAGTGAACACCACCTCTAATGCTTAAAGTTCACATGTCACATGAGTAATGCTGAACCAGGGCTGTGTGAATCGGACCTGAGCTACCGAAATAAAAATAACAAATGTTTCAATATGAAACCCTGCATTGTTTTGGAGAAAACCTACTTTGAACATTGGGCCAGAGATCTAGTCACGGGCCCCCCATCAAGTTCTCCCCACTCGACTCTACTTGAATGTATAACTTATAGAAGTCATGGATGTATTTCATAGCTCACAAAATAAAATGCACATCTTTAATATTGTAACTAACTGTGTAGGGATCATCAATGAAGTAACATTGTGTCTGGTAGAAATGTAATAATTATCCTGCATTGGATAATCAGAATTTGCAATGAAACGGGAACTTGTGCTCATAAAATGAAAAATTCAGCATTTCTACTTCCTTTTTTATGCAGCTGCACCAATGATTATTATTGTTGGTATGCAAACACAATTTATTAGACACGGCTTAATGTTTACGGTCACATTATCCATTGTATACTGTCTCATCCGACTATCATTGTTTTGTTTTTTTAATCCTCTTTCTTTTGTGTTAAGGACATGTACAGCCGCTATATTTTTGGTAGTTTTCCTTTCTTCTGCTGGTTTCCTATAAATGCACTTTTTTTTTTTCTGTCTCCATATGTTGTGTATGGACAAGCTTTTAATGCTGTTATACAATAGTGTTCAAGGGGAACCTGTCAAACTCTTACATTTTCAAACCACTAATATAACTGTGTAAGAGATAAGCCAGTTTATGACCCCAAAGTTCTGTTCCAGCATTGAGAAATTACATTTAGGTTGAGTCTGAAGTGCATTGGGGCGTGACTATGCATTTCTAGCCTCTCCGCCTCACGCTGTATTCCCCTGACTAGCAGCAACCTCCCCTGGCTAACGGCCTACTAATCAGCCAGTGGAGGGCGCTGCTACGTAGGAAATACAGCGTGAGGCGGAGAGGCTAGAAATGCATAGTCACGCCCCAATGGATTTCCAGACACAAGTTCAAAATTCGATTTCTCATGCTGGAGTAGCATTTTGGGGTCCTAAAGGGATTTTTGGGCTTATCTTTTAAAGGGCTACACAGTTGTATAAATTAATTGAGGGGTTAAATTTTCTGGTTATTCACACCTTTCTACATTAGAAACAGCTTTTGTTATACTCCTTAAAAAAATAAAAAAACAAAACGCACACCTACTTACTTCCAGCTAGTTCACACCACTGCCCCAGTCCCCCACTTGTCTAATTCCTTTCAGTTTGAATAGTGCAGCCAAGCGGATTAGTAGGAGAGTATGTGGTGGTTTTTCTTTATAGAGCACACAGTGCCGTTTGTAGAACACGGATGGAAAACCCCTTTAAATTTCACACACAGTAGTTACCTATTCTGTCTAAATAGTTGTACCATGCATTACCCAAACAATTTTCCCACACAAGAAAAAATGGTTATAAATCAGTGCCATACAGTTCATGTATATCATTGTGCTATTAATTCCCGGGATTATAGTGCCATTTTATTGAGCAAGCAATAGGTTTGTACATTGCGTTGCACAAATAAAAATGACTACGCATAGCATTAGTAGCAAAAGGATCAAAACAAATAATGGTACCATGCAATACTAATATTATGTAATGCACACACAGAAATGTTACCATAAGTCACCTATTAAAGTACTAACTCATCATAGTGCTTACTTACTGACCCGGTGCTCCTATAATTGCCCCTGTGCTCTTACTCACTGGACAGTTGTGTAGAGACTGTGCACATTTACTCCACAAAGAACGGCATACACTCACTGTGAATTCAGAGCTGGGATATGCTGGCTAGACTCGGCACGGTTTCTCTGCCTCTTCTCCCTCCTCACTATCCCTTTCATAGGTCACACCGCATATTGGTGTCTGACACCTCTTTGCGTCTTGTATTGGGCAAGATGGATTTGATTATTTTATTTTTTTCTTTTTAATTTAGAAGGAATGATAAGTTCAGGAGGGAGGGGAAGAAGTGGCTCATAAGAGGAGAAAGAAGCAATTTCTTACATTAACTTGTACTTTTGATGTATGAAAAGTTTGTTGAAAGAACAATTGTCATTTAAATAAAACTTTTTTGATCTTTTTAGACTGAACACCATACAGAATTGGCTATGCAAGCGGATTAACCCTGTTGAAACTGATCGACTCATTAATTCTGTGAGTTTATAATTGCTTTCAAGTCTACATATTCCATTGGCCTTGCCTTTTTACTACACAAAACTTGCGTGGCATAAGAAATTCTACGTGGCTTACATATTTTACAAGTGTGGTTGTTTGTAACACATGGTCTGAACTAATGGAATTGATATGTGGTGTCACTTCATTCATTCATTCATTCATTCATTCATTCAGTCTATTCAGTCTATTCTTTGTATTTGTTGGGTTTCCAGGAGCTTGGTTCCCCTAGTAGGACTGATATAAGCAGCCAGGACGCCCATTACACTACCTGGAATACTGTGCCCCAAAGACTCCGGTCGCTTGACACATTTAGAGGGTAACTATTTACTTTTTTACTCTAAGGTCATCATTTTTTAGAAGTTTTGGGTAGAAGAAATGTCATGCGCAACAAAATATTTTGCAAAAATGTTCCCAAACCTTTATATCCATAGACTGGTCTCAAGGGTTCAGCAATATAATAGATAAGCCTTGGTTCAGATTTCGCTTGGAGTTGAACTATTCTTGATTTTAGAATGAGATGATCATGATGGAATTTACACAGGTCTGCCCCTACAGCTGTGGTGTCGCTAGTCACTTTGGTTCGGGGCCTGTGCTCCTGAATCATAAGTGCACTGCCCCACATTTCTAGTGCTGCATTTTTCAATTTTTAGTAAAGTTTAGTTTGTTTTAATATTCTACAAGGTACAGTGTCACCACGCTTGGCATACACGCACCTTTGCCTTCCAGAGTCAAGCCGGTGGCCCACGTCCCAAGTCTGTTTCTGCTCCCTGCTAGGACAGATTGTCGCTCCCTGCTTTCAACCCTTGCAGAATCCCGGCCCCGAGCTCCACCAGTTGTCGCACTGCATCAGGATCCCACTGATGCAAGAGCAGATGGGGAACGGGCAGGAATCCCATCTGCTGCTTGTCATGTTCATTAGAGCAGAAATGACTGGAAGCAGCGCTGTCAGATTAGATTTAGTGAGTGCGATCCCAGGAGCTCCATAGCATCTGATTGGTGCAGTGTGTGGATGATATACCTGATCCTGCACCAATCGGCAAGCATCGTAGCTCCGAGAACAGTTATGAGATCACTTCTTGTATCCCCTGAGAAGACTGCCTTCTGCCATTAGTGCTTTGATGAAACAAGGCTTGGACAGGTCCACTGGCCCTTGACCCTATTTTCCCCTTCCAATGGAGTATATATGTTAAAAGGAACCTGACAGCTGATACATGCTGCCTGAATAACGGGCAACATGTATCAGACACTGGATCTATCCTACAAGCTAGGTATGTCTTGCTCTGATATTCTGCAACATTTCAGAGAAAACAAACGTTTAGAAGCTGACCGGGGACCATGTCACATGGATGACTTGGCCAAGAGGCCAATTCCAAGCTGTTTCTTCCCGCCATGCTTAGAGAGTTGTCACTTTATCTTTGGGGGTTACATGGGACTGCAGGTGACATTTACTACATTAGCTACTCTGAAAGTTAGCATCTTGTTAATTGTTACGTGTTTTGCAGTGGGGAGAAGGCGGCATCAAAATATGTCTTTGGACTTAGGCCTCTGATCTTTTCTGCCCCCAACAATACCCTGGCAATGCAGTTTTATTTCCCACCACCCACTGACATGATCAAAAAACATTTCTATTGGAAAAAACTCACCCTATAGTTTCAAATGGAGTCCACTTTGTGACGCTGGACACTGTACATGGCCCCCTGGATACTGATGTGGCGTGCACACTCAGCAGTAACCCTTTATGGACATCTCGTTACAGACTGCTTTTAAACAAGGGAAACTAGAAGGACAATTGCTGGGTATTTGCACACATTTTTTTTTGTTTGTTGCTAGTGGAAACTGCTTTAAGAAACTCTTTTGTTCTCTTTCATGAGTTTTTTTTTTCTTTACCGAAGTGATTTGGAAGAGTTTTTCAAGCTTGTTTTTTTATTTTTTCCAGAATTTTGATTGGGAAATGCTTAGTTCAAAGCATCTTTCACCAGGAGATTCTTCAAAGAAGTGACATGCACATTCTTGTCTCTCACCAGGCGTTTTTCAAAACCTGAAGTGGGAAATAACACTCAAGACTGACTGTGTGAACAGCAAATAGGAAGATTAAGTCATGTTGTGTTTTTTTTTGTTTTTTTTTTTGTGTGTGTTTTTCAAAGTGCATTCACTACAAAAGACTCCTCAAAAATCTCTGTTTGCAAATACTCTACGAAGTCAAGTCCTCTGATGTTCATATTCTGTATCCATTGAGTGTTTCGAGTCTGTCCATTGCGTTGCGGATGTGACCACACAATCACTTACTTTCTGTGTATGCAGCCACATGGTCAATAAACCGAGCTGGACGCCCAAGTGCCATACAAGTAGTGACATGTGGCAGGGTATAACTATGTAAAGGCAGCCTGTACTCCTTAGTTATTTTATTTCCTAATGTATTTGAACTAATTTTTAAAAATAAATGGATGACATTTAGTTTTTTTCTGGTCTTAGGCTTTCTCTTATAATCATGGTGTTTGTAAATTATGGTGGAGGAGGCTACTGGTTCTTCAAACATCAGAGCTGGAATGGTAAGCTTCCTTGGATTATTAGATACCATTTGTAGAAAGTTTAATGTCCTTTTCTCTATTCTTTGTCAAAATAAGTAGCGATGTTAAATTCTGCATAGTGTTATGAATATATGATGGCCACAGCGTTTCACTAAAATTCAGTGTGCTGATCTCATGGAAATGGCCACTTTTTTTTATAAATATAAGCGCATTTGTATAGTTCACTAAGCAATAAAATACATTAAACTGGTGCACTGACAATACTTTATAAGAACTTTATGCAATTCTATTTATTTACAGGTCTTACAATAGCTGATCTGGTTTTTCCATGGTAAGCAATGGTCTTATATGCATCTTATTCATTACAATGTGATGTGTTCTAATAGACCTTTTTCTTCACGATGGGTTGTGTGCTTGTTTCTGTTTGAGATCTGGTCTTTTTTATTGTAGGTTTGTCTTCATTATGGGAACCTCCATCCATTTGTCCCTGAATTCGATGCTGCGTAAAGGAATCTCCAGATGGAAACTATTTTGGAAAGTCCTTTGGAGAAGCATTCAGCTTTTCCTCATTGGATTGTTTGTGATCAATGAAAATTACTGTCGTGGACCATGTAAGAATTTTTATTTTAGTTATTTTATAAGAGTGATTGGGGGGAGTTAAACTGTATGGTATGTGTAGACTATGTTCCAGACACAACCATTACACAATACATCAGTACATTGCTGGGACACATTTATAAGATTATCTCGGCACAGGAACATTTTTTTTTTTAACACATCCAATTGTGGAACTTATTATTTTTCTAAGACCTATTGATTAAAATGTACTTTGTGGTAAAACCCCTTTAATGGGTCATTATGGACTTTCATCTTAATCAGTAGCATAGATGTGAGTTTCAGGCATTAAAGGCGTTTTCTCAAGATTAATTTTCAGGATTGCATAGCTTCCCTGATTCCGGGCTTTATGCTTTGCTTTCTCCTGAAGATTGTTAGTTCAGATCAGCAGCATGTGTCGCTGGGCTGACCTGTGCGCTTTCCAAGCTGCTAAGCAAAGTGGGCCTTGCCTCTGCAGAGGGGAGAAGCGCTGCAGGACTGAAGCTGGTTGGGTCCGGAGTGGCGCAAGCAGGCTGTAAATCATAGCGCCTGCTATAACAGTGCATGCTCCTTACCTAGGTAAAAGGCCTCTGGTACTGCAGGATGGCTAGTGACTTTGGCAAACAAGTTGAATGATTGTAAAGTAAAGATGGAGTAATTTTTTTTTTTTAATGTTTTAAAACCAATTAGCAATTTTACTACTTTATTAACTTTAGACAAAGCCCCTGCACAAATACTCAGGATAGTTTAGGACAAGAGAGATATAGATAGATTTTTTTTTTTTTAAGTTTTCTTTGAAGCAATGATACTTCTAAAACATTCTAAGACTGGACATACATAAAGATATTTATTGGAAAGTGGGCACAAAGGTGTCTACTGTAAAACAAGTGCATGAATTTCGCCTTGCTGCTTTGGGAATATCTTTATTAAATGTTTAATTGCAGTATATATCCTACCTTACAGTATCCTGGAGTGATATCCGAATTATGGGTGTGCTTCAGCGGCTTAGTCTTACGTATCTTGTGGTTTCTGCTTTAGAGCTACTGTTTACAAAGCCTTTACCGGAATCTATGCCCCAGGTAAAGAAATTATATACGTACTACATGCAGGAAAAAAATAAATATATATTTCAGAATCAACCTTTTCTTTGTGATACCATACTACAAAATACTCCCACAAGTGTGGACCATTGATTGCAAACAAGATTTGTTACTTTGTACACTCAAAAGAGCAATTTTTCTAACAAACTCATTCAAGACCATGTTGCAAAAATGAGTACATCCTGATAAAACTTTTGGGAGCAAAGCTAAAGTTTAGACTACAAAATGATAATTAACAAGCATTCAATTACAGGTAAGTCTATTTATAAGAAAACCCCTTCACATTTCATGCTGTCAGCAATGGCACCACATGGCAGAGAAATGTCACGAGACCTGAAAAAAAAAAAAAAAAAGCTTCTTTACGCAAGAAAGCTGAAGGCTACAAGAAGATAAGCAAAGCCTTGCTTATCAGTCACAATACTGTAGCAAAAGTGACACAAAAATGTAACAAAGATGGAAAATAGACGTCCAAGCCAACCACGGAAGTTAACATCAAAACAGGAGCGTCTTCTAATGAGAAGAGTTGAAAAAAAATTGTCATGCGAGCTCAACACAGTTGAGCTAAAGAAGTAGAATGCCAAACCCGGGTGAGAGTTTCCCTTTACACAATACGGCGTATATTGCAGAGGAATGGTATGCATGGGTGTTGTCCATGAAGGAAGTCTCTCCTAAAGCCCATGCACGAAAAAGCCCACTTACAATTTGGCAGGGCCCATGCTGAAAAATAAGAAGACTACTGGGACTCCATACTCTGGTTTGATGAGCCAAAGATAAATGTTTTTGGAACTGTTGGCTACAATGCTATATGGCTTCACAAGGGTGAGGAGTAGAAGGGAAAATGCATGGTGCCTACAGTGAAACATGATAAAGGCAGTGTCCTTATGTGGGGCTGCATGAGTGCTGCTGGTGTCATGGAGTTGCATTTCATTGATGGTATCATGAATTCACAGATTTTCTGCTCTATGTTGAAAAAGATGCCACCGTCACTCCAATCCCTTGGTAGACATGCACTTTTCCAACATGGCAATAATCCAAAACACACATTTAAGGCCACTGTTGCATTTCTGAAGAACAGGATTAAAGTGATTCAGTGGCCAAGTATGTCTCCTAATCTGAACCCAATCTAACACCTCTGGGGAATTATGAAGAGACAAATGGAGCATCACTCTTCATCCTGCCTTTTTAAAAGCGGTCGTTCTTGAATAGAAAAAGCTAGATGTTCCACTATCACCAACCTGTTCATTCCATGTGTAGAAGACTTGGTGCTATTTTTAAAAATCATGGAAGTCCTACAAGATACTAGATGTAGTTTTTTACGTAGAGTGTATTCATTATTGCATCAACTAGTTTGAGTGAAACTGAAGATTTTGTAATGAAAGTTTTATATTAAAGGAGTTTTCCCACAAACAAAAGTTCAGTTTAAAAATTGTCTGACCGTGTACAAAACATATCACAGCTCCTGGGCAGGGGAGGAAGCAAAAGACAATACAGACATAACAGGCAGGGGATCACAGAGGATTCATTTTGTGAGGTAAAACATTTCCCTGCCTGTTATGTCTGTATTGTCTTTTATTCCTCTCCTGCCCAGTAGCTGTGGTATGTTCCCTACACAATCAGACAACTTTTAAAATTAACTTTTGTTTGTGGGAAAACCCCTTTAACCTTACTATCATGTTATGGGTTTAAAAAATTATTGTATGAAACTCAGTCTTGTCAAGATTTTGGAAATTGTTCTTGTGTTCAATGAGATGTTGTTCAGTATTCATTTATGATTTAGCACTGTATATATGCTGCAAAGCAAGAATGCTTTCAAAATAAGCGTTAATGGGTTATTTTTATCAAGTAACAAAATGCAAAATGAACAAAAGAGAAATCTAAAGCATATCGGTATTTGGTGTGACCACCCTTTTTGGCTTCAAGACTGCATCAATTCTGCATGGTATACTTTCACACAGTTTTTGAAGGAACTAAGCAGGTAGGTTGTTCCAAACATCTTGGAGAACTAACTACAGATCCTCTGTGGATGTAAGCTTGTGCAAATCCTTCTGTCTCTTCACAAAGTCCCAGACAGGCTTGATGTTGAGATCGGGCTCTGTGGAAGCCACATCACTTCCGGTACTCCTTTTTTATGTCCTTTTTTTTTTTTGAAGATGGTTGTGATATTGAATGTAGGTTTGGGGTCATCCTTCTGCTACAAAATAAATGTGAAGCCCATAATACTCTTCCCTGATGGTATCATATCGTGCATTGCTCTATAATTGTATTTTTCGACATTGAGGACAACATTAATCTTGACCAAATCACAAACTCCATTTCCTGACTCTTCATGAAACCCTACCGATGTTTTCCAGAAATGTCTTTTTGCTCATTTTTGTGGTGATTTTTTTACGTTGTTGTTTTCTAACTGTATATATAAACTAGTCCTGCCTGATGAATTGTCAGGTCACAGCTTTCAACGTATGAAACCGTTAAAAGAAGGTCAAAAAATCTGACCATATACACTGAAATGTCAAAACAACTTGCTGTGCATATGTTAAGTGCTAAAAAGAATTATGCACTTTGAGGTGGAATCCGCCTAAATAGGATGTTGAGTACACATAACCTTATTGTCACTCTCTCCACACACTTGGCAAACAAAGTACGTTCTGTTCCAGCCAAATATGTCAAATTTTGACGCATCAGTCCAGCGCACCTTCTGATATTTTTTCTGAGCTCCAGTTAGTGTGTTTGTATAGAATTGAGTCTCCTGACCTTGCATCCATGTTGAAGGTAGGGCATTTTGATTGCTATTCTTCCAGAAAGACCACTGTTGACCAGACTTTTCTTAACAGTAGATGGTTGGCTGAGTCCCACTGGTTGTTGCCAGTTCTGAGATGATGGCAATGCTGGACATCTTCTGATTTCGTAGAAAGGCACATTATACATACTTTTCAGTTCCTGCACAAAGTTTCCTTGACTGACTACTGTGTCTATGGTTCTCAACATTGCACATTCCTTGGTGTCCTCAAGGCTGACCCATACAGACAAATACTTCTCCATCATGCAATACCATCAATATTCTTCAGTAGGACAACAATCTCCGTGTAAAGAAGAACAAGGAATCCTGAAAGTGATAAGGCCCCACAGAATTTGTGCAAACCTACATCCACAAAAGATCTGTGGTTTAGTTCTCCAAGATGTTTGGAACAACCTCCTTGCCAAGTTTCTTCAAAAACTGCAAATGTACCTAGAAAAATGTTTAAAGGAAGCAAAGCATAAGTTGGTAACACCAAACATTTGGTTTGATTCAGATTTCTTTTTATTAATCGATTAAAGTTTGTTTTTGACAGTTTGATTTTTGAAAGTATTCCTACAGTGCAACATTTGTCTACACCTACCTAAAATTTTGTTTGTGTGTGTGTGTATGATAAATTTATATACACAGTAACTGAAATTTCAACACCAAATTGGGAAAAAGTTGTGAGTTATGAAAATGACAGTATCAATACACATTACTGATATGTAAATTATGGGCCACTTGTTCAGCTGTCTCAATCAGCAGGCGGACTGGAACAGCCAGAGGGCCAGATGTGGCCGCGGGCCACCCTTTGCACAGGTGTGGTCTATGGTGATTGAGTACTGAAAGCTGTCAATCAATGTTGCGACACAGAGTTCATTGCAGAAGTATTTTACCAATACTGTAGCAAAGAGTCCAGTAAGGGACTCATGGCTGGAATCAGGGCTTCTGCCCATATATCATGTTGCCTTTAAATTGGGAAGAATAATCCTGGTGACAGATTCCTTTTAAACCCTGAAATGTTCTCCATTGTTCCTTACAGGGAGAATGGGTCTTGTACTGTAACTATATCCATGTTGCATTACCTTACAGTGATCTTCTTGCTTACATATGCTATCCTTCCATTCTAGAGCCGCACGTGTTTCTTTTTACAAGACGTGGTCCCTTTCTGGCCTCAGTGGCTGATAATATTAGTCTTGGAAGCCTGCTGGTTGTGTTTGACTTTCTTGCTTCCTGTACCTGGATGCCCCACGTGAGTTTCTACACTCTTTTTTTATTATTTTCCGTACTTGCATACATTGGTGATATCTACGCTGTGCACTTAGGGGGCTGCACTTTATGTGGCACGTTTTTCACTATAACTGAAAAAGCAAAATGGTTGCTTAAGATTAAATTTATAGAGAGATATTAGACCTTATACTTAAGGGGGTAATTACTTGTCTTGTACATTTTAATGTTAACTTTGGTTATATTCCTGAAGATCTGATGGAACTATCTGTTCTGCAGGGGGTATCTTGGACCTGGAGGTATTGGTGATTTTGGAAAATATCCAAACTGTACCGGAGGGGCCGCTGGTTCCATTGACCGCTTAGTTCTTGGTGAGGACCATGTGTATCAACATCCGTCGTCTAATGTGAGTTCACACTTGCCGTTACTCCAGTCATTCTGACTTCAGATTACTTGGGAAAAGATTGTTATTTTGCCATAATAAATGCCAGTTGGAGTTGTCTCTTGTGTCTTTTGAGTATCTAGTAGCTACAGTGCCTACAAGTAGTATTCAACCCCCTGCAGATTTAGCTGGTTTGATAAGATGCAAATAAGTTAGAGCCTTCAAACTGCAAACGAGAGTAGGTTTTATGAACAGAAGCATAAATCTTACAAACCAAAAAGTTATGTTGCTCAGTTGAATTTTATTAAATTTTAAACATAAAAGTGTGGGTCAATTATTATACAACCCCTATGTTTAATATTTTGTGGAATAACCCTTGTTTGCAATTACAGCTAATAATCGTCTTTTATAAGACCTGATCAGGCCGGCACAGGTCTGTGGAGTTATCTTGGCCCACTCCTCCATGCAGATCTTCTCCAAGTTATCGAGGTTCTTTGGGTGTCTCATGTGGACTTTATTCTTGAGCTCCTTCCACAAGTTTTCAATTGGGTTAAGGTCAGGAGACTGACTAGGCCACTCCAACACCTTGACTTTTTCCCTCTTGAACCAGGCCTTGGTTTTCTTGGCTGTGTGCTTTGGGTCGTTGTCTTGTTGGAAGATGAAATTACGACCCATCTTAAGATCCTTGATGGAGGAGCGGAGGTTCTTGGCCAAAATCTCCAGGTAGGCCGTGCTATCCATCTTCCCATGGATGCGGACCAGATGGCCAGGCCCCTTGGCTGAGAAACAGCCCCACAGCATGATGCTGCCACCACCATGCTTGACTGTAGGGATGGTATTCTTGGGGTCGTATGCAGTGCCATCCAGTCTCCAAACGTCACGTGTGTGGTTGGCACCAAAGATCTCGATCTTGGTCTCATCAGACCATAGAACCTTGAACCAGTCTGTCTCAGAGTCCTCCAAGTGATCATAAGCAAACTGTAGACGAGCCTTGACATGACGCTTGGAAAGTAAAGGTACCATACAGGCTCGTCTGGAACGGAGACCATTGCGGTGGAGTACGTTACTTATGGTATTGACTGAAACCAATGTCCCCACTGCCATGAGATCTTCCCGGAGCTCCTTCCTTGTTGTCCTTGGGTTAGCCTTGACTCTTCGGACAAGCCTGGCCTCGGCACGGGAGGACTCTTTCAAAGGCTGTCCAGGCCGTGGAAGGCTAACAGTAGTTCCATAAGCCTTCCACTTACGGATGATGCTCCCAACAGTGGAGACAGGTAGGCCCAACTCCTTGGAAAGGGTTTTGTACCCCTTGCCAGCCTTGTGACCCTCCACGATCTTGTCTCTGATGGCCTTGGAATGCTCCTTTGTCTTTCCCATGTTGACCATGTCTGAGTGCTGTTCACAAGTTTGGGGAGGGTCTTAAATAGTCAGAAAAGGCTGGCAAAAGAGATCTTTAATCCACACATGTGAAGCTCATTATTCTTGGTGCCTGAACTACTTCTTAATACTTTAGGGGGACCAAACAGAATTCTTGTGGTTTGAGGGGTTGAATAATAAATGACACTCTGAATTAACTTTTAACGTTTTAAAAAAAATTTGCTGCAGTGCATTTCCCACTTCCAGGCTGATCTACAGTACAAATGTCACAATGCCAAGTTAATTCCGCATGTGTCAACCAGCTAAATCTGCAGGGGGTTGAATACTACTTGTAGGCACTGTATATCATATAATGTATAGAAAATAATACCAGTGAGTTGTAGATCGAGATCTCTTTTCTGTCCCTTATTGCTGAGGCTGTATTAGGTTCTGTTCACATAAATCTCACTTTTTTAAAAATGTATTTATTTATTTTTTTGAGCCTTCCAATGCATGGTCAGGAAGATTTCACAAAGTACAGTGTTCTCAAAGACTCTCATAAAAAGTGTATACAAAATAAAGGTCAATGCATGGTGGTCATATCACATTTTTTTCAAGACTGGCATAGGAAATGTCAGCCTTGATTCATTTCCCCCCTCCCCCACCC
Source organism: Phyllobates terribilis (assembly GCF_046119375.1). NCBI lineage: Eukaryota > Metazoa > Chordata > Amphibia > Anura > Dendrobatidae > Phyllobates > Phyllobates terribilis. The sequence continues at coordinate 772,932,750 of NW_027362761.1, read as the reverse complement.
CCATCCCTTTTTTTGTTTTCTGACCCATAATGTGAATACATAAGATGAATGTATTATTGCACCCGAAAAATGTAATTACTAGATATTCAACACTAGTGCATCTTGGAAGTAAAGTGGCCCAGAAGTATGCCTGGAGTGCACTGGTCTTCTGCAGACATCATTGACATATAGTTTCCTGCAGGTGGTCTATAAAACAACAGTGCCTTATGATCCCGAAGGAATTTTAGGAACTATCAATTCGGTGGTGATGGCTTTTCTTGGACTCCAGGTAATATAACTCATTCTCCGGTGTAATTTATTGTAAAGATCCAGTGTCTTTCTTTTTTTTGTTCTTTGTTCCCCTGAATCTTGGATCTACCATAGGCTGTGTCCATGATGAGTAGAGGATAGTGGAAGGGTGTCCACTGGGGGCACGATGCACCCTTAAGGGAGCACTATTATGGCTCTGTACAGGTCTAAAGCTGTGAAGAATTGAGGTGCATTTACGTTGAAAGATTGTCGCGAATGAGCATTCCTAGGACCACTTGTTTCATGATGATAATTGTGTACCCTAAACAGGCTGCCAATCACCCGATAAACAGGCTGCCAATCACCTGTTAGATGAGCATTTTGTTCTTTCATCAGGTGAATGATCTATTGTGCTACATAAAAGATCATAGTTCTCAGCAGCACACCGTCCTGTGTAAAGCGGACTCGTGCTGCCGAGAACAATGACAGCCTATATGCACTGAGCGATCTTCTACAGATCAGTCACTACACATTATCAGTCTGCCTGTGTCAAGCTATTAAACCACCGCTGATTGGTAAATATTTCCTGATCTGCAGCAGTTTAATGCTACTGGTTGGTTTCATTTTAGATTATATTTTTATGTTTTATTTTTTTAACTAGGCTGGTAAAATCCTTGTGTTGTACAAGAATCAACACAAACAGGTTCTGGTGAGGTTCTTCACATGGAGTGTGTTCTTGGTATGTTATTTTTCTTTTTCTTCTGAATTTGTCAATGTATTGATTAAAGTGCTAATTACATTACGTGCCATTGCCCATTTACCACCAATATCCTCTTCCATCTGAAGCTTTTGTGTAGTGTTAAAGGGGGTATTCCAGTTTGAGCAAACTCTCATAATGAAGTTATACAATTTTTGACATCAGTTCTATGATTTTCAAGATCTCTGCTTGATGGCAAATAATGGAAACCTTCATTATTCCCTTTTGATAAAAATCTCTCCTAATCGTGTGATGGACAGACAGGTGAAAAGTTTTGTTTAGACAGAGCTACACATACTGTATCTATACTGGATGGCTATTGCATGACTTTTATCCCTTAGGGCTAGTTCACATGCTGCATTTTTGGTGTGTGTGTGTGTGTGTGTGTGTGTGTGTGTGTGTGTGTTTACGCAATTTTTAAGGGTAAAAAAACAATGAGTTTTAAATTGAATGAGATTTCTGAAACTCAATTTTTTTTTTCTTCAAATCTGCAGCATGTCACTTATTTCCTTTTAGTGTCTTTGCAGTGTTTTTCACCGAACCAAATAAATGGCATGTAAAAAAAATGCATATTTTACACTGCACTTTTCCTGCAAACACTGTTTTTTGGTGCATTCCATTTAAGCTTTTTTTTTTTTCTCCAATGTGCCGTGTTAAGTCCTTATTGCATCCATTTTTCTTGTATGAAGAATAAAAGTTTCTTAGCCTAAGGGAAGCTATGTGCCCACGATGCAGAAATGCTCCAGATTTTTTCTGCATCTCCCTGGCAGGAAAAATGCATGCGGTTTTTACATGCGTTTTTCCCGCCAGGTAGAAGCGTTTGTCAAGCGTTTTTGCATGCAATTCTGCATGCGAGTTATCAAGCGCTTTTCCAAGCGATTTTAGCATCACTTGGAAAAGTGCTGGACAACTTGGTCACACTATATAAATCCATGCAACCGGCATGGATTTATATAGTGTGACCAAATTAATAGTTAAAAAAAGAATAAAAATGGTAAAAAAAAAAACATTATACTCCCCTTCTGATGGTCCCCAGTCTTCTGACCGGTGCGTCCGTTGTCTTGGGCGGCTCGCGGTGGTGTAAAAGGACCTTCCATGACGTCATTTAGTCATGTGACCGCCGACTTCAGCTGTCGCGTGACCTGTCACATGACTAAATGACGTCATAGAAGGTCCTTTTACACCACCGGGGAGCCAGGACGCACCGTACAGGAGACCGGGGGCCATCAGAAAATGACTATATGTTAAATTCTTTTTTTTAAATAAAAAATAAACAGGTACCCGGGTCTGGAGGAGAGTCTCCTATTCTCCTGACCCGGGTACCATCCGCACATTGAATCGCTTAATATCCGCATGTGCACATGTAGTCATGCGGATATAAGCGATTCAATGCAAGTCAATGGCGGCGAAAAAGCCGCGTTTCCGCAAAAATAACGGACACGGCACATGAGGATTATCATTGGGGACCATGGGGCACGTATTACCAAGCATTTATTAAGCGTTTTTGCTGCGGAAATTGAACGGCAAAAACGCTTGAAAAACGCATGGTGGGCGCGCAGCCTTACACATTATAACATGCCGTCTTTTACATTATCCCCTTGGTAAACAGGCCAAATTTTTCAATTCTGACCAGTCACTTTATGTGGCAATAACTCTGGAATGTTTTAATGTATCCCAGTGAGACTGCTTTTTCGTGACACATTGTGAGTCGATTATGCTTTGCGTTTACTTATAAAAATATGAGAAATTTTGACAAATTTAAAAAAACAAAAACATATTTTTCAAACTATGATTATTCCTTTTAATTCAGATAGTCATACCACAGAAAATAGTTAAAACTTGTCAGCAGAATTTTGTGAAGTCCACACACAGCCATATTGGCGCTGTGATGCTGATTAAAATGATACCTGCAGTAAATAAATTTTGTGTTTTTGTGATCTTTGTGAAGTTTTCATTTAATGACATGTTTGTGCATCAGTGCGGACCTCTGGGCAGGGTCTTTTCTTGGTGCTCTGGTCCCTTACTCATCCTCCTGTGTGAATGACAGGTCATTGTTCCGTCAGTGACCCGCTTCCTATTTAAATATCGCGCCGGCACAATAATTTGCTGTGGTCTCCTAAAAAAAAAAAAAAACCCCCATGGTCTGCAACAAAATGGCGCCGGCAGCATATTCGCAGCCGCATCTCCAAATTATCCCCCTTGATCTTAATGTTGTATTGAGCCCCCATACTCGACACTGATCGTGACTGATGCAGCAGGGTGTCAGCTGTAGAGTACAGCTGACAGCTGCTGGATTGTCACCTGTCGGAGATTGCTATTCTCCTGCATCTCAGGTCAGTAAAAAGACCTATTGGTGGTTACTAAGGGGTTAATGTGTTTTGTTTTTTTCTTTCTCTTGTTCTCAGGGTGTTATTTCTGCAATTTTGACTAAATGCTCAACTAATGAAGGATTCATTCCAGTCAACAAAAATCTTTGGTAAGATGGGAAAATGTTAATGGTTTCTCTCCATATCACCAACCATGATCTTGTTCCCTTAAAATATGTGGATAAAATGTATTCATGTGTTTTTATATCGATCTTTCGGTCTCTATCCCAAAGTCTTGCCGTTTTTACTTAAAAAAAAAAAAAAAAAAAAAAAAAAAAAATATATATCTCTATAATAATATGGATTATAATTTTTTTTCCAATTGCCCATATCACTGTGTATGTGTGTATACATACATACTGAAGCCGTGTAATTTTCACACTGGCCGCTAAGCCATATAATACTCTCACATTTCCTTTTCTGTACAGAAGACACTTCAGCAGTCTCGTTATCACAGACAGGAGTGCAATGAACTGTAACAACTCTATAGACAATAGATTGCACAGGATTAACCGTTGACAATAAATGATGGTCACAGCTCACTTCCTCCCCCTCCCTTTTCAATGCTCGTTAAGCACTTTAACTCTGATCCTACTGAATAACATTATTCTATTGCTGGAAATGTCCATGTGTCCAACAGGAAGTAGGAGTCAAATACTAGGCCATTTTCTGATGACACGTTCCCTTTAATGGAGAGTGCTGACAACTGAAACTGAAAAATGAAAAAAACAAAGACAAACCCGAACTACTCCAACACAATGCTTTCCTGATTGTGTGCACAGACCCTGTATAATGATGGGAAGTCCTGACAGGTTCTTATTATGGACCTGTAGCCACATGTACTACCATGTACATTTATAGCCTGATTACAGTGATGTGTCACTTACTGGACTGTTTGCAGACTTCTTAAATCTCCAGTAGTTTTGATACAATTACAGTTTTATCTGCTGCAGATCTAGCAGCTCCCTGAATACTGAGCTCTGTATAACTCCGCTCACACCACTGACAGCTTTCTGTGTACACTGCATAGGCAGAAAGTCAGTCAATAGTTGGGAGGCGGGGTTATATAGAGCTCATGAATATGGAGGACTACATTGCAGTAGATTTAGTAGTCTTCTAGTGATGATGATCTGCTACAGTGATTTTATCAAAACTGCAGCAAGCAGCTCAGTAAGTGGCACAATCCTGGAATCGGGGTCTCTGCCTCTACCTTATGCTGCTCTCAGGTTAGGTGCCAAATTCTGCTGACTGGTTCCCTTTAATAAGTGTTTAATAATGAGTACTAGAAGATAGAGACACACGACATGGTGGCTTTAGATCATATGGCTGTATGGTTATTGTATTTCACAGTAACACATATAACGCACATGTCCACATTCAATCCCCTGTATGCCTATGTACATTGTGTAACTTACAGAGTACTATAATAGCATGGTACATACTTGACGATTAACATGTTTATTGTTGCCTTTAACCTTATAGGTCCATTTCCTATGTGACAACCTTAAGTGGTTTTGCTTTCTTCCTGCTGATGCTGATCTACTTTTTTGTGGATGTTAAAAGGGTTTGGATGGGCGGGCCATTCTTCTATCCAGGTACGAAAAGTGAAAACGGCCAATAAAGTCTCTATGTCCTAAACAAAAACCATACATTAAAGGGCCAGCTGTTATGTTTAAAAATGTTGATGCTTATTGTATTCAGTTTTTTTTGCATTGCATGTTTAATGTTACATAGTTTGAAGAATCCTGGTCAACGGAGACCGACTTTTTAATAGTCATGTAAAATGTCTGGCGATAAGTGCCTTTGGGCCATAACACTGCATTTAATTGGTATTTGTATGACCTGCCTATTGCTATGTTGCAGTGTATTGTACAATCAAGCATGAGATTGCAGTGGGACTGAATAATAAGGGGCCGATTCATTAAGACTGGAGTTGCGCATGCCCCTCAGTGAAGGGCTTACTTCATTATGAAGCGCACAACACTTAATGAAAAAGGTGCATCACCACCAGGAATTTACTCCAGTCCATACATTTCAAGAACCCAACACACAAACTCCCAGCACACTTCCATCCATATTCCTGCATACAGTTAGGTTGTAAGAATTTTGAATATTTAACTAAAGCCATGATGGCACAGGGTCTTAAAGTATCATTTCTCCCTCCCCCACAGAAAGAGGGGATTCGCCCTTCAAGGACCGGAAACCTACAGATAAAAAAGGGTGGTACCTCTACCCGCATCATTTGGTTTCCTGTCCTTGACGGGGAACTTTCAGTGTGGTGGCACCTGAAGAAAGAAGATTCCAAGACATCCCAGACCTGGTCAGTCCGATCCAAGGCAGCGGGGGTCCCCTGCCTCGGCTGGTGCAGCGTGCTGAAGCCCCACTGCTGGGTCCAGCAGGCCTTCAGAGTGGGAGAAGGAGCGCAGCTGCGGCACCACACTGCGGTTCTGAGCTTCCAGGCGCCCGACTGCGCATGCGCGGGGACATGCCGGAGGCTCTTCCTGATGACGTGGACCGAGGGGCACGTGACCGGAAGTAACCTGACGCAGGAGACCAGCAAATGCTGGGAGGACGCCGGAGACTGCTCCACATAAGGAGAGCCCTGAAGCTGGACGTAGCCATAGTTAAAGCATCCAAAAAGTTTGCCCTTCCCTTTGAAGATATGGGAGTATTAAAAGACCCTTTAGATAAAAAGGCAGACACTTTCCTAAACTGTCCTGGGAAGGTGCCGAGGTGGGTGGAGGGTCGAAAACCCACGGTTGCTGCAATTTGCACTACTAGATCTATGATGGTCTGGTTGAGTCAGTTGGAGGCTCAACTTCAGAATAAAGTATCTAGGGAAAAAATTCTAGACACCATCCCTTTTAATGCGGGGCGTAGCTCTTTTTTGGCCGATGCATCCGCCGATTCAGTTAGATTGGCAGCCAAATCAGCCGGTTTCTCAAATGCTGCTTGTCGAGCCCTTTGGCTCAAATGTTGGCCGGAGACCTTCAGGCAAAGTCCAGACTCTGCTCTATTCCCTGTGACGGGGAATTTTTGTTTGGGTCAACCCTAGACGATATACTTGATAAGGTGGGAGATAATAAATGATTTCCCATCCCCACTATCCCTTCATATAAGTCGTCTGTTCGGAGAAAGAAATTCATTTGAAGAAAGCCCCCTAAAAGCCAAGATAGATGGGAGGACAAGAAACAGAAGAACAGGGGTTTCATGTTCAATAACCCTTCCTGTAATGACCAAAAACCTTCACAATGAGGTTTTTCCCCAGGTGGGGGGGAAGACTATCCTTGCTTCTCCCTGCCTGAGAAAAGATTTCCAACAGTGTGTGGATCTTAAATCTGGTAGAGGCAGGTCTAAGATTAGAGTTTCTTTCATTCCCAAAACCAAACTACGTAGTGACTCCCCTACGATCCTCAAACATAGAGCAGGTATTCCTAGAGCAGGAAGTTCTAGGGCTGGTAACAAAAGCCGTACTACAGGAAGTCCCCCTTAAAGAAATAGGAGAAGGGTTCTACTCCCCGTTGTTTCTGTTGTGGAAACCAGACTAATCCTTCAGGACTATCATAAACTTAGAGACTGAATACATTTCTAAAAATTCCAACATTCAAAATGGAAACAATAAAAACTGCTGTGAAAGTTTTGTTTCATGACAGTTCTGGACTTAAGGGAAGCTTACTACCATGTCCCCATTCACAGAGACTTCCGGAAAAACCTCAGTGTAGCGATCTCTATAGAGGGAAAAATTAGGTACGGGTGTTCACCAAATTGATTACGGAAGCAATGGCACACCTGAGGGAGCAAAACATCCTAATTGTCCCGTACCTGGACGACTTCCTGGTGATGGCAACTCCAGTCACCACTGCAGAAATCAGCTGAGGATGGTCATGACTTCTCTAACAAGTTTAGGTTGACTCTTGAACCTAAAAATAAATCAAAGACCTAGCCAAGTCAGGTGCAGGATTTTCTGGGTCTCATTCTGGACTCCGAGAGATAAGAGTGTCGACTCGCAAAGGAAAAGATACAAAGGATTATGGGGCAGATATCTCAAGCAATGGATCACCCCTCTATGACTTTATGGAAGGCTATGTCCCTACTAGGCTCCATGACCTCCTGCAACCCAGCAGTTCAGTGGGCCCAAATCCACACCAGGGACCGTTTAGAAGGTTGGCTAACGCTATTCTCCAGGAGTCCTTCTTTCCCTGGGATGGTGGGGAAAGAAACAATTAAACCAACATTATTCCCTGGGTGGGCAGGGTCCCTCAAGTTTTGACCACAGACACAAGTCCCAGTGGCTGGGGGGCACATCTGAAAGATCAGGTAGCTCAGGGTATCTGGACAAAAGAGCTAATGTCTGTCTCCTCAAATATGAAAGAACTCCTAGCAGTGAAGTTTGCCCTGATAGAATTCTTAGACTCTCTCTGGGGTCATCATGTGAGAGTGTTCTCGGACAATCAGGTAGTGGTTGCATATTTGACCCACCAGGGAGGAACCCGTTCCCGCCCTTTGATGGAAGTGACAAACCTCCTCTTTCAGATAGCCGAGATCAATCTTATGTCCTTATCAGCACTACACCTAAGAGGCGTAAAGAATTACCAAGCAGATTTCCTGAGTCGAACCAGGTTAAGACAGGGTGAATGGGAACTAAGCCAGTCCGTTTTCAACCAGATTGTACAGATGTGAGGCCTTCCTGTCATTGATTTTGTTCGCCAACAACCGGAACAAAAAAGATAGAAACCTTCTGTTTAATAGACCCGGAAGGAAGTCCCCTCGCACTAGATGCCTTTATGATCCCATGGAATCAGGGTCTAGTTTATGCCTTTCCCCCAATGGTCCTGATACTGGTGGTCCTGAGAGATCAGGGAGGATGGGACAAGGGTAATATTGATTACCTCTTTTTGGCCAAAGAGGATATGGTTTTCCTGGCTGAGTAAGTTGTCAATCACCGATCCTTGGGTGCTACCAGAAATTCCGGATCTTCTCTCACAGGGACCAGTGTGTCATCCTCAAATTTCAAGCTTACATATGACTGCTTGGAATTTGAGAGGGCTCTCCTAAAAGATAAAGGTTTTTCCCCAAATCTAATTGCCACCCTACTCCAAAGTAGAAAATTGGTTACTACTAGGCTCTATGGGAAAACTTGGAGCAAATTCCTGGGGTTTTTCGGGACTAACGTAACACTAGAAGCTCCAGTACCAACTATCCTGGCGTTACTGCAGAAGGTGTTACAGCAAGGTTTAGTTACTAGCACCCTGAAAGTCCAGGTCGCAACACTAGGGGCACTGTTTAATTCTAATTTGGTGCGGGACAGATGGATAGCTAGTTTCATCAAAGCTTCGGCCAGATCTAGACCAATAGTTAGTAAAAAAACTTCCACCTTGGGACTTAAATTTAGTTCTTATGGCCTTGACTAAGACCCCCTTCGAACCCTTAGACTGCACGTCGCTAAAAATTCTGTCCCTCAAGATATCACTTCTAGTGGCGTTAACATCAGTGCGCAGGGTTCGTGATATCCAGGCCCTGTCAGCAGGATTGCCCTTTACACAGATCTTGGAGGACTGAGTAGTCCTCAGACCTGACCCACTTTTTTGCCCAAAGTGGCCTCGTGATTTCATAGATCCCAAGAAGTCACCCTTCCTCCCTTTTGCTCCAATCCTAAGAACAAAGGGGGAAAAAAACCTCCATACTCTAGACGTGAGTAGGTGTATAATCCAATACCTAGCAGCAACACAGGAGTATAGGAAGGATAGGGCTCTGTTTGTATGTTTTCAGGGTCCTAGTAAAGGGTTAAAGACCTCGAAGGGCACACTGGTGAGATGGATAAGAGGCGCCATTTCCCTAGCATATTCATCAAGTGGGAAGACCGCTCCAGAGGGATTGAAGGTTCATTCAACAAGGGCAGTGGCAACCTCCTGGTCAGAGGAAGCGGGCGTTTCTATAGAGCAGAAATGTAAAGCTGCAACTTGGTCTTCCCCTTCTACTTTCTTTAAACATTATCGGCTACACCTATCCTCTTCCTCTGATCTCACCTTTGATAGAAGCGGTGGTCCCTCCCTAGAGTACAATTCTCTGTAATTCTCTCCGTGGTGCTGTCATGGGGGAGGGAGAAAGCCTTAGTTAGTAACCGGTAACGGGATTTCTCTGAGCCCATGACAGCACCCGTATATTTCCTCCCTGCACTTGTGGTGAGCACACTTATTTGTTAATTTTATTTAATCACAGGGTGTTGCTTATAAGCAAGACAATGATTTTGTTTTTTTGTTGCATTAATCTGGAGGTCCTCTCGTGCTCTGTAATCAACTGATGCGGGGAGAGGCACCGCCCTTTTTTATCTGTAGGTTTCCTGTCCTTGAAGGGCGGATCCCCTCTCTCCGTGGTGCTGTCATGGGCTCAGAGAAATCCCGTAACCGGTAAGTAACTACGTCTTTTAAACCTATTCTAATGTAAATCAGAAGTTTGAGTAGGAAAAAGGATAAAATAAAGTTAGAACACTGCTGGTTCATGTCATCTGGGCGGAGCTTCAGTAGGAAATGGTCGTCACTCTAATTAGCATCTGTTATGACATCCATTGTTCCTTGGTAGATGTAAAAAAAAAAAAATATATACAATCAAGACAGTGACCGAATCTTCGTGATTTTGGCTCTGCATACCACTAATTTTGATTTGACATGAAACAACCAAGATGCAATTAAAGTGTAGACTTTCAGGTTTAATCAAGGCGGTTGAACAAAAATATCCTGTATAACGTTTAAGAATTGCAACCATTTCAGGGGGCTCAAAAGTAATTGGACAAATTAACTTTACCATAAATAAAATGTTTATATTTAATACTTTTGTAGAGAATCCTTTGCAGGCAATTACTGCCTGAAGTCTGGAAGCCATGGCTGTCACCACACTCTGGGTTTCCCTGTTTGTGATGCTTTGCTAGGCCTTTACTGCAGCTAACTCCAATTGTTGCTTGTTTGTGGGTCTGTGCCTTAATTTTGTCTCAATTCATGCTCAATGGGATTGAGATCTAGTGATTGACTCGGCCATTGCAGAATATTCCACTTTTTTTCCTTAAACTCTTTGGTTGCTTTCGCAGTATGTTTTGGGTCATTGTCCATCTGTACCGTGAAGTCTGTCCAATCAACCTTGCTACATTTAGTTGACTCTGAGCAGAAAGTATAGCCCTGTATACTTCAGAATTTATCCAGCTGCTTCAGTCTTCAGTCACATCCTCAATAAACACTAGTGACCCAGTGTCATTAGAAGCCATGCATTTCCATGTCATCACAATGCCTTCAACATGCTTTAGGCCTCAGCATTTGGTCTGTATTTTACACTGATGTTTGTATGGAAACCAGGAAAGGAACTTACAAAGAAAAACTATAATTCAAAGATTGACACCTGTTCTGTGTTTTAGAGACACTCCTGGTTTTGGCATACAAATACTGATGTGTGAATAAAGCCTTACAGTGGATGTGGTGTGCTTTTGGATCATGAGCCGTTCCAAGCCTTCTCTATACTTTACTTTCTTCTTCCTAAAATTTTGTTACAGGTTCCTGTCCAAGGAATGCTTTTCCAGTACTGGGCTGGCTTCTTTAGATGGTTTTTTTTGGCAAAGTCTAATCTGGCCTTTCTATTTATAAGGCTACGGTCACACTATCAATATTTGGTCAGTATTTTACATCAGTATTTGTAAGCTAAAATCAGGAATGGAATAATCAGAGGAAAAGTATAATAGAAACACGTCACCACTTCTGTATTTATCACCCACTCCTGGTTTTGCCTTACAATACTGATGTGAAATCCTGACAAAATACTGATCGTATGACTGTAGCCTAGTTCTGATTAATGGTTTGCACCTTGTGGTGAACCCTCTGTATTTGCACTCATGAAGTCTTCTTTCATGGTAGACTTGGATACTAAAACACCTACTTCCTGGAGAGTTTTCTTCACTTGGGTGGATGTTAAGGGATCTTTTTTCACCATGGAAAGGGATTTTATATCATTCACTGTTGTCTTCCGTGGACGTCCAGGGCTTTTGAGTTCACAAGCTCACCAGTGTGTTCTTTTTTGTAGAACATACCACACTGCTGATTTGGCCACTTCTAACATTTTGTTACCTTTCTGATGGATTTCTTCTTTTTTTTCAGCCTAATGGTGGTGTGGTTCTTTTCCATTGAGAGGTCATTGACTTCATGTTGTGGGTTCACAGCAACAGCTTTGAAATGCAAATGCCACACCTGGAATCAGCCCCAGACCTTTACCTGCTTAATTGATGATGAATTAACAAGGGAGTATCCCATTAAAGAGCTTTTGAGATATTTATCCACTTACTTTTGGTCCCTTTTGAAAAGAGGCAGCTACATATTAAAGAGCTGTAATTCATAAAACCTTACTGCATTAGGATATTAATACCCTCAAATTAAAGCTGAGATTCTGCACTTTAAGCCCATATTAATTGTTACTATCTTGAATGTTTTGGTAAATAGCTAAAATACCAAAACATGTCAATGTCAAAGTTTTTTCTGGACCAAACTGTATATTATGGCAAGTCTGCTTTTATCGGTCATGCAGTTATTGATGTTAGGCTTTCTACCTCGGTAAAAAGGGGACCAGATTTGTCTACACCTGCATGAGCGGTTATTATCCAACATGTAATAAAATCATTTTTGTCCTCCTCAGGAATGAACTCCATCCTTGTTTACGTTGGCCATGAAGTCTTTGAAAATTATTTCCCATTTAGGTGGAAGATGGAGGACAATCAATCACATGCACAGCACCTTACGCAGAATCTTGTAGCTACATCTATTTGGGTGCTGATCTCATATATCCTGTATAAAAAAAGGATATTCTGGAAGATTTGACCGCTATTTCAATCTTCTTGTACCAAAGGAAGAGTCATTCCCAAATAGTCCAAAATTTAAATTTTTAATGTTCTTGTTCATCACATAAGGCACAGTATGGTGGGGTGCACGAAAAAAGGGAACATTTTAACTTTTTTTTTATTATACAACTATCATTGTGCCCTTAGCAGTTAAATTCTTGTATAAATTAAAACGCGTGTAAACACTAATAATTCAAGTGAATTTCCATGTACATGTTTGATTCAAATTCCACCCCATTTATTCTCTGATCAGATAACTTGTATGCAAGGGCGGACATATTAAGGGTCCAACCTGTGCAGTTGCATAGGGGCCCAAGAGGTAAGGGGCCCACTTCCATTTCTATAGCAGAAAGTAGCTTCTGTCATGGACAGAACTAACTACAGAGAATCCATATCCTGTTGTTGCATAGGGGCCCTTTTCTTTGTGTCCACCACTACTTCTATGTATACCTTCTTCAGCAGTCCAGATGTTTGGTCAAGCCTGTGTTAGAGGTCTACTATTCTAATAATGTCAAATGTAAGTTTTTAGTCCATTTTAAAATATTCTGTGAATACTTGTGTTTTCTTTTATCAGCTAACGTGTTCAAGTATGGAGTGAGACTTGTTAATATTTTATGTATGATAATTGTAGATTTGGAAAATATTTCACTAGTTATACGATTTGGTTCTCAGATCCAGCCAAATATTATGTGCTTAAGATAACCTGTAAGTTCTCCAACCATGTTTGTTTTTTAGTAAATAATTGCATTCTCCATGAAAAATAAATAACTTTGTATTTTTAGCACTGTTCTAGTTTTTCCTCCAGAAAAAGTATGAATAAATTGACAACTGGGCGTCGCCTTTTTCATTATCAATGGGGTGTGCCAATTACCATCTGGCACTGTCCAATCATCGCTGACAGTACCAATCTGTGTAGGGACACATGTACAGTGAGGAATACCAGTAAATTGAAAGCTCGCCCTGGGGTGTTTAGCTCTAGGGCCACTGACTAGGAATACTGTTTTCTCATTAACTTCCATAAATATGCCTCACTCAGGCGTAGGTAACCTTTAAAAGGGCAACACGGTAGCTGTAGAGCAGTTTTTATGTTCTCCCCGTGTTTATGTGGGTTTCCTCCCACACTCGAAAGACATACTGATAAGGAATGTACTGTAGATTGTGTGCCCAGATGGGGATTGCGATGATAATGTCTGTAAAGCGCTGTGGAATTAATGGCGCTATATAAGCGAGTAAAACAAATAAGGGTTGTCCAGGATTACAAAAACATGGCTGCTCTCTTTCAGAAACAGTACCACCCTTGACCATGGGTTATGAATGACATTGCAGCTCAGTTCCATTCACTTCAATTGGACTGTGTTCAGTTACAAAAAGCAAGTAGCCAAGTTTTTCTGATTGGGGACAACCCCATTAATTGAAGTCTTGCTTTTTGGCTTTTTATGTATTTATTTTTCAGTACTAAGTGGGTGTCAAACATGTTCAATCCCTCCTGACATTAAATGTACTTTTGGGTACAGCTCGAGTGGTGGCATTTCTTGCAAAATATGCTTTGGAGTGGTCACTGCGGGAGCTTGGCCTAACTACTGCTGTAACAGCCAGAGCCGGTGCTAGTACCAGTACTGGTGGCTCAGTAGTTAGCACTGTTGCTTTGCAATGCTGAGATCCTGGGTTCAAATCCCACCAAGGACAACATCTGTTCTCCCTGTGTTTGTGTTGGGTTCTTCCGTTTCCTCCCACACTTCAAACATACTGATAAGGAATTTAGATTGTCTCCCAATTGGGTCAGCAATAATGATGTCTGTAAAGTGCTGTGAAATATGATGGCGCTACATAAGCAAAGCATAATAAATAAATAATACTGGCACTTGCTGCTTACCTTCTAAATGTTGTGATCAATAGTGATTGTGGCATTCAGAAGGTTATAAGAGGGAAGAGGCTTCCTCTGTCAACCTAATGGCGCAATCATGAGGAGCTGAGGGTTTGCATGGCATCCAGAGGTCAAGCATATACACTGCTCAAAAAAATAAAGGGAACACTCAAATAACACATCATAGATCTGAATGAATGAAATATTCTCATTGAAAACGTTGTTCTGTACAAAGTTGAATGTGCTGACTACAAAATCACACAAAAATTGTCCTGCATTATGAGGAACCTAGGGCCAACCGCACCAGCATATGGTCTCACAAGGGGTCTGAGGATCTCACCTCAGTACCTAATGGCAGTCAGGCTGTTATGATAGGCTACAAGCACTATGGAAAAACAGGAGATCTGTCCCTATAATAGAACTAAGCTAGATCCCTACGATGTAACGGGGAACCTGATCCTGCGATCAGACCTGCTAAAGTCCTCAGCTAGTCTGAACGAAGACCTATAGATGTGAGGAATGGATCCCTACAAGAACCAGGGACTGGGAGAAAGATGGACACCTCCTAGCAGAAATTGTAGCAGTAAAAAGACAAACAAACACCATAGAACATAAAGGTCAAAAGACCTAGCTAAACTGACTGAGAAAGGTTACAAAGCACCTGGCTAGCTTAAGAGTAGAAATTACAATGAAGTCCAGCATGGCCAGAAGGGCGGAGCAGGATTAAATAGGCAAAAAGGTCATGTGACCATCAAAATAGAAAAAACCTAACAGGAGAGTTTTAACAGTACCCCCTCTTCTAAGAGGATCCTCCGGATCCCCTAGGCCCAGGCTTATCCGGAAACCTCTTGTGAAACGCTCTGACAAGTCTGGAAGCAGAAACATCATCCGCCCTCAACCATGAGTTATCCTCGGAACCGAAACCCTTCCAAGCGACGAGATACTGCAAACTCCCCCTATACCGTCTAGAATTAAGGATGCGGGAAATTTCATATTCCCCATCCTCCACCACCGGAGGAACAGTGGCAGTGGCGTCTCTATCTGATACATCAGCTTTTTTCAATAGAGAAACATGAAACACCAGATTAATCTTCCAGGAGGTAGGAACCTCCAACCTAACAGCAGATTGGTTAACTACCTGAAGCACCTTAAAGGGCCCTACAAACTTGGGACCCAATTTTTTAGAAGGAATCCTCAACTGCAGATTCTTAGAGGACAACCAAACCATGTCACCAACCGTAAACAAAACCTCTTGACGTTTCCTGTCAAAGTACCTCTTAGATTTTTTGTTAGCCTCCTGAAGATTACCACGCACATCCGTCCAAACTCTCTCCAAATCACTGGAAAAACTCTCCTCCTCAGGCACAGCCGATACCAATTTAGAGAATGACCCAAAAGACGGATGTCTCCCAGAACAACAAAAAAAAGCGAACACCCAGCAGAAGAGGATGTATGGTTGTTAAGAGCAAATTCAGCAAGTGGCAGAAACTCAGACCACCCCTCTTGATTGTCTGCCACAAAACAACGCAAGAACTGCTCAACATCCTGATTCTTCCTTTCTGTCTGGCCATTAGACTCAGGATGATATCCAGATGAAAACGACAAATGAACTCCCAACCTGTCACAAAAGGCACGCCAAAAACGAGCCACGAACTGAGGTCCCCTATCAGAAACAATGTCAATAGGAACACCATGGAGTCTGACAATTTCCTTGACAAAGGCCTTAGCGAGTGTCTTAGCGCAGGGCAGTTTGATGAAGGGAACCAAGTGACACATCTTGCTAAAACGGTCCACGACCACCCAGATGACCGTGAAACCCTCAGAGGAGGGAAGGTCAATAATAAAGTCCATAGCCAAATGTGTCCAAGGTGCACTAGGAACCTCCAGAGGGCAAAGCAACCCCGCAGCAGGAGTATGAGAAGACTTAGATCTAGCACACACAGTACATTGACGCACCCACTTAATGACTTCCTTCTGCCATCCAGGCCACCAAAAACTGTGACCCACAAGTCTCTTGGTCTCAGAAATTCCTGGATGACCTGCCAACCGAGACTCATGACACTCAACAAACAAATCTCTCCTAAAGGTCCTAGGCACAAACAACCTCCCATGGGGAGTGTTAGATGGGGCATTCTCCTGTGCTTTAAGAATCTCATCTTGCAAAACGGAGTCCAATGCAGCAATCACAACACCTTCTTGTAAAATGCTCTCCTCCTCCTCAGCACCGACCATGGGAGAAAAGCTGCGAGACAACGCATCAGCTTTAACATTTTTGGTACCTGGGATGTAAGTAACGGAAAAATTAAACCGCGAAAAAAAAAGTGCCCACCTAGCCTGACGGGCATTCAAGCGCTTGGCAGCATCAAGATAGATCAGATTTTTATGCTCAGTGAAAACCTGAATGGGAAATTCAGCACCTTCCAAGAGATGACGCCAGTGTTCAAATGCGAGTTTAATAGCCAGCAATTCCCGATTACCAATATCGTAATTAAGTTCAGTCTCAGAAATTTTTTTTGAAAAAAAGGCACAGGGATGTACTCCATCCTTGTTTTCCTGAGACAACACCGCACCGACCCCCACAGAAGAAGCATCAACCTCAACCAAAAACGGCTTAGTCACATCAGGCTGCATAAGGATGGGGGCAGAGCTGAACCTCTCCTTTAGAAACACAAACGCTTCAATGGCCTCAGTAGTCCACTGAACCGTATTAGCACCTTTCCTGGTGAGATCGGTCAGTGGTTTAACAATAATCGAAAATTTTTTAATGAATTTTCTGTAATAATTGGCGAAACCCAAAAACCTCTGTATCGATTTCAAACCAATAGGCCTAGGCCATTCCTGCACAGCTTAAACTTTCATTGGGTCCATCTCAAAGCCCTCGCTGGAGATAATGTAGCCCAAAAAGCTAATTCTCTGTACAGCGAACTCGCATTTCTCTAGCTTAGCAAAAAGCGAATTGTCAATTAATAACTGTAATACCTCACGTACGCTCCGCCAATGAGACTCCAGATCAGGCGAATAAATCAAAATGTCATCCAAATACACCGACATTTTTGCCGATCAAAAGTCTAAGGATGTCATTAATAAGATTCTGAAAAAATGCTGGTGCATTGGTAAGACCAAAAAGCATAACCAGATTCTCAAAATGACCCACAGGAGTGTTAAAAGCAGTCTTCCATTCATCACCCTCCTTCATGCGCAACAAATTGTATGCCCCCCGGAGATCAATTTTAGAGAACCACTTGGCCCCCACTAACTGGTTAAACAAATCAGGAATCAATGGCAGTGGGTAGGGATTACGTACAGTAATTTTATTAATCTCGCGAAAGTCCAGACAAGGACGTAAACCGCTGTCCTTTTTTTTAACAAAAAAAAATCCAACAGCCACAGGTGACTTAGAGGGTCTGATATGACCGGCGGCCAAGCTTGTCTGTATGTATTCCTCCAAAGCCTTTCTCTCTTTTAGGAAGAGTCGCTCCAGGGACAAATTCAATGGTACAATCATAGTCTCTATGGGGAGGCAAAATTTGCGACTCCTCCTTAGAAAATACTTTCCAAAAATCCTGAATAGGTACAGGTAATTCCCCTTTATCCACAGCAGCAATGCGCCCGTTACAACACTTACCATAACATCTAGGGCTCCAGGACATAATTTCATTAGTAGACCAATCCAGTACAGGATTGTGCAATTTTAACCAGGGTAACCCCAAAATTACTGGAGAAGGCAAATTATTTAATACTACCAAATCCAAATTTTTTTGGTGAATACCATTAATAGTGAGGGGAAATTCATAAACCTTGTGAGTAACACATTTCAAGGGAAAGCCATCGACAGAAACCACGGCAATAGGGGATGACAAAGGTTTGGGTTTTAATTTAAGTTTTTCCAAGAATCCCCCATCAATCACATTCAGAGTAGAACCACAATCCACAAATACCCGAAATTCAATTAATTCTTCCTGAGCTGCAGTAGTAGCAGAAAGAAATACCCCCTTAGTGTTTAAACAGGCTATACGGGCGTAACTGACACTTTTTTTTTTTTTTCTTTGTTCATACGAAGCACACAGTTCTTAATGAAATGGTCAGATTTTCCGCAATAAAAGCACAAACCTTCAGAAAACCTGCGGTCTTTTTCCTGAGAGCGGGGTGACATCGCCCCAATCTCCATCAGCTCTCCAATGTCAGTACAGACCCTCTCAAGACTAGGAGCTGACATGGCAAAGGATTTACTCTCATTAACCCTTGCACGCAGTCTCCTATCCACCCGTATAGCTAATTGCATTGCCTCCTGCAAGTTTCCAGGTGTAGGATAAGCAATAAGCAGATCCTTTAATCCTTTCACCTAGCCCAGCAAGAAACAAACTTTTCAGAGCTGAATCGTTCCACCCCACCTGAGCAGACCACCGACGGAAGTGAGTACAATAATTTTCCACATTACCTGATCCCTGTCTCAAAAGTCTCAATTCCGTCTCAGCTGATGAGACACGATCAGGATCATCATACAACAACCCCAAAGCAGAAAAAAAACTATCCACTGATCTAAAGCATGGATCACTAGGTTGGAGAGAAAAGGCCCATCCCTGAGGTTCTTTGCGCAAAAGTGACATTATGAACCCTATGCGCTTTGATTCATCACCAGAGGATCTGGGTCTCAAACGAAAATACAATAAACAAGCATTTTTAAAGGAAAAAATAAATCAGGCAATCGTACCTTTGGCTCCACAAAATGCGCTCCAGAACAGCTACTCACGTGTTGTTGGAGCTCGGCCACCTCCAGAGAGAGTCCCTGCAGGCGTTGAGCCAAATCCTGAACCGACACCATGATGGAAACTGGAGGTCTACAAGCACTAAGGAAAGACAGGAGATCTGTCCCTACAATAGAACTAAGCTAGATCCCTACGATGTAACGGGGAACCTGATCCTGCGATCAGACCCGCTAAAGTCCTCAGCTAGTCTGAACGAAGACCTATAGATGTGAGGAAGGGATCCCTACAAGAACTAGGGACTGGGAGAAAGATGGACACCTCCTAGCAGAAATTGTAGCAGTAAAAAGACAAACACACAACATAGAACATAAAGGTCAAAAGACCTAGCTAAACTGACTGAGAAAGGTTACAAAGCACCTGGCTAGCTTAAGAGTAGAAATTACAATGAAGTCCAGCATGGCCAGAAGGGCGGAGCAGGATTAAATAGGCAAAAAGGTCATGTGACCATCAAAATAGAAAAAACCTAACAGGAGAGTTCTAACACAGGCTACCTCTGGCGAGCACATGGAGCGCTGTGTGGCCCTCCAAAGAAATGCCACCCCACACCATTACTGACCCACTGCCAAACCGGTCATGCTGAAGGATGTTGCAGGCAGGAGATCGCTCTCCACGGCGTCTCCAGACTCTGTCACGTCTGTCAGATGAAAGCAGGTTCACACTGAGCACATCTGTAAAGAGCACAGGGCCCCAGTGGCGACTTTGCCAATCCTGGTGTTCTGTGGCAAATGCAAAGCGTCCTGCATGGTGTTGGGCTGTGAGCACAACCCCCATCTGTGGACGTCGGGCCCTCATACCACCCTCATGGAGTCTGTTTCTAACAGTTTGTGCGGACACATGCACATTTGTGGCCTGCTGGAGGTCTGGCAGGGCTCTGGCAGTGCTCCTCCTGTTCCTCGTTGCACAAAGGCAGAGGTAGCAGTCCTGCTGCTGGGTTGTTGCCCTCCTACGGCCCCCCTCCACGTCTCCTGGTGTACTAGCCTGTCTCCTGGTAGCTCCTCCAGCCTCTGGACACTACGCTGACAGACACAGCAAACCTTCTTGCCACAGCTCGCATTGATGTGCCATCCTGGATGAGCTGCACTACCTGAGCAACTTCTGTGGGTTGTGGAGTCCGTCTCATGCTACCAAGAGTGTGAAAGCACAACCAACATTCAAAAGTGACCAAAACAACAGCCAGAAAGCATTGGTACTGAAATGTGGTCTGTGGTCCCCACCTGCAGAACCACTCCTTTATTGTGTGTCTTGATAATTGCCAATAATTTTCATCTATTTTCTATTCCATTTGCACAACAGCATGTGTAATTGATTGTCAATCAGTGTTGCTTCCTAAGTGGACAGTTTGATTTCACAGAAGTTTGATTTACTTGGAGTTATATTCTGTTGTTTAAGTGCTCCCTTTATTTTTTTGAGCAGTGTAGTTTATTGGTGCATAATATTTTGGATCATTTTAAAGCCGGTTTCACATGTCTGGATATTTTCGGTACCAGAGATGTCCGTGTGCACCTGTGTAGCATACATGTACCGGCGCCTGGGAATCAGTGTAGTTAGCGCTGTTCGCAAGCACCGGGTGCTGAACGCTGCTGTCATAATTGTCCCTTGCTCACGCTGTGATCAACACGAGCAAGGGATAATGTTGGGAGTAGTAGTCTCCGGACAGGTGAATATAAGGATTTTATTATTTTATTCTTATTTTTACAGTTGAACACTGCGGGATCAGATTACTACTCCCAACATTGTCCCATGCTTGTGCTGATCACAGCGCGAGCAAGGGACAATGATGAGGGCAGTGTTCAGCACCTGGCACTTGGGAACAGCGCTAACTGTACAGCTGATTCCCAGGCGCCGGTACATGACACACAGATGTCATCTGTGCGTGTTCAGCATGAGACATTTTGAAACTGACATGTCAGTGTGTTTTGTCAACGGACACACGGTCCGTGGAAACACACTGGCATGTGCGCAGACCCATAGATTTGAATGGGTCTGCGTGTGTCAGTTTCCACACGTACTGGAGACACTGTCACCACACGTACTGGAGACACTGACATGTGAAACAACCCTAATGCTCAGTTGACATTTATCCTATGCTCTATGCTGAGCTTACATCGGGGTTTCTGGCTAAATCTCCGAAAAATTAGATTATGACAGAACGATTCACTGTAAAGAGGCAGATGGAAGCACTTTGGACTGTTTGGTCTATGATCCGGCGGTGCCTGCTTTTATAGGCATGCACAAAAGTGCAGTAAACCACAGTTTATTGCATGTCTGAAAAGACCAACACTGTCTCAACATAGGCCAGAGTAACTGTGCCTCCCTCATTATAATGAATCTGTTGGGGGTTTCATCTGAATCATATATTTCAGAGATTTAGATGGAAACCCCAATGTATGCACTCAGTGTAGAGACAAGGATAAATGTGAACTGAGTCTTAACATTTTGGATCACTTTTAATGTACCAATAAAAACTTCAGCTCAAACTATCAAAAACAAATCCCACTCAGATCTGTCATTAGTGAATGGAAATACGGGTAGATATCTTCTCATCGACAGAGCAGAAGAGAAAGAAAGAACTGCTCTGTGCCCCCTGAGCCAATAGAGATCTGCTCAGGACAGCACAGGCAGGGAGTTGACAACTACCTGCTAATAACGGTTTAGTCCCATAGGAAAAATACGTCTCGGTAACCCCTCTTAACTAGCGCGCCTTCTCTCCCAAGCCCTGCCAAACAGTACTGTACAGCCACATGTGTGGTATTTTGTGGGAGAATTTGTTACAAATTATGGGTCCATTTTCACCTATTATCTCTTGTAAAATGTGGAAAAACATCTGTCGTAAAAATGTAATATTTCTTCACCATCCGATAGTATAAAATTCTGTGAGTTCAAGATGTTCAACACCCCTAGATGATTTCCTTGAGGGAGTGGTTTTGAAAATGAGGTTACTTTAGGTGTGTGTGTGTGTGTGTGTGGGGGGGTATCTGTTGTGTATTAGATAAAGATAATTACTTACCGGTAATTTTGATTTTCCTGTGCATGACAGCACCGTACAGAGCGAGAGGCTCTGTCCCCAGGAACAGGAGACCTACATAATAAAAAAGCGGAACCTCTCCATACGCCTGAGTGTGTTCACAGAGCATAGGCGGTAGCCGCACAGTCAGACATGAAAATGCCAACTCTTATATGTAAGAATAGTTTTTTGTTTTGTTTTTTTGTACACCCAGTGACTACTGGGGAAGAGAGCCCACCACAAGAAAACATTACCTCATCCTGAGATCTTGGATTCTGATAGAAAGAAGGGAGAACTATTTCTATTTCCCCAATAGAAGGGCAGTTTTCAGACTGAGCACTCTGACGGTGCAGAGAGAGTAAAGCACCAGAATCGGACTCCAAGGCCCTAGCTTGGCTCAACCCACCAATATATAACTAAGGGAAGCTTTAATAAACCTAGCCCCAGGAATGATAGGCGGTCATCTAGCCAAATAGAGCCCCTATGGCCGCAACATCATCTGTCAAAGTACTAGTGAAAAGGCCCATCTCAAGGCCTTGGGAGGACATTCCAAAAGCTTTGTAAGAGGAACTTGCTGTTTAGTTGACAAATTTCTCCTAGAGAAATCTAAGAACGTACACCAAACTCTAGAATAGATGAAAGAAGTAACCCCTTCTCTCTCTGGAGGGTAGTCCCCAGTATTCCATGCTGGTACCTGCCTGGCCTCAACTGCGTGATCTCTGTGATCCAATGAGGGCAGGAACATTTAAGCTTAGAACAGCCATTGACCTTTTCTTTAAAAAAAAAAAGAGTAGAGATTAAGTCAGCAAAAATCCTCTAGCCGATAATAATCTCCTCTCAAGTCCCAGGCTGTCCGATGCAGGATATGAATTTGAGGATTGCGGACCTCGTTCTTAGTTGGTAATTTTCGCTGTTAGAAAATAAAACTTTGTCTGGAAGACTCTATTGAACACAAGTCTTAGGGCTCGCTCCCACTTGTGATGTAATCGGACGAATGCAATCTGATAAAAAATCAGATTGCTCTCCACCAAATGTTAACCTATGGGTCAGCTCACATCTGTGACTACGCATGATTCGGTATAAGAATATAAACAATCGCAGCATGCAGCGAATGGCTGCGAGAATCAGATCGCACGCACCCATATAAGCCTATGGGTGTGTGTGAAACCATCGCAATGTACTCTGATGTTACCCGAGTGCAGTGTGATTCCCACAGACACCGGCAACAGGGGAGATGGAGAAATTACTTGTCCCCTCCGCAGCTGTGCTGCGATCCTCTCATGCGAGAGGATCTGAGCACAGAGCACTGACGCTCTGCTTCCGCTCACAGCAGAGCAGGAGCCGAGTGTCATTAGAATATTATTATTTATTGTTATAGCGCCATTTATTCCATGGCGCTTTGTATCCGATATTCTCGCAATGGATGCCATATGCTAATCTGTCTCTGGGCTTACTGAAGATTTTACGATTTGGGGTCAATGCCCAGACTAGTAGGTGATGACTTGGGTAATCAGCTATGAGAATCTCTGACAGCCAGATAAAGATAGAAGAATATTTTTTTTCTGCCAAGATAAAGATTTTTCTCTTCCTTGATCATCAAAAGCCCTGACGTTGCCTGGTGATTTAGGTAAGCCACTGTTGTAGGACATAACAGCCACACTTCTTTCAGAAATCCATTTCAAAGAGACCTGCAAGATCATTCTTACTGCTCTGAGTTCCTTTAGATTTGAGGAGCTGTCCTGCATTGAACGACTCAATATTTCCCTAAAACAGCTGCTTGCCTCCGAGTCTGGTAGAAGACCCAGGATTCTTCTGGAAAAGTCCACTGTACAGACACCGGGCCAGGGAGTCTACGATCCCTTCTGGACTAGATGAACCACTCTTTTGCCCTGAACTGACGGAATTTTGCACTGAAGACACGTGGTTTGACCTTGGGCCCAGCAGACCACATGGATGGTGGCTCTCAAAGAGTCCAGCAGAAACATTTACCTGAATCAACGGAAGCTTTAAAATTACCATTTTGAATTTTATTGTTTTCCCCTTTGACCCCGGTGGAACAACACTAATTGGTCGAGTTTATACAGATCCTGAAAAAGCTTAAGTTTGTGAGGGTTACAGTTCAAATTTGTCAAATCCAAACTGCAGCTTTGTTGAGATTCCATCCTTAGACCTAAAAGGATAACTAGGAGTTGATCAACCTCCATTGTAAAACCTCCTTCTGAGTTTACAACTATTAGAAAGTCATCCAAATACAGTACCATCAGAATCTTTTTTTTGCAAGATGACACTTTTATGTGATACTTTTTGTGAAAATTGTGGGCCCTATGGAAAAACCGAGGGGTAGGCACTGGTATTGCAGGTAAAAAAACAAAGTGCAACCACTTTCCTCCCCTATTTTCACGCCAAACCTAAGATATTTCTGATGACCTTGATAAGTTGGGACATGATAATACTAGTCCCTCAGGTCTATCCCAGACATGAAACACAAAAGGATAGAGCCGCTTTACGGTAAATTTTAGCATACCCATCTTAAAAAGAACATTTTTTATTTTTTTCAGGGGAGGGAGGGGGTGTGGTTTTAAGATTTACGACAAGCGTCTTTAGATTGATAATTGACCTGAAGGAATCGTGTAGCGTCTGGACTAGGGAGATATTGCTGCAAAATCCCTGTCCGACTCGTGCTTGTGGTCTCTGACCAGAACCTGTTTTTCTAATGAAACTAGTACTTCTTCCTCATATAGTCTGGTTTCTTAAGCCTTCTGGGAGAAGTGGAAGGAAAAACTGGTCCAAGACCCCGACCAACCATTAATCAGCTTGACATCAGGAAGGCCCATTAACCAGGAAAGAATCTCAGCCTTCCTCTTACCCAGGGTCATGACTTCTTTGGCTTACCCTCTCTTATCTGTTTTGGCTTGTTAAACAGGGATCCCTGGTTGAGTCCTGCTTCAATTATGCCCATATCTTCTCTTGGATTTCTACCACCAAAAGGACGTTTTATTTCTAGGACTAGAACAAAGCTTCACTTTAGTCAGAGAATCTGGTTGCCAAAGTGCCCTACTGCCTGAATTTTAAAGAATGCCAATGTGGGTGAAAAATCCTAATGCTGTTTACTAACTATACAGGTGGACGCTATAGTAGGTTTAAAGTAGGAAACAGCCACTCTCCAAACTTCGCTGAGGAAGGCATCTGTTTTGACAGGTTCTCTCTTAAGGACCCCATCAAACGGAATAGCAGTTGGTTGTTGTAGCATTTGCTAGGATATACAAAAAAACCACTTGGGGGCACCCGGAGGAGGAAACTGCACGTGGGAGTGGAGAACCGCAGCTCAGGCAGCGCTCTGCTTTTAATGCCATCATTTCCAGGCAGCGGACGCAATAAGGACTTCTAGCTGCAGCAAGGCGCTCGGTGTGAGGCCTGCATAGAGGCAGCGGAGTGCAGGGTAGCATCCTTAGCTGTGAACTGGCGCAGAGCCTTGGGGATTCCAGCTCTAGGTTATGTAAAATCAGTGTCTAGCAAGGCGCTCCCACTTTTTATGGAACACTTCATGAATTTGTCATCCTTGGGCAGCGGTTAGGCCATGGCCCCACTATCAGTATTTGGTCAGTATTTTTTCTCAGGAGTGGGAGACAAAACCAGGAGTGAGTGATAAATGCAGAATTGGTGACTTGTTTCTATTATACCTTTTCTCTGATTGTTCCTCACCTGGTTTTGTCTCCCACTCCTGAGAAAAATACTGACCAAATACTGATAGTGGGGCTGTGGCCTAAAGCTAATCTTCTCTGTATCGTTCCAATTTTAATATGTACTGCTGAAGAAAGCACCTGTCCTCCAACTCTTCCTCAGAACTAGAATCAGATGAGATATGATGACTGTTTGTAGAGGTAGAAGGGACATTGTATGTCGCACCTTTTTCCCCTGGTGTTAGAAGTGGGATCCGAACCCACCCCTTCAGTAGAGACTGCGACCTGAATGCAGCACTGCACACTGCTCAACCAATCTGACTTCTATACAGGCACGATAAAGCCTTTTCCCATAAAACTTAGGCAATTTTTCTCTACACCTGGTACATTCCTTGCTCTTATTTTTAGACAAAGCCTTCCTGGCCTATGCTAATAAATCAGCAACTGTTCCATTATAAGGTACTTACTCCATCCTATGCAGTGGAACTATCATGCTAGGAGGAGGATTAGGGTCATATGTTGTGTAAACACTCGGCATCACTGGTACTTCCATTCTGACATTTTTTTTGTCCAATTTGTGATGTTTAAGGCTGTGTGCCCACTATGCGTTTAAGCAATTCCGCCGCAGAAATGCTTAAAAAACGCTTGGTAGAAGGTCTGCTGTGTTCCCCAATGATAATCTGCATGTGCTGTGCACATGCTGCGGAAATTTCCACTGCGGAAAAATCCGCAGCACTACCAATTATTTAGCGTAATCGCGGCGTTTTCGCCGCCATTGATTTGCATTGAATCGCTTAATATCCGCATGACTACATGTGCACATGCGGATATTAAGTGATTCAGTGTGTGGCTGGTACCCGGGTCTGGAGAAGAGGAGACTCTCATTCAGACCCGGGTACCATAGTACCTGTAAAAAAAAATAAAAATACATTGTACTCACCTTCTGATGGCCCCTGGTCTCCATAGCGATGCGTCCTGGCTTCCCGGCGGCTCGCGGTGGTCTAAAAGGACCTTCCATGACGTCATTTAGTCATGTGACAGGTCACGCGACCGCCAACGTAAATGACGTCATGGAAGGTCCTTTTAGACCACCGCGAGTCGTCCAACACACCGGACGCACCGGAGGAGATCGGGGGCCATCGTAAGGTGAGTATAATGTTTATTTTTTACCATTCTTTTACTATAACTTGGTCACACTATATAAATCCATGCCGGTTGCATGGATTTATATAGTGTGACCAAGTTGTCAAGCACTTTCCAAGTGATGCTAAAATCGCATGTGAAAAACGCTTCACTTACGTTTGTCCCTGGCAGGAAAAATGCATGTAAAATCCACATGCGTATTTTCTGCCACGGAGATGCAGAAACGCTCAGGAAAAATCCGCAGCATTTCTGCATCGTGGGCACATAGCCTAACCGTGGAATGTAAGCACTCCGGACCCAGACGATGAGATGACCTGCAATTACGTGCACACCGCCACATCCGGTCTCACCTTCCGAACTTGGAAGCTGCCAGGAGAAGAGTGGTGTCCCTCTATTCCGGGCAATCGCCTTGAAAGCAAGGCTTGGACGGAGAGGCCGAAGCAGCTGATTCTTGCTGGCCGAGTCCTGCTCTATCAGTCAGGGACACCTCCTACCAAACCCCTGGAGAAATTTCCCCAGGTAAGAAAACAAAAAAGAGGAGCTTTATCCTGTAACTTCACCCTGCAGTGCAGTTCTCCTTCAGGAAAAGAAAACCACACTGAGGCATATGGAGAGTTTCTGCTTTTTTATTCTGTAGGTTTCCTGTTCCTCTCTCTCTGTGCAACGTTGTCAGGATGTAAGGAAAAAATCTGTTATTACTGGACTGGATGATGCAGCATCTCCCCTGTGAGTAGATAATTAAATTAGCCAGTAGTCAGCCAGTCTGCAGGGGGACCAAACGCTCTTTATGTGATTCCTGGCAAAGAGATGCTAATATATGCAGGGGAAGATAAATGCCCCTAGGTAGACTGGATGTCTCCAGTCCGTACCAGGGACATCACATAGCACAATGAAAAAGCAATAATTCCCTGCCATAACTACAGTAGTGCTCAAAATAATAGCAGTCCAATATGACTAACCAGATAAATCACTGTTTTTGGTATCTATAATATAATCCTTGGAGCTTACCTCTGCCAGAAGCCTTTATAGACTGCGCAAGTGCGACGCGCCTGCACAGTCTGGACCACACAGAGGAAGGCATCCACATCCTAAACGAGGATGAGGATTGTGGCCCAGGAGTAGTGTTGAGCCACCCCCGTAGTGTTCGAGTTCGGTTCGGTTCGTCGAACACCCGTGTGTTCGCCGAACTGTTCGTCGAACACCTTCGAACACCGTTAAAACCAATGGCAGGCAAACAAAAACACATAGAAACACATAGAAAACACCTTCAAAGGTGTCCAAAAGCTGACAAACTGCTCAGAAGACACAACTAACACATGGAAAAGTGACAAGTACATATAGTCATGCGAAAAGAAAAGAGGTGGAGGAGTAAAAGGAGGGGGAGACACAGATATAGGCATATCATGCCCTTCTAAAATCCAAAAAGTGAGAAGCCGACACGTTCAGTCCGCTCCTGCCCGTGCCACCTCCGCGTCGCCGGGTTTGTGCCAGAGCCGCAGTGAACCCTGACGGCCAGCCCCCCTCTCCCAATACTGGTGCCTGTCCGCTGGTGGGTCGAGCGAGCCCCCCTGTGGTGGAGGCAGCTCTAAGCTTTTTAATTTAAATTGTCTCTCTAATTTGAATGAATACACTTTAAATCCATTTACAAGGATCTATTGGAGGGCAAGTCTCATGCCAGCAGCCGCGTAATTCCAGCTCCAGTAGCGTCCACTAAAGCTGCTGCAGTTAAAAAGCTTTTATAAGGATCGAGCTCGGCTGTCCACCGCAAGGCATCCTACTGCCAGTCCCAGCCCCTATGCCTTGGGGTGCCTCCTGATGCTCTTCACTGAGTATCCCGTGGTCCCGAAGCATTTCCTTTGAAAAAATTAAGTGTCCAAACTACAGGTGGTGTAGCTTGCTTAACAGCCGGGATAATCCGCTGACTAGCAGACACTGCTACTAGGCACAAAGTATTTCCTGGGCTAGATGCAGTTAAAAATT
The DNA here is from genome assembly GCF_046119375.1 of Phyllobates terribilis. Lineage (NCBI taxonomy): Eukaryota > Metazoa > Chordata > Amphibia > Anura > Dendrobatidae > Phyllobates > Phyllobates terribilis. The sequence continues at coordinate 772,904,093 of NW_027362761.1, read as the reverse complement.
TGTAATTAGATACTCTCGTTGGATGCTGAGAAAGCATTCCATAGAGTCTCCTGGCACGCCATATATGATTCTCTTAAAAAGCTTGGGGTAGGGGTCTAGGGGACCCTTTTATAGCCAAAATCACGGCCCTGTATCGCAATACGTCACCTAGGCTGAAGATAAATGGAACTGTAGCACCCTGAGGGCTCGGTTGCTACAGAGGTATTGCACCTCACCCAGAGGTGTGATATCTCACTCTCAGGTAAGGATGTAGTGTGGATCAGGACCCGACACCTGCATGCATTACACCACATTGCCGTGGGGCAGGGCGACCAATATGCCCCTGAGATGGGCATGACAGTCCCTGTCCCTGGCTGGAGTGGGGGGAGGGAACACTGAGGAAGGGGAACCCTGTAGTGCAGGAGCAGGGAGGAAGCAGTTCCTGGCTGCATTGAGAAGGGAGTATAAAAGGTGGGCACCATCTTAGTTCAGTGCAGAGAAGTCTGAGCAGAAGTGGCAGGGAGCAGGGGCTCTGCATGAGCTCTGCTCCGGAGGCGGGCCTAGTAACAGAGGCCCAGGCCTGGAAAAGGGAGAAGGAAGGAAGAGGAGCGGAGAAGGCTCCAGGGGTGCGGACGGGCGAGTCGCCACCGCACGCCCGAATCCACCTGCGTGGAGGGGTCAGGCCAAAGGGGGAGACCGGTCCCCGAAACTAGTGGAGGCAGGAAACGACCCTCAGCTAGAAACAGGAGGCTGTGACATTTTATGTGGCGCAGCCCCTCGCTACACCCGCTAGGAAGGCACCACATAGGGTCAGGGAAACTGGCGCCAAGTTTACCAAGAGGAGGCCCGAGGCAGCCGGACAGAAGGGTTGGTAAGAAAGGCCAGACAAAGGACACACAAAGGGGGTCCTGTGAAGCGCTCCAAAGTTATCTGGGAGTTGTCTGAGCCCCTCACCTGGTGAGCACAGTACGACGTGGGCAGCCGTTACCTGCAGACGTGGTCTGGATAATAAGAACTGTGAGTAAAGGCCCTGGACTGCATCACTGACTCCGTGTCGTTACTGCTGCTGCCCTGCACCATCACCCCCATCCTCCGCATACACTGCCCTGAGGCTATACTCCTCCCGTGGGGAGTTATGCTACGCTCTGCTGCACCCACAACACCAGCCTCAGCGGTCTGCCCTGGAGCGGCGGTTCACTCTGACCGCAATCCACGGGTGGCGTAGTCGAACATTTAAACATCAAAACCACATAAATAGTTCCGCCACTGGTTTGACCGCCCTGAGCCACGGAACCGGGTCGCCGCCACGGAGACTACAACCACCAGCATCCACCAAAAAGGGTCCGGCTCCGGGTGTCCCAAGGCCCAGGGGGCGCGTCAGAACATTTTCATCACCTTTCACAATCACCAATGGGACAAGGCAGGGATGTTCTCTGTCCCCTCTCTTATACATCCTAGTGACGGAGCACCTGCTCTCATCAATTCGCCATAACCCCAATATTAGGTGGATTGAGGTGGGAGGCACCGAGTACAAGTGCTCTCTATTTGCTGATGATGTCCTAGTATATATCCATCCATGCTGTTATGGCTGAAATAGATCACTTTGTTACATGGTCAAATTTTAAAATCAATGCAGCGAAGTCTGAGGCCCTCGATGTCTCCCTCCCCAAATCCATATAGGATTCCATCCAGTCCAACTTTCCCTTTGCCTGGCCCTCACAGGGTATCAAATACTTAGGAATTCCTATTCATAGAGACCTCTCCCATCTATGTTATCTTAATTTTGGGCCCTTTATTGAACAACTCCATACAGACCACGGTTGGCAAGTTAGAACTGTAAGATTCACTACGTGAACCACTGGTGTTTTGTGGAAAAGCACATGTACACTGTGTTCCAAATTATTATGCAAAAAGTGTTTAGGAGTGATAAGGGAAGAATTTGTTTGTTTGTCAGTTAAACTCATTGATGGTGATGTGTGTCAGGGCTCTTTATATCACTGTAAGCAATTGCAGACACCTGTGCTAATTAGTTTGGCAGGTGTGTCCAATGAAAGGCAAGACTACTTAAGAAGGCTGTCTCACATTATTAAGCAGCCTACATTTTCTGCCAAAATAGGAAAGAAAAAGGATGTGTCGGCTGCTGAGAAGCAACAAATTGTGGAGTGTTTAGGTCAAGGCATGACTACAATCAACATTGTGCGATGATCAGGATGAAGTGTCTTGGCAATCAAGAAGTATGTAGCTGATTCACAGTACACACGTGTGCGTGCTGATAAGGGCAAATTGAGGACTCTTTCCTACAGGCAATTACGTCAGGTTGAAAGAGCAGCGGCAAAAAAGCCTTGTCATAGCAGCAGACAAGTTTTTGAAGCTGCTGGTGCCACCAACGTCCCCCGAACAACAAGATGCAGGGTCCTTCAGAGGTTTGCAGCTGTGCATACGCCATCCTGTCGACCTCCTCTATCCACTTCACACAAGCAGAAACGGCTCCAGTGGGCCAAACATTACATGAAGACTGATTTCAAAACTGTTTTGTTCACGGATGAGTGCCGTGCAGCGCTCGATGGTCCAGATGGATGGAGTGGAGGATGGCTGGTTCATGGACACCCCACGCAAACACGGCTACAGCGCCAACAAGGAGGAGGTGGAGTAATGTTTTGGGCTGGAATCATGGGGAGAGAGATTGTCGGCCCCTTTAGGATCCCTGAAGGCGCTAAAGATGAACTCCATAATGTATGTGGATTTTCTCAAACAGCACTTCCTGCCATGGTTCAAGAAGAAGAACTGTGTATTTCACAGCAAGATCATTTTTTTGCATGATAATGCACCATCTCATGCTGCACATTAAAACATCTGCATCTCTGGCTGATATGGGCATAAAAGGGGACAAACTTATGGTGTGACCCCCATGCTCCCCTGACCTCTACCCCATTCAGAACCTTTGGAGCATCATTAAAAGGAGTGTCTATGATGGCGGGAGGCAGTTCACATCTAAGCAACAGCTCTGGGAGGGTATTCTGTCCTCATGCAAAACAATTGAAGCAGAAACCATCCAAAACCTGACAAATTCAATGGACGAGAGAGTTCAGAAGCTCCTTTCGAACAAGGGGTCCTATGTGAAAATGTAACATCACCTAGAATAAAGTTTTGAGTTGAAAACTGTTTGATTTCAGTTTCTAACAACCTGCTAATGCTTATAATTTCAAAAATGACCATTTTTTTGGTCTTTATTAAAATGAAAAGGTTGATCGAAAAGTTTGGGGGATCTAAGAGTGTGGCAACCCAGTAGTCATGATTACTTCAAATTCTGACAATATGAGGGTCATGCTGCAGGTAGTGCAGCAAGAAGGCACTTATGTGTCTTGCGCATCTCGGAGCCCCAAAATTATTTTCCGGGCTAGATGCAGCTAAAAATTATTATTAATTTTAAATCTGGTGAACCTTTAGTATAGATGGCCTAATAGGATCAGTGCTGCACACTGCTACAAAGCCCAAATTATTTTCCAGTCAAGATACAGATAAACATGATTAGTAATTTTAAATCTGGTGGAGCTTATTATAGATGGCCTAATAGAATCAGTGCTGCACACTGCTACAAAGCCCAAATTATTTTCCAGCCAAGATACAGATAAACATGATTAGTAATTTGAAAGCTTAAAACGGTTGGTAGGGTGATTTTAACCAATCATCAAGCTTTTACTCTCCCCAGGATGACACAGGGGTAGAAAAGTCGTTTCGGATCCATGATTTGTTCATCTTTATGAACGTGAGTCTGTCTACATTATCAGTGGAGAGCCGCGTGCGCTTATCTGTCAGCACACCACCAGCAGCGCTGAACACACGTTCAGACAGAACGCTGGCTGCGGGGCATGACAAGATCTCCAAGGCGTAAGTGGCTAGCTCCGGCCATTTATCCAGATTGGAAGCCCAAAAAGAGCAAGGGTCCAGTGACACAGTCATGGCTTCAATGTTTACTTGGAGATACTCCTGTACCATCGTCTCTAGGCGTTGACTATGTGTCAGACTTCTTGTCTCCTGTGGCCTTGCAAAGGATGGGCTAAAAAAGTGGTGAAATGATTCCGCAAAATTGATGTTACCAGCAGATACTGTTGTTCTGTTACGGTTTGAGTGCTGAACACTTGACGGTCCCCCGGTTGGCAAGTTGGAACTGTGAGATTCACTACGTGCAGCACTGGTATTTTGTGGAAAAGCACATGTAAGATTCTGCAACAGTCTCTGCTGATACTCCTGCATGCGTGCATCCCTTTCTATGGCAGGAATAATTTCTGCAAATTTACTTTTGTACCGGGGATCTAACAGTGTGGCAACCCAGTAGTCAGGATTATTTCTAATTCTCACAATTCGAGGGTCATGTTGCAGGTAGTGCAGCAAGAAGGCACTCATGTGTGTTGCGCATCCAGGAGCACCAAGTCCCTGTTGTGTTGGTGGCGAGGTAACAATCATGCTTCCTTCCTCTGTCCTCTCCCCCCAACCTCGCACAACAGAAATGTGATCAAGGTCTCCCTCATCTGATGAGTCTTCCATCAGTTCGTCCTCCACTTCTTCCTGGGCTCCTGCACCTTCCTCACTAGTTTGGCTGCTACCATGCGCTCTGGTAAAACCATCTCCCCCACCCTCACATGCCTGCCGCCTTGGTGCTGCCGACCGTCTGGACCTTGCAGATGTTAGCCCTTCCGCATACAACTCCTCCTTCTCTACTTCCTCCACCTCCTCTTGTGCCACCACCTGACTCCGAATTCTGTTTAACATGTGCTCCAGCATGTAAATCACCGGAATAGTCATGCTGATAATGGCATCGTCAGCACTAAACATCTTCGTCGCCATTTCAAAACTGTGCAGAAGGGTGCATAGGTCCCTGATCTGAGACCACTCCTCCAGCGTGATTTGCCCCACCTCTGGATCTCGTTGGACCAGGCTATACGTCAGAACGTATTGCACCAGGGCTTATTGGTGCTGCCACAGTCGCTGCAACATGTGCAGAGTTGAATTCCACCGGGTAGGCACATCGCATTTTAGCCGGTGAAGTGGCAGGCCCAACGACTTCTGTAGAGATGTAAGTCGCTGAGCTGCGGGATGCGAATGGCGGAAGTGAGCACACAGCGACCGTGCCCTCTGCAGGAGGCCATCTAGTCTGGGATAGTGGGCTAAAAATTGCTGGACAACCAGGTTCAACACGTGAGCCATACAAGGCACGTGTGTGACATTGCCCCGGCGAAGGGCCGCACCCAGGTTTGCAGCATTGTCGCACACGGCCTTCCCTGGTTTCAGGTCCAGTGGAGACAACCATTCATGAAATTGGTTCTCCAGAGCTGACCACAACTCCTCAGCTGTGTGACTCACATTTCCCAGACATTTCAATGTAAAAACCGCCTGATGACGTTGAGCCCTACTGCCAGCATAGTAAGGAGGTGTGCAGGATCCCTTCTGCGCAGTTAGAAAGCTTGTGGCATGACCAGACAGGCTTTGGGTGCAGGTAGAAGACCGAGAGGAGGTTGAGGAGGCAGAAGCAGTGGAGGAACTTTGACATAAAGAGGATTGACGCACAACTCGTGGAGACAGCAAGACTTGGACAGCAGCCCCTTGTCCTGCTGTCACCATAGTTACCCAGTGCCCAGTCAGCGACATGTAACGCCCCTGTCCATGCCTACTCGTCCAAGTGTCTGTGGTGAAATGCACCCTGTCACACACAGAGTTTCTCAAAGAAGCGGTGATGTTGTGTGCGACATGCTGGTGGAGCGCAGGCACACCTTTCTTTGAGAAGTAGTGCCGACTGGGCATCTGGTACTGGGGCACTGCGACGGACATAAGGTCTCGAAAATCCTCTGTGTCCACCACGCGGAAAGGCAGCATTTCTGTAGCCAAGAGCTTGCAGATGATGAAATTCAACCTCTTAGCTTTCTCATGGCTAGGAGGAAATGGTCTTTTACTTGTCCACATCTGAGGGACCGAGGGCTGGCTATTGTGCTTAGACGGGGTTGATAAGGGTGTCCCCGGCAAACTGCCGGTCTGTGAGGAAGATGCAGGCGGACATGTTAGGTTGCCTTGATCCAAAGGTGGTGCTATCGATGTCGGACAGCGCTCAACACCAGCTGGTGTTACCACCTCCAAAGAAAATGATGACCTGCCAATCACGCTGGCTGTTGCGGGTAAAGAGGTGACAGGTCTGCGCCCCAAAACAGGTGTGACTGCTGTCCCCCCAGTCACAGAGGATGAAGAGGCCGCGGATGCACAAGATATGGCAGACGGTGGTTGGCCCGGCCGGCTAGGCCGCATTGTAGCACACTGAGCTTCCCACTGCAACTTATGCTTCATGTCCATGTGCCGGTTCATGCATGAAGTACTCAAACTATGTATTTTTTGGCCTCTACTTAGCTTTTGCTGACAAATGTTACAGATAACACGAGTTGGGTCATCTTTATCGATCTGAAAAAATGCCCAGGCTATGCAAGGCTTAGCACCCATGTGACCTGAAGAGCCACCACGACTTGTGGTGAGAGGCAGAGTTGTGTTTGAGGATGCAGTTGTTGACGTGCTTCCAGTACTACGTCTCTGTCCAGGAAGGCGCAACCTGGCCTCGTCGTCACTAGCATCTTCCTCCACCTCCTCTGCTGACCTCATCTCTTGGCTGACTGTGGGTTGACAGTAAGTGGGATCTCCAACCTCATCATCATCACCCTGTGCGTTATCACACCCGTCGTCCTCAGAGCCAACCTGTTCCTGCCCTGACAAAAAACTAAAGTTGTCGCTCCAATCAGGTATTTGAGTCTTATCATCGTCTTCCTCATTGTCTCCACCAACAGGAGTTACAGTTTGGGAATGAGGGTCTACATTATGGTCAGAACCTTCTGCGTCTGGTCCTGGATCCGACTCATAAAGATTCTGGGCATCAGTGCAGATCATTTCCTCGTCTGGATTCACAGAAGCGCTGGAGTCGACCTCTGATTCCCAGGCTATAGTATGAGTAAACAGCTCTGCAGACTCAACCATCTGTTCTACCTCATACTCAGACGGGCAGCTGGAGATTTGAGAGCTGTGAGGAAGCAAGTGCGATTGGGGTGACACCTTTGAGGACTGGAGTATTTGTGATGTTGAAGTTGATGTGGAGGAGAGCCCACTTAAAGGAGCACTTGATATCCGTTGAAGCACCTGCTGTTTTTGTGCCTCATCTGGAATTTGTAGCGATTGGCGTGGCCGTAAGAAAGGGATCTTATCACATTGTCCGCTAAAAGAAGTAGACATTTTAGTTTGGCTGGAAGATGGTCTTTCTTCTGCAGATGTTACTGTTGCTTTAACACCTACCCCACGGACACAACCTTTTTTCCCCTTCCCAACACGCCTATTCCCCTTTCCACCAGCAGCAGGCCTTTTTCCACTCATTTTGGTGGTTAACTAATTCACAACTCTGGAGTTGTTTGCACAAAAAAACAATGGATGGGAACCGAGCAGAGCTGAGTGGCCAAACTGTGGTATTAGGCCAAAACTATTGGCTGGGTTAGATGAAGAAAAAATTTATTCAATTTGCAACCTGATGGAGGTCAGTATAGATGGACTAATAGAACAAGTCCCACACACAGCTAGAAGCCCAAATATTTTTTCAGAGGTAGATGCAGAAAAATTTTTTATTCAGTTTGCAACCTGATGGAGGTCTGTATAGATGGATTAATACAACAAGTCCCACACACAGCTACAAGCCCAATATTTTTTCAGAGGTAGATGCAGAAAAAAAATATATTCAGTTTGCAACCTGATGGAGGTCAGTATAGATGGACTAAGAGAGAAAGTCCCACACACTGCTAGAAGGCCAAATATTTTTTCAGAGCTAGATGCAGACAAAAAATTATTTTGAATTTGCAACCTGATGGAGGTCAATATAGGTGGACTAATAGAACAAGTCCCACACACTGCTAGAAGGCCAAATATTTTTTCAGAGCTAGATGCAGAAAAAAATTATATTCAGTTTGCAACCTGATGGAGGTCTGTATAGATGGATTAATAGAACAAGTCCCACACACAGCTAGAAGCCCAAATATTTTTTCAGAGGTAGATGCAGATAAAAATTATTTTTAATTTGCAACCTGATGGAGGTCAGTATAGATGGACTAATAGAGAAAGTCCCACACACTGCTAGAAGGCCAAATATTTTTTCAGAGCTAGATGCAGATAAAAATTATTTTTAATTTGCAACCTGATGGAGGTCAGTATAGATGGACTAATAGAGAAAGTCCCACACACTGCTAGAAGGCCAAATATTTTTTCAGAGCTAGATGCAGATAAAAATTATATTCAATTTGCAACCTGATGGAGGTCAGTATAGATGGACTAATAGAACAAGTCCCACACACAGCTAGAAGCCCAAATATTTTTTCAGAGGTACTGTAGATGCAGATAAAAATTATTTTTAATTTGCAACCTGATGGAGGTCAGTATAGATGGACTAATACAACAAGTCCCACACACAGCTAGAAGCCCAATATTTTTTCAGAGGTAGATGCAGAAAAAAATATATTCAGTTTGCAACCTGATGGAGGTCAGTATAGATGGAGTAATAGAACAAGTCCCACACACAGCTAGAAGCCCAAATATTTTTTCAGAGGTAGATGCAGATAAAAATTATTTTTAATTTGCAACCTGATGGAGGTCAGTATAGATGGACTAATAGAGAAAGTCCCACACACTGCTAGAAGGCCAAATATTTTTTCAGAGCTAGATGCAGAAAAAAATTATATTCAGTTTGCAGCCTGATGGAGGTCAGTATAGATGGACTAATAGAGAAAGTCCCACACACTGCTAGAAGGCCACATATTTTTTCAGAGGTAGATGCAGAAAAAAATATATTCAGTTTGCAACCTGATGGAGGTCTGTATAGATGGATTAATAGAACAAGTCCCACACACAGCTAGAAGCCCAATATTTTTTCAGAGGTAGATGCAGAAAAAAATATATTCAGTTTGCAACCTGATGGAGGTCAGTATAGATGGACTAATACAACAAGTCCCACACACAGCTAGAAGCCCAATATTTTTTCAGAGGTAGATGCAGAATAAACTATATTCAGTTTGCAACCTGATGGAGGTCTGTATAGATGGATTAATAGAACAAGTCCCACACACAGCTAGAAGCCCAATATTTTTTCAGAGGTAGATGCAGAAAAAAATATATTCAGTTTGCAACCTGATGGAGGTCAGTATAGATGGACTAATACAACAAGTCCCACACCCAGCTAGAAGCCCAATATTTTTTCAGAGGTAGATGCAGAAAAAAATATATTCAGTTTGCAACCTGATGGAGGTCAGTATAGATGGACTAATACAACAAGTCCCACACACAGCTAGAAGCCCAATATTTTTTCAGAGCTAGATGCAGAAAAAAATTATATTCAATTTGCAACCTGATGGAGGTCAGTATAGATGGACTAATAGAATGATGCTATGCCCAAAAGATTTTACTTCACTAGGTGCAGTAAAAAAATTGGTATTCTATACACAGGTGGTATATCTTGCAACACAGATAGGCTACTCCACTGACTAACACACTCTGCAATAGGCCAAAAAGGATTAGCTTTGCTAGATTCAGCCAAATGCTGTGAAAAAAACTTGCACAGCACTGGCACAGACCTGCCTGGCAAAAACTGATAGGAACTGATGTAACCTAGTCATGAAAAGGACTCCAATTACAATTAGTCTTTACTCCCACAATCTATCTATTTAAGAGCACAGACCTGCCTGATAAAAGTCGTAGGAAATGCTGTAACCTAGTCCTTAAAAGGACTGCAATCACAACTATTCCCTACTCCCAAGCTATCTGTAGATTTGTGCGAAAATTGGCTTGAAATTAACAAGGTATAGCGCACACAGCAACAGCGGTGCCGTCTAACACGCAGCTGCAGCAGTGAGAAAATGGTGGCGACGGGGAAAATGACTTGGTCTTATAGGGCAAGGACATGTGACATACACTGCCAATGACACATGCCCTTGCTTGTGTGAAAAAAAGCACTTCGCTCCGTGTGTGCGCTGCTGATAGGCTGACAGATTGCACCTCCCCACTGTAAATGCGGGAAAGAGAAAAAAAAAATGGAGATCTTCATTGTTCCTGCAGAGATCCATCCCCTGCCCCTCCCCCCACCCCGCTGTACACTCAAACTGCGTATTAACATTAATTTTCATCATTACTGAGAAAAAATCCAGTTATGATTTTGGTGCACGAACAGTTATCGAACATAACCTCGAACAGCCGAATTTTTCTCAAATTGTTCGTGTTCGCCGAACGGCTCGAACACCGCCCAAAACAGCTCGAATTTGAGATTGGTGAACAGTTCGAGTAGAACAACGCTCATCTCTACCCAGGAGATCCCGGTATGCGTAAGCTCTGAACACATACCACAACAACTTACCTATCCGTGATTGCCGCGGGGTCTCTTCGGGCCGGGGGCCGGGAGATGAATCCACCGTTCGAAACGGCGCAAGCGCATAGCGCACTTCCGGCGCTATTTTATTGAAGACACACTTGCAGTGCGTCTAACAAACTGGCGCCGGAAAGCGCTGATTCCGGCGCCACAATCCCGCAGCAGCACATGACAGAATGGGGGCGCAGGATGGCAGCAGCACATGACAGAATGGGGTCATCACATACCAGGATGGGGGCGCAGGATGGCAGCAGCACATGACAATGGGGGCGCAGGATGGCAGCAGCACATGACAGAATGGGGCGCAGGATGGCAGCCGCACATGACAGAATGGGGGCGCAGGATGGCAGCAGCACATGACAGAATGGGGGCACAGGATGGCAGCAGCACATGACAGAATGGGGTCAGCACATACCAGGATGGGAGCACCACATGACAGGATGGGGTCAGCACATACCAGGATGGGGGCGCAGGATGGGAGCAGCACATGACAAAATGAGGGCGCAGGATGGCAGCAGCACATGACAGAATAGGGTCAGCACATACCAGGATAGGAGCACCACATGACAGGATGGGGTCAGCACATACTAGGATGGGGGCGCAGGATGGGAGCAGCACATGACAGGATGGGGGCGTAGGATGGGAGCAGCACATGACAGGATGGGGGCGCAGGATGGGAGCAGCACATGACAGGATGGGGGTGCAGGATGGGAGCAGCACATACCAGGATAGGGTCAGCACATACCAGAATGGGGGCACAGGATGGGAGCACCACATGACAGGATGGGGTCAGCACATACCAGAATGGGGGCGCAGGATGGGAGCACCACATGACAGGATAGAGTCAGCACATACCAGGATGGGAACAACACATGACAGGATGGGGGTAGCACATGACAAGATGGAGGTGCAGGATGGAGGCGCACAAAACAGGATGAGGGTGCAGGATGGGGGCGCAGGATGGATGCAGCACATGACAGGATGGGGGCGCAGGATGGATGCAGCACATGACAGGATGGGGGCGCAGGATGGATGCAGCACATGACAGGATGGGGGCGCAGGATGGATGCAGCACATACAAGGATGGGAGCACCACATGACAGGATGGGGTCAGCACATACCAGAATGGGGGCGCAGGATGGGAGCACTACATGACAGGATGGGGGCGCAGGATGGGAGCACTACATGACAGGATGGGGGCGCAGGATGGGAGCACCACTTGACAGGATGCGGGCACCACATGACAGGATGGGGACAGAGGATGGGAGCACCACATGACAGGATAGGGTCAGCACATACCAGGATGGGGGCGTAGGATGGCAGCAGCACATGACAGAATGGGGCGCAGGATGGCAGCAGCACATGACAGAATGGGGGCACAGGATGGCAGCAGCACATGACAGAATGGGGTCAGCACATGACAGGATGGGAGCAGCACATGACAGGATGGGGATGCAGGATGGGAGCAGCACATGACAGGATGGGGGCAGCACATGACAGGATGGGGGCAGCACATGACAGGATGGGGGCAGAGGATGGGAGCACCACATGACAGGATAGGGTCAGCACATACCAGGATGGGGGCACCACATGACAGGATGGGGTCAGCGCATACCAGGATGGGGGCGCAGTATGGGAGCAGCACATGACAGGATGGGGGCAGCACATGACAGGATGGGGGCGCAGGATGGCAGCAGCACATGACAGAATGGGGTCAGCACATGACAGGATGGGAGCACCACATGACAGGATAGGGTCAGCACATACCAGGATGGGAGCACCACATGACAGGATAGGGTCAGCACATACCAGAATGGGAACACCACATGACAGGATGGGGTAGCACATGACAAGATGGAAGTGCAGGATGGAGGCGCACAAAACAGGATGAGGGCGCAGGATGGGGGCTGCACATGACAGGATGGGGGCGCAGGATGGATGCAGCACATGACAGGATGGGGGCGCAGGATGGGAGCAGCACATGACAGAATGGGGGCAGCACATGACAGGATGGGAGCACCACATGACAGGATGGGAGCACCACATGACAGGAGGGAGGTGCAGGATGGAGGCGCACAAAACAGGATGAGGGTGCAGGATGGGGGCGCAGGATGGATGCAGCACATGACAGGATGGGGGCGCAGGATGGGAGCACCACATGACAGGATGGGGGCGCAGGATGGGAACACCACATGACAGGATGGGGGCGCAGGATGGATGCAGCACATGACAGGATGGGGGCACAGGATGGCAGCAGCACATGACAGAATGGGGTCAGCACATGACAGGATGGGAGCAGCACATGACAGGATGAGGACGCAGGATGGGAGCAGCACATGACAGGATGGGGGCAGAGGATGGGAGCACCACATGACAGGATAGGGTCAGCACATACCAGGAAGGGGGCGCAGGATTGCAGCAGCACATGACAGAATGGGGTCAGCACATACCAGGATGGGAGCACCACATGACAGGATGGGGTCAGCACATACCAGGATGGGGGCGCAGGATGGGAGCAGCACATGACAAAATGGGGGCGCAGGATGGCAGCAGCACATGACAGAATAGGATCAGCACATACCAGGATGGGAGCAGCACATGACAGGATGGGGTCAGCACATACCAGGATGGGGGCGCAGGATGGGAGCAGCACATGACAGGATGGGGGCACAGGATGGGAGCAGCACATGACAGGATGGGGGCGCAGGATGGGAGCAGCACATGACAGGATGGGGGCGCAGGATGGGAGCAGCACATACCAGGATAGGGTCAGCACATACCAGAATGGGGGCACAGGATGGGAGCACCACATGACAGGATGGGGTCAGCACATACCAGAATGGGGGCGCAGGATGGGAGCACCACATGACAGGATAGGGTCAGCACATACCAGGATGGGAACAACACATGACAGGATGGGGATAGCACATGACAAGATGGAGGTGCAGGATGGAGGCGCACAAAACAGGATGAGGGTGCAGGATGGGGGCGCAGGATGGATGCAGCACATGACAGGATGGGGGCGCAGGATGGATGCAGCACATACAAGGATGGGAGCACCACATGACAGGATGGGGTCAGCACATACCAGAATGGGGGCGCAGGATGGGAGCACTACATGACAGGATGGGGGCGCAGGATGGGAGCACCACATGACAGGATGCGGGCACCACATGACAGGATGGGGGCACCACATGACAGGATGGGGACAGAGGATGGGAGCACCACATGACAGGATAGGGTCAGCACATACCAGGATGGGGGCGTAGGATGGCAGCAGCACATGACAGAATGGGGCGCAGGATGGCAGCAGCACATGACAGAATGGGGGCGCAGGATGGCAGCAGCACATGACAGAATGGGGGCACAGGATGGCAGCAGCACATGACAGAATGGGGTCAGCACATGACAGGATGGGGACGCAGGATGGGAGCAGCACATGACAGGATGGGGGCAGCACATGACAGGATGGGAGCACCACATGACAGGATAGGGTCAGCACATACCAGGATGGGGGCGCAGGATTGCAGCAGCACATGACAGAATGGGGGCGCAGGATGGCAGCAGCACATGACAGAATGGGGTCAGCACATACCAGGATGGGAGCACCACATGACAGGATGGGGTCAGCACATACCAGGATGGGGGCGCAGGATGGGAGCAGCACATGACAAAATGGGGGCGCAGAATGGCAGCAGCACGACAGAATAGGGTCAGCACATACCAGGATGGGAGCACCACATGACAGGATGGGGTCAGCACATACCAGGATGGGGGCGCAGGATGGGGGCAGCACATGACAGGATGGGGGTGCAGGATGGGAGCAGCACATGACAGGATGGGGGCACAGGATGGGAGCAGCACATGACAGCAGCACATACCAGGATAGGGTCAGCACATACCAGAATGGGGGCACAGGATGGGAGCACCACATGACAGGATGGGGTCAGCACATACCAGAATGGGGGCGCAGGATGGGAGCACCACATGACAGGATAGGGTCAGCACATACCAGGATGGGAACAACACATGACAGGATGGGGGTAGCACATGACAAGATGGAGGTGCAGGATGGAGGCGCACAAAACAGGATGAGGGTGCAGGATGGGGGCTGCACATGACAGGATGGGGGCGCAGGATGGATGCAGCACATGACAGGATGGGGGCGCAGGATGGATGCAGCACATGACAGGATGGGGGCGCAGGATGGATGCAGCACATGACAGGATGGGGGTGCACGATGGGAGCAGCACATGACAGAATGGGGTCAGCACAAACAAGGATGGGAGCACCACATGACAGGATGGGGTCAGCACATACCAGAATGGGGGCGCAGGATGGGAGCACCACATGACAGGATGGGGGCGCAGGATGGGAGCACATGACAGGATGCGGGCACAGGATGGGAGCACCACATGACAGGATGGGGGCACCACATGACAGGATGGGGGCAGAGGATGGGAGCACCACATGACAGGATAGGGTCAGCACATACCAGGATGGGGGCGCAGGATGGCAGCAGCACATGACAGAATGGGGGTGCAGGATGGCAGCAGCACATGACAGAATGGGGGCGCAGGATGGCAGCAGCACATGACAGAATGGGGTCAGCACATACCAGGATGGGAGCACCACATGACAGGATGGGGTCAGCACATACCAGGATGGGGGCGCAGGATGGCAGCAGCACATGACAGAATGGGGGTGCAGGATGGCAGCAGCACATGACAGAATGGGGTCAGCACATGACAGGATGGGAGCACCACATGACAGGATAGGGTCAGCACATACCAGGATGGGAACACCACATGACAGGATGGGGTAGCACATGACAAGATGGAAGTGCAGGATGGAGGCGCACAAAACAGGATGAGGGCACAGGATGGGGGCTGCACATGACAGGATGGGGGCGCAGGATGGATGCAGCACATGACAGGATGGGGGCGCAGGATGGGAGCAGCACATGACAGAATGGGGGCAGCACATGACAGGATGGGGGCACCACATGACAGGATGGGAGGTGCAGGATGGAGGCGCACAAAACAGGATGAGGGTGCAGGATGGGGGCGCAGGATGGACGCAGCACATGACAGGATAGGGGCGCAGGATGGATGCAGCACGACAGGATGGGGGCGCAGGATGGATGCAGCACATGACAGGATGGGGGCGCAGGATGGGAGCACCACATGACAGGATGGGGGCGCAGGATGGGAACACCACATGACAGGATGGGAGCACCACATGACAGGATGGGGGCGCAGGATGGGAGCACCACATGACAGGATGGGGGCGCAGGATGGGAGCACCACATGACAGGATGCGGGCACAGGATGGGAGCACCACATGACAGGATGGGGGCACCACATGACAGGATGGGGGCAGAGGATGGGAGCACCACATGACAGGATAGGGTCAGCACATACCAGGATGGGGGCGCAGGATGGCAGCAGCACATGACAGAATGGGGGTGCAGGATGGCAGCAGCACATGACAGAATGGGGGCGCAGGATGGCAGCAGCACATGACAGAATGGGGTCAGCACATACCAGGATGGGAGCACCACATGACAGGATGGGGTCAGCACATACCAGGATGGGGGCGCAGGATGGCAGCAGCACATGACAGAATGGGGGTGCAGGATGGCAGCAGCACATGACAGAATGGGGGCGCAGGATGGCAGCAGCACATGACAGAATGGGGTCAGCACATGACAGGATGGGAGCACCACATGACAGGATAGGGTCAGCACATACCAGGATGGGAACACCACATGACAGGATGGGGTAGCACATGACAAGATGGAAGTGCAGGATGGAGGCGCACAAAACAGGATGAGGGCACAGGATGGGGGCTGCACATGACAGGATGGGGGCGCAGGATGGATGCAGCACATGACAGGATGGGGGCGCAGGATGGGAGCAGCACATGACAGAATGGGGGCAGCACATGACAGGATGGGAGGTGCAGGATGGAGGCGCACAAAACAGGATGAGGGTGCAGGATGGGGGCGCAGGATGGACGCAGCACATGACAGGATAGGGGCGCAGGATGGATGCAGCACGACAGGATGGGGGCGCAGGATGGATGCAGCACATGACAGGATGGGGGCGCAGGATGGGAGCACCACATGACAGGATGGGGGCGCAGGATGGGAACACCACATGACAGGATGGGGGTAGCACATGACAAGATGGAGGTGCAGGATGGAGGCGCACAAAACAGGATGAGGGTGCAGGATGGGGGCTGCACATGACAGGATGGGGTGCAGGATGGATGCAGCACATGACAGGATGGGGGCGCAGGATGAGAGCAGCACATGACAGAATGGGGGCGCAGGATGGGGGCTGCACATGACAGGATGGCAGCACAGGATGGGAGCACCACATGACAGGATAGGGTCAGCACATACCAGGATGGTAACACCACATGACAGGATGGAGACCATATACCAATATAAATGCTCGCCACTTGGGCGTAGAACGGGTTCAATAGCTAGTAAATTATATTACCACATGTCACACAATTTACCAGTTGGTGCAGTAGATTCTAAGAAAACCAACAGACTCGGCATTCATGATCTGCATGTTTTGAGTTTGTGTATTTGAATAATTAATTGAAAGAGGGTGTGTTCAAAATAATAGCAGTGCGGAGTTCAATTAGTGAGGTCAATCATTCTGTGAAGAAACAGGTGTACATCAGGTTGCCCTTATTTAAGGGTAAAGCCAGCACATGTATTTCTCCTTGACAGCCTGACAAATATGGGTCGTTCGAGACATTACACACCAAAGCATAAATGTATATAGATGGAGTCTCAACAACTTAACCAAAAGAAAAAACTAGACCCCTAAAAATTAACTTTTATTAATATTCTTAAAAAAAGCATATAGGACTATATTCTTTAAAACATATCACATGTAGCCGACACAGCAATGAGTGCACATATAGCGTGATATGGGTTAAGTGCATTCAGGGAGCACTATAATGCCAGGGAAAAAAATACTGTAGCAAGGGTTACTCTATGTATAGCTAGAGAGCACAACATATACCTACGAGGTCCCTGATTGTCCCTTCTATCTCTCCCTTCCTGGCAGCGGAGGTTGGCACACTAATTTGTACTGCGTAGCGCCCCCCCCACTCAATGTCGGTGTCCCTTATAAAACCTATTACACCCTATCCGTACTTAGCAGCATGTTACAGACAGAAAAGAACGAAAAGAGATATATACATGCATAACTATCTTAGATTGCCTTAATAGACATTATTGATGTATAGTCCCTTTCAAGTGAGCATCATAAGACGTACAATCATACCCACATTTATGGTCAAAAAAGGAGGGGGGGGATGGAACCGTGACTGAGATATAATAATCTCACATCTGACAGGACAGAACCTCAGCATCGGGGTATAGATAATATCCTAAAATTGAATTGTCATTGTTCATAAAGCAATATCCATTATTCCCCTAAAAAGACATATACTACCCGCTGGTGAAGTGTCCACAGGGAAAGACAGTGATGTATATACAAATGTACCCAAGACACACAGGATAAAAAACCTCCCTGTCCCAATCTAGACAATGGCAGGTAACCGCCATCAATATATATCATAGAGAAGGAATGACACTTATCAATCTGTCCCAATCTGGACAACTCCAAATAATAACCATCAATATGGTAACATAGAAAAAGGAATAACACTTTTCATTGTTTGCTCCTCATTGGTGGTCTTGACGCATCTCCCCCTGCAATGTACAGGGTTCTTCAGGGGACCTGAGATCCTAATCCATCTCCATGTGGCAATAGAATGCGGTATGTAGTAAAGTAGTTACAAATTATCTACATTTCTCTTCATGTTTTGAATTCGAAAACAGTGTGCAATGTTCCCAATACATGGAAATAAAAACTAGTATAAAGATTGTGTTTTAACTTATGTTTTTGAACACACTGCTATTATTTTGAACACTACTGTATTAATAATCTGATGTCAACACAATCCATTGGTATATGTGTGATCGAGGGACATAATCACGTCTGTGGTTCCAAGAGCAGGGATTTTCAGCCTTGGGAAACCTCAAAGGTACCGTAATATCAATCCGAATTATGGATATATCAGTGTCATGTTTGGTGTGTCTAGGATGGTGAAAGTATGGTCTGAAATATGGCATATTATTCCACTAGGAGGCTCCTGTGGTAAAATAGGAAGAATTAAAATTATGTCCTGCACCTGCACCCATTTTTCTTTGCTTACAATTAGCTATCTTCCCCTCACCTGACTTGAGGAGGGGTGAGAGATGTGAATAGGACCCATTAAAGTCTCTCAACCAGAAACACTCATGGTCAGACCTAGGAGATACATGAATTTTAGATCAGTCCACACTTCTGCAGTGACTCATCCATTAGAAGGTCTCAGAGATCCAATCTGTAAATGTTTCTGTATTTTATCCCTTTTATTTCCATTTTTATGTCCTGTTTGTCTTTTTGTAAGCACTGTATCTTTTTTGTATACTAAATCTTAAATGTAATAAGTTTTGTTCCTTGCTTTTCTGAAAGTATCCACATCTTTGAAGAGGGAAAGCATAGCTTGGTGTAGTTACCTTGTGTATGCCAGAGTGCAAGCAGTGTACCTGTTGGGTGTGTGGTGTTAATGTGTGAACTGGCCGTCAGCCTATTGCGATATGTGAGTGGACAAGTGAGCGTGAGAAGCAGAGTCCCCCTTACAGGTGCATCTGAGTCACGTGCAGTGAATAAGCGGTGTTCATGACCAAGTCTAACACTTTTTAACATTTTATTGTTGATTGCGAGGAAAATGGTTTGAGTATTCCTTAACGCTGTTGTCATAATCAGGAAATTGCTGCTTTGTCCATTTATTAGAATGATAAATGGCAGAGTGCCCACTGTCATTGTTTAGGACCCCTTTAAGAGCAAGAAGGGTACCCACACAAGATTCATATTGCATCATACAGTAATGCACAGAATGTTTAAAGAAAGAAATTTATTTACAATGGACACACCAAAGAGACATTACATATACAAAACGGGACGATGTACGGACACAATCACTATATTATTTACAGTACCAGGCCACAACTGGTCCCACATAAATTCAGTATAAGGGTTAAGCCAAGCACTGCAATAGCAAAATCTTCTCATTGATACAAAAGTGATGCAAGACGACCATAAGATTTTCGGTGCAGCGGGAGACCTGTCGTTCCATAGCCAGCCGGAAGTCTTCTTTCACCCCCTTAGTAATTCCACGGGTCACCGTATGATGTCTGCCACAAAACAAATTTATGTTAAAAATGTGGACGGGTGTCTTTTGATTAAAGCAAATTTCCAATCATTAAAGGCATGTCTGATTGAGTTTCCTTACAATTAGACCCCTGTCGAACGCCTAGAACAAACCAAAATGGAAGGGCAAATGTTTTGGCAAGATCAGAAGGGAGGCAATGCTCTTTAAAAAAGCATAACAGCTCCTTCATTTTCACAATCGTAGGGGATGGACGCCAACAGTCATTAATGTGTATAGATAGAAGTAACTAAAGATTATTGTAAATGTAACCCTTTAAAAGAGGATGAGTCGATGCTTCTAATATTTTAAACACATTAAAAATGGCAACTCTGCATCTCCACCAATCTGTCCTGCCCTGCATTTAGCAGGTTGGAAATGTGCGTTTTTCCCCTTTAAATAATATAATAGGTTCATAAAGTACAGACTACTTGCAGTCACAATGAAATAATGGACAACCTATCCATTTCAGCATTGCAATTCTGCGCTGTAAATAGAAATATTTCTGATACATGACCTCATTAAAAACTTACCTTATATTCCATACACTTAAGGGACCTCTGCTACAGACAAACCCTAGTTAAATATACCATAAGGCGGGTTTAGCTTATGGAATGGAAAACCACACTTGGACCCCAGCGCCACATCCCTAGCAGTTGTATGGCATAGAAAAATAAAAGGGCATCCATTTTCAATGTATTATCTATCTCCACCTAGCAGCTTACTACAGGAGCTTATAGTATTAGGCTATGTTCACATTGTGTTTTAGGCTAAGGTCATAGGCTCCATTGGGGCTTATGTCTGAAGCTTGAAAAATGGGATTTAAACGTTTGTGCTGACTGTAAGGGTGCTTTCACATTGCTTTCTGTGTCCCCATCGGGGCATACGTCCAAAATCCCCTGCAAAATGGGGTCCAGATTCATGTGCCAATAGACTGTAATGGTGACAGAAGTGCGAACATGCGCTCTCCCGTGCACTTTTTTTTTCAGGAGTGTACGCCTACAGGAGGTGGACACTCCGACGCAGACTACTACGCCTGAGTGTCCGCCTCCAGTAGTTGTACACTCCCGAAAATAGCGCACAGCAGAGCTCACGTTCGATCTGCCGTCACGATTACAGTCTATTGGCTGTGGACCCCGTTTTGCGGAGGATTTCGGATGTATGCACCGATGGGGACACAGAAAGAACCCTAATAATGATGGAGTCACATACATTATTTTCATAGTATCTGCTTAGCTGAGCGCAGTGGACTGTGTTTTTGTGCGCACTTCAAATAGGCGGATACTGCCGAAAACGATGCCCGAGAGCATAAAGTGACTTGGTCTGGATTACTGAAGTTAATAGCATGTCAGCGCAAAAGTCCGAATCCAATTTTCCAGCGCTGCAAACATAAGCATCAACAGAATCACTGACATTAGCCTAAAACACGATGTGAACAAAGCCTTACACTTTATTCCTCGGATTTGGGTAAGGAGGCCAACAACATACAATATGTTCCAGAGAAACCTAAACCACTCTCTTTTGCATTCATGAGGAAGACCTACACATGAAGGGCCCGATTCATTAATGCATTTGTGCCCTGTTTTTTGTCGTTGTTGAATTTTTAGCGTTTTGTGCCTTTAGCTTGCACCACATTCATCTTCCCATATGCAACTTTTTTAAAATCTATTTTTATAAGTATTCGCCTGTTTTGTTTGTGCTTTTTCCTTTATGTTTACCACTTCATAAGCGAAGTTAAGGGTTTACACATGTTTTCACCTGATTCATCATTTGCAACTTCTCCAAAAGTCGGAAAATTAGTTGCAAATATACCCCAGACCCACGCCGGTGTGATTTTATGTATGCCAGATATATTTGGACACAGTATTTGCACTGTTTTGCATAACGTGCAACTTTTTCAGCGAAAAAGTCGCAAAAAAGGTTAAAGACTAAAATAAAGATTCATTTTGACTTTGCATAGAACTCTTGACCCACGGCCAAATGTTGATTTGTTTTTGCGCCACATTCTTCAAACGAATACCACAAGACAAAAAAGTAAAGTGACTTGAAAAACCCCCGCAAATGATGAATAGGGGCCAAAGACAAGAGAATATAATGTATTATTCATTATCTTGTGTGATAGCCAGCTGACAACATACACCAGTCACTCATGGGGAAAATGCTGAATGTCACACCATTAAGTCAAATGAAGAATAAAAACTGAAATTAAAAAATAAAATGGGCAAATTACTGCACATCAAACACCGAGAACTATGGGGCTGTGAAAAAAAAAATGTTGACGGACACAGCACATCATGAGCAGGCTTCGTGGACTTAGTACCTGTCACTGGTTGCTATGCTGGCCTGTAGGACAGGCATGAATTCTTGCTGCAGCAACCCCAGGGTAGTGCTAGAGCTCCTTCAAAAACAGCAAACAGTAATAACTCATCCTCAGCTGCAAAACACTACAGTGAAAAACATACAAGACTGTATATAGCACAGCTAGAAGGCCGGGATATTACTATTGCTCTCCAATACATTTTGTTTCATGCTCCTGCCTAGAAAGGACAATAGATCTAAACTTTAATGAGGCATTCTAGTAGTGGCCATTCCATAGCGACCACAGAAGAGTGCCAGGACCTTCTGCCAAGTGCTTCAGACTAGATAGGTAGTCCCGAATCCTCCACAACTACTTCTGGGTATCTTGATAGCCTTGTGCATTAGAGGCTCTTAGAAAGTATTACATTATTGGACATATGTTTACTTCTTTCTTAGCGTACACATCCAATTCCTTTGTATTTAATGCATTAGGCTAAGCTACGTGTGCAACAGAATATTCAATGCAACACAGGTAAAAAGAGACACTCACTTGAGCAGCACTCCTTGATTGGGGATCAATTCCAAGTGAATCTTACCCCCTTCCTGGGTCCGTAAGTAAGCAAACTCCTCAAGCATGTCGATGTCTGTAGACACAATTGGTACATGAGGCATGAAAGATACCATTACATATAGGAATGTCTAAGGGTGAATGCCTTGCTGACATTATGATATTGAAATCATCTATATATCCTGGCAAGAATGACCAGATTATTTCTTTGCCTCTCTGCTCTTCAGCAACCATAACTTTTTTATTTTTCCACCGACGTGGCTGCATGACGCTTTGCTTTATGGGCAACAAATTGTATTTTTATTGTTTAGGACCGCTATGGAGTACACAGATTACTGTGTAATTACTTTTTTTGTTTACATTTTTTTTACTGTTCATGTTTTACAATAAATAACCTGTTCAATGAATTCTCCATATTATTCTGGTAGCGTACCTACTTAATATGTGAAGATTTTTTTTATTGCGTGTATTTCAAAAAATATATCTTATATAAACTTTTTTTTAATTTTTTTGCGATACAGACCCTTTTTACTTTCTATTCTTTTATTTTGCACCTGTTTTTTTATTCATATATTTCTTTAAATAACTTGTTTCCCTGAGAGATCATCAGAGATCTATAATAGAACATTTATTTTTGACTTTCTCTTTTTTTTTCCACTGTAACCGGGGGTATCCATAAAAGCCATAGTGATAGGGTAAAACAGCACACTACATAGTCAATGACATAGCTGATCTAGGTCTGCTTGGGCTCGCTAGCTCTTTTATGCTGGTCAGACATCCGACGATCAGTGATCACCAGGTCTTACAGAACAGAAGCATTGGCACTGCTTCTATACACTACGCAGCGCTCATTGAGTACTTTGTTGCCAGCAAAATGTAAGACAGAAGCGGTAATAACCCGCTTCTGTCTTCTCCCCGGGGTCCCCGACATTTCCTGACATCTGACTTGCTCCTGGTAAATTGCAGGAGCTTTAACCCTGCACTGTAAATTTACAATAGAGCAGTGTTAAAGCCCAGGACCAAGTAAGGAAAAATTTATGGTACTTGCTCTTCATGATGTTATCGCAGTACTGTTGTTTTTTTGGAGCAGTGGAATGTAAGTTATTAAAGAAGACTGATACTAATATTCAATTACTTATAGGGAAACCACTATTGGTATATTAGGAGTTTGGCAGATAGTAAGCAAGGCTGTGGAGTCGGTGTCCATTTTGGTGGAGTCGGTATAAAATGGACCGACTCCTAAAATATATAATACGAACAAAAAAGAAGAAATTAGTGGGGGCGCTGGTAGGAATAGCACTCAGACCTGCAGCGGATATACACAGCTACCACCAGGTGAAAGAGGGGTTAATAATGTACATAATGTAATATTTCTGCGCTGGTGAGAGCGCTTATAAGGAAGAGCTTACACTGATAAAATAAAGTATAAAATGCTAAATTTTATTTTAAAATATTTGAGTTAAAAAACTATTATTGTTATATTATATATTATAGTTTTTTAACTCAAATATTTTAAAATAAAGTATAAAATGCAAAATTTTATTTTATCAGTGTAAGCTCTTCCTTATAAGCGCTCTCACCAGCGCAGATATATCACACTGTGTAAAATATATAATAAATTGGGTACAGTGGTACAATGCAGTTTGTGGGAAATATTTTTTCATAAGAATTTGGGAAAGTTATGAAATGTCTTATAAATGTCTGTCCTATTCCTGATCTAAGGGTCTAGACTTTTAGCTGAGATGAATCTGTGCTGCAGTTTATGTACATAAGTAGTGAAGCTCCTCCTCTACAGATAAGGGGAAAAAAACAAACACACAGGGAAGGAATGACTGCACTCATCTCAGAACTGCTGGAGTGAACAGGAAAGCAGGATTAAGGTAAGTACTTCTTAAAGCATATCTAAACTTTCAATCAACTGTGCATAAATCAATAGTCCAGTATATGTTGTCGCTGTATGCTTGATGTTTTAGTTTGTTTTTCCTCTTAGCTCATAAATATACACTGCTCCAAAAAATAAAGGGGACACTCAAATAACACATCCTAGATCTGAATGAATGAAATATTCTCATTGAATACTTTGTTCTGTACAAAGTTGAATAAGCTGACAACAAAATCACACAAAAATAATCAATGGAAATCAAATTTGTTAACCAATGGAGGCCTGGATTTGGAGTCACCCCCAAAATTAAAGTGGAAAAACACTACAGGCTGATCTAACTTTGATGTAATGTCCTTAAAACAAGTGAAAATGAGGCTCAGTATTGTGTGTGGCCTCCACGTGCCTGTATGACCTCCCTACAATGCCTGGGCATGCTCCTGATGAGGTTGCAGATGGTCTCCTGTGGGATCTCCTCCCAGACCTGGACTAAAGCATCCGCCAACTCCTGGACAGTCTGTGCTGCAACGTGACGTTGGTGGATGGAGCGAGACATGATGTCCCAGATGTGCTCAATCGGATTCAGGTCTGGGGAAAGGGCGGGCCAGTCCATAGCTTTAATGCCTTCATCTTGCAGGAACTGCTGACACACTCCAGCCACATGAGGTCTGGCATTGTCCCGCATTAGGAGGAACCCAGGGCCAACCGCACCAGCATATGGTCTCATAAGGGGTCGGAGGGTCTCATCTTGGTACCTAATGGCAGTCAGGCTACCTCTGGAGAGCACATGGAGGGCTGTGCGGCCCTCCAAAGAAATGCCACCCAACACCATTACTTACCCACTGCCAAACCGGTCATGCTGAAGGATGTTGCAGGCAGCAGATCGCTCTCCACGGCATCTCCAGACTCTGTCACGTCTGTCACATGTGCTCAGTGTGAACCTGCTTTCATCTGTGAAGAGCACAGGGCGCCAGTGGAGACTTTGCCAATCCTGGTGTTCTGTGGCAAATGCCAAGCGTCCTGCACAGTGTTGGGCTGTGAGCACAACCCCCATCTGTGGACGTTGGGCCCTCATACCATCCTCATGGAGTCGGTTTCTAACCGTTTGTGCAGACACATGAACATTTGTGGCCTGCTGGAGGTCATTTTCCAGGGCTCTGGCAGTGCTCCTCCTGTTCCTCCTTGCACAAAGGCGGAGGTAGCAGCCCTGCTGCTGGGTTGTTGCCCTCCTACGGCCCCCTCCACGTCTCCTCGTGTACTGGCCTGTGTCCTGGTAGCGCCTCCAGCCACTACGCTGACAGACACAGCAAACCTTCTTGCCACAGCTCGCATTGATGTGCCATGCTGGATGAGCTGCACTGCCTGAGCAACTTCTGTGGGTTGTAGAGTCCGTCTCATGCTACCAAGAGTGTGAAAGCACAACCAACATTCAAATGTGACCAAAACATCAGCCAGAAAGCATTGGTACCGAGATGGTCTGTGGTCCCCACCTGCAGAACCACTCCTTTATGAGTGTGTATTGATAATTGCCAATAATTTCCATTTATTGTCTATTCCATTTGCACAACAGCATGTGAAATTGATTGTCAATCAGTGTTGCTTCCTAAGTGGACAGCTTGATTTCACAGAAGTTTGATTTACTTGGAGTTATATTCTGTTGTTTGAGGCTATGTGCCCACGATGCAGAAATGCCGCATATTTTTTATGCTTCTCCCTGGCAGGAAAAACGCATGCGGATTTTACATGCGTTTTTTCCCGCCAGGTAGCAGCGTTTGTCAAGCGTTTTTGCATGCATTTCTGCATGCGGGTTATGGCTGTGTGCCCACGTAGCATTTTTCAAGCGTATATGCTGCGGAATTTCCGCAGCGTAAACGCTTGAAAAACGCATGTATATCCGCACCCCATGGTCCCCAATGGGATTCCGCAAGTTCTATGCACATGCTGCGGATTTTTCCGCAGCGTTTATGCCGCGTTCAAAAATCCGCAGCATGTCATTTAATTTTGCGTTTCCTCAAGCGGAATTGCCTTAGTCCAATGCATAAAAAATGCAAGGCAATTCCGCATGTGGAAAACGCGTGATAAACGCGCGAAAAATGCGCGATAAACGCGTGCGGAATTCCGCATGCGTTTTTCCGGGAGAGGACTTGCATTTATGCAGCAGAAATTTTCTGCTTCATAAATGCAACGTGGGCACATAGCCTATCAAGCGCTTTTCCAAGCGATTTTAGCATCACTTGGAAAAATGCTTGACAACTTGGTCACACTATATAAATCCATGCAACCGGCATGGATTTATATAGTGTGACCAAGTAATAGTTAAAAAAAAAAAAAAAAAGAATAAGAATGGTGAAAAATAAAAAATAAAGATTATACTTACCTTCCGATGGCCCCCGGTCTCCTCCTCCGATGCGTCCGGTCTTCCCGGTGTCTCGCGGTGGTGTGAAGGACCTGCGATGACGTCATTGAGTCATGTGACAGGTCACGCGACCGTCGACGTCATTGAGTCATGTGACAGGTCACGCGACCGCCGACGTCAGCAGTCGCTTGACCTGTCACATGACTCAATTACGTTATGTCAGGTCCTCACACCACCGCGAGCCGCCCAACACATCGCACGCATCGCTGAGGAGGCCGGGGGACATCGGAAGGTAAGTATAATCTTTATTTTTTATTCTTTTTTTTTACAGGTACAATGGTACCCATGTCTGGATGAGAGTCTCTTCATTCTCCAGACCTGGGTACCATCTGCACATTGAACCGTGTGATTTCCGCATGTGCAGATGCAGTGATGCGGATGTCACGTGGTCCAATGCAAGTCAATGGCGGTGATTACGCTGTGTGTCCGCAAAATTAATTGACATGCTGCGTATTGTTCCGCAATGATAATCTGCAGCGGAAATTTCCGCAGCATGTGCACAGCACATGCGGATTATCATTGGGGACCATGGGGCACGTATTACCAAGCGTTTTCGCTGCGGAAATTCTAGGGCAGAAGTGTTTGAAAAACACAGAGTGGGCACGCAGCCTAAGTGTTTCCTTTATTTTTTTGAGCAGTGTATTTTATGTTCTATCTAAATGGCTTGATTATTGTATCATAATAATGATTAAAAGCCTGATGTTACCATTTTACCAGAGTAAATTTATCACTTAAACTTAAACATGAGCCATGTATGAGTAAGTCGGAGTAGTGGAGTTGGTGTTGTGAAAATTGAGGAGTCGGGAGGTTTGGCTTACCAACTCCACAGACCTAATAGTAAGCACTCATTTTGTCTGCCATTCACTGGTGACCGTGCTACACTCCATTACATAAAGTAGGGGGCATAGTGCTTATAGACTTTCTATTGAGCCTGTACACAGATAGTTTTGATATCAAGGATTTTACACTTATAAGGTCATTTGTCAAATTACAATGGCCACACTAAGCCAGAAATTCCTTTACATGTATGAGTATAAATGGTAGATACAAGTCTAAAATGAGAAAATAATACAAACATACTTGTGATGTAGTTGAAAAAATTTTCATATTGGAAATTTCCTTGCTGGCAAATCCTTCCTATAGCTTTTAAGAACAGGGTCTCTCCTTTGGGCCAGTCCTGCTGCAGTAACACAATCAGGTGACCAAGAGCCATATCATCTCGATTATCAGAGAAGGCTCTGAGCTAAAGAAGAAAAGGCAAACATTAGCCATCACATCCTTATGTGCAGGTGGTACAGAATTGTGTTCTCTAGCGACTTAGCTGCTGGTTTCCAACAAAACAAAAAGGAAACTTTTGGTATAAAAGCCATATGAGAAAAGATGACATGTTTCATTGACTACAGCATTCTTCCATTATAAAGTCACAAGACAAATAACATTGGTAAAGAAATCTAAATTATTAACAGGATTGTCCACTACTTTCATATTGATGCTCTATCCGTAGGATAGGGCATCAATGAGTGATCGGCTGGGGTCCTGCACCCGGCACCCCCGCTGATCAGCTGTTATCAGTGGCGGCCGGAAGTGCTTACCTGCGGTGCTTGGCTGTCAAGTTGTAGTGGCCAGCCAAGCACCCCAGGTAAGCACTTCCAGCCGGCAAACGCCGATAACAGCTGATCAGCGGGGGTGCCGGGTGCGGGACCCCAGCCGATCATACATTGATGCCCTATCCTACGGATGGGGAATCAATGTAAAAGTAGTGGACAATTTCTTTAAACTTTGGCTAATACTCGTTCCTGTTTAGCATATGAGGTAAATGTAACAGTGGATACTGGAAACATATAAACATATTGCTCAGTTATAGTATTAAGTAGGTTTCATTATACTACAAAGTTTGTCCCCTTTGGACACTTCCATCTTGTGAGAATGGTAATCTGACTCATGCTTCGTTCACACATTGCGTTTTTGCTGCGTTTTTTTTCTGCAGCAAAACCTGATCTCTTGCCATCAGGTTTGTTCAGGATTTTTATTGCTTTTTCACTGTTCTTTTGTCTCTTTATTCATGTACAGTCATGGCCAAAAGTTTTGAGAATGACACCAAAATTATATTTTCACATGATCTGCTGGCCTCTGGTTTTTATTAGTGTTTGTCTGATGTTTATATCACATGCAGAAATATAATTGCAATCATATTATGAGTACAAATAGGTTATATTGACAGTTAGAATGAGTTAATGCAGCAAGTCAATATTTGCAGTGTTGCCCCTTCTTCTTCAAGACCTCTGTAATTCTCCCTGGCATGCTCTCAATCAACTTTTGGACCAAATCCTGACTGATAGCAGTCCATTCTTGCATAATCAATGCTTGCATTTTGCCAGAATTTGTTGGTTTTTGTTTGTCCACCCGTCTCTTGATGATTGACCACAAGTTCTCAATGGGATTAAGATCTGGGGAGTTTCCAGGCCATGGACCCAAAATCTCTATGTTTTGTTCCATGAGCCATTTAGTTATCACCTTTGCTTTATGGCAAGGTGCTCCATCATGCTGGAAAAGGCATTGTTGGGCGCCAAACTGCTCTTGGACGGTTGGGAGAAGTTGCTCTTGGAGGACATTCTGGTACCATTCTTTATTCATGGCTGTGTTTTTAGGCAAGACTGTGAGTGAGCCGATTCCCTTGGCTGAGAAGCAACCCCACACATGAATGGTTTCAGGATGCTTTACAGTTGGCATGAGACAAGACTGGTGGTAGCGCTCACCTCTTCTTCTCCGAATAAGCTGTTTTCCAGATGACCCAAACAATCGAAAAGGGGATTCATCAGAGAAAATGACTTTGCCCCAGTCCTCAGCAGTCCACTCCCTGTACCTTTTGCAGAATATCAGTCGGTCCCTGATGTTTTTTCTGGAGAGAAGTGGCTTCTTTGCTGCCCTCCTTGAAACCAGCCCTTGCTCAAAGAGTCTCCGCCTCACAGTGCGTGCAGAAGCACTCACACCAGCCTGCTGCCATTCCTGAGCAAGCTCGGCACTGCTGGTAGTCCAATCCCGCAGCTGAAACAGTTTTAAGATACGGTCCTGGCGCTTGCTGGTCTTTCTTGGGCGCCCTGGAGCCTTTTTGACAACAATGGAAGCTCTCTCCTTGAAGTTCTTGATGATGCGATAGATTGTTGACTGAGGTGCAATCTTTGTAGCTGCGATACTCTTCCCTGTTAGGCCATTTTTGTGCAGTGCAATGATGGCTGCACGTGTTTCTTTAGAGATAACCATGGTTAACTGAAGAGAAACAATGACACCAAGAACCAGCCTCCTTTTAAAGTGTCCAGTGATGTCATTCTTACTTAGTCATGACTGATTGATCGCCAGCCCTGTCCTCATCAACACCCACACCTGTGTTAATGGATCAATCACTAAAATGATGTTAGCTGCTCCTTTTAAGGCAGGACTGCAATGATGTAGAAATGTGTTTTGGGGGTTAAAGTTCATTTTCTGGGCAAATATTGACTTTGCAAGTACAGTAATTGCTGTTAAGCTGATCACTCTTTGACATTCAGGAGTATATGCAAATTGCCATTACAAAAAATGAAGCAGTAAACTTTGGAAAACTATTTGTCTCATTCTCAATACTTTTGGCCATGACTGTACATAAAGTTCAGTGAAAAAAAAAAAAAAACGCTTAAAAACCTGACACCTGCATTTTGCGTTTTTTTCACCACCCATTACTTCCAATGGGTGAAAAAACGCTGAAAGAAGTGACATGCTCTATTTTGCAAAAAAACATGCAAAGCACAAAATCGTGATAAAAAAAAACAAGATGTGTGCATGAGATTTCTGGAATCTCAGACTTTGCTGGTACTGTAAAACACGACTGAAAATCTGCATAAAAAAAACGCAATGTGTGAACATAGCCTTACAGCGCAAAGAAATCAAACCACAGATGTCCATAAATTAAATTGTGTGTAAGAATGAGAAATGACACAGGAAAAAAGTATTGAACACATGAAGAAAGAGGTGCAAAAAGCCATGGAAAGTCATGACACCCAGCTGAAATCTATTCAGTAATTAGCAATCCTGCCACTTAGTGAAAAATAATATCACCTGGTTTAACTGATGGCCTATAAAAAGGTGCCTCATTACCAAGGTGCTACACAAGAAACATCTCATGATGGGTAAAACCAGTAAGATGTCTCAAGACCTTCGCAACCTTATTGTTGCAAAACATATTATGGCATTGGTAACAGAAGAATTTCTAAACTACTGAAGGTTCCAGTGAGCACTGTTGGGGTCATAATCCGGAAGTGGAAAAACAATTTCACCATAAACCAGCAACAACCAGGTGCTCCCCGCAAGATTTCAGACAGATGAGTGAAAACAATCAGAAGAGTTGTCCAAGAGTCAAGGTTCCCCTGTGTAGCGCTACAGACAGATCGGGAATCAGCAGGTACAATTGTTTCAAAGAAAACTATAAGGCTACATTCCCACAATGAGTATTTGATGTTGCAGAATTTCTGCACATTAGGTTACTTGCAGTTTTTCATTGCGTTTTCATAACGCTGCCTTTTTTTGTCTCTTTTTGGTGTGTCATGCTTTAAATAAAGCTGGTTTGTTTTTGATACTTCCTGGTATTTGGCTTTGACAAAACTTTATTGATACATCTAGGTGCAGATTCCATGCGTTTTTGATGCATTTCCACCGCAGAAACACATTAAGGACTCATGTATATTTTTTTCCCGTGGATTTTTCGCATCTAATGCAAGTTTATGGGGAAAGTACGCATTGCTGGAACTGTAAGACACTGTTTTTAACACAGCAAAAATAACTAGTGTCAAAAACTTAGCAAAAGCTCATCGTGGGAATGTAGCCTAAATGATGCACTCAATCTTCATGACCTGTATGCAAATTCACCACGCAAGACTCCATTGCTGAACAAAAAGCATGTTCAAGTACGTTTAAAGTTTGCTTAACAACATTTAGACAAGCCTTTGAAATACTGGAAGAATACAGTCTGATCAGATGAGACCAAAACTGAACTCTTTGGATGCCATAATACACACCATGATTGGAGGCCAAGAGGCA
Source organism: Phyllobates terribilis (assembly GCF_046119375.1). Taxonomy (NCBI): domain Eukaryota; kingdom Metazoa; phylum Chordata; class Amphibia; order Anura; family Dendrobatidae; genus Phyllobates; species Phyllobates terribilis. Next base: position 772,872,178 of record NW_027362761.1, on the reverse strand, counting down.
CTGCATATCACCCCAAAAACACCATACCAACAGGGAAGTTTGGAGGTGAAAACATCATTGTGTGGGGCTGATTTTCAGCATGTGGCACTGGCAAACTTCATATAATTGAAGGAAGGATGAATGGACAAATGTACCGAGACTTTCTTGATAAAAATCTGCTGCTGCGGGCGTGGCTAGCCATGGCTGAGTGAAAATGAACATTGCTCAGCTCCGTCACTGTTGAACCTAAAAACACTGACAATCTGCACCTCAAGATGGGCAAAATGGGCAGAAAGGTGAGAACATTCTCATCATCCTGTGCCCCATCCCCTCGTGCGGACATCGAAAGCTTCATGCGCCCACATAAACTGCCTCAGGGCCCACCACAGCAGGAGCGTGAAGAGTTCTGTTGTGAAAAAGACCAGAGATCGCTTTCTCCTGCTCACCCAAGGGACCCCGTTCAACGGATTTGATGATGGGACCAAAGGTAACTGCTCCCAGAGCCTGCCGCTGCACTGTCGCAAAATGCCCGTCACCTTCACCACGACGGCGCTCACTTGTCTACTAAACAGTCCAGGATTCAGAAGGCTCTCTTCCACACTTCCCCCACAGCCTACTCTGAATCACCCCCAGTATTAGCAAAGGGGATGCAGTGTCCATCCAGCTGAAGTGCTGCAACAGTATCTGCAGTACAGGAGGGGGGGTCGCAAGATGGCTGCCGCTATGAGATTGGGGAAAAGCAGCTTAGCCCAATTGTCCACCAGAAGCTCTGAGGCCTCCTCTCCTCCATGTGGGGGCATTACAGGGTCCTCTGCCACCTATCCTATTACATTTCAGGAGACAGGTCCATCGGATCTTGTCCTGTCCCTACCAGACATGCAGATTCCACAACCCCAAAGTCTTAAAGGAGACAGCACCCATCAAGAAACATCTTCCCTCACAGCAAGGGAGGGTTCATTACTGGAGCCATCATCAAGACCCTCAGATGGAGGTACCTCAGGCCCCCACACTTCAGCAGGATTTAATTCTGGCCCCAGTGCAGACTCATCAACAGGGGCGAACCCACACTGCCAGTCCTTCATGTCTGCTCACCCGGACCTCACGATCTCACCAACTTGGTCCACTGGCTAATCCTGGAACACCGCTTTGCCGCATTGTACCCGTGGGGACCCACCATCCCCAGACTTACCCTAGTCGGTCTACTTACGGGGTAATCTTGGCTCATTCATATCCCCGCCTGGGCATTTGAACTCAACCACAACAGCAATGGTCCCAACCTTGGGAGATGGAATGGCTACTCAATCCAGACACTAGAGGCACTACGGTCCCTTTTACCAAAATCAACAGTCTCTTGGGCCTGATGTTCCTGCTCCCACACCAGCTGTAGATGACAGCAGACAGGCTTCTCTGGCAGTCCTTCGCATGCTTCTACAGTCTATACCCATTAGAAACTATATATTAGCTCTTTCTAACCAAGTGGTCTTGGAATGCAAGCAAGAATTTGCCCTCTTTCGTTCTGAACTTTCCTCTGTCTCAGCCAAGGTTGACTCCCTAGCTCAATCTCAAGCCACTGATGCTTCTATCATCCAAACTTTACAGGTCACTGTTCGTCTACACTCAGCGCAACTTTTTTCACTCTAGCAAAATGTGGATGACCTAGAGAACAGGAATAGGTGCAATAATTTGCATATACAATGACACCCAGAATCCATCTCTCCTCCTGACAATCCCTCTGTACTGATGACCATCTTTAATGACCAGCTTGGTCGCCCACCAGGAGGTGCAATTGAACTTGACAGAGCCCATAGACAATTGCGGCTGATTGACCCAGATAACTCTTGCCCCAGGGCCATAATATGCCAAATCCATTTTTATTCCCTTAAGGACCAAATTCTGTAAGCGGCACGGAAAAAAACAATACATTAAATACAATAATATCCCAATCCGCAATATGCAAGACCTCTCTCGTAACACCCTGGTACAAGGGAAAGCACCCAAACCAGTCCTGGACATGTTAAAGTCTAAAGGGATACCTTTCCCTTGGGGGTTCACTGAATGTACAAAGAGGATCTAGTACATTCAACTTTCGTTCCCCAGACGACATTCCGGCTTTTCTATAAGCTTTGGATCTACCGTCCTACCTGGCCAGTCCTGGCTCTTGGCCCCGTGGATTCCAGGAGAAGACAGAAAATAGCAGCCACTCCACCCACTGCTTCAGTACAAAAGGGTCTCCCTCCTCTCAAGACTTGCCGTAGCAGACAAAGGAAAGCTCAACACCAGCCCCAGGGACACTGATTGACTATTTCAGATGTTAGTAAATAATTGCCCATCTCTCTCTGGCCTTATAAGCACCAGTGAAACCATGTAGCTGTTGCCCTACTGTTTGGTTGTGCGCATTCTTAATATATAGGCAAGACATGTGTCAGGTTTATAGCATCTTGCTATTATTTGCTTCCTCTCGTGGAGACTGTGCATCGATATTTCTCATGCACGTTTATATGATTGTCGGTGTTAAATCATATTCTTTGTTTATCTAGGAGCTGTTCTTCAGTCATGACTTCTACCTTTTTCCCCCCAATAGGTTGGGAGCTTCTATCGCACTCCCCTGTGATGCCCATGCTCCTGGGTTATAAGTATCTCTTGTTAGTTTATGCTGCAATAGCTATCCTATTGCTTTTGTTTTATTGTTATGATACCTGTTCTTTCTATGTTACCTTTCCCTTCATGTTTTCCCATCCGCAAGGTGCACTCGAAAGAATTTCCTAAACCTTTGCAATGGCGGAGCTAAACATTGTTTTCATCAACGTGAAGGGACTCAATATCCCGAGAAACGAGGCCAGATTCTTCACCACTGTCATTGGCATAAAGTACACCGCATTTGTTTCCCAGAAGCTCATTTTAAATCTAAATCATGCCCCAAAAATTTAAAAAAAAAAAAAATACACAAATTGGTACTTTGCCAATAACGATACCTCGCGATCAAAAGGGGTTGCAATTTGCGATTCATAGATCTCTGGCTAACCAAGTAATCGATTGTACCATCGACCCAAAAGCTAGATCTATAATTCTTTCCCTCTCTATAGAGGGCCACATTCAACACCTATTCCCCGAACCAAGATCAAGCCACCTTCTTATCTAATCACTCTGTTAGTAAAGTGTACCCTGAGTTTATGTGGAGACCTTAACATCACTTTGGATCCAACCATGGACAACTCTAAAGGCAAATCCCACCACTCCTATGCAGTCAAAAGTGCCAAAAAAAGACTTTTCTCATTTACAATTATATGACACCTGGAGGTAATCTCCAGGTGTCATCCCTCTGATAGAGACTAGTTTCTACTCCACCCCTCATAACTCATATAGTCGCCTGGACTACATCCTGTTGTACAACAGTGATCTACCCTGGCTGGTTTATACCAGTATAGGAAACATTCTCTGGTCCGACCACGCACCAGTGTTTGCTCACTAAAAATCCCTTCACTTACAAAGATCACATAGTCCTGGCATTTTAATGAATCTCTTCTCTTGATATTTATTTAAAAAAATGTCAACAATTGAGAAAGTTTTTCCTTATCAACTATAGTGACGAAACTTTTCATATGGAAACAAACTTAAAGGGGTTGTCCCACGAACAAAGTACATTTTAATAAACAGATCATAGAATAAAATTATCACATTATCACAAATGGGGTGTATTGGAATAATATATGTTAGAGCAGTAAACAGCATATGACCCAATGGCTTAATTTAAATATGTAATAACAAAGGAAAAAAAGCCTTGAATCAATAAATACAGATAATAAAGTATGATGCCAAAAAAAGTGCCCCCAAACACAGAATGATACCCCCAACAGTGAATTCCTCCACGACACCCTCCACACGCATGGCATGACGACCCTACTGTGCTCCCCCAGCAAAGTATGGTGCCCCAACTGTGATCTTCACGCAGTATAATGGGCCCCACATAGTCCTCAGTGTCATGGCCAAATATCATCACCCTGAGGGCCAGATTTGGCCCACGGGCCAGAGTTTGACATGTGTGTCTTAGACCCACTCTGCAATGCAAACTTACAATTGACCATAGACAACTTCATACTGGATCACTCCTCAGATGACACCATTTCTCTTATTAAATGGGAAACCCTAAAATGTGTTTAAGCATGGTACAAAAATTAAAAAAGAAAGATCCCAAACTCTCAGAGAGGCTCTCCTAAAGGTCAGTAAGCTTGAGCAGTCACATAAACATGCCCTTTCTACACCAACTCTCAGAGAGCTCCTTAAGACTAGGCTGGAGGTCAAATATTTACTGAAGGTCTCTTACAACCACTTTCTGCAAATAGGACGAGGCAAGTTTTACGAATACAGCAATAAGCCTGGGAGAATGCTGGCACGAGCCCTATGGGCTAAAATAGCACAAAAATCCCCTGCATTAAGGACTCGCACGGTTCTTAGGTTCACATTACTACTGAGATCGTCAGCGTTTTTAGAGCCTACTACGCCAAACTATACAACCTTCATACATCTAACTCAAACTCTCCGCCCTGCCCTTTCCTCCTCCCCTTTCAAGAAATTACCTGAGGAAGTTATAAAAAAAACTTGTAATCACCTTTTACCCCCCAGGAACTCTCATATATAATAAAGGAACTCCCGAGGAACAAATGTCCTGGTCCGAATGGCCTCATCTCTAAATTCTATAAGAACTTTCCTTTCCAGCTAATTCTTTTGATGCTTCAAGCATTTAAATAGATTGCAGACTCCTCTCCTTTCCCTCTCCAGGCCACTTCTGCACATATCATAGTAAACCCCAAGGCAGGAAAGGACCTTCTTTTATGTGCCAGTTACAACCCAATCTCACTTTTAAATGTTGAAATAAAAATATACGCTAAATTAATCGCAAACAGATTGAACCCACTTCTCTCGGAACTCATCTATGCAGACCAAGTAGGTTTTGATCCCGGTAGAGAAGCCAGAGACAATAACCTTAAAACTTTTGACATTAATAACTTTGCCACCTCCCATAAATTGTCATTTATGGTCCTATTTCTCAACAATGAAAAGGCCTTTCACAGTGTTTCGTGGCACTCAATCGACCAAACTTTAGATTTCATTGGCTTGGGCCCAATCCTAAAATCCAAACTATTAACTCTTTACCAGACCCCGTCAGCAAGAGTTAAAATGAATGGCTTTCTTTCGGACCAGTTATCAATTAATAACGGCAAGCGCCAGTGCTGCTCATTATCACCTCTTCTGTATGTATTTGGTGATGGAAAGCCTTAAGGGAGCTAATTGAAACAACCCTAACATATGTGGGGTTATGATGATTAAGGGCTAGTAATCTAAGTGTTCAGCATTCGTAGCTGTCCTTTCAATATATCTCTCTAACCCACATACAGGTGCTTCTCACTAAATTAGATCATCAAAAAGTTAATTTATTTCAGTTCAATACAAAAAGTGAAACTCATATCATATAGAGTCATTACAGAGTGATCTATTTCAAATGTTTATTTCTGTTAATGCTGATGATTATGGCTTACAGCCAATGAAAACACAAAAGTCATTATCTCAGTAAAGTAGAATAATTAACAAATAACACCTGCAGAGGCTTCCTAAGCGTTTAAAAAGGTCCCTTACTCTGTTTCAGTAGGCTCCACAATCATGGGGAAGACTGCTGACTTGACAGATGTCCAGAAGGCAGTCATGGACACACTCTACAAGGAGGGTAAGCCACAAAAGGTCATTGATAAAGAAGCTGGCTGTTCACAGAGTGCTGTATCCAAGCATATTAACCCCTTTACGACCAAGGGCGTATTAGGACGTATCTGTGCCCTGGGCCTTATGGACCTGATACGTATTAGTACGCCCTGGCGATTTCGCCCGCACACAGGCTGTGCGGGCGCGATCGCCGCCGGGTGTCAGCTGATTGTCACAGCTGACACCCAGGGCTATGCGCAGGGAGCGGTCTCGCACCGCTCCCAGCACATTAACCCCCGCAATGCTGCGATCGAAGTCGATCACAGCATTGCGGTGGCAAGGGGAGGTGATCTCAGATACTCACCTCCTCTTCCGGCTTCCAGCGATGTCTGCCACGGCTTCCAGGATGTTGCCATGACGACCCGATGTCGTCATGACAACATCCGGGTCACCAGACAGCAGGAAGATTATTTGGACATGCGCAGTGCATCTCCAAACAATCTTCTCCCTGTCCAGCGCTGACAGCCTGCATGGCACAGGGATGGTGCTGTATTCCTGTGCCATGCAGGCGATCAGAGAAAAAAAAGTGAAAGTCCCATCGTGGGACAAAGTAATAAAGTATAAAAACTATCAGAAAGTGAAAAAAAAAAAAAAAAAAATTGCAAAAATATATATAAAAAAAAATATATATATAATCCACCAAAAATAAAAATATAATGTACCCATCAATAAATATTATTATAAAAAAAAACAAAAAAAAACAATAAAAGTACACATATTTGGTATCGCCGCGTCCGGAACAACCTGACCTATAAAACTGTCCCACTAGTTAACCCCTTCAGTGGACACGGTAAAAGAAAGTAATAAAAAACGAAGCAAAAAACAATGCTTTATCACCATACCGCCAAACAAAAAATGGAATAACACGCGATCAAAAAGACAAATATAAATAAAAATGGTACCGCTGAAAACGTCATCTCGTCCCGCAAAAAACAAGCCACCATACAGCTCCATCAGCCGAAAAATAAAAAAGTTATAGCTCTCAGAATAAAGCTATGCTAAAAAATAATTTTTTCTATAAAATTGCTTTTATTATGTAAAAGTGCAAAACATAGAAAAACGATATAAATGTGGTACCGCTGTAAACGTACTGACCCGAAGAATAAAGCTGCCTTATCAATTTTACCACACGCGGAACAGAATAAAAAAAAACAAAAAAAAAATTCCTGAATTGTTGTTTTTTGTTTATTCTGCCTCCCAAAAATCGGAATAGAAAGCGATCAAAAAATGTCACGTGCCTGAAAATGGCACCAATAACAACGTCAACTCATCCCGCAAAAAACGAGCCATCACATGACTGTCTGCCAAAATCTGGAAAAATTATAGCTCTCAAAATATGGCGATGCAAAACTAGATTTTACAAAAAATGCGTCTTTTAGTGTGTGACAGCTGTCAGTCATAAAAACCCCATATGATTCTGGTATTGCTGTAATCACACCGACCCGAAGAATAAAGTCGTCTAATCACTTATACCGCACGAGGAACGGCGTAAAAAATAAACTCTCAGGTTAGGGTTGGGCTAGGGTTAGGGCTGGGTTTGGGGTTAGGGTTGGGATTTTTTTCAAAAGTAAGAAAAAAAGATGACGATATGGCGACTAGTGTTGAGCGCAAGTGCTCGCTACTTGAGTTTGCATCGGGAGCTCTGGTATGCATTGAGTATCGTGGGTATTTGAGTGACATGCTCGAGTCTCCGCGCCATATGCTTCGCGGCCAAAAAAAACTTTGCGGGGATTGCCTGCCATGCACGAGCGATCCCCGCATGTTTTTTTTTGGGTGTCTAATAACCGTGAAACATGCGGAGCAGGGACTCGAGCATGTCACTCGAGCACACGCTGTACATGGTGCAAACCTGAGTACCCGATGCAAACTCAAGTAGCGAGCACTTGCGCTCAAGACTAATGACAACTTATTCAATATGATGACCTAATGATATCAAATTCTGTGTCGTACCTCTGGGTTCAAAATGTTCACTATACACCTTAATAAAATCCTTGAGGGGCGTAGTTTCCAAAATGGGGTCACTTGTGGGGGAGCTCCACTGTTTAGGCACATCAGGGGCTCTCCAAACGCGACATGGTGTCCGCTAACAAATTGAATGGAAAATCGGCTCAAATTGTTAGCGGACGCCATGTTGCGTTTGGAGAGCCCCTGCGTGCCTAAACTTTGGAGCTCCCCCACAAGTGACCCCATTTTGGAAACTAGACCCCCCAAGGCACCTATCTAGATGCATAGTGAGCACTTGGAACCCCCAGGTTCTTCACAAATTAATTCGTAAAAATGAAAAAGTGAAAAAAAAACACTTTCATTTTTACGAATCAATTTGTGAAGCACCTGGGGGTTCCAAGTGCTCACTATGCATCTAGATAGGTGCCTTGGGGGGTCTAGTTTCCAAACTGGGGTCACTTGTGGGGGAGCTCCAATGTTTGGGCACACAGGGGCTCTCCAAACGCAACATGGTGTCCGCTAACAATTTGAGCCGACAATTTGTTAGCGGATACTATGTTGCATTTGGAGAGTCCCTGTGTGTCCAAACATTGGAGCTCCCCCACAAGTGACCCCATTTTGGAAACTAGACCCCCCAAGGCACCTATCTAGATGCATAGTGAGCACTTGGAACCCCCAGGTGCTTCACAAATTGATTCGTAAAAATGAGGTTCCAAGTGCTCACTATGCATCTAGATAGGTGCCTTGGGGGGTCTAGTTTCCAAAATGGGGTCACTTGTCGGGGAGCTCCAATGTTTGGGCACACAGGGGCTCTCCAAACGCAACATGGCGTCCGCTAATTATTCAAGCAAATTTTACAATCAAAAAGTCAAATGGCGCTCCTTCCCTTCCGAGCCCTGCCGTGCGCCCAAACAGTGTTTTTTCCCCACATATGGGGTATCAGCATGCCCAGGGGAAATTGCACAACAAATTTTGGGGTCCATTTTTTCTTGTTACCCCTGTGAAAATAAAAGTAACATTTTTGTGAAAAAAGTTAAATGTTCATTTTTTTCTTCCACATTCCAAAAATTCCTGTGAAGCACCTGAAGGGTTAATAAAGTTCTTGAATGTGGTTTTGAGCACCTTGAGGGGTGCAGTTTTTAGAATGGTGTCACTTTTGGGTATTTTCTGTCATAAAGACCCCTCAAAGTGACTTCAAATGTGATGTGGTCCCTAAAAAAATGGTTTTGTAAATTTTGTTGGAAAAATGAGAAATCGCTGGTCAACTTTTAACCCTTATAGCTCCCTAACAAAAAAAAATTTTGGTTCCAAAATTGTGCTGATGTAAAGTAGACATGTGGGAAATGTTATTTATTAACTCTTTTGTGTGACATATCTCTCTGATTTAAGGGCATAAAAATTCAAATTTTGAAAATTGCAAAATTTTCGCCAAATTTCCGTTTTTTTCACAAATAAACGCAAGTGATATCGAAGAAATTTTACCACAATCATGAAGTACAATATGTCACGAAAAAACAATCTCAGAATCAGGGAGATCCGTTGAAGCGTTCCAGAGTAATTACCTCATAAAGTGACAGTGGTCAGAATTGTAAAAATTGGCCTGGTTATTAACGTGCAAACCACCCTCGGGGGTTAAGGGGTTAATGGAAAGTTGAGTGGAAGGAAAGTGTGGTAGAAAAAGGTGTACAAGCAACCTGGATAACCACAGTCTTGAAAGGAAAGGATTGTTAAGAAAAGGCAATTCAAAAATTTGGGGAAGATTCACAAGGAGTGGACTCCTACTGGAATCATTGCTTCAAGAGCCACCACACACAGACGTATCCAGGATATGGGCTACAAGTGTCGCTCTTATTCCTTGTGTCAAGCCACTCATCATGACCAATAAGACAACGCCAGAAGCGTCTTACCTGGGCCAAGGAGAAAAAGACCTGGACTGTTGCTCAGTGGTCCAAGGTGGTGTTTTCAGATGAAAGTAAATCTTGCATTTCATTTGGAAATCAAGGTCCCAGAGTCTGGAGGAAGAGTGGAGAGGCCATAATCCAAGCTGCTTGAGGTCTAGTGTGAAGTTTTCACAATCAGTGATGGTTTGGGGAGTCATGTCATCTGCTGGTGTAGGTCCACTGTGTTTTATCAAGACCAAAGTCAGCGCAGCCGTCTACCAGGAAATTTTAGAGCACTTCATGCTTCCTTCGGCCGACAAGCTTTTTGGAGATGGAAATTTCATCTTCCAACAGGACTTGGGCACGTGTCCACACTGCCAAAAGTACCAATACCTGGTTTATAAACAACGGTATCACTGTGCTTGATTGGCCAGCAAAGTCGCTTGACCTCCCCATAGAGAATCTATGGGGTATTGTCAAGAGGAAGATGAGAGACACCAGACCCAACAATGCAGACAAGCTGAAGGCTGCTATCAAAGCAACCAGGGCTTGCATAACACCTCAGCAGTGCCACAGGCTGATCGCCTCCATGCCACACCGCATTGATGCAGTAATTGATGCAAAAGGAGCCCGACCAAGTATTGAGTGCATTTACTGAACATACATTTCAGTAGGCCAACATTTCGGATTTTAAAAACATTTTTCAAGCTGGTGTTATAAAGTATTCTAATTTACTGAGATAATGACTTTTGTGTTTTCATTGGCGGTAAGCCATAATCATCAACATTAACATAAATAAACACTTGAAATAGATCACTCTGTTTGAAATGACTCTATATAATACATGAGTTTCACTTTTTTGCATTGAAGAACTGAAATATATTAACTTTTTGATGATATTCTAAATAAAGTGAGAAGCACCTGTACATCTCTCCCTTCCCTGACGGAGGAATTGGGTAAGTTCAAGAAATAGTCAAATTTTAAAATAAATGGAGATAAATCAAAAGTCCTCAACATAAAGCTACCACCACAGCTAATTAAAACGTTGAAAACACAATTTACCCTTTAAATGGCCAGCAGACGATACAATCACCTACCTAGGAATTCGTATTTCTTCGGACCTTTCCATGTTATTCAATTTGAACTTCCACTCAAGTCCATACTGGAGAGGGATTTGGCTTCATGGAACCGTGCAGAGTTCTCTTCGTTAGGTAGGATCAACATCATAAAAATGACAATCCTTCCAAGGTTGTTATACCTTCTCCAGACTATCCCGGTACATATACCCTCTACCTTCTGGAACAAAATTCAACACATCCTCAATCGATTTGTATGGTCCTCGGGACGTTCCAGGATTCGAACCGGTATACTAATCAGACCTACGGATGCTTGCGGTAATGGAATGCCTGACTGTCATAGGTATTAACCATGCGGCCGCACATTCTCAAATCCTCGATTTGTTTCATAGTGCTTATTCTAAGCTCTGGGTTACCATTGCCCAGGATACCGTTTCTTTTCAATTCACGCTCTACCATGTATCTGGCCCTTCATCCTTAAGCCCCCGTCTCACATAGCGAGATCGCTAGCGGAGTCAAGGTTTTGGTGACGCAACAGCGACCTCACCAGCGATGTCGCTATGTGTGACACTTTGCAGCGATCAACCGCTTGTTGTAGTTGCACTACAACAAGCGGTGGACACCGCGTTATGGATCCTGCCAGGTCTCAAACATCTTAAGGTGGTCCTTACCATTGCCTGCTCAACTGATGATACATCAGTACTCCTAGTCACATTGCAACATTGTTAACTGATGAAGGTCATTACGACCAAAACGTTTTACATCCACTTTTGGACTGCAATAAAAATTTCACTGCTTTGAAATATATTTTGAGTGCCAAGGTTATTTTTACATAGCAACGGGTTCGGCCCCTACTTGGGCACCAATTGGCAGCAGTGCAGCGATTCTTTTGTATTGAACTTTGCAGCGATCAGGCCCCTGCTGTGAGGTCGCTGATCGCTGCAGAATGTCCTGGACCATTTTTTGGTCTTTGCCCTCCCGCTGGTCAGCACACATCGCTGTGTGTGACCAGAAATCAGGCTGGTAACCATGATAAACAGCGGGTTACTAGGGGCACCCTCGCACTTAGTATCCCGCTGTTTATCATGGTTACCACTTTGCTACGGTGAGCAGTAACCTCCCGCTTACCGTAGCAGGCTCGTAACCATGATAAACAGCGGATTACTAGGTGCGCGTGTGCCCCTAGTAACCCGCTGTTTATCATGGTTACCAGCCTGCTCCAGCTTCAGCAGGCTGGTAACCAGGAGCAGGATATTGTGGAAAGATTCTTTCCACGATGTCACTGCTCCCCTGATCGCTGGTGAGCCTGCCTGTTTGACAGCTCACCAGCGATCACATAGAAACGATCCCTGACAGGTCGTATCGTTGTCGGGATCGCTGTAGTGTCGCTAAGTGTGACGGGGCCTTAAGACATAGGGAAGTTTCGTTATCATTCAGTGTGAGTCAAACTCTTAAAATTTTACACATGTCCAACCTCAAGGTCCCACTTATTGACTCTCATGGTCCCCTAATCAAAATCATAGACAATTCCAGATTCTTACCAGGCGCCTCCTCTAACTCATTTTTAAATAGATCCAAAAAAGCCCCTCTTCGCCTTTATCAAATTGCTCCTCAAGGATCTCTTCTACCCCTCACAACTCTCTTACATAGTAGAACTCCCACACTACGTCAAAATTTTGAAAACATCAAACTGCAGCACTGCAGTATGAAAAACTATGTATCTCTTCATTGAATGTGGAGCACGCGATTTTGGTTCTATACAAATTGCTTTTAGTTACTGACCTGGATTCTCTCCTTCCTTTTTGCAAGGCCTGGGAAACTGAATTACAATTAAAATTTTCAAACGACCAGTGGAATAGATGCTTCCATCTTTCCCATAAATCTCTCATTGCAACTAAAGGCTTATGAAAGCCCTTTAGTCCAAATCTGGTGGTCTTGTCCATCCCTCGTGGCGTTTTGGGAGGGTGTCCTTAATGTAATTCTGGAAGTCACTGGAATAGCAATTCCCAATAAACCTGAAGCAACCCTATTGTTTATGTTTTCTCTGTCGAGGACCAGTTTAAAAAAACCCTTCTTGAGACATATGCTCCAGGCAGCTAAGACAATAATACCCAGTCACTGGAAATCATCTGACGTTCCATCCCTGGTTTGTGGAAACTGCTATGACCCAGCATATGGAAATGCTAGTTACACATTTCAATAAAATTTAAATTTGGAAGAAAAAAAAATCTGCTCCCATCTACCAGGATGATGAAGATAAAACGAGGGTGGGCATTTCAGCAAGAAAATGCTCCCAAACACACAGCCACGGAAACTCTCAATTGGTTTAAGAGAAAGAAAATAAAGCTACTAGGATGGCCCAGCCAATCACCTAACCTGAATGCAATAGAAAATTTATGGAAGGAACTAAAGCTCAGAGTTCATAGAAGGAGCTCACAGAACCTTCAGGATTTGAAGAGTGTTTGTGTGGAAGAATGGGCTAAAATCACATCTGTTTCTCCATACAGGAGGCATCTTGAAGCTGTCATCACAAAGAAAGGCTTTTGCATGAAGTATTAAATAAATTTCAGTAAGAGTGGTCAATACTTTTTCCCTGTGTCATTTCTCATTATTACACAATTTATAGACATCTATAGTTTGATTTTTTTTGCCTGTGCGGATTAGATGTATGGTCACTGACATATGGTGAGAATTTAATGTTGACAGAACCTTTAGAAATATATTTAACTTAGTAAATTAGTGACACATTCAATACTTATTCCACCCTCTGTATATACCCAATACAAGTTGTCCTGCAGTAATACCAATCAGCGGCAATCTGCAAATAAACTCAGCAAAAAGATTTTCCTAGCAAAGCCCCCTCCGAAAAAAAGTGAAAGACTTCACAGTGCTTATTAAATCAATAGGCTGTATGTGCAACTCTCTAGCATGCCAATTCTTCAAAGTGAGAGATACTCTTTGTAGGTGTTTTGCTATGGCTAATATAGGACAAGACCAAACAGAGGACCACTCTTCTATTAACTCAGAATTTCTTAAAAGGGAATCTGTCAGCATGTTTTTGCCATTTAAAATATGAAGGCAACATGAGGTGAATGTTAATAAACTGAATTCAGAGATGTGTCACTTATCAAGCTGTGTGATGTTGTTTACTTACTATGAAGGTTTTATCATTAGGACTTTATCATTGCTGTGGCTAGCTGGCACACGCTTGCTAGTCTGACTCCGCCCCCTCCTGTGATAAACTACTCATTGTCAACAGACTATGTACATATAGAGTTTGGTGTGGGCAAGGTTAAGTTTCTCAGCTCTGATGCATTCTACATCTAAGAACTCTGTGTCACAACTGCTGCATCGTTGGATTCAGGATCTCTTTGTCTACATTAAGCTGGTCTCAGATGAGATAGCATAAACATGCTGACAGATTCCCTTTAATACAGAAAAATATGACCATTGATTTTCCAAACTGCATAAGCGCTTTAATTCACAATAGTAACTTCTTACCTTTATGCTTGCCAATAACAGTTGGAGACAATAAGGCATTACACATTTACTAGTGCAAGGCAACAGCTTGAGGTCAGAGCCTAGAATACAAACACATACTAGTCTGCTAATATTTTATAATAATCTAGAATTAGCATTCTAAATGTTATTCCCGTAGGTTACCCTCACTGATGCAGAGAATGCGGCTCTGAAAGAGTACATTGAAAAGAAGCGCTGGACACACATGTGGCATAGGACTGCTGGAGAAAGTCAAGAGCTGTCTCCAGCAGTGTCATAAAGAACAAATGGATGCATTCACGGTATCTGCTTCATTCTATTAGGTCATTTCAGATCCACGTTCAAGGGACTGTTGGGGTCCAAAAGATCACAAAGTTATTGCCTATACTTTTAATATTGGGAATAGCCCTTTAATGAAATACCGTATTTTTCGGACTACAAGACGCACTTTTTTTCCCCCAAAATTTGGAAGGAAAATGGGGGGTGCGTCTTATGGTCCGAACGGTACTTTACCGGTGGTGGTGGAGCGGGGTTCGCAGGGTCCTCCGGCGGCGGCAGAGGGGAGATGCGGCTGGAGCCGGGGCCTGTACCTGTGCTGGTGTCGGGTGGTGAAGCAGAGGAGCCGGGGCCTGTGCCGGGCTGTGAGTGGCGTCCGGCGGTGAGACAGAGGAGCCGGGGCCTCTGCCGGGCTGTGAGCGGTGTCCGGCGGTGCGGCAGAGCAGCGTGTGCGGCTTCCGGTGGCCATCTTCCCGAGGCCGTACTCCACGAGAAAATGGCCGCTGGAGACGGCGCATGCGCCGACCCGGAGCTCCGGCAGCCATTTTCCTGTAGATCACAGCCTCAGGCCCCGGAAACCGCACACGCTGCTCTGCCGCATCGCCGGAAACCACTCACAGCCCGGCAGAGGCCCCGGCTCCTCGGTCTCACCGCCGGACGCCGCTCACAGCCCGGCACAGACCCCGGCTCCTCTGCTTCACCGCCGGACGCCGCTCACAGGTCCAGTCCACAGGCCCCAGGCCAGGCCAGTCCACAGGCCCCAACCAGACACCGGCATCTCACCTCTTCTGCTGCCGCCGGGTTCCTGAAGCAGGGAACGGAGGGACCAGTGATCCTGTTCCACCACCCCCCAGGTAAGATACCTAATCAGACTATAAGACGGACCCCATCTTATAAAAATTATTTTTTTTCCTATTTTCCACCCCAAAATTTGGGGTGCGTCTTATGGTCCGGTGCGTCTTATAGTCCGAAAAATACGGTACTATCATTTCCCTGTGTATGTCATCAAAAGGGGTTAAAGTACAAATCAAAATTGCGGCAAAACAGAAAAGCTAAGTCATCACTGCTCAGAATAATAGTTTTATTTAACCCCTTTCTGACATGGTCAGTAATAGTCTGTCCCTGTGCCCTGGGCCTATTGGGCCAGGGATATACTATTACGCAGAATGTGATCGCACCCGCACGCAAGCGGTGTGATCTGCGCCAGGTGTCAGCTGATTGTCACAGCTGACACCCGGTACTATGTGCCAGGAGCGGTCCCGCACTGCTCCCGGCACATTAACACCCGAAATGCTGTGATCGAAGTCGATCGCAGCATTCCAGTGACAAGGGCAGGTAAGCGAGGATACAGTGAAAGAAATAATTATTTGATCGTTTGCTGTCTTTGTAAGTTTGCCTGCTGACAAAGACATGAACAGTCTATAATTTTAAGGGTAGGTTAATTTTAACATTGAGAGAAAGCATATCCAAAAAAAAAAAAAAAAAAAAAAAAAAAAAAAAAAATCAAGAAAATCACATTGTATAAATTAGATACATTTTTTTGCATTTTGCAGTGAGAAATAAGTATTTGATCCCCTACAAACCATTATGAGTTCTGGCTTCTACAGATCAGTTAGACGCTCCTAATCAACTCGTTACCTGCATTAAAGACAGCTGTCTTACATAGTCACCTGTATAAAAGACTCCTGTCCACAGACTCAATTAATCTGTCAGACTCTAATCTCTACAACATGGGCAAGACCAAAGAGCTTTCTAAGGATGTCAGGGACAAGATCATAGACCTGCACAAAGCTGGAGTGGGCTACAAAACCATAAGTAAGACGCTGGGTGAGAAGGAGACAACTTTGGTGCAATAGTAAGAAAATGGAAGAAATACAAAATGACTGTCAATCGACATCGATCTGGGGCACCATGCAAAATCTCACCTCGTGGGGTATACTTGATCATTAGGAAAATGGGAGATCAGCCTAAAACTACACAGGGGAACTTGTTAATGATCTCAAGGCAGCTGGGACCAGAGTCACCAAGAAAACCATTGGTAACACATTACGCCTCAAAGGTTTAAAATCCTGCAGTGCCCGCAAGGTCCCCCTGGTCAAGAAGGCACATGTGCAGGCCCGTCTGAAGTTTGCCAATGAACACCTGGATGATTCTGTGAGTTATTGGGAGAAGGTGCTGTGGTCAGATGAGACAAAAATTGAGCTCTTTGGTATTAATTCAACTTGCCATGTTTGGAGGAAGAGAAATGCTGCCTATGACCCAAAGAACACAGTCCCCTCTGTCAAGCATGGCATTGGAAACATTATGATTTGGGGGTGTTTCTCTGCTAAGGGCACAGGACTACTTCACCGCATCAATGGGAGAATGGATGGAGCCATGTACCATAAAATCCTGAGTGACAACCTCCTTCCCTCCGCCAGAACATTAAAAATGGGTTGTGGCTGGGTCAAGGCATACAGCCAAGGCAACAAAGGAGTGGCTCAAAAAGAAGCACATTAAGATCATGGAGTGGCCTAGCCAGTCTCCAGCCCTTAATCCCATAGAAAACTTGTGGAGGGAGTTGAAGCGCCGAGTTGCCAAGCGACAGCCTCAAAATCTGAATGATTTAAAGATGATCTGCAAAGAGGAGTGGACCAAAATTCCTCCTGACATGTGCGCAACCCTCATCATCAACTACGAAAAACGTCTGACTGCTGTGCTTGCCAACAAGGGTTTTGCCACCAAGTATTAAGTGTTGTTTGCCAGAGGGATCAAATACTTATTTCTCACTGCAAAATGCAAATAAATTTATCTAATTTATAAAATGTGATTTTCTTGACTATTCTAGCTCTCAATGTTAAAATTAACCTACCCTTAAAATTATAGACTGTTCATGTCTTGGTCAGTTGGCAAACTTACAAAAACAGCCAGGGATCAAATAATTATTTCCTTCACTGTATTTACCTCCTCACCGGCGTCCCGCGCTGTCTGTGCGGGCTCCCGGTGCTGGTCATGGTGACCCGATGTCGTCATCACGACATCCAGGTCATTAGACAGCAAGAAGTTAGGTAAACAGTGCTCAATCTACCTAACTTGTGTGCACACTGCTGCAGCCTGCATAGCATTTAAATGCTGCTGCAGCATTTCTATGCTATACAGGCAATATGGTGAAAAAAACGAACATCTCATAGTGGAACAATGTGTAAAAGTTAAAAAAAGAATTAGAAAGTGGAAAAAAAAAAAAAAGAATTGTAAAAATATTTAAAAACAAATGAAAAAATAATCCCCAAAAAATAAAAATATATTGTACCCATGAATTAACTATTATTCTGAAAAACAAAAAAACAAAAACAATAGAAGTACACACATTTGGTATCGCCACGTCCGGAACGACCTGACCTATAAAACTGTCCCACTAGTTAACCCCTTTAGTGAACACAGTAAAAAAATAAAAAACGAAGCAAAAAAACAATGCTTTATCATCATACCGCCAAACAAAAAAATGGAACAAAACGTGATGGTACCGCTCAAAACGTCATCTTGTCCCGCAAAAAACAAGCCGCCATACAGCTCCATCATCCGAAAAATAAAAAAAGTTGTAGCCCTCAGAATAAAGCGATGCAAAAAAATAATTTTTTATATAAAATAGCTTTTATTGTGTAAAAGCACCAAAACATAGAAAAACGATATAAATGTGGTACCGCTGTAAACGTACTGACCCGAAGAATAAAGCTACCTTTTAAATTTTTCCACACGCTGAACGGCATAAAAAAAAAAAAAAAATTCCTGAATTGTTGTTTTTTGCTTATTCTGCCTCCCAAAAATCGGAATAGAAAGCGATCAAATAATATCACCATCCGATTTTCCCTTCCCCCTTATTTTCCTGAAACATTTCTGTGTACTTCCAAATATGTAAATAGTTATCTTTGTATATCTTGGAAACTTATGTTATGAACGAATCAACCAAGTTACCAGTCTATAAAATGCACCTATAAGATATAGCTTACGTATCTAAAGCTATGAATCATATCACCAACCGAATAATTTCAGGTTTACGACGGTATTCACCTTGTTTACTTGTGTACCTCTATTTCACTATATATGTACTGTTTGTATGAAATCAATATATATATATATTTTTTTTTTTTTTTCATTCTACTTGAAAATTTAATAAAAAAAAAATATTTGAAAAAATATCACTTGCCTAAAAATGGTACCAATAAAAACGTCAACTTGTCCCGGAAAAAACAAGCCGTCACATGACTGTCGGCCAAAATATGGAAAAATTATAGCTCTCAAAATATGGCGATGCAAAAACTAGTCTTTGCAAGAAAAAAAAAAAGCGTCTTTTAGAGCGTGACGGCTGTCAATCATAAAAACCCGATATACATCTGGCATCACTGTAGTCACAACGACCCGAAGAATAAAGTTGTCTAATCACTTATACCGCACGAGGAAAGGCGTAAAAAAATAAACTCTAGAGTTAGGGTTGTGCTAGGGTTAGGGTTGGGATTTTTTTCAAAAGTAAAGAAAAAAAAAATGATGACGATATGGTGTTGAGCGCAAGTGCTCGCTACTTGAGTTTGCATCGGGTGCTTGGGTATGCACTGAGTATCACGGGTGCTCAAGTGACATGCTTGAGTCTCTGCCGCACATGCTTTGCGGCCAAAAATACCTCGCGGGGATTGACTGCCATGCACGAGCGATCCCCGCATGTTTTTTTTGGGTGTCTAACAACTGTGAAACATGCGGGCAGGGACTCGAGCATGTCACTTGAACACCCGCGATACATGGTGCATACCTGGGTACCCGATGCAAACTCAAGTAGAGAGCCCTTGCGCTCAAGACTAATGACAACTTATTCAAAATGATGACCTAATGTTATCAATTTCTGTGTCGTACCTCTGGGTTCAAAATGTTCACTATACTCCTTGATAAAATCCTTGAGGGGTCTAGTTTCCAAAATGAGGTCACTTGTGAGGAGTTTCCACTGTTTAGTTGCATCAGGGGCTCTCCAAACGCGACATGGCGTCCGCTCTCAATTCCAGGCAATTTTGCGTTCAAAAAGTCACACAGTGCTCCTTCCCTTCTGAACCCTGCCGTGCGCCCAAACAGTGGTTTTCTCCCACATATGGGGTATCGGCTTACTCAGAAGAAATTGAACAACAAATGGTATGGTGCAATTTCTCCTGTTACCCTTATGAAAATGCAAAATTGGGGGCTGAAAAACATTTTTGTGGGAAAAACTTAAAAATTTTATTTTTACGGCTCAATGTTATAAACTTCTGTGAAGCACCTGGGGGTTCAAGGTGCTCAACACACATCTAGATAAGTTCCCTGAGGGGTCTAGTTTCCAAAATGGTGTCACTTGTGGGGGGTTTCCACTGGTTAGGCACATCAGGGGCACATCCGCTAATTATTCAAGCAAATTTTACAATCAAAAAGTCAAATGGTGCTCCTTCCCTTCCGAACCCTACCGTGCACCCAAACAGTGGTTTTCTCCCACATATGGGGTATTGGCGTGCTCAGGAGAAATTGCGCAACAAATATTGGGGCCCATTTTTTCCTGTTACCCTTGCAAAAATAAAAAAATTGGGGTCTAAAGTAACATTTTTGTGAAAAAAGTTAAATGTTCATTTTTTTCTTCCACATTCCAAAAATTCCTGTGAAGCACCTGAAGGGTTAATAAAGTTCTTGAATGTGGTTTTGAACACCTTGAGGGGTGCAGTTCTTAGAATGGTGTCACTTTTGGGTATTTTCTGTCATAAAGGCCCCTCAAAGTCACTTCAAATGTGATGTGGTCCCTAAAAAAATGGTTTTGTAAATTTTGTTGGAAAAATGAGAAATCGCTGGTCAACTTTTAACCTTTATAACTTCCTAACAAAAAAAAATGTTGGTTCTAAAATTGTGCTGATGTAACATAGACATGTGGGAAAAGTTATTTATTAAGTATTTTGTGTGACATATCTCTCTGATTTAAGGGCATGAAAATTCAAAGTTTGAAAATTGCGAAATTTTCAAAATTTTCCTTTTTTTTTTCCACATATAAGTGATATCGAAGAAATTTTACCACAATCATGAAGTACAATATGTCAAGAAAAAATAATCTCAGAATCAGAGGGATCCATTGAAGCGTTCCAGAGTAATTACCTCATAAAGTGACAGTGGTCAGAATTGAAAAAATTGGCCTGGTCATTAACGTGCAAACCACCCTTGGGGATAAAAGGGGTTAAACAGTATAACGGATCCTAAAATATTACAATAGGATCATTTATGGTTAACCATGTATAAATACCTTTCCTAAATTTAGGCTTAACTTTGGACTGCTCATCCTTTGTCTTGGATACTTCTTGTGGTGGGGGCACAATAAAACTCATTAGATCAAGGACCTTCTCACATGTTAGCTGAAGGACGAGAAAACAAAATATTACTTTTCTGTATTATTCACTTATACTGGAAAATAAATACAAGAATGTCAATTTTTGCCAAATATTTATGCAAATATAAGGAAAAACCTAACTACTACTCCAGGAAATGTGTGCGAGAACTTAAATAAGGCTTTGTTCACACTAGCGTACGATCCTTTTGCGCAGATAATTTTCTGCCAGAAAAATAAACATTCAGCAGGAGCAAAGTGTTCCTGTGTATGGGAGAGTCCGGGGAAATAGCAGTCAAACAATTGTTTGGCAGACAGCTATCTAATGTGTATAGGGGCCTCTAATTGTCCGCAAATCTCACCAAGGACAACATCTGCAAGGAGTCTATGTTCTCTCCGTATTTATGTGGGTTTCCCCCGGGTTCTCCGGTTTCCTCCCACACTCCAAAGACATACTGATAGGAAATGTAGATTGTGAGCCCCAATGGGGACAGAGATGATAATGTATGTAAAGCGCTGATGAAGAGAAATAAATTGATTCATTTTTCTAATTTCCAACCTTATATTCCCCTAGGGCAAAGTGGCAGGCTGCAAGTTGGATGAGAGACCTCTGCTGTTCTAAGTTTCCTTGATTCAGCATTTGTTGTGTTGGTGAATGAGGCCCTTGCAGGGCTGCCATGAGATGAAGACTGTTAATTGCTTTCTTGTGTTGTCCCTTTAGAAAGAAAAGTATATTGAAGAAACATCCTAAACGTTCTCAAAACCCAAATAATATGTATAAAAAATGCACTCGATTTGGGGAAAAAAATAAAAAACAACACAAAAATGCGCAATGTGCCATGATGAACTAGAAATTGAATATTTTCAAATGTTTCGCAAAAATCAATCCCTTAAACAATACAAGAGTTATAACTTTATTAAAAAAAAAATAAAAATGAGAGAGTTGGAAAACGCTAATATGTAAGCTGGAACTAAATGGATTACAAGTAAACCCAAATTATGAGTCCAGGTTAAGCGGATACACTGACAGATGTACTGAAACAGTCTAATTTTTAGACAGTGTAAATAGACTATGGCAGTACCAAACTTCTAAGGTTTATATTTCTATATAGTCTGTTTACACTGTCTAAAGATTAGACCGTTTTAGTACATCTGTTAAATTTTGGAACTTTGTAAAAAAAAAAAAAAAAAAAAATTGGGTTGTGTTGCCGTTCTCTGAGACCTGTAGCATCTTTATTTTCCATCGATGGATCTATAATAGGGCGTCTCTTTTGTTGCAGGTAGAGCTGACGTTTTTATTGACACCATTGTGGGGTACTTGCAGCGTCTCGATTGCTTTTTATGGTATTTCTGAGGGGAATTCAATTTTGGGAAAAGGTGGGTAGATTTAAACTTTAATGGGTTTTTTTTGTACATTTTAAAAATAACTCTTTGATGTTTGTTAATTAGTCCTCTTAGGGCATACATCTCAAACTCAGACCCACGGGCCAAATCCGTCTCGCAGTGTAATTATATTTGGTGGGCGAGAAAATACCCAAAGTCTACTAACGCTGGCCCGCTGGTAGACAGACTACAAATCCATACCCCACGTTCTCCTACTCTATCACAATTTGCCATTGACACCATCGCTGCAGCTTCTACCAAGCCCACACTAATGACGCGGAGCACCTGCCTCTTACCCCGTACACGCCTCCAACACCTCCTGTCACTCCCTTGATGATGCGGCACCATGAGCACTTCCGGGTTCCAATGCCCTTGCCCCCCCCCACACACACATATATTATAAGCACATGGCTTCACCCTCCCCTTCCCACAGCCTGCTCAGTGCCGAATCGACTGACTACTTTCCGGCTCTTTTTATAGTTAAACCTCCATTTTGAGTACCTGCTGTTATACCCATCTCCCTTTTGCATACTATTCCACAATCACTATGCCACACCACTGGTCTTACTCCGACTATCCCTAGGAGTTAAGCCTGTTCATTGACTACATCCCATTTTCACCATTCTGCCTACACTATGTTCTGCCTGTCCTTTCACTTATACCCATGTATCAGCATTTTTCCTCATTACTGGTCTAATCTCCCATTACCCATACACATCCCCTCACCCTCTAATACACCTCATATCAGTACCTATGCACTGCATAGGTTTCCACTAATCTTGTAACTTTTTATTTTATTATACATTTGTACCCGTCTTTTTCTGACTTTCATCTCTAGGTCTCTAGTCCCACCACTCCAACCTCTTAACCCTTACATCAGTCATTTGACCAGGAGTTAATAAGCTCTGGCTACATAACCTTATCCTCTCCTCTACTGCCCCTCTTAGCAGTTTCTTACAAACATCCATACCTGTTACCACTATGCTTTCCTACCCCTTACCAACTGATCCTATCCCTCCCCTCTAGCCCATTCCTTTTTTTCCTCTCACCTTGTGGTATCGCTGACCATGTTCCTGCATGGTCAGACACATCCATTACACAGGGGAACATTTATAAGATTATCTTGGGACAAGAACAATTTTTTCTAACGCATCCAATTGTGGAACTTATTATTATTCTAAGATCTATTAATTAAAATGTACTTTATTGGTCAGACAACCCCTTTCATTTAGTTTCCATATGAAAAGGTTTGTTATATTTCATAAGGAAAAAGGTACTGAATTGTAGACTTTTTTAAATAAATATCAATGATTGCCCGCGACTGTGTTCAAGTTTTTAATTTTGGCCCATTGTGTATTTGAGTTTGACATCCCTGCTTTACGGTATATTTAATTAGTCTTCGTAGGGGACTTGAACTTCCGATCCTTGGTTTGCGCATACAATACACTGCAATACTATAGTACTGCAGTGTACTGAAAACTGATGATCTCCTATAAAGCCCAGCCACAGACTGTGTTTTATGGTAGATCTCATATAGCAAGCACATAGGACTTCAGAAGGATCCTAGCTGCCATGGCAGCTGATCGGCACCCGGAAATCACGTTATAGGGGGGGGTGCTGGTGGCCGCAAGAAGTGACGGCCACCATGTAGAAAGCTTTTAACAGCCACGGTCATGCTTGACAGCCGCATTTAAGAGAAACTGGTTTATCAGTTACTGGAGGGTGTTGGCTATGTACCATACCCGCGCTGCACAGAGCCGTCACAGCTACTGAGCCCACTCCATACATGTACAGCGACAGTTGTTAAGGAGTTAGAATGCAATACATTTATCACAGTTGCTAATTCTGGATGATAAATAAGCACATCTTTAGACACTCCTGACTACACCATCTAATACTTGGCTTCCGTTGTGGCACAAATCTGCACCAAAATACCACTGCAATTTTGGGCCTGGCGTAGCGTCTTAACCTACACATCCTTTTAGGTGAAACCAAGCACATTTACAGCTAAGCCAATGCCTCTGTTGAGCTAGCCATAAAGTCTCTAAAACATATACCAAATCACCATCAAAGCCTGTCCTTCCAGGAGTGTCACTTTCCATCCAACAGAGGCACTAGAAGCACTTCATACATTAAGGCATACAAAGCTTAGACCTCAAATAATGAATGTTCTTTACTGCTTACAGATGTATCACACAGACAAGAAAGCACTTACCTGATAAATGACCATATCTGTGAGGAATATCCTTAGCCACAACCAAGTGTCAGTCTTCCATGGTAAACAAATTCGGGAGAACTCTAAGCATACATAAAATGGAGAGCAGATGGGATTTGCAATGAATATTAAAAACAAAAAACTGTAAAATGTTCTCTCAAGCAACTCAGTTTTAAAATTTGATGAATTTCCTCCAAAGCTATGTCCGCCTAGCCTTCTGCTGCTGGTCTTCATATCGTGTACATATAGTGTTGATAAATAATAGTTTTGAAAAGTGCATTACATTTCCGATTAGGTTTTCCCTCCTGTTTTAATAATTTATTAATACAGTGTTCCCCAACCAGTGGTTCAGAAGGTGCATGTGCCTCCCCATCTCTTGGCAGCCATAGAGACTTCTGTGCACTGGTGGCAGCAGGATTGGCATTGCAATAATTCTAACTATGCAGTGGGACAGATGTGAAGTAACTTGCTGTTTTGCTTGTTGAACGGAGTCTATCAGAACAATATGACTGTTAAAACTAAGTAGTTCACAACCTTGGTGTGACCAAACGGTTCAGTGGACCTTCCCATCTAATTGGTTTTCCATCTACCTCTGCCCCCTCTTCCCTGACTGACAACTTTACAGGAATCAGAGAAGAATGGAAATTAATGGAAAACAAGTAGGTGGGAAGGAGCACTGAACTGTTCGGCCACACCAAGGGTGCACTGACTTTGAACCGTCATTTTGTGCTGACAGACTCCTTTCAACCACAGTCACCATGGTTCCTGGAGAATATACTTGTAGAGAGACATGGCTTTCTCATATAATAGTTCTAGTTTACACTGTGGTAGCTTGTGTACTACACTTGAACTTGCAAGCTGAGCGCATTTCTAATCATATTATCTGTGTTTCTAATTGTACAATGCCACATACATTGATGATGCCATATAATAAACATGCTGATGAGCTTTGTGCTTCTTGATATATCTACCTTATTGATAAGTCAATAATGTAATGACATTAAAAGACATTCAAAAGAAGGATGGTGTATGGTCTAAACATTTCCAACTCAGATTGTGGAGAAGAGGGCACTGTATATTAAATTCAGGGCCAGTGTTTAATATCAGTATTTGTAAGCCAAAACCAGCAGTGGGTAATAAATAAAGTGGTGATGTGTTTCTATTATACTTTTCCTCTGACTGTTCCTCTCCTGGTTTTGGCTTACAAATACTGATGTAAAATACTGACCAAATACTAAAAGTGTGAATGTGGCCTTAGGAATATACAGAACACTCAAACTGTCAGTATTCGCTTGTACCTTTATCGAGAGCTTCTGAGGAATGCAAAAGATCCCAGCACTCTCTTGCCATTTTAAAGCTTTCTAGAACTTCATTAGGGTTAGCAAGGTCATTTTTATTAACAATCACATGACGACTTCGACCTTTTCCGGAGAGGTCTTCATCATCTGAGCTCTAAAGAACATAGCAATAATTAATCATCAACATAGCCCTGTAAATACTTCACAAATTATGTAATGCAGCATATAGAGGACCTGTCACCAGGTCAAACGTGAACAATTTTTGCTGGTATTAACCCCCTTCACGCCATGGCCATTTTCCTCCCCTTGTTCTGAGAGCCATAACTTTTTTATTTTTCCTTCCTCATAGCTGTATGAGGAGCTTGTTTTTTGGAAGATGAATTGTACTTTTGAATAACCCCATTCATTTCATCAAGTGATGTACTGGAAAATAGCAAAAAAATTCTAAGAGCGTTGAAATTGCAAAAAAAGTGCAATTTCACAATTAATTTTTGGGTTCTTTATTTACCATATTCACTATATGGTAAAACTGACCTAGCAATATAATTTTCCAGGTCAGTATGATTATGCAGATACCAAACATTTTTTTATTTTTTATTTAAGTGAAAATAAATTCACAAATTTGTATAAAAAAAAAGTCACCATTTTCCAAGACTCATAATGTTTTCAATTTTCGGGATATGGGGTCTTGTGAGGGCTTATTTTTGGTGACCTGAGCTGATGTTTTTTCGGATACTATTTTGGGGTACTTACTAGTGTTGAGCGAGTATGTTCTGTTCCGAGTATGCTCGGGCCGAGCTCTGAGTATTTACAGCTGCTCGGTGAGAAGGTTGAATCGCTCCCGTGTGCATGATTTGCAACTGTTTGACAGCTTTATTACATGTGAGGAATGTGTAAGAAATAGACATTCCTCACATGTAATAAAACTGTCAAACAGTCGCAAATCATGCACACGGGAGCGATTTAACCATATCACCGAGCAGCTATAAATACTCGGAGCTCGGCCCGAGCATACTCGGCGAAAGGGTTAACAGAACATACTCGCTCAACACTAGTACTTACGATATTTTGATCACCTCTTACTGATTTTTATTGCAATATTGCGGCAACAAAAACCCCATAATTCCGGCGTTTTGATTTCATTTTTCTCATTGCGCCGTTTATCGATTGGATTAATAGATTTTATATTTTGATAGATCGGACTTTTACGAACGCAGTGATAACAAATATGTATATATTTTTTTAAGCGCTTTATTTTTAATGGGGCAAAAGGGGGGTGATTTGAACTTTTATATTTTTTTCCTCTTTTTACTGTATTTGTTAGCCCCCTTAGGGGACTTTAACGTGTGATCAGCCGATTGCTTGTACTATACACAGCAGTACTGCAGCACTGCTATGTATAGCAAAAATCACGGTCTCCTGCAAATGCCAGCTAAACGGTGGCTTTCACAAAAGAACCGTCATGATAAGCACAGAGGTCTTTACCACACCCCCGGCGGCTGTTAAAGGCAGATAATGACTGAATAATTCAGCAATCATTTGCCAGGAAAGTTGCGGGCTCAGCTTGCAGGCCCGCATCAAAGTCACGGACCTGACATATGACGTAATTGTACGTCATTTCAGGAAGGGGTTAAAATCCCGCTGCTTCAGAGTATTCAATTATTTTCAAATCTACCATGTGGTCCCGGAGATATGGATCTTTTATATAGTGCTAATTTTTAGCAGGTTCTCTATGGGCGTGTTTTTAGACTGCTCATCCTTATTACCGTGTGGGCCACGCCCCCTCATACCGACCATAAAAATGTGATAAATAAAAAGGCCCATATATCTGGAACCATAAAAAATAAAAAAAAAACTGAATACTCAGGGAAGCAGCAGGAATTTAATAATAGCAAAAAAACTCTTTAAATTTCCACAAAGGACTTTTATCACCTACTAACAGGGGAAGTAATGTGTGATTGCTTGGGGACCTGCAAATGGAACCTTAAAGGATCACGAGAACAGGGGGTCCTGAGCCACCAGTTTCTCCGCACTGCAAGACCACGGTGAGTGGTCAAACACACGCCCTGATGCTTCATTCAATTCCTATAGCACTGATGGGCAGAGCGCTCAGCCATATTGTTTCAGCCAGCCATATTGACATTGTATAGAGCACCAGGGTACATCGGTGAGCACAGCGCCCTTCAAACTCAGAACCTCTTAGACATGGTCACACATTTCTTACTGATTGTATGGATAATAAATGTACTTTGTATGATATGCCCTTCAATATCCTTAAAAAAGGCCACAACATTCCAATAACAGTTCATGCTTTGATATCAAGAAAAAAAAATAACACTCATTTATCATTTACTAGATATAATTTGTTGCTGCTATAGGAAACTATGCTGCTCATGTAATAATTACTCAGCTGAGCTTTCATGCATTTTTTTTTCATATGGAAATAAATGACAAAGAAAGAAATCCAAAATTACCATTGTTTTCTCCCTACTGTCTGCAAGTTTCCTCCGTTTCTGCATGTGCTTGCCAGAATTTATCTCAACTTCATTGAATACGTTTGATGTGTCCTCCAGAAGGACAATGGGGATTTGGTTTGGAGAGTTGGGTCCTTTAAAACATAACAAGTTAGTTTAAATAGCTATATAAATGTTAAAGGGAACCTGTCAAGTGAAAAGAAGCTGTTAATCTGCGGTTAATAGTGTTCTGAACCTGCCCAGCACCCACACTTTGAGCCCCACTGTCAGGAGAAAATGAACTTAATTCCCCCCGGCAGCGTTTGGCTTCCAGTCACAGGGACAGCGCCGGCTCAGTCACCACTCTGTGTATGGAGAGCAGTGGCTGTAACCACGCCCCCGGCACTGACTGACAGCAGCTCATCATTAGGGCTGGCTGTCAGTCAATACTGGGGGTGTGGTCACAGCAACCAGTCTCTATAGACAGAGCAGTGACTGAACCAGTGTCGGTGCCGCCCCGGAGACTGAATGCTTCCAGAAGGAATGAAGTTAATTTCCACCCGGCAACGGGGCTCAAAGTACGGGTGCCGGTCAGGTTCAGGATGCTATTAACCTGCAGAATAACTCGATATCTATAGGTTAATAGAGTATTTTTCACGAGACAGGTTCCCTTTAAAGTGGTTGTCTACTACTTGAACAAGACCTCCTTAAATATTATATTGCCAGTGTAAAATATGAATAGCAGAAACTCACCTCCCGATACCGTTCTAGCGATATCGGCACGTTTCCAAGAGCGTGACAATGTTATGTCAAGTGAGCACTGCATCCAATATCACGTGTACTGTGTATTCCTAAGGGACCCAACACAGACATTGCTGGAACGGCATCGGCGTTTTTATTTTACAATGCGGAATACATTATTTAAAGGCGTATGGTCATGTTAGAAAATTGGTATAGTTAGAATGAAAATAAGCAAGTTTTTAATTGTCAGTTTTTTTCCATCTACTTTCATTCCCCTGCTGTGAGATCTAATCTTACATAGCATACGGCTGGTTTCCAAGGAGCTTGGCCACCACCCAGACTAAACACAGTATATTCCAGGAAAGGAGTCAACTCATGAGATCCCAGTCACCTCTATGCAGTCCATTAAATTTTATACACCAGTTATCTGCTCACTCACCTCACTTCTCATCCAGCTCAGCTCCTGCCATTGCCAAGCTGCTTTTATTAGTCCTGTGCAATCATTATCCCCTCCCTCACTGTGTAGTCATAATCCACTTCCCAGCAACCATGAAGTAAGAACTGAAGAGGTGTGAGTTACTTAAGAGGCACCTTGAAAATACCCCTTTAAGAAGGGGTTGTCTGAGTAGTGTACAACCTCTAACTAGGGTGTCTCAATTCTTTGAACGCCTATTGGAATACATAACTTAGAAGAATTCTCTACATATTGACACAATACTCTTTAAAATAAACAACCATAAAGCACACACCTTGGAAGAGGGAAGGCTGAATAGCACTGATGTACTGGAAGACACTTTTGAAAAATATGAGCATGGTGGAATAGACAACCTGATTCTTGTATTTTGTGTGAGCTTCATTGTCAAAGTTGCTGATGTAACGACAGAGTTCTTTGATGCGATGAAAAAGGTCATTAAAATTCCTATATAGAACAATAACAAACAAATTATCCATAAAACTTAGAGCAACTCAGCCTTCGATTATAGGACAGAGACGCGAGAAAAAATGAGAAAGAATAAACACATATATTCTAGGTGGTTGCTGATGACTTCTTGCACCCTCAGTAAAGTCCTTATGAGCTGATATTTTTATCTTGTGTCCATGTTGGTAATATACATTTATTGCACAGTACTGTGCAAACGTTTTAGGCAGGTGTAAAAACAAAATGCAGTAAAGGGGCATTTACACTTCTAGAGAATCGTGACCGAACTTTGTTAAAAATGCTCGCTTCAAGAATTTCTTGCTGTGTAAACAGGCTGCCAATCAACCAATGAACAAGCAAAAAGCTCGCTCATCGGGTAAAATGATCTTTTATGCTGCATAAAAGATAATTGTACTTGGCGGTGTATCAGAAACAGGACTTGCACTGCGAGAACAGTAGCAGCCTATGCGCACTGAGCGATCTAGTATAAATCGCTTAGTGAGCATCGTTTGCCTGTGTAAACAGACAGTAAAACTTATGTATGTATTTCACCAGTAGGGAGACAGTATAAAATTGTCAGCTCATAAGGAAATAATTTATTTTGGTGTGTTCTCTCTTGCCTTTTTTATAAGTGCTATTATTTTTAGTCAATATTTATATGCATAAAGATTGCCTTTCAAATTATATGGATTTGACTATTCTGCAAGCTGGACAAATACAATGTTACTGCCAGGGTGCATTCACACACCCGTGTGATTGTCTGTGTGCTGCCCAATTTTTTTAATTAATCAGAGGGCACATTGAGTCACTTAGCTTGTCCTAGTCTAATCCTCAATATCGGATCAGAATAAGACATGCTCGGAGGTCCTCAGCTCTCATTCTCGGATCCATGGTTTTCATGGCGGCATGAAGAGATCCATGAAATGGATATGCGAATGCACCCGTAGTCTACAGGTCTGTTTGATTACAGCAATATTAATTTAATATAGCAGTTTTCTGTGTTGCTACTTTTGCACAATTAAACCATTTTTTTAACTAAAAATAATTTCTTTTGTCATTGTCCTGGAGCCATAGATCCAGATTAATTATTACATCTGTGCCTTTTATTTTTGGTGTTTTCCATTTGCACCGAATTCTTCCAGTAACTTCCACCTTTTAAAGTCTATATTACATGTGTTCTCTTGCTTTTTTCTCTCACGTCCGTCACTGTGGGCAGGGATTTGGGTCTCCAAATATTTTCAGCTGTTTCGTCAATTGCAACCTTTTAAGTCACAAAATGTTACGCGAATGTCCTCCAGTATGCCCCAGTGATTTTATGTATGCCTGAATTTTTTCCCCCCCTGTATTTGAGACATTTTCGCAGAACATGTATTATTAACCTTATTTTTGCGACTGTAAAAGACCGATATAAAAAGCATTTTTGATTTTGTGCAAAATTCATGAAACATGTAGACCATTTTGAAGAATTTGGCACAAAAATGTCAAAAAATGCCACATGACAAAAAATAAATAAAGAAAGAAAAAAAGTGGCTTTCAAAAAACCCAGCAAATGATAAATTGGACCCATTATGTTTTCATAATTCTGTTTGAGGGCTTGTTTTCAATAGTACTATTTTGGGGTAAATATAACTGTTTGATTGTTTTTTAGAAATTAACAAAATCTAGAACTTTTTCCCATCATCTCCGGCCTCTTCTTTCCGCCATTGCGCGCTGCATTTCTGGCTCTTCACAATTTAGACCAGAACTTAAGGCAGTTTCTTGGCCTCGGAGGTCACTGTGTGTTGTAAAGTCGTGAAATCGAGACATGTGCAGCAACCTTATGACACAAAGTGACCTTCGAGGACTCAACGTGGCGCTCAACATTGGAAGGAAGAGGACCGGACGGCACGCAGCTGGAGGGGTGAGCGAAGAGGTGTCTTTTTACATCTTACGTTTGGAACTATGAATCATATGCAAGTTGGATGTTCCTAAGTCGGAGACTACCTGTATCTATTCTAGACAAAGACAAAACATGTTATGATAACAAAATTGAGAAAACAAGCATCCATTCCAACCTGGTTCCCTTGTCCATCTGCCATTCACATCGCACACCAACCACAGACAGGATTTTAAAAAGTCGATCCCAAGGGTCCAGTATTTGTGAGGATTTCTCTGTCAGGCCCTCAATAATATATTTTTGGGAGCTTCGTTTGGTGGGCGAAAGTAAATCAGATGTATCTTGTGTACCTGAGCATAAAAGGAATTTAACATCAATAACTCATACATATTAGCAAAAGCAAATTAAAACTAAATGAGAATTACGTAACATTTACATGCAGGTACGTGCAGCCCTTCATACCTTGATGCTGGGCATCTGTTTGGGGCGATCGCGTCACATAATTTATATAGAATTCAGCAGCTTTGTTCAGGTATTTGTATAACAGGCTGGAGGGTAAGCGGACATCCAGGTTGTTAATAATGAGGGGTAGAACATCACACACTAGAAGAATAAAAAAAAGTTAAACATTAGGTAGAGATAAGGTACAAAATGTTCAGTATAATTGTCTGCATCAATAATATCAAGATTCTGCTGCCCATTATAAAGAACATCTAAATCTAAAGCACAAAGCTTTGTAGAAAATCTGAGATATTGGAGATGGGGTAGACATTTTCTGAACCCTCGGCCAGTGATGCGATTGAGGATCATTACAGCCAGCCTCTATGTAGCCTGGCTGCTGTATTCAACTGTTTCCCATAGGAAGTGAAGAACAATGGACCTGATTCATGAAGGTGTTTTTGGCAGTTTCCTGGTGTAAAACAACTTCAAATGTTGCAAAATCTTTGCACAATTCAAACCCAAGCAAAAATGTTGCAACAGCTTTACGCCTGTCCCGGTCAGCTAGGCTAAAATGGGCAGAGCATGGCATAGCCATCTCAATTAATTATAATTTATGCCCCTTTGATAATGAATTACAACTGGCGAAATATACAAAGTGTTGTTTGCGTTGTAAGAAATTCTGCACTTCTTACTCCAGAAATCCCCTTCATTAAGACTGTCGTGCACAATGCCAGTCTTAATGAATCAAGCTCAATATGCATTATTTTTTACAGTAAACCCCAATATTGTACTAATTAACTTTCTTATTAATGCACTTACCAAACAATTTTCGAAAACAGTTTACAGGGGATTCCTGGTCTTCCAGACTCTCGGCTTCCAACAAAGTTTCACCTAAGCTAACCTGGTAAAAAAAAAAAACATGAAAACTGACACTTTTCACTTAGGGGTTAACCTGGAATTTGATGGATAAGTTCATAATGCCATGTGCTAAACGACAAGAAACGACACAAGCTCACGTTTGGTGGCCAGTGTCAGGCAGCTGCTGCAAAGGCAAATAAAATAATGGGATGCATTAAAAGAGGCATAGATGCTCATGAGGAGAAGATCATTTTACCTCTATACAAGTCATTAGTGCGACCACACTTAGAATACTGTGTACAGTTCTGGTCTCCGGTGTATAAGAAAGACATAGCTGAACTAGAGTGGGTGCAGAGAAGAGCGACCAAGGTTATTAGAGGACTGGGGGGTCTGCAATACCAAGACAGGTTATTACACTTGGGGTTATTTACTGTGGAAAAACGAAGGCTTAGGGGTGATCTTATTACTATGTACAAGTATATAAGGGACAGTACAAAGACCTTTCTACTGATCTTTTTACTCTGAGGCCTGAGACGGGGACAAGGGGGCATCTTCTACATCTGGAGGAAAGAAGGTTTAATCATAATCACAGACGGGGATTCTTTACTGTAAGAGCAGTGAGACTATGGAATTCTCCGCCGCATGATGTTGTAATGAGTGATTCACTACTAAAATTTAAGAAGGGCATGGATGACTTTCTTGAAAAGTATGATATTCCAGGTTATATATACTAGATTCCTTGATAGGGCGTTGATCCAGGGAACTAGTCTGATTGTCGTATGGAGTCAGGAAGGGATTTTTTTCCCCAATGTGGAGCTTGGTGTTTGCCACATGTTTTTTTTTGCCTTCCTCTGGATCAACATGTTAGGCTATGGGTTGAACTAGATGGACTTAGTTTTTAAGGTTGAAGGAAGACTATGTTACTATGTTGTCCATGAAAAAAATAGATAGCACTCAGACCGATGTTATTAAATGGAGCAGCGCAGGTGAGCGATATTTTTTCACCAAATTTGATTTTGCATGTGAAGAAAATTGTAGCAAGCAATATTTTCTTGTGTAAATCGTATGAGACTCGCCCATTCAAGTCTATGGGCATGTGAAAAAAACGGATACCATACAGAGACACAGTATAGCATCCAATATTTACAGATACAATGCAATTCTGTAACACAGGAGACTGTAAATGGTCTTGAAAATAATTAATAGCTGCTGAGTATAAAAACGGATTTATGCGGACTGCACATGGATGACAAGTGAGAAAAAAAATAATACTTTTCTGGATGAATCTGTGAGCGATTTTTTATACACTCGTGTGAACCTACCCTAATGATGATCGGGGTTTGGTCACTTTCAGTAAAAATTCTGCTATAAGCTGCGGTAGTTATAAAAAACAAATAGGTTATTACTTGCCCTCCTCCCCGCATTCAGTGCTGGCTCTCTACCGTGGCTCTAGTCTCTGTTGTTTCGACAGCGCAGCAATAAATCAATGAGCAGAGTGGCTCGTGCCATCCACACATGCAGAGCCACGGAGCGGGGCAGCGGTGGAGAGGTGGTGCTGAACCTGGGGAGGTCTTTTCTCATCACTGACAGAGCCAATCGCAGAATATTTTGAGATAATGCACAACCCCTCCAATGTATATGCACTCATATTACATACATTGGCTTTAATGGTCTAAATGCCCATTTACTACTCATACAAAATGTGACTAAAAATGCATCAACGACCCACATATAAATCTCCTTACCCCATGTTGTACTACAGTTTCCGGAAACCGTCTCAACAAAAGAAGCAGCATTTCTGCTCGTTCCAGCGTATTAAAACATTGTTCTGTAGCCTTCAATAACATTTCACACTGGACACGGCCGGGAAGAGCCTCAAACAGGGCTGGGGAATGTAAAGCAGGAACACCATTAAAACACAACTAGGATATAGGTTATTGTACTAGAGGGCTCAACCTAAAATCACAAAAAAAGGCAAAACTTAGTGATACAAGGGCAGGAAAGAGAAGATTCCCAGCACAATGCTATATGAATGAGATGGCACATGTACAAAATCCTGATGGACAGTATCATTCATGAGAATCATACTGGCACATATATATGGCTTCTATGGAAGGCACGCCATACAGTAATGTGCAGTGCATCACGCCGCCTTTAGCCTATGTGTGGAACTTATACTATTAGATGAGACCGACTGCCCCCCCCCCACACCGCACAAAGCACCGGCACCCAATTGTCTCTGGAATCCAGGAAGAATGAGAAACATAAGCTATTAACCCACATTAACACCTTGGCATACAATAACGTAATTGAACGTCCACACCACGGTCCTCACGGGTGGAGAGGGCTCTGGAGCAGGTGATACACAGCTAGCATTGGCCTGTAACAGCATGAGCCCTAACAAGGAAACGCATCACAGAGAATGGGGTCAAATTTGCTTAAAGTCACAGAAGAGCCCCCAGGGTACCATACATTCCAGATTCTCACCTCGTAAAAACTGTGTTTGTTTATCCTGTAAATCATTCCGAAGTGCTGCCGTGATCACACTAATTTCCCTCCAGACCACTGGTTGGTCCGAAAAGTTCACAAACCTTAAAACACATGAATGTAATTGTAAATATGTGCTTCAAGAAAGTAACATTCTTATATTTTAATATTTGCGTCAAAGACAATACAGTAACACTGAACCTACAGACATGTCCGCTCAAAATGATCCCACACAATATTAAGACTCATTAAAGAAGACTGAAAAAGTCTCTTGGCGATTATGTGCTTTCTCCGGCCTCAGGATCCTAACTACACCCAGAGCAGATTGCCTCAGAGATATAGGGTCAGGGTGTGTTCACATTATATTTTGTGGTAACGTTCCTCCTATATGAAGGGACGTATCAGTATGTCCTATGTCAGGTGCGAGTGTATGGGGTGGGCGTAGAAGCTGAGCCCACGCTATACACAGCCACCAGCTGCCTCTAACAGCAGCGATAGGAGCCAGCTCCAATCACTGCTGTTTAACAACTAAAGGCCTCTTTCACACATCCTGATATTTTAGGTACTGGAAAAACCAGTACCGGAAATATCAGTGTCCGCGTGTCCCTGTGTGGCAACCGTGTGCCGCATCAGGATCACACTTACCAGCGCCTGGGAATCAGTGTACAGTTAGCGCTGTTCCCAAGCACCAGGTGCTGAACACTGCCCTCATCACTGTGCCCTGCTTGTGCTGCGATCAGTGCCAGCAGGGGACAATGTTGAGAGTAGTATTCTGCTCCCGCTGTCTCCAAAACCTGTAAAAATAAGAATAAAATGTAAAAATATCATTATACTCACCTGGCTTGAGGAGACTGCACACACTGAGGAGCATAGGAGAATGACTCGCTGCAGCGAGCGGGTCCCTGCACTGAGCGGTGTCCTGTCACTCAGTGAGCTCAGCGCAGGTCAGAGGCCCAACTCACTGCAGAGAGTGATTCTTCTCTGTTGCTCAGTGTGTGGTCGTCTCAAGCCATCGCAAACGCTGATGCAGAATTGTCGGTCAAATGGATTACAGCAGGGATGTCAAACTCAAAACACACAGAGGGCCAAACTGAAAAACTTGGACAAAGCCGCGGGCCAACCAGTATACAGTATAATGGGCCCCACAAAGTCCTCCATACAGTATAATGGGCCCCACAAAGGGGTGATGGTTCTGGTGTCGTGGGCCAAATTTAGCCCACGGGCCAGAGTTTGATGCGTGTGGATTACAGCGTGGGACAGTATATCAGACAAGTGAGTAGTTTTATTTTATTCTCATTTTTACACTTGCTGGAAACTGCAGGGGCAGAATAGAACTATCAACATTGTCCCCTGCTGGTGCTGATCGCAGCATAAGAAGGGGACAATGATGAGGCTTGCCTCCAGCATCCGGCGCTTGGGTACAGTGCGAAATGTCCTCCGAGTGTCATCAGAATGGGACGTTTTGCGGCCCGTGCAGAGTGGAAAAATGGAGATGTCAGTGTGTTTTGCCCATGGACATATGGTCTGTGGAAACACAGTGACGTGTGCACAGACTCATTCATTTGAATGGATCTATGTGTGTCAGTGTCTCCAGTACGTGTGAAAAAGGACCCCATACGTACTTGAAACACTGATGTGTGAAAGACCCCTAAAGGAAACCTGCCGCTCTGAAAAAAAACATGAAAAAACCTTCATGAGAGACACTGGGCCTACCCTTAGATTGATGGTGTGGAGTGGCATAACATATGGTAGTTGAACGCCTCTAGTTTTCATTTCAGGTACACTGACAGCTGAGTGTTATTTTGATTTGGTTGTGGTACGGCCATTTCTCCAAAACGTCCCAGGAGCCTTTTTACCACATGACAGCACCAGAGCACATGCTGCTCATGCTACTGTGAACAGCCTGTGTGGCCTAAATGTGCTACAATGACCTGCAGCGTCCACAGACTTGTCTCCCATAGAACACATTTAGGATGTCATTGGTTGACAATTGAAAAGGGAGCTGCCAGCAGTGGATCTTGATGATTTGTGTCCTCAAGTGCATTCAGCGCGGCAAATCATCTCTCAGGCAACCATTAAAATCCTTATTGATTATGTTCTAAGACGTATAAGCGTGTGTATTTCTGCGTGTAGTGCTCTTACGGAATAAATTCAGATGTTTTGAAAATATTGTTTCCATCATTTGCATATCATTAACATGTCTATCCATCCTGCGATTTCCATAAGTCCATGACTTTTCATTCTAGGTGTTGCAATTTCAATGCTGAAGTGTGTCCATCGCCTGCGCTGTTAATCCCTGGCGAGGTTGGCATCCTGATTTTAGAAGGGTTGCGTATTGGCAGCTATGATCCATTATATGTGACTTAAAAAGGAACCTGTCGGGTTGGATAACGCAACTAACTGCGGTTCCTGGGTGGAATAAAAGTCATCTTCTCCCGGATGAAGCGGCCAGACAACTTCACTACACCATTGACCCACAGATTAACCCTATATGCCCATCTGAGCACTACTTGATAAGGTGACCACCAGCCCTGTATGCCTTTGCTTTCAATTTGGGATCTAGTTGTACTGACCGGATGTAGCGCCTGTATGTTCTCTATCTGGAGGCACACCGTACTGAGTCTAAGGCTGTGTGCACACGATGCGTTTTTTAAGCGTTTCCGCAGCGGCAAAAACTCTGCAGAAACGCTTGGTAGAAGACCGGTCATGTTCCCCAATAATAATCCGCATGTGATGTGCGCATGCTGCGGAAATTTCCGCTGCGGATTATCATTGCAGAAAAAAACGCAGCACTACCAATTATTCTGCGGAAGCGCTGCGTTTTCGCCGCCATTGACTTGCATTGAATTGCTTGGATTCCGCATCACTGTATATGTAGATGCGGAATCCAAGCGTTTCAATGTGCAGATGGTACCCAGGTCTAGAGGAGAGGAGACTCTCCTCCGGACCCGGGTACCATAGAAACTGTAAAAAAAAAAAAAAAAGAATAAAAAATGTATACTTACCTTCTGGCAGCCCCCGTTGCGCTCCTCCGCCGGCAGATCACGATGGACTGAAGGACCTGCGCTGATGTCATAGTCATGTGACGGGTCACGCGACGCTGACATCGGCAGGTCCTTCAGTGTACCGCGATGTGTCGGCAGCCGGGGCGGTGAAGCAAGACTGCGGGGGCCATCGGAAGGTAAGTATAGATTTATTTTTTTACCATTCTTTTACGGTCACACTATATAAATCTATGCCGTTTGCAGAAATGCTCCGGATTTTTCCTGAGCGTTTCTGTATCTCCCCTGGCAGAAAAAACGCATGTGGATTGTACATGCGTTTTTCCTGCCAGGGACAAGCAGATGTGAAGCGTTCTTCACATGCATTTCCGCATGCGGGTTGACAAGTGCTTTCCAAACGATTTTAGCATCACTTGGAAAGTGCTTGTCAACTTGGTCGCACTATATAAATCCATGCAAAAGGCATGGATTTATATAGTGCGACCGAAAGAATGGTTAAAAATATAAAAAAGAAATCTATACTTACCTTCCGAGTCTTGCTTCACGGTCCCGTCTGCCGGCACATCGCGGTACACTGAAGGACATGCAGACGTCAGCGTCGCGTGACCCGTCACATGACTATGACGTCAGCGCAGGTCCTTCAGTACAGCGCGAACTGCCGGCATGAGAGGAGGAGCGCAGCGGGGGCCGCCAGAAGGTAAGTATAATATATATATATATTTTTTTTACAGTTTCTATGGTACCCGGGTCCAGAGGGGAGTCTCCTATCCTCCACACCCGGGTACCATCCGCACATTGAAACGCTTGGATTCCGCATCTACGTATACAGTGATGCGGAATCCAAGCAATTCAATGCAAGTCAATGGCATGTAATATTTCATATTTGCTAAAGCACATTTGTTGCAAATTATGCCATTTTTGATAAATGTGAACCGATGAATCTCCAATTTTAATGAAAACCTACAGATATTTCGGTGTAAGACATGCACGGCCGCTATAAAGACCCCCGATGAGGACTTACATGTCGTACAGCAGTCTTCCAGCTGAAGCCGTTCGCTCTGCGTTTCTCTCAATATTGTACATCTCATACTGAGGAAGGAGAAAACAGACGTGAGTCCGCCATATACGCAGAGAAGGAGGCAGGGCAGAGCTGCACCCTAGAGCATCCATGTTACTATACACCCCTCTGTACAGACTGTGTGATATTATATATAGCCCTCATACTATGGGGTGGACCATGCTCCTGCCCCCCTATTTCTGTAAAAGCCCAACATACGGTTAAGACCTCTGGCCAATTCCGCATTCATTCAAGTGATAAGACATATTGGGCTGTACCACTCATATTAAGGCTGGGGGGGTACACTCTAATAACCATGAATGGCTGCAGGGATGCACACCTGGATATTAAAGTCCTGCGGGTACAGGGTGCGGGCAGTGATGAGCCATGCCCGGGCTGCACACGTGTCCTCCTGTACGAGCTCCCGCGCCCTCCGTACAAGGAACTCACAGTCCCCAAGCGCCGCCATGTCTAGGAACAGCTGCGGCGTAGTCTTTACTCGTCATTAGTCTGCGCCACCCCGCGCATGCGCAATCTGTAGAGGTTCTCATTTTGCGACCTTTGTCGTAGCTGTTATCACTATGGCAACCTGGTCCGCTATGCAGATGTGTTGCTGGCTATAAGCCGCTATGGCCATGTGGTTTTCCGTCTTCCATACACTGTGCTGCCTGTGAGCAGGAGGAGCTGGATGTCGCCCATACGTGGGTCTCATCACGTCTCCACATCAATTCTCCGACCATTCGGGGTCACAGTAGGGTTCCTATGGCTGGCACTGTGCATATACTGTATATTATTTTTTTCCCCATTGACTTGCAATGATATCTGTATTCACTGGGATTTTTCTTTTTTTTTTTTTTTTTTTAATAAACTTTATTATTACATTGTATTCGCTGTGTTTACAATTCTC
Source organism: Phyllobates terribilis (assembly GCF_046119375.1). Lineage (NCBI taxonomy): Eukaryota > Metazoa > Chordata > Amphibia > Anura > Dendrobatidae > Phyllobates > Phyllobates terribilis. The sequence goes on along the minus strand of NW_027362761.1, from coordinate 772,831,782 downwards.
GGCTCTGTTCTATAACATGCCATAATAATGCTTCTTTAGTCTGTACTTGCCAGTTCTCCCCAGTGTCCGTGACACTCCCGAAAAAAGAGGAAATCCCCCAGGAGCCGCAGTATCTTTAGGGTATATGCACACGGCGCCTTTATGCCAGGCAGAAGTGCCCCATAAAATGAACATAATGCACTGCGATGTCACAGCGACATGACTGTGCACAAGTTCCATCTTATGACACTTTTTAACTTCTTCAGGGTTCGGAAACCTTAAAGTGGTGAAAAAGAGTGACCTGTTCATTCTTCAAAACAAAAATCTCTGCTTTGGTTACCCTCCTTGGGTCCAGCACTGAGTCTCTGGCTATCGGACGCTGCTCTCAGTGTCTGCAGCTCTGACGCCTCGTCTACAGCACTGCAGCCGATCAGTGACCTCAGCGGTTTGTGCCATCTACTCTTGCAGAGCTGCCGAGCTCAGTGATTGGGTGCAGCGCTGTTGACATCAGTGTTGCACCCAATTAACAGATGCCGGGAGCAGTGGCGGAAACTCAGTGATGGACCCGGGGAGGGTGAGTAAAGCCAGGTTGTTTGTTTTTTTACCTCTTAGTGACCACCAATATGACTAAAAACTGATTCGATATATACGTGAATAGCAATCCCCCATGGGTGAAAATGCAGCCACTGTACATGATAGCTGACACCCTGCTGCATCAGTCACGATCTGTGTTGGCACCGACCTCTTAAATGCTGTTGTCATAGTTACATAGTTTATAAGGCCGAAAAAAGACAAGCGTCCATCCAGTTCAGCCTATTTCTTGTGCACTGCAGCTATTCCGCAGCGTTGATCCAGGGGAAGGCAACAAAAAACCATGCGGTATAGGCCAATTTACATCATTGAGGAAAAATTCACTTCCCGACACCAATCTGGCAGTCAGATTAAATCCCTGGATTAATTAACTAAGCATAAGATGTAATTTTATTGTTCTCAAGAAAGGCGTCCAGGCCTCTCTTGAACTCATTAAGTGAGTTGGACATCACCACTTCCTCTCCCAGAGAGTTCCAGAGTCTCACGGCTCTGACCATAAAGAATCCCCTTCTATGCTGGTGCAGGAACCTCCTTTCCTCCAGACGCATAGTGTGCCCCCTCGTCTTTGTCACCATCCTTGGTATAAACAGGTCATGGGAGAGATCTCTGTACTGCCCCCTGATGTATTTATACATGTTTATGAGGTCTCCCCTAAGCCTTCTCTTTTCCAACGTAAATAGGCCTAATTTTGACAACCTCTCTGGGTATTCTAGTCCCTCAATTCCCTTTATTACCTTAGTCGCCCTCCTTTGTACCCTCTCTAGCTCCAATATGTCTTTCCTGAGCACCGGAGCCCAGAACTGTGCACAATATTCTAAGTGCGGCCGTACCAACGCTTTATACAGAGGAAGAACAATGTTCTCATCATATGCCCCTATTCCTCTTCTGATGCATGCCATGACTCTATTTGCCTTCGCAGCTGCTGCCTGACACTGGGCACTCCAATTTAATTTGCTATTAACCAAGACGCCCAGGTCCTTCTCCATGTCAGATTTCCCCAACGGTTTCCCATTTAATATGTATGGGTGACTGCTGTTTTTCTTTCCCATGTGCATGACCTTACATTTATCGGCATTGAACCCCATTTGCCATTTTTTGGCCCAACTCCCCAATTTATCTAAATCCTCCTGTAGCTGTGCCCTATCCTCATCTGTATTAACTACTTTACAAAGTTTAGTATCATCTGCAAATATTGCTATTTTACTATGCAACCCTTCCACTAGATCATTAATAAATATATTAAATAATATAGGGCCCAAGACAGACCCTTGAGGCACCCCGCTAGTAACCCTGACACACCCTGAGCTTACTCCATTGATAACCACCCTCTGCTTTCTATCACTCAGCCAGCTATTTACCCACTTGCACACATTATCCCCCAGACCAAGCATTCTCATTTTATAAACCAACCTTTTGTGTGGCACGGTATCAAACGCTTTGGAGAAGTTAAGGTATACAACATCCACTGACTCTCCCCGGTCCAGCTGTGAGCTCACTTCCTCGTAGAAGGCGATCAGGTTTGTTTGGCAGGAGCGATCCCTCATGAATCCATGTTGATATGGAGTTAGACAGTTATTATCATTAAGATATTCTACAATAGCATCTCTAAGAAATCCTTCAAACAATTTACCCACAACAGACGTTAAGCTGACTGGTCTATAGTTCCCAGGGTCACTTTTAGACCCCTTTTTGAATATTGGTACCACATTTGCTTGGCGCCAGTCTAGTGGGACAGTCCCTGTCCATAAAGAGTGCTTGAATATAAGATACAGCGGTCTGTCTATCACATTACTTAATTCTTTTAGTACCCGGGGGTGTATGCCATCTGGGCCTGGTGACTTGTCTATTTTGATATTATTTAGGCGTTTCTGAACTTCCTCCTGGGTTAGGTGGGTGATATTTAGCGGAGGGTTTACTTTATCACTCTGCATTTCCTCCGATAAATTGTTTTCTTTTGTGAAAACAGTGGAGAAGAAGCTATTGAGTAGGTTTGCTTTACCCTCATCGCCCTCTATGATTTTACCCAGGTTATTTTTCAATGGGCCAACTCCATCAGTTTTAATCCTTTTACTGTTTATATAGTTAAAGAACAGTTTGGGATTCGTTTTACTTTCCTTGGCAATTAGTCTCTCTGTCTCCTCTTTTGCTATTCTTATTTGTTTCTTACAGATTTTGTTTTTTTCCCTATAAGATATTAGCGCTTCCTCGCTGCCTTCTTGTTTAAGTTTACCGAAAGCCCTTTTTTGTTTTTCATTGCCCTCTTGACCTCCTTATTTAGCCACATTGGCTTCCTCCTATTCCTAGCCCTTTTATTCCCATAAGGTATGTACCTTCTACAGTGACTATGTAGGACTGTTTTGAAAATTTCCCATTTTCTATCCGTGCTCCTATTACTAAAGATGCTATCCCAGTCTATAAGGTGAAGGGCATCTCTTAGCTGATGAAACTTTGCCCTCCTGAAGTTCAGTGTTTTTGTGACTCCCTTGCTGGGCACCCTACTGAAGCACATGTGGAATTGTATAATGTTGTGGTCACTATTTCCCAGGTGCCCCCCGACCTGCACCTCAGTTATTCTGTCTGGCCTGTTAGTTAATATTAAGTCTAAAAGGGCCGTCCCTCTAGTTGGTTCCTGCACAAGTTGTGACAAATAATTGTCTTTGATAATTGACAGAAACCTGTTTCCTTTCTGAGATCTACAGCTTTCAGTTTCCCAGTCTATGTCGGGGTAGTTGAAGTCCCCCATAATAATCACCTCGTTATTTTTTGCTACTTCGTCTATTTGTCTCATTAATAGACTTTCCGTGGCTTCTGCTATATTTGGTGGTTTATAACAGACTCCTATGATAATTTTATTATTGTTTTTTGCCCCATGTATCTCCACCCATAAGGACTCGACCTCCTCATTTCCCTCCCATACATCCTCCCGTATTGTAGGCTTTAGACACGTCTTTACATATAGACAGACTCCACCCCCTTTCCGACTTCTTCGATCCCTTCTAAACAGACTGTAACCCTGTAAGTTAACTGCCCAGTCATAGCTTTCATCTAACCATGTCTCGGTTATTCCCACTATGTCATAGTTACCTGTAGATATTTCTGCTTCCAGTTCATCCATATTGTTTGTCAGGCTTCTGGCATTTGCTAGCACGCAGTTTACACGATTTTGTTTTGTTCCAATCTTCTCCCTGTGTATTGTATTAGAAATTTTCTTACCTCCCTTCCAAGTATCTTGTCTTGGACCTTCTTTGTCGCACTTCATATCTTTCATTAGTATGTTCTCTGGTTGCATGTTCGTGTCCGGCATTTTTCTTCCCATCCCCTCTTCTTCTAGTTTAACGCCCTCCTGATGAGTGTTGCGAGTCTCCTGGCGAATGTGTGTTTCCCGGGTTTGTTGAGGTGTAGTCTGTCTCTGGCAAGGAGTCCGTCATAGAGGTAATTCACACCGTGGTCCAGGAATCCAAATCCTTGTTGTCTGCACCATCGTCTCAGCCAGTTGTTCACATCAAGGATCCTGTTCCATCTCCTGACGCCATGCCCGTCTACTGGAAGGATAGAAGAAAAAACTACCTGCGCATCCAGTTCTTTTACTTTCTTCCCCAATGCTTCAAAGTCCTTGCAGATTGTCATTAGGTCCTTCTTTGCCGTGTCATTGGTGCCAACATGTATCAGAAGAAATGGGTGGACATCCTTGGAACTGATGAGCTTCGGTATCCTATCGGTAACATCCTTGATCTTCGCCCCTGGGAGGCAGCATACTTCTCTTGCGGTTATGTCCGGTCTGCAGATAGCTGCTTCTGTTCCTCTCAGTAGTGAGTCTCCCACCACCACCACTCTTCTTCCCTTCTTGGCTGTCCTTTTTCTTGTCGCTTCTGGGTGTTTCTGGGTGCTCTTTTCTTTTTTGCTTGCTGGTAGTTCCTCATCCTTAGGTGTGCCATCTTCGTCCTCCACAAGTCCTTGGAATCTGTTTCTCAGTTGTGTGGTTGGTGGTGTCTCCATGGTCTTCTTGCTTCTTTTGGTCACTTGCCTCCACTTGTCTGCCTCTGGAGGTTCTCTGACGCTTCCTTCACTTTCCGTGACCAGTAGTGACGCTTCTGTTCTGTCCAGGAAGTCTTCATTTTCCTTGATGAGTTTTAATGTCGCAATTCTTTCTTCCAGTCCCCGCACCTTTTCTTCTAAAAGAGTCAGTAGTCTACACTTCTGGCAGGTGAAGTTGGTTTCAGCTTCTGGTCGATCTGTGAACATGTAGCACATGTTGCAGCTCACCATGTAGGTTGTCACATCTGCCATGCTGCTCCTTGTCCCTGCTGACTTGATGTCTGTCTTCTTTCTTGTGATACCCTAGGATAAACAAATTAAACAAATTTGCGCGCCGTCAGGCGCGCGGTTTGGCGATGCTTTCCAAGCAGCTGATCCCGGCTGTACCCAACGATCTAGCTGAAGGAGACTCTTCGCTTTTCCCAGAAGGCACCTGGAATATGCAAATTGTCCTCTTCAAGCTTCAATCCCTGGTTTGGCGATGCTTTCCAAGCAGCTGATCCCGGCTGTACCCAACGATCTTCTAGCTGAAGGAGACTCTTCCCTTTTCCCAGAAGGCACCTGGAATATGCAAATTGTCCTCTTCAAGCTTCAATCCCTGGTTTGGCGATGCTTTCCAAGCAGCTGATCCCGGCTGTACCCAACGATCTTCTAGCTGAAGGAGACTCTTCGCTTTTCCCAGAAGGCACCTGGAATATGCAAATTGTCCTCTTCAAGCTTCAATCCCTGGTTTGGCGATGGCTCACAGAGTGTGGGGCCCCCCTCTTAAACTCCATTGGCACCCTGATATCATAATTATGTGGTTCTGATAGTTGTCATTGCAATTCACGGCCAAATAATGGGCTTTGAGTCGGCCAGCTATGGTGACCTGTTCAGAAGTTAGCAATATTTAGGTGGTAAAGATAACATTTTTTTCCTGTCATGCTACTTTGCATTAATTCCTGAAAAGCATTTAATAAACTACCTAAAAGCAGTTTTGAATACATCAAATGGTGCTGTTTTAAAAATGGTATCACTTTTGAGGGTTTTCCAATATGTAGGTCCCCCAAAGTCACTTCAAAACTGAATAGGTCTCTAAAAGAATAAGTTCCCTCCGAGGCTAATAATATCAGCTCTCAGCAGCCCCAGAACTGGCGCATCCATAGGATGCGCCAACTCTGGCGCTTAGCCTCCGCTCTTCCCATATACCCTGGTGCGGTACCAAGTGGGGTAATAGGGTTGGGGTTCATGTCAGCCTTGTATTGGTAGCTGACATGAAGCCCAGGTTAGTAATGGGGGCGTCTATAAGACGCCCGCATTACTAACTGTTACTCTCACCCCCGGACTAACTGGCGAGAGCGTGGTTAGTGATCCCACTGGACCATGAACCGAGGAGTGCCTGGAGGGGCGTGACTAAGTATTAACTCGTTCTGACCAAGGTCGCACGGCGGCTCAGTCGACTCCGTGAACCAGGGAGGAACTGAGCAGAGGGACCAGGTGCTACTGCAGGTCAGACCCCAGTCACAGCTGTTGACCCACACCAGGGAATGCAGGAACAGGCAGGCACAGCTGGTATGCAGACAGGTGGGTACTGGCAGGCACGGCTGGTATGCAGACAGGCGGGTACTGGCAGGCACGGCTGGTATGCAGACAGGCTGGTACTGGTATGCAGACTGGCAGGTATGAACGCAGTCTGGATAGGGACCAGTACAGACTGGGATACAGGAACAGAGCCGCGGGTGCGGTGGACTAGCAGAGCAGAACCGCAGGCGCGGAGGACAAGCGGAGCAGAGCAAAACCGCAGATGCGGTGGACAAGCAGAGTGAAACCGCAGATGCGGTGAACAAGCAGAGCAGAGCGAAACCGCAGATGCGGTGAACAAGCAGAGCAGAGCGAAACCGCAGATGCGGTGAACAAGCAGAGCAGAGCGAAACCGCAGGTGCGGTGAACAAGCAGAGCGAAACTGCAGGTGCGGTGAACAAGCAGAGCAGAGCGTAACCGCAGATGCGGTGGACAAGCAGAGCAGAGCGAAACCGCAGATGCGGTGGACAGGCAGAGCAGAGCGAAACCGCAGATGCGGTGGACAAGCAGAGCAGAGCGAAACCGCAGGTGCGGTGGATTCTGTGCTGGTAGCTGCCTCTACAGGCTGGGAAACAGGAGGTCTTTTGGAGGACAGAATCTGGCGTGACGGTTTACCTCTACGCCTAGCACGTCTGGACTGCCTCTTGAGGTTGGGAAGAGAAGTATTCTGTGGAGCATTGTCATCCTGTGTGGATTCTGTGTGGGCAGCAGCCTCTTCTGGCTGGGGAACTAGTGGGCTACCTACACGCATCACCCATCGAGACTGCTCCAGGATATTGGGAAGGGAAGCTTTAGCAGAAGCTTCAGGGTTAGGGTCATCGAAGACCATTAGAAAGGCCACCAGGAAGGCCTGCAGGTCAGAGACGATAGGATCCCATGCTTCCCATAGGGGGGTGATCCAATTCAAGGCATCAACTGCTAGGTAGGACATCAGAAATGCTACTTTAAACCGATCAGTGGGAAAATAGTGAGCATAGAATTTGTAATGCAGCATGCATTGCTCCACAAATGCACGGCTTTGTTTTGAATCCCCATAGTACCGTGGTGAATCCGCAGGAACGAGTGCTGATAGTTCCATTTGGGCTGGTGCGTAAATCGCCTGGACTTCAGCTTGAGAAAATTTTTTTCCTTGGTGCACGTATTCGCCAGACAAGGATTCAAATGTCTCCTAGAGCGAAGGGCTGTGGGGCTCAACTGTGACCATGGCCTGAGCAAACTGTTACGCTCACGCCCGGACTAACTGGCGAGAGCGTGGTTAGTGATCCCACTGGACCATGAACCGAGGAGTGCCTGGAGGGGCTTGACTAAGTATCAACTCGGTCCGACCAAGGTCGCACGGAGGCTCAGTCGACTCCGTGAACCAGGGAGGAACCGAGCAAAGGGACCAGGTGCTACTCCAGGTCAGACCCCGGTCACAGCTGTTGACGCACACCAGGGAATGCAGGAACGGGCAGGCACAGCTGGTATGCAGACAGGTGGGTACTGGCAGGCACGGCTGGTATGCAGACAGGCGGGTACTGGCAGGCACGGCTGGTATGCAGACAGGCGGGTACTGGCAGGCACAGCTGGTATACAGACAGGCGGGTACTGGCAGGCATGGCTGGTATGCAGACTGTCAGATACTGGCAGGTCTGAACGCAGGCTGGATAGGGACCAGTACAGATTGGGATACAGGAACAGAGCCGCGGGTATGATGGACTAGCAGAGCAGAACCGCAGGCACGGAGGACAAGCGGAGCAGGGCAGAGCGAAACCGCTGGTGTGGTGTACAAGCAGAGCAGAGCGAAATCGCATATGCGGTGAACAAGCAGAGCAGAGCGAAACCGCAGATGTGGTGAGCAAGCAGAGCAGAGCTAAACCGCAGATGCAGTGAACAAGCAGAGCAGAGCGAAACCGCAGATGCGATGAACAAGCAGAGCAGAGCGAAACCGCAGGTGCGGTGAACAAGCAGAGCAGAGTGAAACCGCAGATGCGGTGAACAAGCAGAGCAGAGCGAAACCGCAGATGCGGTGAGCAAGCAGAGCAGAGCTAAACCGCAGATGCAGTGAACAAGCAGAGCAGAGCGAAACCGCAGATGTGGTGAACAAGCAGAGCAGAGCGAAACCGGAGGTGCGGTGAACAAGCAGTGCAGAGCGAAACCGCAGGTGCGGTGAACAAGCAGAGCGAAACCGCAGGTGCGGTGAACAAACAGAGCGAAACCGCAGGTGCGGTGAACAAGCAGAGCAGAGCGAAACCGCAGGTGCGGTGAACAAGCAGAGCACAGCGAAACCACAGATGCGGTGGACAAGCAGAGCAGAGCGAAACCGCAGGTGCGGTGAACAAGCAGAGCAGAGCGAAACCGCAGATGTGGTGAACAAGCAGTGCAGAGCGAAACTGCAGATGTGATGAACAAGCAGAGCAGAGCGAAACTGCAGATGCGGTGAACAAGCAGAGCAGAGCGAAACTGCAGATGCGGTGAACAAGCAGAACAGAGCGAAGCCGCAGATGTGATGAACAAGCAGAGCAGAGCGAAACCTCAGGTGCGGTGAACGAGCAGAGCGAAACCGCAAATGCGGTGGACAAGCAGAGCAGCGCGTAACCGCAGATGTGATGAACAAGCAGAGCAGAGCGAAACTGCAGATGCGGTGAACAAGCAGAACAGAGCGAAACCGCAGATGTGATGAACAAGCAGAGCAGAGCGAAACCGCAGGTGCGGTGAACGAGCAGAGCGAAATCGCAGATGCGGTGGACAAGCAGAGCAGAGCGAAACTGCAGATGCGGTGAGCAAGCAGAGCAGAGCGAAACCTTAGGTGCGGTGAACAAGCAGAGCAGAGTGAAACCGCTGATGCGGTGGACAATCAGAGCAGAGCGAAACCACAGGTGCGGTGAACAAGCAGAGCGAAACCGCAGGTGCGGTGAACAAGCAGAGCAGAGCGAAACCGCAGGTGCGGTGAACAAGCAGAGCACAGCGAAACCGCAGATGCGGTGGACAAGCAGAGCAGAGCGAAACCGCAGATGCGGTGAACAAGCAGAGCAGAGCGAAACCGCAGATGCGGTGAGCAAGCAGAGCAGAGCGAAACCGCAGGTGCAGTGGACAAGCAGAGCAGAACAGAGCAGAAGGTGCAGGCAGACAGGACAGGGCTCTGTTCACATGGAACAGACTGGAAAATACAGGAAGATAGTTAGAACACAGGAGGTAGATACAGAGGCAGGGAAACGGGACAAGCAGAACCAGATACACACAAGGTACTTACAATGAAGTAGCGAGTGGACACAAAACTCACAAACTGAAGTACAGAGACAACGAGTTGGAGTTAGGTGCAGGTGCAGACACTGCAGGAAAAGGGAAGGTACGGACATAGAGACAAAAAGGTAACGGGCTAGGGCACAGTTCAGACAGGAACTGAACCCGGAACAAGATACAGTAACGAGCCTGGGAACTCAGCCCCCAGGGTGGCGGAAACAGACTAGAAGTCACAGATACAGATAACGGGCCTGGGTATACAGCCCCCAGGGTGGTGGAACAGACTAGAAGTCACAGATACAGGTAACAGGCCTGGGTATACAGCCCCCATGATTGCGGAAACAGACAAGATGCAGGACAGGACCTGGCAACTCAGTTGCACAGAACACATTGAAAGAAAGTGTTGCTCAGGCACCTCCTACTGGGTGGAGGGGTTTAAGTATCCAGTGACTCACAGCAATAGGCTGGGGAGGCATTAGGAGTGTGCACACAGTAACTATAAGAATCAGACAGTAACCGCGCCGCCGCCCTAAGCAATCAGACAAGAGACATGCACACAGCAAGTAATGGAGCAAAGTGTGCAGCCTGGACTGATAGGTAAGATGGCGGTCTTGCGTGGTGGGAGGTGGTAAGCCATGCCAGCACGCCGCCAGGGATGTTACACTAACCCCGTAGTAAAGTTTTTGAAATAAAGACACAGTCAGAATAAAGGCTTTCATTTTAAATAAAATTCCACATGGTTGTAATCATTTATTTAAAAATAAAAAAACCTTATACTCAGCTAACGTCCATTCCGCTGAAGCCATTGTCACCTGTAAGAAACCAAACATAAAAAACAACCATATCCCTCACCTGTCTGTGATGACATAATCCACAGTGGACTGTGACTGTTGTAGAGGACAGCACTCTATACACTGACAGGAGTATAATCACTCCTGTCATTGTATAGTGCTGAGCTGCCGGGATTGAGGTCACCAGAGTTCAATCAGCTGAAAACATCCAGTGACCTCACTTACTGCACCAGTGTTGCGTGAGAAAAATCTCACGCAGCACCGGTGCCATAGGTGAGGTCACCGGAGCTCTCAGCTGATCATCAGCTGATTGAACAACAGTGACCTCACTCCTGCAGCTCAGCGCTACACACTGCCGGGAGCGATCGCGCTTCTGTCAGTGTATAGAGTGCTGCTGGGAGAATGGATCGCTGTGGGACACTCGTGACGGCGGCAGGTGCGTATAAAGTGTTTTTTATTTTAACTTTTCTTTTTTTATTTACACTGCGCACAGATGCCGGCTGAGGAGACTACTCCTCCCCTATTTTCAGCGGGAGCAGCCATAGGATGATGGGAGGAGTAGTCCCCCAAGGGCAATTCTTTGTGTGTGTTTGACTCATTGACTTTATTTGAGTCAGTCAAATACACAGCAAACATCCCCAGCAAATCCACAAATATTTTTATACCTTATAGGATAAGGGACATATATACCATGATGGGGGACAGATACCTGGATGGATGGAGGGACATACTCCAGGATGCACAATATGGGGCACATTATACTGTGGTGTACTATATGGAGCATTTTACTGTAATGCACTATATGTGGCCATTATACTGTGGGGTGCACTATACTGTGGGGCACTATATGTGTTAGGCGTTGGTCTGTGGCCTTCATTTGAAATGGTTCCAGGATCTTCTGTGGTCTCCCATTTTGGTCCAGCCAGGGCTGATGCTGCTCAGCATCGTCATCAGCCCCAACGCCTAGCTGGTCCACGAGACGTACAGATTGTCTCCTGTGAATTGGTACCTAGCAATGTTAAGCATAGGTTGCAGAGGGAGACAGGGTGCTTGGAATCTAAGTCCAGGATTCGTCGCACTGAGCATGCCCGTGACCTGGCGGATCGTGATTGGTGGTTTGGCACCCTCCTGACTCGGTGACCTGGCACCGCCTGATTGGTCCACGGGTGGCGTCACCAATGGCGCATCGGTGGGCAGGGCTTAGTCTTTAAAAGGCCCGCCCACAAACATGGCGGCGCGCTCTGATCATTTGAGCAAGTGATGCTGCTGTGTGGACAACTGTGTTCCACGTGCTCCCTAGCTGTTTGCTCCGTGACCTGCCAATGCCAGAGTTCGCTTGGCTAATTAGCACAGGTCGCTTAGGCAGGCTAGTTCCATAGAGGCAGGGTAGTTCCATAGAGGCAGGTAGTTTCGTCTAGCAGTCTGGCTCTGCCAAAGGGGTCGCCTAACACCCTGAGCAGCCTGCAGACGTCCTATCCTCGGCTATCGCCTGTCAGCCACATGGAGTAGTACCCTTCAGTCCGGTAGCACGCCGGCTGGAGGCACGTGTACCCATTGGCGTAGTCACACACGCATCCTAGCGCCGCCACTGTAGTCCCTGTGCTGTTATCTCCGCCTATCTCCCGTGCTGTTAACGGAGATAGTGAGATTTGCTATACCCGTTCCAGTGTGCAGAAACACGGAAGGGTTTTACATTTAAGTTGGTTGCTTTCCTTTCCACCCGGAAAGTGTTCGGCAGCAGTCCACCATGCAGCACCGCGGACCCCGGGGTCGGTTGCGTTCCATTATATTAAAGTTGCCTGCAACCGCCCTCCTTACAATATGAAGCCATTATACTGCGGCGTACTATAAGGGGGCCATTACTGTGGAGCACTATGTAAGGCCACTATATAGAAGGCAGCGTGACTCGGCGACTCTGATGAGCGGTGTAGTTACTGACTCACCATTCGTCAGAGCTGCCGGGTCTAGTGGAGCGCAGTGGCAGCTACTACAGCCTATGGAGCTTCGTTATCTGAATGAAGCTCCATAGCCTTTGGACGTCGGATTCAGAGATCATCGTGGGAATGCCATGGACTATGGCAGACCTGCATGGGAACTTTTTGTTTTCTAATAAATTGGTGAAAGAGGGACAGTGTCTAGTCTTTATTTCTCTCTTTTTATGTTTTTCAGGTTTCCATTTGTGGACTACAGAGGACTCCCTGGACTAGGTCAGACGTGCATGTTTTTTTTTTCAAAAATAAGTTGGTGAACCAGGGAAAGTGTCGGGGAGTGTTCTTTGAAATAAATATATAAATGTATTTATTTTATTTATTTTTCTGTCTGTGTTTTTTTTTTAAAACTGGGTTAGTTATGGGGGTGTCTGATAGACGCCTTTCCATTGCTAACCCGAGGGCTTGATGCCAGCTGTGATTTTTGACAATTCACAGCTGTCATCAACCCCAATTACCATTATCCCGATTGCCAACGCACTGGGGCAATCGAGAAGAACCCGGCAAAGTGATAGAATTGGCGCATCTCATGTGATGCGCCAATTCTGGTACAGCTGCGGGCTGGTATTTTTAGGCTGGGAAGGGCTCAATAACCATGAATCTTTCCAGCCTGATAATATCAGCCCACAGCTGTCTGTTTTATCTTTGCTGGTGATCAAAAATAGGGAGGACCCCAAGTCATGTTTTCATTTATTTATTAGGGTAAACAATAGTGATGATTGAGCATTGGGGTGCTCGGGCTTGCTTGTTACTCGGCCGAGTATCGGGGGTGCTTGAGTGCAATGCTCATGTTCCTGTCCCGCATGTTTCTCAGCCACTGCACCAGGGCAATCGGGAAGAGCTGCGACAGGGCAGTTCTGGGGTGGCTGAGGACTGATATTTTTAGACTGGGAAGGGGCCAATAATCTTCCCAACCTGATAATATCAGCTTGCAGCTGTCTGCTTTGCCTTAGTTGGTTATTAAAAATAGGAGACCCCTCGCCATTTTTATTTATTTATTCCTAGAAAGCTGCTGGATATCTGCGGCTCTTTATCTATCTATCTATCTATCTATCTATCTATCTACCTATCCATCCCTCTATCTATCTCTTTAACTAAGCCCTTTTTCCTTTTTTTTTCAACTAGCTTTAAACAGCATTCATTGCTGTACAAAAACGCAGGTAAAAAACGCTATAAAAAACGTGGTATAAACTGAACATGTGCACACAGCCAGGAGACTTTAAGGTTACTGGAGTTCCAGCTGCTAGGACACCTGGAGGCTGTGAACTAAGGTTAACAGAGTTCACAGCCTCCAGGTGTCCCAACAGCTTGGAACTCCAGTAACCGTAAAGTCTCCCTTAAAGCAGAGGCATAGCTAGATGTTCAGCTCAGGGGGTGGGTGGGCAAAACATCTGAGTGGACCCCTAACTAGTTAACCCCGATTACAACTATGGTGGTGCATCCTAATTGTGGGTATAGGGGAACCCCAGCAGATGACCGCGCTGTTATTGAAAATCAATTTCTATAAATAGACTAGCACTGATATTTACTGCCATATGGTGACCAGATAGTGGTAGATACCAGTCCTGCAGACTATACAAGTGATTACGGTACAGTTATAGATGGTGACTTACAGCTGATATTCTTATGGATTCGTTCACTTTTCCCGTTTTTTCCATCTGACCCAGATCGACATGACATCTTCTCCAGCCAGGACTCATCTGCAGGGATTACAACAAAGACACATTTGACTTCTCACATTTCCAACACTGTCCCCACCTATTCCCAACCTGCACAAACTTGTCATCCTAATGATACCCAATACTGACCTGATGTAGCTGCATGTGTCCCTATAACTGCACCTGCTGTTTGGCATATAACAAACCAAAAGAGATACTCCAGTAAGAAAAAGTGTAGAACCAGCCAAATAAAAAAGTATATATTTTATTGAGCATATATTCAGTGACATACAAATAAAAATCAAGGTAAAAAGGAAAACCTACTGCAAGTGAACAAGTCACTGGTATACAAAATACATACGTTATACGTTATACATGATGTGGAAAAATGTATATGTGAGATTCCACATGGAGAAATATAGTATCACACATAGAAAAATCAGCAAGATTCAAATAAAGGCATATAGAACAAGTAACATCAGTGTAAAAAGTATTCCCACAATAGTGTTCAAATAGATATAAATAGTAGATGGAATAGAATGGTGACGGCAGAGTGAACGCAGACCGAACGCGTGCTCTGCCGTGCACTTTTTTGGGAAGTGTATGCCCACAAGAGGCAGACACTCAGACGCAGCAGCCTACGTCTGAGAGTCCTTGCAGTCTATGGCCCTGTCAGAGCATACGTCCGGACCCCTTTTTGCGGGAAATTTTAGGATGTACAGTACAGACCAAAAGTTTGGACACACCTTCTCATTTAAAGATTTTTCTATATTTTCCTGACTATCAAAATTGTACATTCACACTGAAGGCATCAAAACTATGAATTAACACATGTGGAATTATATACTTAACAAAAAAGTGTGAAACAACTTAAAATATGTCTTATATTCTAGGTTCTTCAAAGTAGCCACATTTTGCTTTGATGACTGCTTTGCACACTCTTGGCATTCTCTTGATGAGCTTCAAGAGGTAGTCACCGGAAATGGTCTTCCAACAATCTTGAAGGAGTTCCCAGAGATGCTTAGCACTTGTTGGCCCTTTTGCCTTCACTCTGCGGTCCAGCTCACCCCAAACCATCTCGATTGGGTTCAGGTCTGGTGACTGTGGAGGCCAGGTCATCGGGCGTAGCACCCCATCACTCTCCTTCTTGGTCAAATAGCCCTTACACAGCCTGAAGGTGTGTTTGGGGTCATTGTCCTGTTGAAAAATAAATGATGGTCCAACTAAACGCAAACCGGATGGAATAGCATGCCGCTGCAAGATGCTGTGGTAGCCATGCTGGTTCAGTATGCCTTCAATTTTGAATAAATCCCCAACAGTGTCACCAGCAAAGCACCCCCACACCATCACACCTCCTCCTCCATGCTTCACGGTGGGAACCAGGCATGCAGAGTCCATCCGTTCACCTTTTCTGCGTCGCACAAAGACACGGTGGTTGGAACCAAAGATCTCAAATTTGGACCCATCAGACCAAAGCACTGATTTCCATTGGTCTAATGTCCATTCCTTGTGTTCTTTAGCCCAAACAAGTCTCTTCTGCTTGTTGTCTGTCCTTAGCAGTGGTTTCCTAGCAGCTATTTTACCATGAAGGCCTGCTGCACAAAGTCTCCTCTTAACAGTTGTTGAAGAGATGTGTCTGCTGCTAGAACTCTGTGTGGCATTGACCTGGTCTCTAATCTGAGCTGCTGTTAACCTGTGATTTCTGAGGCTGGTGACTCGGATAAACTTATCCTCAGAAGCAGAGGTGACTCTTGGTCTTTCTTTCCTGGGGCGGTCCTCATGTGAGCCAGTTTCTTTGTAGCACTTGATGGTTTTTGCAACTGCACTTGGGGACACTTTCAAAGTTTTCCCAATTTTTCGGACTGACTGACCTTCATTTCTTAAAGTAATGATGGCCACTCGTTTTTCTTTACTTAGCTGCTTTTTTCCTGCCATAATACAAATTCTAACAGTCTATTCAGTAGGACTATCAGCTGTGTATCCACCTGACTTCTGCACAACACAACTGATGGTCCCAACCCCATTTATAAGGCAAAAAATCCCACTTATTAAACCTGACAGTGCACACCTGTGAAGTGAAGACCATTTCCGGTGACTACCTCTTGAAGCTCATCAAGAGAATGCCAAGAGTGTGCAAAGCAGTCATCAAAGCAAAAGGTGGCTACTTTGAAGAACCTAGAATATAAGACATATTTTCTGTTGTTTCACACTTTTTTGTTAAGTATATAATTCCACATGTGTTAATTCATAGTTTTGATGCCTTCAGTGTGAATGTACAATTTTCATAGTCAAGAAAATAAAAAAAAATCTTTAAATGAGAAGGTGTGTCCAAACTTTTGGTCTGTACTGTATGTCCCGATGGGGACATAGAACGCTATGTGAAAGCACCCTTACCTGTGAACTGGTACCATTATATGAGTGTAACGTATGGGCTAGCCAGCGGTACAGCACAGCAGTTTACAATCTTACAATCATTTACTTCTATTCCCCCAACCAAATATCCCCCTCCCATCCCAAAGTGTCTTCAGTGAACTCAGAGAAATAGTCCGCCCTCAACTATATCGAAGATACCTTAAAAGTTGACCAATTGCGACGGCTATTTAGCCGTGAACGAAGTCTATTAAAGTTGAGCAACTGTCCCGTACTAATATGCTCCACAGAAACTCTCTCCTGAAACAAAAAGAAGTTCAAGTTTGGTCTGGAGTCCGTTGCATGCCGTGTCGGCACCTAGGTGTGGATTAGGATTTTTAAGTTTTAATTTCTGAACAAAGAGGGAACGTGGGAGCAGATCCAGAAGTTCTGGATGCTGATTTTTGGCAATAAACGTGGCCTGAAACAGCCTAACTATCTAACTACAGGCTCTATCTCAGCCTTAAGTATTTTGGTGCCGGAATGTAGTGAGGTGTGTGCACGATTGACCACTTCGACGCAGTGGGCCTTAGTGTTCTTACCAACCCTGGGTCTGCTCCGGATAACCAATCAGTGTATGCGGACGGAATGCAGGACCTCTCCAACCGTACCGTTGATGCTTGTGGCTTAATTCCTCAGTGGCGTCCAACACCTTTCACGCTAGGTCCTGGCCTTTTCCGTCTCTTAGCAGCATTCCTGTCAGAAATCTTCGAACATCTGCACAGGTTCTGGTCATGGACAAGGTCAGCTCCAATCTTTCGCTGCTCTGGTCTCGATGGGATACTTCCACGAGAGGATGTCGTTGGATTCCCCTCCAGCACATCCTCTCCCTGTTCTGAACATCTGCAGACTGCTCTTAAGTAGTGTTGAGCCACCCCCGTAGTGTTCGAGTTCGGTTCGGTTCGTCGAACACCCGTGTGTTCGCCGAACTGTTCGTCGAACTGTTCGTCGAACACCTTCGAACACCGTTAAAACCAATGGCAGGCAAACAAAAACACATAGAAACACATAGAAAACACCTTCAAAGGTGTCCAAAAGCTGACAAACTGCTCAGAAGACATAACTAACACATGGAAAAGTGACAAGTACATATAGTCATGCGAAAATAAAAGAGGTGGAGGAGTAAAAGGAGGGGGAGACACAGATATAGGCATGTCATGCCCTTCTAAAATCCAAAAAGTGAGAAGCCGACACGGCCAGTCCGCTCCTGCCCGTGCCACCTCCGTGTCGCCGGGTTTGTGCCAGAGCCGCGGTGAACCCTGATGGCCAGCCCCCCTCTCCCAATACTGGTGCCTGTCCGCTGGTGGGTCGAGCGAGCCCCCCTGTGGTGGAGGCAGCTCTAAGCTTTTTAATTTAAATTGTCTCTCTAATTTGAATGAATACACTTTAAATCCATTTACAAGGATCTATTGGAAGGCAAGTCTCATGCCAGCAGCCGCGTAATTCCAGCTCCAGTAGCGTCCACTAAAGCTGCTGCAGTTAAAAAGCTTTTATAAGGATCGAGCTCGGCTGTCCACCGCAAGGCATCCTACTGCCAGTCCCAGCCCCTATGCCTTGGGGTGCCTCCTGATGCTCTTCACTGAGTATCCCATGGTCCCGAAGCATTTCCTTTGAAAAAATTAAGTGTCTAAACTACAGGTGGTGTAGCTTGCTTAACAGCCGGGATAATCCGCTGACTAGCAGACACTGCTACTAGGCACAAAGTATTTCCTGGGCTAGATGCAGTTAAAAATTTGTAATTAGATACTCTCGTTGGATGCTGAGAAAGCATTCCATAGAGTCTCCTGGCACGCCATATATGATTCTCTTAAAAAGCTTGGGGTAGGGGTCTAGGGGACCCTTTTATAGCCAAAATCACGGCCCTGTATCACAATACGTCACCTAGGCTGAAGATAAATGGAACTGTAGCACCCTGAGGGCTCGGTTGCTACAGAGGTATTGCACCTCACCCAGAGGTGTGATATCTCACTCTCAGGTAAGGATGGAGTGTGGATCAGGACCCGACACCTGCATGCATTACACCACATTGCCGTGGGGCAGGGCGACCAATATGCCTCTGAGATGGGCACGATAGTCCCTGTCCCTGGCTGGAGTGGGGGGAGGGAACACTGAGGAAGGGGAACCCTGTAGTGCAGGAGCAGGGAGGAAGCAGTTCCTGGGTGCATTGAGATGGGAGTATAAAAGGTGGGCACCATCTTAGTTCAGTGCAGAGAAGTCTGAGCAGAAGTGGCAGGGAGCAGGGGCTCTGCATGAGCTCTGCTCCGGAGGCGGGCCTAGTAACAGAGGCCCAGGCCTGGAAGAGGGAGAAGGAAGGAAGAGGAGCGGAGAAGGCTCCAGGAACGAGGAATGAAGGGATCCCAGGGGTGCGGATGGGCGAGTCGCCACCGCACGCCCGAATCCACCTGCGTGGAGGGGTCAGGCCAAAGGGGGAGACCGGTCCCCGAAACTAGTGGAGGCAGGAAACGACCCTCAGCTAGAAACCGGAGGCTGTGACATTTTATGTGGCGCAGCCCCTCGCTACACCCGCTAGGAAGGCACCACATAGGGTCAGGAAAACTGGCGCCAAGTTTACCAAGAGGAGGCCCGAGGCAGCCGGACAGAAGGGTTGGTAAGAAAGGCCAGACAAAGGACACACAAAGGGGGTCCTGTGAAGCGCTCCAAAGTTATCTGGGAGTTGTCTGAGCCCCTCACCTGGTGAGCACAGTACGACGTGGGCAGCCGTTACCTGCAGACGTGGTCTGGATAATAAGAACTGTGAGTAAAGGCCCTGGACTGCATCACTGACTCCGTGTCGTTACTGCTGCTGCCCTGCACCATCACCCCCATCCTTCGCATACACTGCCCTGAGGCTATACTCCTCCCGTGGGGAGTTATGCTACGCTCTGCTGCACCCACAACACCAGCCTCAGCGGTCTGCCCTGCAGCGGCGGTTCACTCTGACCGCAATCCACGGGTGGCGTAGTCGGACATTTAAACATCAAAACCACATAAATAGTTCCGCCACTGGTTTGACCACCCTGAGCCACGGAACCGGGTCGCCGCCACGAAGACTACAACCACCAGCATCCACCAAAAAGGGTCCGGCTCCGGGTGTCCCAAGGCCCAGGGGGTGCATCAGAACATTTTCATCACCTTTCACAATCACCAATGGGACAAGGCAGGGATGTCCTCTGTCCCCTCTCTTATACATCCTAGTGACGGAGCACCTGCTCTCATCAATTCGCCATAACCCCAATATTAGGTGGATTGAGGTGGGAGGCACCGAGTACAAGTGCTCTCTATTTGCTGATGATGTCCTAGTATATATCACTCAATCACATATATCCATCCATGCTGTTATGGCTGAAATAGATCACTTTGTTACATGGTCAAATTTTAAAATCAATGCAGCGAAGTCTGAGGCCCTCGATGTCTCCCTCCCCAAATCCATATAGGATTCCATCCAGTCCAACTTTCCCTTTGCCTGGCCCTCACAGGGTATCAAATACTTAGGAATTCCTATTCATAGAGACCTCTCCCATCTATGTTATCTTAATTTTGGGCCCTTTTTTGAACAACTCCATACAGACCACGGTTGGCAAGTTAGAACTGTAAGATTCACTACATGAACCACTGGTGTTTTGTGGAAAAGCACATGTACACTGCGCTCCAAATTATTATGCAAAAAGTGTTTAGGAGTGATAAGGGAAGAATTTGTTTGTTTGTCAGTTAAACTCATTGATGGTGATGTGTGTCAGGGCTCTTTATATCACTGTAAGCAATTGCAGACACCTGTGCTAATTAGTTTGGCAGGTGTGTCCAATGAAAGGCAAGACTACTTAAGAAGGCTGTCTCACATTATTAAGCAGCCTACATTTTCTGCCAAAATGGGAAAGAAAAAGGATGTGTCGGCTGCTGAGAAGCAACAAATTGTGGAGTGTTTAGGTCAAGGCATGACTACAATCAACATTGTGCGGTGATCAGGAAGTAGTGTCTTGGCAATCAAGAAGTATGTAGCTGATTCACAGTACACACGTGTGCGTGCTGATAAGGGCAAATTGAGGACTCTTTCCTACAGGCAATTACGTCAGGTTGAAAGAGCAGCGGCAAAAAAGCCTTGTCATAGCAGCAGACAAGTTTTTGAAGCTGCTTGTGCCTCCAACGTCCCCCGAACAACAAGATGCAGGGTCCTTCAGAGGTTTGCAGCTGTGCATACGCCATCCTGTCGACCTCCTCTATCCACTTCACACAAGCAGAAACGGCTCCAGTGGGCCAAACATTACATGAAGACTGATTTCAAAACTGTTTTGTTCACGGATGAGTGCCGTGCAGCGCTCGATGGTCCAGATGGATGGAGTGGAGGATGGCTGGTTGATGGACACCCCACGCAAACACGGCTACAGCGCCAACAAGGAGGAGGTGGAGTAATGTTTTGGGCTGGAATCATGGGGAGAGAGATTGTTGGCCCCTTTAGGATCCCTGAAGGCGCTAAAGATGAACTCCATAATGTATGTGGATTTTCTCAAACAGCACTTCCTGCCATGGTTCAAGAAGAAGAACCGTGTATTTCACAGCAAGATCATTTTTCTGCATGATAATGCACCATCTCATGCTGCACATAAAACATCTGCATCTCTGGCTGATATGGGCATAAAAGGGGACAAACTTATGGTGTGACCCCCATGCTCCCCTGACCTGTACCCCATTCAGAACCTTTGGAGCATCATTAAAAGGAGTGTCTATGATGGCGGGAGGCAGTTCACATCTAAGCAACAGCTCTGGGAGGGTATTCTGTCCTCATGCAAAACAATTGAAGCAGAAACCATCCAAAACCTGACAGATTCAATGGACGAGAGAGTTCAGAAGCTCCTTTCGAACAAGGGGTCCTATGTGAAAATGTAACATCACCTAGAATAAAGTTTTGAGTTGAAAACTGTTTGATTTCAGTTTCTAACAACCTGCTAATGCTTATAATTTCAAAAATGACCATTTTTTTGGTCTTTATTAAAATGAAAAGGTTGATCGAAAAGTTTGGGGGATCTAAGAGTGTGGCAACCCAGTAGTCATGATTACTTCGAATTCTGACAATATGAGGGTCATGCTGCAGGTAGTGCAGCAAGAAGGCACTTATGTGTCTTGCGCATCTCGGAGCCCCAAAATTATTTTCCGGGCTAGATGCAACTAAAAATTATTATTAATTTTAAATCTGGTGAAGCTTTAGTATAGATGGCCTAATAGGATCAGTGCTGCACACTGCTACAAAGCCCAAATTATTTTCCAGTCAAGATACAGATAAACATGATTAGTAATTTTAAATGTGGTGGAGCTTATTATAGATGGCCTAATAGAATCAGTGCTGCACACTGCTACAAAGCCCAAATTATTTTCCAGCCAAGATACAGATAAACATGATTAGTAATTTGAAAGCTTAAAACGGTTGGTAGGGTGATTTTAACCAATCATCAAGCTTTTACTCTCCCCAGGATGACACAGGGGTAGAAAAGTCGTTTCGGATCCATGATTTGTTCATCTTTATGAACATGAGTCTGTCTACATTATCAGTGGAGAGCCGCGTGCGCTTATCTGTCAGCACACCACCAGCAGCGCTGAACACACGTTCAGACAGAACGCTGGCTGCGGGGCATGACAAGATCTCCAAGGCGTAAGTGGCTAGCTCCGGCCATTTATCCAGATTGGAAGCCCAAAAAGAGCAAGGGTCCAGTGACACAGTCGTGGCTTCAATGTTTACTTGGAGATACTCCTGTACCATCGTCTCTAGGCGTTGACTATGTGTCAGACTTCTTGTCTCCTGTGGCCTTGCAAAGGATGGGCTAAAAAAGTGGTGAAATGATTCCGCAAAATTGATGTTACCAGCAGATACTGTGGTTCTGTTACGGTTTGAGTGCTGAACACTTGACGGTCCCACGGTTGGCAAGTTGGAACTGTGAGATTCACTACGTGCACCACTGGTATTTTGTGGAAAAGCACATGTAAGATTCTGCAACAGTCTCTGCTGATACTCCTGTTTGCGTGCATCCCTTTCTATGGCAGGAATAATTTCTGCAAATTTACTTTTGTACCGGGGATCTAACAGTGTGGCAACCCAGTAGTCAGGATTATTTCTAATTCTCACAATTCGAGGGTCATGTTGCAGGTAGTGCAGCAAGAAGGCACTCATGTGTGTTGCGCATCCAGGAGCACCAAGTCCCTGTTGTGTTGGTGGCGAGGTAACAATCATGCTTCCTTCCTCTGTCCTCTCCCCCCAACCTCGCACAACAGAAATGTGATCAAGGTCTCCCTCATCTGATGAGTCTTCCATCAGTTCGTCCTCCACTTCTTCCTGGGCTCCTGCACCTTCCTCACTAGTTTGGCTGCTACCATGCGCCCTGGTAAAACCATCTCCCCCACCCTCACATGCCTGCCGCCTTGGTGCTGCCGACCGTCTGGACCTTGCAGATGTTAGCCCTTCCGCATACAACTCCTCCTCCTCTACTTCCTCCACCTCCTCTTGTGCCACCACCTGACTCCGAATTCTGTTTAACATGTGCTCCAGCATGTAAATCACCGGAATAGTCATGCTGATAATGGCATCGTCAGCACTAAACATCTTCGTCGCCATTTCAAAACTGTGCAGAAGGGTGCATAGGTCCCTGATCTGAGACCACTCCTCCAGCGTGATTTGCCCCACCTCTGAATCTCGTTGGCCCAGGCTATACGTCAGAACGTATTGCACCAGGGCTTGTCGGTGCTGCCACAGTCGCTGCAACATGTGCAGAGTTGAATTCCACCGGGTAGGCACATCGCATTTTAGCCGGTGAAGTGGCAGGCCCAACGACTTCTGTAGAGATGTAAGTCGGTGAGCTGCGGGATGCGAACGGTGGAAGTGAGCACACAGCGACCGTGCCCTCTGCAGAAGGCCATCTAGTCTGGGATAGTGGGCTAAAAATTGCTGGACAACCAGGTTCAACACGTGAGCCATACAAGGCACGTGTGTGACATTGCCCCGGCGAAGGGCCGCACCCAGGTTTGCAGCATTGTCGCACACGGCCTTCCCTGGTTTCAGGTCCAGTGGAGACAACCATTCATGAAATTGGTTCTCCAGAGCTGACCACAACTCCTCAGCTGTGTGACTCACATTTCCCAGACATTTCAATGTAAAAACCGCCTGATGACGTTGAGCCCTACTGCCAGCATAGTAAGGAGGTGTGCAGGATCCCTTCTGCGCAGTTAGAAAGCTTGTGGCAT
Organism: Phyllobates terribilis; assembly: GCF_046119375.1. Taxonomy (NCBI): domain Eukaryota; kingdom Metazoa; phylum Chordata; class Amphibia; order Anura; family Dendrobatidae; genus Phyllobates; species Phyllobates terribilis. Next base: position 772,808,325 of record NW_027362761.1, on the reverse strand, counting down.
GACCAGACAGGCTTTAGGTGCAGGTGGAAGACCGAGAGGAGGTTGAGGAGGCAGAAGCAGTGGAGGAACTTTGACATAAAGAGGATTGACGCACAACTCGTGGGGACGGCAAGACTTGGACAGCAGCCCCTTGTCCTGCTGTCACCATAGTTACCCAGTGCCCAGTCAGCGACATGTAACGCCCCTGTCCATGCCTACTCGTCCAAGTGTCTGTGGTGAAATGCACCCTGTCACACACAGAGTTTCTCAAAGAAGCGGTGATGTTGTGTGCGACATGCTGGTGGAGCGCAGGCACACCTTTCTTTGAGAAGTAGTGCCGACTGGGCATCTGGTACTGGGGCACTGCGACAGACATAAGGTCTCGAAAATCCTCTGTGTCCACCAGGCGGAAAGGCAGCATTTCTGTAGCCAAGAGCTTGCAGATGGTGAAATTCAACCTCTTAGCTTTCTCATGGCTAGGAGGAAATGGTCTTTTACTTGTCCACATCTGAGGAACCGAGGGCTGGCTATTGTGCTTAGACGGGGTTGATAAGGGTGTCCCCGGCAAACTGCCGGTCTGTGAGGAAGATGCAGGCGGACATGTTAGGTTGCCTTGATCCAAAGGTGGTGCTATCGATGTCGGACAGCGCTCAACACCAGCTGGTGTTACCACCTCCAAAGAAAATGATGACCTGCCAATCACGCTGGCTGTTGCGGGTAAAGAGGTGGCAGGTCTGCGCCCCAAAACAGGTGTGACTGCTGTCCCCCCAGTCACAGAGGATGAAGAGGCCGCGGATGCACAAGATATGGCAGACGGTGGTTGGCCCGGCCGGCTAGGCCGCATTGTAGCACACTGAGCTTCCCACTGCAACTTATGCTTCATGTCCATATGCCGGTTCATGCATGAAGTACTCAAACTATGTATTTTTTGGCCTCTACTTAGCTTTTGCTGACAAATGTTACAGATAACACGAGTTGGGTCATCTTTATCGATCTGAAAAAATGCCCAGGCTATGCAAGGCTTAGCACCCATGCGACCTGAAGAGCCACCACGACTTGTGGTGAGAGGCAGAGTTGTGTTTGAGGATGCAGTTGTTGACGTGCTTCCAGTACTACGTCTCTGTCCAGGAAGGCGCAACCTGACCTCGTCGTCACTAGCATCTTCCTCCACCTTCTCTGCTGACCTCATCTCTTGGCTGACTGTGGGTTGACAGTAAGTGGGATCTCCAACCTCATCATCATCACCCTGTGCGTTATCACACCCGTCGTCCTCAGAGCCAACCTGTTCCTGCCCTGACAAAAAACTAAAGTTGTCGCTCCAATCAGGTATTTGAGTCTTATCATCGTCTTCCTCATTGTCTCCACCAACAGGAGTTACAGTTTGGGAATGAGGGTCTACATTATGGTCAGAACCTTCTGCGTCTGGTCCTGGATCCGACTCATAAAGATTCTGGGCATCAGTGCAGATCATTTCCTCGTCTGGATTCACAGAAGCGCTGGAGTCGACCTCTGATTCCCAGGCTATAGTATGAGTAAACAGCTCTGCAGACTCAACCATCTGTTCTACCTCATACTCAGACGGGCAGCTGGAGATTTGGGAGCTGTGAGGAAGCAAGTGCGATTGGGGTGACACCTTTGAGGACTGGAGTATTTGTGATGTTGAAGTTGATGTGGAGGAGAGCCCACTTAAAGGAGCACTTGATATCCGTTGAAGCACCTGCTGTTTTTGTGCCTCATCTGGAATTTGTAGCGATTGGCGTGGCCGTAAGAAAGGGATCTTATCACATTGTCCGCTAAAAGAAGTAGACATTTTAGTTTGGCTGGAAGATGGTCTTTCTTCTGCAGATGTTACTGTTGCTTTAACACCTACCCCACGGACACAACCTTTTTTCCCCTTCCCAACACGCCTATTCCCCTTTCCACCAGCAGCAGGCCTTTTTCCACTCATTTTGGTGGTTAACTAATTCACAACTCTGGAGTTGTTTGCACAAAAAAACAATGGATGGGAACCGAGCAGAGCTGAGTGGCCAAACTGTGGTATTAGGCCAAAACTATTGGCTGGGTTAGATGCAGAAAAAAATTATATTCAATTTGCAACCTGATGGAGGTCTGTATAGATGGATTAATAGAACAAGTCCCACACACAGCTAGAAGCCCAATATTTTTTCAGAGGTAGATGCAGAAAAAAATATATTCAGTTTGCAACCTGATGGAGGTCAGTATAGATGGACTAATACAACAAGTCCCACACACAGCTAGAAGCCCAATATTTTTTCAGAGGTAGATGCAGAAAAAAATATATTCAGTTTGCAACCTGATGGAGGTCAGTATAGATGGACTAATACAACAAGTCCCACACACAGCTAGAAGCCCAATATTTTTTCAGAGGTAGATGCAGAAAAAAATATATTCAGTTTGCAACCTGATGGAGGTCTGTATAGATGGATTAATAGAACAAGTCCCACACACAGCTAGAAGCCCAATATTTTTTCAGAGGTAGATGCAGAAAAAAATATATTCAGTTTGCAACCTGATGGAGGTCTGTATAGATGGATTAATAGAACAAGTCCCACACACAGCTAGAAGCCCAATATTTTTTCAGAGGTAGATGCAGAAAAAAATATATTCAGTTTGCAACCTGATGGAGGTCAGTATAGATGGACTAATACAACAAGTCCCACACACAGCTAGAAGCCCAATATTTTTTCAGAGGTAGATGCAGAAAAAAATATATTCAGTTTGCAACCTGATGGAGGTCTGTATAGATGGATTAATAGAACAAGTCCCACACACAGCTAGAAGCCCAATATTTTTTCAGAGGTAGATGCAGAAAAAAATATATTCAGTTTGCAACCTGATGGAGGTCTGTATAGATGGATTAATAGAACAAGTCCCACACACAGCTAGAAGCCCAATATTTTTTCAGAGGTAGATGCAGAAAAAAATATATTCAGTTTGCAACCTGATGGAGGTCTGTATAGATGGATTAATAGAACAAGTCCCACACACAGCTAGAAGCCCAATATTTTTTCAGAGGTAGATGCAGAAAAAAATATATTCAGTTTGCAACCTGATGGAGGTCTGTATAGATGGATTAATAGAACAAGTCCCACACACAGCTAGAAGCCCAATATTTTTTCAGAGCTAGATGCAGAAAAAAATTATATTCAATTTGCAACCTGATGGAGGTCAGTATAGATGGACTAATAGAATGATGCTATGCCCAAAAGATTTTACTTCACTAGGTGCAGTAAAAAAATTGGTATTCTATACACAGGTGGTATATCTTGCAACACAGATAGGCTACTCCACTGACTAACACACTCTGCAATAGGCCAAAAAGGATTAGCTTTGCTAGATTCAGCCAAATGCTGTGACAAAAACTTGCACAGCACTGGCACAGACCTGCCTGGCAAAAACTGATAGGAACTGATGTAACCTAGTCCTGAAAAGGACTCCAATTACAATTAGTCTTTACTCCCACAATCTATCTATTTAAGAGCACAGACCTGCCTGATAAAAGTCGTAGGAAATGCTGTAACCTAGTCCTTAAAAGGACTGCAATCACAACTATTCCCTACTCCCAAGCTATCTGTAGATTTGTGCGAAAATTGGCTTGAAATTAACAAGGTATAGCGCACACAGCAACAGCGGTGCCGTCTAACACGCAGCTGCAGCAGTGAGAAAATGGTGGCGACGGGGAAAATGGCTTGGTCTTATAGGGCAAGGACATGTGACATACACTGCCAATGACACATGCCCTTGCTTGTGTGAAAAAAAGCACTTCGCTCCGTGTGTGCGCTGCTGATAGGCTGACAGATTGCACCTCCCCACTGCAAATGCGGGAAAGAGAAAAAAAAATGGAGATCTTCATTGTTCCTGCAGAGATCCATCCCCTGCCCCTCCCCCCACCCCGCTGTACACTCAAACTGCGTATTAACATTAATTTTCATCATTACTGAGAAAAAATCCAGTTATGATTTTGGTGCACGAACAGTTATCGAACATAACCTCGAACAGCCGAATTTTTCTCAAATTGTTCGTGTTCGCCGAACGGCTCGAACACTGCCCAAAACAGCTCGAATTTGAGATTGGCGAACAGTTCGAGTAGAACAACGCTCATCTCTACTCTTAAGATGGTTGCACTTCTGACATTTTACATGCATTTCACAGTCTTTCATCAATGCTTAGGCAACATCGACATCTTGTGACCAAATAACAACATTACTGCAGAGAAGCAAATCTATTCACAACAGGTACAATATTATACTGATGCAGACACAGATATACACAGTTATACCACCCTGATGGGCCAACACACATCTCACACTACCACAGAGTGTTCATAAAAAAACCTCATTTTACAATAATCTTACTAGGTAAACAGGCTACCGATAACCGGATGAATGAGCAAAACGCTTGACTTTGCTCCTCCCGCTTCCCTAATTATAGTTACATGTCCTCCCCCCAATTCATTATAATTACATGTGCTCCACCCTGATTCATCAATTCATTATACTTTCATGGCATCTTTCCCACCCCACTCCCAATTCATTATACTTTCATGTCCCCTCTCACCCCCAATTCATTATACTTTCATATCCGATGTGTCAATCAGCAAAGGGAGATGGGTGAAACAGTGCACTGAGAGTTTTGGCCACGCCAAGGTTACACCGAGCATCCACATTAGCATATACAGTCATGGCCAAAAGTATTGAGAATGAGACAAATAGTAATTTTTCCAAAGTTTACTGCTCCATTTTTTGTAATGGCAATTTGCATATACTCCTGAATGTCAAAGAGTGATCAGCTTAACAGCAATTACTGTACTTGCAAAGTCAATATTTGCCCAGAAAATGAACTTTAACCCCCAAAACACATTTCAACATCATTGCAGTCCTGCCTTAAAAGGAGCAGCTAACATCGTTTTAGTGATTGATCCATTAACACAGGTGTGGGTGTTGATGAGGACAGGGCTGGCGATCAATCAGTCATGATTAAGTAAGAATGACATCACTGGACACTTTAAAAGGAGACTGGTTCTTGATATCATTGTTTCTCTTCAGTTAACCATGGTTATCTCTAAAGAAACACGTGCAGCCATCATTGCACTGCACAAAAATGGCCTAACAGGGAAGAGTATCGCAGCTACAAAGATTGCACCTCAGTCAACAATCTATCGCATCATCAAGAACTTCACGGAGAGAGCTTCCATTGTTGTCAAAAAGGCTCCAGGGCGCCCAAGAAAGACCAGCAAGCGCCAGGACCGTATCTTAAAACTGTTTCAGCTGCGGGATCGGACTACCAGCAGTGCCGAGCTTGCTCAGGAATGGCAGCAGGCTGGTGTGAGTGCTTCTGCACGCACTGTGAGGGGGAGACTCTTTGAGCAAGGGCTGGTTTCAAGGAGGGCAGCAAAGAAGCCACTTCTCTCCAGAAAAAACATCAGGGACCGACTGATATTCTGCAAAAGGTACAGGGAGTGGACTGCTGAGGATTGGGGCAAAGTCATTTTCTTTGATGAATCCCCTTTTCGATTGTTTGGGACATCTGGAAAACAGCTTATTCGCAGAAGAAGAGGTGAGCGCTACTGTAGCACCCTGAGGATTCGGCTGCTACAGGGGTATTGCACCTCAACCCAGAGGTGTGATATTCCACTCCCGGGTAAGGATGGAGTGTGGGACTGAGCTCGGTAGGCTGCATGCACTACACACATCCCATTTCCGAGGAACAGGCCGACGGTACTCCCACTTAGAAATGTGCAGGTACGACCGAGTCTGTTCCTGGCTGGAGTGGGAGGGGGGTGGTACATCCCAAGTAGTGTAGGGGCAGATAGGGGGAGCAGCCTGGGTAAAGTTAGGAGCTCATTGGGTGCTGGTCACCTGAGCTCACACATAGAGGGATATATAAGGTGGGCACCAACTAGAATCAGGGTCAGACGCAGAGAGTCAGATGCAGAGAGGATCAGCTGCAGAAAACAAGCTAGGAGAGGAGAGAAGAAAGACCAAGACCCAGAGTGAGAGAGGAGAAAAGAGAAAGACCCAGAGCACAGAAGAGAAGGGACCCAAGAACCCAAATCAGAGCACCGGGTGAGGAGTCAGCATCAGGGTACCGGAACCCAAGCTGGTGGGGGGCAGAAAACAATCCCCAGCCAGAGACCGGAGACCGTGGGCAGAGTCTGCCACGGTCACCCACCACATTCACCCCGAAGGCACACCACATGAAGGGTCAGGGAACCCAGGGCCAAGGGTGTCCCAACAGAAGGCCCGAGGGAGCTGGACCTAGGTGGATCCCTGGTGGGGACGGCTGAAGAAAGGACAGAGGGAGAGCTCAGGGCCACGCTCCGGACTTGTTTGGGGGTTGGCTGGATCCAGGACCTGGTGGACGCAGCACGGCTCGGGTGGTCACTAGCAGCTGGAGTGACCAGTACAACAACTGCAGTAAGTAAACACCCTTAACTGCACAACCCGACTCTGTCTTCACTGCCGTCTGCACTACACCACCACAACCCCCATCCTCTGCGCCTGTCCCCTCTGAGGCTATACCCCTCCCGTTGGGGGTTGTCTCACCAAGCTGCGCACCCACCATCAGCCTCAGCGGACCCTGCTGCAGCGGCGGCCACAGTGACCGCATCACAACGGGTGGCGTAGTCGACACAAAAGAACTTTAGTAACATCTGTAGAACTGCCACATCACACTGAGCTTGACGCCCTGGGCACGGGACCGGGTCACAGCCGCTCGGAGACTACAACCCCCCATCTGATCCGGTGCCGGGTATTCCCCTCTAAAAGGAATATGTCCCAGGGGGTGCGTCAACTTTGGCGTAGTCGGCAGGATTACGTGCCCGCAACACCCGGGTACTGCGTGCCTGAAGAAAAGTGCAAGTTTACCTCAGAAAGAAGTCTCCCACCGGTTCCGGAGGGTCCACGCCATCGGACTCCATCACCAGTCGTTTCCCGCCGACTGTCCGCCATTTCCAACTTGTTCCCGCCATCTGCAGAGTTTCCCGCCACTGGGCGACGCTTCCCGCCAAAACCGCAGATTTCCCGCCTTGGAAGAGCAGCGGACGCCATTATGGGCGTGCCAAAGGAGGGCAAGAGGCCACCTCCCATCGTGGGCCAGGACAGAAAATGGCGCCAAAAGTGGAAACCGCCCCCACCAACAGAGACTGTGATGCTGGAGGTGTCTGTCAGCGTGAAAGAACTCCCCCTGGAGCTGACAGTCACCGAGTTGCCCCGGGACCGCCCTCGAGGTGGGAGGAGACGAAAGAGAAGAGAAAAGATGGGTGTCGCTTGGAGCAGTCTGGAGCGAGCGCACCCGGAGGCAAGAGGTCTAACGAGGAGTAGCGAAGGAGCTCACCCGGAGATGGAGAGAAAGCAGAACAGCACCGGCCCGCTGGCCAGGAGTCTGCTAGAGACCGAGGAAGGAGGGCAGAGCAGCACCGGCCCGCTGGCCAGGAACCTGCCGGAAGCAGAGCAGAGCAGCACCGACCCGATGGTCAGGAGCCTGCTAGAGTCCACAACCCCGCTAGGTCTAGCGGAGATCTTAGCGCAGCTCCCCCGAGACCGGGAGTGTGCACAAACTGCCCTGGAGGGCCTCGCACGGAGGATGGCCCGGGTACAGCGCGAGATACTGGCGGAGTGGAGCCGGGAGATGACCCAGCAAGCTGAGACCAGTCAACGGAGCACGCTACCCTGGAAGAGGAAGCAGACCGCCTCTGAGGATGGCGCGGGAGGACCCAAGGCCGGAGACGGCGCCGAGAGGGGAGCCGAACGCATGGAGGCAGGTAAAGGGGACGCCTATACCCCAAGCCGTGACACCGCTTACCTGCCCCAGCTCCCCGTCGCAGAGCCCGAAAGTCCCCCTGCTGTGCCCGTAGCCGCCAGGTCACCGCCATGGACTAGGCCCCGACCGGAAGCCGCCGCAGCGACCCCTGTGACGTCACGCGCCTCGACCCGGAGCGTGACAAAGCAGGAAACACCACCAGCCTGGTCGCAAGGCCTAGTACCCCCGGGCGCCGCATCACCAACAGCGCCCCCTACCTCCGCGGAGCCTCCGGCCTGGCCGCAAGGCCAGGTAGCCCAGGGCGCCGCCGTCCTAACGGTGCCCTTCACCTTCCAGGTGCCCCAGGCCTGGCCGCAAGGCCTGGGCAACCCGGGCGCCACCACCACCGCGCCCGCGCCCGCAATACCAAGGGTGCCACACCTGGGGGAGGACCTCTTCAGCCAGCTCACATGGCCGGACGGGCGGCCCTTCATTTGGCCCGAAGGATACCATGAGCTGGAGCGGCAACAAAGACTAGGGCCCTTGTGTGAGCCCCTGATCCCGGCTCCGAAGCCCGTGACTCGGGTCTCGCCTCCTTTAGAAGAAGCCCAATTCGAGTGGGACCCCACGGGAGAAGATTTGATGGGGTTCACCGGAGAAACTCGGGCAGTCGCCGCTGAGCGTACTGAGTGTTGTCGTCAGCAGCTAGCAGAGTTCGCGAGAGAATGGGAGGAGAGGCGGGTCAGAGAACAACAGGCCCAAATCCGGAGCGCGGAGCAGAAGAGCCGGACTAGGAGGAACCCCCGTGCAGCGCACTGTCCCCGCACCATCGGGACGGTGATAAAGTTCAACCCGCAGCATGGGTGGGGCTTTATTCGGGACCGTAACAACCGCGGTGACGTTTTTGTGACCCGCAGAGACGTCGAGTCCCACCTGCCGGAAGGTCACAAAGGCCGTGACCTCTACGTCGGAGACGAAGTCACTTTCACCCGGCACAAGTGTGCCAAAGGACCTTACGCCCTCCACGTACACCGCTTGACGGAGGAGGAGTTGCGGTACGGGGAGGAGGAGCCAGAGGACCCGGACGGGTCTGAAGCAACACCGTATCGTCAAGAGAAAGCAGGAGGGAGCCGTCGTTGAGGACGGGAGTAGAGACTGTATATAGTTGCCTGTCGGGGCACAGTGAACCGTTGCTGCTAAAATAGTCCCCGTTGGGACCAGTGAACTGTTTACCCGTTAACCCCTTCATCCTACAGGCTGAGGACTGTGAGCAGCCATTCCCTTCCCTCTACCTGGCCGAGGACTGAGAGCGGCCATATCCCTGTATATAGTTGCGCGTCCTAAAGCGCCCCCTACCGGTTTTATAGGAAAACCAGTTTTTCTAAAAGACTGTCGCACTTTTCCCGGACACACGTTGCACAGTGTCCGGAGGAAGAACCTGAAACAAGAGACGACGAGAAAGTTTTATCTGCTAAGATATGTTATTTATATAGTGTTTTATATGTTTTACTATGTTTATATGAAAATTTTGTATGTTTTTGGTGTTATTTATGTCTTACAGCCCGAGGACGTGCTGTGGTTTACCAGGGGGGAATGTAGCACCCTGAGGATTCGGCTGCTACAGGGGTATTGCACCTCAACCCAGAGGTGTGATATTCCACTCCCGGGTAAGGATGGAGTGTGGGACTGAGCTCGGTAGGCTGCATGCACTACACACATCCCATTTCCGAGGAACAGGCCGACGGTACTCCCACTTAGAAATGTGCAGGTACGACCGAGTCTGTTCCTGGCTGGAGTGGGAGGGGGGTGGTACATCCCAAGTAGTGTAGGGGCAGATAGGGGGAGCAGCCTGGGTAAAGTTAGGAGCTCATTGGGTGCTGGTCACCTGAGCTCACACATAGAGGGATATATAAGGTGGGCACCAACTAGAATCAGGGTCAGACGCAGAGAGTCAGATGCAGAGAGGATCAGCTGCAGAAAACAAGCTAGGAGAGGAGAGAAGAAAGACCAAGACCCAGAGTGAGAGAGGAGAAAAGAGAAAGACCCAGAGCACAGAAGAGAAGGGACCCAAGAACCCAAATCAGAGCACCGGGTGAGGAGTCAGCATCAGGGTACCGGAACCCAAGCTGGTGGGGGGCAGAAAACAATCCCCAGCCAGAGACCGGAGACCGTGGGCAGAGTCTGCCACGGTCACCCACCACATTCACCCCGAAGGCACACCACATGAAGGGTCAGGGAACCCAGGGCCAAGGGTGTCCCAACAGAAGGCCCGAGGGAGCTGGACCTAGGTGGATCCCTGGTGGGGACGGCTGAAGAAAGGACAGAGGGAGAGCTCAGGGCCACGCTCCGGACTTGTTTGGGGGTTGGCTGGATCCAGGACCTGGTGGACGCAGCACGGCTCGGGTGGTCACTAGCAGCTGGAGTGACCAGTACAACAACTGCAGTAAGTAAACACCCTTAACTGCACAACCCGACTCTGTCTTCACTGCCGTCTGCACTACACCACCACAACCCCCATCCTCTGCGCCTGTCCCCTCTGAGGCTATACCCCTCCCGTTGGGGGTTATCTCACCAAGCTGCGCACCCACCATCAGCCTCAGCGGACCCTGCTGCAGCGGCGGCCACAGTGACCGCAGCACAACGGGTGGCGTAGTCGACACAAAAGAACTTTAGTAACATCTGTAGAACTGCCACATCACACTGAGCTTGACGCCCTGGGCACGGGACCGGGTCACAGCCGCTCGGAGACTACAACCCCCCATCTGATCCGGTGCCGGGTATTCCCCTCTAAAAGGAATATGTCCCAGGGGGTGCGTCACTACCACCAGTCTTGTCTCATGCCAACTGTAAAGCATCCTGAAACCATTCGTGTGTGGGGTTGCTTCTCAGCCAAGGGAATCGGCTCACTCACAGTCTTGCCTAAAAACACAGCCATGAATAAAGAATGGTACCAGAATGTCCTCCAAGAGCAACTTCTCCCAACCGTCCAAGAGCAGTTTGGCGCCCAACAATGCCTTTTCCAGCATGATGGAGCACCTTGCCATAAAGCAAAGGTGATAACTAAATGGCTCATGGAACAAAACATAGAGATTTTGGGTCCATGGCCTGGAAACTCCCCAGATCTTAATCCCATTGAGAACTTGTGGTCAATCATCAAGAGACGGGTGGACAAACAAAAACCAACAAATTCTGGCAAAATGCAAGCATTGATTATGCAAGAATGGACTGCTGTCAGTCAGGATTTGGTCCAAAAGTTGATTGAGAGCATGCCAGGGAGAATTACAGAGGTCTTGAAGAAGAAGGGGCAACACTGCAAATATTGACTTGCTCCATTAACTCATTCTAACTGTCAATATAACCTATTGGTACTCATAATATGATTGCAATTATATTTCTGTATGTGATATAAACATCAGACAAACACTAATAAAAACCAGAGGCCAGCAGATCATGTGAAAATATAATTTTGGTGTCATTCTCAAAACTTTTGGCCATGACTGTAGATTAAAGATAATTTTCAGAAAAATCAGAGCTAAGGAAACTAAACAAAAGATATAGTTTTACATTGGTGGCTAAGTCTCATATATGAACATCTTATTAGTTTACACTGTGTTTTGGAGGTGACAGATTCCCTTTAAAGTTAATTAAACAATTGCGCACCTCGGTGTACCACCCTCAAACCGACGGGCTAGTAGAACGGTTCAATAAAACCCTCAAGTCCATGTTAAAAAAGGTGGTTTCTAAGGATGGAAGGGATTGGGACATGTTGTTACCCTATTTGATGTTCGCCGTCCATGAGGTACCCCAGGCTTCCACAGGGTTCTCTCCCTTTGAGTTATTGTACGGCAGACACCCTAGGGGTCTGTTGGACGTAGCCAAAGAGACAAGGGAACAAGAGTCAACTCCGCATAGGAGTATAATTGAACACGTGGCTAGTATGCAGGACCGGATCGCGGTGGTCATGCCCATCGTGAAAGAGCATCTGTTAGATGCCCAGGCAGCTCAGAGGCGCACATATAATAAAAGAGCCAGAGTCAGAACTTTTAACAAGGGCGATCGGGTGTTAGTACTGGTACTCACAGCCGAGAGTAAGTTCATGGCCAAGTGGCAAGGACCATATGAGATTCGAGAAAAAGTGGGGGAGGTAAATTACCGGGTGTATCAGCCCGGAAGGAGGAAACCTGAGCAGCTTTACCATGCAAACCTGTTAAAACCTTGGAAAGATCGAGAGTGTTTAGTTACAGACGTCACCCTGCGCATATCACCAGAGAGTTCTCTACCTTTAGCCAGGGAAGCTTCCGAGGGGGAGGACAGGATAAATGGTGCCCTCACTAAACAGCAACGACGGGAGGCTCGCTTGCTGGTGCAGCACAATAACGACGTGTTCTCAGAGCTACCAGGTAGGACTACGGTTATCCAACATGACATTGTCACCGAACCTGGCGTAAGGGTACGAATAAGACCGTACCGGGTACGCGAGGCCCGGAGGCAATCCATCACGGCTGAGGTAAAACAAATGCTTCAGCTAGGCGTCATAGAGGAATCACGGAGTGAGTGGGCTAGCCCCATCGTATTGATTCCAAAACCAGATGGATCATTACGCTTCTGTAACGATTTCCGGAAATTGAATGAAGTGTCAAAGTTTGACCTTTATCCAATGCCCAGGGTGGACGAGCTGATTGAGAAACTGGGGCAGGCCCAGTACTTTACCACGCTCGATCTCACCAAGGGTTACTGGCAGGTACCCCTCACAGATTCGGCGAAGGAAAAAACTTCTAGCTATTAAGCCCCAAATCAATAAAGTTGAGGCCATAAAAAACTGGCCTAAACCGTCAAGTACAAAGCAGGTGAGGGCGTTCCTTGGCATCCTTGGGTATTACCACCGGTTTATACCTAATTTTGCTGGGCGAACGGCAGCCCTGACTGATCTCTTGAAAGGAAAAAAATCGGTAATGGTTCGGTGGAACCCTAAGGCAGAGGAAGCTTTTCAGTCCATGAAGTTGGCCCTGTGTGGTCAACCGGTCCTCATCAGCCCCAAATTCAAGGAAACCTTCATTGTACAGACAGATGCCTCGGAGGTAGGCCTAGGAGCGGTATTGTCACAAAAAGTGAATGGTGAAGAGCACCCGGTCACCTACTTGAGTAGAAAACTTGTCCCGGCAGAGAAAAACTATAGCGTGGTAGAGAAGGAGTGTTTGGCTATTAAGTGGGCCTTGGAATCACTACGCTATTATTTACTCGGGCGTCAGTTCCGCTTGGTGACGGACCACTCACCTTTGGTATGGATGAGAAATGCCAAGGAGAGGAATGCGCGAGTCACCAGGTGGTTCCTGTCACTGCAAAATTTCAGTTTCTCAGTAGAACATCGCCCTGGGAAGTCGCAGGGAAACGCGGATGCCCTGTCCCAGGCACCCTGTATGGTGGCAAATGTTCAACCCCACAAGTTTGAACAGAGGGGGGGGATATGTGAGGCAGTGACCGGAATCGTATACGAGGGACGTTATATATCCCCCAGAATGTGTACAGAGACCTATTAAATCCATTGGAGTGCATTGCAGTCACAGACACAGCTGCGGCTGCAATGCAGGAATGAAGGTGAGCAATCACCTGGTCAGACTACCTGGCTAAGGCAGATTAAGTAAAACCCGGCAGGGCCTTCATTTCTTGGAGGAGGTCACAGGAGGCAGTGGGGCGGCCTCCTCCCTCCAACCCGGATTTTCCAGTGGCTCTTGCCACAGGTCCTTTAAAACTCCTTCACTAAGGTTTAGTGTTGTTCTATGTTGCAACCTGCTAGGAGCACAGCAGGTTAGCTCAGCAGGACTGAGTGTGGCTGAACCACCGCCTAGGAAGGCTCTGCACCTGTCAGGCTCTGAGAGGCCCGGCGTGGCCGTTGTCCCCGGCAACCATTGTTTATGGACTCATGTTAACCCGGCTGCGAACCGGAGGACTTTCTGTTTAACCGTGAGTTGCTGAATAAAAGCTGTTTATGTTGGACTTGCTTGGGTCACTGCCTCAGTTACTGCACGGTGTGTACACCGCCGCCTTACAATGTTAAGAATAAAGCCGTGTTTCTTAATTATTTATGGTATGTTTAATAATCTTTTTTATAGGTTTAAAAAACATGCAGTGAATAAACGCATTTTTTCATTTTTTTTTATTATTATTTTCACAACATTCCTCAGACAACAACTAGTAACCTCACTGATAGTATGCCAAGGCATGTGCTTATGTTTCTGTGTGTGGTGCTAATACTCAATAATACTGGATAAATCAAAATGTTTTGAAAATGTTGCTTCCTTTTCTCTATCATTAAAATGTCTATTGATCCTGTGATTTCTATAATTCCATGACTTTTCTTGGTGTTGCAATTTCAATTTTTAGGAGTGCATGTTCTTAGTAGTGATGGGCGAGCACTAAAATGCTCAGGCGGTCGATGCTTGCTCGGGTCGAGCAAATTGAAATACTCGGGTGCTCGACCTGAGCAACGAGCCCAATGTAAGTCTATGAGAAACTCGAGCATTTTTCAGGCGCCCCCCCCCCCCGGCGGTCTGCCGAGGCCCTAAAAATTACCCAAATCGATGGGAACAGTGCCCAAATGGCATGGGAACAGCATGGGGAAGATCCCTGGAAGAATTTCTGACTCCCAGGTCACTGCTGTCAACAACGTTGTCAGATGTATTATGCCACTTTTACGGACTCACAATAAAACATACAAAAACGAAACCAAAATGGATTTTCCTGGGAAATATGTTAAGGAGCATCCTTTCAAGGGTAATGACTTGTATATAAGGCAAAATAAATAACCAAAAAACAAAATACTCCTCCACACCATGGGTTATGTTTACACGTAGTGTTTTTGATGCATTTTTGCACTTTTGCATTGCTTTCAACCGTTACAAATTCACCGGGAAATGTCATTTTAACATTTTACAACCTTATCTGACAATGTGGTGTGTGAGACATGAATAGACACATCCTGTTTCATTTATAAAGGACGGACTCTGAAAGTCACAAAGCCTATTTTTATAGGGCCATCAGGCGGCCTTTACTATTCTTAAAGGGCCAGCAGTCGGTCCTCACTATTCTTAGAGAGACATCAGCCGGCTATGCTTTGTTGTTCCCATTACTAAAGAGTGGGTCTCCTATACTGTTATTGTGTATGCAGTGAGTGGCAGGGCTGCTCAAAATTTGGAAACACTCCAATACCCCTTTGAAAATTTGGACGCACCCCAATACCCCTTTGAATAGACTTAGAGGAGGGCCTCCTGAAAACAATGTTCCCATTATTAGGAAATGAGTCTCCCATACTGTTTGCCTATGCAGTGAATGCAAGGGTTGCCAAAAATTGGGAGGCACTCCAATGCCCCTTGGAAGAGACGTAAAGGGCCTCATGAAAAAATGTTCCCATTAT
This sequence comes from Phyllobates terribilis, assembly GCF_046119375.1. Taxonomy (NCBI): domain Eukaryota; kingdom Metazoa; phylum Chordata; class Amphibia; order Anura; family Dendrobatidae; genus Phyllobates; species Phyllobates terribilis. The sequence continues at coordinate 772,793,174 of NW_027362761.1, read as the reverse complement.
TAGGAAGTGGGTCTCCCATAGTGTTGGCCTATGCAGTGAATGCAAGGGCTGCCAAAAATTGGGAGGCACTCCAATGCCTCTTGGAAGAGACGTGGAGGAGGGCCTCATAAAAAAATGTTCGCATTAGAAAGGATCTCCTTTACTTGTAATGCCCATGCATTAAGTGTATGGGCTGACAAACATTTATCCCTGGGGGTATATATGAACATACTGTATAATTTATTTTTTTTACAGGTATCATAAACACCCTTTAAAAAAATTATGTGGGTGTTGCATCACGGACCACAGTCACTCTGGTGATATGGTGATGGAGGATGAGGAGAAGGAGGAGGGCAAGAGCAAATAGCCAATATCAGGCAGCGTATACCGATGTGTGGGTGTGAAAAGGTGCATGGGAATACACCTCCCAAAAAAAGACACTGGATTTGAGTTTATGTTACGCTGCTATCATTTGGTGGTGTTGAGAAGTCTGGCCCAATCCAGTCCTTATTCATTTTTATAAGATTCAGCCTCTCAGCATTTTCAGTTGACAGGCGGATGCGCTTATCAGTTATAATTCCACCAGCGGCACTAAAAACCCTCTCTGATAAAACGCTAGCGGCAGGACAGGCCAGGACCTCCAAGGCGTAGAGAGCCAGTTCATTCCACGTATCCAGCTTGGATACCCAATAATTATAAGGCACAGAGGATTCACGGAGGACGTTGGTACGGTCGGCAAGGTGCTCCCTCAGCATCTTCCCAAACTTTGCACACATTGTGAGAGTACCCCGCACCTCAGGGCTTGTGCGATTGGAGGGGCTGAGAAAATTCTCCCAGAACTTTGACAGTGTTCCCCTGCCTCTGCTGGATTGGAATTGTGTCTCTCTCGCCTGTACTCGTTGGTTGTCCAATGAACTGTGACCTCTGCCGCCAGCTTTTTCAGATGGGAATTTTTTTTATAGTTCCACAACAAGGGCCTTCTGGTACTGCCCCATTTTTGTAGCCCTATCTGCCTCAGGAATAAAAGGTATAAAGTTCTCCTTGTAGCGTGGGTCTAGAAGTGTCACCAACCAGTAATGACTGTCACCCAAAATTTTGAGAACGCGAGGGTCATGGGAAAGGCAGCGTAACAGAAACTCAGCCATGCGTGCCAGACTGCTAACAGGCAAGACTTCCGTGTCCTCACCAAGAGGACGACTGACCATGTTCTCCTCCTCCTCCTTCTCCTCTCTGTCCTCAGGCCATCCACGGTGAACAGACGGTATGACAGTTGTGCAGGTAGTACTGTCTATAGCGCATGAAACTAGCTCCTGTTCTTCCTCCTCCTCCTCCTCTTCCTCATTGTCACCCAATCCATGTTGGGATGAGATGAGGCTGGGCTGTGTGTAATCACTCTGTATGGTTCATTGCGCCATCTCATCGTACTCCGCCTGCAATGCATCCTCTTTGATTGTGAGCAGAGAGCGTTTCAGAAGACAGAGAAGCGGGATGGTGATGCTAATTATGGCGTCATCGCCGCTCACCATCTTGGTGGAGTCCTCAAAGTTTTGGAGGATGGTACATATGTCTGACATCCATGTCCAATCCTGAGGTCTTATGTGTGGAGTCTGAACTGAATACCGACGGCCTTGTTGATGCTGGTACTCAACAACTGCCCTCTTCTGCTCACAAATCCTTCCCAACATCTGCAATGTAGAGTTCCAACGCGTTGGAACATCACACACCAGTCTGTGAGCCGGAAGCTGCAAACGCTGCTGAAACATGGCAAGGGCGGCGGAAGCTGTAGGTGACTTTCTAAAATGGTCACACAGGCGGCGTATTTTAACAAGCAGATCCGGCAGCTCCGGGTAGGATTTGAGAAACTGCTGAACCATGAGGTTAAGCACATGGGCCAGGCATGGTACGTGTGTGAGCTCGCCTCGCCTCAGAGCCGCCACCAGTTCCGGCCATTGTCACACACGACCATGCCTGGCTGTAGGTTCAGCCACAGATCTGCCTGCTCTTTCAGAGCAGTCCACAACTCTTCAGCATTGTGCTTTTTGTCACCTAAGCATATTAGCTTCAGCACAGCCTGTTGCTGCTTGGCCGAGACAGGGCTGCAGTGCTTCCAGCTTGTGACTGATGTGGTCATTTCGGAGATGGAGGCTGAAGGGGAGGAGGAGGCTGAGGAGGATGAGGTGCAGGAGCTGTAGACTGTGGGGGCAATCCTGATTGACCTAGGGCCCGTAATCCTTGGCGTCAGGAGGACGTGTTCCGTCCCAAGGTCCGACTGGGTCCCGGCTTCCACTATGTTAACCCAGTGTGCCGTCAGCGAGATGTACCATCCCTGCCCACAAGCACTTGTCCATGTGTCCGTGGTTAGGTGGACTTTCCCGGTAACTGCGTTCTTGAGGGCACGTCTAATGTTTTGGAACATGTAACGGGTCTGGGATGTGGAACCTCTGAGCAACTATACAAGGGGGCAGTCCTTGTAAGGAAGCGGGTGGCTCCCAGGGAAGACGGGCAGGTAGTCACGGCAAGTGACAGGGACAGTCTCTGGGTAGAGGGGCAGCGGGCTGGTGGCTGGTGAGCGCTCCCAGGTGAGCGGGCGAGAGTCTCTGGACAGGCAGGTGGTCACGGCAAGTGACGGCAGAACCTCCAGGTAGACTAGCAGACAGGTAGCGGATGGACGCTCCCAGGTGAGCGGGCAAGAGTCTCTGGACAGGCAGGTGGTCACGGCAAGTGACGGCAGAGCCTCCAGGTAGGCTAGCAGGCAGGTAGCAGGTGAGCGCTCCCAGGTGAGCGGGCAAGAGTCTCTGGACAGGCAGGAGGTCACGGCAAGTGACGGCAGAGCCTCCAGGTAGGCTAGCAGGCAGGTAGCAGGTGAGCGCTCCCAGGTGAGCGGGCAAGAGTCTCTGGACAGGCAGGTGGTCACGGCAAGTGACGGCAGAGCCTCCAGGTAGGCTAGCAGGCCTGTAGCAGGTGAGCGCTCCCAGGTGAGCGGGCAGGCTGGTCCATAGACAGACTGACAGGTGTCGGAAGGCAGACCGTCGGACCGCAGGCTTGCAAGCAGGTAAGCGGATATCAGGCAGGTATCAAGCAGGAATCTGACAGGTGACTGGCAGGTAACAGGCAGGAATCTGGCAGGTGACTGGCAGGTAACAAGCAGGAATCTGGCAGGTGACTGGCAGGTAACTGGTAACGGGACCTGAGGGCTGAAGCAGAGTGAAGGCTTTGCAACAACATTGCTCGGGCACCTCCATTTTGGAGGAGGTGCCTATATATGGGAGGTCCTTCGGCAATTGGCCGGGGACTCCTTAGGACGGCACGCGCGGTCCCTTTAAGAGAGGGGGAGCGCGCGCGCGCGCGCCCTAACCACACTGCTGGGGAAGGAGCGCGTGCCGGAAGCAGCGGTGAGAGAAGCGCTGGAGGACGCCGCGCCAGGAGCGGGGAGGTGAGAGGGACGGCGTCTCTGCCTAGTACGGGGCAGAGACGCCGATGCTACAGTACCCACCCCCTTTAGGCCCCCTCTTTTTTTGGCCAGAAAGAAATTTTTCAAGGAGAAGCAGGGCGTTGATGTTCTCCCTGGGTTCCCAAGTTCTCTCCTCAGGACCAAACCCCTTCCAATCTACCAGAAAAAAGGTCTTTCCTCTTACCCTCTTGGAGGCCAGAATACTCTCTACCTCAAAGACGTCATCAGCGGAAACCGGAGCAGGAGGGGCACCTGGATTATTGGAAAAAGAGTTAAAGACAACGGGTTTGAGGAGAGATACGTGGAAGGAGTTGGGAATCCGTAGGGTGGCCGGGAGTTTTAATTTGTAGGCCACAGGGTTAATTTGCCTGAGGAATTCGAAGGGACCGATGAATCGAGGGCCCAACTTGAAGGAGGGTACTTTGAGCCGCAAATGTTTGAACGAGAGCCAAACCTAGTCTCCCGGACGGAATTGAGGCGGATCCAGACATCTCTTATCAGCATATCTCTTCATCCGCTCAGAGGACAGAAGAAGAGTGGACCTGGTACTCTTCCAAATAGTAGAAAATTCGCTGACAAGAGACTCCGCAGCAGGGTTGTCCACAGAAACGGAGACAGGAAGTGGAATCCGGGGATGTTGGCCACCGACTATAAAGAACGGGGATTTGGAAGAGGATTCGCTCTCATGGTTATTGTAAGAGAACTCGGCCCATGGTAGGAGATCCACCCAGTCCGAATGGTGTGCATTAACGAAGTGCCGGAGGTAACTGGTCAGGATCTGATTGATCCGCTCCACTTGACCATTGGACTGTGGGTGGTAAGCGGAGGAGAAGTCCAGGGTGATGTCTAGCAGCTTACATGTGGCTCTCCAGAAGCGTGAGGTGAACTGAACCCCACGATCCGACACGATGTTGAGGGGCAGGCCATGGAGACGGAAGATGTGGCGGATAAAGTCTTTAGCCAGCTCGGGTGCAGATGGGAGACCAGGCAGGGGAATGAAGTGGGCCATCTTAGAAAAGCGGTCAGCGACAACCCAAATGACTGTACAACCGGCAGAAATAGGAAGATCGGTGATAAAGTCCATAGCAATGTGCTGCCAAGGAGCAGCAGGTACGGGAAGGGGCAGGAGATGGCCGGCTGGTAGATGTCTGGGAACTTTGTTACGGGATGAGCAGGTCGCGACGAAGTCTACCACGTCCTTACGCAGGGTAGGCCACCAGTAATGCCGGGTAATGAGTTGGAAGGTCTTCTTTTGGCCAGCATGGCCAGCTAGCTTAGAAGAATGTCCCCAGCGAAGAACCCTCTCCCGATCTGGTACGGCTACAAACGTCTTACCGGGTGGGAGACGAGTCAGATCCAAGGGGGCCACATTCATCACCTTGGAGGAGTCGATGATGTGTGTAGGCTCCTCCTCTTGATCGGAGGACAGGAAGGACCGGGACAAGGCATCAGCTTTGACGTTCTTGTCCGCCGGACGGAAATGAAGAATGAAGTCGAAGCGGCAAAAAACAACGACCACCGGGCCTGGCGAGGATTGAGTCTCTGGGCATTTTGGAGATATGCCAGGTTTTTGTGATCCGTGTAGATAATTACCGGGTAGAGAGCCCCTTCAAGCAGATAGCGCCACTCCCCCAGTGCCAATTTAATGGCTAACAATTCACGGTCTCCTATGGAGTAGTTGTGCTCAGACGAGGAGAAGATTTTGGAGAAGAAGCCGCAGGTTACCATTCTTTCGGTAGAAGATTTTTGGGTGAGTACCGCTCCGGCTCCGGAGGAGGAGGCATCAACCTCCAGGTAGAATTGTTTATTACCGTCCGGACGGTGCAGGACGGGGGCAGAGGCGAAGGCTTTCTTTAAGGAAAGGAAGGCCTCCTCGGCTTCAGGCGACCATGTCCTGGGATTAGCCCCCTTACGGGTAAGTGCAGATATGGGAGCAGTCCGAGACGAGAAGTGTGGGATGAAAAGACGATAGTAATTAGCGAAGCCCAGGAATCGCTGTATCGCCTTCAAACCTTCAGGACGAGGCCATTTTAGAACGGAAGAGAGCTTCTCGGGATCCATTTGCAGACCTGTCTGGGAGATGACATAGCCCAAGAACGGTAGGGAGGTCTGGTTGAAGAGGCACTTCTCGTATTTGGCATAGAGGTGGTTCTGCCGAAGCCTAAGCAGGACCTGACGAACATCCCTTCGGTGTGTGGGGAGACCCGGAGAGAAGACCAAGATATCGTCCAGGTATACCACTACGCAGGAGTACAGGAGGTCGCGGAAGATGTCGTTGACTAGTTCTTGAAAGACAGCGGGAGCATTACAGAGACCAAAGGGCATCACAAGGTACTCATAGTGACCGTCCCGGGTATTGAATGCCGTCTTCCACTCGTCTCCTTGACGGATACGGACCAGGTTATATGCTCCTCGTAGATCCAGCTTGGAGAAGATCCTGGCGCCCTTGAGACGGTCAAACAATTTGGAGATGAGCGGCAGGGGGTATTTGTTTTTTACTGTGATGAGATTGAGTCCTCTGTAGTCAATACAGGGACGTAGCGAGCCGTCTTTCTTTTTGACAAAGAAGAATCCGGCTCCAGCCGGGGAGGTAGATTTTCGGATAAATCCCCTAGCCAGATTCTCTTCAATGTACTCAGACATGGCCTGGGTCTCGGCTGCAGACAACGGGTAGATACGCCCACGGGGAGGAGTGGTGCCAGGTACCAGGTCGATCGGGCAGTCAAATGGCCTATGGGGTGGCAACGTCTCTGCTTCCTTCTTACCGAAGACGTCCGCATAGGGCCAGTAAGGAGCCGGGAGACCTGGTAAATTAGCTGGAGTAGGCGGAGGGCGAGCTGGGCGGACCGGAACCAGGCAGGTCCTATGGCAGTCTGGACCCCATCGGAGTACTTCACCGGATCGCCAGTTCAGTACGGGTTCGTGTGTCTGGAGCCAAGGTAGACCTAGCAACAGGGAGTGAGAAAGTCCGGACAGCACATGGAATGAGATTTCCTCAGAGTGCAGCATTCCCACCTGCAGGGTTATGGGTTCAGTAACGAGCAGGATGGTCTCCGAGAGAAGTCTTCCATCCACGGAGGCGACTGACAATGGTTCAGCCAGGGACTTGGTGGGAATACGGTATCTCTCTACCAGAGACTGGGAGATGTTTCCAGCAGCTCCAGAATCCAGGTGGGCGAGTTCAAAGTGACGATTTTCTCCCCAAGCAATAGAAACCGGTAAAGTCAGAGTCGGAGAGGGCTTACTTTTGTCTAGGATGACCTCTCCGAGCGGTCCTAGACACTGGCGTTTCCCGGCTTTTCCGGGCAGGAATGGATGAAGTGCTCCATACTGCCGCAATAGAAACAGCTTCCCTCGGCTCGGCGAGATTCTTGGCGAGATCTGACTATCTTGGTCTGGTCGATCTGCATAGGTTCAGGCGAGAGCGCCCGCGGAGTGACTGGTTGAGAGGCAGGTCTCAGGGAAGTAGGAGCAGAGCAAGAAAAGTCTTTCTCCCAGGCAGTCTCTTTGGTACGTTCTTGGAACCGGATGCCAATCCAGGTAGCTAGTGACACCAGGTCATCCAGAGTGGTAGGAATGTCCCGACCAGCTAACTCGTCCTTAATCCGACCGGAAAGACCTTCCCAGAAGACGGACACCAGAGCCTCATTTTCCCAGGCAAGCTCAGAAGCGAGGGTGCGGAACCGTATGGCATATTGGCCCACGGTGAGACTCCCTTGGCGGAGACGTAGCAGAGAGGAGGCAGAAGAGGTTTTCCGTCTAGGTTCATCGAAGACTTTCCGGAAAGCAGCGAGGAAAGACGGCAGGTCGGACACCAGGGGATCCCCTCTCTCCCACAGGGGATTTAGCCATGCCAGGGCTCCCCAGTGAGATGGGACATGATGAAGGCCACCTTGGCCTGGTCGGAGATGAACTGGTATGCCAATAGCTCAAAGTGCAGGGTGCACTGGTTTATGAAACCCCGAGTTAAAGTAGGTTCGCCGGCAAAGCGTGGAGGTGTCAGAAGCCGAGGTCCATAGTCGGGTACCATGAAGGGACTGGATTGCGATACCACAGGAATGGGCACGGCTGGACCAGAGGTAGACATAGACGAGTCACACAATGCGCCTAGACGAGAGTTAACGGACCGTAGATAGGACAGTACCACCTCCTGCTGAGTTTTCTGACGTAAGACTTCCTGCTGCAGATCGGAGATCTGGGGACCACCGGGTTCCATGGCCGGAGCAAACTGTAACGGGTCTGGGAGGTGGAACCTCTGAGCAACTATACAAGGGGGCAGTCCTTGTAAGGAAGCGGGTGGCTCCCAGGGAAGACGGGCAGGTAGTCACGGCAAGTGACAGGGACAGTCTCTGGGTAGAGGGGCAGCGGGCTGGTGGCTGGTGAGCGCTCCCAGGTGAGCGGGCGAGAGTCTCTGGACAGGCAGGTGGTCACGGCAAGTGACGGCAGAACCTCCAGGTAGACTAGCAGACAGGTAGCGGATGGACGCTCCCAGGTGAGTGGGCAAGAGTCTCTGGACAGGCAGGTGGTCACGGCAAGTGACGGCAGAGCCTCCAGGTAGGCTAGCAGGCAGGTAGCAGGTGAGCGCTCCCAGGTGAGCGGGCAAGAGTCTCTGGACAGGCAGGAGGTCACGGCAAGTGACGGCAGAGCCTCCAGGTAGGCTAGCAGGCAGGTAGCAGGTGAGCGCTCCCAGGTGAGCGGGCAAGAGTCTCTGGACAGGCAGGTGGTCACGGCAAGTGACGGCAGAGCCTACAGGTAGGCTAGCAGGCAGGTAGCAGGTGAGCGCTCCCAGGTGAGCGGGCAGGCTGGTCCATAGACAGACTGACAGGTGTCGGAAGGCAGACCGTCGGACCGCAGGCTTGCAAGCAGGTAAGCAGATATCAGGCAGGTATCAAGCAGGAATCTGACAGGTGACTGGCAGGTAACAGGCAGCAATCTGGCAGGTGACTGGCAGATAACAAGCAGGAATCTGGCAGGTGACTGGCAGGTAACTGGTAACGGGACCTGAGGGCTGAAGCAGAGTGAAGGCTTTGCAACAACATTGCTCGGGCACCTCCATTTTGGAGGAGGTGCCTATATATGGGAGGTCCTCCGGCAATTGGCCGGGGACTCCTTAGGACGGCGCGCGTGGTCCCTTTAAGAGAGGGGGAGCGCGCGCGCGCCCTAAGCACACTGCCGGGGAAGGAGCGCGTGCCGGAAGCAGTGGGGAGAGAAGCGCTGGAGGACGCCGTGCGAGGAGCGGGGAGGTGAGAGGGACGGCGTCTCTGCCTAGTATGGGGCAGAGACGCCGATGCTACAGAACACATGCTTGTTTAATGCCGGGATGGCACACCGGGAGAAATAGTGGTGGCTGGGGACCGAGTACCGAGGGACGGCCGCCGCCATCAGGTTGCGGAATGCTTCCGTCTCCACGAGCCTAAAAGGCAACATTTCGAGTGTAAGCAGTCGTGAAATGTGGGACTTTAATAGTGTAGCCTGTGGGGCGTTGGGTGCGTATTTGCGCTTGCGTTCCAAGGACTGGGGTATGGACAACTGAACGCTGCGATGGGACAAGGACGTGCTTCCTGATGCTGCTACTTGAGAGTGTGCAACGACAGGTGCAGGGCATGAGGCATCTTCACATGCACCATGGACAGGGGATTGGCTTGCATGCACAACAGCGGAAGAAGCAGTGGTGCCACCCGCAGACACTGTTCCTGGACCCTGGGGTTCGGCCTACAAAGTCGGGTGCTTTGCTGCTATGTGCCTGATCATGCTGGTGGTGGTCAGGCTGGTAGTTTTGCCATCCCTGCTGCTGGCCTGGCAGGTGGTGCAAATGGCCTTTTTGGGGTTATCGGCAGAGTCTTTACAAAACAACCAGACTTGGGAAGACCTAACAGTTGCACTGGCAACTTCCTTCGTGTTGATGTTACAGAGAACGGTTGCCTGCCATCTGTCTGCGGCCACCACACTGCTTCTTCCTGCCTGTTGGGGTACTCTTCCTCCCTCCCCCTGTGTGCTGCTGTCCTCGCTCTGCATGTCCTCCTGCCAGGTTGGGTCAGTTACTATATCATCCACCACCTCGTCTTCCACTTCTGCACCCTGGTCCTCCTCCTGACTTTCTGGCAATTGTGTCTCATCATCGTCCACCTCTTGTGACACTTTCCCACCGTCACCTTCGTGTGACCGTGGCTGCTCAAATATTTGGGCATCGCTACATGCGATCTCCTCTTGCCCCACTTAAAGTGGAAAAGTGAACAGCTCTTCGGAGTGTCCAAGTGTAGGATCAGTTGTCTCCGGGCACTCGGCATGGTGGGAGGAAGGAGGATCAGGGTGAGGAATATGCAGTCCAGACTCACGGCTACTGCGACTTGACCATGTGGAAGACAGGGTGGTGGTGGTGGTGGCAAAGTGACTGGAAGCATTATCCACTATCCAACCAACAACCTTTTGACACTGCACTGGGTTCAATAGTGGTGTGCTGCGGTCCCATAGGAATTGGGACAGGAAGGTCGGGTGAGAAGATGTGGGTGTTTGTTGTGGCACAATTTCAGCTTGCCCACGGCCTCGGCCTCTGCTTGCACCATCACCATCACATCCAGTTCCTCGTCCTTTGACATGCACCTTGCCCATTTTAAATGGAGGACATTATCTTCCACGCTCACTACAAATGGCTGAATTTGGAAAGAAGTTATATGTGATCCGTGTGATGGAGAGACCACAGTTTTAAATACCTGACCTGTAGGTAACTATTTTGAACAGCAAACCGTGTCAAAAACTTCGCTGACACACTGAAATTTTTTTTTAATGGAGGCCAGAAATGGCAGTATTTTCTGATAACGTGTATGTGATCCGTGTGACGGAGAAACCACAGTTTTAAATACCTGGCCTGTAGGTAACTATTTTGAACATCAAACCGGTGTTAAAAACATCGCTAACACACTGAAATTTTTTTTTAATGGAGGCCAGAAATGGCAGTATTTTCTGAAAACGTATATGTGGTCCGAGTGACGGAGAGAACACAGTTTTAAATACCTGGCTTGTAGGTACCTATTTTGAACAGCAAATCGGTGTCAAAAACTTCGCTGACACACTGACAATTTTTTTTAATGGAGGCCAGAAATGGCAGTATTTTCTGAAAACGTATATGTGATCCATGTGAAGCAGAAACCACAGTTTTAAATATCTAGAGGAAAGGACCTGGCTGTATTCTGCAGTGCCAACAAGCAAATGGCGCAGAAAAACATTATTCTCTGGATTGCTTTTTAAGCAAATAATGAGGATTAAAAAAAAAATATTCCTGGCCCCTGAGACCTGGGCCTATGTATAGAAATGTCTAACAGCAGCAGCAGACAGAACAGGAATGGAGCCTCTTGTGCTATATACACTGCAGTCTGCTATATACCCTGCCTGCCAGCCTATATACACTGGCTGATATCTCTGCAGATGGATTAGTCACCAGAAGGACTGTTTGTTGAGATGGATATGTGTAATATACTTTTGTTCTACCTACACTACCTAATAAACAAGCAAATCTCTCCCTAGCTCAGCAGCACCTCTCCCTACACTGTCTGATTCCGGAATGACTGTGACGAGCACAGCGGCGCCAGTTCTGATATAGACCTGATGACGCTGTGCGGCCAGCCAATCACTGTAATGCCATAACCAACATGGCTACGGCATTACAGTGAGTGGCAGGCAGGGAGGGGACCCGAGCATCTCGCAAGTACTCGGCGAGCTCCGAGCATCTCGAGTACTGAGATGCTCGGGCGAGTACCGAGTACTTGTGAGTATGCTCGCTCATCACTAGTTCTTATATTACCCAGAAACTATATCTATTGTATTCTATTCAGCCATTTTTTGTTATGCCCTTCTATGGAAAAGTATTTATGTCAGTGATATATCTCTTACTTCTGTACGGATGTGAGGGAAAGTCAAATTTATATATCCATTTGTTTTGAAAATGCAGTCTGGTGAGTGTAGGCTGGTTATCAATATACTGTATGCCTCTGGCAGCCTTACACTCTATCACCCCTAGTAAGTGCAGGTGAGTTTGGGGGCAAACATGAAGTGAGCCTCATGAACCACATGCTATAGGTTTGTGATATTTTTCCCACCCCTAACACTGAAGTGGTCAGTCATATCTAAGGCCTGTCCCAAGCTTAGGCTCTGTTTTCATCCCTGTTTTAAATCTGTTTTATGACCCATTTTGAGAGCGTAAAATAAAAAATAAAACATTCATTTACAGGATACATACAGTGCTGCTCACCATTATATGCACCCCTTCATTTTTTTCATAGACCGTACAATATCTTCAGAAATAAATGAAAATGTACCAAAGTTATATCCTCCGGATTTTTTAATTAGTGGTGCAAAGTAATACAACAATAAAACATTGTTTTTCAACTTCCATGTTGCAATTTCAAAGAAGAAACAGAATAAACAGCATGTGCAGCAATAAAGGCACACCTAATTAATGCTTAGTTGCACACCCTTTGGCATTGCTGACAGCCTCCAAATGTTTTTTGTAGCCATCTATAAGCTTCTTGCACTTCTCAGCTGGAATTTTCTCCCATTCTTCCTTTGGGGTTTGTTCAAGCTCCTGAATGTTTGCAGGGTTCTCTTTCCCAATGGCAGATTTCAACTCACCCCAAAGATTTTCAATGGGATTGAGGTCAGGACTAGTGATGAGCGAGCATGCTCGGGTGTTTTCCGAGTATCTTCAGTGTGCTCGGGTGTTATGTCACTCCGTGCTCATGATTTGCGACTGCTTGACTACTTTAATATTTATGAGGAATGCTTGTTTCTTAGGCATTCCTCACATGTATTAAAGCTGTCAAACAGTCGCAAATCATGAGCATGGAGTGACTAAAACATAACATCCGAGCGCGCTGAAGATACTCGGTGAGCATTTGAGCATGCTTGCCGAAAGGGTTAACAGAACATACTCGCTAATCACTAGTCAGGACTCATTGATGCCCATTATTTCTTTTTTAACCATTTCTGTGTACTTTTGGATGTGTGCTTTGGGACATGGTCTTGCTGGTCTTCGACTCAAATCAAGTTTTTTTACACTGGTAGGACATTGCGCTCAAAAATCTCTTGATAATTCTCTAATTTCATGATTCCTGTGATACGGTCAAGGACTCCAGTACCAGATGCAGCAAATCAACCCCACAACATTATGGATCCTCCTCCATGCTTAACTGTTGGTAAGGTGTTCTTTTCCCTGTAAGCTTCATTGCGCCGTCTGTAAACTAACTGTTGCTTTGCATTGACAAAAAGCTCTATTTTTGTTTCATCTGTTCACAGAACATTTTCCCAGAAGGATTGTGGTTTGTCAAGGTACTCTTTGGCAAAGATCAGTCGTTCTTTTTTATGTCTTTTCTTCAGCAATGGTTTCTTCCGTGTCCTTCGCCCATAAAGCTCTGCCTGGTTTAGTGTGCGGCGTATGGTACTTGTTTAAACCATGACCCCAGACTGTTCCAGGTTGGCCTTCAGGTCTTTGGATGTTTGACGTGATGTTTTTTGCACCATTCGCATCCATTTTGAATGGATTATCTACATTTTAGATATAATATTCCTACCACCAACTCATGACCAAATTGGCCAGAGAAGAGGAGTATTTTGCTCCCATTGAAACTCCATTTTTTTGTACATATTATTTCCCATCAAAACAGAAATAATTATTTTGTATTATAAATTGTATAATGTCCAAAATATATTGCTGTAATTCTAGTGGAAAATCACTATATTTTCTCATGGTACAGCAGGGCCGTAAAGGAGCTGACTGGAGCAGCGCTGCCTGAACTCCGGCGAACCGCTTATGCAATGACAGGGCTGCTTTACGGTCCCGTCATTCTAGCGGCGGCAGCGGTTCAGAGCGGTCACATTCTATGTGGCTTCCCTAAACTGGAGATCTTCATGGGACACTCGTGGACTACTACGGAGGGGTAAGGATAAGGTTGTGGTTTATTATTTTATATTTTATTACAGGAGATCGATGGTTTCGGGGAATTAGGTGTCTAGGTGAGTATAGGTGTAGTTTTTTATTTTTTACTTTATTTTAGGTGGCGATCGGCGGGGACAGGTAATGTATAAACTAATTTATTTTAGGTAACCACTGGCCACCAATGAAATGTATTTAAAATTTATTGGGGACCAAAAACAAAAAAAAAATATGGGGGCCTAAAAAAACACGTATAGGGGCAAAAATAACACATGGGGCAGTTTAAATAGCAGGATCAGGCTGATGGGAACTACTGCTCCCATCAAGCTGATCCTGCTGGCACGAGTGGGCGGGGGACAGACATAGGCCGATGGGAGTAGTAGTGTCACATCGGCCTATGTCTGCCTGCACGCACACACCCGCAGACATCGCACAGACACCCACACACACCAATCATGACGGGTCTGATGGTCTGCGAGGTGTGGCTGACCTGTGCAGCCGTGGGAAAGTTCATGTGAGTTCATGCAATGCAGTCAAGCATGAACTCACATGAACCCTCTGAGGGCACCGCGGCTACTTCAAATGAACAGCTGATCAGCATCACCTGGTACCTCAGCTGTTCATTTGAAATAACCGGCGGGAAAGCGCAGCACAGAACTGGAAAGCCAGCGGTGAAGTCTTTCCACTGCCGGCTTCCCCGCCCGGGTCCTTCGCTCCCCGCTCCTTGGTGCTGTGCTCCCCTCCCGGTCCTAACTTACGATCGGGATGGGAGGTGGCGAGGGGAGCGGAGGATCGGGGTGGGAGGCTGCGGGGAAGCAGTATGGGGCTGTGTGATTGTTTAAAAGCCGGCGGCATTTTACCGCCCGGCTGCTTTTTACCGCCCGCCGGCTTTTAAACAATCAGGAGAATTCTCTCACGCTGGGATGGCATTCTGATGACAGGCTGGATCGCAGCTGAGCGCTGCCATCCAGCTTGTCATCCTTCAGAGACACTGCAGAGCGCAGGCATTATGGGAACTTCCGATTCTGGTATTCGATATTGTAAAAATATCGGAACTCAGTATCGGAACTCCGATACCGCGAATATCGGCCGATACCCGATATTACAGTATCGGAATGCTCAACACTATTCCTGACACGATGTGTCGCATGGGGGGATGAAAAGTTTTTGGTAATGCATATAGGGTTGTTATGACAGGATTACCTATTTTCAAATATTCAACTTTTTTTTTAAAATAAAACATCCTCTAATATAACCTTCATTCATGAGATCAAAGAATTGTGACTTTATGGATGGGGTAAGATCATTGGATAGTTTTATCTGAAACTATACTGTTTTATCTGAAAGCATATTTTTAACCCAGTATATGTAGTCGTTTTTACTCATTACCACTACTGACCCACCATTGTCTGATTTTTTGATTACTATATTGTCATTTTGTTGGAATAATGCTTATTATTGTATATATTGCATCAACTACTATTAACTACTGTTTAATAGTGCATGAGTTTCTGTCTCCAGCAATAGTGTTATATTGCCAATAATTCACTGTTAAAAAAACCCAACAAAGTTCCTGTTCACTCAGTGTGTGTAGTTGGAGTACATTTTACTTTCATTTTGCAAGCTGACGGACAAGATGCCAGACACTCCTCCTTGTGACTCCATAGACAGCTATGGTCAGCACAGAGTGACTCGGGCATCGACTTCTAGAGCTGCAGCTCCTAGGCAGGTTACAAGGATTTAAATCTTTGCTAGAGGTAGCTTGTTGATTGCCTGTGGTCACATGCTGTGGGAGAACCAGTCTTGTCTGCTTTTTCCCTATTTCAGAGAATGCCAGCAGTAGTTCTCTATCCTGGTCTGGAGAATTGGAAACATCCTGGTTATTAGTGGTCATTTCTAAAGTTGTTGTGAGCGATGTTTGGTTAACCCTTTCTTTTTCCCCTAGGTGTATTTATATTACTTTGTTGCCTCTCGGGCTGTACACTTTATATTCCTCCATGTATTTCCCTGAGAGAGTGTTGTGTGATTGGGCTTCCGTTTCTGCCCTGTCTGTCTTGTTTTGTATATCCCATACACAGCACAGACTAGTGCTACATAGGAGCATAGGAAGGAATGAGGCCCAGGTATCTCCACCTATAGGGGTAATTCTGGGACAGGAATAGCCAGGGACCCCTAGCCTAAGGGTCAGTATAGGTGCACATCTATTATTCCAGAGTCACACCATGACACTCCCTCAATATAAATGATGATCAGATTGTGCATGTATGTAAATGTGAAACTGCAAAAGAAATTTGGGAACAGCTGCAGAAAGTGCATGAAAGGATAAATCTTAGCAATAAGCTCTATTTAATGAGAAAGCTGTATCAGTCTAAGCTAAATAATGTCCAAAATATGCAGGATTACATAAGAAATACTCTACAAATTGTGGAGCGCCTGCGGGGCATTTGGGAACATCTAAAGGATTTCCATGTTGCTGCACTAATACAAAGCGGTCTACCAGAAAGCTATGACACACTTGTAACTGCACTTGATGAGTCCCCAGATTATGAGCCTATATTGGAGCATGTCAGAGGAAAGCTTGTAGATGAGTATAAGTGAAAGACAGAAAGTGTAAGCAACAGTGTGGTATCCAAAGCAGAATCCGCTTTAAAAACCCAAGATCTACCCAAAAATAAAAGTAATTTAAAGGAAACACGTGAGTGTTTTGTCTGCAAGGAAACAGGGCACCTAAAGGCTGACTTCAGAGTCTGGAAGGCTAGAATGAATCAGCTGAAAAAGCAAAATAATCATCAAAGGATTAAAAATGCCATTACTGAAGAATATGACATTTCAAGTACTGAGGCTTTGTTTACTGTTAATGCTTGTACATTAAAGTGTGCATGGTGTATAGACTCTGGGGCAACTAGTCATATGACTAATGACAGAAGCTTCTTCTCTAATCTTGACCAAAGTAAGTCAGAGAAAGTGATCTTGGCTAATGGTCAGTATATGAATTCAGAAGAAATAGCAGATGGTTACATTAATTGTCAAGTCTCCCCAACACAAAGCAAAAAGATCCCAGTGAATGACGTGCTCTATGTTCCTAGTCTTGAAAGCACTCTGTTATCTGTGAAGAAATTCACAAGACAAGGAAATGAAGTTACATTTAAAGATGACAGCTGTATTATCTCAAAAGAAGGTCACACACTAGCAGAAAGAAAAATCAAAGATGAGTTGTACCAGCTAAAATGCAAGGAAAGTATACAATGCTAAACATGAGCAGCACAAGAATTGTATCCATGCATGGCACAGGCATCTTGCATATAGAGACCCAGAAGCAATAAGAAAGTTAGTTCAAAAACAACTTGCTGATGTCTTAAAGGGAAAATGTAAAGAAAATCCTTTCCTAAGAATAGAACTACAAAATCAGAACAGCTTCTGGACTTAATACACACAGATGTTTGTGGTCCAATGAGTACTCAAACTCCTGGAAAGAAGAGATATTTTCTCACATTTATCAATGATTATTCATGATATACAACCAACAAATAAAGTAGCACTGGTGTTATATGCGAGGGGAGGTATGTATCACTCCGGCTGCTTTAGCCTGTGTGAACTGAAACCTGCAAACTTTCCTCCAGCATGATATATGTTAGGGGGTTAATTCACCTAAAGGGTGTGGTTTTATGTGAATGGCAAAGAGGGTGGGAAGTCATTCACCCTATCTCCCCTCAGGGTGTGGCTGAGCAAGCTAAAATGCTATTTTTTTTTTAGGTTGTTGTGTTTGTAGAGACAAGGTCTCCAGACTGGGAGGCCATAGCTCAGGAAGGAGCTGATACAACCAGTATGGGCATTTTGCCAGTAAGACCGTGTTTGTTTTTGCTGGAGCTGCAGAGTTTTATGGCACACAAAAAAGGCCTATTACGATCTGACTTTACAAGACGCAAAGGAATACGCCAAATTAAAAAATGAGATATTGGCACGCTCAGGAGTGACTATGTCTGTCAGAGCACGTTTGACTTGCTACATCTAGTCCAGAAGTGGCTGCAGCCAGAGTCTTCCTCTCCCGCCCAGATGGTTGAGCGTGTGGTGATGGACAGGTTCATCCATTCCCTACTCAGGCCGGTGCCCAGGGTGACCATTGGAACACAGACGACCTTGTGGGTCTGGTAGAGAGGTACCAAGTGGTCGAAAAATCACTTGGAAAACCGGACATAGTCACTTCCCCGTACTGGAGTGCCCCAAAGGGAGCGGGTTCACCACGGAAGGGATTCAGAGCCACAACTGGGGGGGGTGTCCTTCTTCCACAGATGTGATCTGTTGGTGGTGTCGCGATCTGGGACATATAGCCACCCAGTGTCATACGTCTGCTGAGCCAATGGACTGCAGCCTAGGCAGACGTTGTTCATATTATGCTTATCCAGCCTGCAGTGTGGACTGTCAACCCGGGGAGGGGCCACAGGCGTGTGCTGTATCCGTTAATGGAGTGATGGTTCTGGGGCTGTTGGACTCCGGGAGTCTGGTAACCTTAATCAGTGCCACCCTTCCCCACCAGCTGATCCCTACCAAATCTGTGGGCATCCGCTGCATACATGGGGACGCCAAGAACTACCCGGTGGCCAGAGGGACAGTCGGAATAGACTGTGGCGCCCAATCCCACGAGTTCGGGGTGGTCAAGGACCTGATACATCCTGTCATATTGGGGTGCGATTTTCCCTTGTTCTGGGACTTGTGAGAGAAGGGATCCTGATTGAGTCATGTGGACAGAAGCCAGGACCCTAGAGAAAAACCCCAGTCGACATCGGAAGTGGATGAGTTCCCACTGTGTGTCCTTGTCGGCGACGAGGATAAGACTGTGACCGAGGTGGCTGACCTCCCTGTCTTAGAGGTGCCCAGAGAGAACTTTGGGTCATCTCAAGTTCGGGACTTGACCTTGAAAGGGGTGTGGGACAATGGTACTGTTTGTAATGGTGTTGCTCAAGAGCCGGGGCGGAGAGCAGGTACCCGCACTTTGCAGTTCAGGGGGAGCTATTATACCGGGTGACCAAACTAAAAGGTGAAGAGGTAGTGGAACAGCTTTTAGTTCCCGGGACATACCGTTGGAGGGTATTAGACATGGCCCACTCACATATTCTGGGGGGACACCTAGGGGTTAAGAAAACCCAGGAGAGAATAATGAGGAGGTTCTATTGGCCAGGATGTTACCGGGAAATCTTAAACTATTGTAGGTCCTGCCCCACCTGCTAGATAACCGCGCCCACCTCCCACTTCCATAGTCCCTTAGTTCCACTACCTGTGATAGAGGTTCCATTTGAGAGGATTGCCAAGGACTTCGTGGGTCCCTTAGTTAAATCGGCACGGGGCCACCAATACATCCTGGTGGTCATGGACTATGCGACCCGGTACCCCGAAGGAACTCGTCCAGTAAAAGTATAGCCTGAGAGCTGGTCCATATTTTTGCTCAGACAGGTCTGCCAAAAAAGATTTTGACAGACCAATGAACCCCCTTCATTAGAAAGGTGATGAAGGAGCTATGCAGAGTCCTTCAGATTGCCCAGATTCAGACCTCAGTTTACCATCCGCAGATGGACTGCCTAGTGGAATGCTTCAACAAGACCTTAAAGGAGATGCTCAAGAAGGTCGTTGAAAAGGATGGGCGAGACTGGGACTACCTGCTCCCATTTCTACTTTTCTACTTTTCTCCTTCAGAGAAGTTCCTCAATCCTCCACTGGCTTCTCTCCGTTTGAGCTCCTGTATGGACGGCATCCAAGAGGTCTCCTAGACATTGCCAAGGAAACCTGGGAGGCCGGAGTCATGCCCCACCGGAGCATTATCGAACATGTCGCCTAGTTATAGGAGAGAATGGCGAAGGTGATGCCCATCGTGAAGGAACATCTCCTCCAAGCGCAGGAAGCCTAGTCGAGGGTCTATAACCAGTCGGCAAGACTGAGACAGTTCCAGCCTGGGGATCGCATTCTGGTTCTCATTCCCACCATTGAAAGTAAGTTCCTGGCCAAGTGGGAAGGCATGTATGAGGTGGTGGAGAAACTCGGTGAAGTGAACTACAGATTCCACCAGCCTGGCCGAAGAAAGCCGCACCAGGTGTACCATGTAAACCTGCTCAAGCCGTGGCGAGATTGGGAACCTGTGGGAACTCCTTGCCTGGGGCCACCCAAAGGTGGAAGATGTCACGATAGCAGAGACCCTTTCGCCAGCCCAGAAGCAACAGTGTTGGGAACTGCTCCAGCAGAATCAGGACCTGCTCTCAGAGTTGTCGGGGCAAACCCAGGTGGTAGAACATGACGTTTTAACAGAGCCGCATGTAAGGGTGAACCTGAAGCCGTACAGGATTCCTGAAGCACCCCAGGAGGTGATCTCAGCCGAGGTGAAGAGAATGTTAGACCTCGGTGTGATAGAGGAATCAAAGAGTGGATGGTCAAGCGCTATCGTCCTCATGCCAAAACCCAACAGCTAGTGGAGGTTTTGTAACGACTACCACCGGCTGAATGAGGTGTCCAAGTGCGACACATACCCGGTGCCCCGCGTCGATGAGCTCATCGAGAGGCTGGGACTGGCGAGGCATATTACCACCCTCGACCTGACAAAGGGTTATTGGCAGAATCCCATGTCCCAGACGGCCAAGGAGAAGACGGCTTTCTCGACAGCTGATGGGTGCTTTCAATACACTCGGATGCCGTTTGGACTACAGGGGGCCCCAGCCACCTTCCAGAGCGCTATGGATCGGATCCTAGCCTCACATAAGGAGTATGTCACAGCCTACCTTGATGACATTGTAGTCTTTAGCCCAGACTGGGCTAGTCATCTACCTAAACTACAGGCCATTCTGGTTGCCCGGAGGAAGGCGAGATTTACTATAAATCCAAGAAAATGTGCCGTTGGAAAGGAGGAGGCCAAGTACTTGGGCTATGTCATCGGGAGAGGCAAAGTAAAGCCACAAGTCAATAAAGTGGAGGCAATCCAGACCTAGCCGCAACCGCTCTCCAAGAAGCAAGTGAGAGCGTTCCTGGCAATGGTGGGATATTACTGGTGGTTTATCCCAAATTTTGCCATGATGGCCGCGCCACTTGCAGATTTCCGAAAAAGCACCAAATCAACCATGGTGAAGTGGACAGAGGAAACGGAGATGACGTTTCAACAGTTGAAGCTAGCACTGTGTAAGCAGCTGGTCCTGGTCGCACCTGACTTTAAGAAAGAATTTGTGGTCCAGACGGACACTTCAGAGGTTGGCCTAGGAGACGTACTCTCTCAGAAGATAAATGGGGAAGAACATCCCATTCTCTATCAGAGCCGGAAGCTCTCGTCCTGCGAGAAAAACTATGCAACAGTAGAAAAAGAGTGCTTAGCCATAAAATGAGCAGTAGATACACTAAGATATTACCTACTAGGCTGGAAGTTTAAACTGGTATCAGACAATGCCCCCTTGAGATGGTTGAGGGAAAAGAGCGGTAAAAATGTCCGGGTAACTAGCTGGTTCTTGGGTCTCCAGGACTTTAATTTTCACGTGGAGCATAGGCCCTGGAAGTTACACAGGAACGCTGATGCCCTCTCTAGAATTCCCTACTTGGTGTCTGAAGGTGCCCAAACCCCTGACTTTAGGCAGAGGGGGGGAATATGTGACAGAGTCGCTGGTGTTATATGCGGTGGGAGGTATGTGTCACTCCAGCTGCTAGCCTGTGTGAACTGAAACCTGTAAATTTTCCTCCAGCATGTTATATGTTGGGGGGTTAATTCACCTAAAGGGTGTGGTTTTATATGAATGGCAAAGAGAGTGGAAAGTCATTCACCCTACCTCCCCTCAGGGTGTGGCTGAGCAAGCTTAAATGCTCGGTCACTATTTTTTTTTTTGGTTGTTGTGTTTGGAGAGGCAAGGTCTCCAGACTGGGAGGCCATAGCTCAGGAAGGCTGTGATACAACCAGTGTGGGCGAACCCCACATTCCTATGGACTGTGCTATTGTTTATCTTTTGTTTTGTCGTTTTGCCAGTAAGGCTGTGTTTGTTTTTGCAGAGAAAACCCGGTTCCTGAGTCTACTTCCGAAAGCGGCCGAGTGAGTCGTCTCGCCACAGTATGCAAACATGAAATACATGAAATCTGAGTTGTATTACTGCTCTAGAAAATAGAAATAAATGAGAATTCTTAGTGCATTGGCCAATTCATGTGTACCCTGCAGCCACTGTAATCAAGATATTCAAGATATACAGTTATCTATCTGCTTAACAGCAAGTATCAATTTCCAGAGAAACTTGAAATATATCTTACTGAAGTATATTGTTATGTGCTTTGCAGGGGGACCCAGCAAGACTGGCACCAAACCAGTAAAGGTGCAGCCACAGACGCACTTCGCACAAGCTGCCCAGCTAGGTGAGCCCTTGATGGCAGAGAATACTCTTCTCCCAGCTCCCAGTAAATGGAAGGGGGACTTTGGCCCCTCCCAGGACCACTGTCACAGGACAGTTGGTGTCTGGTGATGTGGCTGGTGCCTAGTCAAAAATCAGGTGAGTACCTCTGCAAGAACCCCAGGAAGTGAAACCAGAAGAGAAAATTAGAAAACCCGTGAAAAGATAGCAACACTAATGCTAATGTGTCACCCCAGGCCTGGATGCCACAAATAATAAAGGCTGTGTCTGAGAGCAGGAGGGAGGTTCCCTGGTTAGGAACAATTAGCATACAGCACCTCCTGTCCCAGGCCAGTAAGGGGAGCTGGCTGCCCCTATAAAAGCTGGAACTGGGGGCAGGGTTAGAGAGAACTGGACGACCTAGCTCAGGAGTGAGACTAGTCCCAGAGAAGGAGGGACAGTTCAGCTGTAGCTGAGGAGGTCGTGAGGCAGTGGAGAAGCCATGAGCCAGGGACGTACGGTGCAGAGAGCCTGTCCTGGCAGATAGAGAACCATCTAACCGGACATTGGGGTCTGAGGCTGTAAAGACTCTAAGTTCAGCAGCAGAGAACCAATCCGCGAGGGATTTCATGTCCTTTGGCCTAGAAAGCCCAGAGGCTCCGCCACAACAGAAGAGACCAGCAAAGCCAAGAGAGGCCAGAGGTAAAAGGAGCCCAAGTTGCAAGCCATACGGGTGAGAATACACGGCACGCTCAGGGACGTGGGCTATTTTACCACTAAAGGGGGAAATAGAAAGAGCTTAGAGAGCACGGTAGGCCTACACCCTCACCCTGACCAGAGGGGCTTCCCGAGTGTTCTCAGACATCCAGGCCCCCTTCTAGCCGGTACTGTTGTTGGGTCATTACCATCTGTTATAATAAAGACCCTGAACTGTTTAAGTGGACTCTGCATTCTGACCGTCACGGACGGAACTATCACCCCCAACATCCACCTACACTACCCTGGGGCTACACTCCTCCCGTGGGGAGTTATCCTACCTCTGTGCTGCACACCAACACCAGCCCCAGCGGTTTGCCCTGCTGCGGCGGTTATCCCTGACCACAATCCACGGGTGGCGTAGTCGGACATTTAAAGCACTGATTGATAGACCGCCATTTGGTCTGACCACCCTGAGCCACGGGACCGGGCTGCCACCACTACTACCCCCAGCATCGAACAGAGGCCCGGTCTCGAGTGCCCCGCAGCCCAGGGGGCGAGTCACTAGCACCACTCACCACCACTGCAAATAGGAACTGCAATAAACAGCAAAGCACTGAGCAGGGAGAAGGATTAAATAGCCCACCTAATGTTCAGGTGTTGAATACCTCCCAATTATCCCAAGACAGCCACTACCTGATGGCTTGCACAGCAGAATGAACATAATTCCACCACTGCTTAGTGCCAGACAAAGCAGTGTCCTGCATTGCCTGGCAATGGGGGAAATCAGTGAAAGACAGCGCGTCCCAAGTCCTCACACATCCTACAACACCAGAAGACGCTGCTCCATAAAATTGGGACAGTCTCCGTGCATGCATAGTAGCTCCACCTCCAGGGTCAGGACAATGGCAGTGCCTGCGACCGGAGTAGCATAGCCCGGACCTGCTCCATTCCCAGGACCTTCTCCCAGTGTGGGAGCACAGAACCTTGTTTCCTGAAATATATAAATAACAAATTTGGGAGAATGACAAAAATTCTACTTGCAGATAATGGAACTGAATATATAAGTAATGAGACACAAAGCATTTTAAGGAAAAATGGAATCTTGTTTCAGACCACTGTATCATACAACCCTGAACAAAATGATGTATCAGAAAGAAGGAACTGGACACTTTGTGAAAGAAGTATGTTATTTGGCGCAGATTTGCCAGCAACATATTGGGGTGAATCAATCATGACAGCTTGCTATCTTCAAAACAGACTACCAGGTAAAGCTAATGAGAAAATTCCATTTGAGCAATGGAACAGCAAGAAGCCTGAACTACAACACATAAGAATATTCGGAAGGTAAAGTATTTGTTCATATTACCATAGAAAAACGTACCAAGTGGGAATCTCGTGCAAAAGAAGTTATCTTGGTGGGCTACAGTGAAACCCAGAAAGGATATAGAATCCTGCACCCAGAAACGAACAAGGTCACAATAAGCAGAGATGTAATGATTGATGTGAACTTCGTGTCACTCAAGGTTCATGACATCATAACAGTAGTCCAGCTGAAGCTACAACAATCTCAGTCACAATTTAAAAATAACAAGGACAAGGATGTAGAAGTTTGGTTAGGTTCTTCAACCACTGAAGAAGCAACAGAAAAATCAGGTAAACCTGAAGTCAGGAGATCGTCGATATCAAACAAGGGTATATCAGTATACCAGCTAAGCGTCTATCCTACTTTGCCAAAGCACTACCTGAGTCAGAGCCGCAATTATGGGATGGGATGCAACAACTACCTGTCCATGAAAATCTGAATTGGATTAATACTGCTAATGAGAAAATGAAGTCGCTTCATCAACTTCAAACTTGGAGACTCACCAAACTACCACAAGCCAAGAAAGCAATGAAATGTAAATGGGTTTTTAAGACTAAGTATTACTCTGAAGGCAAGGTTCACAGATTTAAAGCAAGATTAATCGCAAAAGGATATTCTCAGAAATATGGTGAATATTATGATTATGATGTCACATTTTCTCCAGTTGCTAAGTAGACCACATTGAAGATTCTAATGGCTGTAGCCTCTGTACAAGAGATATTTGTCAGACTTTTGGACATCAAAACTGCCCTTTTAAATGTTAACATTGAAAAGGACTTGTACATGTTTCAACCTGAGGGTTATATCAATGAGGGTGAAGAGAATGTTGTTTGCAAACTACAAAAATCTCTTTATGGTCTTAAGCAATCGGCAAGAGCATGGAACACATGGAACAAAATGAACAAAATCTTATTGGAAAAAGGATTTAAAAGAGGCCAAGCAGATCCGTGTTTATACACAAAATGTACAGACGGAAAGTGGATGTACAGTTGGGAAAAAAAGTATTTAGTCAGCCACCAATTGTGCAAGTTCTCCCACTTGAAAAGATGACAGAGGCCTGTAATTGACATCATAGATAGACCTCAACTATGAGAGACAAAATGAGAAAACAAATCCTGAAAATCACATTGTCTGATTTGGAAAGAATTTTTTTTCAAATTTTGGTGGAAAATAAGTATTTGGTCAATTACAAATGTTAATCTCAATACTTTGTTATATATCCTTTGTTGGCAATGACAGAGGTCAAACATTTTATGTAAGTCTTCACAAGGTTGGCACACACTGTTGCTGGTATGTTGGCCCATTCCTCCATGCAGATCTCCTCTAGAGAAGTGATGTTTTGGGGCTGTCGCTGGGCAACACAGACTTTCAACTCCCTCCAAAGGTTTTCTATGGGGTTTAGATCTGGAGACTGGCTAGGCCACTCCAGGACCTTGAAATGCTTCTTACGAAGCCACTCCTTCGTTGCCCTGGCGGTGTGCTTGGGATCATTGTTATGCTGAAAGACCCAGCCACGTTTCATCTTCAATGCCCTTGCTGATGGAAGGAGGTTTACACTCAAAATCTCACGGTACATGGCCCTATTCATTCTTTCATGTACACGGATCAGTCGCCCTGGTCCCTTGGCAGAGAAACAGCTCCAAAGCATGATGTTGCCACCCCCATACTTCACAATAGGTATGGTGTTCTTTGGATGCAACTCAGCATTCTTTCTCCTCCAAACACGACAAGTTGTGTTTCTACCAAACAGTTCTACTTTGGTTTCATTTGACCATATGACATTCTCCCAATACTCTTCTGGATCATCCAAATGCTCTCTAGCAAACTTCAGATGGGCCCGGACATGTGTAATGCAGGTGCCGGAATGAAACACACAGAGACATAAGGCGAGGACAGTCAGAGATTAATATAAACAGTTTATATATAGATATAACAGGTATTCTAAACAAGGGAATGGCAACAGGGGTAATGAACGGTGGTAATTTGAAATATTAATAAAATGCGAAGTCCCTCAAGGTAGTGTGGTGCACCCAATCATGGTAGTCACCTCATCAGTTCTTTAACTCTGTATATAGCCCTAGCGGGGGTCACCGGTTATTCCTGCTAGGCCGAGAGTCTTTTCCGGACAAAGTCAATGAAATCACGTTTAGCTTCTTCCGCCCCAACCGTTCCCCTCCCAACCTGAGTACCTAAACCCAACTGGCCCCGGTACCGTAAATGAACAGTAGAAGTGATGGTCCTGTTCATGTATGCAGCTCCCCTGCTTTCACTGGGGTGACTTTCCTGGCTCAGCCGTCTCCCAACTCCTCTCTTCCTGGCCGTTGGAGGCAGCCTCTCAAACCGTGGATAGGGGGGTCCAGACCTCGTCTGTCGGCGGGCGATGTCGGATTCCGCGAACTCACTCTGCACCGCAAGCAGGTTCTGACTCTCCTCAGTAGGCACAGCACTCGGGGCACATCTGTGAGGGATCCAGAGCTCATCCACCGGTGTCTGGCTGTGGCACCTCGCAGCCCTCTGGCTTAGTCCTGCCACGCGGGGCTTCTCAGCATGTAAGGAGCACATCTGCTCCTCTCTGCTGCTTGTGACGCGCCCAGGGTGATGGGGACACGACTCGGTGCCTGGGCCTTGCTGTTACTTTTTTGGGGGATGTTGCGGTGGCCGGCTCCTGGGCCCGTACCCTGGGATCACTCTTAAAAAGAAGGAGAAAGGGGGAAAGCTGTATGGGAAAGGGGAATGTTCGTGACGCCACCCGTGGTGTCTGGTGAGGATCACCAGCGCTGCGACAGTCCTCTGAGGCCGGTGTTCAGGCAGCTTCTTTGGTGCGGTTCCCCACAGGTTGAGCGGGGCCTCAGGGCAGCGTAGAGAGGGTTTGCTGAATAGAGCGCTGGCGGGTGCAGAGCCGCAGAGAAAAGAACAGACAAAGGCAGTAGTTGAAGTCATCCAAGTCTTTACTCACGGTAATGCTTTCTCAGCTCAGAGCTTCTCTCTGCTGTCACACGGCGAGCTGCGGCCGCCAGGGTGTGGTTTAGCACACTAGTTCAGGAGCGCTTGACAGGACCCCCGCTCTAAAGTGTTCCTCTCCTGTTGTACTTCTCTCGCCTTGTGTCCCCCACTGAGTCCCGTACGGGTACTGCGATGTCCCTTGTGGGTAAGGTGTAGTTCCCGGACCGACTGGGTGCCCTTTTTGGTGACTGGTGGTGAGAACGTGGCGTAAGGCCGGGTCCCTCTGGATAAACTCAGCTAAGGGAATACAGGTGGCGACTCCGCTCCGTCCGTATCCCCCTGGGATCCACATAAGCCTCCGGACTTTTCCGACAGAGACGTGAAGTACAAAGTCAGATAATCAGGGACCGGTACCCCCTCTTGCAGCAGGGTCTCTCTGGCAGGGCCAGAATAAGGTATGCAGGTGGCGACTCCGCTCCGTCCGCACCCCCTGAGATCCTTTCGCCTGTGGAGCCTAACTCCTCTGCTCCCCTCCTGGGCCTTCTTGGTTGGACTCTGACCTGTGACGGAGCCAGTTTTAACTCTGCCCCAGTCCCCCGTCTCGAGGCCTGAGACCGGGAACCGTGGACCCTCCAGCCGGCAGCAGCTTTGCACTGACTTGCCGTCCCAAAGACCCACGACTAAAGACCCGGTTAATAAAATGGCCTCCAGTTATATATGATTCTATTAAGTGCTAAAGTAAAGTGCTTCCTCCACCCTCACTCACTACGTGGTTCCCCTCTTCAGGCCCGGGGCTGCACTATGGTGCTTTAGGCCCCCTTCAGAACTGGAGTGGTGTAGTGTTGAGTGTGTGGTTGGGGTCCTGTGAGGTACTCCATCCTTACCTTGGAGAGGAGATACCACACCTCATTCTGAGGTGCAGTACCCCTGTGGCAACTGAACCCTCAGAGGCGCCACACTTGGCACCAAAACCAGCTCAGGCTTGGCGTGCTGGCCTCTTATACCCAGGAGCTCCTTCCTGGAAGTCACCTGACTGGGCCCAGTGTATAAATCTGCTCCCCCTTCAACTTCCCTTGCACATCTTGGTTCTGCTTGACAGTGCCTGACCAGCAGATGGCAATCGCTCTCCATCTTTGAAGCATCCTGTAAGAATTCTGTCAAAGGCTCTCTTGCCTCTACTACATTCCTCCCTCCTTTTTGTTCGCCAGTCCTCGGGCGAGTGGATTTCTTGCGGGATTGATGTCTCTTTACAGGCAGTGCAAGTTCAGACAGGAGTTGGGCACACTTCTCCGTTTTCTGTTGGATCTGAGACCAGATAAACTCTTCTTGAGCATACTGGTTAGGAGGAATACCGGCATTAGCCCGCTCAGTTCTGCGGGGCGCCTCCTGCGGAGGTGACTCCGGGATATCCGATGAATCAACCACTGGGGATTGCAAGTCACTTCCCGATTCATTCTGGGTCCCATTCAGGGTTGGCATCGACGGTTCTGACGGGCCCAACTGCATTGTGGCCCATCCTTCTTCATCCCCCAAGGTTCCTGTATGCGGCACTTCAGCCAATTCATTTGAAGGCCCAACTCTGTTACAGGCCTCTGCTTCATAGGCCTAACCTCGTAGACTGGGTTGTCTGGGTGAATCTTCTTCACCACCCGATATGGTATCGCCTCTCAACGATAGTCCAGTTTACTCCCAAATCGTTTGACCCTTAGCAGCACACGGTCTCCTGGCTGGAGTGATCCACCCGAGGTCGGGGGCCGATCTGCATGCTCTACTTCCTGAAACTTCTGCGCAACCAATCTTCTCACTGTATGAAGCCGACGCTTGTGTTCTCCCGGGCCGGAGTCATCTGAGTCTAGCTCTAGTTCATTAATTTCTCGCCCACTCCTTCCAAACAGCAACATGTAAGGGGTGTAGCCAGTAGTCACATGAACTCGATTATTATATACTCACACGAGGTCGGATACAAATTCGGGCCACTTCATCTTTTTGTCCGCTTCCAGCGTTCGCAACATTTGCAACAGGGTTCAGTTGAAGCGCTCGCATGTGCCGTTCCCTTGAGGGTTGTAGGGCGTTGTTCGGGATCGGTCGATCCCGTAGATACAGTATAGTTCATCCTTCACTCGTCCTTGGAAGCAGGCCCCCTGGTCAGAATGTATTCGCTTCAGGCACCCATAAATCTGGATGAAATCCTGACAAATGGCCTTAGCTGCGGCTTCTGCTGTCTAGTCTCGGTTAGGCGTCACCACTGCGAACTTGGTGAAGCGATCAGTCATTACCAAACAGTATCGGTAACCATTGTATGAAGTTCCGATTATCAGGTAGTCAATCATCAGGACTTCTAAGGGTGCCGAAGTTCGGATGGTCTGAATGGGAGCTCCTTGTTCCGGGGGTTATTCAACTCACACTGGCGACATGTTCGGCAGACTCCTTCGACTTCTTGCCGCAGTTGAGGCCAATACACCAGCCATTGTAACTACCAAAAGGTCTTCTCCACACCAAAGTGAGCACTTCTTCTATAAGCTTCCTGGGCTAGCTGCGTTACCAGCGCTTCTGGAACTACTACTTGTCAGGTAACATCAAACTCTCGAGGTAGCTGGATTCTTCAGCATAGCAAGCCATCCTTCAGGAAGAGCCTTTCCCACTGGCCTACGATTTGTAGGGTAGTTGGAAGTGGAGCGGCCCTGGCTTCCTGGTCAGGTCTTTGACTCAGGGCAACCCATTCTCTCAGCTTTGCCAGTTCTGGGTCGGAATGTTGCAGATATGTCCACTCGTCTCTTGAGCGGCCCAGAATTTGAGTGGGCCTCGGCTCCTCCTTGGTCTCCTGGGTGTCGACCACGGCAGCGGCGAACTGGCTGAAATCTGGAATCTTGTCGCCTTTGAGCTCCTCATCTCTGTCCCTCTTCGGCCCCATCTGAGTGACCCAGGACAGGGCATCTGCATGAGTGTTCAGGGCCTTGGACCCATAGGTGATTTTATACTTGTATTTGTACATCCTTGCAACTCACCGCTGCTCTAACGCTCCCAGCTTGGCGTTCTCCAAGTGGGCCAAAGGGTTGTTATCTGTCCGCACTTGCACTTCTGACCCTGACAGGTACTCAGCAAGTTTTTCGGTCATGGTCCTCAAGAGTGCCAGTAGTTCCAGCTTGAACGAACTGTAGTTGTCCGGATTCTTCTCCGTATCTCGGAGCGACCTGCTGGCATACGTGATCACCCGCTCTTTTCCTCCTTGCACTCGAGCCAGCACTGCTCCCAGTCCATGCAAGCTTCCGTCAGTGTACAACACAAAAGGCTGCGAAAGGTCAGCATAGGCCAGAATTGGGGCATTCTATTTTCAATGCTCGGAACGTCTCTTCCACTGAATGGGCTGCCACTTGGCTCCCCCAGCCGTTCCTCTCAGCAATTCATTGAGCGGGACTGCGAAGTCTTTAATGAATCTGCGGTAGTATCCAGCAAGCCCCAGGAATGCCCTCAGTTCTCTTAGATAGGCAGGTGTGGGCCACTTCTGCACGGCATCTACTTTCTCCGCAGTGGGGTGCACTCCCGCACTGGACACAGTGTGCCCCAGATATTCAATTTCTCACTTGAAGAGGCGACACTTAAGAGGCTTAATTTTCAGGCTGTGCCTCTGAAGCCGTTTTAACACTTGTTCCAGTCAGCGGAGATGATCTTAAAGCGTAGCGGAATAGATAATTATATAGTCCAGATATATTAAAGTGGCTTCAAAGTTCAGGTCCCTAAAGCATCTCTCCATCAGTCTTTGGAAGGTCCCCGGTGCATTTGTTAGCCCAAACGGCATCCGATTGAACTCAAACAAGCCCATAGGGAGGACAAAAGCTGTCTTCGGATGATCCTTCTCAGCTACTGGGACCTGCCAATAGCCAATGGCCAGATCGAGGGAAGAGAAGAACTTGGCATTTCCTAGTGCAGATAGAGACTCTTCAATTCGGGGGAATGGATAGGAGTCCCGCACTGTACATGCATTCAGCTTCCGATAGTCTACACAAAATCTCAGGGTACCATCCTTCTTCCGGACCAGCACGATAGGAGCCGCCCAAATACTCTGACTTTCGCGGATCACGCCGTTCCGCAACATGTGGGCCAACAGTTCTTTCACCTCCTGGTACATTTGAGGTGGGATCTGTCGATATCTCTCTCAAATGGGAGCAGTATTTCCGGTGGATATTTCGTGCTGAATGTCCCGAGTGCACAGAAAATCATCATCATGTTGTGCAAACACTCCCTGATACTGCTGTAGAAGTTGTTCGATCTGTCTGACTTGTCCAGCAGAAAACTCAGTAAGATTAGCCTCCATTTTCTTTAAGAGATGGCGCTCAGCCAACAGTTCTCTTCCATTCTCTTGGCTGTTGAGGGACACCTCCAGGGTCCATGGCTCTCATCCCACAGGTGCCAGCCCGATAGCATCAGCTCTGGCAAGGGCCTCTGGCATTATGCAAACTCGCGCCTCCTCTTGTCGGGGCAACAACTGTAAACTCGTGCCACTTAGATTGATGCAACGCACGGGCACTCGGCCCTGCCGTACGGTGGCCAGGGTCCGAGCAACCAGGAGTCCAGAGGGCGCTTCCTCTCCCTCCATTAGTTCAATCTGAATGTCCACGCCCTCTAAGGACACATGTGCCAGTACCGGTAAAGTGAGTACAGTCTGTCCCACTGGCAGTGTCATTGTGGCTTCGGGCGGTATCGATACCTTACCAAGGTACTGAGAGGTAGCGGGCAATTTTTGAATTTGACTGGCTCGCACGAGATGCTGGAATACTCTCTTGTTAGCTGGGTCACGAGTGGCGCGGATCCAGTTGTTTTTGTTAGAGCCCTCAGCCAGGAACTGTCCGACATCCTTCACAACATTCATGCCCAGGGCTACAATGGGCCCATCCCCTCCGGGCCCTGTGGTCAGTACTATCACTTTCCGACCGAGGTCCTTTCCGAATGCCCGCACAGACATCTATACTACTCCCGCTACTGGGATAGGTAGTTTGTTTGCCGCCACCAGTTTGACAGTGGGTTCCCGCCAGGAACGAGCAATTTCAGGAAAGTGACTTTGGAAATACATCTCAGACATATGGTCACCTGAGACCCAGTGTCCATTAGACAGCGGATCCACTGCCCATTAAATTCAGCCCAGATGATGGGCCTCTCGGAGACAATGTCTTCAGAGCTCCCTCTTCCACTCTCTGAAGCTCGAGACCAAACGGTATGCTCCACAACCGTGGGGCATCTTAGTTTAATGGCTGCCCCCACCTCCTCTTTTCTCGGTTTAGACAGTCTTTGGAGATATTCCCCCTACCGCCTCAGGTCCAACACTCTCGTCCTCGTTCTACCGATAGGTCGGGTACATGACGTGCTGGGGCCTGGTAGAAACGTCTTTCTCGTTGTGGTCTCCGTCCACGTGGGGCAGTATGGTCCATCGGCAAGGGGGCAGCAGGGGTCTTTCTAATAGTGTTAAGCTCACCCCGAATTTCTCAAATTTCCTGACGTATCTCCCGTACCCAGTCAGGCTCTTTGTGGGTGAATCCAGGGGTAATTGCCTCATGACTTCTAACTGTGGCTTTGAGAACAGGAACTTCTTTCTCCAGGACTCTAGCTTCAGCCCCAACCTCCAGGAAGCCCAGATCGGGGCTCAAACGCATCCGCTCTGTAATGCACACGCCCGGGCTGAGCGGCGTGTGCGTGTGATTCCACTGGACCGTGCCGGAGAGTGAATGCCTGGAGGGGCGTAACTAGGTATTCACCCGATCCGACCAGGGTCGCACGACGGCATACGATGCCAGTGCACCAAGGAGGAACCGAGCAGAGGACCAGGTGCTACTCCAGGACAGACCCCGGACATGGCTGTTGACCCACACAGGGGAATACAGGAACAGACAGGTTAGGCTGGCACACAGACTGGTGGGTATAGGCAGGCATGACTGGTATGCAGGCAGGCGGGTATGCAGGCAGGGGGGTACAGGCAAGCACGGCTAGAGTGCAGACAGGGAGGCACTAGCAGGTAGGAACACAGGCGGGATAGGACCCAATACACACTGGGACTCAGGAACAGAACCACAGATGTGGCGGACAAACACAGCAGAGTAAGGCCGCCCAGAGTGGTGATCGAGAGCAGGGCAAGACGAGACCGCCTAGAACGGTGAGCGAGAGTAGAGCAGGACGACGCCACCTGGAGCAGTGAGCGAGAGTAGAGCAGGACGAGGCCGCCTGGAGCGGTGAGCAAGAGTAGAGCAGGACGAGGCCGCCTGGAGCGGTGAGCAAGAGTAGAGCAGGACGAGGCCGTCTGGAGCGGTGAGCAAAGGGTCAGAGCGGAGCGAGACTGCCAGAGCAGTGAGCAAAGGGTCAGAGCAGAGCGAGACTGCCGGAACAGTGAGCAAAGGGTCAGAGCAGAGCGAGACTGCCGGAGCAGTGAGCAAAGGGTCAGAGCGGAGCGAGACTGCTGGAGCAGTGAGCAAAGGGTCAGAGCGGAGCAAGACTGCCGGAGCAGTGAGCAAAGGGTCAGAGCGGAGCAAGACTGCCGGAGCAGTGAGCAAAGGGTCAGAACAGAGCAAGACTGCCGGAGCAGTGAGCAAAGGGTCAGAGCGGAGCAAGACTGCTGGAGCAGTGAGCAAAGGGTCAGAGCGGAGCAAGACTGCCGGAGCAGTGAGCAAAGGGTCAGAGCGGAGCAAGACTGCCAGAGCAGTGAGCAAAGGGTCAGAGCGGAGCAAGACTGCCAGAGCAGTGAGCAAAGGGTCAGAGCGGAGCAAGACTACCGGAGCAGTGAGCAAAGGGTCAGAGGGGAGCAAGACTGCCGGAGCAGTGAGCAAAGGGTCAGAGCGGAGCAAGACTGCTGGAGCAGTGAGCAAAGCGTCAGAGCGGAGCAAGACTGCCGGAGCAGTGAGCAAAGGGTCAGAGCGGAGCGAGACTGCCAGAGCAGTGAGCAAAGGGTCAGAGCGGAGCGAGACTGCCGGAGCAGTGAGCAAAGGGTCAGAGCGGAGCGAGACTGCTGGAGCAGTGAGCAAAGGGTCAGAGCGGAGCGAGACTGCCGGAGCAGTGAGCAAAGGGTCAGAGCAGAGCGAGACTGCCGGAGCAGTGAGCAAAGGGTCAGAGCAGAGCAAGACTGCCGGAGCAGTGAGCAAAGGGTCAGAGCGGAGCGAGACTGCCGGAGCAGTGAGCAAAGGGTCAGAGCGGAGCGAGACTGCCGGAGCAGTGAGCAAAGGGTCAGAGCGGAGCGAGACTGCCGGAGCAGTGAGCAAAGGGTCAGAGCGGAGCGAGACTGCCGGAGCAGTGAGCAAAGGGTCAGAGCGGAGCGAGACTGCCGGAGCAGTGAGCAAAGGGTCAGAGCAGAGCGAGACTGCCGGAGCAGTGAGCAAAGGGTCAGAGCAGAGCAAGACTGCCGGAGCAGTGAGCAAAGGGTCAGAGCGGAGCGAGACTGCCGGAGCAGTGAGCAAAGGGTCAGAGCGGAGCAAAACTGCCGGAGCAGTGAGCAAAGGGTCAGAGCGGAGCAAGACTGCCGGAGCAGTGAGCAAAGGGTCAGAGCGGAGCGAGACTGCCGGAGCAGTGAGCAAAGGGTCAGAGCGGAGCAAGACTGCCGGAGCAGTGAGCAAAGGGTCAGAGCGGAGCAAGACTGCTGGAGCAGTGAGCAAAGGGTCAGAGCGGACCAGAACCGCCGGAGCGGTGAGCAAAGGCAGAGCAGGCTAGAACCGCCAGAGCGGTGAGCAAGGCAGAGCAGGCTAGAACCGCCGGAGCGGTGAGCAAGGCAGAGCAGGCTAGAACCGCCGGAGCGGTGAGCAAGGCAGAGCAGGCTAGAGCCGCCAGAGCGGTGAGCAAGGCAGAGCAGGGGGGACAGGGCTCTGTACACATGGAACAGGCAGGAAGGGAAAGGCAGAACCAGATACCCACAGGGTACTTGCAGTGAAGTAGCGAGTGGACCACAAACTCACAAACGGAAGTACAGTGACAACGAGCAGGAGTTAGGTACGAGTTCAGACTCTGCAGAAAAAGGAAAGGTATGGACATAGAGAAACACAGGAAACAGGCTAGAAGAGTATACAGACAAGAACAGACACAGTAGCAAGATACAGGAGCGGGTCTAGGTATGCAGCCCCTAGAAGGCGGGAGGAACAGGCTAGGAGCGTGTTCAGACAGGACAGACAAGATACAGGAGCGGGTCTAGGTATGCGGCCCCTAGAAGGCGGAACGAACAGGCAAGGAGTGTGTTTAGACAGGCCTGGAAATACAGCCTCCAGGAAGGGCAGGCAAGCAAACACAGAAAGGGACCTGGCACATTCAGAGTGAAAGAGCACACTGAATGAAACACAATGCTCAGGCAGGGATTCATTGGAGCAGCTGGGTTAAATACCAGGTGACAGACAGCAATAGGCTGTGGACGCACAAGGGGTGTGCCTGCAGCAGGTACAAGAAACAGGAAGTGATCGGGCGCCGCCCTTAAGCAGCAGAAACAGAGGTAAGCAGACAGCATGGAGGGAAGCCAGGCTAGCAGACTGGACTGGAGATCAAGTGCGCACTCTTGCACAGTGGGAGATGGACCACTATGCAAGGACGCTGCCAGGTATGTTACAGTACCCCCCCCCCCTTACGCCCCCTCTTCTTCAGGCCTGCCAGAATGTTCCGCAGGGAATTCGAGGGCCAATCCTTCACTTCAAGGAGATCACTTCCACTGTCCACCGGAAAAACTGGTCTCCTCTGGGTAGCTAGGATGCTAGCTCCTATCCAGCCATCCTCAGCAACAGACGAAACGGGTGGAGTACCAGGAACAGCACACAAGGAAGTCTCTCTCCACTTATTATCAGGTAGCACCCCAGAGGGTTCAGGAGACAACTGGAAGCCCTCCGCCGGATTGGAGGGGTGCAGAGACTCGGGGGTAACCTCTGCTTCGGGGTACATCTTGTCAAGCTCACAGGATGAAATGGGCGAGGTATCAGGTACAAGGTGTAGAAAAGTCACTGTCTCTTTGTTATCAGGTGGTACCCCGGAGGATTCAGGAAACAACTGGGGGTCCTCTGCCGGGTTGGAAGAGTGCAGAGACTCGGGGGTAACCTCTGCTTCGGAGCACACTAGGTCGGACTCACTGGAAGAAGCGGGCGAGGTATCAGGTACCGAGTATAGGAGAGTCTCTGTCCATTCGCTATCAGGTAGCACCCCGAAGGGTTCAGGAGACAACTGGAGGTCCTCCGCTTGGTCAGAGGGGTGTAGAGACTCGGGGATAACCTCTGCTTCGGAGTACACTAGGTCGGACTCACTGGAAGAAGCGGGCGAGGTATCAGGTACCGAGTATAGGAGAGTGTCTGTCCATTTGCTACCAGGTAGCACCCTGAAGGGTTCTGGAGACAACTGGAGGTCCTCCGCCTGGTCGGTGGGGTGTAGAGACTCGGGGTTAGCTACCGCTTTGAGGTACCCATTGTCAGGCTCACAGGACGGAGCGGACGAAGTATCGGGTACCGGGTGTAGGGAAGTCTCTCTCCATTTGTCATCAGGTGGTATCCCGGAGGATTCTAGGTGGGCAGAAGTCTCTTCGGGCAGGAGAACAGGTGCGTTACCCACGCATATTACCCGTAGGGGCTGCTCCGGGATACAGGGAAATGAAGCTTCAGCAGGGACTTCAAGGTTGGGATCAGGAGGTCTTTGGGAGGACAGACCCAGGCGTGACGGCTTGCCTCTACACCTAGCACGTCTGGACTGCCTCTTGAGGTTGGGAGAAGTATTCCGGAGAGCGTAGTCATCCTGTGTGGATTCTGGAAGGGCAGTAGTCTCTTCTGGCAGGAGGACTAGTGCTCTACCCACACACATTACCCATCGGGGCTGCTCCGGGATATTGGGAAGTGAAACTTCAGCAGGAGCCTCCGGGTTAGGATCATCGAAGACCATTAGAAAGGCCACCAGGAAGGCCATTATGTCCAGGACGATAGGATCCTGTGCGTCCCATAGGGGGGTGATCCATTTCAAGGCATCACCCGCTAGGTAAGACATCATGAATCCCACCTTAGCCCGATCGGTGGGAAAACAAAGAGGGTAAAACTTGAAGTGTAGCATGCATTGCTCCACAAATGCACGACTCTGTCTTGGATCCCCATAGTACCGTGGCGGATCCTTAGGAACGAGTGCAGAAAGATCCATCTGGACGGGTGCGTAATTCGCCTGGAACTCAGCTAAAGAAAAAAATATATATATATTTTTTTTTTATTTATTTTTAATGCACGTATTCGCTGGAAAACATCTCAGAGAGCGAAGACCGTGGGGCTCAACGGGAACCATGGCCTGAGCATGCTGTAATGCACACGCCCGGGCTGAGCGGCGTGTGCGTGTGATTCCACTGGACCGTGCCGGAGAGTGAATGCCTGGAGGGGCGTAACTAGGTATTCACCCGATCCGACCAGGGTCGCACGACGGCATACGACGCCAGTGCACCAAGGAGGAACCGAGCAGAGGGACCAGGTGCTACTCCAGGACAGACCCCGGACACGGCTGTTGACCCACACAGGGGAATACAGGAACAGACATGTTAGGCTGGCACACAGACTGGTGGGTACAGGCAAGCACAGCTAGAGTGCAGACAGGGAGGCACTAGCAGGTAGGAACACAGGCGGGATAGGACCCAGTACACACTGGGACTCAGGAACAGAACCACAGATGTGGGGGAGAAACACAGCAGAGTAAGGCCGCCCAGAGTGGTGAGCGAGAGCAGGGCAAGACGAGACCGCCTAGAGCGGTGAGCGAGAGTAGAGCAGGATGAGGCCGCCTGGAGCGGTGAGCAAGAGTAGAGCAGGACGAGGCCGCCTGGAGCGGTGAGCAAGAGTAGAGCAGGACGAGGCCCCCTGGAGCAGTGAGCAAAGGGTCAGAGCTGAGCGAGACTGCCGGAGCAGTGAGCAAAGGGTCAGAGCAGAGCGAGACTGCCGGAGCAGTGAGCAAAGGGTCAGAGCAGAGCGAGACTGCCGGAGCAGTGAGCAAAGGGTCAGAGCGGAGCGAGACTGCCGGAGCAGTGAGCAAAGGGTCAGAGCGGAGCAAGACTGCCGGAGCAGTGAACAAAGGGTCAGAGCGGAGCAAGACTGCCGGAGCAGTGAGCAAAGGGTCAGAACAGAGCAAGACTGCCGGAGCAGTGAGCAAAGGGTCAGAGCGGAGCAAGACTGCCGGAGCAGTGAGAAAAGGGTCAGAGCGGAGCAAGACTGCTGGAGCAGTGAGCAAAGGGTCAGAGCGGAGCAAGACTGCTGGAGCAGTGAGAAAAGGGTCAGAGCGGAGCAA
Organism: Phyllobates terribilis; assembly: GCF_046119375.1. Lineage (NCBI taxonomy): Eukaryota > Metazoa > Chordata > Amphibia > Anura > Dendrobatidae > Phyllobates > Phyllobates terribilis. The sequence continues at coordinate 772,755,237 of NW_027362761.1, read as the reverse complement.
GACTGCCGGAGCAGTGAGCAAAGGGTCAGAGCGGAGCGAGACTGCCGGAGCAGTGAGCAAAGGGTCAGAGCGGAGCAAGACTGCCGGAGCAGTGAGCAAAGGGTCAGAGTGGAGCGAGACTGCCGGAGCAGTGAGCAAAGGGTCAGAGCAGAGCAAGACTGCCGAAGCAGTGAGCAAAGGGTCAGAGCGGAGCAAGACTGCTGGAGCAGTGAGCAAAGGGTCAGAGCGGAGCAAGACTGCTGGAGCAGTGAGAAAAGGGTCAGAGCGGAGCAAGACTGCCGGAGCAGTGAGTAAAGGGTCAGAGCGCAGCAAGACTGCCGGAGCAGTGAGCAAAGGGTCAGAGGGGAGCAAGACTGCCGGAGCAGTGAGCAAAGGGTCAGAGTGGAGCGAGACTGCCGGAGCAGTGAGCAAAGGGTCAGAGCGGACCAGAACCGCCGGAGCGGTGAGCAAAGGCAGAGCAGGCTAGAACCGCCGGAGCGGTGAGCAAGGCAGAGCAGGCTAGAACCGCCGGAGCGGTGAGCAAGGCAGAGCAGGCTAGAGCCGCCGGAGCGGTGAGCAAGGCAGAGCAGGGGGGACAGGGCTCTGTACACACGGAACAGGCAGGAAGGGAAAGGCAGAACCAGATACCCACAGGGTACTTGCAGTGAAGTAGCGAGTGGACCACAAACTCACAAACGGAAGTACAGTGACAACGAGCAGGAGTTAGGTACGAGTTCAGACTCTGCAGAAAAAGGAAAGGTACGGACATAGAGAAACACAGGAAACAGGCTAGAAGAGTATACAGACAAGAACAGACACAGTAGCAAGATACAGGAGCGGGTCTAGGTATGCAGCCCCTAGAAGGCGGGAGGAACAGGCTAGGAGCGTGTTCAGACAGGACAGACAAGATACAGGAGCGGGTCTAGGTATGCGGCCCCTAGAAGGCGGAACGAAGAGGCAAGGAGCGTGTTCAGACAGGCCTGGAAATACAGCCTCCAGGAAGGGCAGGCAAGCAAACACAGAAAGGGACCTGACACATTCAGAGTGAAAGAGCACACTGAATGAAACACAATGCTCAGGCAGGGATTCATTGGAGCAGCTGGGTTAAATACCAGGTGACAGACAGCAATAGGCTGAGGACGCACAAGGGGTGTGCCCGCAGCAGGTACAAGAAACAGGAAGTGATCGGGGGCCGCCCTTAAGCAGCAGAAACAGAGGTAAGCAGACAGCATGGAGGGAAGCCAGGCTAGCAGACTGGACTGGAGATCAAGTGCGCGCTCTTGCACAGTGGGAGATGGACCACTATGCAAGGACGCCGCCAGATATGTTACACGCTCCTTCAAGATCTGCCTCAGGGAAATGTCTTTCAAGTCAGCAATCAGTTGGTCACGCAACACTTCATCCAATGGTCCCAGTCCTCGGTTCTCATCTCGAGCCTTCTTAACGATAAGGGCCGTCACTTCCGGTAATGCATTAACATACTGATTTATGGTCTCATTTTCTCCTTGGACCCGCTGAAATAACCATAGGCGCAAGTGTCCCAGATCCATGGTGTCACCGTGCATGTCCTCTAGAATTTTTATCACTTTGTCCACGATGTCACAGTCCCCAGGTGGGCGGTACATCACAGTTTGCCGGGCTTCTCCATCAATTGTTAGGAGGGCCAATTCCACCTGGGCTAGGGGATCAAGGGGATACATATGTAGCATACTTCTCAGTCTTTCTACCCAGTCCCACAGTGACATGCCATCCCCCGTGAACTTGGGAAGATGGCTGAGCATAGCCCCCAGGGGTATATGGCTCCGGCCGGACCCAGCCACAGACTGATCCGCCATCTCTGCGTCTGAATGTTGCATCCTGCCGACTACGCCAAATGTAATGCAGTTGCCGGAATGCAGAACACAGAGACACAAGGCGAGGACAGTCAGAGATGAATGTAAACAGTTTATATATAGATATAACAGGTATTCTAAACAAGGGAATGGCAACAAGGGTAATGAACGGTAATTTGAAATATTAATAAAATGAGAAGTCTCTCAAGGTAGTGTGGTGCACCCAATCATGGTAGTCACCACATCAGTTCTTTAACTCTGTATATGGCCCTAGCGGGGGTCACCGGTTATTCCCGCTAGGCCAAAAGTCTTTTCTGGACAAAGTCAATTAAATCACGTTTAGCTTCTTCCGCCCCAACCGTTCCCCTCCCAACCTGAGTACCTAAACCAAACTGGCCCCGGTACCGTGAGTGAACAGTAGATGTGACGGCCCTTTTCACATATGCAGCTCCTCTGCTTTCACTGGCGTGACTTTCCTGGCGCAGCCGACTTCCAACTCCTCTCTTCCTGGCCGTTGGAGGCAGTCTCTTAAGCCATGGATAGGGGGGTCCAGACCTCGTCTGTCGGCAGGCGACGTCGGGTTCCGCGAACTCACTCAGCACCGCAAACAGGTTCCGACTCTCCTCAGTAGGCACAGCACTCCGGGCACATTTGTGAGGGATCCGGAGCTCATGCACCAGTGCCTGGCTGTGGCACTTCGCAGGCCTCTGGCTTAGGCCTGCCACGTGGGGCTTCTCAGCACGTATGGAGCACGTCTGCTCCTCTCTGATGCTTGGCGCCAAAACCAGCTCAGGCTTGGCGCGCTGGCCTCTTATACCCAGGAGCTCCTTCCTGGAAGTCACCTGACTGAGTCCAGCGTCTAAATCTGCTCCCCCTTCAACTTCCCTTGCACATCTTGTTTCTGCTTGACTGTACCTGACCAGCAGATGGCAATCTCTCTCCATCCTTGAAGCATCCTGTAAGAATTCTCTTAAAGGCTCTCTTGCCTCTACTACACATGTAATGGCTTAAGTAGGGGGACACGTCTGGCACTGCAGGATCTGAGTCCCTGGCAGCGTAGTGTGTTACTGATTGTAGCTTGTGTAACGTTGGCTACAGCTCTCTGCAGGTCATTCACTAGGTCCCGTCGTGTGGTTCTGGGATTTTTGCTCACTGTTCTTGAGATCATTTTGACCCCATGGGGTGAGATCTTGTGTCGAGCCCCAGATAGAGGGAGATTATCAGTGGTCTTGTATGTCTTCCATTTTCTAATTATTGCTCCCACAGTTGATTTCTTCACACGCTGCTTGCCTATTGCAGATTCAATCTTCCCAGCCTGGTGCAGGGCTACAATTTTGTTTCTGGTGTCCTTCACAGCTCTTTGGTCTTCACCATAGTGGAGTTTGAGGTTGTGGACAGGTGTCTTTTATATTGATAACAAGTTCAAACAGGTGCCAGTACTACAGGTAATGAGTGGAGGACAGAGGAGCCTCTTAAGAAGTTACAGGTCTGTGAGAGCCAGAAATCTTGCTTGTTTGTAATTGACCAAATACTTATTTTCCACCAAAATTTGTAAAAAAAATTATTTTCAAATCAGACAATGTGATTTTCAGGATTTGTTTTCTCATTTTGTCTCTCATAGTTGAGGTCTACCTATGATGTCAATTACAGGCCTCTCTCATCTTTTTAAGTGGGAGAACTTGCACAATTGGTGTCTGACTAAATACTTTTTTTCCCCACTGTATATTCTCTTATATGTGGATGATGTGATTATGGTTCATCAATAGGAAACAGAAATTGCAAAGATGACTAAAATTCTGAATTAGTATTTTGAAACTAAGACCTTGGAAATGTGACATATTATCTAGGAATCCAGGTCCAAAGAGAAGATGGAAGCTTTCTTCTAAACCAAATTGCAAAATTTAACTCAATTCTTAATCAGTTTGGAGTATCAGAAGCCAAAGGTATATCAATCCCAATGTAACCATCCTGTTCCAGTTGGAAGGAGAAGATGATCTGTTACCTAACAATGAGAAATACATAGCAACTATGACTCGACTGGATATTGCAGCAACATCTCTGCAGATATGTGGAAAAACCACAGAGTTTTTTGATAAGTGAAAGAGACTCAAGACATAAATTTATGGATATCTACAACAGGAGATCTAAAACTCACAGGCTATGTGGATGCAAACTGGGATGATGACTTAAGTAATCATAAATCGACAAGCAGCTATTTGTTTAAGCTTGGAAAAAGTTTAACTTCTTGGTCTAGCAGAAAACAGATGTCTGTAACCTTGTCATCTACAGAAGTAGAATACGTGTCTGCAGCCCACACAAATAAAGAGGTAAATTGGTTAAACCAATTGTTAGGCGAACTTGGTAAGCCATCAACTCAAATGACGGTGATTTATGCAGACATCCAAGGATGCATTAAACTTGCATGTAGTGAAAAGATCAATGCGAGAACCAAACACATAGACGTTAAAGATCAGCACCTTCGTGATTTAATAGAAAATGGCATAATTGAGTTTGTTTATTGCGCAACTGACCAGATGGTATCTGATGTTATGACAAAGCCACTTACAAGAGCCAAGTTTGAAGAATTCAGAAGCACTATGGGACTGACAGGATAAGTAGTTGTTGCATTGGGGTGTTGGAATAATGCTTATTATTGTATATATTACATCAACTACTATATACTACTGTTTAATAGTGCATGAGTTTCTGTCTCCAGCAATATGTTATGTTACCAATAATTCACTGTTAAAAAAAACAGGAAGTTCCTGTTCACTCAGTGTGTGTAGCTGGAGCACATTTTTCTTTCAGTTTGCAAGTGGACAGACAAGATGCTAAGATCCTAAGCTATAAGAAATACCAGTTGTAAGCTGTGTTATCTATGTTACAGAATAAATATATATTCACTGTTGAATTGCTGGACAGTACAGAGATTAATCTGCTGCCAACACACTTTCTTTGAGTTCTTTGAATGCTTAATAGTGATGGGCGAGCACTAAAATGCTCGGGTGCTCAATGCTCGGGCCGAACACATTGGAATACTTGGGTGCTCGACCCGAGCAATGAGCCCAATGTAAGTCCATGGGAAACTCAAGCATTTTTCAGGCGGCTCCCCCCAGGGGTCTTCAGAGTGCCTAAAAATTGCCCAAATCCATGGGAACTAGATTTTCCAGCATTCCTCACATGTATTAAAGTTGTCAAACAGTCGCAAATCATGTTCACGGAGAGACGAAAACTTAACCCCCGAGCACGCTGAAGATAATAGGTGCTCGCCTGAGCATGCTCGTAAATCTCGAGGAATGAGCATGCTCGATCATCACTAATGGGAACAGTGCTCAAATGACATGCGAACAGCATGGGGAAGACCCCTGGAAGCATTTCTGATTCCCAGGTCACTGCTGTCAACAATGTTGTCAGAGGTATTACGCCACTTTTACGGACTCAAAATAAAACATACAAAATGAAACCAAAATGGATTTTCCTGGGAAATATGTTAAGGAACATCCTTTCCAGGGTAATGACTTGTATATAAGGGAAAATAAATATACAAAAGCAAAAATGCTCCTCCACACCTTGGGCTATGTTCACACGTAGCGTTTTTGCACTTTTGCCTTGCTTTCAACCAAGACAAATACATTCATTCTCTGACTCCCAGGTCACTGCCTAAAAGTGTGCCCATCATAAGTGATCCTTGGCACATGCCAAGATGCCTCCCGCCATGCACCTGTCGTTGCAGACTTGCAACAATCCACATCCTTGTCCCAGCAGCGTTCAGTAGTCCTTGCCCCATTCCTTGGAATGCAAGTGCAAGTATGCAGCCAGCCACCCACCCACCCACAGGCTGCAATACTATACCGCCAAATTCTTGACAGCTGCTTGCACTTGAAATGTGGCCTTTTAGGCTCGTGGAGGCTGAAGCTGTCCACAACCTTATGGTGGCGGCGACCGGGTATCCATACTCGGTCCCCAGCCGCCACTATTTGTCCCGGTGTCGTCTCCGCCTTCGACAAGCACGGGTCCTACAACGTTACCCGTGCCATCCCCAGTTTACTTACTGGGAAGGACCGCCTAACCAAAAACACGTGGACAAGTGAATGTGGCCAAGGACGGTACGGAGCCAGTCCACAGCTTGTCGGTGAGTTGTATTTCACCACAGCCATATTTTTTAGCTCGGTGAAAGGACTGACTTTTGGGAAACCGTATCTACTCCAACTATCATTTCTCCCAGGAAGTCCTCTAAAGCTGCTTGCACTTGAAATATGGCCTTTTAGGCTCGTGGAGGTGGCAGCTTTTCACAACCTCATGCCGGTGGCGACCGGGTGTCCATACTCGGTCCCCAGCCGCCACTATTTCTCCCAGTATCGTCTCCGCCTTCCACAAGCACGGGTCCCACAACATTACCCGTGCCCTCCCCAGTGAAATTACTGATAAGGACCGCCTAACCACAAACACGTGGACAGGTGAATGTGGCCAGGGATGGTACGGAGCCAGTCCACAGCTTGTCGGTGAGTTGTATTTCACCACAGCCATATTCTTTAGCTTGGTGAAAGGACTTGGAAAACCGTATTGTAACATCCCTGGCGGCGTGCTGGCATGGCTTACCATCTCCCACCATGCAAGACCATCAACTTACCTATCAGTCCAGGCTGCACACTTTGCTCCATTACTTTCTGTGTGCATGTCTCTTGTCTGATTGCTTAGGGCGGCGGCGCTGTTACTTCCTGATTCTTAAAGTTACAGTGTGCGCAGTCCTAATGCATCCCCAGCCTATTGCTGTGAGTCACTGGAGAGTTAAACCCCCTCCACCCAATAGGAGGTGCCTGAGCATCACTTTCTTTCAGTGTGTTCTGTGCAACTGAGTTGCCAGGTCTTGTCCTGTATCTTGTCTGTTTCCGCCACCCTGGTGGCTGAGTACCCAGGCCCGTTACCTGTATCTGTGACTTCTAGTCTATTCCTGCCAACCTGGGGGCTGAGCACTCAGGCTCGTTCCTGTATCTTGTTCCAGAGTCAGTTCCTGTCTGAACTGTGTCCTAGTCTGTTACCTGTTTGTCTCTATGTCCGATCCTTCCCTTTTCCTCCTGTGTCTTAACCAGTACCTAACTCCAACTTGTTGTCGCTGTGCTTCTGTTTGTGAGTTTTGTGTCCACTCACTACTTCATTGCAAGTACCTTGTGTGTATCTGGTTCTACTTGTCCCGTTTCCCTGCCTACGTATCTACCTCCTGTGTTCTAGTTATCTTCCTGTGTTTCCCAGTCTGTTTCATGTGAACAGAGCCCTGTCCTGTCTGCCTGCACCTGCGGTTCTGCTCTGCTCCGCTTGTCCTCCACACCTGCGGTTCCGCTCTGCTCTGCTCCGCTTGTCCTCTGCGCCTGTGGTTCTGCTCTGCTCCGCTTGTCCTCCGCACCTGTGGTTCCGCTCTGCTCTGCTCCGCTTGTCCTCCACGCTTGCTGTTCTGCTCTGCTCTGCTCCGCTTGTCCTCTTCGCCTGCGGTTCTGCTCTGCTCCGCTTGTCCTCCGCGCCTGCGGTTCTGCTCTTCTCCGCTTGTCCTCCGCACCTGCGGTTCTGATCTGCTTGTCCTCCGCGCCTGCGGCTCTGCTCTGCTTGTCCACCGCACCTTCGGCTCTGTTCCTGTATCCCAGTCTGTACTGGTCCCTATCCAGCCTGTTTTCCTACCTGCCAGCATCGGCCTGTCTGCATACCAGCTGTGCCTGCCAGTACCCGCCTGTCTGCATACCAGCCAAACCTGCCCATTCCTGCATCCCCCGGTGTGGGTCAACAGCTGTGACCGGGGTCTGACCTGGAGTAGCACCTGGGCCACCTCCCATGTCCCTCCTCGGACCACGGAGTCGATTATGCCGCCGTGTGTTCGTGGTCGGATCTGGCGAAGCCCCTAGTCACGCCCCTCCAGGCACTCCTCGGTTCGTGGCCCAGTGGGACCACTAACCATGCTCACGCCAGTCAGTCCGGGCGTGAGCGTAACACGTATCTACTCCAACTGTCATTTCTCCCAGGAAGTCCTCTAAAGCTGCATGCACTTGAAATGTGGCCTTTTAGGCTCGTGGAGGTGGAAGCTTTTCACAACCTCATGCCCGCGGCAGCCGGGTGTCCATACTCAGTCCCCAGCTGCCACTATTTCTCCCGGTATCGTCTCCGCCTTCCACAAGCACGGGTCCTACAACATTACCTGTGCCCTCCCCAGTTTACTTACTGGGAAGTACCGCCTAACCACAAACACGTGGACAAGTGAATGTGGCCAGGGACGGTACGGAGCCAGTCCACAGCTTGTTGGTGAGCTGTATTTCACCACAGCCATATTCTTTAGCTTGGTGAAAGGACTTGGGAAACCGTATCTACTCCACCTGTCATTTCTCCCAGGAAGTCCTCTAAAGCTGCTTGCACTTGAAATGTGGCCTTTTAGGCTCGTGGAGGCGGAAGCTTTTTACAACCTCATGCCGGCAGCGGTCGGGTGACCATACTGGGTCCCAGCCGCCACTATTTCTTCCAGTATCGTCTCCATAAGGACCGCCTAACCACAAACAGGTGGTCAAGTGAATATAGTGTTACAACTCTCCTGTTAGGTTTTTTTTAGTTTGCTGGTCACATGACCATTTTGCCTATTTAATCCGGCTCCGCCCTCCTGGCTTTGCTGGACTTCATTTGTATTTACTACTGTTGAGCTAGCTTGTTGCTCTGTTGCCGTTCTCTGTTAGTTTTGCTAGGTCTTCTGACCCCTATGCCTTTTTGTTGTGTGTTTGTCTTTGACTGCTACTATTTCTGCTAGGAGGTGTCCAACTTTTCCCAGTCCCTAGATCTTGTAGGGATCCCTCCCTCACATCTATAGGTCTGCGTTCAGACTAGCCGAGGACTTTAGCGGGTCTGATCGCAGGATCAGGTTCCCCGTTACATCGTAGGGATCTAGTTTAGTTCTATTGTAGGGACAGATCTCCTCTCTTTCCTTAGTCTCTGTAGCAGATCATAACAGTAAGTCCAGCCATAAAAAAAAAAAAAATTTCTCTAAGGAAAGACCTCCAGTTTTCCATCATGGTCTCGGTGCAAGATTTGGCTCAACGCTTGCAGGGACTCTCTCTGGAGGTGACCAAGCTCCAACAACACGTGAGTAGCTGTTCTGGAGCGCATTTTGTGGAACCTAAGGTACGTCTGCCTGATCTATTTTTTGGCGAACAACAAGATTTTTTTTCTTTTAAAAATGCTTGTCTATTATATTTTCGTTTGAGACCCGGATCCTCTGGTGATGAATCACAGCGCATAGGGATCATAATGTCACTTTTGCGCAAAGATCCTCAGGGATGGGCCTTCTCTCTCCAACCTAGTGATCCGTGCTTTAGATCAGTGGATAGTTTTTTTTCTGCTTTGGGTTTGTTGTACGATGATCCTGATCGTGTCTCATCTGCTGAGTCTGAATTAAGACGTTTGAGGCAGGGATCAGGTAATGTGGAAAAATATTGTTCTCACTTCCGTCGGTGGTCTGCCCAGGTGGGGTGGAACGATTCTGCTTTGAAAAGCTTGTTTCTTGCAGGGCTATGTGAAAGGGTTAATGAGAGCAAATCCTCTGCTATGTCAGCTTCGAGTCCTGAGAGGTTCTGTGCTGACATTGGAGAGCCGATGGAAATTGGGGCGATGGCACCCCGCTCTCAGGAAAAAGACCGCCGACTTTCTGAAGGCTTGTGTTTCTATTACGGAAATTCTGGTCATTTTATTAAGAGCTGTGTGCTTCGTAAGAAGAAAGAAAAAAAAATGGTCAGTCATGCTCGTATTGCCTGTTTAAATTCTAAGGGAGTATTCCTATCTGCCACTACTGCTGCTCAGGATGAATTAATTGAATTTCGGGTATTTGTGGATTGTGGATCTACTCTGAATGTGATTGATGGGGGATTCTTGGAAAAACTTAGATTAGAACCTAAAACTTTGTCATCCCCTATTGCTGTGGTTTCTGTCGATGGCTCTCCCTTGAAGAGCGTTACTCACAAGGTCTGTGAATTTCCCCTCACTATTAATGGTATTCATCAAGAGAATTTGGATTTGGTGGTATTGGATAATTTGCCTTCTCCAGTAATATTGGGGTTACCCTGGTTAAAATTGCACAATCCTGTACTGGATTGGTCTACCAATGAAATTAAGTCCTGGAGCCCTAAGTGTTATGACAAGTGTTGTAACGGGTGCATTGCTGCTGTGGATAGAGGGGAATTGCCTGTACCTATTCAGGATTTTTGGAGAGTTTGGACGGATGTGCGTGGTAATCTTCAGGAGGCTAACAAGAAATCTAAGAGGTACTTTGATAGGAAACGGCAAGAGGTTTTGTTTGCTGTTGGTGACATGGTTTGGTTGTCCTCTAAGAATCTGCGATTGAGGATTCCTTCTAAAAAATTGGGTCCCAAGTTCGTAGGGCCCTTTAAGGTACTTCAGAAAAATATTGTTCTCACTTCCGTCGGTGGTCTGCCCAGGTGGGGTGGAACGATTCTGCTTTGAAAAGCTTGTTTCTTGCAGGGCTATGTGAAAGGGTTAATGAGAGCAAATCCTCTGCTATGTCAGCTTCGAGTCCTGAGAGGTTCTGTGCTGACAATGGAGAGCCGATGGAAATTGGGGCGATGGCACCCCGCTCTCAGGAAAAAGACCGCCGACTTTCTGAAGGCTTGTGTTTCTATTGCGGAAATTCTGGTCATTTTATTAAGAGCTGTGTGCTTCGTAAGAAGAAAGAAAAAAAAAAGGTCAGTCATGCTCGTATTGCCTGTTTAAATTCTAAGGGAGTATTCCTATCTGCCACTACTGCTGCTCAGGATGAATTAATTGAATTTCGGGTATTTGTGGATTGTGGATCTACTCTGAATGTGATTGATGGGGGATTCTTGGAAAAACTTAGATTAGAACCTAAAACTTTGTCATCCCCTATTGCTGTGGTTTCTGTCGATGTCTCTCCCTTGAAGAGTGTTACTCACAAGGTCTGTGAATTTCCCCTCACTATTAATGGTATTCATCAAGAGAATTTGGATTTGGTGGTATTGGATAATTTGCCTTCTCCAGTAATATTGGGGTTACCCTGGTTAAAATTGCACAATCCTGTACTGGATTGGTCTACCAATGAAATTAAGTCCTGGAGCCCTAAGTGTTATGACAAGTGTTGTAACGGGTGCATTGCTGCTGTGGATAGAGGGGAATTGCCTGTACCTATTCAGGATTTTTGGAGAGTTTGGACGGATGTGCGTGGTAATCTTCAGGAGGCTAACAAGAAATCTAAGAGGTACTTTGATAGGAAACGGCAAGAGGTTTTGTTTGCTGTTGGTGACATGGTTTGGTTGTCCTCTAAGAATCTGCGATTGAGGATTCCTTCTAAAAAATTGGGTCCCAAGTTCGTAGGGCCCTTTAAGGTACTTCAGAAAAATATTGTTCTCACTTCCGTCGGTGGTCTGCCCAGGTGGGGTGGAACGATTCTGCTTTGAAAAGCTTGTTTCTTGCAGGGCTATGTGAAAGGGTTAATGAGAGCAAATCCTCTGCTATGTCAGCTTCGAGTCCTGAGAGGTTCTGTGCTGACAATTTAGAGCCGATGGAAATTGGGGCGATGGCACCCCGCTCTCAGGAAAAAGACCGCCGACTTTCTGAAGGCTTGTGTTTCTATTGCGGAAATTCTGGTCATTTTATTAAGAGCTGTGTGCTTCGTAAGAAGAAAGAAAAAAAAATGGTCAGTCATGCTCGTATTGCCTGTTTAAATTCTAAGGGAGTATTCCTATCTGCCACTACTGCTGCTCAGGATGAATTAATTGAATTTCGGGTATTTGTGGATTGTGGATCTACTCTGAATGTGATTGATGGGGGATTCTTGGAAAAACTTAGATTAGAACCTAAAACTTTGTCATCCCCTATTGCTGTGGTTTCTGTCGATGGCTCTCCCTTGAAGAGTGTTACTCACAAGGTCTGTGAATTTCCCCTCACTATTAATGGTATTCATCAAGAGAATTTGGATTTGGTGGTATTGGATAATTTGCCTTCTCCAGTAATATTGGGGTTACCCTGGTTAAAATTGCACAATCCTGTACTGGATTGGTCTACCAATGAAATTAAGTCCTGGAGCCCTAAGTGTTATGACAAGTGTTGTAACGGGTGCATTGCTGCTGTAGATAGAGGGGAATTGCCTGTACCTATTCAGGATTTTTGGAGAGTTTGGACGGATGTGCGTGGTAATCTTCAGGAGGCTAACAAGAAATCTAAGAGGTACTTTGATAGGAAACGGCAAGAGGTTTTGTTTGCTGTTGGTGACATGGTTTGGTTGTCCTCTAAGAATCTGCGATTGAGGATTCCTTCTAAAAAATTGGGTCCCAAGTTCGTAGGGCCCTTTAACGTACTTCAGAAAAATATTGTTCTCACTTCCGTCGGTGGTCTGCCCAGGTGGGGTGGAACGATTCTGCTTTGAAAAGCTTGTTTCTTGCAGGGCTATGTGAAAGGGTTAATGAGAGCAAATCCTCTGCTATGTCAGCTTCGAGTCCTGAGAGGTTCTGTGCTGACAATGGAGAGCCGATGGAAATTGGGGCGATGGCACCCCGCTCTCAGGAAAAAGACCGCCGACTTTCTGAAGGCTTGTGTTTCTATTGCGGAAATTCTGGTCATTTTATTAAGAGCTGTGTGCTTCGTAAGAAGAAAGAAAAAAAAATGGTCAGTCATGCTCGTATTGCCTGTTTAAATTCTAAGGGAGTATTCCTATCTGCCACTACTGCTGCTCAGGATGAATTAATTGAATTTCGGGTATTTGTGGATTGTGGCTTTACTCTGAATGTGATTGATGGGGGATTCTTGGAAAAACTTAGATTAGAACCTAAAACTTTGTCATCCCCTATTGCTGTGGTTTCTGTCGATGGCTCTCCCTTGAAGAGTGTTACTCACAAGGTCTGTGAATTTCCCCTCACTATTAATGGTATTCATCAAGAGAATTTGGATTTGGTGGTATTGGATAATTTGCCTTCTCCAGTAATATTGGGGTTACCCTGGTTAAAATTGCACAATCCTGTACTGGATTGGTCTACCAATGAAATTAAGTCCTGGAGCCCTAAGTGTTATGACAAGTGTTGTAACGGGTGCATTGCTGCTGTGGATAGAGGGGAATTGCCTGTACCTATTCAGGATTTTTGGAGAGTTTGGACGGATGTGCGTGGTAATCTTCAGGAGGCTAACAAGAAATCTAAGAGGTACTTTGATAGGAAACAGCAAGAGGTTTTGTTAGCTGTTGGTGACATGGTTTGGTTGTCCTCTAAGAATCTGCGATTGAGGATTCCTTCTAAAAAATTGGGTCCCAAGTTCGTAGGGCCCTTTAAGGTACTTCAGATAGTTAACCAATCTGCTGTTAGGCTGGAGGTTTCTACGTCCTGGAGGATTAATCCGGTGTTTCATGTTTCTCTGTTGAAAAAAGCTGATGTGTCGGATGGTGACGCCTCTTCCACTGTTCCTCCGGTGGTGGAGGACGGGGAATATGAAATTTCCCGCATCCTAAATTCTAGACGGTATAGAGGGAGTTTGCAGTATCTCGTCGCTTGGAAGGGTTTCGGACCTGAGGATAACTCATGGGTGAGGGCGGATGATGTTTCTGCTCCCAGACTTGTCCGAGCGTTTCACAGGAGGTTTCCTGGTAAGCCTGGGCCTAGGGGATCCGGAGGATCCTCTTAGAAGAGGGGGTACTGTTACAACTCTCCTGTTAGGTTTTTTTTAGTTTGCTGGTCACATGACCATTTTGCCTATTTAATCCGGCTCCGCCCTCCTGGCTTTGCTGGACTTCATTTGTATTTACTACTGTTGAGCTAGCTTGTTGCTCTGTTGCCGTTCTCTGTTAGTTTTGCTAGGTCTTCTGACCCCTATGCCTTTTTGTTGTGTGTTTGTCTTTGACTGCTACTATTTCTGCTAGGAGGTGTCCAACTTTTCCCAGTCCCTAGATCTTGTAGGGATCCCTCCCTCACATCTATAGGTCTGCGTTCAGACTAGCCGAGGACTTTAGCGGGTCTGATCGCAGGATCAGGTTCCCCGTTACATCGTAGGGATCTAGTTTAGTTCTATTGTAGGGACAGATCTCCTCTCTTTCCTTAGTCTCTGTAGCAGATCATAACATATAGCCAGGGACGGTATGGAGCCAGTCCACAGCTTGTCGGTGAGTTGTATTTCACCACAGCCATATTTTTTAACTTGGTGAAAGGACTTGGGAAACCGTATCTACTCTAGCTGTCATTTCTCCCAGGAAGTCCTCTAAAGCTGCTTGCACTTGAAATGTGGCCTTTTAGGCTCGTGGAGGCCGAAGCTGTCCACAACCTCATGAAAGCGGCGGCCGGGTGTCCATACTCGGTCACCAGCCGCCACTATTTGTCCCGGTGTCATCTCCACCTTCCACAAGCACGGGTCCTACAACATTACCCGTGCCCTCCCCTATTTACTTATTGGGAAGGACCGCCTAACCACAAACACGTGGACAAGTGAATGTGGCCAGGGACGGTACGTAGCCAGTCTGCAGCTTGTCGGTGAGTTGTATTTTACCACAGCCATATTTTTTAGCTCGGTAAAAGGACTGACTTTTGGGAAACCGTATCTACTCTAGCTGTCATATCTCCCAGGAAGTCCTCTAAAGCTGCTTTCACTTGAAATGTGGCCTTTTAGGCTCGTGGAGGCGGAAGCTTTTCACAACCTCATGCCAGCAACGGCCGGGTGTCCATACTCGGTCCCCAACTGCCCCTATTTCTCTAGGTGTTGTCTCCGCCTTCCACAAGCGCGGGTCCCACAACATTACCCATGCCCTCCCCAGTGCACTTACTGGGAAGGACCGCCTAACCACAAACATGTGGGCAGGTGAATGTGGCCAGGGATGGTACGGAGCCAGTCCACATTAAAAATGCAGCCATAGAGTGTCCGGGAACCTTCCCGCATACTTTTCTTAGCCAGGTCTGCTTCTCAGCAGGGTTGGACGGGCCAACCAAAGAATCCTCGGGTGGGCCCTGGCTTCTCCATCAGGAGAGTTCATGATAGGCGCAAACTTTGCAGCTGCTATGGGGCTCTTGAGCGGGGGAGAAAGGTGGGCCCTCAGAATCAAATCCTCTGGTGGTCCCAATGTTTTTCAGTCTGACACTGCTTCTCAGTGAGAGTTGTATTTCACCACAGCCATATTCTTTAGCTCGGTGAAAGGACTGGCATAGAGGGAAACCGTATCTACTCTGGGTGTCATTTCTCCCAGGAAGTCCTCTAAGGCTGCGTGCACACTATGCATTTTTCAAGCGTTTTTGCCGTGCAATTTCCACAGCGAAAACGCTTAAAAAACGCTTGGTAATACGTGCCCCATGGTCCCCAATGATAATCCACATGTGCTGTGCACATTCTGCAGAAATTTCCGCTGTGGATTATCATTGCGGAAAAATCCGTATCATGTTCATTAATTTTGCGGACACGCAGCGTAATTGCCACCATTGACTTGCATTGAATCGCTTAATATCCCCATGACTACATATGCACATGCGGATATTAAGCGATTCAATGTGCGGATGGTACCCGGGTCTGGAGAAGAGGAGACTCTCCTCCAGACCCGGGTACCATAGTACCTTTTAAAAAAAATAATTTAAAATAAAAAATATACATTATACTCACCTGCCGATGTCCCCCGTTCTCTTCTGTGGTGCGTCCTGGCTCCCCGGTGGCTCGCGATAGTGTAAAAGGACCTTTCATGACGTCATGTCGCTGATGTCGGCGGTCGCGTGACCTGTCACATGACTAAATGACGTCATGGAAGGTCCTTTTACACCACCGCGAGCCGTATGAGAGACCGGATGCACCGGAGAGAAGACCACGGGCCATCAGAAAGTGAGTATAATGTTTTTTTGTTTTTTTTTTACCATTTTTATTATTTTTTTAACTATTAACTTGGTCACACTATATAAATCCATGCTCGTTGCAAGGATTTATATAGTGTAACCAAGTTGTCAAGCACTTTTCCAAGTGATGCTAAAATCGCTTGGAAAAGCGCTTAATAACCCGCATGCAGAAATGCATGCAAAAGCGCTTGACAGACGCTTCTTCCTGGCAGGAAAAACGCATGTAAAATACGCATGGGTTTTTCTTGCCAGGGAGATGCAGAAAAAATATGCAGCATTTCTGCATCGTGGGCACTTAGCCTAATGCAGCTTGTTGCAGAAGCAATGGCAGCCTGTCCAACATCAGCTCGCACTTGTCGGTGGTGCTTCGACACACAAACATCTTTCTTTGCGCCTTTAATTTCATAGTTGGGCAATGGCCTGATCTGCAATGCGGTTTGAGAAATAACATGCATAAGCACGTCCAATCCACATTAAAAAAGAAGTCATAGAGTGTCCGGGAACCTTCCCACACACTTTTCTTAGCCTGGGCTGCTTCTTGGCAGGGATAGACGGGCCCACCAGAGAACCGGAGACTCCTTCGGTGGGCCCTGGCTTCTCCTTCAGGAGAGTTCATAGTGCCGAGGTGAGGCCATGATGTTGATAGAGGCCACCATCAGCTTAGTTCTCTGTTACTTGGAATGCAAGCTCAAGTATGCAGCCAGCCACCCACCCACAGGCCGCAATACTAAACTGACAGATTTCTGGGCAGCTGCTTGCACTTGAAATGTGGCCTTTTAGGCTCGTGGAGGTGGAAGCTGTCCACAACCTCATGGCGGCGGCGGCCGGGTGTCCATACTCGGTCCCCAGCCGCCACTATTTCTCCCGGTATTGTCTCCGCCTTCTACAAGCGCGGGTCCCTGAACATTACTGCTGGTACTTTTCTGTGGGAATCTGCTTGCCTCCTATCAGCCTGGAATATTTCCAGTAAACTATGGTACGATGCCATGGTATTAGCACTGCCCCCAGTACCAGTAGCGAAGCCATCCCCAATTTCCTTCTCAGGAATTTTATTTGGTAGACTGAGTGGCTGCCCAAATACATTAGTTTCTCACAAAGGAGCTGAAGATAGAGTGGCAATAGGTGCAAGTTTCTCCAGCCTGTTAGATATCAGAGGGTGAACAGCAGCACATTGGATCAGTGGTTAGCACTGAAGCCTTGCAGCGCTGGGATCCTGGGTTCAAATCCCAGCAAGAACAACATCTGCAAGGATTTTGTGTGTTCTCCCCGTGTTTGTGTGGGTTTCCACCTCAGTAAAAAAGCAGACAAAGAGTGTCTGGGAACCTTCCCACACACTTTTCTTAGCCAGGACTGCTTCTTGTCAGGGTTGGACGGTCCCACCAGAGAATCCTCTGGTGTGCCCTGGCTTCTACATCATGAGAGTTCATGATAGCGCAAACTTTGCAGCTGCTATGGGGCTCTTGAGCGGGGGAGCCCTCAGAATCAAATCCTCTGGTGGGCCCAATGTTTTTCAATCTGAAACAGCTACTCAGTGGGAGTTGTATTTCACCACAGCCATATGCTTTAGCTCGGTGAAAGGACTGGCATAGAGGGAAACCGTATCTACTCCGGTTGTCATTTTTCCATCACCAGGTTTTGCCCATTGTCACACACGACCATACCTGGCTGTATGTTCAGCGGTGAGAGCCACAGATCAGGCTGCTGTATTATAGCTTTCAACAACTCTGCAGCGCTGGGCGGTTTGTCACCTAAGCATTAAGCATGTTATCTTCAACACAGCCTGTTGTCGCTTGGCCAAGGCAGTGCTGCAGTGCTTTCAGCTTGTGACTGATGTGGTCATTTTAGAGATGGAGGAGGAGGTTCAGGAGCTGAACAATGTGATTACATTGAGGTTATATTGGCGACTCTGTTTTTTATACTAAAGAAAGATCCTACTGTTTTTTTACGTTATTATTTAAGATAAATGCATTCACCGGGAAATGTCATTTTAACATTTTACAACCTTATCCGGTCATTTATGATGGAGGGACTCTGAAAGTCACAAAGCCTATTTTTATAGGGCCATCAGGTGGCCATTACTATTCTTAAAGGGCCAGCAGTCGGTCCTCGCTATTGTTAGAGAGCCATCAGCTGGCTATGCTTTGTTGTTCCCAGTATTAACAAGTGGGTCTCTTATACTGTTATTGCGTATGCAGTGACTGCAAGGGCTGCCAAAAACCCAATACCTCTTTGGAAAGACATAGAGGAGGGTCTCAGTAAAAATAAAATGTTCCCATTATAAAGGAGTGGGTGTCCTATACTGGTAATGCCCATGCTGTGACTGCAAGGGCAGCCAAAATTTGGGAAAAACCCCACTAACAATTTAAAGACACGTAGAGCAGGGCCACAGTAATGACATATTTCCATTACAAAGGAGCAGTTGTGCAATACAGTTATAGGGTATGCAGTGAGTCCAATGGCTGACAAAATTTAGGAAACACCCCACTAACAATTTAAAGACACATAGAGCAGGGCCACAGTAACGACAAATTCCCATTAGAAAGGAGAGGATCTCCCATACTGTTTGCCTATGCAGTGAAGCAACGGCTGCCAAAAATTGGGAGGAGCTCCAATGCTCTTTGCAAGAGACGTAGAGGTCGGAGAGCCTCCTAAAAACAATGTTCCCGTTATTAGGATGTGGGTCTCCCATAGTGTTTGCCTATGCCGTGAATGCATATGCTGCCAAAAATTTGGAGGCACTCCAATTCCCCTTGGAAGAGACATAGAGGTAGGAGAGCCTCCTAAAAACAGTGTTCTCATTATTGTGAAGTGGGTCTCCCATAGAGTTTGCCTATGCAGTGAATGCAAAATCTGCCAAAAATTGGGAGGCACTCCAATGCCCCTTGGAAGAGACATAGAGGGCCTCATGAAAAAATGTTCCCATTATTAGGAAGTGGGTTTCCCATAGTGTTGGCCAATGCAGTCAATGTAAGGGCTGACAAAAATTGGGAGGCACTCCAATGCCCCTTGGAAGAGACGTAGAGGAGGGCCTCATGAAAAAATGTTCCCATTAGAAAGGAGTGGGTCTCCTATGCTTGTAATGCCCATGCATTAAGTGTATGGGCTGGAAAACATTTGCCCCTGGTGGGTATACATGAACATACTGTATAAATTTTTTTGTTTACGGGCATCATAAAGACCTTTTAAAAAAATTATGTGGGTGTTGCATCAAGGACCATGGTGATATGGTGGTGGAGGATGAGGATGAGGAGAAGGAGGTGGACAAGAGCAAATAGCCAAAATCAGGAAGCGTATACCCATGTGTGGGTGTGAAAAGGTGCATGGAAATACACCTCTCAAAAAGAAGACACTGGATTTGAGTTTTAAGTTACACTGCTATCGTTCGGTGGTGTTGAGAAGTCTGGCCCAATCCAGCCCTTGTTTATTTTTATAAGAGTCAGCCTGTCGGCAAGGTACTCCCTCAGCATCTTCCCAAACTTTGCACTCTTTGTGAGAGTACCTCGAGCTTCAGGGCCTGTGCGATGGGAGGGGCTGAGAAAATTCTCCCAGAACTTTGACAGTGTTCCCCTGCCTCTACTGGATTGGAGTTGTGTCTCTTTCGCCTGTAGTCCTTGGTTGTCCAACGAACTATGACCTCTGCTGCCAACGTTTTCAGATGGGAATTTTTTTAATAATTCTGTAACAAGGACCTGCTGGTACTGCCCCATTTTTGTAGACCTGTCCGCCTCAGGAATAAGAGTAAACTTCTCCTTGTATCATGGGTCTAGAAGTGTCACCAACCAGTAATGACTGTCACCCAAAATTTTGAGAACGCGAGGGTCATGGGAAAGGCAGCGTAACATAAACTCAGCCATGCTTGTCAGACTGCTAACAGGCAAGACTTCCGTGTCCTCACCAAGAGGACGAGTGACCATGCTCTCCTCCTCCTCCTCTCTGTACTCAGGCCATCCACGCTGAACATACGGCATGACAGTTGTGCAGGTAGTACCTTCTATAGCGCATGAAACTAGCTCCTGTTCTTCCTCCTCCTCCTCCTCTTCCTCATTATCACCCAATCCACGTTGGGCTGAGATGAGGCTGGGCTGTGTGTAATCACCCTGTATGGTTCCTTGCCCCATCTTATCGTGCTCCGCTTTCAATGCATCCTCTTTGATTGTGAGCAGAGAACGTTTCAGAAGACAGAGAAGCGGGATGGTGATGCTAATTATGGTGGAGTCCTCAAAGTTTTGGAGGATAGCACATATGTCTGACATCCATGTCCACTCCTGAGGTCTTATGTGTGGAGTCTGAACTGAATACCGACGGCCTTGTTGATGCTGGTACTCAACAACTGCCCTCTTCTGCTCACAAATCCTTCCCAACATCTGCAGTGTAGAGTTCCAAAGTGTGGGGACATCTGTCTCACCCAGGGGGATATAGGGGACTCGGTACCTGAGCCTTTTACCTCATTTAGGATGTCACGACAGTCGGCTCCCGGGCCCGTACTCTGGGGTCTCTCTTGAAAAAGGGGTTTAAGTGTACAGTTTGTCTCGTGACGCCACCTGTGGTTTCTGGTAATGGTACCAGTGCTGCGGCAGACCTCCGGGGGTGATGGGATAGCAGCTGGGACCTTTCTGCTCCCCACAGGTGGAGCGGGCCCTCCGGGGCAGTGTAGGTGCAGATGGTGATGCTGGGCGTTGCAGTGCAGAAGAGATGGCGCAGCAGGAGTAACTGACAGAGACCGGAGATTCACTTCAGTACCTTTACTGGTGCAGATGTCAGGTACGGTCCAGGGTACTCCGTAGGAAGGGTGCACTTCAGGACTCTCCCCAGTGAGCAGGTATAAGGCCTCCTGGTCCGTTTCTCCCTCTCTAAGCTCCTGGCCAGCCTGCAACTAGGCCTAGCTTCTGTGTTGTGTTGTTCTCTCACCTGTCACTTGGTAGTAGGACCTTTCTCTGGCAACCACTATCCCTGGACGCTGGGGCCTTCGTGGTTCCTAGTCCTGTAAAGGGTTTAGCTTCAGGTCGACCAGGGATCGGTAATCCTCCTGGTATGCCGGTAATCCCTACTGGGTGTAGAGGACCCTGTAGGCGCGGACCCAGTGTCCGGTTTGTACTCTGGCGTGAGCCTGTGATGCTCCTCTGACCCCTCAACTCCTTTCTCCTCTCCTCTTTGCCTCCGGCCACACTTGGGGCCCTCAGAACACAGCTGCTCACGTGCTGCTTCTTCATTGGTCTCAGTGCCAGCACACTCTCTCTCTGACTGAGAGACTCTCTCCACTGCCTGACTCCATCCTCCATATATATATCCCTAACAGGGCTCCCTCTGATGGTCTGAGGTGGAAGGGTGGAGGTGTTTGTTTGTAATGAGGGCCTCTTGTGGAGAAGTCCGTCCATGCACCCTTTTGGGTCCTGTGGTACCTGTGGTAGCAGGGTGGTAGCAGGGTGCCACACATCACACCTCAGTCTGTGAACCAAAACCTGCAAACGCTGCTGAAACATGGCAAGGGCGGTGGAAGCGGCAGGTGACTTTCTAAAATGGGCACACAGGCAGCGTACTTTAACAAGCAGATCCGGCAACTCCGGGAAGGAATTGAGAAACCGCTGAACCACGAGGTTAAGCACATGGGCCAGGCATGGTACGTGTGTGAACTCGCCTCACCTCAGAGCCACCACTACTCTTCAGCATTGTGCGGTTTGTCACCTAAGCATATTAGCTTCAGCACAGCCTGTTGCCGCTTGGCCGAGGTAGTGCTGCAGTGCTTCCACCTTGTGACTGATGTGGTCATTTCGGAGATGGAGGCTGAAGAGGAGGACGAGGCTGAGGAGGCTGAGGTGCAGGAGCTGTAGACTGTGGAGGCAACCCTGATTGACCTAGGGCCTGCAATCCTTGGCGTCGGGAGGACGTGTTCCGTCCCAAGGTCCGACTGGGTCCCCGCTTCCACTATGTTAACCCAGTGTGCCATCAACGAGATGTACCATCCCTGCCCACAAGCACTTGTCCACGTGCCCATGGTTAGGTGCACTTTCCCGGTAACTGCGTTGTTGAAGGCACGGCTAATGTTTTGGTACACGTGCTTGTGTAATGCGGGGCCAGCACACTGGGAGAAATAGTGGCGGCTGGGGACTGAGTACCAAGGGACGGCCGCCGCCATCAGGTTGCAGAATGCTTCCGTCTCAACGAGCCTAAAAGGCATTTCGAGCACAAGCAGTCGTGAAATGTGGGAATTTAGTAGTGTGGCCTGTGGGGCGTTGGCTGCGTATTTGCACTTGTGTTCCAAGGACTGGGGTATGGACAACTGAACGCTGCGCTGGGACAAGGATGTGGACATGCTTCCTGATGCTGCTACTTGAGAGTGTGCAGCGACAGGTGCAGGGCAGGAGGCATCTTCGCATGCACCATGGACAGGAGATTGGCTTGCATGCACAACAGTGGAAGAAGCAGTGGTGCCACCCGCAGACACTGTTCCTGGACCCTGGGGTTCGGCCCACAAAGTCGGGTGCTTTGCTGCCATGTGCCTGATCATGCTGGTGGAGGTCAGGCTGGTAGTTTTGCCACCCCTGCTGATGTTCGCCTGGCAGGTGGTGCAAATGGCCTTTTTGGGGTTATCGGCAGTGTCTTTAAAAAACAACCAGACTCGGGAAGACCTAATAGTTGTACTGGCAACTTCCTTCGTGTTGGTGTTACAGGGAACGGTTGCCTGCCTTCTGTCTGCGGCCACCACACTGCTTCTTCCTGCCTGTTGGGGTGCTCTGCCTCTTTCTCCCTGTGTGCTGCTGTCCTCGCTCTGCATGTCCTCCTGCCAGGTTGGGTCAGTTACTATATCATCCACCACCTCGTCTTCCACTTCCGCACCCTGGTCCTCCTTCTGACTTTCTGGCAATTGTGTCTCATCATCGTCCACCTCTTGTGACACTTTCACACCGTAGCCTTCGTGTGACCGTGGCTGCTCAAATATTTGGGCATCTTTACATGCGATCTCCTCTTGCCCCGCTTCAAGTGGACTGGGCGAGAGGCCCAAATCTATAACTGGAAAAGTGAACAGCTCTTCGGAGTGTCCAAGTGTGGGATCAGTTGTCTTTGGGCACTTGGCATTGTGGGAGGAAGGAGGTTCAGGTTAAGGAATATGCGGTCCAGACTCACAGCTAATGAGACTTGACCATGTGGAAGACAGGGTGGTGGTGGCGGTTAAGTGACTGGAAGCATTATCTACTATCCAACCAATAACCTTTTCACACTGCTCTTTGTTCAATAGTGGTGTTCTGCGGTCCCCTATTAATTGGGATAGGAAGGTAGAGCGAAAAGATGTGGGTGTTTGTTGTGGCATAATTTCAGCTTGCCCACGGCCTCGGCCTCTGCATGCACCATCACAATCACCATCACGTCCAGTTCTCCGTCCCTTGCCACGTGCCTTGCCTATTTTAAATGGAGGACAATATCTTCCACGCTCATTACAAATGGCTGAATTTGGAGCGAACTTATATGTGATCCGTGTGACGGACAAACCATAGTTTTAAATAGCTGGCCTGTAGGTATCTATTTTGAACAGCAAACTGGTGTCAATAGCTTCACTGACACACTGAAACAAATTTTTAATGGAGGCCAGAAATTGCAGTATTTTCTGAAAACGTATGTGATCCGTGTGACGGAGAAAACACAGTTTTAAATACCTGGCCTGTAGGTAACTATTTTGAACAGCAAACTGGTGTCAATAGTTTCACTGACACATAGAATTTTTTTTTAATGGAGGCCAGAAATGGCAGTATTTTCTGAAAACATATATGTGATCCGTGTGACGGAGAAAACACAGTTTTAAATAGCTGACCTGTAGGTAACTATTTTGAACAGCAAACTGGTGTCAATAGCTTCACTGACACACTGAAACAAATTTTTAATGGAGGCCAGAAATGGCACTATTTTCTGAAAACGTATATGTGATCCGTGTGACGGAGAAAACACAGTTTTAAATACCTGGCCTGTAGGTAACTATTTTGAACAGCAAACTGGTGTCAATAGTTTCACTGACACATAGAATTTTTTTTTAATGGAGGCCAGAAATGGCAGTATTTTCTGAAAACGTATATGTGATCCGTGTGATGGAGAAATCACAGTTTTAAATAGCTGACCTGTAGGTAACTATTTTGAACAGCAAACTGGTGTCAATAGCTTCACTGACACACTGAAACAAATTTTTAATGGAGGCCAGAAATGGCACTATTTTCTGAAAACGTATATGTGATCCGTGTGACGGAGAAAACACAGTTTTAAATACCTGGCCTGTAGGTAACTATTTTGAACAGCAAACTTGTGTCAATAGCTTCACTGACACACTGAAACAAATTTTTAATGGAGGTCAGAAATGGCAGTATTTTCTGAAAACGTATATGTGATCCGTGTGATGGAGAAGACACAGTTTTAAATGCCTGGCCTGTAGGTAACTATTTTGAACAGCAAACTGTTGTCAATAGCTTCACTGACACACTGAAACTAATTTTTAATGGAGGCCAGAAATGGCACTATTTTCTGAAAACATATATGTGATCCATGTGACGGAGAAGACACAGTTTTAAATGCCTGGCCTGTAGGTAACTATTTTGAACAGCAAACTGGTGTCAATAGCTTCACTGACACACTGAAACAAAATTTCAATGGAGGCCAGAAATGGCAATATTTTCAGCGCAATTATATGTGAGCATTGTGACGGACAAAGCACAGTTTTAAATAGCTGTATTTTTAGCGCTGTAATATGGAAAGGACCTGGCTGTATTCTGCAGTGCCAACAAGCAAATGGTGCAGAAAAACTGTGATCTCTGGATTGCTTTTTAAGCAAATAATGAGGATTAAGATCCAAAATAAAATTATTCCTGGCCCCTGAGACCTGGGCCTATTACTAGAAATATCTAACAGCAGCAGGAGACAAAACTGGAATGGAGCCTCTTGTGCTATGTGCACTGCAGTCTGCTATATACCCTGCCTGCCTATATACACTGCCTGTCTGATATCTCTGCAGATGGATTAGTCCTCAGAAGGACTGTTTGTTGAGATGGATATGTGTCTCTAATATAGTTTGGTACACCTACACTAACTAGATGTTGGCATATACAACAGATTAGGACTTATTATAAGTGAATGGAGGACTTTATACTAACCAGACAGCAGATGGCGATAGTTTGTAAAGTTATATGCTTGCTGTAATGTGTGGGAGGAAAGCTCTCAATTGTTGGTTGTTCTTACTTCCTGTGCTTTCCTTTCTTTCCTGAATGTGTTATGTCAGCAGCACACAGACTGTGTGACACTGAATTGTATCTCATGTTTAACCAGTATGAAGTAAATACTGTTTACTCAAGATATCTTGCTGATTGAAGCTCTTGTAAGTACAGTGGTGACTGTAAGAAGATGCACTCTGCGACAGGTTATGGGCCCAGGCCGGAACCCAGACACTAAAGCCCAGACACTACAGGCCCGCACTACAAGAGGATCCTGGTTTATAACCCCAGATAACGGAGCACACAGATAAGCTCTGTAAACAGAAGGAAATAAATCCAGATACAAAGTAACAGAGGAATTCATGATCCCAGGAGCCGGATATAATTACAGAGAATTCAACACAGGCAGGACATACAGGAACTATCAGCAAGAAGAAAAAACAGGAGAATATCTTCAGTGCAACTCTCTAAACAAGTAAGACTATATAAAGATGATGAGTAACACAGAACTGAAATTCACAGTAGCTAAACTGAATAGTGAAAATTATCAGTTATGGAAATTCAAAGTAGAGATGTTGTTATATAAGGATGATTTATGGGAAGTAATTGTTACAGAAAGACCAGATCAAGATAATCAGAAATGGGAAAAGAAGAATAGACAAGCGAGAGCCACCATTAGCTTATTAGTGGATGATGCTCAATTAATACATATAAGAAATGAAGAAACAGCTAAAGGAATGTGGGAAGAATTAAGAAAACTGTATGAAAGACCTAGCTTGAATCACAAGTTATTATTATTAAGAAAGCTTTACAGTATGAGATTGAGTGCAAATGACGACATGCAGAAGCACATATTCTCAATGATGGAAGTGATATCACAGCTAAGATCTATTGGTGAAGACATTAAAGAAAGTCATGTAGCAGCTATATTATTGTGCAGTTTACAAGATTCGTATACAGCCTTGAGAAATGCCCTTGAGACGAGACCAGAAACTGACATTACATTAGATTTTGTGAAAACAAGACTAATAGATGAATATCAGAGAAGAAAAGAGCAAAGAAATGATTCTTCTACTGAAAAGGACAGTGAAAACGCTCTTAAAGCTACAGAATTTAAAAAACCCTATAACAAAGAGACAAGAGATTGCTTCAGATGTAAGAAAAAAGGTCATTTAAAGAAAGACTGTACCATATGGAAAGCAGAACAACAAAAATTACAGCATAAAAAGCATACACAGAAAGTAAAAAACACAATTTCCGATTCATGTGAGAATAATTGGAATGGCACATTTTAAGTAACAGACAAGAAATCATCACTTGGTTGGTTTATTGATTCAGGAGCAACGAGTCATATGACAAGTGACAAGAATTTCTTTACTGATCTTGATTTAGATAAGAAAGAAGCCATTTATCTTGCAGATGGAAGCAAAATAACCGCAGAAGGTATCGGACAAGGTATGCTAAATTGTTCAAACAAGTTCGGACAAGATTCAAAGATACTTGTGCAGGATGTATTGTATGTTCCAAAATTGGAAGGTGGATTATTATCTGTGAAACGTTTAACAGCAAAAGGACTTACAGTAAAATTCAAAGACAATGAGTGTGCAATTATTGCAGGAAACAAGGTGATAACCAAAGTCAAGGCAGATGAACAATTATATCATTTTGACACACCAAAGGAACAGATGAAGGTATGTACACATGATCACAAAAATTGTATTCACATGTGGAATAGACGTCTAGGACATAGACACCCTGACAGTATAAGGGAACTACAGACAAAAGAATTGACAAAAGATTTAAAGATATCAGATTGCTCAATTACCGTAAGATGTGAATGTTGTATAAAATCCAAAGCCACAAGGATATCTATTACAAAAGAAAGTGAGATGAAAAGCGAAAGACCACTTGATTTGGTGCATACTGACGTATGTGGACCCATGAAAGTGACTACATCAGGAGGCAATAGATACATGTTGACTTTTATAGACGACTACTCAAGATACACAGTCACATACTTAATTAAGAACAAAAGTGAAGTTTTTGATAAACTTGTAGACTATGTAACAAGATCAAGTAACAAATTTCAAAGGAAGCCAATTGTCATCAGAAGTGATAATGGAGGTGAATTTACATGTCACAGAATAGAAGAATACTTAAGACAAAATGGAATAGAACACCAGAAAACTGTTCCATACACACCTGAACAAAATGGAGTAGCAGAAAGGAAAAACAGAACTCTAACAGAAATGATAAGATGTATGCTGACGGATTCCAAATTACCAGAGAAATATTGGGGTGAGGCAGCAATGACAGCTACATATCTACAGAACCGACTTTTTTCCAGAAAACTGACGAAAACTCCATATGAACTGTGGCAAGGTATGAAACCAAGTGTCAATCATTTAAAAGTTTTTGGATGTAAAGTTTTTATATTCATTCCAACAGAAAAACGTTCCAAACTTCAAAACAGATCCATGGAAGGAATATTCATTGGATATAGTGAAAATTGCAAAGGATATAGAATCCTAGATCCCAAAACAGACAGAGTTACGGTGAGTAACAGTGTGACATTCATTGAAGATTTAAATGAAGACATTATGATTTCAGTTGAAACAAAAAATGAGAAAAACAATAGTGACATAACTGAAGAAATATCTGATGAGAAAGAAGTAGAAATTAATGAAGAACAAAATACTGAAAGTGAAGAATCACAACTACAGACACAGAACCAAGACGTTCAATGAGAGAGAACAAAGCAAAACCACCAAAACGTCTCTCATACAAGACAAGCATAAGAAAAATCTATGAGCCTACCTCTTGGGAAGACATATCTAAACTTCCTGAAGAAGAAGCTAATAAATGGATAGAAGCAACAGAAACAGAAATTAAATCCATGCATGACTCAAATACATGGACACTAACAGATTTACCAGAAGAAAGAAAAGCCATAGGATGTAAATGGATTTTTAAAGTAAAATACCAAAAAGATGGCACAGCTGAAAGATACCGAGCAAGACTCGTAGCTAAAGGGTATTCTCAAAAATATGGAGAAGACTATGATGAGACATTTGCTCCAGTTGTCAAACACAGTACAATAAGAACTTTACTTACAGTTGCAGCAATGAAACAGATGGAACTGAGACATCTGGATGTAAAGACAGCTTTTTTGAATGGAGATTTAACAGAAGACATTTATATGGGACAACCTCCAGGATTCAAAGATGAAAGAAATCCAAACAAAGTTTGCAAACTACAGAAAAGCATATATGGTTTAAAGCAAGCAGCTAAAGCGTGGAATGACAAAATCACAGAAGTACTTACAAATGAAAAATTTCAAAGAAGCAAAGCTGATCCATGCTTGTACACAAAAAGGCTGATTAATAGATGGATTTATGTACTCATATATGTAGACGACATTTTGATTTGTTTTAAACAAGAAAGGGATAAAGAAAACATTGTAAAAATCCTGAAGCAACATTTCTAAATCAAAGACTTGGGAAATGTGAAACAGTACCTAGGAATACAGGTAGAAAGAGAAGAAGACGGAAGTTTCCTTCTGAATCAAAATCACATGATTCAAGACATAACAGAAAAATTTGGATTAAAGGATGCAAAAACAGTAAAGTCTCCAATGGAAACTAATTATCTCAAAGACATGAACAGTGAAAAAAATATGCTACCAAATAATGAAGAATACAGAACAGCAATAGGAAAACTACTGTATCTAGCGACAGTTACAAGACCAGACATCGCAGCAGCAGTAGGAATCCTGAGTAGAAAGGTATCAAACCAAATAAAGCAGATTGGAATGCCGTGAAGAGAGTAATGCGTTATTTGAAAGGAACTAGCAATGTTAAGCTGAAATTACCCACAAGTGATAATTGCATTTTAACAGGATATGTTGATGCAGATTGGGCTGGAGATCCAACTGACAGAAGATCTACCAGTGGACATATTTTTTTTCTCTCAGGTGGACCAATAAGTTGGACAAGTAAGAAACAGTCAATTGTGACACTGTCTTCAACAGAAGCAGAATATGTTGCCGCAGCACATGCGAGTCAAGAAGTACTGTGGTTAAGACAATTGTTGACAGAATTAGGACAACTACAGTTGGAACCAACAAAACTGAAAGAGGACAATCAAGGATGTCTTGTTCTTGTTCAGATGGAGTCAATCCAAGAACCAAGCATATTGATGTGAAATATTATTTCTTGAGAGATCATCAGGAACAAGGAGTCTTGAAGTTAGAGTATTGTCCTACTGAAGAAATAACAGCAGACATCTTCACGAAGGCGTTGAATGCTGATAAACACCAGAGACTAATAAAAAAGTTGGGTTTGATTGAATAAGTCCTTACTGTTGAGATAGGGTGTTGGCATATACAACAGATTAGGACTTATTATAAGTGAAAGGAGGACTTTATACTAACCAGACAGCAGATGGCGATAGTGTGTAAAGTTATATGCTTGCTGTAATGTGTGGGAGGAAAGCTCTCAATTGTTGGTTGTTTTTACTTCCTGTGCTTTCCTTTCTTTCCTGAATGTGTTATGTCAGCAGTACAGGGACTGTGTGACACTGAATTGTATCTGATGTTTAACCAGTATGAAGTAAATACTGTTTACTCAAGATATCTTGCTGATTGAAGCTCTCGTAAGTACAGTGGTGACTGTAAAGCCCCCGTCTCACATAGCGATATCGCTAGCGATATCGCTGCTGAGTCACGGTTTTGGTGACTCACCAGCGACCTCACCAGCGATGTCGCTGTGTGTGACACTTTGCAACGATCAGGCCCCTGCTGTGAGGTCGCTGATCGTTGCAAAGTGTCCTTGACCATTTTTTGGTCGTTGGCCTCCCGCTGGCCAGCACACATCGCTGTGTGTGACCAGCGGGACCAACGATCTGGCTGGTAACTATGGTAAACATCGGGTTACTAGGGGCACGCGTGCACTTAGTAACCCGCTGTTTACCATGGATACCACTCTGCTACGGTGCACGGAGGCTCCCGCGCACTGTAGCAGAGTGGTATCCATGGTAAACAGCGGGTTACTAGGGGCACACGCGCACTTAGTAACCCGATGTTTACCATAGTTACCAGCCTGCTCCTGCTTAAGCAGCAGGCTGGTAACGGGAGCAGGACATCGTGGAACGATTCTTTCCACGATATCGCTGCTCCCCTGATCGCTGGTGAGCCTGCCTGTTTGACAGCTCACCAGCGATGTATTAGCGATGCAGCAACGATCCCTGACAGGTCGTATCGTTGTCGGGATCGCTGCTGCATCGCTTAGTGTGACGGGGCCCTTATCTGCACACAGTCGCTGCTAACGGCAGGGGGTCCTCGCATACAATAGTGGCCCCTTTTTATGCCGAAAATAGATTATACAGATCCAATTTACAAACCATTTTTCATCAGTGTACTTGGTCTAACTAAAGGCCCCGTCACACTAAGCGATGCAGCAGCGATCCCGACAACGATACGACCTGTCAGGGATCGTTGCTGCATCGCTAATACATCGCTGGTGAGCTGTCAAACAGGCAGGCTCACCAGCGATCAGGGGAGCAACGATATCGTGGAAAGAATCGTTCCACGATGTCCTGCTCCCGTTACCAGCCTGCTGCAAGCAGGAGCAGGCTGGTAACTATGGTAAACATCGGGTTACTAAGTGCGCGTGTGCCCCTAGTAACCCGCTGTTTACCATGGATACCACTCTGCTACCGTGCGCTGGAGCCTCCGCTCACAGTAGCAGAGTGGTATCTATGGTAAACAGCGGGTTACTAAGTGCGCGCGTGCCCCTAGTAACCCGATGTTTACCATGGTTACCAGCCAGATCGTTGGTCCCGCTGGTCACACACAGCGATGTGTGCTGGCCAGCGGGAGGCCAACGACCAAAAAATGGTCCAGGACACTTTGCAACGATCAGCGACCTCACAGCAGGGGCCTAATCGTTGCAAAGTGTCACACATAGCGACATCGCTGGTGAGGTCGCTGGTGAGTCACCAAAACCGTGACACAGCAGCGATCTCGCTAGCGATATCGCTTAGTGTGACGGGGCCTTAAGAAGATGCACTCTGCGACACTAGAAACAAGCAAATCTCTCCCTAGCTCAGCAGCAGCTCTCCCTACACTGTCTGATTCCGGAGTGACTGTGATGAGCATGGCAGCGCCAGGTCTGATATAGACCTGATGATGCTGTGCGGCCAGCCAATCAGTGTAATGCCACAACCACCATGGCAGTGGCATTACAGTGTGTGGCAGACAATCCCTGCATGTTTATTGGCACTCTAAAGATCGCCAAACATGCAGGGAGGGGACCCAAGCTCCCGCTGAGCAACCGGAAATACCCGGCGTGCAGTCAGATGCTCAGGCGAGCAATGAGCAGTAGCGAGCATGCTCGCTCATTACTAATGCTTAACATAAATTAGGCTTTAGGTTGTTATTTTGTTTAAATTTTGCATATGCTGTCTCAGAGCGTGCCTTTAGGTCACATTCCATTTTATTTTGAAAACAGTTCATAGCAGGTTTACCTGCTTGGACAGGATAGTAATTCGGATTAGGTATATTCATATGAGTTCTCTTTGATATATTGATAATATTAGTGTCGATGTTTTTATTTTCCAAATCTTGGAAACAAATTAATGATAACTGTTCTGAGAAGTGGAGTAACTTGAAGGCATTCTCTGTAGTGGGAAATACCAAAGGAGCACCTATTTCACAATCATTATCATTATCAAAATGCAGTTTTAAAGTTATGTTTCTAATGAATTTATTTATATCACATATTGTTGAAAAAGGTAAAAATTGCAGGTGGGCAAAAAGTTCATACCTAAACACAACACTTAAAGACCTGCATCAAAATATTGAATCCACCAAAAAAGACCTCACAGATAAAATATCAACACCTGGGTCAAATGGGAGGAGTGCTGATACCAAGTAAAACAAAAAAAAGGAGGGGACAGATTGCAATATGATTCTACTGTAGAAAAAGACATGGACCGCACATCCAAAAATCATACATTGATCTATTGCGGCTAAGCAAAAATTTACAAAACTGGATATGAGGTTTAAAGGGGTATTCCCATCTCCGAGATCCTATCCCAATATGTGGTAGGTGTAATAACAATAATATTAGCAAATACCTCCAATTACAAATGTTATTTAGTACTTCTGATTAGCTATGTCACTTACCCCATGTGCAGGGCATTGTAGTAGCTTAGGTATCCATGTTTACAAACACTAATAACTTAATAACTGTCACTATATGAGTGCCATGAGTGACACTCTATGACTGCCATGTCATGGCGAACCCCTTAGTTGGGTCCCTGACCTAAAAGGTGCACTACCTTAATAGCAACACCTTAATACCTTTGCAATGAATTCTAAAATATATATTTATGTGTATAGATTTGGGAACTATATTCAGTAATGGATTACAAGCAATAATATATTCTAGTCTTCAGAAAATGGATATTTGGTACACAATGGACAATAGTATAAGGATACAACAAAAGTTAGTGAAATTGGAATGCTTGACTGAAAATACCATGCGATGCGACAACTATTTGTATTCCCTTTTACCTCATGTTGAACATGTAGAAAATCTGACAGTAAGTCATCAGGGTATGTGTAGTAAACGTGGTGGGATGGCTTTTACATTTTTTTGATCAAAATTATGTTAACCAAGTACCCTTTATTATTTTCATGCACTATTGCTATTTATTTACTGCAGGGTATTTGATGATTTTGCTTTTATCTTAGGTTTTGTCATTTAGTGGACAGTGTGAACATGCGCCTACACGCTTATATTCCAGTTCATTGATATTGTTTAAATGTTTTAGTGTTACATGTATTTCTTTTTAAATTTGACAATTTTTTTTCATATTATAATCTTTATGAAAAAAACATTATTCTATGCACATGTGTTATTTCCTGAAACAAAGTTAAGAAGTTAGAGTCTAAAAAATCCAAAAAAGGCCAATATGAAAATAGCAAGAGTTTTATTTTTTATTTGTAACACAGATTGTGATATGTAAAAAAATACACTTAACACAAATACCTAATTTAAACTATATGTCATTTTCTGATGATCGTTTCCCTTTAGGGAAGATTAATTAGGCGACTTCAATCAATTTTCTGGTGGAAAAGGTAAAAAAATTCAGTTCATACCAATGTCAGCTGTGATTAACCCCTTCCCAACTGTCATAGCTTGGTTTGGGGATACGATCCGTTGACCTGTTGCTGCGTGTTCGGTTCCTCTGTCTGCTGCGCTATTGACCTTTCTTCCCTGTCCAAATGCTGATGGTTTCTATTGTTTTTTATTTCATGTCTTGATTTGCTCCTCTCCAGGTGTTTCTCATTTCCCAGCTTCGGTTTGTCCTATTACATTCTGGGTGGAGTTTTATATGTTCACCCTTCACTGGCTGTACTTTTTGATGGATGTGTGTTCAGGAGTTGCAGACCTTCATCTAAGGCATATGTGTCAAACTCTGGCCCATGTGCCAAATCTAGCCTGCAGGGTGATAATATTTGGCCCTCGACACCAGAACCAGGGCCATTATTCTGCATGAAGGACTTTATGGGGCCCATTATATTGCATGGAGGACTATGTGGGGCCCATTATACTGTATGGAAAGCTATTTGGGGCCATTATACTGTTTGGTGGGCTAAGTGGGGCCCATTATTTTGTATGGAGGAATGTGTGTGGTCCATTATACTGTATACTGGTTGGCCCGCGACTTTGTCCAAGTTTTTCATTTTGGCCCTCTGTGTGCTTTGAGTTTGACATCCCTGATAGAAGGGGTTTACCTTGCTTCGTAAACTCCAGTTGTATTCTTGTAGTGAGTCTGTTTGCTTTCACACCCAGCACCTTTTCATTTTACAACTGTTAGGTTTCTGGAAGGTTTTACTTGTTCCTTTTATTTTTGGTTCTCCTTAGCATTCCCTCTCTATATGAATATGTTTTAGTTTCTCACTCTGGGTTTTAGTATCTTACTTCACATTTTCCTTTCTCCTTGTTGGCAGTGTGTTGTGGCCTCCCCTATAGTTCTTCAGGAGATACGAGAAACCCCTCGATGGCGTTTCAGGGAGTTTGGTTCAAGGTGGTGTTTTTAGTTGTGCAGCTAGGGCCTTTTTAGTCTGTACAGGGACCAGTTGGGTGTAGGTGCGATGTTTCCCATGTGTGAGTGTGTTCATAACCCTGACGTGGCCAATTTCTCTTTTTATGTTTTCATTTTTTTCCTCCCCTTCTTCCCAGAGCTATAACTTTTTTATTTTTCTGTGCATATAGATGTATGAAGGTTTGTTTTTTGCGGGACGAGTTCTACACCATTTATTTTACCACATTATGTACTGAACTGAATAAAATTCCAAGTGCGGTGAAATTGTGAAAAAAAACACAATTCTGACTTTTTTTGTGAATTGTTTTGATAGCGTACATTTTGTGGTAAAAATCACCTCGCAATATGATTCTGCGCATCAATACAATTATGGTGATATCAAACAGGTCCAGTTTTTTATTATTTTAGTGGTGAAAAAAAAATTAGAAGTTTAAAAAAATAATTGGAAAGTTTATGTCGCCATTTTCTGAGACCCGTAACATTTTCATTTTTCAGTCGATGGAGCTGTGTGATCGCTTATTTTTTTGCGGGCCGAGACAACATTTTTAGTGATACTATTATGGGATAGATATGATGTTTTGATCGCTTGTTACAGCATTTTTGTGGTATTGCAAGGACCAAAAAAATGTAATTTTGACGTACTTAAATTTTTCCCGTTTACTGTGTTTACAGATCAGGTGAACTATTTTTATATTTTGATAGATCTGACTTTTCTGAACGCAGGGATATCACATATGTGTATTTTTTTTTACTTTTTATTATCTTTATTTTTAATGGGGGAAAAGAGGGTGATTTAAAGTTTTATTTTTTATTTCATATTTTTTAAAACTTTTTTTTTACTTTTCACTGAATTTTTTAGTTCCCATAGGGGACTTGAACATGCAATCATCTGATCACATGTGCTAGATACACCAATACCACAGTATTGCTGCATATAGCAAAAATCACGGTCTTCTTTGAGCCACAGGCTGGGTTTCAAGGGAGCTTCTTAATGATAAGAGCGGAGGTCTTCAACAGGCCCCCGACTGTCATAGAAACCCATCGTCAACCTAAGATCATGTCATGGGCTCACCGATAGATGCACTGAATGACACACCCCCATGCTGGCACGTCAGAAGTTGACAGCGGCATTTAATAGGTTAACAATTGTAAGCAGTGCTTTGCGCTACCCGAGATTGTTAGAGGCAGGTTCTTCCTGTTACACCCAACCATTACCTGCTGGGTATGGGCCGGCTCACCCAGTGAGCCCGCTCCATACACCCGCTTCTGACTTGCATCGTACATGTACGGTGCATGTCTTGAAGGGGTTAAAATATTGATAATTATGTTTTTAGCTTAGCATTTCAAGTACTGTAATACTAAAGGTAGAATTTAGGGTGGTAAGTCTGGCTCGTTCTTTGTTGGTTAGGTAAAAAATCTAGGTCCATCCTTTTTGCCTTTCTCTGAACTGGATGAATATACATGAGCAATCATTAAGTACATTATCATCTGCCTAGGGGATTGCTTGGTTTCTCTACAGCATTCTAAATTTTAGACTATATTTTTTGCGAATTCTGTCCAAACAAATTCCTCTTTGTTTTATTTAATATAAACATTGGGAGCAATGAAAGCTTTTTAAAGAGTCCGTGTATCACAAAGAAGGTTGTGTTTACCTGAAAACACAGTAATTATACCATTTGAAGTTTCATGGTAATGTTTATTATTATACAGCTGCTTTGAGGTTTGTCTCTATTTTATTTATTAAGATCTTACTTTTAAGATTCATAAAAAGATTATGCAGTGCTGTTAATCCAGACATTTCCTGCAAAGGTTACCTGAAAACTGTGGCAATTGCAGTCTCGGATAAGAAGCTGCGGCTGAATAAAGAAAACTGAAATGCCATCATCTTAAGTAAAAATTCTTAAAGAATGTATCTTAAATAACAATACCTTTCATGTTCAAAGGGGGATTAGTCTGTCTGTTACCTCTCCCCATGTCTAGCAACACAGAGCTCATAAAAGAGGAAAATATCTTAAAGATTATATGACCCATTAGAATAATTATTTACTTCGAATTTCCCAAGACAATCAGGTCATACTAATAAAACTCTTGTCAGAAAACAGACAAGTCTCTTTGACTTTTTAATTTTTTATTTTCTTAGGAGCTGTTTATGAAGATAGCTGGAAGTCTATTCTACAGCTATTTTCAGTGTTATATAATTAGAGTCATTTTTGGCCTATAACTGTAAGAACAAGTAAGGAAGTCTTTGGAATTAGGCTCCTTTGAGACTGTTGTTTATTTTTTTGCATCCAGTGTGCTGGATCCAAAATTCATCCATATTTGGTCCGTGTGTCCATTTGTACCATCAGTGTGGCAACTGTTTTCCTTGGATGAAAAAAAAAATGTCTGAATAAGGTCTGAAACACACATTGTTACGCACCTGCCTTGGCTCAGCAGGATTTCACCATCTTCACCTATGGCCACTGTCCTCTGCTATGCTCCATGTCAGGTTTTACAAGTGGCCAGACGTGCCTCCTTGACATCATCTGCCTAGGCCTATTTAAGGCCCACTAAGATACACACCTGTATTTTGGTGTTCAAGGGGTTGTCCACTACTAAGTCAACCCCTTTTTGATCTAAATATTTGGCCTAAATATATTGCCTAAAATGAAAAAGCCTATATTCACCTCATGTGCTGGTGCCATTGTAGCAGTGTTGGTGTAGAACGAGCAAGAAAGCTTGTAAAAGAACTTCAACATGACGTTTCAAGGATGGAGCGAGACTGCCATCTACTGGCCAGAGACAGTCAAGCGGAACCAAAATATACAAGGGAAGTTGCAGAGAGGGCAGATTCAGATGCTGGACCCGATCAGGTGACTTCCAGGAAGGAGTTCAGAGAGATAAGAGGCCAGCGCGCCAAACCTGAGGGGTCTTTGGCGCCAAGCAGCAGAGAGGAGCAGACGTGCTCCCTGCGTCCTGAGAAACCCCGCGTGACAGGCCAAATCCAGAGGCCTGAGAGGTGCTCCAGCCGGGCACCGGTAAAAGAGCTCCGGATCCCTCACAGTTGTGACCCGAGTGCTGTGCCTGCTGAGGATACTAGGAACCTGATCCTGGTGCTGAGTGAGTTCGCGGAACCCGACGTCGGCCGCCGACAGACGAGGCCTGGACCCCCCTATCCAAGGCTCGAGAGACTGCCTCCAACGGCCAAGCAGAGAGGAGCTGCATACGTGAGCAGGGCCGTCACTTCCACTGCTCACCCACGGTACCGGGGACAATTGGGTTTAAGTACTCAGGTTGGGAGGGGAACGGTTGGGGCTAAAGTAGCACAACGTGATTTAATTGAATTTATCCGGAAAGAGACTCACGGCCTAGCGGGAATAACCGGTGACCCCCGCTAGGGCCAAATTCACGGTTAAAGAACTTGTGTGGTGTCTCTCATGCTTGAGGGCATCACCTTACTTTAAGAGACTGCGCCTTATTTTAAGAGACTGCGCCTTACTTTGAGAAATTTTGTATTTTTCTGATATTTCAAACCACTGTTCATTACCCTTGTTGCTAATCCCTTGTTTCAGTATACCTGTTGTATAAAACTGTTTACAAACATCTCTGACTGTTCTCGCCTTGTGTCTCTGTGCGCTGCATTCCGGCACCTGCATTACATTTGGCGTAGTCGGCAGGATGCAACGTTCAGACGCAGAGATGGCGGATCAGTCTGTGGCTGGGTCCGGCTGGAGCCATATACCCCTGGGGGCTATGCTCAGCCATCTTCCCAAGTTTACAGGGGATGGCATGTCACTTTGGGACTGGGCAGAAAGACTGAGAAGTATGCTACGTATGTATCCCCTTGACCCTCTAGCCCAGGCGGAGCTGACCCTCCTAACCCTTGATGGAGAGGCCCGACAGACTGTGATGTACCGCCCACCTGGGGACCGTGACACCGTGGATAAAGTGATAAAAATTCTAGAGGACATGCACGGTGACACTACAGATTTGGGACACTTGCGCTTACGGTTGTTTCAGTGGGTCCAAGGGGAAAATGAGACAGTAAATCAGTATGTTAATGCATTACAGGAAGTGACGGCCCATATCACTAAGAAAACTCGAGATTGGAACCGAGGACTGGGACCATTGGATGAGGTGTTGCGTGACCAACTGATTGCTGGCTTGAAAGACCCTTCCCTGAGGCAGATCCTGAAGGAGCGGCTGCGATTGAGCCCTGATATGGGCTTCCTGGAGGTAGGGACTGAAGCTAGAGTCCTGGAGAGAGAAGTTCCTGTTCTCAAAGCCTCAGTTAGAAGTCATGAGGCAATTGCTCCTGGATCCACCAAGCAAGAGCCTGATTGGGTACGGGAAATACGTCAGGAAATTCGAGACATTCGGGGTGAGCTGAATTCTATTAGGAAGACTCCTACTGCCCCCTTGCCGACGGACAGTACTGCTCAACGCGGACAGAGACCAGAACGAGAAAGACGTTCCTATCCGGCCCCAGCACGACATGTACCCGACCTATCGGCAGAACGAGGACCGGAGTGCTGGACCTGCGGAGGTAGGGGGCATATCTCCAAAGACTGTCCCAACCGAGAAAGGAGGAGGAGGGGACAGCCGTTAAACTAAACTGCTCCATGGTTGTGGAGCATACCGTGGGGTCTCGAGCTTCAGAGAGTAGAAGAGGGAGCTCTGAAGACATTGTCTCCGAGAGGTCCATTATCTGGGCTGAATTCAATGGGCAGCGGATCCGCTGTTTGATGGACACCGGGTCTCAAGTGACCACTATGCCTGAGACGTACTTCCAAAGTCACTTTCCTGAAGTCGCTCGTTCCTGCCGGGAACCCACTGTCAAACTGGTGGCGGCTAATCAACTACCTATCCCAGTAGCGGGAGTAGTATGGATGTCCATGCGGGCATGTGGAAAGGACCTCGGTCGAAAAGGGATCGTACTGACCATCGGGCCCGGAGGCGATGGGCCCATTGTAACCCTGGGCATGAATGTGCTGAAAGAAGTCGGACAGTTCCTGGCTGAGGGCTGTAGCAAAAACAACTGGACCCGCGCCAATCGAGACCCAGCTAACAAGAGAGTGTTCCAGCACCTCGTGCGGGTCAGTCAGATTCAAAAGTTGCCCACTACCTCCCAGTACCTTGGTAAGGTATCGATACCGCCCGAAGCCACAATGACACTGCCGGTGGGACAGACTGTACTCACTTTGCCGGTGCTGGCACATGTGTCCTTAGAGGGCGTGGACATTCAAGTTGAACCAATGGAAGGAGAAGAAGCGCCCTCTGGACTCCTGATTGCTCGAACTCTGGCCACCATGCGGCACGGTCGAGTACCCGTGCGCTGCATCAATTTAAGTGGCACCAGTTTACAGTTGTTGCCCCGACAAGAGGTGGCGCAAGTGTGCGTAATGCCAGAGGCCCTTACTAGAGCTTAAGCTATAGGGCTGGCACCTGTGGAAGGAAAACCATGGACCCTAGAGGTGTCCCTCAATAGCCAGGAACATGGAAGAGAACCGTTGGCTGGACGCCACCTCCTGGAAGAAATGGAAGCTAACCTGACTGAGTTTTCTGCTGGACAAGTAAGGCAGATCGAACAACTTCTACAGCGATATCAGGGAGTGTTTGCACAGCATGAAGATGATTTCGGGTGCACTCGGGACATTCAGCACGAAATACCCACCGGAAATACTGCTCCCATCCGAGAGAGATATCGGCAGATCCCGCCTCAAATGTACCAGGAGGTGAAAGAGCTGTTGGCCCACATGTTGCGGAATGGTGTGATCCGTGAAAGCCAGAGCCCCTGGGCGGCTCCGATCGTGCTGGTCCGAAAGAAGGACGGTACCCTGAGATTCTGCGTAGACTATCGAAAGCTGAATGCCTGTACAGTACGGGACTCCTATCCACTCCCCCGAATCGAACAGTCTCTATCTGCACTAGGAAGAGCCAAATTCTTCTCCTCCCTCGACCTGGCCAGTGGCTATTGGCAGGTCCCAGTAGCTGAGAAGGATCGTCCGAAGACAGCTTTTGTTCTCCCTATGGGCCTGTTTGAGTTCAATTGAATGCCGTTCGGACTAACAAACGCGCCAGAAACCTTCCAACGGCTGATGGAGAGATGCTTGGGGGACCTCAACTTTGAAGCCACTTTAATATATCTGGACGATATAATTATCTATTCCGCAACATTTGAGGATCATCTCCGCCGATTGGAACAAGTGTTAGAACGGCTACAAAGGCACGGCCTGAAAATTAAGCCTCGTAAGTGTCGTCTCTTCAAACGAGAAATTCAATATCTGGGGCACACTGTGTCCAGTGCAGGGGTACACCCCACTGCGGAGAAAGTAGCTGCCGTGCAGAAGTGGCCCACACCCGCCAATCTAAGGGAACTAAGGGCATTCCTGGGGCTTGCTGGATACTACCGCAGATTCATTAAAGACTTCGCTAAGATTGCGATCCCGCTCAATGAATTGCTGAGAGGAACAGCCGGGGGAGCCAAGCGGCAGCCCATTCAGTGGGGCCCACGACAAGAAGAGGCATTCCGAGCATTGAAAATGGCGCTAACAGATGCCCCGATTCTGGCCTACGCTGACTTTTCGCAGCCTTTCATGTTGTACACTGATGGAAGCTTGCATGGGCTGGGAGCAGTGCTGGCTCAAGTACAAGGAGGGAAAGAGCGAGTGATCGCGTATGCCAGCAGGTCACTCCGAGATACGGAGAAGAATCCGGACAACTACAGTTCGTTTAAGCTGGAGCTACTGGCACTGGTGTGGGCCATGACCGAGAAATTTGCTGAGTACCTGTCAGGGTCAGAAGTGCAAGTGCGGACAGATAACAACCCTTTGGCCCACTTGGAGAACGCCAAACTGGGCGCGTTAGAACAGCGGTGGGTCGCAAGGATGTCCAAATTCCAGTATAAAATCGCCTATCGGTCCAAGGCCCTGAACACACATGCAGATGCCCTGTCCCGGGTCACTCAGGCGGGGCCGAAGAAGGACAGAGATGAGGAGCTTGAAGGCGACGAGATCCCGGATTTCAGCCAGTTCGCCGCTGCTGTGGTCGACGCCCAAGAGACCAGAGAGGAGCCGAGGCCCACTCAGATTCTGGGCCGTTCAAGAGACGAATGGATACATCTGCAGCAATCCGACCCGGAGCTAGCAAAGTTGAGAGAATGGGTCACCCTTAATCAGAGACCCGACCAGGAAACCAGAGCCGCTTCACTTCCAACTACCCTACAAATCCTAGGCCAGTGGGAGAGGCTCCTCCTGAAGGACGGCTTGCTATGCCGAAGAATCCAGCTGCCTCGAGAGTTTGATGTTACCTGGCAAGTGGTAGTTCCAGGAGCGCTAGTAACACAGCTAGCCCAAGAAGCTCATAGAAGAGGTGCTCACTTCGGAGTAGAAAAGACCTTCCGGTGGTTGCAATGGCTGGTGTATTGGCCTCAACTGCGACAAGAAGTCGAGGGGGTCTGCCGAACATGTCGCCAGTGTGAGTTGAACAAGCCCCCGGAGCAAAGAGCTCCCATTCAGACCATCCGAACTTCTGCCCCGTTGGAAGTCTTGATGATTGACTACTTGATGGTAGTACAACTGTTATGGACACTGTTTAGTCATGACTGATCACTTCACCAAGTTTGCAGTAGTGACGCCCACTAAAGATCAGACGGCAGAAGCCGCAGCCAAGGCCATCTGTCAGGATTTCATCCGGATTTATGGGTGCCCGAAGCGAATACATTCTGACCAGGGGGCCTGCTTCCAAGGACAAGTGATGGATGAGCTATACCGCATCTATGGGATCGACCGTTCCCGGACAACGCCCTACCACCCGCAAGGGAACGGTGCATGCGAGCGCTTTAACCGAACCCTGTTGCAAATGTTGCGAACACTGGAAGCGGACAAAAAGATGAAGTGGCCCGAATTCGTGTCCGAGCTGGTGTGGGTGTATAATAATCGAGTTCATGCAACCACCGGCTACACCCCCTACATGTTGCTGTTTGGAAGAAGTGGCCGGGAAATCACCGAGCTGGAGCTAGACTCAGAAGACCCCGGTCCGGGCAGTAGCCCAAGTACCTGGATTCGAGAACACCAGCGTCGACTCCATACCGTGAGAAAACTGGTTGCTCAGAAGTTTCAGGAAGTAGAGCATGCAGTTCGGCCCCCGACCACAGGTGGATCGCTTCAGCCAGGAGACCGAGTGCTGGTGAGGGCTAAACGATTTGGGAGTAAGCTGGACCATCGTTGGGAGGCAATACCATATCGGGTGGTGAAGAAGGTCCACCCAGACAACCCCGTCTACGAGGTTAGGCCCGAAGGGGATGACGCCGCGACATCCAGGGTGTTGCACCGTAATATGTTGCGACCTTGCTCCTCTGAAGCAGAAGTCTGTAATGGGGCTGGGCCCTCAGACGTGTTGGCTGAAGTGCCACATACAGGAACCTTGGGGGATAAAGAAGGGTGGGCCACAATGCAGTTGGGCCCGTCAGAACCGTTGGTGCTACTCCCGAGTGGGAGTCAGAATGAGTCAGGAAATGATTTGCAATCCCCAGTAGTTGATTCCTCGGATCTCCCGGAGTCTCCTCCGCAAGAAGAGCCCCGCAGAACTGAGCGAGCTAATGCCGGAATTCCTCCTAACCGGTATGCTCAGGAAGAGTTTATCTGGTCTCGAATCCAACAGAAAACGCAGGAGTGTGCTCAACTCCTGTCTGAGCTTGCACTGCCTGGAAGGAGACATCAATTCTGCGAGGAG
The DNA here is from genome assembly GCF_046119375.1 of Phyllobates terribilis. Taxonomy (NCBI): domain Eukaryota; kingdom Metazoa; phylum Chordata; class Amphibia; order Anura; family Dendrobatidae; genus Phyllobates; species Phyllobates terribilis. The sequence goes on along the minus strand of NW_027362761.1, from coordinate 772,712,574 downwards.
TCCACTCGCCTGAGGACTGGCGAGCAAAAAGGAGGGAGGAATGTAGAACGAGCGAGAAAGCTTGTAAAAGAACTTCAACATGACATTTCAAGGATGGAGCGAGACTGCCATCTACTGGCCAGAGACAGTCAAGCGGAACCAAAATATACAAGGGAAGTTGCAGAGAGGGCAGATTCAGATGCTGGACCCGATCAGGTGACTTCCAGGAAGGAGTTCAGAGAGATAAGAGGCCAGCGCGCCAAACCTGAGGGGTCTTTGGCGCCAAGCAGCAGAGAGGAGCAGACGTGCTCCCTGCGTCCTGAGAAACCCCGCGTGACAGGCCAAATCCAGAGGCCTGAGAGGTGCTCCAGCCGGGCACCGGTAAAAGAGCTCCGGATCCCTCACAGTTGTGACCTGAGTGCTGTGCCTGCTGAGGATACTAGGAACCTGATCGTGGTGCTGAGTGAGTTCGCTGGACCCCCCTATCCAAGGCTCGGGAGACTGCCTCCAACGGCCAAGCAGAGAGGAGCTGCATACGTGAGCAGGGCCGTCACTTCCACTGCTCACCCACGGTACCGGGGACAATTGGGTTTAAGTACTCAGGTTGGGAGGGGAACGGTTGGGGCTAAAGTAGCACAACGTGATTTAATTGAATTTATCCGGAAAGAGACTCACGGCCTAGCGGGAATAACCGGTGACCCCCGCTAGGGCCAAATTCACGGTTAAAGAACTTGTGTGGTGTCTCTCATGCTTGAGGGCATCACCTTACTTTAAGAGACTGCGCCTTATTTTAAGAGACTGCGCCTTACTTTGAGAAATTTTGTATTTTTCTGATATTTCAAACCACTGTTCATTACCCTTGTTGCTAATCCCTTGTTTCAGTATACCTGTTGTATAAAACTGTTTACAAACATCTCACTCGCGGTTCGGGGGCCCTCGTGCGGTTGTTGTGACACGTGAGCCTGGCGCCCAATTAGTGCTGGTGTCACTGTCTCCGCCTTCGTATGAATTGAACATAAAGAGGAAGTCAGGGCTGCAACTGATCTCTGACTTCTTCTTCCACGTGCCCCAACAACTGCACAAGAGCCCCGGGACTGAGAGTGCTGACACCGCTTGAATGGCGCTGGCACAGGAGGTGAGTATAGGCTTTTTTATTTTATTGGGGCCAAATATTTAGAACAAGAAGGGGTTGGCCTAGTAGTGGATAACCCCTTTAACCCCTTCAGGACCCAGCCTATTTTGACCCTAAAGACCTTGGCATTTTTGTCAATTCTGACCAGTGTCCCTTTACGAAGTAAAAACTCTGGAACACTTTAAGAATCCTAGTCCTGTGCTTAGTTTATTTAGCCTTCAGTTCCTAGTCTGCATCTACCTTGGTGACGCTGCATACTCTCTGCCTTGCTGGTTCACCTTCTGCAATCCTACTCCTGGATTTACCCTTTTTTGCAGTAAGCCATATTCAGTTCTTGGACTCGGTTCATATTGTATATTCGTTGTTGTACTTCGCTTGGGGTTCCTCTGCTTTTCCGGGGTTCTGCTTTGGACTTGCTGTGTCTTCATTCAACTGCTCTCGAGTTTCTATCGTCTCCAGTGTCTCACATCCTCGCTCCAAACGAGCCTTTGTGCCTGGCACACCAGTGCCCGGGGTCCGTGTGCCCACATGGATCTGAGGCTTAGTGGATCCACCTCACTAGGTGAGAATAACATACATGGCATAAAGAACAAACATGTCTGTTTTGTTTTTGTGGACACTCGATTTACTGGATTTGTTCTATCCTTGAAAAACACAGCACACATATGGATGAAAAATGGATGTCTGAATGAGGCTTTGCTTTTATTATTGCATTGGTTACTAATAAAATATTCAAATCTGTGGTCTGTTATCTAAGTCATAATTTATAGACAAAAAAAATTGCCGTTCATGTCTTACTGAGTATATGGAGTAAACATTCATAGTTCAGGGAGAATAAGTAAGTGAACCCTTAAATATAATAACCTCTAGCTCTCTCTAGCAATCACCTCCACCAAATGATTCATGTAGCTGCAAATAAGAGTTGCACAATGTTGACGATGAATTTTGGATCTTTTCTCCTAGCAAAATTTAGCAAGAAATTTGGCATATCAAATTAGGCGAGGTGTTTCTCAAAACCTACCCGGATCTGACAGATCTGCTTATCAAAGTACACTGCCTGTGTGCCCATTTTAGAAAGTCAGCTACAGCTTCCGCCGCCCTTGCCGTGCTTCAGCAGCATTTGCAGCTTCCAGCTCATCGACTGGTGTGCGATGTCCCCACGCATTAGAACTCTACATTACAGATGTTGGGAAGGATTTGCGAGCAGAAGAGGGCAGTTGTTGACTACTAGCATCAACAAGGCCGTCGGTATTCAGTTGGGTACCACACAGCCCAGTCTCTTCTCATCCCAACGTGGATTGGGTGACAATGAGGAGGAGGAGGAAGAAGAGGAGCTAGTTTCCTGCTCTATAGACGGTACTACCTGCACAACTGTCATACCGTCTGTTTAGCGTGGATGGCCTGAGGACAGTGAGGAGGAGGAAGAGGAGGAAGAGGAGGATGAGGAGAAAAGCATGGTCAGTCGTCCTCTTGGTGAGGACACGGAAGTCTTGCCTCTTTGCAGTCTGGCACACATGGCTGAGTTTATGTTACGTTGCCTTTCCCGTGACCCTCGCATTGTCCAAATTTTGGGTGACAGTCATTACTGGTTGGTGACACTTCTAGACCCACGCTACAAGGAGAACTTTCTGTCTCTTATTCCTTTGCAGGACAGGCCTAATAAAATGGTGCAGTACGAAAAGGCCCTTGTTGTGGAATTATTTAAAAAAATTCCATCTGAAAATGCTGGCGGCAGAGGTCACAGTTCGTTGGACAACCAAGGAGTACAGGCGAGAGAGACACAAATGCAATCCAGCAGAGGCAGGGGAACACTGTCAAAGTTCTAGGACAGTTTTCTCAGGCCCTCCCATCGCACAGACCTTGAGATGCGGGGTACTCTCCCAAGGAGGGACTCTTATAAAAATGAACAAGGGCTGGATTGGGTCAGACTTCTCAACACCTCCAAATGATAGCAGCGTAACATAAATTCAAATACAGTGGGGTTTTTTGGGAGGTCTAACTGTATTCCCATGTACCTCTGTCTTCACACCCAGACATGGGTATACGCTTCCTGATTTTGTCTATTTGCTCTTGTCCTCCTCCTTCTCCTCATCCTCCACATTCTCCTCCATATCACCACCATATCTACCATATCACCATATCTACGTCTCTTGCAAGGGACATTGAAGTTCCTCCAGATTTTTGGCAGCCGTTGCATTCACTGCATAGGCAAACAGTATGGGAGACCCACTTCCTAATAATGGGAATATTGTTTTCAGGAGGCCCTCCGACCTCTATGTCTCTTGCAAGGAGCATTGGAGTGCCTCCAAATTTTTGGCAGCCATTACATCCACTGCATAGGCAGACAGTATGGGAGACCCACTTCCTAATAATGGGAACATTCTTTTCAGGAGGCCCTCCGACCTCTACGTCTCTTGCAAGGGACACTGGAGTTCCTCCACATTTTTGGCAGTTGTTGCATTCACTCCATAGGCAAACAGTATGGGAGACCCACTCCTTTTTATTGGGAACATGTCGTACTCGTTACTGTAGCTCAGCTCCGTGTGTCTTTAAATTGTTAGTAGGGTTTTTCCTAAATTTTGGCAGTGGCTGGACTCACTGCATACCCTATAACTTGATAGCACACCCTTTCTTTTCTAATGGGAACATGTTGTTACTGTGGCCCAGCTCTATATGTCTTTAAATTGTTAGTGGGGTTTTTCCTAAATTTTGGCAGCTGTTGGACTCACTGTATACCCTATAACTGTATAGCAGATCCTCTCTTTTCTAATGGGAACATGTCGATACTGTGGCCCAGCTCTATGTGTGTTTAAATTGTTAGTGGGGTTTTCCCCAAATTTTGGCAGCCCTTGCAGTCACAGCATGGGAATAACCACTATAGGAGACCCACTCCTTTATAATGGGAACATTTTTTTTTACTGAAACCCTCCTCTATGTCTCTTCAAAGGGGTATTGGGATGCGTCCAAATTTTTGGCAGCCCTTGCAGTCACTGCATACGCAATAACAGTATAGTCGACCCACTCTTTAATAATGGGAACAACAACGCATAGCCGACTGCTGGCCCTTTAAGAATAGTAAGGCTGTAAAAATAGTGTTTGTAACTTTCACAATCCCTCCTTCATAAATGAAACAGGATGTGCATGATGATGTTTCACACACCACATGGTCAGATAAGGTTGTAAAATGTTGAAATGACATTTCCCGGTGAATGAATTTGTCACGGTTGAAAGCAATGCAAAAGTGCAAAAATGCATCAAAAACGCTACGTGTGAACATAGTCCAAGATGTGGAGGAGCATTTTTGTTTTTGGTTATTTATTTTGCCTTATATACAAATCATTACCCTGGAAAGGATGTTCCTTAACATATTTCCCAGGAAAATCCATTTTGGTTTCGTTTTAATATGTTTTATTGTGAATCCGTAAAAGTGGCATAATACCTCTGACAACATTGTTGACAGCACTGACCTGGGAGTCAGAAATGCTTCCAGGGGTTTTCCCCATGCTGTTCCCATGTAATTTGAGCACTGATTTGGGCAATTTTTAGGCCCTCTGCAGACTGCCGGGTGGGGGGGCCGCCGGAAAAATGCTCGAGTTTCCCAGAGATTTACATTGTGCTCGTTACTCGGACCAAGCACTCGCGTATTCCAATTTGCTCTACCCGAGCAACGAGTACCCAAGCATTTAAGTGCTCACTCATCACTAGTGAACAGCATAAAAAACTAAAAGCAATTCCTGAATTGCTGGCTCTTGTTCATTCTATCTCCCCAAAAAATTAAATAGAAAGCGATCAAAAAACGTTATGTGCCCGAAAATGGTACCAATAAAAACTTCAACTCATTCTGCAAAAACAAGCCCTCACATTACTCTGTCAGAAGAAATACGGAAAAATTATAGCTCTCAATATATGGCTATGCTTTGTAAAAAAAAAGCGTTATTTTAGTGTGTGATAACCAAACCGAAAAAAACGATATAAATCTGGTATCGCTGTAATCGCACCGACCTGTACAATAAAGCAGTCTAATCACTTGTACCACACAAGGAACAGCGTAAAAAATAAATAAAACCAATTCTTGACCTGCTGTTGATTTGTTTATTCTGCCTCCCAAAGATCACATTAAGGCTCAGCTCACATTTATCCTCCACTCTGCACTGAGCACTTACTCTGAGGTTTCCAGGTAAATCTCTGAAATACTTGATTCAGACAGAACCCCCTGTGGAAAATTCCCTATAATAAGGTAGATGGAGACACTGTGGACACTGTCTGGCCTATGATCCAGCGGTGTCCATCTTTTTAAGTGTGCATAAAAGCTTAATAAGATGGTGAAGTACTTCTAACCAGTGCAGGAGTTCGTGAAAGCAAACACCGTGGTCTTCTAGCCTCTCTGTCGCGGTATCCTTGTGACACCATTCCAGCAAAATCTGAGCTCCATTGTGGCGCTTCTACTCTTCTGAGCTTGTCATTGTGCCTCAGAAGTAGTTTTTGACAACATATGGAGTATTGGTGTGCTCAGGAGAAATTATCCATTTTGAAAATTGAATACTTGAGGCCAAAGCAATATTTTTAGAGGAAAAAAATGTTAATTTTCCAATGGCTCAGCCAAATTTTATACAATTCTGTGAATCGCCTGAGGGTCAAAAATACTCATTGCACCCCTAGATGAATTCCTCAAGAAGTATAGTTTCCAAAATGGAGTCAATTGTGGGGGTTTATGCTGTTTTGGCATGTCAGGGGCTTTTCAAATGTAACACAGCATCCGCGATCTATTCCTATTTTTTACTTCCACATTGCTTTAATTCCGTTGAAGCCCATAAAGGGTGAATAAACTTCTTGAATGTAGTTTTGAGCACTTGGAGGGGTGTAGTTTTTAAAATAGTATCAATTTTTGGTATTTTCTGTCACATAGGCCCCTCAAAGTAATTTCAAGGGACCCTAAAAAAATTGGTTTTGCATATTTTGTTGGAAAAATTAGAAATTGCTGATAAATTTTTAATGCTTTTAACTTCCTAACAAAAAAAATTATGTTTCAAAAATTCTGCTGATGTGAAGTAGACATACGGGAAATTATATTTATTAACTATTTTGTGTGATCTAACTATCTGGTTTATGGACATAAAAATTCAAAGTTTGAAAATTGCAAAATTTTAAATTTTTTGGTCAAATTTTTGATTTTTTTCATAAATAAACGCAAATTATAATGACCAAAATTTACTACTAACATGAAGTTCAACGTGTCACAAAAAAGCACTCTCAGTATCCAGAGGAGCATTGCGGCTTAAAAGTCTCCTCACCTTGGCATGTCAGGCTTGACATGACACTCTCCGCAAGGAGAAACGTTCCCCATTGGATCCGAGTCAGATGCCTTTCACCCAGCCAAACCAGATCTCACACTTTGCACTTACGAGAGGCAGTACCCCAAAACACAGTGTCTGCAAATTGAGATTTTGGTTTTGGCTATGATTCTAAGTCATGTGACAAGGCTTCTTAGAGAATAGATATTGATTTTTAGGTGGCACTAGAGTTCTAGTCCTCTTCCTCTCTGAGGAGACAATTGGGAAATGTTGAAGCATTCCAGAGTTATAACATCATAAAGTGACATTGGTCAGAATTGAAAAAATTGGCCTGGTCAGGAAGGTGATAACAGGTTGGTGGGTGAAGAGGAGAAGTAGTATTCTGCATGGACATGACACAATTTAGTGACTGGAGAGGATCCCAGGAATTCAACTGCAGAAGATCACATATATATGGCACTTAATATTACATGGCATTGCCATTCAAATACAGTTGAAACCAGAAGTTTACATACACTACTGTATATAAAAAGACACATATGCATGTTTTTCTCAATATCGGACATGAAATCAGAATAAACCTTTCCCGTTTTAGGTCAATTAGGATTACCATAATTTTTAATATTTGCCAAATGCCAGAATAATGAGAGAAAGAGAATATTTTAAGGCATTTTATTACTTACTGTAAAGTCAAAACTTTACATACATTTCATTAGCATTTGGTACCATTGCCCTTAAACTGAATGACTTGGGTCAAACATTTGGGATATCCTTCCACAAGCTTCTCACAATAGTTGGTCGGAATTTGTGCCCATTCCTCCTGACAAAACTGGTGTAACTGATCCAGGTTTATAGGTCGCCTTGCTCACACCTGCCTTTTGAGCTTTGCCCATAAATTTTCAATAGGATTGAGATCAGGGCTTTGTGATGGCCACTCCAAAACATTGACTTTGTTATCCTTAAGCCACTTTGTTACCATTTTGGCAGTATGCTTTGGGTCATTGTCCATTTGGAAGACCCATTTCCACCCAAGCTTTAACTTCCTGGCTGATGTCTTGAGATGTTGCTTCAGTATTGCCACATAATCTTCTTTTCTCATTATGCTATCTATTTTGTGAAGTGCACCAGTCCCTCCTGCAGCAAAACAACCACACAACATGATGCTGCCACCCTCGTGTTTCACAGTTGGGATGGTGTTCTTAGGCTTCCAAGCTTCTCCCTTTTTCCTCCAAATGTAACGATGGTCATTATGCCCAAAAAGTTCAATTTTAATTTCATCAGACCACAGGACATGTCTCCAAAAATTAAGGTCGTTGTTCCTGCGTGCATTTGCAAACATTAATCTGGCTTTTTTATGTTTCTTTTGGAGTAATGGCTTCTACCTGGCAGAGTGGCCTTTCAGCCAATGTTGATACCATACTCGTTTCACTGTGGTTATTGACACAATCTGACGTCAGCGGTCAGCTGATGGTCGCATTACCATCAGCTGATAAATGACGTCACCGCAGGTCCTGGCAGTGCATCGTGGGCCACCAAGGAGAGAGGATCGCCGCCGGGAGGAGACCAAGGGCTGCCAGAGAGGAGAGTGCGAATATTTTTTTTTATTTTTTACTTTATAATTCTTTTTTAACTTGCAGGTACGATGGTACCCGGGTCGGATGAGAGGAGTAGCAGTCTCCTCTTCTCTCAGCCCGGGTACCATCCGCGCATTGAACCGCGGCAAATCCGCATGTGTAGATATATACAGTACATGTGGGTTTTCTGCGGTTCAATGCAAGTCTATGGGCGCAATTTCACCGCAAAATCGCGCCCATATTGGTTGTGCTGCGGATTTTTCCGCAATGATAATCCCCAGAGGAAATTTCCGCAGCATGTGCACAGGACATGCGGATTATCATTGGGAAACATGGCAGACCTCTTAACAAGCAATTTTAATGCGTTTCCACGGCGGAAATACCGCCGCGGAAATGCATTAAATCCGCATCGTAGGCACACAGCCTAAGACCATTTGCATTCCAAACTGTCAATATTAATGGTGCACATTGAAACTAAAGAATCCCTATGAAGAGAGACATCACATTATTGAGCAAATGAAGAAAATGTAGTAAGCGTTAGCAGGGCTATTGGATTAGCATAAACCTTTGCCATTTCAGTTCACATCCATGCTTGCTCTTATTGCTCTTAGAAGCTGGACTAAATTGAAGATTTGAAGTTGAGCAGTATATAAATGTATTCATGGATCAGTGATAAAGGAAAGGTCACATCATCTCCCACAAGGTGAGAGGGATTGGAAGAGTCACTTGCACTCATTTTCATCTTAATGAAGGGAGGCTAGATCCTTAAGGCTAAATGTCATCACACCCTCCTAGTCAGATCCCTATACTTGATGGATGGAAAGTGTGAGAATAAGCAGCTCAGGTAGAGATGGGATACAGATAGTGACATTAATTCTCATATTTTCATTGAATGTTAGATTTCTTCTTTTTAAATATTTGGAATGCCAAATGTCCTCAATGAGGCATCGGACGATTTTGAAATCCCTATGGTTTGGCATCCATTAATAATAAAGTAGGACAATTGTTAAAATAATAACAGCAGGGGATTTCCTATATCCTTTAAAGTGTCATATGCACAAACTTGTAACGCAACCTACAATGGCTCAGCCAAGTGTTAAATGCGTTTATCTTACCTTCTGTTCCTCTATTTAGATCCCAGAGGAGAGATGAAGGACAAATTTTCCAAACCCTTCAAAGAAACGGAGTGCACGCGCAGTACATAATGAAATGTTAAATCTAGGACTGTATAGTACATTGTCTTCAGATTAAGTTTTGAGAGTGTCAAGGTGGAAATAGAATTAATAAATTTTAAGCCGTGGACAATTCACCAAATCTAGATCCTTAATGAAAAGATATAATGAAAAAATGACCTGTTGTTTAAATCGGGATTGTGTTTTTTTTTTAAAGGAGTCCGTCACCCTCAAAATGCATTTTAAATGGGCTATACAATGTTGCAATGACAACCATACTAGCACTGTACCTGTTACAAGTACAATGTCTGAGAAGATAAATTTTAATTCATATGAGGCAGTTTCAGTGGACCCTTGACGTGGCCAAGAGTCTGGTGCACCTTTATGCCTCTCATTTGCATATGAATTATGTTCTTTTCTGAGGCACTGTACCAGTAACAGGTATGAAACAAGTATGGTTGTTATAAGGGCTAATTCCCTACAGCATGGTATAGTCCATTTAGAATGCATTTTGAGGGTGACAGACTCCCTTTGTTTTCATTTCATGATCTTTATTAAAAAAATAAAATTAGTAATTTTGCAATTTTCACACTGGCTATTTTAGCAGGGCTGTGGAGTCTGAGTCGTGGAGTCGGTGTCCATTTTGGTGGAGTCGGAATTGGAGTCGGTATAAAATGGACCGACTCCAACTCCTAAAATATATAATGAATTGGGTACAGTAGTTCAATGCAGTTTGTGGGGATTATTGTTTTTATTTGGGAAAGTTATGAAATGTCCTATAAATGTCTGTCCTATTCCTGATCTAAGGGTCTAGACTTTTAGCTGAGATGAATTTGTGCTATAATAAATTTATCACTTAAAGATGAGACATCTATGAGGGAGTCGGAGTTGGAGTCGGTGTCATGGAAATGGAGGAGTCGGAGTTGGACTCGGAGTCGGAGGTTTGGCTTACCGACTCTACAGCCCTTTTAGACTCATACTTTCTGTCCTTTGACAGCAGTTTTATTATCATCAGAGGCAGGATTACAATGACAGATAACACCTCTATTGTCAACTTGAAAACAAAGGATTCACCATTCACAAAAGGTGATCCCTTCACAATAACCTTTGTACATATATTAAGAACAGGACACTACATAAAATAGGTGGTGCACAAGTTGGGCCTTGCCCCTTATAAGATAAAGGAAAGAACTTGGCACTCAATATGCAAAAACAGAGTCAGATTTATTAGTAAGCAATCAAAATATATGCATAAGGTTTGTGTCAGAACCTCTGAACGTTTTCAGATTCACTACAAAACAAATGAAGCATGGGATACATATTTATAAAAAGGAATAGGTGGATGTCATAAAGATGAAAGAAGTCACACTGATCACTGGAATAGATTGAAACTTACAAAAGTAATTTTCAATTGACTGAATATCAAATAATGAAAATCAGATATTGCTTCTGAATTGTAGTTCAATGGAAAATTAAAAGAAAAAAACTAATGAAAAATACAGTTGATTTTTAGAAACACTTATTCAGCATATTCTAGTTGTAGATTGTTAATGTTATTTTGCTCCTTGCTCTCCTAGCACATCAGATCTTTTACAGAGTAAGTGCTTGAGTGCTTGTTTAGGACAGCTATTTGATGTGTCTTTTATATGAAATCATCAATATCTTCACCATTTAGCTGCTCAGGGAGCAAGAATCTTATAAGCGGCAGTTAATCTTCTGTACTGCACAATAGTTTGGAGTTTGCAGATGATGGACTGATTCCTATGAAGCCACATAAATAATGAATCCATAATTATTGGCCTATTCCTCTCCTACTGTTAAACTTGAGAGAGAGAATAGTCATACTTTTTAAAAACGAGCAGTGTTTGACACTTCCGGATAATTAATTACATATGACTGATAATCAGCTTGTCTTGAATGGTATATCTATAAAGAAAAAAAAACTATTGATGCTAATTTTTTTCTCTGCTTTTCGAGTCTTTTGTTGCCATTGAAAGAGCTGTGAAAACGTGTGGGTGAAAGCCTGTACCGTGTTCTGGAAGAGCAGTATACTTTAAAGACATCAATTTAATGTGATGAAACCTTTTCCAGCAGTCTATTGGTTTTTTTGGCATGAGAGATGCTTTAGAATTTAGCATTTGGTACTACATTATCTTTTCTGGGAAACATTTCTGGGGGACAGAAATACAATGCTCCATGGTGTAAAACCAAGCAGGTTCTTATTTTAAGAATGATCCACATGAAGGTCAGATTTCTTTGTTTTAGAGGTACTACACTTTTACAGTAAAGCCTCATGCACACGACTATATAATACTATGTAAACTTCAAGTAATCATAATACCTTACTGTACTTTTGTATGGTTCTTATTTTACGTAGAATTCATCAGAAACAAATGGTGTAATTTTGCATCAGATGTAATATTATGGAGTTAGGCTAGGTATATATTATATTTGTGACCAATTGCTAGCATACATGCTCATAATTAGAGATGGAGTAAGCGGCGTGGTGTCGGTGCGCTGCCCAGTATAGAAGTAAAATAACCAAAAAAATCAATGTATATTGTGCTTCTATATCGGTCAGCTCACCGACACCACACTTCTTACTCTATCTAGTGTTAACCGGCTCATTCACCGAACGGATTGTCTCCTGGTGCTGTCTCCCACTCCTAGGTGAAGTTGGTTCATCACCCAACCACCTTCTACTCTACCACCTGAGTGCCACCAAAAAACTTCATATCTTACATAATTAGAAATGAGCAGTTCAGGCAAAATTCAAATTCGCCTGTTCACGTGTTTCTTCCAGGAAATTCAATTCACAGAGATGTTTCTTTCCACAAGCTTCCACAAACCATACAAGGCATAATAAACGTTATATTTATAGAATAACATGTATCCTTATACTCACCTTACTTCTTACCTCTCCGGCCCTTCCCCTCCTCACCATCACCTGTCCAGTCCTCGTTGCATCTTCTGATTGTCGTCACACTGAAATTCCCGGGCTCTCACACTGAGCCAGGACTTCCATCTGTGATGAGGCCTATGAGACGTGCTCTGTGATGACAGAGTTCCTGTCAGAAATCTCCTCTGGACAGGTTTTGGTCACGAGCAAGATCAGCTCCAATCTGATGCTTTCTTGATCTCGTTGGGATGTTTCTATGAGCAGATGCTGCTAGATTCCCCTCCAGCACGTCCTTTCCCTATTCAGAACATCTACAGACTGCTATTAAGATGGCCACATTTCCTTTTCCTGTCTCTTACATCAGTCAGATTGTAGTCCCTTCTCTAACAATTTTATATGCATCACACAGTCTTTCAACAATACTTAGGCAACAGCGACATCTTGTGACTGAATAACAACATTAATGTAGAGAAGCAAATCTATTTACAACAGGCACAGTGTTATACTGGTGTGGATACAGGTATACACAATTATATCACTCTGGTGAGCCGACAAACATCTCACACCTGTATGGTACAGAAAACTGTCAGCCAGCAGCCACAATTTTTCTGAATTTCCATGGAATCGAATTACTAATTAGTCAAGTAGATGGCCAGCTCCGCAAGTAAGTACTTCTGTTTGGCGGCCGTTGCCATCGGTATCACGTGATCGGCGAGGGTGCCAGGTGTCGGACCCAGGTCGATCAGACATTGATGACTTATCCTAAGGTTAGGCCATCAATGTAAAAGTAGTGGACAACCTCTTTAAATATACTCTGTTCTGTAGAATGTCCTTATATGATGTTGAATCAAGTATCTCTTTCCTAAATGTGTGGGAGACAAAACCACAAAAAAACAAAACAGTTTTAGACGACATTTCCTCTTCCAGTAAGCAGTGTGAGTTGGAAATATTCTCCTACCATTTGCCAACCCTGAACTAATCTAGCAGACTGACAGATTCTGAAGGTTGATTCATTACTCCAGAGAATGTGTTTCATCATCTCCAGAGTTCAATTACTGTTTGTGCTTTATGTTGCTCTGTCTAGACTTGACGTTGTGCATGGTGATCCTAGGCTAGACGTGTGTCTGCTGCTTGGAACGTTGACATCATAGGACAGACAATTTTTGCACGTTATGAAATTCTCAATTCCATGGGGTTTGCATGATCCACGGCTTATAGAGGGAATCCAGTCAAAATGATCTTCTAATAGGTCATAAATACTTATGAAAAGATCACATTAATCACAGACCCCAACTTATTTTTAAAATTAAAAAACTTTATAGCGCACTACTTACAAATCTCTGTTAGGCTATGTGCCTACAATGCAGAAATGCTGCGGATTGTACATGCGTTTTTCCTGCCAGGCACATGCGGATGTGAAGCATTCTTCACATGCATTTCCGCATGCGGGTTGACAAGCGCTTTCCAAGCGATTTTAGCATAACTTGGAAAGTGCTTGTCAACTTGGTCACACTATATAAATCCATGCAAAAGGCATGGATTTATATAGTGTGACCGTAAAAGAATGGTAAAAAATAAAAAAATAAATCTATACTTACCTTCCGATGGCCCCCGATGTCTTGCTTCCCTCCGTTCTCCCTTGCCGGCAGATTGCGGTACACTGAAGGACCTGCCGACGTCAGCATCGCGTGACCCGTCACATGACTATGACGTCAGCGCAGGTCCTTCAGTCCATCGCGGGTTGCCGGCAAGTGAAGACAAGGAGAGCGGGGGCCGTCAGAAGGTAAATATAACATTTATTTTTTATTTTATTCTTTTTTTCACAGGTTCTATGGTACCCGGGTCCGGAGGAGAGTCTCCTGTCCTCCACACCCGGGTACCATCCGCACATTGGAACGCATGGAATGCGCATCTACATATACAGTGATGCGGAATCATGCGTTCCAACGCAGCACTTCCGCAAAATAATTGGTAGTGCTCCGTTTTTTTCCGCAATGATAATCCGCAGCGGAAATTTCCGCAGCATGTGCACAGCACATGAGGATTATCATTGGGGTCCATGGCAGGCCTTCTACCATGCGTTTTTTAAGCGTTTCTGCAGCGTTTTTGCCGCTGCGGAAACGCTTAAAAAATGCATCGTGGGCACACAGCCTTAGTGAAACAACATTTTAGGAAAGTGGAATTTTGTCCCTTTCTTAGGATATTGTGTTCCATGGAACAAATCTCTAGTCCATGTAATGGAGGTAACACACAAAACATTTGAAATATAATATATAATCAAGATAATATTATATTCTAATATGCAACACATATTATTATATATGGATTTCATTCAAGAGAATATATATAACATTTGGGCACCCTTGGAGATTTGTGTGCTCAGATAACTTTGACCAAGGTTTCAGACCTTAAGGTTATAGCTTGCTCACTATCATCGTTAGGAAATACCAGGTGATCCAAATTTCCCAGCATTATAAAAACCCAGCCTCCACTAACCTAGTGCCAAAAAAGCAGCGTTTTTTTAAATATGCAATTTTTTGGTCCTTTATACCTACTAACCTTTTTATCTACCTACCTCTCCAGATTTGAATCTGGGTGCCATTCTATGTTGTATGACATATAACCTGTGATCTTCTATATATGTGCATATTTGCCTTCTTTACATATTACTGTTTTTATGGTTCATTCATATATACTTACCATGCTTCTCTGTTTTTCTCATTAGTGTCTATTGTTCCATGGTGTGTTGATTTACTTCATCTTTTCCAATCGGTGTTCACTCCTTCCTGTTCTCCTATAAATGCTTAGTTTTTCAGAAAGCTCTGCACCATCAAGTTCAACACATGCGCCAGGCAAGGGATGTGTGTCAAACCAGCTAGGCCCAGAGCTGCTACTGACTCGCCCCCAGGGCCGTGGGGTACTCGGCAGCCGAGCCTCTGGTTGCCGGGGGATATCACGGTGGCTGGCCCGGTCCGTGACCCAGGGCAGTCAGTGAAATGGGGGAATACTTTTATATGGGGTTTTTGGGATTTTTCGTGACGCCACCTGTGGTGTCTGGTGAGGATCACCAGCGCTGCAACAGTCCTCTGAGGCAGATGGTAGGGCAGCTTGTGATGGAATGGCTCCCCACAGGTGGAGCGGGCCTCAGGGCAGCATGGGGGATGTACTGGATGGCGGTGCAGGGGAGAGACGGCAGGACGGTCCCAGAGGAAGGACGGACACTCACACGGGGGTAAGCTTCGGTACCTTTACTGGTGATGCTGCAGGCACGGTCCAGGGTACTCCAGGTGAAGGGCGCACTTCTGGACTCTCCCCAGTGAGCGGGTATAGGGCCTCCTGATCCGTTGCTTATT
Source organism: Phyllobates terribilis (assembly GCF_046119375.1). Classification (NCBI taxonomy): domain Eukaryota; kingdom Metazoa; phylum Chordata; class Amphibia; order Anura; family Dendrobatidae; genus Phyllobates; species Phyllobates terribilis. The sequence continues at coordinate 772,697,174 of NW_027362761.1, read as the reverse complement.
TCTCCAAGCTTCTGGCCTGCCTGGAGCTGGGCCTAGCTTGGTTACTGTCTCTCTCTGCACCTGCTGACCTGGTGGTAGGGCCTTCTCTTTGGAGATCTCTCTCTCTGAACGCTGGGACCTCTGGGACTCCTAGCCCTGGTACTACAATCAGCATTAGGTGGTCCTGGGACCTGTAGTTCTCCAGGGGTTCCGGTGGTTCCTACTGGGTATAAGGAGTCCCTGTAGGCGCGGACCCTGTGTCCGGTACATAAATCGGGGTGAGCTTACTATGCTCCTCTGCCCCCTTAGCTCCACTCTCCTTTTCCTCTCGCGGTTGACCACACTCGGGGCCCTCACTACTTGGCAGCTGGCTTTCTGCGTCTTCACCGCTCTCTGAGCGTCGGCACGCTCTCAGCTCACTGTGAGCTGTGTTCCTCTCTGAACACTGAACTGAAACTAAGACTAGACTGAGCTGCCTAGCTCCACCCTCCCTATATATGTCCCTAACGGGCTCCCTCTGCTGGTATGAGGTGGAAGGTGGAGGTGTATGAATGTAGTGAGGGCCTCTTGTGGAGAAGTCCATCCATGCACCCTTCTGGGTTCTGTGGCACCAATGCCCAGCAGGGGTGCCACACTACGAGATTTCGCCAATTATCACACACCACCAGGCCGGGCTTTAGGTTCACCGGCACCAACCACTTATCTTCTGTTTAATCCCAGTTCACAGCTCCTGCGCGCTGTGGGATTTGTCCCCCAAACAGAGGAGTTTAAAAACAGCCTGCTGTCATTTCCCCCTGGATGTGCTTAAGTTGGTGGTGCTGGTCCTCCTGTGACCGAATGAGGAGGTGGTGGAGGAAGCGGAGCAGGTGGAGGAGACAACCTGGACAGATAGACGTCCAGCAATACTGGATGATGGTAGGACATGAGCTAGAACGCCTTCTGCTTCTGGACCAGCCGCCACTACATTTACCCAATGGGTAGTTATGGAGATGTAACGTCCCTGGCCTTGCTTACTGGTCCATGTGTCAGTGGTTTTGTGGACCTTGTCACTGATGGCGTTCCGCAGTGCACACCTGATTTGGTCCACAACATGTTTGTGCATGGCAGGGATGGCCCGCTGAGACACAATGTACTGTGGGACAGCCACCGCCATCAGTTTTTTTAAATTGTCCGTCTCCACCAGCCAGAATGGCAGCATTTCAAAGGCCAGTAATTTTGAAATGCTGTCATTCAGGATCATGGCTCGTGGATGGCTAGGGGGTATCTCCTTCTCTCGAGGATTTGGGGGGTGGAAAGCTGAACACTTCCATGGGATAGTGTGAAGATGCTTGGTGACACTGGTGGTGGTGGTGATGCTGTCACATGCTCTCTTTGCGGGGAGGCAGAAGAGGGAGCAGGAGGAGGCTCAGATCTGTCATGCTTTTTAAGGTGTGTACTCCACTGCACTCGTACTTGGAATTCAGATGCCTCGTCATACAGGTGGTGCTCAGGTTCAGAACATTAAGGCACAGCTTCAGGGTCTGACGGCACAGAGTGCAAACCACAAGTCGCTTGTCAGCAGCACATTCCCTGAAGAAATGCCACACTAAGGAGCTCTTTTGAGCTGTCTTTGATGTGCTTATTTCCGTAGCAGCCAACTTACTGGCTAGGGACCGCCCGCTGTGCCTTTGAACTCTGCTCCCTCTTTTGCTGTGCTGCTGTGGCAGCGTGGTCACCTCTTCTTCCTCCGAACAGAACACGTCACTAGGATAGCCTCTGCACCATCTGGGGTCTAGGACCTCATCATCCCCGCATCATCTTTCACTGACTCCTCTACCCTGTCCTCCTTGCCAGTTTGCACACTGCCGAAAGACGCTGCAGTTGGCAACTGAGTTTTTTCATCATCTGATATGTCCTGCATCCACGGTCCACTGACCGTGTGCACTATCCCTCCCATGTACTCATCCTGCAACATAACAAGTGGTTGCGCTTCAGTGTACTCAGTCTCTTACACTTCAGGGGCAGTCTCAGGTGGATGGGCCAGAGAACCATAGCCAGCAGAGTCATCAAAAAGCAGAAGAGACTGCTACATGATTTGGGACTCAGACTGCTTGGCTGATTTGCAAGGGGGTGAGGTGGAAGCCGGATGACCATGGTCCCCAGTTGCCAACTGTGCACTTTCTGCAGTGGGCCGGGTGGAAGATAATGCGAATGGACTGGAGCCACTCTCAGCCATCTAATCTAACATCTTTTCAACATCTTGTGGCCACAATTCGTGCAGCGGTTTTAGGGCCTACAAAAGGATGCATAATGTCCTGCGCGCACCAGAGGAAGGTGTTGTATTTGGGCACTTAACAGGTACAGAAAAACCACATCCTCTCCCTGCATCAGCTACACCACCATCAGCAGAAAAATTATTTCTTTGGCCGATAATTGGCAACAAGATGGCTGATGACAATTATTTATTTGCAACACTACTAAAAAATACACACCGGTCCTGAGAAATTATTTCTTGGGTATAGAAATGGCAACGAGATGGCTGATGCCAATTACTTATTTCTCTGAGTACCAGCGAACCCGCAGTGGTCCAATAAAAATTATTTCTTTGGCCGATAATTGGCAACTAGATGGCTGATGACAATTATTTATTTGCAACACTACTAGAAAACACACAGCGGTCCTGAACAATTATTTCTTTGGCCGATAATTGGCAACTAGATGGCTGATGACAATTATTTATTTGCAGCAGTACTAAAAAGTACACACCGGTCTTGAGAAATAATTTCTTGGGTCTAGGAATGACAACTAGATGGCTGATGCCAATTATTTATTTGCAACACTACTAAAAAACACACACTGATCCATAAAAATTATTTTTTGGGCCTAGAAGTGGCAACTAGACGGTTGATGCTAATTATTTATTTCCCAGACTACTAGAAAACACACAGCTGCTTAAAGGAACAGTACTCCCATGAGTGGGGAAGAGCAGAGTACACACAGCGGCTTAAAGGAACAGTACTCCAACAGGTGGGAGGGTGCAGAGTACTAACAGTGGCTTAAGGGAATAGTACTCCCACAGGTAGGGGGCTGTATAGTACAGGCAGTGGCTTAAAGGAAAAGTACTCCCACAGGTGGGGGAGTGCAGAGTACACACAGCAGCTTTTAGCACAGTACTCTCATAGACAGGGTTGCAGAGTACACACACTGGCTTTTAGCACAGTAATAGAACAGATACAGTGCTGGCCAAAGGTATTGGCACCCCTGCAATTCTGTCAGATAATACTCAGTTTCTTCCTGAAAATGATTGCATTCACAAATTCTTTGGTATTATTCTCTTCATTTAATTTGTCTTCAATAAAAAAAAACACAAAAAGAATTGTCCTAAAGCCAAATTGGATATAATTCCACACCAAACCTAAAAAAGGAGGTGGACAAAATATTGGCACCCTTTGAAAAATCATGTGATGCTTCTCTAATTCGTGTAACTAACAGCACCTGTAACTTACCTGTGGCTCCTAACAGGTGTTGGCAATAACTAAATCACACTTGCAGCCAGTTAACATGGATTAAAGTTGACTCAACCTCTGTCCTGTGTCCTTGTGTGTACCACATTGAGCATGGAGAAAAGAAAGAAGACCAAAGAACTGTCTGAGGACTTGAGAAACCAAATTGTGAGGAAGCATGAGCAATCTCAAGGCTACAAGTCCATCTCCAAAGACCTGAATGTTCCTGTGTCTTCCGTGCGCAGTGTCATCAAGAAGTTTAAAGCCCATGGCACTGTGGCTAACCTCCCTAGATGTGGACGGAAAAGAAAAATTGACAAGAGATTTCAACGCAAGATTGTGCGGATGGTGGATAAAGAACCTCCACTAACATCCAAACAAGTTCAAGCTGCCCTGCAGTCCGAGGGTACAACAGTGTCAACCCGTACTATCCGTCGACGTCTGAATGAAAAGTTACTGTATGGTAGGATACCCAGGAAGACCCCACTTCTTACCCCGAGACATAAAAAAGCCAGGCTGGAGTTTGCCAAAACTTAACTGAGAAAGCCTAAAACGTTTTGGAAGAATGTTCTCTGGTCAGATGAGACAAAAGTAGAGCTTTTTGGGAAAAAGCATCAACATAGAGTGTACAGGAAAAAAAAAGAGGCATTCAAAGAAAAGAACACGGTCCCTACAGTCAAACATGGTGGAGGTTCCCTGATGTTTTGGGGTTGCTTTGCTGCCTCTGGCACTGGACTGCTTGACCATGTGCATGGCATTATGAAGTCTGAAGACTACCAACAAATTTTGCAGCATAATGTAGGGCCCAGTGTGAGAAAGCTGGGTCTCCCTCAGAGGTCATGGGTCTTCCAGCAGGACAATGACCCAAAACACACTTCCAAAAGCACTATAAAATGGTTTTAGAGAAAGCACTGGAGACTTCTAAGGTGGCCAGCAATGAGTCCAGACCTAAATCCCATAGAAAACCTGTGGAGAGATCTCAAAATGGCAGTTTGGAGAAGCCACCCTTCAAACATCAGGGACCTGGATCAGTTTGCCAAAGAAGAATGGTCTACAATTCCAGCAGAGCATTGTAAGAAACTCATTGATGGTTACCGGAAGCGGTTGTTCGCAGTTATTTTGGCTAAAGGTTGTGCAACCAAGTATTAGGTTGAGGGTGCCAATACTTTTGTCCGGCCCTTTTTTTGAGTTTTGTGTGAAATGATCAATGATTTGATTTTTGCTTCATTCTCTTTTGTGTTTTTTCCTTGCAAGCAAATTAAATGAAGAGAATAATACCAAAGAATTTGTGATTGCAATCATTTTCAGGAAGAAACTGAGTATTATCTGACAGAATTGCAGGGGTGCCAATACTTTTGGCCAGCACTGTATGGGTTGCAGAGTACACACAGCGTTTTTCATTGCAGAGTGCGCAGTCAGAATTTGTCCCTCACTCCAGCTCCGTCCTATCCCTACACTAATAAGAGCAGAATGGTGGCGGCACTCGTTATCCGGCCTTTATATAGGCTGTGTCACATGGTGCACCGGCCAATCACAGCCATGCCAACAAGCTTTGTAGCCATGTGCTGCGCCCTTTCAACAAATTGGAAAAGGAAACTGGACTTACAGTAAAAAGTCCGTGTTCGGGGTTCAGTACCGGACACTAGGTGTCTGGTAAGGTCCCCAAACTTTCCAGTTCAGGTACGCTCAACCATAATGTTCAGTATTTGGTCAGTATTTTACATCAGTATTTCTAAACCAAAACCAGGAGTGGGTGATAAATGCAGAAGTGGTGCACGTGTTTCTATTGTACTTTTCCACGTGCTGATACTGGCTTACAGGATGTGAAGTACTGCTGTGAAATACTGACCAAATTTTGAATGTGTGTATGTGGTTTAACAGTTTTTATAGCCTCATACTCCTCTCCCTGCTGCTCCATAATACACTGGAATTCATCTTTAAGTCACATTGTGGGTAAACAACTTTGTTTCAAGCATGTGATGCTCGTTCCAATTCACCTCCGGTAATTAACAGGTGTGGGCAATATGAAAATCACACCTGAAACCAGATAAAAAGGGGAGAAGTTGACTCAATATTTGCATTGTGTGTCTGTGTGGCCACACAAAGTATGGAGAACAGAACTGTCTGAGGACTTGAGAACCAAAATTGTTGAAAAATATCAAAAATCTTAAGGTTACAAGTTCATCTCCAGAGATCTTGATGTTCCTTTGCCACCGTGCGCAACATAATCAAGAAGTTTACAATTCATGGCACTGTAGCTAATCTCCCTGGACGTGGATGGCAGAGAAAAATTGATGAAAGGTTGCAACGCAGGATAGTCTGGATAGTGCATTTGCAGCCCCAATCAAGTCCCAAAGAAATTCAAGCTGTCTTGCAGACATCAGTGTCAGCGCAAACTATCCTTCGACATTTGAATGAAATGAAACGCCATGGCAGGAGACCAAGGAGGATCCCACCTGCTGACACAGAGACATAATAAAGCTAGACTGCAGTTTGCCAAAATGTACGTGAGTAAGCCAAAATCCTCCTGGGAAAGTGTCTTGAGGACAGATGAAACCAAAATAGAGCTTTTTGGTAAAGCACATCATTCCACTGTTTACCGAAAACGGAATGAGGCCTACAAAGAAAAGAATACAGTAACTACAGTCAAATATGTTTTGGGGTTATTTTGCTGCCTCTGGCACTGGGTGCTTTGAATGTGTTCAAGGCATCATGAAATCTGAAGATTACCAAAGGATTTTGGGTCGCAATGTAGTGTCAGAAAGCTGTCATGGGTCTTCCAGCAGGACAATGACCCCAAACATTCTTCAAAAAGCACCCAGAAGTGGATGGAAACAAAGTGCTGGAGAGTTCTGAAGTTGCCAGCAATGAGTCCAGATCTAAATCCCATTGAACACCTGTGGAGAGATCTTAAAATTGCTGTTGGGAGAAGGCGCCTTCAAATATGAGAGAACTGGAGCAATTTGCAAAAGAATAGTGGTCCAAAATTCCAGTTGAGAGGTGTAAGAAGCTTGTTGATGGTTATTGGAAGCGATTCATTGCAGTTATTTATTCCAAAGGGTGTGCAACCAAATAATAAGTTGCGGGTGCCAATAATTTTGTCCAGCTCATTTTTGGGGTTTTGTGTGAAATTATGTCCAATTTACCTTGTTTTCTCAGTTTTTTTTGTGTTGTTCCAATACACACAAAGGAAATAAACATGTGTATAACAAAACATGTGTAATTTCAATAATTTTCTGGGAGAAATACTTTATTCTCTGGAGCAATGTCAAGGGTGCCAACACTTTCGACCATGACTGTATATCTACAGTCATGCAGCACGGTGGCTCAGTGGTTAGCACTAGTGTTGAGCCACCCCCGTAGTGTTCGAGTTCGGTTCGGTTCATCGAACACCCGTATGTTCGCCGAACTGTTCGTCGAACTGTTCGTTGAACACCTTGACAGGCAAACAAAACACATAGAAACACATAGAAAACACCTTCAAAGGTGTCCAAAAGCTGACAAACTGCTCAGAAGACACAACTAACACATGGAAAAGTGACAAGTACATATAGTTATGCGAAAAGAAAAGAGGTGGAGGAGTAAAAGGAGGGGGAGACCCAGATATAGGCATGTCATGCCCTTCTAAAATCAAGAAAGGCTGGAGTAAAAATCTAAAATCAGCCTACCAACACACAGACGTCGTGACAAGAAAATTAAAAAAATAAATATCTTTAGGTAGAATGGCGGTTCCATTCAGAACACTTTCCTTACAAGACGTAGTGGTATCCCCGTTGTGAGTTGTGCCAAAAACAGAACCCAATACATTCGGACTAATCTACCATTTGTCATATCCAAGGGGCAGGTCCGTAAATGACAACATCGACGCGGAACCAAGTACAGTAGTATATACTGTACATCCTTTGACAAGGCAATCAGGCGGATCAAGAAGTTGGGAAGGGTCACCCTAATGGCCAAAACAGACATTGATGCGGCGTTCCGGTTACTTACTACCTGTGCCTCCGAATAGTGTCCACCTATTGGGCTGCTTCTGGGTAGGAGCATACTATATAGATCGCTGTTTGCCCATAGGGTGCTCCAGATCCTGCGCACTATTTGAGGCGTTTAGTTGCTTCCTCGAATGGGTTGTAATGGACGTTTCTAAGGGGGCACATATTATCCATTACCTCGACAACTTCTTATGCCTGGGCCCAAAAGATTCGCCACAGTGTGAATACACGCGGTAGTCCACCTGTGAGAAGGAGAGAGCTGGAGGGAGAGCGGACAACACAGAGCCGAGGGGTTAGATGGAGAACGGAAGAAGGAAAGAGGGCGAGGGAGGTAAGGGAGTACAGTGGAAGGCCGACCTGAGCTCCCCCATGTTCCTGCTGGGCGGGGAACAGCCCTGGGAAGAAAAGCCGCTTGCGCATCCCTTTGAGGTTACGGGCGCGAGCGGGCAGAGGGACTATGCTGGAGTGCCAAGCCGACACGGCCAGTCCGTTCCTGCCCGTACGACCTCCGTGTCGCCGAGTTTGTGCCAGAGCCGCGGTGGACCCTGACGGCCAGCCCCCCTCTCCCAATACTAGTGCCTGTCCGCTGGTGGGTCGAGCCCCCCCCCGCGGTGGGGGGGAGTAACATCTGCAGAAGAAAGACCATCTTCCAGCCAAATTAAGATGTCTACTTCTTTTCGTGGACAATGTGATACGATCCCTTTCTTACGGACACGCCCATCGCTACAAATTCCAGATGAGGCACAAAGACATCAGGTGCTTCAACGTATATCAAGTGCTCCTTCAAGTGGGCTCTCCTCCACCTCAATTTCAACATCACAAATACTCCAGTACTCAGAGGTGTCACCCCAATCGCACTTGCTTCCTCACAGCTCCCAAGTCTCCAGCTGCCAGTCTGAGTATGGGGTAACACAGATGGTTGAGTCTGCACAGCTGTTTACTCATACTTTAGCCTGGGAAATGGAGGTCTGCTCCAGAGCTTCTGTTAATCCAGATGAGGAAATGATCTGCACTGATGCCCAGAATCTTTATGAGTCGGATCCAGGACCAGATGAAGAAGGTTCTGAGCATAATGTAGACCCTCTTTCCCAAACTGTAACTCCTGTTGGTGGAGACAATGATGAAGAAGATGATGAGACTCAAATACCTGATTGGAGCGACAACTTGACTTTTCGGTCAGGGCAGGAAGAGGTTGGCTCTGAGGACGACGGGTGTGAGAACACACAGGGTGATAATGACAAGGTTGGAGATCCCACTTACTGTCAACCCACAGTCAGCCAGTCGATGAGGTCAGCAGAGGAGGTGGAGGAGGATGCTAGTGACGACGAGGTTAGGTTGCGCCTTCCTGGACAGAGACGGAGTACTGGAAGCACATCAACAACTGCATCCTCAACCACAACTCTGCCGCTGACCACAAGTCGTAGTGGCTCTTCAGGTCGCATGGGCTCTAAGCCTTGCATAGCCTGGGTATTTTTTCAGATTGATAAGGATGACCCAACTCGTGTTATCTGTAATATTTGTCACCAAAAGCTAAGTAGAGGCCAAAAAATCCATAGTTTGAGTACTTCATGCATGAACGTCACATGGATATGAAGCATAAGTTGCAGTGGGAACCTCACTGTGCTACAATGCGGCCTAGCGGGCCGGGCCAACCACCGTCTGCCCCATCTTGTGCATCCGCGGCCTCTTCATCCTCTGTGACTGGGGGGACAGCAGTCACACATGTTTTTGGACGCAGACCTGCCACCTCTTTACCCGCAACAGCCAGTGTGATTGGCAGGTCATCATTTCATTTGGAAGTGGAAACACCAGCTGGTGTTGAGCGCTCTCCGACATCGAGAGCACCACCTTTGGATCAAGGCAACCTAACTTTTCCGCCTGCATCTTCCTCACAGACCGGCAAGTTTGCCGGGGACACCCTACTCAACCCCGTCTAAGCACAACAGCCAGCCCTCGGTCCCTCAGATGTGGACAAGCAAAAGACCATTGCCTCCTAGCCATGACAAAGCTAAGAGGTTGAATTTCACCATCTGCAAGCTGTTGGCTACAGAAATGCTGCCTTTCCGCCTGGTGGACACAGAGGATTTTCGAGACCTTATGTCCGTCGCAGTGCCCCAGTACCAGATGCCCAGTCGGCACTACTTCTCAAAGAAAGGTGTGCCTGCGCTCCACCAGCATGTCGCACACAACATGACCGCTTCTTTGAGAAACTCTGTGTGTGACAGGGTGCGTTTCACCACAGACACTTGGGCGAGTAGGCATGGACAGGGGCGTTACATGTCGCTGACTGGGCACTGGGTAACTATGGTGACAGCAGGACAAGGGGCTGCTGTCCAAGTCTTGCCGTCCCCAGGAGTTGTACGTCAATCCTCTTTATCTAGAAGTTCCTACACTGCTTCTGCCTCCTCAACCTCCTCTCGGTCCTCCACCTGCACCCAAAGCCTGTCTGGTAATGCCACTAGCTTTCTAACTGCGCAGAAGGAATCCTGCACACCGCCTTACTATGCTGGCAGCAGGGCTCAACGGCATCAGGCGGTGTTTACTTTGAAATGTCTGGGAAATGTGAGTCACACAGCTGAGAAGTAATGGTCAGCTCTGGAGACCCAGTTTCATGAATGGTTGTCTCCACTGGACCTGCAACCAGGGAAGGCCGTGTGCAACAATGCTGCAAACCTGGGTGCGGCCCTTCACCGGGGCAATGTCACACACGTGCCTTGTATGGCTCACGTGTTGAACCTGGTTGTCCAGCAATTTTTAGCCCACTATCCCGGACTAGATGGCCTTCTGCAGAGGGCATGGTCGCTGTGTGCTCACTTCCGCCGTTCGCATCCTGCAGCTCAACGACTTACATCTCTACAGAAGTCGTTGGGACTGCCAGTTCACCGGCTGAAATGCGATGTGCCGACACGGTGGAATTCAACTCTGCACATGTTGCAGCGACTGTGGCAGCACCGACAAGCCCTGGTGCAATATGTTCTGACGTATAGCCTGGGCCAACGAGATCCAGAGGTGGGGCAAATCACGCTGCAGGAGTGGTCTCAGATCAGGGACCTATGAAATTGACGCGCCCCCTTGGCCGTGGGGTACCCGGAGCCGGGCCGGTAGACGCTGGGGATTGTAGTCACTGTGGCGGCGACCTAGTCCGTGACCCAGGGCGGTCAATCCAAGGGTAATTTGTATACAGTTATATGAAAAAGTTTGGGCACCCCTATTAATCTTAAGCTTAATGTTTTATAAAAATTGGTGTTTTTGCAACAGCTATTTCAGTTTGATATATGTAATAACTGTTGGACACAGTAATGTTTCTGCCTTGAAATGAGGTTTATTGTACTAACAGAAAATGTGCAATCTGCATTCAAACAAAATTTGACAGGTGCATAAGTATGGGCACCTCACCAGAAAAGTGACATTAATATTTAGTAGATCCTCCTTTTGCAAAAATAACAGCCTCTAGTCGCTTCCTGTAGCTTTTAATGAGTTCCTGGATCCTGGATGAAGGTATTTTTGACCATTCCTCTTTACAAAACAATTCCAGTTCAGTTAAGTTTGATGGTCGCCGAGCATGGACAGCCCTCTTCAAATGATCCCACAGATGTTCAATGATATTCAGGTCTGGAGACTGGGATGGCCATTCCAGAACATTGTAATTGTTCCTCTGCATGAATGCCTGAGTAGATTTGGAGCGGTGTTTTGGATCATTGTCTTGCTGAAAGATCCATCCCCTGCGTAACTTCAACTTTATCACTGATTCTTGAACATTATTGTCAAGAATCTGCTGATACTGAGTGGAATCCATGCATCCCTCAACTTTAACAAGATTCCCGGTGCCGGCATTGGCCACACAGCCTCAAAGCATGATGGAACCTCCACCAAATTTTACTGTGGGTAGCAAGTGTTTTTCTTGGAATGCTGTGTTTTTTTGCCGCCATGCATAACGCCTTTTTCTATGACCAAACAACTCAATCTTGGTTTCATCAGTCCACAGGACCTTCTTCCAAAAAGAAATTGGCTTCTCCAAATGTGCTTTTGCATACCTCAGCCGACTCTGTTTGTGGCGTGCTTGCAGAAACGACTTCTTTCGCATCACTCTCCCATACAGCTTCTCCTTGTGCAAAGTGCGTTGTATAGTTGACCGATGCACAGTAACACCATCGGCAGCAAGTTGATGCTGCAGCTCTCTGGAGGTGGTCTGGGGATTGTCCTTGACTAATCTCGCCATTCTTCTTCTCTGCCTTTCTGATGTTTTTCTTCGCCTGCCACTTCTGGCCTTAACAAGAACTGTCCCTGTGTTCTTCCATTTCCTTACTATGTTCCCCGCAGTGGAAACTGAAAGGTTAAATCTCTGAGACAGCTTTTTGTATCCTTCCCCTGAACAACTATGTTGAATAATCTTTGTTTTCAGATCATTTGACTGTTGTTTTGAGGAGCCCATGATGCCACTCTTCAGAGGAGATTCAAACAGGAGAACAACTTGCAAGTGGCCACTTTAAGTAGCTTTTCTCATGATTGCATACACCTGGCTATGAAGTTCAAAGCTCAATGAGGTTACAAAACCAAAAAAAGTACTTTAGTAAGTCAGTAAAAAGTAGGTAGGAGTATTTAAAACAAGAAAATGATAAGGGTGCCCATACTTATGCACCTGTCAAATTTAGTTTGAATGCAGATTGCACATTTTCTGTTAGTACAATAAACCTCATTTCAAGGCAGAAACATTACTGTGTCCAACAGTTATTACATATATCAAACTGAAATAGCTGTTGCAAAAACACCAATTTTAAGAAAACATTAAGCTTAAGATTAATAGGGGTGCCCAAACTTTTTCATATAACTGTATATGGGTTTTATAATGTCCGACTACGCCACCTGTGGAGTGCCGCTGCGGAACAGTCTTCTGAAGCTGGTGGTTTTGCAGCAATGGTATTATTACTCCCCACAGGAAGAGTGTAGCTTCAGGGCAGTGTGGGTGGATGATGGTGGTTGTAGTGCAGGGAGTCAGTAATGAACACAGAGTCCGTGTAATGCAGTCCCAAGATCTTTACTCACAGTTGTTGCAGCCCAGATAACAGGTACCAGAGCAATCTCCTCCATCATGCTGTGCGTACTCAGTGAGGGGCTCAGTCCACCCCCAGATAGCTCCGGAGCACTTAGCAGGACCCCCTTCTGTGTGTCCTTTCTCTGGCCTTCTCACTGCACCTCACACCCAGTGACACTTCTATCTGGTATCCTCAGGCCTTGGCGGGCGACTTGTGTTCCGTCCCCTGGGTCCTATGTGGCTACCTTCTTAGTGAGACTGGTGTGGACTTTGGCCTGCAGTACATGAAATGCTGCAGCCTCCGGTTTCTAGTTGAGCCTTGCTGTTTCTCCGCTAGTTGAGGGACCAGTTCCCCTTATCTGGCCTGACCCCTCTACCTCCTGGTAGCAGCGGGCGTACGGGTGGCCTTCTGCACGGCCCGTACCCCTAGGGTCCCTTCGGTTCCTGGAGCCTTCCTGCTCCCACTCCTCTCTTCTCTCCTTCAGTCCTGGGCCTCCCAGGCTATGCCCGCCTCCGGAGCAGAGCTCATGCAGAGCCTCTGCTCCTGTCACTTCTCCTCTGACTGGCTTGCTCTTTCTAAGATGGCTTCCTATTTATACTCTCCCTGTCATGTGCTCCCCTAAGCTGCTTTCTCCACCCACACCCACTACATAGGACCCTCCCACCAGCTAGGGACCTGGGACTGTGCTCTCCCTTAGGAGCAATCTCGCCCTACCCCCACTGCGGGTATGTGTTGGATGCAGGTGTTAGGGTCCCGAGCCATACTCCTTCCTTACCTAAGGGTGAGATACCACACCTCTGGGTGAGATGCAGTACCTCTGTGGCGACTGAACCCTCAGGGGCGCCACACACCCTTCTGCACAGTTTTGAAATGGCGACGAAGATGTTTAGTGCTGACGACGATGCCATTATCAGCATGACTATTCTGGTGATTTAGATGCTGGAGCACACGTTAAACAAAATTTAGAGTCAGGTGGTGGGACAAGAGGAGGTGGAGGAAGTAGAGGAGGAGTTGTATGCGGAAGGGATAACATCTCCAAGGTCCAGACGGTCGGCAGCACCAAGGCGGCAGGCATGGGAGGGTGGGGGAGAGGGATTAACCAGGGCGCATGGTGGCAGCCAAACTGTTGAGGAAGGTGCAGGAGCCGAGGAAGAAGTGGAGGACGAACTGGCGATGGGCATATAAGACTCATCAGATGAGGGAGACCTTGATCACATTTCTGTTGTGCGAGGTTGGGGGGAGAGGGCAGAGGAAGGAAGCATGATTCTTACCTCGCTACCAACACAACAAGGACTTGGTCCTCCTGGATGCGCAAGACACATGAGTGCCTTCTTGCTGCACTACCTGCAACATGACCCTCGGATTGTCAGAATTCAAAGTAATCCCGACTACTGGGTTGCCACACTCTTAGATCCCCGGTACAAAAGTAAATTTGCCAAAATAATTCCTGCCATAGAAAGGGATTCACGCATGCAGGAGTATCAGCAGAGGCTGTTGCAGAATCTTACATGTGCTTTTCCACAAAACACCAGTGGTGCACGTAGTGTATCTCACAGTTCTAACTTGCAAACCGTGGGACTGTCGAGTCTTCATCAATCAAACTGTAACAGTAACACAGTATCTGCTGGTAACAGCAATTTTGGGGAATCGTTTCACCACTTTTTTAGACCATCCTTTGCAAGGCCACAGGAGACAAGAAGTCTGACACATAGTCAACGCCTAAAGAGGATAGTACAGGAGTATCTCCAAGTGAACATCGAAGCTATGACTGTGTCACTGGACCCTTGCTCATTTTGGGCTTCCAATCTGGATAAATGTCCGGAGGTCGCCACTTACGCCTTGGAGATCTTGTCATGTCCCGCAGCCAGCGTTCTCTCTGAACATGTGTTCAGCGCTGCTGGTGGTGTGCTGCAAGATAAGCGCACGCGGCTGTCCACTGAGAATGTAGACAGACTCACGTTCATAAAGATGAACAAATCATGGATCCGCAAGGACTTTTCTACCCCTGTGTCATCCTGGGGAAACTAAAAGCTTGAGGATTTGGTAAAATCACCTCACCAACCGTTTTAAGCAACTCTGGGGCAATTGATGCCACTTAAGTGGTGTCTGTGCCACAATTTTTGGAAAAAATGGAGACTCTTTTTGGAGTCCCCTTGCTGTGTTTTACGTGACGTTGGCATCGTCAATTCCAGGTGGGTTACGTCGCTCCCCCCTCCTTTTAACTGTAAGAAACTACATACACTATGGCTTGGGGTAACACAGATGGTTGAGTCTGAAGAGCTGTTTACTCAGAGGTCTGCTCCAAAGTTTCAGTGTCTGCTAGTCAGCGTAGAATTTTTAACTGCATCTAGCCTAGGCAATACTTTGGGCGTAGTAGCCCAGCTGCGAAGCAAGCTGCACCGCCTGTGTATCTAATAAGAATTTTTAAATGCATCTAGCCTAGGCAGACTGTGGGGACCCCCAACCAAACCCAGACACTCAGCCCCCCTACAGCCCCCCTTTCCTTGACAATACAATAATGTAACTCTTACAACTGGATGGGTGAGGATCGGTCACAGCTTTATTAACTCTTTATACTCATTCCATTAGAAAGGCATTTTATTTCTAAAATAATTCAGCTTGTTGCAGCATGCCCTGGGTCTCCACACCGGCAAGTTGGCCAACAAGTGTAACTCTCCAACATGTCCTTTCTATTTCCAGGCCACAGAGGATCCTGCGTACTCGTATGCAGGACTCTGACCCATATCCATCACTCTTAACGCTTGTTCCACTCCGTCCTGGAGTCCTGACAGGAATATGTCCAGTCCAATATCCATTAAGTGAACACCGTCGGGCAGTATGAGGTCTGCTTTATCTCCTTCCAGTTGTCGGTGTTGTATCACTACACCGCCTCTGTCTCTTCTAAATTTTGCCATCCGAATATTTATTACCCGCCTTGTCCGTTCGATGGCCGTGATGTCTCATGCACCTTGCCATACCGCTATCTGCACAATCTCTGACCATACTATAGTTAGTTTTGTGAAAAATTCTCTGAAGCGCTCAGTGTCTAGTTTCATTATTGCCATTAGTTATGTGCTCTTGTGATGACCTAGGTCGTTTCCCCCGGCCTGTATAACTAAGATGACCGTGCCTCTTGCCTCTCTCCCTACCTTGATTACCTCCATTAGTACCTGTGGCCATAGCAGGCCTCTAATACCTCTCCAGTTGAAATATGTGTTATGAAACTCTAATTTCCTCCCGCCTTAGCGGACTTTCGCCCTTTTTTCTGCCCAATATATATACGAGTGGCCTATCACCCACACTGTTGGCTTAGCGTCACCTGTAAAAGAAACAAACCACGTTAGTATAACAAGTCCGGTCTTATGTATCTCGCCAAACACGTGGATCGCCATCTCCCTATCCTCTGAACTTCTGTTTCTGACAGTCCTGCTCTTGCTGCTTCCGTGGCCGCGCCTATGCGGAATGAGTGTGCCCGTAATCTTTGGGGTGGTTCCCTGCCGATGTTATGCATTTATTAAATATAACTTGGAACTGGTATCTTGATAATGGCGTTCCATCAATGTGTGATAGGAAGAAATTACTTTGTGATCTGATGGTTATATATGTTTATACTATTGTTACCCGACTCAGTGTACTGTTTGTGGGTTGTAGAAGTACCCAAGTGCCTCTGCCTGCTGGAACCGTTTTCGATTGGCGTATGCGTAGACGTATTGCATTATTGGCTATGACTACGTCCTGGTGTAATAAGCCTCCACTGGTGGTAATTTTGGATTGAGGGACTAATTCGCTTAAGCATAGCGCCCCGAAGAAGGCGATCGCAAATGCAGTAGACAGTAGTGTTGCTTCAAATTGTGAGTGTCATGTTAATGGTGTTAGGGATATGATGTGAGAAATCAGTTTTAGTGACACGGGACGGGACGTCTACACTCCTGACTTGGCTGACCCCTTTTCCACCCTTTATGGATTGTCTGATGATGAATCTCTTTGTCACATCTCCCCAATTCAGTAGTTGGAAGTGAAATGCTACTCCGGTCAGACACCGCTGCGCTGATGCCCCTGATATGCCCCTCATCATTAGCTGGTGGAGAAATTCTATGGTGACTTGTAATCTGGCTTGTTCACATTGGTCAACCCGTCTGCCTGCTACTAGTCGTGTCCACTCTTCCCATGCCTTACCGTATGCTTGACACGTTGACGGGGCAACTAACGCTCTGATTAATGGCATCAACTATTCGCCACTAGATCCCATAGGGAGGGTGGGCAACTGTTGCCCGATGGGTTGGCGTTGGGGAGGAGCTCTGTGAAAATCTGCCAATTGAATTGTGATAAAGCGTTAGCAGCAGCTTTAGACCCCTCAGCATCGTGGCTAGCGCGGACCCATACATTGTGTTTTAGGCACAGGAATGCTAGCCGGCGTAGTAGGCCTAGCACTGGGAGAGACGATTATGCCATCTTATTAATGCAGTGCGCTAGGCTGGTGTTTTTTGTTATGAAGCGTATATTTTTGTTAGCCAGGAGCGCGCCCCATATTTCTATTGCTACCACTATTGGGAAGAAAAAAATTTTCCGGGCTAGATGCAGCTAAAAATTATTATTAATTTCAAAGCTGGTGGAGCTTGGTATAGATGGCCTAATACAATGAGTACCACACACTGCTACTACGCCCAAAATTATTTTCCAGGCAAGATGCAGCTAAAAATTATTAGTAATTTCAAAGCTGGTGGAGCTTAGTATAGATGGCCTAATAGAATGAGTACCACACACTGCTAATATGCCCAAAATTAGTTTACAGGCAAGATGCAGCTAAAAATTATTATTAATTTCAAAGCTGGTGGAGCTTGATATAGATGGCCTAATACAATGAGTACCACACACTGCTACTAAGCCCAAAATTAATTTCCGGGCTAGATGCAACTAAAAATTATTTTGAATTTGCAACCGGTGGAGGTTAGTATAGATGGACTAATAGAACAAGTCCCACACACTGCTACAAGCCGAAGCCCAAATATTTTTTCAGAGCTAGATGCAGATAAAAATTATATTGAATCTGCAACCTGGTGGAGGTTAGTATAGATGGACTAGTAGAACAAGTCCCACACACTGCTACAAGCCGAAGCCCAAATATTTTTTCAGAGCTAGATGCAGATAAAAATTATATTGAATTTGCAACCTGGTGGAGGTTAGTATAGATGGACTAATAGAACAAGTCCCACACACTGCTACAAGCCGAAGCCAAAATATTTTTTCAGAGCTAGATGCAGATAAAAATTATTTTGAATTTGCAACCTGGTGGAGGTTAGTATAGATGGACTAATAGAACAAGTCCCACACACTGCTACAAGCCAAAGCCAAAATATTTTTTCAGAGCTAGATGCAGCTAAAAATTATTTTGAATTTGCAGCCTGGTGGAGGTTAGTATAGATGGACTAATAGAACAAGTCCCACACACTGCTACAAGCCGAAGCCAAAATATTTTTTCAGAGCTAGATGCAGATACAAATTATATTGAATTTGCAACCTGGTGGAGGTTAGTATAGATGGACTAATAGAACAAGTCCCACACACTGCTACAAGCCGAAGCCCAAGTATTTTTTCAGAGCTAGATGCAGATAAAAATTATTTTGAATTTGCAACCTGGTGGAGGTTAGTATAGGTGGACTAATAGAACAAGTCCCACACACTGCTACAAGCCGAAGCCCAAGTATTTTTTCAGAGCTAGATGCAGATAAAAATTATTTTGAATTTGCAACCTGGTGAAGGTTAGTATACATGGACTAATAGAACAAGTCCCACACACTGCTACAAGCCGAAGCCCAAATATTTTTTCAGAGCTAGATGCAGATAAAAATTATATTGAATTTGCAACCTGGTGGAGGTTAGTATAGATGGACTAGTAGAACAAATCCCACACACTGCTACAAGCCGAAGCCCAAATATTTTTTCAGAGCTAGATACAGATAAAAATTATATTGAATTTGCAACCTGGTGGACGTTAGTATAGATGGACTAATAGAACAAGTCCCACACACTGCTACAAGCCGAAGCCAAAATATTTTTTCAGAGCTAGATGCAGCTAAAAATTATTTTGAATTTGCAACCTGGTGGAGGTTAGTATAGATGGACTAATAGAACAAGTCCCACACACTGCTACAAGCCAAAGCCAAAATATTTTTTCAGAGCTAGATGCAGCAAAAAATTATTTTGAATTTGCAACCTGGTGGCGGTTAGTATAGATGGACTAATAGAACAAGTCCCACACACTGCTACAAGCCGAAGCCCAAGTATTTTTTCAGAGCTAGATGCAGATAAAAATTATTTTGAATTTGCAACCTGGTGGAGGTTAGTACAGATGGACTAATAGAACAAGTCCCACACACTGCTACAAGCCGAAGCCCAAGTATTTTTTCAGAGCTAGATGCAGATAAAAATTATTTTGAATTTGCAACCTGGTGGAGGTTAGTATAGATGGACTAATAGAATAAGTCCCACACACTGCTACAAGCCGAAGCCAAAATATTTTTTCAGAGCTAGATGCAGATAAAAATTATATTGAATTTGCAACCTGGTGGAGGTTAGTATAGATGGACTAATAGAACAAGTCCCACACACTGTTACAAGCCGAAGCCAAAATATTTTTTCAGAGCTAGATGCAGATAAAAATTATATTGAATTTGCAACCTGGTGGAGGTTAGTATAGATGGACTAATAGAACAAGTCCCACATACTGCTACAAGCCGAAGCCCAAGTATTTTTTCAGAGCTAGATGCAGATAAAAATTATTTTGAATTTGCAACCTGGTGGAGGTTAGTATAGATGGACTAATAGAACAAGTCCCACACACTGCTACAAGCCGAAGCCAAAATATTTTTTCAGAGCTAGATGCAGATACAAATTATATTGAATTTGCAACCTGGTGGAGGTTAGTATAGATGGACTAATAGAACAAGTCCCACACACTGCAACAAGCCCAAGCCCAAATATTTTTTCAGAGCTAGATGCAGATAAAAATTATATTGAATTTGCAACCTGGTGGAGGTTAGTATAGATGGACTAATAGAACAAGTCCCACACACTGCTACAAGCCCAAGCCCAAATATTTTTTCAGAGCTAGATGCAGATAAAAATTATATTGAATTTGCAACCTGGTGGAGGTTAGTATAGATGGACTAATAGAACAAGTCCCACACACTGCTACAAGCCGAAGCCAAAATATTTTTTCAGAGCTAGATGCAGATAAAAATTATTTTGAATTTGCAACCTGGTGGAGGTTAGTATAGATGGCCTAATAGAATGATGCTATGCCCAAAAGGTTTTACTTCACTAGGTGCATTAAAAAAAATTGTATTCTATACACAGGTGGTGTAGCTTGCAACACAGATAGGCTACTCCACTGACTAACACACGCTGCAAGAGGCCAAAAAGGATTTGCTTTGCTAGATTTAGCCAAATGCTGTGAAAAAAACTTGCACAGCACTGGCACATACCTGCCTGGCAAAAAGTGATAGAAACTGATGTAACCTAGTCCTGAAAAGGTCTGCAATTACAATTAGTCTTTACTCCCAACCTATCAATTTAAGAGCACAGACCTGCCTGATAAAAGTGATAGGAACTGATGTAACCTAGCCCTCAAAAGGACTGCAATTACAATTAGTCTTTACTCCCAACCTATCTATTTAAGAGCACATACCTGCCTGATAAAAGTCGTAGGAAATTATGTAACCTAATCCTCAAAAGGACTGCAATCACAACTATTCCCTACTCCCAAGCTATCTGTAGATTTGTACGAAAATTGGCTTGAAATTAACACTGAAAGTATAGCGCACACAGCAACAGCGGTGCCATCTAACAAGCAGCTGCAGCAGTGAGAAAATGGTGGCGACGGGGAAAATGGCTGGGTCTTATAGGGCAAGGACATGTGACATACACTGCCAATGACACATGCCCTTGCTTGTGTGAAAAAAAGCAGTTCGCTCCGTGTGTGCGCTGCTGATAGGCTGACAGATTGCACCTCCCCACTGTAAATGCGGGAAAGAGAAAAAAAAATGGAGATCTTCATTATTCCTGCAGAGATCCATCCCCTGCCCCGCTGTACACTCAAACTGCGTATTAACATTAATTTTCAGCATTACTGGGAAAATATCCAGTTATGATTTAGGTGCACGAACAGTTATCGAACATAACCTCGAACAGCTGAATTTATTTCAAATTGTTAGTGTTCGCCGAACGGCTCGAACACCGCCCAAAACAGCTCGAATTTGAGATTGGCGAACAGTTCAAGTCGAACACCGCTCATCTGTAGTTAGCACTGCAGCCTTGCAGTGCTGGGGTCCTGGGTTCAAACCTAACCATGGATAACATCTACAAGGAGTTTGTATGTTCTTCCCGTGTTTGCGTGGGTTTCCTCTGGGTTCTCCTGTTTCTTCCCACACTCCAAAGACATACTGATAGGGAATCTAGATTGTGAGCCCCTATGGGGACAGTGGTGATGATATCTGTAAAGTGCTGTGGAATTAATGGCGCTATATAAGTGAGTAAAATAAAAAAATAAATAGCTAAAAAAAATCTATACATCAAAATAGAAATAAGACAGCAGCAGAGATCTGCAATGTGTACTTCTGATGGAAAGGATAAGGAACGGTGGTGCAGTGGTTAGCACTACAGCCTTGCAGCGCTGGGGTCCTGGGTTCAAATCCCACCAAGGACAACATCTGCAAGGAGTTTGTATGCGCTCCCCATGTTTGCGTGGGTTTCCTCCCACACTCCAAAGACATACTGATAGGGAATCTAGATTGTGAGCCCCGATGGGGACAGCGATGACAATGTATGTAAAGCGCTGTGGAATATGTTAGCGCTATATAAAAAATAAAGATTATTATCATTAGGTATTTTATAATTTACATGTCCACTACTTATTTTCCTCTACATCTTCAGTTGAAAAAGAGGCACATTAGAGTGTTGATAGATAAAAACAAAATTGGCAGTTTTATATAATGTGTATGTACCCCTTTAGACCCACAGAAATGTATAGATCTTTTGAAGGATCTTATGTAACATTGGGACCTTTGGACCCTGTCAGGGACCAAGGCCTGGGTGTGACAGCAGAAAATTATTATTATTATAACAAGCTAGTCAGCTAATTCTATTCAATTCAAACCAATGTAAGATGTGCCACTTGGCGGAGTGAGGACTCTGCTACAGTTCTTTTATTGGGCCCCAAAGATCTAAACATAAACTACATAAGCTATCAGCTCTTGGAAAAATATATATATATATTTACTGCATTTTTATATACATATACTGTATATATATATTTTTTTTTTTTCCAAGAGGTGCGCAGTTATGTTTTTTGCTGTGCGCGAGCGATGACCCAGTGGAGAGGAGGGACAGACACCGCGGCACTGACGCCCATCAGACCGGAAAGTCCGGATTTGCATACAGTGCGGGAGCAATTTTTTGGGTGGTATACAGGGGGAGTCAGGGGATAATATACCACTTTGTGGAATGCAGCACAGGCGCTGATGAAGGTGGTGGTATTTGTGCATATACGAAAAAACGTGACAGGTTCACTTTATCCTACGCCAGCAATGTTTGTGCAATTTTTGTGACATTTTGTGAATTGTGAGACTTTTTGTGTTAAAACATCACAAAAAAGGTTAAAAATAAAGAGTCTAAGACCATTTTTGACGTTTCTCAAAATTCATGAACTTTCGTGCGCTATTGTGGGAATTTGGCTAAAAACAGTAAGAAATAAAACAATACAAAAAAGAAAAGTGACTTAAAAAGGTGAAAATAATGAATTGGGACTATATTGTTTTACAGTAGCAGCAATATGAATGAGATTTCGTAAAGGGAATCGGTCAGTAGGATCAACACTCCTAAGCCGTCTATATAGGCATGTAAGTGATAGAAAGCTGAATAAAGTGTTACCTTGATATCTCCAATCTGATGTCTTATTGCAGAGAACTCCATGTTTTTATTATATGTAAATGAGCTATTAAAATTGTTGTAGTAAATATTTATACTTTGCTTTATTATTTTAGACAATTAAATCTACCTAAGTATTTGATAATTGAATATTAGCTTTATAAGTGTTATTCATAAAAGCGATAACACAGGGTGTAGAGCTGTGTTTCTGTTACACTTTCCTCTTTTTTTGAAGTATAGTTAATTAGACAGAGCTAGTTTTAGTTTCAAGGACATCTGTAGATGTTTCCATAATTTGCGATTTTGTTATTTCCAATTAAAATGCTTTCTTTCCCCAATTAAAATATCTGCAGCGTTAGGTAATGTAAAGCCTGTAAATACATTCCCCTTTTCTGTCTGTGTTGTTGTAATAAATATATGTGACTGGGCTTCTGAGACTCAGACAAGAATTGTACACTCAGACACTGGCTGTGTGTTATTTTTCTTTTCTCCGATGCATCGTATTGATTCTATTTATCTAATTTGAACCAAAAATGGCAGACAGATTTAGAGATAATTTGTTATCTCCATCCAAATTAGCTCTTCTTGGAAGGGCTACCATGACAAGATCTATGGGCCAGACACTGATCTACATGTGAATCTGCCTCATCAGATATGAAGGTATCACTTTATTAAGCTTCCTATGATCTACATGCCCATATAGACGGCTTAGGAGGTTTGATCCTACTGACAGATTCCCTTTAAATCTATTGCACTTTTTTCTTGTTTTTTTTTCACCTTCTGTGCATTTTTTGGAAAATTGCATCTTAACAATTCTTTCAGCGCTATTACTGCGTCCTTCCATATTGATCAAAGACCCTAAGTACTAAAACAACACAAAAAAAGCAGCAAAAAGCACTTAAGGGACTAATAAATCAAAGCATTTACATCGGAATTCTTGAAAACAAACACCTTAACAAGTTGCACAGAAGTTGTGCAAAAATGTTGTGACTTTTGGCATTTTTATGCCAAAACCAACTTTGCCAATACGGACAGAACAAAGGTGGAACAGGCTACACCTTCCTCCTATTCATGAAAATGTACGCCATCTTAGTTCCATCTCTGGGAGGCGCATGACAGTAACATGATGCGCAAACATACTTAAGTGGCGTGCATCTCTTAATGTTTAATAGGTTCGGCGCTGCTCATTAAGATTGGTGTGAACAATGCAAGTCTTAAAGGGGTTGTCCAGTACTTTATATTACCTCTCCAATGTATCCCCCCGGGGCCCCTAAGGATTTTAGTGATTACCTTATGTTACAGATACTGCCTGTGAGCGGCGCTATCACTGGCCGCTCACAGGCATCACGTGATCCCCGGCTGCAGCCGGCTCTGACATCCGCTGATGTCACGACAAGTGCTGGCAGCAGCCGGGGGTCTTTGTCTTCCGCGTTCCAGATGGATGCCAGGCTGTGGGCGGGGTTACCCCCGCGTCACACCCGGCATCCACCGTGCGCTCTGCCTCTCCCCATTCATTGGGAAAGCGCACGGTGAATGCTGGGTGTGATGCGGGGGGTAACCCCGCCGAATACCCAGCAGCCACCGCGGGGACCCCAGCGCTGAGTCACGCTTCACTTGTCGTGATGTCAGTGACTCGCCCAGGGGGAATATGGGGGGAGACTCGGTACCCGGGCCTTTACCTTCTTTGTAGGATGTCACGGTAGTCGGCTCCCGGGCCCGTCCTCTGGGGTCTCTCTTTAAAAGGGGGTTTTGTTAACAGTTTTTGTCTCGTGACGCCACCTGTGGCTCCCGGTAATGAGTACCGGCGCTGCTGCAGACCTCCGGGGGTGATGGGATGGCAGCTGGGATGTTTCTGCTCCCCACAGGCGGAGCGGGCCCCTCGGGGCAGGGTTGATGAAAGGGCTGCAGGTGAGAGGTGACCCGGTCGGGTCAGCGGGAATGACGGACACGAACACAGGGAATTTGCTTCTGTACCTTTACTGGTGTAATGGCAGTTAGGGTCCAGGGTACTTAATAGGAAGGGTGCACTTCAGAACTCTCCCCCGTGAGCGGGTTGTAGGCCTCCTGGTCCGTGTCTTCCTCTCTCTAAGCTTCTGGCCAGCCTGGAACTAGGCCTAGCTTCTGTACTCTTTCAGTCTCCTAACCTGTATGCTTGGTGGTAAGAACTTTCTTCTGGCTACCACTATCCCTGGACGCTGGGGCCTTCGTGGTTCCTAGTTCTTTAAATGATTGTAGCTTCAGGTTGACCAGGGGTTTAGAATCCTCCTGGTATACCGGTTATTCCTACTGGGCATAGAGGACCCTTTAGGCGCGGACCCGGTGTCCAGCTTGTGTCTTGGGGTGAGCTTCAGATGCTCCTCTGCCCCCTTAACTCCTCTCACTCTTCTTCTTGCCTCCGGCCCCGCTCTAGGCCCCCAGGGCTTCAGCATGTGCTTTAGGCCCTGGCTGGCCCTCAGCACAGCAGCTCACATGCTGCTTCTTCACTGATCTCTGTGCCAGCACACACTGACTATCTAACTCCACCCTCCAGTATATATATATCCCTAACAGGGCTCCCTCTGGTGGTATGAGGTGGAAGGGTGGAGGTGTCTGTTTGTAGTGAGGGCCTCCTGTGGAGAAGTCCGTCCATGCACCCTTTTGGGTCCTGTGGTACCTGTGGTAGCAGAGTGCCACATCAGCGCGGGGTCACGTGCTGCCTGTGAGCGGCCAACGATAGCACCATTCACAGGCATTATCAGCAATGTAAGGTATTTACAAAAAGTCTTAGGGGACCCGGGGGGATACATGGGGGGTGGATATAAAGTAATGGACAACTTCTTTAATGAATTGGGACCATAATCTGTGTTTCCATACTGAAAAAAATGCAGTATGTGAACAGAGTGATTTTACTCACCTTTTTGGGAAAACTTCTGTGCAGTTTTCAATACAGCTTTTTGAGTCATAGCTAGAAGTGGATTCAATAACAATGGAGAAGTGTAAAGGAGGAACTTTTACTTCTCTTTCCTGCTGGATCCTCTCCTGGCTTTGGCTAAAAAATGGATAAAAAACTGCATTGGCATTTTACCAAAAAACTCTATGTGCAAAACCAACCTTAGGCTATGTTCACATGTTGCTTTTTTGCTGTGTTTTTTTTTCTGCAGCCAAAACCGTGCTCTCTTGGTAGTAAAAAAGCTGCTTACAAAAAGCTGTTTTTGCTGTATTTTTGCTGTTTTTTTTTCTTGCTGTGTTTTTATGTCATTTTTGTTGCGTTTCTGTTGCAGATTATATGTGTCATTTGGCTACAGTACATGCTTTAAAAAGTTAGTTTCATTCAGCAAAAATGCATGGTTGTGTTTTTTTTTTGTGCTTTCGCAATTTACCATAGCTTTTTATGCTGAAAAAACGCTGCAAAAATGCTGAAAGAATTCACATGGTGCAGTTTTCAAAAAAGCAGCAGTTTTCAAATTCAGACAGGCAAAAAAAGCAATTGTGTGCATGAGATTTCTGAAATCTCCTAGGTTTTGCTGGTATTATAAAAAGCAGCTTTTAATTTGCATAAAAAGATGCATAAAAAAATGCTGCAAAATTGCAATGTGTGAACATATACTAAAGGTGTGTGCACAGGACAGAATCCACCTGAAAAAGAGCCACAAAAGCACCCTGTAAAATGAACACATAATGCAAAGCAATGACAAAACAACATTACTATGCACATGTCCCATCTTGTGTCAATCACAATACTGAGAGTGCGGTCATTACAGCCTTATCCTAGCGCTCCTCTTAGGCCACGTTCACACATTCAGTATTTGGTCAGTATTACATCAGTATTTGTAAGCCAAAACCAGGAGTGGGTGATACATACAGAAGTGGTGACAAGTTTCTATTATACTTTTCCTTTGATTGTTCCTCACCTGGTTTTGGCTTACAAATACTGATGTAAAATACTGAACAAATACTGAAGGTGTGACCGTGGCTTTATATTCCTTTTTCAGTACACCTATCCCAACCAGGACTGAGATCCGGCTTCCATGATGAACCACCTATTCAACATCTCTACCCCTAAGATACATATTACCTCCCAATATGGCAGATCAGTCTTGAGCATTATATATGTATTTCAATGCTATTTTAGAGCGTTCATGTTTATTCATATGTTTATGATATATTTGGGTTCTCTCTGCCTCCTGTTATTTTTCTATATATTGCAGCAATCTTTCACCTATAGACTTTTCTTGACTTTTATCTCTGCTGTTACATCATATTCACAGCTGTCAAACATGTCTTATGAATTTATATTTATCATTTTGCTTCATGTTTTTCCTTACATTGTGTTATTGATCTTTCGATGTAACGTCACATTATTTACACATTATTTATTGCACCCCACAGCTAAAGATTGTTCTGTATCATCTCACTGGGTTCTCACATCTGGCCAGCAGGTGGCGCTGCTGCCTGTGGTCATGCACTAGCTGCCGGCACAGGCAGCGCAGACCGCACAGAGCATTACTGAGGCTGGAGAAGACACAATACTCTGCGCGCTGCTCCTCATTGTGGCCGATCAGCTGGGGGTGGTCGGGGGCTCCCACCTTTGCTGTGCACTGACAGGCTGGGCAGTAATTGCTGTTTATCCTGGTGGATCAGGGAGTGCTTTCATTACTCCTCTCACTTGCTGAGCTTGTTCCTCTAGTTAGTAGGACAAAAGAGGAAAGTTTATCGGCAGGGCAGCCGGCATATTGCGGATTATATGGATTTCTGCTACAACGTTGAGCTTTCTTGTGCTTTGGATTAGCTACCGATCTACCAACGACAAGATCGCTCGGATGTAATACGGATCAGACTAATGACAACTTCATACGATAAAGAACTTCGCTGCTGCAACAGGAGCCGGCACCTTCAGACTAGAGGTAAAGGGAGCAGATGTGAACCTCAGCCTGGTCTCTTTCATGAACCCATGCTTCTATTGAGTCTGATGCCAGTGTCCATGTGCCAGTCCAGCTGATACCAGGAGAAGTGCCAACAGTCAGTGAGTGGGGCATAATACCATCCTATGGCATCTGCCAGCCTCTGCTACAAAGCAGCTCTATTCCTACAATACTGAATGAATCCTTATTGCTCCTGTCTAAAAACATCAGCATTTTTCATGGTAAATAATAATGATCTATGTTACTAAAATGATCCTGAAAATTGCAGATGTGGTCTGTGACCGGAATAGGAACAAGTATTTCATAGTCTACTTAAGTACAATTATTGTCTTTTTTTTTGTTAGATAAGGTCTATATAAACCCTAAAGGTCTAGAACTAGGTATTGAAGTGAAGAGAGTTGTTACACCATGCTAAACTTGGGTCCCCGCCTGCCTCTCCTGCTGCCTGCCCCTCCTGCTGCCTGCCTCTCCTGCTGCCTGCCCCTCCTGCCACCTGCCTCACCTGCCACCTGCCTCGCCTGCCGCTCCTGCCGCCTGCCCCTCCTGATGCCTGCCTCTCCTGCTGCCTGCCCCTCCTGCTGCCTGCCCCTCCTGCCGCCTGCCTCACCTGCCACCTGCCTCACCCGCTGCCTGCCCCTCCTGCTGCCTGCCTCTCCTGCTGCCTGCCCCTCCTGCTGCCTGTCTCTCCTGCTGCCTGCCCCTCCTGCTGCCTGCCTCTCCTGCTGCCTGCCCCTCCTGCCGACTGCCTCACCTGCCACCTGCCTCGTCCGCTGCCTGCCCCTCCTGCTGCCTGCCCCTCCTGCTGCCTGCCCCTCCTGCCGCCTGCCTCACCTGCCGCCTGCCTCGCACGCTGCCTGCCCCTCCTGCTGCCTGCCTCTCCTGCTGCCTGCCTCGCCCGCTGCCTGCCTCTCCCGCTGCCTGCCTCTCCTGCTGCCTGCCCCTCCTGCTGCCTGCCTCTCCTGCTGCCTGCCCAACCTGCTGCCTGCCTCTCCTGCTGCCTGCCCAACCTGCTGCCTGCCTCTCCTGCTGCCTGCCCCTCCTGCTGCCTGCACCTTCCCAATGGACTCTTCCACCAACCCTCTGTCTAACACTGGGCACTGGGGGCAATCTATACCTTGTGAAATGTGGGGGCATATGAGTATGGAGATCTGGCAGTGTCATCTGCTGGCGTTGGCACTTGTAGCTCATGTGGGCACTATTACCCAGAGTGCACAAGGGACTTATATCTCCTGAATAGATGTTGCATTAACGTAATGCAGATGTAGTTGATCTTTTCATCATCATATGACCGCTAATAATATTCTGTATAAGAGTCCTCAGTGGTTGATACCTTTTAATGGCTAACTGAAAAGATGGTAAACATAGCAAGCTTTCAAGACTCTTCAGGTCTCTTCATCAGGCTAGTATACCACAAAATCTTAAGAGTCACATATTTATACACAACAGGAGACAGGAATAATGCAATAGATGAGACAAGTACGGAAGCAGAACTATAAGTATGGGAGGGGGGAGAAAGAGTTGTAGCCTAAATATTTGAGCAGTTTATAGATAAGGAGTGTGAAAGTTTTATTGTCCTGTGATTGAGGTCTGGTACAGGGTACTGATGCCCCCACAGGTGGGAAGAGCTCATTCCTTAGATAATGTAGAATGACTAAGGAATGAGCTCCTCAGACCTGTGGGGGCATCAGTACCCTGTACCAGACCTCAAAACCTTATCTATTGCATTATTCCTGTGTCCTGTTGTGTATAAATATGTGACTCTTCAGATTTTGTGTTATTCTCTGCCTGATGAAGAGGCCTGAGTAGTCTTGAAAGCTTGCAATTTGTTACCATCTTTTCAGTTAGCCATTAAAAGGTATCAACCACTGAGGACTATCATATCTTAATATTTTTCTATCTACTGGCTAACACGGTACAAGAATATATATTTTTCCTGTATCAATTTGTTGTGCAAATGTCTGCACCATTTCTTCATCTCTTGGTAGTAAAAAAACTGTGTAAAATACTTGCATTTTTGTTGCGTCTTTACTTTAGTTTTTGGTGCTGATTTTTCCCTACTCATTAGTATGAGTGAAATCTGCAGCAAAAATGATGAAAGAATTGACATGCTGCATATTTAAATCTGCAAGGAAAAAATAAGCAATGTGTGAATGAGACCTCAGGAATCTCATTCAATTTCCTGGTACCAGGAAATCTTTCAGATTTTGTTACAAAACGTGCCAAAAACGCAACATGTGCACAGACCTCTATATAACAAATATTTTAATGCCCAAAATGTGCCCTTATAAATGTTAAAGGATTATTCCCATCCTCATTAGATACTATTTATTCTTAGGATATTTACTGTTTATTAAATTTTTTTAGCCATTTTTGAGATATTAACAATTTTCTGTTCTTTTCCTCACAGCTTATTGCCTAGGAGACCGACCACTGCTGCTGTCTAGCTTGTTTGCACTGTCACGAAGCTGTCTGAGATTAGGAGGTAAAGGCGCACTTAAGCGATCCCCGGCCAACTTCAAAGCAGTGCTTACAAACTCTGTAGAAAAGAGCTTGTAAGCACTCTGCATGTTCTGCAGGTGCTAGAAAGCAGTGGTGGTCAGTCACCAAGTCAACAACCTGTAAACAAAAGAAAGTGTTGATATCTCAAGAATAGCTAAAAATTGTAATTAAAAGAAAACTGCAAAAGTTTGTTTTTGCAAGCACTATCCAATAATACCCATATATGAAGATAATAATCTTTTATATTAGCAATAGTTCTAATTTTATGAGAACAACATTCATTCACCTGTTAACTAATTGCCGGCACCTGCAGAGAGAGGCTTTTTTCACCTGTGGGTGCACCTTACGGCATGTATAAGCTATATGATTACTCTGTACATAGCCATTCTGTTCTCACAATATATCAGATTTCCCAGCTGGAGACTCAAATGTCTCGGTATGTTCATAGCTGTAACCTGATAATCTTCCTCGAAATAGTGTTTCTATAGCCTTTTATAGTTTGTAATTCAGTTCTATCCCCCCCCCCATACACATTACACAGCTTTCTCTACCAAGGTCCCCATAAATTTGAATTAGATTGACAAAGCATGCACAGATATTTTAAAGCACCACTCCAGCTGTTTTTATTATTGCAGCGCTGGAGTGGTGCTTCTACTCTAAGGTCCTTGCCCTTAGTCTCATACTTACCAGCCGCTGTCTTCATCTTTTATCCATGCAGCTTCGGTCGGTCTCCATCAGTTTGTGACCTGCCGGATCGCTGGAGTGGTGCTTTAAATAGGGAAACTGGAAGAAGCTGCGGCCATATACCTATGAGAGCTGCTTATATCCCAGAGAAAGAATGGATCCAACATCCCCAATCCTTATTTCCATTGATTGACATAGTGCAGTTGTCACCATATACACGGTGGTCAATCCCACCAAATTATACAATGCAAATGTCTACCATAACTATTGTGGTTCTGACATGTATGTATAGAATAATTGCTAGATCATAAAATTGGGGATCAGAGACCCCCATTTAAATTATTATTATTTATTTTTAGAACACCATTGATTCCATGGTGCTGTAAATGAGAAGGGGTTACATACCAAATACAGATATCACTGACGGTGAACAAACTAACAATGACAGACTGGTACAGAAAGGAGAGGCCCCTGCCCTTACAGTCTACAAGATGATGCAGTGGTCACACATGTGGGCTGCCGCTATATTCAAAGTCTATGGGACTGATGGAAATAGGTCTTTCCTGTTATAAACTTTAAATAAAGCGGCAGAGCACACATAGGACCACCTAGTCAAACAAGTGACAACGGATCTGGTGATTGGAGCACGTTCCAGCTGTTGGACCCTCAACAGATCTAGCAGTTATTACCTATCCTGGGTGATACTCCTATAACTGTTATTATCTATCCATACACTGACTTTCTGAAGATTAGTGCATATACCCAGCTAGAAAAAGTAGAGGTGCTGTGTAAAGCGCTGTTGGGGGACGGGGAAAGTGGGAGTAGATATAAGCACTCAAGGGGATCTATTTGATAAATCTTTTTTTCTGAATTATTTTCTACTGAACTAATTTTTTAATGTTCCAGTGACCACTTCAATTTCCAGTATTTATAAGCACATTTTCTATATATTGTTAGGTCCATATTTGTAGAGAGAATACAAAGACCATAGACTAAGTTATTTTTTATTTTTGCATCTTAATACCTGTTTACATTTTATGCACAGCATACGGGCTTTGTCAAGGCTGAAGTATTTAACATATTAATAGAATGCAATCAGTGATGAAGAAGACCTTGAGGAGCCATAAATTATATAGATAATGCCATATGTCATAGTCACTATGAAATGTTTCAGGTTATGTTAATTCAGTTTCAATTCTGTTGGGTTTATTATCTTGATTTTGCTATAATAATAATAATAACAACAATAACAGTAATATTAATATTATTAGGGTTGTGTGTGGATATTTCTGTATATACAGTATGTATAACTCCAATTCCCAAAAAGTTGGGATATTTGTGTAAAATGTATAGAAAACAATATTGGAATGTTTGGAAATCTCTTATAGATATATTTTATTCACAGAAGAACATAAAATACATCCGAAGTTCAATATTAGACATTTCATTTCCAAACAGTTGGGACAGGGCCATGTCTACCATTGTGTAGCACCCCCTTTTCTTTTTACAACAGAATGTAGACGTCTGGAAGTGATGAGTAGAGATGAGCGTTGTTCTACTCGAACTGTTCGCCAATCTCAAATTCGAGCTGTTTTGGGCGGTGTTCGAGCCGTTCGGCGAACACGAACGATTTGAGAAAAATTCGGCTGTTCGAGGTTATGTTCGATAACTGTTCGTGCACCAAAATCATAACTGGATTTTTTCTCAGTAATGATGAAAATTAATGTTAATACGCAGTTTGAGTGTACAGCGGGGTGGGGGGAGGGGCAGGGGATGGATCTCTGCAGGAACAATGAAGATCTCCATTTTTTTTTCTCTTTCCCGCATTTACAGTGGGGAGGTGCAATCTGTCAGCCTATCAGCAGCGCACACACGGAGCGAAGTGCTTTTTTTCACACAAGCAAGGGCATGTGTCATTGGCAGTGTATGTCACATGTCCTTGCCCTATAAGACCAAGCCATTTTCCCCGTCGCCACCATTTTCTCACTGCTGCAGCTGCGTGTTAGACGGCACCGCTGTTGCTGTGTGCGCTATACCTTGTTAATTTCAAGCCAATTTTCGCACAAATCTACAGATAGCTTGGGAGTAGGGAATAGTTGTGATTGCAGTCCTTTTAAGGACTAGGTTACAGCATTTCCTACGACTTTTATCAGGGAGGTCTGTGCTCTTAAATAGATAGATTGTGGGAGTAAAGACTAATTGTAATTGCAGTCCTTTTCAGGACTAGGTTACATCAGTTCCTATCAGTTTTTGCCAGGCAAGTCTGTGCCAGTGCTGTGCAAGTTTTTTTCACAGCATTTGGCTGAATCTAGCAAAGCTAATCCTTTTTGGCCTATTGCAGAGTGTGTTAGTCAGTGGAGTAGCCTATCTGTGTTGCAAGATATACCACCTGTGTATAGAATACCAATTTTTTTTACTGCACCTAGTGAAGTAAAATCTTTTGGGCATAGCATCATTCTATTAGTCCATCTATACTGACCTCCATCAGGTTGCAAATTGAATATAATTTTTTTCTGCATCTAGCTCTGAAAAAATATTTGGCCTTCTAGCAGTATGTGGGACTTTCTCTATTAGTCCATCTATACTGACCTCCATCAGGTTGCAAATTAAAAATAATTTTTATCTGCATCTACCTCTGAAAAAATATTTGGGCTTCTAGCTGTGTGTGGGACTTGTTCTATTAGTCCATCTATACTGACCTCCATCAGGTTGCAAACTGAATATAATTTTTTTCTGCATCTAGTTCTGAAAAAATATTTGGCCTTCTAGCAGTGTGTGGGACTTTCTCTATTAGTCCATCTATACTGACCTCCATCAGGTTGCAAATTAAAAATAATTTTTATCTGCATCTACCTCTGAAAAAATATTTGAGCTTCTAGCTGTGTGTGGGACTTGTTCTATTAGTCCATTTATACTGACCTCCATCAGGTTGCAAACTGAATATAATTTTTTTCTGCATCTAGCTCTAAAAAAATATTTGGCCTTCTAGCAGTGTGTGGGACTTTCTCTATTAGTCCATCTCTACTGACCTCCATCAGGTTGCAAATTAAAAATAATTTTTATCTGCATCTAGCTCTGAAAAAATATTTGGCCTTCTAGCTGTGTGTGGGACTTTCTCTATTAGTCCATCTATACTGACCTCCATCAGGTTGCAAATTAAAAATAATTTTTTGTCTGCATCTAGCTCTGAAAAAATATTTGGCCTTCTAGCAGTGTGTGGGACTTTCTCTATTAGTCCATCTATACTGACCTCCATCAGGTTGCAAATTAAAAATAATTTATATCTGCATCTAGCTCTGAAAAAATATTTGGTCTTCTAGCAGTGTGTGGGACTTTCTCTATTAGTCCATCTATACTGACCTCCATCGGGTTGCAAATTAAAAATAATTTTTTGTCTGCATCTAGCTCTGAAAAAATATTTTACCTTCTAGCAGTGTGTGGGACTTTCTCTATTAGTCCATCTATACTGACCTCCATCAGGTTGCAAACTGAATATATTTTTTTTCTGCATCTACCTCTGAAAAAATATTGGGCTTCTAGCTGTGTGTGGGACTTGTTCTATTAATCCATCTATACAGACCTCCATCAGGTAGCAAACTGAATATAATTTTTTTCTGCATCTACCTCTGAAAAAATATTTGGGCTTCTAGCTTTGTGTTGGACTTGTTCTATTAATCCATCTATACAGACCTCCATCAGGTTGCAAACTGAATATAATTTTTTTCTGCATCTACCTCTGAAAAAATATTTGGGCTTCTAGCTGTGTGTGGGACTTGTTCTATTAGTCAATCTATACTGACCTCCATCAGGTTGCAAACTGAATATAATTTTTTTCTGCATATAGCTCTGAGAAAATATTTGGCCTTCTAGCAGTGTGTGGGACTTTCTCTATTAGTCCATCTATACTGACCTCCATCAGGTTGCAAATTAAAAATAATTTTTATCTGCATCTAGCTCTGAAAAAATATTTGGCCTTCTAGCAGTGTGTGGGACTTTCTCTATTAGTCCATCTATACTGACCTCCATCAGGTTGCAAATTAAAAATAATTTTTTGTCTGCATCTAGCTCTGAAAAAATATTTGGCCTTCTAGCAGTGTGTGGGACTTTCTCTATTAGTCCATCTATACTGACCTCCATCAGGTTGCAAATTCAAAATAATTTTTTGTCTGCATCTAGCTCTGAAAAAATATTTGGCCTTCTAGCAGTGTGTGGGACTTTCTCTATTAGTCCATCTATACTGACCTCCATCAGGCTGCAAATTAAAAATAATTTTTATCTGCATCTACCTCTGAAAAAATATTTGGCCTTCTAGCTGTGTGTGGGACTTGTTCTATTAGTCCATCTATACTGACCTCCATCAGGTTGCAAACTGAATATAATTTTTTTCTGCATCTAGCTCTGAAAAAATATTTGGCCTTCTAGCAGTGTGTGGGACTTTCTCTATTAGTCCATCTATACTGACCTCCATCAGGTTGCAAATTAAAAATAATTTATATCTGCATCTAGCTCTGAAAAAATATTTGGCCTTCTAGCAGTGTGTGGGACTTTCTCTCTTAGTCCATCTATACTGACCTCCATCAGGTTGCAAATTAAAAATAATTTTTTGTCTGCATCTAGCTCTGAAAAAATATTTGGCTTTCTAGCAGTGTGTGGGACTTTCTCTATTAGTCCATCTATACTGACCTCCATCAGGTTGCAAACTGAATATATTTTTTTCCGCATCTACCTCTGAAAAAATATTTGGGCTTCTAGCTGTGTGTAGGACTTGTTCTATTAGTCCATCTATACTGACCTTCATCAGGTTGCAAACTGAATACAATTTTTTTCTGCATCTACCTCTGAAAAAATATTTGGGCTTCTAGCTGTGTGTGGGACTTGTTCTATTAGTCCATCTATACTGACCTCCATCAGGTTGCAAATTGAATATAATTTTTTTCTGCATCTAACCCAGCCAATAGTTTTGGCCTAATACCACAGTTTGGCCACTCAGCTCTGCTCGGTTCCCATCCATTGTTTTTTTGTGCAAACAACTCCAGAGTTGTGAATTAGTTAACCACCAAAATGAGTGGAAAAAGGCCTGCTGCTGGTGGAAAGGGGAATAGGCGTGTTGGGAAGGGGAAAAAAGGTTGTGTCCGTGGGGTAGGTGTTAAAGCAACAGTAACATCTGCAGAAGAAAGACCATCTTCCAGCCAAACTAAAATGTCTACTTCTTTTAGCGGACAATGTGATAAGATCCCTTTCTTACGGCCACGCCAATCGCTACAAATTCCAGATGAGGCACAAAAACAGCAGGTGCTTCAACGGATATCAAGTGCTCCTTTAAGTGGGCTCTCCTCCACATCAACTTCAACATCACAAATACTCCAGTCCTCAAAGGTGTCACCCCAATCGCACTTGCTTCCTCACAGCTCCCAAATCTCCAGCTGCCCGTCTGAGTATGAGGTAGAACAGATGGTTGAGTCTGCAGAGCTGTTTACTCATACTATAGCCTGGGAATCAGAGGTCGACTCCAGCGCTTCTGTGAATCCAGACGAGGAAATGATCTGCACTGATGCCCAGAATCTTTATGAGTCGGATCCAGGACCAGACGCAGAAGGTTCTGACCATAATGTAGACCCTCATTCCCAAACTGTAACTCCTGTTGGTGGAGACAATGAGGAAGACGATGATGAGACTCAAATACCTGATTGGAGCGACAACTTTAGTTTTTTATCAGGGCAGGAACAGGTTGGCTCTGAGGACGACGGGTGTGATAACGCACAGGGTGATGATGATGAGGTTGGAGATCCCACTTCCTGTCAACCCACAGTCAGCCAAGAGATGAGGTCAGCAGAGGAGGTGGAGGAAGATGCTAGTGACGACGAGGTCAGGTTGCGCCTTCCTGGACAGAGACGTAGTACTGGAAGCACGTCAACAACTGCATCCTCAAACACAACTCTGCCTCTCACCACAAGTCGTGGTGGCTCTTCAGGTCGCATGGGTGCTAAGCCTTGCATAGCCTGGGCATTTTTTCAGATCGATAAAGATGACCCAACTCGTGTTATCTGTAATATTTGTCAGCAAAAGCTAAGTAGAGGCCAAAAAATACATAGTTTGAGTACTTCATGCATGAACCGGCACATGGACATGAAGCATAAGTTGCAGTGGGAAGCTCAGTGTGCTACAATGCGGCCTAGCCGGCCGGGCCAACCACCGTCTGCCATATCTTGTGCATCCGCGGCCTCTTCATCCTCTGTGACTGGGGGGACAGCAGTCACACCTGTTTTGGGGCGCAGACCTGCCACCTCTTTACCCGCAACAGCCAGCGTGATTGGCAGGTCATCATTTTCTTTGGAGGTGGTAACACCAGCTGGTGTTGAGCGCTGTCCGACATCGATAGCACCACCTTTGGATCAAGGCAACCTAACATGTCCGCCTGCATCTTCCTCACAGACCGGCAGTTTGCCGGGGACACCCTTATCAACCCCGTCTAAGCACAATAGCCAGGCCTCGGTCCCTCAGATGTGGACAAGTAAAAGATCATTTCCTCCTAGCCATGAGAAAGCTAAGAGGTTGAATTTCACCATCTGCAAGCTCTTGGCTACAGAAATGCTGCCTTTCCGCCTGGTGGACACAGAGGATTTTCGAGACCTTATGTCCGTCGCAGTGCCCCAGTACCAGATGCCCATTCGGCACTACTTCTCAAAGAAAGGTGTGCCTGCGCTCCACCAGCATGTCGCACACAACATCACCGCTTCTTTGAGAAACTCTGTGTGTGACAGGGTGCATTTCACCACAGACACTTGGACGAGTAGGCATGGACAGGGGCGTTACATGTCGCTGACTTGGCACTGGGTAACTATGGTGACAGCAGGACAAGGGGCTGCTGTCCAAGTCTTGCCGTCCCCACGAGTTGTGCGTCAATCCTCTTTATGTCAAAGTTCCTCCACTGCTTCTGCCTCCTCAACCTCCTCTCGGTCTTCCACCTGCACCCAAAGCCTGTCTGGTCATGCGACAAGCTTTCTAACTGCGCAGAAGGGATCCTGCACACCTCCTTACTATGCTGGCAGTAGGGCTTAACGTCATCAGGCGGTTTTTACTTTGAAATGTCTGGGAAATGTGAGTCACACTGCTGAGGAGTTGTGGTCAGCTCTGGAGAACCAATTTCATGAATGGTTGTCTCCACTGGACCTGAAACCAGGGAAGGCCGTGTGCGACAATGCTGCAAACCTGGGTGCGGCCCTTCGCCGGGGCAATGTCACACACGTGCCTTGTATGGCTCACGTGTTGAACCTGGTTGTCCAGCAATTTTTAGCCCACTATCCCAGACTAGATGGCCTTCTGCAGAGGGCACGGTAGCTGTGTGCTCACTTCCGCCGTTCGCATCCCGCAGCTCAGCGACTTACATCTCTACAGAAGTCGTTGGGCCTGCCACTTCACCGGCTAAAATGCGATGTGCCTACCCGGTGGAATTCAACTCTGCACATGTTGCAGCGACTGTGGCAGCACCGACAAGCCCTGGTGCAATACATTCTGACGTATAGCCTGGGCCAACGAGATCCAGAGGTGGGGCAAATCACGCTGGAGGAGTGGTCTCAGATCAGGGACCTATGCACCCTTCTGCACAGTTTTGAAATGGCGACGAAGATGTTTAGTGCTGACGATGCCATTATCAGCATGACTATTCCGGTG
Organism: Phyllobates terribilis; assembly: GCF_046119375.1. Lineage (NCBI taxonomy): Eukaryota > Metazoa > Chordata > Amphibia > Anura > Dendrobatidae > Phyllobates > Phyllobates terribilis. Next base: position 772,659,012 of record NW_027362761.1, on the reverse strand, counting down.
ATTTACATGCTGGAGCACATGTTAAACAGAATTCGGAGTCAGGTGGTGGCACAAGAGGAGGTGGAGGAAGTAGAGGAGGAGGAGTTGTATGCGGAAGGGCTAACATCTGCAAGGTCCAGACGGTCGGCAGCACCAAGGCGGCAGGCATGTGAGGGTGGGGGAGATGGTTTTACCAGGGCGCATGGTAGCAGCCAAACTAGTGAGGAAGGTGCAGGAGCCCAGGAAGAAGTGTAGGACGAACTGATGGAAGACTCATCAGATGAGGGAGACCTTGATCACATTTCTGTTGTGCGAGGTTGGGGGGAGAGGACAGAGGAAGGAAGCATGATTGTTACCTCACCACCAACACAACAGGGACTTGGTGCTCCTGGATGCGCAACACACATGAGTGCCTTCTTGCTGCACTACCTGCAACATGACCCTCGAATTGTGAGAATTAGAAATAATCCTGACTACTGGGTTGCCACACTGTTAGATCCCCGGTACAAAAGTAAATTTCCAGAAATTATTCCTGCCATAGAAAGGGATACACGCATGCAGGAGTATCAGCAGAGACTGCTGCAGAATCTTACATGTGCTTTTCCACAAAACACCAGTGGTGCACGTAGTGAATCTCACAATTCCAACTTGCCAACCGTGGGACCGTCAAGTGTTCAGCACTCAAACCGTAACAGAACCACAGTATCTGCTGGTAACATCAATTTTGCGGAATCATTTCACCACTTTTTTAGCCCATCCTTTGCAAGGCCACAGGAGACAAGAAGTCTGACACATAGTCAACGCCTAGAGACGATGGTACAGGAGTATCTCCAAGTAAACATTGAAGCCATGACTGTGTCACTGGACCCTTGCTCTTTTTGGGCTTCCAATCTGGATAAATGGCCAGAGCTAGCCACTTACGCCTTGGAGATCTTGTCATGCCCCGCAGCCAGCGTTCTGTCTGAACGTGTGTTCAGCGCTGCTGGTGGTGTGCTGACAGATAAGCGCACGCGGCTCTCCACTGATAATGTAGACAGACTCACGTTCATAAAGATGAACAAATCATGGATCCGAAACGACTTTCTACCCCTGTGTCATCCTGGGGAGAGTAAAAGCTTGATGATTGGTTAAAATCACCCTACCAACCGTTTTAAGCTTTAAAATTACTAATCATGTTTATCTGTATCTTGGCTGGAAAATAATTTGGGCTTTGTAGCAGTGTGCAGCACTGATTCTATTAGGCCACCTATAATAAGCTCCACCAGATTTAAAATTACTAATCATGTTTATCTGTATCTTGACTGGAAAATAATTTGGGCTTTGTAGCAGTGTGCAGCACTGATCCTATTAGGCCATCTATACTAAGCTCCACCAGATTTAAAATTAATAATAATTTTTAGCTGCATCTAGCCCGGAAAATAATTTTGGGGCTCCGAGATGCGCAAGACACATAAGTGCCTTCTTGCTGCACTACCTGCAACATGACCCTCATATTGTCAGAATTCGAAGTAATCATGACTACTGGGTTGCCACACTCTTAGATCCCCCAAACTTTTCGATCAACCTTTTCATTTTAATAAAGACCAAAAAAATGATCATTTTTGAAATTATAAGCATTAGCAGGTTATTAGAAACTGAAATCAAACAGTTTTCAACTCAAAACTTTATTCTAGGTGATGTTACATTTTCACATAGGACCCCTTGTTCGAAAGGAGCTTCTGAACTCTCTCGTCCATTGAATTTGTCAGGTTTTGGATGGTTTCTGCTTCAATTGTTTTGCATGAGGACAGAATACCCTCCCAGAGCTGTTGCTTAGATGTGAACTGCCTCCCGCCATCATAGACACTCTGAATGGGGTAGAGGTCAGGGGAGCATGGGGGTCACACCATAAGTTTGTCCCCTTTTATGCCCATATCAGCCAGAGATGCAGATGTTTTATGTGCAGCATGAGATGGTGCATTATCATGCAAAAAAATGATCTTGCTGTGAAATACACGGTTCTTCTTCTTGAACCATGGCAGGAAGTGCTGTTTGAGAAAATTCACATACATTATGGAGTTCATCTTTAGCGCCTTCAGGGATCCTAAAGGGGCCGACAATCTCTCTCCCCATGATTCCAGCCCAAAACATTACTCCACCTCCTCCTTGTTGGCGCTGTATCCGTGTTTGCGTGGGGTGTCCATCAACCAGCCATCCTCCACTCCATCCATCTGGACCATCGAGCGCTGCACGGCACTCATCCGTGAACAAAACAGTTTTGAAATCAGTCTTCATGTAATGTTTGGCCCACTGGAGCCGTTTCTGCTTGTGTGAAGTGGATAGAGGAGGTCGACAGGATGGCGTATGCACAGCTGCAAACCTCTGAAGGACCCTGCATCTTGTTGTTCGGGGGACGTTGGAGGCACCAGCAGCTTCAAAAACTTGTCTGCTGCTATGACAAGGCTTTTTTGCCGCTGCTCTTTTAACCTGACGTAATTGCCTGTAGGAAAGAGTCCTCAATTTGCCCTTATCAGCACGCACACGTGTGTACTGTGAATCAGCTACATACTTCTTGATTGCCAAGACACTTCATCCTGATCATCGCACAATGTTTATTGTAGTCATGCCTTGACCTAAACACTCCACAATTTGTTGCTTCTCAGCAGCCGACACATCCTTTTTCTTTCCCATTTTGGCAGAAAATGTAGGCTGCTTAATAATGTGAGACAGCCTTCTTAAGTAGTCTTGCCTTTCATTGGACACACCTGCCAAACTAATTAGCACAGGTGTCTGCAATTGCTTACAGTGATATAAAGAGCCCTGACACATATCACCATCAATGAGTTTAACTGACAAACAAATTCTTCCCTTATCACTCCTAAACACTTTTTGCATAATAATTTGGAACACAGTGTACATGTGCTTTTCCACAAAACACCAGTGGTTCACGTAGTGAATCTTACAGTTCTAACTTGCCAACCGTGGTCTGTATGGAGTTGTTCAATAAAGGGCCCAAAATTAAGATAACATAGATGGGAGAGGTCTCTATGAATAGGAATTCCTAAGTATTTGATACCCTGTGAGGGCCAGGCAAAGGGAAAGTTGGACTGGATGGAATCCTATATGGATTTGGGGAGGGAGACATCGAGGGCCTCAGACTTTGCTGCATTGATTTTAAAATTTGACCATGTAACAAAGTGATCTATTTCAGCCATAACAGCATGGATGGATATATGTGATTGAGTGATATATACTAGGACATCATCAGCAAATAGAGAGCACTTGTACTCGGTGCCTCCCACCTCAATCCACCTAATATTGGGGTTATGGCGAATTGATGAGAGCAGGTGCTCCGTCACTAGGATGTATAAGAGAGGGGACAGAGGACATCCCTGCCTTGTCCCATTGGTGATTGTGAAAGGTGATGAAAATGTTCTGATGCACCCCCTGGGCCTTGGGACACCCGGAGCCGAACCCTTTTTGGTGGATGCTGGTGGTTGTAGTCTTCGTGGCGGCGACCCGGTTCCGTGGCTCAGGGTGGTCAAACCAGTGGCGGAACTATTTATGTGGTTTTGATGTTTAAATGTCCGACTACGCCACCTGTGGATTGCGGTCAGAGTGAACCGCCGCTGCAGGGCAGACCGCTGAGGCTGGTGTTGTGGGTGCAGCAGAGCGTAGCATAACTCCCCACGGGAGGAGTATAGCCCCAGGGCAGTGTATGCGGAGGATGGGGGTGATGGTGCAGGGCAGCAGCAGTAACGACACGGAGTCAGTGATGCAGTCCAGGGCCTTTACTCACAGTTCTTATTATCCAGACCACGTCTGCAGGTAACGGCTGCCCATGTCGTACTGTGCTCACCAGGTGAGGGGCTCAGACAACTCCCAGATAACTTTGAAGCGCTTCACAGGACCCCCTTTGTGTGTCCTTTGTCTGGCCTTTCTTACCAACCCTTCTGTCCGGCTGCCTCGGGCCTCCTCTTGGTAAACTTGGCGCCAGTTTCCCTGACCCTATGTGGTGCCTTCCTAGCAGGTGTAGCGAGGGGCTGCGCCACATAAAATGTCACAGCCTCCGGTTTCTAGCTGAGGGTCGTTTCCTGCCTCCACTAGTTTCGGGGACCGGTCTCCCCCTTTGGCCTGACCCCTCCACGCAGGTGGATTCGGGCGTGCGGTGGCGACTCGCCCGTCCGCACCCCTGGGATCCCTTCATTCCTCGTTCCTGGAGCCTTCTCCGCTCCTCTTCCTTCCTTCTCCCTCTTCCAGGCCTGGGCCTCTGTTACTAGGCCCGCCTCCGGAGCAGAGCTCATGCAGAGCCCCTGCTCCCTGCCACTTCTGCTCAGACTTCTCTGCACTGAACTAAGATGGTGCCCACCTTTTATACTCCCTTCTCAATGCACCCAGGAACTGCTTCCTCCCTGCTCCTGCACTACAGGGTTTCCCTTCCTCAGTGTTCCCTCCCCCCACACCAGCCAGGGACAGGGACTGTCGTGCCCATCTCAGAGGCGTATTGGTCGCCCTGCCCCACGGCAATGTGGTGTAATGCATGCAGGTGTCGGGTCCTGATCCACACTCCATCCTTACCTGAGAGTGAGATATCACACCTCTGGGTGAGGTGCAATACCTCTGTAGCAACCGAGCCCTCAGGGTGCTACAGTTCCATTTATCTTCAGCCTAGGTGACGTATTGTGATACAGGACCGTGATTTTGGCTATAAAAGGGTCCCCTAGACCCCTACCCCAAGCTTTTTAAGAGAATCATATATGGCGTGCCAGGAGACTCTATGGAATGCTTTCTCAGCATCCAACGAGAGTATCTAATTACAAATTTTTAACTGCATCTAGCCCAGGAAATACTTTGTGCCTAGTAGCAGTGTCTGCTAGTCAGCGGATTATCCCGGCTGTTAAGCAAGCTACACCACCTGTAGTTTGAACACTTAATTTTTTCAAAGGAAATGCTTCGGGACCACGGGATACTCAGTGAAGAGCATCAGGAGGCACCCCAAGGCATAGGGGCTGGGACTGGCAGTAGGATGCCTTGCGGTGGACAGCCGAGCTCGATCCTTATAAAAGCTTTTTAACTGCAGCAGCTTTAGTGGACACTACTGGAGCTGGAATTACGCGGCTGCTGGCATGAGACTTGCCCTCCAATAGATCCTTGTAAATGGATTTAAAGTGTATTCATTCAAATTAGAGAGACAATTTAAATTAAAAAGCTTAGAGCTGCCTCCACCACAGGGGGGCTCGCTCGACCCACCAGCGGACAGGCACCAGTATTGGGAGAGGTGGGCTGGCCGTCAGGGTTCACCGCGGCTCTGGCACAAACCCGGCGACACGGAGGTGGCACGGGCAGGAGCGGACTGAACGTGTCGGCTTCTCACTTTTTGGATTTTAGAAGGGCATGACATGCCTATATCTGTGTCTCCCCCTCCTTTTACTCCTCCACCTCTTTTCTTTTCGCATGACTATATGTACTTGTCACTTTTCCATGTGTTAGTTGTGTCTTCTGAGCAGTTTGTCAGCTTTTGGACACCTTTGAAGGTGTTTTCTATGTGTTTCTATGTGTTTTTGTTTGCCTGCCATTGGTTTTAACGGTGTTCGAAGGTGTTCGACGAACAGTTCGGCGAACACACGGGTGTTCGACGAACCGAACCGAACTCGAACACTACGGGGGTGGCTCAACACTAGTGATGAGACCAATTGCTGGAGTTTTGGGAGAGGAATGCTGTGCCATTCTTGTCTGATGTAGGATTCTCGCTGCTCCTGGGTCTTCAATACTGGATTTTTAGTTTCATAATGCACCAAATGTTTTCCATTGGTGAAAGGTCTGGACTGCAGGGGGCCTGTTCATCACCCGAACTCTTCTTCTGTGAAGCCATGCTGTTGTGGTGGATGAATTGTGTGGTTTAGCTGAAATATGGAAGGCCTTCCCTAAAATTGAAGTTGTCTGGATGGAGCATATATTGTTCTAAAATCTCTATATAATGCTCAGCATTGATGGTGCCTTACTCAGGAGAGTAAACTGTCTATGCTACAGACACTAATGCAATCCCATGTCATCAAAGATGTAGGAACTGTGTGCTGATAATAAGCTTGATGGTCCCTTTACTCTTGAGTCCGCCGGACACTGTGTCTGTAGTTTCCTTAAAGGATTTCCAATTTTGATTATCTGACCACAGACCAGTTTTCCATTTTGCCTTCGTCTGTTCTAAATGCGCTCTAGCCCAGAGAAGAGGGCAGCTTTCTGGATTGTGTTGATTTATGGCTTCTTCTGTCCATGATAGAGCTTTAACTTACATTTGTCAATTTCACTGTAAACTGTGTTCACATACAATGATTTCTGGAAATATTCCTGAGCCCATGTAGTGACTTGCACGACTGAATTGTTCCAGTGCCACCAGTGGACCCATAGATCACACGCATCCAATATTGATCGTCAGCCTTGTTCCTCGTCCTTTCTCCAGAATCAATGAATCTTTTGATGCTATTATGTACTGTAAATGGTAGATATTGAAGTCTTTGCAATTTTACATTGAAGAGCATTTTAATTATTTATTATTATTATAGCGCCATTTATTTCATGGTGCTTTACATGTGAAAAAGGGGGTATACATAATAAAAAACAAGTACAATAATCTTGAACAATCAGCAACTGGTCCAGGAGGAGAGTTTTTAATGAAATTTTTCCAAAATTTTTAGACACAGTTGTTCACAAATTGGTGACCTCTGACCTCTGATCTTTGCTTTTGAGAGAAGCATCACAACTATTTTGGAATTGAGGCTGGTATATGTTATTGAGTACCAACCAATATATCACTGAACACAAGAACAATTTCCAAAATTTTGACAAGACTCAGTTTGTTAGACCATTTTTTAACCCATGATGTGAAAGTAAGGATATAACTTTCACTACAAAATCTTCAGTTTTACTCAAAGCTTTAAAAAAGAACGCAGTTTGGAGCATCCGAAACGCATAGCTAATCCTGTCTTGACTACGGAATCTAGAACGCTGGTTGGAGCGTTCGAAACGCGTAGCTAATTCTGTTTTGACTACGGAATCTAGAACGCAGGTTGGAGCGTTCGAAACGCGTAGCAAAATCCTGTTTTGACTATGGAATCTAGAACGCATGTTGGAGCGTTCGAAACGCATAGCTAATCCTGTTTTGACTAAGGAATCTGTTTTTATGGAATAAAGAATTGTCTGCTGCACTTCAGAAGCTGGAATCCTTCCTTTTTTCTTGCAATTTACCGGCGAGTGGTTCCTCGTTCATTCCATGCTTCGGGACACCTGAGTCAGGGTGAGCTGGTGTTTTCTTTTCTTTTTTTCTTGCATATCAAAAACTACTACATCTAGCATTTTGTATGACAGCCATGATTTTTAAGGACAACACCAAGTCTTCTAGGCATGTGATGAAGAAGGTGGTGACATATTGCAACAGCTATATTTTTCCATTCAGAAAGGATAATATATTTTAGAGCCTGGATGCTGGATGGAGAGTGATGACAATTTGTCTCTTCAGAATTCCCCATAGGTGTTCGATTGGGTTCATACATACTTGGCCACTGAATCACTGTCACCTTGTGCCATCCATGCATCCGTATTTTACATCTGCGTCCGCGGATCCATTTTTATACCTCAGTATAAGGGTACAAATAGAGTTTCATAGGTTAACAATGACAATGGATCTGTTTAACATGTTTTACACTAAACAAACTCTACCATACAACATTTATCCAGTAAGTCTAAATAACACCATATTTTCCTGGGACCCAGTGTGAACAGGTACATCAGGCTTCTGTGCATGGTTTAATATCACAAAGAGAGTATCTTTTATTATAAAGTGAACCTGCACATGTCCTGCTGTTGTCAATCTCCTTAACTGACTCTGCACCAGCCAAATAGATAAATCAGAAAGAAGATTGAGCTCTTTTAAGTTATAAATATCCAGATTATTAAGATTATTAAATCGTAAATACAGAGGAAGAAATGGACGAGTGGCATGTAAAAAATCATATCACCAGCTTGGCATGCTGAAGTTATCAGGAAGGACTGCAATGGCATTCTCATCAAGATAAAAAACATTTATTTTAGGAAATAATCCAAGTTGCCGTTCACTGTGTACATTACATATGCTTGGAACGGTAAGGCTTTACCAGGATGGTCATACATTATTATTATGGTTTTCTGCTAGTAATCGTTCTAAGAAAAGATGCTCCAGAATTGTTATTTAATGTAGAATACAAGATTTTGCTGCAGATTGTTAATATCTGAGAAAAGTGGGTACATTTTATGCAAATGAATTAATAAATGTAAGCAAATGTATGCCATAGCGTGTCATTCATTTGCAAATGTCACCCCATTGATTCCAATTACCAAAAAATGATATTGTAAATTACTGAAAAATCTGTTCATTGCACAAAAACACAAACCAACCCATACCACAACGATACGTACCCATACATCTGGCAATGGGATAAAAACCAAAGACAAAAGCAAAATACACAAATACCTAAAAGTAAATGGATAAATCGCACAGTGCATAAAAATAATGATAAATAACAAAGGGTATTTAGTTAGCATAAATTTTGATCAAATAATGTAAAAGCCATCCCGCCTCGTCACGGCAACCCTTATGGGACGTCCTAACTCTAATATTAAAACCTTACCATTTGTCAAGTGACATACATATGGATAAGGGCAGAGAGACTGAACCCTTAGTAGAAGCATGGACCTGAGAGGCAGAATGAACCTTTCAGCTCAGACAAAGGGCGGCCACACCCTTATATGCAATAATGCACATTAAACTACAAAGAAAAAACTGTGAGTCTGAACTGAAACGTAAATTGATGTGCATGCAAAATGTAAATGCATGTTCACATAATGCCATTAGACAGAAAAAAAACAAAGACAAAAGCAAAATACACTAACACCTAAAAGTAAATGGATAAATCGCACAGTGCCAAGTCTGGCAATAGGATATATCAGTGATATCTTCTTATATATTTCATTAAAAAAAACGGAAAAATATCTATTGCATGGTAAAAAGGCAGTGGGAAAAGGGCAGAAGTTAAGCCCGCATTATACATTAGATGGCTGTTGGCTGACGGTTCGGACAATCATTTGGCTGGCAGCCATCTCGGCCAGCTCTCCCATACACAGGAGTCTTGTACGGCCGTGCACTGCTGTGTTCTCTATGACAAGGTCATGAATAAATATGTCTGGCGGTAGTTCATCTTTGGGGAGCAAAGCGATTGGCAGTCCGAATTTGCACATACCTGCTCAACATCTTCCCCGACAATAATTTGTCCAATGCCCCCATACACATTAGACTGCTGGCCGAACCCGTAAATATCAGCTGGTAATAATATGTATGGGAGACTGGTATATTTATGGCAACCAACTTGTCAGATGTGACTCTGTTTATGTTATATAATGAAAATGCTGAGGGAAAGAACAGCTTGGCAGTGGTCAAACAGTATTACCTCCTATCTCAGTCTCTAGTGAGAGCATATTTTTGTGAACCACTAGTTAAAAGGGTTGTCCAGTGCTTTATTTCTACTATAAAATAAAACTATCCTATACTCACCTCTGGTGCGGGCACCATTCCAGTGATGTTAGTGCCTGCTCTCCTGGGGCTCTTGTGACATTTTTATGTCACGTGAGCCCTGCAGCCAATCAGCAGCCACTTCACTCTTACTGCCTTCAAACGTACAGTGAAGGAAATAATTATTTGATCCCTTGCTGTTTTCGTAAGTTTGCCCACTGACAAAGACATGAACAGTCTATAATTTTAAGGGAAGGTTAATTTTAAGATTGAGATATAGAATATGTAAAAAAAAAATCAAGAGAATCACATTGTATAAAATAGATACATTTATTTCCATTTTGCAGTGAGAAATAAGTATTTGATCCCCTATAAACCATTATGAGTTCTGGCTCCTACAGACCAGTTATACTCTCCTAATCAACTCGTTACCTGCATTAAAGACAACTGTCTTACATAGTCACCTGTATAAAAGACTTCTGTCCACAGACTCAAATAATCTGTCAGACTCTAACCTCTACAACATGGGCAAGACCAAAGAGATTTCTTAGGATGTCAGGGACAAGATCATAGACCTGCACAAAGCTGGAATGGGCTACAAAACCATAAGTAAGACGCTGGGTGAGAAGGAGACAACTGTTGGTGCAATAGTAAGAAAATGGAAAACATACAAAATGACTGTCAATCGACATCGATCTGGGGCACCATGCAAAATCTCACCTCGTGGAGTATCCTTGATCATGAGGAAGGTGAGAGATCAGCCTAAAACTACATGGCACGGGGGGAACTTTTTAATGATCTCAAGGCAGCTGGGACCACAGTCACCAAGAAAACCATTGGTAACACATTACGCCTTAAAGGTTTAAAATCTTGCAGTGCCTGCAAGGTCCCCCTGCTCAAGAAGGCACATGTGCATGTCAGTCTGAAGTTTGCCAATGAACACCTGGATGACTCTGTGATTTATTGGGAGAAGGTGGTGTGGTCAGATGAGACAAAAATTGAGCTCTTTGACATTAACTCAACTCGCCGTGTTTTCAAGAAGAGAAATGCTGCCTGTGACCCAAACAACACCGTCCCCACTGTCAAGCATGGAGGTGGAAACATTATGTTTTGGGGGTGATTCTCTGGTAAGGGCACAGGACTACTTCACCGCATCAATGGGAGAATGGATGGAGCCATGTAACGTAAAATCCTTAGTGACAACCTCCTTCCCTCCGCCAGGACATTAAAAATTGGTTGTGGCTGAGTCTTCCAGCAAGACAATGACCCAAAACATACAGCCAAGGCAACAAAGAAGTGGCTCAAAAAGAAGCACATTAAAGTCATAGAGTGGCCTAGCCAGTCTCCAGACCTTAATCCCATAGAAAACTTAAGGAGGGAGTTGAAGCTCCGAGTTGCCAAGCCACAGCCTCAAAACTGAATGATTTAGAGATGATCTGCAAAGAGGAGTGGACCAAAATTCCTCCTGACATGTGCGCAACCCTCATCATCAACTACAAAAAACGTCTTACTGCTGTGCTTGCCAACAAGGGTTTTGCCACCAAGTATTAAGTGTTGTTTGCCAGAGGAATCAAATACTTATTTCTCACTGCAAAATGCAAATAAATTTATCTAATTATCTTCAGACCTATAAAACTTATGCAGCGCATACTCTGACATTTAGGGCCTAATTCCTCATCTCATTTTGCCAGTTTTTTTCCCATGAATTATTCTCAATTAGTGACTTTTTGATTTGCGTAAAATTCATCAAAAGATTTGTACCTTTTTTAAAATTGTCTTTTGTTAGTTAATTTTCCGATTTTTACATTAATGTGGCTTTTCCAGATGTCTTAAACTAATTCATCACCTACAACTTTTCAAAAGTCGCAACATTTTTCGTAAATGTACTCCAGTCCACCCTGGAGTGATTTTTTTGTAGGACAGATTTTTTTCTGCAAATTTTGCATGTGACATGCGACTTTTTTTCTCTTAAAAGGCACAATAAAAGGATGTAACAAAAATAAAGACCATATTTGACTTTGCATAAAATTCACGATCCCATGTGCTATGTTGAAGAATTTGGTACCACAAATGGCAATGAATACCACAAGACACAAAAAAAAAAACTTAAAAAATCCACAAATGATGAATCGGGGCTTTAGAGTTTTGGTAGAAGCTGTGCTCATAGGAGGTCCTGAAGTTAAATAATATATAGTATAAATGAAAAACAATATATAGTATGTTAAGCAAAGAAAGAATAATGAAGATATTAGATTGGATTCTTTCCAATTCTTTCTTCCTGCAGCTCAATTTTGTTATACAGTATTCCTCAATTACTGAACTTACCCCCATAAATAGTGCAAAGTGCAAACAGTAGTCTCTCTACAAATAAGGGTTTATTAAGCTGTACAAAACAGAGTGGACTTATTTTTAGAGCTCTTCATTGAGCTTTTCCCCCATTGACAGTCATGGGAAAAACAAGTTGAATATAGTTGCCGGGAAAAGCTGTGAATGTGGTTTTCAGATGAACATTGTGTATAGCTTCTTCTTTGGCCCTGCGTTTTTGCTCCCCGTCAACGGAAAGCTAATGATAAACTTATTCTAGAATTTCATATATGGTTAGTTTTTGTTTGAAGGGTATATTCAGACAGAGGTTCTTAGAGGCTGAAAAAACAACTAGTTTTTCAAGTGGAATCCACTTTAGGAAGCATTCATTTTTTATATTGCTTTTTGTTTTGCTCTTTTCTTTATTTCACTAAAGCACTTTTTCAAGCGTTTTGTTTGGAGTGGAACTGTAATGAGGAATCTGCATGTCAATTTTTTTTTTTAGCTTGATGTTTTTCCAATGTTCATTAGAAAAAAACATGCTCAAAAAACTATTCATAAGAACAGCAAAGTGGATTTTAAATTTAATTCAATAGGAAGAGTATTCAAAGCATATTTTAATTATTTTTCTAGGAGAATTTTGAAGTGGTTATAGGTTAGGTTATGCTCAAATGACCTTCATACAAGCATTTTTGGAGCAGGTCAATTTCCAAAAAATGCCTGAAAAAGTGCTCAGAAAATGCTTAAAAGAATCATCATATTTATTTCTATGTAAAAAAGACTTGCAGTTCATATTTTCTGGCTTTTGAGTGTCTTTTAAATACTTCAGGTTTCCAAAAGCACCAAGCAGTTAAAAAAAGTGACATTAGCATTCTTCAGACATTTTTTACTTGGAACGCACGCCATACTTACAGTACAAGTGAATGGGAATGCTGTTTCAGTGTCTCCAGTACGTTTGGAAACTGTCACTACACGTACTGGAAACACGAACGTGTGAAAGAGCCCTAAGTCTATGAGAGCCTCGCTCTGGCCTCCTGCTGGCTCTCATAGACTTACATTAAGTTGTGATTTCCGTCTCATTTCAGCAAACACTGGAGCAATCCGGCACAACCTGCAGAAGACGACTGGAGCGCCGCCAAGAACTGGTAAGTATAATACTAGGGACAGGGAAATTATATTAGTGACACCACTCCAGTGGTATAATGAAAAAAAAAAACCCTCATGATTGGTGCTTTAAGACTCGACAGACCCGCTGAGGTTTTCGTCCATGACGCCGCTTCATAAAAAATGCCGACGATCTTTTTCCTGAAGCGGCTTTGCAGTTGGTTTTACCGGCGGTTTTGCCTTTGTATTTGTGGGAGCTCTAACAACTACGTATTTTTTCTATAATTCAAACTAGGACTACACTTTCTAGCTGAAGCTGCCCGAAAATGAACAGGTCACTACTTTTAACCGCTTCACATTTTCTGAACTCTGAAGCAGTTAAAAGAAGTATCAAACGGCTGAACATGTGTACAGCACTGTAATTTTTACATTGCTGTGCATTATGTACACTTTTTGCAGCAGTTTTTCAGTGGTTTTTCAGGCTGGTACCAGGCGATAACAAAACATGCACAAAAATGCTTAATCATTAAAAAAAAGTAGCTAAATGCTAGCTATTCCTGAGCCCTCCTTCACACGTCACTGTCTCCAGTACCTGTGGCAACAGTTTTCATAGACCCATTGAAATCAATGTGTCTGCACACAAGTCAGTGTTTCCATGGACTGTTTGTCCGTGTGTAAAACATGTCCGTTTTTTGCCGGTAGCACGGTTCGCAAAACACCCTCCACACGTACACACTGGTGACACATGAATGACATCCGTGTGTCATCAGTGTGACACGTACCGGCGCCTGGGAAAAGCAGTACAGTTAGAGCTGTTCCTAGGTGCTGGGTTCTGAAGCCATCTCTCATCATTGTCACCTGGTATCCCTGCGATCAGTGTGACCAGGTGACAATGCTGAGAGTTGGAGTCAGCACCCACTGTGTGTGTATAGCACATCTTAAATAAAATAGAAAAAAATCCTAACCAGCTGAGGGAAAGCCGACAGCTGGGGGCAGGTGTTAATATTCTGGCAAGGGGCCAATAGCCGTAAAGGTTCACAGCTGTTTGCTTAGCCTTCCCTGGTTAGTAAAGGGGGACCACCCCAAAAAATGATATGGGCTGATATTAATAGGCAGCGAAGGGTCCATGGATATTGCCGCCTCCCAGACTAAAAACATCAGACCTCATACACCCCAGAAATGGCACATTCATTAGATGCACCAAATCTGGCTCTTAGCCTCAGCTCTTCCCACTTGCCCTGGTGCGGTGGCAAGTGGAGTAATATTTTTTTGGTTGATTTCAGCTGTTTTATGTTAGCTGATATCAAGCCCAGGGGTTAGTAATGGAGAGGTGTCTATCAGACACCCCCATTATTAACCCCTTAGTCAAAATTAATAAAGACACACGCAGAGAAAAGTTCTTTAATTGAAAAAAAAACACTCCCCCACAATAACTCTCTTTTACTTATTTATTAACAATAAAACAAAAATCAAAATCATCCTCACCTGTCCGCCGATAATCTATCAATGCTGATGTCCCACGACGATCCGTAAAGTTTGGTGAGCGGTCACATCAGTGATGCGACCTCTCACCACGCCAGCCAGCTCACAATGAGCTGAGTGTGAGATCCGCTGCCTGTGGCTTAATGACGTCACTGCTCGTCACTACAGCCGTGTTCTTACACTCAGCTCATTACTGATGTGACTGCTCACCAAACCATTCGGATCGTCGTGGGACATCAGCATTAATGGACACACAATATATCATGTGAACTTACCCTAACTTTCTGTTCTGGCCAGTTGTAGTTTGATTGCTCTGAGACCCTCAAATTCTGATTTTGGTGGAACATTAGCTTTGTGCTTTGTGCAGTTCACTGTTTCTCTCTGCACAAAAGCACTCTTGGCCACCGTCTTTGCACACAGTAACGTTATTGTAAATGCTGCACTGCTGGAAGCGATGAGCTTCAGTGCATGGAAAAGTTTTGGTAGAATAGTACTAAGGGCTCATTCACAAGTCTGATTTTTACACATATGAGATCAGAGTTTGATCAGTGTGTGCTCCGAGTGCCATCATTTTTTCTCGTACATGGAGAAAAAAAAATGTCTCCACATTCTCCATTCTGACAGCCTGTGAAAATTGGACTGCACTCAAACTCGGATGTCATCCAAATGTGGTCCAATTTTTTCACTGACCCATTGACTTGCATTGCCGATTTTCTTTTGATCCTCAGATCAAAATCGGACATGTTTCTGCGATTTTTCGTGGACCTCTCGGTCTGCGAAGAATCATAGACATGTAACTATCATAGGTATGAGTGCTATCCGTGAAAACCATGGATAACACTCATGCAAAAATCCTATTTGTGAATGAGCTCTAAGTCAGAGCTGCTGCCCTTTCATGCTCAGCATCGCCGTGGGTGCAGACAGTGGTCATCCTTTGGTTCTGATGTGAATAAGCATTTTCTGCACTTAGGAGCACCATTTACTCTGTTTTATGGAAATAACCTGTTGACAAGTCCACCTCCTACAGCCTAATGTGAATGTGGTCAACAAGTTTTATTAGAAACATTTACCATTAACCAATGTAAAGACTGTCACAGACATTTATCAGAAAATCCATCATAATTCACTTTTTTTAATAAAGGAACTAAATAATTTAGCTGCAAAACTAGGGCTATTATGTAACAATAAAATATATTGCCTCTGGAAACCATCTAATGCTCAGCCTTGTTAGGATGTTCCTGGCAATTTTATATGCCGTCAGTGTAGTTACGCATTTGATAGACTTCTTCGAGCTTACTTATGCATCATCGACTCTTCAGCATCCCCTTCATAATCAGTTAATGTATATTTTAATCAGCAAACAGCTAAAACATTTATTACATTGGCAGGAAATGTAAATGATACAGCGCTCCTTCCGCTAACAAACCAAGTAAATGTGTCTCGAGTGTGAATGGTAATCATGACAGAAGCAGAACCCTTTATTATGACTGTGGATTACATCGAATATGTGGTAGGAGGGGAGGTTTAACTAGCTCTAGACTTCCAGCTGAGACTAAACTCCTGTGAGGATAATACTAACAGGCTTGAAGCAGATTATATGCCGTAATGAGGATTTTAATTATGATGGGACAAAATGCTGAAATAATAGGACAGATGCACACACTGCTGTTCTATTCTGGAAAACGACGTATTTAACCACTACGTTCTTCCATTATTCGTTCTCTTGAATTGGTTAAATGAAGTTGTATTCAGGCTATTAGATAACTGTTAAATCTGGGAGACAAGGGTACAAGTATTTTGAAATTGGTCGGAAGTTATATACTTCATATCAATCACATAGTTCCCAACCATCCCAGATTCAACAGGACTGTCCCAACTTGTGGGCTCGGTCCCTCCGCCCCAGAATGTCAGGACTTTGTTGCGACTTCTAATATCTCTCTCCAACGTAGTCATTGCTCCATGGCTCCTCCTCCTCCTTGAAGGGTCGGATCTCCCCGAGACTCAAACTTGCGATCTCATGTCCACAGGCAGCAGCTCTAGGAGAATTTGGTAATCTTGAGCTGTATTGCAGACAGTGAACCCAGAAGCAGATTATACAACCCCTGGCAAAAATTATGGAATCACCGGGATCGGAGGATGTTCATTCAGTTGTTTAATGTTGTTGAAAAAAAGCAGATCACTGACATGGCACAAAACTGAAGTCATTTCAAATAACAACTTTAGGGCTTTAAGAAACACTAAAAGAAATCAAGATAAAAAATGTGGTACTCAGTAAGGGTAATTTTTTTCAGTCCAAGCATAGGGAAAAAATTATGGATTCACTCAATTCTGAGGAAAAAATTATGGAATCATGAAAGACAAACACACAAAAGAACACTCCAATACATCACTAGTATTTTGTTGCACCACATCTGGCTTTAATAATAGCTTGCTGCCTCTGAGGCATGGAGTTAATGAGTGACAAACAGTACTCTTCATTAGTGATGAGCGAGCACTAAAATGCTCGGGTGCTCGAAGCTCGGGTCGAGCACATTGGAATACTCGGATGCTCGACCCAAGCAACGAGCCCAATGTAAGTCTATGGGAAACTCGAGCATGTTTCTGGCGGTCTCCCCCGGCGGTCTGCAGAAGGTCAAAAATACCCAAATCGATGGGAACAGTGCTCAATTAAACGTCAGGCAGGCAGAATATATAGGCAGACAGGGTATATAGGAGGGTGCATGAAAAACATAGCAGGGCACTTAGAACACACTAGTGCCCTCCGATTTTCATGCACCCGTCTCTTTAATAAAGCCGGCCGGCAATTCATCAGCGGCATTCACTGGTACCCGACAATTTAGAACAGAAAGATTAGAGCATCACACATAGATTGCATAGATAGAAATATGTCAGTCACATATATAAGTACAGTGACAGTGTTGGTTACTGTACTTGTCATTTAGTGTTAAAGGATTTATTAAAAAAAAATAATAGTGTTAATTAAACTCTACTTACCGTCACACCCATTCCAGCTGAAGCCAACAATCTCCTGCAATAAAAATAAAATAATAAACCAACCTCATCCTTACCTTTCCTTGGTTCCCAGGACAGCATCAGTTGTGCTACATCGAGATGACAGGCTGGACCGCAGA
This sequence comes from Phyllobates terribilis, assembly GCF_046119375.1. Lineage (NCBI taxonomy): Eukaryota > Metazoa > Chordata > Amphibia > Anura > Dendrobatidae > Phyllobates > Phyllobates terribilis. The sequence goes on along the minus strand of NW_027362761.1, from coordinate 772,641,495 downwards.
AGAACGCTGCCATCCAGCTTGCCATGTCGCAGACACTGAGAAGCTTCTCAGTGAAGCTCCTCAGTGTCTCGCTATGATGGCATCCAGATGAGCCAAGTTCATGTCCAATGAACTCAGCTCACCTCATGCACGTCACTGACAGCGTGGAAGAATTCTCCTGCGCATGCGGTGAGCGCAGGAGAATTCTCCCATGCTTGGATGGCATTGAGATGACAGGCTGGATCGCAGCTGAGTGCTGCCATCCAGCTTGTCATCCTTCAGAGACACTGCAGAGCGCAAGCATGCCTGCGCTCTGCAGTGTCTATGAAGGATGGCATGCTGGATGGCAGCGCTCAGCTGCCATCCAGCCTGTCATCTCAATGCCATCCCAGCATGGGAGAATTCTCCTGCGCTCACCGCATGCGCAGGAGAATTCTCCCACGCTGTCAGTGACGTGCATGAGGTGAGCTAAGTTCATTGGACATGAACTCGGCTCATCTGTATGCCGTCACAGCGAGACACTGAGGAGTTTCACTGAGAAGCTTCTCAGTGTCTGCGGCATGGCAAGCTGGATGGCAGCGTTCTGCTGCGGTTCAGCCTGTCATCTCGATGTAGCAGAGCTGAAGCTGTCCTGGGAACCAAGGAAAGGTAAGGATGAGGTTGGTTTATTATTTTATTTTTATTGCAGGAGATTGTTGACTTCAGCTGGAATGGGTGTGACGATAAGTAGAGTTTAATTTAGAACATTAAAGAATTGTGTGTTTATTTCAATTAAAGGACTTTATTCTGGGTGTTTGTGTTTTTTTTTAACTTTGACTATGGGGTTAGTAATGGGGGTGTCTTATAGACGCCTCTCCATTACTAACCTGGGCTTGATGTCAGCTGGCATTATAAGCTGACATCAACCCCAACCCTATTACCCCACTGCCACCGCTACAGGGCAGTGGGAAGAGCGAGGCTAAGTGCCAGAATTGGCGCATCCTATGGATGCGCCATTTCTGGGGCGGCTGACGGCTGGTGTTTCTAGCCTGGGAGGGGGCCAATATTCATGGCACCCTTCCTGGGCTATTAATAGCAGCCCCCAGCTGTCTGCCTAGCCTTTGCTAGCTATTAAAATAGGGGGGACCCCACGTAATTTTTTTTGGGTCCCCCATTTTAATAGCTAGTAAAGGCTAGGTATTCAGGTGGGGGCTGATATTAGTAGCCTGGGAAGCTCCGTGGGTATTACCCCCTTCCCAGGCTTCAAACATCTGCCCCAGCCGTCTGCTTAACCTCCGCTAGAGACTAAAATTACGGGGAACCCCACGCCAATTTCTTTTTAATAAATCCTTTATTTTAACACTAAATGACAAGTACAGTAACCAACACTATCACTGTACTTATTATATATGTGACTGACATGTTTCTATCTATCTAATCTATGTGTGATGCTCTATTCTTTCTGATCTAAATTGTCGGGTACCGATGCTGAATTGCCGGCCGGCTTTTTTAAAGAGACAAGTGCATGAAAACACTATTATTTTTTTTTTAATAAATCCTTTAACAGTAAATGACAAGTACAGTAACCAACACTGTCACTGTACTTATTATATATGTGACTGACATGTTTCTATCTATCTAATCTATGTGTGATGCTCTATTCTTTCTGTTCTAAATTGTCGGGTACCGGTGTATGCCGCTGCTGAATTGCCGGCTTTTCATGTTTCACTGTGAGCACTGTTCCCATCGATTTGGGCAATCACTGTAATGCCACAACCACCATGGCTGTGGCATTACAGTGAGTTGCAGACAATCCCTGCTTGACTGGTGCTCTAAATAGCGCCAGACATGCAGGACGGGGACCCGAGCTCCCACACGAGCATCGCGCAAGTACTCAGCGAGCTCCGAGCATCTCGAGTACTGAGATGCTCGGCCGAGTACCGAGCAGTGGCGAGCATGCTCGCTCATCACTACTCTTCATCAATCTGGCTCCAACTTTCTCTGATTGCTGTTGCCAGATCAGCTTTGCAGGTTGGAGCCTTGTCATGGACCATTTTCTTCAACTTCCACCAAAGATTTTCAATTGGATTCAGACCCGGACTATTTGCAGGCCATGACATTGACTTTATGTGTCTTCTTTCAAGGAATGTTTTCACAGTTTTTGCTCTATGGCAGGATGCATTAGCATCTTGAAAAATGATGTCACCATCCTCAAACATCCTTTCAATTGATGGGATAAGAAAACTGTCCAAAATATCAATGTAAACTTGGGCATTTATTGAAGATGTAATGACAGCCATCTCCCCAGTGCCTTTACTTGACATGTAGCCCCATATCATCAATGAATGTGGAAATTTGCATGTTCTCTTCATGCAGTCATCTTTATAAATCTCATTGGAACGGCACCAAACAAAAGTTCCAGCATCATCACCTTGCCTAATGCAGATTCACGATTCATCACTGAATATGACTTTCATCCAGTCATCCACAGTCCACGATTGCTTTTCCTTAGCCCATTGTAACCTTGTTTTTTTCTGCTTAGGTGTTAATGATGGCTTATGTTTAGCCTTTCTGTATGTAATTCCCATTTCCTTTAGGCGGTTTCTTACAGTTCAGTCACAGACATTGACTCCAGTTTCCTCCCATTCGTTCCTCATTTGTTTTGTTGTGCATTTCCTGTTTTGGAGACATATTGCTTTAAGTTTCTGGTCTTGACGCTTTGATGTCTTCCTTGGTCTACCAGTATGTTTGCCTTTAACAACCTTCCCATGTTGTTTGTATTTGGTCCAGATTTTAGACACAGCTGACTGTGGATAACCAACATCTTTTGCAACATTGCGTGATGATTTACCTTCTTTTAAGAGTTTGATAATCCTCTCCTTTGTTTCAATTGACATCTCTCGTGTTGGAGCCATGATTCATGTCAATCCACTTGGTGCAACAGCTCTCCAAGGTGTGATCACTCCTTTTTAGATGCAGACTTATGAGCAGATCTAATTTGATGCAGGTGTTAGTTTTGGAAATGAAAATTTACAGGGTGATTCCATAATTTTTTCCTCAGAATTGAGTGATTCCATAATTTTTTCCCTCTGCTTGGTCCGAAAAAAAATACCCTTACTGAGTACCACATTTTTAATCTTGATTTCTTTTAGTGTTTCTTAAAGCTCTAAAGTTGCCATTTGAAATGACTTTAGTTTTGTGCCATGTCTGTGATCTGCTTTTTTCAACAACATTAAACAACTGAATGAACATCCTCCGAGCCCGGTGATTGCATAATTTTTGCCAGGGGTTGTACAGGTACATAGAGATACTGTCACTGGTGTGTCAGATGTGACAGACAGTCGTTCTGCAGCTGGCTGCAGAAGATCACTTAGTTTGGTATTACAGACACCTCCTTAAATCTGTCTTACTTTAGGACTTAGCGGCTACCTCCCTCCTGCTCTGATTGACACCCTGGCCTGGGTGTTTAAATACTTTCAGTTTGCTGCTACTTTCAGTTTGCTTTGTCTTTAGCTTATAGTGGGGACTGACCAGTGCTCACCCCCCCCCTCCCTATCCAGGGCCTAGCTCTGGGGATTTACAGGGCTTAGGTTTCCTGTTCGGCGATTGGTGAGGTGCCAATATAGGGATGGTAGGGAAGACAGGGTGATATTAGATCAGCCTAGGGGTCTCCACTCCACCTTTCCCTAGTGTCTGGGCTACCTTCCCCTCATCCCTTCGTGTTGCACTTAGTCTTTCCTACACTGTGCATGACAGATACATTGTATATAGCAGTGTATTTATATATCCCTGAATTCTAGAGGTGAAAAAAGTCAGATTTTTTTGTTTCTATAAAACTATTAAAAATAAAAAACAATTACAAAAATGTAAAATTTTCTTTTTTTTGTGAGTCTCTCCAGGACTTGAATCCACACTCTCTATAATTGCAGACAACAGCTATAGCATTGAGCCAAAGGCTCCAGTGATGTCTCTGGGAGAATTTTGTATACTAGATCTGTATTGCAGCCACTAACCCCACAAGCAGACAATTCAGGTACTTAGAGTTACATCTGTATATAGCAGTGTATTTTTATGTCCCTGTATTCTAGAGGAAAAAATAAAAGATTTTTTTCTTCCCATAAAATTACTAAAAAATAATGAAAAACACTAACACAATAATTTCATTTTTATTGCGCTTTTAAAAAAAATAAAATAAATAATAATAATAATAATAATAAACATCTCAAATCAGCAAATAACACAGACATATTTTGTGTCCCTGTAATCGTAATGACCCACACAACACAGTGATCACATTATTTACGGAGATCGGGAAATGGCGTAAAAATTGGCATCATTGATATTTTTCTTTCTATTAAACCCATAAAAAGTAATAAAAATGTAATGCTGAGGCCGTGTTCACACATAGCGTAAATGCTTTGTTTTTTTCTACATGCTTTCTGCAGGTGTCCAAACCACATGACGGCATAACAATCTTTGATTATTTCATATTTGATTCGTTTCCCCCCTATTTGATGTTTTTTTGGTGGAGATGTGAATCCGCGTTTTTAATGCTTTTTTAATACTATAGAAATGTTTTGATTCTGCCCTTAAAAATGCAGCGGCCTTTATTTTTTTCCCTTGTATTTTTTTCAGGCTCCACATAGAAGCCTATAAAGAAAAAAAGCACTGAAACTGCACAGTTCAGCAGCGTCTTTAGACGCACCGAGGGCGGAGATTTCATGAAATCACATCTACTTTGTTTGGACATTTAGGCTATGTTCACATGTAGCATAAGTGCAGTTTTTTTTTGCAACATGGCCTAAAGACGCTGCTGAACTGTGGTGTTTTGGTGCTTTTTTCTCTATAGGCTTCTATGTGGAGCCTACAAAAACGCATGTAAAAAACTGCAGTTACTTTTTTTAACTGCAGAATCAAAGCTTTTCTGTAGTATAAAAAACACATTAGAAACGTGGCTTCACATCTGCACCAAAAAAGCATCAAATAAGTTGGAAAAACCCCCACCATCAATGTTAGTGATTTGGGGATTCCCAGCTTTTGATATGCTGCTTTGACAGGTTTTACTTTGAGGTGAAATTAAAGGGGATCTACCATCAGCCATTGTATTCTTCACATTGCTCACTTACCTTGAACAGAACAGTTCATTACCAGTACATATATCCAGACATCCATCTTTGTATGCAGGCTTCCATTATTTATAAAGAACTTGTCCCACTGGATTCTTATAGAAGATCCTTCTTCCTATTTAGTGAAAGTATTATTAATAATTCATGCAAAAATGAAACGTAGTTATGTATTAACCACAAAGATTCAGTCAAAACTTAGTGGGACAACACTTAAGACCTAAATGCCGGCATCATGCAAGACCGGTAAAGCTTTTAAGATGTTCACCGTTGTATTGTGATGACAGTCGTAGCCAGTCTGTGAAGTGAATACAATCTTCTTGTGACTTCATACAGTTTCCTTTCAGCTGGAGGGGAACTGGAAATGCTATAATAAGTAACAAAAACATAAATAATCTCTCCAGTGCTTAGATGTCAAGCTGCATTCCTAAATGCAGATCTTACGGATGTGCGTTCTTCTGCACCGCGGGCACAGAGAACAGTTTACTGGTTGTGACACTTTAACAAGACTTAAAATATCCGTAATTCTTCTACTGTTCCGGCCATACAGGAATGGAGCTTGCCATCACAACATTAACTCCCTGACCTTAGCTGCAGAAGCCTTGGAGATCTTTTCTATTTAATTAATTAGAGAAGGTTCTTCTTGTAGGATTGTTTTGTGTTATGAATATATTAATCCAGATGGCATTATTACCATTGTATTTAGTAAAAAAAAAACTCTCTGTATATAAAAATGAATTTCTAATGTTTGTTGTCTGATGTCCATTCTTTATGCACGGCCAAACGACTAGACCGATCTGACCCAAAGTTGGCACATAGGTAAATCAGGAGTTCCGAAGGTTTCAGCTCTCTTGGACGTACTGTTCTTGAGATGTTAGAAAATTCCCCCTGCCGCCAAAATAAATGTTAATTTATGGTAAAATGAATGGACCAATCTACCCCAAATTTGGCATATTGGTAAATCAGGCACTTCAGAAGCTTTTAGACCAGGAGTCAGCTCTCTCGGACCAACCGACACAATACAATCCTAAATATCAGGAACTACGGAAGGTTTTTCTTTGGGATTCTGTTTTCTAGGTTTACTGTTCTGGAGAGATTCGCCAAAAACACAAATGTAAATATTAATTTATGGACAAACGACTACACCGATCTGCCTCACATTTTCCACACAGTTAACTCAGGAACTTCAGAAGGTTTTTACACCAGGTTCCAGTTAATACCAAATTGGAAAAAAAATAGAATACAAAAGCGTTCTCAAAATATTCACAAAAAAAAAGGACTACGAAAGCAAATGTTAAATTACAGCCAAGCGACTGCAACAATTTACCAATCTGCCTTAAATTTGGCACATAGGTAAAGCAGTCACTCAGTTTTACTCAGGGTTTCCGTTCTGTAGGACCCACCGTTCTCAAGATATTTATTTGCCCAAAAATGAAATACGAAAGCAAATATTAATTTACAGTCAAATGACGGGTCCGATTTACACCAAATAAAGTATACGGGTAAACCGGACGCTTGAAAATGTTTTAAACTGGGTTTCCACTTTCTACAACCTACTATTTTCAAGATATTTGGAAAAAAATACTAAACACCAACACAAATATCAGTAGCAAGCAAAGTTTTTAGCTACAGATAAAGAACAAACAAACCAAATACGCCCATGCAAAGCCGGATACTTCTACAACCCCTGGCAAAAATTATGGAATCACCGGGCTCAAAGGATGTTCATTCAGTTGTTTAATGCTGTTGAAAAAAAGCAGATCACAGACATGGCACAAAACTAAAGGCATTTCAAATGGCAACTTTAGGGCTTTAAGAAACACTAAAAGAAATCAAGATAAAAAATGTGGTACTCAGTAAGGGTAATTTTTTCCAGACCAAGCAGAGGGAAAAATTATGGAATCACTCAATTCTGAGGAAAAATTATGGAATCATGAAAAACAAACACACAAAAGAACACTCCAATACATCACTAGTATTTTGTTGCACCACCTCTGGCTTTAATAACAGCTTGCAGTCTCTGAGGCATGGACTTAATGAGTGACAAACAGTACTCTTCATCAATCTGGCTCCAACTTTCTCTGATTGCTGTTGCCAGATCAGCTTTGCAGGTTGAAGCCTTGTCATGGACCTTTTTCTTCAACTTCCACCAAAGATTTTCAATTGGATTGGATTATTTGCAGGCCATGACATTGACATTATGTGTGTTCTTTCAAGGAATGTTTTCACAGATTTTGCTCTATGGCAGGATGCATTATCATCTTGAAAAATGATGTCATCATTCCCAAATATCCTTTCAATTGATGGGATAAGAAAACTGTCCAAAATATCAATGTAAACTTGGGCATTTATTGAAGATGTAATGACAGCCATCTCCCCAGTGCCTTTACCTGACATGCAGCCCCATATCATCAATGACTGTGGAAATTTGCATGTTCTCTTCATGCAGTCATCTTTATAAATCTCATTGGAACGGCACCAAACAAAAGTTCCAGCATCATCACCTTGCCCAATGTAGATTCGCGATTCATCACTGAATATGACTTTCATCCTGTCATCCACAGTCCACGAATGCTTTTCCTTAGCCCATTGTAACCTTTTTTTTTCTGTTTAGGTATTAATGATGGCTTATGTTTAACTTTTCTGTTTGTAAATCCCATTTCCTTTAGGCTTTTTCTTACAGTTCGGTCTCAGACATTGAATCCAGTTTCCTCCCATTCGTTCCTCGTTTGTTTTGTTGTGCATTTCCTGTTTTGGAGACATATGGCTTTAAGTTTCCGATCTTGACGCTTTGATGTCTTCCTTGGTCTACCAGTATGTTTGCCTTTAACAGCCTTCCCATGTTGTTTGTATTTGGTCCAGATTTTAGACAGAGCTGACGGTGAACAACCAACATCTTTTGCAACATTACGTGATGATTTACCTTCTTTTAAGAGTTTGATAATCCTCTCCTTTGTTTCAATTGACATCTCTTGTGTTGGAGCCATGATTCATGTCAGTCCACTTCGCGCAACAGCTCTCCAAGGTGTGTTCACTCCTTTCTAGATGCAGATTAACGAGCAGATCTAATTTGATGCAGGTGTTAGTTTTGGAAATGAAAATTTACAGAGTGATTCCATAATTTTTTCCTCAGAATTGAGTGATTCCATAATTTTTTCCCTCTGCATGGTCTGGAAAAAATTACTCTTACTGAGTACCACATTTTTAATCTTGATTTATTTTAGTGTTTCTTAAAGCCCTAAAATTGCCATTTGAAATGACTTTAGTTTTGTGCCATGTCTGTGATCTGCTTTTTTTCAACAACATTAAACAACTGAATGAACATCCTCAGAGCCCGGTGATTCCATAATTTTTGCCAGGGGTTGTAATAGTATTGTTACGCTCACGCCCGGACTGACTGGCGTGAGCGTGATTAGTGATCCCACTGTACCATGAACCGAGGAGTGCCTGGAGGGGCGTAACTAAGTATCAACCCGATCCGACCGAGGTCGCACGGCGGCTTAGTCGACTCCGTGGACCAAGGAGGAACCGAGCAGAGGGACTAGGTGCGACTCCAGGTCAGACCCCGGTCACAGTTGTTTACCCACCCCGGGGAATGCAGGAACAGGCAGGTTAGACTGGCATACAGATGGGTATTGGCAAGTAGGGCTGGTATGCAGACAGGTGTGTACTGGCAAGTACTGCTGGTATGCAGACAGGTGGGCACTGGCAAGCACGGCTGGTATGCAGACAGGTGGGCACTGGCAAGCACAGCTGGAGTGCAGACCAGGAGATACTGGCAAGCACGGCTGGAGTGCAGACCGGGAGATACTAGCAGGTTGGAGCGCAGGCTGGATAGGGTCCAGTACAGACTGGGAGACAGGTACAGAGCCGCAGATGCGGTAGACAAGCAGAGTAAAGCGAAAACGCCGGAGCGGAGGACAAGGCAGAGCAGAGAGGAACTGCTGGTGCAGTGAGCAAGCAGAGTGGAGCGAAAACCGCAGGTGCTTTGGGCAAGGCAGAGCAGAGCGGAATCGCCGGAGCAGTGGACAAGGCAGAGCAGAGAGAAACCGCAGGTGCAGTGGACAAGGCAGAGCAGAGCGGAACCACCGGAGCGGTGGGCAAGGCAGAGCAGAGAGAAGCCGCCGGAGCGGTGGGTAAGGCAGAGCAGAGGGAAGCCGCCGGAGCGGTGGGCAAGTCAGAGCAGAGAGAAACCGCCGGAGCGGAGGACAAGGCAGAGCAGAGAGGAACTGCTGGAGCGGTGAGCAAGCAGAGCGGAGTGAAAACCGTAGGTGCGGTGGGCAAGGCAGAGCAGAGCGGAGGAACCGCCGGAGCGGTGGACAAGGCAGAGCAAAGAGAAGCCGCCAGAGCGGTGGGCAAGTTAGAGCAGAGAGAAACCGCTGGTGCGGTGAGCAAGGCAGAGCAGAGAGAAGCCGCTGGAGCGGTGGGCAAGTCAGAGCAGAGAGAAGCCGCCGGAGCAGTGGGTAAGGCAGAGCAGAGCGAAGCCGCCAGAGCGGTGGGCAAGTCAGAGCAGAGAGAAACCGCCGGAGTGATGGGCAAGACAGAGCGGAGCGAAACCACAGGTGCGGTGGACAAGGCAGAGAGGACAGGGCTCTGTTCACATGGAACAGACTGGAAAATACAGGAAGATGGCTAGAACACAGGAGGAAGATACGGAGGAAGGGAAAAGGGACAAGCAGAACCAGATACACACAAGGTACTTCCTATGAAGTAGCGAGTGGACACAAAACTCACAAACAGAAGTACAGAGACAACGAGTTGGAGTTAGGTGCAGGTTCAGATACTGCAGGAAAAGAGAAGGTACGGACATAGAGACAAACAGGTAACAGGCTAGGATACAGCTCAGACAGGAACTGCTACTGCAATGAGAAACAAGAACGAGCCTGGGTATACAGCCCCCAGAGTGGCGGAAACAGACTAGAAGTCACAGGTAACAGGCCTGGGTATACAGCCCCCAGAGTGGTGGAAACAGCCTAGAAGTCAGAGATAACAGGTCTGGGTATGCAGCCCCCAGAGTGGCGGAAACAGACTAGAAGTCAGAGATAACAGGTCTGGGTATGCGGCCCCAACAGTGGCGGAAACAGACTAGAAGTCAGAGATAAGAGGTCTGGGTATGCAGCCCCCAGAGTGGCGGAAATAGACTAGAAGTCAGAGATAACAGGTCTGGGTATGCGGCCCCCAGAGTGGCGGAAGCAGACTGAAAACAGGACAGGACCTGGCAATACAGTAGCAAAGACTAACTGAGTGAAGGTGTTGCTCAGGCACCTCCCTCTGGGTGGAGGGGGTTTAAATATCCAGTGACTCACAGCAATAGGCTGGAGACGCATTAGGGGTGTGCCCACAGCAGCTATAAGAATCAGGAAGTAACCGGGCCGCCGCCCTAAGCAGTCAGTCAAGAGACATGCACACAGCATGAACTGGAGCAAGGTTTGTAGGCTGGACTGACAGGTAAGATTGCAGTCTTGCATAGTGGGAGGTGGTGCACTATGCAAGCACGCCACCAGGGATGTTACAAGTATATTATCAATGGGAATATATAGTCAGGATTAAACTATTCTCATTGAACTTTTGCATACATTTGCCCTCAACATTTTGTTCCTCCGAGAAGATCAGACGAAGGTATGAAAAATCGACCGATTTTCCACCAGAAAACTGAGATGATTTTCATCCTTATTGTCATCCATGTGCCATCCGTGTGTCTGTATTTTTCATCTTTGTGAAATTTGTACACATGCATTAACATTTTAAAATGTAAAATGTACATGAAAAAAAATAGAGTTTCCTAGGTTAATAATTGCAATGTATCCATAAAAATCGGATGCTACACGAATGTTCCATATGGGATCCAATACTTTTTGCGCACCCATTGAAGTGAATGAGTGAGTATCATCTAGTTCTAGTATATGCTAGAGAATAGTGCATAATGTGATTTTTTTCACATGGACACTCTTCTCTTGCGAAAAAACTGTTATTTGAATAGCCCTATTGAATTACATTGGCCAGTGTGCTGTCCGATTTTTACTCGACTGTCATTTAAGGAGCGCGATCCAAGTACTGAACTCGTATACATTCTGGTTGTCATCTGCACAGTAAATATTGCTGCTGCCGCCACGGACCCCAGGGCACGGTATAAGAGTAACATGCAAAAAGAATCTGACAAGTCTTTGGATCACTGAAAGATGCAATTATCATTGAGAAATGAGATTTCTATCTGGTAGATAAGAAGCAGTTTTGACAATAGAAATCACTTGCTGTTTTGACCTATGAACATGAACCTTTCACTTTATCTCATTCATTGATATTATCACTACTGTGTATTTTAGACTTCATGATGAACTTCATTATCTATTTCTTCAACACAAAAAGTTACAAATTGTTTTAAAAAAAGTCAACATAATTTGGATAACAGATAAGACAAATTAATACATTTCTCTTAGAAACATGTTGTAACCCGGTCTGTCAGATCTGTAGAAAATCATCTTATTAGATGAGAAGTCATGGGTGCTACCAACAACAAAGTCATGATGCCTTTATGACACCTTCATGTACATTAGATTTCTTACAAAGGAATTTAGGTGGCACACTCCATTAAGACTCCATAGGAATGGAAGTAGTCTTCCCTTAGGCATTAAAAGGAATATGCCAGCAGGTTTTTCGTCATGTAATCTGAGAGCAGCATGATGTAGGGACAGAGACCCTGATTCCAGCAAAGTGTGACTTACAGGGCTGTGTTGTTGTTTCAATAAAATCAATGTTTTATCAACATGTAATTGTCACAAGAGGACTAGTTGTCTCCTGCCATGTAGTCCTCCTGCTCTATGTAATCACACCTCCACCACTGATTGGCAGCTTTCTGTCAACCCAGTAAGTTTCACATTGCTGGAATCAGACCCTCTGCCCTTACATCATGCTGCTCTCAGATAGTATAGCAAAAACCTGCTGAAAGATTCCCTTTAATCGTAGAATATCTCTGTACATACTGTGCCGATGAAGCCTTTATAGTAGGGCCAAAGGCTGTGTGTCTCTAGAATAGAGGACTGAACTGTCTCCATTTAGTATTTTATAAGGATTAGTGATGAGCGAGCGTGCTCGTTTAACCCTTTAAATGAGCACGCTCTGGTACTCGCCGAGGATTTGCGACGTGCTCGGCATCAATGAAAGTGTCGCTGCGGCTGCATGTGTCACATCTGTCATACACCTGTGACACATGCAGGGATTGCCTGTGCGTATGACAGATGAGACAAATGCAGCCGCGGCGACACTTTCATTGATGCCGAGCATGCTGCAAATGCTCGGCGAGTACCCGAGTGTGCTCGTTTAAAGGGTTAAACTAGCACGCTCATTCATCACTAATAAGGATTTATGCTTTGTATTGTATAAAATCTTGTTTTAATTAGTACCAGCACTCCTCACATTTGGCCTAGGTGATTTTAAATTGGCAGGAGACTGCAAGATGGGTACCACCTATCCTGCCCTTAGCTTTCTGTCTGTCACCATGTAGACGTTTCATTTTTTTAGCTCCTCTCCCTTGGTGTTGGTGCTGTGTGGCGGCCATTGTTGCTGTGGTTGATGCTATATCTATAGGATGGCATCAGGGCCGGCTCCAGGTTTTCGTAGGCCCCGAGTGAAAGAGTCTCAGTGGACCCTTTAACACATACCTTGATTCATGATGCACAGATACGGCGGAGAAATATAGGTATACAACACAGGGCAAAGGCTGCCCCCTCACCCTTCACATATGCAGACATGCACACATATACAATACGCAGACATGCACACATATACAGTACGCAGACATGCGCACACACACACAGTACGCAGACATTCACACACACACAGACACATTAGAAATATTTTCAATATGGGGATTGGGGAAGCCGGCAACAAGCCTAGCTCACCTGCCCCCGACCTGTGTCTCGTCCAGCACCTCAAATGGCTGTGCAGGGCCACCGGCGTGTTTGATGGCCGTCACTTTCACAGACATGGCCCTGGACCATCAGGGGACCCACTCGCCATCGGGGCCCGGGCAGCACCCCCAGCATCTGTGCAGGGCCGCTGGCGCTGTTTGATTGCCATCACTTTACCAGACATGGCAGTGCGCTGTGTGGCTGTGTCTGCTAGTAATGATGCGGCCAAGTCGACACACAATCAAAATTAAAGATGCAGTGCCGACCCTCCCACGTCATTACTAACAGACACAGCCACACAGCGCACTGCGTGCTGCCATGTCTGGTAAAGTGACGGCAATCAAACAGCATCAGCAGTCCTGTACAGATGCTGGGGGAGTTGTCCGGGCCCCGATGGTAAGTGGCTCCCCCTGATGGTTTAGGGCCCCGGCACTTGCTCGGGAGTGCCAGGAGCTGATGCCGGCCCTGGGTGGTGTGCTTTGGAGCTATGGAGGCTTTGCTTTGCAGTACAGGTCCTGTGGGGCATCCCTTGCTAATTCAGTATCACTTCAGCAGTGGTCCCCGCAAGTTTCTGAACCTTTAGGCTATGTGCCCACGATGCAGAAATGCTCAGGATTTTTTCCTGAGCGTTTCTGCATCTCCCTGGCAAAAAAAGCGAATGCGGATTGTACATGCGTTTTTCCTGCCAGGGACATGCGGATGTGAAGCGTTCTTCGATTTTAGCATCACTTGGAAAGTGATTTATATAGTGTGACCGAAAAGAATGGTTAAAAATAAAAAAATAAATTTATACTTGCCTATATACTTGGCCCCCGGTGTCTTGTTTCCCTCCTTCCAGTCTGCCGGCAGCGGTACACTGAAGGACCTGCCGACGTCAGCGTCGCGTGACCCGTCACATGACTATGACGTCAGCGCAGGTCCTCCAGTCCATCGCTAGCTGCCGGCAAGTGAAGACAAGGAGAGCGGGGGCCGCCAGAAGGTAAATACAATCTTTATTTTTTGTTTTATTCTTTTTTTCACAGTTTTCTATGGTACCCGGGTCCGGAGGAGAGTCTCCTCTCCTCTAGACCTGGGTACCATCTGCACATTAGAATGCATGTATTCCGCATGTCCTTATCTAGTGAAGCGGATTCCATGCGTTCTAATGCAAGTCAATGGCGGCGAAAACGCAGCACTTCCACAAAATAATTGGTAGTGCTGCGTTTTTTTCCGCAATGATAATCCGCAGCGGAAATTTCCGCAGCATGTGCATAGCGCATGCGGATTATCATTGGGGAACATGGCAGGTCTTCTACCATGCGTTTTTTGCCGCTGGGGAAACGCTTAAAAAACGCATCGTGGGCACACAGCCTAAAGCTACGTTCACACAATGAACTTTTGGTGTGTTTTTGACACTGGGTATTTTTGCTGCGTCAAAATCGCAGCTTCTAATTACAGTTCCAGCAAAGTGATTGGGATTTATAGAAATCTCATGCCCACTGTGCTTTTATTTTAATCAGCGTAAACCGACGTGAGATGCGTGTTTCAAATCTGCAACATGTCAATATTTTCCCTATAGACTTGCATTAGATGCGGAAAATCCACATGAAAATAACGCACTCATGTTTTTAGTGCTTTTCAGCTGCTGAAACGCATAAAAAATGCATATAATCTACACCTAAGTGTATCAATAAAGTTTTGTCAAAGCCAAATACCAGGAAGTATAAAAAAAACTGCTTTATTTAAAGCATGACAAATTAACAAGAGACTAAAAACTCAATAAAAATGCATGTTAGGCTGCGTGCCCACTATGCGTTTTTCAAGCGTTTTTGCCGCGGAATTTCCGCAGTGAAAACGCTTAAAAAACGCTTGGTAATACGCGCCCCATGGACCCCAATGATAATCCGCATGTGCTGTGCACATGCTGCGGAAATTTCCGCTGCGGATTATCATTGCGGAACAATCCGCAGCATGTCTATTAATTTTGCGGACACGCAGCGTAATCGCCGCCATTGACTTACATTGAAACGCATAATATCCATGTCAGCACATTTGCACACACGAATAATATGCGTTTCTATGTGCGGATGGTACCTAGGTTTGGAGAAGAGGAGACTCTCATCCAGAGAAAATAAAAAATAAAGATTATACTTACCTTCTGATGGCCCCCTGTCTCCTCAGCGATGCGTCCGGTCTCTTGTACGGCTTGCGGTGGTGTGAGCACCTGACATGACGTCATTGAGTCATGTGACAGGTCACGTGACCGCTGACGGCGGTTGCGTGACCTGTCTCATGACTCAATGACGTCATCGCAGGTCCTTCACACCACCGCGAGTAGTGCAAGAGACCGGATGCAGCGGAGAAAAGACCGGGGGCCATCGGAAGGTAAGTATAATTTTATTTTTTACCATTCTTATTCTTTTCTTTTAACTATTACTTGGTCACATTATATAAATCCATGCCGGTTGCATGGATTCATATAGTGTGACCAAGTTGTCAAGCACTTTCCAAGTGATGCTGAAATCGCTTGGAAAAGCGCTTGATAACCCGCATGCAGAAATGCATGCAAAAACGCTTAACAAACGCTTCTACCTGGCGGGAAAAACGCATGTAAAAACCGCATGCGTTTTTCCTGCCAGGGAGAAGCGGAAAAAATATGCAGCATTTCTGCATCGTGGTAACATAGCCTTAAGGCCCCGTCACACTTAGCAACGCTACAGCGATCCCGACAACGATACGACCTGTCAGGGATCGTTGTTGCGTCGCTATGTGATCGCTGGTGAGCTGTCAAAAAGGCAGGCTCACCAGTGATCAGGGGAGCAGCGACATAATGGAAGGAATCTTTCCACGATGTCCTGCTCCTGGTTACCAGTCTGCTGAAGCAGGAGCAGGCTGGTAACCATGATAAACAGCGGGTTACTAGGGGCACACGCGTACCTAGTAACCCGCTGTTTATCATGGTTACCACTCTGCTACGGTGAGCGGAAGGTTACCGCTCACCGTAGCAGAGTGGTAACCATGATAAACAGCGGGGGCTTTAAACTGCAAAGAAAAACTGCAATTAGCCTAATTTAAATAATAGATGCAGAAATGGTGCAAAATTTCTGCAGCATCAAAATCTCACCAAAATCTCGTTGTGGGAACGTAGCCTAAAGGTCAGAGACCCACTAAGAGGTTCGCCATGATGTAGGAGTGGGCTTCAAACAGTCTGATCAGAATGTTAACTAAGAGCCCCATGTTCAGTTTTGTAAATGTTTGATTAGCTGCAATAGATCAATGTATGAGCTTTGGATGTGCGGTCTGTGTCTTTTTCTAGAGTTATAGCAGTGTGTGTAATATTGTCACCAGGGGCGGACACAGACTGTAGTGGGCCCCTGTGCAAGAATTTTTTTGGGCCCCCCCCCTTCCTGCCCTTCATAGGGGGCATGAAGGCCCCCCCGTGCATCTCTCATCCCCCTGTGCATCTCTGATTCCCCCCACTCCTAGTTAATGAATTGTATTTAAAAAAAATAAAACTTGTTATACTTACCCCCAGGGCCGGCTCCAGGTTTTTGTGGGCCGTGGGCGACAGAGTTTCAGTGGGCCCCTTTAACACATACCATGATTCATGATGCACAGATACCACAGAGAAATATATATATATAGTACAAGGCCAAGGATTTCACTTACTACATTACACGAGCGATATCTATTGTAAATTCTACAATAGCTCAGAAACCGGCAAATCCTCACAGCGCACAGTCGAGACCGGACAGTATAGTCCTCCATACAGTATTATGGGCACCATATAATGCTCCATACAGGATACTGACCCCCTTATAATGCTCCATACAGGATACTGGCCCCCATATAATGCTCCATACAGGATACTGGTCCCCATATAACGCTCCATACAGGATACTGGTCCCCATATAACGCTCCATACAGGATACTGACCCCCATATAGCGCTCCATACAGGATACTGACCCCCATATAACGCTCCATACAGAATACTGACCCCCATATAACGTTCCATACAGAATACTGTCCCCCATATAACGCTCCATACAGAATACTGACCCCCATATAACACTCCATACAGAATATTGGACCCCATGTAACGCTCCATGCAGGCTGTTCCCCCCTTATAATGCCCCATGCAGGATGACACCCCCCTTTTAATGCTCTATGCAGGATGTCACCTCTACCCCCCATAAAATGCCCCATGCAGGATGTCACCTCTACCCCCCATATAATGCCCCTTGCAGGATGTCACTTCCCCCCTTTTCAATGCTCCATGCAGTATGTCAGACCACCCCCTCCCTTACAATGCCCCATGCAGGAGGTCAATTCTCCCCTCCCCCTCTTATAATGCCCCATGCAGGATGTCACACCCCCTCCCTTATAATGCCCCATGCAGGGTGTCACACCCCCCTCCCTTATAATGCCCCATGCAGGATGTCACTTCCCCCCTTCCCCTCTTATAATGCCCCATGCAGGATGTCACTTCCCCCCTTCCCTTCTTATAATGCCCCATGCAGGATGTCACACCCCCCCTCACTTATAATGCCCCATGCAGGATGTCACTTCCCCCTTCCCCTCTTATAATGCCCCATGCAGGATGTCACTTCCCCCCTTCCCTTTTTATAATGCCCCATGCAGGATGTCACACTCCCCCCCACCCCCATGTAATGCCCCCATGCAGGATGTCAATTCTCCCCTCCCCCATATAATGCCCCATGCAGGATGTCAATTCCCCCTCCCCCTCTTATAATGCCCCATGCAGGATGTCAGACCTCCTCCCTTATAATGCCCCTTGCAGTATGTCACCCCCCCATATAATGCCCCATGCAGGATATCACACCACCCCCCCATATAATGCCCCATGCGGTATGTCACCCCCCCCCCCATATAATGCCCCATGCAGGATGTCACACCCACTATCCCCCCACCATGTAATGCCCCATGGCCCCATACATAAAAAAAAAAAATCAAATACTCACCTCACTTCTTACCTGATGCTGATCCGGACTCCAGCATCGCCCGCGTCTTCCCGCTGTGACAGCTCAGGAGAGATCGCGCGCGGTGTAAACATATCACCGCGCCCTCTGACCTGAGACGTCACAGTCAGAGGACGCGGAAGACGCTGCGGAGGCACGGGGAGGGGTAAGTATTGTGCCGGCGCCGTCACATGACCGGAGATGTCCCTGCGCTCAGCATGGGGCCGGGGAACAATGCTGAGCGCAGGGACATCTCCGGTCATGTGACGGCGGGGGGTCCTGCGGGGGGGCCCCATGAGGAGACGCATAAGAGGGGGGCCCCAACGGAGCTCCGAGGGGGCCCCGACCGGCCAGGCCCCATGCTGGAGTCAGGGCAGTCATGCCCTGATGGCGGCCCTGCTGGAGGCTGGAGGGGCCCCCTCTCCCTCGGGGGCCCCCTGTTCAATGAACCGGCTGCACGGGCGGTAGGTCCGCCCCTGATTGTCACAGTTGTGTATATTTTATACAATATGAACAGTATTAGTCAAGTTTCAAAGGAAGCAGCAATATATTCTAAGTTCTGGTGCACCTTCCAGCCTAGTCATAAATGTGATCCATGTGACATCCCTCATATATTGGTGGCTAGTCATTGTTTTCTAAATGTACTATTAAGCAATACACAACCCTCCTTGTATTTGTATATTTACATAGCCAACATATCCAGATAGAAGAACATGCTAGTGTTGTCAGTGTGCTGCGAGTTCTCGCACCATACTGAGGATACTACATTGTTGACCTAACCTACATTCCTTCAAGACATGGCTGAATATTTTCCTGCTGTAGGGTGCCAAACTGTATGAAGTATGGCTTAAAATGAAACTATGTTAATATAAAAAGAATACATGTTGGCATGTCTGCAGTAAGGGATATCAGAGTTCCTGCGACACTGGAACGGAGATCCCTGTAGTAAAGCTTCAAAGCTGATCATATCTTTGCTTTGCTGGTCGGGAAGAACATGATCACACTTTGAAGTTGTACTTTGGATGCCTGCAATGCTTGTGGCTTTGTAACACTGGCATCAATTAAATGCCAGAGGGGTATTTACAGTCTAAAAATAAATGAAGTCATGTCTCTCGAGAAAGTGTCCCCAAATTTATTTTTTTACATAAGACAGTACAATGGGAAAACTGTCATCATTTCTATGATCAGGGTCATTTCTCCTAATAGGAATACATTCAGATTTCCTGCAGAATTTTCAGCAGCTGAAAAGTTAAATTCATCGGAATTTGGTTGTATCAGCAGCAAACAGATATTTGCAAACCTAACTCCAAGGAATAAGACAGTTGTGGAAATTTCTGCAGTAAATCTGCTGTATGTGCATATAACTTAACAAGCCCCTTTCACACTTCTGTATTTTGATCAATATCAAAAGAGAAAATGATAATTGAAAGATTTGCCCTTTATATGGCTGTTGCCTCAATTATCATTTTGGCTTCTAAATTAAAGAAAAGAGAAATACTCACCACCACAAGACCAGATTGCTTTGGGTCTCCTATAACTACAAAATAATCCATGGCATGCCAAATAGATACAATTGAATGATGTGAATACTTATTATACAAACGAGACATCCAATCTGCTGGTTTGCCGTGTTACATACAAGCAGAAACTGGGTTTTGTGTGCAAATGAGAGCAGAGAGCTGGTCTCGGTAATGTTACTACCCATTAGGCCACAGCCCCACTATCAGTATTTGGTCAGTATTTTTTCTCAGGAGTGGGAGCCAAAACCAGGAGTGGGTGATAAATGCAGAATTGGTGACTTGTTTCTATTATACCTTTTCTCTGATTATTCCTCACCTGGTTTTGGCTCCCACTCCTGAGAAATAATACTGACCGAATACTGACCAAATAATAATAAGTCAGATATAGGGGATACCTTTAGAGAATGGTCCAGAAGAAGCAAAATATTTTTTATATACAGGTACATCTCAGTAAATTAGAATATCATAAAAAAGTTAATTTATTTCAGTTCTTCAATACAAAAAGTGATACTCATATAATATAGAGTCATTACAAGCAGAGGGATCTATTTCAAGTGTTTATTTCTGTTAATGTTGATGATTATAGCTTACTACTACAGATTCTCACCAGATGTCGGTAACAACCCATCCAATCCACACAGGCAAAGAAATCAAACCATAGATGTCCATAAATTAAGTTGTGTGTAATGATGAGAAATGACAGAGGGAAAAAGTTTTGAACACATTTACTGAAATGTAATTAATACTTCGTACAAAAGCCTTTCTTTGTGATGACAGCTTCAAGACACCTCCTGTATGGAGAAAGTAGTAGCATGCATTGCTCACGTGTGATTTTAGCCCATTCTCCCACAGAAAAATCTCTTCAAATTCTGAAGGTTCTGTGGGCTTCTTCTATGAACTCTGAGCTTTAGTTCCTTCCATATGTTCTATTTCAGGTCAGGTGATTGGCTGGGCCATTCTAGCAATTTGTTTTCTTTCTCTGAAACCAATTGAGAGTTTCCGTGGCTGTGTGTTTGGGATCATTGTCTTACTGAATGTTCACCCTCGTTTCATCTTCATCATCCTGGTAGATGGCAGCAGACTTTTATCAGGAATGTCTCCTTACATTTGTCCATTCATCCTTCCTTCTATTATGTGACATTTGCCAGTGTTAGTATGCTGAAAAACAGCTCCACACCATGATATTCCCACCTCCAAACTTCACGGTTGGTATGGTATTTTTGGGGTAATGCAGTGTCTTTTGGCCTCCAAACATGGTAAGTATTATGGCATCTAAAGAGTTCAATTTTGGTCTCATCTGACCAGACTATATTCTCCCAGTATTTCACAGGCTTATTTAAATGTTGTTCAGCATTTAAACGTGCTTGAACATGCTTTTTGATCAGCAATGGAGTCTTGTGTGATGAGCATTTTATTTGAAACAATTGTACCTGTTGATTCCAGGTGTTTCTGTAGCTCACCACATGTGGTCCTTCGATCTTGGACAACTCTCTTCTGATAATTCTTTTCACTCCTCTGTCTGAAATCTTGCGGGTAGCAACTAGTCTTGGCCGATTTTTGGTGAAATTATGTTCTTTCTACTTCCGGATTATGGCCCCCACAGTGCTCACTGAAACCTTCAGTAGTTTAGAAATTCTTCTGTAACCAATGACATCAGTATGTTTGGCAACAGTAAGGTTGCGAAGGTCATGAGAAAGCTCACTAGTTTTATCCATAATGAAATGTTTCTTGTGTGGCACTTTGGTAATGAGGCACTTTTTTTACAGGCCATCAGTTGAAGCAGCTGATATTTTTCACTAAGTGGCAGGATTGCTTTCTAATTACTGATAGATTTCAGCTGGTGTCATGACTTTCCATGGCTTTTTGCACCTCTTTCTTCATTGGTGCAATACTTTTCATTTCTCATTATTACACATAACTTAATTTATGGTCTGATTTCTTTGCCTGTGGGGATTGGATGGGATGTTACCAACATCTGGTGAGAATTTCAATGTCAATAACACCATAGAAATATATTAACTTAGAAAATTAATGAGGTGTTCAATACTTATTTCACCTGCTTCATGTTTTCCTATACAATTTTAGAGCCCACAATTGTGTACAGTATTCTAAGTGTGACCTGACTAGTATCTTGAATAGAGGCAAAACTGTTTTGTATCATGAACATCTCTGCCACTTTTAATGCATCCCATTATTTTATTTGTCTTGTTAGAAGCTCCCTAGCACTCGTCATTATAGGTGATTTTGCCCCCCCCCACACACACACACACCCAAGTCTCTTTCAGTGACAGTTTTATCCAGTGTTTTACCATTTAGTAGCCTCTGTCCCCCTTTTGAAACAAAGCGTCATCAGTGACTTTCATTTCAGGCGTTGGGCGAGTCCATGCGCAATGTGCACTGTGCACAATGACAGTGCACTCTATCGCCGGTTCAGATCAGAAGTAACAAGCCGGCAACAGAGCACACTGTCAGTGAACGTTGTAAGAATATCCGGCGTGCGGAGACCAGCGCCACCCATGCAAGTGACGTCACATAGACAGTGTAGCAGCCAATCTGTAGCACTGTCAATATGATGTCAGCGACTCTACCAATACTGGACCTCGGGAGCAGTGACAGATCCGTTTTTTTTTTTTTTTTAAACAAACTGTGTCCGGAGACCAATATTTCTTTAAGGGGGCGTCCCCTTTAAATACAGTGTTAAGCTATTCCATCTTCTGTTTTTGCTGTCAGTGTTTGTGGTGAAGGCTTTCCATATTCTTGACTGTTATACGATTGGGTCTGACATTAGTGGCATAAAATCTAATGTCCGTGAAAAAAATATCTTTTTGTCAGGATATGCGTATGTATTTAAGAGGTTTTCTACCATTCTTCTTATCTTGGGCAGAGCTGGAGTTACATGTAGATTCAGCTTGAAAACAAAACAGGTCAATAGCATTAAATTACTTGGAAGGTGGAATGAACTGCAATATGTATTTGCCTTAATAGGTTGACAGGCAGCAAAATTATAAATCAAGTTCAGTTCAACTTGAGCGGCTAGCAGACACCCCAGACACTTAAGTCAGAAAAAGCATATTGATGCTCCTGCAGATGGTAAAATAGCAAGTCCTGAAATGTATTTAGAAAATTAGGATATGTCTATGTAAACTGCACTTTACTGCTTGCATTTTTACTGCAATGTTTGAGCATGAAGAGTCCTAGATTGAGCCTTCACCTACCCTTTTTAAACGTGAAGTAGTATCAGATTAAAAATTGCATACATGTGCTAATCAACTTTGTTGCCTATAGCGTTCTATTCAAGGGCGGACACAAACAGAAGAGCGTCCCTGTACCAGGGCAGTTTATGGACCCTTAGCAGTCCAACAGCTCATCAGAATGCACCCCTTTATGTGTCTATGACAGAAGCTACTTGCTCCTTTTGGCCTCTTTATCTCTTTGGCCCCCTTACCTCTTGCACAGGTTGCACCAATTGTATGTCAACCCCTGGTCCTATTGTAAAAAGAAAAATCTACCTTTTTTACTGTATACGTTTTGAGGACTAGTGTAAATTAGTAGCTCATAGAAAGCCAATAGGACAGTCTTTTGGCAATCGTTGAATGAATGCAAGCCTATGGATAAACTTGGCCGTGTGCTTTTCCTGGCATACGTGCCAAGTGTAGATCCATTGTATGATATGAACAGGGCCTTAAAAGCTCTCTAAAACGTCATCTACATAGCGCCCCCAATCTCGCAAAGTACTGTAATGCGCCTGCGCCAGAGAGAAGACAAAGAGCACTGATGACCTGGCGCATGCGTATTAAATGTGCAGCAGTGTGATGGAGGTCACTGTGTGGATGACATAGTACACGTCATCCATATGGAGCAGGGGAGGAGGACGGCGAATACGAGGATAGAGGAAACACCGAGCAAAACAAATGATGCCCATCAGACCAAACCGCGCCCTGTGGGGGGATTATAAAAGATATATTTTTTGGATATGTAGAGGGGGTTTCTAGACTGTTTATCTACAAGTTGCTAGACTGTTGTTAAAGAGGTGATAAAGGTGGTCTTCTTAGATTATATTGGGAAAATCTGGTAACAAGCTCCCTTTACCAATATTATCTGAAAGAAAAAGTTCATGAAAATTATCACTACATCCAATTGTGATAGTAAAAGTGGAAAATATTGGTCAGTTTCAATTAGCATCAGTGATACTGTAGACTCATCTAGTTGTGAAGATACTTTTCCAACAGCACATCCACGGAAAAAGTTGTTTATTTGACAGCATTAAAATGGTACACCTTGATAGCAAAAAAATAAAGAATGGCCTACATGTTTTGGACTAAAAAGTCCTTAGCCATAGCATGACTAATGACGTAGTCTGAAACACTATGACTAAGGACATTTTAGTCCAAAACTCGTAGGAAAGTCTACTTTGCAATGTTTCCTTATAAGGTGTATCTTTTTAATGTGCTTGTCAGCAGGGCCCTCACTCCTCCTGTAACTGTTGAACTATGTCTTGCTCGGTATTGTCTTTATTGTCCACGCTTAATTGTAAAGCGCTACAGAATATGTTGGCGCTATATAAACACAATTATTATTATTAAAGGACTGTTTTTATCGCACTTTTTAAGTGGATGTGTTGCTGGAAAAGCGTTTTCACAAGTATATTTTGTGCTTTCTCAAGATAAAAGATTTGTTCCTTTCACCATCTGGAATGTGGAGTTTCTGAAGCACATTGGTTCGAATAAGCTGAAAAATCTTTTCCTTGTTGTCCTGTAGAAATACTTACAGTTGAAACCAGGATTTTACATACACTATATAAAAAGACACATAGAGGGACCGAGCAGAGGGACCAGGTGCTACTCCAGGACAGACCCACACCGGGGAATACAGGAACAGACAGGTTAGGCTGGCACACAGACTGGTGGGTATAGGCAGGCACGACTGGTATGCAGGCAGGCGGGTATGCAGGCAGGGGGGTACAGGCAAGCACGGCTAGAGTGCAGACAGGGAGGCACTAGCAGGTTGGAACACAGGCGGGATAGGACCCAGTACACACTGGAACTCAGGAACAGAACCACTGATGTGGCGGACAAACACAGCAGAGTGAGGCCGCCCAGAGTGGTGAGCAAGAGCAGGGCAAGACGAGGCCGCCGGAGCAGCGAGCAAAGGGTCAGAGCAGAGCGAGACTGCCGGAGCAGCGAGCAAAGGGTCAGAGCAGCGCGAGACTGCCGGAGCAGCGAGCAAAGGGTCAGAGCAGAGCGAGACTGCCGGAGCAGCGAGCAAAGGGTCAGAGCAGAGCGAGACTGCCGGAGCAGCGAGCAAAGGGTCAGAGTAGAGCGAGACTGCCGGAGCAGCGAGCAAAGGGTCAGAGCAGAGCGACACTGCCGGAGCAGCGAGCAAAGGGTCAGAGCGGGGCCAGAACCGCAGGAGCGGAGAGCGAGGCAGGGCAGAGGGGACAGGGCTCTGTTCACACGGAACAGACAGGAAGGGAAAGGCAGAGCCAGATACCCACAGGGTACTTGCAGTGAAGTAGCGAGTGGACCACAAACTCACAAACGGAAGTACAGTGACAATGAACAGGAGTTAGGTACGAGTTCAGACTCTGCAGAAAAAGGAAAGGTACGGACATAGAGAAAAACAGGAAACAGGCTAGAAGAGTATTCAGACAAGAACAGACACAGTAGCAAGATACAGGAGCGGGTCTAGGTATGCAGGCCCTAGAAGGCGGAAGGAACAGGCTAGGAGCGTGTTCAGACAGGACAGACAAGATACAGGAGCGGGTCTAGGTATGCCGCCCCTAGAAGGCGGAAGGAACAGGCTAGGAGCGTGTTCAGACAGGACAGACAAGATACAGGAGCGGGTCTAGGTATGCGGCCCCTAGAAGGCGGAACGAACAGGCAAGGAGCGAGTTCAGACAGGCCTGGAAATACAGCCTCCAGGAAAGGCAGGCAAGTAAACACAGAAAGGGACCTGGCACATTCAGAGTGAAAGAGCACACTGAATGAAACACAATGCTCAGGCAAGGATACAAGGGAGGAGCTGAGTTAAATACCAGGTGACAGACAGCAATAGGCTGAGGACGCACAAGGGGTGTGCCCACAGCAGCTACAAGAAGCAGGAAGTGATCGGGCGCCGCCCTTAAGCCGCAGAAACAGAGGCAAGCAGACAGCATGGAGGGAAGGCAGGCTAGCAGACTGGACTGGAGATCAAGTGCGCGCTCTTGCACAGTGGGAGATGGACCACTATGCAAGGACGCCGCCAGGTATGTTACAATGTGTCTCTCCTCAAGCCTGTTGTCCTTAATCCTTTCTCGGACGATCCAGGTACCACTCCAGCTCCAGTCTCCACTGAGGACGTCTTTGAGATAGAGAACATTTTGGCCATCAAGAGGGTAAGAGGAAAGAATTTCTTTCTTGTGGATTGGAAGGGGTTTGGTCCTGAGGAGAGGTCTTGGGAGCCCAGGGAGAACATTCATGCTCCTCGTCTTCTAAAAAAATTTCTTGCAGGCCTAAAGAAGAGGGGGCATAAAGGGGGGGTACTGTAGCGTCAGCGACTCTGCCTCCTTCTGGGCAGAGACTCCGATCCCCTCATTGCCGCGGTCCCGGTCCCGCATCCTCCGCCTCCCCTGCTTCATCTGCCCGGGGTGCGCAGTAGGGGAACTAATTTATGGAGTATTGTCTTCACCAGTTGGGGAACTAATTGATTATTTATAGAGAATTGTCTTCACTTGTAAACTGGGTGGCTAATGTTATAGGCCTATTCACCTTAAAGAAACACAAAGTGCCTTCAGGTTTATGAGGGGATTAATGACTTTAGTGTAAATTCCTTGCCCCATCATTATACAAACCAGGTAGCCTTGGAAATACAGGGTTTTGAAGTTTTATTTATTGTACTCCTAGTTTTTCATCCTGTTGTTTTGTTTTGTAATACAAACGTAGGCTTTCTGAGAGGCACCTAATCATTTGGGTCTCTCTTATGTCTGTGTGTCTCTAAGGTAGACGGTATAGCCTGCCTTTGAATATTTGTTTATATTTGCAGCACTAGGTCACTTTTCACAGTATATGTGTGTTCATTTGTGCATCATATGGCATTTAATGTGTCCCCTTTGAGGCGACATTTTAATTGATATCTATTAAAGGTTATTTTTTATGGGTTTTTCTTGTTGTTAGAAGTGTTTCTATACCCATGAAGTTATTCAATTTCTGTGATCTAACACTCTCCAGCCTTCAGACAGGTTGGCGGGCACTGGAACCTATCAGCTGTGCCCGCCTGCCTGTCTGTCAGCTGTGCCCGCCCGCCTGCCTGTCTATCAGCCGTGTCTACCTGCCTGTCTAGCAGCCGTGCCCGCCAGCCTGTCTATCAGCCATGCCCACCTGCCTGTCTATCTGCCGTGCCCACCTGCTTGTCTACCCGCATCACCTGCCTGTCTACCAGCTGTGCTCATTTGCTGTGCCTGTTGGCTTTGGCCATATGTCCTGTGGGAGTCACCTGCTCTCACACAAGGTCCGTCCCAGAGTGGCACCTGGTTCACCTTCCCGGTCCCTCCTTGGTTCATGGAGTCGACTAAGCCTCCATGTGGCCAGGGTCGGTCCGGGAAGGCACGTAGTTATGCCCCTCTGGTCCTTCCTTGTATCACAGCACAGAGGTCCACCACCTGGATCCTTAACACCCATCTTGTTTGTACTTGCGTATAATTGTTTGTACAGATGAACAAGGCACCTTCAGGTATCTTGAAATTGTATTCAAGGATGAGCCAGACTTGTGCAAGTACACAATTCTCTTCCTGATATCTTGGCTGATTTCTTTAGACTTTCCCATGATGCTACACAAATAAGCAGTGTGTTTCAGGTGTGCATTAAAATACATTCAAAGGTGTGTCTCTAATTAACTTAGATGTTTCCAAAAAACGTATCAGAAGCTTCCAAACACATGACATCATCATATGGGCAGTCCAGAATTGTTTAAAGGCATAGTAATCTTAGTGTATGTAAACTTTTGACTTTGCAGTAAGTAATACAAATGCCTTAACCGGTTCCTGACCGCCCACTGTACATAAACGTCCGCGCTGCCTGGGCTCTGTGCAGCGCGGACGTTTAAAAACGGTGGGTGGTCTCGCAGCGCTCAGGACCCCCAGGGTCCTGCAAGCACTGCGATTCCGGTGCAGAGCGTTAGCTCTGACAGGGAACATCATCGGGACCTGATTGGATCAGGTCCCAGTGATGTTAACCCTTTGCTGTCTTCTATATGCTGTGATCTATAGTGATCGCGGCATATAGGAGACAGCAGGAGGAGAGGGGGTCGTCTTACTTACCTCTCCGAAGACCTCCGATTCCTTCCAGGACCTGGGGTTGCTATGGCAGCTGGAGGTCACATGACCGCCTCCAGCTCTGCCATATATAGTGTCCTTCCTGCCTGGCTTCAGCTGAGCCAGACAGGAGACTCTGACTGAAACAGTCAGCGAAGATCTCATGTAATGTAATGTAATATATGTCTATTACATTACATGAGATCAGTGATCAGAAAAATAAAAATTAATGTCCCATACAGGGACTAAGTAAAAATGTAAAAAAAAGTAAAAAAAAAAGTTTTTAAACTGTTAAAAAAAAATCACAAAATAAATAAAAATAAATAAATAAAATATTAAACCAATAAATCCGTATATTTTTACAAAACCAAAAAAAGAACACATATTTGGTATCGCCGCGTCCAAAACAACCCGAGCTATAAAACTGTCACACTAATTAACTCCTTCTGTGCACACCGTAATAAAAATAAATAAAAAAAGGAGCAAAAAAATATGTTTTTTCATCATATCGCCAAACAAAAAGTGGAAAAAAATGCGATCAAAAAGCAGAATAGAAATAAAAATGGTACCGCTGAAAACGTCATCTTGTTCCGCAAAAAACAAGCCGCCATACAGCTCCATCAGCCAAAAAATAAAAAAGTTATAGTGCTTAGAATAAAGCAATGCAAAAAAAATATTTTTTTCTATAAATTTGTTTTATTGTGTAAAAGCGCCAAAACATAAAAAAATATACAGTAAGTGTAGTATCGCTGTAAATGTACTGACCCGAAGAATAACGCTGTCTGATCACTTTTACCACACGCAGAACGGCATAAAAAAAAACCTCAAAGAACAATTCCTGAATTGTTGGTTTTTGTTAATTTTACCTCCCAAAAAACGGAATAGAAAGCGATCAAAAAATGTCACGTACCAAAAAATGGTACCAATAAAAATGTCAACTCGTCCCGCAAAACACAAGCCATCACATGACTCTGTCTGCCGAAATATGGAAAAATTATAGCTCTCAAAATATGGCGATGCAAAAACTAGATTTTGCAAAAAAAAGCGTCTTTTAGTGTGTGACAGCTGTCAGTCATAAAAACCCGATATAAATCTGGTATCTCTGTAATCGCACCGACACAAAGAATAAAGTAATCTCATCACTTATACCGCACGAGGAGCGGCGTAAAAAATAAATAAAACCAATTCTTCACCTGCTACTGATTTGTTTATGTCTCCGAAAGATCGCAGTAAGGCTCTGCCAACATTTATCCTGTGCTCTGCGCTGAGCACTTACACCAGAGTTTCCGTGTAAATCTCTGAAATACTTGATTCAGCCAGAACCCATGACGGAAGATTCCCTGTAATGAGGCAGATATAGGCCACTGTGGATGCCGTCTGGCCTGGGATCCCACGGTGTCATTTGTTTTAGGCGTGCATAAAAGTGCGGTTGGCCACAGTTTTGTGCACTTCTGAAAAAAAGGACACCGCTAAACAGAGGCCAGACGGAGTCCAGAGTAACTCTGCTGCCTCATTACAGTGAATGGATCCCACAGGGGTTTCATCTGAATTATATCACTTGGAAATTTAGATGGAAAGCCCGATGTAAGTGCTCAGCCTAGAGCGCCGGATAAATGTTACATAAAATGTTCCCAATAAAAGCTTCAACTCAGTCCTCAAAAAAAGCTAGTCCCCACTCAGGTCTGTCATCTGTTAAAAATATAAGGGACTTCCAAGTTACTGGTAGCAGAAAGGCTCTGGAAAAGCGAAATGGCCCTTGCCCCCCAAAAGAAATTCAGATAATTTTGTGCTCCCAAATCCAAATGCCTATTCTACAATAATTTGTTCTCCAATTGTCAAATAGCACTCCGTCCCCCCCAGATCTCGCCGTATGGCTGAGCGGTACGATACAGCCACATATGGGGTATTGCCACTTTTAGAAGAAATTGTGTGACACATTTCGGCACCATTTTTACCCATTGCCCTGTGTGAAAATGTAAAATCTGAGGGTAAAACATTTTTTTGTGGTAAAAATATAATTATGCTTTTTTCACTGTCCAATGGTATAAATTTAAAAATTAAAAAATACTCACTACTTCCCTAGATAAATTCCTTGAGAGGTGTAGTTTACAAAATGGGGTCACTTGTGGGGGTTTCTGCTGTTTCGGCATGTCAGCGACTCTTCAAATGTGACATGGTGTCTGCAACCTATCCCAGCCAACATAGCGCTCCTTTCTCTTCCGAACCCTGCCGTACACCAAAGCAGTGGTTTTCCCCCAGATATGGGGTATCAGCGTACTCAGGAGAAATTGCACAACAAATTTCATGGTGCAATTTATCCTATTACCCTTATGATAATGCAAAATTAAGGGATGAAAAACGGTATTGTGGGAAAAATGTGAAAATTTTATTTTTACAGCTCAATATTATAAACTTCTGTGAAGCACCTTGGGGTTCAAGGTGCTCACCACACATCTAGATAAGTTCCCTAAGGGGTCTAGTTTCCAAAATGGTGTCACTTGTGGGGGGTTTCCACTGTTTAGGCACTTCAGAAGCTCTCCAAACGCAACATGGCGTCTGCTAATTATTCAGACAAATTTTATATTCAAAAAGTCTAATGGCGCTCCTTCCCTTCCGAACCCTGCAGTGCGCCCAAACAGTGGTTTTCCCTCACATATAGGGTATTCAGCACGCTCAAGAGAAATTGCACAAAAAAATTTGGGGTCCATTTTTTCCTGTTACCGCTGTGAAAATAGAAAAAATTGGGTCTAAAGTAACATTTTTGTGAAAAAAGTTAAATGTTAATTTTTTTCTTCCACATTCCAAAAATTCCTGTGAAGCACCTGAAGGGTTAATAAAGTTCTTGAATGTGGTTTTGAGCACCTAGAGGGGTGCAGTTTTTAGAATGATGTCACTTTTTGGTATTTTCTGTCATAAATACCCCTCAAAGTGACTTCAAATATGATGTGGTCCCTAAAAAAATGTTTTTGTAAATTTTGTTGTAAAAATGAAAAATCGCTGGTCAACTTTTAACCCTTATAGCTCCCTAACAAAAAAAAATTTTGGTTCCAAAATTGTGCTGATGTAAAGTAGACATGTGGGAAATGTTATTTATTAACTATTTTGTGTGACACATCTCTCTGATTTAAGGGCATGAAAATTCAAAGTTAGAAAATTGCAAAATTTTCAAAATTTTCGCCAAATTTCCGATTTTTTCACAAATAAACGCAAGTGATATTGAAGAAATTTTACCTCTATCATGAAGTACAATATGTCACGAAAAACAGTCTCAGAATCAGGGGGATCCGTTGAAGCGTTCCAGAGTAATTACTTCATAAAGTGACAGTGGTCAGAATTGAAAAAATTGGCCCGGTCACGAAGGCAAAAACAGGCTCTGGTGCGAAGTGGTTAAACATTCTCTCTCTCTCATCATTCTGGCATTTGGCAAATATTAAAAATTATGGTAATATTGATTGACCTAAAATTGGAAAGATTTATTCTGATTTAATGTCAGATATTGAGAAAAACATGCGTATGTGTCTTTTTATATAGTGTATGTAAACTTTTGGTTTCAACTGTAGGTAGAAACTATAGAATGAAAATATTTTTTTTTTCTGTAAGTTCTACACTATGGGAGGTGCACTGAGAAAATGTGCTGTTTGCACAGAATCATCCAATAATTGTCACGCTAGGTATGGAGCGAACCCAGCGCATAACGATGGGAAAAGGAGAGGGAGCCCTACAACTAGGGGAAGAGAGTGGACACCCCTAAATAGATCTAACAACAAACCCTGACTCCCCTATAGACCATAAATAGGTTTTGCACCTATCTCCGAGCAGGAAACCTGGCCCTAGCTGACCCTAAGGCTAGGAAACAAACAGGAGAATACACTTAGCTCCAAGATGACACCGGAAAAATCACGGCAACAATCCACAGTAATTCTAGTCGATTACTAGAATCCCAGGCCTGAATAGGTATAACATGCTATCACCAGAAACTCTCTGAGGATCTGAGTGTATTTAAGGACACAGCAGGGAAGTGTTGATTAACAGCAGAAAGGTGAGGATATCTCAGGGTCCTAAAGAGAAAGGTATAATCCCCAAGCAAGGTGTGGATCACAACTGAGCCCTAAAGAGAGGAATCATAAAAGGATCATGTTTGTAAGGCCAAAAGCAGCTATCTTCTACAGCTTGACACCGTATGGATGTCTGTCAACCCTGACACACCCGTGACAATAATGCCTGAAGTAAACCAAGAGTTATTTGACAAGCAAAGAAGTGCATTTCAGAGACTCAGGTAGACCAGTTGACTAGTAAATGCTGACTCACTTAATAATCTTGGAAAAATCACTTTATAAAAGAGGATCCTTTTATCTGGATGTAGCCATAGTAATTATTAATCGGTTTCTATTAAAAGGAACCTGTCACGTCATTTCAAGCATCTAAACTGTCCCCAGTGCATTAAAGTGATGCAATGTGCATCACTGACGTTATTTTCATTAAAACCTGCGGTCTAATCATGTCCCAACAGCACTTTATATACTTAGATCGTACCTGCTTGTTTAGTCATAGGGGTGTAAGGGGGAAGACCGGGGTGTAAGTACTTTCAGAACAAGGGATCCGGAACTGCTGGGGCCGTGCCTCTGGTTGCAGGGGGAAGACAGACTGCGAGCACAGGAGTCAGGTGACCGGGAAGCTGGGGGCGTGTCCAGAGCGAGAGCTCAGGAGTCAGGTGACCGGGGAGCTGGGGGCGTGTCTAGGAAGAGGGAGAAAAAGGAGGTTTGCGCGGGAAAGCAGGGAGTTGACAGTTGGAGTCAAGCCTGACTAGAGGGAGAAGAGACGCAGGGTCCGTGGAGCCGAGCAAGTGAGGTGCGGTTTTATGGACTAGGGGCTCAGCGGGTCAAACCGGAGACCGCCCGCTGCCGCCAGAAGACGAAGCATTGTTTAGGCGGGGAAGCCAGAAGAAAACAACACCGGCATCAGCCGGCAACTGCCTTGTGGGGAACAAGAGTCAGCTAAGTGTAAAACTGCCGATTATAACCGTTCCGACTTTTGTCGGTTATAGCCTGTTACCTGCTACTTCCCTTGTTGTCCCCATATTTCCCTGTTACTCCCTGCGTGGAGATTGACCCTGTTACAATAAATCCCCCCTGTTTATTAACCCTGTACTGGCTGCTCTGTGTTTCTGTGTCACTGCATCTATAGTACCTGTGTCGCATTGGTATGCTTAATTTTCGTTCAGTCATGGGCGTCACCATTCACTTAGTTTGATTGATTGTCCTGGAAACGCCGATTTCACTCAGAGCCGTTGTAAAATCCGACGCTTGCGCAGTGTGGAGCGTGGAGCCGCGCTTGAGCAATGTCGAGCGGGGAGCCGCTGGTAACAGTGCAAGTGCAGGGAGCCACTTGTCACTGCACATGCATGGCTCACCGATTGACACTGCGCAAGCGTGGCTGCCCAATCTCAACACTGCGTAAGTGCTGCTTCACACTCCAAGCTCCACACCAGTTTTGAGTGACGTCGGCGCTTCCAGGACAATCAGTCAAATTGCGTGGGCGATGATGCCCATGACTGAACGAAAATTAACCACACCCCTATGACTAAACGAGCAGGTACGATATAAGTATATAAAGTGCTTTTGGGACATAATGAAAATAACGTGTTAGTGATGCACATTGGCACATCGCATGACTAACAATGCACTGGGGACAGTTTAGATGCTTGAAATTACGTGACAGGTTCCCTTTAAGTTTTAATGATTTCCAATATATCTTTTGTCTATTTATTGTTAAAGTTTGGTATAGAGGTGATCTTGTTTAGTTAACTCATTTTTACATGTCCTATTTGGGAATTCGGAGTTGTTGGATGAGGTTTTATGTTGAGGGTCCTCAACTATTGGTGAAAGCAGAGATTACCTACAAAGAGCCTCTCTGGCTCTGGAGGTCCCAATGTACAGTCCACAGACTCTAAGAAGTGTGTGTTATTTAATTTCTCTGATTTAAAGCCTAGGGTAATTGAATCATGCTGGGTTCCCCCACCCCCCAAAATTGCAGCTAATTGCTGGAGGTTCCAGGATATTTTTATTCTGAGAGGACCTTTTTTTAAATAAAAATTAAATTTATGAAAATACATTATTATAGCAGATGAGCTTTAGTTTAGGTGTCATATTTGCTCACAGATATGTTTAGGGTCTCAAAGTCCCAAAGTAAATTCATGATAAGATATACAAGTAAACTAATAAAAAAAATTGTGTTTACCACTCCTATAGTAAGTCATTTTATTAGTATAAAAATTGTGCCATAAGTAACTGCGCTAAAACCTGACAAGAGTATTACCACAAGTGGTAAGGAATGCAGTTACTAACTTGGTGCTAGTCCAGCAGGGGCACTTTGGACTGCGCATCTCTCATTATAAAGTTAGCAGCTGATAGTATTGTCCAAAAATAATAGTTTCTTCCTTCTTCCTCATCATGGTGTGGCGCCCCTGAGGGTTCGGCCGCCACAGGAATGCTGCACTTCTTTAATGGAGTGTGGTGTTCCTCCTCTGAGGTAAGGCCGGTGTGATGGTAGTTACCTAGCCTCTTGCATCCAACACCACATTTCCATCAGAGGGAGCTAGTATGCACTAGGTGCTGCTCCCCTGGTTACAGGGAGACTGGGGAACACAAAGTGGTAGGAACCAGTTAGTGGGTGTGGGTGGAGGAACAGTTAGTTACACTTCTAATTTCATATTTAATAGAATGCCATCTTTGGTCTTGGTCTTTTTGGTTGCTGTAAAACTACTGTGTGTAAAGTGACTTCCCTCCGGGAGCGCAGATCCTGTGTGGGCCTGCACCGGCATGGGACACAGCCCTCGTACCCCGATCTATGGGACGAGAGGTAGGTTGCAGACGAGGAATGTCTCAACCCGGCCAAGGACCAGGATCAAGAAGGCCCGGGAGCTTTAGAGTGTGGCTCCCTAGCAAATGGGTCCCGGGGAGGATGCAGACGGAGCGGAGTACGCCACCTGTCCTCGCCTACCTGATCTATTCAGAGGGATTCCGGCTGCAAGAGGGGTACCGGCCCCCGACACCCGACCTCGTACTCTATGTCCAGGACGGGAAAGCCCGGTTAGGCCCTGAGGATCCCGGCGGGCTTCGGATGGAGAGGAATTGCCACCCGAGCCCTACACCTGAGAGGAGCTCAGAGGGAGACCTGGCCTATCTACACACGCACAGACGGGAAGGGGTAAAGTCTGTAGTGCAGGAACACTCTGGTGTAGGGATGTTACCTCACACTGGACTTCCTCGGAGGTAGTCGGACCCTCGTCCCTGGTGGCCGCAGGACTCCACGAGGAACAGGGAGAAGCCTTGCGCTGCTTTTGAGAACTGTGAGTAAAGCCTTGGAAATTCATCCCTATGGCCTCCGGACTGTTCATTACGCGCCATACCACGCGACTCGGTGCCCGCACTCCCCGCGCTACTACTACTACCCCCTTCATCCTGCCTTGCCTGCCCTGAGGCCGCGCTCCGCCTGTGGGGAGCAGCGAGAACTTTAGCCGCCATGACATCGGGCCTCAGCGGACTGTAGCGGCGCTGGTGGCGCATCACCAGACACCACAGGTGGCGTAGTCGACAATTACCACTCAACCCGGAAAGCCCTAACATCATTTTTAATGTGACGGCCCTGGGCACGGAACGGGTCCAGGCCACGACTGCATCCCCGTTCTCAACGTCGGACCCGGCTCCGAGTACCCCATCTTCCCAGGGCAGGGCTTGCGAGCGTCACATCACTGGCGTAGTCGGCAGGATATCGTGCCCGCAGCAACGGAGAAAAGTGCCCATTGCTATCGGGTACTGTGTGCCTTACACCTTGGACTGTTGTTTTACACTTAAAATGGCGCCCGCCCAAGAAGAACAGGCGCCATAATGCTGTGAAAAGACTGTCTTTGTACACCTCCCATCGTGGGCTGGGCTCCCACTTGGCGCCAAAAATGTGGACTGCCCCTTCCATCAGAGACTGTCCGCGGGGTAATGCCCGTCAAACAGGATGGGCCGAACGAAGGCGGGACTGTCAGCATGCCGCCCAGGAACCGCCCCGAAAGAGGAGGAAGAAGAAGGAAAGCAACAAGGTACGGCCATGTCAGTCGGAGCTTGGCAGTCAACGGAGGCAGTCATGGATGCCTCTGGGGGAGCGAGACCACGTGACCACTGAACCCGGTCCAGGCCCTTCACCCGGCAGAGAGAGAAGTGGCGGCGTATTAACACCGGGAGATATAGAGTTTCTCCACTCGGAAGCTCCGGGGCTTGCAAGGAGGCAGAAGGAGGCCCAGGAGGCGGCGACAGCTGCGTGGAAAGCGGAGATGCTGCAGCGGATCCGAGACCGCCGCCGAGGAGAGGAGGTTCCAGGACCAGTCGACCCGGAGGTCGAAGTCGAGGGTGACCTAGCGGCAGGTGAGAGTGCAACCCCTGCCCCGGCTGCGGAGCCATCGGAGACGATCCTGGACCTCATGGCGGAGTACATAGTCCCCATAGTCACCTGGGAGCAAGCACTAGCTCCTGAGCTGCAACCGGCAGCTGTTGGTGGGGACTTACGCTGTCACGAGAGCTCGGTAACGGAGGTGCCTGGAGCTGCGGAGGAGGCTACCGGCTCCAACCCGGACTGGTCCGCATCGGTAGAGGACTTGCGGCAACCCGTCCTAACCCCGCTACCTGCACCGGCGGTAACCTGGCCCGAGGCCGAGGAGTGGGCCTGGGAAAACCAGGGGGGCGACCTTATGGGCTTCCCGTGGGAGACCAGATCTAAAGCGCGCAGGAGGAGCCAATGGTGCAGCGACCAGATCTTCCAACTGGCACGGGAGCAACGTCGGCGGGAGCAACGCTGCGAGTGCCTCGAAGTGAGGACCAAGGCTACAAAGACTCGGGCGCGACTGGAGGAGGCCACCCATCCTAGTCCCCGGTATGAAGGCCAGGATGTGTGATTTCACCATGAGGCGGGGTGGGGGTTTATCCGGTGTCCCATGTTCCAGGACGATGTGTTCTCCAGCAGGCGGGACGTCGAGCCGCGCCTTAAGAAGGGACACCCCGGCCGGAACCTCTTCCCGGGCGATACTGTGACTTTCACTCGCCACCAGGGGGAGCGTGGGTGGTACGCCCTGGACGTCCGCAAAGTGTCTGGGAGTGACGCCACCCCGCCCTCAGCCTCAGGTGACCGGCTATCCTCTGTCGGGAGGAATGAGCCCTTCCCTCCACGTGAGCCCCAAGTCTAAAGCAGCCCCGGCTGCTGTAGTTATTGTTTGAAGTTTAATTATTGCTGCTATTTCGTGTGTTTTCCTTTTCCTATAGAGACTTTGGTCCCTGCGGACTATGGCAGGCGGCGGACTGTATTGTAAATAGTTATGCATCTATTTAGGTGCTCCCTATTGCTTTTAAACAAAACCGTGCCTACTTTCTACCTCAGACCTCAGAAGCAAAACCTGTCTGGAGTGGCTTGTGAGGGGGTCCAACTCCGGATCTTCATGCCCTGCAGCCACCCTAGGGCCCACGTAGAGGGTTTAGGGCAGGTCCCTCTTGCTACTGAACTGACCGTCGTCACCTTTAAGCAGTCCGCTGCCTTGATCAAAAAGTCTCTTGTCTTAATTTATAATTTTTGCACTTTTATATCTTTGTACTTTTATAATTTTATACTTTTGCACTTTTGTACTTTTATAGCTGTTATGCAACGTTACAAGAAATGTGCCTCCCATAAAGGGATGATAGTTTTACTTGTTATATAAAAAGAAATTTTCCTGGGTGCTATTCCTTTGCAGCCCGCGGACGTGCTGTGTTTTACCAGGGGGGAATGTGGTGCCCCTGAGGGTTCGGCCGCCACAGGAATGCTGCACTTCTTTAATGGAGTGTGGTGTTCCTCCTCTGAGGTAAGGCCGGTGTGATGGTAGTTACCTAGCCTCTTGCATCCAACACCACATTTCCACCAGAGGGAGCTAGTATGCACTAGGTGCTGCTCCCCTGGTTACAGGGAGACTGGGGAACACAAAGTGGTAGGAACCAGTTAGTGGGTGTGGGTGGAGGAACAGTTAGTTAGTTACACTTCTAATTTCATATTTAATAGAATGCCATCTTTGGTCTTGGTCTTCTTTTTGGTTGCTGTAAAACTACTGTGTGTAAAGTGACTTCCCTCCGGGAGCGCAGATCCTGTGTGGACCTGCACCGGCATGAGACACAGCCCTTGTACCCCGATCTATGGGACGAGAGGTAGGTTGCAGACGAGGAATGTCTCAACCCGGCCAAGGACCAGGATCAAGAAGGCCCGGGAGCTTTAGAGTGTGGCTCCCTAGCAAATGGCTACCGGGGAGGATGCAGACGGAGCGGAGTACGCCACCTATCCTCGCCTACCTGATCTATTCAGAGGGATTCCGGCTGCAAGAGGGGTACCGGCCCCCGACACCCGACCTCATACTGTATGTCCAGGACGGGAAAGCCCGGTTAGGCCCTGAGGATCCCGGCGGGCTTCGGATGGAGAGGAATTGCCACCCGAGCCCTACACCTGAGAGGAGCTCAGAGGGAGACCGGGCCTATCTACACACGCACAGACGGGAAGGGGTAAAGTCTGTAGTGCAGGAACACTCTGGTGTAGGGATGCTACCTCACACTGGACTTCCTCGGAGGTAGTCGGACCCTCGTCCCTGGTGGCCGCAGGACTCCGCGAGGAGCAGGGAGAAGCCTTGCGCTGCTTTTGAGACCTGTGAGTAAAGCCTTGGAAATTCATCCCTATGGCCTCCGGACTGTTCATTACGCGCCATACCACGCGACTCGGTGCCCGCACTCCCCGCGCTACTACTACTACCCCCTTCATCCTGCCTTGCCTGCCCTGAGGCCGCGCTCTGCCTGTGGGGAGCAGCGAGAACTTTAGCCGCCATGACATCGGGCCTCAGCGGACTGTAGCGGCGCTGGTGGCGCATCACCAGACACCACAGGTGGCGTAGTCGACAATTACCACTCAACCCGGAAAGCCCTAACATCATTTTTAATGTGACGGCCCTGGGCACGGAACGGGTCCAGGCCACGACTGCATCCCCGTTCTCAACGTCAGACCCGGCTCCGAGTACCCCATCTTCCCAGGGCAGGGCTTGCGAGCGTCACAATGGCCTGTTAGCATTTGGCAATATGTATGTTTTCATGAAATGGCATGTCAGTTGTATTTGCATAACAGACTTTGGTTCATGCCAGTAATACTTTCTATGATAAGAAATGTAAATTGTTAATCTCAGCTGTTACCTGTTGGCTTCAACTAGAACCAGGGGCTGCCAAATGTTCTATATGAATCTCAAAGACTGGATGAGCAAAATACTGTCAGCTTTAGGCCACGGCCCCACTATCAGTATTTGGTCAGTATTCGATCAGTATTTTTTCTCTGGAGTGGGAGCCCAAACCAGGAGTGGGTGATAAATGCAGAATTGGTGACTTGTTTCTATTAAACCTTTTCTCTGATTGTTCCTCACCTGGTTTTGGCTCCCACTCCTGAGGAAAAATACTGACCGAATACCGACCAAATACTGATAGTGGGGTCGTGGCCTTACAAAGCAAATCTACCACTTCTGAAGCCCCTACTCCAAACTGTTTTAAAGCGTTATTCCCAGAATCACATTATTTTTCACAAAGCACACTAAATTCATAATTATTTTTAACATACAGACTTAACCCAACATACAGTCTTTTTCTTGTACCTTTGTGTCTTTTTTCAGCTCCATATGCCCCTCTGTGCATCCAGCTTCAGATAGCAGAATGGACGGTCCTTGTCTTATCTGCTAAAACTACATTTCTCAGCAGCATTTGCTTCTCCTCAGTGCTGCAGACCCCTCTGTACTTTTGATTAGCCTAACCTCTCTAGCTGCCTATGTTGTTTTACATCATTAGTTGGTTATAACAGAGCTCAACTCTCCTATACTCCTCCATAATGGCAGTGCAGAGTTGTGTTTGTTCTTTGCTTCCAACAGATCAGTTTTGTGAAACTGTAAATAATGTTTTATTGATGCGTACAGCAGAAAATAATTTCTGTCATTTGTATCAACAGAGAGTCATTTGCAGTTTCACATCACTGATGTCTCAGCAGCAGGCAACAAACAAAATTCAACTAATCTCAGTCCCCTATAAAGAGTCCCCTCCTGCAGTATATCCTCCTTTCTGTCCTCTGTATACAGAAGTCCGTCCTGCAGCATATCTCTTTTTTTCTGTACCCTCTATATACATCCCCCTCATGTAGTACATCCTATCAGTCCCCTATACACAGCCTTCTGCTTCCTTGTAGTAACTGTAATGAAGGAGGGTCTACCCCTCTGTGACATCCCTCACAGTAGCGCTGTTCTAGGAACATCTCAGTGCACAGCTATGCTGATAGGATGCCAGCCGAAAGACTGCACTGTGTATGAACTTCTAAAGGTTGATTCCAATAGCAACTATAGGGTAAGTAGAGCCTAAAGGTTCATCTTTAAAGGGATGATATGTGCAATACAAAGCCGATTTAAAAAATGGTTATATTGGCCAAAAATGTATTAAATCCACTCCTTAAAGGGGTTGTCTGGTCAAAAGTGATAAGTCTGTAATCACTCTGTGTGACTGCAGACTCATGAATACCCCCAGCGCACGCTGCGGGAATTCGCCGGTTTCAGACCCAGGACCGGAGGGTATATATGTGTCATACATACCCCCGGCCAGTGGGCATGGCCTCGTTCAATACAAGTGTATGGAGCGATGTGGCGCCGACTGGCCGGAGCTATGTATAACTTATACATAACATCCGGTCCCGGGTCTGAAGCCGGCGAATGCCCAGAGCTCACAGTGCCTGCCCTGGGGGGATTCATAAGTCACACGGAGTGACTGCAGACTTATCACTTTTGACTGGACAACCCCTTTAACATTGAAATTTCAAAACAAAGAAGGAAAAGTTGTAAATTTGTGAAAATCACAGAATCAATTTGATATGTTAATGTTATGCAAATGATGAAAAAAATAAATTACATTTTCAAAGCATCTTGATTTATTCAGCATCAAGTATGAGCACCACACCCAGAAATATATGCACTTACATGCCTTGGCATACTATCAATGAGGCTATTAATGGTTGTCTACCACGCTGAGTGCCCTTGGAAATGCAAATCATCAAGATGAGCTGCTGGCACGGAAATGCTGCAAGCCATGGTAAGAAGCTTTGGTGCCTAGTAGTGTTGAGCGAACATGCTCGACACTGCTCGGTACTCGCCCGAGCATCACGCTACTCGGGATGTTCGGCGAGCACCGAGCATTTCCGGGTTACTCGGGCGGGAGCTCGGGTCTCCGCCCTGCATGTTTGGCGCTCTTTACAGAGCCAATGAACATGCAGGGATTTCCAGCCAGTCACTGTAATGCCGCAGCCATGTTGGTTGTGGGCATTACATTGATTGGCTGACCGCACAGCGTCACCTCGAGTATTTAAAACCGGGCGCCGCCATCTTGGACACAGACGGCTGGGATCAGACAGTGTAAGGACAGCGCTGCTGATTTAGGGAGAGATATATACTGCAAAATAGTTAGTGTAGGGTCTGTAAAGGCTGCCAGATCAAACAAACAGTCCTTCTCATGACTAATATCCATCCCAGACATCAGGCAGGCAGGCAGGCAGTATAGGAGACACAGTGGTTATACCAGCAAACGCTGCATTACAGTCCTGTGTGCTCCTGTTGCTGAAATTGCTGGACTTAGCTCCAGGTCTCGGGGGCCAGGAAAAATCCTTTTTTTTCAGCTAAATCCTCTTTTTTTTTTCCTCCTTCACACTGTACAAATACCCGTCTTATTAACCTTTTGGTATCCCCCCCCCCCCCCAAAAAAAAAGTGTGTCTGTGACAGTTCAGACACAAATATATCTGTTGAAAATAGTCTGGTGTAGGCCAGAGAAACAGAAGTGTGGTTTTGCAGTTCCATGGTTCAAACCTCTGTATTATCCACTTTTGGGCCATTTGTATCTAAAAAAAAAACTGTTTGAGTGTGTCGCTCACTGTTCAGCCACAAATATATATATTTAAAAAAGTCTGGTATACACTAGTAAATTATAACTGTGGTTTTGCTGTTCCACGGTAAAAAATCTCTATTATCCTGCTTTTGGCATTTTTTGCCGTAAAAAAAAACTGTAATAGTGTCTCCCTGATTGTTCAGACACAAATATATCTGTTGAAAATAGTCTGGTGTAGACCAGAGAAACAGAAGTGTGGTTTTGCAGTTCCATGGTTCAAACCTCTGTATTATCCACTTTTGGGCCATTTGTATCTAAAAAAAAATCCAGTTTGAGTGTGTCGCTCACTGTTCAGCCGCAAATATATATATTTAAAAAAGTCTGGTATACACCAGTAAATTATAACTGTGGTTTTGCTGTTCCATGGTAAAAAATCTCTATTATCCTGCTTTTGGCATTTTTTTGCCGTAACAAAAAAAACTGTAATAGTGTCTCCCTGATTGTTCAGACACAAATATATCTGTTGAAAATAGTCTGGTGTAGGCCAGAGAAACAGAAGTGTGGTTTTGCAGTTCCATGGTTCAAACCTCTGTATTATCCACTTTTGGGCCATTTGTATCTAAAAAAAACCAGTTTGAGTGTGTCGCTCACTGTTCAGCCGCAAATATATATATTTAAAAAAGTCTGGTATACACCAGTAAATTATAACTGTGGTTTTGCTGTTCCACAGTAAAAAACCTCTATTATCCTGCTTTTGGAATTTTTTGCCGTAAAGAAAAACAGTAATAGTGTCTCCTGATTGTTCAGACACAAATATATCTGTTGAAAATAGTCTGGTGTAGGCCCGAGAAATAGAACTGTGGTTTTGCAGTTCCACGGGTCAAATATCTGTATTATCCTGCTTTTGGCATTTTTTGCCGTAAAGAAAAACAGTAATAGTGTCTCCTGATTGTTCAGACACCAATATATCAGTTTAAAAGAGTCTGGTATACACCACTAAATTATAACTGTGGTTTTGCCGTCCCACGGTAAAAAATTTCTATTATCCAGCTTTTGGTATTTTTTCCGTAAAGAAAAACAGTAATAGTTTCTCCCTGATTGTTCAGATTGTTTAAAAGAGTCGGGTGTAGGCCAGAGAAATAGAACTGTGGTTTTCCTCTTCCACGGTTCTAATCTACTTTACCCTTTTTCCATTGATAGTGTGAGTGTAAGCTATTTTTCTTCCTTTACAATGGGCAAGTCGCGTGGCAAGGGACGTGGAACTGGGGATGGTGCGTGTAGAGGACGGGGCCGTGGCCAAGGTGAAAATGTGCCACAACCAACAGCCACATCTTCTCGCTCCCACTTCTTGACCGAATTACTACGGAAGCACAGAACAACACCAGTATTGCGATCTGATCAGTGTGAACAGGTTATTAATTGGATAGCAGATAATACTTCCAGTTACCTGGGCACCACCACCTCCGGTCTGTCTTCCACATGGTCAAATCTTAGTAGCCGTGAGTCTCGACCGCATACTCCTCCTCACCCTGATGCTCCTTCCTCCCACCATGCCGACTGTCATCAGACAGCAACTGATCCCACACTTGGACTCTCTGAAGAGCTGATCACTGGTCCATTTCCAGATTTGTGCCCCTCGCCTGCTCCGCTTGAAGTGGTGGAAGAGGAGATCCCATGTAGCGATGCCCAAATATTTGAACAGCCACGGCCACAGGAAGTCGACGCTGGCAATTTGTCACAAGAGGTGGACAATGACGAGACACAATTGCCAGGAAGTGAGGAGGAGGATCGTGGTGCGCAAGTGGAAGAGGAGTGTAACATACCTGGCGGCGTCCTTGCATGGTGGTCCATCTCCCACTGTGCAAGAGGGCGCACTTGATCTCCTGTCCAGAATGTCTCTCTGGCTTCCCTCCATGCTGTCTGTTTGTGTCTGTTTCTGCTGCTTAAGGGCGGCGCCCGATCACTTCCTGCCTTTTGTACCTGCTGTGGGTCACACCCCTTGTGCGTCCTCAGCCTATTGCTGTCTGTCACCTGGTATATAGCTCAGCAGCTCCCTTCTATCCCTGCCTGAGCATAGTGTTTCCTTCAGTGTGTGCTTGCACTCTGAAGGTGCCAGGTCCCGTCTCTTCCCTCCTGCCTTCTAGGGGCCGATTACCTAGACCCGTTCCTGTATCTTGTCTGACCTGTCTGAACACGCTCCTAGCCTGTTCCTCTCGCCTTCTAGTGGCCGATTTCCTAGACCCGCTCCTGTGTCTGGTCTGTCCTGTCTGAACACGCTCCTTGCCTGTTCGCTCCGCCTTCTAGTGGCCGATTTCCTAGACCCGCTCCTGTGTCTGGTCTGTCCTGTCTGAACACGCTCCTTGCCTGTTCGTTCCGCCTCTCTGGGGGCCGTATTCCCAGACCCGCTCCTGTATCCCTCTGCAGTGTCGGTCTCCTCCGTACACTCAGTTCCAGTCTGAACTCTCTCCTGTCCTTTACCTGTTTTGCCTCTATGTCCGTTCCCTTCCTTTTTCTGCAGAGTCTGAACTCGTACCTAACTCCTGCTTGTTGTCTCTGCAAGTACTGTGTGAGTATCTGGCTCTGTCTTTCCCTTCCTGTCTGTTCCGTGTGAACAGAGCCCTGTCCTCCCTGCTCAGACTTGTCTGCACTCTAGCTGTGCTTGCCTGTAACCCTCTGCCTGTATTGTTCCTTAGT
Source organism: Phyllobates terribilis (assembly GCF_046119375.1). Lineage (NCBI taxonomy): Eukaryota > Metazoa > Chordata > Amphibia > Anura > Dendrobatidae > Phyllobates > Phyllobates terribilis. Next base: position 772,597,106 of record NW_027362761.1, on the reverse strand, counting down.
CCCGGTGTGTACTGGGTCCTATCCCGCCTGTGTTCCTACCTGCTAGTGCCTCCCTGTCTGCACTCTAGCTGTGCTTGCCTTTACCCCCCTGCCTGCATACCCGCCTGCCTGCATACCAGTCGTGCCTGCCTATACCCACCAGTCTGTGTGCCAGCCTACCAGCCTGTTCCTGTATTCCCCTGTGTGGGTCAACAGCCGTGTCCGGGGTCTGTCCTGGAGTAGCACCTGGTCCCTCTGCTCGGTTCCTCCTTGGTGCACTGGCGTCGTATGCCGTCGTGCGACCCTGGTCGGATCGGGTGAATACCTAGTCACGCCCCTCCAGGCATTCACTCTCCGGCACGGTCCAGTGGAATCACTACCAATCACACGCACACGCCGCTTAGCCCGGGCGTGTGCATAACAAGGAGGAGGTGGTGGATGATCTAGTAACTGACCCAATGTGGCAGGAGGACATGCAGAGTGAGGCCAGCAGCACACAGGGTGAGGGAGGCAGAGTACCCCAACAGGCAGGAAGAAGCAGTGTGGTGGCCGCACACAGAAGACAGGCAACAGTTCCCCATAACCCCAACACGAGGGACGTTGCCAGTTCAACCTGTAGGTCTTCCAGAGTCTGGAATTTTTTTAAAGACTCTGCTGATAACCCCAAAAAGGCCATTTGTACCACCTGCCATGCCAGCATCAGCAGGGGTGACAAAACTACCAGCATGACCACCACCAGCATGATCAGGCACATGGCAGCAAAGCACCCGACTTTGTGGGGCGAACCCCAGGGTCCACGAACAGTGTCAGCGGGTGTCACCACTGTTTCTTCCGCTGTTGTGCGTGCAATAGAACCCCCTGTTGTTGTTTCTGCAAGGCAATCCCCTGTCCATACTGCATGCAAAGATGCCCCCTCTTCTCAGTCTTCACTTGTTATGTCAGTTTCTCAAGAAACAGCATTAACGTCCACGTCCACTTCCCACCGCAGCGTTCAATTGTCCATATCCCAGACCTTTGAACGAAAGTGGAAATTCGCAGCTAACGCCCCACAGGCCACAGTCCTAAATTCGCACATTTCACGACTGCTTGCGTTGGAAATGCTGCCTTTTAGGCAGGTGGAGACGGAATCCATCCGCAACCTTATGGCGGTGGCCGTCCCTCGGTACTCGGTCCCCAGCCGACACTATTTTGCCCGGTGTGCCATCCCCGCACTACACAAGCACATGTCCCAAAACATCTGCCGTGCCCTCAACAACGCAGTTACTGGGAGAGTCCACCTGACAACAGACACGTGGACAAGTGCATGTGGCCAGGGACGGTACATCTCCCTGACGGCACACTGGGTAAACATAGTGGAAGCCGGGACCCAGCCGGACCTTGGGACGGAACACATCCTCCCCACACCGAGGATTGCGGGCCCTATGTCAGTCAGAATTGCCCCCACAGTGTACAGCTCCTGCGCATCATCCTCCTCCTCATGTTCAGCCTCCATCTCAGATATCACCACATCAGTTACAAGCTGGACACTTGGAATGAACTCGCTCTGTACGCCTTGGAGGTCCTGGCCTGCCCTGCCGCTAGCATGTTATTGGAGCGTATTTTTAGTGCCGCTGGGGGAATTATAACTGATAAGCGCACTCGCCTGTCAACTGACAATGCTGACAAGCTGACCCTTATCAAAATGAACAAGGTCTGGATTGGGCCAGACTTCTCATCACCACCAAATGAAAGCAGAGTAACATAAAGTCAAATCCACTGTGTTATTTCGGGAGGTGTATTCACATGCACCGCTTCACACACACACATGTGCATACGCTTCCTCATTTCGGCTGTTTTATGTTCTTCTCCTTATCCTCAGCCTCCACCACCACTATACCACCAGGGTAACCATGGTCCGTGTTGCCATTATTGCAAGATCCTCTGTCCTAATTTTTGTCAGCTTTTGCTTGGAAGGCATAAGCAAAGACTATGGGAAACCCACTCCCCAATAATGGGAATAATGTTTGTAATATGCTGTACTGCATGGCTCTTGTAAGGGGCATTGCAAGTTCCTCCCTCCTAATTTTTGGCAGCTTTTGCTTGGAAGGCATAGGCAAAGACTATGGGAGACCCACTCCCCAATAATGGGAATAATGTTTGTAATATGCTGTACTGCATGGCTCTTGTAAGGGGCATTGCAAGTTCCTCCATCCTAATTTTTGGCAGCTTTTGCTTGGAAGGCATAGGCAAAGACTATGGGAGACCCACTCCCCAATAATGGGAATAATGTTTGTAATATGCTGTACTGTATGGCTCTTGTTAAGCTACTGTGACCTCCACCACTGTTCCAAGGGGCATTAAAACCGTCTTGTTAAGCTACTGTGACCTCCACCACTTTTCCAAGGGGCATTAAAACCATCTTGTTAAGCTACTGTGACCTCCACGTCTCTTCCGAGGGGCATTAAAACCGTCTTGTTAAGCTACTGTGACCTCCACCACTTTTCCAAGGGGCATTAAAACCGTCTTGTTAAGCTACTGTGACCTCCACCAGTTTTCCAAGGGGCATTAAAACAATCTTGTTAAGCTACTGTGACCTCCACGTCTCTTCCGAGGGGCATTAAAACCATCTTGTTAAGCTACTGTGACCTCCACCACTTTTCCAAGGGGCATTAAAACCGTCTTGTTAAGCTACTGTGACCTCCACCACTTTTCCAAGGGGCATTAAAACCGTCTTGTTAAGCTACTGTGACCTCCACCACTTTTCCAAGGTGCATTAAAACCGTCTTGTTAAGCTACTGGGACCTCCACCACTTTTCCAAGGTCATTAAAACCGTCTTGTTAAGCTACTGGGACCTCCACGTCTCTTCCGAGGGGCATTAAAACCGTCTTGTTAAGCTACTGGGACCTCCACGTCATTTCCAAGGGGCATTAAAACAGTCTTGTTAAGCTACTGGGACCCCCACGTCTCTTCCGAGGGGCATTAAAACCGTCTTGTTAAGCTACTGTGACCTCCACCACTTTTTCAAGGGGCATTAAAACCATCTTGTTAAGCTACTGGGACCTCCATGTCTCTTCCGAGGGGCATTAAAACAGTCTTGTTAAGCTACTGTGACCTCCACCACTTTTCCAAGGGGCATTAAAACCGTCTTGTTAAGCTACTGTGACCTCCACGTCTTTTCCAAGGAGCATTAAAACCGTCTTGTTAAACCATTCTCAACTCCACAGCTCTTCCAAGGGGCATTGAAATGTTGTTTTTAATTAACTCTATCCTCCATGACTCTTCCAACGGGCCTTGCATTTCCTCCTAATTTTAGTCAGCTTTTGCTTTTCAATGCATAGGCGAACACTAAGGGAGACCCACTCCCCAATAATGGGTAGAAGGTTTTTAGTATGCTGTAATCCACGACTGTTTCAAGGGCCATTGCAGTTCCTCATAATTTTTGGAAAGCCTTCCATTCACTGCTTAGGCCAACAGTGCACAGGAGACCCAGTTGCTATAAATGGAAAAAACGGTTTAGTTAAGGCCCTCTGACCTCCATGTCACTTCCAAGGGGCATTGGAGTGCCTCGAAATTTTTGGTAGGCATTGCACTCACTGTATGCCCTATAACTGTGTAGCCGAACCGCTCCTTTTGGTACAGAAACATATCCTACAAGACATGTGTGGTTGACTGGCCTGATATTGATGTGAATGGTCCCTGTTCCTCCTGCTCTTTCTCCTTTGCCACCACCTCATCCATTATTCATCACCTGAAGCTTTGTTTTAACGGGAGTCATAGAACTGGGATAGTAGCAGGAAAACATCCAGCAATCCTCGGAGGAGGTAGGATATGCGCCAAAACGCTGACCACCTCAGGCCTAGCCGCTACTACATACATGCGCTTGCATTCCAAGGAACAGAAAGCTAAGGAGATAGATGGCCTCATGATCATGAATTATTTACTCGTTGTGTAGGAGGCTGACCACTGCTGCTGTCTACCTTTTGAACTTTGTGTTGCAGCCTGATTGACCCAGGACCCGCAATCCTCTATGTCTGGAGGACGTGTTGCATCCCAGTGTTCAACTGTGTCCCGGCTTCCACAATATTAACCCAGTGTGAAGGCGTGAAATGGACCATCCCTGGCCACATTCACTAGTCCACGTGTTTGTGGTTAGGCTGTCCTTCAAATAGGGGCGGCTGGGGACCGTTTATGGACACCCGGCCGCCCCCAGGCGGCTGGGGACCGCGTGTGGACACCCGGCCGCGGGGCGGCTGGGGACCGAGTATAGACACCCGGCCGCCCCCTGGCGGGTGGGGACCGAGTGTGGACACCCGGCCGCTGGGCGGCTGGGGACTGAGTATGGATACCAGGCCGCCGACGCACCCATGACGTGGTGGCCAGATTCCGCCTCCACATGCCTAAAAGGCCCAATTTGAAGTGCAAGCAAGCTAGCAGTATGGTATTGCAGCCTGGGGGTGGGTAGGTGGCAGGCTGCACACTTACGCTTGCATTCCAAGAAAACAAAGCAGATGCTAACTTCTATCATCATCATGCTTCTCCCCTTGTCACTCTCAACTCCCCTGATAGAGAAGCCAGGGCCCACCGGAGGAGGAGTCTGGTTCTCTGGTGGGCTCGTCCAATGCTGCCCTAAAGCAGGCCAGGCTAAGAAAAGTGTGGGGGAAGTTCAGCAGAGAAATAGGGGCGGCTGGGGACCATTTATGGACACCCGGCCACCCCCAGGCACCTGGGGACCGTGTGTGGACACCCGGCTGCGGGGCGGCTGGGGACCGAGTATGGACACCCGGCCGCCCCCTGGCGGCTGGGGACCGAGCGTGGACACCCGGCCGCCGGGCGCCTGGGGACTGAGTATGGATACCAGGCCGCCGATGTAGCCATGACGTGGTAGCCAGATTCCGCCTCCACATGCCTAAAAGGCCCAATTTCAAGTGCAAGCAAGCTAGCAGTATGGTATTGCAGCTTGGGGGTGGGTGGGTGGCAGGCTGCACACTTACGCTTGCATTCCAAGAAAACAAAGCAGATGCTAAATTCTATCATCATCATGCTCCTCCCCTTGGCACTCTCAACTCTTATGATGGAGAAGCCAGGGCTCACCGGAGGAGTCTGGTTCTCTGGTGGGCTCGTCCAATGCTGCCCTAAAGCAGGCCAGGCTAAGAAAAATGTGGGGGAAGTTCAGCGGAGAAATAGGGACGGCTGGGGACCGTTTATGGACACCCGGCCGCCTCCAGGCGGCTGGGGACCGTGTGTGGACACCCGGCCACCGGGCGGCTGGGGACTGAGTATGGATACCAGGCCGCCGACGCAGCCATGACATGGTGGCCGGCGTCTGCCTCCACATGCCTAAGCAACCTAGCAGTATGCTATTGCAGCCTGGGGGTGGGTGGGTGGCAGGCTGCATACTTGCGCTTGCATTGCAAGGAATGGGGGAGGTACAATTGAACACTGCTCTGGGAGAAGGACTTGCTTGGGGATAGTTGCAAGTCTGCATCTTCTGATGCGGCAAGGATCACTTCTGATGGGCACACTTTTAGGCAGTGACCTGGGTGTCAGAGATGCTTCCAGGGGTCTTCCCCATGCTGTTCCCATGTCTTTTCAGCACTGTATGCATGTGTCACACAGCACATGGCCAGATAAAGTTGTAAAATGTTAAAATGACATTTCCCGGTGAATGCATTTGTTACGGTTGAAAGCAATACAGAAGTGCAAAAACGCATAAAAAATGCTACTTGTGAACATAGCCCAAGGTGTGGAGGAGTATTTTTGTTTTTAGCTATTTATTTTACCTTATACACAAGTCTTTACCCTGGAAAGGAAGTTCCTTAACATATTTCACAGGTTTCGTTTTTGAACGTTTTCTTGTGAGCCCATAAAAGTGGCTTAATACCTCTGACCATGTTGTTGACAGCAGTGACCTGGGGGTCAGAAATGCTTCCTGGGGCGATCCCCATGCTGTCCCCATGTCTTTTGAGCACTGTCACTATCGTTTTGGGCACTTTTTAGGCTTTCTACAGTATGCCGGGGGTGCCGCCGCAAAAAATGCTCGGGTCTCCCATAGACTAACATTGGGCTCGTTGCTCGGGTCGAGCACCCGAGTATCACGGTGAGCTCGGCCCGAGCTTCGAGCACCCGAGCATTTTAGTGCTCGCTCAACACTAGTGCCTAGCTACTCAAACAAGCATGAGCAACATGCAGCCTTGTGTTGTTGTGTTGAAAAGGAGCTCCTGGGATTATTTGAAGTAATGGCCGCAACATTAGTTACACACTAAATCAATTTAACACTGAGCGGTTGATGAACCTGGAATGAAGATGAGGGAATGTGAAAGACTTTATATGGTATTGTTCACATGGTCTCCAGACCAATCTGTGGCTGTCACTGTCTAAGCCTTAAGAGGAACTCATTGCTGAAGAGGACGGACCTCCATTCCAACCTCCGTTGCTGTGTTGCTTTGCACCATGGTAGCTTTGAGAGTGGTAGCGTGAGGTCAGTGGAACACCTGTGGCTTGATGACTAACTCATAGCACAATGTTGTGCAAATACCTTTAGATGGTTTGTATAGACACTGTTTGATACCTTCAGCTTGATATGTGATGTCTAATTTCACTATGCGCCATTCCTTGAATTTGATGAGACCACATGGGCAATGCCTTGAAGAGGCTTCATGAGGAAAAGTCACACAGGTCCTACTCCTGGGATAATGGTGTGAGGAGACATAATGTACAGTAGCTGGACTTCTCTAATCTTCATTTCAGGAATAGTAACAGCTCGACGTTACATTGATTTGTTCGTGGAACCAGCGGTGCAGCCATTTCTCCAAAGTGCCCCAGGAGCTGTTTTTAAATACAACAACTGGTTGCATGTTGCTTGTGACGCGCCCCTGGGCCTGTGTCGCGCTGCGTTGCGCACGCGGGAGCTTACCCGGAGCCGGATCTCTTTAGGGTTGTAGTCTCGTGGCGGTGATCCGGTCCGTGCCCAGGGAGTCAGACTAAGTGGCGGTCTATGGCAGTAGATGTTAACTTCATCGACTACGCCAAACGTTGACGCGCCCCTGGGCCTGTGTTGCGCTGCGTTGCGCAGGCGGGAGCTTACCCGGAGCCGGATCTGTTGAGGGTTGTAGTCTCGTGGCGGTGACCCGGGAGTCAGACTAAGTGGCGCTGTATCAGCGGTAGATGTAGGACGACTACGCCACCCGTTGAATGCAGCTATGGAGCTGCCGCTGCAGGGCAGACCGCTGAGGCCGGTGGTAGGATAGTGCAGCGTAGATGGTATAACCCCCAACGGGAGGGGTATGGCCTCAGGGCAGCCGACGTGGATGATGGGGGTAGCAGGAACCACTCAGAGACTATGCGGTGTAGTTCAGGGTCTTTACTGGTGACAAAGATAGACCCTCCCGGAGTACTGGCTAGCGGTTGGGGCCTGGTCAGTCCTTGAGCAGATGGGATCTCCCCTGGCCAGGCGGAGTTGTAGGCCTCCCAAACTAACGATACTCTTCTGGCTACCTTGCTAGAAGCGAGTATAAGTAGCCCACGTCCCTGAGTGTACCGTGTGGTGCTCACCCGTATGGCCGGTGACTCGGGGCCTTCTAGTAGCTTCCGCTCCACGACGGCGGTGCTGGTCCCACACGTGTAACCGTGCCTTCGGGTTTCTGGGCCAGGGGACCTGCAATCCCCTGCCGGTCGGTTTCTGCTGCTGGGTAGGAGTTAGTCCCCACAGCCTCGGACTCCGGGTCCGGTAAGAAATCTTCTCAGTCAGGGCGAGCTCTGCAGCTGCCAGCCCCTGACTCCTTGTAACACTGCTCCCACAGAGCTCCTGATGTTCTGTTCCTATATTTGCTTCTTTTCTCTGTCTCTACCTCTTCTCTACTCACTAACCCTGCCTCAGCCCTAGGTTTATATAGGGGAAGTTCTTCCCCTCCCAGGACTGGGCAGGAGGTGTGGCATGCATAGGATCCCTGACCAAGAGACCTCCCACCTGCTCTCAGACGTAATATCTCTATCACTGTGGCAACCAGACCCCTGGGGTGTCACATTCCCCCCTAGTGAAATTTAGTACTCCGGGACTAAACATATTTTTAGAAAAACATAACAAGGTATAAACAATAATAATACAATAAGAAAAACACATAAAGATGGTTACGGCGTGTCCGCAACCGGGTGCAGTTTTGAAGAAAACAAGGGTGTCCATTTCACCAACACCGGGAGACGTAACCAGGTAGGGGTCTGTCCTGCCCCGAGTCCTTAACAGTCTTTCAGTCCGTCCTGGGTTACGCTCCAACTATATACACAAAGGATTCCCGGTAAATCCACCAAAGACTCCTATAAATAACTAGAAACACATAATTATACACAAGCAACAATAAACAGGTAAACATTAATAAAATAGCTTGAACATTTTAGATCCTCCACCGTATGGGCAACTGGCCTCTAGTGACCCTAGTGGACCTACGGAGCTGGCTGACTGGTCCTGAGCTACAGGGTATAGGAGCTGTCAAGGGTAAACTGGGCAGCCGTCTACGGACTCTTTGGCTCACTAGGGGTATGGCAGGCTCACTATAAGCAGAGGGTTGATTCTCCTGGTCTGCTTGTGTGGGGTCTTCTGCCTCCTGGACCGGCTGTTCTTCCAGTTCTACCTGCGTCTCCGTAGGCACTTGGGATGCTGGTTGGAGGAACGTGAGGACGGGTACCACAACAGCACCATTGACTTGAGTCCAAGACCGAGGGAAGTCTCCGAGCACAGTACTAACCATATCTTCCCTTTCCTCTACGGGTCGAGGGTCCTCTTGTTCCTCTTCAGGGTTCCGTAGCTGTTCGGGACACTTCTTTAGGTGATCCCGGGATACAATGGCTGTGGTTTCCCCTCCGTCTTTACTGATTGTACAGATCTTCGGGTTGTCGTGGCTTGAGGGCAGTACGGTGTACGGGTCCTTCTCCCACTGGTCGTCCAACTTGTGGAGCCGTCTTTTCCTCTTCAAGACCTGCTCTCCAGGCACCAGGGGAACAGCGGGAGCATACTGGTTGTAAGTTTTCTCTTGTCTTTCCCTAGCTTGACAGAGACTTCGCTCCACGCTCTCCTGTACTTTCCGGTACTGCTGCTGCCTCTCTGTGTCCCAGTCTGCTTCTGGTGAAGTGTCCTCGGGTGTCAGGACTCCCATCTCCAGATCAACAGGAAGCTTACCAGGTCTTGCCCTCATTAGGTAAGCCGGGGTACAGTTGGTGGAACCTACAGGGATGTGGTTGTATAGGTCCACCAGGTCGGGCAGCTTCTCAGGCCACAGACTGCGTTCCTCCAGGGGCAATGTTTTCAGGAGATCTATCACCACCTGGTTCATTTTCTCACAAAGTCCATTAGTTTGCGGGTGATAGGGTGTTGTTCTTATCTTCCGGCATCCATACAGGGTGCAGAACTCCTGGAAGACCTCCGCTTCAAAGGCAGGCCCCTGGTCCGTCAGCACCTGCTCCGGGTATCCATGCGGACGGCAGAAGTGCTGCTGGAAGGCTCTAGCTGCTGTGTGAGCCGTTAAGTCCTTGACGGGGACGACAACCAAGAACCGGGAGTAGTGATCCACGATGGTTAACGCGTAGACGTAGCCACTTCTGCTTGGGGTCAGTTTTACATGATCCAAGGCTACCAGTTCCAACGGCTGTCTGGTGATGATGGACCGCAGGGGAGTCTTCTGGCTGGCACGGTCCCTCCTTCTTAAGTTGCATGGGCCACAGTCTCTGCACCACCTCTCGATGGTTCCTCTCATGCCTACCCAATGGAACCGCCCGCGCAGCAGGAACTCCAGCTTCTTCCATCTGAAATGCCCAGCTCCGTCGTGGTATGCCTCCATCACCATAGCTGCGTCTCTTCTTGGCACCACTACTTGCCAGATTAGTTCATGCGTCCGGGAGTTAACCATTCTGCGGCACAACTTTCCCTTGTAAAGGAACAGTCGACTCTTCTCAGCCCACAGTTGCTTGGCTTCCTCCGGAGCGTCTGGGTCAAGGCGTGCATCTGGCCGGGTCAGCATCTCCTTTACCAGACGGACGGCAGGGTCACTGTCTTGCGTCTCCACCCAGTTGAAATGAGGTAAGGGGTTGAACGTAGCGGTTTGCTTACTTCTTACACGGTGGGAATACTGGATAGTCCCATGACGGTGGAACGCGGGGAGCTCAACTTCTTCCAGTTCCTCTGAATCTTCTCCTACGTCCGGTAGGTTTGGCATCCTGGACAGGGCGTCTGCGTTGGTATTGGAGCGTCCTGCCCGGTATTTGATTGTAAACTCATAGTTGGACAAGCGGGCCATCCATCTCTGCTCTAGGGCACCGAGTCTTGCAGTGTCCAGGTGTGTCAACGGGTTGTTATCCGTGTACACGGTGAACCGGGAAGAAGCGAGGTAGTGCTTAAAGCGTTCGGTGACTGCCCACACCACTGCCAGGAACTCTAGCTTAAATGAGCTGTAATTCTCAGGGTTTCTTTCGGTGGGTTGCAGTTTTCGGCTGGCGTAAGCAATTACCCGTTCTTTCCCCTGCTGGATCTGGGATAGTACGGCTCCTAGCCCGATGTTACTGGCATCGGTGTAGAGGATAAAGGGCTGGCTGTAATCCGGGTACGCCAGGATTTCATCCCCCGTGAGGGCCATCTTCAGCTGGCGGAAGGACTCTTCTTCTAACTTCTCCCATCTGAAGGGTGGCTTCTGGTTCTTGGCCTTCCGGGACTGGCCTATCAGGAGGTCCTGCATAGGAGCTGCCTTTTTGGTGAAACCGGGGATGAATCTGCGGTAATAGCCTACCAACCCGAGGAACTGCCGCACTTCCTTTACACTGGAGGGACTTGGCCATTCCTTAATTGCGGTGATCTTATCAGGGTCGGGAGCCACTCCGTCAGCGCTCACCACGTGTCCCAGGTACTGCACCTTTGGTTTCAAGAGGTGACACTTGGAGGGTTTTACCTTTAAGCCGTAGCTTGCCAGAGCTTCGAACACTTCCGCCAGGTGTTTCAGGTGGTCCTCATAAGTCTTGGAATATACGATGACATCGTCCAGGTACAACAGGACCGTCTCGAAGTTTCTGTGGCCCAGACAGCACTCCATTAATCGTTGGAAGGTTCCCGGTGCGTTGCAGAGTCCGAACGGCATACAGGTAAACTCGCTAAGTCCCATCGGGGTGGTGAATGCGTTCTTCTCCCGGTCCGCCTCTGCTACAGGAACCTGCCAGTACCCGCTAGTGAGATCCAAGGTAGAGAAGAAGTTAGCAGATCTTAAAGCAGCCAAAGACTCCTCTATCCTTGGTAAGGGGTACGCATCCTTGTGTGTGATACGGTTAATTTTCCGGTAATCTACACACATCCTCATGGTGTTGTCTTTCTTTTTGACTAAGACTAGTGGAGCTGCCCAGGGGCTACAGCTATCCCTGATCACCCCAGCCTCCTTCATGTCCCTAAGCATCCCCTTGGCGTGTTAGTAGTGTGCAGGGGGTACGGGTCGATACCTCTCTTTTATGGGAGGATGGTCTCCCGTGGGGATGTGGTGTTCTACCCCCTTGACTCGCCCGAAGTCTAACGGGTGTTTACTAAACACTCTCTCGTACTCTTGAACCACCCGATAGACTCCCTGTTTCTGGTGTGAGGGAGTGGAGTCAGTACCCAAATGTAGTTGCTGACACCAGTCCTCCATTGTTTTCTTAGAGCCGTTACCTTCCTCCGGGTGAGATGGAGGCAAGGGTTCCACAGATTGTATAGCATTTTGGTTAATGGTATATAATTTGGCTAGCGTGGCATACCGGGGCAGGTACACTTCCCTCTTCCCGATATTGATTATGCGAACGGGCACCCTCCCATGGCGTACATTAACCACCCCCCGTGCTGTCAAGATGGTGGGCCTACTGTCTGAGTAAACGGGTTCTACCATTGCCTGGTAATCTCTACCTCTCAGACCAATAGCTGCCCGGCACCAAATCATCATTTCACTTTTTGGGGGCATGGCAATAGGGAAAGGGTCACACATTCTCACGCTACCAATCTCACCGCCGGAGAGTTCCACCTGTTGCCGTCGCATCAGTGCCCGGATCTCTTTTTGGAGCACTCGCTGCTCGCCGGAGCTGGCGTTCTTGGCAACCTGCTGTAAAAGGAAAATCACCTCTGCAAGACAATTTTCAATTACATTAGTTCCTAGAGTTATCTTTGGGTGACTCCCGTGTTTTTCAATGTCTACAATGATCAGTCCCTGTGCTGCCAGTTCAACTCTACCAATTTTAATGGTCACCTCTTTAAATCTGATCTGTGGCACGGGCTGACCATTGCTGGCGATGATACTCAAGTCGTCGTCAGGGTAGCGGGTAATATCCGAGTCCTTCCAGTACTGCTTGAAGAGCACGTACGGGATGGTGGTGACCTGTGACCCGGTGTCCAGTAGGGCACTCATAGGAATGCCATCCAGTACCACAGGCAAGACTGGACGTCCTCCCACATATTTGTCGCGCCAGTTCGATGGGCCTGGTGATCTTTTTCCTGGGGGTTGGCCCTCTACCCCCAGGTTGTGCCAGTTTAAAGGACAGTACCTTGCCATATGTCCGGGTTGACTGCAGCGGCGGCAGATGGGTCGTCCGTCCTCGTCGTATCGGTCGCTGGGTCTTCCTCTGGCCGGTGGGGTCCTCCTTGGTCGACGCCACGGGATGTCCTCCGGTCCGGATGCCAGCTGGATCTTCCCTGGAGTGGAAACCTGTAAAGACTGCACAGTTCGGGTTAGCGCGGCAACGCTTTTAGCTAGCTCTTGGACCTGATGGTGCAGGTCTGGAGCCGGGTCATTGTTCAAAGCCTGCGCATCAGCTCCCACAGGCCCTGCCGACAAGGGTGCCGCCTCCTGGTGGTAAGTGGTAGTGGGGCGTCTGTGGGTCACAACGCCACCTGGTGCCGGTTCTCGGAGCACCCGGATGGCTCTGTCCTTGAACTGTGCAAATCCCAGATGAGGGTCCTGTAAGGCCATTGCCCGCAACTGGGTTCGGTGGGCATTGCAATATAAACCCTCTATAAATTGTTCAGTCAACAGCTTGTCCTCGTCTCCCACGCCGTCAGGGTCGGTCTGCTTAATGGCTCTCAGGGCCTCTTGTAGGTTCAGGGCATAGTCCCTTATACTCTCGTGTGCTCGCTGCTTGCACTCGTAGAATCTAAGCTTGATCTCGACTGAGGTGCGGGTATCAAAGGTGTCCCTCAGCCGGGTTAGTATCCCTGCGACAGTCCTCCCCCCAGGTGGCCAGGACTTTACCTCCCTTCGGGCTGCCCCGGTTAATTGGGCCACCAGGATGCTCACTTTTTGCTCTTCTGTGAGGGGGTACACCTGGAAGAGGCTATCCAGCTTTTCTCTAAAGTCCTGCAGGGTATGTGACTCCCCTGAGTACTGGGGTAGCCAGGCTGCCCCCGGGATATAGTGCATGGTGAAAGGCATGACCGCAACAGCGGTGGCGCTGGCGGGGGTTGGAGCGGTGAAGCTCTCCTCCGTATCCGACATCCTTCTCCCCCCTAGTGGACCGTGGCCTACCTTGCGATGATCCTCTTCCGTAGGCCGCGGCTCCGCAGTGGATCGTCAGGGTTGAGGACCTTCCGTCGCGCTCCTGTGACGTCGGCGTCTGCTGGGCTCCTTCCAGGACCTGACGCAACGTCCGGACGTGAGGCGGGGCTTCAGTTCTCGCGGGCTTTTCGGAGTCCACGCCCCTCTTTTTCCCGCGCGGCGTCCTCAAGATGGCGTACAACGGCGGGAAAACTCCACAGATGGCGGGAAGAAGGCTGAAAATGGCGCCGGATGGCAGGAATCTTCACGGATGGCGGGAAGAAGGCTGAAAATGGCGCCGGATGGCGGGAATCTTCACCACAGGTGAGTTTGAAAGTCTCTTGTTCAGGCACGCAGTACCCGGTGGTTGCGGGCACGAAATCCTGCCGACTACGCCAAAAGTTGACGCGCCCCTGGGCCTGTGTCGCGCTGCGTTGCGCACGCGGGAGCTTACCCGGAGCCGGATCTCTTTAGGGTTGTAGTCTCGTGGCGGTGATCCGGTCCGTGCCCAGGGAGTCAGACTAAGTGGCGGTCTATGGCAGTAGATGTTAACTTGATCGATTACGCCAAACGTTGACGCGCCCCTGGGCCTGTGTCGCGCTGCGTTGCGCAGGCGGGAGCTTACCCGGAGCCGGATCTGTTGAGGGTTGTAGTCTCGTGGCGGTGACCCGGTCCGTGCCCAGGGAGTCAGACTAAGTGGCGCTGTATCAGCGGTAGATGTAGGACGACTACGCCACCCGTTGAATGCAGCTATGGAGCTGCCGCTGCAGGGCAGACCGCTGAGGCCGGTGGTAGGATAGTGCAGCGTAGATGGTATAACCCCCAACGGGAGGGGTATGGCCTCAGGGCAGCCGACGTGGATGATGGGGGTAGCAGGAACCACTCAGAGACTATGCGGTGTAGTTCAGGGTCTTTACTGGTGACAAAGATAGACCCTCCCGGAGTACTGGCTAGCGGTTGGGGCCTGGTCAGTCCTTGAGCAGATGGGATCTCCCCTGGCCAGGCGGAGTTGTAGGCCTCCCAAACTAACGATACTCTTCTGGCTACCTTGCTAGAAGCGAGTATAAGTAGCCCACGTCCCTGAGTGTACCGTGTGGTGCTCACCCGTATGGCCGGTGACTCGGGGCCTTCTAGTAGCTTCCGCTCCACGACGGCGGTGCTGGTCCCACGCGTGTGACCGTGCCTTCGGGTTTCTGGGCCAGGGGACCTGCAATCCCCTGCCGGTCGGTTTCTGCTGCTGGGTAATAGTTAGTCCCCACAGCCTCGGACTCCGGGTCCGGTAAGAAATCTTCTCAGTCAGGGCGAGCTCTGCAGCTGCCAGCCCCTGACTCCTTGTAACACTGCTCCCACAGAGCTCCTGATGTTCTGTTCCTATATTTGCTTCTTTTCTCTGTCTCTACTTCTTCTCTACTCACTAACCCTGCCTCAGCCCTAGGTTTATATAGGGGAAGTTCTTCCCCTCCCAGGACTGGGCAGGAGGTGTGGCATGCATAGGATCCCTGACCAAGAGACCTCCCACCTGCTCTCAGACGTAATATCTCTATCACTGTGGCAACCAGACCCCTGGGGTGTCACACTTGTGCTACTGTGAACAGCCTGCATAGGCCAAACGTTCTTCCATGACTTGTATCATCTATGGACTGGGATGTTAATAGTCAGTCATTTTAAAGGGAACTGCCAGCAGCGGATCTTGATGATTTGTGTGCTCAAGTGCTTTCAGTGTAGCAGAACTTTCCTCAGACAACCATTAATAACCTCACTGCCTCACCCCAACATGTCAAGGTGTGTAAGTGCATATATATCTGTGTATGTCACCCATACTTGATATTGAAAAATTTAGATGTTTTTAAAATTTTGTTTCATTTCTTTCATCATTTGTATATCATTAACATGTGTCTATTGATCCTATGATTTCCATAATTCCACAACTTTTCCTTCCTTCCATATGTGTACATTACTATAAGACCACATATTTGAGAATAACCCTTTAAGACATTAGGACTATTAATATTAAAGCACCACTCCAGCGTTTTTTTATATTGCAGCGCTGGAGTGGTGCATGTAATCTAAGGTCCTTAACCCTAGTCTTATATGTGACGCCCTGCAGCTGGAGGCTGTCACAGAACTCCTTGGTGTTGCACAGATGGGATTCTCCCCAGTGGCCTCAATACATGCAGACACCTCCACCCAAGTCCACTAGATGGAGCCCTGTCAGGTATATATATACTGGGGGTGGAGTTCAGGAAGTCTGTCAGTGGGAAGCTGTTTATGTGACACGATGCTGCAGCACCAGACAAGCTGAAGTCTGTGTGGCTGAAAGCCAGGCTAGGCCCAAGCTGCGGGCTAGTCTGACCAGTGAGAGCCTAGAGTGGGCTAGAAGGCAAGGAGAAGAGAAGAGCCATGAGGGACAGAGGAACCACAGAGG
Source organism: Phyllobates terribilis (assembly GCF_046119375.1). Lineage (NCBI taxonomy): Eukaryota > Metazoa > Chordata > Amphibia > Anura > Dendrobatidae > Phyllobates > Phyllobates terribilis. Next base: position 772,581,202 of record NW_027362761.1, on the reverse strand, counting down.
GTTCGTCCCCTGATGCAAGCCGGGCACCGGGCCCGAGTCTATTGGGATCTCTATGCCCAGAAGGGAATCCGGCATACTGAGGAGGATTTCATATCCCTCAGTCCACCCGTGAATAGCGCACACTCAGAGGACTAGGTACCACGAAGGCTCCAGCGTCCAGGGATCGTGGTAACCAGTGGGAAAACCCTCACCGCCAAGCATACGGGTGAGAGAAACATCAAGGGAGCTAGACCCTGTTCCAGGCAGGTCAGAAGCTCCAGGGAGAGAGCCAGGAAGATACAGAAAGGAGGCCTTACACCCGCTCACTGGGGAGCAAGACCAGAAGTGCACACCACCTACAAGTACCCCAGACCGTACCTGCCTACCATCGGCAGTAAAGGTACTGAAACTAGCCCCGGTGTGTGTGTCTGTTCTTCCTCTGACCCGGCTGGGTCCCATCTCTCCTGCACCACCATCCATTTCACTCCCACCCTGCCCTGGAGCTAGCTCTACCTGTAGAGAGCCACACCATCCCTGCTGCCTTAACACCAGCTGCAGAGGACTGCTCCGCAGCGGCGGCACCCCTTAGCCGCATTCCACAGGTGGCGTCACGAACACTTTAAATCCCTTATAACTATCCCCTCTTTTACTGACCGCCCTGGGTCACGGACCGGGCCAGCCACCGTGATATCCCCCATACCGGCATCCACAGAGGCCCGGCTGCCGAGTACCCCACGGCCAAGGGGGCGCATCATATACTTAACCTCCACCCCTTCACCTTCCACTGCTGCTGCTTCTGTCATTCTCCTGCAGTTTGCAACCTGCCAGATTGCTCTAGGGTTTGCTGGAGAGAGCCGGAAGTCACTTTTCAATGCAAGTCTATGAGAGCCTCAATGAGGTACCTCCATGTACTGTACCAATATTTTTAAATAAAGCCAAAGAGACATTTTTTCTCTACCTAAGGAACCATAAAAATCTAAGGGGGCACTATAAAAAGTCTGAGTGCGATCCGACAAAACATTGGTGAATAGTTTGGGTGAAATGAGCAATTGTAAGTACACAGTGCTTTATAATATAATGATTGCAATATATTAAGAGGATAAAAACTTTGATGGGAGTGCTTCTTTAATGAAAGCAGCGCTGAAGTAAGATGTGCCTAATTCATTAAGAGGACCATGCCTTTTCATGAATTAGGCACATCTTACAACTGCCGCGTACCTCCGTCAGAAATGTTACTATACTCAGTAATTTATACCACTAAAGTGGAATAAATTATTATAAATTTGCCAGGTGGGCAAACCTCGACCTACCAATGTTCCAGACACTTTGGGACTGTTGTAAAAACGACCTGACCTTTATCCTATAGAAATGTTGTTGAAGGATCTGAAGTAAGCAGTTTGCAAGAGAAAACCCATCATCGAATCAGAGTTGAAGCTGTTTTGTAGTGAGGAATGGGCTAAAATTCCTCCAAGCCGATGAGATGGACTAATCAACAATTACCTGAAACCTTAAGATGCTGTTATTGCTGCACACCAGATACTGAAACCAAAGGTTCACATACTATTGCCACTCACAGACATATGGTATTGGATCATTTTGCTCATTTGAAAATGAAAAATCCTAAAATTTTGGACTCATTTGTTTGATTTGGTTCTCTTTATCTACTTTTTAGGACCTGTATTAAAATGTGATATAGTTTTAGGTCAAATTTATGCAGAAATATGGAAAAATCTGAAGGTTTTGCAAACTTTCAGGCAGCATTGTACAAGTCCATTGGTGCTTATTTAGCGGCCTGTATGGAGACGATCCTCATACATTCATACCTCCCAACTTTTGAATAATAGAAAGAGGGGTGCTTGCCGCAGAAAATTTTGGCCACGCCCTTGCCACAACCCAATCCATGCCCATTTACCATTTCTTTCTCCCCTAGCAGGAGGAGTTGTCAGAGGGGTGCTGGTAGTAAGGGATATTCAGCAGACACCCGAGACTGCAGGGCGTAGACCCAAATCCAGGACTGTCCACTGTATCCAGGACAGTTGGGACTAGAGATGAGAGGATGGATTCACAGGTCTCTGGTCCAGCGTCCAGATCAGATCGGCTGGACAAGAGGCCGCGAATCTCTAGCCATCCAGCGTCACCGGCGCGGCTTTTGATCACCCGGGGCAGCGCAACGTCATCTGTGTGCCCTGCTCATCTCTAGTTGGGACCTGTAGATTATTTTTTGTTCCTTCATTCACAGTCGGAGCCGCCAGAATTTTCTCATCTTTAAGTAGCTTCGCTATATGACATCTGGCTTTTTTGTGTCTGTAAGGCCATGTTCACACGGTGCAGAAATACTGTATTTTTTATTTTCTGCAGAATCCGCACCAAACTACACAATAACAATCTTCTCTAATTATTGCTGCATTTTTTTAGGCCCTTTCCCCCTTACTTGATGCGTTTTTGGTGCAGATGTGAAGCCGCGTTTTTTAAGTGCATTTTATAGTACAGAAAAGCTTTGATTCTTAATAAAGTAACTGCAGTATTTTACATGAGTTTTTTTAGGCTCCAAATAGAAGGCAAAAAAAAAAATCACCAAAACCTCACAGGTCAGCGGCGTCTTTAGATGCACAGAGGGCGAAGTTCTCATGAAATCACATCTACTTTGCTTGAACAGTTAAACAGAGCAGAATTTCTGTGAAAAACCCCAGAAAAAACGCAGAATTTACCCTACATGTGAACACAGTGTAAATGTCTAAGCAAAGTAAATGTGATTCCATGAAATCTCTTCCCTCTGTGGTCTGAAGACACTGCTGAACTCTGCGGTTTTAGTGTTTTTTTCCTTAAAGGATTCTTCGGAAAAAAAAAACGCATGAAGAAAAAACGGCGTTGCATTTTTAAGCTTAGAATCAAAGCTTTTCTATACTATTAAAAAGCGTTAAAAACGCCACAGCGTTACGTTTTTAATACATTTTTAATACATTTTTTAATAAAGTTTAATAGAAAAAAAATATCAATCACGCCATTTACCGATCTCCGTAAATAATTTGATCGCTGTGATGTGCGGATTGTTACGATTACAGGGACACTAAATACACACGTGGTCAAAATTGTTGGTACCCCTCGTTTAATGAAAGAAAAACCCACAATGGTCACAGAAATAACTTGAATCTGACAAAAGTAATAATAAATTAACAATCTATGAAAATGAACAAATGAAAGTCAGACATTGCTTTTCAACCCTGCTTCCACAGAATTTTAAAGAAAATTATACTCATGAAATAGGCCTGGACAGAAATGATGGTACTCTTAACTTAATATTTTATTGAACAACCTTTTGAGGCAATCACTGCAATCAAACGATTCCTGTAACTGTCAATGAGACTTCTGCGCCTCTTGACAGGTATTTTGGCCCACTCCTCATGAGCAAACTGCTCCAGTTGTTTCGTGTTTGAAGGTTGCCTTTTCCAGACAGCATGTTTCAGCTCTTTCCAAAGATGCTCAATAGGATTTAGGTCAGAGCTCATAGAAGGCCACTTCAGAATAGTCCAATGTTTTCCTCTTAGCCATCCTTGGGTGTTTTTAGCTGTGTGTTTTGGGTCATTATCCTTGCAAGACCCATGACCTGTGACTGAGACCTAGCTTTCTGACACTGGGCAGCACATTTCTCTCTAGAATCCCTTGATAGTCTTGAGATCTCATTGTACCCTACACAGATTCAAGACACCCTGTGCCAGATGCAGCAAAGCAGCCCCAGAACATAACAGAGCCTCCTCCGTGTTTCACAGTAGGGACAGTGTTCTTTTCTTGATGTGCTTCATTTTTCTGTGAATATAGAGCTGATGTGCCTTGCCAAAAACTTCCATTTTTGTCTCATCTGTCCATAGGACATTCTCCCAGAAGCTTTGTGGCTTGTCAACATGTAGTTTGGCAAATTCCAGTCTGGCTTTTTTATGATTTTTTTCAACAATGGTGTTCTCCTTGGTCGTCTCCCATGAAGTCCACTTTGGATCAAACAACGACGGATGGTGCGATCTGACACTGATGTTCCTTGAGCTTGATGTTCACCTTTAATCTTTTTAGAAGTTTTCCTGGGCTCTTTTGTTACCATTCGTATTATCTGTCTCTTTGATTTGTCATCAATTTTCCTCCTGCGGCCACGTCCAGGGAGGTTGGCTACAGTTCCATGGATCTTAAATTTCTAAATAAAATGTGCAACTGTAGTCACATGAACATCAAGCTGCTTGGAGTTGGTCTTATAACCTTTACCTTTAACATGCTTTTCTATAATTTTCTTTCTAATCTCCTGAGACAACTCTTTCCTTTGCTTCCTCTAGTCCATGTTGAGTGTGGTACACACCATGTCACTAAACAGCACAGTGAGTATCTGTAGCCCTATATACAGGCCCACTGACTGATTACAAGATTGTAGACACCTGTGATGCTAATTAGTGGACACAACTAGATTTAACATGTCCCTTTTGTCACATTATTTTCAGGGGTACCATCATTTCTGTCCAGGCCTATTTCATGAGTTTAATTTTTTTTAAATTCTGTGGAAGCAGGGTTGAAAAGCAATGTCTGACTTTCATTTGTTCATTTTCATAGATTTTTAATTTATTATTACTTTTATCAGATTCAAGTTATTTCTGTGACCATTGTGGGTTTTTCTTTCATTAAAGAAAAAGTACGGAAAATTCTGCAGATGACATCACTGGAGCTTGTAGCTCAGTATGTTCAGCTCCTAACTGGGATGTTGAGGGTTGAGGGTTGCGGGTTTGAGACCCCAGGGAGGCTCTCACATAAAAAAAAAAGCTACACTTTTGTAATTGCTTATAATAAAAATCTTAGTTTTATAGCATTTAGTTTTTAACAATAATATGACTTTTTCACTTTAAAATACAAGTACAAAGAAATACACTGCTGTATCCAATGTACTTGTATTCTTTGCTTCTGGAGCCAGATTTAGAGGTCAAGATTACTAAAACCTCCTATGTATAACATTATGATCTGTGGCTCATTGGTAGAGCTGCTGACTGACAAGGAAGACTGTGCCTGCAAATGAGTTTGGGTCCTGGAGACCTGATGGAGAGTGAAGAGAATAAATTAAATTTATGCACTTCACAGGGAGGAGCTACAAAGATGTTGGAGAGGTGAGTATGAGACGTGACAGGACAGTCCTGCTGAATACGGGACGGTTGGGAGTTTTAACCATACAAGAATGTGGGGATGATCCCGATATATTATGATGTTATCACTGATTTTTGTTGCTGCTATAAGCAATCTGATCACCTGTCAAAAAAGTGTTTTGCTTGTTTATTGGGTAATCGATGGCCTGTTTACACAGTCCAATAATCAGGTATGAGCATTGTGGCTGTTTATCTTCTCTTGGAAATATACTATGAGGGTCCAAACTCATCACAAAGTCAGTACACTATATGCCTTGTAAAGGTAGAATATCAAGGAGTTGACCCATGATTAAGTAGACAAAGTCAAATATAACAAATTTTCAGTTGGAATGTGTTTTTTTTTAAATAAGATGTCACCAGGGTTTTGCTACCACATCTGAGAGCAGCATGATGTAGGATCAGAGACCCTGATTCCAGTGATGTCTCATTTACTGGGCTGCTTGATGCCGTTTTGATTAAATGAATTGGTTTCTTTTACAGATCTACCAAGTGTCTGAATGCTGAGCTCTATATAATCCTGCCTCAACCATTAATTGGCAGCTTTCTGTGTACATTGTGCATAGGCAGAACGCTTGCTAATAGGTGGTGGGTGGCTTTACACAGAGCTCATGAAAATGGAGGACAGCATGGCAGCAGGTTTACTAGTGCTCTAGTGATATTCTCCTGCTTATAAAACAGTGATATTATCAAAACTACAGCAAGTAGCCCAATGAGTGATACATTGCTAGAATCAGAATCTCTGTCTATATTATGCTGCTTTTCAGATTACTTAGTAAAACCTGGTGACAGATTCCCTTTAAATAATGCTACTGTATTTAAATATTGCTTTTACTAACTTTTTATAGTACCCCTTAGATTTAGAAACTTATAATGTTTCCATAGGTAGAGAAAAAAACTTCTAATTGGCTTTATTTAAAATTGGAGGTACAGTACATGGAGGTACAGTGTACATATATTGGGCAGTGTTCAATGTGGATCCATAATGTGACTGCGTGCTTGAGTCTTGATTTGGACTCACAATAGATCTAAGGATGTCATTTTATCCTACAGTAAGCTAAAGGCAGCCAATGCTGTTTCTATCCTCTCTTTTTCTTATCTGTTTTGATAGTTTTAAACATAAATATTGTAATACGGTAATATGACAAGAAATACAAGCCTACAAGGAGTGGACAGTTGGTAAAATAAAATAAGATAAGGAGATGTGACATCAACCCCTGAAAAGGAAAAGATTAAATGATCATGTAACAACCAGGCTTGGAAAAGGAACAGATGGGATGAGCACCCAGTGCGTTTCGCCATACACAGTGGCTTTGTCAGGGGCAATAAGTTAGTGAAAACACGTTGTACTTTATACACCCAATAATAGAAAAAGCACAAATATAAGACATGAAATGGAGACGGAATAGAATAAAAATAATTAAACTATAGATTAAATCTGAAAGAGTGCTGCATTCCTCATTGGTCATAATCCAAAAATAAGCAGCGTCCGAAGTGGAATTTGAGCCTGCACAAATGAGCCAGACATATACAATTACTTTTAGCAGTGGAACCACACTCTTAGGATAATTGCCTCTATAACATTAATGCCAACTGTCCTGACTTTGCAGGGACTGTTCCTGTTTTTTTTAAATTAGCGTCATCCCAGGTCGAAAGGAGTGCGCTATACACAAACCCCACCCATAAATGGGTGTTTCAGTCAGTATTTAATGCGCCAATAAATTGCCAGCAGCTATGCCGTTAACTATGCTATAATAGAGCTGAGAAGCTGTGGGAGAATTTACTTTTGACAGTCTGTCAGTAGCAACTGTGTGATAAAATAAAAAAATGATTATGACATTTTGACAAGCCATATAGCTGTTATGTACACTTTCTATGTGTATAGTTAGAACAACTTCTGTCAATGAGTTTGGAGCTATGATATTCTAGTATTTTGGAATGGTTTTTACCTTGAAGCCATGCATTTACAATATCCCATCAATCAAATACTTTTTGCATACTGTGTGTCATAGAGCACTATATCAGTATAAAGTGTTGTGTGCATTCTACTGTAACACGGGCTTTCATCCAATTATCCAAAGAATAGATTAGAAAAGTACAAAAAGTAGATGTCTGTGTTCTTTGTGGATTGGTACCCTGAGACAGTAAAGTACGTCCAGGATAATAGTGTCTTTCTTAACAGTAACCAACAATTAGTCAACTAATTATTGCTTAGAAACCTTTCAGTAGAGAAAATAAAGTCAGCAGGCTAAAGAATCAGACAACTGTGATTATAGTTTATATTGGCAGTGTGAACAGCGCTGGTCCTGTGCATTAGGAGATACGGATCTACAGTATGAGCAGCTAAGGAACAAAGTTATGTTCTTTCTGAGAAACAATAGTCATGTGTGTGTATATATATCTATCTATATATATACAGTACAGACCAAAAGTTTGGACACACCTTCGCATTTAAAGATTTTTCTGTATTTTCATGACTATGAAAATTGTACATTCACACTGAAGGCATCAAAACTATGAATTAACACATGTGGAATTATATACTTAACAAAAAAGTGTGAAACAGCTGAAAATATATCTTATATTCTGTAACGGGTCTGGGAGGTGGAACCTCTGAGCAACTATACAAAGGGGCAGTCCTTGTAAGGAAGTGGGTGGCTCCCAGGGAAGGCGGGCAGGTAGTCACGGCAAGTGACAGGGACAGTCTCTGGGTAGAAGGGCAGGAAGTCACGGCAAGTGACGGGGACAGTCTCTTGACAGGCGGGTGGTCACGGCAAGTGACAGCAGGGTAAGAGTCTCTAGACGGGCAGGTGGTCACGGCAAGACAGCAGGGTAAGAGTCTCTAGACGGGCAGGTGGTCAGGGCAAGTGACAGCAGGGTAGGAGTCTCTAGACGAGGCTAGCAGGCAGGTAGCAGGTGAGCGCTCCCAGGTGAGCGGGCAAGAGTCTCTGGACAGGCAGGTGGTCACGGCAAGTGACGGCAGAGCCTCCAGGTAGGCTAGCAGGCAGGTAGCAGGTGAGCGCTCCCAGGTGAGCGGGCAAGAGTCTCTGGACAGGCAGGTGGTCACGGCAAGTGACGGCAGAGCCTCCAGGTAGGCTAGCAGGCAGGTAGCAGGTGAGCGCTCCCAGGTGAGCGGGCAAGAGTCTCTGGACAGGCAGGTGGTCACGGCAAGTGACGGCAGAGCCTCCAGGTAGGCTAGCAGGCAGGTAGCAGGTGAGCGGGCAAGAGTCTCTGGACAAGCAGGTGGTCACAGCAAGTGACGGCAGAGCCTCCAGGTAGGCTAGCAGGCAGGTAGCAGGTGAGCGCTCCCAGGTGAGCGGGCAAGAGTCTCTGGACAAGCAGGTGGTCACAGCAAGTGACGGCAGAGCCTCCAGGTAGGCTAGCAGGCAGGTATCTGGCAGGTACTTCCTGGTCCGCAGGCGGACTGATCCATAGACAGACTGGCAGGAGCTGGTAGGCAGACTGTCGGACCACAGGATAGCAAGCAGGTAAGCAGATATCAGGCAGGTATCAAGCAGGAATCTGGCAGGTAACTGGTAACGGGACCTGAGGGCTGAAGCAGAGTTGAAAGGCTTTGCAACAACATTGCTCGGGCACCTCCATTTTGGAGGAGGTGCCTTATATATGGTGAGGTCCTCCGGCCATTGGCCGGGGACTCCTTAGGACGGCGCGCGCGGCCCCTTTAAGAGAGGTGGAGCGCGCGCACGCCCTAAGCACAGAGGCCGGGAAGCAGCGCGCGCTGCCAGCAGAGCGGGAGGAAGACGCTGGGCACGGAGCGGAGAGGTGAGGGGAACGGCGTCCCTGCCTAGCAGGAGGCAGGGACGCCGACGCTACATATTCTAGGTTCTTCAAAGTAGCATCCCTTTGCCCACTGGCTCTGTTAGCCCCTTCCCACTTGGCAGTGCACCCGGGACCCATTACATTCCCTGTTGGCGGGCTCCTGTCCATCTTCCCTTGTATGCCAAAGGACACAATGTGCCTGGCATCCCCTATGTCAGACCTTGGGCTCCGGGCACAACAGGAGAGTATGCTCAGTACGCTCCAGTATGGCGTCCCACTGCCTTGAATGGTAGACAAATTCTGATCCTAGCAGCCCACTGGACTTGAACTTGAACTTGTCAATGCACTTCTTTATCTCCCTTACTATCAGGAAGTGCCCACCATTTATTAATACTAGTTCCCAAGAAATGGGCTAGTACTATTATTAACTATGTCATACCCTATAGACTAACTAACCACTTACTATATAAACAGTACTTATCTTATCCCTAATTGAATCCTGTGCTTACCCTGCACTATGCACTACTCACATTATATATTAAAGAGGTTGTCCACTACTATACAGAATGCCCCCATCGATGTAAACAGTCAACACTGTCATTCTTGCACAACTGCTAATTTTTCTTTTGTACTTTCTTTCCCTTCTCTGGTTTGCTTCTATTCAGGTGTCTCTCACTTCCCAATTTGGTTCTATCCTATCACTTCTTGGGAGATGCTACTTATATTCACCTGGCACCTGCCTTCTTTGCTGGCTATATTTCAAGACAGATGATGTTCGGAGATCGACCTTTCTGCTAGGAATTATCTTACCTGGTTTATCTCTGTTGCTTTTCCTAAGGTTTGTTTGTGTATCTTCCTCCCCAGTACCCTTTCCTTTCTTTTACATTTGGGGTCTGGGAGATTTTGCATGTATTCCGTTTGTTGTGTGGTTGTTCTTATTTTCTTCCATTTTTCCTGTGTGTCTGTGTGAACACGTTCATAGACCTGTTGCCCTTTCCTCAGCCTTTTGTGTATTTCACTTCATAGTTATTATTGTTTTAGTGTTGCACATTGTATACAGTGGAGAAAAAAGTATTTAGTCAGCCACTAATTGTGCAAGTTCTCCCACTTAAAAAGATGAGAGAGGCCTGTAATTGACATCATAGGTAGACCTCAACTATGAGAGACAAAATGAGAAAACAAATCCTGAAAATCACATTGTCTGATTTGTAAGGAATTTTTTTCAAATTTTGGTGGAAAATAAGTATTTGGTCAATTACAAAAGTTCCTATGATGTCAATTACAGGCCTCTCTCATCTTTTTAAGTGGGAGAACTTGCTCAATTGGTGGCTGGCTAAATATTTTTTCCCACTGTATATAGAGGGTGCAGTTAAGGACATTCAAGGTAAGTCGATGTTGAGTGGGGGTACCATTGTGTATACTTAGGGTGCCAACCTCTGCGGTCAAGCATGGACAAATCAAGGTCAGATTATGGACTTTCCTAGTCTGAACAGGGACCTGTTGGATTTAGGTATTTGTCTCTCCTGGTTTGTATGTAACCTGTGTGAGTGTGCTTATACAGTCATAACAAATTCATTAAGACTCGTGTTGCATGCTAGTCTTAATGAAGGGATCGCTGGAGTATGAAGCATTGAATTAAAAGGTGCACACAATTTAATGAATTAGACATCTTTTCAGTGGGGACTGAAGTAGCATCCCTAAGAAATGCCAGCACGTTTGCTGAATTCGGCAGGCAGGCCTAGCCATTACTCACTCATCCCATTTTGGCTCCTTCCCAGCACCACCTACTTTGTTGAAGCTGCTTCAAATTAGCATGAAAATGTTAAACGCTGCAAAATTCATGTGCAAAAATATTGCCACGGACTCGCCCCTTGGTCTTTGTAAACATTGTGTTTGTTGTGTATGTTCAGAATATACAGCAAGGAATGCTCCAAATAAATCCAAAAATAGTAGACAGAATTTTTGCCAAATGTGCATATATTTGAGTTGTACTTTTTTTTTCTGTAGGCAACCACTAAGTTAGAGATCTTTTATCAAGTACTGATTAATTAAGCTCCTGGAATATAATTAGATAAATTATGCTGATATCCTTTAGAGTAGATTTCCTATATTTATTCGGGATTTATTTGTGTTTCACTTGGCAGTTGGGATTGTTGAGTCTGTTACAAGTTTGTGTATATTGGAAAGCTATGAATGGCATCGTTTTGTCCTGTGAAAATGTTATGACTATGACAAGTTGATTCCTGAATATTCCACTTTCAAGTCACCTTTAGACAGGTGTCACCTTGAGAAAACACAACATATTCCAGGGTCTTTCATAGCTGCATTAATGCTCCTATGCCTGTTTAGAGTAGTTAAAAGTAGTTTACCTTTATTTTTCCTAGAAAACCCCTTTAATGTGTGAGGTTTCCAGCATATGGCGATCCAGTAAAATAAAAAATAAAAAAAAACACAATTCTTACTGAATATAACGACAAGACAAAAAGTGAAATAATAGTGTTTCAAATTGTTTTCAAATTGTGAAGACAAGTTTTCCAGAATGTGTCTTCCCTAACCTTGCTCAACTGTTATAAATGCTTTAAAAGACAACTTGAAATGCAGCCCATGAAAACTCTGCAGTAGTTGGCGCATTTTCAGCTCAATAGCTCAATAAAAATGTCTTTGGATCTGGCATATTTTAAGGGACTTTGCCTCTCTCTGATGTCCTCCAAATCTAAAAGGCTGTTATTAAAGTCCTGTCTTTAGGATAAGTCATCAATATCAATTCGTTGGGGGTTTAACACCCTGCAACCCTACCAAACAGCAGTTTTCAGCTCCGGCCGAAGCCAGATGTGAACAGCGTCAGAGCTGAATGGCACAGCTGTCAACAGTTTAGTGACCACTGCCATACTGTCCACAGTTCCAGTGCTAAGTATATGCTGTTGCCCCCGGTGTCTATTATTTGGCTGGAGCACTGACATCATGGCAGTCAAACACTGAGCTCATTGGCTCTGCCCATGATAATGTAATGCTGCTATCAGAGCCGCTAAGCTAATTGATTGGCTGCAGCCAATAACCGTGCCGGACCAGGGGACCAAAGAATCTTATTTGTCATAGTCTGGGAGTCTGTCATGTGTTTTTGAGCAAACTCTATGCAGGCTTTCATATGTCTTGCACTCAGGAGAGGCCACTCTGCCATAAAGGCCCAACTGGTGGAGGGCTGCAGTGATAGTTGACTGTGTGGAACTTTCTCCCATCTCCCTACTGCATCTCTGGAGCTCAGCAACACCTCTTTTACCAAGTCTCTTCTCCCACGATTGCTCAGTTTGCCTGGATGGCCAGGTCTAGGAAGACTTCTGGTGGTCCCAAACTTCTTCCATTTAAGGATTATGGAGGCCACTGTGCTCTTAGGAACCTTGAGTAATGCAGAAATTCTTTTGTAACCTTGGCCAGATCTGGGCCTTGCCACAATTCTGTCTCTGAGCTCCTTGGGCAGTTCCTTTGAGCTCATGATTCTCATTTGGTCTGACATGCATTGTGAGCTGTGAGGTCTTATATAGACAGGTGTGTGCCTTTCCAAATCAAGTCCTATCAGTTTAATTAATCACAGCTGGACTCCAATGAAGGAGTAGAACCATCTCAAGGAGGATCACAAGGAAATGGACAGCATGTGACTTAAATGAGTGTCTGAGCAAAGGGTCTGAATACTTATGACCATGTGATATTTCAGTTTTTCTTTTTTAATAAATTTGCAAACATTTCCACATTTCTGTTTTTTTTTTCAGTTAAGATGGGGTGCAGAGTGTACTTTAATGAGAAAAAAAATGAGCTTTTTAGAATTTACCAAATGGCTGCAATGAAACAAAGAGTGAAAAATTTAAAGGGGTCTGAATACTTTTCGTACCCACTGTAGGTTGAAAAAAGACAGATTATTTATAAACCATAATGCCATTTGTTGTGGGAAAAGCATCCAGTCCTTTATTAAATGTCGGTATAGTATCTGCCATTACTACCTCTTGCGGTAGGGCATTCCACAGTCTGACTGCTCTAACAGTAAAGAACCCTTTCCGATTTAGCTGTCGGAATCGTCTTTCCTCCACATGTAACAAATGTCCCCAGGATATTTGTAAGGCCCTTGGAAGGTATAAGTCATGTGCCAGTCATTTGTATTGACCACAAATGTATTTATACATATCAATGAGATCTCCTCTGAGGCTTTTCTTTTGTGAGCTAAACCAGCCCAACTTTTCTAACCTCTCATTATATGAAAGGCCTTCTCATGGTTCTACGAGTGAGAGGGCTAATAGTACATTTGCATTACAAGAGTTTTCACTCTCTCTTTTTATCTACCCCAAAATCTTGTTTGCTTTTGCGGCTGCTGCCTGACATTGAGTACTGCTGCTCAACTGACTTGTAACCAGAATACCCAAGTCCCTCTCCTGTTCTGTAGTCCCTGGTATGTTTACATTTGATGTATATGCAGCAATAGGATTCCTCTGCTCTAGGTGAATTACTCTACATTTATCTACATTAAACCTCATCTGTCAAGTGTTTGACCATTCGGACATTTTATCTAGATCCTTTTGTAATATTGTACAGTCAAGGTCAGTTTTTAACATCTTATATAGTTTGGTGCCATCAGCAAAGACTGACACATTACTCTCAATCCCATCCACAAGGTCAGTAATAAAGAGATTAAAAAGAATTGGTTTTAGCATAGAACCTTGCAGGACCCCATTGCTCACTATATCCCATATAGAAAATGTACTACATACAATGACTCTTGTTTCCTGTCCCTTACAAGTTTGTAACATGTAATGGCTGACAGTCTGTTCTCCCGATCTACATGTCTCACCCTGGTAATGCCCTCTTTCTGAGTCAGATTCTCAGGGAGATCTATGTCCCGCCCATAGTGCTGAACAGCTTATTTACACATAAGAAAAACTTGGATATCTCTGGAATAAGACATCGAATCACAGATATTAATGTATCATTTTATTCAGCTTCCTATGACCTACATGCCCATATAAACGGCTTAAAATGGGTGATCCTACTGAGAGATACCCTTTAAGAAACATTCAAATGGTCATTTAATTAAAAAGGTCATTGATCATTTTGAACAGTAAATTGGTGGGTTTTATTTAGTACCTGACAAATTCCTCATTGGACTTGGACTTGTTAGCCAAAATAAATGTTGTTTTTCACCTGATTTTGTCTTATTTATTATCAATTTGCTCATTTTCCATTGAAATATCTTTCTTCTTTCAAGCAGTGTTTGAATTTACATTTCGGTGTTTTCTCACTGATGTCAGCAATATAAAATGTATGTTAATTTAACTCCCGTCAGTTCATAGAATTACAAGTTTTATCTGTTTACAATTTGCAGCTGAGCATCTGTTATCACGTAGAGGCACCACAATAAATGGCTTTGTCACAAAATTACGGTATTTACTTGAGCAGGGGAACAAAGCCATGATTTAACCATGCATTTGGTCATTGCGGCTGCAGTTAGCCTCAGTGACTTTTCTATATTTGTTGGCCTGTGATTTATGAAGGTTAAGGTGAGCTCATTTTTCTGCCACAGCAAGGCAGGAATACAATTAAAAATATAAACTTTAGCTATTTAAATTTATTGAATGAACAGAAAACACCTTGGCAAGTCTGCAAAGCTGTAACGATTGCTTCGATTTTTTTTCATTCACTTACAGTCCAGATTTACAGCTCTAATACAGTCACCAGATAATGCAAATGGTTATGCTGCTTTCATACAATGGGTGTACCGTCAAATTCCTTTTCATTTGTAGACTTTCACTAGAATAACAGATAGTATGGAAAATTGAGCTGATTAGAAAAAAAGGTTTATAATCAGATTTACTATTAAAAGGTTGTCTACCTTTTTTATGGTTTAAAGGTAAATGTGCTTTCAAGTACCTTTTAAGAATAAGATGTCTTGTGTGTGTACATGAGGAATCCCATAATTTCTGGCCTTTATGTGACTTATCTCATGCATTCTCACCAGTTTTCCCCTCTGCATGTAATAAATCCACTGTTTGCTGGGGGACAAGACAAACTGCAGTGAATTATTCCACAGTTAGCTTCACACAGACTGGAATCCCTGCTCCTCATTCACTTTTTAGCTCACAAACACAAGCTGCAGCAACATGGAGGACATTATACAGCAGAGCTGAGCTGATGTGATTTGAATCAAGCTCTGATGTGAAGTAAAACACTTGTTACAGAGCACTGCATGATGGTTTTCTGTTAGCCTCTAATTGCTCCATTCCCTGCTCCTCACTCCTTCTCCTCATAGTCTCCATAGAGGATAATGGGCTGTGTGACATGACACCTGCAGTCCATCTCCTCTGAGCAAGATGGACTTGAGCTGCTTTTTCACAGTAAATGGTGAATTCAGGAAGGTGGGGGAAAAGTGTTTAAGTGGGGAAGGAAGCTGATTTCTCTGATAAAATACATTAAAGTTTCTTATAATCGCCTGTACTATTGATTTATGCAATGTTTGTTTAAAGTACAGCTCCATTTTAAAAACAAATGATATAGACTTGCCTACTGATTAGTGATGAGCGAGCATGCTCGTTACTCAAGATTTAAGAGCATGCTCGGGTGGTTTCCGAGTATCTTCGGCGTGCTCGAATGTTATGCTTGAGTCACTCAGTGTGCATGATTTGCGACTGTTTGACAGCTTTAATACATGTGAGGAATGCCTGACCCCCTATTCGGGGCAATCATGTGACCACTGCAGCTAATCACTGGCCTAAGTGATGTCTAACATGCCACCACTGTCTCCAATGTTTTTTGGATATGAATATGACTGGAACAGTATGTTCAGTCCTTTGTACAACTAGTTCTTCTCCTACTAATGTGTGAGATTCAACAAATGTAATCCAGAAAAATTTCTATGTGGATTTTAAAACTAAATTATGTAACTTCTTTCTGCATGACTTTCTGCAATGCATAGGGTGGTATCCTGGAAAACCCACAACAAAATGTGCTGGCAATAAATGCAGATTTAGGCACAGATCCATGAAAAAAATCAGCAATAAAATCTACAAGGGATTTTTTACGTCACATGTGGATGTAACCTTAGACTAATATCGCATTTTAGTGCAGTTTTCATCTCTGTGGAATGTTTGGTGTGTGTAATAAGTATTCATTACTATGCTTTACGTTTTTTTCTGGTATACCTGCCCATTTCCTCAGTAAACCTCAAATCTTAGAAGCATAAAGAATACAGTCTTTCTTCTACTTGGATTCAATCTCGAGTCTGGTTAAAATAACAAAATTGAAGGGTTACAGGGATACTGGATTGTCTATATGTGAACACATCCTTACCTGCACTCAGAGCCTCTAAACACCACAATTTATCGTTGATAAGCCATACAACTTTAGCAATATGATTAGCTATTGGTACAAACATGATTCATGATTTTTTTCTAAAATGTCTTTATTCTCGTCTATGGGTTGTGTGAGCTGTAATACCTGGCGCAACCAAAAGCCAAGAATGTTGATGTTTCTAGAAAAACAGTATACTCTTTCATTCCATTCTCAGACAACTCCTTAAAAATAAGAAATCATACATATGACAGCCCATGGAGTTTGCATGTAATATTAGCCTATAGCCACTATGGGTGTCTGCCTTTTGAGGCACTGTCCAGTCAGTGTAAAGTCTCACAATTCCTCCCGAGTGTCTGGACACAGTGAATGACAGTTCTGCCGTCCAATCTAGGAATGGGGCGTGCTAAACTGTCAGTATGGTGATGGACAGCTCAGCCGTCCAATCAGATGCTGGGGTGTGCTGAGCTGTCAGTATCTGGAGTGAAGGTTTAGCCTCCAATCAGGACCAGGGTGTGCCGGGGCTTCAACCAAGTGTCTCTTGTCCAGAGTAATTAGCTGTCTATTTAACCAGCTCTCTGCCTTTGATTGCTGCCAATTGTAGCTTTGCTCATGAGGTGTGTGCTTGCGCTGTGCTTCTTGTCTGGTATTCTGATCTTTGTTGTTTGACCTATGATTGTCTTGACTATCCATTTGCCTAGCCCTTTTGTCGTGATCCACTAACTTCTTGGAATATTGACCTTTGGACAGTTTCCTGACTATGCCTTTGTCTATGATGTACTCTCTTGGCTGTATACCTTCAGACCTCGTGACTACGAAACCTCACGGCTTATCCGTGAGTAGTCACTAGCGTCACACAAAGTATGTCGGAACTCACCCTAATTAGGATTGAGCGAGTATGTTCTGTCAGAGTATGCTCGGGCCGAGCTCCGAGTATTTATAGCTGCTCGGTGATAAGGTTAAGTCGCTCCAGTGTGCATGATTTGCAACTGTTTGACAGTTTTATTACATGTGAGGAATGTGTAAGAAACAGATATTCCTCACATGTAATAAAGCTGTCAAACAGTTGCAAATCATGCACACGGGAGCGATTTAACCTTATCACCGAGCAGCTATAAATACTCAGAGCTCGGCCGGAGCATACTCGGCGAAAGGGTTAATAGAACATACTCGCTCAACACTAACCCTAATGTTTGATAAGGGCAATAATTACAATCAGTAATAGCATAGCCAAGGAAAGTCACAATGCAGAGGTATACAAAAAAAATGCTGTTCAATTATATCATGGGGCATACAATTATTTACTCAGACATGTCAGGAAAGGTCTTCCCTAAAGAAGAAACTTACTAATACATAAAATTCATTTTCATCCTTCCATCTAGGGAAAAGCTAAATGTGAGAAGTTATAATTTGTTATAACAATACGTTATCATCTAAGAGACTTCCTATTTTTATTTTTCAGATATCAGACACCGATTGTCCATGGTTCAGAATAGTGAGTATTGGTGGATCCTATGTGCTCTTTAATTCAAACAGAAAGTCTATGGAGTCTGCTGAGAAGGAAGAATGGTGTTAATTATTGCTGCAAAGTATGCCAACCAATAGGTGGCGTTAATTTAGGCTAGACAATTTAAAGATGCACCAATCTATTATTCAGCATGAGCCCCAGTGATACATTTGATGCATTTTAAATGGTCACTGTAATTTCAAAAAACTTTACATAAAGGAATAGTACAAGCGAATATAAGAAACTTTATAATATAATTTACCAGAGAATTCTGCCCCTTTTCCCACTTATGAGCCACTTCTCCCACTGCCTCTTTAGAATCACTCCCATTAAACTTTTTATCGCCTAAACCTGTGTAAATGTGTATGCAGTGTAATGTAAGTGAGGTAGTATACTCACCGATCGCCATCTGCCCCTCTTTTGGGTTGTAAACAGGTCGCAGGATGCAACACACAGACAAGGGCAAGTCGGAAATAACCAACTTAACTGTTTATTTTCCTAATGTGGGTGTAGGGAAGGGTGGTTTTAGCAGAAAGGAAACTGGATGAAAACAGTATTCACAGTATGCAATATACAATGTTGTCAGCAAGCACACTATAACTCTTATAGCAAGTTCTCGATGCTATCTGACTAATCTCTGATGAAAGTGTAGCACCCTGAGGATTCGGCTGCTACAGGGGTATTGCACCTCAACCCAGAGGTGTGATATTCCACTCCCGGGTAAGGATGGAGTGTGGAACTGAGCTCGGTAGGCTGCATGCACTACACACATCCCATTTCCGAGGAGCAGGCCGACGGTACTCCCACTTAGAAATGTGCAGGTACGACCGAGTCTGTTCCTGGCTGGAGTGGGAGGGGGGTGGTACATCCCAAGTAGTGTAGGGGCAGATAGGGGGAGCAGCCTGGGTAAAGATAGGAGCTCATTGGGTGCTGGTCACCTGAGCTCACACATAGAGGGTGTATATAAGGTGGGCACCATCAGAGAACAGGGTCAGTCTGTCAGAGCAGAGCAGAGGAAGAGGAGCAGAGAAGCCCCAGAGAGAGAGAGAGGAGAAAGCAAGAGAGACCCAGAGGGGGAAGCAGAAGAGAGGACTCTAAGACCCCAAATCCAATCCACGGGTGAAGAGTCGGCATTAGGGTACCGGAACCCAAGCTGGTGGGGGCAAAAACACACCCCAGCCAGAGACCGGAGGCCGTGGGCAGCGTCTGCCACGGCCACCCACCACATCCACCCCGAAGGCATACCACGTGGAGGGTCAGGGAACCCAAGGCCAAGGGTCACCCAACAGAAGGCCCGAGGGAGCTGGACCTGGGTGGATCAATAGTGGGGACGGCCAGAGAAAGGACAGAAGGAGAGCTCAGGGTCACGCTCTGGACTTGCTTGGGGGTTGGCTGGATCCAGGACCTGGTGGATGCAGCACGGCTCGGGAGGTCACTTGAAGCTGGAGTGACCGGAACATCAGCAGTGAGTAAATACCCTAAACTGCACAACCCGACTCTGTCTTCCTTTAACATCTATGCTGCACCACCACAACCCCCATCCTCTGCACCTGACCCCCTGAGGCTATACCCCACCCGTTGGGGGTTATACCATCACAAGCTGCACCTACACCATCAGCCTCAGCGGACCCTGCTGCAGCGGCGGCCATAGTGACCGCAACACAACGGGTGGCGTAGTCGACAATAAAGAACTTATAACATCTGTAGGACTGCCACATACAACTGAGTTTGACACCCTGGGCACGGACCGGGTCACAGCCACTCGGAAGACTACAACTCCCATCTGATCCGGCTCCGGATATTCCCCCTAAAGAATATGGCCCAGGGGGCGCGTCAAAAGCAGTATTCACAGTCATAAGGGTGTCAATACAATGTTCCCCTTTATGTTACAGGCCCTAGTGGGGGTCTCCGCAGGGTTGTGCTTGGGCAGTGGGTGGCAGTCTCCAGACATAAATGCCGCACAGCGCTGGGGAATCCCATCATCTACTGCACACCCTCTTACAGGGTCATGGGACTTATATTCTGATTTGCTGGATCACACTGGGGTCTGTGTGAGCTGGAAGTCACTTTTACAGTGTAAGTCTATGGACCTCGTTCTGATGCTCCACAGACTTACATTGTAAAGGAGACTTCCATCTCACACATAGACCCCAGTGTGATCCGGCAAGTCATGTGAGTGAGAAGAGGACCAGGGCAATGCTGGAAACTGGGGAAGATGGCGATCGTTGAGTATTTTACCACACTTACCCTACACTACATATACATTTAGACAGATTTAGCAGTAAAAAGTTTCATAGGTGGGCTTCTTTAATCACCCCTTACTCAGTAATACAGCTCAATTCTGTCTGGATCAAATCACGACAGACTGCCAGCAGTTAGGTGTCACGTTGCATCTCCTATTATACTCTAAGGCAGCGGTCCTCAACCTTTCTTACAGTACCTTGAGAACCACATTCAACTCTGAAAAATGGCCACCAGTCACTTCCAGGCCCTGTCCCTACAGTATTAGTGACAATCAGAGCTCGCCATTACTGGTATGAGTATAGCCAAAGCTTTCCCACAGAAAGCATACTGAGACCTTGTGCCCGTATTGGCAGAATAACTACAAGGATTCCCACTTTACCCTCATTTGATATCACTATCATATCTAGTTTTAAGCTCTCCTCTAACTAACAGTATCATCCTATCTCCAGCTTACTATGTTTATTTCTCTCCCCCCTCCAAGTATATGCACATCCAGATCTTCTCTTCTCTTTAAGGCTACTTATAAAAGTCACCATGAGTCTGGAGACCTTCTCTTCATAGCTCGTTGCTAGATCAGGTGCAAATGCACCAAGTTGGCAGACAGCCGTGAGCCACTGGTTCAGGATTCTTGCTCTAAGGAGAGGGAAGGGAAGAGGAAGAGTGAGGGGCAGAGTTAGAAAATAAGCAGAGGCACACAAGACAGACAGATTGCGCTGCAGATAGTGAGTGACTTAGCTGATCCAAGAGATGGATTCACAGCCACACAGCACAGTACTGCTGTTATCAATGCTGCAGTGGCTAATTTCTTAACATGTTTTAAGCAGAGAAAGATTCAAAAATCCCTTGATTTCTGTGTTTAGTGTATAGGAAACATCATAGCAGCTAATCTCAACCCACTAGTTCAGAGAGAAATGAAAATTATAGGTGCAAATCGTATAATGGCCAACAATTGGTATTCCTTATGTACGCTTACATGACAGCTTATTCTGAAAAGTTGTCAGGTACACTTTGTTGCCTAAAAGTTAGAAAGTTCTAGTAAATCTGCCAGATAATGTGAATGCTCAGACCTCAGAAAACATTTACATTCACATACAAACATTCCCTACCTGCCAAGTTGCCCAGTTCTATTAGGAGTAATCCTGTCCCTGCTCAGCCATTTAAGGTAACACATGTGGCTAATAGTTGTAGTTATTGAGTCAGATGCAAATTTCAGTGAAAGGCAAACCATGTCAGATGCCTGGTGAATGGGTCACGTGGGCACATTTATATTTTTGGTGGGTAACTGAATAAAACAGGAATTCAAATGTTTCGTTTATTTGCACTTTATTAGACCCTACTTAACTTAATAGAATATATTCGCTGCCTTCATTCACGTAAAACATAAAAGTATTTTAGTAACTAAGCAACCACCAAGTAGCCCACGTATAATTTTCTGCGTGCGCTATAAGGAGTCATTTACATCTTGCAGGAATTTATTACATTTGACTCTCAGATGGATCTTATAATGACTCTAAATTTGGGGATAATTACTCTAAAATGCTCAGTGGTTTTGTGTAGCAGAATTCATGGTTCAGATGAAGAGAAGTAGATCCAGCTGTTGCTTCGATGATTTGCTCTGATGGCTGTTAGCATCTTTATCCTGTGGTACTTACAAATAATTACTTCTTCATGAGAAATGTTTAGCCAGCACTGAAAATTAATCTTGTGTTTCAACTGAAAAGGTTAATTTAAAAAGTGGTGAAAAGTTACAAAGAAGGTACAGTGCTGTCAAATATGCTAAGAGTTTTACAACCATAGCTATGAACAGAGTTCATCAGTCCTTATTAGTATCAGTAGAGATGACCATTCCTAGTGACAACATTGTCATACTGCTTAAAGAAGTTGTCCACAACCTTTTATTATCCACCCAATGTATTCACCCAGTGCCCAGAAGGGTTTTTGTATTTACCTTTAGTTCTTTTTGCCTGTGAGTGGCGCTATCGCTGACCGCTCACAGGCATCACGTGACCCCAGCTGCCGGGGGTGACTTACTTCTGCGTTCCATGATGAGTGATGGGCTGCGGGCGGGGGTCACCCCGCATGTCACACCCAGAATCCACCGTACGCTTTCCCAATGAATGAGGAGAGGGAAAGCGCACGGTGGATGCTGGGTGTGGTGCGTGGGGTAACTCCGCCCACAGCCCATCACTCACCGTGGAACGCAGAAGTAAGTCACCCCCGGCAGCCGGGGGTCACATGATGCCTGTGAGCGGTGAGCGGCCAGCGATAGCGCCTCTCACAGGCCATAAAGACACAGCAAAGTAATTACAAAAACCCTTATGGGCATCGGCTGAATATATTGGGGGGATAATAAAAAGTAGTGGACAACTCCTTTAATATACTCCTGAGAAGATCTTGTCACTCACAGAAAGTTCTCTTATTAAAAGTTCTTATTAAAACTCCTACATTTGAAAACTTTTTAATATTTAAAAAAAAAAAAAATGCAGTATTCCAACTTATACAAAAATGCGCCTTTCATCGTCAGAGGGGCATGAAGGGCTGTGACAAAGAAGGGCAAAACATGCGTTGGGGCGATAGGGATACACTGGAAACCAGCCTTCAATTAAGTCAGCATTGTATGGATTTTATTCCTGACATGTATGATACTGTATTTTAGGGCATAATATAATCATGTTTTTGGGTTTTACTCTATGCCCCTTTTTTTTGCTTTGTTACAATTTAGGCTCAATAATGTTAGCGCTATGATAGAATAGTTCGAATAGATCCTTAGAATAGGTGGTGCAAGTACAAGGGTCTTTGGGTCTTATTTTTTCTCAATCTATTTGATCAGGAGACATTTTTTTAACTTCAAAACATTGATTCTCAGGCAGGCAATGCATGAGAGTGTGAACTTGCATTGTGTATCAACCAACAGATTAGAATTGTGTATAAACTATATACTGACTAGGAGATTTTTTTGGACATTGTTTCGATAATGATCCATGTTGGTTGATACTGGAGGTTTCTGAAAGGTCCTATTAGGCTCTGTTCACATGTCCAGTTGTCATCCATTTGTAACGGGTACAGTATTTAAAAAAAAAAAATGAATCTGTTGAAAAACGCAGATGCAAAATGGAAACCATTTTGGATCCAACCTTTATTAAAAAAAAAAAAAAAAAAAATGGATCTATTAAAAAAGGACATTTTGGCATCCATTTTTGTTCAGTTTGTAATGGTTTGCACATTTTTGATTCAGAAATGTCTCCAACAAATATTTAATGTGTGCACATACCCTTAATTGTCAAAAAAACAGAAACCACTTCAAATAACAGTAGATTTTATTTATTGCTCAAATAAAAAGATCTTGCTGAAAGATTGCAGCAAAGTTTAAACCCTTGAAACATGTCTGAGTCATTGTCAAACCCTAGCCTTACACACTTAAAAAGTCAAGTTGAAGCAGTCTATGTGAACACAGCCTTATGCATTACATAAAATGACTCCACCCATAAAATTCCTGACTATGAATATAAAGGCTTAGTGATAACACCATTCTATAACATTTTATATATTTGAAGGAAGTCTGCTCCACATTTTTAAAAGGGAATCTGTCAGTAGGGTCAACTCTGCTAAGCTGTCTATATGGACATGTGTACCGCCTCGAGGGTTCGGTTGCTACAGAGGTATTGCATCTCACCCAGAGGTGTGATATCTCACTTCCAGGTAAGGATGGAGTGTGGCTCAGGACCCTAACACCCACATGCACTACACCACATTTCCGGGGGACAGGACGACAATGCTCCCGGGTGTGAACACAACTGTCCCTGGCTGGAGTGGGGGAGGGAACACCTAGAAAGGGGGAACCCAGTAGTGTGTGGGTGGGGAGAGGAGATCCAGGGTGCACTGTATAGAGGAGTATATATGGTGGGCACCATCTTAGAGTCATGGTAGAAGGCAGAGGGAAGTAGAAGAGAACAGAGCGAGAAGTAGGCTAGGAGCAGAGGCTCAGCATGGGCTCTGCTCCACAGGCAGGCCAAGTCTTAAGGCCTGGGCCTGGAGGAGGAGGAAAGAAGGGAGAAGAACGGAGGAAGCTCTAGGAGAAGACTGAAGGGACCCTAGGGGTGCGGACCGGCCAGCCGCCACCGCACGCCCGCTGCTACCAGAGTAGGGGGGGGGGTCAGGCCAAGAAAGGGAACCGGATCCCTCATCTAGTGGAGGAGAGCAACTACCCTCAGCTAGTAACCGGAGGCCGTGGCATTGTACATGCACGGCCCCTCACTACACCCGTTAGGAAGGCACCACATAGGACCCAGGGAAACGGAACATACGTTTGCCGGCCAAGGCCCGAGGCAGCTGGACAGAAACGTGGACACTTGTGGGGTACGACAGGCCAGAGAAAGGACACACGAAGGGGGTCCTGAAAAGCACTCCAAAAGGTACCTGGGAGTTGGCCGAGCCCCTCACCTGGTGAGCACAGCACGACGTGGGCAGCCATCATCTGCAGAAGTGGCTTGGAGTGTAAAACTGAGTAAAGACCCTGAACTGCATTACTGGACTCTGAGTCATTACTGCTGCTCCCGCGCACCATCATCTGCACTCACTGCCCTGAGGCTATACTCGTCCCGTGGGGAGTTATACTACCCCCTGCTGCGCACACAACATCAGCCTCAGCGGTCTGCCCTGCAGCGGCGGTTCTCAATGACCGCAATCCACGGGTGGCGTAGTCGGACATTTAATCATAAAAAAAACACATAGACGGCCACTGGTTTGACCACCCTGAGCCACGGGACCGGGTCGCCGCCACGGAGACTACAACCCCCAGCGTTACACAGAGGCCCGGCTCCGGGTATTCCCCTTACACACACGGCCCAGGGGGCGCGTCACATGCAGGTGATGGGAAGCTGAAAAAATGATATCTTAATATCTGGTGTCCTATTTCTTATTCCAGAGAAATCCACATTTTTTATTATGTAAATGAGCTGTTAACATCTATGGGCCAGACACTGAGCTGCCTGACAATCTGCCTCCAGCTTATAAATGAAAGGGGAGTTACTAGTGTAAAATATGTAGATCAGGAGGGCAAGCTGTCAGTCATTACATATCTCACACTGGTAACTCTCCCTTTCATTTAAAATAAGTTGTGGAGTCAAATTCTCAGGCAGATCAGTGTCCGGCCCATAGATCTTAACAGCTCATTTACATATCAAGAAAAACATTGATTTCTCTGGAATAAGACCTTGGATCGCAGATATCAAGGTATCACTTTATTCAACTTTTTACGACCTGCATGTTCATATGAATGACTTAGGGAGGATTGATCTTAGTGACAGGTTCACTTGAAATACAAGCCTTACAATAATTTTGGTAAAATGCTTGACAAGCTTGCAGTTGAAAAATCAGCACTCTGTAAATTGATCAACATGCATGTATTCGGTACAGATCTGGTGTAATGGATAACAATCTTCACCGTTGCCCTTATTTCCTAGAACTTGTAATATTGTACTGTTCAAATCTGATATTGGAAATTTATTGGCATGACTTTTCTGCTTATAAAGATCTATGAGAACATAGGTCAGCTGGGTGTTGGCTTATAAGATGTTTATTGCGCGCCTTCTGTGCTTATTGACTACATACAGGGACTTTTGCTAATTAAGGTAATTAAGAGATTGATAGCCAAGTGATAAACATTCAGTTCAGCAACTGCAAACCTTAATTGCCTCTAGTGAATATTCACATTTGTGCAGAGACAGCAGTGTCTGGAGGAGAGACCTTTTCCTGGAAAGGTTATAACCCTCATTTTCTAATATTGCTCTGCTAATTCGAGTTAATTTAAAAAATAACAAACCCTTAATATAAAAGTGCAGAAAGCTGCAGTTAACTACCGGAGGTAATATCAAATATTAAACTTGGTTACAAAGGGCATGATTCATTATTGCATTTGCGCCTTTTTGTCTAGCTTTTTGGTGTTTTGTGTTTTTTATTTTAATTCGCACCTTTTTTGAACTCTGTTTTATATATGCTCACTTATGTACCGTCATTTTTTTTGTTTGTTTCCTAATGTGGGCGATCCCATACGTTTACGGCCAATTCATCAATTGGTACTATTTAAAAAGTCGTAAAATTTTTACGCAGATGCTATCCATTTCCCCTTTTGAGTGATTTTTATGCATGCCTGAAATTTTGTGCAAACGTTGTGACATTTTTAGAGGAAGTTGTGACTTCTTGCTATAAAAAAAAAAAAAAAAAAAAGCACAAAACAGCTTATGGATAGCCCAATTAATCATTTGTGGGGTTTTTTTTCTTATATTTTGTGTATTTCTTAACTTTTTGCGCCAAATTCTTAAATGTCGCACGTGGTTAAGGAATTTTGCGCAAAACAAAAAAAAATGTAATTCAAAAAAAAACAAAAGATTTTTTTTTATTTTGTCCAAAATTCCATTTTGAAGAATTTGGAGCAAAAAAAGTCAAACCTTTTTTTTTTTTTCAGTTTTGTGTATTTGTTGACTTTTTGGCTCCAAATTCTTCAAAATGGAGCATGAAATAAAAAATTCTCATTTTTTATGAAGAGCATTTTATATTTTGCACAAATTTCATGAACGTATACCATTTTGAATAATTTGGTGCAAAAAAAGTAACTTAAAAAAATGCAAATGATTAATCTGGTTCAAAGTGTTTTTTCAGCTTGCATTTCTTAGCTGTCATTCGAGTAGAGTATTTCTTGTTTTTGTTTCAGTGCAGCATAGCTGAGCTGCCGGGGAGAGCCGGATTGTATGGAGGAGACTTAGTAGTAGTTATAAGATCTGTAAGGAAAACAGAGGGTTCAGCTGTTGTCAGTAATGGTTGGTCTGTAAAACTGCGATTACACCCAAGATTTAAGAGGCAGGGTTGTTTTCATGTAGCTTGCCTAGAAATTATACAGATTGAATAAATCTGGTTATAGCCAAAGGGTTTGATCCATAGGTTAGACTGAAGCTTCAAACTACATTTTTACAAAGCTTCTTTTTTTCAAACCTTTGGCAATAGAAAAAATGTTACTAAAAACATGACTAGCATACGGGTGTGTATTTTATAGGCATACCTCAGACATAACTCATCCTCCCCTCCATGGGACTGACATATTTGTAAAATGTCAGCACAATACATAGCATACAAGTGCAGTGTGACATTTTATTCTTGTATTCTACTCCTAAAAAATATATTTTTATTAAACAAATAGCTTTGGTTATTTTTCTTTTATAAATTATATCATAAAATATTAACAATTGGTTCACTTGATTGATTTTTTTTATTTTTATAGGATTCAATTTGATAGACAGATTCTTCAGCATGAATTTAGCACGCTATGATTTGGATCAGTTTTAGTATCAGCAGCATGCTATATCATACACCACTTTAAAGCACCGCTCCAGCTGTTTTTTTTTATTGCCGCGCTGGAGTGGTGCCTGCTCTTAGTCTTATACTTCTCTTTCTGGCTCTCATAGACTTACGCTGAGAGCTTGTGACAGTTACTTCTGACTTCCGGTCAGTCAAAAGTTGCGGTAACAAGATGGCGCCGTGGGACAGAGGCAGCGCCGATAAAAGGTGAAGACGGCAACAAGTACAATACTAGGTTCAGGGACCCTAGATTAGTAGCACCACTCTAGTGCTGAAATTAAAAAAACACTGAAGTGGTGCATCAAGTAAAACATACTTCTTTCTTTATTTTTTTTTCTTATTTTAGGCCTCATTCAGACATTTGTGACTCGCATACCTGTTCTACCTGTGTTTTTCAAGAATGAGTACCCTGTATACTCTATGGTTCTGTTCACATGTCCGTGTTATTTTGCAGACTGAGTGGTCTGCAAGAAATCATGCAGACCTGGATCAATATGACCCATACAAGTCTAGCGGTCCGTGAAAATGACCGACAGCACACGGATGGCATCTGTTTATCTGTTAAATATTTGAGTGTTGAGCATCAAATTTGTCATCCTATTGGTATGGTTGGGCATGGTATGGTTAATGTTTGATTCCAACGACACACAAATAGATCAATTTTATATGAATATACTGTATATTGAGTGCCAATGCATGGGTTAAGTACTACAACACTGGAATTACAGAATCTTGATGTCCACTCTGACATGACGATGACGCTCCTGCTCCTCCAGATAGTCCTGCAGAATAGGAAAGTTGGGATTCTACATGGGAACTACAGAGTAAAGTCTAAAACTAATTCACTTAATGAAAGTCATATACATTATGATACATTATTATGTTTAGTAAGTAGTACCTTTCCACCTTAATAAAACATCACATTTTCAAGAATCCTGTGAAATAGCAGGACTGTATGTGCTGCATAAAACATGACTCCTTAAGCAATGAATTAACAAGTCCTCTTTATGAGCTCGACTAGTTCTCTGTTAGCTGAATGAATAGAACTCTATGCCGGTTTTGAATAAATCATAGTTTTCAGGAACAGTCCTCTGTATGTGTGTGAGGCCTACAGTGTTCTCTTGAAGTGCTGAGAAGTTCATCAGAACATAGCGCATTTCATTTGAAGACCACTTCTTTAGGACGTGAAGCTTGCAGGCATTTTAAAGAAAAATGTACTTAACCTTTATCTCCCAAATACTACAGATTAGTGGAATTATATATATTATATATACAATTACACATATTTATGCAGTACTAGGTCATACTGATGTCGTATAGGTTGTCAGCACCCGGGCAAGGCAATTATTTTGTGCTCCCAAACACATGGACCATTAACACTCCCAGAGTCCCTTGCATCAGTCCAGTATGTGACCCCTTTATTTTCCAAGCACATGTATACTACAAGTTCTAGAAAATAATGATGTAAGGCAGATTACTGTAGATTCCATTTTGTTCTGTTTATAGCAAAAAACGGAATTTATGTGTGAAAGTATTAATGTGCATCAATTATGCAAACAGAAGAAGAGGAGCCCCATTGATTATTGTGGCATGAGTCTAAGTTCCATTTTGTTTTAGTTTTTAAAAAGAAAACAAATACTCAGTGCCTCTAGTTTATTCTCCTGATTGAGTATAGTTCCACTGCGTACCCTGAGAATAGAGCCCTCTGCCCCATTCAATATTGTCTACAGTCTTTCCTCACTAAGACCTGCATAGCCTGTCATATATTATCTCTGTTGATGCCTATACAGCGGAGCACAGCAATTGAGATGTCACGCTGCTGCGCTCTGCATAAACAGCTACTGGCATGTCAAAGCACTCAGTATAATTATACTGAGCACTTTGCCATCTCAGTGGCTGCCTATGCAGAGCACAGCAGGATGAAGAAAATTCATCTATACTGTTGCACTTTGCTTTGCTCTGCATAGGTACTGCAGCCAGCAGCAATTGGCTGCCTTACTTTGATGGTACTGTTTTAAGGAAAGGTATGGTACTATTTTTGAAAGAAAGCAGCCATGTTGTTGAAATAATGGATAAATCCTTAAAAATGTATCATCAGTCACAAATAAAATGTTGACCCTGCTCCTGAATTCCTACTTGAATTTTTAAGCCTCCAATGCACAGCGACACTTGTAGGCACTTCAATATGGTGGCTATGGAGTACATGGGGCAGGTACTAATGTCCATATGCATCTGATTACAAATGGAAGCATATAGTTTTCTTCTGTCAGCTTCATACAAAATTGTGACATTTTCCTTTGGAACATTACTCCTACAAGGGAATAGTGGCATATATTATATATTCATAGTGCGGAGCTTGTATGACAGTGCATGGAGCTCAGCAGCGTGTGCTGGGAGAATTGTCCTACCTTCAGTTTGTAAGATGTAAAAATTCTGCCTGTGAATTAGATTCGTTCTAATGGAGATCATGTTTTTTTGTCACCTAGTCATCCAGAAAGCTGCTCTCAGCCATTTCTCTCAATGTTTCACACCAAAGGCTTCATGTTAATTAATAGCCCTTGTATAAAATATAGAATGATCTGATGTGTAGAATGAGGTCTTTAGAATAATGCAATGTGTAGTTTGGCTCTAACATCAATGAAGGAGGAAGGAACTACCCATCTACTTGGATTTCAGTAGAAATCAATGCTGTATAAATAGAAAGAAAAGACATTGGATTTTTAACAAACGTGCTATATTATTGCACACTCAGGAATACAAATCCTTGCTGTAAATGGGATTTAAAGGATTAAAGGGGTTGTCTGATATTTTGAATACAGTTTCTTTTTTTTTTTAATGGTTTTTAAATAATAAATGAAGGTATACTCAACTATGATTGGCTGCAGCCTGTGATTGACTGCAGCGGACAGGTGATTGAAGGAGGATAGTTCTCTCATGACGCAACTCCTGGTAATGTCCGAAAGAACCAAACATCACTTCTGGCGCTGGCACAGATCTTCGGAGCCACCTGCATTGGATCCACGAGGTTGCTAAACTCTGAGTATGCATTCATTTATTATGTTAGAGCCAAAATGTATACAAGTGTTCGACAATCCCTTTAAGGATAAAATTTACTACGACTTTCTGAGCATGGAGATTACTAAGCGATCCATACACCAATCTTAAACAGAAGGCTGCTAAAGTAAATGTGACCAAAATTATTAAGAAAAGCAAACTCTTAATAAATTTAGCGCATCTTGGGTTGGCATTCTTTTTTTTTATATATAATTTATGGTAATTTACAGCTTAAAATACAGTTGGACATTGATTGTCCCATCAGACAAGTGATACAAAAAGCAAAGCCACAATAAGAAGAATTAAAATTCCCCCAAGATTCAAGAAAAAAACGCCGCAAAATAAGCAGCAGTATTTACCTGCTCAGTTCTTCAGACCTAAAAGCACTACCAGCGTGCAGCAAACCCATATAAAGATGGCGGCTGCACAGGTGCAAAATACTGATGAGACAATCACTCACAACCTATCAGTTCATGGAGGGGGTGATTGCTTAGTATTTGAATTGCACACAAAAAGGCTTGTATAGGGAGCTGTTCATACTTAGGTTTGCTGCACGCTGGTAGTGCATTTAGGTCTGAATATATGAGCAGGTAAATACTGCTGCTTATTTTGCTGCATTTTTTTCCACCCAACAAGTGCACTGACTTTTAAAAAAGTGGTGAGTGCAGCATAAAAGTGGACAAGGTCAAAAAAGAATATGCGTGTGCCAAACTTTGCAACTTTTTTTCACCAGTAAATAGACATAGCTTTATAAAATTTCCCTTAGGCTCTTGCATGAGAACAACAGAAAGTATAAATCGAATTCTTCATCACAAAAGCAATGAACATTATTTAATTTCCAGTGCATACATTAATGATACATTATTAAGTAGCACAACTGTTTATTTAAAATGATAAATTGTTTACTCAATGGGACAGAAATATATTTAATATTTAATATTTCTAAAACCACAGAGTTTAATGAGAATGCTCCCTTTGAGTGTTCTGATAATGACAGTCTGGGTTATGAAGAATTTTACATTCTTGTCAGGTGTCCTGCAGATGCATCAGCAGAATATAAGTGTAGCTGGTAATAAATATGTACAATTATTTTATGAAGAGATTTCATGCTGCTTTGCTACATTGGGTTTAATGATTATATAATGAAAACATTCTTGTTTACATCAAGAAGCTGAAACCCATCCACAACCATATCATTTAAAGAGTAAACTTTCTTCATGATTTTTCATATTTAGCAGTCACTTAAATTGCCTGCAGATCTGTCGGAGTCTCAGGATTGCGCAACAGACCCCCTAGAAGTGCGTGCTCAGACAGGAACAGAGTATGGAATCAAAAGAAAGCATAGGCTTTAGATTCAATATAACGTTTAGACTTCATAGCCTATGCTTGCTATTGAATCTGTACTCTGGGCTGTGTGCACTCAAATAGGAGTTGTGTGCTCCTGTCTACTAAGCTGCGCACTTCTTTGGCATCTAATTGCACAATCGGTGGAGTCTCAGGACTTGCCCCCCCCAACAATCTGCATGCTAACTATATAAAATAATAAAGTTCAGTTACTATTTTAACACACCTGTTATTACAGGTAACTTTTCAGAATAAGCTGTCCTGTGTGTATATACAGTAGGTACGGAAAGTATTCAGACCCCTTTAAAGTTTTCACTCTTTATTTCATTGCAGCCATTTGGTAAATTCTAAAGTGTTTTTTTTCTCATTAAAGTACACTCTGCACCCCATCTTGACTGAAAAAAAAACAGAAATGTAGAAATTTTAGCAAATTTATTAAAAAAGAAAAACTGAAATATCACATGATACTTGGGCACAAATGCACCCCTTGTTTATCCAACTCCAGACTACCGAGAGTTAATCGAGTCTCCTTTTGTTTAGGAACTGAAGGACAGGTCCCAACAAAGTGTCCCTTTTTCCCGCAAAAAAACATACGCCTTTTTTCTTGCAAATCTCCAGGGAGATGTATGATGTAGAGACACCACCTAACTGCATAGGTTCCTCCACCTCCCTCAGTACTGGTTCACCCCCAGACCACTCCCCTGGCAGAGGTACATGTGTGACGCATGAAAGCCCTACTCTGGAAGATGGGGGACTCGGAGCCGGGTCCTATGTTGTCGATGGGGTGCAGTCGTGGCCCGGACCCGCTCCGTGCCCAGGGCCGTCACATTAAAAAGGATGGTGCGGGCTTATCCGGGTTGAGTGGCTGATCTCGACTACGCCACCTGTGGCACCTGGTGAAGGCCACCAGCGCTGCTGCAGTCCGCTGAGGCAGGGTGTTATGGCAGCCGTCGTTGGTACTACTCCCCACCGGCGGAGCAGGGCCTCAGGGCAGAGAGACAGGATGGAGGGGGTTGTAGTATAGGAGGTCTGGTGCTGCGTAGTGCGGTGTAATGCAGAATAAAGAGTCCGGAGGCCTTAGGGGTTAACTTCCAGGGTTTTTACTCACGGTGGAGATTGCAGTTGAAAGGCTTCTCCCTGCTCCTCGCGGAGTTCTGCGGTCACCAGAGACGGGGGGGGGGGTCCGACAACCTCCGAGTAAGTCCAGTTTTCAATCAGGACCCCGCACCAGAGTGTTCCTAGACTTCAGACCGGGTCCTTTCCTGTTTGTGTGTGTGTGTAGATAGGCCGGGTCTCCCTCTGAACTTCACTCAGAAAAAGGGTACCGGTGGCAGCTCCGCTCCTTCCATTACCCGGTGGGATCCTCAGCGCCTACCGGGCTTCCCTGACCAGGACATAGAGTAGCAAGGTCAGGTGTCGGGGGTCGGTAGCCCTCTTGCAGCCGGACTCCCTCTGAATATATCAGGTTGGCGAGGACAGGTGGCGTACACCGCTCCGTCTGCATCCCCCCCGGGATCCATTTGCGGTGGAGCTACACTCCTGAGCTCCGGGCCTTCTTGGTCATGGTCCTTGACCGGGCTGAGACATACATTATCTGCAACCTGCCCCTCGACCCAAGGCCAGGATACGAGGGCCGTGTCTCCATCCTCTGCAGGTCCACACAGGATCCACGCTCAGGGAGGGAGATCACGATCAAAGAACCCAGAACCAAGATGGCTGTGTATTAAATATGAAATTTAAAGTGTGACTAAAATGTGAGTCCTCCACCCTCACCCACTAGTTGGTTCCCCTATCTCTTGGTTCCCCAGTTTCCCAACTTCCAGTAGGGGCAGCACCTGGTGCCTACTAGCCCCCTCTGGTGGGAGAAGTGTGGTGTTGGATGTGGAGGGAGGGTCCTGACCATCGCACTGTTCTTACCTCAAAGGAAGAACACTACACCCCATTAAAGAGGTGCAGCATCCCTGTGGCGGTCGAACCCTCAGGGGCGCCACATTCCCCCCTGGTGAAACACAGCAGGTCCGCGGGCTGCAAAAGAGCAATACCTGGTACAGTCTTTTTTTTTATATATAACAGTAAACAATCTTCCCTTTATGGGAGGCACTTCTTCTTTAATGTTTCAAACAGCATATAATATAAAAGTACAAAAATATAAAAATATAAAAGTACAATAATCATCCAGAGATATTTATGCACAGACAGACGGGTTAAAGTGCAAGGCCTAAGAGTCAGTTCAGAAGCACGAGGGACCTGTCCCAAACCCCCAACGTAGGCCCTGGGGTGGCTGCAGGGCATGAAGATCCTGAGTTGGACCTCCAGGAGAGCCACTCCAGACAGGTTTTTCTTCTGAGGTCTGAGGCAGAAATAGCCACGGTTTTACATAAAACCAATGAGGAGCACCTAAAGAGATGCAAACTATTTACAGATTAGGAGTCTGTCTGCTGCAAGTCTGCAGGGACAAATGTCTCTAGAAACCGGGAGAGCAAATTAAAACATAAACATAAACATGACAACTTTAAACAAGTTTCAGCCGCCAGGGCTGCTTAATTCTCGGGTCCCCTCCGGGGAAAAGGCTCATTC
Source organism: Phyllobates terribilis (assembly GCF_046119375.1). Lineage (NCBI taxonomy): Eukaryota > Metazoa > Chordata > Amphibia > Anura > Dendrobatidae > Phyllobates > Phyllobates terribilis. The sequence goes on along the minus strand of NW_027362761.1, from coordinate 772,546,876 downwards.
CTCCAGACTGAGGCTGACCGGTCCTCTAAGGCCGAGCGCGAGGGGGCATCACTCCCGGACACCTTGTGGACATCCAGGGCGTACCACCCCCGCACCCCGTGGTGGCGGGTGTACGTGACTGTCAACTGGGAAGAGGTTCCGGCCAGGGTGTCCCTTTTTCAGCCGCGGCTACACGTCCTGCCGGCTGACAAAGACGTTGTGCTCATGCTGGGAACTCCGAATGAATCCCCACCCCGCCTTATGGTGGAAGCGGACAACTTGCCCTTCCACACGGGGGCTTGGATGGGTCGCCTCCTCCTGGTGGGCCCGGGACTTTGCAGCCTTGGTGCGCACCTCGAGGCGCTCGCAGCGGATCTCCCTCTGGCGTTGCTCCCGGCCGAGTTGGAGGATCTGCTGACGGCACAGCTCGCTCCTCCTGCACGCTTCAGCCCGGGTCTCCCGGGGGAAGCCCATCAGGTCCCCCCCTGGTTGTCCCAGGCCCACTCCTCAGCCGCCGGCCAGGTGACTGTTGGTGCGGGCAGCGGTGTCAGCAGGGGCTGCTGCGGGTCCTCTGCAAGTGCAGACCAGTCCGGCTTGGGTTCGGTGGATACCCCAGCAGACTCAGGTCCTCCCGAGTCAGGGGTTGGGCGGCAGTGCAGATCTCCGCCAATAGCAGAAGCTTGAAGCTCCGGGGCAAAGACCTGCTCCTAGATGACCGCTCCGGGCAGCAGATACTCGGCCATGAGGTCCACTACGGGCACGGTAGGCTCAGCAGCCGGGGCAGGGGAAGCACACTCACCCGCCTCTGGGCCGCTCGCGACCTCTGTCACCGCTCCTTTCCTGAGCTTCGGCTCCTTGGCGGCGGGTCCGGATGCGCAGCAGCATTTCTTCCCGCCATGCAGCAGACGCCGCTTTCTGGGCCTCATCCAGTGTCCGTGCAAGACCCGGGGCTTCCTGGTGGAGAAATTCAATATCTCCCGCTGTAAGGGTCCTGCCGCTTCGCTCCCTGCCGGGAGAAGAACCTGGGCCGGGTTCGGAAGGTTCCGTTTGTTGCGCTCCAGCAGCGTCCATGTCCACTCCTGAAGGTCGCCAAACTCCAACTGCTATGGCCGCACCTTGTTGTTTTTCTTCTTCCCCCCCCTCTTTCGGGGCGGCTCCAGGGCGGTATGCTGACAGGCACGCCTTTGTTCAGCCCATCCATTTTGACGGACATTACCCCGCGGACAGTCTCTGATGGAATGGGCGGTCCACAATTTTTGCGCCATGTGGGAGCCTGGCCTACGATAGGAGGTGTTAGGAGACCGTCTTTCTGATGCACTATGGCGTCTGTTCTTCTTGGGCGGGCGCCATCTTAAGTGGAAACGACAGTCTAAGGTGTAAGGCACACAGTACCCGGTAGCAATGGGTAATTCCTTCCTTTGCTGCGGGCACGCGATCCTGCCGACTACGCCAGTTGTGTGACGCATGAAAGCCCTACCCTGGGAGATGGGGGACTCGGAGCCGGGTCCTATGTTGTCGATGGGGTGCAGCCGTGGCCCAGACCCGCTCCGTGCCCGGGGCCGTCACATTAAAAAGGATGGTACGGGCTTATCCGGGTTGAGTGGCTGATCTCGACTATGCCACCTGTGGCACCTGGTGAAGGCCACCAGTGCTGCTGCAGTCCGCTGAGGCAGGGTGTTATGGCAGCCGTCGTTGGTACTACATCCCTGTGGCGGTCGAACCCTCAGGAGCGCCATATACACAACCCTGGCAAGAAGGTGGTCGCACCAGTGTATCCCAAAGGCATCTATCAAGACGTATGGTCATAGACATGGCAGGCTCCAAGGACTGAGGAGTTTCATATACAGCCAAGGCATCTTTCAACCTTTCAGTAAGCCCCACACAAAATTGACTTTTAAGGGCTGAGTCATTCCATTTGGAACCGATGCCCATCTACGGAATTCTGAACTGTAAGTCTCCACTGACCGATTCCCCTACTGAAGGCGACATAGCCTAGACTCAGCCAAGGCGACTTGTTCAGGGTCATCATAGATGAGGGCAAGAGCTCCAAAAAACCCCTCTACAGATTGGAGACAAACCGAGTCCTGCGGTAATGAAAACGCCCATGATTGAGGATCGCCCTGCAGTAGAGAGATGACAATACCAACCCATTGCTCCTCATTACCGGAGGAGTAGGGACGAAGTTTAAAATACAATTTGCATGCCTCCTTAATACAAAAAACTTGTCCCTACCTCCTGAAAACCCATCCGGGAGGGCAGCCTTGGTTTCATGCTGGACAGGCCTACTTGCAGAGACCCCCATATTGGCGACCTGTAACCGCTGATGCTGCTGCTGTACCTCACTGCGGACGTCAGCTGCTCTGCAAGCTCTGCAACTACTGAACCCATACCCAAGGGAGAAAGGGGGAAAAAAAGGTTCACGCCCAAAAACACACAAGGAAAAAAAAGTCAGCTTCCTTTTTTTTTTTTTTTTTTTTTTACTTTCTATAATGTCACTCCAGGCGTGGGAAAGACTTAGTGCAACACTGAGGGAAAAGGGAAAGGGAGCCCAGACACTAGGGAAAAGGGGAAGTGGAGACCTCCTAGTCTGGTCTAGCGTCACCCTGTCTCCCCTAACGTCCCTATATTGCCTCCTCAGCAAACGCTGCACTCGTGCCTCGCCCTATTCTCCCTGGCGTATGGCTACGGCTAGGGATGGAAAGAGATGAGCAGTAGTCAACCTCCACTAAAACTCTATAGACAACAAGGGTGGACAAAACAGGGGAAATGGCTTAGCTTTAGATTAACTCCAAATAAGCACACGGCCTCAAGCTTCAGAGAGGACGAAGTACTGCTCCTGCTAAGCTTCACAAGTAGAAATGGATATAGCCGGCGACTCCCTCTCAGACACACCAGGTATATATACACCCAGGCAGAGAGCTAATTAGCAAGAGAGGTAGCCGCTCGGTCCTTAAGACAGCCCCTTAAGACAAGAGGCTGTCTGCAATGCCAAACGTACAGATCTCCTGCAACCCACTGCAGGGTGACTGTCTGTCACCTCTGACACACCCATGACATTATGGCTTAACTTTTTTAAAGGGTTTTTTCATAATTTTACAGTCAGAAAATTTCCCATCAGACAGTGTGATAATATAATAAATTAATCATATTCTCTCCTTGTAAATACCCAGCATCACCACTCTGGTAGTCCCTGCTATTTCTTCATCTGGTCATGTAATGTACAACCATCATTTGGCCAGTGGTGCCAGTCACTGGTCTCAAAGCTGATGGGCTGCAGCAGTCAAATAATGATATAAGTCATGTGACCAGCTACTAGTTCAGCTGTGGGTTGTTAGAGCGGCAGTGCTGCAATGGCAGGTGATTTTAAAGATGAATTGTGGTTATTTTATTAAATTGATCTGTTATTATATTATGCTATTATTGTTACTATACTATTTATTATATTTATTGATTACTGGTAAGTAAGTTTCATAAAATTCCAGAAACTCTCTTTAAGTACAGTTTTATATTCTAATTTTGAAATTGTAACCAACTAACACAAATGCAATTATAACACACTATGTAATTCACACACTAAATATGTCTTCCATGCATTTTTACTATACTTTCTTTTAAATAAAAAGCAGGATTTAATGATATTGGTGATGGAGGAGTAGTTGGAGGTAACAGAACATGAATAACATCATGGTAGTGCCCTTGTTGTGCCCGATGAAGCTCTGTTCTGTATTTTTTATATGAATAAACACAAAGTAAACACTTCAATAAACCCTTAATATGGATGAAAGACAGCTACTACCACTTCACTTAATGAGCTATATGGAATATTTTTTTGTACATACAGCTATCCCCATATAAGGAATAAGACATGGAATATATTAACTAGTTATCCACCTTTCGGAGAAAAAAAGAAATATCCTCTATTATTGGTGGTTACAATGCATGTGATTTGTGTAGCACTTCACAGTACACAGCCTTTGGCCATGATAATGTTTATCTGTAATTGTAGCAGTTAATTACCACTTTAGTTCTGTGTGTCTATACATTGTGCGTCATTTTCTGTTCAGCAGAGCGAAAGCATTAATCGATAAACTGTACAGATTTGAGGCACAGTGCTATGCCAATATATTTAAGATGGATGCGAGTAACTTTGAGGCAGAGCTAAATAAAGTCTATAAGTATTTGCCTTTCGTCATAGATGACACTGTCAGGCATACTTTGTGCCTTATCTGATATACAGACATGCAATGCACAGGCAGATCATACATAAAGGAATGGGCGTCACTTAAAGGGAAGCTATCATCAGAAAATGACCTATTGTTTAAATCAGGTTTTTGTGTTACATTTATTTTTTTTTAATTTGTCAATGTTTTTTTCTTATTTTGATCTTCATTAAAAAAATAAATAATCTTGCAATTTTCACAGTCGCCACTGGGGCTTTTTGGGCATATATTTAGTGTACTATCAGAAAAGATTACAATGACAGATAACACCTCTATACACAGCTTATCACAAAGGATCCACAATTTACAATAGGTGATGTCACAACTGACCCTCCTTCCTCCCTTTCCCTTTACATTGACCTGTGCACATGCTCATTAAACACTTAAATACAATAGATAGGCTTAGGTCTATTCATTCTGTCTATGTACATGATTTGTTTCCTGAAACAACAAACCGAGTCTAAAAAAGCCCAATTGTCCAGTGTGAAAATTGCTACATTTCTGTTTTTTTTTTAATTTTTAATACAGATTGTGATATGTAAAAAAAATTTCCAAAAATGTTTGAAAATAAATTTAAGACACAAAAACCTGATTTTAAAAAATACTTTTTTTTTCCTGATAGCTTTCCTCCTGGCATCTTTATAATAGGTTTTGAGCATTAAGGAAGGACAGGTCATCAAAAGACAATGATATTCTTAAAATGAAATGTATTGGCACGAAAGCTGGCTACAGACACAAGATAACTGGCGCCCAAACATTTGTTCAGCGGATATCTATAGTATCTCTCCCATGTTACACAGGTTCATGTGTTTTCAATGAGTAGAGAGGAGAAAGTCCATAGGCCATTGAAATTCGAACAGCCCTATCCATCAGATGATGTCGTGGGAAAATCGGAAGGCCCCATACACATCAGATTGTCATCCAGTCCCACTGAAGTCAGTGATTGATGGCAGTGCTCAGGTTACTGAAGAATGGGACTTCATCACTTCCGGTATGATGGCATACCATATGCTTATTTCTTTATTTTATACTATTTCCTACCCTAAGACAGATTGTTTTTTAAATAATAAAAAGCTCCTTTAATTATATATCTTTAAACTGATAAGACTTGTGTACTTATTGCGAAAATGCATGACAGAATGCATGCACAATATATTTTAAAACTTTTTCTGCCTGATATTAAGATGCATATTTTAGTATCAGGCTCAAAAACTTTCGAAAGGTATAATATAGCAATGCTGACAGGAATTTTCAGAGTAAGTACATGTGCCTCATCAGGTATCAGAGATCTATCTATTAATGTATATTATTGTATTGTGTAATATAGTGACTAATTCTCTTTAATCAAACCTACCTAATTTTCATAGACATTAGGTAAGATTTTGGCAAATACTGCTCAATAGAAGTATTTTTGAAAAAAAAAGGATAATTTTTAACCCCTTTCCAACATGTGCCGTTCAAAAGTACAACTTGTCCCGCAAAAAACAAGCCCTCACATGGTCATATTGATCAAAAAATAAAAAAATTATAGCTCTGGGAAGAAGGGGAGCAAAAACGAAAACACAAACGGAAAATGGCCTGGGGGTAAAGAGGTTAAGGGTAATCTGGAACTTTCCCATGCTTCCAATGTATCACTTAGGGAAGGAACATATGATGTTCTTGTAAAAAATCTTTTAATGCTAATGGAAATAGTGAAAATAATAAAATGATAGTGATTTTGTTTGCATTTATAAAATGTATTGTTACATTACCTGGAAACCTGAATATGTGACCAAGCTATATACAGTGCATTGTGAAAGTATTTGGCCCTCTTGAACTTTTCTGACTTTTGCCACATTTCTGGCTTCAAACATAAAGATATAAAATTCTAATTTTTTGGGGAAGAATCAACAACAAGTGGGACACAATCGTGAAGTGGAACGAAATTTATTGGATATTTTAAACTTTTTTAACAAATTAAAGACTGAAAAGTGGGGCGTGCAATATTATTCGGCCCCCTTGAGTTAATACTTCATAGCACCACCTTTTGCTGCGATTACAGCTGCAAGTCGCTTGGGGTATGTCTCTATCAGTTTTGCACATCGAGAGGCTGAAATTCTTGCCCATTCTTCCTTGCAAAACAGCTCGAGCTCATTAAGGTTGGATGGAGGGCGTTTGTGAGCAGTAGTTTTCAGCTCTTTCCACAGATTCTCGATTGGATTCAGGTCTGGACTCTGACTTGGCCATTCTAACACCTGGATACGTTTATTTTTTAACCATTCCATTGTAGATTTTGCTTTATGTTTGGGATCATTGTCCCTGAGTGCAACGTCTTTGTGCTCACCCGTATGGCAGGCAGCTCGGGTCTTGCTGATGCGTCGCTCCCACGTGGCAGTGCTGGGCCCTGCGGTGCTGCTGAGCCTCCGGGCGTCTGCTGGGGCCAGGAGACCTGCAGTCTCCTGCCCTCCGGTTTCTGCTGCTGGGCCTTCAGTGCCCCACAGCCTCGGACTCCCGTGTCCGGTTCCTCTGCGTTGGTTCCTTCTGGGGTGAACTGCCGCGCAGCTCCATTCCCCACTCCTCTCTCGTTGACGTCCTGACTTCAACTCTTCACACTAAGTCTCACTAACCCCGCCTCCAGATCCCAGTTGCCAAGGGGAGGTACCCCTGCTTGCTTCCAGGCATGGCATCACCTCTTGTGAGGGAGGCAATGCCACTGTGGCAACCGGACCCCTGGGGTGCCACAATTACCTTTACTTTCTCACGATATATATATAATTAAAACCTTAGTGTATGAACTGCAGACAGTATTCAGATGACACATACATGGTATTTGAATGCTAACCATTTTTTTTCATGGACGTGTTCACTTCAATAGGTAAGTTTTCGATCTACAAATAAGTTAAAAATATGACACATTACCACTCTTTTGTACGGACCATTGTTTCACAAAAAATGCATGCATGTAAACATACCAAATGAAATTAATGTGTCCATGTTCCGTCCGTTAAAAAAACGAATAGAGCACATATGACAAAAACTGACGTTTCAATGAGCCTTAACTCTGCCTCTACCATTGATTGACAGCTTGATTCCTACACTGTCCATAGGCATAAAGCTGCCAATCAGTGCTGAAGATTGAGTCAGAACTCATGAATATCAAGGTCTATTATCAGAAGATCATCATTGAGAGGACTAGCAGAGCTGTAGCAGATAAAACAGTGTTTTATCAAAACTACAGCATACAGCCCAGTAAATGATACATCTCTGGAATCAGGGTATCTGTTTCTACATTATGATGCACTAGTATCATGCAGTACAAACCTGGTGACAGATTCTCTTTAAACTAGCCAAATTTAACAGATGCTATGATCAGAATAGAAAATATGTAAAATATGTAAAAAAATAAAAGCCCTGGATTATTTACGGACTAAATCTCCTATGTGCGATATTCACTTTACTTTCCAAGCTGTCTTCTAGGGGCACCGGAATAGAAGTAATGGCACCAGTAGAACCTCAGCTGATTATGAGTGACTTATCTTCTCAAAAGCATGGAAAGAGGGTGGACAAAGGGCCTCCTTCCTTACCATCCATGATAGATGCTGCATTTTTATACTTTAGTTCAAAAACTTCCCATTCTCCGTTTTTTCTAAGGCTCAACACTTCGATGCAATTTTGGTAAGGTCTTCAGAATTTTGCCATGTTTCTAAATTCCTGGTCAAGAAATGTTTATTTTTCCTGGCTTTTTCTCTGTTGCTCCTCTGTGAAAACTTATAAAATAGTAGGCAATGGAAAATCCAAAACATTTAAAACACGTGTCAGTTTTGACATGGTTTTAAAACACAGAAAGAAGTACGTGTGAAGGAACATTTAGACTATGTGCCCACGATGCAAAAATGCTCAGGATTTTTTCCTGAGCGTTTCTGCATCTCCCTGGCAGAAAAAAACGCATGCGGATTGTACATGCGTTTTTACTGCCAGGGACATGCGGATGTGAAGCTTTCTTCACATGCATTTCCACATGCGGGTTATCAAGCGCTTTTCCAAGCGATTTTAGCATGACTTGGAAAGTGCTTGTCAACTTGGTCACACTATATAAATCCATGCAAACGGCATGGATTTATATAGTGTGACCGAAAGAATGGTAAAAAATAAAAAATAAATCTATATTTACCTTCCGATGGCCCCTGCAGTCTTGCTTCACCGTCCCGGTTGCCGGCAGCGGTACACTGAAGGACCTGTCGACGTCAGCGTCGCGTGACCCGTCACATGACTATGACGTCAGCGCAGGTCCTTCAGTCCATTGCTAACTGCCGGCAAGCAAGGAGGAGCACACCGCGGGCCGCCAGAAGGTAAGTATATATTTATTTTTTTATTTTAATCTTTTTTTTTTTTACAGTTTTCTATGGTACCCAGGTCCGGAGGAGAGTCTCCTCTCCTCTAGACCTGGGTACCATCCGCACATTAGAACGCATGGAATGTGCATCTACATATACAGAGATGCGTAATCCATGCGATCTAATGCAAGTCTATGGCGGCGAAAACGCAGCACTTCCGCAAAATAATTGGTAGTGCTGCGTTTTTTTCCGCAATGATAATCCGCAGCGGAAATTTCCGCAGCATGTGCACAGTGACGCGCCCCCAGGGCCGTGGGGCACTCGGCAGCCGGGCCTCTGGTTGCCGGTGTAGGGGATATCACGGTGGCTGGCCCGGTCCGTGGCCCAGGGCGGTCACTCAAAAAGGGGAATATTTTAGGGGATTTGGGAAAGTTCGAGACGCCACCTGTGGTGTCTGGTGAGGATCACCAGCGCTGCAACAGTCCTCTGAGGCAGATGTTAGGGCAGCTTGTGATGGGACGGCTCCCCACAGGTGGAGCAGGCCTCAGGGCAGTGTAGTAGTAGAGAGTGGGTCGCACTGGGCGTTGTAGTGCAGGGGGAACGATAGTGCCGATGAAGAATGGACAGAGGCCGTGCAGTCATCCAAGATTTTACTCACAGTTCTTAAGACACTTCACAGGTGCACTATACAGGTAAAGGCCTCCCGCGTCGCGCTGCGTTCACCGGGCAGGGGTTCAATCCTTCCTCAGGCAACTTGGGAATACCTGGCAGAACTCCACTTTCTCGTGTTCCTATTTTGACCGTCTTCACTCTGGTCTTTCTCCCTCCTGCTCTGCGCTGCCCACTCTCAATCCCGCTCGGGTGTTCTGAAGTCCTTCCTGTACATCGGTTCCGGGACCTACTTGACCCCCCTGGGGATTAGAATGCTGCAACGATCCCTCTGTCTTCTGACAGAGGCGGGGCATACGGGTGCCATCCTGCACGCGCCTTACCCCCTGGGATCCTCTCTGTAGAACGGAGCCTACTCCCTGCTCCCCACCTGGGCCTCCTTACTTGGCCCTACTTGTGGAGCAGATCTCCTAATGAGACTCTGCCCCCAGACTGTTCGTCTGAACTGTCCCGAGCTGTTCTTCTGAACTGCTCCCTAGAACTCTGAACTGCCACCCTAAGATGGCTTCCCTATAGATACTCCTACTAAAGTGCTCCCTCTAACTACTCCCTCCACCCACACCCACTACTGGTTCCCCCTACCTTTGGGTTCCCCCCAGTCCAGCCAGGGTCAGGGCTCAGCAGAAACATACATTGTGTCTTGCCCCTCCGGCCAGCCTGGAGCAGTGTAGTGTTGGATGCAGGTGTTTGGGGATCCGTGCAGTACTCCCTCCTTACCTGAGAGAAGGGAGACACCACACCTCTGGGTGAGGTGCAGTACCTCTGTGGCGACTGAACCCTCAGGGGTGCCACACACAGCACATGCGGATTATCATTGGGGAATGAGGCAGTCCTTCTACCATGCGTTTTTTTTAAGCGTTTCTGCTGCTGTGAAAATTCTTAAAAAACACATCGTGGGCACACAGCCTTAATGGAGTTTTCTAAGATTTTCAAAACTCTAGTAAATGACTCCAGTGATGGCTGAAGGCAACCAGAGCGTTATTACTTCATTTTGACACGATGATTAGGATTCTAAGCTCCTATAATAAAAATTGAATTCTAAGATAAAAATGGAACTCCTACGCTGTGCCCCTACTCCCTAATCTGATAGTGCCTATTGGTTGAATGCCCACTATGCTCCAGTAAATTAAAAAAAAAAATCACTGGAGCACCTTTGGCTCCTAAGCCTAAAAAAAATTAAGGGGCAAATTTATATTTTCTTTGTTGCCAAATTAAAAATTAACATAATAAATACAACAACTATAGAATGTAAATTAGTAGCAGCCCTTATAGTAGACCGTAGACTGATTGCCTCCCAATAATATTTGCAAGAAAATAAATACTTTTGTTCTGCCTTCTGCTTCCATGTCTAAAAGGAGTTTAGGTGCTTTCTGCCTGTTTTTACATACTGAACTCCAACAGTATGTTGTAAGCATGTTCTAGTGGTAGCTGCATGCGCCCAGTATGTTGTCTTATAGGGGACGCCCTCTACTGGACAACCAGCTGCCATGTGGCGCAGAAAAGAAAAAAAGTGCATATTTATCTTACTAGAATCTCACTGCTCGAGCGATCTCCCTGTTGTATCTCCCGATAGTCAAAAGACAACGTTTTGTCGCAAGAAGACCGCTGCAGCCAATCAGCAGCCGCTGATAAGCTGTAGCCTTTCAGTATTCCGCCAGAGCGCACTTCCAATATTATGTGACAGCCGAAAAATATAGCTGATTGTGGGTCCTCACAATCCTTTTTATAATGATTGTACAGATTTTTTTACGTGATTGTTAAGCACATAATTCATGTAAAAACATACACAGTTTTACTTACAATTGAAGCGGTTTTGTCATGTGGCTTTTGGTAACGTAGATCTTTCAAGTAAAACATATTTTGAAATGTGTTTCCCCGCAAAAACTGCATCACAAACTGTGGCAATTTGTATTAACATTATTTTTGGGGGTTTTAACATGCTTTTTTTATGTACGTAACAGGCACAAAACAAGTGTTCAAATTGTGATAAAATCGTTTTGTGAAAACGCAGTGTAAGGGCACATTTACAGTGGTGGGTTATTGGAAAACTCACATTTGGATAATCGACTTGTATGCTGATATTCAATGATGTGCGCATTCAAGTGCAATTGACCCTTGTAAACAGGCTTTTAAACTACCGCTGATTAGCTTACATGTAGCTGATCGGATCGGAAGTCGCCTAACAGCCACGATACAGGTTGTAAAGGACCGGAATGGTGGTTACTTCTGTGACTGTGCGTTGTGGGGACTTGTTGCTTACCCCTTTTCAGGTCCCAAGTGGTATGATGGAAAGGGAGTCTTAAATTCATGCAACGAATCAGGGAGTCCAACAACTGTTTTAAAGCATTAAAAACAGCTTTACTTGAATTCTTCAAAAGGTTTCTCAGCATCTGATAAACGGCATGCATTTCTTTAGCGATTTGTTTTGCATAAGGCAGAAGCTCATATCTTAACTCCTTTACAAACGGCATAACAATGAGGTTCGGTACAGTTGCAGACAGAGCCTTTCTTCTATCACTGTCAATATCTCACACTACGGTACAGTACACTGTTCTCCTTCCTCCTTTTTAGTCTTCCAGGACCTGTTTGACACGTTGTCAGTAGTCCACTCATCACTAGCTGCCTATAGGAATCACATCCGTCAGCTCTATTTTTACCACTGCCGGTACTCACAGAAAGTGAAGAATCTTCCTTGTATATTGGTCACTTGGGTCAATGTGTGTCGCTGTGACTCCCATTTTACCTCTACCCTCTGGCCGTTAGATGGTAACTGGCTTCTGCACTTTAACTCTTCGTTCCACAATCGCAGCACACTTCCCACTTGTGGCCTGTAGCTTCGATGATTCTTCTTGCTACTCCAATAGCTCAACCATAAATAACAGGAACCAGCTTCCTGTACAAATGTCCCAGTAGCTTCTCCCCACCTGGGTTGACACTAGCTCTTATCCCTGTCACAGCCTAACAACTGCTGCAGTGTACAGTACACATAGCAAATCACATTTAAAACAGCAAAATGCATTGCACACAGATATGTTTTACAGCATATTTTAAGAAGTGGTGCCGACACTTCATCCACACCTTTACAAGCTTTCTAAATGCAATCTTCTGGTATAAAAAAGGGACAAAAATGGGCAGCAAGGGTTTTGGGAAGAATTAATGATTTGGCAGTATGGGACTTTGAAATTCCTGATGGTGGACGCTGAATACTAATTATAGGTAAAAGTTCACAATTAAATGAGGTGCCAGCAAGGGTTATAAATCACACAGTAAAGCAGAAACTGAGGATATATAATGTTGCCACAACAGATATGGATAATGTATCTAACAGATAAGTATGGGTGACAAATAGACAATACTGAGCAGAAATCAGAGCATAATAGAGTAATAACAATGAAGCATAGTTAACCGCTTCCCGACCAATGATGATAAATAAACATCGGCTCTTGCTGGTCTTTGGGCAGCGACGATGTTTGATTACTCTAAGTGCCGGGATTCCGTTGTAGAATGCTAGCTCTGCATCGGTAACATCATCGGGACCTGATTGGCTCAGGTTCCAATGATGTTAACCCTGTGTAATTTTGTAGATGCAGCAATTAATAGCGATTGCGGCATTTAGAAGATTATAAAAGAGTGGGCACCTTCTCTCACCCCTCTGGCACACCTGCGATGTGATCACGGGCAAGCCGAGCGTTGTCATGACAGTCGGAGGTCAAATGATGACCTGCCAGCTATGGTGGCCTGTTAGACTTAGCCAACAGCAGGGTGTAACAGATGATCTGCCAGTCTAAAGCTGACAAGTCTCATGCATTGCAATACATGTGTATTACAATGCATGAGACCAATGCCATAAAGGGACAAAGTAAAAAAGTAAAAAAAAAGTTAGAATTTTTTAATACAAGTATTGAAAAAATCAATAAGTAAAAAAAATGATACCAATAAATACATATGTTAATGTAAAAACAAAAATCAACAAAACGTACACATATTATCGCTATATATATGCTTATAGTATCGCTAACTCCTTGAGTGAACACCATAAAAAATTAATAAAAGAACATGACAAAAAAACTATGCTTTTTCATCATACTGCCCAAAAAAAGTGGACTAAAATGAGATCAAAAGGACGAATGTAAATATAAATGTTATCGCTGAAAACATTATCTTATCCCGCAAAAAATAAGCCGCCATACAGCTTCATCAGCAGAGAAATAAAAAAGCTATAGCTCTCAGAATACAGCGATGCAAAAATAATAATAAATAAATCGTTTTTATTGTGTAAAAGCGCCAAAGCATAAAAGAATTATATAAATGTGGCATCACAGTAATCGCACTGACCTAAAGAATAAATCTTTAGCACTTTTACCACAAGGGCATAAAAAAACCTGAAAAAAACAATTCCTAAATTGCTGTTTTTTTGTTCATTCTGCCTCACAAAAATCAGAATAGAAAGTGATAAAAAATGTCATGTGCCCGAAAATGGTACCAATAAAAAAGTAAACTTATCCCTCAAAAAACAAGCGCTCACATGACTCTGTCGGCAGAAATATAGAAAAAGTATAGCTCTCAAAATATGTCTCTGCAAAAAAAATTTATTTTTGTATTTTGTTTTAGTGTGTGAAAGCAGCCAAACATAAAAAAAACTATATAAATCTTGTAAGGCTGTAATCGCAGCGACTCAGAGAATAAAGCTGTCTAATCACTTACGGTATACTGCAACAGCGTATAAAAAAAAAAAAATCTTGGCCTGCTGTTGATTTGTCTATTCAGCCTCCCAAAGATCAGAGCAAGACCACGTTCACACGTTCAGTATTTGGTCAGTATTTTACCTCAGTATTTGTAAGCCAAAACCAGGAATGGGTGAAAAATGCAGAAGTGGTGATTGTTTCTATTATATTTTTCCTCAAATTGTTCCACTCCTGGTTTTGGCTTGCACATATTGATGTAAAATACTGAACATGCAAGCAAAACTCTGTGCACATTTATCCTGCGCTCTGCGCTGTGCACTTACCGCAGGGTTTCCTTTTTAGGTTATGTGCCCATGTAGCAGATTTGATGCAGTATGTTTTTGCCTCTCTCTGGTTGAAAAAAACGCATGCAGATTTACATGTGTTTTTTCTGCCAGAGAGAAGCGTTTTTAGCGTTTTTACATGCGTTTTCGTATGCGTTTTTTCAAGCACTTTTCCAAGCGATTTTGAGCATCACTTGGAAAAGTGCTTGACAAGTTGGTCACACAATATAAATCCATGCAACTGGCATGGATTTATATTGTGTGACCAACTTAGATGCTTTAAATGCTGCATCTATAGTAAAAAAGAATTAAAAAGTTAAAAATAAAAAAAACCTGTATACTCACCTCTCCAGTCTCCTCCCGGCGGCGACCCTCTCTCCTCGGCGTCCCGCGGTGTACTGGCAGGACCTGCAGTGACGTCATTTAGTCAGCTGATGGTCAAGCGACCATCACCTGATCGCTGACGTCAGCGGTCGCGTGACCATCAGCTGACTAAATGACGTCACAGCAGGTCCTGCTAGTACACCGCGGGACGCCGTGGAGAGAGGACGCGGCCGGGAGAAGACCAGAGAGGTGAGTATACAGGTTTTTTTTATTTTTAACTTTTTTATTTCTTTTTTTCACCATGTGGTAGCCGGGATGGAGAGGAGTTGTAGTCTCCTCTTCATCCTGTGTGCCACACGCACCGCGATTACGCCGCAAATTCGTGGCCATTGAATTTAATTGAAACACAGCAAATCCACATATACCTGCGGGTTTGCTGCGTTTCAGTGTTCCTCAATAGCCGCGAATTTGCGGTGTAATCGCGGTATAAATGGTCATGATGTGTTTTGCAACACAATGCGAATTCGGCTCGCTAATTAGCGCATCATGTGCACAGCACATCCGAATTCACATTGCTTTGTATGGCAGACGGTTTTACAAGCGTTTTCGCAGCCGTAAAAACGCTACAAAAACGCTATGTGGGCACATAGCCTAAATCTTTGAAATACGTGATTCAGACTGAACCCCTGATGGAAGATTCCCTATAATGAGGCAGAGACACTGTAGACTGTCAGGCCTGTGATCCAGCTGTGTCTGTCTTATTAAGCATGCATAAAAGCGCGGTTGACAAAAGTTTTCTGCACTTCTGAAAAGACGGACACCGCTGAACAGAGGCCAAATGGAGTCCAGAGCAACTCTGCTGCCTCATTAAAGTGAATGGATCCGTTGGGGGTTTCATCTGAATCACATCATTCACCGAGTTAGATTGAAACCCCAATGTAAGTGCTCAGTGTAGAACGCAGGATAAATGTGATTAAAAGTTTTATGTAAAATGTTCCCAATAAAAGCTTCAACTCAATCCACAAAAAAGCAAGTCCACTCAGGTCCATCATCTGTTAATGGAAATATAGAGGGCTTCCATGTTACTAGTAGCTCAAAGGCTCTGGAAAAGCGCTATGGCTTCCCCCACCCAACCCCCCAAAAAATGAAATCCAGCAAAATCTGCGCTCCCAACTCCAAATGTCCCCCTCCCTTCTGAGCACCACAGTATACCTAAACCACAGTTAGCGTCCACATGTTTGACATCTCTGTATCGATGAGAGCCCACTTAATTTATGGGGTGTGTGTCTCCAGAAGCAAGAGCTGGGCACAACATACTGGGCACTACAGTATACGGGGGCTACAATGGCAGATTTGCAATTTTTACTCAGCAACATCTATTGTTGCTTGTTTCTAAGAAAACACCCACGTAGTCAAAAGCGTCACTACACCTGTAGATAAATTCGTAGAGGGGTGCAATTTCTGAAATGGCGTGACTTGAGGGGGGATTCTCTCAGAGGCAAATAGCGCTCCTTCCCTCCCAAGTGTTCCGAGCTGTGCCTTGGGCCAAATTGTAGTTTTCCACCACATATGGGGTAGTGGCGCACTCATGAGATATTGGACAACAAATTGTATGGTCCATTTTCTCCTGTTACTCTTGTGAAAATGTAAAATTTGGGGCTAAAGTAACATTTTTATGTGAAAAAGTTACATTTTCATGTTTGCCTTTCATATTGCTTTAATTCCTGTGAAGCACCTAAATGGTTAATAAATTTCTTGAATGTGCTTTTGAGCAATATGAGGGGTGTACTTTTTAAAATGGTGTCACTTTGTTTTTTTTCTGTCACATGGGCCCCTCAAAATCACTTCAAATGTAATGGGATCCCTAAAATAATTGGTTTTGTAAATTGTGTTGGAAAAATGAGAAATTGTTAATAAATTTTTAACCCTTCTAACTTCCTGACAAAACAAATATGTTTTAAAAATTATGCTGATGTGAAATAGACATGTGGGAAATGTTATTTATTAACTATTTTGTGTGATATAACTATCTCGTTTAAGTGCATTAAAATGAAAAGTTAAAAAATTGCTAAATTTTCAAAATGTTCGTGAAAATTCTGATATTTTCACAAATAAGTGCAAAAAATATTGACCTAAATTTACCATTAACATTTAAGTACAATATGTCACTAAAAGCAGTCTCAGAATCACCTGAATGTGTTAAAAGTTATCACCTCATAAAGTAGACCAGTCAGAATTAAGTAATTGGCCTGGTCAGGAAGGTGAAAACAGGCTCTGGCTCAAAAAAGTTAAATAGCATACGAGACAAACTTGCCAAAATCAACAGACTACTAAACCTGCACATACTCAGTATAGTTACCAGTCACCATGCTTATACATAACACCTCTTGAGACCCTCTCGGTTAGGCCATGCGTTTGTTGTTCTCTTGGTCTGGTTCTTGAGGTATTCTTAGTCAGATTATGCATTTGAGGTTCTCTTGGTCAGACTCTTGAAGTTGTCCAGGTAAGGACATGCGAGATTCTCTTGGTAAGGCTCATGAGGTCCTCTTGATCAGGCCATGTGTTTGAGGCACTTTTGGTCAGGCCGTACGTTTGAGGTTCTCTTGGTCAGGTCGTGTTTTTGAGGTTCTCTTGATCAGGCCATGGTTTGCTTTACCATGTTGGTAGGTAATATAAATATGATTTTTCATAGTGTTGGAGTTTTAGTAGTATGATGAATTTGGTAAGTTTGGCTCATATGCTTAATTGTTATCACTGCATTATACTCATATTTCTGCTGAGTATATTTAACCCCTATACTTATCTGTTGAATAGGTTATTCCTATCTTTTGTGGTAATAGGCCTTAATTTTGAAACTCAGTTTCTTCTTTACTGTGTGACTATTCACCATGCTCGCACCTCATTTAATTGTGAAATCTTCCCCGTGACTAGTTACAATCTTAGCCTGTACAGCCTCATCTCTTTTTTTTCCCTAGTTTATTTGATCTGATCAGTGTTACAATTTAATTATGTGATAAATATTTTTATATACTTATTCTGTTTTGGGGGGAGTAATATATCTGCCTTTCAATAGTTATTGCTTGCTTCAATCATGTAATATCCTATTAGTGGAGTGGAATGTTAGTTTACTACCAGTAAAGAGTAGCCTGCACATAAATGTTCCATATTTTTCCTCCAAGTACAGAGGACTAGTAAAACAAGATTGATCTAACATGCTATTACTACTTGTATACAGTATTTTAATTTCAGCACATTTCTTAAGACTGTTAGTAGACAAAGCTACCAGCTATGAATTTTGCTTAGGGCATTGCCAAGGGAATATGACGAGCACGTTTGGAGATTTTCATAATTTTGAAAAACCTATTCATGGCTGAAGCCATAGTATTTCACTTTGTGATAGATTTATACCCTAGCATGTCAAAGAGGGAATAACTGTGTGGAAGTCAACCATGACCTTATTTAAAATATAGGAATGGGTGCAGTGAGGCAGAGTTGACAATCTTGAGTGAATACCATAATTGGGTTGATTTACCATTCGCTTCTTAGATACTGACACTAAAGTATCCTTTATCGCTCATTTCTGGATTTTACGTTTAAAGGAATATGTTTGCAAAAGTTCTCAATGTATTTATTGTTTTAATAGCTATAAAAGATTTTTCCTTTTTACTTATTTCATAGCCATGGCCAACAGTGGAGGTTGATCCTAGACCATGACAAAGACAACATCTTTAATTAAAAACACATCCATCTACATATTTCCATTTAACCAGTTTTTTTTCCTACTGAATGCGTAATCAATACAGCAGAGTTTTATGCTGGAAGGGTGAGCATGAAGTAAAAGATCTACTAGGGACTTACCTTGTTATACATGTATATATTTAGTCATGTATGATAGCAATATAACACTTACAGTGATGATGCCTTAGTCTGTGCATATTTCTTATAGAACTCTTCCTTTATGGAAGAGTGGGTAGAAAAAAGTCTTTACTTACACACAAAAATTGTAAGGCTTGTTTTGAGTTTGCCAAAAGACATGTGGGAGACTGCTCAAATGTATGGAGGAAGGTGCTGTGGTCACAGGAGACCAAATTTTAACTTTTTGGCTACCATGGTGAACGCGATGTCTGGTGCCAAACCAACACAGCTCATCAGCCCAAGAACACCATCCTCACTGTGAAACATGGTGGTGGCAGAATCATGCTATGTGGATGTTTTTCAGCAGCAGGGACAGGGAAAATAGAGTCAAGGGGAAGATGGATGGTCCGAAATACAAGGATATTCTTGAGCTAAACCTGTTTCAGTCGGTCAGTGATTTGAGACTGGGACGGCGGTCCACCTTCCAACATGACAATGACCCATAGATTACTGGTAAAACATGACTTGAGTGGTTTAAGGACAAACGTTTAAATGTGTAGGCCAGACCATAATACAATTGAGAATCTGTGATCAGACATGAAGATTGCTGTTCACCAGAGGAAACCATCTAACTTGAAGGAGATGGAGCAGTTTTGACTTTAGGGGTTGAATAGTCTTGGACACTGAAGTTAATTTTTCCTATTTGTTGTTTGCTTCACAATAAAATGAAAATCAAATGTTCACAATTGTAGGCATGTTGTTTACATGAACTGATGCAAACCCTCAAAAAAACAAGGAAATTTCAGGTTGTGAGGTAACAAAATACAAAAAATGCCAAGGAAGGAGGGGGGGAGGCAAATACTTAAAAATAAAATAAAAAAAGTTTCAGCACTCCTCTTCGTTATAAAAAGATTTCTATCTTTTATTACATACTGTGGCAACCAAAAGTTTTGATTACTTCTGTCTGGTTGTTGTGATGCAATTTTCCTGGTGATTTTAGTAAACCGGAAGCAAAAGGTTATCAGCTAGAAGGACGAAAATTGTGTTTGACATTGTTTTATCCCTTTATGTGTTGGTTTTCAACATTTGCTGGGCCAAATATTTTGCATATTTTGTAATGGGTAGTCAAATTTTGCGTATTTTTTTTTTGTGTGTGTTTTTAGGTTAAAACATGGCAAAGACAAAGCCAAATTTATCACCAGATGTCAGGAAGCTTATTATTCTGAGACTGAAGTCAGGCAAAAGCCAAAAAGATGTAGCTATGGAATTTAACTGTTCAACGATTTTGCAAGTTTCCCCACCTACAAAGAATGGAGAGGGCTGTAATTTTTATTGTAGGTACACTTCAACTGTGAGAGACAGAATCTAAAAATAAAAACAGAAAATCATATTGCATGATTTTTAAATAATTAAATTGTATTTTATTGCATGAAATAAGTATTTGATCACCTACCAACCAGCAAGAATTCTGGCTCTCACAGACCTGTTAGTTTTTCTTTAAGAAGCCCTCCTACTCTGCACTCATTACCTGTATTAATTGCACCTTTTTGAACTCATTACGTGTAGAAAAGACACCTGTCCACACACTCAATCTATCACACTCCAACCTCTCCACCATGGCCAAGACCAAAGAGCTGTCTAAAGGGACCAGGGACAAAATTGTAGACCTGCACAAGGCTGGGATGGGCTACAGGACAATAGGCAAGCAGCTTGGTGAGAAGGCAACAAATGTTGGCACAATTATTAGAAAATGGAAGAAACTCAAGATGACTGTCAATCTTCCTCGGTCTGGGGCTCCATGCAAGATCTCACCTCGTGGAGTAAGGATGATTCTGAGAAAGGTCGGGAATCAGCCCAGAACTGCATGAGTGGACCTGGTTAATGACCTGAAGAGAGCTGGGACCATAGTCTCAAACATTACCATTAGGAATACACTACTCCGTTATGGATTAAAATCCTACAGGGCACGCAAGTTTCCCCTGCTCACACCAGCACATGTCCAGGCCCGTTTGAAGCTTGCCAATGACCATCTGGATGATCCAGAGGAGGCATGAGAAAAGGTCATGTGGTGGTCAGATGAGACCAAAATATAACTTTTTATCAACTCCACTTGCCGTATTTGGAGGAAGAAGCATGAGTACAACCCAAGAACACCATCACAACCATGAAGAATGGTGGGGGAAACATCATGCTTTTCTGAAAAGGGGACAGGGCGACTGCACCATATTGAAGGGAGGATGGATGGGGTCATGTATCACGAGATTTTTTTTTCAACGTCATTTTAATTTGATTTTTCAAAACATAAATACATAACATACATCTAATCTGGTACATAGAGAGGTAAGAGTGCCCGTACGCAGACTGGGTCTATAATAACTCTATTCACATATTTCATTGGTATAACAGATATAACAAACAACAAAATTAATTAGTTGGCAGTATGTCTTATACCTCATTGAAGCCATAATGGATAATTAATGCATTTATATCTATGCCAGAAGTCCTGCCCCATTGATTGTTCTCCTCACCATTCTCTTCTCTATTTTAAGTTAAACGAAGTGGACCTAAGTTATTTTTTAGATCTTCTAGTATGTACCATGCTGTAGATGTAAAGGGTTCTACCATTTTCCTTTTGTCCTCTATTGAACAGCAATTTATAATAAACGGTTTCCATTTTAGAAGGTATTTGCCTGCTGGCTTCCCTTTATTACATAGGGCATCTTGTTGTTCTACCTCCATATAATGCTTCATTTGTGCTATTAGTTCCGTAATGGGGCGGGATATTGGGATCTAGCCAATGTTTTAGGAGCTGATTTTTTGCCAATATAAGCCAGGTATGTAGTAGCTTGGGGGGACTCCCTATTAATTTGTTAGGGTTGTTTATGTTAGTCCAAACATGCAGCATGGCTAAACATGGAGAAAGAACATATCCTGGTCCCCATGTGGTGTTAATCATGTCAGCTACCTGGTCCCAATAGGAAACCGATGCAG
Organism: Phyllobates terribilis; assembly: GCF_046119375.1. NCBI lineage: Eukaryota > Metazoa > Chordata > Amphibia > Anura > Dendrobatidae > Phyllobates > Phyllobates terribilis. Next base: position 772,525,517 of record NW_027362761.1, on the reverse strand, counting down.
GACAGAACCAAAGGCCACGTAGGAGGTCAGAGTGTGGATATTGGCATTTGGGACATGCAATTAGTCTATTAGAAAGTGGGTCTTTTTTGGGTAGATTAAAGGCGTATATCGCACCATGCATGATTTTGAACTGAGTTTCTCTCCACGATTCATTTATAATATGTTTCCTGAATATCCTCCAACCCGTTCTAATCTTCTCGGGGATATCTACATCATCAAATTGTTGTGTCCAGTACTTAAAAAAGGTATCTGGGTGTGTTTCCACAAGGTTAGGTTTCATTGATGAATATAGTGTAGATATTGAGGGGGTACCCTTTGGAGATGACAGGATATTATCCAGTTCATTTCGGGAAGTTTCAAAGGTAACATCTCTTAAGTTAGCCATGACGGAGTTTGATCTGTTCATATTGGAAATAGTGCTGTGGGGGTAGTTCATATTTTCCTAAAGTTTCTGCACATGTTAGCCATCTCTGTTCAATTGGGTGAAGAAGGTGAGATATGTTCACAACACCTGCTTGTTGCCATTTTATAAAGAATTTATTTTCATTACCTTGGGGGAATTCTGGGTTGTGCCACAACGGAAGGTGTTTTGAGATTCTGAATGAAAGGCCATATTTTTTCCTGACTGCTTTCCATGTAGAGATTACTTATATAAGTTGTAGGGGGATGCATAGTCAGAATCTAGCGAGTAGTCTGAGTATTACGAGATTTTGACCATCAACCTCTTTCCCTCTGAAAGAGCATTGACGATGAGTCATGGCTGGGTCTTCCAGCATGAAAATGACCCGAAACACACAGCTAGGGCAACTAAGGAGTGGCTCCGTAAGATGAATTTCAAGGTCCTCTAGTGGCCTAGTCAGTCTCCAGACCTTAACCCAATAGAAAATCCTTGGAGAGAGCTGAAACTCAATGTTGCGCAGCGACAACCCCAAAATATGAAAGATCTGGAGAAGATCTGTATGGAGGAGTGGGCCAAATCCCTGCTGCAGTGTGTGCAAACTTGGTCAAGAACTACAGGAAACGTCTGACCTCTGTAATTGCAAATAAAGGTTTCTGCACCAAATATTAAGTTCTGTTTTTCTATTGTATCAAATACTTATTTCATGCAATAAAATGCAAATTAATTATGTAAAAATCATACAATATGATTTTCTAGATTTTTTTTAAGATTCTGTCTCCAACCGTTGAAGTGTACCTACGATAAGAAATTACAGACATCTCCATTCTTTGTAGGTGGGAAAACTTGCAAAATCAACAGTGTATCAAATCAACAGTGTATCAAATACTTATTTTCCCCACTGTATATACTACATATTTCAAACTTTAGACTTTTAAGGTTTTTTTTCCATCACTAATAACCCTTAAAAATCAAAGGTTCAAAGTGTGCAGGAAAGTATAGCTATATTTTTCTGAGCTTGGGATGTTTGTAAATTTTTTACTCATTATGCTGTTTTTTTTAAATTAGTTGGATTGGATTCAGTATGATGCACCTGTTAGCCAGCTGGGGATTGTTCTTTTGCACCCTGTATCAACTGCAACACTGAATGAACAGTCTTCGAAAAGTTATATTTTTTTAAGAAGGTGAGCAGAGAAAAGGTTTTTCTTTTTTTATATATTTTCAAATTACGCATTCTCTTTAAGAGTACAGTGACTTGGAAAAAAATTAGTCGAACCGCTCTTCTTATGTGCATAGTAACTAATATAGTAATGATGGTCATGGCTTTTTGTCTCTTGCATACAGCTTAATGGCACTGATTTGATATATGTTGATACATGTTTTCCATAATAGATGATGCCATATTCAACAGCAACTCCTATACTATTTTCCAGCCTTGTAATGATATAACCGTTTTCTTGTTTATAAAGATGCTGTTGTAGAGGGAGGGCTAATCTAGAAAGCTTATGTCTTGCTTCAGAAGTTGCCAAGAACAACAGCTGCTAGTAGGCTTATGTGATGTACCCGAGCTGCCTTCTTCTCCACAGCAGCTGGATTTTTGCGCTTGTAAAATTAAGCTCCTCCAATATGGTGCCTACTCCTCAGGTTACCATTCTGTGTAAAAGATAATCTACATTAGTTTATGGGAATTAGATTGCACTTTGTGACCTCACTTATAATCTACGTATGTGAAAAAGCCAACGCTGACAACTATTTGCAAGAGTGCTTTCCCAGACGTTTCTACAATGTATAAGAAACAATTGTAAAATTAATGAAATTTGAAAAAGAACTTGGCAATAGTCTTAAAATGAAATAGAGAACAGTGGTAAAATACATACGTGAGACACCCCATTGTGTCTCTTCTTTCTCTTTCTGCATTAAATAGACAGTTGGGATTGTCTGTTGTCCCTGGCAAACTGTCTGTTTTGGTCATAAAAATTTTCTGTAAGGTGTCACTTGCTTTTTGACTGTAATACTAGCACAGCATGCTGCAATATTCTGGCCAGTAAAAAGATGAAACCCTGACAATTTATGTGATATTATGTCATGGGTCCTGTAAAAAACTAAAGCAACGGTGCCTGTGTGAACAGAGCCTTAGCCAGTGGCTCTTTGCTCTGCAATAGTTTTTAATGGGAAATGTGTTTAACTCCTTCATGACCAAAGCATTTTCCGTTTTTGCGTTTTTGTTTTTTTGCTTCCCTTGTTCCCAGAGCTATAACTTTTTTATTTTTCTGTCAATATGGCCGTGTGAGGGCTTATTTTTTGCAGGACGAGTTGTACTTTTGAAAGACATCACTGGTTTTACCATATCGTGTACTGAAAAATGGGAAAAAAATTCCAAGTGCGATGAAATTTGTGAAAAAAAAGTGCAATTCCACAGTTATTTATTTATTTTTTTTACCATGTTCAATGAATGCTAAAACTGACCTGCGATTATTATTCCCCAGGTCATTACGAGTTTGTAGACACCAAACATGTATAGGTTATTTTTTATTTAAGTGGTGAAAAAAAAATGCCGCCATTTTCCGAGACCCGAGGTCTTATTTTTTGCGCACCCTGCTAACGTTTTTATTGCTACCATTTTAGGGTACATTCAATGTTGTGATCGCCCGTTATTGTATTTTATTTCAATGTTGTGGCGACCAAAAAAATGTAATACTGGCGTTTAGAATTTTTTTCTCGTTACGCCGTTTACCGATCGGATAAATTATTTTTTTATATTGATTTGGCGATTCTGAATGCGGCAATACAAAATATGTGTATATGTGATTTTTTTATTGTTTTATTTTGAATGGGGTGAAAGGGGGGTGATTTAAATTTTTATTTTTTTTATATTTTTAAAAACATTTTTTTACACTTTTTGCTTGCTTCAATAGTCTCCATGGGAGACTAGAAGTAGCACTTATCAGATCACCTCTGTTACACACAGGCAATGAGCAGATCACCTGTGTGTAGCAGATTTGCTCACTTGCTATGAGCGCCGACCACTGGGCGGCGCTCATAGCAATCTGGCCATGCCAAACACAGGGGTCTCCTGTAGACTCCAAGTTGTCATGCCAACCCATCGATGACCCACGATCATGTGACGAGGTCGCCGATGGGCGTGGTAAGTGATGTGCATCCGGTTTGCGCAAGTTAAATGCCGCTGTCAGAGATTGACAGCGGCATTTAACTAGTTAACAGCCGCGGCTGCTGCGGGCACATGTCAGCTGTACAGATCAGCTGTCATGTGCCCGGTTTAGTACGGGCTCAGCGCTGGAGCCCGTGCTGAATAGAGGGTTATGACGTGGTGCGTGTTAGAATCTATGTTGTTTTACTATCGGCCATCTTGTTGTGGTTTGCTGGCTTCTAGTCTTTTCCTCTGGTGCTGGGTTTCTTGGTCACGTGATCTCTGCACTCTTTATTACCAAGCACCTGGCCCCCATTCCCTGCTGGACATCAGTGTTGTAATGCTCGTGCTCTGGCTAAGTAGCCTTGTTTAGTTCTTCTTGCTTTGGACTATTATTCTCCTGGGACTTCTTGTTCCACCAGTTTTGTTTCCTTTAATTTTTGTTTCTGCAACTAACTTTTCTGTTAGGAGGTCTCCTGCTTTTGCTCCCAGTCCTTAGATCTTTTAGGGACCCTTTTCCCCATCCTACATGTCTTCGTTTGAGTTCAGTGCAGGAGTTTCAGTGGGGCTATTCATAAGGAATAGGGCACCCACCCCAGCGTAGGGTTAAGCGGAGTCTCAGTGCAGGGACAGCTTTTCCCTCCTATTCCTTAGTTCTAAGTTGCAGAACATAACAGTATGTCCAGCCGCGTTTAAAAAAAAAAAAAAAGTTTTTTTTTTTCTTCTCCTCTTCCTGGATTTTCTTCAGTATGTGTACCATCCAGGAGCTTGCTCAACGCTTGAAAAGACTGACTCTGGAGGTTGCCAATCTTCAGCAGTACGTGAGTAAATACCCTGCAGACCGCTATGAAGAACCTAAGGTAGGATTACCTGAGTGTTTCTCGGGGAAACGTCAGGATTTTTTTTTTATTTAAAAATGCTTGTTTGTTGTATTTTCGGCTCAGACCTAGATCTTCTGGTAGTGAACTGCAGAGTTTAGGAATTATTATGTCTCTATTGCGTAAGGAACCTCAAATCTGGGTGTTTTCCTTGTCTCCTGATGATCATTGTCTGAGGTCTATGGAGGCATTTTTTGATGCCATGGGTTTGCTATATGATGATTCTGATCGGGTTACATCAGCTGAGGCAGAGCTCAGACATCTCAAACAGGGTTCTCTTGATGCTGAGAGTTATTGCACCCTGTTCAGACGATGGTCTGCAGAGGTCAGGTGGAATGACCCTGCACTCAAGTTTCAGTTTCTGGCAGGCTTGAGTGAAAGGGTTAAAGATTGGCTCATTGCATTCCCTGCACCTGATACTCTGCAAGTTGCCATGCAGTTAGCTATCCGTGTGGATAGAAGTTTGAGGGCTAGACAGAATGAGGAGAAGTTTCCTGTATTGTTGGATTCTGTTTCTCACGATATTCCTGCCGACACTGGGGAACCTATGCAGGTCGGGGCAATGTCATCCCATTCCAGGGAGAGGGACAGGAGGTTCTCTGAGGGACTTTGCTTGTATTGCTTTAAGGCTGATCATTTTTTAAAGCAATGTGAGGTTCACTTAAGGAAAGAAAAAAAAATGGTCAGTAGAAATAACACTCCCGTTCGCATTGCGTTTTTACGTTCTGCTGGGGTGTTTTTTCCTGGTAATATCACCTGTCAGGGTCGTTTGAGTTTCAGGTTATGGTGGATTGTGGTTCTGCACTTAATTTGATTGATCAACAATTTCTTGAAAAGTATAAGTTTGATTCTGAACCTTTGTTGTCTCCTTTTCCTGTGGCGGCGATTGATAATACTCCCCTGGAGCATGGGAGCATTCTTTGAAAGGTCACTGGGTTTCCGCTTACTATGAATATGGAACATCAGGAGCAGATTGACTTATTTGTACTTGCTAAATTGCCTTCCCCGATCATCCTGGGGTTGCCCTGGTTAAAAGTGCATAATCCTTTGCTAGACTGGTCATCTGGTTCCATAAGATCCTGGGATCAGGGGTGTTATGGTAAGTGTTGTAATGTTCACATTGCGGCTATTGTGAAGGGGGAGTTACCTGAACCCATTCAGGATTTTTGGAGGGTTTTGTCGGAGGTGGAGTCGAAAGCTTTACCACCTCATAGAGATTACGATTGCGCTGTTGACTTCGTCCCTGATGCTAAGCTCCCTAAGAGCCGGTTGTTTAATCTGACAATTCCCGAGAGGGAGGCTTTGAAGGAGTACCTTCATACTAGTTTAGCTTCAGGTCACATAAGACCCTCTTAGACTCCTGTGGTGGTTGGGTTCTTTTTTGTCAAAAAGAAGGATGGGGGTCTTAGGCCATGTCTGGATTTTTGGGAGATTAACAAGATCACTGTGCGCAATCCTTACCCGTTACAACTCATTCCGGATTTGTTTAACCAACTAACTGGAGCTAAATGGTTTTCTAAGATTGACCTTTGTGGGGCATATAGTTTTCTGCGGGTGAAGGACAGAGATGAATGGAAGACAGCTTTTAACACCCCGGAAGGACATTTTGAGTGTTTGGTGATGCCTTTTGGGCTTACTAACGCCCCTGCATTTTTTCAAAATTTCATCAATGACATTCTGAGACCCTTGATCGGTAGGAGTGTTATTATTTATCTGGATGACATTTTGATTTATTCATCGGATCTTGAGTCTCATTGGCAGAGAGTCCGCGAAGTTCTTCAGATACTGAGAGATAACACACTCTTTGCTAAATTGGAGAAGTGTCATTTTGCTGTCCAAAAATTAGTTTTTTGGGTTACTTTGTCTCTTGTGATGGTTTTAAGATGGACCCGGTGAAAGTTCAGGCTGTGCTGGAGTGGCCGAGGCCTGAGGGTTTGAGGTCCATACAGAGGTTTTTGGGGTTTGCCAATTTTTACAGGAAATTCATAAAGAATTTCTGTCATCGCTAAACCCATTACTGATCTCACCAAGAAGGGTGCTAATACAGTCCAATGGTCCACTGAGGCTATTGAAGCTTTTGAGTATCTCAAGGAGAGGTTCAGCTCTGTTCCTGTTCTTATCCAGACGGATGAGACCAAGCCATTTTTGGTTGAGGTGGATGCCTCATCTACAGGCGTAGGGGCAATTCTGTCCCAGGAGGGTGAGGATGGGGTGCATCCCTGTGCTTTCTTTTCAAAAAAAATTTCTGAGACAGAGCTCAACTATGATGTTGGGAATCGTGAGTTGTTGGCTATTAAACTCTCGTTCGAGCATTGGCGACATTTTTTGGAGGGGGCTCGACATCCTATACAGGTTTTCACTGATCATAAGAATTTTATCTATCTGGACGCAGCTAAACGTTTGAATGCCCGTCAGGCTAGGTGGGCACTGTTTTTTGTCTGGTTAAATTTTTCCGTAACCTTTGTTCCGGGGACAAAGAATGTTAAGGCTGACGCTTTGTCTCATAGTTTCTCTCCAGTGGTGAATGCTGAGAGGAAGGAGTGTATTTTGCAGAGAGGGGTGGTGGTGGCCGCATTGGATTCTGAGTTGGAGAATAGCATCCTAGGAGCTCAGAGTTCAGCACCAACTAACACTCCGTGTGGTAAATTGTTTGTGCCTAGAGCCTTGAGGAGAGCGTTGTTTGTTGAATGTCATGAGTCTCGGTTGGTGGGTCACCCAGGGATTTCGGAAACTAGGAAGTCTATTGGTCTGAGTTTCTGGTGGCAAAGGGAAGTCATCAACTGGGTGCGTCAGTGTTCTGTGTGCGCTAGGGCGAAGGCCTCTCACGCTCCGGCTGCAGGGTTGCTATGTTCCTTGGAAGTTTCTAGTTTGCCATGGACTCGCCTTGCCATGGATTTTATCACCGATCTGCCTTTATCGGAGGGTTTTTCTGTCATCTGGGTTGTTGTGGACCGGTTTAGTAAAATGTGTCATCTGATTACGTTCAACAAGTTGCCTTGCGCCAAGACTCTTGCTAAGGCTTTTGTGAAGGAGATTGTCAGGCTCCATGGTGTTCCCACCGACATTGTTTCCAATAGAGGACCACAGCTTGTAGCTCGCTTTTGGCGTGCTTTTTGTGACAGATTGAAAATTCATTTGTCATTCTCGTCGGGGTATCATCCAGAGTTCCATGGACAGACTGAAAGAAAGAACCAGGATGTCGAGCAGTTGTTCTCCTTTTTTTTTTTGTTGTACTGGCAGGTATCCATCTTTTGGTCCATTTTCCAAAGTTGGGGCTGCTGTACCGGAGGAGGACAATTTTTCTGTTGGTTTGGAGTGGGTTTGGACCAGTGTACGCCTGAACCTTAAAGAGGCTAACAGGAGATCAAAAAGGTATTTTGACAAAAAAAGAAAGGAGTCCTTGTTTGCTGTTGGGGATAAGGTTTGGTTGTCCTCTAGAAATCTTCATTTGAAAATTCCTTCTAAAAAACTGGGGCCTAAATGTGTGTCCTTTCAAAGTGGTTCAGATTGTCAACTCTGCAGCTGTGAGGTTGGGCATTCCCTCGTCCTGGAGGATTAATTCTGTGTTTCATGTGTCGTTACTTAAGAAGGCGCACACTCCTGATAAGCAGGCGGAGCCTACTGTTCCTCCTGTTGATGAGGACCGTGAATTTGAGATTTCTCGCATTTTGGATTCCAGGTGGCATTGAGGAAGATTACAGTATCTTTTGTCCTGGAGAGGTTTCGGCCCCGAGGATAATTCCTGAGTGAAGGCCGAGGACTTCTCGGCCTCAAGGCTAATTAAGGGTTTCACAGGAGATTTCCTGGTAAGGCTCGGCCTAGAGGATCCTGAGGATCCTCGTAAAAGGGGGGGGTACTCTTAGAATCTATGTTGTTTTACTATCGGCCATCTTGTTGTGGTTTGCTGGCTTCTAGTCTTTTCCTCTGGTGCTGGGTTTCTTGGTCACGTGATCTTTGCACTCTTTATTACCCAGAACCTGGCCCCCATTCCCTGCTGGACATCAGTGTTGTAACGCTCGTGCTCTGGCTAAGTAGCCTTGTTTAGTTCTTCTTGCTTTGGACTATTGTTCTCCTGGGACTTCTTGTTCCACCAGTTTTGTTTCCTTTATTTTTTGCTTCTTCAACTAGCTTTTCTGTTAGGAGGTCTCCTGATTTTGCTCCCAGTCCTTAGATCTTTTAAGGACACCTTTCCCTTTCGTACAGGTCTTCACTTGAGCTCAGTGCAGGAGTTTCGGTGGGGCTATTCATAAGGAATAGGGTACTCACCCCAGCGTAGAGTTAAGCTGAGTCTCAGTGCATGGACAGTTTTTCCCTCCTATTCCTTAGTTCTAAGTTGCAGAACATAACAGTCCGTACTATTACATACCACGTCATAAAGGGGTTAAGAATGCACCTACAGTTGAAAATAACAAAGATCTCGCTGAGCCCCCATCCTCCACAGGCCTGCTTGCAGTCACACCCCCTGCAACCACGATTATTAAGTTGCTAGTCTTACCTAGTTAAATAATTAAAATATTATTGCAAAATCAGTAACTGCTTATTGGTCTGGGAAATAAATACTCTATGGGCAGCATGTGTCATCCACTGGCTGTATTATCTCAGCCAGGTACAGTGGTGTGAAAAAGTGTTTGCACCCTTCCTGATTTCTTATTCTTTTGCATGTTTCTCACACTTAAATGTTTCAGATCACAAAACAACAAAACAAATTTAAATATTAGACAAAGATAACACAAGTAAACACAAAATGCAGTTTTTAAATGAAGGTCTTTATTATTAATGGAAAAAGAAATCCAAACTTACTGGGCCCTGTGTGAAAAAGTGATTGCCCCCTAAACCTAATAACTGGTTGGGCCACCCTTAGCAGCAACAACTGCAAGCAAGCGTTTGCGATAACTGGCAATGAGTCTTTTACAATGCTCTGGAGGAATTTTGGTCCTCTTATCTTTGCAAAATTGTTGTAATTCAGCCATATTGAAGGGTTTCCGAGCATGAACCGCCTTTTTAAGGTCATGCCACAGCATCTCAATCAGATTAAGGTCAGGACTTTGACTAGGTCACTCCAAAGTTTTCATTTTGTTTTTCTTAAGCCATTCAGTGGTGGACTTGCTGGTGTGTTTTGAATCATTGTCCTGCTGCATAATCCAAGTTCGCTTCAGCTTGAGGTCATGAACAGTTGGCCGGACATTCTCCTTCAGGATTTTTTGGTAGACAGCAGAATTCATGGTTCCATTTAACACAGCAAGTCTTCCAGGTCCTGAAGCAGCAAAACTGCCCAAGATCATCCCACTACCACCACCATATTTTACTGTTATGTTGTTCCTTTTCTGAAATGCTGTGTTACTTCTACGCCAGATGTAATCGTACATTCACCTTCCAAAAGGTTCAACTTTTGTCAGATAGGTCCACAGAGTATTCTCCCAAAAGTGTTGGTGATCATCGAGACGTTTTCTGGCAAAACTGAGACGAGCCTTTATGTTCTTTTTGCTCAGCAGTGGTTTTCGTCTTGGATCTCTGGCATGCAAGCCATTTTTGCCCAGCCTCTTTCTTATGGTAGAGTCATGAACACTGACCTTAACTGAGGCAAGTGATTCCTGCAGTTGTTTGAATGTTGTTGTGGGGTCTTTTGTAACCTCATGGATGAGTTCCAAAGCTTTAGAAATTGTTTTACAACCTTTTCCAGACTGATCTCAATTACTTTGTTTATCCTTTGATCCTGAATTTCTTTGCATCACAGCATGATGTCTAGCTTTTGATGATCATTTGTTCTACTTCACTTTGTCAGTCAGGTCTTATTTAAGTGATTTCTTGATTGAGAACAAGTGTGGCAGTAATCAGGCCTGTGTATGGCCAGGGAAATTGAACTCCGCTTCCCAAAGATGTGATGAACCACAGTTAATTTATGTTCTAACGGAAGGGAGGGGGGATCACTTTTTCACACAGGGCTCTGTAGGTTTGGATTTCTTTTCCCCTTAATAATAAAGACCTTAATTTAAAAAGTGCATTTTCAATTTACTTGTTATTTTTGTCTAATATTTAAATTTGTTTTGTGATCTGAAACATTTAAGTGTGACAAACATGCAAAAGAATAAGAAATCAGGAAGGGGGCAAACACTTTTTCACACCACTGTCACTCTATGTATAACTCAAAAACGCTGCAGCATTCTAGATAAAAGTCTACTTTAAGAGGCGCAGGGGACTGACACCGCCCTGTATGCTAGTCGGAAAGGCGAGTCTGTTAGCTTCTCTCGCCAGCTTTTCTTGAGTGATACTTGCGTGTATAGGCAGAGACTTGTCACTCCAGTTCAGCGGGCGGGGAGAAGCTGCCGAGGACCCACTTGTCCGACTAGTCTACATCACGGTCTTGCTCACCGATGGCTTTTAAAGGGAATCTGTCACCTCATTTGACCTATCTAAACTATTAATATGGCCATACAGGCTATACAATTCTGAAAAAGTCTTACCTGTATGCCTCATATCAGATGCCTGGTTGTGGATAAATCTTCTTTTATCACTTTATATAAATGATCTCTTCCAGGCTCTGAGGAGAATGTTGTATGGAAGATAACTTTGCCTCCAGAGCTTATTTTACATGAAGGGGGAGTCTATCTGTCTTCCCTGCTCAGATGAGCATGCCCTTTATCTGGCTTCCAATATGACAGACGTAGTGACTTTCCTGTACTATGGGATAGGTAAGGTAGGGGATGGCATGGTTTAGACTTTCAAATTGTAGTGTAAACACTTTGATGAATTGGGGCCTTAGTTCCTCTCCTAGCGAGGATATTTTTTGGTACTTTCATATGTACAAATAAAGTCTAAAGTACAAAATAAAATAATTGATAATAAATTCACATACCCATATATTTTCTGAAAGATGACATTCAGCCCATTGTCAGAATGTCACTCAGTAATTTATACAAACCTTCATATAATTTTGTGTCAAATTTACATTTTTTATCTAAAAAAGGTGAATGAAACTGAAAATTAGCTACGCCACACTGCCTTAAAGGAGTTGTCTTCAGGATACGTGATAACTTAACTTCTATATCTTGTTCAGTGGTGGTCGGGTTTTAGCCTTCCATACCTTGGCAATGTCTATGAACACTGAACATCTTGTACTTCTAGGCACTCCAGGGAGGTTGCAGTTCTGGAATATGACCGCACTGGAGGATAATGGGTTACTGGTCACTTCACGTTTGATTGTTCTCAAATCTTTAATCGTTAATGTGCGTCTTTTTTTCTCAACACATTTTTTGCGACTTTGATGATTTTTTGCAACAAAACTTTTGATGTCTCTGTGATTATGCCACAATATCTTACCAATTTCAAGAGTGTTGCATCCCTCTGTAAGACTTAACAATTTTTAACTTTTCAGAGTCAGCTAAATCTTTTTTTTGGTCCATTTTGCTTGAGGAAAACAAGCTGCCTAATAATTCTGCACACCTTGATAAGGGGTGTATTACGCGAATGAGTTTGAACCCTTGAGCCTGTGCTTTGTGGTCGGCTTCTCTGTCCGCCAAGGCACAGCAAATACACCTTTTCTCCAGGTGTTTAGTTTCTATTTTTCTTGCTTCAGTCTTTTTAGGCTAACTGGTGTTTTCATTTGCTCATTTGTCTGCCCTATCACCTTTTGGGTGCAGCTTTATATACTTTTTTTCCCTGCTGGTATTTTCTGCTCGTGATAGTCTCATTTGGATCTCCAGTAATACTGCTGTAGTTTAAGCCAGTCAATGAAAGACCAGCTATGGTTTCTGTCTGCTGTTTATGTTCTATACCCTACACCTTTCTTCTGTTTGTTTTTAGGAATTAGGAAGCATAATCTCTAACAGTACATACTTAATCCTTTATTTTGTATTTCATGGTTTGTTTTACTTACTCAGGAATCTTTCTATTTCAGCATACTTTCCCTTTTGTAGGTAATTTGCACTTTGCTCTGCCCTCAAGTTCTTTAGGAGGAACGTGAAGCGCTCAACGGCCTTTCAGGCAGCATAGGTCTATAGGTTAATGCTATTTCTGCTCACACAGGAACCACTAGGGACTGCCGGGTCAGGATCTCTAGTCTTTATAGGAACCGGCAGGGTCAGTTGCAGTTTTTTGTGTGTTACCTATTATCCCAAGTGAGTTCCAACAGTATCATAACAGGGTGTTGATATCCCTAGGACTTATCCTCTCTCATTACATACCACCTGATATGTTTCATCCAGCATTCATATTTATAAACCACAAGAGTTGGAAAATCTCCATTAAAATGATATGGTAAAATACTTGTCTAATAATTGAGAACACAGTGTATATAGTTTTATTTATATTTTACTATGTTTGCGCAATAAACATACTCTATATAACAACTTTCATATAGGATGTTAATCCAAAAAAGCAGGAAAATGAGTATATTAGATCATAAAATTTTACCTTTATTGAATAAAGTCATGACACAATAAAAAAAAACTTGATAAAAAACACCAGTAGCTTCATATACAAAGGTGGGTATCGTCGGAATGCAAATGAATCACATGTACCATGCCAATGGATCACAAAACACTGAAACAAGAGTGTGGGGCTGGAGTATATATATATTGGACTCAGTGGCTATAACAGACCAAAAAATAAAGTTGCACAAAAATGTGTATTGAGAATAAGATTGATGTTAGTAGCTCACATTAATAGGTCAGGATGAACTTAACCCACATGTGGTCACATGAACAGTGTTTGCCATAATGTCCATTACCTGGTGAATAGGGAGGTAAACCAACCGGACAACCCGCCGCTCTGACGCGTGTTTCGTCAGCCTTCTTCAGGGAGCGCAATGTTAGATGTGTAATGTAAGCTATATACAGGGGTTGCTGATCACCGGTACAGCACTTGCAGCTGTTCAATCAATAGCCGCCGACCGGAAGTCAGATGGTACTCGGCGTGCATGTCAGATGACGACTTCCTATGAAGTATGGACTTCCGTTCACGGTCCGTGGCCCTTAAGCGCTGGGTTGCGTAGCAACACAAACGTCAGCTGTCACATTGCCCATGTCGGTAAGAACCAGGAAGTTATCGTATATGCGCGCACCCATCTACACTGCAGGGAACATGTGGAAAGGTCTGTGCCGAACAGAGTATACTAAAATTAGTATGAATTTATAAGAGTGCAAAAATAAAAACGGTTTTAAGACACAATAACATGGGTCATTTGTAGTAATTAAATACGCCATGTGTGAATATATATGAATAAATGTACTGGTATTTTTTATCAAGTTTTTTTATTGTGTCATGACTTTATTCAATAAAGGTTACATTTTATGATCTAATATACTCATTTTCCTGCTTTTTTGGATTAACATCCTATATGAAAGTTGTCGTTATATATTGTTAGAGTTTTTGTGATCATTATCACTACATATGGGATACTATTGTGGGACTCTTGTAAGCTAATAAAAATACTCTTTAAAAAAAACTAAATTATTTTGTGTCGCCAGATTCTGGGAGATGTTTCTTTGTGGGCTTATTTTTGACAGGACAAGTTGAAGTTGTAGTTTTTATTGGTTTCATTTTGAACATGTGACTTTTTGATCACTTTTTATTTCATCCTTTGTGAGATAGCATGAAATGAAAACAGCAATTTTGACATTGTCATTTCATAGTTTGGTTCAGTACGAATACAATGATACCAACTAAGTATCGTTCACGTATATTTTAGCACTTTTTTTTTACAATAAAATCGAATTTTTCCAAAATAATGCTTTTATATGTTGCCATATTGTTAAAGGTTTATCTTTTATTTTTATTTTTTGTCATCGGAGCTATGTGAGAGCTTATCTTTTCCCTTTTTTTTGAGTGTGATCAACCATAGTCCTTTATTGGTATCATTTTTGAAGTTCAGGAGCCTTTTTCAGTGCTTATATTTAATTCCTTAAGTGAAATGATCATAAAACAGCAATTTTGGTCTTGTTTTATTGTGTTTACTGGGTACGATAAATTGTGTGCTCATTTTATAGTTTGGGTTGGTATGGAGTCTGGTTATTTTTTACGGCACTCACTGGGAGAGCTAAGTGACGTGTTAGTTTTATAGTTCATGTTCTTACATGAACAACATGATGCAGCAATGCCAGATATGTGTTGTGTTTTTCACTGATAAAGAACTAAAAGAAAAAAAGGGCTATTTCTATTTTTTACATAATTTTGTTTATTTTTCTCAATTTTTTTTTTACTTTCCTTGTGTAATAAACACATATGCTTGCACAGGGACAGGAGATTTTTCTCCTGTCCCTGCTGCAGTCTGTCAGTATCCCCACAGCCCCTCCCCTCTTCTACTTCATACTGGTTGAAGGATGGGGGCAATTTAGTGGTCTGCATCTCAGCCTGAATCAAAGCTACAAGCTACAAGATTCGCAGCTTCAAAATAAGACAACAATTGCTGCTACACTCACGACCAAGCCCAAGATAGCACAGGATAAAGTGAAAGTTGGGAGTGATCGCTTCAAACACCTACATCTCTAACCATAAAGGCGCAGTCAGACAGCCGTATAAATCTGATTGGACCGCAATGTATCGACTGGCCGGCTGCTCTTCTGACACAAAAGTGTCAGCTTTATTTATTTCTATGCAGCTGTCACGCTCAGGTGGGGAGAGCCGCGGCCAGTTCGAGCATTGCGCTCTCTCGGTCCGATTTATACAGCTGTCTGACTGCGCCCTAACCACTGATATCTTGAGCTCGGTTGCAACTACAGCTGTGAATCTGGTCTCATTTTAACCCCGGGTTCCCTTGAACCTATTCCATGGACATAAATGAACCACAATGCCCTGACTGACTGTGGGCCTCTTGACACACATGGGGCTGTAAGTTCGGGTCAGGAGATCGGCGGTCAATCTGAGCATTGCAGTCTATATACAGATTGTGAAAAACGTTCACTTGAATCCGGCTATGAACTCAGTGCCTCGGCTTCAAAATGAGCTGCGATCAAGCCTGAGAAATAGCCAGGACATATTTCTTACATCCTTAGCTACTGAATTGCCACCATGCCAGGACTTTTGGCATACTGTACATCCCTGGCAGGGAAAGGATTTAAAGGGGTTCTCTGGAAATGGAAAATTAAAGAAAATGTCATTATAAATAAGTTCCTTAATACCTTTAATATCACAATAGTGGAGCTTCCTACTGCACATGCTCACAGCAAAGCACCTGTCCTGTTAACATTTAGTAGTTTTTTGTCAGTGTAAAAAGATGTCACCCTTTTTAATGTACTAAAAGTTATTACCTCCATAGACAAAACAACAGTGATTTGCACTTATATTTACAGTTATTTGTCTCAAGTATGTATTGTATTCTCTTTCTATTCCTGCAGAACCCTTTTTACTAGAGTTTCACCTTAGAATTCAGTATGGTGCTTCTTTCTCAGAAAATGAGACAGGAACTTTAGCCGAAGCACAGGATCGTTCAGACTTTCAATTCTTTATAGTTCTCATGGCAATACTTTATGGATTCTACTCAGTTCACTTCACATTTAGGTTGAGCCTACTTGATTAATAAGTTCCAAAAGTATTGCCCTCTTTTAATAGTCCCTATATAATTCTTCTCAGTATGTTAGAGCAAAAGGAAAAAGACAGACTCTTTTCTTCTTCCTTCTCCTTTCCTTTTTTACCTATTTTAGAATTTTTGTGATGCTACTGTAGAGTGCGTCTTGAGACAATTTAAAGGAGTGATCTGGCACCTAAAATGTATTTTCTCAATATCCATCCTTACACCCTAACCACTTTTGTTGTTTTATTACACAATGCCCTACACTTCTTCCTATCTAGCTAATCCCTAAATGTGTTTTTTTTACTGTACTTCCTGTGACGTTTTGTTTGAGAGGAGCCTCAAACGTGACGTCACAGGAGGCTGGGGCTGCACTCACTCACTCCCCACAGTGTCCATCGCCTCTCGTGGAACAGGACGTGACAGAAGGTAGCGCTGCAGTTACTCACTAGTTTGTTGCATTGCTGAAGATGTCCTGGATCCTGGGTGATGGATGTGTGGCACCCCTGAGGGTTCGGTCGCCACAGAGGTATTGCATCTCATCCAGAGGTGTGGTACTTCACTCTCAGGTAAGGAAGGAGTACAGCTCAGGACCCTAACACCAGCACTCACTACACCACATTTCCGGGGGGGCAGGGCGAGATTGCTCCTACGGGAGAGCACAGTCTCTGGTTCCTGGCTGGAGTGGGGGGAACCACCTAAAGAGGGGGAACCATGAAGTGGATGGGGTGGAGGAAGTAGTTTCTGGGAGCACTTGAATAGGAGTATATAGAGGGAATCCATCTTGGGATGTGGGTCCAGACAGTCTGAGGAGAAGTGGAGAGAGCAGGGGCTCTGTAGGAGCTCTGCTCCAAAAGCGGGCCTAGTCAGTGAGGCCCAAGCCTGTAAAGGAAGAGAAGTAAAGAGGAGAGGGAGCAGGAAAGGCTCCAGGAGTAGAAGAGAAGGGATCCTAGGGGTACGGGCAGTGCTGGAGGCCACCCGTACGCCCGAATCTACAAGACAGTGGAAGGATCAAGCCGGAGAGGGGACCGGCCCGTTAACTAGCACGGATAATTCAAGTCCATCTGGCAACCGGAGGTGGCTGTACTTTCAGGGTGCAGACACCCACTACCACAGTTAATACTCGCCGAAAAGGTGGCCACAGAGGGCCCAGGGGACTGCAGGTCGCCCGCCAAGACCCGAGACCACCGGATTGGGACACTGACTGTGAGGCGCAGGGCAGGAGGGAGAGAGCCAGCGCAGGAAGACAACTGAGGAAGGCACATAGAAAGGGGTCCTGTTAAGTGCTCTGGAAATACCTGAGGGTGAACTGAGCCCCTCACTGAGTAAGCGCAGCACGCCGAGGGAAGTTGCACTGGTACCTGTAACTTGAACTGCAATAACCGTGAGTAAAGACCCTGGGACTGCACTATACTGACTCTGTGGTTATTACTGACACCCTGCACAACCACCATCATCCACACACTGCCCTGAAGCTAACTCTTCCTGTGGGGAGTTATACCACCCTTGCTGCAAAACCACCAGCTTCAGAGGACTGTTCCGCAGCTGCGGCCTCGATTAGCCGCATTCCACAGGTGGCGTAGTCGGACATCATAAACTCTATATACAATTTCCCCTTGGATTGACCGCCCTGGGTCACGGACCGGGTCACCGCCACAGTGACTACAACCCCCAGCATCTACCGGCCCGGCACCGGGTACCCCATGGCCCAGGGGGCGCGTCAGATGCTGTGGCAGATGTGAGTGATATTGTCAGCAGGGGGCGGTGATAAAAGCAGGAGTAACACCAGTGATGACCATTCATTTGAAGGCGGTGCTAGAAGCTGTGTGGTGGCATCAGTGTCACTCACTGCTTCTATCTCCATCCCCTGATGAGGTCTTGTTTCTCAGAAGATACGGTGGCAACAAAATAAGAGAGCTGGCGCTGCACTCACATCTGCCACAGTATCCATCAACAAGGTTACAAGACCTCCTCAGAGGGGGCTGTAATGCTGCCCCCTGTGACGTCCTGTTCCAGGATGGTTGATTGACACTGCGGAGAGTGAGTGCAGCCCCAACCTACTGTGATGTCACATTTGAGAATCCGCTGAAATGAAATGTCACAGAAAGTACGGTAAAAAACACATTTAGAGATTAGGTAGATGGGGAGAAGTTTAGGGTGTTCTGTAATAAATCAAATTACAAAAGAGGGTAGGATATTAAGATACTTAAAATGTATTTTCTATGTGCCAGACAACCCCTTTAATTCACTCATTTGTTTTTTAATACATCTTCATTTTTTTCATTGTTCTTCACCATTACTGGAAATACTTCAGTTGAAACTATTCAACTTTTTTATGTGCTGTATGGGTATTTGTATTAACATCCAGAAGTTTTAATTTGTCTTCAATTATGATCACAGTACTATAGTGTTTTGGACTGTGACACAGCGTTAATTTGTGGTGTCATTGGTGGAGCTTTACCAGTAAATACTTTCATCACTCACTTTGGCACTATCGATGGTGATTTAACACAGACAGAGCTTGTAACTTTCATAATTAATTGCAGAATGTCAAGGCTCAGCTATTCTTGTCTAAGCGTTGGACTGGCTGGTATTTGAATTTTTACTATATAAACTCTGATGCCCCGTCTCATGCTGCACATAACACATCTGCATCTCTGGCTGCTATGGGCATAAAAGGGGACAAACTTATGGTGTGGCACCCATGCTCACCTGACCTCAACCCCATTGAGAACCTCTGGAGCATCATCAAAAGGAGTGTCTATGATGGCGGGAGGCAGTTCACATCTAAGCAACAGCTCTGGGAGGGTATTCTGTCCTCATGCAAAACAATTAAAGCAGAAACCATCCAAAACCTGACAAATTCAATGGACGAGAGAGTTCAGAAGCTCCTTTCGAACAAGGGGTCCTATGTGCAAATGTAACATCACCTAGAATAAAGTTTTGAGTTGAAAACTGTTTGATTTCAGTTTGTAATAACCTGCTAATGCTTATAATTTCAAAAATGACCATTTTTTTGTTCTTTGTTAAAATGAAAAGGTTGAAAACTCTGCTGTGCATAATAATTTGGAACATGCATTTTGAGTGCAGTTTGAGTTTTTTATTTTTTTAAAAATATACTGTTATCATAGGCAGTTTGTACAAAAACCTTTCAATTGTACTCTAATATTGTAATTTTCCAGTCAAATAACTGACTGCAATTCATATAGGTAATTTGGGAAAATCTGCGAAAATATTATTTGCATAATAATTTGGAACACAGTGTATATCACATTAATGAATAAAATGCTGCATATTTTTTCCGCTTCTCCCTGGCAGGAAAAATGCATGCGGTTTTTACATGCGTTTTTCCTGCCAGGTAGAAGCGTTTGTCAAGCGTTTTTGCATGCAATTCTGCATGCGAGTTATCAAGCGCTTTTCCAAGCTATTTTAGCATCACTTGGAAAAGTGATTGACAACTTGGTCACACTATATAAATCCATGCAACCGGCATGAATTTATATAGTGTGACCAAGTTAGTTAAAAAAAAAAGAATAAGAATGGTAAAAAAATAAAAAGATTATACTTACCTTCCGATGTCCTCCTGGTGTTTTCTCCGCTCCGTCCGGTGTCTTGGGCGGCTGGCGGTGTTGTGAAGGACCTGCGGTGACGTCATTGAGTCATGTGACAAGGTCACTTGACTCAATGACGTCATGGCAGGTCCTTCACAACACCGCAACCCATACAGCAGACCAGACGGAGGGGAGAAAACACCGGGAGGACATCGGAAGGTAAGTATAATCTTTATTTTTTATTTTGAATTCTTTTTTTTACAGGTTCTGTGGTACCCAGGTCTGTATGAGAGTGTCCTCTCCTCCAGACCTGGGTACCATCTGCACATTGAACCGTGTGATATCCGCTTATCCACATGTAGTGATGCAGATGTCACGCGTGCAATGCAAGTCAATGGCAGCGATTACGTATTTTTCCGCAATGATAATCCGCAGCAAAAATTTCCGCAGCGTGTGCACAGCACATGCGGATTATCATTGGGGACCATGGGACATATATTACCAAGCGTTTTTTAAGCGTTTTCGCAGCGGAAATTCCTCGGCAAAAACGCTTGAAAAACGCATAGTGGGCACGCAGCCTAAAAAAACCATTGTTTATGTATATAAAGATTAACATAGAACCTTATCTTTTCCGATAGAAAAGAACAAACAAGGATATTCGTGTACCCAAACGTTCAAGTTTATAGTGTAAAAGCTAAATCCTCCCAAGTCTGGTAAGTGATGTGTTCTTTTCAAAGTAATAAATATACAAAGATATAGATGAGGGAGCTGCGAACCATAGTATAATGCTAATTAAACATATCTTAAATACTTAAAGGGAATCTGTCACAAGGTTTGTGCCACCTAATCTTTGAACTAAATAATGTAGTGACAGAGACCCTGATTTTATCGGTGTCACTTATTGGGCTGCTTGCTTTAGTTTTCATAAAATCTGCAGGAGATTATCTCTAGGCTAGTAAACCTGCTACCATGTAGTCCTCCATGTTTGGAACCCTGCCCAGACCACTGATTGGCAGTTTTCTGCCTATGCACAGTGTACACTGAAAGCTGTCAATCATTGTTGTGGGTGGAGATATACAAAGCTCAGCATTTCAGAGAACTGGTAGATCTGCAGGAGATAAAACATAGATTTTATCAAAACTGCAGCAAGTAGCCCAGTAAGTGATACATCACTGGAATCATTATCTCTGCCCCTACATTATATCGCTCTCAGATTAGGTAGCAAAAATCTATTGATCGATTCCTTTTAATGAACTCCCTCAAGACTTTAGTTGATTTCTGAAATATACTTGCATCATCGTAGGCCAGATTGCCAAGAGATTTAATTGGGGTAATTAGATAATTTATAAGATGGCTTCCTTGATACATGGTTTTCCATCTAAAAAACTCAACTCATGATGTTGCATTCTATTGGCAGCAAAACTACCAGAAGTGTTACATGAAATGCCCTTAATAATACCATGGTAATAGGAAGAACTATAATAAGTATAAATTATTGTAGAAATTTAAGACTAGGCAGTCATAGTGTAAAAATATGTTACACACACATAAACATTAATGCATAGTACACATGACAGTAATGCATTGTAAAGTGGTTTAATAGGCAGTATTCTCATCTCATATTCTCATCAACATCTATGTCATATCCACAGGATATCCACTCTTTTCATAGCAATGAATGAAAAAAATCCACATAATTGCCTCAAGAGATGAAATAAAGCCTTGTTTTTACGGGCTTCACTGCTATTGTGTTTTTCTTTGGTAAAAAGTTAAAAACATTTACTGTAGAGCATAAAGTTGTTGCAAACATTTGGATACAAACTTGTAGGAGCTACCTACTGCGTCAAACTATGCTGCAACTCTTTCCTTACTTGCTTTCACGATTCAATTACATTTCCAGTTTTTGGTCCTTGCAATGTCATTGCCATTTGTCCATGATTATGCATTCCTTTTACATCTGATTTCGATGGAAATTACTCAAGCTTAATCGTCACTAATAAAACTAAACCAGAAATGACACAAATATTGTGCAAACATTTTACAACATTTGTCATTTCAGAAATTAAAATAGGTGGGAAAAAGTGGGTCAGATTTAATAAGGTGTGTGACGCTGTTCTCACCAATCTTTCACTTCTGTTTCATTTCTTGGATCCAAATCAGCCCCCGTAAATGTTTATACCCTAAATCGCCTAAATAGTGGAAGTTATGTGTTTAGATAGTATGACCCCGATTTGTTAAGAATGGTGTTTGGTGCTCCAGCTTTAACGAGCAAGAGTAAGAAGTGCCAAATTCATTAAGAAGCGAGCATTACTTAATGACTTAATGAATTCTATGCATTTTATTAGCAGTTGGCCCCTCTGTGAGCCTTACCAGAGTCTGGCGTAACACTTTGGCAGTAAAAAATGCCAGCACTAAAAATTTGATTGGTTGGTGTGCCCACGTCCCATGTTGACTTCTCCCCAGCTACGCCAATTTTTGGCGGAACTGCTTGAAACTGGCGTGAAAATGTCACAAAATTTTGCAATTTTGTTAAAAAAATGAAAAATTTGCGAATCTTCAAATTATTTGACACCAGTTTTCTAGCTAAAACAGTTAAATCAATCGCCCCCCATTGAAATGCTGGATAGAAAATGTGATTTGGATTCACAGAATGTTCTTAAGAAGTTTTGTCATGAGGTTATAGTAGAGTTGCATGATCCAGAATTGCTAGGCAAATGAAAATGTCCAACCTAATTTATCTTCACCTAACGTCCTTTTATATTGCATGTATAGACGTTCTTTTCTAACATTGGTTTTTCAAGCAATTTGGAGGGGAAAAAAAGATCAGCCATTCATTCATGCTTGAAAAATCACTGAAGGGTAATCAAGAGCCAGCTTTCACAGCGTCAGGTGTGAATTGCTTAAAAAAACCTGGACTGCTATAATGAGATTGCTAGATAAGTAAAGGCTTCTTCTCTTGTACATTATTGCATTTCATGGGATGTTTTATGGGAGCAGTAAATATAATTCTTTTTCACTGTTATCAGGGTGAAGTTTTTTTTTGTTGGATTTATTTTACGTTTTATTGGTTAACCTGCAGCCAGAAAAAGATAAGGGACAACACAGAGTACATTCAATTTAATGCACACAATTTATCTTTCCTTTCAATGACCAATACATTTTCTTTGCAATTTATATATTCAATAATAGAAACATGATGTGACGATATCATACAGTAAACCTATTCTTTGTGTGTATACATGAAAGGGAGAATTCTGACCTGATGTCATTGCTTGAATATTCAATAAGATCTTTGGTTTTTATATGCAATTGGAAGTATATGTCTGTAACACAAAAAGTATCATGTTTATGGGGCAGACTTATGCCAAAGTATCTCTTTATGGCATACATCTGACAATGTGGGTCCATCTGAAGGAAACAAATGCCTACTGTTTTAAAAGATCCATTTGACATTAGATCCCCAGATGCCATTAACTCATTCGACCTGATGCTGATGAGATGACACAGAGGTTTTACTCTTTCTGTGATATTACTTTGATGCCGTAAATATAGTCCATGTCCTGCTGCCTGCAATGACTGTATATTGCAATATCTCCATGCAGGGGCGTACATAGAAATCATGGGGCCCCATAGCAGAAGCTCTAATTGCCCCCCCCCCCAAAAAAAAATAAACAAATATTTGTCTGTGTCACAGAAGATCTCACAACTTTCCAGCCTTTACATAGTAATTTTCCTCCTGCTGAAGTCCTAGATTCCTCTTTCATTGCCCCATAAAGTGTGATGCCAATAAAAGGCCCCCCCAAACACAGTATGATACCCCAATGGTGCATTCTTCCACATTAGCCTCCACATGCACAGTATAATGACCCTATTGTACCCCACTTCAACTCCCAAGGCAAAGTATTGTGACCCTAACACAGTATAATCCCTCAACTGTGACTCCCACACAGCTCTCCATGCAGTATAGTGGCCCGCACTAGCCCTCCAAACAGTATGATGGCCCCTACACAGTATGATGGCCTGCACACAAACCTTCACACCGTATAATTGCTTTCATACAGTATAATGGCCCCCACATAGCCCTCAAAATATAATAATGGCCCCACATAGCCTTCCATATAGTATAATACACCACCCATAATCCTCCATATAGAATAATGCGCCCCCCAGAATCCTCCATATAGTATAATGCGCCCCCCATAATCCTCCATATAGTATAATGAACTTCCCATGGTCCTCCATAGAATATAATGCTCTCCGCATAGTCCTCCATACAGTATATTACACACCCCATAGGTTAAATGCAGCCCACATATAGTATAATGCACCCCACAGTCCTGCAGTATTATGGGCACCACGTACTCACTGATTTAAAAATACCATATATTTTCCATAATCCGACCCGAGTATAAGCCGAGACCCCTAATTTTACCACAAAAAACTGGGAAAACGTATTGACTCAAGTATAAGCCTAGGGTGGGAAATGCAGCAGGTACTGGTATATGTGGCCACCTCATCCCCCAATCCTGGTATGTATGGCCTCCATATCCCCCAATCCTGGTATGTGTGTCCCAATCACTTTACACATAGAAAAAATAAACACTTATACTCACATTCCTTCCTCACCTCTGCTCCAGCGCTGCTGTGTCCTGTCTGCCTCTCAGACGCCGAGGTGAGCTGCTGCTGCCAGCACATTCACTCTTCTCCATGCCGGGACCATGGGCGTGGAGAAGAGTGAATATGCATTTTCTTTAGTAGCGGGCACTGTGAGCAGGAGCCGCGGCTCAGTGCTCCCCCCAGCTCACGGGCCCCATAGCAGTGGCGTGGCCTGCCGTCATTGGCGGTACGCCACTGTCTCCATGCCAGAAAGCACTTCCTGCCTTTGCCATACATTGCAGTGCAAGGAGGAGTTAATGACTGCAGCAGAATAAGCAACAATGCCTTTATAAAGGAACAAAACCATCTAAAATAAAATGTACAGGCTTTTACTGTGTTTTCCTTCATGAGGAAGAGTTTGCATGTAATTGGATAACTTTCTCGGTACATTGAGGGTGGGTCCCTCAGCCTTATATATATATATATATATATATATATATATATATATATATATATATATATATATATATATATATATATATATATATATATATGCACACGCATGTATATTGTGTAATTGTGTGTATAATGTATTAGAATGTACATACTTGTGTCCAATATAAATATATATGTAAATATGCATGTGTATATGTGGGTGTGGCCTGACTGAGCTGGGCCCAGACACAAGTTCTGCATAGGGGCCTTCACTGTCAATGTTCCCCCCCTGCCCTGATGTCCTTCGCCAGTCTTTGTGACATTGACAAGTCAAGGGCGTTAATCATGTGCATACTATTGGCTTGTAGATAAAATAGCTCAAATGACTAAAGGTAACCTAGTCCAAATGATTATGATTTACAGAAAAAAATAGAAAGAGACTACCATTTTTGTAGGCAAAGTGATTTATTGCAGCTTGGTGATGACTACTTAATACTCAAATCTAAACACATAAATGCAGATGACCTTCTTGTAACTTGGATATTTACCACCAATGGCCCCAGTCCTTGTGAGTTCATACTGTAGTCTTGGCAAAAAAATATTGTTCAAAAAAGAACATTTGATTAGTGCAACAGTTTTTATTGACTGCGCTACTGCCATACTGTAGCATGGCCGTTTTTTTTTGCAGTTGCTACATCTGTATTACCCCTTTTGTAATTTTATACCTTTGTAAGCTGTTCTTTAAATATTTGACTGGATGGGATAACCCATTTACAGATGACGAAAATTGTTTTGCAAGATGTAACTTACTCAGTAGACAGTTATTCATGCATAAAACAGTTGGTTTTTCTCATAAAATGTTGTCTTTTTAAAATGTATGAATAATTATGATGAATGCATTGGGACCGGTATTTTTAGCATGCGGTTCTCACTGAATTTCAAGTATGAAAGATCTGAATAGATTTGCAAATTCAGGGACTGTGATATCGTTTTTTAAAATTATTGTATAATTAGCACCCAACACCACATCTGCATCATGAATATTGGTTATCGTTGTTTTCATGTTAGCCATTTGTTGCTTTCTAGACTGACATAATCTATAGATTTGGGACATAGTAAACATTTTAAACTTCTACCACAATGTAAACCAACACCCCCAAAATGCCCAGGGTGTGATTTCTCAAGCCTTGCCCATTTTGTGCTCTGGTTCCCAGGACTGACCCAGCAACATTGGGACTATTGGCCAGTATCTTAATATTGGTGTTGTACCAGTTATTCCAAGGCCCTTCATGGTCTAAACAGTTGTTATAATTCCCATGTCAAGATGTTTTTCATTTATAATATAAATGTTTGTAAATTTTTCTATTTCCCTTTGAAAGTATAACATTTTTACATTATGATGGAGGCTGGCCCTACTGTTGTATGAACTATTGCACAGGGACAATCAGCTACCCCTGTAGAAGACATAAAAAAGGCCTGGTACCCAAGGCAGTGTTATTGTGTCAGTAATGTATGATGGGATTTACATTGTGTGGCGCTGCTCTACAGACATTATACAATATACGACAGGGGTTTTCCAACTAAACGTAAAAAAATTAGGATCTATAGAGGAGCACTGTTTTTGATTTCCATCCCTGATCAGTCTTAGAAGTCCAGAACATACCAAACATGCTCAATGGATGACATGTCCGGTGTCATGACCATGCAACAACTGAGATGTTTTCAGCTTCTAGGAATTGTATACAGATCCTTGTAACATGTCGCCATGCATTATCATCCTGTAACATGCGTTGCTGGTCGTTGATGAATGGCACAAAAATGGGCCTCAGGATCTCGTCACAGTATCTCTGTGCTTTCAAAATGGCATCAATAAAATGCACCAGTGTTCGTTGCCATAACATATGGCTGCCCATACCATAACCCCACCACCACCATGGGCCACTCGATTCACAATGTTGACATCAGCAAACCGCTCACCCACACCCAAACACGCAGTCTGCCAACTGCCCTGTACAGTGAAAAACGGGATTTATCCGTGAAGAGAACACCTCTCCAACGTGCCAGATACCATCGAATGTGAGCATCTGCCCACTCAAGTCGGTTATGACAACGAGCTGCAGTCAGGTGGAGACCCTGATGACGATGACTAGCATGGAGATCAGCTTCTCTGAGACAGTTTCTAACAGTTTGTGTAGAAATTCTTTGATTATCCTAACCGATTGTTGCAGCAGCTGTCTGGGTGGCTGGTCTCAGAAGATCTTGGAGGTGAAGATCCTGGATGTTGAGGTACTGGACTGGTGTGGTTACACGTGGTTTGCGGTTGTGAGGCCGGTCGGATGTACTGCCAAATTCTCTGAAACGCCTTTGGAGACGGCTTATTGTAGAAAAATGAGCATTCAATTCACGGGCAACAGCTCTGGTGGACATCCTTGCAGTCAGCATGCCAATTGCACGCTCCCTCAAAACTTGAGACATCTGTGGCATTGCGCTGTGTGATAAAACTACATATTTTAGAGTGGCCTCTTATTGTGGCCACCCTTAGGCACAACGGTGCAATAGTCATGTGTCTAATCAGGATCTGGATATGCCACACCTGTGAGGTGGATGGATTATCTCGGCAAAGGACAAGCGCTCACTAACACAGATTTAGGGCTGTTTCGCACCTCCGGATATTTCCAGCACCAGAAATATCCATGTTCGTTTGTCCCTGTGTGGCACACGTGTGTCACATGTGTGCCGCCCGTGTGCTGCATCAGGAGCACATGTACCAGCACGGAACAGTAATAAAATCCTTATAATCACCTGTCCGCAGATGTTCCCCACTGTAATCCTCTGACCGTTCACCGGGGAGAATGAGTCACTCCTTGGCGTCAGCGGTAACATGAATTACAGCAGGGGACATCTCCGGACAGGTGAGTATAAGGATTTTGTTCTTTTATTCTTATTTTTATACATGGACACTGCAGAAGCAGACTACTACTCCCAACATTGTCCCTTGCTGTTGCTGATCACAGCGCGAGCAAGGGACAATGATGAGGTCAGCGTTCAGCACCTGGTGCTTGGGAACAGTGCTAACTGTACCGCTGATTCCCCGGCACCGGTACGTGTCACACTGATGACACACGGATGTCATCCATGTGTGTTCAGCGTGAAATATTTTGCGGACTGTGCAGCATGTAAAAAACGGACATGTCTACGTGTGGCACACACGGTACGTGGAAACACACTGACATGTGTGTTCAAATCTATGGGTCTGCGTGTGTCAGTGTCTCCAGTACGTGTGGAATCTGTCACCACACGTACCGGACACACTGACGTGTGAAAGAGGCCTTAGACAAATTTGTGAATAATATTTGAGAGAAAAGGGTATTTTGTGTGCATAGAAAAAGTCTTAGATCTTTGACTTCAGCTCATGAAAAATGGGAGCAAAAACAAAAGTGTTGTGTTTATATATTTGTTCATTGTATGTTGGCTGGGTATGACCATTTAAAAGGCAGCAAGGAAAGGCATCATATTGGATATCAGTCAACATAAGGTTGGCCCTGAGTAAACATATGTCCACCGGGTCCTTTAGGCATAGATTTGACAATGATATCTGGCTACAGGGTTGTCGAGTCACTGGTCCATAGGATATACTGGGATGATATGTTAATTTATTTTTTTCATAAATACACCAATACCAAATCAGACTTGGTGAATCAACTTTCCAGTGCATCCCAATGGGCAGCAAATTAGTGAAACGCATATTAGGAGTAGATTTTCCTTCCTTCCTTCCTACCAGTAGCCTAAACTTTACTATATACAGAATATTGATATTTATCAGCCATGTCCTTGCGTATTATGCAGCTTAACTAAAGGAGGATGATTCAGCAGTTTTATGAAATGAAATTAAGCTTGGAAAGGTTGGTATGGGCAGCAGGGCCAGGATGGTATGGGCAACAAGACCAGCTTTTCTATTAGACTGTTTTGATAAATGAGGCAGATTATGTCTTGTTAACAATCAGGGAGTTGGTCTCCTCTCCTGCAGTGTTATCAAGATTGCTGATTGGCTGAGAGCCTCTGATCAGGCTCTTTTCACAATACCCTAAACTTTTAACCTAGATGAAAGCTGATTGCATGCATGGTTATCAGCTAAAGGACACGGCCCCACTATCAGTATTGGCCCCACTATAAGTATTTGGTCAGTATTCGGTCAGTATTTTTTCTCAGGAGTGGGAGCCAAAACCAGGAGTGGGTGATAAATGCAGAATTGGTGACTTGTTTCTATTATACCTTTTCTCTGATTGTTCCTCACCTGATTTTGGCTCCCACTCCTGAGAAAAAATACTGACCAAATACTGATAGTGGAGCCGTGGCATTAAAAGTGCTCTCTTCACGAATATCTTGCCATGAAAATAGACTGCCGATCACCCAAAATGCTTGTTCATCCAGTGAAACTATCTTTTGTGCAGTGTACAAGATCCATCATTCTCGGTGGTGCATTATCCTGTGTAAACAGGACCCGCACTACCGAGAACTATGGTGGCGTATGTGCACTGAGTGATCTAGTATAGAGCCATCACATCGTTTGTTTTGGTCTGTCTATGGAAACAGGGACTCAAACGGCCACTGATTCGAAAAGTTTACCGATCGGTGGTTGTATCGTGCCGCTGGTCGGTCCTTATAAACAAACCTTTACTCTTGTCCTAAGAACGGTGCAATTAGAGTTCTCAGAATCCATGAAATTCAACTACCTTAAGGATGAGTTTGTCAACGCTGTTTGTTTTTGAAAGCATGTGACTGGCTCGGAAACCATGCCGGCAGCTTCGGCTGACATTAATGTAATGTGTATGAGGGGCTTAAGACCTGCGGTCCAATCTCGGTCCGATTTATACAGCTGTCTGACTGCGCCCTAAGACAGTCTCTTTAATTGAGCATATTAACCCCTTACTGGCCTGGGACGTATTAGTACTGAGCCCACACTGAACCGGGCGCATGTCAGCTGATTCTTACAGCGGACATGTGCTCGCAACAGCCGCAGGTGGAATCGCGATCCATCCACTGATCTTAACCAGTTAAATGCTGCTGTCAATCTCTGACAGTGACATTTAACAGTGCCGCGCCGGAAGCGCGTCACTTACCCCACCCATCCGTGACCCCTTCACGTGATCGTGGGTCAGTGATGGGTGGGCATGACAACCCTGGGTCTACAGCAGACCCCAGTGGTTGTCATGTTAACATTGCTATGAGCGCCACCTAGTGGTCGGCGCTCCTAGTACAGGAGCATTTCTGCTACATAGAGGTGATCTGCTCTTTGATCATAGGTGATCTGCTCTATCTCTATGTAGCAGAGGCGATCAGACAGTTGCTGCTTCTAGTCTCCTATGAAGACTATACAGTAGAAGCAAGCAAAAAGAGTAAAAAAAATGTTTTTAAAAATATAAAAGAAAATTAAAAAAATATAAAAGTTTAAATCACCCCCCTTTTTGCCGCATTCAAAATAAAACAATAAAAAATAAACCCCACATACACATATTTGGTATCACTTCAGAATCGCCCGATCTATCAATATAAAAAAATAATTAATTCGATCGGAAACTGCGTAATGAGAAAAAAATTCCAAACGCCAGAATTACGTTTTTTTGGTCGCCGCAACATTGCAATAAAATGCAATAATGGGCGATAAAAACATCGTATCTACCCCAAAATGGTATCAATAAAAACGTCAGCCCGACACGCAAAAAATAAGCCCTCACCCGGCCCCCGGCCCCCGGCCCCAGATCCTGAAAAATGGAGACGCTACGGGTCTCGGAAAATGGCGCCTTTTTTTTTTTTTTTAGCAAACTTTGGATTTTTTTTTCACCACTTAAATAAAAAAGAACCTATACATGTTTGAAGTCTAAGAACTCGTAATGACCTGGAGAATAATGATGGCAGGTCAGTTTTAGCATCCAGTGAAAGTGGAAAGAAAAAAAAAAAAAAAACTGGGGAATTGCATTTTTTTTGCAATTTCACCCCACTTGGAATTTCTTTCCTGTTTTCCAGTACACGATATGGTAAAACTAGTAATGGCGTTTAAAAGTACAACTCGTCCCGCAAAAAATAAGCCCTCACACGGCCATATTGACCGAAAAATAAAAACGCAAAGGGGAGCAAAGAACGAAAATGCAAAAACGGAAAATCCCAAGGTCGTAAAGGGGTTACATGATGGTTGTTTACCTATTTGCATTGAAAAGGCTGCTTTCCCACGTTGTGGTCACTGTGAGGACCTAAAATGTTCCAACATGCAGTCTCTTTCATGGTTCATGGCCATGACGTGAACTGCTGTTTCGCTGCATAACCACATGGTTAGTGCAATTAGTTGCAACCATTTGCAAACCACATGGATTTTCTTATCAGTGTGTATTTTGCCAGCGTAGTTGCCACATCTTGGCCATGGCTGTGAATGCAGTCTCATACTACAGCTTTCCTACTGGGTTTAAGTTTACTTTAAGTTCTTGGTGTAAGACAAGCCTTAAAGTGATTTGTCTTAAGAAAAAATGTTAAAACATGATTTAATTAAGAATCTGACCATGGGATTCCATAGAATGAATGAATTGGGCCTACTCCTGGCCTACAGTAGAAAGGTGGCCATGAGTCCACAATTCTTCTCTACAGAGCGAAATGATAGAGGAAATTGTGGCTCACTCCACATCATTTCATCCTTGTCCACACCTGCACGTGACCTATAGTCTTGATAGTATCATCAGAGGTGATACATTCTTTCTATGTACAAGGAAGGACAAGGAGCAAATACATCTTTCTTTCCAAATAGAATTATTTTGCTACAGTTGGTCATACTATAACAGAGTTTTTATATAACAAAAGTAATTTACTCTAGAAATGTATTTTTTTGTGTTGAGAAACATTCCTCTTTAATGGATTCTAGCATTTCTATGTTGACAACTATATAGAAAGTACATGATAGAATACCAGTCTTAAATTGTGGCAATCTATAAAATGACACCATAGGGGCTGTTATTGTAGGAAAGACTTCCACATTTCAGATCGTGCCTTAACCCTTTAACAACCCACCTATTTTAATCCTTGGCTTTTGTATCCTTGAATTTCAAGAGATTATACTTCTTATTTTTCTGTTAATGTGGCTCTCTAATGGCATGTTTTTTTTTCTTCTTCAGAATAAGATATATTCTTAATTAGCACAATTGCAGTAGTTCTGGTATTTCTTTTTACTTAAATGTATGAATTTTGCCATGGAATCATATTTGCAATTGGGTTTCATTGCAGAGTTGAGTCTATTTGATTTTAACCTCTATGATACACTGTCTATTGCTGGCTACAGTATGAGATACTGTAACTGAGAATCTGTCAGTGAGCTCACCCAGACAGAAGAGCTTATACATCTTATCTTTGCTTTTCTGAGCTCCTATCAGCTAGTTTCTGACAAAGGAACATTTGAGCTCAACATTGTGGTCATAAATCAGCTGAGAGGAGCTCAATGGAAGAGAATATTCACACACAGTTAAAGCGCTGCTTTTTTTCCCTGATTTTTCAAAGTCATGGTAAAATCAATAGTTTTAAACTCTCCCATCAGAACAAGCTCACTGACAGATTCTCAGTTTGGGCTTTTTGACATCAGTTTTTCGTGATTGAGTGAAAAACACAGATAGAACTTGTACTTATTATAGTCCTATGAGGCTGTTCACATATCCGTGTATCTGAACAAACTTTGGTAAAAATCTGATTAAAAACACTGCTGAAACTCAGACCGGAGAAAAATCACTGACATCTGAATGAGCCCTTAAAGAGTAACCGTTGCTTTAATTTGTATGTGATCAATCAATAGTACTCATGAAGATAAGAAACTTTGTAATATATCTGATCAGAGAAATCTGATTCTTTCTCCTCCTTGATTGATCTTTCATTTTCTAAATTGTCAATTCATGGGAAAAATCTGTATTCAGTGCAGACAGATTTTTACATTACTGAGATAGGAGATGGCAGTTAATCTTTAAAGGGTTATCCCCGTCTCTGACTTTGTCGGAAGCTGCTTCTGTGTCCCGGCTACAAGAGTTGGGGTGATAAAAATAGGCGAGTGTAGCAGCGCAACTACGTTTGCAGAACTCCAGAAAATTTAATATTTAGTGTAACAAGTGTGTTATACATTGAAGGAAAAAAACTGAAAGAGAGAAAGTGTTATGTCTGAAGTAAAGTAAAACTATATTCTGTCAACCCTGATTCCTTAAAGTTCACTTGAGCATGATTAAATTGGATTCTGCTGGTGCCTCCTCCACTGTTGCTGAGAACAATTCTGCTATGACATTATGGTGACTCATACCAATTAAAGGTGCAGCTGTAAAGTATTTTCTCATGTGTCTTCTAGTACATTACAGCTTTTTTGGCTCTGACTTATTTAGGTGGTTTCTAAGATGGGTTCTCAGACATTATGTATTTTGTTATGGGATGATTTTTATGGAACGGTTGGGATGTGGGATCATTTTACTGTGACAGCTTAAAAACTGATTGTAGACATACAGAGTTACACATCTCCACTATCTAGGAATGTCTCAAGTTAAAATTGGGAACTGTGGACCGTCTATAATTGATAGTTTACGGAATTTGACGCTGGTATCACACCGTTACGTTGATCATGGTAATTCATCAATGAACTGTCAGCAAAGAAATATCACACTATAGTTCTATGTGTACCAGCCATTAGTACTCTGGTCAGTGTTTGCTGTTGGTATTCCCCCTCCTAACTTAGTGTTTTTTAGAACTTTGTATAGATCTCCTTTTGGTGATTTCTGTACAGTCATTTTATGGTATTGTAATCGCGCTCTGCAGCTACTTTTAGGGCTCTATAGATAAGCTTTGCACAAGCCATTCCTTTCAGCAGGTTTTAGGAGAACCCTGGCCTTCACCTATTTATCCCATGTACAGTGTATATGGACTTATGCGGGCCCCGCTGGGTTACATCAACGGAATGGCTGCTGACTGGTGGAGTGAGCCGGCAAAGAGAGGGTCATCAAGCCAGGTGGTATCCAGGAGGTAAAGGCATCAACAAAATGAGAAGTCAGGGATCTGTTAAGAATGCTGAGCTCAGTAACTGGAATCAAATAGGCTGAATCAGAGCAGGGTAACAGGATTGAGAACTAGTGTAAAGCCACAGCCCACTATCAGTATTTGGTCAGTATTTTTTTTCAGATATAGGAGCCAAAACCAGGAGGAAGCACACACGGAGGCTCATGGCACTTTACAGATGTGCTGGATTCATTAAGAGGCACATGGCTCTTTATGAATCAGGATCTTCCGTCTCCAGCCCACCCCCTCATTAAGGCCTGTGTAAAAATTGACAGTCTTAATGAATTTGGACCATTGTGGGCACATACCCTAAGTATGCCTTATAATTGGCATCAATGCAAGGCTTCTGGTTTAGGTGTCCGTGTAGCACGTATTTATTCTATTATTTTTTTTTCACAGATAAAACACATACCTATTATAATCTATGGTGCTATTCACATGTCTGTGTTTTTTTCATGTGTGTCCGTGCAAAATACACACAGAGACATGTCTGTTGTTTTCCAGCAACACAGATAACAAGGGCCAATACAAATCTATGGGTCTGTGAAAAACACGTACAGCACATGGATGGTATCCCTGTGTCATCTGTGTGCTGTCTGTATTTATGTATTTAACATGATAATACAAAACCCACTTATTTTACAATAAAAAACAGACGACACCAATCTGGATAAATAATGGCCGTGATGTTTATTTGGGGTAACTAAAATTGATAATAAATAGAATATAAATAACCAAACACCATTAAATAAGTAAGAATAAATAATCCAATCCACCCAGCATTCACTGGGCGATTTTCCCTCAAACTTTAATATGAAAGGGACGGGAGGGCAGGATCTTCTGATCTTCTTACAGCTGTCCTTTTATCTCAGAAATCTTTCCCGCACTTTTCATTGACAGCCAATCAGCTGACAGGAAAAAGAACCGCCAGAAAACTGGAACAAACTGGAAATAACCTGCTGGTGTCACCACAGCTTACATTTTAAAATAATTAACCCTTTCTCAACTCATAATTATGAATGTAAAATGACCAAATAGCAATTTATGGGGTCCGTATTATCATGAGACATCTTTTAATTTATTACAGGGGGGGGGGGGGGGGGGCTTACATTACACAGTATAGGAGAAACTTTGTAATGATTCTCTTTACCCATCCGAGAAAAACGCCGATATCACCAGTACCATTTTTTCACGTACTTGTTTAAACAAGGACTTGTGAATCAGGCCTTAAAGAAGTTGTCCACTACTTTCCTTGGGTGGGGCTATACTCTATTTAAAGGGGTTGTCCACTACTTTCACATTGATGCCCTATCCACAGGATAGGGCATCAATGTGTGATCGGCCGGGGTCCCGCACCCAGCACCCCCGCTGATCAGCTGTTATCGGTGCCGGCCGGAAGTGCTCACCTGCGGTGCTTGGCTGTCCATCTGTAGTGGCCATCGGGGGGTACTACACATCCGCCTCCCATTGAATTGAATAGGAGGTGGATGGGCAGTAACAAGGGCCAGCCACTGCAACTTGACGGCTAAGCACCGCAGGTAAGCACTTCCTGCCGGTGGCCGCCACCGGCACCGATAATAGCTGATCGGCAGGGGTGCCGGGTGCGGGACCCCGGCCGATCATACATTGATGCCCTATCCTTTGGATAGGGCATCAATGTGAAAGTAGTGGACAACCACTTTAAATAGAGTATAGTCCCACCCAAGGCTCTCAGCAAGGAGTTAATTTGATTAGCAATGATATAAGTTACTACCCACAAGTCCCAAAATATACAGAGGTAATACGGGCAAGTTCAGGTATAGATGTTAAGGATAAGCTTTCTTAGGCCATCTTCTTGCATCTGCATTTCACAGTCTGTGAATGAATTGTGAACCTGCAGTGGGTCTCCTGACCTGACCGAACAGCCTCATATGTGCTTATAAAGTTATTTTGGGCTAGAAGACCCATGACTGATTTGGAGATCGTAGCCTGTACGCTGACCATGAAATGCAGAGAAATGAAGCCAGCCTTAGGCCACGTACACACGTTCAGCATTTTACCTCAGTATTTATAAGCCAGGAGTGGAACAATCAAAGGAAAAGTATAATAGAAACACATGCACCACTTACAAATGCTGGGGTGAAAAACTCACCAAATACCCTAAGGCCACGTGCACACCTTGGGTATGTTCCTTAGGTTCTGCCTGGAACCCTCCTGGAAAAAGTTTCGCAAACTAACATTGCTGTGCACATGTCACTTCATTTAACCACTTCAGGGTTCGGAAACCCTGAAGTACTTCGGGTGGCTTTGTTTGCATGGTGCCCACTCTTTACACTTGAAAATGTAGAGTAACGCCGCTGGTGGTAGAGCTGCTGGAAGAAAGATTGTAAAGACGATGGCGAAAACGCAACAGGAAAAGGACCTTGGGTATTTAACTTAAAGGGGTTTTCCCACGAACAAAAGTTAATTTTAATCAATAGATCTTGGAATAATAATAATTTCCACAATTGGATGTGTTAAAATAAAATGAGATAATCTTATAAATGTGCCCCTGCTGTGTACTGTGTAATGGATGTGTCTGACCGTACAGGAACTTAGTCTGATCATACCACAGCTCCTGGGCAGGGGAGGAAGAAAAAGAGAGTATACAGACAGTACAGCAGGGGATCGCATCTGATTCTTTCTTTGAACGAAAACATTGTTTAAAAACAGAAAAACAGGCAGTGAAATGTTTTACCTCACAAAAAGAATCAACTATCCCATCTTGTAATGTCTGTATAGTCTTTAGCTTCCTTCCCTGCCCAGGAGATGTGGTCTGATCAGACCATGTTCCTGTAGAGTCAGACACAGCCATTACGCAGTACACAGCAGGGGCCCATTTACAGTGGGTACGGAAAGTATTCAGACCCCTTTAAATTTTTCACTCTTTGTTTCATTGCAGCCATTTTGTAAATTCTAAAAAGTTCATTTTTTCTCATTAAAGTACACTCTGCACCCCATCTTGACTGAAAAAAAAACAGAAATGTAGAAATTTTTGGAAATTTATTAAAGAAAAATTGAAATATCATTCAGTATTTAGACCCTTTGCTCAGTATTGAGTAGAAGCACCCTTTTGAGCTAGTACAGCCATGAGTCTTCTTGGGAATGATGCAACAAGTTTTTGACACCTGGATTTGGGGATCCTCTGCCATTCTTCCTTGCAGATCCTCTCCAGTTCCGTCAGGTTGGATGGTTAACGTTGGTGGACAGCCATTTTCAGGTCTCTCCAAAGATTCTCAATTGGGTTTAGCTCAGGGCTCTGGCTGGGCCAGTCAAGAATGGTCAGAGTTGTTCTGAAGCTACTCCTTTGTTATTTTAGCTGTGTGCTTAGGGTCATTGTTGGAAGGTGAACCTTCGGCCAAGTCTGAGGTCCAGAGCACTCTGGAAGAGGTTTTCATCCAGGATATCTCTGTACTTGGCCGCATTCATGTTTCCTTCAATTGCAACCAGTCGTCCTGTCCCTGCAGCTGAAAAACACCCCCATAGCATGATACTGCCACCACCATGTTTCACTGTTGGGATTGTATTGGGCAGGTAATAAGCAGTGCCTGGTTTTCTACACACATACCGCTTAGAATTATCACCAAAAAGTTCTACCTTCATCTCATCAGACCAGTGAATCTTATTTCTCAAAGTCTGGGAGTCCTTCATGTGTTTTTAAGCAAAGTCTATGCGGGCTTTCATATGTCTTGCACTGAGGAGAGTCTTCAGTCGGGCTACTCTGCCATAAAGGCCCGACTGGTGGAGGGCTGCAATGATAGTTGACTTTGTGGAACTTTCTCCCATCTTCCTGGAGCTCAGCCACAGTGATCTTGGGGTTCTTCTTTACCTCTCTCACCAAGGCTCTTCTGAGTCTTCTCCCATGATTGCTCAGTTTGGCTGAACGGCCAGGTCTAGGAAGACTTTTGATGGTCCCAAACTTCTTCCATTTTAGGATTATGGAGGCCACTGTGCTCTTAGGAACCTTGAGTAATGCGGAAATTCTTTTATAACCTTGGCCAGATCTGTGCCTTGCCACAATTCTGTCTCTGAGCTCCTTGGGCAGTTCCTTTGAGCTCATGATTCTCATTTGGTCTGACATGCACAGTGAGCTGTGAGGTCTTATATAGACAGGTGTGTGCCTTTCCAAATCAAGTCCTATCAGTTTAATTAAACACAGCTGGACTCCAATGAAGGAGTAGAACCATCTGAAGGAGGATCACAAGGAAATGAACAGCATGTGACTTAAATATGAGTGTCTGCGCAAAGGGTCTGAATACTTATGATCATGTGATACTTCAGTTTTTCTTTTTTAATAAATTTGAAAAAAATTCTACATTTCTGTTTTTTTTAGTCAAGATAGGGTGCCGAGTGTACTGTAATGAGAAAAAAAATGAACTTTTTAGAATTTACCAAATGGCTGCAATGAAACAAAGAGTGATTATCTCAGCACAGGGACATTTTATTTAAACACATCCAATGGTGGAAATTATTATTATTCCAAGATCTACTGATTAAAATGAACTTGTGTTTGTGGGAAAACCCCTTTAAGAGTTTTCGCCTTGGAAAACTTAGCAGCACTACTGATGTCTAAAAATGCTGTGGGAACGTACTATTCGGTTAAGGTTCTCAGTTTCTGTATTAATGAATGCAGACCTAATTTACACCCCACGTTAAAGCTTCATGGACATGGCAGTACACCCTATTGTCTCTGCAAATCCTCATTTCATGCACAGATGTATGGTTATGGATGCGAATATTCCATCAGACGGTGCTTTTAGGACAGAATAGCTTTGCAATAGAGGTAAAATCTCAATGGCTCCTTCCTCCACATAGTCTGATCTGTATATGACGCGCCCCTGGGCCTGTGTCGCGCTGCGTTGCGCACGCGGGAGCCTACCCGGAGCCGGATCAGTGGAGGGTTGTAGTCTCGTGGCGGTGACCCGGTCCGTGCCCAGGGAGTCAAACTAGACGGCAGTCTATTAGTAGTAAATAGTTGATGACTACGCCACCCGTTGAGTGCAGCCAGGAAGCTGCTGCTGCAGGGCAGACCGCTGAGGCCGGTGGTAGGATTGTGCAGCGTGATAGTATAACCCCCAACGGGAGGGGTATGGCCTCAGGGCAGCCGACGTGGATGATGGGGGTAGCAGGAACCACTCAGACGGTACGGTGTAGTTCAGGGTCTTTACTGGTAACAACGACAGACCCTCCCGGAGTACTTGGTCAGTCTTTGAGCAGATGGGATCTCCCCTGGCCAGGCGTAGTTGTAGGCCTCCCAAACTGACTGTACTCTTCTGGCTACCTTGCTAGAAGCTGATGTAAGTAGCCCACGTCCCTGAGTGTACCGTGTGGTGCTCACCCGTATGGCCGGTGACTCGGGGCCTTCTAATGGCTTCCGCTCCACGATGGCGGTGCTGGTCCCACGCGTGTGACCGTGCCTTCGGGCTTCTGGACCAGAGGACCTGAAATCCCCTGCCTGACGGATTCTGCTGCTGGGTAGGAGTTAGTCCCCACAGCCTCGGACTCCGGGTCCGGTAAAGAATCTTCTTAGTCAGGGCGAGCTCTGCAGCTGCCAGCCCCTGACTCCTTGTAACTCTGCTGTTTCCTATGCTGCTTCTTGTCTCCACTCTCCTTGTCTGACTCACCCTGCCTCAGCCCCGGGTTTATACAGGGGAAGTTCTTCCCCTCCCAAGACTGGGCAGGAGGTGTGGCATGCACAGGATCCCTGACCAAAGGACCTCCCACCTGCTCTCAGACATAACATTACATTACTGTGGAAAACCAGACCCCTGGGGTGCCACATTCCCCCCTAGTGAAATTTAGTACTCTGGGACTAAACACATTTAGAAAAACATAACAAAGTATAACAATAACAATACTATAAGAAAAACACATAAGATGGTTACGGCGTGTCCGCAACCGGATGCAGTCTTTGAAGAAAAGCAAAGGTGTCCATTTCACCAACACAGGGAGACGTAACCAGGTAGGGGTCTGTCCTACCCCGAGTCCTTAACAGTCTCTAGTCCATCCTGGGTTACGCTCCAACTATATACAAGGATTCCCGGTAAATCCACCAAGGTTTCCTAAAAACAACTGGAAACACAAAATTATACACAAGCAACAATACACAGATAAACATAAATAAAACTATTTTTACACTTCAAATTCTCCAGCGTGCGGGTAACTGGCCTCTAGTGGCCCTAGTGGACCTACGGAGCTGACTGTCTGGCCCTGAACTACAGGGTGTAGGAGCTGTCAAGGGTAAACTGGGCAGCTGTCTACCGGCTCTTTGTCTCACTAGGGGTACGGCAGGCTCACTATAAGCAGAGGGTTGATTCTCCTGTTCTACTCGTGTGGAGTCTTCTGCCTCCTGGACCGGCTGTTCTTCCAGCTCTACCCGTTGCTCCGTAGGTTCTTGGGATGATGGTTGGAGGAAGGTGAGTACGGGTACCACAACTGCACCATTGACTTGAGTCCAAGACCGAGGGAAGTCCCCGAGCACGGTACTAACCATATCTTCCCTTTCTCCCACGGGTCGATGGTCTTCTTGTTCCTCTTCAGGGTTCCTCAGTTGTTCGGGACACTTCTTCAGGTGGTCCCGGGATACAATGGCTGTGGTTTCCCCTCCGTCTTTACTGATGGTACAGACCTTCGGGTTCTCGTGGCTTGAGGGCAGTACGGTGTACGGGTCCTTCTCCCACTGGTCATCCAACTTGTGGAGCCGTCTTTTCCTCTTCAAGACCTGCTCTCCGGGTACCAGGGGAACAGCGGGAGCATACTGGTTGTAAGTCTTCTCTTGTCTTTCCCTAGCCTGACAGAGACTTCGCTCCACGCTCTCTTGTACTCTCCGGTACTGCTGCTGCCTCTCTGTGTCCCAGTCTGTTTCTGGTGAAGTGTCCTCAGGTGTCAGGACTCCCATTTCCAGGTCAACAGGTAACTTACCAGGTCTCGCCCTCATTAGGTAAGCCGGGGTACAGTTGGTGGAACCTACCGGGATGTGGTTGTATAGGTCCACCAGATCGGGCAACTTCTCAGGCCACAGACTGCGTTCTTCCAGGGGCAATGTTTTTAGAAGATCCATTACCACCTGGTTCATTTTTTCACAAAGTCCATTAGTTTGCGGATGGTAGGGTGTCGTCCTTATCTTCCGGCAGCCATACAGATTGCAGAATTCCTGGAAGACCTCCGCTTCAAAGGCAGGTCCCTGGTCCGTCAGCACTTGGTCCGGGTACCCGTGTGGACGGCAGAAGTGCTGCTGGAAGGCTCTAGCTGCTGTTTGAGCCGTTAAGTCCTTGACGGGGACGACAACCAAGAACCGGGAGTAATGATCCACGATGGTTAACGCGTAGACGTAGCCACTTCTGCTTGGGGTCAGTTTTACATGATCCAAGGCTACCAGTTCCAACGGTTGCCGGGTGACGATGGACTGCAGGGGAGTCTTCTGGCTGGCCCGGTCCTTCCTTCTCAGATTGCACGGGCCACAGTCTCTGCACCACTTCTCGATGGTTCCCCTCATGCCTACCCAGTGGAACCGCTCGCGCAGC
Organism: Phyllobates terribilis; assembly: GCF_046119375.1. Lineage (NCBI taxonomy): Eukaryota > Metazoa > Chordata > Amphibia > Anura > Dendrobatidae > Phyllobates > Phyllobates terribilis. The sequence continues at coordinate 772,484,408 of NW_027362761.1, read as the reverse complement.
AGGAACTCCAGCTTTTTCCACCCGAAGTGTCCAGCTCCGTCGTGGTATGCCTCCATCACCATGGCTGCGTCTCTTCGTGGCACCACTACTTGCCAGAGTAGTTCATGCGTCCGGGAGTTGACCATTCTGCGGCACAACTTCCCCTTGTAAAGGAATAGTCGACTCTTCTCCGCCCATAGTTGTTTGGCTTCCTCCGGAGCGTCTGGTTCAAGGCGAGCCTCCGGCCGAGTCAGCATCTCCTTCACCAGTCGGACGGCAGGGTCGCTGTCTTGCGTTTCCGCCCAGTTGTAGTGGGGTAAGGGGTTCAACGTAGCAGCCTGCTTACCCCTTACCCGGTGGGAATACTGGATAGTCCCATGACGGTGGAACGCAGGGAGTTCAACTTCTTCCAGTCCCTCCGGATCTTCTCCTTCGTCCGGCAGGTTGGGCATCCTGGACAGGGCATCCGCGTTAGTATTGGAGCGTCCTGCCCGGTATTTGATTGTGAACTCGTAGTTGGACAGACGGGCCATCCACCTCTGCTCCAGGGCACCGAGTCTTGCCGTGTCCAGGTGTGTCAACGGGTTGTTATCCGTGTATACGGTGAACCGGGAAGAAGCGAGGTAATGCCTAAAGCGCTCGGTGACTGCCCATACCACGGCCAGGAACTCTAGCTTGAATGAGCTGTAATTCTCGGGGTTCCTTTCGGTGGGTCGCAGTTTTCGGCTGGCATAGGAGATTACTCGTTCTCTCCCCTGCTGAATCTGGGACAGTACGGCTCCTAGCCCGATGTTACTGGCGTCGGTGTAGAGGATGAAGGGCTGGCTATAGTCCGGGTACGCCAAGATTTCATCCCCCGTGAGGGCCATCTTCAGCTGGCGGAAGGACTCTTCTTCTAGCTCTTCCCATTTGAAGGGCGGCTTCTGGTTCTTGGCCTTTCGGGACTGGCCTATCAGGAGGTCCTGCATAGGCGCTGCCTTTTTGGTGAAACCGGGAATAAACCTTCGGTAGTAGCCTACCAACCCTAGGAACTGCCGCACTTCTTTTACGCTGGAGGGGCTTGGCCATCCCTTAATTGCGGTGATCTTATCGGGGTCGGGAGCCACTCCGTCAGCGCTCACCACGTGTCCCAGGTATTGCACCTTTGGTTTCAGGAGGTGACACTTGGAGGGTTTCACCTTTAGGCCGTAACTCGCCAGAGCTTCGAACACCTCCGCCAGGTGTTTCAGGTGGTCCTCATAAGTTTTGGAGTATACGATGACATCGTCCAGGTACAACAGGACCGTCTCGAAGTTTCTGTGGCCCAGACAGCACTCCATTAATCGTTGGAAGGTTCCTGGGGCGTTGCAGAGTCCGAACGGCATGCAGGTGAACTCGCTAAGTCCCATCGGGGTGGTGAATGCGGTCTTCTCCCGGTCCGCCTCTGCTACAGGAACCTGCCAGTACCCGCTAGTGAGATCCAAGGTAGAGAAGAAGTTAGCAGATCTTAAAGCAGCCAATGACTCCTCTATCCTTGGTAAGGGGTACGCATCCTTGTGTGTGATACGGTTGATTTTCCGGTAATCTACACACATCCTCATGGTGTTGTCTTTCTTTTTGACTAAAACTAGTGGGGCTGCCCAGGGGCTACAGCTATCCCGGATTACCCCAGCCTCCTTCATGTCTCTAAGCATCCCCCTGGCGTGTTGGTAATGTGCAGGGGGTACGGGTCGATACCTCTCTTTTATGGGAGGATGATCTCCCGTGGGGATGCGGTGTTCTACCCCCTTGACTCGCCCGAAGTCTAACGGGTGTTTACTAAACACTCTCTCATACTCTTGAACCACCCGATAGACTCCTTGTTTCTGATGTGAGGGAGTGGAATCAGTACCCAAATGTAGTTGCTGACACCAGTCCTCCATGTCTTTCTTAGAGCCTTTACCTTCCTCCGGGTGAGATGGAGGCAAGGGTTCCACAGATTGTATAGAATTTTGATTAGTGGTATATAATTTGGCTAGCGTGGCATACCGGGGCAGGTACACTTCCCTCTCCCCGATATTTATTATGCGAATGGGCACCCTCCCATGGCGTACATTGACCACCCCCCGTGCTGTCAAAATGGTGGGCCTACTGTCTGAGTAAACTGGTTCTACCATTGCCTGGTAATCTCTACCTCTCAGACCAATAGCTGCCCGGCACCAAATCATCATTTCACTTTTTGGGGGCATGGCAATAGGAAAAGGGTCACACATTCTTACGCTACCAATCTCACCGCCGGAGAGTTCCACTTGTTGCCGTTGCATCAGTGCCCGGATCTCTTTCTGGAGCACCCGCTGCTCGCCGGAGCTGGCGTTCTTGGCAACCTGCTGTAAAAGGAAAATCACCTCTGCAAGACAATTTTCAATTACGTTAGTTCCTAGAGTTATTTTTGGGTGACTCTCATGTTTATCAATATCTACAATGATCAGTCCCTGTGCGGCCAGTTCGACTCTACCGATTTTGAGGGTCACCTCTTTAAATCCGATCTGTGGCACGGGCTGGCCATTGCTGGCGATGATACTCAAGTCGTCGTCAGGGTAGCGGGTAATATCCGAGTCATTCCAGTACTGCTTGAAGAGCACGTACGGGATGGTGGTGACCTGTGACCCGGTATCCAGTAGGGCACTCATGGGAATGCCATCCAGTACCACAGGCAAGACTGGACGTCCTCCCACATATCTGTCGCGCCAGTTCGATGGGCCTGGTGATCTTTTTCCTGGGGGTTGGCCCTCTACCCCAGGTTGTGCCCGTTTAAAGAACAGTACCTTTCCATATGTCCGGGTTGATTGCAGCGGCGGCAGATGGGTCGTCCGTCCTCGCTGTATCGGTCACTGGGTCTTCCTCTGGCCGGTGGGGTCCTCCTTGGTCGACGCCACGGGATGTCCTCCGGTCCGGATGCCAGCTGGATCTTCCCTGGGGTGGAAACCTGTAAAGACTGCACAGTTCGGGTTAGCGCAGCAACGCTCTTAGCTAGCTCTTGGACCTGATGGTGTAGGTCTGGAGCCGGGTCATTGTCCAAAGCCTGCGCATCAGCTCCCACAGGCCCTGCCGACAAGGGCGCCGCCTCCTGGTGGTAAGTGATAGCTGGGCGCCTGTGGGTAACAACGCCACCCGGTGCTGGTTCTCGGAGCACCCGGATAGCTCTATCCTTGAACTGTGCAAAGTCCAGATGGGGATCCTGTAAGGCCATTGCCCGCAACTGGGTTCGGTGGGCATTGCAATATAAACCCTCTATAAATTGTTCAGTCAATAGCCTGTCCTCGTTTCCCACCCCATCAGGGTCGGTCTGCTTTATGGCCCTCAGGGCCTCTTGTAGGTTTAGTGCATAGTCCCTTATACTCTCATGCGCTCGCTGCTTGCACCCGTAGAATCTAAGCTTAATCTCGGCTGAGGTGCGGGTATCAAAGGTGTCCTTCAGCCGGGTTAGTATCCCTGCGACAGTCTTCCTCCCAGGTGGCCAGGATTTTACTTCCCTTTTGGCTGCCCCGGTTAGTTGGGCCACCAGGATGCTCACTTTTTGCTCTTCTGTGAGGGGGTACACCTGGAAGAGGCTATCCAGCTTTTCTCTAAAGTCATGCAGGGTATGTGACTCCCCTGAGTACTGGGGTAGCCAAGCTGCTCCCGGGATATAGGGCATGGTGAAGGGCATAACTGCAGCAGCGGTAGCGCTGGCGGGGGTTGAGGCAGTGAAGCTCTCCTCCGTATCCGACATCTTCCTCCCCCCTAGTGGACCGTGGCCTACCTTGCGATGATCCTCTTCCGTAGGCCGCGGCTCCGCAGTGGATCGTCAGGGTTGAGGACCTTCCGTCGCGCTCCTGTGACGTCGGCGTCTGCTGGGCTCCTTCCAGGACCTTACGCAACGTCCGGACGTGAGGCGGGGCTTCAGTTCTCGCGCGCTTTCGGAGTCCACGCCCCTCTTCTTCCCGCGCGGCGTCCTCAAGATGGCGTCCAATGGCGGGAAAACTCCACGGATGGCGGGAAGAAGGTCGAAGATGGCGCCGGATGGCGGGAAAACTTCGCGGATGGCGGGAAGAAGGTAGAAGATGGCGCCGGATGGCGGGAAACCTTCACCACTGGTAAGTTTGAACAGTCTTTGCTTTTCAGGCACGCAGTACCCGGTGGTTGCGGGCACGAAATCCTGCCGACTACGCCAAAGCTGACGCGCCCCTGGGCCTGTGTCGCGCTGCGTTGCGCACGCGGGAGCCTACCCGGAGCCGGATCAGTGGAGGGTTGTAGTCTCGTGGCGGTGACCCGGTCCGTGCCCAGGGAGTCAAACTAGACGGCAGTCTATTAGTAGTAAATAGTTGATGACTACGCCACCCGTTGAGTGCAGCCAGGAAGCTGCTGCTGCAGGGCAGACCGCTGAGGCCGGTGGTAGGATTGTGCAGCGTGATAGTATAACCCCCAACGGGAGGGGTATGGCCTCAGGGCAGCCGACGTGGATGATGGGGGTAGCAGGAACCACTCAGAGACGGTACGGTGTAGTTCAGGGTCTTTACTGGTAACAACGACAGACCCTCCCGGAGTACTTGCTAGCAAACGGGGCCTGGTCAGTCTTTGAGCAGATGGGATCTCCCCTGGCCAGGCGTAGTTGTAGGCCTCCCAAACTGACTGTACTCTTCTGGCTACCTTGCTAGAAGCTGATGTAAGTAGCCCACGTCCCTGAGTGTACCGTGTGGTGCTCACCCGTATGGCCGGTGACTCGGGGCCTTCTAATGGCTTCCGCTCCACGATGGCGGTGCTGGTCCCACGCGTGTGACCGTGCCTTCGGGCTTCTGGGCCAGAGGACCTGAAATCCCCTGCCTGACGGATTCTGCTGCTGGGTAGGAGTTAGTCCCCACAGCCTCGGACTCCGGGTCCGGTAAAGAATCTTCTTAGTCAGGGCGAGCTCTGCAGCTGCCAGCCCCTGACTCCTTGTAACTCTGCTGTTTCCTATGCTGCTTCTTGTCTCCACTCTCCTTGTCTGACTCACCCTGCCTCAGCCCCGGGTTTATACAGGGGAAGTTCTTCCCCTCCCAAGACTGGGCAGGAGGTGTGGCATGCACAGGATCCCTGACCAAAGGACCTCCCACCTGCTCTCAGACATAACATTACATTACTGTGGAAAACCAGACCCCTGGGGTGCCACATATACAGTTTGAAGGAATTTATAAAAATTGACCTGCTGAATATTGACAATATAATAGATATATTCCCTGTTGTTTATTCATGGTCTTCTTCTCAGGATTGCATAATGTTATTTTTCTAATTGTAGACAGTGACAGTTTGCACTGCTTTAGGGGCCACAATAACATTTTCTTAAAATTTGTGAATATTATCCGTTCACTTTAATGAGCTATGGTCATATAAACTTTACAGCTATCAGTGTGGTTATTTCAACTGGAAAATCCTTCATAGTATAAAGACCCCCCAGATAATGATTAGCAGTCTGCTACTTTCTCTATGAGAAGCCCCATACAACCACTAACTATCAGAGTGAAAGCAGCCTGTCTATCTTGTTCATAAGTCCTGATAGAGTTTACATTCAGGGTTTAAGAGAGAAGTGGTTACAGATGTTTTTTGCATCCATAGTTTCTTCCTTATAAAGCATAGAACAGCAATTATAATACTGCACGGGAAATTGCAGCTGGTACTTGAAATGGTCTAGATACGTAAAAAGTGTAATCCTAAGGCTGTGTTCCCATGATGAGTTTTCAATGGTGCGGCAAAGTGGTTGGGATTTATAGAAATTTCATACTCCTATTTGATAACAGGAACTATCAAAACAGAGCAGCTTTATTTAAAACATGACTTACCAAAAACGCAGTAAAAAATGTGATAAAATACACTCAAAAGTGCAATGAAAAACCCCGCAAATGATCTAATAGGTGCAGAAAAATTGCAACATCAAAAACTCCCCAAATACTCATTGTGGGAACTTAGCATAAATTGTCATGTTTCATATATCTAAAGCTGTAGTCACACAGTTATGCAGTTTATCCGCTTTGAAAAGAAATCTCAAAACACTATGAATATGGTTTCTATTGATTTTAAAGCCTACAGTGCATTTGGCAAGGTCTTCTCTATACTTTAAGGCTGGTTTCACACGTTCGGATATTTCCGGTACGGGAAAAAACCGTACCTGAGATGTCCGTATGCCACACACGTGCACACGGACATCTCGTGTGCCGCATCAGGATCACACGTACTGGCGATTGGGAATCAGCGGTACAGTGTCAAAAACTCATTGTGGGAACTTGGCCTAAGTGTCAAGAAACCACTTGGCATTGAAAATTCTTTCTTTTCCAAAATGAAAAACAGTAAAAGTGCAGACAAATGTGTGAAAGCCAGGCATAAGTCAGTTTGCACTATGGTTAGGGGTCAGTCATATCTGGTTCCATTTAGATTTTACCAGTAACACCCATTATCTCTGAATGTTATCTACATGTGCCAATCTCCTGTTTATTTAACTTGTTTAGTTACTTTATATGTCTGGCTTATTTGTATAACAATTTGCATTCTAAGCTGTTGTTTAATTAGACTCTACAATCTCTGTTGATATGAATGCCTTTGTAGATAATATATAGGTATTACATTTTATAAAGGCAGCAAAATCCAATAGCCTTTTCAAATTATAGAGGCAGAAATACTTTCTCCTTTTCCTTCTTTTATTTCTCTTAATGCAATTATTTATTTTAATAATTTAATTGATAATCCATAATAATAACAATTTCCATACCTAACATTCCAGAACTTTACTACCGCTTTAACCTGCTTAAAGGGGGTGTCCGATCTTGACTATTCTTTTTTGTAAGGTGCCGTTGAGCTTACTGCATGGTGTCAGACAGTGGTGAGCCAACAATAACTTGTATTCTGAGGGTGAACCTGGCAAAAGGTGCTTGACCCCCTTCCACATTAGGATGCTAATAAACATCCTAGGAAGGGGTCTGCAAATGTGGAGGGGGATCAGGAGAGGAGCTCCCTCAACAGAAGTAGATGCCGGCAATGATACATAGACGACATCTGTATCTAACAACAGGGATAAATGAAAGGGAGCATTACCAGTGAGAGACATGTAGATCTGGAGACCGGGTTGTCAGTCATTACATTAGGATTGAACCCCTTTTCCTCCCCCTTCCTTTCCCCTTATGTGTCTTGTTTCTCAATAAACCTTCGGGTGTTATGTTCTGCTATCAGAGCTAAGGAAAGAGAGGAGATCTGTCCCTACGATAGAACTCAGCTTAATCCCTACGATGTAACAGGGAACCTGATCCTGCGATCAGACCTGCTAAAGTCCTAAGCTAGTCTGTACGGAGACCTATAGATGTGGGGGAGGAATCCCTACAAGTACTAAGGACTGGGAGGAATATGGGACACCTCCTAACAGAAATAGTAGCAGACAGACGAACAAACAAAATATATAGAACATAGAGGTCAGTAGACCAAGCAAACTAACAGAGCAAGACACAGAGCACAGGCTAGCTAGAAAGTAGATATACAATGAAGTCCAGCAAAGCCAGAAGGGCGGAGCAGGATTAAATAGGCCAACAAGGTCATGTGACCAGCAAAGGAAAAAAAAACTAAGAGCAAGGTTCTAACAGTACCCCCCCTTCTAAGAGGATCCTCCGGATCCCCTAGGACCAGGCTTATCAGGAAATCTCCTGTGAAACGCTCTGATAAGTCTGGACGCGGAAACATCATCCGACCTCACCCAAGAGTTATCCTCGGGACCGAAACCTTTCCAGGCCACAAGATACTGCAAACTACCTCTATACCGTCTAGAGTTAAGGATGCGAGAAATTTCATATTTCCCGTCCTCCACCACCGGAGGAACAGAGGCAGAGGCGTCACAATCCGATACAACAGCTTTTTTCAACAGAGAGACATGAAATACCGGATTAATTCTCCAGGAGGTAGGAACCTCCAACCTAACAACAGATTGGTTGACAACCTGAAGCACCTTTAAAAGGCCCTACAAACTTGGGACCCAATTTCTTTGAAGGAATCCTCAACCGCAGATTCCTAGAGGACAACCAAACCATGTCACCAACAGCGAACAAAACCTCCTGTCGTTTCCTATCAAAGTAGTCTTTAGATTTTCTGTTGGCCTCCTGAAGATTACCACGCACATCCGTCCAAACTCTCTCCAAATCACCGGAAAAATTCTCTTCCTCAGGCACGGCAGATCCCAACTTGGAGAACGACCCAAACGACGGATGTCTCCCAGAACAACAAAAAAAAGGCGAACAACCAGCAGAAGAAGATGTATGATTGTTCAGAGCAAATTCAGCAAGTGGCAGAAACTCAGACCACCCCTCTTGATTGTCTGCCACAAAACAACGCAAGAACTGCTCAACATCCTGGTTTTTCCTTTCTGTCTGGCCATTAGATTCAGGATGATATCCGGACGAGAACGACAAATGAACTCCCAACCTATCACAAAAGGCAATCCAAAAACGAGCCACGAACTGAGGACCCCTATCAGAAACAATGTCAGTAGGAACGCCATGAAGTCTGACAATTTCCTTGACAAAGGCCTTAGCGAGAATTTTAGCGCAGGGCAGTTTGACGAAAGGAACCAAGTGACACATCTTGCTAAAACGGTCCACGACCACCCAGATGACAGTAAAACCCTCAGAGGGGGGAAGGTCAGTTATAAAGTCCATAGCCAAATGTGTCCAAGGAGCACTGGGAACCTCCAAAGGACAAAGCAACCCCGCAGCAGGAGTATGTGAGGACTTAGATCTAGCACATATAGTACATTGACGCACCCACTTAATGACTTCCTTCTGCCATCCAGGCCACCAAAAACTGCGACCCACCAGTCTCTTGGTCTCAGAGATTCCGGGATGACCTGCCAACCGAGATTCGTGACACTCAACAAACAAATCTCTCCTAAAGGTCCCAGGCACAAACAACCTCCCATGAGGAGTGTTAGAAGGGGCATTCTCCTGTGCTTTAAGAATCTCATTTTCCAAAACGGAGTCCAAAGCAGCTATCACAACACCTTCTTGTAAAATGTTCTCCTCTTTCTCAGCACCGACTATGGGAGAAAAACTGCGAGACAAGGCATCCGCCTTAACATTCTTAGTACCAGGGATGTAAGTAACGGAGAAATTAAACCGCGAGAAAAACAGTGCCCACCTAGCCTGATGGGCATTCAGGCGCTTGGCAGCATCAAGATATATCAGATTTTTATGATCCGTAAGAACCTGAATGGGAAATTCCGCACCTTCCAAGAAGTGGCGCCAGTGTTCAAATGCGAGTTTAATAGCCAATAATTCCCGATTACCAATATCGTAATTCAGTTCAGTCTCCGAAAATTTTTTTGAAAAAAAGGCACAGGGATGTAATCCATCCCCGTTATCCTGAGACAATACTGCACCAACCCCCACAGAGGAAGCATCAACCTCAACCAAAAACGGCCTAGTAACATCAGGCTGCATAAGGATGGGAGCAGAGGTGAACCTCTCCTTGAGATACACAAAAGCTTCAATGGCCTCAGAAGACCACTGAACCGCATCAGCACCTTATCTGGTGAGATCAGTCAGAGGTTTGACAATACTAGAAAAATTTTTTATGAATTTTCTATAGTAATTGGCGAAACCCAAAAACCTCTGTATCGATTTCAAACCAATAGGCCTAGGCCATTCCTGCACAGCCTGAACCTTAACCGGATCCATCTCAAAACCTTTGCTGGAGATAATGTAGCCCAAAAAACTAATTCTCTGTACAGCGAACTCACATTTCTCCAGCTTAGCAAAAAGCGAATTGTCCATTAATAACTGTAATACCTCACGCACGCTCCGCCAATGAGACTCCAGATCCGGCGAATAAATCAAAATGTCATCCAAATACACAACCACATTTTTACCGATCAAAGGTCTAAGGATGTCATTAATCAGATTCTGAAAAAATGCAGGAGCATTAGTAAGACCAAAAGGCATAACCAGATTCTCAAAATGACCCACAGGAGTGTTAAAAGCAGTCTTCCATTCGTCACCCTCCTTCATGCGCAACAGATTGTATGCCCCCTTAAGGTCAATTTTAGAGAACCACTTGGCCCCCATTAACTGGTTAAACAGATCAGGAATCAATGGCAGTGGGTAAGGATTGCGTACAGTAATTTTGTTAATCTCACGAAAATCCAGACAAGGACGTAAACCGCCGTCCTTTTTTTTTTACAAAAAAAAATCCAACCGCCACAGGAGACTTAGAGGGCCTAATGTGACCGGCGGCCAAACTTGTCTGTATGTATTCCTCCAAAGCCTTCCTCTCAGGAATAGTAAGGTTAAATAAACGACTTTTAGGAAGAGTCGCTCCAGGGACAAATTCAATAGAACAATCATAGTCTCTATGGGGAGGCAAAACCTGCGATTCCTTCTCAGAAAAAACTCTCCAAAAATCCTGAATAGGAACAGGCAATTCTCCCCTATCCAAAGCTGCAATACGCCCATTACAACACTTGTCATAACATTTATGTCTCCAGGATTTAATTTCACTGGTAGACCAATCCAGTACAGGATTGTGAAATTTTAACCAGGGCAATCCCAATATTACTGGAGAAGGCAAGTTATTCAACACTACCAAATCCAATTTCTCATGGTGAACACCATTAATAGTGAGAGGAAATTCACAGACCTTGAGAGTAATATTCTTCAAAGGGGAACCATCCACAGAAACCACTGCAATGGGGGATGATAAAGGTTCAGGTTTTAAATTGAGTCTTTCCACGAATCCCCCATCAATTACATTCAGAGTAGACCCACAATCGACAAACACCCGAAATTCCATTAATTTTTCCTGAGCAATCGTGGAAGCAGCTAAAAATACACCCTTGGAATTTAAACAGGCAATACGGGCATGACTGACCATTTTTTTTTCTTTCTTCATACGAAGCTCACAGCCTTTAATCAAATGACCAGATTTTCCGCAATAGAAACACAAGCCTTCAAAAAATCGACGGTCTTTTTCTTGAGAGCGAGGTGCCACCGATCCAATCTCCATCGGTTCACCACTGTTAGTACACACATTCTTATAACCAGAAACTGACATAGCAGAGGATTTGCTCTCATTAACCCTAGCACGGAGTCTTCTATCCACCCGTATAGCTAATTGCATAGCCTGTTGCAAATCTTCAGGTGTAGGATAAGCAATTAGCAGGTCTTTAACCCTTTCACTGAGCCCAGCAAGAAATAGACTTTTCAGAGCAGAATCGTTCCACCCTGTTTGAGTAGACCAACGACGGAAATGAGTACAATATTTTTCCACATTACCTGATCCTTGTTTTAAACGTCTCAACTCAGTCTCAGCTGATGCGACACGGTCAGGATCATCATATAATAGTCCCAAAGCAGAAAAAAACCTATCCACTGATCTGAAGCATGTATCACTAGGTTGCAAAGAAAAGGCCCACTCCTGAGGCTCTTTGCGCAAAAGTGACATTATGAACCCTACGCGCTGGGATTCATCCCCAGAGGACTTAGGTCTCAAACGAAAATACAATAAGCAAGCATTTTTGAATGAAAAAAATTCTCGGTGTTCACCAAAAAATAAATCCGGTAAACATACCTTAGGCTCCAAGAAATGTGCTCCAGGACAGTTACTCACGTGCTGACAGAGCTCGGCCACCTCCAGAGAGAGTCCCTGCAGGCGATGAGCCAAATCCTGAACCGACACCATGATGGAACAGAAAAATCTTTCCTTAGAGAATTTGCAGGCTGGACTTACTGTTATGTTCTGCTATCAGAGCTAAGGAAAGAGAGGAGCTCTGTCCCTACGATAGAACTCAGCTTAATCCCTACGATGTAACAGGGAACCTGATCCTGCGATCAGACCTGCTAAAGTCCTAAGCTAGTCTGTACGGAGACCTATAGATGTGGGGGAGGAATCCCTACAAGTACTAAGGACTGGGAGGAATATGGGACACCCCCTAACAGAAATAGTAGCAGACAGACGAACAAACAAAATATATAGAACATAGAGGTCAGTAGACCAAGCAAACTAACAGAGCAAGACCCAGAGCACAGGCTAGCTAGAAAGTAGATATACAATGAAGTCCAGCAAAGCCAGAAGGGCGGAGCAGGATTAAATAGGCCAACAAGGTCATGTGACCAGCAAAGGAAAAAAAAACTAAGAGCAAGGTTCTAACATCGGGCCTGTGATTTTCCCCTCCCTATCCCCTTTCTCCCCCTATTTGTTCTCTACCACTGTTCGCCGTACTGTATTGTTTGACATGCTTTTTTTGTTTTCAGCTTGAGTGTTTTGTGTAGCATAGGAGTCTAATATATAGTTATTGCGTTGTATTCTTATGCTATATACAAATTATATAGAATTATGTGTGTACTGGTTTGCGGCACAATAAGCTGTTAACTTTTTGATGAATGTATGATAATAAAGACTTTATTCAATAAAAAAAAAACATGTTATTATTGTTAGAGGTTGTGCATTACCTGGACAACCACTTTTTAAAACAAGTGAACCCCACTGTAAAAAATACCTCCTGCATCAGTGCCATTCCAGTCGGCACCTGGTCTCCCTGGGTTTGCATAACATTGTTATGCTATGTGAGCACTGCAGCCAATCGGCACTCACTATGTCCACTTGTCTGAGGTTCGTCTGGTGGAATTGTGTCACGCAAGCCCCAGAAAATCTGGCGCCGACATCACTCGACAAGCGCTGGTGCAAGAGGTGGGTATGTTATTTTATTTTACAAGGGGGAGTACTAAAAAGGTGTTGTTTAAGTAGCTGACAACCCCTTTAAATTTTTCAATAATATTGGATTTTTCTTAAAGATACATGGAACGTCTCAGCTCAGGTTTTACCTTGGATTGTGTAAGTGTAAGACCTATAGGTGTCTTGTAGCCGACTGCACGACACCTTTTTAGTCTCTTTACCACATGAGTGCCCTGTCATCTACATCTGTAGAGCACATGTACACACTGACAATATATGTGTGATTAGAACTGAATGACCCTTTCTGGCTTTTTTTGTCTCATACATGTTTAATTATAATATATCTTAATTATTTAAGGGGAACCTGTCATTAGACTTATGCTGACCAAACTACAGGCAGCATGTATCTGCTACTGGTTATGCGATTGTGGCCAGGTATGCCTGCCTGGGACTATGTGTATTGCCTGACTAACTGCAGCGTTCAAGAGTAAGGCCATAGCCCCACTAAGAGTATTTGGTCAGTATTCGATCAGTATTTTTCTCAGAAGTGGGAGCCAAAACCAGGAGTAGGTGATAAATGCAGAATTGGTGCACTTGTTTGGCTATGTGCCCACGATGCAGAAATGAAGCAGAAAATTTCTGCAGCATTTCTGCATCTCCCTGGCAGAAAAAAACGCATGCAGATTGTGCATGCGTTTTTCCTGCAGAATACATGCGGATCCACATGCGGGTTCACATGCGTTTCCGCATGCAGATTGACAAGCACTTTCCAGGCGATAGCATCACTTGGAAAGTGCTTGACAACTAGGTCACACTATATAAATCCTGCAAACAGCATGGATTTATACAGTGTGAACCGTAAAAATTAAAACAAATAAAGCTATACTCACCCCCGATGCCCCGGCGTGGCTGCAGCGCTGCTTCCTGTCTGGTTCCCGGCTGCCGGCATATCGCGAGACAGAGCGGTGAAGGGCCTGCGGTCACATGACTGTGACGTCACCGAAGGTCCTTCAGCGCTGCTGGCATTCAGAGAGAAGACGCCGGACAGGTGAGTATAAACTTTTTGTTATTTTATTCTTTTTTTACAGGTACAATGGTACCCAGGTCTGGATGAGAGTCTCCTCTCCTCCAGAACTGATTACCATCCGCACATAGAGACGCATAGAAGCCGCTTGTAAAAATGTACAGTCGCGGTTTCTGTGCGTCTCAATGCAAGTCAATGGCGGGAGTTCCGCTGCACTTCCGCAAAATTAAATGACATGCTGCTGATTTTTGTACGCAGCATAAACGCTGCGGAAAAATCCGCAGCATGTGCATAGAACATGCGGAATCCCCTTGGGGACCATGGGGTGCGGATTACCTAGCGTTTTACAAGCGTTTCCGCTGCGGAAATTCCGCAGCATAAACGCTTGAAAAACGCTACGTGGGCACACAGCCTTTCTATTATACCTTTTCTCTGATTGTTCCTCATCTGGTTTTGGCTCCCACTACTGAGAAAAAATACTGACCAAATACTGATAGTGGGGCCGTGGCCTAAAGCTAGCCATAAACATTAGGTGGCTGTCTTTCGGCTGACCACCATCTTAGCCAACTCTCCCATACATAGGAACACTTGCTCAGCCTAGGGCTCCTGTGTTCTCTCAGTAAGTTGCCGATTGACATGTCTCATTATCTCGGAGAACAATGCAATCAACTGTTTAAAATTAGACATGCATGATCAACATCTCTTCAAACCATCGGTCGGCTGATGTCCATATACACATTAGACAGTCGGCCGAACCTGTCGATATCGGCAGAGTCAGTCAACATTAATATAATGTGTATGGGGGGCTTAAAACTTACCAGGCTGTAGGCCAATGTCTGATTCAGGGCTCTTTCTCACGTCCATGTGTCCGGTACGTGTGGAGACACTGACACACATAGACCCATTTAAATCTGTGGGTCTGCGCACATGTCAGTGTGTTTCCACGGATCGTGTGTCTATGTGCTCCACACGCTGACATGTCCATTTTTGGCCGACATCACGGATCACACAGACCCATTCAAGGCAATGGGCCCGTGTAAACACGTACCGCACTCAGATGCCATCCGTGTGTCACGTACTGGCGCTTGGGAACTAGTGTACAGTTAGCGCTGTTCCCAAGCACCGGGTGCTGAACACTGCCCTCATCATGGTTCCCTGCTGGTGCTGTGATCGGCACCAGCAGAGACGATGATGAGAGTAGTAGTATCTGCTCCCACAGTGTCCACCTGGAAAAATTAGAATAAAATAAAAAATCCTTATACTCACCTGTCCTAAGTGTCCCCCACTGTAATCCATGTGAGAGGAGCCAGGGAGAATGAGCCGCTGGAGCGAGCGGGCCCCAGAGCTGCGCTCAGTGAGCGACAGGACACTGCTCCTGAGCTCCGCAGAAGAGCCGGGGAGAATGACTCGCTCCAGCGATCGGGCCCATGCTCAGTGCTGAGCTCAATGAGTTACAGGACACCGCTCCCTAAGCTCAGCTGCGGGGCCCACTCGCTGCAGGAGCCACTCTCCCCGGCTCCTCTGCTGAGCGGTCGCATGGATTACAGCAGGGGACATCTCTGGACAGGTGAGCATAAGGATTTTTTATTTTATTCTTATTTTTACAGGTGGACACTGTGGGAGCAGACACTACTACCCACACCATTCTCCCTGCTGGTGCTGGTCACAGGGCTGGCAGGGAACCATGATGAGAGCAGCGTTCAGCACCCAGCGCTTGGGAACAGCGCTAACTGTACACTGATTCCCAAGCGCCAGTACGTGTGATCCTGATGTGGCACACGGTTGCCACACACGGACAAGAATATCTCTGGTACCGTTTTTTTGGTACTGGAAATATAGGGATGTTTGAAACTGGCCTCATTCTGTGTGTGGTTTTCGCAGCATGACTCTGATAAGTTTCCCTTTAATATATCATTAAGATAGATTGTGCAATTGTTGCAGTATATTGTAAGCATTCACGTAACCATAGGAAATGACCTTTTGTCAGAACTTTAAGTGTATGACAACCAGTAAAACCAGTCCACAGTAAAAACAAATAGAACTGTGAGCTCAAGAGCAGCAGGATAGGAGAGGATTTATTTTTATTTATTTTACTCATTTATATAGCGCCATTAGTTCCACAGCGCTTTACAGACATCATCGGATAAAAGTCTTAATGACCTTCTGCATTTTGTTGGTAACATTCCTCACTATTAGATAACATCACTTTTAGCTTTTCGGCCGCCTGTTTACCTAGCGAAGTCACCTTTTTTATAGGAATCGTATCATGGGTAATGACGCTGTAAATTTGCTCTAAGATTAAAAGCTACAAGGTGACTTGAACGATACAGAGCATTTTTCAATTATAGAGTGCTAAACACATGTAATGTCATATGTAGCACCGGCGTCTTTGCCTCCAGCCGGGCAGAGACGCCGTTCCCCTCACCGCCGCGGTCCAGGTCCAGCGTCCTCCCGATGCCCTGCTGCTGTGGCACACTCTGCGCACAGCTTCCTGGGCTCTGTGCTTAGGCCGCGCGCGCCATCCCATAGAGTCCCCGGCCAATGGCCAGAGGACTTCCCCTATATTAGGCACCTCCTCCAATATGGAGGTGCCTGTGCAAGGTTGTTGTTCCATGTGCTAAACACTTGCTCCAGCCCTCAGGTCCTGCTGCCTGTCAGTCCTGTCTGCCAGTCTTCTGTCAGTCCAGCCCGCCAGCCTGTCTAACAGTTCTGTTCTCCAGTCTGTCTACAGTTGTGCCCGCCAGCCTGCTTACCTGGAGCACCTGTCTGTAACCTGCCGTGCCCGCCAGCATGCTTACCTGGAGCACCTGTCTGTAACCTGCCGTGCCCGCTAGTCTGCCTACCTGGAGCACCTGCCTCTTTCCTGTCGTGCCCGCCAGCCAGTCTACCCGAAGCACCTGCCAGTTACTTTCCGTGCCCGCCTGCTCACCTACCCGGAGCACCCGTGTGGCTATCTGCCGAACCAACCTGCTTATCTACCCAGTCCGCCCGTCAGCCTTCCTGCCGTTGTCATTCGCTGTACCGGTCAGTTCCTGCCATCTGATCCGTGGGAGTCACCTGCTGTCACACAAGGTCGGTCCCAGAGTGGCACCTGGTCCACCTGCACGGTCCCTCCCTGGTTCACAGAGTCGATTGAGCCGCCGTGCGACCTTGGTCAGGCCGTGTAGGCACTTAGTCACGCCCCTCTGGTCCTTCCTTGCACCGAAGCACAGAGGTTCCACCACCTGGACTTGTAACAGTTTGCACAGGCCAAGGAACCCGGTGGCCCCCAGGCTCCTTCACTCTCTGACCTGTACCTGGAGGTCTCACGTCAGAGATCCCAACAGGAGACCGTCAACTCCCGCCTGGACACTCTGTCCACCCTGTCTGTGTCCTGTCTAGCCGAGCGGCACCGGCTCCGGCGGCACCTCAACCTATTGGCGCTATGGCACCCGGATCTGGACCCCGGCTCTCTGCGCCTCCACGTTTTGGTGGTGACCCCGTCTTATGTCGGGGCTTCTTAAATCAGTGCATGCTGCACTTTGAACTCCTGGCACATCAGTTCCCCTCCGACTGGGCTAATGTGCCGTTCATCATGTCCCACCTCACCGGGGAGGCATTGGCATGGCTAAACCCTCTGTGGGAAAGAGGGGATCCCCTGGTGTCCGATCTTTCGGCTTTCCTCGCTGCCTTCCAGAAGGTCTTCGATGAGCCCAGACGAAAATCTTCTACTGCCTCCTCACTTCTCAGTCTCCGCCAAGGGGGTCTCTCTGTGGGCCAGTATGCCATATATTTCTGAACCTTCGCATCTGAGCCTGCCTGGAACAACGAGGCCCTGGTGTCTACCTTCTGGGAGGGTCTTTCCGGATGGATCAAGGATGAGCTAGCCAGTCGTGACATCCCTTCTACCCTGGACGACCTGGTGTCATTAGCTACCCGGATTGACATCCGTTTTCTGGAACATGCTAAAGAGACTACCCGGGAGAGAAGATTTCCGCGTCTCGCTCCTGCATTCCAAAAGCCAGCCTCACAACCAGCAATTCCCTGGGCATGTTCGCCTGAGCCCATGCAAATTGACCAAACCAGGATGGTCAAGTCTCGCCAGGAGAAGCGCCGAGCCGAGGGGAGTTGCTTCTACTGTGGCAGTAAAGAGCATCTGATCCATTCCTGCCTGGTGTGGCCGGGAAACTCCAGTGTCCAGGACCGCTTGGAGAGGTTGTCCTAGGCAAGAGTAAATCCTCTCCGTCCTCGACTCTGTTTCTACAGTATTTCCAGTGGTGAGACCTGCTTCTTCGAGATTGCCCATCTGGATTCCGGAGCCGCTGGGAATCTCATTCAACAGGCTGTTGTGGAGCGGTATCAGATTCCTACCGTACGCCTGGCTGAAGCGTTGGCGGTTGCCTTCGTGGATGGGAGGCTTCTTCCGGAGACCATCTTACTCGTCACTGAGCCTGTAACCCTTCAGGTGGGAATGCTGCACTTGGACATGATGTCCTTTCATGTGCTGTCCAGTCTCTCTCACCCCCTCTTGCTTGGTCTACCCTGGTTACAAAGACATGAGCCCGTCCTGAATTGGAGATCTGATGAAGTGCTCCGTTGGGGTCAGGAATGCCATGAGTCCTGTCTGGTTCCGGTTCGTCCAGCTCGAACTCTGTCTACTCCTGCTAATCTACCTGGTCTGCCGACACCCTACTGGTCCTATGCGGATGTCTTTGACAAAAAGGAAGCAGAAACACTACCACCTCATAGGCCGTATGATTGCCCCATTGACCTGGTACCTGGTGCTTCTCCTCCCCGCTGGCGTATCTACCCCTTGTCGCTGGCTGAGACCCGGGCCATGTCTGAGTACACAGAGGAGAATCTTGCTAGGGGATTTATCCAGAAATCCACCTCTCCGGCTGGTGCAGGATTCTTCTTCGTAAAGAAGAAGACGGCTCCCTACGATCCTGTATCGATTACAGGGGTCTTAACCAGATTACCATCAAAAATAAATATCCCCTGCCTCTTATCTCGGAGCTGTTCGACCGCCTTAAAGGCACGAAGATCTTCACTAAGCTCGACCTTCGCGGGGCATATAATTTGATCCGGATCCGCCAGGGAGACGAGTGGAAGACGGCATTCAACAGCCGGGATGGTCACTATGAGTACCGCGTGATGCCCTTTGGTCTCTGTAATGCTCCAGCCGTCTTCCAGGAGCTGGTTAACGACATCTTCCGTGATCTTCTGTATTCTTGCGTAGTGGTATACCTGGACGATATCTTGGTCTTCTCTCCAGATCTGCCCTCACACCAGAGGGATGTTCGTCAGATTCTGCTAAGGCTCTGGCAGAATCGCCTATACGCTAAGTTCGAGAAATGCCTCTTTGAGCAGACCTCTCTATCGTTCCTGGACTATATTATCTCCGAGACTGGTCTGCGGATGTGTTCCGAGAAGGTCTCTGCCGTCTTAAAGTGGCCCTGTCCGGAGGGGCCACGATACAGATATGCTCCAGATTTTTCCTGAGCGTTTCTGCAGCTCCCTGGCAGAAAAAACGCATGCGGATTTTACATGCATTTTTCCTGCCAGGGACAAGCGTAATTGAAGCGGTTTGCACATGCGATTTCGCATGCGGGTTGTCAAGCGCTTTCCAAGCGATTTTAGCATCACTTGGAATGTGCTTGACAACTTGGTCACACTATATGAATCCATGCAACTGGCTTGGATTTATATAGTTTGGTAAAAAATTAAAAATAAGTATTATACTTACCTTCTGATGGCCCCCGGTGTCCTTATCCGATGTGTCCGGTCTCCTCGGTGTCTCGCGGTTGTGTAAAAGGACCTGCCATGACGTCATTTAGTCATGTGACGAGTCACGCGACCGCCTTCAGCTGTCGCGTGACCCGTCACATTACTAAATGACGTCATGGCAGGTCCTTTTAGACCATCGCGAGCTGTCGGGAAGCCTGGACGGATCGCTGAGGAGACCGGGGGCCATCAGAAGGTAAGTATAATGTATATTTTTTATTTTAATTCTTTTTTTTACAGGTACTATGGTACCCGGGTCTGGATGAGAGTCTCCTCTTCTCCAAACCCGGGTACCATCCGCACACTGAATCGCTTAATATCCGCATGTGCACATGTAGTGATGCGGATATTATGCGATTCAATGGCGGCAAAAACGCTGCTATTACGCAAAATAATTGGTAGTGCTGCGGATTTTTCCACAATGATAATCCGCAGCGGAAATTTCCGCAGCATGTGCACAGCACATGTGGATTATCATTGGGGAACATTGCAGACCTTCTACCAAGCGTTTTTTAAGCGTTTCTGCAGCGGAATTGCCACTGCGGAAACGCTTAAACGCATAGTGGGCACACAGCCTAATGCAGGATATTCTTCTGCTCTGTGCTTTTTGCTATGCTGTTAATGCCGGAATCTTTGCCATATTCTAACAGAATGAATGGTAAATTGTGATGTTTCTTGAATCCGATCCGCTTCACAGTGAACGTACAGCTCCATGTAAGTGGGTTGTCTATTATCTAGATTATAAACGCCCTATCAACCCCTTCACTCCTGTGCCATTTTACGTTTTTGTGCTATTGTTTTTTGCTCCTTCTTCCCAGAGCCATAACTTTTTTATTTTTTCGTCAATATAGCCATGTGAGGGCTTGTTCTTTGCAGGACGAGTTATACTTTTGAACGACACCATTGATTTTACCATATAATGTACTGTAAAACAGGAAAGAAATTCCAAGTACGGTGAAATTGCAAATAAAAGTGCAATTCCCCAATTGTGTTTTTTTTTTTTTTAACCATGTTCACTAAATGCTAAAACTGACCTGCCATTATGATTCTCCAGGTCATTACGAGTTCGCAGATTCCAAACATGTATAGGTTCTTTTTATTTAAGAGTTAAAAAAATCCAAACCTTGTAAAAAAAACAAAAAAAACCAACTACCATTTTCCAGGACTAGTAGCGTTTCCATTTTTCGGGATCTGAGGCTGGGTGAGGGCTTTTTTTTTTGCGTGCTGAGCTGACGTTTTTATTGATACCATTTTGATGTAGATACAATGCTTTGATCGCCTGTTATTCCATTTTATTGCAAGAAAACCGTACTTCTGTTTTGATTTTTTTTCTCATTACGCCATTTACTGATGGGGTTAATTATTTTTATATATTGATAGATCGGGTTATTCTGAACACGGCGATACCAAATATGTGTATTTTTAACTTTTTTATTTATTGTTTTATTTTTAATGGGGTGAAAGGGGGGGTGATTTAAACTTTTATATTTTTTTAAGATTTAAAAAAAAAAAATGTTTGCAGTTTTTTACTTGCTTTAATAGTCTCCTTAGGAGAATTGAAGCTGCAATCATCTGATCGCTTGTGTTACACTTAGGAGGGCTTCAGCCCTACAATGTGTAGCAGAAATGCTCATCTGCTATGAATGTCGACCGCTGGGTGGCGCTCATAGCAGATCAGCTATGACTACCATAAGGGTCTCCTGCAGACCCAGGGTTGTCATGCCCATTGGCAGCCCGCGATCCTATCATGGGCATGCAGGTCTTATGACGCGCTTCCAGCGCGGTCATGTTAAATGCCACTGTCGGAGATTGACAGCGGCATTTAACATGTTAACAGCCGTGGGTGAATTGCGGTACATGACAGCTGATCAGAGGGATGTGACATATGTCCTAAAAGGGTACCGCTCTTGGCACTGACAGCCGTTTTTAAGCTGTCAGAATCAACTGACACCCGGCGGTGATAGCGCGCGCACAGCCACTGTGTGTGCAAAATTGCCTAGACATATCCATACGTCCAAGTTTGGTAAATACCTGGCAACCTGGACGTATGGATACGTCTAGGGTCAGAAAGGGTTTAGAGGGGTTTTCCCACCAAAAGTTGATTTTAATCAATAGATCTTGGAATAATAATAACTTCCACAATTGGATGTGTTTAAATGAGATAACCTTATAAATGTGCCCCTGCTGTGTACTGTGTAATGGCTGTGTATGACCATACAGGAACATAGTGTGATCATGCCACAGCTGCTGGGCAGAGAGGGAAGCAAAAGACTATACAGATATTACAGCAGGGGATCACAGCTGATATTGAATTGAAAGACAAAACCATTCTCTGAAAATCTGTTCCTTCTACCTCTCTACCGTCAATGAAATGCAACATGTGAACTTTTATGGCTCAATTTAAGAATCAGCAATTCCAAGTGTCTTGAATTTATAAAAAGAGCTAAAAAAATATATGGAAGCATTAATTTATCCACATTCTTTAGTGTCTTTTCTTATTTTAAAACTATATTATATACTAGTGTGAATATTTTGTGGTTTTTCAGTTTATCTATCCTAACATTGATATGTGTTCACCAACATCATGATTATTATTTCTGTTTTATGACCATCGTAATTAAACTAAAAAGGTTTTGGACTAAAACACAGAGAGGGTTTAAAATAAAAAGTATATAACTCAAGTTATTGGTTAATACAATTGAACCCAATAAAATTGATAAATAATTGGGTTACCTTGTACTATTGGGTTATTAAAAAAATGACTAGCAAATGCTGGTTAATTATTATTGCTATAAATAATTATAACAGAATATTAAGTAGCTTTGTTGAGCTTCTGTTCTGTATGACACACTAATATACAGGGACGGACATACCATTGGTGCAACCTGTGGAGAGGTAAGGGGGCCCATTTCCACCTCCAAAGCAAGTGGAATTCTGTATTTTGATGAGATATTGGACTGCAAAGGGCCCATATATTGTTCTTGCACTGGGGCCCTCTTCTGTCTGTGTCTGCCACTGGAAATGTAATTATATGAAATATATGTACATGACACTTTGTATATACTTGTTTCACACAATGGAGTTTTGCATAACCAGAAGGTCTGAATACCACTTTAATCAGAATGCCTGGGGTCAATAGTTAAAGGCCTTGAGATGTTAATCAGAACACACATGCAAGAAAGGTTTTCTAACAGCACAAACATTTTCCACCTGTAGGTCAAATATTAGAGGTGATATCAACTGGCCAGCATGTCTCCCCTCTGTGTGATTTGAATACAGTTCTGCTAAAGAAAGATAATTAAAATGCTAAGTACAGGAAGATAGGACATCATGATTCTTTGTGGGCAAATTGAAGGGAAAGACCATAGGCTGATTAAAACAATTCTTTGATCATATGGTGAGACATAGTGTCTCCAGATTGGAGGTGGGAGTACACAGCTGGAGTCCCAAACTGTGGTTTTAAAAGACCCAAGAATGACTGACTAAAATAGAGAGCATTTAGGGAGGCATCCAAGGTGGAAGACATCCCACGTCATAGAAAGGAAGGAGCCATTCCAAAGAGAAGACATTCCAAGGAGTGATGAGGACCACAGCAAGGTGGCATATCAAGGGGCACCAAGCGAGATATTGACCAGACAGTGACCTGGAGATCTGATTGGGTGAAGCGTTCCTTTCTGGTAACTATGACATTATTGAAAGTACTGCAAATTTGTTGAAAATTGTGTATGCTCTCTGCTGCTTCTTCTGACATACTGTGATCATCTTATTTAGTTTATCATGTAATAGGGGCAGGCTTTAGTTCAATGGCTAGCATCTCTAGGCTTCGTCATGCGGGCGGAGGATGTCGGCCGCAAAAATAGAGAGATGATTGGACTGGATCGGGGCAGTGTGATTATGTGTGTGTAAATGTACCTACCCAGAACTAACTGCGGCTGCTTGTGTGTGTGTGAATCTACCCAGAACTGTGCCCACATCTGTGTACTTACTCTGTGACTGCTTTTTTTTTTTTTTGAAATATGCAAATTATATATATATATATATATATATATATATATATATATATATATAATTAAACAAGCAGTCGCAGAATACACAGATGTGGGTACAGTTCTGGGTAGATATATGGATGGGTACATATATATTTTATATCACACGTGGATGGTACCGGGATCCGGATACTGCTGGGCAAAATGTACTGGTGCAAATTTCCAATGGTGAAGTAGCAAGTAAGCAAGGAGACAATGGTTGTATTGGAGCCACTTTTTTTAATGGAGTAGACAGTTGCAGATCCTCGCAGATACTGTTATGAGGCCAGGGCTGCACTGGTGCTGATAACAGAGCTGGTTAAGAATAATGGAGGTGTAGTTTTAGGTGAGGGCTGTGCTTTACCTGCATAATATAATTTTCTGACTGTAGAAATGATCTAAGCTGAACTACTTATCAATATGACCGCCATTTTTGGAGATTTTTACATTTCGATTTGGATCTTGGGAAAATCCCTTTAAGGCCACGTTCACATGTTCAGTATTTGGTCAGTTTTTTAGCTCAGTATTCGTAAGCCAAAACCAGGAGAGGGTGATAAATACAGAAGTGGTGACGAGTTTCTATTACACTTTTCCTCTGATTGTTCCTCTCCTGGTTTTGGCTTACAAATACTGATGTAAAATACTGAGGACAAGATTTTATTCACAGATGTATGACATTTTTAAAGCATGATTGATTTGATTACATTTTTAAAGCAGTATGTCCATTTAGAATGGAAGCGAAGGACATCAGCTTTTTATCTGCACGGTCTCTAGACAGGGATATAGATTTATATATTTGGGGCTTAAGAACATTGCAGAATTGAAGCTTCTGTCAGTCATACAGGTTCCAAAGGAACCAAAAGCTGCGTGCTCCATAGGATTCTATATTATCTAATTACTGTTCCAGAATCATTGGATTTTTCTGCACGAGGCCTTAATTTTAGTAGTTATATCAATAATGCCACGTGAAATATTGTATTTTATTCCGTGAAATCCGAGATGTATGAGTCCAGTGGGCGGTCCTACTAGTGACTGACAGTCTTTCCTGTATGACTGCATGCAGAATGGCAATCAATCACTGAGTGGGGGAAACCGATGGACTCGTACACATACAAACAGCAAAGATTTCAGTGAATAATATACAAGATAATCTGATTCTTTTCCAACAAACCTCTATGGTTCTGCTCAGCATCTCTTTCCCTATAACAAGTTATTCACAGATCAGACTGCATGTATAAAGTGACAAGTTCCCTTTAAGCAATTCCTTATTTTTTCACCGACGTCAATAATTGATTCCCAAAACTCACAACTTTGTTTTTAGCTGAGCATAGACCCAGAATTTTCTTGTTCAGCTGAATCTGTATTACACGTTTGTGTCTTATAAAAACACCGTTAACATTTGCATATCCAACAATGAAGTGTTTAATTACCCTTTATAGACTTAATTTCTTTTTATATCATCTGAAACTGATACAACCGGTTTAGAAATAACCCATATGCTGATTCAAAAGAGGCTTTGAACAAAAGGAAATGCCAACACTCCGGAATATAGATGGGATTTTCTTACATTTCAGTTGTCTTCAATCCATTTCACACTATTAAGTTACTGGTATGTGTACGATGTCTCTATATGACATATCAGAATATTTAGCCCTGTTCACAAATATTTGCTCAAATATTAAACCAAAGTTACTTCTAAATATAACTATAATAAATCATAATATCTGATCAGTGCGTTTTTATGTGGACCAGAAAGTATTTACACTGTGCAAACATTTCTATATAGAAGAATACGGGCTGGAGAATAGGCGAGTTTTATAAGAAGCAAAAAAAGTTTCAGAGCTTGAAAAACCTGTCAGGAGCTGTTTGCACATCCATAGCGGCTGAATAGCCCATGACCAACTTGGCGCGTTCTAGTTATCTTCATGAATGTAACCAACTGAATAGAATCTGACTGATGAATTTATCTTTTTTGTGCGTCGATTTGATGAAGGCAGATCACTCTGCTTACACATTTGTCAAAGAAGTGACATTTCTTGTTAAATTTAGTTGATAAATTTATTTAAAAAAAAAAAAAAACACAGCATATTGGACAAAAAAAGTATTTAATTAAACACTGGTTAGAATATAGACGTCGCGTAAGAAATACCAGTTATTTTGCTTTTCATTATGCCATTGGGTGAAAGAGGACAAGCGACGGTCTGTTGACGACTTGCTATGAGAACATTGGTTGTAGAACACCTTTTAGATGAATTCAAGTATTTGTAGTCACGTTGAATGCTGATATCAGATGAGCTTTGTCTTGGTGGGAACTATCCAAACCCTCCTACTCTTTTATGGTCATGTTGCTTTCTGGAATATAATATCATCCACTTGTTTTCTTATGCAATCTCTTGCCCTTGCTGTTTTACTTCATGTGCAAATTAGGATTAAGTAAAGGTATGGATCTTTCAGTGAGCAACATCACCCTATAAACAGTTTTGGGGTGGGGGAGTTGAGAGTGGTTACAGGTTCTCTTTTAAATGGTAACTGTAAGGTGTTTTTCTTACAGCTAAAAATGTATCAAAATACTAAAATAACCATTACTTATGCTTTCAGTACCCCGGCACTGCAGTACTCTTACTTTGGTGTTCCTCGCCAGTCTGGCAGCCATGATGTACCATTCATCATTCACTTGACTGTGGTGCCCTGTGTAGACCAGCTTTTGGCTAGGCTTCATTGGACACTGTGATTTTCTTTATATACTAAAGTACTATGATATTGAAGTACATAGAACAAATGATCAGATGCTCACAAGTTCAAGTGCCCCATGGGGACTAATGAAGAATAAAGTATATATATATAAAAACTAGAATCTTCCTACTTTTCCCCCATTAAAAATAAAGAAATGAGAAAAAAATTGTATCTCTGTATCCATTATAGTTTGATCTTATCAAAAATTAATTATATGGCAAGTCATAATGAGAAAAACAATTGAAGCACTAGAATTGTGCTTCTTTGGTCATTGCAAATCTGTAAAAAAGTGCAGTAAGAATTCATCAAAATATTGTTCCTTCCTCATATTGGTATCAATAAACCCTTGAGCTTTCCATACTAAAAAAGCCCTCACACAACTCCATAGATGTATGTAAAAATGAAAAAGTTCTGGGTCTCAGAAAATGGCGACACAAATATAATTACTGATTTTTTTTTCACTACTTAGGCTGTGTGTCTGCGATGAGATTTTGGTGAGTTTTTAATGCATCAAAAATGCAGCATCTTACAGTTCCTGCAAAGTGGATGGGATTTATAGAAATCGAGTGCCCACTGGGCTTTTTTACTCGGCGTAAACTGACCTGCTTTGCTTGTTTCAAATCCTCAGCATATTAGTCTCTCTTGCGGGTACGCTGAGTTTTATGTGCAGATTTTTCCCATAGGATTGCATTAGATGCATTATATCCACAGGTAAAATACGCACATGCGTTCTTAGTGTGTTTCTGTAGTGGAAACGCATCGAAAACACGTGTAATCCACAGATGACTGTATCAATTAAGTTACCTAAAACAAAGCAGCTTTATTTATAACATGATATACCAACTAGAGGAGAAAAAAAAGCAACATCAAAATCACGATAAAAACACAATAAAAAAATGCAAGTAACCTAATTGACTTAATAAGTGCAGAAAATCTGCAACATCAAAAGCTCATTGTGGGAACATAGCCTTAAATAATAAAAAAAAAACTTACAAGTTGAGTCCATTGTCGGGTCATTTTTACTGCACTGTGAATTTAGTAAAAGCTGAACTCAAAAAATATTGGCAGATGGCAGTAGCCACATGGTCATCAGCAGCAGTAGGCTGGATCTGTCCCTATTCATTTGGATAGAAGTATTTTTTGGGCCGAAGAGGTAAGGGGGCTCACCAACACCTCCAAAGCGGCTAGGATCTTCTGCAATGGCAGAACTATAGGACTGGAAAGGTCCCATATTCTGACCTTGCACAGGGGCCCTTTTCTGTCTGTGTCCGCCACTGATAGAGGCTTTACCTTTTTACTGTAATCCTGTCTGTAATTATACTGATTTCTCACTTTCTGACTATAGGTAATAGCAATATTGAATAACATTTGACATAGAAGACTGATTTACATAGTCATTTTTTGATTAAACTCCTTAAAGGGAATCTGTCAGCAGCATAATGTAGGGGATGAGACCCTGATTCCAGCGATTTATCACTTACTGGCCTGCATGCTGCCATTTTGATACAATCCTTGTTTTCTCTGCTGCAGGCCTAGCAGAGCTCGGAATGTTGAGCCCTTAGTAACCCTTCTACACAGCTGATTGACAGCTTTATGTGTACACTGTATATTGACAGAAAGCTGCTAATCAGTGGTGATGGAGTGGTTGGACTAGGATGCACAAGGGCAGTTTGTCAGTGATGATCTCCTGCTGATAAGACACTAATTCTATTGAAACTGCAAAACATAGCCTAGTAAGTGATACATCGCTGGAATCGGCGTCTCTCAGATTACATAGCAAAAACCTTTTGACAGATTCCCTTTAATGAAAAAATGTTTTCATTGACATGCAAACATAATATGAAGCTCATGGATTCCCACATAAAATGTATCTGTTAAAGAGGTTGTCGAGGACTATACCCTGACACCTGGCACCCTCACCAATCAGCTGATTACTTGCATCTGGCTGCAGCCCCATGTAAGTAATGTAGACCACAGCTCCGTACATTTAGTGCACACTGCTGAGTGCTGCAGTTTATCCCCCATCCTACATTTATTTCCACTGCTGATGCAGATATATTCGTTGATCTATGGGGGAGCTGAGTGTTATAACCTCACCAATCTCATATTGACACTTAGGATAGGTCATTAATAGTTTAGTCCTAGACAACTCTCCTAACTGTCCTATAACACCTTTGCAATGACCCTTCTCTTTTTAATGAGGCTGAACTGCAACCAATAACGGTGAACCCTTATAAGATCACAAAAGAACTAAAAAAGTTTTGGGAAAAGGAAAGGAGTTGGGGTTCTGAAAGAAACTTTCCATAGGGGGAGGGAACTCATACTATGCTGTGTTCTGATCAAGATTTGGTTGCCAGCCTCTGGTTGGATATCCGCTCCCTAAGAGTTCTGCATTATAACTACTTATAATTGCTACAAGGGGATTTAAATAGTTCACAAAGCTATTAGGAGATCTTGACATGTACATGTGGCAGATTTGCAAGTTCATGTATCAGACGAATGGGACAGTCAAAGAAAGTTTCGGGAACATACTTGCCATAAGTAAAAATACCCAATCTCATTCTGTCTATAAACGTTAGATGAATCACCTTTTATTACCATTACCAGTACCTGACAATACTTTGAAATGAGCATATGATCAACACGCTGCATTATTCCTGTTCTCTGACACATGATTTTACTTGTTTTGTATGGATGAAGCTTGCTGTAAAATTAATTGGATTTTGTTGCACCGAGTGCATTAAATTTCTAAATGTAAGCTTATCTCCTTACAGGACAAAGAAAATGACAAGAATGCTTTAAGAGATCATTATCACCATAGTGAAATTGATTTTGTTCATTGACTGTTTTAGCCAGTATTGTTTTTTTTTCTAATTGATATTAGCCATTCTTAGCCGCAGAAGAAGGGAGACAGATTCCCTTTATGGACACTCTGTTGTGGTTTGGGAATTATGGATTCCAGAGGTTACTCTAATTAAGCATGACCTTCTAGAAAGTTAGTTGGAAATGAGCAGAAAAAATATTAAGGGGGCTTTCCACTTTCCATTCTAAAGTGATGTTTTGGATAATTACATTTCGTTAAGTTCTTTTTCCTAGAGTACTGGTTGCTGTCTGGAATAAACCAAGTTTTAGTAGTACTGTGGCTTTCACAGCTGCCACCGTATCGGATTAAAGGGAAGCTATTGTCAGAAAAAGGACCTAATTTTACATATAATTTGGAAAAAAAAATATTTTATAACACAGGACCACCAATCACAATAGGCAATGTCACAGCTGACCCTGCTCCCCCTTTCTTCACATTGACCTTTGCACACATTAGACAATTCGGAACAAAAGGCTATGTACATGTGTTGTTTCCTGAAACAAAAGTAACTAGAAGCCTTAAAAGCCTCAGTGGCCAGTGTGAAAAATGGAAACATTTCTATTTTTTTTTTTTAATACATATTGCAATATATAATAATAAAAAAAAACATTGCCCGCATTAAAAAAAAATACATTTAATGAAAAAACTGAATTAATCAATAATTCATTTTCTGATGATCGTTTCCCTAATGTAATATCTATATATTAATATATGAAATGCATTGCTTTTTTTCTTTGTAGATTTGAGCAAATTTGCATGTCTAAATATATAAATACCTATAGTATTATTTCAAAGAATGAAACTGATGTATACTACGGAGGAAGGGATTATAGGAAGCCAATCGGCCATCTCGTATACTCGTACACTAGACATGTGTAAAACTACCTTTTTAAAGGGAATCTTGTTAAATAGGAGCAACCGTTCAAAGCCACTTGTATGGGCATGCAGGTCATAGAAAGTTGAATAAAATGATACCTTGGTGTCTTATTCCAGAAAAATCCACGTTTTTCTTATATGTAAATGAGCTGTTAATATCTCCCTGAGAATTTACCTCCAGTGTATTTTAAATGAAAGTGGCTGTTACCAGCTTAAGACATGTAGATCAGGAGTGCAGACTCGCACTGATAATGTCCATTTTATTTAGGGTTCGCTCGTACCAGCTTGTAGCAAGGCCGAGTGCTATCCAATGTTTTCCCAGATAGCACTTGGACCAATATTATACTATGGGCCAGCGCGGATCTGCAATTTTTCCTGTGAGTGCATCTGATAACCAGATCTTGCACACCGATACAAGTCTATGGGTCCATGTAAAACATCACACTGCACTCGGATGTCATCCAAGTGCAGTCCGATTTACGCAGACACAGACAATGGAGAAGATGAGTTCTCCATCTTCTCCACACCTGTGCTGTGATTATCTTATGGGAGAGACTGATCACAGTAATCTGACACTCTGACAGAGTTTGAGCAGAGTGTCATTAGCATAATCTGCCCTATTCTCTTGCATGAAAGAATGTACAGCCATCTGACCACAGCCTTAGGGCGCAGACAGACAGCAGTAGTTCTCCTGGGAGGATCGCATTGCAGTGCACAGACTGACCTGAGAGTGAAAGCATGATATATTTCTATGCTGCTGTCACTCTCAGTACAAGGATTGCGATGTTATCCTCGCACGAGAAATACGGCTGTCTGTCTGCCCCCTTAAAATAGGCTCTGAAGGCAGAGTCTCAGGGAGATCCATGTCCTGCCCAGAGATCTTAACGGCTCCTTTACATAATAAGAAAAAT
Organism: Phyllobates terribilis; assembly: GCF_046119375.1. NCBI lineage: Eukaryota > Metazoa > Chordata > Amphibia > Anura > Dendrobatidae > Phyllobates > Phyllobates terribilis. Next base: position 772,453,562 of record NW_027362761.1, on the reverse strand, counting down.
GTGGATTTCTATGGAATAAGACACCAGATCAGATATCATTTTATTCAGCACATCATTCTACTTCTGACAGCCACTTGGTTATTTAGTTCAGTTTGCCACCACCTTTTGTAGGAACATATTTCAGATTACAGCGGGGAATGTAATATAATAATAATAATATTTGTTATGCTGTAAATTAATACCACTTGGCACAGCAGGCGAGATCAGTAAGTCTTTGGCCACTACCCTGCTGGGATTTATCTGTGTGAAACCATGAATTTTGATTTGTGCCATTGACGCGCCCCTGGGCCTGTGTCGCGCTGCGTTGCGCACGCGGGAGCTTACCCGGAGCCGGATCTGTTGAGGGTTGTAGTCTCGTGGCGGTGACCCGGTCCGTGCCCAGGGAGTCAAACTGAGCGGCGATGTATCAGCGGTAGATGATGGACGACTACGCCACCCGTTGAGTGCAGCCAGGGAGCTGCTGCTGCAGGGCAGACCGCTGAGGCCGGTGGTAGGATTGTGCAGCGTGATAGTATAACCCCCAACGGGAGGGGTATGGCCTCAGGGCAGCCGACGTGGATGATGGGGGTAGCAGGAACCACTCGGAGACGGTACTGTGTAGTTCAGGGTCTTTACTGGTGACAAAGATAGACCCTCCCGGAGTACTGGCTAGCGATTGGGGCCTGGTCAGTCCTTGAGCAGATGGGATCTCCCCTGGCCAGGCGGAGTTGTAGGCCTCCCAAACTAATGATACTCTTCTGGCTACCTTGCTAGAGGCGGGTATAAGTAGCCCACATCCCTGAGTGTACCGTGTGGTGCTCACCCGTATGGCCGGTGACTCGGGGCCTTCGGGTTTCTGGGCCAGAGGACCTGCAATCCCCTGCCGGTCGGTTTCTGCTGCTGGATCGGAGTTAGTCCCCACAGCCTCGGACTCCGGGTCCGGTGATAACTTCTCAGTCAGGGCGAGCTCTGCAGCTGCCAGCCCCTGACTCCTTGTAACACTGCTCCCACAGAGCTCCTGTTGTTTCTTCCTATATTTGCTTCTTTTCTCTGCTTCTTCTCTACTCACTCACCCTGCCTCAGCCCTAGGTTTATATAGGGGAAGTTCTTCCCCTCCCAGGACTGGGCAGGAGGTGTGGCATGCATAGGATCCCTGACCAAGAGACCTCCCACCTGCTCTCAGACATAACATTGCTGTTACTGTGGAAAACCAGACCCCTGGGGTGCCACACCATCATGTCAACACAAACTGTAAATTTATAGTAATATTGCCAAGAGCAATGATCGGTATTGCATATTACTGTTAGCAGGTTGGGAGACTTTCTTTTTGATTTGTTTTTAATTACCTTTCTCTCAAGAGATTGATTTTTGGGATCATGCTACTGGGAAAAAAATAAAATGTGTTTTACAGAGATTGCTTCCCCTTGGAAAACAAAAGTATTATTTTGCCTTCGGATATCCGTATGCTTACACTACATTGATGCGTAAATGTCACATTTGCATTCTTTTTATCTTAACGTGGCTTAATTTGATTTACTTAGAATGTAACACTAATTGATATGTTAATCTCTCAAGCAAGCAAAGAAGGAAAGCAGCTGCCTTCTTGAAGTAAGCAGTCTTACAGAAGGGCCCTTTCTCAATTTTGCTTCTGTTGTAGTTTTTGAAGTACTAGCTAGGGTTAATGGAGAAAATGCCATTAAGAGGCCATGTTGAGATAAGGATGATGCAGTTAGAACACTTAAAGTTTATATCAAAATACATTAGTTGTAGTATTTTCAGGGAGCAGCAATCCTTTTCATTATGTGAGTTATGTAATCAGCTTCATAATTTATTACTGCTATTTTAGATTAAAAAGGACAATTGAGCTGTTAGTAATCATTTTACTATATATGAGCATAAAGGTTAACCGTCATTTTTCCAATTTTTTTTTCCATAAATCAATACTGTGTGTAAAAATGGGAAACTTTGTAATATATCTTATTGGAGAATTCCGCTTCTCTCGCCTCCTGAACTGATTTTTCATTCCCGAAATTATCAATTCACTGGTAACATCTGTATGCAGTGAATATGCAGATTTCCCCATTACTGAAATAGATGACTGTTGGTGTTCACAAGATTCTATGGATAAAAGTAACTGAATTTCAAGAGAACTTGCAGCAGAATTTTCCCTCAAAAATCCCATTCTCCTTCTCTATAGAATTACTGTAAATCCCCCCTCTGCTGTAGTGCTGATTCTCCGGTGTCCATCTTTGTCCTACTGGATCGATGACATGCCCTACCAGCACGACTGCTGTTGTACATCACTGGCCTCGATTCATGTTCTCTACATGCTAACACCACGCTGATTAGCTACAGTGGCTATGTGCCGGTACGGCAAGTCATTGCTCAGAGACATTAAAAAAAAACACGACTCGGAAGGGTTGTTGGTGCTGGAGTGGCGAGGTGATTATAAATCAGATTTTTTTTATCACAAATCTACATTACAAAAAACCCTGAATACACCATTAATGTTACGTAAGGGCTACTGGTGATTAGGAAGTTTTGTGTAGCGGTATACTTTCATCAAAATTGGAAGTCCAATGGTGAAGAGTTACTTTACTTTTCTTCACGTGCCTTTAGAAATAAGCAAATCGATTGTAAACTAATTGATTTTGCTATGAATCTTACCAAAAATTCAGAATCCAAAATATTTGAGGTTCAATTTGCTCGAATCCAGTAAAATGGCTGCCAATCGGCAACCATTTTGCTGTATTATTTTGGGCTGGTAAAGGGTTAAAAAAGATCAGGCCATGGAAAAGATCAGGCCATGGAGATTGTCTACTACAGAATGATTTAGAAAATGTAAACCTGCATCAAATATATCAAGGTGCAAAAAAGAACAACAAAGTGCACCACAAATGCCACCGTAAGTGAAATCCAAACAGGGGACCTCTGGTGCGTGTCAACCCAGACATGGCATTATCATTTCTTTTTTTCTCGCTATGTGAAGCCAGGACAATGTGGATGAAAAGCCGTTGGTTGTGCATGTCTAGTAAAATGCTAGAAATCCACCCATTCGTGCCGTGACTTCCTAGACCAATTTGTACCAATTTGTTTTGCGGGAAGAAATAGGAAAGTGAACAGGCAGAATTGAATGTGGGTCAGAAGTACATAATGTAGGAGAATATTCCAGGTATCTCTGGAGATTTTGGACCATAACTGGAACTATTCCAAACATGTAATGTATCTCCAAGGCTGTTGCATCCGCTAAAACAAAAAGGTGTGTAGTCAGATGTGTACAGTAAGGTAACAAATCCTAAGGATCTTATAGGCCATCTATGGTGAGCCAATATTAATTAATTAATAATTAATGCAATTTGATATGGTCTGCCACATGTGCAAGACCGGGGGAAGCAGGGGTAGACATGCCATTGGTGTAGCAGCACAGGGGCCCAAGAGTTAAGGGGTTCCACTTCCAGTGTTGGACTGGGAGGCCAAAAGCCCACCAGTAACATTGACTCTGGGGGCCCACTGCTCAGGTGAATGATACTAAAAAATATTATATTACCCTCATTCACAAATTCATATAATATACTAGGTAGTTTGCTAAATCAATGCTACTTCTGTCAGTACATGGTGGCACAATACACTTGTTTTACTTACAGCCCATATAAGTTATGTGGCTCATTCCTGCACTTAAAGGCCAACTGGGGAATCTGCTGTTCCCCTATGGGTCAGTTTGAGCCTGCCAACTTCCATCTCCAAAGCAGGTGGAATTGTGCATTAGGATGAGCTATTGGACTGAATAGGGCCCTTATATTATTGCACAGGGGCCCTCTTCTGTCTTGTGTCTGCTCCTCGTCTGGAGCATCCCTATTTGATGAAAGATCTTTTTATCAAACACATACTCGAGTGTTGGGTTTGGTTGTGGTGTTTGTTTAGGAGGGTCTCATTCGCCTTGTCTAAAGGTAGCAATCCAATGCTTCAACTGGAGATAATGGAAGATCTTAAAGGGAACCTGTCAGGTCCCCCATGCCCTCCAATCCAGCAGCATTCACATATAGTAACATAGTAACTTAGGTTGAATAAAGACCTAGGTCCATAAAGTTCAACCTTCCTCCCCAATTGTACTCCCTATACAAACACTACACTAACTTACTGGGACTAGGCCTCACAAATGTATTACTATTTTTATTATTGCCGTATGTATTACTAAATTCCCTGCCTAATCAGCCCTTTATAATATTATTCACTTAAATCCATGTTTAAATTTTTTTTTACAGACCCCTTTAAATTGTCAAAGATAAAGACAAAGATAGAACTTTTTGGTGATAATTCTAAGTGGTATGTGTGGAGGAAAGTCATTATCTCCATAAATTAAAAAAATTAACAAAAAACACCTGCAAAGGCTTCCTAAACCTTTAAAAAGGTCCCTTAGTCTGTTTCAATAGGCTCCACAATCATGAGGAAGACTGCTGACATGACAGATGTCCAGAAGGCAGTCATTGACCCACTCCACAAGGTCCCAGAGTTTCAATTTTCATTTGGAAATCAAGGTCCCAGAGTCTGGAGGAAGAGTGGAGAGGTCACAATCCAAGCTGCTTGAGGTCTAGTGTGACGTTTCCACAATCAGTGATGGTTTGGGGAGTCATGTCATCTGCTGGTGTAGGTTCACTGTGTTTTATCAAGACCAAAGTCAGAGCAGCCGTCTACTAGGAAATTTTAGAGCACTTCATGCTTCCTTCTACCGACAAGCTTTTTGGAGATGGAAATTTCATTCTCCAGCAGGACTTGGCACCTGTCCACACTGCCAAAAGTACCAATACCTGGTTTATAAACAACAGTATCACTGTGCTTGATTGGCCAGGAAACTCGCCTGACCTTAACCCCATAGAGAATCTATGGGGTATTGTCAAGAGGAAGATGGGAGACACCAGACCCAACAATGCAGACGAGCTGAAGGCTGCTATCAAAGTAAGCTGGGCTTGCATAACACCTCAGCAGTGCCACAGGCTGATCACCTCCATGCCACGCCACATTGATGCAGTAATTGATGCAAAAGAAGCCCCGACCAAATATTGAGTGCATTTACTGAACATTCATTTCAGTAGGCCAACATTTCGGATTCTAAAATCATTTTTCAAGCTGTTGTTATAAAGTATTCTAATTTACTGAGATAATGACTTTTGTGTTTTCATTGGCTGTAAGCTATAATCCTCAACATTAACAGAAATAAACACTTCAAATAGATCACTCTGTTTGTAATGACTCTATATAATATGAGTTTCACTTTTTGTATTGAAGAACTGAAATAAATTAACTTTTTGATGATATTCTAATTTAGTGAGATGCACCTGTATATAGAATGAGCACTAAAAAAATTATATATAGAATGACCACTAAATATTTATATACAGGTAATTTTTATTTGGTCATTCAAATTTTTGTGTGAATTTTTTATTTTTTAGCTCCTTTAGGGGACTTGAACCAGTGATCATCTGATCGCTTATATTGTGTACTGTATTATACATGTACATTGCGTTGAGGGGTTGAAGAAATTTGAAAGTAGAATCTGACTATTTCTAAGCTTTTTACAACTGAAGCTTGACAGGAGTCAGACAATATGAGTAGTGTGATGGTCCAGACATGGGCCATCGTTCTTGGCCCCCTCATGCTGTGATGCATGTGTTTAAGCAATGCTCTGACAAGTAGCATAGGAAAGGAGTTTGCGGAATGTGTTCTGAGGCTGAAGATTTCAAAGCTTAAGCAACCATGGAGTTGTGTTGTGTACAGAAGTCAATATGGTATGAAAAGTTTATTTTCTAATGGTACTTTAAATAGTCGTACAAGGGCAGATACTGTGTGAAATGGAACCACCAGGGTAAAAACAATCAATGCTCATCTGTCTCGGCAGAAGAGGGTTGGTCTGAATTTCTTTCCCCCCAAAGTAATTCCTGTACATGAATGCACTTTTCTGTGCTTTCTCCTAGTGAATAGCATCAGTATAGACGAGGCAAGCTGCCTCTGGAGCTGTAGAGCACCAGCTGCAGAGATGCAGGACAGACTCCAGCTAGTCCAGAGAGAAGATGTAGCCGTGGCAGAGAGGACATTGAGAAACTGTCTCCTGCCTGTTTAATATCTCACTGCTTTCCAGATCACAGTGGAGCCCTTGACATAACAGAAAGCAGCTTTTTTTTTTACTCCTCAGTGCATTTGTGGATTTCATCACCTCTGGGAATAAAGAACACAGAAAAGATTACGCTTTTCTTAAATTAAACTCTGGGTCTATGGATCTGCCCCCGCATATGTTTGCTTGTCACCGGGATACTATTCGATGAATGGAAGGCTTGTACTGTGCCCTGTTAACCCAAAGCATGAAAATGTGCAAGTGTAACTTTAGAAAGCACTTGCCAAGCTTCTGGGCTTGTCCATATTGTGAACATCTATTTTAGTTTTTGGATTTTTATTCTTTTCCCAAATTTATTAATTTATAAGGTTCACAAATTTAAGTTTTCTCAATTTTTTTTCTTTAAAATTCAAGGTTTAATGGTTTGACGAGCATTCACTTAATTTTTTTTCCCCTTTTGATAGATTTTTTTTGTGTTCTGGCATCTGGGTTTGGATACATTTCCATGCTGAAATCTGAAGTATAAGGTAAGACTTGCCATTTTATTTATTACCTTTGGTTATTTTTGTATATGATACATGGACAGTACATCTCAAGGTTATACGTTTTCTCCTGATTTATATCAATGCAGGGTTTTTTTTTGTGATAAACTTTTGCTTTAAAGCTTCCAAGAAAAGTAATTCACGCTGTTGCACAAAAGAAAGCAGATTGGTTACATTTTAGGTGTTTTTTTTTAGGTAGATAAATAATTAAAAAAATTCATATTGTATAAATGTAATATTTTTGTAAATTGCTCGATTACTTTATATTATAAAATGGGGAAGATAAAATAATGTGCTAAAGTTAGATAAAACAAGAGCTGATCGACAGAGGTGCATGGTAAATTTGTCACACTTTGACACATTTCTCTTATTTTCGTCACCTTTTGGATTACATAATATGGATCCAAAAAGGGATCCAAGGTACATATATGGATCTCATGGTACACGGTATTAATAAATGTAGGACATTTACACTCATTTACTCCTCTTAAAGTTACCTTAGCTAGATGACTGCTCATTTGGCCAACGGCAATCCCCACTTGCTCATAAACATGAACACCTGCCTGAGTTGAGTGTTCATGTGTGTTTAATGGAGGAAGCGTCAGCCAGACTCATCTGCTCATCTGGAGTAAGAAACAGGGCTGTGAAGTCGGTATGCCAAACCTCTGACTCTTCAATTTCCCTGACTCCCGACTCCAGCTCCACAGCACGTCCTTACTACTGAGCATGTACATAAAGTGCAGCACAGATAATAATAATATTTTAATTTATATAGCGCCAACATATTCCTCAGCGCTTTACAATTCAGACAATTTACAAACTTACTGTACTGTCCCCTTTGGAGCTCACAATCTAGATTCCCTATCAGTATGTCTTTGGGATGTGGGAGGAAACCGGAGAACCCGGAGGAAATCCACGCAAACACGGGGAGAACATACTTGAGATTCATATCAACTAAAAGCCAAGATCCTTAGATCAGGAATAGAACAGACATTTATAGGACATTTCATAACTTTCCCAAATTCTTATGAAAACATTTACAGCACATCCTGCATTGTACTACTCTACCCAATTTATTATATATTTTAGGAGTCTGTCCACTTTATTCCGACTCCACCAAAATGGACACAGCCTCCGACTCCACAACTCAGATTCCACAGCCCTGCTAAGAAATGGATTGAGCATTTCAACTCAAACTGCCTACCCGTTTCTGTGCAACAAATCAACCATATCATGTCTTTGGGAGGGCCTGTCTGAGTCTTCCTTGATGGGTGATGTTGGGAAAGAATTCGGAAGGCCCCCATATACATTGGATGGTCAACTGGTCCCACCAAAATTGGTGTGTTTAGCTGATTATGCCCCCTTTTCTAGACCATTTTCCAAACTGTTGAGGGAGGCATAAAAAATGTCTAATGCACATAATAAATATGGCAAAGTAATTTTTAAACATGAATTTAGAATGCATAAATAGATGAACTGAATACATTTGTAGTTGGTGCTGGAGGCAGAACTATTTCCCTAGCAGACAGCCATAGAGACCTCCTTGGATGTCAAATTTCAGGTTCTTGGTGATGTAGTTACAGCATATGTACTTTAGTACCTACTTACAAAAGCTATATTGCAGTGAGTGAATAAATAACGTATTAAGCAGTGCCCCCTCTGTCAGAAGAGAAGTACTGATCTGTACGAGTTCTACCCAATGCATTAGTCTTACCTGGTAGAATAAGAACAGAAAAACTTTTGAGCTGGTATAGAAGTATTATCAGGCACTGTTCCTTTCACCAGAACCCCTTTAGCCCCTTTCACTCCACTTTTTTCTAATTCCCTTAAAACATAGATACGAGTATGGTCATGTATATTAAAAAAAAGAATATAAAGTATCCAGTTTGTCCTTGTATAGTTATATTCTTAGAAACACTCTTTACAAGCAAGAACTTCCCATAATATAAGTATGTTTGCACCTTTAAAATAGGCAGTTTTTTCACATTAAATTTGGTCAGTTCCTCTCCTATAATCCTATAGTATGGATCATTCTTGACAATACTGCGATGCTTTTAGCGCTGGCTCTGACTTTCTACGACTTTTTTTGAACTTGCCCTGTTGTCAGCGATGTCTGCGCTTCCTACAAGCTGTTAATTTCCCACTAGAGACCTTGTGGAACCTGTGGGGCTGCACAGACGACATGTCCTTATGGCAGAGGATCCGAAGTCACACAGCAGCAGTTTGTGTATACATTTTTAAAGAGTCATAGTAATGAATGTTTTACTTCCACTCTGACAAGCTTGTATCTCCCACATATCAAGTGAAAGTTTTATGCAAATATCTTGTAAGTGAATTGCATTAAATTCTGACCTCATAAATAATCCTAACACTAATTGCGATTTATTGAAGTTACTTTTCTTTTTTTTTTTGCCTTTTGGTATTCGCTGACTTTTTTGGTGCCAAATTGTTTAAAATGATGCGTGCAAATGAATTTGTGGCAAAATAAAGTTTTTGTTTTCTTTTTTAAGACTTTTTAGCATCAGAATCGCAAATAGTTTAGCTAAAAAGTTGCAAAAATGCGGTAAATTGAGGACTCCAGAAACCTTTACTCTAGGGGGGACTGGAGTGAAATGCCCAAAAAATGTGACATTTGGTTAAAGTGGCATTTCACGAATCCATCTAAAACTTCTAGATAATGAAATTGTTGAGGAAAAATAAGATATAAAAACACTTAAAGTGGTGTAGCTAAAGAATAAGGTGCAGATACTAAAGCCACTAAAAAAGGAGCAAATTGTTCCAAAAAGCAGTGATGGATTGGGGTCAAAGGCTGTTTATTTAGGTAACGTTAAGGTTAGGGATCACTATACTATTAACTAAAGCTAATAGCGTGATCTGTATACAGTTATTAGAATATCAGCAATCAAACAGAATATAGAAGTCGTGCAGAATTAACTTTAGCATTCAGAATTTAATCATTGCCATGTCATGCAGGTTTTTTTGCCCTAAACCACTACATTTGCCAACTACGTTTAATGTATTCGTGTAAGAAATAACACATTACATATTACTTGTATAAAATAGAAAAACGTATGACTTTTTTTGGCACGCGTCTTATCCATATAATTGGCAATATTCCCAATTTATCCGCTGAATACCTGTGATATAGTGTATCTTCATTGATTTATCATACAAGTAAATCAACGTGCCTAATATTGTGTAGTTCTCTTTCAAGCCGCCAAAACAGCTCTGACCCATCAAGACATGGAAGCCACAACATCTATGAAAATGTCCTGTGGTTTCTGGCTCCAATATGTCAGCAGATCTTGATCAATTTCTGTAGTGTAGAGGTGGGGTTTCTATGAGTCGGACTTGATTTTTCACCACCTCTTGTGCTCAGATCAGATTGAAATATGTTGTAGGCCACCTATTTGAACACTTGTTCCTTAATCTAGTTCTGAACAATTTTTCTTTTGTGACGGAACATTCTTCTACTGAAAAAGGACATACTTGGTAGATAATACCGTTATCATCAGGGGGTGTACTTGGTCTGTAACAATGTAAAAATAGTGTTGTAAAATGTGGGAGTCTATGGGGTGCTTTTTTTTTTACCAGGCACAATAGTCTGCAGGAGCTCAAAATGTCACACCCGGCCATACTGTGAAGTGATCGGCACAGTGAGTGCTCTCCTGGAGCTGCTTGTGCAGAGCGCAACATGTGCGATGCGTTTGTCATCGGATGCTGCACTCTGCTTAGGCAGAGACCAAAATAACAATGCTCAGAATAATGAAGCAAGCTTTATTATCTCAGTTGCTGTCTATGTAAAGTCCCAGAAATCAGTGACAAACTCCTCTCCACTGCTGCTCTCCCCATACAGAAATGACAAGATTAGCATGTATTAAATGAATACAGAGTTTAATAAAGTACAGTTCACGTGATTTAATACGGTCTTCATTCAGCACTAATGGCTGCCTTTATAATTTTACACTTTTCGTGACCCTAACTTGGGTTAGGATTATGGATTGTTTTATAATAAGGCTTAAGGTTAAATTTATGGTTGAGTTTAGGCTAGGGTTAGGGTTATGGTTAGACTTCTGGTCAGAGTTAGGAATAGGGCTAGGGTAATAAAATTGTTACATTAAAATAAATGGTAAAAAAGCAGAAAAAAACTGAAAGGTCACGTTGCAAATTATAATTACATCAGTCTTGTCCTCAAATGACAGTTAATGTGCTTGGAGAATAAGGAGTTAAATATTGGGTTTGTCTTGCCCCAAAAGGTGGCTAGTCACGCTATGTCCCTGGTATAGGTGACGCGCCCCCTGGGACATATTCCTTTTTGAGGGGAATACCCGGCACCGGATCAGATGGGGGTTTGTAGTCTCCGAGCGGCTGTGACCCGGCCCCGTGCCCAGGGCGTCAAGCTCAGTGTTATGTAGCAGTCCTACGGATGTTATTAAGAGTTCTTTTGTGTCGACTACGCCACCCGTTGTGATGCGGTCACTGTGGCCGCCGCTGCAGCAGGGTCCGCTGAGGCTGATGATGCAGGTGCAGCTTGTGATGATAACCCCCAACGGGAGGGGTATAGCCTCAGGGGGGACAGGTGCAGAGGATGGGGGTTGTGGTGGTGCAGTGCAGGCGGCAGTGAAGACAGAGTCGGGTTATGCAGTTAAGGGTGTTTACTTACTGCAGATGTTGTACTGGTCACTCCAGCTCCGAGTGACCACCCGAGCCGTGCTGCGTCCACCAGGTCCTGGATCCAGCCAACCCCCAAACAAGTCCGGAGCGTGGCCCTGAGCTCTTCTTCTGTCCCGTTCTCTGGCCGTCCCCACCAGTGATCCACCTAGGTCCAGCTCCCTCGGGCCTTCTGTTGGGACACCCTTGGCCTTGGGTTCCCTGACCCTTCATGTGGTGTGCCTTCGGGGTGGATGTAGTGGGTGACCGTGGCAAACGCTGCCCACGGTCTCCGGTCTCTGGCTGGGGAATGTTTTTACCCCCACCAGCTTGGGTTCCGGTACCCTGATGCCGACTCTTCACCCGGGGTTTTAATTTGGGATCTTAGAGTCCTGTTCTTCTGTGCCTCTGGGTCTCTCTCTCTCCTCTCTCACTCTGGGTCTTTCCTTCTCCTCTGCTCCTGACTTGTTCTCTGCATCTGCCCCTACACTACTTGGGATGTACCACCCCCCTCCCACTCCAGCCAGGAACAGACTCGGTCGTACCTGCACATTTCTAAGTGGGAGTACCGTCGGTCTGCTCCTCGGAAATGGGATGTGTGTAGTGCATGCAGCCTACCGAGCTCAGATCCACACTCCATCCTTACCCGGGAGTGGAATATCACACCTCTGGGTTGAGGTGCAATACCCCTGTAGCAGCCGAATCCTCAGGGTGCTACATAGGTACTGTAGGTTTTACATGCTAGAGTAATTTAGTAATGTCCGTAATGAACATTTCCTAGCGGAACATTTTTCAGACCATCACACTGTCTTCCGGCTTGCCTTCTTTCCATAGGCCGTCTGTTACCCAGGTGAACAATACACATATCCTGTCGTCCATATTATGCACCCTGGTCTTCGACTATGCAGCCCCAAACAATGTGGTGTGTTTTGACACCGCATTGCGCGAACCACATACTACAACTTTTGGTAGATATGAAGTAGTTAACCACTGCATGCCGGGAACACACGGTTTTGGAAATGTACTCGTCGAGACATCACAATGTGGCTCTTGTCAGAGTTGCAGAGTCACATCATTACACTTGTCTCCCAACACATCAGCACCAAGAACTAACTGTTCACTTTCTGCCTAATATATCCCAACTCTTGACAGGTGTCAATTAGAAAATTAATAACATGTATTTAAGCTTAATTCATACATGGCTCAAAATCCAACTCCTTTCCTAAGAGCATAATAAAAATATCAGTAAGGGAAAAAAAAGCTATATAGTGCACAGAACATTACATAGGCAAGACGCGGCACACCCTCCGATATAAGGAGTATTTGATATGTATTTATTTTATTTTTTTCTAGTGAGCAGGCTGAGTTAATAACACAGTGAGGAGCTTTCATGTCCACCAAGAGATGAACTAACCATGTTAAATGGATTATCATCTACTTTTGAAAACATTCTTACCGGGCCCAGGGTGCTTCAAGAATACAAAAACATACTCCCCTACCAGACCGGTGCTGCTTCTTTGCTCTGCTGCTGACATTCCCCGATGCGCTCCTGATTATTTCGCTTCAATGGAATGTCAAGACTCCAGTCATTCACTTTTTTTTTTCCTTCTATTTTTTTATATTATACCCCCTAACACTCCTATGCAAGTCCTACAATCTTAATCCAGAGTAACACTAGTAGGAATTAAATGCATTAAAAATGTGCACTGTATTTCTATTTTCTGATTTTTATGGCACCAAGTATAAATGAAAATAGCTTTGTGCATCTGCATCAAGATCCATGCACATAAATGCTTAAAGGGGTGGTCCGAAATACTCGTTAATTTTCATCCTAAATCTTTAATTCCATAAACAAAACTATTTTCTAGTATACTTAAATTAAAAATTCCCTATCTTTCCCTAACTACACTATCTGCTTTTCTTTTTTATCCTTCCTACTTTCTTTTTGATGACGCTTAGTTTATGAATCCCAATGCATGCTGGGATACTCAAAAGAAGTGTCATCAGGGGGCAGACTCTGCAGTCAGTGCCTCAGCCCCTGCCCCCTCACTGAAACAAAGTGTCATCAGTGACCTTCATTTCAGGGGCTGGGCTAGTCCATGCATGATGTGCACAATGACAGTGCACTCTCTCGCTGGCTCAGATCAGCAGTAACGAACCAGCAACAGAGAGCACTGTCAGTGCGCATTGTCAGAACACCTGGCATGCAGAGGCCAATATTCCCCCCCTCAAGTGCTGCATGCACTGAGATTCTCCAATGAAGCATCATCAAAAAGTAAATAGGGAAGAGAAAAAAAAGCTGATAGTGTAGTTAGGGTAGGATAGGGAATTTTTAATTTAAGTATATTAGAAAATAGTTTAGATCATGGCATTTAAATAGATAAGGATTTAAGATTTGTGAATGTTCCCATTCATTTAAAAGGGTGGTCCGACATACAGTACATAGTGTCCGACCTGTATTCTGTACCAGTATTGATATTTAATCTCAGTGGCATCTCTATTAGCTCATAGCATTGAAAACCTTCTGTATTCAGTCTCCCTTCATCTTGTGCATATACCAAGGTCTTTTGTGCATTGCGGCCTGTTGTACCACTTGTAAAATGGAACTGTATGGTATACTGTATTGCAGGACACTTCTTTTCTGTTTGATGTGTTGAGGCAATATACAGATTCTGGATTCTGGAATTTGCATCAATTCTGAAATTCCTAGCTGTATCCCTTTTTAGCTTTGGAGAAAAATACCCTGTCCCTATGTATGTATATTCTGATATTTAGTATGGCTATACCGTCAGTCCTCTCCTTATGGATGCCTGCCTCTACATACATGTATGTGCCTATAGAATTGCATACCAAGGGGAACAGAGTAATAAAGGTGATATAATTTATTAATGTCATAAATATTGTGTGGTTCTTCTCTTACTTTCCTTTTTATGTCTTAAGTGCTCTTGTTCCCACGGAGTACATTGCCTTTCCCTCAGAGAAAAGTTATTTCCTTCCTTCTCAGACAAGATACTGTATGAAAAAATAAAGAGAGCTGCTGTCTTGGAAGGAAATGGCTTGTGGGTGTATAAACACTAGCAATGTTATATGCCTACTTTTAATCCTTTAACCATATTCTTATAATGACAGCTATAATTTTCTATATATAGGCATACGACATGCGATGTGTAGAACATATTTTCACAAGTTTTTTTAATTTTTTTTCAAGTTTCTGAATTTGTATAATTTTTGGTAACATTTTGCATTATATCATGAGGATATGCATATTAGCAATAAAGAAAAGAACTGCGCAGTTTCAGCCATCATACTATGGTAGTTTCTATGTCTGGATATCTTCTAGTCTTTACCCGCGAAACAAACCATTTTGAGGTTCCCTGCTTATCTCGCATTTGAAAATGATGCCCTTTTCTTTGAATCTGTTGAGCACATTAAGTAGCCAGGACTTAAAGGGGTATTCCCATCTCCAAGATCCTATCCCAATATGTAGTAGGTGTAATAATAATATTAGAAAATGACTCCAATTAGAAAAGTAGTATAGTTCTTCTGATTTGCAGGCATCTTTCCTCATGTGCAGGCATTGCAGGGCCTTGTGTATCCATGGTTACGACCACTAGCAACTAGCTAACTGTCACTTTATCTGTGTTCGTAACCATGGATACCTAAGGTCCTGCAATGCCCTTTACATGAGGAAAGAGACATAGCAAAACAGAAAAACTATACTACATTTCTAATGTTATTATTATTACATCTACTACATATTGGAATATGATCTTGGAGATTGGAATACACCTTTAACTTGTAAAATCCCACGATTTTTCCAGCTTTAACCTATAAAACACAAAGTTGTTCACACCAGTCTTGATAATGGGGCTTGTTGTAGTTAGGAGCACTAATTTCATTAACGAGCATATGCCTCTGCATGAATCTGATGCTTCCTAGGGTATGTGCACTGCACACGATCAGTAATTGCTGCGGATTGCGCTTCATCCAATCCGCAGCGTCCAGATGTTACAGCATAGTGGATATGGGATTTGTAGAAATCCCATGTCCACTATGCGTCTCCGTACACCCGCGGAAACTGACATTTGGCTCATCTTTCCAGACCGCAGCATGTCAATTTCACCTGCAGGTCAGCATGCGGGCTTTCCGCATAGACCTAAACTCTATGGGGAAAGTCCGCATTTGGAAAAAAAAAGCCTTCGCTCATTAGCATATTGAGCGGAAGCCGCCGGTGGCTTCTCTGCAACGTCTGGGCCACAGGCGGTGAGAAATCGAGTGCACTTACCCTTAGAAGTGGCGTGCGCCTCCGTGTGCCTTACCACAAGTATTGCTCCAGTCGGTGAGGCACACCATAGCTCATCATGAATTAGACGAGCGGCCATGCCCTGTCCCGCTCATTTTGACAGAATCTGAAACTGGCATGAAAATGCCAAGTTGCAAAATTTCCTGCACAAAAATTTTGTGAGATTTCTGGCATAAACACTTTGATGACTCGGCTGAAGTATAATATAAAATAAAAGCCTTGATTAAATGATTTCGCTATGTTAATTATTTCTAGAATAGAGGATAACTTAACTTGTTGATCACTGTTGACCCCAAAAACTGGACTCTTAAGCTCCCTGATTGGAGTGGAGGTTGAGCATGAGCACCCCACCCAACCTCCATTCATTGTCTAGGGAGATAGCCGTGTGCAGTGCTCAGCTATATCCAAGCATTTGGACCCTCAGTGATCCATCGGATAAGTGATAACTCGCCCAATTGTGACATATCACTTGCTCAAAAAAATCCCTGAGCTGCTCTGATTCTGCAGCTTTTTTCTGTTGTGCACCATGACATGTATACTGAGAATGTACATCAGTTGGCATGACAAATGGCTTTATGCCAGTCAAAAGGAGCTTTCATTACAATGTTAATCTACTTATAACAGCTTTACTGAGCTTTACTTTTTTGAGAGTTTAGGCTCTTTTCACACTTTCAGTATGGCTTTCAATCAGTAGATAGCCTCATTATTGGTCATTAGGTTCTTTTGGTCGGTGTTCACCCCTCATATACTTTGTATGACAGATCTGTTTGAGTGGAATGACTTTCATTGATGAGATTATTAGTTATTGACGCTAGAGTCCAACATAAAAACAATACAAAAATGTACGAAGGATATTAGTCAGAACCACCTCCTACCTCCCCAAATTCCCAGCGCCTCTACGGATTTGTAGGTTCAGAGAGACAACATCGTTGTGCCATAACGCCCCCATAATGTAGTGCTGGGACTACTAATAAAAAAAGGCATCAGTGATGGCGGCAGTTAGGAGTCTCCCATTCAGCAGACTGACGTGGCCACTGGACCCAGGTACCTGCTCGACTCTGCTGTAATTGCAGCTTTATTGGAATATTGACAGGGAAACATCGGCTTCATGCAATCTAGACAACTTGCTTCCCCTACTATTAGTCACTCGTGACTTAGATGCGCATTTAAGGCGATGTCATCAGAAAATGACCTCTTGTTTAAACCGAATCCGCAGCAGGAGCGTGAAATAGATCTAAAATAAATGGCGCTCATAGTGTTAGCATGTCCGAGAGGAAAACAAATAAAAGAAAGGTGTAATGGTGAATGTAGTACAGGATCATCTTAGTGACTTGTGCAACTTATAGGTACAACATTACTGTAGGACACATAGTGGGACAACTGCAGCCGATATCTCAGACCTTGTAGCATGACCTAATGCGCTCAACCAAAGAGACGATCCATGTGGAAGCGATCAGTAGGTCCGTATATTACCCCAGTGATGGATTGGACATCTAATGTGGGTCAAATGGATCCAAAAGGAAGCGATGTTCATCAAATTGTGATGAAATCAACTGACCTTTATTGCTTGATATCCAGAGTGCCCACATTAACAATGTGCCTTGTAAATTAAACCCTTTTTGTAAAAATATTTATATTCCTACGTATTGATGTTTAGATTGGATAAATATTTTTTTTTATTCAATATGTGCTTTTACGCTAATGATTTTTATTTCACCATGGATGACATCAGAGAAATTGGCAATGTTGAGGACAGTAGATTCAGTGGTCAACCAGGGAAACTTGGTACAGCAAATGAAAGGCATATCATGGCTTCCTTTCTAAAGTGCCATCAGCTCAGAACTGGCAGAAACCAGTGGGACCCAGCTACACCTACTTTTCCGAGAAGTTTGGCTAGAAGTGGTCTTCATGATAAGATTGTGGCCGAAAACCATGCCTTCCAGATGGAAATAAGGGCAAGTGACTCAACTATGCATAAAAACATAGCAACTGGGGTGCAGAAAAATGGCAGCAGGTGCTATATGTGAAATATTTTGCTGTAACAGTAGGCAGGTTGTTAGGGAAAAGGCTGGGTGAGCAAATCGTTTGAAATACAAATTCAACAGCTTTGCAGAATTTTCCCCCAAAATTCGATTTGCGGAATATAAATTTACACAGATCTTAATACTGGAAAATGGGAGGAGAGAGAATAAGGGAAGACCCATAATCATAATGCATATCGTTTCAATAAGATTGATCTTGCCCGGAGAATTTGCATAAATCTGAAACCACAGATCTGTCGTTAGTTTTCCAATATGTTTTGCTCTACGTCCCTGCCAGGTTCCTTTAAAAATTATGTGCAGGTGTACTTGGAAGAATTGATGCTTTGCTGTTTTGAAGGCAATGGGTGGTCACATTGAATATTGATTTGATTTAGATTTCTCTTTTGATTATTAATTTTTATCAATTAACAAAATGTAAACTATTAACACTTCTCATTTTATTATTATTTATTATTCAATATTTTGTGTATATGTCTCATTTAGCTTGAAAAAGTGGTCCCAGAGCCCCGAAACATATTGTCTCTGGAGACTTTTAATGTGTATTTTTTATGTAAAATAATGGAGAATTGAAAACATTACAAAAAAATAAATTTAACCTAAAACCTTTTTTTAAACACTAGGAAGAGATCGGCAGGTCTGTGTATCATCACAGTGCTGGGAAGGAAATCTGATGGGGCGCAAACAGATGCCCAAGGATGCAATATTAAGAAAACTGATAAAATAAAGTAATCTTCTTGATAATTGATAGTTGATAATACTTATCAATAAAGAAGATTACTTTATTTTATCAGTGTTGTTGATATTGCTTCCTTGGGCATCTGTTTGCGCCCCATCCAATTTCCTTCCCAGGACTGTGATACACAGACCTGCCGATGTCTTCCTAGTGTTTTAAAAAAAGGTTTTAGGTTAAATTTATTTTTTTGTAATGTTTTCAATTCTCCTATTTTACATAAAAAAAAAATCATGGTGTGGGGGTGTATAGATAGATAGATAGATAGATAACATGACAGAAGTAGTCCAAATTTTCACACAAAGCCCAATAGTAGACTGATACTTCTTGCTCTTTATAGAACACCCTTTTCAGCAGTCTCTTTATCATCACAGATGGATTACAACAAAAGATTAGACCCGTTTATGCATGAGATATCACAGAATTATTCACTTCATAGTGACCTTTGCCCAAATTAGAGCATGAGCAGAAAATACATATAAGCCAGTATTTTGCTATCGATGTCCATATGGCTCTTGGAGAGGACATGATATGAGTTTAAGCAGTGATGCTGGTATGTACGACAAATGACTGAGGCTACTGCAACAATCGCGTGAATCCTAGATATGGGGCATGTGATGCAGGACTGGCTGGGACTACTGGAGTGGTGGTGCTGGGTCTGGGACCAGTGGAGTGGTGGTGCTGGGTCTGGGACCAGTGGAGTGGTGGTGCTGGGTCTGGGACCACTGGAGTGGTGGTGCTGGGTCTGGGACCACTGGAGTGGTGGTGCTGGGTCTGGGACCACTGGAGTGGTGGTGCTGGAACAGGGCACTTGAGAGATAAGTTATGATCACATTGCCGGCCATTGGGCGAATTCCATAAAATCCTGGAAATCCTTTTAATATAACGAGTTTATGACTTGATAACAGACATATAACATGTTATACTGTGATGTTACATTACATTTTGTATTATTACTCCTTTTTGTTGGACACCATGTATGTTTCACACCGTGCTAATGAAGCGCTCTATTGACATACTTGCTAGCATTATTTTCACAGGTCCCAGAATCTTTACTACACACAGGGCTTTTCTCTTGGCAAAGATGTTATAAAAACAACTAGAGAAGATGCAAAGCCCCTTTGTTTAATATTTTTGTATTCTGAGCAATACTTAAAAAATGCTTTCATGTGGTATAGTCCATATTAAGCCATTTTATAGTAATATTGCAATGTGTGAATATCTTTGAAGTTGGGAAGGTATTGTATAACAAAGACTGCTCACTTCCTGAGATACTACTATTTGGATGGGAGCATTTTCCGAGTGCCTTTCTCCACAAAGGGATTAGATATGATAACTAGTGCAGTGGCTTGTACTCTTCTGTGTTGTACACTTACTTATTGTGTATCAGGATTTTACTGCAGTGCTGTATAATGTAGCTACTTTTCTACCGACTATTCAATACATAGCTATTAAAATGGTCTCATATCTAACTTTTTTTTTTGCTGCATTTGGGCTAACATTTTTTTTTTCTTTACAAAAAAATGAAATTACCCAGTTGTGTTTGGTCAGTGGATTTTATTTCGTGTGACATTTGCAACTTTTTTTTATTTTCACGGAATTTCCCATAGATTTCTCCCTGAGAATAATACATATAAAAAATTAATGAAATTCATAGTGTTTTTTTAACAAGCCACATAAACTCTGAAAAATATCTATTGATGAATATTTTTGCCAGAGAAGTGTTGGTACAAAATGGCCTTGAT
Organism: Phyllobates terribilis; assembly: GCF_046119375.1. Taxonomy (NCBI): domain Eukaryota; kingdom Metazoa; phylum Chordata; class Amphibia; order Anura; family Dendrobatidae; genus Phyllobates; species Phyllobates terribilis. Next base: position 772,433,465 of record NW_027362761.1, on the reverse strand, counting down.
TCATCAAAGCCGGAGTCTAGTAATTGACAACTATGTCTGTACTCGCACTCCTACAAGTAAGACTATCAATCAATAGCGTAGACTACCCATTTGACTCTTTAATGTTACGATAGTGTAGCAATTCACTCAGGAAAATGGATAACACACTAAAAACTGCCACTGACCCTGCTGGTTCCCGTACAGACTAGAGATCCTGACCCCGCAGTCCCCAGTGCTACCTGCGTGAGCGGAGATAGCCCTAACCACGGCCTAGAAGATGGCAACTCTCACTTACTGCATGCTGCCTGAAAAAATGTTGAGCGGTTCACGTTCTTCCTAAAAAAACAGAGGGCAGAGCAGAGTGCAAATTACCTACAGAAGAGAAAGTATGCTGAAATAGAAAAGATCGCAGAGTGAGTAAAACAAACCACAAAATACAAAATAAAGGATTAAATACATACTGTTAGAGAATATGCAGCTTGCTTCCTAAAAAGAAACATAAGATAGGTGTAGTGTAAAGAACATAAACAGCAGAGAGATAAACCCTAGCTAGTCTTTCACTGACTGGCTTAAACTACAGCAGTATGGCTGGACATTCAAATGAGACTATCACCAGCAGCAAATACCAGCAGGGAGAAAGTATATAAAGCTGCACCCAAAAGGTGATAGGGCAGACAAATGAGTAAATGAAAACACCTATTACCCTAAATAAGACTGAAGCAAGGATAACAGAAACTAAACACCTGGAGAAAAGGTGTATCTGCTGTGGCTCGGTGGACAGAGAAGCCGACCACAAAGCACAGGCTCAAGGTTTTGAACCCAGATGCTTGACATTTAACCTTTTTTAACAAATACATTTATATAAAAATAAAATAAGAAATAAAATAAAAAGTTACCCTGACTCTTTTGGCACAAATCTCCTATATGAATCTGCTTAGCTCCTCGTGCTCTATAACATTTTACCAGGAGATAGGAATGCATATACAATTTGACCGGTTGCCTTTTGAAAGAAGGCTAGCATGACATCGATCATCATGGACATCTAAAGGAATTATTATTAATATGTATTATTATTATTTTTGTAATAACTGTTGTTTTCAAGTGACTTAATATACTGTAGCTGCATTAAGAGAAGTGGGATGTGAATGTGGATCAGCTGACTGCTTTTGTCTTTTCTGGATGTGACTGGTTAATCTCTTTACATAGTTTTTTTATTATACGGAAGGGTTGAGAATAGGCACTGACCCCTACAATTAATGCTTAGCTACTCCACGTTACTTCTGTTAGCAGGGGTTGCTATACTGATGGTCAACATTGCTATTTAAGAAACTAAAATTGTTGTCCACATTGAAGACCTACCAACCATAACTACTCCCTGATGCTCCATTGAATGTGGTGTGGTGTCAAAATGATGGGATGTCTTTTAATTAATTGCTATCTACAAGGAAAGCAGACTGTCAAGGCCTCCATAAGGCCAATTTTCAACTGGATCAGCCGACAGTCTAATGTGTGTGAGGGCCTTCCACTTCTCCCCGACAGATTATTATGGGAGAAAGATAGGGCAGATGGCATTTCAATGGGGAGATAAGCGGCTGCCAGAGTGTCTCTATGTGGAAAACTGATTGCTCATGTGTGTGGGTGAGTCGGGGGAGATTGCTCTCTGTCAAACCCATGTTCAGCCAACATCTAGCTTTCGTGTCTGGCCAGCTTTGGTTCTTTGTTCTTCTATATTGGTGCTGTGTGTGTATTGTGCTTGGCTTCTAAAATATTTGGTACTAAAAGGGCTAAAATTAGTATTTCTAAGACCTAGGCTTAAGTGCAACTGATACCTCTGCACCCTTGTATAACTAGTAACTGTGTCTCATAGGTTTTTTTTTACTTTGTTATTATGGTCTTTGTCCTGTAAATGTCACCATGTTTCTTTGTATTTACTTTGTGTAGAAAACCAACCCTCTCCCCTGGGTCAGAGTAGACTTGCATGACAAGACTAGTGACTCCCAGTATTATGACCTATATACTGTGTCCTGTACTACCGTAGTCACGATTAGGCAATGTATGACATTAAAATCCCTAGATCACAGCATTTATGTAAACATCTACTTTTTATTCCGACTGATTAACTTAAGGTTTGAGATCCTTTCGCATGAAACCTCAAAGGTTTTCTGGTCAAGTTGCATTGACGTTTAATAATTCTGTTTCATTATTTAGAAGAAAGAGGATGCAATTTAAAATTTGCCTACCAAAGAGCACAAAAAGGAAACTAAGTTTTTGTTGTTTTTTTAAAAAAAAAAACTCATCAAAGCAAATATTGAGATTCCTGTCCTTGATAGAAGCTAGACTTGTTTCCATGCCATGATTATGCTGGCAGAGTAACACCGTACCAAATGTGTTTAATTATAATTGTTCCTTTAATGCTTTGGATCAAACACTCATGGTTTCCGAACAGATGGGATAGTTATTATAAAATACTATTGCAGACTCCTAAACTGTTGGAAAGCTGATAATGAGTAAGAATGAAGGTTAATGGTAAAAAACTGCGGTAACATTAGTCTAATGTCTCTCCATTGACAATTACTGTCTTAATTGTAAAAATCATAATAACAATGAGAATAATTGTTTTCTTAATCCTTAGTTTTAGAGTTGTTATTGTGACATTCTTTCCTATTACATAGTCCCTCTTTTTAAATTTTAAGATTGGGTATAGGGATCTAAGGGGTAACTTTCTCCTTGTGAAGAGTGACATGTTAAGCATGTCAAGGTAAGGAGACTTTTAAGCCGCAATGCTCCTCTGGGAAATCTACATCATGTGACCCAGCTCATTAGAGAGTCTAAATTGATTTTTACAATTGCTACTTCCTACAGGTGGCACTAGAGTTCTAGTCCTCTGAAGAGACAATTTTCATATTTCCAAAGGAGCATTGTGGCTTAAAATTCTCCTCACCTTGACATGCTTAACATGTCACTCTCCGCAAGGAGAAACATTACCTCTTGGATCCCGGTCAGATGCCTCTCACCCAGCCAAACCAGATCTCACACTTTGCACTGACGAGGGGCAGTACCCCGAAACACAGTGTCTGCAAATTGAGATTTTGGTTCTGGCTTTTATTCTAAGTCATGTGACAAGGCTCGTTAGAGAGTCTATATCGACTTTTAGGATTGCTACTTCCTATTGGTGGCACCAGAGTTCTAGTTCTCTTCCTCTCTGAAGAGACAATTTGCAAGATTGGTTATAAAAATGTATATAAAAATTCAACAGTATAGTGCCCCAAATGGTACAGGCACCAATGATCATACACATGCTCAATATACCAGTCAAATAGTGTATCCATAAGGGTTCATGATGCTCACTCAGGTTCCACATAATACTACCTTGACCAACGTTCTGTTAAAAGTTTATACAGATGTGCACACCCTTTAATAAAGTAGCAGAAAAAGGCCATGTTCACACGTTCAGTATTTGGTCAGTATTTTACCTCCGTATTTGTAAGTTAAAACCAGGAGTGGGTGAAAAATACAGAAGTGGTGATGTGTTTCTATTAGGGTATGTGCAGACGGTCAGGAGCTGCTGTGGGTTTGACGCTGTGTGTTTATGCAGCAGCAAACCCGCAGTGGCCAGATGTTACAGCGTAGTGGATGGGATTTCTAGAAATCCCATGTCCACTATGTGTCTCTGGGCACCTGCAGAAACTGACATGCGGCGCATCTTTCCAGACCGCAGCACTTCAATTTCTCAGCCGGGTCCGCATGTGGACCTTCCCCCTAGACCTAACCTCTATGAGGAAAGTGCGCAGGAGAAAAAATAAAATGGTGCTGCTCATTTGCACAATGAGCGGAAGCCGGCGGCGGCTATTCCGCAGCGTCTGTCCGTAGCCGGACAGTGAGCGCATACTCTTATACTTTTCTTCTGATTGTCCCACTCCTGGTTTTGGCTTATAGATACTGATGTAAAATACTGACCAAATACTGAATGTGTGGACGCCGCCAAAGGCAGCCATATTTACTAACTGGTCACAATATTAATGCACTATAGGATGCGGCAGACACCCATGATAAAGATGGCGATAACTCGGGTGAAAAATACTGATTAAACAACCACTCACACACCAACCATTCATGGAGAGGGTGGTTGTCTAGTATTACTATCCAAATGTATAAGGCTTGTATAGGGCACCAGTCACACAGATACGTGTAGTGCACAGTGTTTGGCTTACAGCCTATTAGTGACGCCCATACTGTTAGATTAGGCAGGCTGCCCACCCTAGTTTACAAAGCCAACACAAAAGGGCCTGGCTGCTCCTGCATAGAAATGAGAAAATGTGCAATTTGATAAATAAGATGTACAGTATGCATGCAGTATTGGATAATATTGTGGCCAAAATCCGCACGCTCGCAATCCACGTCATAGGTCCTCATTGTTTTGCTAGTCCCTACACTAAAATTAAAAACAAAACATAGACGTAACCTAAAACAAAGGAAACAAAAAATGTAAAAAGGCAGCCGTATTTCTACGTTACAATATTAATGCATTACAGGATGTCCGTAACGTTTCTTGAATTGCAAATTTTCTTGCATTGCTTTGAAAGGGTTGTCCAGGACTGATATACTGAAGACCTGTCCTTAGGATAAGTCCTGAACAATCCTTTTAGGTTCTACAGTTTGTCATGATACCAATTCAATACAATCTTCCATTTCTTAGTAAAAAAATATATATATTTTTTAACATGCGAGTCTACAATTATAGCTGTCAGATGGCTTCTAATGGATTGCATGTGTCAGAGGCATCTGTAACAGAATACATGTTAACGCATATGTTTATAACTCGAGAGCCTATGGGTAATGGACGGCATCCATCAGACAGTGGAGGTTTGTTTAAAATCTTGCACCATACATCTCCGGATACGTCAGGTATGGAAACAGATCTAGGTAAGGTACAACAGTAAACATGAATTACAGTGTGGGTGCAGTGTTTAAAAGTAGTGGCGAGTAAATTATGCTATGAAACTGGTCCATGTTTGTCTGATATACGGAAATGTGATTGTTTGCCTCACTAGGGACCACAATTTCTGCACAGCACTGAGAAATATATTGGTGCTATATAAATCATGGAAAGTATTTATTCAATAAGTGAGATTCTATTGAAATTTCCCAGCTTGACCCAAAAAAAGTAAAAGACTGAAAGGAAAGAGAACCAGCCTCCTAAATAAAATAAGCAAATTTCTAAAGTAGCATCAGCTACAAGTTTTCGCCAAGTCTAAAGGTCTGCCTGCTCTCCGACAAGGTGCACAGGAATTGCCATCTAACTTTCCTTAGACCCTGCATTATTTACACTTTCTATTCTGTTGTTACATAGGAAATGCAGTGAAGACAGAAAGAAGAAATGTATGTGTTTATCAGGAGTAACAAACAATAGACAAATAATGAGATGACTGAAAGCAACACTGGATCAGTCACAAAGTGAACCTTTCAGTAGGATCAGCCTTCCTAAAGCCTCTATGTGGCATGTAGCTCATAGAAAGTTGAATTAATTGATACCTTAATATCTTATGATCCGATGTTTTATTCCTGAGAAATCCACGTTTTTGTTATATGTAAATGAGCTATTAAGAACTACGGGCACGACAGAGATCTCCCTGAGAATTTATCTACAAAGCTTATTTTAAATGAAAGGAGGAGTTACCAGTGTGAGACATGTAGATCAGAAGAGCAGACTGTCAGTCATTACATGGCTCACACTGGTAACTCCCCTTTTCATTTAAAATAATCTCTTTAGGCAGATTCTCAGGAAGATCAGTATCCGGCCCATAGATCTGAACAGCTCATTTACATGTAAGAAAAACTCCCTGGAATAAGACATCAGATCACAGATATCAAGGTATCATTTTATTCAATTTCCTATGACCTACATGCCCATATAGACAGCTTAGGATGGTTGAAACTACTGACCAATTCCCTTTAGATAGTCATAGGTTTGTATTGTGCTAAATCTTTTTTAGGCTATGTGCCCACGATGCAGAATTGAAGCAGAAAATTTCCGCAGCGTTTCTGCATGTTCTGGGCAGTAAAAACGCTTGCTGATCTTGCATGCGTTTTTACATCCGGATTTGACTTTTTTTCAAATGCATTGTGACCTCAAATCCACACGCGGAAACTCACAAATAATGGACATGCTGCGGATTTTTCCGTAAGGAAAATCTGCTGCAGAAAATTCCCCAGCATGTGCACAGAACATGTAGATTTTCATTGGGGATCATGGGGCACGGATTACCAAGCGTTTTTCAAGCGTTTACGCTCCGGAAATTCCGCATCAAAAATGCTTGAAAAACGCATAGTGGGCACGCAGCCTTATGCTGTAGGTAAAAAAATATTTGGGGATACCAGTGATGGGGCATTACTTGTCAATAATACTCTATTTATATGACGCAAGGGCTTGTTCTTGGAGACGCAGGTCAGGAAATGTTTAGTCCGTTAGAAATTAATACCAACCTTTGTTTTCTGTATAAGAGTGCTGCGCAAAGCATGAAGCCGTCTGGGACAGTGTGCTCAGATCTGCGTTATACATTCCCACCTAGAAACAAAGAATCGATTCAGGTTACGGAGGAGAAATGAACTACTTGATATAAACAGAGCAACAGTGAAATATGATCATAAAGTTCAGCTGAGGACTGAGTCATTTTTCACACCACAGTATTAAATAGATTGAAATGTGTTATGATTGTGGCTTATGTTGAACAATTGCACGACTGTTTCCATGTAGTCCACGTGCGGTGAATAGTGCTGGCGTATAAATACAGCATTTCACATCAAGGACATCCGTTGACTCCACCAATGTTTGTGTTACGTACAATGCTTGTTCATAAACATGGCACAAATGCAATAAGTCTGGGAATGTCATTATTGCTCCGACTAACTGCATTTTGATTAATATAAATTGTCTTACTTATAGTGATTTTTTTTCTAGTCATTTAATCGAATCCAGCATCTTTCACTCCTTGTATTCTTGGCCAAAAACATGTCTTGTCAATTTCATTGTCTTTAATCTCACAAGGACAAGGAAAGACACCTTTGAAGGAGTTCTTAAACTTTTTCTTTACTGTAACAATTTTTTTTTAATCTAGAATTACATTAGAAGAGCAAGGCCCCAGTTCCTCAAAGTAGTATCACCAGCATCCTGGCGTGAATTGCTTTGAAAAGTCTAAATATTTTTTGCGTATCCCGGATGCATGCAAAAAAATTATGACTTTTGGCTGTTTCACAACAGTTTTTCACATGCCGCTCATTGTAACGGGGCTGGGGGCAGGGTGGGGGTGTGACACCACAGATAGTCTAATATCGAGTTGTGAGGCTCTTTATGCTAGAAATTTTACTCCAGCCACTGACTAGAGTAAGATTTGTGGCAAGGTACCCTCTCCACTCTTCATGCTCTATTCATGTTGGAGTCGGACACTCCTGATTCATTAAGACCAACGTGAACATCGCCGGTCTTGATGAATCGGGGTCCAAAGGTTAGCTCTCCTGACATGTCCATTTTAATAAATAATTATGTTCCCCACGAAACAACAATTCTCGATCATCTTGAACCTTTGTGTTGGGCCATTCATCTGCTGTTACTCCTACTGAAAATGTATGAAAGGACAATTAGGTATTCCTTGACTATTGCACGTGTTGTTACACAGTCTGACACTGTCAACGCTGATTGTCAGGACGTATGGACCAGCTCCAAAAAGGAATAGCCTAAGTAAGGGTCTATGTTCCCACGTTACGTTTTTGCTGCCTTTTTTTTATGCAAAATTAAAGCAGCTTTTTACAGTATCAGCATTAAATTGGAAAACTGCACCGTTTTTTTTTGTGTTTTTTTTTTAATCTACAGCATGTCAATTCTTTCCTCATTGCAATCATAGAGTGCAAAATGATCCAATAGCATTTTTTGCAGTATTTTCAAGGAATAAAGCGAATTTTATTCAACCGGTACTGTAGACTAAGCACACATGTAATGCGCACACAAAAAAAGTGTCAAATGCTGAAAAACAAAACCATGCGTTTTGAACTCCGAATTTCCAATGCCAAGAGAGCAGGTTTTGGCAGCAGAAAAAAATGCAGCAAAAATGCTGCATGTGAACAATGACTTACTGCGAAGTATGCCAACTTGCGGCTGTTTCATACACCAGTTAGGAGATTGTTAGACGGGATGTTTTGTAAAACTTGTATATAAAGTACATATTTCTGCTCGCTCTTTGTATAAAATGTAAATACAATATTTTATCCTGTGCTTTCTATGTATACAACGCACATACAGTTATATGAAAAAGTTTGGGCACCCCTATTAATCTTAAGCTTAATGTTTTCTTAAAATTGGTGTTTTTGCAACAGCTATTTCAGTTTGATATATGTAATAACTGTTGGACACAGTAATGTTTCTGCCTTGAAATGAGGTTTATTGTGCTAACAGAAAATGTGCAATCTGCATTCAAACAAAATTTGACAGGTGCATAAGTATGGGCACCCTTATCATTTTCTTGTTTTATATACTCCTACCTACTTTTTACTGACTTACTAAAGCACTTTTTTTTGGTTTTGTAACCTCATTGAGCTTTGAACTTCATAGCCAGGTGTATGCAATCATGAGAAAAGCTACTTAAAGTGGCCACTTGCAAGTTGTTCTCCTGTTTAAATCTCCTCTGAAGAGTGGCATCATGGGCTCCTCAAAACAACTGTCAAATGATCTGAAAACAAAGATTATTCAACATAGTTGTTCAGGGGAAGGATACAAAATGCTGTCTCAGAGATTTAACCTGTCAGTTTCCACTGTGAGGAACATAGTAAGGAAATGGAAGAACACAGGGACAGTTCTTGTTAAGGCCAGAAGTGGCAGGCCAAGAAAAACATCAGAAAGGCAGAGAAGAAGAATGGTGAGATCAGTCAAGGACAATCCTCAGACCCCCTCCAGAGAGCTGCAGCATCAACTTGCTGCAGATGGTGTCACTGTGCATCGGTCAACTATACAACGCACTTTGCACAAGGAGAAGCTGTATGGGAGAGTGATGCGAAAGAAGCCGTTTCTGCAAACACGCCACAAACAGAGTCGGCTGAGGTATGCAAAAGCACATTTGGAGAAGCCAATTTCTTTTTGTAAGAAGGTCCTGTGGACTGATGAAACCAAGATTGAGTTGTTTGGTCATACAAAAAGGCGTTATGCATGGTGGCAAAAAACCACAGCATTCCAAGAAAAACACTTGCTACCCACAGTAAAATTTGGTGGAGTTTCCATCATGCTTTGGGGCTGTGTGGCCAATGCCGGCACCGGGAATCTTGTTAAAGTTGATGGATGCATGGATTCCACTCAGTATCAGCAGATTCTTGACAATACTGTTCAAGAATCAGTGATAAAGTTGAAGTTACGCAGGGGATGGATCTTTCAGCAAGACAATGATCCAAAACACCGCTCCAAATCTACTCAGGCATTCATGCAGAGGAACAATTACAATGTTCTGGAATGGCCATCCCAGTCCCCTGACCTGAATATCATTGAACATCTGTGGGATCATTTGAAGAGGGCTGTCCATGCTCGGCGACCATCAAACTTAACTGAACTGGAATTGTTTTGTAAAGAGGAATAGTCAAAAATACCTTCATCCAGGATCCAGGAACTCATTAAAAGCTACAGGAAGCGACTAGAGGCTGTTATTTTTGCAAAAGGAGGATCTACTAAATATTAATGTCACTTTTCTGGTGAGGTGCCCATACTTATGTACCTGTCAAATTTTGTTTGAATGCAGATTGCACATTTTCTGTTAGTACAATAAACCTCATTTCAAGGCAGAAACATTACTGTGTCCAACAGTTATTACATATATCAAACTGAAATAGCTGTTGCAAAAACACCAATTTTTATAAAACATTAAGCTTAAGATTAATAGGGGTGCCCAAACTTTTTTATATAACTGTATAAAACACTTTGTCCTATGCTTTCTTTTTATATTGTCATGTACTACTCTTTTTTTTTTTTTGTATTTATTCTGTATTTCTTTTTTTATCTGCAATAAGCTGCATCTCAAATATATGGCATTTTCTCCATATTGATTTTAACATGAAAGATCTCCCATTGCCTAGGAGGCCGTGAAAAGCTTATAGTCTTATTATACCGGCACCTACTAAAATGTGCATTTTTATTGGGCGTGTCTTTTACATGCCACAGTTGCTGCTTCTGCAAAGGTCCCTGTGTGAACTCGCCCTTAATTCTTCTGCCTAGTGCATATGAACGAGGTCATTGATGGAATGAGCTGTGTACTGTTGGAAGTATAAGCAATCATGTTCGTCATTTTTCTGTTTTTTTTTTAACCATACAAATCAATTCAATCTTATACTGGAATGAAAGCTGTACATGTTTCTAATATCATCTGCCTTTTATGTCTTGTGGAGATAGTGAGAACCATTTTGCAGTTCTCTGCATCACATTACAATGGAAATTTAAAAAAGGAACATTTTAGTTTTAATACTGACAACTGCACATTAACATTGTAAACTTTTGGATGTCATCTGAGTGCAGTACAAAATTTTACACGCACCCATAGACATTAATGGGTGCTTGTGATCCGATTTGCGGAGCCACTCGCAGCACGCTGCACTTTTTTTTCCATAGATCTGCACTGCCCCATAGTAGAATATTGGTCCGAGTGCTATAAACGTTATAAAACGTTGCATAACGCTTGTCCCAGTTATAAGCACATGAGCATAAGCCCTTACAATGTACACAGAAAGCTGTGGTGTGGCGGAGTTATACACAGCTCAACAACTGAGCTCTGCTAGATCTGCAGGAGAGGAAACTCCCCATCATGACTGCTGCACCCAGTAAACTAAGTGATACATCACTGGAATCAGGGTCTCTGTCCCTTCATCATGCTGATGTCAGATTACACAGTAAACCTGCTGACAAGATTCCCTTTTAAATATTGTATTTGAATATTTCTAGTACTAGTATATTCCACAATCATTCATGGACATGCAAAGAGATGTACAATTCAATGCAATTGAAACACAGGGTTGCAGTTAATTGCAGCTATAGTACAAATTGGGATTGATTTGACATTGATACCCCAAATTATGGTATTCATTGCTAAAGCAGCTCTACATTTGTTACACGATCCCTATTTAGGCTAGGTTGGCAAAGTTTTAAAGGCAATCTGTCACCAGGTTTTTGCTAGGCAATCTGAGAGCAGCATGATGTGTCACTTATTGGGCTGCCTGCTGCAGTTTTCATTAAAATCACTGTTTTTCAATAACAGATTGGTTTTATTTTTTATTTCTTTATTTTTAATAGTGAAAAAGAGGGGTGATGAAAAATATAAATAGAATTTAAAAAATAAAAAGACTTCCTTTTTTACATTTTAACCTGCGATCTTGAGATCACTTGTTCTGTATGCCACAATACCTTAGTATTCCAGTGGATAGTGAAGATGCAGGTCTTCCATGAAGCACTGGCGTCCACTCCATTTACATGCTGCTGTCAGAAATTGACAGCTGCATATAAATGGTTAACAGCAATTGGAGCTTACATTGTGGAGCGGATGCTCCTCCTGAGCCCCCTCCACACATACGGACCCCAGTGCAGACATATTTCCATCCTTTTGTGTCCAGGGGTTAAGGTTCCCTTTTAATATTATATTATATTTGGTTTTGTTCAAAGATCAGAAATAATTTAACTTGACAAATATCAATTATAAAGGGACACCTGGAAGGGTTAAATACTTTTTTTTTTTTTATTTTAGCAAATTTTTGAGAGTAGTTTGTACACTGGTGCCAACTGCAGATGCGTAACTTCTGACCGGAAACATTATTACTGAAATATAAAGCAGAAGAAATCAACGTTAAGTATGAGCCGGTGCCATACAATCTGTAAGTGTTGACAGAAAAAATCAGGCGCTCCTGGAGTACACACCTGAGGATAGCATGAGCACCGTAGTAAAGACGCAAGTGGGAAATCCGTGTTGGCGGAAAATGGTCACATCTTCCGATTGTATGGAGTCAAAACAGTTTCTTCTGCTCAATGCATCATTTTAAAATGACTCTTGGTGCCATTTACTAAGTGATCACACTTTCCACAGCTAGAAACTGACTCCAGAGAATAACCTAGTATTTCACTTGTGATTACAGCTCAATTTCTGGTAGATAAACTCTGCATTATGTGGATCTCTTTTATTGCTACAAAATGATGGTTACATCTTAGGTTGAGTGGCAGTACGAAAACCGCCATCTAGCATTCTATTTTACATGCTTCATCACTATAATATTAGTAATGAAGTTTAGAATAAGGCAGGGCTGTCACTTTTTATTTTTCATGAAAGGCAAGGGACAAGTGACTGAGGGCACCTACCCAATTCCTCGAACTATGGTCACCGTAGGCTATCCCTGTCCCCCGGATTACCCCGGATGGTGGTACCTTGCTATGCTCCTAACTTAACCCTTATCTGTTCCCTCCCAGACCTAGGGAGGTGAGAGGCCGAAGTGTATTGGAAAACCCTAACCAGACAGATGGGGATAAACGAAAACTACAATCATACAAATACACACATAACAACAGAGTGTAAAACAGGAGAGCAGTAGGAGGCACAAACCATATGGCAGAGAATAAGCATAAACATGCAAACCAATCTCCTGAAAAACTCTCCAGCCGCCAATTCCGAACACTGCACTTCCCCTTCAACTCCAAACCAGGAAGTAGAACTATCACTGGCAACTCTCAAGTGCGCCGGCAGTGCATGCACAGTTGCATCTCCAAGTTATCCCTCCTGTTCTTTAATCTGCGCATGTGCTGTCCACTGCCCCCACTAGCAAGATGTTTTGAGCATCGGCGATATGTCTTCTCTTCAGCGCGCTCCTGCTCTGGTCCTCCGCACACAATGTGCACTGAAGAGAAGACACATATCGCACTGCTCAAAACATCTTGCTAGTGGGGGCAGTGGAGATAACTTGGAGATGCGACTATGTTTTTTTAGAGACCACAGCTATTGTTCTGGCGCGATATTTGAAATAGGAAGCAGGTCACTGACGGAACAATGACCTATCATTCACACAGGAGGATGAGTAAGGGACCAGAGCACAAAGAAAAGACCCTGCCCAGAGGTCCGCACTGATGCACAATCATGTCATTAAATGAAAACTTCACACAAAGATTTCACAAAGCCACAAAACAAATTGCTTCATCGCTGGTATCATTTTAATCAGTATCCCAGCGCCAATATGGCTATATGTGTACTTTACTTTGCAAAATCCTGCTGACAGGTTCTCTTTAAGCAAGATTAACAACTGACTCTTTAAAAACGCACTAAGGCTAGTTCCCCACGTCCGGATAGTTCCGGTACCGGAAAAAAACGTATCGGAGATATCCGTATCCTGTGTGTCCGAGTGTGGCAACCGTGTGCCGCATCAGGAGCACACGGACCAGCGCCTGGGAATCAGTTAGGCAACTTCAGAGAGGAAGAGGACCAGCTGCCATCTCCTATCTCTGTAATAGGAAAGTCTGTCTTCTCTTAACACAGATTTTGCCTGTGATTTGAGATTTTTGAGAATGAATTGGTCCAGGAGGAGAATGAAGCAGATTTCTCTGATGAGATATATTACAAAGTTGCTTATTTCCATGTATAGTATTGATTTATTACATAAAAATTAAAACAACGGTTACACTTTAAAGTTTGCTGAACTAAAATTGTTGCGCATAGCACAAATAGTGATGGTAAATTGGAAGTGAACCTGTCATGGGTAGATATTCACTCACAAAGATGTTTTCCATTAATGCATTTAAGTGATACATGTTTAGAAAAAAAACCGCAGAAAGCACAAATCAGAAGCTTGATGTCGTGTGTGTAAACTCCGTGTACAAATACTTATAGCCTTCTTCTTAACGTCTGTAAATCAATCCGTAAGCGCTGACTGAGAGGTGCTTTAAGGGCGAGCAGAAAGGGTGAGCAATTGACACACTTCAGTGGTACTGAGATTTCAAGGCTGCAGAAAGGAGTCAGAAAGGAGAATTTACTGTGTGACAGATGAGCATTACATATTCTGTCTGTAAAACACCATCTCTTTCCATAGTGCTTCTGTTCTGTAGACCTGGAGGGCAAGCTGGAGAAAACAACATCCTCGCTGTGTAATCTGGAACTGTGCCTTTTCACTTCTCTTCTTAAAATCTAGCTATTTACTAGACATATAATAATTGGTGATTAAAACTCGAATTCTGCACTTCTCCAGAAGTATTAGAATTCCATATAGTAATGCTATATAGTGTGACTCCTCAAAGCCCTACCCTGGAAGATAGGGACTCGGAGCCGGGTCCTGATGTTGTCGATGGAGTGCAGTCGTGGCCCGGACCCGCTCCGTGCCCAGGGCCGTCACATTAAAAAGGATGGTATGGGCTTATCCGGGTTGAGTGGCTGATCTCGACTACGCCACCTGTGGCCCCTGGTGAAGGCCACCAGCGCTGCTGCAGTCCTCTGAGGCGGAATGTTGTGGCAGCCGGCGTTGATACTACTCCCCACAGGCGGAGCAGGGCCTCAGGGCAGAGAGCCAGGATGGAGGGGATTGTAGTCTAGGAGGTCTAGTGCTGCGTAGTGCGGTGTAGTGCAGAATAAAGAGTCCGGAGGCCATAGGGGTTAACTTCCAGGGTTTTTTTTACTCACGATGGAGATGGCAGTAGGAAGGTGTCTCCCTGCTCCTCGCGGAGTTCTGCGGTCACCAGAGACGGAGGGGTCCGACAACCTCCGAGTAAGTCCAACTTTCAATCAGGACCCCGCACCAGAGTGTTCCTAGACTTTAGACCAGATCCTTTCCTGTCTGTGTGTGTGTGTGTGTGTGTGTGTGTGTGTGTGTAGATAGGCCGGGCTCCCTCTGAACTTCTCTCAGAAAAGGGTACGGGTGGCAGCTCTGCTCCTTCCGTTACCCGGTGGGATCCTCAGGGCCTACCGGACTTCCCTGACCAGAACGTAGAGTAGCAAGGTCAGGTGTCGGGGGCCGGTTCCCCTCTTGCACTCCTAAGCTCCGGGCCTTCTTGGTCATGGTCCTTGACCGGGCTGAGACATACCTAATCTGCAACCTGCCCCTCGACCCAAGGCCAGGGTACGAGGGCTGTGTCTCCCTCCGCTGCAGGTCCACACAGGATCCACATTCAGCGTGGGTGATCACAATACAAGAGACCCAGAACCAAAATGGCTTTTTATTAAATATCAAATTTAAAGTGTCACTAAATTGTGAGTCCTCCACCCTCACCCCCTAATTGGTTCCCCTAACTCTTGGTTCCCCAGTCTCCCTGTAACCAGGAGGGCAGCACCTAGTGCATTCTAGCCCCCTCTGGTGGGAGAAGTGTGGTGTTGGATGTGGAGGAAGGGTCCTGACCATCACACTGTTCTTACCTCAGAGGAGGAACACTACACTCCATTAGAGAAGTGCAGCATCCCTGTGGTGGTCGAACCCTCAGGGGCGCCACAATAGAGTATCTATTATTTATATGCTTGCACTGTTTGGCTATACTTTACGATTCTATACTTTCCGCTAGTCTACAATACATTTGTTACAATGCATTGTTTTTTTTTCTTTCATCTTTCCCTTCTTGGATTTATATATTCTTTATTTTTAACACTAAATCAGTTACAATAAAAGATACATCACCATTAACATTACAGTTTAATAAACCTTAAAGAAATAATATGTTGCAATGTAGTTGGCTACCATTTGTCTATAAAAGGTATAAAGCATTTTGTCTCACCTGGTGAGGAGGATCTTTGGAGCCTTTATTCCAGATGAGCAGGTGGAGTACAGCATGGACTGATGATTTTGATGCAATGAGGAGAACTAATCAGGACAATAGAGTCTACACGGAATCAGGAGAAATGGAAGCTTTAGGCCTTCTGCACACGTTGAGTACTTGATGCGTTTTTTTACATCAGTATTCGGTCAGTATTTTTTCTCAGTAGTGGGAACCAAAACCAGGTGAGGAACAATCGGAAAAGGTATAATAGAAACAAGTACAACAATTCTGCATTTATCACCCACTCCTGGTTTTGGCTCCCACTCCGGAGAAATAATACTGACCGAATACTGATAGTGGGGCCGTGGCCTTATAGAAACACTTCTGCATTTATCACCCTCTTCTGGTTTCTGCTTACAAATACTGATGTGAAATATTGATTAAATACCCAACATGTGGCCTAAGTGGGCCACAGGAAAGCCAGAGACTCGGTGAAGTAGCAGAGCTGGATATAATTATATATTGTCTGTGATTAACTATCAGAACCAAGTGATGTAGCAGAGCTGGGCTGGCTTGTCAAAAGAAACACTTGTAGTGATTTAGAGTACAGGAGTAGGTTTGTCAAGAGGCACATTTTTGGTAAACTAACAAGGCATGTAGCAGAGCTAGGTTTGTCATGTGGCACACTTGAGAAGAAAGGCAGAGCAGTGGGGTAGTGGCACAGATGCCAAACTACATCCTGATCTATAAGGCTTTACCCTGTGACCTCAGAGGTGCTTGCTGACTTACCATTATCTGATACTCATGGGAGCAGAGGGAGCCAGTGACAAACCAGTACATCATAATAGAGAAATAGTCCCTCAGACTCCTAGGCATCATATGGGGTGAAAGTACAGCTTTCTCTTGTCTCTGCAAAATACCTGCTTGTTTCATACACTTTGCTGTAACAGAACACAACATTCCTGTATTTGTCCTGCTACAGTTGCCATCCTGAATCAGTAAGAGCTTCATCGCATGTTGCGTTTTTATTTTTTATTCTGCACTTTTTACCGCTGCAAAAGCGGTGAATGAAAAGTGAATGAGCTCTCTGAAATCTCACGCACACGCTGCTTATTTCTTCCTTGTAGATTTGAACCATCACAGCCTTTTTTTCAAATCTGCAGACTGTCAGGTTTTTTTTTTACCCAGCAATTTTTCAGCTTATAAAAACTTATCAAAAATGCACGTATTTTACACAGCGTTTTTACTGCAGAAAATCTGCCTCAAATACTCAATGGGTGAACACACCCTCAAGGCGTCCCCCAGAACGATAAGCTGTATTTGTAACCTATACGTTTGCTGACGTTGTTCCAGTTTACACAGCAAAGTGTCATCTTAACCTGTAATCAAAACTGCTATGGAGGCAGAATTCAGAACCTCTGTCCAAAAATAACAGACAGTCCAAAATTTTTTAGTCTGTTGAGTGGATGGGCACTGTGATGAAATGCCCTATTGGTAATGTGGAGATGGATTTGTTCTGCTCCATTAAGATGGAGCAGAACAACAGAATTAAGAAGCACAGATGTGAACGGAGCCTTATTGAGACTGCTCTAGTAATCCGTATGAAAGCTGCAATATTTCCGTACTTTATATGGATATTCAGTATTCGAATATAAAAACCGCATGGAAGTAATCAAAAACAGTTTAGTTTTACTTGCATAATAGCTTTAGAATTATTGCATTTTCAGCCCCAATTATGGAATATAATAGTTATTACCATAAGTATGACAGTATGCTAGAATATAAAATAAGGGAATAGACGCTAATTCTCATTGTCGTCATGACAACTAAACATTTTGACATGTTACTGAGGAAGGCATACGTTTAGCCCACACAATTTTCATGACATTCATTCATGGGAAATGGAATTTCAGGTGAACATACAGCACATGGTTGGTATATGGGATTATTTATGGATTCCCTAGAACACCAGGGAGGCACAGGTAAAGGAAGCAGCAAATCGAAATCGTAAATTAGGAAGGTGCAGGATGATGATGTACATAATATATGTGTATTGTATTGAAGTGTGTGTTCCTCGGCGTTAGAAATATGTTGGCAGGCATTCATTTTCTTTGTATTCTAGCCTCATAAACTAATCATTGGGTAAAACACAAGTGGAACAGAAAAATCAGCTATAATAGTGGTATTTGTTACAGCAAAGTTACAAAAATAGCATGGCTTTTATATTGTTTTGTATTTTTCAGTTCATAAACTCCATCAGCCCTTTAAGTCACATTATTCTGTCATAAAATTTATGACTGGTAAAGAAAAAAAAAAAAATACGCCACTAGTATAAAAACAAAAAAAAAATCATGCTGCTCCCTCCTTACATCTCACAATTGAATTTTTTTTAGTTTTTATACTAGTGGCACTTTTATTTTTTTCTTTACCAGTCATAATTTAGAGAGAATTATTTATGCATCACATTCATACATTTCACCATGAACAAGAAGTTGAATTAATTAAAGCCGAAGTTCAGTAAGTGAGTAATGTAATATAATTACTAGTGTATATATAGTAACAGGATTAGGGTATTGGGTCACTGTATCGCTGTCTCCTTGGCTAGACAGGCTCTTAAGACACCGTTCACATTAAGCAGGTATGATACCACTGGTCAAAACTAGTTTTATTGATTCCGTAAAACAGCAAAAACAAAATCTTATAAGTATACAATCTATTGTATACAAATTCTTCAAGTATACAAAATAAATCCTAGGCCGATTGTCTACTAACTAAGCAGTCAAAGTTCTGACTCTCTAGCACTGGTACTAACCAAACAATTGTTTCCCCAGGAGCAGAGAGAGCCATCGGCGCTCTGCCCTTTTATACTCATACCGGAGAATAACCGGTCGTAAGCCACAGCTACTAAACTGGCTGGTTTATTTACACAGTATAATACAGGAACCTAGGGGAAAAGTACTATATATAGTTTTATATATAATATATATAAAATTATATTTGTGCATGTGTGTATACTTAATACATACACACACCTGTGTAATATATACAGTGCTATAATGTCCTATTCTGCTTCATATGATGTCCTCCTGTCTCTCTTCGCATCTTGCTGGTCATGCAATCTAGTCTTCTGAAAAAGTGGTCATTGTCACATGGTCATGCACCACATTAAATGAGCGTTTTTAGACATTTTTTTTCCATTGTGACCATAAAATGACGTGGTTCTGTCAAATAAATGTGCCGATAAGCTGGCTTAGTGGTCTAAAGTTAGACAAGCCAGTCTAACATGGTTCAAACGTATCCTCCATCATAAGCCACCATGATAAATACGGTGCGTCTAGTCTTAATTCTAAGACCGTTTTAGTAAAACTGCCCTAATAATTTAAATATGAGCATGACAACAGGGCAGGGAGGTTTTATCTTTGAAGTTTTGGCCTAGGCTAAGTGAATGTTTGAGCTACTGTTTTCTCTTTTTTGAGATTTTAGGCCCCTTACCCATTAGACTATTTAGCTGAAAGCATGGAATTCGGTGGGATTGGCAAACAGGCTAATCTCTATGGCGGCCTCCCGAATCTTCCCATCCTGACTCTGCTCCCTGTGATTGGGCTTATTGTATGTTTACGGCATATTTAACCACATTAATACTAGTATTTGGGATACTTGTTGTGTTCTGATCCTTTAAAGGGGTTGTCCTAGAATTTCAAACAGCCAACCAGCAGCAGAAATTTGTATAAATTTATAACTACTATTACTATTACTCAGCCTTTAAATCCCCTGTCACTTTGGTGATCCCCATCTATCTACATATATAATTCAAGTGACAGATGCCATCAATCACAGGTCATACAGTACGTGGAAGCATCGGTGCCGAGGGCAAGAATTTGCTCCAGCAGTTGTGAATGATATATGTGACATCAATACTGCTGAAACTAAGACCTCCTTCACATGTTCATGTTTAAACACTTATGTGAAAAAACAGTACCAGTGTCATCCGTGTGTCCGTTTTTACCATCAGGTTGTCATCAGTGTTTTTCCAGTATGGCTAATGAAAGCAATAAATTATCTCCTGTATTTTGCAATGTTAACCATGTACAGCACTCTGATGACACAGGGATACCATCCATGTGCTGTACGTGGTTTTCATGGACTCATAGACTTGTATTGGCCCTTGTCATCTGTGCTGCCGGGAAAAAATGGACATGTCTGTGTGTTTCGCAAGGACACACGGTACATGTAAAAACATTATAACTAGTGATGAGCGAGTATTTTCTGTTTACCCTTTCGGCGAGTATGCTCCGGCCGAGCACCGAGTAGTTACAGCTGCTCGGTGATTTGGTTGAATCACTCCCGTGTGCATGATTTGCAACTGTTTGACAGTTTTAATACATGTGAGGAATGTGTAAGAAATAGACATCCCTCACATGTATTAAAGCTGTCAAACAGTTGCAAATCATACACACAGGAGCGATTCAAACATATCACCGAGCAGTTGTAACTACTTGGTGCTCGCCCGAGCATACTCTGCAAAAGGGTTAACAAAACATACTCGCTCATCACTAAAATAACCATAGGTTATAATGCGTACATGTGTTATCCGTGGGAAAAAACGGATACCACACGTACTGGAAACATGGACGTTGGAAAGAGGCCTTACTCCACTTTTAAAGGGGAGCCGACAAGGAGATTTGTGCATTGAATTAGACACTGTGTTATTGCAGTCTAGGAGAACGGGGTGCAAAAACGCCACCAGGGACTTGAACTAGTCATCTGATGCGGATAATGCTCTGTCAAGTTTTTTTTTTCTCTGAAATATGATAACATTTGAGAGTAGAACATGGTGGCAACAACGCAGCCAGTGTCTGGTATCTGGCTGAGGCAGCATGAATCTCCTGACAGGTTCCCTTTAAATCTTGGTATCTGTATGCAGTAAATGTACCTTCATGCAGTAACCTGATTATATGGTGCTTTACTTTGGTATGTCGAGTACAAATATTATTTAGGGAAGTTCAGCATTTACATTATTTTTTGCTCTTTAATTTCCAATCTGTTTGCTCATATAAAATGCTGGTAAACATAAGTGCTGTGTTGGGATTTCTGCTAAAAGAAGATTATTATATTAAGAGTTTTTAGCTTGATTCAAAGCTGTCATATTGAGAACATCTTACAAGCAAAGAAGATAATTTTGTCAAAGTACTCGGAGCTTTAACTACATGAACCATTTTTACCCACAAACATTGAAACTAACGGTTTGTCATCTGTTCTGTTTTCATACATTTTACATGCGAGTCAATATTCTACATGTGAAAAACAGGCACTCATATAAATGTCAAAAGGTTGTTTATAACTGAACAAAAATTTGTATTTATTGGTTTCATAAATTTTTGATATTTCACAACTTCAAAAGAGAAAATAATTGTATGTAGATTTTTCTTCCAAGTTTTCCGTATGGATAGTTTGCATATTACCGTTAGAGCATTGTGTATGAGATTTTAAGGATTTCCATGCAAATGCTGCGAAGAATATCCACAGTGTAAATGCAAATTGTCTCTTCAGAGAGGAAGAGGACTAGAACGCTAGTGCCACCTATAGGAAATAGCAATCCTAAAAGTCAATATCGACTCTCTAACGAGCCTTCTCACATGACTTAAGATAAAATCCAAAACCAGAATCTCAATTTGCAGACATTGTGTTTTAAGAATTGCAGCTTAAAAGTACTCAGGCTTGACATGTCACTCTCCGCAAGGAGAAACGTTCCCCCTTGGATCCAGGTCAGACGCCTCTCACCCAGCCAAACCAGATCTCACACTTTGCACTGTTGAGGGGCACTACCCTGAAACTGTGTCAAATTGAGATTCTGGTTTTGACTTTTATCCTAAGTCATGTGACAAGGCTCATTAGAGAGTCGATATTGACTATTAGGATTGCTACTTCCCATTGGTGGCTCTAGAGTTTTAGTACTCTTCCTTTCTGAAGAGACGATTTATGGATTTTTGAACATTCGGCTTAAGTTCATCATTTATTCAATGATATTTATCTGCAGCATTTACTCTATGGGAGGTTGACATAAAAGATGCCCCTGATGAATGTACTCTAAGTCTTTATGTACGACACCTGCACGCACACCTCTTGTGTGTTGGCCAATGGTTCCAATGTATATGCCCCCATATTTTGAAGGGGAGGCATGCATGATCGCACAGACTTTTGTGATAGAGACCCATATAGTCCGTGCATGAGGTCATGGTTCTTGACAAATGTGTGGTTTTGCTGGGTGTATAAATACAGCACATTCATCAGTCACATATATTGTTTTCAGTTCTATTGGTTGGATTATGTTGATTTGAGGAGCATTTACACTGCAAGGTTATCTTGAACGAGGTTGCACAATTCATGTTAATCTTGCAGTGTAAATAGGCTGCCAATCACCACTTGCTCCCCTGAAATTATTTATTGTGCTGCACAAAAGTTCATTGTTCTCGGTGGTGCATCGTTTAGTGTAAACAGAACTCATGCTGCCGAGAACAATGACATTGGTAATGCAATCTGCCGGTCTAAACAGACTATTAAACGAATGCCGAATAGCAAAAAAAAATTGCTGATTGGCAGTTGTTAATGGCCGCACATTAACTAATATAAATGAACCCTTAGTCTAGACTTTGTCACTATAATGGATACTATAGGCCACAATTCACTGCCTATAGGTTCCAGAAATTTTGATGGTTGGCATCTAGAATAATTACTCAAAGTCAATTTTTAATTCTGAATTGCCTTATAATCTGGTAGAGGAAGACATCCTAACTTGAGGAGGGGTCATGCAGATCCACAAGTGACTGGAACATAACCTGACTGGATTGTATAAATTGAACATCAGAGGACCTACAGGATAAAGGTTTTATTTTTTTAATTTGCGCTGTCTAATATCTTTGATAATCAAAAAAATGGAGCAGTTGTTGTTATACAGTTTTTTTTTTTAGCTTTTATTCTTATGGATCAGATCCCATAGTTTTTCATCTCAACTGAGTTTTTGGAAGAGTTTAGATTAAATCGGAGCACTTCACCTTTATATTAAACATGAGCACAGCGACCGTCTCTTGCTTCACTACATGGAACCTGTCCAACTCAATTAGGCTTAATTCCAGACAGTTTAAGAATACGTAAGGGACGTATGTAAATCTATAATGATTTTGCAGGGAATTTTGCAGCATCTTTTCATTTCCAAACCTTATTTATTTATTGGTTCTTTTACCTTGAATTGAAAATAGTTTTTTTAGGGTGCATATGTGTCACCCTACCTGGATGCCACAAGTGTAATAAAGCTGTGTCTGAGAGCAAGGGGGAGGTTCTCTGGTTAGGGGAACATTAGCATGCAATGCCTCCTGTCTCAGGCCAGTAGGGGGAGCAGGCTGCCCCTATAAAAGCTGGTACTGAGGGCAGGGTTAGAGAGAACTGGATTGCCTGTCTCAGCTCTGAGACGTGTCCCAGAGTGGAGCAGGGACAGAAAGTTGATTGCACCTAAGAGGAAGTGTGGCAGGAGGAGAGCCACAAGCCAGAGACAAGAGGCAAAGAGAGCCTGTCTTGGCAGAGAAAAGACTTAATTTTACCAGACTTTGGTGTCTGAGGCTGGAAGGATTCTACATCCTCCAGCAGATAACCAGTCCGCAAGGGACTGTACATTCCTTGGCCTAAGAAGCCTGGAGGCCCTGCCACAACCGAAGGGACCAGTAAAGCCGTACAAGGCTGGGAGCAGAAAGGAACCCACGTCGCAGGCCATACAGGTGAGAAAGCACGGAAAGCTCGGAAACGTGGGCTGTTATCCTATCAGGAGGAGATAGTCAGAAGGAGCGCAGAAAGCACGGTAGGCCTACACCCTCACCCTGACCAGGGCCAATTTCCCCGTTGCTCTCAGACATCCAGGTCCCCTCCTAGCTGGGACTGTTTGTGGGTCAGTTTACCTGTTTAGTAAAGACCCTGGACTGCAACCTGTTGTCTGTGTGCTCCTTGCTCCTCCAGCACTACCATCACTCCCACCATCCACTATACTGCCCTGGGGCCGCACTCTTCCCGTGGGGAGTCACACTACCATAGCTGCACACCTCATCAGCCCCAGCGGTCTGCATGCAGCGGCGGTTCCTAATAACCGTAATCCACGGGTGGCGTAGTCGGACATAATCAATATAACGGACTACCACTGGCCTGACCACCCTGAGCCACGGAACCGGGTTGCCACTACTACTCCCATCGTTCCCTATTGCCCGGATCCGAGTGCCCCACGGCCCAGGGGGCGAGTCAGCTTTGGCGTAGTTGGCAGGATTTCGTGCCCGCAACCACCGGGTACTGCGTGCCTGAAAAAGACTTTTGTAACTTACCTGTGGCGAAGTTTCCCGCCGTCCGGAGTCGTTTCCCGCCATCCGGAGCAGATTCCCGCCATCAGACGCCATCTTGGACCGTTTCCCGCCGTCTTCCCGCCATCCGCAGCTGTTTCCCGCCATCGGACGCCATCTTCAGGACGCCGCGCGGGAAGAAGAGGGGCGTGGACGTCAAAACCGCGCGAGATCCGAAGCTCCGCCCCACGCACCGACGCTGCGCAAGGTCCTGGAAGGGAGAGAGAGCGACGCTGACGTCATCAGGACGCGACGCCAGGTCCTCGTCCATAGCAGCAGCAGCGGAGCCGCGGCCTACAGAAGAGGATCGTCGGAAGGTAGGCCACGCTTGACTAGGGGGGAGGAAGATGTCGGACACAGAGGCCCCCACTACCACCAACGCAGCTGCAGCAGCGGTGATGCCCTTTTCCCTGCCCTACATCCCTGGAGCGGCCTGGCTGCCCAAATACTCAGGGGAGCCCCATGCCCTAACTGACTTCAAGGAAAGGCTATACAGTTTGTTCCACGTTTACCCCCTAACAGAGGAACAGAAGGTCAGCATATTAACAGGGCAGTTAACTGGCGCAGCCCAGCGGGAGGTAAAATCATGGCCCACTGAGGAGAAAAGGACTGTGAAGGGTATTCTGGCCTGGCTGCGGGGTACCTCCGCTGAAATTAAAATGAGGTTCTATGGATGTAAGCAGCGGGCACAGGACAGCATCAGAGACTATGCCCTAAATCTGCAGGAAGCCTTGAGGGCTATTCAACAAACTGACCCTGGCAGTGTGCAGGAAACGGATAGACTGCTAACAGAACAATTCATAGAGGGTCTGCTGTCTAGCGCCCACAGGGCCCAACTGCGCCTCATGTTCTTTCAGAACCCCGACCTGACCTTTGCCCAATTTAAGGACAGGGCCATAAGGGTGCTCCGTGAATCTGCAACCAGTGGCGCTATAAACCCCCAGCGCCCTGCTATCACCTACCACCAGGAGGCGGCGCCCTCCTCTATGGACTCCGTGGAGGCTGATGCACAGGCCCTGAACCAAGCCCCGTCGAAAGGCCTGCACCACCAAGTCCAGGAGCTAACCAGGAGCGTCGCGGCGTTGACCAGGACCGTCCAGGCGTTGCAAGTGGACCTATCAAGACCCATCGAGCTGGCTTCAAGTCCGGAGGATGTCCCGTGGCGTCGACAGAGGAGGATCCCGTCGTTCCGAGGGAGGCCCACAGACCGCTACGCAGAGGATGGACAGCCCATTTGCCGTCGTTGCAACCAGCCCGGACACATTTCCAGGTACTGTAATTTAAACGGGTCCAACCTGGGGCAGAGGGCCGACCCCCAGGCATAAAATCACCAGGCCCTTATAATTGGCGTGATAAGTACGTTGGGGGGTCGCCCGGTTTTACCCGTGGTGCTGGACGGTATCCCCATGAGCGCCTTGCTGGATACTGGGTCGCAAGTAACCACAATCCCTTATGTACTTTTTAAGCAGTATTGGACTGATGCTGATATCACACGGTATCCAGACAGTAACTTGAGCATCATCGACAGTAATGGCTTACCCGTGCCGCAGATGGGGTTCAAGGAGATGACCATAAAAATTGGTAAAGTTGAACTGCCGGCACAGGGAGTGATTATTGTGGACATTGACCGTCATGAAAGTCACCCTAAAATAACTGTGGGTACTAACATAATTGAAAATTGTCTTTCAGAGGTAATTGTAATTCTACAACAGGTGGCGGTGAATGCTAGTTCCAGCCAAAAGAGAGTCCTCAACAAGGAGATAAAAGCCCTGATGAGACGGCAGCAGGTAGAACTGTCTGGTGGTGAGATCGGTAGCATAAGACTCAGTGATCCATTCCCCATTTCCATACCTCCCAAAAGTGAAATGATGATCTGGTGTCGGACTGCAATCGGGTTGAGAGGTAGAGACTACCAAGCCATGGTAGAACCCGTGTACTCAGACAGCAGGCCCACCATTTTGACAGCCCGGGGGGTGGTTGATGTCTGTCATGGGAGGGTGCCCGTCCGCATCCTCAACATTGGGGAGAGGGAAGTACACTTACCCAGGTACGCTACACTCGCCAAACTGTTTGTTGTCGAACACCAAGCTATCAGGGCCGTGGAACCCTTGCCTCCATCTCCTCAGGCGGAGGGTAATGGCTCCCAGAAACAAAAAGAGGATTGGTGCCAGAAACTCCACGTGGGTGCTGACTCCACTCCCCTGCACCAAAAACAAGGAGTCTACCGGGTGGTACAGGAGTACGAGAGAGTCTTTAGTAAGCACCCGCTAGACTTCGGCAGAGTAAAAGGGATAGAACACCACATCCCCACAGGGAGCCACCCACCAATAAAAGAAAGACACCGACCTGTACCCCCTGCACATTATCAGAACGCAAAGGGCATGCTAAGAGAGATGAAAGAAGCTGGGGTTATTAGAGACAGCTGTAGCCCCTGGGCAGCCCCTTTGGTTCTGGTCAAAAAGAAAGACGGCACCATGAGAATGTGCGTGGACTATAGACAAATCAACCGTATCACTCACAAAGACGCATATCCGCTGCCTAGAATAGAAGAGTCTTTAGCCGCACTAAAATCTGCTAACTTCTTTTCTACTTTGGACCTTACTAGCGGGTACTGGCAGGTTCCTGTGGCAGAGGCTGACAAGGAGAAGACCGCCTTCACCACCCCGATGGGACTGAGCGAATTCAACTGTATGCCTTTCGGGCTCTGCAACGCACCAGGGACCTTCCAGCGGCTGATGGAATGCTGTCTAGGGCACCGAAACTTCGAGACGGTCCTCCTTTACCTGGACGACGTGATAGTCTATTCGAAAACCTACGAGGACCACCTAAAGCACCTGGCCGAGGTGTTCGAAGCCCTGGCAGGCTATGGCCTGAAGGTAAAACCATCGAAGTGTCACCTGCTGAAACCAAAGGTCCAGTACCTAGGGCACGTGGTAAGCGCGGAAGGAGTGGCCCCCGACCCTGACAAGGTCACGGCAATCAAGAGCTGGCCAAGCCCCTCGAACATCAAAGAGGTGAGACAGTTTCTCGGGTTGGTAGGCTACTACCGAAGGTTCATCCCCGGGTTCACTAAGATGGCAGTTCCTATGCAGGACCTCCTGATCGGACAGTCTAAGTCCAGAAGTCAAAAGCCACCCTTCAAGTGGGATAAACCGGAAGAAGAGTCCTTCCGCCAGCTAAAGTTGGCCCTCACTGGGGATGAGATCCTGGCCTACCCTGATTACGGCCAGCCTTTCATTCTCCACACTGACGCCAGTAATGTGGGACTGGGAGCCGTACTGTCCCAAAACCAACAGGGCAGAGAACGGGTGATCGCATACGCCAGCCGGAAGCTGAGGCCCACTGAGAGGAACCCGGAGAATTACAGCTCCTTCAAGCTAGAATTCTTGGCGGTGGTGTGGGCCGTGACGGAACGCTTCAAGCATTACCTGGCCTCCGCAAAGTTCACCGTGTACACGGACAACAACCCGTTGACACACCTGGATAATGCAAGACTGGGTGCCCTGGAACAGCGGTGGATGGCCCGTCTCTCCAACTATGACTTCGTGATCAAGTACCGGGCAGGCAAAACCAATGCCAACGCGGACGCCCTATCAAGAATGCCTCACTTACCTGAAGGTGACGAAGACCCAGAAGAGCTGGAAGAGGTAGAACTCCCCGCGTTTCACCGGTATGGAGCCGCTCAACACTCTCACCGCGTGAAGGAGGAGGATCTAACAACTGTGATGATGAATCCCCTACCTCACCACAGCTGGGCCGAAACCCAAGATAGTGACCCTGCTGTCCGCCTGGTGAAAGATCTGCTGACCCGGGAAGACGCCCGCCTAGATCCAGATGCCCCAGAGGAAGCCAAGCAGCTATGGAAGGAGAAGAGCAAGCTGTTCCTCTACGAAGGCAAGTTGTGCAGAAGGATTGTCAACCACCGGACGCACGAGCTGACCTGGCAAGTCGTGGTCCCAAGGCGAGATGCAGCTATGGTCCTGGGAGCTTACCATGACAGAGCGGGACACTTCGGTTGGAAGAAACTGGAGTTCCTACTAAGAGGAAGGTTCTTTTGGGTCGGCATGAGAGGAGCAGTAGAAAAGTGGTGCAGAGACTGTGGCCCTTGTCACCTGAGGAGGAAGGACCGCACCAGCCAGAAGACACCCTTGAGGCCCATCGTCACCACGCAGCCTCTTGAGCTGGTAGCTCTGGACCACGTCAAATTGGCTCCAAGCCGGTCTGGATACATCTATGCCCTGACAATCGTGGACCACTATTCCCGTTTTCTAGTGGTGGTCCCGGTAAAGGATTTGACAGCCCAAACAGCGGCCAGAGCCTTCCAGCAATATTTCTGCCGTCCACACAGGTATCCGGAACAGGTCCTGACAGACCAGGGTCCAGCGTTTGAAGCTGAAATCTTCCAGGAGTTCTGCAACCTCTATGGCTGTAAGAAGATTCGTACAACGCCTTACCACCCCCAAACCAATGGGATGTGTGAGAAGATGAACAATATAGTCATTGATCTCCTGAAGACGTTGCCCCTGGAGGAACGCAGCCTGTGGCCAGAAAAATTGCCGGACCTGGTAGACATGTACAACAATATCCCGGTGAATGCTACAAACTGCACCCCGGCTTACCTGATGCGAGCTAGACCAGGTAAGCTGCCCGTAGACCTGGAGATGGGAGTCCTAATACCTGAGGACACCTCCCCGGATGCGGACTGGGATACCGAAAGGCAACTGCAGTACAAGAAGGTACAGGAGAGTGTGGAGAAGAGCCTGGCCCAGGTGAGAGAGAGGCAAGAAAAACTCTTCAACCAACACGCCCCTGCTGGTCCCCTAGAACCTGGTGAGCAAGTCCTAAAGCGGAAGAGAAGGCTACATAAGTTGGACGACCAGTGGGAAAGGGAACCCTACACCGTACTGCAGTCTGACCACGACAACCCAAAGGTGTGCATAATCACCAAGGACGGAGGAGAAACCACTAGTGTCGTCTCCAGAGACCACCTCAAAAGGTGCCCCGAGCAACTCCGTAGTGCAGAAGAGGATCAGAGTGACCTTGAACCCGCAGAGGACAAGGAAGAAATGATCAGCACCGTTCTCGGAGAGTTCCCTCAGTCCTGGACTCGCATAAATGATGCTATAGTGGTACCCGTCCTGCATTTCCTGCAACCGGCACAGCAACAACCAACACCAGAGCCGGAAGGTGAAGAGGAGCAAGCGGTTCCAGAGGCAGAAGAGCCTGTACCAGCAGCCCAGGAGAGTCAACCCTCTGCTGACAGTGAGCCTGCCATGCCTGCGGTAAGCCAAAGAACCCGCAGACAGCTGCCTGCCCTACCTGTACACCCAGCTGGTAGCTGTACCCCTAACGCTAGTGGGGAAAGTCAGGTTGGTCCACCACCAGACAGTGGGTTAAGGAGGTCAACCAGGAGCACAAAGGGGCAGATACCCGCTCGCTGGAGAATATAGTGTGCAATAAGATTGTAAATAACCCTGTTGCCAAAGTTACCTGCATGTTTATTGATAGTGTGTTTCAGTTTCTTGCAGCTACCGTAAGGACTCACAGGTTATGGACTTTTTATAACCGGGACCTTGTGTGGACTGCATTCTGAGCCTAACCCAGGAATGAACTAAGACTGTGAAGGACTTGGGGTAGGACAGACCCCCACCTGGTTAAGGCTCCCCTTTGTTTTGGTGATATGGACACCCGGTCACAGGCCACACTGTGACCTAAAGAACTCAATTTGTGCGCCGTCTGTCTATTAATGTTTTATTGTTATGCATATTGTCTTTGTTTATTGTTTAGTCCCGGAGTACTAAATTTCACTAGGGGGGAATGTGTCACCCTACCTGGATGCCACAAGTGTAATAAAGCTGTGTCTGAGAGCAAGGGGGAGGTTCTCTGGTTAGGGGAACATTAGCATGCAATGCCTCCTGTCTCAGGCCAGTAGGGGGAGCAGGCTGCCCCTATAAAAGCTGGTACTGAGGGCAGGGTTAGAGAGAACTGGATTGCCTGTCTCAGCTCTGAGACGTGTCCCAGAGTGGAGCAGGGACAGAAAGTTGATTGCACCTAAGAGGAAGTGTGCAGGAGGAGAGCCACAAGCCAGAGACAAGAGGCGAAGAGAGCCTGTCTTGGCAGAGAAAAGACTTAATTTTACCAGACTTTGGTGTCTGAGGCTGGAAGGATTCTACATCCTCCAGCAGATAACCAGTCCGGAAGGGACTGTACATTCCTTGGCCTAAGAAGCCTGGAGGCCCTGCCACAACCGAAGGGACCAGTAAAGCCGTACAAGGCTGGGAGCAGAAAGGAACCCACGTCGCAGGCCATACAGGCGAGAAAGCACGGAAAGCTCGGAAACGTGGGCTGTTATCCTATCAGGAGGAGATAGTCAGAAGGAGCGCAGAAAGCACGGTAGGCCTACACCCTCACCCTGACCAGGGCCAATTTCCCCGTTGCTCTCAGACATCCAGGTCCCCTCCTAGCTGGGACTGTTTGTGGGTCAGTTTACCTGTTTAGTAAAGACCCTGGACTGCAACCTGTTGTCTGTGTGCTCCTTGCTCCTCCAGCACTACCATCACTCCCACCATCCACTATACTGCCCTGGGGCCGCACTCTTCCCGTGGGGAGTCACACTACCATAGCTGCACACCTCATCAGCCCCAGCGGTCTGCATGCAGCGGCGGTTCCTAATAACCGCAATCCACGGGTGGCGTAGTCGGACATAATCAATATAACGGACTACCACTGGCCTGACCACCCTGAGCCACGGAACCGGGTTGCCACTACTACTCCCATCGTTCCCTATTGCCCGGATCCGAGTGCCCCACGGCCCAGGGGGCGAGTCAGCTTTGGCGTAGTTGGCAGGATTTCGTGCCACAGTATACACAGTGAACACAGAAAGCTGCCAATCTGTGGTGGGTTATACAGAGCTCATGAATACATAGGACTACCTGGCAGCAGGTTAAGGCTGCGTTCACATGTCCAGAAATGATCTGTTAGAACGGATCCAGCAGAAATTCGTTAGGAAAAAAGTTGTTCTGACACAACTTTTTAGTCCGTTATTCACTAATTAATCTCTGCCTGATCCATCTTTTAAAGAGTTTGTCCACTACTATATAAAATGCCCCAATGTATTTAAATGGTGGAGATAAGTGTTTTTGTAAATACCTTGTGTGAACTTTTATTTTCTGTGAGCGGTGCTATTGCTGACCGCTCACAGGCATCATGTGGCCCCCGGCTGCAGTCACAGCCCAGAATCCACATCGCACTTTCCTTATGAATGGAGGAGATGGAAAGTGTGAGGTGGATGATGGGCTTTGACGTGCGGTGAAACCCTGCCCACTGCCCATCAATCAGGGGGAAGCGTGTCACTGGGTCACGCCTGGCTGCAGCCGGAACTTGACGTGACATCAGCGGATGTCAGAGTCGGCTGCAGCCGGGGGTCACGTGATGCCTGTGAGCGGCCAGTGATAGCGCTGCTCATAGGCAATAAAGATAACACAAGGTAATTATAAAAAACACTTCTCTCCACAGTTTAAATACTGTACATTAGGGCATTTTATATAGTAGTGGACAACCTCTTTAACATTGGAGTCAATGGGCAACGGATCCATTAACGCAGCATCCGTTGTCGTCTATTTCTAACGGATCCGGCAAGAAAAGGCAATCTTGGCTTTTATGATTTTCTCCAATTTGATTGAAACTTTCGTTTTTACAGTCTTCAGGATATTTGGTTAGTACGACTAGAATCCTTGGTAGCTTCGCTCAGTAATCAGTGGTTACTACTGCAGCCTTGCAGTGCAAATCCCACCATGGACAACATTTGCAAGGAGTTTGTATGTTCTCCCCATGTTTGCGTGGATTTCCTCCGGGTTCTCCGGTTTCCTTCCACACTCCAAAGACATACTGATAGGGAATGTAGATTGTGAACCCCAATGGGGACAGTGCCCATAATGTCTGTAAAGCGCTGTGGAATTAATGGCGCTATATAAATGAGTAAAATAAATAAATAATATAACAATAGAGCCTTTTATTTTTTTAGTTCACGATTTTTAATTCATGTTTCCATAACAGATGAAACAAGGGAACAATAACACACAGAAGATGAAGAATTAGGTTGACAAAAGGGAAGTAAGCAACACAAAGGAGTCATCCACCTTTTATATAAATGGCTCTAGAAAAGAGATAAGAAAGTAAAAGGATAGGAGAAAAAAAATATTTTTTTTAAAAATTGAGAAGGGGGCGAGGGTTTTCTCCATGGACCGACCCAGTCGGAGACCTCCCTGGACAGTCCATGGGTCCCATGTTTGTGGACTTGTAATCCCCATAACAGGCTTTACCACATTTTTCCAAACACATTCAAAAGTAGTTACACTCCATATAATAGAAAGAAGGTATTCTAATTTATATAAAAGAAAAGCCCAGTCTATCGCCTTCTACCTGTGTATATCAATATATATCTGTGTTTATCAATCTAAGAAAGAACATTATTTATATCTGTCCCGTTCACATTTGTTTCATGTGACAGAAATTGATATATAACATTGCTGTCTAAAGTGCTTGTATTATCCAATTCTCCAATACCCAGGAGGAACTGCAATTTAAAAACCTTTCTGTAATGGATATCTAATTCAATTAAAGTCTCACACAGCAACAAGAGGGGAAAAAAAAAAGATTTCATTCTCGTCCATTGCAGGTGTATATCCAATATATTCTCCGAGTTAATTTCAACCGTCCTTCTTAATTTAAGTTGCTGAATACGATATTGTTGAATACAGCCTCGCTATACTTCCTGCCACTATAGGTAGAATTACTTACATGAAAGTACTTTGGCTGGTGCCGCAGTTCCATTT
Source organism: Phyllobates terribilis (assembly GCF_046119375.1). Classification (NCBI taxonomy): domain Eukaryota; kingdom Metazoa; phylum Chordata; class Amphibia; order Anura; family Dendrobatidae; genus Phyllobates; species Phyllobates terribilis. Next base: position 772,400,547 of record NW_027362761.1, on the reverse strand, counting down.
ACTTCTTTTCTTCTAATAGAATAATATTGCTGTTCTCTGGGAGAGAGAAAAAAGCTGCAGCGAACATCGACTTGAAATGTGGAGTTGAGCGCGGCAGATTTTTATCAGGCGGAGAGAAGTGATGGTTTAGAAAAAGCCGTCGTGTTTGACAGTTGTTAGAAGCTTATTGCAGTTTTGTTCTTTAATCGAGAACACTGGAAAATTAATTTCACCAGCGGTGTGAATAAAAACGTTTTTTCTACCCTCACATCTCCTAAAGTTACAGAAAGTTATAGAATCACAAGACCAATCTAAAGGAACTGTCAACTCTGAACTGCCCCATTTTTTTTTGTCGTTTTCAGTCACTTCTTATTGTCAGGGAATCAAGTGCTAAATGCTCGTTTTACGCTTGTGAATATACAGTTGTCAGAGTTGCGTTTTGCACCTATGTTACCATCACATGACGGATCAGATTTATATCCTCAGATAGTAAATGATTAAGGTTCTGATTCAGTGACCACACGCTGAGATCTTGATGTTAGGAAGGGATTAAAGCATTATAGGTATATAGTAAATATTTTAAGCTTTCCGCTATACAATAATTATAGGAAAAAGTATTTAACGGGGGTCTGTCAGTGGGATCAACCCTTGTAAGCTGCCTATATGAACACATAGGAAACTGAAGTAATCTTATTGCAGAGCTGTGTGTGACTATAACTGACACATCTGCAGGTGTCCTCTGCACAGCCCAGCTCCATCGACTGAATAGTGGCTGCGGCTGGGTACTGCACATTCGCCCCCTATTAATTTGAATAGGTTTTGGATTTGCAGTGTCCTGCCGTGGCCAGTATAGAGTCGAACTGAGCAGTTCCAGCTGCTGCCATTGGCAACACCAGGGACAGCTGATTGGCGGGGGTGCCGGGTGTCGCATACCCACCGATCAGGCATTGATGACTGATAAAGATATAAAGATAGGATACCAACGTTATAGTCCTGCACAACCCCTTTAAAATAATCTCTGTAGGCAGATTCTCATGCAGATCTATGTCCCGCCCATAGTCCTGAACAGCTCACTTACATATAAGAAAAACGTGGATTTCTCTGGAATAAGACATCGGATCACAGATATCAGGGTATCATTTTATTCAGCTTCCTATGACTTGCATCCCCATATAGACAAATTAGGGGGGTAGATCCTACTGACAGATTCCCTTTTACTATACAGTTTTATATTATGGTCACATTCACCAATCTGATGTGAAACACATTTTTTTACCTGTGCTATTCTGTATTCTTAATAAAACTGTTGGATCCTAAGTTATTGATTATATATTGGATTATCTCATCACAGCCATTGGTGGCACAGCTCTAGAATATGCCACTAATGTCCTATTGTCATGAATCCGGTTGCCACGCCTTCCAACAAGGTGTCCGTGGCGCTGTGCGCTACCTTGCTCCTCTTTTTTTTGAGTGATTGCATAGTCGGCTCATTATTTGCCACTTATGTCTGTGATGAGACAACTGCTTTGATGCTTGTTGGGTGGGCCTGTTTTTAGAGTGTGACCTTTGACCCTAAACATTCACCACTCAAGGACAGTGTTGTGAACACACAGACTCTACTTGTTTTCAGCAGTTATAACCAGCTAAGTAAAACTTGTTCCAGGCAACCACTTTATCACTTATCTGTAGGATTTCTAAACTTGAGGTCTGACTGCAGACAAATTGGCAGAATCTGCTTCTGCTCCTTTCATTCTCTATGGGCTGCTGGAAAAAGCCGATCACAGTACTCGGCAGCCCCATAGAGAATGACTGGAGCAGCGGTTGATCATGCACATGGCTGTTCCATTCTAATAGGGATAAAAGGACCTTGTTCTGCCAATCGGTGCAGGTCCTGGTAGTCAGACCCTGACTGACCAACAAGTTATCTCCTATCCTGTGAATACGTGATCATTTATTTTCAATGGACAATCCCTTTAAGTTGAGGTAATTCAGCCTGAGGCTGGGGTCACAGTGGCATATGAAAATTCGGTCCCCTTCTCATCCAGGAGAGTGGAATGATTTTTTTCTCACTTGTCATCCATGTTCAGTCCGCATACAATCTTTTTTTTTTTTTTTTTTTACTCTGCAGTTATTAATCTTTTACACAATAATTTACAGTTTAATATGTTACAGAATTGCAATGTATCTGTATAAATCAGATGCCATACTGGTGGCCCATGTGGCATCAGATTTCTTTTCTCTTACTGTGATTTGACTCCGGAATTGGATGGATACGCTCTGATTTTTTATTCTCACAGAGTACAGCAGAGAAAAATATTCAGATTTGCACTTCCTCTCTCTATCCCTTTTTTTTATTCGATTCCACTCGTCGGATTTATACGGCCGTGTGAGCGAGCCCTAATGGCTACTGCTAATGTGTTTTGCATCAGATTGCTGAATGTGACAGTTGTATAACGCTGTATATTAAATACACTTTTTCCTAGCACTTTTGTCCAATGGAAAGTTCTGAAATATTAGAATATACTTTTAATTGCAAATTTCAAGATCTCAGTGTGTGGTCGCTGAATCAGATCCTTAACCATTTACTTTCAGGAGATAGAAATCCGTTCCGTCATGTGATGGTCACATAGGGGCAAGACGCAACTCTGATAACTGTGCAGTCACAAGCTGCAGCGAAAAATGACCATGTAGCACTTGAGTCCTCGCCAATAATCTGCGACCGTGAACAGAATCACATCATTTTTGCTTCATCTTTCTGCTACATGTGATATTGACTTTACAACATACAGATATAAATACAATTTTATGGATAAGTCAAAGGTAACAAAGCATGCTAATTTTCTGATCATAAGATAACCTATTTTCTGCTTTCATTTTAGAGTCTATTTTTGGGATGGTCCAGAGATTCTAGTTAACGGTGAACATGCTGCATACACTATGAGGTAGGAGTCCTTTTACTTTTTTCTCCGGTTATTGTCGATGTCTTTTCTAAATTACAATATTTTGTTATTTATGGATAATTATTCCATATTGGAGCTCTGGGTAATCTGACTACATCTGTGTAAGCAAATTGTAAAATTCATTTATTGTAAAGAATAGTTCTATAGCAAAAGAGTTGCAATTTTTTTTGTTACTTAGAACCAGTTTGAGGGGCCCAGTGGATGTTTTTGCTCCTGTAGATGCATTATCCAGATCTCTACTGGTTAGAGTGAATCTGCGTTAGATCGCCATGAAATTTCACTCATGAGAGCAGCACGGTGGCTCAGTGGGTAGCACTGTTGCTTTGCAGCTCTGGAGTCCTGGGTTCAAATCCCACAAAGGACATCATCTACAAGGAGTTTGTATGCTCTTCCCGTATTTGTGTGGGTTTCCTCTGGATTCTCCGGTTTCCTCGTACAGTCCATAGATACAGGTGCATCTCACTAAATTAGAATATCCTCAAAAAGTTAATTTATTTCAGTTCTTCAATACAAAAAGTGAAACTCATATATTATATAGAGTCATTACAAACGGAGTGATCTATTTCAAGTGTTTATTTCTCTTATTGTTGATGATTATGGCTTGCAGCCAATGAAAACACAAAAGTCATTATCTCTGTAAATTAGAATAATTAACAAAAACACCTGCAAAGGGTTTAAAAAGGTCCCTTAGTCTGTTTCAGTAGGCTCTACAATCATGGGGAAGACTGCTGACTTGACAGATGTCCAGAATGCAGTCATTGACACACTAAGTAATTGCAAACTAAATTTTGCATTTCATTTAGAAATCAAGGTCCCAGAATCTGGAGGAAGAGTGGAGAGGCCACAATCCAAGCTGCTTGAGGTCTAGTGTGAAGTTTCCACAATCAGTGATGGTTTGGGGAGCCATGTCATCTGCTGGTGTAGGTCCACTGTGTTTTATCAAGACCAAAGTCAGCGCAGCCGTCTACCAGGAAATTTTAGAGCACTTCATGCTTCCTTCTGCCGACAAGCTTTTTGGAGATGGAAATTTCATTCTCCAGCAGGACTTGGCACCTGTCCACACTGCCAAAAGTACCAATACCTGGTTTAAAAACAACAGTATCGCTGTGCTTGATTGGCCAGCAAACTCGCCTGACCTTAACCCCATAGAGAATCTATGGGGTATTGTCAAGAGGGAGATGAGAGACACCAGACCCAACAATGCAGACGAGCTGAAGGCTGCTATCAAAGCAGCCGGGGCTTCCATAACACCTCAGCAGTGCCACAGGCTGATCGCCTCCATGCCACGCCGCATTGATGCAGTAATTGATGCAAAAGGAGCCCCGACCAAGTATTGAGTGCATTTACTGAACATACATTTCAGTAGGCCAACATTTCAGATTTTTAAAACATTTTTCAAGCTGTTGTTATAAAGTATTCTAATTTACTGAGATAATGAGTTTTGTGTTTTCATTGTAAGCCATAATCATCAACATTAACAGAAATAAACACTTGAAATAGATCACTCTGTTTGTAATGACTCTATATAATATAGGAGTTTCACTTTTTGTATTAAAGAACTGAAATAAATTAACTTTTTTATGATATTCTAATTTTGTGAGATGCACCTGTATACTGATAGGGGGTTTAGATTGTGAGCCCCATGGGGACTACGCTGTAGAATTAATGGCACTATATAAGTAAGTGAATAAACTAAAAGTTGCTCATGTCTGCCGCTGAATACGGTCATTATGTAAACTGCACATACTGTATTTGACAAGTAAGGTCTTTTTAATGGGTACAAGGTTCGAATCATACCCCATGAACAAGGTTAAAAATTGAAACACAGAACATGGGATTATACCATTTACCCTATTCGTGATGCCTGGATCTAAACATGAATGTTTACATTCATTGACCATAAACTGGTTGAAAAGTTTTACATATTAAATACTTATATGTATAGTAACCAAAGTAAGACTTTTCATTGTTATAGTAGATTCAATCTAAAAAAAATAGAAATTGAAAGGTGGAAATGAGAGCAATAAGTTGCCATGAACACATGCCATGCCACCAGCTGTGGGTGCGTCAGTTAGCAAAGATGAGACCAATATTTAGTAATGTTGGTTCAGTGACAGGAAAACTTATTCCAAAAGGAACTGTAACCTGCTGGAAACAATTGTGCCCTCCATTATTAATGTAGGGTGTCTGCAATGTTTGGTACACCGCTATGTGGTCAGTGAATGGCAGATACCAGGTACATGCAGACAATCTGAAAAATATTATCACACTACACTAGAGAGTATACTACTGATCACAGACCAAATATATAATTATTACAATCAATGACTTTCAGGTGATTTGTGTTTTATTGTATTTTCTTTTTTGTCCCAATAAATAGCAGAATTGCCCCCCAACGTAGGATAATACTCCTTGGTATATAACTATTACATGTATTCACTATTAGGTGACATCTTAACATCTTATCTGATTGTAGTCATTCTTCAAGTTCATATCCATAAGGAGTAATTATTTAGATGGGAGGGCAATTGCCTCCCTCCCTTCACCTCCACGCTCCCCTACCCTTCCCCTAATTTCTCGATGTCTGAAATTACATATAACAGGACCACATTAAGGACTTGGGAGGGATGTGTGAAATATTCAGACAAATTGGGCATACCCCAAATAAACCCTCACTAACAATCCCTAAAACTTAGCATTTATTCAAATCCATTTAAAATAGCGGGATAGTTACATGGCTACATAGATTAAAAAAAGACCTAGGTCCATCAAGTTCAACCTTCCTCCGCCAATCGTACATCCTGTCATAAGTTTAGGATGAATTAGAAATTGTGCATTTTGTCCCTACACTACCTAAATAATAATCATTGTGTATGAGGCATAGCCATAATTAGCATGCGGTGACTCCTAGAGGTGTCAATTCTAATGACAGGCTAACAAATTGTTTGAAAGCACAAGTCCCTCCCAACATGTTTCACCACAGGAGCGGCGCCATCAGGGGTTGGGACAGTAGCTAGAAGGTTCATATCTGCACCTTTATAGGATGATGCTACAGGCTTGGGTCTTCAGTTTACATGCTCCATATCATGCATGTTAATTCTGTTTGAGATTAAAGAACTTTATTCAGGTTCAGGTGCATCCATTTGTAAAAATACTTGTTTAGGACATATTTTTGAGCTATATATGTTTTTTCCCATCTATCTCTTGTATGGTCCAAGTCATTGAATAAGATTATATTATATTATATTATATATTATATATTATATATATATATATATATATATTATATATATATATTATATTATATTATTTGGTGTATAACCAAAAAATGGTCACCAGCTCTTGTATATCATTTTGCATCACTTCGTATCATTTACAGCCACAGTATTTGTTTTCAATAGCGTTTGCCGCCTGCTTGTTACAGGTTTCCCTCATTGTCCTGTCCCTTGATATTTAATACAGTCTTTCCAGCTTTAAATAGCAAATGGAACGGTGCCATGAATACAAAACCTCACATTGCATTACGACTTACATTATTCAGTAATGGAAAATCTGTTGCAGTTCATGATTTCAGCACATTGCCAACTTTTCTTTATACTGGAGCTACTTTAGGAGTGCTAAAGCCAGGTCATGGGAAACTTTATGGGAACTTGTAATTCTGATACAAAGCTTGGTTTTTATAGTTCCCGCGCTGCAGAACGGACTGTAAAATACCTCCCAGAAGATCATCGAAAGAGTTAGGAAATGGTCAAAACGACATGTGGATGTCTCCTGTCTATTACATGCTGTATTTGCATACATGGACGTTTGTACAGCATCCTCTGACACTATTCAACCGTTTTATATATAGATATAATTCTGATGCATAATTGGCATCATAATGCAGTCCTGCATATTATTGGATTCATCAAACTGGGTCTTCCTCATGTACTACAGAAATAGTATTCAAGGAAGTTCAAAGTAATAAGTGTACAATACTTGTATATTTAAAATATATATTATAGATTTTTTTGGGATGCCAATTATGCATCTGAATTATATTGCCTCTATTATGCCGTTATGCGTGAATGTTTGGTTTCATAGACCGATGCATTTAACTGGACAATTCTCCAGAATCAACTAAAGAGGTATTCTCAAGTTTTTAAGTTATCCCCTATCCATTGCTGAGGATGCAACCGCTGGGACCAACACCAGTTTGGAGAACTTAAAGGGGTTGTCCACTACTTTCACATTGATGCACTATCCGTAGGATCCGACGGTGCCTGGCTGTCCATCTGTAGTGGCGGGGTACTGATCGTTACACTGATGAGCAAAAGGGTAACAATGGTTAGAACTTTTGACTTTCAGGCTCCATATCTCACCATCCACTACTGATTTAAACGTGAGACTTTCATCATTTTATAGACCATAATCTTGGCCATCTCATACATAAATTTGACTTGAAATTATTTTGCATATGATTAGTTATGCAGATTCTTGTCATGTCACTACACTGTTACTGTTTTGCTCCTAAAAATCGAAAATTTTAATTTTTATTCTTTTGTAAATCCATCTTTGGCTTTCAACACTGCCTGAATCCTTCTGGGTATGCTCTCAATCAGATTCAAGCATGTCTGGACCAAAATCTGATCCCAAGTCGCTTCTATATGTTCCCAAATTGATCATTTCATCTTCAACTCACTTAACTGTTCACAATAACAATAATTTTGACCAGGAGTGCCCAAAATTTCACATGCCACTGTACATACATTATTCAGATCCTCTAAATTCTCAATAATTCAGGTAATCCACCTAGGACGCTTTGCATGAATCATTCATTTTTCATGCATGTCTACATTATTCAACACTTGTCTATTTAACCCCTTTACAGCCTGGTACGTAATAGTACGCACCAGGCTGTCACCCCCTGTTCAGCGCGGGCTCCGGCACTGAGCCCACACTGAACCGGGCACATGTCAGCTGATTATTACAGTTGACATGTGCCCGCAACAGCTGCGGGTGGAATCGCGATCCACCCGCGGCTGTTAACATGTTAAATGCCGCTGTCAATCTCTGACGGCGACATTTAACATCGCTGCGCCGGAAGCGCGGCACTTACCCCGCCCATCGGTGACCCCGTCACATGATCGCGGGTCACCGATGCGTGGGCATTAGTGTTGAGCGAGTATGTTCTGTCCGAGTATGCTCGGGCCGAGCTCCGAGTATTTACAGCTGCTCGGTGATAAGGTTAAATCGCTCCCGTGTGCATGATTTGCAACTGTTTGACAGTTTTATTACATGTGAGGAATGTGTAAGAAATAGACATTCCTCACATGTAATAAAACTGTCAAACAGTTGCAAATCATGCACACGGGAGCGATTCAACCATATCACAGAGCAGCTATAAATACTCGGAGCTCGCCCCTCTACGAAAGGGTTAATAGAACATACTCGCTCAACACTAGTGGGCATGACAACCCTGGATCTGCAGCAGACTCCAGTGGTTGTCATGTGCTGATCGCTATGAGCGCCACCTAGTGGTCAGCACTCATAGCACAGGACCATTTCTGCTACATAGAGGTGATCTGTTTATCACCTCTATGTAGCAGAGGCGATCAGACAAGTGCTGCTTCTAGTCTCCTATGGAGACTATAGAAGCAAGCAAAAAGTGTAAAAAAAAAATGTTTTTAAAAATATAAAAAAAAAATTCAAAATGTAAAAGTTTAAATCGCCCCCCGGCGAAAACCCCCCACATACACATATTTGGTATTGCTGGGTTCAAAATCGCCCGATCTATCAATATAAAAAAAGAATTAATCCGATCGGTAAACGGCGTAATGAGAAAAAAATTCTAAACGCCAGAATTACGTTTTTTGGTCGCCGCAACATTGCAATAAAATGCAATAACGGGCTATCAAAACATCGGATCTACCCCAAAATGGTATCAATAAAAACATCAGCGCAAAAAATAAGCCCTCACCCGGCCCCAGATCCAGAAAAATGGAGACGCTATGGGTCTTGGAAAATGGTGCCATTTTTTTTTTTTTTAGCAAACTTTGGATTTTTTTTTCACCACTTAAATAAAAAAGAACCTATACATGTTTGGTGTCTACGGACTCGTAATGACCTGGAGAATAATAATGGCAGGTCAGTTTTAGCATTCAGTGAACGTGGTAAAAAAAAAACCAAACATCTGGGGTATTGCACTTTTTTCAATTTCACCGCACTTGGAATTTTTTTGCCATTTTCCCGTACACTATATGGTAAAACCAGTAATGTCGTTCAAAAGTACAACTCATCCCACAAAAAAAAGCCCTCACACGGCCATATTGACCAAAAAATAAAAGCGCTATGGCTCTGGGAACAAGGGGAGCAAAAAACAAAAATGCAAAAAAACGGAAAATCCCAAGGTTGCGAAGGGGTTAAATATGACCAAACTAGTAAAAGAGGTATTGCCAACCATGGTTGGTCCCATCTTCTCTGCTGTTTAATGGTGATAACTTGTGCACAACTACCATCTCCAGATGAACTGCAGCTATTAAGCAGGGGGTCAGGAATTGGACCAAGGTTCAGAGAAAAGTGTTGAGGGAAAACAAATCTTAGCCCCTCTGTCAGGCCATAATGGAGGGCTTATCTTATTATACTTCATGCTTCCTTCTGTGTACACCAGTGATGACCATCTACTTGGACTGTTGACCATATAACCTGAGTACGTTTTACGGCTGTTTTGGTAGGAAAACACTTTTCTGCATATATTCTGATCCGTTCATGTATGCCGATCTATTTTATCTAATCCAGACTTTGGAAGACTTTAAGAATTTGAAGGTAAATGAGCATATGGGATACAATACATGGCAATGAGATGCAGAGAAGGACAGCACTGCGGCTGAGACAACATCTGCCATAGCTTCTCTCTTTACCTGGAGACCTTTAGCTTCATGACAGACTTGCATCAGATTGTTCAGAATATCTCTGCAGGGCTCTACAATTGATTTATTATACCAATCTCTGCCCAAGAGAACAACGGCACAATGCAGAGAAATGTAAAACCTGCAGACAAAATGCCAAAGGATATAAAAAAAAGAAAAAAAAAGTATATAGTCTACCTTTTGTACCGCATCTGCTTAAGACGAGGCTTAAAGCTGAAATAATAAGAGTGTATGTGTAGAAAATGGTAAGTGGATAGTGCAATCCATTCACTGCATATTATAGTAAAATCGTTCTAATTTTTACTGCAAAATAAGTTGGGATCTACATGTTTTATGTACGATTGTTATATATAGTTATATAGATGTATACTGTATGATTATATATATATATATAGATGTATATTGTTCGATTATTATAGCTATATAGATGTATACAGTACAATTTATATATAGATGTATACAGTATGATGATTGCTATATAGCGGTAATTATAGAGCTAAACACACCATTTATTTGTATGTAGTATTGTATTGCTACACAATTATATTAAGTTTTGCTTTTGATCTGTGCTCATCTATCATTCTTTTCGATAGGCGGTCACTCACAAATTAAAGAGACCTGTCATATTGAGAATTTAGTATGGTGTGCCAGCATCAGGTAAAGGGCACATGAAACTGAACAGATATATATGTAGGTTTGTGGGAAAAGATTTGTGATAATTTTATTTGTTTTTGCTTATTTTGGATTTAGAGTCCAGTGGGCGGTGTTATACAGTGGGCACGGAAATTATTCAGACCCCTTTAAATTTTTCACTCTTTGTTTCATTGCAACCATTTGGTAAATTCTAAAAAGTTCATTTTTTTTTCTCATTGAAGTACACTCTGCACCCCATCTTGACTGAAAAAAACAGAAATGTTGAAATTTTTGCAAATTTATTAAAAAAGAAAAACTGAAATATCTCATGGTCATAAGTATTCAGACCCTTTTCTCAGTATTGAGTAGAAGCCCCCTTTTGAGCTAGTACAGCCATGAGTCTTCTTGGGAATGATGCAACAAGTTTTTCACACCTTGATTTGGGGATCCTCTGCCATTCTTCCTTGCAGATCCTTTTTTTTCTCATTAACCCCTTTGCGACCTTGGGATTTTCAGTTTTTGCATTTTCATTTTTTGCTCCCCTTGTTCCCATAGCCATAGCTTTTTTATTTTTTGGCAATATGGCCATGTGAGGGCGTATTTTTTGCTGGATGATTTGCACTTTTAAACGCCATCACTGGTTTTACCATATCGTGTACTGGAAAATGGGGAAAAAATTCCAAGTGCGGTGAAATTGCAAAAAAAAAATGCAATTCCACAGCTGTTTATTGTTTTTTTTCTTTCCACGTTCACTGGATGCTAAAACTGACCCGCCATTATTATTCTCCAGGTCATTACGAGTTCATAGATACCTAACGTGTATAGGTTCTTTTTTATTTAAGTGGTGAAAAAAAAATCCAAAGTTTGCAAAAAAAAAAAAAAAATAAATAAAAAATGGTGCCATTTTCCGAGACCTGTAGCTTCTCCATTTTTCAGTATCTTGGGCCGGGTGGGGGCTTATTTTTTGCGCGCCGGCCTGACGTTTTTATTAATACCATATTGGGGTAGATCCGATGTTTTGATCGCCCTTTATTGCATTTTATTGCAATGTTGCGGCGACCAAAAAAAATTAATTCTGGCGTTTGGAATTTTTTTCTCGTTACGCTGTTTACCGATCGGATTAATTCTTTTTAGTGGTACCAAATATGTGTATGTGGGGTTTATTTTTATTTATTTTGAATGGGACAAAAGGGGGATGATTTAAACGTTTATATTTTTTAATTTTTTTATATTTTTAAAAACATTTTTTTTAAACTTTTTGCTTGCTTCTATAGTCTCCATACGAGACTAGAAGTATCAACTGTCTGATCACCTCTGCTACATAGAGGTGATGAACAGATCACCTCTATGTAGCAGAAATGCTCCTGTGCTATGAGCGGCGACCACTAGGTGACGCTCATAGAAATCTTTTCATGACAACCACTAGGGTCTGCTGCAGTCTTCTCCGGTGGCGTGCTCTGTCCTCGGCGTCCCGCGGTGTACTGAAAGGACCTGCGGTGACGTCATTTAGTCATGTGATGGTCACGCTGACGTCGGCGGTCACATGACCTGTCAGCTGACTAAATGAAGTCACCGCAGGACCTTTCTGGACACTGTGGGACGACGAGTACAGAGCACGCCACCGGAGAGAAGACCGGGGGCCACCGGAGAGTTAAGTGTAATTTATTTTTTATTTTTTACGTTTTAATTCTTTTTTTTACTATTCATTGCTGCTTAAGTTGGTCACACAGTATAAATCCATGCCAGTTGCATGGATTTATATTGTGTGACCAACTTGTCAAGCACTTTTCCAAGGGATGCTAAAATCGCTTGGAAAAGCGCTTGAAAAATTGCATGCGGAAATGCATGCAAAAACGCTTAAACGCTTCTCCCTGGCAGAAAAAATGCATGTAAAATTCCCATGCGTTTTTCTGCCAGGGAGAGGCAGAAACGCTCAGGAAAAATCCATGTCAATTCTGCATCGTGGGCACATAGCCATAATGTTAGAAAAGAAACATTTCTAGGAACAATTTTTTACAATTGTTCATATGGAAAAATACAATTTAAGTGTTTTGTTTTTTTTTGCTTTGGACTTTAGCTATAGAATCAGTAGAAAACACTGCAAAAAATGCGACCTGATGCAGTGTAAAATATTGTAATATTAATAATGACATGGATAACAGTTACGTTTTCTACAGCTATGGGTCTAAGGGAAAATTGAAGGAAAAAAAAAAAAGTGAACCGTGAGAGATGTGAATGCCGGCTTGATACACTAATGTAAATTAAAGACTTGGTTAAAAAAAAGTAAACTTTGGAACAACTTTGAAACTTTAAATTGGAAGTCGTGTAATATTTGTATAGGAATTATAGCATAATGAATTGCTAAGCTTACACACAGATGGCTAATAAGGATTACTGCACCTGAGAGACGAAACATGATGTGTTACACAGGGTCACCTAGTGGTGATGTTTATATATAGAAAGACCTATAGATTAAACTGAGTAGCAGCCTAGACAGAGAATCCTCATTTCTTCTACAGCTAGATGTGAGGATATATTCTCCTATACATACAGTTATATGAAAAAGTTTGGGCACCCCTATTAATCTTAAGCTTAATGTTTTATAAAAATTGGTGTTTTTGCAACAGCTATTTCAGTTTGATATATGTAATAACTGTTGGACACAGTAATGTTTCTGCCTTGAAATGAGGTTTATTGTACTAACAGAAAATGTGCAATCTGCATTCAAACAAAATTTTACAGGTGCATAAGTATGGGCACCCTTATCATTTTCTTGTTTTAAATACTCCTACCTACTTTTTACTGACTTACTAAAGCACTTTTTTTGGTTTTGTAACCTCATTGAGCTTTGAACTTCATAGCCAGGTGTATGCAATCATGAGAAAAGCTACTTAAAGTGGCCACTTGCAAGTTGTTCTCCTGTTTGAATCTCCTCTGAAGAGTGGCATCATGGGCTCCTCAAAACAACTGTCAAATGATCTGAAAACAAAGATTATTCAACATATTGTTCAGGGGAAGGATACAAAAAGCTGTCTCAGAGATTTAACCTGTCAGTTTCCACTGTGAGGAACATAGTAAGGAAATTGAAGAACACAGGGACAGTTCTTGTTAAGGCCAGAAGTGGCAGGCCAAGAAAAACATCAGAAAGGCAGAGAAGAAGAATGGTGAGATCAGTCAAGGACAATCCTCAGACCACCTCCAGAGAGCTGCAGCATCAATTTGCTGCAGATGGTGTCACTGTGCATCGGTCAACTATACAACACACTTTGCACAAGGAGAAGCTGTATGGGAGAGTGATGCGAAAGAAGCCGTTTCTGCAAACACGCCACAAACAGTCGGTTGAGGTATGCAAAAGCACATTTGGAGAAGCCAATTTCTTTTTGGAAGAAAGTCCTGTGGACTGATGAAACCAAGATTGAGTTGTTTGGTCATACAAAAAGGCTTTATGCATGGCGGAAAAAAAACACAGCATACCAAGAAAAACACTTGCTACCCACAGTAGAATTTGGTGAATGTTCCATCATGCTTTGGGGCTGTGTGGCCAATGCCGGCACCGGGAACCTTGTTAAAGTTGAGGGACGCATGGATTCCACTCAGTATCAGCAGATTCTTGACAATAATGTTCAAGAATCAGTGACAAAGTTGAAGTTACGCAGGGGATGGATCTTTCAGCAAGACAATGATCCAAAACACCGCTCCAAATCTAGTCAGGCATTCATGCAGAGGAACAATTACAATGTTCTGGAATGGCCATCCCAGTCCCCAGACCTGAATATCATTGAACATCTGTGGGATCATTTGAAGAGGGCTGTCCATGCTCGGCGACCATCAAACTTAACTGAACTGGAATTGTTTTGTAAAGAGGAATGGCCAAAAATACCTTCATCCAGGATCCAGGAAATCATTAAAAGATACAGGAAGCGACTAGAGGCTGTTATTTTTGCAAAAGGAGGATCTACTAAATATTAATGTCACTTTTCTGGTGAGGTGCCCATACTTATGCACCTGTCAAATTTTGTTGCAGATTGCACATTTTCTGTTAGTACAATAAACCTCATTTCAAGGCAGAAACATTACTGTGTCCAACAGTTATTACATATATCAAACTGAAATAGCTGTTGCAAAAACACCAATTTTTATAAAACATTAAGCTTAAGATTAATAGGGGTGCCCAAACTTTTTCATATAACTGTATTACGTTTCATTTTCTGCATTGTGACTCTACCAACACCATTTTTACCTATAGCACATATGCCAGGCTTCAGCAAAGTATGATTTGCATCTGCACAGATAAGCTACTGTTTCAACCTATCCACCCCAGTATATTGAAGTACATAGTGTCCTTCAATATAGGACTTCAATTGAATGACTTCTGACAATTCATTCAAGCACTTTTGTTTGACTGAAACAGCTCCCGATCCTTTATTTAGATGAGTCATCCACCATATCGTCAGCCTGGATTGATATTGTCGAGTGTGATGTACATTGACTTGAATAGACCGTGCGGCACCCTAGGCTAGCAAAGGCAGCAAGACGAAAAGCTGGTTTCAATTTTCCAATACTTTTCACCTGTAATGTTTCAGTTTTTAACAAGTCCTTTAATGTGGTTTTCATCCTATATGGAAGGCACATGAGCCACTAAGGCGTGGACTGCTTCTTGTCATGACCATTTATTACACGACCGTACCAGAGGCCATGTAAATTAGTTGTAATAAGTTGGAGTACTTTCAGCTCTTGGCTTTACCACCGACCTGTATTAATCTATTAAAGGCAACCTGTCAACACCAGAAACTCCATTTACCTGCACATAATGTTAATCTACAGATAGATAGTGTTAACCCTGAGTATCCGGCTTACAGGAAGGATGGCTACTCTGAGAAAATTAAGTTTTTGTTTTAACGCTTCCGTTATCACAGGTATATAGCATTTCTGATGGTACATTGTAAAGAACATGAAATTATACATGGGTTCATTACTTGGTCAATTTAGAATATATACTTTTGTATCTAGTTGGTGCTTGTAGGGGGTGTATTGTCAGGTTCTAGGGTCACTTAATAAAAAAATGTCTACAAAGGGTCAAAGGGGATGAATTGTAGGATTATGTTGTATATATCGAGACATAAATGAGTTGGAGCAATGTTTCCCAAGCATGTTCTCAAAGAACTCTCAATGGGTCAAATCAAATACTATCTGCAAAGTTACAGAAATCCTCGAGATGTGGGCTGTTCCTTGAAGACAGATTTTGGAAACAGTGATACGGAGGATTAAACAGCCATATATAGATCTCAAAGGATAAAGCGAAGCCTGGAATTGTTATTTTTTCTCCCTGTTGCCCACATGTGTGCAAGAATTTAATTTTTAATGCTCTGCACATGTTCTCTATGATTTATCCATGAATAAGGACATTATTTATCCATTATAAGTACACAACAGGCTTTAGTGGTTTAGAGAATTTCTGATTATCTGTAAATACTCTGGTCAAATAGATACACAGGAATGTACAATCCTTTTCCTTTAGTTATGGTCACTTAAAGGGGTTTTCTGTTTTTGGAAAACCCCTATCCCCTGTATAAAACGATACTTTACTGTTTCTCCCTGGGTCCTGCAATGAGTCACTGCCACTGCTCCTGGTGCAGGTCAACAGCACTGCAGCTAATCATTTAGATCAGCATGAGATGTCATCTCGAGCAGAGTCATTGAGCTCAGTTTTTGGCTGTTGACATGACAATAGTGCTGCAGACAATAACTAACACTGGAAGCAGTGGTGGAGACTCAACGCTGGACCTGGAAGGATGAGTAAAGCAAAGGTTTTTTTTTAATAAACTGTAGCCAAGATACAGCGATTTCTGAAAGTTAGCCCAGGGCTTTAGTGTAATTTTGGTTTTGACTAGGTTTGTTTCCAGAGTTTACGAAGACTGTAGGTCAGAAGAGAGATCTGGTCTCGCTAGAGACCAGAGACCTAAAACAGATGATGATGGATGTGCATACAGAACGGGTTATCATTTCGGGTAACAAACATTTAGTGGATAGTGATGTGCAATTTCATTAGTAAGAGATCCAGGCCGAAGTTGAGCAACAGAACAGTATTTTAAGGTCCAAGGAATAGCGCAGAAGAGGAGTCAAGCTAGGCCACTCCAGAATATGAGGTCAAAGGCATATAATAAATACCAAGAAGTGTTATATTTGGTACCGTAATGTTACCAATTACTTATGAAAAACCCTATCCTGATTTACTGAATTTGTGGCATGTAATGTGTTGCCCAAACCCAAGAAGCCGCAACCACGGTCATAGATGGAGATGAGCCAATCTCTAGTTACTGATACAATGAATTTAGTTTTTGTGTTAAATGTTAGACTATAGGTTGAACTTGATAGACTTAAGTCTACCTTCAACCTTAAAGCGCACCTGGCAGCAGGATTGTGCTCAGTAAATTACATACACTGTCAGGTGGGCGCTGTTACACTGAGTAAAATGATACCTTGGTTGATGAAATCCGTCCTGTGGTTCTTGTGTAATCTTTACTTTCAGTTTGGGGATAATGATATGCTCGTGCTTCGGGGTGGTGACGCGCCCCCTGGGCCTGTGTTGTGCAGGGGAACCCGGAACCGGGCCTGTTGTAGAATGCTGGGGGTTGTAGTCTCCGTGTGGCGGTGACCCGGTCCGTGCCCAGGGTGGTCAAACCAGTGGCAGTCTTAATGTATAGCAAATGTCCGACTACGCCACCCGTGGATTGCGGTCAGTGGGGACCGCCGCTGCGCTGCCGACCGCTGAGGCTGATGGTGTTTGCGCAGCCGAGTATGGGATAACTCCCCACGGGAGAAGTATTGCCTCAGGGCAGCTAATGTGAGAGATAATGGGAGTGATGGTGTGAGGGTCCCAGTGCTAATGGTGCTGGCGCGGCAAGGAATCACGGAGACGTGAGGTGCAGTTCAGGGTCTTTACTGATGGTACAAGGCAGACCCTCCCGGGAGTACTGGCTAGTATAAGGGGCCTGGTCAGTCTGCGAGCAAGCAGGAGTTCCCCTGGCCAGGTGGAGTTGTAGGCCTCCCCGTTTATCTGCACTCTTCCTGGCTACCTTGCTGTCAGCGGTTACAAGTAGCCCACGTCCCTGAGTATACCGTGTGGTGCTCACCCATATGGCTGGTGACTTGGGGCCTTCTGTTAGCCTCCACTCCTGGATGGCGGCGCTGGTCCCTTCTTTGTGACTGAGCCTCCGGGCTTCTATGGCCAGAGGACCTGGAATCCCCTGCCGGCTGGTTTCTGCTGCTGGGTATATATAAGTCCCCACAGCCTCGGACTCCTGTGTCCGGTTTTAGTAACTTCAGCCAGGGCGAGCTAGATCTCTGCTCACAGCCCCTGGCCTTCTGCCTCTGCTCCTACAGAGCTCCTGTTCTCACTTTCTCTCTCCAGGCTCTGACTGACTTAATCCCGCCCCGGACCCAGTTTATAAGGGCAGATTCCTCCCCTCCCAGGTCTGGGCGGGCAGTGTTGTATGCTTAGGGCTCCCGACCAGAGAAACCTCCCACTTGCTCTCAGACATAATATCTCTATTACTGTGGCAACCAGACCCCTGGGGTGTCACATTCCCCCCTAGTAAATTTTAGTACTCCGGGACTAAACACATTTTTAAAGAAACATAAATACAGGGTATAAACAATAATATGATAACATATTTACAAGAAGCTTTAGTTCTTTAAAGGTCACGGCGTGTCCGCAACCGGGTGTCCATATCACCCAAGGTGAAGTTTTTGAAACAAGAGGGTGTCCATGTCACCCAAGGTGAAACTTTAAGCGAAGTAGGGGACCTGTCCAAAGCAAATCCCTTGCGTTGTCCTTGGGCGTGGCTGCAAGGCTGGAGCTAGCTACTTTGGGCCGCAAGTAGGCCACGCCAGACAGGTTTTCTCTTCCGCGGCCGTCTTCGCAAGAGGCACCAAGGTGCAACTATCTACAAAACTGCTCCGGTTATCCAGTGTCCATAACCTGTTAGTCCATAAAAATCTGCAGGGTAACTGAGAAACATAATTAATAACAGGCAACAAACATAAACCATAAACAGTTAGCAGATAAATTCACAGTGCATTAGTTTAGATTCTCCAGCGAGCGGGCATCTGACCTCTAGTGACTCTAGTGGACCTACGGAGCTCACTAACTGGTCCTGCACTACAGGGTGTAGGAGGTGTTATGGGTAAGCTGGGCAGCTGTCTGCACACTCTTTGGCTCACTAGGGGCACGGCAGGCTCACTACTAGCAGAGGGTTGATCCTCCTGTACTGCTGGTGTGGACTCTTCTGCCTCTTGGGCCGGCTGCTCTTCCAGCTCTACCCGTTCCTCTGTAGGTACTTGCGGGGCTGGCTGGAGAAAGGTGAGGACGGGTACCACGACAGCGCCGTTTACTTGTGTCCAAGACCGGGGGAAGTCTCCGAGTACGGTACTGATCATTTCTTCTCTTTCCTCTGCGGGTTGAGGGTTTCCTTGATCTTCTTCAGGGCTTTGCAGCTGCTCGGGACACTTCTTCAGGTGGTCTCTGGAGACAATGGCTGTGGTTTCTCCTCCATCCTTACTGATTACGCAGATTTTTGGGTTCTCATGGCTTGATGGCAGTACGGTGTACGGGTCCTTCTCCCACTGGTCGTCCAACTTGTGGAGCCGCCTCTTCCTCTTCAAGACCTGCTCTCCAGGTACCAGGGGAACAGCGGGAACATACTGGTTATAAGCCTTCTCTTGCCTTTCTCTAGCTTGAGACAGACTTCGCTCGACGCTCTCCTGTACTTTCCGATACTGCTGCTGCCGTTCTGTATCCCAGTCTGCCTCTGGCGAGGTGTCCTCAGGCGTCAGGACTCCCATATCCAGGTCAATAGGCAGCTTACCAGGTCTTGCTCTCATTAGGTAAGCCGGGGTACAGTTGGTGGAACCTACAGGGATGTGGTTATACAGGTCCACCAGATCGGGCAGTTTCTCAGGCCACAGACTGCGTTCTTCCAGGGGCAACGTTTTTAGCAGATCTATCACCACCTGGTTCATCTTCTCGCAGAGTCCATTGGTTTGAGGGTGATAGGGTGTTGTTCTTATCTTCTTGCAGCCATACAGGTTGCAGAACTCCTGGAAGACCTCCGCTTCGAAGGCTGGTCCTTGGTCTGTCAACACTTGGTCCGGGTACCCGTGTGGACGGCAGAACTGCTGCTGGAAGGCTCTAGCTGCTGTTTGAGCCGTTAAGTCCTTGACCGGGACCACCACCAGGAACCGGGAGTAATGATCTACGATTGTGAGGGCGTAGACATACCCAGATCTGCTTGGAGCCAGTCTCACATGGTCCAGGGCTACCAGTTCCAGTGGCTGTCTAGTGATGATGGGCTGCAGGGGAGTCTTCTGGCTGGCTCGGTCTTTTCTTCTCAGGTGGCACGGGCCACAGTCTCTGCACCACCTCTCGATGGCTCCTCTCATGCCTACCCAGTAGAACCGTTCACGCAACAAGAACTCCAGCTTCTTCCATCCGAAATGCCCTGCTCCGTTGTGGTATGCCTCCAGAACCATAGCCGCGTCTCGTCTTGGGACCACTGCCTGCCAGGTCAACTCATGTGTTCGAGAGTTAACCATTCTCCGGCACAGCTTCTCCCTGTAGAGGAACAGCTTACTTTTCTCCTTCCACAGTTGCTTGGTCTCTTCCGGAGCATCTGGGTCAAGACGGGCATCGGCCTGGGTCAGCATTTCCTTCACCAAATGGACTGCGGGATCACTGTCTTGCGTCTCCGCCCAGTTGTAGTGGGGCAAGGGATTGAACGTCACGGAGCGCCTGTCCTTCACACTGGGAATACAGGGTAATCCCATGACGGTGGAACGCAGGGAGCTCAACTTCTTCCAGATCTTCTGGATCTTCCCCTACGTCCGGTAAGTTCGGCATTCTAGACATGGCATCCGCGTTGGCATTTGAGCGTCCTGCCCGGTATTTGATGGTGAATTCAAAGTTGGACAGGCGGGCCATCCATCTCTGTTCCAGGGCACCGAGCCTTGCAGTGTCCAGGTGTGTCAATGGGTTGTTATCCGTGTACACGGTGAATTTGGAGGAGGCAAGGTAATGCTTGAAACGTTCGGTCACTGCCCACACTACTGCCAGGAACTCCAGCTTGAATGAGCTATAATTCTCAGGGTTCCTCTCCGTGGGCCGTAGCTTTCGGCTGGCGTAAGCGATTACCCGTTCTTTCCCTTGCTGGATCTGGGACAGTACGGCTCCTAGCCCGATGTTGCTTGCGTCCGGGTGGAGGATAAAGGGCTGGCTGTAGTCTGGATATGCCAGGATTTCATCCCCCGTGAGGGCCGTCTTCAGCTGGCAGAAGGACTCCTCTTCAGCTGGCAGAAGGACTCCTCTTCTAGCTTTTCCCACCTAAAGGGCGGCTTCTGGTTTTTGGCTTTCCGAGATTGACCTATCAGGAGGTCCTGCATAGGGGCTGCCATTTTGGTGAAACCGGGAATGAATCTTCGGTAGTAGCCTACCAACCCGAGGAACTGCCGCACTTCCTTTATGCTGGATGGTCTTGGCCAGTCACGGTGATCTTATCAGGGTCAGGAGCCACTCCGTCAGCACTCACCACGTGTCCCAGGTATTGCACCTTTGGTTTCAGGAGGTGACACTTGGAGGGTTTCACCTTTAGGCCGTAGTTTGCCAGAGCTTCAAACACTTCTGCCAGGTGTTTCAGGTGGTCCTCGTAGGTCTTGGAATAGACTATAACATCGTCCAGGTATATCAGGACCGTCTCGAAGTTCCGGTGTCCCAGACAGCATTCCATCAACCGTTGGAAGGTTCCTAGTGCGTTGCAGAGCCCGAACGGCATACAGACCCATCGGGGTGGTGAATGCGGTCTTCTCCCGGTCCGCCTCTGCTACAGGAACCTGCCAGTACCCGCTAGTGAGATCCAAAGTAGAGAAGAAGTTAGCAGATTTTAATGCAGCTAAGGAGTCTTCTATCCTTGGTAACGGGTACGCATCTTTGTGTGTGATACGGTTGACCTTCCTGTAGTCTACACACATTCTCATGGTGTTGTCTTTCTTTTTCACTAAGACTAGTGGAGCTGCCCAGGGGCTACAGCTGTCCCTGATTACCCCAGCCTCCTTCATGTCTCTAAGCATCCCCTTGGCGTGTTGGTAGTGTGCCGGGGGTACGGGTCGGTATCTCTCCTTTATGGGAGGATGGTCTCCCGTGGGGATGTGGTGTTCTACCCCCTTTACTCGCTCGAAGTCTAGCGGGTGTTTACTAAACACTCTCTCGTACTCTTGAACCACCCGATAGACTCCCTGTTTTTGGTGTGAGGGAGTGGAGTCAGTACCCAAATGCAGTTGCTGACACCAGTCCTCCATTGGTTTCTTAGAGCCGTTACCTTCCTCTGGTTGAGATGGAGGCAAGGGTTCCACGGCCTGTACAGAGTTCTGGTTGATGGTGAACAATTTGGCTAACGTGGCATACCGGGGCAGGTATACTTCTCTCTCCCCGATATTTATGATGCGGACGGGCACACTCCCATGGCGTACATCGACCACCCCCCGTGCTGTCAAAATGGTGGGCCTACTGTCTGAGTAGACGGGTTCTACCATTGCTTGGTAGTCTCTACCTCTTAGACCAATAGCTGCCCGGCACCAAATCATCATCTCACTTTTTGGGGGCATGGCAATAGGGAACGGGTCACACATTCTCACTCTACCTATCTCACCACCAGATAGTTCCACCTGTTGCCGCTTCATCAGTGCCCGGATCTCTTTTTGGAGCACACGCTGCTGGCCGGAACTGGCGTTCTTGGCAACCTGCTGTAAAATGAGAATCACCTCTGCAAGACAATTTTCAATCACATTAGTTCCCAAGGTTATTATAGGGTGACTCTCATGACGGTCTATGTCCACTATAATCGGTCCTTGTGCCGCCAGTTCGACTTTACCGATCTTAATGGTCACCTCTTTGAATCCCACCTGCGGCACGGGCTGACCATTGCTGGCGATGATACTCAGGTCGTCATCTGAGTAGCGGGTTATGTCCGAGTCATTTCAGTACTGTTTAAAGAGCACGTACGGGATGGTGGTCACCGGTGACCCAGTGTCTAGTAGGGCACTCATAGGAATGCCATCCAGTACCACAGGCAAGATTGGACGACCCCCTACGTATTTATCACGCCAGTTTGATGGGCCTGATGGTCTTATGCCTGGGGGTTGGCCCTCTACCCCAGGTTGTGCCCGTTTAAATGACAGTACCTTGCCACATGTCCGGGTTGATTGCAGCGGCGGCAGATGGGTCGTCCGTCCTCGATGTATCTGTCGCTGGGTCTTCCTCTGGCCGGTGGGGTCCTCCTCAGTCGGCGCCACGGAATGTCCTCCGGTCCGGATGCCAGCTGGATCTTTCCTGGAGAAGAGACCTGTAAAGACTGCACAGTTCTGGTTAGCGCGGCAACGCTCTTAGTCAGCTCTTGGACCTGATGGTGCAGGTCTGTAGCCGGGTCACTGTTTAAAGCCTGCGCATCAGCTCCCACAGGCCCTGCAGACAAGGGCGCCGTCTCCTGATGGTAAGTGATAGCAGGGCGCCTGTGGGTCACAGCGCCACCTGGTGCCGGTTCTTGGAGCACCCGGATGGCTCTGTCCTTGAACTGTGCAAAGTCCAGGTCAGGGTCCTGTAAGGCCATTGCCCGCAACTGGGTTCGGTGGGCATTGCACAGTAGACCCTCAATAACTTATCTTCATTTCCCACGCTGTCAGGGTCTGCCTGCTTAATGGCTCTCAGGGCCTCTTGTAGGTTTAGGGCATAGTCTCTTATACTCTCATGTGCCCGCTGTTTACACCCGTAAAATCTGAGCTTTATTTCGGCTGAGGTGCGGGTATCAAATGTGTCTTTCAGCCGAGCTAGTATTTCTCTGACAGTCCTCTTCCTCCCAGGTGGTCAGGACTTTACCTCCCTTTGGGCTGCCCCGATTAATTGGGCCACCAGGATGCTCACTTTTTGCTCTTCTGTGAGGGGGTACACCTGGAAGAGGCTATCCAGTCTTTCTCTAAAGTCATTTAGAGTATGTGACTCCCCTGAGTACTGGGGTAGCCAGGTTGCCCCCAGGATATAGGGCATGGTGAATGGCATGACTGCTGCAGCGGTTGCGCTGGCGGTGGCTGTGGCAGTGAAGCTCCCCTCGGTATCCGGCATCCTCCTCCCCCCTAGTGGACCGTGGCCTACCTTGCGATCGTCGGGGTTGAGGACCTGGCGTCGCGCTCCGATGACGTCAGCGTCGCTCTTCCTCTCTTCCAGGACCTTGCGCAGCGTCAGAGCGTGGGGCGGAGCGTGGGGCGGAAGATGGCGTCTGAAGGCGGGAAGCAGCTGCGGATGGCGGGAAGAAGGCAGAAGACTGCGGGAAACGGTCCAAGATGGCGTCTGATGGCGGGAATCTGCTCCGGACGGCGGGAAACTTCACCACAGGTAAGTATAAAAGTCTCTTTTTCAGGCACGCAGTACCCGGTGGTTGCGGGCATGAAATCCTGCCGACTATGCCAAAGTTGACGCGCCCCCTGGGCCTGTGTTGTGCAGGGGAACCCGGAACCGGGCCTGTTGTAGAATGCTGGGGGTTGTAGTCTCCGTGTGGCGGTGACCCGGTCCGTGCCCAGGGTGGTCAAACCAGTGGCAGTCTTAATGTATAGCAAATGTCCGACTACACCACCCGTGGATTGCGGTCAGTGGGGACCGCCGCTGCGCTGCCGACCGCTGAGGCTGATGGTGTTTGCGCAGCCGAGTATTGGATAACTCCCCACGGGAGAAGTATTGCCTCAGGGCAGCTAATGTGAGAGATGATGGGAGTGATGGTGTGAGGGTCCCAGTGCTAATGGTGCTGGTGCGGCAAGGAATCACGGAGACGTGAGGTGCAGTTCAGGGTCTTTACTGATGGTACAAGGCAGACCCTCCCGGGAGTACTGGCTAGTATAAGGGGCCTGGTCAGTCTGCGAGCAAGCAGGAGTTCCCCTGGCCAGGTGGAGTTGTAGGCCTCCCCGACTATCTGCACTCTTTCCTGGCTACCTTGCTGTCAGCGGTTACAAGTAGCCCACGTCCCTGAGTATACTGTGTGGTGCTCACCCATATGGCTGGTGACTTGGGGCCTTCTGTTAGCCTCCGCTCCTGGATGGCGGCGCTGGTCCCTTCTTTGTGACTGAGCCTCCGGGCTTCTATGGCCAGAGGACCTGGAATCCCCTGCCGGCTGGTTTATGCTGCTGGGTATATATCAGTCCCCACAGCCTCGGACTCCTGTGTCCGGTTTTAGTAACTTCAGCCAGGGCGAGCTATATCTCTGCTCACAGCCCCTGGCCTTCTGCCTCTGCTCCTACAGAGCTCCTGTTCTCACTTTCTCTCTCCAGGCTCTGACTGACTTAATCCCGCCCCGGACCCAGTTTATAAGGGCAGATTCCTCCCCTCCCAGGTCTGGGCGGGCAGTGTTGCATGCTTAGGGCTCCCGACCAGAGAAACCTCCCACTTGCTCTCAGACATAATATCTCTATTACTGTGGCAACCAGACCCCTGGGGTGTCACAGTGGCCTGTGGGCAGGGGCCTCTATCTGGTGCTCTGGTTATATATTCATCTGTATGCTCTTATGACAGGTCTATGCTTTTAAAGGGAATGCTCTTATGTACTAAAACGCTGACTCCTCTGGCATAACTCGAGTGAACACAATGGAGGCTTCATTTCAACCAGGAACTATTTAGCAACCTAGCAGATTCCCTGGTCATGTGCATTTCCTGCAGCCCTGTAATAGCAGGGTTAGTATTCTTAATGTGCTCGAAAATTGCTTGCCTTGTCTCCACTGTCTTTGAGGTCACGAATATTCCTGAACATGAACTGTTAGACCCATATTCTAAATATGGAGATAACTTTCAGAATCCCAAACAGTATAACATATTTCAGACTGATTTTTGTTACCAAAAACCAATAGATTACGCATGTTTTTATCAATGTCTGACATGAAATCAGAATAAACCTTTCCCGTTTTAGGTCAATTAGGATTACCATCATTTTTAATATTTGCCAAATGCCAAAATAGAGAGAATGTTTTAAGTAAGCTATTTTTATTACTTACTGCAAAGTCAAAAGTTTAGATACATTTCATTAGTATTTGGTACCATTGCCCTTAAACTGAATGACTTGGGTCAAACATTTGGGATATCCTTCCACAAGCTTCTCACAATAGTTGGTGGGAATTTGGGCCCATTCCTCCTGACAACTGGTGTAACTGATCCAGATTTGTAGGTCGCCTTGCTCCTCGCACCTGCCTTTTTTATATTTCTTGACATAAATACATCCAACCTCTATGAAAATGCTGTGTACATAAAAGGACAAAGTTCATATGAGTTACCTTTTAAAATTTATTTTTTTCTTTGAGAAATGATGCCACCATATATCAAGCAATAAGCAGGTGAGCAGACTGTTCCGAGACTATGAACATGAATGATTTAATGCTACAGTATATCACTACATGCATACACAGGCATTGCACTCTGCAAGCATCTCACTGACTAACACTCAGTTCTTTCCAATCTCCTCCAGTTTGTACATATGTCTAAAGGCTAATTGTCTTTACAGTACAAACACCATGTGCTGCTGTGTGTAATCATGAAGATGAAGGCATGTATTCTTTCGCAATTGTACAGTCTGCAAAATGGCATATTTCAGACAGGTGGCTCTTGAATATGTTTGATAACTGTAATTTCTTGCTATGAATGTAAAGTTTCTAGAGTTCTGTCAATCATCCAAAATCATACGCATTTGTGATATTACAGAAGGTAATTACTTGCGTAGTATCCATTTCCTTTAGTGGCATCCTTATTTTAGAGAATCCTGGCTGGCGACTTTACAAACTGTATGAGGAAAAAGCCAGGCGAAGAAATAAAAGGCTTGATAAAATGCATGAGATATTAACATGCTATTTAGTTACTTAAAATGACCCCATTGAAATAGAAGTAGGCTGGAAGATCCACCAATTGCAGAAGATCTGGCTTCAAAAACAAGTTTTGACGAGCTTATGCCATCCACACATTTTTTCATGTAACGTTCAATGAAGGAGAAATACAGCATTGCGTGAGTTAAATGACTGGCCAACCTTGTTTTATATGCATGATGTAATGCCTGTCTGAGGCCACAGGCTGAAAAGGCTAAACTGGACACACTTGGCACAAGCCATTCCATAGGACCCAGTGGATAGCTATCACAGAAGGGCTGCCGTCCAGAGGCAAGAATGGTCACCTAGCAGGGTCAGGCCATGTCAAAGACAAAATCAGGATTCGTAAGAATAGTCAGAAACATAAACTGAGGTCAAAACAGGAAAGTACTAAAACCAAACAGGAGCAGAAGACTCAGACCAAACCAAAGAACAAAGCTATATCTGGCAGCTTCCAGCAGTAAGCTGGAAGCTTAAGTAGGGTGTGGTGCTCTCCAGTTGGCAGGATCAGGTAGCTGATAACTTCAGCTGGACAGCACACACACCCACACTGTCAGAGTGGACAGCACACACACCCACACTGTCAGACTGGACAGCACACACACCCACACTGTCAGACTGGACAGCACACACACCCACACTGTCAGACTAGAAAGCACACACACCCACACTGTCAGACTGGACAGCACACACACCCACACTGTCAGACTGGACAGCACACACACCCACACTGTCAGACTGGACAGCACACACTCCCACACTGTCAGACTGGACAGCACTGCAGATCCCAGCCGCTCTAACCTTAGTGGCTGGATAAAGCCTGCCATCCAGAGCTTCTGGTTCTGACATCTATTCTATCACCAGTGCCACCTGCAGAGTGAATACGGCAGTGCCTGGCAACAGAAGCAGAAGTCGCAGGAGCAGGTTCTGGTGGAGATGTGACAAATGGGCTGTGCACTTTAAACCAAGATACACTTTCTTGAGTGTCTTTCCACTCTGGCTAATAGAGGGTTACCCCAAGTTGGGAACATCTCTCTATTTATGTCAATAAGCCCTCAAAATCTGTTTTTAAAGTCTGTCAACATAAAATGACTGTTCAAACCAAGCATAGGTGCTCAGTGCACCCTGTATAGCTGAATAGTTCAGTACACCTTTCCATCTAATTGTTTTGCATCTGCTTCCACCCTCCTTTTCCTTGACTAACAGGAGCCATAGGAGGGTGGAGATAGATGGAAAATATTACCATAGTTAAACCATTTTCTAATGGGAAAAACATTTTTATACTAATGAATGATGAATAAAAAAAAATTGTTGGCACTAAGAATCCACCAAAAATATATAGGTTCCATGGCTTTTCCTAAGTATTTCTGGATTTATTTTTTCTAAATGTTGAGTTGGATGGACTTTTGCATTATGCATTTAGTTAGTGTAGCTTAGTTGTTCTGTTGCTGATGGTGAAGAAGAAGCCTATTTGCTGGCTTGATGTTGTCCATTGGCGAAAACAACAGGAGCACCTGCAGGGCAGTAAGGAACTCGCACAGTGCATACAGTAAAATCTATTGATGGCTATATTTTAATTGACAGCATTGGGATTGTGCCAGACTGCAATCACCAGCAAGAGTACTATAACCTCTGACTCTCTCCGAAGGAAAAATAAGTGTAAAATTGCTGCATCTGCCAGGAACTACTCTAGTTAATAAAGTCTGTGTAATAACGCATGGTATTAAGTAGCAGTTCAGAAATGAGGGAGAGGAAAGAAGCTATGGATGCAAACAGTCTGCCTGCCCTCTGCATCTAAAGGATAAAATATTGTGAAAATAAGAGTGTTTTAACATAATTGTAAATACTGTATATTATAGGTTATTGTGCTAAATCTAATATTTGGCTGTAAATCGTGTCTAACTCATTAAAAATTAAGGAAAAAGTTCTATATTTAAAATTGAAATTAACTGGGAAGTTTGGCGAAAAACTAAAAATTAAAATTACAATCTGATTTAGAAGGATATTTTATCAATGTTTTCATCTGAAATGCAATTGGCAATAGAAACCAGAATAAATGAAGAAGAGTTTGCGCTTTGTCAGCTTATTTCATTTGTAAAATTTAGTTCTCGTTCCAAGACAAAATAGCTTTCCCAAGAACAAGAGTAGTGATCTTATTTTACAAAGCAAAGGGTCAATATATCAGATTCCCAAGGGTGTCCTATAATATTTTGAGAGAAGTGAGTAAATTTGGTCAAAGGCTCGGTGCACACTCCATTTGTGCACTCTTATCGGGAGCATATGCCCAGGAAGCATGCGCCCAACAGTGATGGATGCCAAGGCATGCGTCCACCACAAGGACTCATCAAATGCAAACTGTCTCTCCTCAAAAATAGAAAAAAATGATTATTTTTGCCACCCATTGAAGTACTGTCTATGATGCGCAGACCAACCAGTCAGAGCAATGCTCTACAAGCTATCATACATCTGAGAAGAGCTACAGAAGTCATTAATAGAAATGATTGGTAAGTGTCTCCTAAATTTCTGAAAGCTGCAAATAGAGAATTCTTTGTTGAACTTGATCATTGTTGTCCTGCAGTACATGTGAACGGAGCTGTGCTGTACACATCTGGCCGCTGCCAATGCTTAGAACAGCTGAGCAGTGGGGTTGCCAGGTGTCTCATCCTATGGATCTGATATTGATGACCTATCATTAGGATATGCCATTAATATCTTAAAAGGAAACTGTCACCCCATTTGACCTATCTAAACTATTAATATGGGCATACATATAGACTGCTGAGGAGAGTCATTCCTGTATGCCTGATATCACATGCCTTGTGGAAAAATCATCTTTTATCACTTTATATAAATGACCTCTTCTAGGCTCTGGGGAGAATGTTGTCTGAAAGATAAGTCTGCCTACAGAGATTATTTTACATGTAAGGGGGAGTTCCCAGTGTGATGTGTCATGGCCGCTCTCTGCTCTCCTGATCTCACTGCAGAGCTGTGTGTGATTATAACTGACACATCTGCAGGTTCCTCTCAGCTCCAGCTTCCATCTCACAGGCAGACAGGGCTGCAATAGTGTTACAATACAGCAGAGCCGAGAGAGAAGCAAAAAATGTGTTTGCAAGAAGACAAATTTCATTTCTCCTGTTCTGTGTTAGTTCCTTGTCTCACACTGGTAACTCCCCCTTCATGTAAAATAAGATATGGAGGCAGAGTTATCTTCAAAGCAACATCCTCCTCATAGCCCGGAAGAGGTAATTTATATAAAGTGATAAAAGATGATTTCTCAACAAGGCATCTGATATGAGGCATACAGGTAGGACTTTTTCAGCATTCTATAACCTGTATTCCCATATTAATAATTTAGATAGGTCAAATGTGGTGACTGATTCCCTTTAGGCATGAAAAAGTCCTTTAAATATTCACTCGGTATTTTTTGGTATACTTTACACAGTTTTAACTCTACAAGACGTCTAATAGCCCCATTATGGCAGCCTACTCTTAGTAAAGATGCAGCTTCAAACATTTTGTTTCCAAATGGCACAATAACATAAATCACTAGCAAACGCAATACCTGCTGGTCTAGCCAAGCTTACAGCAGTAATTGACTTTCAAATTATTTAACTTCATTTGAACTAATTTTAGCATTAATGCAAGCAGACATAGAATGGATGCAAATCATATTAGAAATTAATTTTCCAGTTTATCTTGCTAGAAAAGTACACAAATGTAATTATACTGTTGTCTTGCTTGTGAATAATACGTTAGAGTAGAAACAGCGCCATAACATCGTTTATTATAGGAATACAGAAAACAATTTACAGTGTGCCTTCTACCCTTCTACAATTGGCAACAGTAAAAATATAAAGTATTCAACTTTCAACATCAAGAAGAAAGTAAGAAAGAAAAGTTGTGCAACTATGGAAATAAAAAAGAACAGGCACCTGTTACTTCTCAATTCGATTCTTTATTGATCATAATTACTTTTATTTATATGCTTTAGACATGTATTTCTTTTGTATCTATATTTAACCCCTTCACACAGCGGCCCTTTTCCGTTTTTGCGCTTTTGTTTTTTACTCCTTTACTTCCCAGAGTCAATATGGCCATGTATGGGCTTGTTTTTTGTCGGACGAGTGGTACTTTTAAACGATACCATTGGTTTTACCATATGCGGTGAAATTGCAAAAAAAGTGCAATTCCACAGTTGTTGTTTTTTTTTTACCATGGTCACTAAATGCTGAAGAACTGACCTTATTCTCCAGGTCATTACAAGTTAAGTGGTGAAAAAAAATACAAAATTTGTTAAAAGAAAAAAAATCTCCATTTTCCGAGACCCGTAGTGTCTCCATTTTCGAGATCTGGGGCCGGGTGAGGGCTTATTTTTTGCGTTCCGAGCTGACGTTTTTATTGATACCATTTTGGGGGTAGATACGATGCTTTGTTCGCCTGTTATTGCATTTTATAGCAATGTTGTGGTGACCAAAAAAACTTAATTCTTGCGTTTTGATTCTTTTCTCATTCCATCGTTTACCAATTGGATTAATTCTTTTTATATATTGCTAGATCGGGCGATTCTGAACGTGGCAATACCAAATATATAAATGTATATTTGAATTTTTTTTATTTTATTTTGAATGGGGCAAAAGGAGGGTGATTTAAACTTTTATGTTTTTTAATATTTTTATAAACATTTTTTTTTTACTTTACACTTGCTGCGATCATCAGATCGCCGGTGTATAGCAGAATTGCTCACTTGCTATAAGCGATGACCGCTGGGCAGCGCTCATAGCATCCTGGCAATGACAACCGCCGGGGTCTCCTGCAGACCCCGGGTTGTCTTGCCAACCCATCGGCGATCCGCAGTCATGTGACATGGGCACCGATGGGCGGGACTTATCATGTCATTCTACTGCGGCCATGTTAAATGCTGCTGTCAGAGATTGACAGTGGCATTTAACATGTTAACAGCCGCGGGTGGATTGCGGTTCCAGCCGCGGCTGTTAGGGGCACATGACACCTGATCAGATCAACTATCATGTCCCCAGAAAGGTGCGGGCTCATCTCCGGAGCCTGCACCAAAGGGAGAGGCACGACATGTGACGTACATGTACGGTACATGTCAAAAAGGGGTTAAATAACTGGGGACACAACCTATTTGTGTTTTGTGACTAGGGTATTTTGCTTTTTAAAAGGGAATCTGTCAGCAGGTTTTTGCTATTTAATCAGAAAGTAGCATGATGTAAGGGCAGAGACCCTGATTCCAGTGATATGTCACTTATTGGGCTGCTTGTTGTAGTTTCAATAAATCCGTTTTATCAGCAGGAGATTATTACTAGAGGACTGGTTGTCTCCTGCCATGTAGTCCTCCTGCTCTATGTAATCCCACCCCACCACTGATTGGCAGCTGTGTACACTGTGCATAGGCAAAAAGCTGCCAATCAGTGGTGTGTACATGGTTATACAAAGCTCAACATTCAGAGAACTGCTAGATCTGCTGAAGAGAAGTGATTTTATCAAAATTGCAGCAAGCACCCCAGTAAGTGATACATAGCTAGAATCAGGGTTTCTGTCCCTACATCATGTTTCTCTCAAATTACATAGTAAAACCTGATGACCGATTCCATTTAATTATATAAGTACTATAATAATCTAGGACTAAATTTAAGATGAACTTTGTAGGTATAGGAAGAAATGACATGTTCTACAGTATAGGTAGATATGAGTACATTTCAGGTAGTGCAGATATAACCCTTAGTCAGTATATGGTTTTATATCCCTGCATCATTCTAGCCATTTGTTGTACCTTATAAACACTTGGTCTTTCATATGGTTTCCTGGCCACATTAATGCATCATTTTGTAGTCACACTGGCAATAAGCCTGCTATGTTATTCCCAGCAAAACCAGTAAACCGCCACATCATCACGCTTACTGGTTCTACAGCCAGACCTGGCGCATGTCCTGCTGACTTTGGATGTAGCTCGCATAGGAATAAAAGGCACTCTCATTAAATCCTTGCAGCTGCAGAAGGGGATGAAATGTTTCAAGAGAGAAATTTGCAAGAAATTATAACACAAAATATTCACACATCGGACAGATGAAAGAGCTACAGTAACCTGGAGGTGACATTTATCTGGCGTGTCTAGAGTGCGAATAGTGGAGATGAAGATGATGTGCAATTTGTACTATCTGGGGTACAGTCAATGATGTACGTAAATATAAGTTACAGGTTACTCGAAGGATAAATGTTCATCAGAAGTTTTATGGCTTTTTATTGCCTTTTTAGAAATGTAGAATGGATGCAAGTAAACATTGAGGACACAATAAGAAGTATCCAAAAGAGTGTTTTGCTCCCATGATTTCCCAAGTTACATCTCCATCCATTTAATTGCTATTAGGACATCTGCGATGGATTTGAGGGTTATCCTAAGTAAGTGAAGGTATGGTGTCCCCTGCTGTCTGTCCTAGGGCTAACAATTTAGGGCTTAAATTTTGGAATAATACTGTCCCTGAACAATGCCCTAAGTAACCAGAATAGAGTTGTGTAGAGTTCTAAAATGCAACCCCTAATGATCGCTGGTGGTCCAAGTGGCATCATTTAACACTTGCCAGCAAAAATGTGGTGCTTTTTGCCGAAATACAACATACTGTACATATAGAATCTGCGAAACGTGTCACTGAGCCTTTCTTGTAACTGCAGCTGCTATATATGGGGTTTTAAGAGTTCATTTTTGTTCTACGTGCTACGTGGAGAATAAACCCATAGAGATCAATGAATATTTTCTGCTCATCATAGCACATCTAGTGTTCTATTATTTGGCTGTGAATGCTTTTGTGCTGACCGTTTTATCGCCTTCATTATAGCTGGCATCATTACCAAAGATTAGTGATCTACTAAATACCTGAACCGTATTGTGGTCATTTGCTGCTGCTTTCCATATTTATGAGCGGAAACAAGCTGTTAGAAATACCAACAAGGTCACTTACCAGTTAATGTCTCCTGTTCAGTGCTAGACTATGTTATGTCTTTTTACTGTATGCCTAGAAATGTAAAGAATGGGAATGGATACGTAAATTATAGGAAAATCTAAGAGCTAAACCTACAACCATGCAATGTGGACTTTACAGTCCCGCGTATATTTCTCATTTCCCTTCCAATGATAAATGTCGTCCTGTATTTGACCCTCACAATAAGATTAATGCTTACTATGTGTGATTTACTTAAGGATAGCCATGCTTCCATTGAATGGGCAGGGTTTGTTTTTCACAAGGATGACACATTTAATCTCCTGGCCAATATACCATAATCTCGTGGTACCCTTCAGCAAGTATATTAATTCAGTGGACTGTGTGCTCATTGAACCGAGTTTTATGGACACTTTACACATCTGGCTTTTTTTTAATTTTAAATATATAAATATCTTTATGTAAAAAAAAAATGTGTGTATATGTGTGTATATATATATATATATATATATATATATATATATATATATATATATATATATATATATATATATATATATATATATATATATTACAGTACAGACCAAAAGTTTGGGCATTCCTTCTCATTTCAAGATTTTTCTGTATTTTCATGACTATGAAAATTGTACATTCACACTGAAGGCATCAAAACTATGAATTAACACTTGTGGTATTATATACTTAACAAAAAAGTGTGAAACAATTGAAAATATGTCTTAGATTCTAGGTTCTTCAAAGTAGCCACCTTTTGCTTTGATGACTGCTTTGCACACTCTTGGCATTCTCTTGATGAGCTTCAAGAGGTAGTCACCGGAAATGGTTTTCACTTCACAGGTGTGCCCTGTCAGGTTTAATAAGTGGGATTTCTTGCCTTATAAATGGGGTTGGGACCATCAGTTGTGTTGTGCAGAAGTCTGGTGGATACACAGCTGATAGTCCTACTGAATAGACTGTTAGAATTTGTATTATGGCAAGAAAAAAGCAGCTAAGTAAAGAAAAATGAGTGGCCATTATTACTTTAAGAAATGAAGGTCAGTCAGTCCGAAAAATTGGGAAAACTTTGAAAGTGTCCCCAAGTGCAGTTGCAAAAACCATCAAGCGCTACAAAGAAACTGGCTCACATGAGGACCGCCCCAGGAAAGGAAGACCAAGAGTCACCTCTGCTTCTGAGGATAAGTTTATCCGAGTCACCAGCCTCAGAAATCGCAGGTTAACAGCAGCTCAGATTAGAGACCAGGTCAATGCCACACAGAGTTCTAGCAGCAGACACATCTCTACAACAACTGTTAAGAGGAGACTTTGTGCAGCAGGCCTTCATGGTAAAATAGCTGCTAGGAAACCACTGCTAAGGACAGCCAACAAGCAGAAGAGACTTGTTTGGGCTAAAGAACACAAAGAATGGACATTAGACCAGTGGAAATCTGTGCTTTGGTCTGATGAGTCCAAATTTGAGATCTTTGGTTCCAACCACCGTGTCTTTGTGCGACGCAGAAAAGGTGAACGGATGGACTCTACATGCCTGGTTCCCACCGTGAAGCATGGAGGAGGAGGTGTGATGGTGTGGGGGTGCTTTGCTGGTGACACTGTTGGGGATTTATTCAAAATTGAAGGCATACTGAACCAGCATGGCTACCACAGCATCTTGCAGCGGCATGCTATTCCATCCGGTTTGCGTTTAGTTGGACCATCATTTATTTTTCAACAGGACAATGACCCCAAACACACCTCCAGGCTGTGTAAGGGCTATTTGACCAAGAAGAAGAGTGATGGGGTGCTACGCCAGATGACCTGGCCTCAACTGTCACCAGACCTGAACCCAATCAAGATGGTTTGGGGTGAGCTGGACCGCAGAGTGAAGGCAAAAGGGCCAACAAGTGCTAAGCATCTCTGGGAACTCCTTCAAGATTGTTGGAAGACCATTTCCGGTGACTACCTCTTGAAGCTCATCAAGAGAATGGCAAGAGTGTGCAAAGCAGTCATCAAAGCAAAAGGTGGCTACTTTGAAGAACCTAGAATATAAGACATATTTTCAGTTGTTTCACACTTTTTTGTTAAGTATATAATTCCACATGTGTTAATTCATAGTTTTGATTGATGCCTTCAGTGTGAATGTACAATTTTCATTGTCATGAAAATACAGAAAAATCTTTAAATGAGAAGGTGTGTCCAAACTTTTGGTCTGCACTGTATATATAAGCTGTTTTGTCCAGCATTAACCTTCATGACTCCTTTATGGAAACATACGGATTCAATGCAGTTCCATGCTGTTGAGCACTAGAAACTGTGTTCCACCATGCACGGTCTCAGTAAGGCACCAGATTATGAATATATTTTAAAACCTAGCATACTGCAATTTTTTTTTAAACTTTAGAACTTGATTGAAATCTAGCTAAAAGAACTGTATGTCTCTGTATATAAAAAAAAATATTAACTTGTCCCATAGAGTTCAATTAACACTGGATGATTGCTTTGTATGGGACTGTAGGGCATGGTGGAGTAGTAGGTGACAGGTGTGTAGTACTGTTAGTGTTAACAGAACATCCACTGACACATGGCATATAAGACCATAGGTTCTTCAATAATTAGTCTTGAGGAGCTATAGCACACCAAGTTTGTTGGTCATATTTAGCAGGATGAAGTCTTCTTTAGTAACGAACACAACTGAAGAGGCCGTCTAATAAAAATTAATTTTGCACCTGATAATATTTGAGTGTCATCAGTAGTATAGGTCAGAAGGAAGCTCATGTAGGGATCACAATTTTGCAGCACCTTGCTACTCTGCACATTCTCTATCAATGTCATGTGCTTGACATGGACCCTGTGCATGGTTCATTGGAGTAAGGCTCTCTGGTAGTAGTTACCCGGTATGCATGCACAGTCCCCTTGAGTTGTCTCCTTCTTCAGTTTCTCCCTTAGGGCTCTTATCAGTGGCTCCAAGCCTTGGTTGGACCAGATCCTCTCCATTGGACACTTTGTTTTGACATTGCATCACTTGAAGGCTTTATCACAGTTGCACATGCTCACTATCTCATTTTAGCACCAATGTACAATATATCAACTACTTAATTATTGTCTTTCGCAACTCCTCCAAGTAATTTTGTGGCACAATACATATGACACTACTGTAAAAGCATAAAGCATAATTCACACAATAGACCATGTACGAAAAAATTTCCAAAGACCTACTGATAGGGAATGTAGATTGTGAGCCTCAATGGGGACAGTCATGATAATGTTTGTAAAGCGCTGTGGAATATGATGGCGCCATATAAGCAGTACACAAAATAAATTAATAAAAACATAACAAAATAAGGTATACTTTTTCAGAAAAGTGTCAGTCCGCAGTCAGAAATGTTCTTTCGCAAGTAGGAAGGGCAGAACTCGCTCTGCAATTAAATACATTCGACACTCATCGTGCGAAATTTTAATTTAAGAAGATTCCTTGTACATTTATTCACATGTGGTTGGATCTTCTGTTAAAGTTAATCTCTGCAAAAATGTAAATTTGATAGATCCACTTTGAAAGTTTTAATATAGATATAGATTTTTGTCTAAACATATTGTAAGATGAAAAATGCTAACTGGCTACTAACCTGTATCTATTTTTCCATTTATCTTCTAGATCCCAGATTATACATGAGATTTGACCATCTTGGCTACCATGACAGTACTGGCTGTGGGGCTTGCAAATTTTTTTTATGGAAATCTGAGCCTTGGTTGACACACTTTTTATACATTGGTAACTTCTGTAAGGCAAATCTTTCACGGATGGGTCAGTGATGGTTCCAGTCATTGTTGTCAAAGTGATTATGGATGTGTATTCTTATGGACTGGATTGTTTGTTAGGAAGAAAATGATGGACTTCTTTTTTTAAATGCAAGTATGGTACGCCGAGGACTAATAAGTTGGGTTTCTCGGGTGGGGATCATACTTGTCAGCCTTTGCTGTATTGTTTCAGTGTTGTATATGCTGGCTTGCACCCCAAGAGCTGAGGATGAACAGCTGCTAGTGCCACGAGTTAATGACCCCACAGGCAAAGAAGGCTACCATGCCATCCTGCAGGAGCGTGAAGAAGAGCATCGGAATTATATTACTAGTCTGAAAAAGCAAATTGCTGAGCTAAAAGATGAACTTCAAGAACGGAGTGAACAGCTTAAAAATGTTCAAGGTCACTACAGTGACTCCCTTACAGTCACATTTGATCATGCCAGTTCGGAGAAGACACAAACAGACCTCTTAGACTTCTTGCATTCCCAAGTTAACAAAGCTGAAGTATATAATGGTGTGAAGGTTCCCACCGAGTACGCTGCCATTCCATTTGATAGTTTCACTCTGCAAAAAGTGTATCAGTTGGAAACGGGACTTACTCGCCACCCGGAAGAAAAGCCTGTAAGAAAAGACAAACGGGACGAGCTGACTGAGGCAATTGAAGTAGCCATGGAATCTTTGAACAGTCCTGAAGAGGGAAGCAACAAACCTAAAAAAATGTACACATCCTCTGATTTCATTGAAGGTATGGTAATAATAATTATTCGATGGTTCTTGTCAATGAGCACTTAGACATTATATACACAGCACATAGAGGTCCTTCTTAGCTAGAACTGTCAGCACTTTGCCAGATTTTCTACTTCCTACCATTTGTGATTTTTAGAGGGCAAAGGGGAAAGCGGCAACATTTTTTTTCAATCATTTGCTTCAGGAGAGCTGACTAGTCACACATCCTTTTATTTTTGCAAAGTTTTTTATATATTTTTTTTTTATTAAAACATTCACAATATGTCCAAGTACATAGTCTATAATAGAAACCTTACCTAAAAGATGGCATTTCTAATACGGTTATCCTCTTATGAGGAAAAGAGGTCTGTCAGCCCAGACTAACCGTAAAAACTAAGCACATAGCCCACTAAGGGGATACAGCTCTTATACAAATTGCATTGTTAGTGCTCTAATTGCTGCCTTCATTCTTCCCCCAACTTACAAGATATTTTCGCCTCTGGAGGTCCCAGGCGTTAGATATTGATGTCATATTTTCTATCGTGATTTTACCTTTACATAGAGACCAATTATGACCTGGTTTATACCACCTATTGGACTGATATTAAATTGAAGGCATTCTAGTGGCCCCACGGCGATGTGAGTGAATGTGTGACTGTTGTCTAGCTGTAATTGTTCAGTTTTCTTTCATCAAGAAGAAAGCTCATCCTGTGGAACACAATTCTCCTTCTAGGGGAAACAAATTTTAGCCTAGTTGTCATTTTCCCAGAGAAGACCTTTA
Organism: Phyllobates terribilis; assembly: GCF_046119375.1. Classification (NCBI taxonomy): domain Eukaryota; kingdom Metazoa; phylum Chordata; class Amphibia; order Anura; family Dendrobatidae; genus Phyllobates; species Phyllobates terribilis. The sequence goes on along the minus strand of NW_027362761.1, from coordinate 772,361,876 downwards.
ATGTTTAATTACCTGTACACTGCAGGAATCCTCTGCTCCAAAAGAGGTTAAAGTGTTGTCTCCCTCCTTATTTCCCTTGTTTTAGTTACTTTCTCTCACTTCCTAGCTATACATAATTTTCCCTTCTTCCCCATATTAACAGTGTGAGGTCTACTTCAAAGCCTTTGAAGTGTAATCTCTTCTCCCAGATGCTCTATGTGAGGGTGACATCTGGAGATGTCTTATGGGTTTTAATTTTACTGTCACACTAAAGTTTAATCAAACATGTTACTTAAGGTAATCTGTGTGCTTTTGGTGTGTCAAAGAGACTCCTTGCACCTATCCACTAATTAGTTTTCCATGTGCCGACCTCCCTCATTGGTGATTGACAGCACTGGCTTTGCAGAGATTTTTCTGCAGGCAGTGCTCAATCCAAGCATAGTGCTGTCAATCACGAGGGAGGATGATGCTGGCATATGAAACCAGTGGGAAGATTGGTGCACTGAGCTTATTGACCACACCAACTGTGCACCGAGCAGCCTAATTAGCCTATTTGATTAAACTTCCGTTTCGGTAGAATGGATGCAACGATATCCCCTACAAGGCTAAGTGCTTAATTTATACTGTCAGTTTGGGTGGAGACTCCCTTTAAATGACAGGCCCTTTGTGATTCTGTAATATCTGCCCTGCTAATAGTTATGTACATGTAATATATGGCAAAGGTTAACCTGTTTGTACCAAAATAAGTCATTCACTATGAAAATGTATTGATCTATGGGAGTCCAACTGCTGTGACCTACACCAATCCTGAGAATGGGAATTTTCAGGGTCACACCTGAATGTAGCGTTATTTGAGCATGTGCACCTCCACTCCATTCATTCCTTTTGGATTCCTAGGGAAAGCAGAGTACATCCTTCCGCCATGTCTGATAGTCACATAGAAAATGAGTGGAGCAGAGATGTCATGCTTGACATCCGCTCCACTCAGACAGGGCCCATTCTGGTGGTCCAGTCAGTTGAACCCTTAACGATCGATAAATTATCTACTGGGTAAAAACCCTTTAGTAATTATTGCTAGATAATATTCCAACTGCTTTAAAGTCAAAGATTGGATTTAGCCACTATGTAATTTTGAAAGCACTAGAAAACTGCAAAAGTCTGATGAAGTTTTGGTTAATAATAATTTAATGGAATTTAGTTTAAGGTATAGAAAAAAATGAATAATTTAAAATGTAATGTTTTAGATCACTTGTGCACTACTTTTTCCCTCCTGGGAATACAAATAAGTGCTTTCTAATTTACTTCTTTCTATTCACCCATGTAGAAACCACCACCATTATAGCACGGGTAGGCCTTCAGAACCTCCATTTTAATAGGAAAATGTTTTCTTGATTTATTATTTAATAGAACTGCTCTTCTTTTGCTCATTGAAATCCTAGAAAATAATGACATGTTTGTGTGCAATGTCCTTCTATACAAAGATGGGTGAGCAGATTTCTTTTGCAACCTTTCCTTGCTACCCGTTTGTTGCTTCCATTCAGTATGAAAATTAATGTCTGACTTTTAATATATGATGATCAGCTCAATGTAAATTCAATCTGAGATTTTCAAGTGAAAGCTATCAACTTGTCTGAAGCACTTAAGTCACATTTAATAACCTTGTCTTGTGCTTTGCGCTCCTTCTGTATATAAGTATTGTTTATCTGTTACAGGAATACAAACAATTATTGCTTAGTTTCCATATATTGGTTAGGTCTGGTTATTGGTATTCATGGCATTGCATTCAGCATCTTAACTTGGTTAATAATTCTACAGCATATTGGTGTAAGTTGTATACTTATTCTGTGCCTTCCTTAGGCTATGTTCACACGTTGCATTTTTTCAGTGTTTTTAATGCAAATTTTCACTTGCCTTTTACAGTCCAGCAAAGTCTAAGAGATTTCAGAAATCTCATGCACACAGCTTGATTTATTGACCTCAGTATTTTGTGCAAAACCTTGGGTTTTACAGAATGCAGCATGCCACTTCTTACAGTGTTTTTTACCCATTGAAAGCAATGGGTGGTGCAAAAAATACAGTATCAAGTTTTTCTGCGTTTTTAGTGAAAAAAAGCAAGTACAGCAGTATGTGAAACCTATTTATTTTTGTGATTTTCCCAAGTTTACTATATTGTTTTGGTCACCTGAGATGGCAGTTTGGGTTAGTATTGTTAATTAAATTAGTATAAGTGCATACAAAGGAAACATTGGTTGACCAAAGTGTGAGATTGAACAATGCCTGTGGCTGACAAAGGAGTGAAATTGAACAATTCCTGAGCAACTTGATGGCATACCAAAGTGTAAAAGTAAACAGTGTGCTACAAACTCAATGCTCTGGACACTGGTGACGTGTGTTCATGCTTCTGTGGTGGAAGCAAAGCTGAACTTTGGGATCCTGAAAAATGCAGCAAAACCTGTTTTTTTTTACACTTGTCTTTTCTGCCGACAGAGCAGGTTTCCTGCAGAAAAAAATACAGCAAAAATACAACATGTGATCATAGCATTATAGTACCTATATATGTACAGTATATAGTACCTATATATGTACAGTATATATGCTATGTTCACAATCAGGACAGCCTCAGATACAGATGTGAACCTATCCATAATGTTAAAAAGCCAGAAAAAAATAGCACAGCTTGCACCCTACTTTTCCCGCTGAAACGATGAAAATTATGAAGGAAACCCATACAATCAATGAGGTCCGTCATGATGGTACCAGACATAGGAAGACAAAACCAGTGTAAGGGCAGTTGTAATCCCAGCCTCATTAAAAAAAAATACCTTCAACTTTCAAACTGACAATTTAACTAAAAAAAATCCTATAATTCCATTCGTATAATTGGGAGTTTTTTTTGTAGCCATTTATGTATTCTATCTATACCAGGCCTCATGCCCAGAACAAAGTTTAATGATTTAAAGGCACGAATCATGGCATGTTACATCACAACCTCTCCACAGTTGCTATGTGGGGGCCATTATACAGTGTGGACAGTTCTGTGGAGTCCATCATGCTATGTGGAGGTCATTATACTGTATGGAGGGCCATCATATAGTGTGTGGAGGGCTGTGGGGGGGGGGGGGGGGCTCATACTGTGTAGGAAGGATTTTATCAGGACCATATTATCATGTGGGGGCCATTCCACTGTGTTGAGGTCATTGCGGTGGCATCATACTGTTGGTGTCACTGTGGGGGGTATCATACTTTGTAGTGGTGGTCAGTGTACAGTAGGGTCAGTGTGTTGAGGGCACTGTGGAGGCATTCACTGTGGTATCATACTGTGTTTTGTGAAGGGAGCATCATACTTTTATGGGGGCCATGATAGGGGTATTTTAGTGCATGGGAACACTAAGGGGCTTTATAGGAGCAAAATTACTTTGTAAGGGCTGCAAAGATGAACTATGCTCTTCTGTGACCCCTCTAATATTGTTATTATATATTTTTTATTTTTTGGGGAGTGGGTAGCTCAATCTGCTTTTCATGTATGTGACGCACCCCTGGGCCTGCTGTGTCGCGCAGCGTCTCGCGCTCGGGGGCTTACCCGGAACCGGATCAGATGAGGGTTGTAGTCTCCGAGTGGCGGGGACCCGGTCCGTGCCCAGGGAGTCAAACTCAGTGTGTGGCAGTCTTGATAGGTGTTATTTGAGTGTCGACTACGCCACCCGTTGAATTGCAGCTATGGTGCTGCCGCTGCAGGGCAGACCGCTGAGGCCGATGTAGAATTGTGCAGCGTGATAGTATAACCCCCAACGGGAGGGGTATGGCCTCAGGGCAGCCGACGTGGAAGATGGGGGTAGCAGGAACCACTCAGAGACGGTGCGGTGTAATTCAGGGTCTTTACTGGTAACAACGATAGACCCTCCCGGAGTACTTGCTAGCGAACGGGGCCTGGTCAGTCCTTGAGCAGATGGGATCTCCCCTGGCCAGGCAGAGTTGTAGGCCTCCCAAACTGACTGTACTCTTCTGGCTACCTTGCTAGAAGCGGATATAAGTAGCCCACGTCCCTGAGTGTGCCGTGTGGTGCTCACCCGTATGGCCGGTGACTCGGGGCCTTCTAATGGCTTCCGCTCCACGATGGCGGTGCTGGTCCCACGCGTGTGACCTTGCCTTCGAGTTTCTGGGCCTGAGGACCTGAAATCCCCTGCCGGTCGGCTTCTGCTGCTGGGTAAGAGTTAGTCCCCACAGCCTCGGACGCCGGGTCCGGTAAGAAAGCTTCTCAGTCAGGGCGAGCTCTGCAGCTGCCAGCCCCTGACTCGTAGTAGTATTGCTCCCACTGAGCTTCTGCTGTTTCTTCCTATGACTGTTTCTTGTCTCTGCTTCTTCTCTACTCCTAACCCTGCCTCAGCCCCGGGTTTATATAGGGGAAGTTCTTCCCCTCCCAAGACTGGGCAGGAGGTGTGGCATGCACAGGATCCCTGACCAAAGGACCTCCCACCTGCTCTCAGACATAACATTACATTACTGTGGAAACCAGACCCCTGGGGTGCCACATTCCCCCCTAGTGAAATTTAGTACTCCGGGACTAAACATATTTTAGGAAAACATAACAAGATATAACAACAATAATAGTACAATAAGAAGAAACACATAAAGGTGGTCACGGATATCCGTAACCGGGTGTAGTCTTTGAAGAAAGCAAGGTGTCCATTTCACCAAAACAGGGAGACGTAACCAGGTAGGGGTCTGTTCTGCCCCGAGTCCTTAACAGTCTTTAGTCCGTCCTGGGTTACGCTCCAACTATGTACACAGGATTCCCGGTAAATCCACCAAAGACTCCTATAAACAACTAGAAACACATAATTATACACAAGCAATAAGAAAAACAGGTAACCACAAATAAAACAACTTATACATTTCAAATCCTCCAACGTGCGGGTAACTGGCCTCTAGTGGCCCTAGTGGACCTACGGAGCTGACTGTCTAGCCCTGAACTACAGGGTGTAGGAGCTGTCAAGGGTAATCTGGGCAGCTGTCTACCGGCTCTTTGGCTCACTAGGGGTACGGCAGGCTCACTATAAGCAGAGGGTTGATCCTCCTGTTCTGCTTGTGTGGAGTCTTCTGCCTCCTGGACCGGCTGCTCTTCCAGCTCTACCTGTCGCTCCGTAGGTGCTTGGGTTGCGGGTTGGAGGAAGGTGAGTACGGGTACCACAACTGCGCCATTGACTTGAGTCCAAGACCGAGGGAAGTCTCCGAGCACAGTACTAACCATGTCTTCCCTTTCCTCTACGGGTCGAGGGTCTTCTTGTTCCTCTTCAGGGTTCCGTAGCTGTTCGGGACACTTCTTCAGGTGATCCCGGGATACAATGGTTGTGGTTTCCCCTCCGTCTTTACTGATGGTACAGACCTTTGGGTTGTCGTGGCTTGAGGGCAGTACGGTGTACGGGTCCTTCTCCCACTGGTCGTCCAACTTGTGGAGCCGTCTTTTTCTCTTCAAGACCTGCTCTCTGGGTACCAGGGGAACAGCGGGAGCATACTGGTTGTAAGTTTTCTCTTGTCTTTCCCTAGCCTGACAGAGACTTCGTTCCACGCTCTCCTGTACTCTCCGGTACCGCTGCTGCCTCTCTGTGTCCCAGTCTGCTTCTGGTGAAGTGTCCTCGGGTGTCAGGACTCCCATTTCCAGGTCAACAGGTAACTTACCAGGTCTCGCCCTCATTAGGTAAGCCGGGGTACAGTTGGTGGAACCTACCGGGATGTGGTTGTATAGGTCCACCAGATCGGGCAGCTTCTCAGGCCACAGACCGCGTTCTTCCAGGGGCAACGTTTTCAGAAGATCCATTACCACCTGGTTCATTTTCTCACAAAGTCCATTAGTTTGCGGATGATAGGGTGTCGTTCTTATCTTCCGGCAGCCATACAGAGTGCAGAATTCTTGGAAGACCTCCGCTTCAAAGGCAGGTCCCTGGTCTGTCAACACTTGGTCCGGGTACCCGTGTGGACGGCAGAAATGCTGCTGGAAGGCTCTAGCTGCTGTTCGAGCTGTTAAGTCCTTGACGGGGACGACAACCAAGAACCGGGAGTAGTGATCCACGATGGTTAGTGCGTAGACGTAGCCACTTCTGCTTGGGGTCAGTTTTACATGATCCAAGGCTACCAGTTCCAACGGCTGCCGGGTGACGATGGACTGCAGGGGAGTCTTCTGGCTGGCACGGTCCTTCCTTCTTAGGTTGCACGGGCCACAGTCTCTGCACCACCTCTCGATGGTTCCCCTCATGCCTACCCAGTGGAACCGCTCGCGCAGCAGGAACTCCAGCTTCTTCCATCCGAAGTGTCCAGCCCCATCGTGGTATGCCTCCATCACCATGGCTGCGTCTCTTCGTGGCACCACTACTTGCCAGATTAGTTCATGCGTCCGGGAGTTAACCATTCTGCGGCACAACTTCCCCTTGCAAAAGAACAGTCTACTCTTTTCTGCCCACAGTTGCTTGGCTTCCTCCGGAGCGTCTGGGTCAAGGCGAGCCTCTGGCCGAGTCAGCATCTCCTTTACCAGCCGGACGGCAGGGTCGCTGTCTTGCGTTTCCGCCCAGTTGTAGTGAGGCAAGGGGTTAAACGTAGCGGCTTGCTTACTCCCTACCCGGTGGGAACACTGGATAGTCCCATGACGGTGGAACGCAGGGAGTTCGACTTCTTCCAGTTCCTCTGGATCTTCTCCTACGTCCGGTAGATTTGGCATCCTGGACAGGGCGTCCGCGTTGGTATTGGAGCGTCCTGCCCGGTATTTGATTGTGAACTCGTAGTTGGACAGACGAGCCATCCATCTCTGCTCTAGGGCACCGAGTCTTGCTGTGTCCAGGTGTGTCAACGGGTTGTTATCCGTGTACACGATGAACCGGGAAGAAGCGAGGTAGTGCTTAAAGCGTTCGGTGACTGCCCACACCACTGCCAGGAACTCTAGCTTAAAGGAGCTGTAATTCTCCGGGTTTCTCTCGGTGGGTCGCAGTTTTCGGCTGGCGTAAGCGATTACTCGTTCTTTCCCCTGCTGGATCTGGGACAGCACAGCTCCTAGCCCGATGTTACTTGCGTCAGTGTAGAGGATAAAGGGCTGGCTGTAATCGGGGTACGCCAGGATTTCATCCCCCGTGAGGGCCATCTTCAGCTGGCGGAAGGACTCTTCTTCTAACTTCTCCCATCTGAAGGGCGGCTTCTGGTTTTTGGCCTTCCGGGACTGGCCTATCAGGAGGTCCTGCATGGGAGCTGCCTTTTTGGTGAAACCGGGGATGAATCTGCGGTAATAGCCTACCAACCCAAGGAACTGCCGCACTTCCTTTATACTGGAGGGACTTGGCCATTCCTTAATTGCGGTGATCTTATCAGGGTCGGGAGCCACTCCGTCAGCGCTCACCACGTGTCCCAGGTACTGCACCTTTGGCTTCAGGAGGTGACACTTAGAGGGTTTCACCTTCAGGCCGTAACTTGCCAGGGCTTCGAACACTTCCGCCAGATGTTTCAGGTGGTCCTCATAAGTCTTGGAATATACGATGACATCGTCCAGGTACAACAGGACCGTCTCGAAGTTTTTGTGTCCCAGACAGCACTCCATTAATCGTTGGAAGGTTCCGGGTGCGTTACAAAGTCCAAACGGCATACAGGTAAACTCGCTAAGTCCCATCGGGGTGGTGAATGCGGTCTTCTCCCGGTCCGCCTCTGCTACAGGAACCTGCCAGTACCCGCTAGTGAGATCCAAGGTAGAGAAGAAGTTAGCAGATCTTAAAGCAGCCAAAGACTCCTCTATCCTTGGCAAAGGGTACGCATCCTTGTGTGTGATACGATTGATTTTCCGGTAATCTACACACATCCTCATAGTGTTGTCTTTCTTTTTGATTAAACTAGTGGGGCTGCCCAGGGGCTACAGCTATCCCGGATTACCCCAGCCTCCTTCATGTCTCTAAGCATCCCCTTGGCGTGTTGGTAATGTGCAGGGGGTACGGGTCGATACCTCTCTTTTATGGGAGGATGATCTCCCGTGGGGATGCGGTGTTCTACCCCCTTAACTCGCCCGAAGTCTAACGGGTGTTTACTAAACACTCTCTCATACTCTTGAACCACCCGGTAGACTCCCTGTTTCTGGTGGGAGGGAGTGGAGTCAGTTCCCAAGTGTAGTTGCTGACACCAATCCTCCATTACTTTCTTAGAGCCGTTACCTTCCTCCGGGTGAGATGGAGGCAAGGGTTCCACAGACTGTATAGAGTTTTGGTTGATGGTATATAATTTGGCTAGCGTGGCATACCGGGGTAGGTATACTTCCCTCTTCCCGATATTTATTAGGCGAACGGGCACCCTCCCATGGCGTACATGAACCACCCCCCGTGCTGTCAAAATGGTGGGCCTACTGTCTGAGTAAACTGGTTCTACCATTGCCTGGTAATCCCTACCTCTCGGACCAATAGCTGCCCGGCACCAAATCATCATTTCACTTTTTGGGGGCATGGCAATAGGGAAAGGGTCACACATTCTTACGCTACCAATCTCACCGCCGGAGAGTTCCACCTGTTGCCGTCGCATCAGTGCCCGGATCTCTTTCTGGAGCACTCGCTGCTCGCCGGAGCTGGCGTTCTTGGCAACCTGTTGTAAAAGGAAAATCACCTCTGCAAGACAATTTTCAATTACATTAGTTCCTAGCGTTATCTTTGGGTGACTCTCGTGTTTGTCAATGTCTACAATAATCAGTCCCTGTGCTGCCAGTTCGACTCTACCAATTTTAATGGTCGCCTCTTTAAATCCGATCTGTGGCACGGGCTGACCATTGCTGGCGATGATACTCAAGTCGTCGTCAGGGTAGCGGGTAATATCCGAGTCATTCCAGTACTGCTTAAAGAGCACGTACGGGATGGTGGTGACCTGTGACCCGGCGTCCAGTAGGGCACTCATGGGAATGCCATCCAGTACCACAGGCAAGACTGGACGTCCTCCCACATATCTGTCGCGCCAGTTCGATGGGCCTGGTGATCTTTTTCCTGGGGGTTGGCCCTCTACCCCAGGTTGTGCCCGTTTAAAGAACAGTACCTTGCCATATGTCCGGGTTGATTGCAGCGGCGGCAGATGGGTCGTCCGTCTTCGCTGTATCGGTCACTGGGTCTTCCTCTGGCCGGTGGGGTCCTCCTTGGTCGACGCCACGGGATGTCCTCCGGTCCGGATGCCAGCTGGATCTTCCCTGGGGTGGAAACCTGTAAAGACTGCACAGTTCGGGTTAGCGCAGCAACGCTCTTAGCTAGCTCTTGGACCTGATGGTGTAGGTCTGGAGCCGGGTCATTGTCCAAAGCCTGCGCATCAGCTCCCACAGGCCCTGCCGACAAGGGCGCCGCCTCCTGGTGGTAAGTGATAGCTGGGCGCCTGTGGGTCACAACGCCATCCGGTGCCAGTTCTCGGAGCACCCGGATGGCTCTGTCCTTGAACTGTGCAAATCCCAGATGAGGGTCCTGTAGGGCCATTGCCCGCAACTGGGTTCGGTGGGTATTGCAATATAAACCCTCTATAAATTGTTCAGTCAACAGCCTGTCCTCGTCTCCCACGCCGTCAGGGTCGGTCTGCTTAACGGCTCTCAGGGCCTCTTGTAGGTTCAGGGCATAGTCCCTTATACTCTCATGGGCCCGCTGTTTGCACCCGTAGAATCTAAGCTTGATCTCGGCTGAGGTGCGGGTATCAAAGGTGTCCCTCAGCCGGGTTAGTATCCCTGCGACAGTCCTCCCCCCAGGTGGCCAGGAATTAACCTCCCTTCGGGCTGCTCCGGTTAATTGGGCCACCAGGATGCTCACTTTTTGCTCTTCTGTGAGGGGGTACACCTGGAAGAGGCTATCCAGCCTTTCTCTAAAGTCCTGCAGGGTATGTGACTCCCCTGAGTACTGGGGTAGCCAGGCTGCCCCCGGGATATAGGGCATGGTGAAAGGCATGACCGCGACAGCGGTGGCGCTGGCGGGGGTTGAAGCGGTGAAGCTCTCCTCCGTATCCGACATCCTTCTCCCCCCTAGTGGACCGTGGCCTACCTTGCGATGATCCTCTTCCGTAGGCCGCGGCTCCACAGTGGATCGTCTGGGTTGAGGACCTTCCGTCGCGCTCCGGTGACGTCGGCGTCTGCTGGGCTCCTTCCAGGACCTTACGCAACATCCGGACGTGAGGCGGGGCTTCAGTTCTCGCGGGCTTTTCGGAGTCCACGCCCCTCTTCTTCCCGCGCAGCGTCCTCAAGATGGCGTCCAACGGCGGGAAAACTCCACGGATGGCGGGAAGAAGGCTGAAGATGGCGCCGGATGGCGGGAATCTTCACAGATGGCGGGAAGAAGGCTGAAAATGGCGCCGGATGGCGGGAATCTTCACCACAGGTGAGTTTGAAAGTCTCTTTTTCAGGCACGCAGTACCCGGTGGTTGCGGGCACGAAATCCTGCCGACTACGCCAAAGTTGACGCGCCCCTGGGCCTGCTGTGTCGCGCAGCGTCTCGCGCTCGGGGGCTTACCCGGAACCGGATCAGATGAGGGTTGTAGTCTCCGAGTGGCGGGGACCCGGTCCGTGCCCAGGGAGTCAAACTCGGTGTGTGGCAGTCTTGATAGGTGTTATTTGAGTGTCGACTACGCCACCCGTTGAATTGCAGCTATGGAGCTGCCGCTGCAGGGCAGACCGCTGAGGCCGATGTAGAATTGTGCAGCGTGATAGTATAACCCCCAACGGGAGGGGTATGGCCTCAGGGCAGCCGACGTGGAAGATGGGGGTAGCAGGAGCCACTCAGAGACGGTGCGGTGTAATTCAGGGTCTTTACTGGTAACAACGATAGACCCTCCCGGAGTACTTGCTAGCGAACGGGGCCTGGTCAGTCCTTGAGCAGATGGGATCTCCCCTGGCCAGGCGGAGTTGTAGGCCTCCCAAACTGACTGTACTCTTCTGGCTACCTTGCTAGAAGCGGATATAAGTAGCCCACGTCCCTGAGTGTGCCGTGTGGTGCTCACCCGTATGGCCGGTGACTCGGGGCCTTCTAATGGCTTCCGCTCCACGATGGCGGTGCTGGTCCCACGCGTGTGACCTTGCCTTCGGGTTTCTGGGCCTGAGGACCTGAAATCCCCTGCCGGTCGGCTTCTGCTGCTGGGTAAGAGTTAGTCCCCACAGCCTCGGACGCCGGGTCCGGTAAGAAAGCTTCTCAGTCAGGGCGAGCTCTGCAGCTGCCAGCCCCTGACTCGTAGTAGTATTGCTCCCACTGAGCTTCTGCTGTTTCTTCCTATGACTGTTTCTTGTCTCTGCTTCTTCTCTACTCCTAACCCTGCCTCAGCCCCGGGTTTATATAGGGGAAGTTCTTCCCCTCCCAAGACTGGGCAGGAGGTGTGGCATGCACAGGATCCCTGACCAAAGGACCTCCCACCTGCTCTCAGACATAACATTACATTACTGTGGAAACCAGACCCCTGGGCTGCCACATATGCCCCTGCCACTTCATGAAAAAAAATGTAATCTATCTATATGTGCATGTAGTGTAGTGTGAGCGTGTTAATATACTCCCCTATCTCTGTCTTTGCTGGTTTCCAGCACTGTTCCTCTCAGTGATGTCTCTTCAGACCACTCTATAGACTATCCGCGTTCTGCATGACCTGGAAGTGGCTTCTACAATGTAATCCTATGCAGCAAGACTTTTGGCTCACAAAGGAGTGAGCCAGAATCTAGAGTCTAAAGAGAAGTAACGTCACCGAGAAGAGGAGCCGAATGGAGCTGGATCCCTGAGAAAATGGCAGTAGGGGAGCATTTTAAAACACTCATACTACATTACAGATTTATCTTAAAAAATCTTAATGGGAGGGCTTCTTTAAGGAACAATTGATTCTAGTGAAGAATACGGCTGACATACAGCACCTGACTGAGAACCATAAAGTGGCAAGTAGAATACTTGTGGCTTTGTTATCCAAGCCTTCTGAAGGCCATTGCTGTACAATTGAAGAGCGGCAAATTCAATGGGTCCTACACTAATTAATGCTGTATATCCAAAGATTTTGTGAAACCAGTCAACATACTAGCATTTTAAACTGATCATCCCATGTCTAAAAGTAAAATAATTGTAAACTGGTTGACTTTAAACTTAGATTACTTATTATAGCTACAAAAATGGAAATCACCATGTACACTAGTGAGGAAATTTAACATGACTTTACTGTAAAAAGGAAGTCCATATAGTGATGACTAGTCAAACGGCAACTCTTCGTACTAGAAAGTATATCAATAATCAAACAAATTCCTATTACTGGATGAAAACTATCAGCTGTAAGAAACCTGTAGTGGCCAATGTAAGTCAATAATGACTGACAGATCCTTCGCTTCCTCCATTCTTCACTGTTACTCTGCCAGTGCCAGGTGAAGGAGTACCACCAGTTGGCCTAGACCACACGTCACCCTCTTTTGACTACAAAACTAGACAAAGAGGTGCAGACTAGGATTGGATATTGTTTAGATCAGCTTATTTACCATTTGCTGTTTTTTTTTAGTTTTTTTTTTCTTTTATTGAAAAGAGTGTAATTACTCAAAATTAGCCTGCAGCTGTTATACTTCGTCATTATAAAAAGCTGTAATTAGGCCTGTTGAGAGTTTAACAAAACACTTTGATTACAAGTAACAGATATCTATAGTGTCTATTGTCTTCTTTTTCATGTACATTATAGTGAAATTGTGTCTTTAAAGTGTAGGTTCAACACCTAGCCTGGCATCACTCAGGAATGTGTCTTATAAAAGGGAAAATGTATATCTACTCTTATAAATCAATCCTACATTTACTTGATAAAACTACACCCAAACTACCCTGTTACCATAATCTTGGCAAAATTCTATAATGTATATTATACATATGTATAGCTACAGCAATAGTCTATTCTACCACAATATTAAACATTATTATTTTTCTGATTACGATCCCTTGCAACCTAATACAGATTAGAAGAATCTCTGTAGGATCGATAATATAAAATATGTAAAAACTTCCAACTGTAGAAACAAACATGTTGAATTTTTTTCTAAAACTGGTAGATAAGACAGTGACATATATGTTCGGCATTGGCATATAAGACCATGGGCACGCTGTTTGGCATTGGTACATAAGACCATGGCCACACTATTTTTGGCATAGGCAGAGAAGAACATGGCCACACTATTTTTGGCATAGGTAGAGAAGAACATGGCCACACAATGTTCAGCATTGGTAGATAAGACCAAGGCCACACAGTGTTCAGCATTGGTAGATAAGACCAAGGCCACACAGTGTTCGGCATTGGTACAAAAGACCATGGCCACACAATATTCGGTATTGGTACATAAGACCATGGCCATGACAAGACCATAACTAAAGTGTCCGTCTTTCTCTCTCGCGCTCAATAAACATGCAGAGGCCCTACATAAATTAGGGGAAATTTGTTGGGAGATGTTAACCAAATAAGTGTCATCATTCAAGAGGTTGTTCAGAACTGAATTATTGATGAGCTCTCTGTATTCATAAGATAGGTCATCAGTATGAAATCGGTGGGTGTCCGACACAGAGTACTCCCACTGTTCAGCTGGAGACCACTCCAACAGTGACCGGATATAAGCGATATACGGGGAGGAACACTGCAGCACTGTACATTATTTACTGGCCACTGCCGAGTACCGCACTACATTCACTTGAATTAACGATAAAGTACAATGCTTACTAGTGGCCACTAAGCAATGAATGGGGCTTCTGTGTTATGTCCCATACATTGCCTAATTCTGTGTGCTGCTGGAGCGTTTATCAGCTGATCAGTTGGGCTACCTGGTACTGGACACCCATCAATCTCATATTGATGACCTTTGTCATGGATCGGTAATCAATAGTTCAGTCCCGGACAACCCCTTTAAGCCGCCAATACATATAATATCAGTCTATGGTTTAATTGGGTTTGGAGTTACTCCCATAGTCCTATGACCGGAATTAAACATGCCCAATGGTTTGCTCCCATAAGTAATAAGCTGCTTCCAAATGTACCTTTCCTTTCTCACTTTGGCATAAACAAGCCAAGTCTGCATGTTTATAGGGAGGGCTGGAGCCAGTGCCGGCTCCAGGTTTTTCTGGGCCCCGGGCGAAAGAGTCTCAGTGGGCCCCTTTAACACATACCACGCTTCATGATGCAGAGATACGGCGGAGATATATATATACATAATATATATATATATATATATATATATATATATATACATATATATATATATATATATATATTAGTACAATGCAAAGATTTCACTTCTTACATTACATGAGTGATATCTATTGTAAATTCCACAATAGCTCAGAAACCGGTGAATCGCTCCACACAGAATACTGGCCCCCATATAACGCTTCATACGGCATACTGGCCCCCATATAAGGCCCCATACGGAATACTGGCCCCCATATAAGGCCCCATACGGAATACTGGCCCCCATATAAGGCCCCATACGGAATACTGGCCCCCATATAAGGCTCCATGCGGAATACTGACCCCCATATAAGGCTCCATGCGGAATACTGGCCCCCATATAAGGCTCCATACGGAATACTGGCCCCCATATAAGGCTCCATACAGAATACTGGCCCCCATATAACGCTCCATACAGGATACTGGTCCCCTTATAAAGCTCCATACAGGATACTGGCCCCCATATAACGCTCCATACAGGATACTGGTCCCCTTATAAAACTCCATACAGGATACTGGCCCCCATATAACGCTCCATACAGGATACCGGTCCCCTTATAACGCTCCATACAGGATACCGGTCCCCTTATAACGCTCCATACAGGATACTGGCCCCCATATAATGCTGCATGCAGGCTGTTACCCCCCACATAATGCCCCATACAGGCTGTTCCCCCCTTATAATGCTCCATGCGGGCTGTTACCCCCCACATAATGCCCCATACAGCCCCCCCCTTTTAATGCTCCATGCATGCTGTTACCCCCCCACATAATGCCCCATACAGGCTGCCCCCCCCCTTATAATGCTCCATGCAGGCTGTTCCCCCCCACATAATGCACTATGCAGGCTGCCCCCCCTTTATAATGCCCCATGCAGGCTGTTCCCCACCTTATAATGCCCCATGCAGGATGCCCCCCCCTCTTTATAATGCCCCATGCAGGATGCCCCCCCCCCTTCTCTTTATACTGCCCCATGCCTCTATACATTAAAAAAATATAATCAAATACTCACCTCCCTCCTCCTCACCTGCTGCCCGCTGCTCGGGTCCGAACTCCAGCGTTGTCGGCGTCTTCCCGCTCAGCGCTCCCTGTGACTGCTCAGGGGAGGGCGCGGTGTAAAGACGTCACAGGGAGCGCAGAGCAGGAAGACAGCGGATCTGCAGAGGCACGGGGAGAGGTAAGTATCCGGCTGCCGGGGCCCTGAGCAAGCGGCGGAGAAGGGCGGGCGCTGACACCGCTCTCCTCCGCCCATAGCCCAGCAGGGTGCGCGACCGCCAGTGGGCCCCTCTGCCTGCTCAGGGCCCCGGCATTTGCCCGGGTGCGCCGGGTGCTGACGCCGGCCCTGGCTGGAGCCATAGCTGTTTGAATGAGTGTTTGGCTGACAGCTACTTATTGTAAGCGACCTGCTTTTGACTGAGCTTGTCACTTATTAACCCTAATTGCTCTTGATCTAGTTCGGATGAAGGTTTACAAGAGTGTTGTCATTTAATGCCTATGGAATAGGTGCCCGTAACTTTGATGGAGCATACACGGAAGGTATGTCCTATAAATGGAGAGGAGCATTGTATCTCATTGTAAAAACCTATATGTTTTACAGTAAAAGTGAAAACCTCTGTTTAAAGTAGTATTTAATGATCACATGCATGATAAATATGAATAATTCCACTGCTTTGTTTGATTTGGTTTGCATCTACCAAATGGACTTTAAATAATTTAAATGTGGTTCTACAATCTAAAAATAAAAGATGATCTATGTCCAACACTCCACTGTTAGTTCAAGATGGCATCAGGAAAGTTTTGCAATATTTTTTGTTATATTTGGAAAGTGGGAAACAGGATGTCAAAAATAGTTTCACTTAAGGTTTTCATTTACATATTCCTAGCTTTGATATAGATTTCTTTTGCAAAATCCGTTTTAAGAGGTTTTCCATCTTCTGAAAAAAAAAGCAGTAGTAACGTCGTAAAACAAAAGTAATAAACACTGCTCACCTCTTCTTTCCACCACAGATCTAGTATGCTCAACAATGTTGTTTTGACATTGCTGTGCACATGTTCATTGTTTTTGTCGTTTCAGCGCTTCTACAGGCAGGTTCCAGGTGGAAACCATCTGAAAAAGATGTCGTGTGCACATACTCTTAAAGTGCAGAATTTGATGTAATTATGTTAGTTGTGCCATCCATTTTCTTTTATTTTATCCTGCCTTGGTCTACCTTTTCCTAAATAGTTTTCTTGGAAATTTGATGCATTAGATAGGTATAATATCCCTCTCCCTCTCTCTCCCTCCCTCTTCCTCTCTCTCCTTCTCTCTTCTCTCACCCTCACTCTTCCTCTCTCTTCTGTCTCCCTCTCTCTTCTCTCTCCCTCTCTCTTCTGTCTCTCCCTCCCTCTTCCTCTCACCCTCTCTCTTCTTCTTTCTCTCTCTCCCTCCATCTTCCTCTCTCCCTCTCTTCCTCTTTCTCTCTTTCTCCCTCTCCCTCTCTCTCCCTCCCTCTTCCTCTCTCTCCTTCTCTCTTGTTCTCTCTTCTCTCTCCCTCACTCTTCCTCTCTCTTCTGTCTCCCTCTCTCTTTTCTCTCCCTCTCTCTTCTCTCTCTCCCTCCCTCTTCCTCTCACCCTCTCTCTTCTTCTTTCTCTCTCTCCCTCCATCTTTCTCTCTTCCTCTTTCTCTCTTTCTCCCTCTTTCTCTCACCCTCTCTCAAATTCAAATCAAATTCAAATAGCCTTTATTGGCAGGACCAAAATACAATTAGTGTTGCCAAAGCAAGAAAAAATAAGTGTGATGTGGAGAGTGCTTGTTGAAATGGGATGTTGGGGGGCACAATTTGGGCAGTAATAGTCCTTTCAGGAGTCTTGCGTTTCTCTCAGTTTATGACATGTGGTGACATATTGGGCAGCAATCTCCACCGTTTATTCCTCTTCCCCCAGTAGGATACGGAGTTTCCTTTCCTCGTCCATGGGTGGAAAGTCCAGGATATTAGTAGAGAGTCTCTGGAAATTGGAGACCCTCACTGCTGAGTATTTGTTGCAGTGCAGGAGGAAGTGCGCCTCGTCCTCCAGGGCCCCCTGCTGGCAGTGCTGGCACAGTCTGTTCTCCCGCGGTTCGCTTTCTCTTTCTAACCTCTCCCCCTCTTCTTCTTTCCCTCTCTCCCCCTCTCTCACTCCCCCTCTCTTTCTACCCTCTCTCCCCCTCCGTATCCCCCTCTCTCCCCCCCTCTCTATCCTCCTCTCTATCCTCCTCTCTCCCCCTCTCTATCTCTCCCCACTCTCCCCCCCTCCCTTCCTCTCTCTCTCCTTCTCTCCCTCCCTTTCTCCCTCTCTCTCTCCCTCCATCTCTCCCCCTCTCGCTTTCTCCCCCTCTCTCTCTCCCCACCGGACTTCAGGACAAAGTCTGTGTTCGGCGTTCAGTCCCGAACAGTGACTGTCCGGTACGAATTCCAAACATTTCTGTTCAGATTCGCCCATCTCTCTCCATGATCTCTGTGTAACCCTGCCCCACCACTGATTATCAGCTTTCTGCCTATGCACAGTGTACAAAGAAAGCTGCCAATTAGTGGTATGGGCAGGGTGATACAGGGCTTAGCATTCAGAGAAGTGGTAGATCCGCAGCAGATAAGTGATATTATCAAAACTGCAGCAACCAATAAAGTAACCTAGGATTGGTCCTATTGGACAGAGTTCTCATCTAGAATTCAGTTATGGATGAGAGGAAAACCTTTTTGTGAAACTGAGCCTTATACAGAACTAAGCAGCTGCATAAAGACTGCATTTTGTGCACTGTATTATAAGACAATATCTACCCTTGTCCCCGAGCCCTTTTCTAATAAATTTGTTGCTCATTCTACATATTTCATGAGATATTGATCCATGACGGAACAATTTGGACAGGAGTAAGTCAGTAATTTCATTAAGGCAAACAGAAAGACCTAATCTCTCTTACTCTACTGCAATGTCAATTGATGTCTTTATCTCCTGCTTTTCTTTAGCTGGGTTACGAAAGAAGAGTAGAAAAAAATATATACGGAGAAGGAAAGGACAGTGGGTGAGGGGAATTGCACTTAGCAAATTAAAGTCGTAACTTTAACATTTGAATCCTGGCAGCGGCTTGAATTTAAGTAATGATGTTGATTTCTTGTTAGGCCATTTTCATTTCAGGCTCATCAGTGGGCTTTTGATGTATGACCTATTAAGAATTGGGATGATTGCCAGATCTGCAATCTAAACTAATCTTTCTTGTGCAAATGCATAGGTGAATTGTGGTGGCAGAATGATACTGCGGTCTTCCAAACAAGAGAGAAATTCGAAAGAAATCGTAATGATCTCAGGCAGTAAAAAATCCCTGCTAATTATTATATAGATTCATCATTGCAGCCTATTCCTTGTTTCTGTATATCGTGTATTCATGGTGTACCTTATAAAGAACTTGTATTATGGACCTAATCTATTGCAATTTACTAGACAGTTTCGTACACTCTGTAAATGATACAGTTTTTTTTTTTCTATGTCCGACCATGCAGAGCTGCTCCAGTTCTTGGTCAGCACAGAGTACAACTCCTTTTAAGGGAAGGAAGCATAAGTCAATTATGATAAGTGGGTAAACAGACAATGTATAGTCACTTATCATGTGAGTATATGTTTTTAAAATAACAAAATAAGGCATACTTGCCTTACATCACCCTCATGGATCTGGCGCAGGCCTCTCCCAGGGTCTATGTTGGTTTCGGAATTGACTATTTGGCTGTCATCAGGAATTCTAAAGCCTATGATTGGCTGCAGCGGTCAGGCGCATCATCAGAGAAACATTCGATGCGATGATGAGCTATTCCAATCTTAAGTGGTCTGGTTAACTTCTAGACTGCACAGAGTTTGCATTTGGAGCTAGCACAGATCTACTGAGTGGGTTGTGCTGGATCCACAGGCATGATGGAAGAAATGAGGATGAGCATGCTATCTTTCCTTATATTTAAAAAAAACATCCATGCCTAGTAATTTTTTTCCCTAGTGTCACATAAGCCCAGTAGGGCTGATGAGAGGAGGACGAGTAAAAATCTAACGCACCTCAGTAGCCCTAGAAGAGCCCAAATGTAGTTGCTGCTCTTAGATTGCAGCAGTGGTCAGCCCCCTTATCAATGAGCAGTAAACAAGCAAACTGAGTAATGAAAAATATCCAGAGAGCAGGAGGAAATAGAAAGTACAATTATAATTTTTTTTTAAATAGCTTATTTTTTTTGTATACGCAGAATAACAGGCGAGGTTATTGAGATCTGACAAAGCTGTCTTGGTTGGAAACATCCAACGGCAAATAACTCTGAGATTGTAATGCACACGCCCGGACTGACTGGCGTGTGCGTGTTTAGTGGTTCCACTGTGCCATGAACCGGAGAGTGCCTGGAGGGGCGTAACTAAGTATCTGCCCGATCCGACCAAGGTCGCACGACGGCATACGACGCCAGTGCACCAGGGAGGAACCGAGCGGAGGGACCAGGGTCTACTCCAGGTCAGACTCCGGACACGGCTGTTGACCCACACCGGGGAATACAGGAACAGGCAGACTAGAGCGCAGGCTGGGTAGGGTCCAGTACAGACTGGGAGACAAATTCAGAGCCGCAGATGCGGTAAACAAACAGAGTAAAGCGAAACCGCTGATGCGGTAGACAAGGCTGAGCGGAGCAGAACCGCAGACGCGGTAGACAAGGCTGAGCAGAGCAGAACCGCAGACGCGGTAGACAAGGCTGAGCAGAGCAGAACCGCAGACGCGGTAGACAAGGTTGAGCAGAGCAGAACCGCAGACGCGGTAGACGAGGTTGAGCAGAGCAGAACCGCAGACGCGGCAGACGAGGCTGAGCAGAGCAGAACCGCAGACGCGGTAGACAAGGCTGAGCAGAGCAAAACCGCAGACGCGGTGGACAGGGCTGAGCAAAGCGAAACCGCAGACGCGGTGGACAGGGCTGAGCAAAGCGAAACCGCAGACGCGGTGGACAGGGCTAAGCAAAGCGAAACCGCAGACGCGGTGGACAGGGCTGAGCAAAGCGAAACCGCAGACGCGGTGGACAGGGCTGAGCAAAGCGAAACCGCAGACGCGGTGGACAGGGCTGAGCAAAGCGAAACTGCAGACGCGGTGGACAGGGCTGAGCAAAGCGAAACCGCAGACGCGGTGGACAGGGCTGAGCAAAGCGAAACCGCAGACGCGGTGGACAGGGCTGAGCAAAGCGAAACCGCAGACGCGGTGGACAGGGCTGAGCAAAGCGAAACCGCAGACGCGGTGGACAGGGCTGAGCAAAGCGAAACCGCAGACGCGGTGGACAGGGCTGAGCAAAGCGAAACCGCAGACGCGGTGGACAGGGCTGAGCAAAGCGAAACCGCAGACGTGGCGGACAGGGCTGAGCAAAGCGAAACCGCAGACGCGGTGGACAGGGCAGAGCGGGCAAGAACCGCCGGAGCGGTAAGCAAGGCAGAGCAGAGGGGACAGGGCTCTGTTCACACGGAACAGACTGGAAGGGAAAGGCAGAACCAGGTACACACAGGATACTTGCAATGAAGTAGCGAGTGGACTCTAAACTCACAAACGGGAGTACAGAGACAACGAGTAGGAGATAGGTATGGGATCAGATTCTGCAGGAAAAGGGAAGGTATGGACATAAAGAAAAACAGGAAACAGGCTAGGAGAGTATTCAGACAAAAACAGACACAGCAGCAAGATACAGGAGCAGGTCTAGGTATGCGGCCCCTAGAAGGCGGAATGAACAGGCTAGGAGCGTGTACACACAGGCCTGGAAATACAGCCTCCAGGATAGGCAGAAGACAACAGGCTAGAAGATAATACAGACAGGACACAGTTCAGACACGGGAACTGATACCGAAGGCAGGAAACATAAACTGGACCTGGCATATCAGTGACCAGAAGCCAACTGACAGAACACAATGCTCAGGCAGGGTTTCTTGGGAGGAGCTGGGTTAAATACCAGGTGACAGACAGCAATAGGCTGAGGACGCACGAGGGGTGTGTCTGCAGCAGGTACAAGAAACAGGAAGTGATCGGGCGCCGCCCTTAAGCAGCAAAAACAGAGGCAAGCAGACAGCATGGAGGGAAGCCAGGCTAGCAGACTGGACTGGAGATCAAGTGCGCGCTCCTGCACAGTGGGAGATGGACCACTATGCAAGGACGCCGCCAGGTATGTTACAGAGATTATTTTCACCTTAAAGTCTTTTCATCTATCAGGTGGCTAATTGAAATCTCAGGATCAGTTATCGGTGCATACCTCTGTAGACCTCTCTCCTTAGTGTTTGGGGAGACTTTCCCAGTCTAACCTCTATATTAGAATGCAGAAATAACTTCCCTTTCCACCTGCTTGGCCTCTTACAGTATTCTATCTACCTGTGTGTAATACAAATGCAGGGAGATGATTGATCAGTACCATCTTATCCATGTCAAAATTATCAGTTCTATGTGGCCACCATAGTGTGGTTCACAGCGATGCACTTTAACTTTGGCGCAGTCAAGCTGCTCTCTACAGTACAATGGGCCATGTCACTATTACTAGGCACAACCACCTGAAACACCCCAAATCCACCCATAAACAAGTATATCTTAAACACATCCACGCTGTGATGGTAGCATCTCTTTTTCATCTCCTTCCCGACTAGAGGCCCAGTCACTGTAGACCCCAGTAATATTACTACTAATAGTATAAAAAGCAAAATAATCATATTGTGCCATTTGGCTCTCTCCGAATACAGCAGACTCCTTCTGATCCGCTGAAGCACTCACCTTGCGAATCCCTACCACTAACCCATCTTTACAGTGATTAATGGATGCCCTGTATCTGCATGCCACTAGTGAGAGTGGTCCAAGATTGGGGGGAAGGGGTTCCTTGTCTGCTTTTTTTTAATGAATACAGGTTACCATATTTTTTGTACTGTTTTAACAAATGGCATAATGGTCCTTTGTTCTTAGTACACTGCTCTTAAATAAAGCCACATATTCTGGTGACAGAGCCACTTCAAATTTTATTCAAATTTTTATTATTTATGGCACATCCTTATTTTGGTAAACCTGTGTGATAATCAGTGTTGCCAACTTTTTAACTTTTCCAGTTTCCCAGCTCAGCTTGGGTGGGGGTTGGGGGGAACCAGAAGATGACTTAGCTCACACACCGAGATGGACTGTACATGTGCGCTGTCACTGCCATAAGTCTTCATTGCTGGAACCAGTTCCCAGAGTCATACAGTCTGAGCTAGACAAATTTCCTAAGGCCTGATATGGTTTCAGCCACAAACTATGGTAACTGCCTGCTTCTCTGCTCTTTTTATAGTATATGGCACTAGAACCAGTGAGCAATATTGCAGACATAAATGAACTATATGGATTACATACAGTGCAAAGCACAATACTATCCAGTGAAATACTGTATCTCTATAAATGTCACACTTACGCTTTGAACTCTTACTCTTAATAAGGAAATAGTAAAAATATGTTTTATTAAATGCAATGATACAAATAATTAATCACATATTTATGAAAAACGGGCATAAAAACAAGAAAAAAAATTATAGTGTAGCCTGTGAGGGCCAATATAGAGACAAAAGTGGGCAAGATGGATGTAAAAAGAGCAGGGCCTGTGTAAATAGGGTATTAATAAGATGTTAGGTAAATGGTATCATAGACCCTAATACATTACCATGTATGTGATAAGGCAGTGTAATGGACACCATCGTTAAGTCCATGATACATCAATAGTGATTTCCATTTTATCAAATACTGAGGAATATGGGTCAAGATAATATTGAATAGATCCTGTGGACATGGTAAGGTAATGCCGCCCCGAGGAAAAACCTTACAAGCAAGTAACCTGGACACTTAATTTGCCTAAATATAGTGATACTACAGCACAATAAAATGCAAACTGGGCATTGTAATATTAAAAAGCTCTGGATAACAACTACTATAGGGGATGCAAGAGTAGCCAAGAGTTTTTCTTGTAAGGGGGATTCTTTACATCTTGTGAAAAGCTGTGACACATACTGTACAATACAGTAGGTGTTCCTGCAGTATACCTGAAATAATTTATCTATAGGAATGAGACAACTGCATCTTACCTCCTCTTATCACAACTCATCCTGTTAGTACAGTGATTACAGTGACAGCAAGCAAAAATTATACTTATAATACTGATAATTACTTGCCCGAATGTGCGTTACATTAAAGTTCAAGGACTGTAATGAGCGCTGGCATTTACTAGTCAGCCCATTCTGGCAATCACTGCCTTCCAATTAGCATTAGATGTATTAAATCTCAGTCAGTTTTTCCATTACATGGCAGACATAAGAGAGTACTGTATGCCTAATCCACACCAGACAGTATAAATGTGGCAAAGGGAATGAAGACTTTAATGTATTCCAGCCATATTCCTTGGTTAACCCCAGAGGACTCTTCATAGTACTCTGCCAACAGACTGGCTGTTGATACCAGAGCTGTGATCGGGAAGTAAAAAATAGAACAAGAAATATGAGCAAGTTCCAGAGACATTATACAGGTCTCCAGGCCACCTCCCTTGCAGAGAATGGAGTCGTAATCTTCGTGTTAATCCATTTTTTTGTCTAAGGGAAGGTGTGTACGTAACAATGTTCAATGACTTATTAACCTGTGTAAGTCATCTTCGTATCAACATTCCAAAGATCCACACCCAAATATCAATTATCATTTCATGGGAATCAGGTTATTACGCAACATTAATGCATTAGGGATGTGTAGAAAAGTGAAATATGCCTACTTGCTGTACGGACAACCAGGTAGAGTATCTGCTCCAACACTTGCCCCTAATCTGGTGCTGAAGACTGAAGTCTTAAGCTTAATTTTGTTGTATCATTTGTATTTCTCATTGACTTAGAATACAGTCTTTGCATAACTGGCCATAGAAAGTACATGACCAGCGTAACATAACAATGCAAAACCCCTACTATACCTCGACCCCTTCTTTTACCCAATAATACCTTTTCCCCAGGTGTTGCGTAATAGTGTTATGCACTTGGGCAGAGGAAATAAAATGTATAATTATGTACTAAATTGTAAAACCCTGGGTAAACTAGTCTGATTGCTGTATGGAGTCGTGAAGGAATTTTCCCCCTAATATGGAGCTATTAGTGTCTGCCCTATGGGGTTTTTGCCTTCTTCTGGGTCAACATGTTAGGCTATAGGTTGAACTCGATGGACTTGAGTCTACATTCAACCTTAAAAACTATGAACTTTAAAACGTATAAACACCGCAGTCTCTTTATTGTATTAACCAATACAAAATTATCAATTGTTTATATACAGTATAACTCTATTAAAACACAACACTTTCATATAAATGGGCATTACTATAACAATGCTAGGATATGGAAGAACGTATGTATTCAAGCAGTAACAAGAGCTCCAGAAATACCACAATGACTAGTGCACTAGGCTCCTTATTGATTTTTACACTTGTTCCTAGAACGGCGCCCATAGGAATAACCACTGTACATGCCAACACACCCAGAAGCGTTGCCATTCCTTTATTAGGCTCCAAAATTCTTCGATAATTACTGCATCTCAAGACCTCCTTCAAGCCAGTTACTGGGACATTAATGTAGGAAATATACCATCTCACTCCCAACTATTCCCTCCCCAACTGAGTTCATTGCCCAAACCCCTTCAAACATGGCTGGTTCTCCTACGCAGCTCCAAGTCCATCCCACTCTTGCTTTTAATTCTAAATGTATGCATTACTATTGTAAAGCGCTGCAGAATATGTATGTGTAAAGATTATTATTATTATTATTATTATTATTATTATTAAAACTGATCAAAAAGATTTGCAGGACCCTAGGCCAGTCACTATATCAGTTTTCAGTGCAAATCTCCTAACTGCGACATCTGCAGGACATCTAAATAGTAGGCCACCATGACATCATGCCACAAGTAATGATGTTGTGGAGGCATCCGAGATGGCATAGGTAGGAGGAGTTTTCCAGTGCTCTAGTCCGGCAGCCACAGATCAGACGTGACCACGGTCTTTTTGCGCAGGCTAGATTCACACATCCATGTAAGAATTACCATCTGAGAGAAGCGAACCAATTTTTTTCCCTCTGGTGTCATCCTAGTTGTATCAGTTCTCTTCTCATCCTTTTCACTGAAGCAAGTAGAGCGTCTGAATTTTATCTATTGACTCTTAAAAATGAATCTGTGAAAAATGGATGAAACTCTGATGGGACTCCGAAGTGCAAAGTGTGTATTCCTAGTCTCATCCGCATCTCCTGGATCCCTATAGGCTTTAATGGCCGATGCACGAAACAGATGAGAATAGGACATGCTCCGAGTCTCAGACAAGAGGCACTGATTGGTTTTTAAAACTGGTTTGTGTATGGCTCAATGATTCTCTATGGGTCAGTGTGATGTCTACGAATAAAAGGGACAGTACCAGGACGTGTCACATAGAGGTGTGAATGTTGCCTTATGATGAGATTGTAAAATGGTTTATTTAATGCAAATGACCAAAAGCAGAAAAGAAATCTCATAGTCTCTTATTAACAATATTTCTATTTAAAAAAAGCCAAGCTTTCCCATTTTCAGTTACAGACAATTTAATCCTGTAAACCACGTCTGACAATCTTGTCCAATGAATTGAGATTTCCGCCTACATAATTATTCATACAGCAACTCCGCTGTTTATACAATACATCAACATCAAAATAGCAGAGCGCAAAACAAGTTCTGACAGAAAAACGCTGGCTACATACAAATGCTCTGATGGGAGAAGAATTGTGGATCTCCGCTAACCCATTATCTTCCCCAGGATTTAGTGGTAAAATCCAATATATACCTGCGGAGAAAAAATACACAGGATTTCTATTCAAATCCAATTCATTGATTTATGAAAGGGAATATATAATTGGTGGGTTTAATAATGGAATTTTACCTGGCAGACAAATACCCTTTTAAACAAACTGACGAATACAGTTTTACAGGTTTTAATGCAATGCAGGTTTGTATGCCCACCATACAATTATACCCAGTCTAAATCTATTGTGATTAAAAATGAAAAGAAAAAATAACTAACTTTTTAAAAAAATTAAAACAGCAAGTATGTGTTGCACATTGATTGCGGCACTATCATATCATATAACGATATACAGAGATCACATTTTTCTGTGTGACTGTCACTATGTCCCTCATCCTGGCCCCATCCTTGTATATACTATATATATATATATGCCCTCTATCCTGGTATATATGTTCCCCTTCCAGGCCTCCTCCTGGTATATATATGTCCCTTATTCTAAGCCCCATCCTGGTATCTATATCCTCCATCCTGGTATATGTCCCCCATTCTGCCACTGTTCTTTAATGCATAGAGAAAATAAACAATTATACTCACCTCCCATCTGCTCCCCCGCCGCGCACATTGTCTTCTGAAGCCGGCAGCTGACTTCAGCATGCAAGCGATGGGAGCGTATGACATCACTGCCATGCGCCCCCAGTCACGTGCACGCCAATGGCAGCTGCTGGCCTCTGATTGTCTGGCAGCGTGTATTGCTGCGCACAGACCCAACGGGTCTCTGCGCTGCAATACACTTCAGCTGAATGTGCATCCAAGGAAGCACACTCGGTTGAAATTTGTGCTGGTGTCGGCAGGCCCCCACCCGCACATGCCCGGTCGCGGTTGCAACCTCTGTGACCGTGGTCATTACGCCCATGTAAATGGTTGAACTGACTATATTCATACGATGGTTTTATTCCAAAACTTGTTCTATGTAACTTTTGACAACACTTCAATCCAGAGGAATAAAAAAATGGACATTTTTAGTTCCAACATTCACCAGCCCTAATTCCTTCCATCACAGATTTCAGATATTTGGACTTTTGCATGCTTGCTAAATAACCACACATTGTAATTGAATATACAGTCTGTGGGTTCCTTGCTGTGGTTGGCACTTCCAGGACTGTGCCGAATCTCCTCCTTGCAGATGATGTGGTTTTGTAAGGGTTGGAAGAGCCCCCTATGCAGACCTGAACAGTTCTGCTGGTCGATCTCCTCCTCAGGGTTCCTCTATGAGACTACCAAAGTTTGGGTAAATTGTCAATGGTCACTATGATTACTATCATCAGGAGCATATGAAGAAGAGGCTTGGTGCTGAAGAATCAGAGAGTGGCAAATAAAGGAGGTGTTGGCTCATTGACCTCAGAAAAGAAGAGAGCTATGGCTAGGATAAAAGTGCATTGAGCAGCACCATTGAGTGGCAGTAAAAAAGGGAGCCAGAAAACTGCTCTCTATTTTACTGCCTTAAGTGAGTGCAGCAAGAAAAAAAGCATGGTAGAAGTCTACTCTCTACATAATGTTTGGAGACAGGAAAGGCAGTGCTTGGAACTCAAGGTGCTGGAGCCTGAGGACAGATGTGGAGGGAGTCTCACTCTTCCTGGTGTGCAAGCCAACTTTAGATTGCAGGTCAGGCCCACACGGATGTCCGCAGATCAGGCCCACACGGATGTCCGCAGATCAGGCCCACACGGATGTCCGCAGATCAGGCCCATACGGATGTCTGCAGATCAGGCCCACATGGATGTCCGCAGATCAGGCCCACACGGATGTCCACAGATCAGGCCTACACGGATGTCCCTTTCTTGAGATGGAAATGGTTGCAGGGGTTGGAAAAAGATTGAGCAGCAGGAAAGCAGACTGAGCTACGACTGAGCTTATCTGAGTAGTGATGTTTGTTGTCAGTCTGCTCTGCGCCATCTATACAACCTGTCCCTCAGCATCATACAGTTCTATGGCTTGTGTTCCCTCTTCCAGGAATTTACATTTCAGCTACACTATCTTTTTTCACCTGAAGCTGTCATATTGAAAATGGTATCTGACCTGCAGGCAGGATGTTATAGAGCAGGTGGAGCTGATCAGATTGATACATTTTTGTTGGAAACTTTTCAGTAAAACTTGTAGTGGTGTTTGTATGTATATGAGTCCAGTGGGCGATCCTACTTGTATGACTGCATGCAGAGAGAGTTGTTATTCAGAGTAGGACCGCCCACTGGACTCATATGCATGCAACCAGCAAGGATTTCAATTAATAAAATACAAGATAATCTTTTCCAACAAATCTAAATATCATCCTGCTCAGCGTCTCCTTCCCTATACCATGTTGTCCACAGATCAGACTGCATGTACAACGTGACAGGTTCCCTTTAAGCACATGAAGAGAAATCCTGTGGCTGTCTGTATTTTGGAGATTTGTATCTTGTCACTTTAGTGGCTGGTTTTCAGTTCATTTCTGTATTCTTCCTTCCAAGTCTTCTTGGGGACCACTGCCAGATATGAACTAATGAAGGAAAGTCTTCATCATGACTCAGTATTTCCACTTCAACCATCAACCACAGGCACATTACACACAGGTCACTCCTGGCTGCGGCCAAGGCCGAAATTATCTTATTTACTTTCTCAAATAGCAAACATATTGCATTTAAATGAAAATGTATAAAGTAATAATATTGATATATTCAGAATCTTTTTAGGTACAAATAAGTATATACTAGTTACAGCCATATGCCCTCATATAATTTAACACAATTTGGAAAAATCATTGTAGAAATTCACAGCAATGAATAAACACACAATGCAGTTCTTCTGCGCCACAGAATGGTACCAACCTACAGCCCAAATCAAAGTCCTGCTGTCGATTGATCTGCTCGCTGAAAACAGAGTAAGGCTATGTTCATGACGTGCCCCCTGAGCCGTTGGGTACTCGGCACCCGGGCCTCTGGTCACGGGGGGGGATATCACGGTGGCTGGCCCGGTCCGTGACCCAGGGCGGTCAGTAAAAGGGGAATATTTATAGGGGATTTGGAAAAGTTTGTGACGCCACCTGTGGAATGCGGCTAGAGGGTGCCGCCGCTGCGGAGCAGTCCTCTGGAGCTGGTGTTACGGCAGCAGGGATGGTGTGGCTCTCCACAGGTAGAGCTAGCTCCAGGGCAGTGTAGGGGTAGATGGTGGATGCTGGGGAGAGAGACTGCAGGACCGTCCCGGAGGAAAGACGGACACTCATGACGCGCCCCCTGGGCCGTGGGGTACTCGGCAGCCAGGCCTCTGGTTGCCGAGGGGATATCGCGGTGGCTGGCCCAGTCCGTGACCCAGGGCGGTCAGTAAAAAGGGTGGATTTTTATAAGGTATTTAAAGTGTTCGTGACGCCACCTGTGGAATGCGGCTAAGGGGTGCCGCCGCTGCGGAGCAGTCCTCTGGAGCTGGTGTTACGGCAGCAGGGATGGTGTGGCTCTCCACAGGTAGAGCAAGCTCCAGGGCAGTGTAAGGTGGTGTGGGTTGCGCTGGGCGTTGTAGTGCAGGGAGGGAATGATGGTGCAGACGATGTAATGGACAGAGGCAGTGCGGTGCAGTCATCCGAGTCTTTACCCACAATTCTTTAGTTCCTCAGGGTGCACTGTCAGCTTACAGCCTCCCGCGTCACGCTGCGTTCACCAGGCAAGGGTTCAGTGCTTTCTCAGGTAGATCAGGGGTACCTGGCAGAACCCCACTTTCACGTGTTCCTATTTAGACCGTCTCCACACTGGGTCTTTCTCCCTCCTGCCCTGCTCTGCCCACTCTCAATCCCGCTCGGGTGCTCTGAAGTCCCTCCTGTCCGTCGGAGTTCACAGACCTGCTTGACCCTCACGGGGATTAGAATGCGGCTTACGATCCCCCTGTCTTCTGACAGGTGCGGGGCGTATGGGTGCCTTCCTGAACTCTCCGTACCCCCTAGGATCCCTTCTTAAAACGGAGCCTACTCCCTGCTCTCCTCCTGGGCCTCTGACACTGGGCCCTACTTGTGGAGCAGAGCTCCTACTGAGACTCTGCTCCCGGACTGTTCTTCTGAACTGTCCTGAGCTGTTCTTCTGAACTGCTCTCCTCTACTCGACCTATCTCTACTGCCACCCTAAGATGCCTTCCCTATTTTATACTCCTACCAAAGTGCTCCCCCTAACTACTTCCTCCACCCACACCCACTACTGGTTCCCCCTACCTCTGGGTTCCCCCCACTCCAGCCAGGGTCAGGGCTCAGCAGGAAACATACATTGCATCTTGCCCCTCCAGCCGGCCTGGAGCAGTGTAGTGTTGGATGCAGGTGTTGGGGTTCCGGGCAGAACTCCCTCCTTACCTGAGAGAAGGAGACACCACACATCTGGGTGAGGTGCAGTACCTCTTTGGCGACTGAACCCTCAGGGGCGCCACACTCACACGGGGGTAAGCTTCAGTACCTTTACTGGTGATGATGCCGGCACAGTCCAGGGTACTCCGGACGAAGGGCGCACTTTTGGACTCTCCCCAGTGAGCGGGTATAGGGCCTCCTGATCCGTGGCTTTACTCGCTAAGCTTCTGGCCTGCCTGGAACTAGGCCTAGCTTGGCTACTGTCTCTCTTTGCACCTGCTGACTTGGTGGTAGGGCCTTCTCTTGGAGATCACTCTCCCTGGTTGCTGGGGCTTCTGTGACTCCTAGCCCTGGTACTGTAATCAGCATTTGGTGAACTTGGGACCTGTAGTCATCCAGGGGTTCCGGTGGTTCCTACAGGATGTAAAGGGTCCCTGTAGGCGCGGACCCGGTGTCCGGTATATATCTCGTGGTGTGCCTGGTATGCTCCTCTGCCCCCTCGCTACTTCTTCCTTCTCCTCTCGCCTTCGAGCCCCTTCAGGGCCCTCACTAGGCCTTCACACGTGCTATAGGCCTTGGCTCACCTAAGCACAGCAGCTAGCTTGCTGCCTCTTCGCTGCTCTCTGAGCGTCAGCACGCTCTCTGCTTATGTCTGAGCTCACTACTCACTGACTCTCACTGAACTAACTAGACTGAAAACTCAGCTGCCTGGCTCCACCCTCCCTATCTATATACCTAACGGGCTCCCTCTGCTGGTCTGAGGTGGTAGGGTGGAGGTGTGTGAATGTAGTGAGGGCCTCTTGTGGAGAAGTCCATCCATGCACCCTTCTGGGTTCTGTGGCACCAATGCGCAGCAGGGCGCCACATCCACACATTGGTTTATTTCATAACTTATGGAAAAAAATTGCTCTTTTATGCACAAGATTATTTGCTTCCTCCTTGCCCTATGGTTAGTGCCAATTCAGCCATGAACTAAAGTCAGAAATAATTCCTGAAGAGAAAGAGTTGCTTGGCAGCAATGAAACTATTCAATTCCTCATCTCTCCTTGTATTATTTTGAGTTTTTGCAAAATGAATGTAATTTACATTTCACATTAACAATGGATCTGGGAAAGTGTCTGCTCTCCATGAGCATAATTTTTACCGTAAAGAAATTTTAACACCTTATTTTCTTTGTGTAAGTAAATTTTAATTTAATTCTTCATATATTGTGCCATGTGGGGATCTTGATGTTGGCCATTGACTAGATATAAAGTCCATTAACACCACGTTTATAAGCCATCTTCATTAATGCTACTAGTCACATGTAGAATGTAGCTTGTAATTTAGAAAGGTATCAGACGTACATCTTGGCAGGGCTGATGTATGTTGGTGTGAAGTTCTGAAGCTTAAGAGGATTGATAATGGACATAGGTGAGGGTTGTGCAGTAGTCTTGTCTTGTGCGAAGAAGGCATGCAGAAGCATTTGGAAAGAGAATAAAAATCAAACATGGCATAATGTGGTAAATGCTAGATGTGGGAGGAAAAGGTGTGTGAAAACACAACTTTGATCAAGGGGGTAAAGTTTCCTTTTGAGAGAGCAGAGCATCCTGCTGACTTAGCGAGACTTATAGGTAATGCTCCCTGGGAAAAGGACATGTAAACTAGCCTCATCAAAGAGGAAGAGAGCAGGCGAAGAGCTTTGGCTAACAAGCCTTGCCACATTATTAGTCAAACCAGAGTATTCTTTATGACCTCCCTTATTTTGTTTGAATATCCTAATTCATGACAAGACTCATTATAGGGTTGACGTTGAAATTTAGTGCTGTCCTCTTTCTAGAGCTGGTTCTCTAGTGCAAGGAGACAGGTGAGATATGTGGCACATGCTAAATGTTAAAAAGACGAGTGGAAATCCAAGAGAGACCTATATCTCTAGTACCCATTGTTAAGAAAAGTCTAAAATAACTACTGATCTGTAGTTCAACAAGCTGAGGTCAGGTCAAGCACAAGGACTAAACAGTATGGTTTCTTAGATTTGATCATTGGGCGGTTTTTAGTTTCTGTAGTAAGAGCAGTTTCAATGGGGTAATTTGAGTTGGCAATCCAAATTAAAATTGTCAAGAGAGATGGTCATGTACAGTATATATCATCTGTTAGTAAGCGAACCTAGAAAGGGAACTTGTCATGATTGAATCAGAGCCTGGCTGAATTATTCTCTGAAATGCTTAAACGTTTTAAAGAGTATATACTCTTTAAAGATCTGGCCATGTACCATAACCAGAGACTGGACTAGTCGTCTGGTGCCTCCTACGCCTGGCTTTTCAAAGCGATGCTGCTTGTGATTTACAGGTCTCTTGCTAACTACACACGAGGGAGGTAGGTTTCTTGGCATCTCCACACGAGAGGGGCCGGTTTCTTGCCACCTCCACATGAGGGGCCGGTTTCTTGCCACCTCCACATGAGAGGGACAGGTTTCTTGCCATCTCCACATGAGAGGGGCAGGTTTCTTGCCATCTCCACATGAGAGGGGCAGGTTTCTTGCCATCAACACACGAGAGGGGCAGGTTTCTTGCTATCTACATATGAAGGAGTGAGCTGTCAATCACCTGCAGTGGGCCTGGGAAAAGCCATCTGGGGGCGAAAAGCCAACTGGACTAGTCTCATCTCTAGCTATGTCTCATCTCTAGCTATGTCGCCTGGCCGGATCTTTAAACTCCAGGTCATTTCAGAAAAAAATATACCTGCCTTCGATCATTCAGACATGTTATGACTCATCCTTCCGCAGTTTGGGCAGCATCAATCACATGACAAGTCTATACTCTCATAATACTTCCAAATGACTATGTCTGTGAAAGCTCTTCGTTGGTTTATTACATCGGGATTTATATGGTGTTCTGCATTAACGAAAAACAGGTGGGGTATTTTACATGGCATTGCGTTAATCAGGCTCGTCACAGCTGGCATCCACTAGTGGAAATATTGTACACGAAGCTGTAGAAACCCTTGACTTCTATCCGTGTTAATCTGCAGGGTCTTTTATTTTACACTCTCGTGAGCTCTAGAAAAGCAAAGCATGCTTTGTTTTAATCCTTGGCAACTATGTCAATACATGGAGCAACACTGGCAGTGAGAAAGTCTGTCTTGCTACTTTCAATGTTTACATGTAATTGTTGCCAAGCTGTGGCTCCTTGTGGTAAATGAGATGTGAGTCAGACAAATTAACAATTTTCACGCATGTAACAGTCTTCAATGATATATAGCAGCCATGCAAAACTGCTCACATAATAAAGAGCATGGTTAATAAACTATATAGTGTAGTGTATAATACAGTGATAGGCAAAATAAAATAACTTCTGTTTTCTCAGGGTGTAAATGATCCCCTTTAGGTTGCAGCGCTGGGAAATCCAGTTCGGGAACTCCGCCTCATTCATTGTGTTGCATTTCTCTGAATATTGCCATGCTTCTGAATCGTGACCCTCAAGTAATAGCCCATCTGGATTTTCACAGTAATAAAGATTTTCTGCTTTTTATAACTATGGCTATCATACTGGGAAAATGGTCTGACTATTATGAGGCACTATAGCTGAATTTATGGACAATCTACAAGGTGGCATCATTCTGTGGGTAATCTTTAGGAAGTTTAGTATATGTCGGCTATAAAGGCCTTACTCAAGGGTATTAACTAGACCAGGTTGTCATTAACCTGGGCATGTGTGCCACATTTGGCACCATGGTAATTTCTGCCAACATACTGGGTAGTGCGCACATTAAATCATGCAACCATTGGCACAATTGTGGCAGTGACAGCCAGACTGTGCTGATTTTTTTTTTTAAGCAACAAAAAATTAAAAGCAAATCCCTGAAAAGAACATCAAATCTCACCAAAAAACTGAGGAAAAAAAAGACTACTTGCCAATACTTGGTCAATAGTACGGGCATGACCCATAGGCTGTTAATAATATTAAGCAACCAGGCCCCTCATGAATGGTAGGTGTGTGAGTGGTTGTTCATCAGTATTTTGTACGTGTCCTAGCCCCCATATTTTTTTTAACAAGTGGGGCTGATGCATCCTACAGTATATTGGCATTATGATCAGATATTGATAAGTAAAAAAAATTTCTGTGATCTTTTAAAAACCATACAGTCCACTGTTTCTGTGTCTTGCTCATCCATAGTGGCCAGTAGCTGCACAAGTTGGAATTTTTGAGCTCCAGCCAATGGCCAACAGTGGGTGGCATTTGGGCCACAGGAACATTCAGAACATTTACTAGAACATGAGGTTTAATAGGAGAATGTTGAAGTATGTAGTGAACATGCGTGTCTGGGGTTGGGGTAGTAAGGTGTTTAGAGTTCAGGCATAAAGAGATACACTATCTTGCACTGAGGGCTAACTTTTTTAGCCCCTTTCTGACGTGTGACCTAATAGTACGTCATGGTGACTAGAGCCGATTGGACCAATGACGTACTAGTACTATTAGGTCATATGGCGATCGCGTACGCACACAAGCGGTGCGGGGCGATCGCCTCCGGGTGTCGGATGATAGCACAGCTGACGCCCGGTGCTATGTGCAGGGAGCGGTCCTGCACCGCTCCCGACACATTAACCCCATCAATGCTGCGATCGAAGTCTATCGCAGCATTGCGGGGGCAAGGGGAGGTGATCGCAATACTCACCTCCTCTCCCGGCCTCCAGCGCTGTGTGCCGCGGCTTCCCAGATGTTCCCATGACGACCCGATGTCGTCATGACAACATTCGGGTCACCAGACAGCAGGAAGATATTTTGGTCATGCGCAGTGCATAACCAAAGTATCTTCTGCATCTGCAGCGCTGACAGCCTGTATAGCACAGGGATGGTGCTCCATCCCTGTGCTATACAGGCGATCAGAATAAAAAAAGTGAAAGTCCCATAGTGGGACACAGAATAAAAGTCCAAAAAGTTTTAAAAAAATGAAAAAAAAAAAAAAATTTGTAAAAATATATATAAAAAAATCCACCAAAAATAAAAATATAATGTACCCATCAATAAATATTATTATGAAAAAAAAGAAAAAACAAAACAATATAAACAGTACACATATTTGGTATTGCCGCGTCCGGAACGACCTGACCTATAAAACTCTCCCACTAGTTAACCCCTTTAGTGAACACGGTAAAAAATAAAAAACAAAGCAAAAAACAGTGCTTTATTATCCTACCGCCAAACAAAAACAAAACAAAAAAAAAAACACGCGATCAAAAAGACGAATATAAATAAAAATGGTACCGCTGAAAAGTCATCTTGTCCCGCACAAAACAAGCTCCCATACAGTTCCATCAGCCGAAAAATAAAAAAGTTATAGCTCTCAGAATAAAGCGATACAAAAAAATATTTTTTTCTATAAAATAGCTTTTATTGTGTAAAAGCGCCAAAACATAGAAAAACTATATAAATGTGGTACCGCTGTAAACTTACTGACCCGAAGAATAAAGCTACCTTATCAATTTTACCACACGCCGAACAGCATAAAAAAAAAACATAAAAACAATTCTGGAATTGTTGGTTTTTGTTTATTCTGCCTCCCAAAAATTGGAATAGAAAGCGATCAAAAAATGTCAAGTGCCTGAAAACGGTACCAATAAAAACATCTACTCATCCCGCAAAAAACAAGCCATCATATGACTGTCGGCCAAAATATGGAAAAATTATAGCTCTCAAAATATGGCGATGCAAAAACTAGATTTTACAAAAAAATGCGTCTTTTAGTGTGTTACAACTGTCAATCATAAAAACCCGATATGATAATGATATCTCTGTAGTCGCACCGACCCGAAGAATAAAGTCGTTTAATCACTTATACCAGGTGATGGAATTATTATCAAAGCATCAAAAAAATGCCACAGGTTCTCTCACCTGTTCAATACTAAGGAGATCCTGAAAACCTGATATGTTGGGGGGTCCTGAGGACTGGAGTTGAGAAACACTTCATTAGACTGATGTCTGCTGAACCCCCTAGTATCGACAGGATGTGCCAACGGTCTAAAGTGTATGGGGGTGCCAGACGACTGATGGTCGGAAGAGATGAAGATCGCGCATGTTCGATTTTGGCTGCCGAACACATTGTTCTCCCTGAGATAAGGCATCAGCCGACATGTCATTCGGCAGCTGTCTCTTAGAGAACACAGGAGCGCTCGGCTGAGTGAGCACTTCTGTGTACAGGAGTGTCGGCTGAGATGGCTGTTGGCCAAATGATCAGTCGAAACATCGTTTAGCATACAGCCATCTAATGTGTACGGCAGCATTACTATGTAATGGCATTCAGGCTTGTCCTAGTGACAAATGCCATGTACTCCATTACTTAAAAGTCAAAAGTCTTGATGACTTTCAGTAGTCCAAATAAAATGCAGAGAACAAAACCTGCGCAAGTAGTAAACACAACTGCCTACGTAACACATGTAGACAGCCTGCTCAGAAATGGCCGTGTGCAAGTCCCATAACAGTTTGTGTTCTATAACTTTTATATTACTTGGCACATCAGGTAATTTTATCTTTTTTATCAAATCAACACATAATACAAAAATATGGGCGACTTCTGATCTTGACTATGAACCCAAGCTGGGACACATTAGATAAGGGTAGGGCTTATGTATGAATGATTTGTCCCAGAATATATCACATGCCACATTTATGGTAATTTCTTCATGAGCTTATTCCTTTAAGGAGTAGTTAAGAATACAATAAATACGGTACACTGTCTTTTGCCATGCCCCGTGTAGGATCTAAGATAACAGTACGAACTACGAGCCAAGTGCTGGAGTGACTATAACATATAAAGTCATGGTAGAAGAATGCTGTGACTATTACAGATGTGGAAATTGGCATCCGCTACAGACTTCTCACATACAGAGACTATAGAGCGATTGAAGCGGCAGCTGTGACTAGTTTGGTTCAATCCATAATGCAGCACTTTCACAGGGATCTTACATTTTATTCAGATTTTTTAATGGCCTGAGCTCTTTGATGCTGGAAAACCACTCAATGACCATGAAACTTACTGAATTATTTAGTAACAGTGGTGCACAATGGACTTGTAAGCTGAAGAGCTATCTCTTCAGGGAGATAAACCACTCTAGTTTCTTCGGTCACATGGGAAAGCATCCTAAGCCTTACAATACCATACGTAAATTGAGATATATCAAATGTTTCTGGGTACAAAGGCGAAAAATGTTTCAAGTATAGAACTAAATAATTTCCCACTACATCAGAGTTCTTAGTAAACTTCTATACAGCTGTTTATGAAACCATAAATGCCTTAATTTGTTCTTCACAGTGAAATAATCTTATCTCAATACAAAAATATGCTGCTTTATATCAGTGTTAAGTTTTTCACATTTAACACATTTATGTTTAGTATATTTAGTAAATAAACATATACAACATGATAGTCAGTGGACGACCACTGTCCATATAGCCACTTGGGGGCATATAGAAGTGAATTTGCATACATACGTACACACATACACCCATACATACATACGTACACACATACATATGTACACACATACATACATACATACACACATACATATGTGGCACCCCAGATCTGGTCGCCACAGTGGCAGCAATGTCATGTCTGAGAGCAGGTGGGAGGTTCCCTGGTTGGGGACAATTAGTATGCAGCACCTCCTGCCTCAGTCCAGGGAGGGGAGAAACCTGCCCTTTATAAACTGGATATGGGGCGGGGTTAGAGAGAGAAGTGCCAGACAAGTTCCAGAGAAGTTGCAGATAGGAACAGGTCAACAGCAGGCTGAGGAGTCCCTGTAGGCAGAGGAGGAACACGAGGCCAGGAGGGGAGCTAGCAGAGCTCATCCTGGCTAGAGACTTACAGAGACGGACACTGGAGTCCGAGGCTGTGAGGGTTATAAGCCCAGCAGCAGAAAACCACCATGCAGGGGACTTCAAGTCCTCTGGCCCAAGGAAGCCCCGAGGCTCAGCCACACGAGAGGGACCACTACTGCCCAGGAGGGGTGAGAAGTACGGAAGGCCCGAGTCACCAGTCATACGGGTGAGAACAACACTGTACACTCAGAGACGTGGGCTACCTACACGACTACAGCAGGGTAGCCAGAAAGAGTGAAGTCAGCACGGTAGGCCTACAAACTCCCCCTGACCAGCGGGATTTCCCAGTTGCTCTCAGACTGACCAGGCCTTCATTGTTAACCTGTATTCCGGAAGGGTCCCTTAATACCACCAACAGTAAAGACCCTGAATTGCATGACAGACTCTGTGGTTACTGTTGCTCCCGCGCACCATCACCACCAACATCCCTATTTACTGCCCTGAGGCTATACTCCTCCCGTGGGGAGTTATACTATCCTCTGCTGCACCCACAACACCAGCCTCAGCGGTCTGCCCTGCAGCGGCGGTTCACTCTGACCGCAATCCACGGGTGGCGTAGTCGGACATTCAGCATATAGACTGCCATTTGGTTTGACCGCCCTGGGTACGGACCGGATCGCCGCCACGGAGACTACCACCCCCAGCATCCACAAGAGGTCCGGTTCCGGGTATCCCCACACACACGGCCCAGGGGGCGCGTCACATACGTACACACAAACATACATGCATACAGAGATGAAGTTGCTTCAGCAGAGAACCACCAAACTTCAAAAGTGCACCCCTTTCTCTGAAGGACCCATTGACTTACTTTGTAGATGTATTCTTTCTAGCTTTTAGCAGTTGAGAAAGGGTTATAAATAGTTGGATCTCTGCACAACCACCATTAATTAATAAAAATGGAAACCATAGTATCTATAGTAACAAGTGTATAAAGAAATACTGACCATGAAATAGTGAAGATGGAATCTACAGTTTTGTTTTGTTTTTTTAATCTTCCTTCGGCGCGATCTTGAACGATCTGTAGGAAGATCAATCTTGTGCAAACCTAGATAGGTCTACCAGGGTCTTCTCCACCGTTATTTTGAAAGTATCAAGTCATCAGGTTGCTGGTTTTTCTCTTCGCCTTGTTCCTTCTATTCTTCTGACCATGATGTCCTTCTCCAGGGATTGCTCTCTTTGTATGATCTACAATAACAGGTACAAATTCAGAATATAAACCTATAAAGAATTGAGTTCAAAAGCACAATATGTTTAAAATTGAAAATACAAGACTTTAAAAACAGAACAACATGGGGCAAAAAGACGACATAACAGATGATAAATGGCACCATTATTGCAGTGATACCGGCACATTCTGGTATGGGTCCATTTTTCCACCTTTATATAATCATATTTAGTATTTAGAATCCTGGTAATGTTAGTCTATGTGCACACAGTGCGTTTTTTGTGTGTTTTTGTCGCACATAAACGGGCCAAAAACACATTGCAAACCTTAGCCCATGATTTCCTATGACATTTTGCCAGATCTGTGCACATGATCAGGATTTTTCCTGACTGAATTTCTTGTGCAGAAAAAGAAGCAGCATGTCCATTCTTTGTGCATGTTGGCCTGCGCTTTTCTAATACAATGCATTGAAAAAAAACGCATGACAAAAATGCATGAAAACGCATCAAAAACGCTGCGGATTTTCTGCAGCGTTTTTGCTGCCAAGAGGTGCAGAAACGCTGCAGAAATTTCTGCAAGCAATTCCTGATCGTGCGCACCTAGCCTCATATGGCACTAAGCACTTTACCTTCTTTTGATAGGCAGTGGATCATTACTATAGTAATGCACTTTGCGTCTTCTACCCTGATCCACATGTTTCTACCCAAGTAATTAAGGATATATGTTACACTGTCACTTGCTTATCCACCACGTTTACTTATATCATATCTTGCATTTACATCATTGTGCATTTATGTCCCATTCCTGTAAACTATTAGCACTACATATTATATATTGTACTGTATTGCCGGTATTTATCATCTCTGCCATGTCGTCTTCTTGCCCATTGTGTTTCTGCCTCAAGAATGGGGCCCCATCATGCACAGCTACCATTAGTGAGGTGCAAGCATGCACGGCAATTTCCAGAACACCCACACAAATGAATAGAAATAGCCTCGTGTGCATTGCCCCCATACCAATGACAAAACCGCATAGTGGGGTCAAATGTCTAAATAGATGCAGGTCATAGCATTATCATGTCAATAAAACCAAAAGGTGGGGTGAAATAACAGAATTCTTAATGACGTAATACATAATTTTGAACTTCCATCATGGTAACTGCGAAGCCACTGGTTGCAGAATGATGCATAAGAACATATAAATTCCTATTTATGGGGTTTTTATTTCCTCCATTTTCTGCTTTCAATTTCAGGTAGCTGTCATGACGCAATAAAATGGATAAAACAAAGAAATTATATGCTTTGAAGAGTAGATATACCTGCACAACCACATCCCAATCCCTGCTCTAGCTCTGTATTAATACTATTGTGTATACCTGCATATTGTAAACTGATAATCCACAGGTTGGATTGGAGCATTGCTGTGCTGGCAGAATAACAAAGCAATGGGATCTAATTCAAATCCCTCAGGCCCATGAGCGGGTAAAGGAAAAAGAAGTATGTCCAAAATAATTCCTCCTAACATGTAAGTGTAGGTTCACTAAAGGGGGTAGATAGATATTATTTCTGTTACTAAACCGGCTCATTATTTGCTGCAATTTTCATTGACCTGGTCTTTGGATCAAGGCATTTACTCTCACAACTGGTAGAGACAAAATCTTAAGGTCAGAAGTCTTGATACTATGTCAGACATATAATGGTGATAAATTCTGAGCTGCAGCAGTGTTATCTGCAAGTATACAAAACTTCTTGGAAATATTTTGTAGTGCAAAAGTGCTTTAAATATTTGGCTATTAATATTTAGGCATGAAATGGTGTTGGCTTTTCTTGTCGTAGTGTCATGATGATAGTCTAAAAAAATATTGCTCAACATTAAAGTTAAATACTGTCCCATCTACAGAGGTTTCAGCTATTGTGTTCCATCCGAACGTTGCGGCTGAAGCCAATTTGTAAAACTATTTTTGTCGTCTGACAACAATATAATCCTTTGCATGCTGCTGCTGTCCATGTACCCCCTAGCCAACCTTCTCATGTTCTGCTGTGTCCTTCTCCATGATGGCAGTCGGCAGGCAGGGGGGAGCAGAAGCCTGCTTACTAAACTCTGGAGCTCTTAGGCACATGACAGAGCTACTATGAAGGAAGACAACATGCCTGCAGCTTTGCTTAATGGAATTGTGAGCATTCAGAGAACTGCCATATGGTGCTTCTGTGGAGTGCCGTATTCTGGAGATATTGTAACTCTTAAGGAAATGTAGAAACTGATTAATATAAATCTATGATACAGTCCTGTGAAGAATTAAAGGGGTTTTCCACTACTATTTGACACCTTTTCATATGTTCTAACTTTTCATATCAATCAGTTTTCTAATATGCTTTCATTACCTGCGCTTCTTGTATGAGCACATGTCTGTGTGGGTCATGTAATTGTTGACATGCAGGCACTACTTCTTGTTATATCGGATCCGTCAATCATCTGGGCACAGGATTAAGATGTAATAAAAGTAGTATGTCACTCTGCATCTGATTGGGCCGTAGCTGCCTTTAAATGATTGACAGGTGTGTGACTACGCAAGATCACATGACAGACTTCACTGTCCTCAGCACTTACACTGCTGATGCATTTGCGCAAAAGTGTCAGCCCATTTAAATGAGATGTGCTTTCTAATGACAAGCACGTGGCTTTTCAGTTGAAGGGTCCAAGGCATCGGCAAGATCTGTGAAGACTGATCCGAACTTGTGTGCTCATACATTCATTCAACCATGTAAACGCTGCTCCACCGCCATCAGGAGCAGAGTGACATGCTCTCCTTATCCTGTGCCCAGATGAGGGGTGCATCAGTACATAACAGATAGGAAGCAGTGCCTGTGTAGCACCCTGAGGATTCGGCTGCTACAGGGGTATTGCACCTCAACCCAGAGGTGTGATATTCCACTCCCGGGTAAGGATGGAGTGTGGAACTGAGCTCAGTTAGCTGCATGCACTACACACATCCCATTTCCGGGGAACAGACCGATGGTACTCCCACTAGAGAAATGTGCAGGTACGACAGTGTCTGTTCCTGGCTGGAGTGGGAGGGGGGTGGAACATCCCAGTAGTGTAGGGGCAGATAGGGGGAGCAGCCTGGGTAAAGTTAGGAGCTCATTGGGTGCTGGTCACCTGAGCTCACACATAGAGGGAGTATATAAGGTGGGCACCATCTTAGATCAGGGTCAGTCAGTCAGTTGTCAGTCTGTGAGACGTCAGTCTGTCAGAGTGTAACCTGAGAAGCAGAGCAGAGGAGAAGAGAGAGAGACCCAGAGGCGCAGAGGGGACCCCAAGAGCCCATAAGAGAGCTAATAGGGTGAAGGGTCGGCAACAGGGTACCGGATCCCAAGCTGGCAGAGGCTACAGCACACCTTAGCCAGGAACCGGAGGTCGTGGGCAGGATCTGCCACGATCACCCACTAAATCCACCCGGAAGGCAGACCAAGAATAGGGTCAGGGAGCCCAGAGGAGGCTTGACCAACAAGAGGCCCGAGGGAGCCGGACTTAGGTGGATCCCTGGTGGGAACGGCCAGAAGAAGGGAGAGACAGAAAGGAGCTCAGGACCACACTCCGGAGTTGCCTGGGAGTT
The DNA here is from genome assembly GCF_046119375.1 of Phyllobates terribilis. NCBI lineage: Eukaryota > Metazoa > Chordata > Amphibia > Anura > Dendrobatidae > Phyllobates > Phyllobates terribilis. The sequence continues at coordinate 772,318,929 of NW_027362761.1, read as the reverse complement.
GACAGAGTCCAGGACCTGGTGGACGCAGCACGGCTTGGGTGGTCACTGCTGTACACAGTGACCCGAGCAACACCAGTAAGTAAAACCCTGGAACTGCATTTTATGCCTCGGAGTCTCCTTGCTGCACCTTCACAACCACCATCCTCCACGGCTGACCCCCTGAGGCTATACCCCTCCCGTTGGGGGTTATACTACCTAAGCTGCACACACATCACCAGCCTCAGTGGACCCTGCTGCAGCGGCGGCCTTTTGACCGCAAATCAACGGGTGGCGTAGTCGACACAAAGAACTCTAATAACATCTGTAGGACTGCCACACACTGAGTTTGACACCCTGGGCACGGACCGGGTCACAGCCACTCGGAGACTACAACCCCCATCTGATCCGGCTCCGGGTATCCCTAACAGCACTGGCCCAGGGGGCGCGTCAACTTTGGCGTAGTCGGCAGGATAACGTGCCCGCAACAACCGGGTACTGCGTGCCTGAAGAAAAGTTCATCGTTACCTTAAAAAGAAGTCTCCCGCCGGTTCCGGAGGGTCCCCGCTAACGGACCCCATCACAGGTCGTTTCCCGCTGGTTGTCCGCCATTTGCAGCTTTTTCCCGCCATCCATGGAGTTTCCCGCCACTGGGAGACGATTCCCGCCATTTCCAAGGATTTCCCGCCTTGGGGAAGCGGACGCCATTATGGGCGTGCCAGAGGGTGGCAAAAGGCCACCTCCCATCGTGGGCCAGGTCGAAGAATGGCGCCAAAAGCGGAAACCGCACCCACCAACAGAGACTGTGATGCTGGAAGTGTCCATCAGCGTAAGAGAACTGCCCCTGGAACTGAAGTTGCCCCGGGACCACCCTCGATGTGGGCGGAGACAGAACAAGAGAACAAAGATGGGTGTCGCCTGGAGCAGTCTGGAGAGAGCGCACCCGGAGACAAGACGTCTGGAAGAGAGTCCAGAGAGAGCCTACCCGGAGATGGAGGGAGAGTCAGGCAGCACCGACCCAGTGGTCAGGAGCCTGTTGCAGGTCGCCACTCCAGAAGGCCTGCTGGAGGTCCTGGCACAGCTCCCCCGAGACCGGGAGTGTGCACAGACTGCGCTGGAGGGCCTCGCACGGAGGATGGCCCGGGTACAGCGGGAGACGTTGGCGGAGTGGAGCCGAGAGATGGCCCAGCAGACCGGAACCCGTCAGCGGAGCACGCCGCCCGAGACGAGGAGACAGACCGCCTCTGAGGATGGCGCAGGAGGAATGAAGGCAGGAGACGGCGCCGAGAAGGGAGCTGAACGGACGGAGGCAGGTAAAGGGGACGTCTCTACCCCGAGCCGGGAAACCGCGTGCCTGCCCCAGCTCCCCGTCGCAGAGCCCGAAATTCCCCCTGCCGTGCCTGTCGCTGCATCGTCACCGCCGCCGACTAGGCCTCAACCGGAAACCGCGGCCGCGACCCCTGTGACGTCACACGCCTCGACCTCGAGCGTGGCCAAGCAGGAAATACCACCGGCCTGGTCGCAAGGCCTAGTACCCCCGGGCGCCGCCATTCCAACAGCGCCCCCTACCTCCGCGGAGCCACCAGCCTGGTCGCAGGGCCGAGTAACCACGGGCGCCGCCGTTCTTACGGTGCCCTTTTCCTTTAGCGTGCCCCAAGCCTGGTCGCAAGGCCTGGTCAACCCGGGCGCCGCTACCACCACAGCGCCCATAGCACCTAAAGTGCCGCACCTGGGTGAAAATCTGTTCGCCCAGCATATGTGCCCGGATGGGCAGCCCTTCATATGGCCCCAGGAGTACATTCAGCTGGAACTCCAGAGAGCAAGGCCCATATGCGAGCCCCTGATTCCGGCTCCGAAGCCCGTAAAGAGGACCTCGCCCCCGCTGGAGGAGGCACAGTTCGAGTGGGACCCCACCGGAGGAGACCTCATGGGGTTCACTCAGGAGACTCGGGCGGCCGCAGCAGAGCGTGCAGAGTGCTGCCGGCAGCAGCTCGAGGTCTTCGAGAAGGAGCGGAGAGAGAGGCGGGTCTGGGAACAGCAAGCGCAGATAAGGAGCGCGGAGCAGAAGAGCCGGACCAGGAGGAATCCCCGTGCAGCACATGGTCCCCCTTCCACCGGGACTGTGATAAAATTCAACATGCAGCACGGATGGGGCTTTATTAGAGACCATCAGACCCCCGGCGACGTCTTTGTAACCCGGAGAGACTTAGAAAGCCATCTGCCGGAGGGACACAGAGGTCGTGACCTGTATGTAGGGGACGAGGTCACCTTCACCCGGCACAAGTGTGCCAAAGGACCCTACGCCCTCCATGTGCATCGCCTGACGGAGGAGGAGCTGCGGTGTGAGGAGGAGCAAGAGGACCCGGACGGGTCTGAAGAATCTCAAGAAAGAGCAGGAGGACGCCGTCGTTGAAGTACGGTAGAGGTAGACTGTACATGGTTACCCGTCAGGGTATAAGAACTGTTCTAGTTAAAATATAGTCCCCGTTGGGACCAGCCAATTGAACTGAAACCCGTGTGTCCCTATTCCCACTGACCGAGGACTGAGAGCGGTCAATCCTCCCTAATACCTGGCCGAGGACTGAGAGCGGCCATATCCCCTTGTATATAGTTGCGCTTCCTAAAGCGCCCCCTACCGGTTTTATAGGGAACTGTTTTCTTCAAGAGACTGTAGCACTTTACCCGGTCACAAGTTGCACCGTGACCGGAGGAACCAGAAACAAGAATGTTATTTATATGAAAAGTTTATTGCTGATATATCTATATGATGTTTTCTATGTTTATGTTTATGAAAAAAAATTGTATGTTTTGGATGTTTATATTTTACAGCCCGAGGACGTGCTGTGATTTACCAGGGGGGAATGTAGCACCCTGAGGATTCGGCTGCTACAGGGGTATTGCACCTCAACCCAGAGGTGTGATATTCCACTCCCGGGTAAGGATGGAGTGTGGAACTGAGCTCAGTTAGCTGCATGCACTACACACATCCCATTTCCGGGGAACAGACCGATGGTACTCCCACTAGAGAAATGTGCAGGTACGACAGTGTCTGTTCCTGGCTGGAGTGGGAGGGGGGTGGAACATCCCAGTAGTGTAGGGGCAGATAGGGGGAGCAGCCTGGGTAAAGTTAGGAGCTCATTGGGTGCTGGTCACCTGAGCTCACACATAGAGGGAGTATATAAGGTGGGCACCATCTTAGATCAGGGTCAGTCAGTCAGTTGTCAGTCTGTGAGACGTCAGTCTGTCAGAGTGTAACCTGAGAAGCAGAGCAGAGGAGAAGAGAGAGAGACCCAGAGGCGCAGAGGGGACCCCAAGAGCCCATAAGAGAGCTAATAGGGTGAAGGGTCGGCAACAGGGTACCGGATCCCAAGCTGGCAGAGGCTACAGCACACCTTAGCCAGGAACCGGAGGTCGTGGGCAGGATCTGCCACGATCACCCACTAAATCCACCCGGAAGGCAGACCAAGAATAGGGTCAGGGAGCCCAGAGGAGGCTTGACCAACAAGAGGCCCGAGGGAGCCGGACTTAGGTGGATCCCTGGTGGGAACGGCCAGAAGAAGGGAGAGACAGAAAGGAGCTCAGGACCACACTCCGGAGTTGCCTGGGAGTTGACAGAGTCCAGGACCTGGTGGACGCAGCACGGCTTGGGTGGTCACTGCTGTACACAGTGACCCGAGCAACACCAGTAAGTAAAACCCTGGAACTGCATTTTATGCCTCTGAGTCTCCTTGCTGCACCTTCACAACCACCATCCTCCACGGCTGACCCCCTGAGGCTATACCCCTCCCGTTGGGGGTTATACTACCTAAGCTGCACACACATCACCAGCCTCAGTGGACCCTGCTGCAGCGGCGGCCTTTTGACCGCAAATCAACGGGTGGCGTAGTCGACACAAAGAACTCTAATAACATCTGTAGGACTGCCACACACTGAGTTTGACACCCTGGGCATGGACCGGGTCACAGCCACTCGGAGACTACAACCCCCATCTGATCCGGCTCCGGGTATCCCTAACAGCACTGGCCCAGGGGGCGCGTCACCTGCATTTCAACAAAGCACTACGTGACCCACACAGAGATGCACTTATAGAAGAAGCGCAGGTAATGAAAGTATATTAGAAAAGTCATTGTAATGAAGTTAGATGTTGGATATTATTACGGATTTGTAAATACAAATGTTTTAGTAACATTACTGCACTTTTCTGATCCTCTAATATATGTGATTTAAAGGGAATGGGAATCTGTCAGTAGGATCAACCCTCCTAAGCTGTTAATGGATATACAGATCATAGGAAGTTGAATAAAATGATCCCTTGATATCTTGATCTGATGTCTTATTCCATAGAAATCCACATTTTTCTTATATGTAAATGAGCGGTTAAGATCTATGGGTTGGACACTGATCTGCATGAGGATCTGCCTTTAGAGCTTATTTTAAATAAAAGGGGGCGTCACGGGTGTGATATGTAACGGTTACCTGTGTTACCAGTGTGATATATAATGGCCGGTCTCTGCTCTCCTGGTCTCACTGCTGAGCTGTGAGTGATCATACCTGACACATCTGCAGGCTCCTCTCAGCTCCAGCTTCCATTTCACAGGCAGACAGGGCTGCAATATTGCTGTAATACAGCAGAGCTCAGAGAGCTGCAGCAAGTGTGTTTGTAAGGAGACAAAGTTCAGTTCTGCTGTACTGTGGTAGTTACTTGTCTCACACTGGTAACGGCCCCTTTTATTTATAATAAGCTCTGGAGGCAGATTTTCATGCAGATCAGTGACCAGCCCATAGTTCTTAACAGCTCATTTACATATAAGAAAAACCTAGATTTCCCTGGAATAAGACATCGGACGCCAGATATTAAGGTATCACTTTATTCAGCTTCCTATGACCTGCATGTCCATATAGAGAGCAAAGAAGGGTTGATCCTACTGACAGATTGTGTATAAAAGAGTTATATTACTTTAGCAAGTCTGCAATAATGAAAAAAAAGAAATAACTGCACGCTTGTCTCTAGTGTACTTCCCCATAAATAGAACAGGTGTGCCTCTGAAAATACCAGGGACTTCCTCTCCTCACCATGACTATTCAGTGAATATTCTGGAACAGCAGACAGCAGGATACGACTTGCTGATTCACAAACATTCAATAGCTGAAACATCTGCATGAGTTTCCTTAACGTATATAGTTTGGTAGAATTACAGAACAGGATGTCCAAGGGCAAAAATACTACAGCTGCTTTGTTTTGTCATTAGCAAGAAAAGCAAACATCAAAAAACATAAAGCTCAAAGGATTTTAGAAGATCATGGCCACGTCTGTATACATCTCTATGCAGATGTTGCAATTGGTTGGATCCTACCCCAGTGTTTCCAAGCAGCAGTAGTAACCACTGAGCCAACCTACTGCCGTTTTACTTTTTATTTTTTTATTTCTGATATTGTCTACTTTCTTACTTGCTTTTGAAAATCACCAAATTTATTGCAACATCCTTTGCTGGTACTTTTTCTTCATTGAGCTTATTATGGTAGTAAATCGAACGACGTGACTTGTAGGGGCACAGAACATGTTTAACGATAAAGATTAAATGGAAACGCACCCAGAAAGTCCAATTAAGTCTATATCATTGTTGTATTCTATGCAGTTTTGATTGTTCAGCCACCCTCAGTCTTTTGCTTTCTTTCATTGATATGTTATCAAGCTACCAATGCCCTTTTCCGTAGAGCTTTTCCTTTCTTACGCCTACTACATGTACATCCATTGGAATACATATACATAATAGCTACTTCCCAACAGTTAAGCCTTTCTAATAGTTTGTTTTTGTCTTTTTTTTTTAGGAATTTACAGGACAGAACGCAATAAAGGAACATTGTATGAACTGACTTTTAAAGGAGATCGGAATCAAGAATTTAAGCGCGTTGTTCTCTTTCGACCATTTGGACCTATTGTGAAAGTCAAGAATGAAAAGCTGAATATGGCCAATGTCCTTGTGAATATCATTGTCCCCTTAGCAAGAAGAGCTGACAAGTTTCAGCAGTTCATGCACAATTTCAGGTGAGGATGTTCATTTCAACCAATCGGTCATTTTTTTCTGTTGGATGGCAGGTTCTGTATATTCTGTGTATTATTGGTAGGTTTTATTTTTTATTAAATGTGTACTGTAGAGGTTAACCCATCTAGTATGTTTATATGGTGCTTTTCTATGCTTTACACCCACAAGAGAGCGTTCAGGGGCTCACTGCATATGATCTATACAAAGGCACTAATGCCCTGATTCATCAAAGCTGTTATGCCAAAATCTGGCGTAAAAAGCTTTGAATAGTTGCAAAATTCCCATCTCCATGTGAGCTGTGCCTCTGTCCTTAGGTTTCAGCATAATGTGTTTTTCATCTACTAGGGGGAGCAATACATCCTCCTGTGTACATAGGTGCAGATTGCAGTGCCAACCTTGTATTTCCCATACAATGAGCTCTAGTTTCTGTCATTCATTAAAGAAGCCCTCCTCCCATCAAAGATTTTATACTCTTAATATATTGCAATCATCATATTATAATGCACATTGCACTTACAATTGATCATTTTGTCCTTCTACCCTGTTAATTCCTTTTTTCAATTAGGTATATGACATCACATGATTAAAAACAGACTAGCTGAATCCTTGTAAGCGCTATGTAGAAACAGTAAGGCTCTCTTCCCTGCAGGAGTCAGTCATCATTAGAACTACAATTCTACATCACTGCAAAGTCCATGGCAGGGGGAGGAGCGAAGCAGCTGGGTCAGGAGTTGAAGAGGAGAAAGGGCTGGATTGCCAGGGACTTTGGAGTGATTTAAAATTGTAGTTCTGGTGCTGACTCATGCAGTGAAATTTCCTGTTTCTACATAAGAGCTTAGAAGGATTAAGCTAGTAAGCTTTAAATCACCTAATGTCATAGACCTAATGGAATTTGCTGGGTAGAAGGGCTAAATGAGTAATGAGTATAGCACAGTGCTATATAATATGATGATTGCAATATATTAAGAAGATAAAACCTTTGATGGGAGTGCTTCTTTAACCCCTTGACGACTGATGACGTATATTTACCATGGCTGGCGTTCTCAGGAAATCGTGATTTTTGAAGTTCTGAAGCCCTGTTATGTATAGCACAGGCTATCAGACGATTGCAGCTTAAAAAAAACGAAAAAAACCCCCAAAAGTTCAAATCACCGCCCTTTTACCCCATTAAAACCAAAACCATTAAAAAAAATACACATATTTGGTATGTATGAAATGTCCGATCTATGAAAATATAAAATAAATTAATCAGATCGTTAAACGGCATAACGAGAAAAAAAATCAAAACTCCAGAATTTCGGTTTTTTGGTTGCGGCAACATTGCAATAAAAGGCGATCAAAATATTGTATCTACCCCAAAATGGTATCCATAAAAAGGTCAGCTCAGGATGCAAAAAATAAGTCCTCCAATGGCCCCAGATCCTGAAAAATGAAAATGTTACGGGTCTCGGAAAATGGCAACAAAAGCAAAAAAACATTTGACAAATTTCTGAATTTCTTTTTTACCACTTAAATAAAAAAAAAAACTATACATGTTTGGTATCCGAGTACTCCTACTGACTTGGGGAATTATATTGCCAGGTCAATTTTACCCTATATATTGATCATGGTAAATAAAAAATCCAAAAATACATTGTGGAATTGCACTTTATTTTGCATTTTCACTGCACTTGGAATTTTTTCCCCGTTTTCCAGTACACTGTGTGGCAGAATGAATGGGGTCATTCAAAAGTACAAAGCAAAACACAAGCCTTCATACTGGAAAAAAAAACAAAACGGAAAATAGCCTGGGGGTAAAGGGGTTAAAGCTGCAAATTCTAGCGAGGAGAGGGGACTGCGTTTTGATATATAATAAAACAGGTGAGTTGGGGGGTGAAGTTGGGGATTACTTAACTTGTATAGTGTTGATATAAACAAAAAGTATTTATATGCTCCGGTTTACTGTTATTATTGAATTGCTATTTTGTGCCTTTTTTTTTCCAAGAGAATTCAGCGTTATTTTTAGAAAATCAATTTTCATCAAACCCGCAGAAATAGGTTAATTATCTGCTTTGAAATGCGACCTTTAGTTTTACTGAACCACAGAGCTGCTCGGCTCTAAAGCGGCTCCAGTGCAGAGGTGCGTGCGGCTCCTGCTGACCCCCAGCTGTAGCAGGCCTTCTGTGGATGGTCACTAGACGGCTCAAGTCAGGTCAATGGAATAAATGGGCTTGCCGAGCTTCTCATGAGAGCATTGGAAAATAAAGGCCAGAGGATAATTGCTGCATGCTTTGTCATATGTGAAAGTGAACCGCTGAAGGACAACTTATGAAGGGTAATTGAAAATGTACTGCGCTGTCCGCCGAGTATAATACATTGTAAGTAAAAGCCGCCATCTCAGCACTTCAAATCTAGGTATTTTGTTTTGCTCTTTTCCTTTAGAAAACAACTTGTTTTTATCCTTACAGCATTATGCTACTAATACATATTGCTCTTTTAACCTAATTTAAAATTTTCATTTTTTTAACGAATTTTGTAATTTTTTTCTTAATCATTATTTAATTTATTTTTTTTTTTTTATAAAGCTCGTGAATCTGCTACATAAACAGCTAATTACTTTTACTTTGCATTTGTGATTTGAAAAAAACGAAAAAATTGATTTCTATGGGAGTTAATTGTGGAGCATTGTAATAAGCTGTAGATCGTAACAATGGGTAAAATGAGCAGTAGCAGTACCAGTCCTTTCTACATGATTGAGTTGTATGTCAAGATGCACCATGTTTATCAAACATTTTTTATAAATTTGGTGCACAAAAATGGCAACGCAGCACAACTGACTTCAAATACCCCCTCGTGATAAATTCCCTGCTATATATCCATGAAAGTGAGCCATCACCATAGATGTTATCATTGCAAGTCTTACTTTCTCACTTTTTTCTATGCCATCTCCAGAGGCATAGCACGGGGTTCAGCACAGCCTAGGAGGGGGGAGGCCAAAACACATCTGATTGGGTCACCTAATCATGCTTACACCTACGATGGTACACGCTAACCATAGTGGGTATCGGGGAACCTCAGCAGATGACCATACCCTTACTTAAAAAAAAAAATCATTATACAAAGACCAAAACTGATATTGCAACCATACAATGACCATACAGTGGCAGATACCAGTCCAGTAGAAAATATTATGAAATCACGGAGCAGTTCTGTAACATACCTGGCGGCGTCCTTGCATAGGGGTCCATCTCCCACTGTGCAAGAGCGCGCACTTGATCTCCAGTCCAGAATGTCTCTCTGGCTTCCCTCCATGCTGTCTGTTTGTGTCTGTTTCTGCTGCTTAAGGGCGGTGCCCGATCACTTCCTGCTTTTTTGTACCTGCTGTGGGTCACACCCCTTGTGCGTCCTCAGCCTATTGCTGTCTGTCACCTGGTATTTAACCCAGCTGCCCCAATCAATCCCTGCCTGAGCATTGTGTTTCATTCAGTGTGTGGTTTCACTCTGAAGGTGCCAGGTCCCGTTCTGTGTTCTCTTGTCTGCCTATCCTGGAGGCTGTATTTCCAGGCCTGTCTGAACACGCTCCTAGCCTGTTCCTCCTGCCTTCTAGGGGCCGATTACCTAGACCCGCTCCTGTATCTTGTCTGTCCTGTCTGAACACGCTTCTTGCCTGTTCGTCCCGCCTCTCTGGGGGCCGTATTCCCAGACCCGCTCCTGTATTCCGCTGCAGTGTCGGTCTCCTCCGTACACTCAGTTCCAGTCTGAACTCTCTCCTATCTTTTACCTGTTTTTTCTCTATGTCCGTTCCTTTCCTTTTTCTGCAGAGTCTGAACTCGTACCTAACTCCTGCTTGTTGTCTCTGTACTCCCGTTTGTGAGTTTGTGGTCCACTCGCTACTTCTCTGCAAGTACCCTGTGGGTATCTGGCTCTGTCTTTCCCTTCCTGTCTGTTCCGTGTGAACAGAGCCCTGTCCCCCCTGCTCTGCCTTGCTCACCGCTCTGGCGGTTCTAGCCTGCTCTGCCTTGCTCGCTGCTCCGGCAGCCTTTCTCCGCTCTGACCCTTTTGCTCGCTGCTCCGGCAGCCTTTCTCCGCTCTGACCCTTTTGCTCGCTGCTCCGGCAGCCTTGCTCCGCTCTGACCCTTTTGCTCGCTGCTCCGGCAGCCTTGCTCCGCTCTGACCCTTTTGCTCGCTGCTCCGGCAGCCTTGCTCCGCTCTGACCCTTTTGCTCGCTGCTCCGGCAGCCTTGCTCCGCTCTGACCCTTTTGCTCGCTGCTCCGGCAGTTTTGCTCCGCTCTTATCCTTTTGCTCACTGCTCCGGCAGCCTTGCTCCGCTCTTATCCTTTTGCTCACTGCTCCGGCAGTCTTGCTCTACTCTTGCTCACCGCTCCAGGCGGCCTCGTCCTGCTCTGCTCTTGCTCACCGCTCCGGGCGGCCTCGTCCTGCTCTGCTCTTGCTCTCCGCTCCGGGCGGCCTCGTCCTGCTCTGCTCTTGCTCTCCGCTCCGGGCGGCCTCGTCCTGCTCTGCTCTTGCTCTCCGCTCCGGGCGGCCTCGTCCTGCTCTGCTCTTGCTCTCCGCTCCGGGCGGCCTCGTCCTGCTCTGCTCTTGCTCTCCGCTCCGGGCGGCCTCGTCCTGCTCTGCTCTTGCTCTCCGCTCCGGGCGGCCTCGTCCTGCTCTGCTCTTGCTCTCCGCTCCGGGCGGCCTCGTCCTGCTCTGCTCTTGCTCTCCGCTCCGGGCGGCCTCGTCCTGCTCTGCTGTTGCTCTCCGCTCCGGGCGGCCTCGTCCTGCTCTGCTGTTGCTCTCCGCTCCGGGCGGCCTCGTCCTGCTCTGCTCTTGCTCTCCACTCCGGGCGGCCTCGTCCTGCTCTGCTCTTGCTCTCCGCTCCGGGCGGCCTCGTCCTGCTCTGCTCTTGCTCTCCGCTCCGGGCGGCCTCGTCCTGCTCTGCTCTTGCTCTCCGCTCCGGGCGGCCTCGTCCTGCTCTGCTCTTGCTCTCCGCTCCGGGCGGCCTCGTCCTGCTCTGCTCTTGCTCTCCGCTCCGGGCGGCCTCGTCCTGCTCTGCTCTTGCTCTCCGCTCCGGGCGGCCTCGTCCTGCTCTGCTCTTGCTCTCCGCTCCGGGCGGCCTCGTCCTGCCCTGCTCTTGCTCACCGCTCCGGGCGGTCTTGTCCTGCCCTGCTCTTGCTCACCGCTCCGGGCGGTCTCGTCCTGCCCTGCTCTTGCTCACCGCTCCGGGCGGTCTCGTCCTGCCCTGCTCTTGCTCACCGCTCCGGGCGGTCTCGTCCTGCCCTGCTCTTGCTCACCGCTCCGGGCGGTCTCGTCCTGCCCTGCTCTTGCTCACCGCTCCGGGCGGTCTCGTCCTGCCCTGCTCTTGCTCACCGCTCCGGGCGGTCTCGTCCTGCCCTGCTCTTGCTCACCGCTCCGGGCGGTCTCGTCCTGCCCTGCTCTTGCTCACCGCTCTGGGCGGTCTCGTCCTGCCCTGCTCTTGCTCACCGCTCCGGGCGGTCTCGTCCTGCCCTGCTCTTGCTCACCGCTCCGGGCGGTCTTGTCCTGCCCTGCTCTTGCTCACCGCTCCGGGCGGTCTTGTCCTGCCCTGCTCTTGCTCACCGCTCCGGGCGGTCTTGTCCTGCCCTGCTCTTGCTCACCGCTCCGGGCGGTCTCGTCCTGCCCTGCTCTCGCTCACCGCTCTGGGCGGCCTCACTCTGCTGTGTTTGTCTGCCACATCTGTGGTTCTGTTCCAGAGTCCCAGTGTGTACTGGGTCCTATCCCGCCTGTGTTCCTACCTGCTAGTGCCTTCCTGTCTGCACTCTAGCCGTGCCTGCCTGCATACCCGTTGTGCCAGCCTAACCAGTCTGTTCCTGTATTCCCCTGTGTGGGTCAACAGCCGTGTCCGGGGTCTGTCCTGGAGTAGCACCTGGTCCCTCTGCTCGGTTCCTCCTTGGTGCACTGGCGTCGTATGCCGTCGTGCGACCCTGGTCGGATCGGGTGAATACCTAGTTACGCCCCTCCAGGCATTCACTCTCCGGCACGGTCCAGTGGAATCACACGCACACGCCGCTCAGCCCGGGCGTGTGCATTACAAGTTCTAAATAGTGACTTGCAGGTGAAGTCCTTTCTGATGGAGTCATTTACTTTTCCTGTCTTATCATGGCGGTCCGGACCCTACAGAACACTACTTTCAGCTGTGACTCGTCAGCAGAATTTGCAACAAAGACACATTTGATTTCTCCCATTTACAGCACCGTCCCCAAACCAGGGGAGGAGATAATTTGCATATTCCCACTGCATTTTGGGGTAAGTGAAGAGTCTCCGCGAGCTCAAAGAACACTGGATTTTGGCTGTTGGAGCTGAAAAGAGGACATCGGTAAACCAGGGGAGGAGTCCTGAGGAGATAATTTGCATATTCCCACTGCATTTTGGGGTAAGTGAAGAGTCTCCGCGAGCTCAAAGAACATTGGATTTTGGCTGTTGGAGCTAAAGAGAGGACATCGGTAAACCAGGGGAGGAGTCCTGGTGAGATAATTTGCATATTCCCACTGCATTTTGGGGTAAGTGAAGAGTCTCCGCGAGCTCAAAGAACACTGGATTTTGGCTGTTGGAGCTGAAAAGAGGACATCGGTAAACCGCGTGCCTTACGGCGCGCGCATTTTTAAGCTTTTTTTTTAAGCCTTTTTCACTGTTTTCAGAACATTAACAATAAGAACATGGAAGAGTCCAGGAGCCATTTGGTGAGCTGCATATCCTGCTACATGTTCACAGACTTGCCAGTGGAAAAGCCAAACTTCACATGCCAGAAATGCAAGCTTGTGTCCCTGTTGGAGGAAAAGTTGCGAAATCTAGAAGAGAGGTTAACTACGTTGAAAATCATTAAGGAAGGTGAAGAGTTCTTAGACAGAGCAGAATTATCTCTTCATGATTCAGAAAGAGAAGAAATTCGAACTGCACCTGACGAAACAGAGGAATGGAAGCATGTGACCCACAGAAGCAGGAGGATCGAGAGGCAGTCAGCACCCATACTGCTCAGGAACCAGTACCAGGCTCTCACGCAGGAGAACCATGAAGAAATACAGCAAAATAAGACTTTGCCAGCAATGAATAACCTTGTAAGCCCTCAGAATCCTCCTGGATGGAGAAAGAAGAATGTTGTGAAGAAAAAACGGAGAGTGGTGGTCATGGGGGATTCCCTGTTAAGAGGAACAGAGGCCGCTATCTGCAGACCAGACATAACCTCAAGAGAAATGTGCTGTCTTCCAGGAGCAAAAATTAAAGATGTGTCGGACAGGATATCAAGACTCTTCAGACCTACAGATCACTACCCATTCCTGCTAATACATGTGGGGACAAATGACACCGCAAGAAAGGACCTGGAAACCATCTGCAGTGACTTTGAAGACTTAGGCAAGAAAGTGAAAGAATTGGGAGCGCAGGTGGTCTTCTCATCCATCCTCCCAGTGGATGGCCATGGAACAATGAGGTGGAATAAGATTCTACAGGTGAACAACTGGCTACGTCGATGGTGCCGTCAACAAGGATTTGGATTTCTGGATCACGGAATGAATTACCTATACGATGGACTACTTGCTAGAGATGGGGTGCACCTTACGAAGACTGGAAAACATGTATTTGGAAGTCGCCTTGCTACACTCATCAGAAGAGCTTTAAACTAGAACAATGTGGGAAGGGAAGCAAAAGGCCAGAAAAAGCCATACAGCTGACAAATACTATTGAGATCTCTGCTACTGGAAGTGGAAAGGAAGAACAAAGACAAAACAATTTAAATAATAAAAATATGGGAGGAAGAGAAACCAATCACAAACTAAAATGTTTTTATACAAATGCACAAAGCATGGGCAACAAACAAGGAGAATTGGAACTACTAATGCAGGAAAAGGAATATGATGTCATTGGAATCACTGAAACTTGGTGGGACGATACACATGATTGGAATAAAAGGCTAAAAGGATACAACTTATTTGCAAGAAACAGACTTGATAAACGAGGAGGAGGTGTTGCATTGTATGTTAGAAAAGCGTATATCTGCACAGAGATTGAAGCTTCAGAGACTGGGAGTTCTGTGGAAACTGTTTGGGTAAGAATACAAGGAGAGAACAACGGAAAGGACACCATTGTAGGCATTTACTACAGGCCACCTGGGCAAGCTGAAGATATGGATGAACTCTTTATGTATCAAATGACCAAGTTCTCCAAAAAATATGACGTAGTGGTCATGGGAGATTTCAACTATCCAGACATTTGTTGGGAATCTCTCTCAAGTAAAACTAACAGGTCAAGCAAATTCTTATCCTCTCTTGCTGACAACTTTATCTTCCAAAAGGTAGGGGAGAAAACAAGGGGATCTGCTACTTTGGATCTAATCCTTATAAACAGGGAGGAAATGGTTGAGGAGGTAAAGGTGGCTGGGACCCTAGGAGGCAGCGATCATGCTATTATAGAATTTTGGATAACTAGAGGAGGAAGACATGTGAAGACTCAAACTTCAAGGTTAGATTTTAGAAAGGCAGATTTTAAGAGACTCAGAAAGAGAATAGGAGGGATCCAATGGCTGGATGTCCTTAAGGACAAAAATGTCCAGGAAGGATGGGAAATTTTTAAAAATGAGATTCTCAAAGCACAATCGTTAACAATCCCGAAAAGTAGGAAGAATGGGAAGCATTTAAGGAAACCAGGATGGATGAACACAGAACTTAAACACATGCTAAAAAGAAAGAAAGAAATGTTTATTAAATGGAAAGAGGGAGGCATATCTAAAGAAGATTATAATGCAGTCTGCAGTTCCTGCAGGGCACGTATCAGGGTAGCTAAAGCTGACAATGAATTAAGGCTTGCAAGAGATGTCAAAAGCAATAAAAAAGGATTTTGGGGGTATGTCAAAAGTAAAAGAAAAGTCAAAGATGCTATAGGATTTTTACAGGATGAAAATGGAGAAATGGTAAGAGAGGATGTTGAGAAGGCCGAACTTTTTAATTCCTATTTTGCATCTGTTTTCTCTCAGAAAGAAAATGTAACATCAACTGATCTTCACTGTCCTTTTAAAGGAATAGAGGAATCCAAGTTATCTGTAAACAGAAAGATTGTGAGGGAATATTTAGCTAACATAAATGAGTTCAAGTCTCCAGGTCCAGATGAATTACACCCCAGAGTACTGAAGGAGATCGTAGAAGAAATTTTAGAACCACTCTCCATAATCTTTGAAAATTCTTGGAGAACAGGAGAAGTCCCAGAAGACTGGAGAAGAGCAAATGTTGTTCCTATCTTCAAAAAGGGGAAGAAGGTGGACCCAGGGAACTATAGGCCGGTGAGTCTGACTTCTATACCAGGAAAGATCTTTGAACAAATTATTAAACAACATGTATGTAAGTACATGGATAAGAATGAAGTGATTAACCAGAGTCAGCATGGGTTTGTAACTAACAAGTCATGTCAGACTAACTTAATTTCCTTCTATGACAGAATCACTGACTGGGTGGATCAGGGAAATGCTGTAGATATAGTATATCTTGACTTCAGCAAAGCATTTGACAAAGTATCTCACACCATCCTTATTGAAAAAATGACCAAGTATGCAATGGACCAGGCAACTGTTAGGTGGATTCATAACTGGCTTAGTGATCGGACTCAAAGGGTGGTTGTAAATGGCTTCACATCCAGCTGGATGAATGTCTCAAGTGGGGTACCACAGGGCTCCGTCCTGGGACCTGTATTGTTCAACATCTTTATCAATGATTTAGATGAAGGAATTGAGGGTAAACTGATTAAATTTGCTGATGACACAAAGCTAGGAGGGATAGCTAATACCAGAGAAGAGAGAGAGAGGATTCAAAAAGACCTAAATAAACTGGAGCAGTGGGCAGCAACCAACAGAATGGTTTTTAACAGGGAAAAATGCAAAGTACTACATCTGGGCAATAAAAATGAAAAAAGCATATACAGAATGGGAGGAAAAGAGCTAAGCAACAGTACATGTGAAAAAGACTTAGGTATGCTAATAGATCATAGACTGAACATGAGTCAACATTGTGATGCAGCAGCAAAAAAGGCAAATACAATTCTGGGATGTATTAACAGAAGCATACAGTCTAGATCACGTGAAGTCATTATCGGTCTTTACTCCTCTTTGGTCAGACCTCATCTGGAATACTGTGTACAGTTTTGGGCACCACATTTTAAAAAAGACATAGACAAACTGGAGCAAGTTCAGAGAAGAGCGACCAGAATGGTGACTGGTCTGCAAACCATGTCCTATGAGGAACGGTTGCAGGATTTGGGAATGTTTAGCTTGCAAAAAAGAAGACTGAGAGGAGACTTAATAGCTGTCTACAAATATGTCAAGGGCTGTCACATTGTAGAAGGATCATCTTTATTCTCATTTGCACAAGGAAAGACTAGAAGCAATGGGATGAAACTAAATGGGAGGAGACACAGATTAGATATTAGAAAAAACTTTTTGACAGTTAGGGTGATTAATGAGTGGAACAGGCTGCCACGAGAGGTGGTGAGTTCCCCTTCAATGGACGTCTTCAAACAGAGGCTGGACAGACATCTGTCTGAGATGATCTAGTGAATCCTGCTTTGAGCAGGGGGTTGGAACAGATGACCCAGGAGGTCCCTTCCAACTCTACCATTCTATGATTCTATGATTCTATGATTCTATTCCCAACCTTTACAAACCCCTCCTCCTACTGACATCCCAATTCTGAGCCTGCTGCTGTATTTTTCTCTTTACTGCATCTGATGTACTCGATTTAGTGCCCCACATAGTAATAATGCCCACCATTTTGCCGCATACATTGTAAAACACACCATTTCTGCCCTCTTGATGGTAATATTGCCCCCTAGAAAATATTAATGCCCTTAGTGAGTGCCCAAGAAAGCAAGTGACCACATTTTGCCCCTAGGAAATATTACCTCTTTGATGTGTGCCTCTTTGATGGTTACTATACTCTTGAGTTCTTAATGCCCCTTAAGTGCCCACTTAACATGGTGGTTTTAGGGGTTAAATCCTTTACAACACTATATAGCCCATTTAAAATGTATTTTAGGGGTGACTGACTCCCTTTAATAATAATTTTTAATACTTATTAGATGTGTTGCCATTTTCACAGGCTAAACAATACCTCTGTCTTTACACGGACCTTAAAACCAAACCATCATTATTAGTAATGGGAAGAAATATTTATAATAAAATAGCTTTTTTATTTTCTTTGTGTATTCACTCATGCAATGTATGACAATTCTTCCTATATCTACAGTGTTAGGATTTTTGACTCCTGTTATTGGTATGATATATATATATATATATATCTTTACCACTAAATCTTTTTATGACTTTAGGTATCCATGGTTACGACCACTGATACAGTGACAGTTAGTTAGCTGGCTGCTGGTGGTTGTAACCATGGATACCTAAGGTCCTGTATTGCCTGCACATGAGGAAAGAGACATAGCGAATCAGAAAAACTATACTACATTTCTAATTGTAGGTATTTGCCAATATTATTATTACCCCTACTACACATTGGGATAGGATCTTGGAGATGGGAATACCCCTTTAAGTCTTCCTTTGCCAAAACCAGCTGATCTCCGAGGGCTTCTGAAGTTGTAGCGATCCGTTTATCTCTAGAATGGCTTTAATCTGAAGAGACGACCTCTTTCATGTCATTAGACTATGTAATATATGTAATAAATATTTGAATGAAATAAAAGCAAATGCAGTTTGGATTCTACCATTGAACATTATCACCTTTTATCTGAAAAGAAAATATTAAGAAAAAAACAATGTGTACAACCCGTTTGGAGTTTGTCTATATTTCAGTAAAAGTACAAAGTCTGCAGTCTGATAAAGCAATTCATAAGTCACCTTCCATATTTAATTTGCGAGAAATAGGACTCCGAAGATAAATGCCATTTATCAGCAAGGTAAGGCGAGGGAAATGCATGCAACTCACAGATTAGTACGGTGCCGTCTATTGAAATTGCATTCAGTCGTATGCGAGGGACACTGACTGAGCACAGATATATTATTTTGCCTTAATTAAAATGTTAGAAGCTCTTCTATAGCTGCAAACCAATTTATAATCAAAAGTCAGGGACACATTGGTCATTTGTAACGGCACTGCATATTTCTCACTTTTATGTTTGGATATAAATAATGTGAATGTTTTATTCCATATGAATGAAGATTCGCTGAATAAATAAAAAAAGGAAATCCAGAAATGTAAACAAAAATTATCACAATTTATTCTATGGGTCCTGCCATGTAATACCCATAAACCAGTAAGCCATATTTCTGAGTATAAAGCCAAAATAGACTTTGTCAGAAATCAGTGTATTAATATTTAAGCAAGGCTGGTTTCAGTTCAATTTTTCTCACCATTTCAATTCTTTATTTATTTTTTACTTTTTTTTTTATATTATCCACATAAAAATATTGCATTATTCCAGTGTTCACAATAGTGTTCAGTAGTGTGCATGCACACAGTGTCAGGAAGAATTAAAGGGTCGGTCCAAGCACTGCTGTCCCCAAGAACCTGCCCAGGGAGGGGGCGGAGAAAAGAGGTTCCCCAACCCTGCTTTAAAGGCACATTGACAGAGAAACTATTAGGGCATATGGATATCATAAAGCACACCCTTTTTTTGTTAAACCAGAGCAGAGTGCATGTACTACATGGGTAATCATGCAGGGGCTGTTACATAGGAAACTTATTTTAGAGACTAAAGTTGGAAAATCTTACATGGCATGATTTTAAGTTCCTGTTTTTCACTCTTTGTCTCGTTTCTTTTACTCCTATAGAGCTGTTAATTCTAATATTACATACCTGGGGCCCAGTTCATTATTGCATTTCCGCAATTTGTTACTTTTTGATTTGTGACAAATTCATTCAACTGTTTGTGCCTTTTTTCAAATTGGCTTTTGTGGCTTAGTTAGCTTTTCGATTTTTTTTTTTTTTTTAAAAGTTGCAAATTTGGTGCAAGTCTGTTCCAGTCCCCATGGTGCGTTTTTTGAGACATTTTGCAAAACATGCAACTTTTTCCACTAAAAAGTTGCAAAACCAGTTAAAAGAAATAAAGAAAACCCATTTTGTTATTTGGGCAAAATTCATGAATTGCGTGTGCCCTCTTGATGAGTTTGGCGCAAAAAAGTCAGCAAAAACCACAAGACAAAAAAGAAAAGGGTCTTAAAAAACATAATAAATATCTGTATAAACACTGTGGGGCTAATAACTCAAAACTGGTGTTTTGTACACCTTTGATGAAGAGTCCACTAGAGTAAGATACGCTGAATTCATTAAGAATCGCGCTCCTCTTAATGAATCTAGCGCATCTTTCAGCTGCTCTGCGCCAGTGTAGGAAATGAACTCCAGTCGTGGACTGGAGTGCAATTCTGTTGTAATTTATGCCACTCTTTTGGCATAAATTATCATGATTTTATCAGGCCTGGCTCAGCAATGTCTTACCTGCTTTTCAAGAGCTGGTGTAAAAAATGCTTAAATGAGAGAAAAAAATTTAAAAAAAAATAAAAGTATTAATTTTTTATGGTATAAAATATGAAATTTGATTATTTATTTTTTTTACATTTCCAGCTTTGAAACACTGCGGGAAGCAGCTGCTGACATGTTTTATAAAAAACAGGTGTCATGCTAGCTCGTATTATGACTGCAGAAAATGAGGGGAGAATCTACTAATGTGTCTGATATCACCCATTTCCTTCCCTTATGGGTGTTTGCAAATGAAGGGGGATTAAAAGTTTAGAATGACAGTGCAGTGCCATTCCTCATATATACAGTGCCTACAAGTAGTATTCAACCCCCTGCAGATTTAGCTGGTTTGATAAGATGCAAATAAGTTAAAGCCTTCAAACTGCAAACGAGAGTAGGTTTTATGAACAGAAGCATAAATCTTACAAACCAAAAAGTTATGTTGCTCAGTTGAATTTTATTAAATTTTAAACATAAAAGTGTGGGTCAATTATTATACAACCCCTATGTTTAATATTTTGTGGAATAACCCTTGTTTGCAATTACAGCTAATAATCGTCTTTTATAAGACCTGATCAGGCCGGCACAGGTCTGTGGAGTTATCTTGGCCCACTCCTCCATGCAGATCTTCTCCAAGTTATCTAGGTTCTTTGGGTGTCTCATGTGGACTTTATTCTTGAGCTCCTTCCACAAGTTTTCAATTGGGTTAAGGTCAGGAGACTGACTAGGCCACTCCAACACCTTGACTTTTTCCCTATTGAACCAGGCCTTGGTTTTCTTGGCTGTGTGCTTTGGGTCGTTGTCTTGTTGGAAGATGAAATTACGACCCATCTTAAGATCCTTGATGGAGGAGCGGAGGTTCTTGGCCAAAATCTCCAGGTAGGCCATGCTATCCATCTTCCCATGGATGCGGACCAGATGGCCAGGCCCCTTGGCTGAGAAACAGCCCCACAGCATGATGCTGCCACCAACATGCTTGACTGTAGGGATGGTATTCTTGGGGTCGTATGCAGTGCCATCCAGTCTCCAAACGTCACGTGTGTGGTTGGCACCAAAGATCTCGATCTTGGTCTCATCAGACCATAGAACCTTGAACCAGTCTGTCTCAGAGTCCTCCAAGTGATCATGAGCAAACTGTAGACGAGCCTTGACATGACGCTTTGATAGTAAAGGTACCTTACGGGCTCGTCTGGAACGGAGACCATTGCGGTGGAGTACATTACTTATGGTATTGACTGAAACCAATGTCCGCACTGCCATGAGATCTTCCCGGAGCTCCTTCCTTGTTGTCCTTGGGTTAGCCTTGACTCTTCGGACAAGCCTGGCCTCTGCACGGGAGGACACTTTCAAAGGCTGTCCAGGCCGTGGAAGGCTAACAGTAGTTCCATAAGCTTTCCACTTACGGATGATGCTCCCAACAGTGGAGACAGGTAGGCCCAACTCCTTGGAAAGGGTTTTGTACCCCTTGCCAGCCTTGTGACCCTCCACGATCTTGTCTCTGATGGCCTTGGAATGCTCCTTTGTCTTTCCCATGTTGACCATGTCTGAGTGCTGTTCACAAGTTTGGGGAGGGTCTTAAATAGTCAGAAAAGGCTGGCAAAAGAGATCTTTAATCCACACATGTGAAGCTCATTATTCTTGGTGCCTGAACTACTTCTTAATACTTTAGGGGGACCAAACAGAATTCTTGTGGTTTGAGGGGTTGAATAATAAATGACACTCTGAATTAACTTTTAACGTTTAAAAAAAAAAAAAAAAAAATTGCTGCAGTGCATTTCCCACTTCCAGGCTGATCTACAGTACAAATGTCACAATGTCAAGTTAATTCCGCATGTGTCAACCAGCTAAATCTGCAGGGGGTTGAATACTACTTGTAGGCACTGTATATATGTACATGACGCGCCCCCTGGGCCATATTCTTTAGGGGGAATATCCGGAGCCGGATCAGATGGGAGTTGTAGTCTTCCGAGTGGCTGTGACCCGGTCCGTGCCCAGGGTGTCAAACTCAGTTGTATGTGGCAGTCCTACAGATGTTATTAAGTTCTTAATGTCGACTACGCCACCCGTTGTATTGCGGTCACTATGGCCGCCGCTGCAGCAGGGTCCGCTGAGGCTGATGGTGTAGGTGCAGCTTTTGATGGTATAACCCCCAACGGGTGGGGTATAGCCTCAGGGGGTCAGGTGCAGAGGATGGGGGTTGTGGTGGTGCAGCATAGATGTTTAAAGGAAGACAGAGTCGGGTTATGCAGTTTAGGGTATTTACTCACTGCTGATGTTCCGGTCACTCCAGCTTCAAGTGACCTCCCGAGCCGTGCTGCATCCACCAGGTCCTGGATCCAGCCAACCCCCAAGCGAGTCCGGAGCGTGACCCTGAGCTCTCCTTCTGTCCTTTCTCTGGCCGTCCCCACTAGTGATCCACCCAGGTCCAGCTCCCTCGGGCCTTCTGTTGGGAGACCCTTGGCCTTGGGTTCCCTGACCCTCCACGTGGTATGCCTTCGGGGTGGATGTGGTGGGTGGCCGTGGCAGACACTGCCCACGGCCTCCGGTCTCTGGCTAGGGTGTGCTTTTGCCCCCACCAGCTTGGGTTCCGGTACCCTGATGCCGACTCTTCACCCGGGGATTGGATTTGGGGTCTCAGAGTCCTCTCTTCTGTTTCCCCCTCTGGGTCTCTCTTGCTTTCTCCTCTCTCTCTCTCTTGGGCTGCTCTGCTCCTCTTCCTCTGCTGACTGACTGACTGACAGACTGACCCTGTTCTTAGTTGGTGCCCACCTTAAATACTCCCTCTATGTGTGAGCTCAGGTGACCAGCACCCAATGAGCTCCTATCTTTACCCAGGCTGCTCCCCCTATCTGCCCCTACACTACTTGGGATGTTCCACCCCCCTCCCACTCCAGCCAGGAACAGACTCGGTCGTACCTGCACATTTCTAAGTGGGAGTACCGTCGGCCTGCTCCTCGGAAATGGGATGTGTGTAGTGCTTGCAGCCTACCGAGCTCAGTTCCACACTCCATCCTTACCTGGGAGTGGAATATCACACCTCTGGGTTGAGGTGCAATACCCCTGTAGCAGCCGAATCCTCAGGGTGCTACATTCCCCCCTGGTAAATCACAGCACGTCCTCGGGCTGTAAGACATAACACCAAAAACATACAAATTTTTGCATAAACATATAAAACATATAAAACAACATATATTAGCATAAAACTTTTCAGATTAAACATTCTCGTCGCCTCTGGCTCCTCCTCCGGTCACTGTGCAACGTGTGACCGGGTAAAGTGCGACAGTCTCTCTGGAAAACTGGTTTTCCTATAAAACCGGTAGGGGGCGCTTTAGGACGCGCAACTATATACAGGGATTATGGCCGCTCTCAGTCCTCGGCCAGGTATTGGGGAGGAATGACCGTTCTCAGTCCTCGGTCAGTGGGATTTAGGGGTTAAACGGGTAACAGTTCACACGTGCTGGTCCCAACGGGGACTATATTAGCAGCAACAGTTTCAGTTTCAGTTTCAGTTTCAGTTCACGGTGCCCCGACGGGCAACTATATACAGCTTCTGCTTCGCTGTACTTAGCGACGGCGTCCTCCTGCTCTTGCTTTATGGTTACCTCTAACTCTAGTTTCAGACCCGTCCGGGTCCTCTTGTTCTTCCTCCTCACACCGCAGCTCTTCCTCCGTCAGGCGATGCACATGGAGGGCGTAGGGACCTTTGGCACACTTGTGCCGGGTGAAGGTGACCTCGTCCCCGATGTAAAGGTCACGACCTCTGTGTCCCTCCGGTAGGTGGGACTCAACGTCTCTCCTGGTTACGAAGACGTCGCCTAGGGTGTGGTGGTCTCGGATGAAGCCCCACCCATGCTGCAGGTTAAACTTTATCACAGTCCCAGTGGTGCGGGGACTATGCGCTGCACGGGGGTCTCTCCTGGCCCGGCTCTTCTGCTCCGCGCTCCTTACTTGAGCTTGCTGTTCCCGGACCCGCCTCTCTCTCCGCTCCCTCTCGAAGTCCTCGAGCTGTTGGCGGCAGCACTCAGCACGCTCCGCTGCAGCTGCCCGAGTCTCTTGAGTGAACCCCATAAGATCTTCTCCGGTGGGGTCCCACTCAAACTGCGCTTCCGCTAGCGGGGGCGAGATCCTCTTCACGGGCTTTGGAGCCGGGATCAGGGGTTCATCCAGGGGTCTCTCTCTCCGGAGTCGGGGATGGTGAAACTCCGGTGGCCATATACATGGCTGCCCATCCGGGCACGTATGCTGGGCGTACAGGTCCTCTCCCAGATGCGGCACTCTTGGTCTTATGGGCGCGGTGGTGTTAGCGCCCGGGTTGCCCGGGCCTTGCGGCCAGGCCTGGGGTATCTGGAAGGTAAAGGGCACCGTAAGGACTGCGGCGCCCTGGGCTACTTGGCCCTGCGACCAGGCCGGGGGCTCCGCGGAGGTAGGGGGCGCTGTTGGTACTGCGGCGCCCGGGGGTACTAGGCCTTGCGACCAGGCTGGTGGTACTTCCTGCTTGGTCACGCTCGGGGTCGAGGCGTGTGACGTCACAGGGGTCGCGGCTCCCGTTTGAGGCCTAGTCTGCGGCGGTGACGTTGCAGCGACGGGCACGGCAGAATAGACTTCGGGCTCTGCGACGGGGAGCTGGGGCAGGTACGCGGTTTCCCGGTTTGGGGTATAGACGTCCCCTTTACCTGCCTCCACTCGTTCGGCTCCCTTCTCGGCGCCGTCTCCGGCCTTCAGTCCTCCCGCGCCATCCTCAGAGGCGGTCTGTTTCCTCGTCTCGAGTGGCGTGCTCCGCTGACAGGTCTCGGTCTGCTGGGCCATCTCACGGCTCCACTCCGCCAACGTCTCTCGCTGCACCCGGGCCATCCTCCTTGCGAGGCCCTCCAGAGCGGTCTGTGCACACTCCCGGTCTCGGTGGAGCTGTGCTAGGACCTCCACTAGGCCTAGTGGGGTCGTTGCTTCCAGCAGGCTCCTGACCAACGGGTCGGTGCTGCTCTGCTCTCCTTCTGTTGTCTCCAGCAGGCTCCTGGCCAGCGGGCCGGTGCTGCTCTGCTCTCCCTCCTCTGTTTCTAGCAGGCTCCTGGCCAACGGGCCGGTGCTGCTCTGCTTTCTCGCCATCTCCGGGTAAGCTCCTCCGATACTCTTCTCCAGGCTTCTTGCCTCCGGGTGCGCTCGCTCTAGACTGCTCCAAGCGACACCCATCTTTGTTCTCTCTTTTCGTCTCCTCCCCCTTCGAGGGCGGTCCCGGGGCCACTTGGTGATTGTCAGCTCCAGGGGCAGTTCTTTCACGCTGACAGACACCTCTAGCATCACAGTCTCTGTTGGTGGGGGCGGTTTCCACTTTTGGCGCCATTTTCGGTCCTGGCCCACGATGGGAGGTGGCCTCTCGCCACCCTCTGGCACGCCCATAATGGCGTCCGCTCTTCCAAGGCGGGAAACCTTTGGAAATGGCAGGAATCGCTTCCCAGTGGCGGGAAACTCTGCAGATGGCGGGAAAACGCTGTTAATGGCGGACAACCGGCTGGAATCGACTGGTGATGGGGTCCGATGGCGGGGACCCTCCGGAACCGGCAGGAGACTTCTTTTTGAGGTAAACTCATTCTTTTCTTCAGGCACGCAGTACCCGGTTGTTGTGGGCACGTAATCCTGCCGACTACGCCAAAGTTGACGCGCCCCCTGGGCCATATTCTTTAGGGGGAATATCCGGAGCCGGATCAGATGGGAGTTGTAGTCTTCCGAGTGGCTGTGACCCGGTCCGTGCCCAGGGTGTCAAACTCAGTTGTATGTGGCAGTCCTACAGATGTTATTAAGTTCTTAATGTCGACTACGCCACCCGTTGTATTGCGGTCACTATGGCCGCCGCTGCAGCAGGGTCCGCTGAGGCTGATGGTGTAGGTGCAGCTTTTGATGGTATAACCCCCAACGGGTGGGGTATAGCCTCAGGGGGTCAGGTGCAGAGGATGGGGGTTGTGGTGGTGCAGCATAGATGTTTAAAGGAAGACAGAGTCGGGTTATGCAGTTTAGGGTATTTACTCACTGCTGATGTTCCGGTCACTCCAGCTTCAAGTGACCTCCCGAGCCGTGCTGCATCCACCAGGTCCTGGATCCAGCCAACCCCCAAGCGAGTCCGGAGCGTGACCCTGAGCTCTCCTTCTGTCCTTTCTCTGGCCGTCCCCACTAGTGATCCACCCAGGTCCAGCTCCCTCGGGCCTTCTGTTGGGAGACCCTTGGCCTTGGGTTCCCTGACCCTCCACGTGGTATGCCTTCGGGGTGGATGTGGTGGGTGGCCGTGGCAGACACTGCCCACGGCCTCCGGTCTCTGGCTAGGGTGTGCTTTTGCCCCCACCAGCTTGGGTTCCGGTACCCTGATGCCGACTCTTCACCCGGGGATTGGATTTGGGGTCTCAGAGTCCTCTCTTCTGTTTCCCCCTCTGGGTCTCTCTTGCTTTCTCCTCTCTCTCTCTCTTGGGCTGCTCTGCTCCTCTTCCTCTGCTGACTGACTGACTGACAGACTGACCCTGTTCTTAGTTGGTGCCCACCTTAAATACTCCCTCTATGTGTGAGCTCAGGTGACCAGCACCCAATGAGCTCCTATCTTTACCCAGGCTGCTCCCCCTATCTGCCCCTACACTACTTGGGATGTTCCACCCCCCTCCCACTCCAGCCAGGAACAGACTCGGTCGTACCTGCACATTTCTAAGTGGGAGTACCGTCGGCCTGCTCCTCGGAAATGGGATGTGTGTAGTGCATGCAGCCTACCGAGCTCAGTTCCACACTCCATCCTTACCTGGGAGTGGAATATCACACCTCTGGGTTGAGGTGCAATACCCCTGTAGCAGCCGAATCCTCAGGGTGCTACATACACATGACTCCGTATTCTGAAAAATTACTAGAAAGCATATTTACCGTTTAACTTTTTTTTTTAACTTTATTTTTTTAGTCCCCCCACCCTCAGGGACTCATTCTTGACTTCACTTATTCCAGCTGTGAGAACAGTTTTGGCAACCTAACTACTAGTAACTACTAATGCCAGGCGGCCTGACCTATTCTGACTGCAGGATACCGTAGTCACTACCGTAGCACTGCTCACTGTAAAATACAGTGTTCAGAGCACAGCTGCCTAATATAATTTGTGTCTTATACTAGTTGTGACAGCAGGGAGATTAGGCACCGGGACTGCGGCGGTGACTTGTCCCAGCATGAGACCTGCCTGCTATCACTGATGGAATAACGCTGATCACTGTGGCTGCCCTTATGTCCGAACTGTGCTGAACACTGGAACAAGTCACTGCCTGAGCTGCTGTCAAAGTTTACCAAAGCTAGATACTCTCACTGCTGTTGTCCTTTGATACTTTTTCCTGACTATAGAGGGAAACTGCAGCTCATTGCATAGCACTGGGCTACTAAAAAAAGGGTGCGTCCTCCATAGCTGTGAACAGTGCATGGCATGCACAATTCACAACTGATAGTAGAAAGGGTCTAATGCTAACCGCAGTCTACAAAGCCTGTGTCTGCTGTATTTGCTGTGACACTATCACGCTAGCAAATAAAAATGGCAGGCCACAATGGCTGAAATAATAAAAAAAAGTTACTTTTCTACTCTTATAAATACTTTTTTTTTACATAAATACAAAATTTTTGAAAAAATTGTGATACAATACTTTTTTAATATGCAAAATTTTGTGACATTTCAAACACTATATTGTTGAATTTGTTCTTATTAATACTGTATTGAGAGCCTATTTAGAGGCATTTCTGCATTGCCATTCTTCCACATTACTACTCATCTCTCTGTATTTAGCAAAATGTGCATATTTTTTTAACTTGCTCATTGTTGCTGTCTGTTTTCTTCACTGCAGAATCCATACAATATGATGGTAGGTGTTCTCCTATCTTCAGGAGCGCACTGCTCCTCTGCCTCCCAGCTTCATGCCTGCCAGGGGGAGGGGTGCTCCTTTTATAGTTCGGGCCGGCAGAGTGGTTGGGCCAGTGACATGAATTGTGCTCTCTTCGATGCTGATAGCACAGGCAGCTTCGCCTCTAGCATGAGAAAAGTGAGGCTTGCTGGATTCATAGCAGTTCATAGCCAAGTTCTATAGCAAGCGCTTGCTCTTCGTCTAGCAGACCGGCTATCTTGAGTTAATTGGTACCTTTTGGCAAAGACCAGTACAATACTGAATTAAAAAATCCTTTCATTTTTGAGAACGGAAAGGTTTTTTAATAAGCAGTCAATTTTTTTTTTTACGTGCTCTTTAAAATTTTACCCATTTAATACAATGAGAAAACTCCTTTAAAATTCCTATTCCTATTGAGATTTATATGTACTTTAGAACACCACTGTTATAGTTTCATCTCCTATGGAACTTCGTCTATGGCAAGGATCTACATGAATGTGGATGTAGGACCGCTGCTCAAATACGAAGTAAAATCCTCTGGGGATGGAGAACGTAAGCATTCAGCGTGGTTAGATTAATATGGCACTTTAGGTGTTGTCAGGAGATTTGGGCTGGTATCACAATGACTGGTATTCTGGAGAACAGTGGCTGCTAAATGGTGGCACCATTGCCGTTAGTATTGGACACTGTTGCCAATATTATGGGACAGAATGGGCAGAGTAGCTGAGAGTGCCAACCATAATGACCATTTTTCCCCTTCTTTTAGGTGTTTCCTGCATACAGTTATCTGTCTGAAGCCAGTCTCTTTATTCTGTATTAATAATTGCTGCTTTCCTTCTGCATTTATTTTAACCTCCTGCATGTATTGTCACTATTCCCCCTTAAAGAACTTATATATATGTATGCTTCTTTTACAGGGAGGTGTGCATAAACCAGGATAAACGAGTTCATCTCACAGTGGTGTACTTTGGTAAAGAGCAGGCCCAAGAGGTGAAGGCTATACTGGAGAACACGTCTAAGTGAGTAGGACACAAAATTCACGCTTGATATAAAATCCTGGATGATCTAGATGTAAAATAGGTTTTATTGCAGAAAATATGTATTAATACTGACAATTGAGTACAGAGACCTGGCATTTGTGATACAACAACACACCCCCCTCTGCCCGTAAAAGACCCCATATAGAGTTAAATTAATTTGTAACTTAAGAGATGACTGAGCTCTTTATAGAATTCACCTGTCATACTGTACTTTTATTCTGTTGATGGAGTATACACTTATAGGTTTTTCAGTGACTTTAATTCGTACTATTTGTAAGTTATATTTCAAAGATACTGAATGTCATCTTACTTTGCAGTTATTTCAGAATTTGAACCACTCCATGTATACAGCATACATAACAGCATATTTCCTTTTGAAGGGCTCGCAATGCATTGTAAGATATGGGCTGTGAAATCTAATAACCCACATACCCATTCATATAAATAGGTGCTGATGACCCCATACCAGTTGTCAAATTTATTGGGATTTAGCGGCAATCCTAACAATAAGCTTAAGAGTTGCTGCTTTAATCACTAACCTAACCTTATTATTATTAAACTACAAGCTACAAAAATGTGCCCACTCGCAGAAAGGTAATTACCTTCCTTCTTTAATTTGCTGTCTGACCAGGTTCCTTAGCATATATTAGGAACAGGATCATTAAAGCTTTTGCCCACTTTTTAGGCTTTTTAAACAGTATGACAGAATAAATCAGGAGTTCTTAAATATACAATGCGATGCACACAAACTGTGCTATCAATGTTAAAATGATTACAAGACAAGTTGAGGCAACCCCCTGAGTTTGTATGTTCTCCCCGTGTTTGCTTGGGTCTCCTAATGGTTTAAAGTCATAGGAAACCTTGCAGTAACCTGGTATTCAGCTCACCCATGGACCGAGGATCTCCTCTGTACGGACGGTCTTGTAGTATTAGCAAGGAACAATGAAGAGAAAATGAAGGTACATCCAGCACTTGGTCCTCGTAAAAAATTCTTCTTTATTGCAAATCCATAAAAACTCCAGACAGAGTAATCGCATACGCGTTTCAGACAGTTACCCGTCTGAAACGCGTATGCGATTACTCTATGTCTGGAGTTTTTATGGATTTGTAATAAAGAAGAATATTTTTACGAAGACCCAGTGCTGGATGTACCTTCCTTTTCTTTCCTCCAGGTTCTCCGGTTTTCTCCCACACTCCCAAAGACATACTGATAGGGAATGTAGATTGTGAGCCACAGTGGGAACAGTGATGATAATATCTGTAAAGCTCTGGAATTAATGACGCTGTATAAGTGAGTAAAATAAATAAATAGTGGGGTCTTTAAGCATAATGAAATCTTTTACAAACTACCAGCCATTATATTACACAACAGGAGGAGTATTAATACCCACCTTACCAATCCCTGCACCCTGGTCCCCCACTGGTTGCAGTTAACCTGGCTTCAGCGATGCCGAGTCATCTCAAATTGTGACCCCTGCAGCCAATCATTGGCTGGAGAAGTGACTTCTGTGAAATCAACTTGTCACCACTACAGTTAGTGAGCCGCCACATCATCACTAAACCTAGGTAAACCTCATTGTACGCTGTTTGCTTAAAGATTAAACTGTATTAGAAGAGGACACAGTAGTACTGAGATTTGCTGTCTTGATATGAAAAAAAAAACAAACAAAAAAACATTTGACATCTTAGAGACGCAAAGGATGAATCCTTCGCAAGACATTTGTGTTACAGGGCGGATATCTAACATGAGAAAACATAACACGGCTACAGGAGGAGAAAGATGGCAGTTCCCCAAAGTAAACCAATGATGAAAACACGTATCTGTCACTTTCTATCTTTTTGCACTGGAGCAATCATTAAGGTTAGGAAGCAGTGGGAAGGAATGACCTAAAAAACCATCCACTGTGAATAAAATATTACCTTGGCTCTAGGTTGCCCAACCTTCCAAGGGATAGATATGTTATTACAAGAGTAACATAATAGTTTCTTGAACTCACAGATAGCAGATCACCATTGGACTGGTGGAAGCCTGCCTCTTTGTCTTAATATAGTGACTACTGTATTTCTACAGTAGCCAAATATTGGAAATACAGTATATTTAGTGAATTGTATTAATGCCACCAAGCCTCTGCCTACTACTTGTCCTACCTGATATTTATTCCAGTTTACCTTTCCTTTGCTTAAAAAGAAACTACATACAGTAAAAATTTTCTAAAAGACCACGGAAACCCTTTTATTTTGACCAGATTTTCTGTAACAGATTTTATTTCACTGGATTTTATGCATGGCAACCAGAAGGAGACAATTTTGTGTGGTCTTCAAAGAAATTTCATTGTAAACATGAAATCCCTTTTAGGTGACCACCTAAATATTGCATTGAGAGATGTTTTTTTTTCCAGAATTGTGGTCCTTCTCAAAGAAGATGGCCTGTATGCAAACGATATGATTTCGAACTGAAAATCTGTAGCGGTAGAATTGTCCTAGATAGATGAATGGTCTTCTCAAAGAAGTGGTCTTCTCAAGGGTTTTTACTGAAGTGTTCTTCTTGGACATGTCTGTAGATTAATGACTGTATTTTCTTAGGTTACAAATGCACATAGTAGCCTGGAAGCATTATTCGGCCGGTGATGCTGATATTTTTCCTATTAGACTAAGTTCACATCCAGTCACTGCTAAATAATGCAAACTTTTTTTCTTTTTTTCTCCTTTTTTTATGATAAAGTCTTTGGAGCAAGAACTAATACTACAGGGTTAATAAAATATTTATATTTCTTATATTGCAGTTTTATCTTTCTCATCAATTGTTCCGTGTCTTCACGCTCTGGTGACACTCTCTTAGATATATGATTACATTAGAGCAGGCAGTAGTTGGAAGGATTGGTCTTAGATACATTTACATTCTTACAATTTCACACTATTAGGTTATTTACATAAACGGAAAACTCTGCCTATTTTTTATTTTTTATTTTTAGTAATGACAACATGAAAAGAAGATTGCCATCATAGCTCTCAACATTTAGGAAATAGAAGCGGCGACAGGAATTAGATATAACAACAACAGTGAATTTTTCAGACTTCGGTGCTACTTTTGCAGAAATGCCTTGGCCATCTCTCCATAACTACTACTGTCACACACCGAGAGACGCGACATGTAGCCTTTAGGCTTCAATGCAAAATTTCTAACATGCCCCCAGATATTTAGTGTCATTTATAGTAATAACCACTTCATATAGAGCAGAAAGGTGTTTTGTGTCACTTCGACTGAGTGAAAACACAACCCCCTTAAAATGCTCCTATGTATTTTTTTCTTGAAATTGGATATTTCTGGACGGTCAGCAGTATTGGAAGAGCATTGCGAAAAATTAAGACTGGTGTTTCTAAAATTGTGAGTACTATGAGAATTTTTTTCTTTTGTTATATGGAGTACCATCTGGCAAACTTGCCAATTTCGGAGGGACTGGCTATCCACCATTTTATGTATATGGCAGTGTCCTTAAGACCTTATGTCTTTTATGATCTTATTGGGTAGGGGGGCACAATGTGTAAGTTAAACGAAAAATAAAATTAAGGCATAAAAAATAAATAAAATGCCACTGTCAATCTGTGTCATGTTTCCTAACTCCATCCTATAAAAAAGTCCCCAGTACATAAAAATAATTGTTACAGAATAGAGAGCACATTTTTAAATTAAATGTATTTTAGTGGTCATAAAAAATGGTAAAAAAACAGACACTTCTTTCCTTTATTTTACCACTCATTTTACCTGAATCAGAAAAAAAACTGAAATAAAATTCAAATTCCATGTAAGACCAAAAAAGACACAAAAATTACTTAATTATCTAAATGAGAATTTTTTTTTTACAGCTCTTTAAACCTCATGTACAAAAAACCCGAAAATCTGCCTGATCAGGAACGGGGGTATATGGCATGGTCTTGAACTGGTTAAAGAGTAACAACAAATATTAGTTATAGTATCATACAAGTGAAATCAATAGCAACAGAATGATCCTGATCTTGTAGGATGTTCTATCCATTAGTTCCATCAAATAACGTCAGACATTTACGAATAAGAAAATATTTGGGATAATTATTCGCAGGAGGCAAGAGTAGAAAAAGAATGATTAATATACAAAACCAATTTTTTATCCTAGAATGCTGCATGGACTCCTTGAAATTTTGGTTTTTAGTGTGGTGTGTATGTCAGAGAGAGGATATTCATAAAGCAATCATACTGTGATGATAGAATTATGTTGTTCATTACGTATGTTAAAGCGGTGCTCCTCAACTCCAGTCCTCATGGCACACCAACAGATCATGTTTTCAGGTTATCCTTAGGCTGGACTAGATGGCTGTCGGCCAAATGATGGATCGGCCAACAGACACCTCAGCCGACTCTCCTATACACAGGAGCACTCATTCGGCTGAGCACTCTAGTGTTCTCTATAAGAAAGCTGCTGGCTGACACTTTGGCTGGTGGCTTTTCTCTAGGAGGACAGTCTGAAATCCGGTATGTGCCATCAACATCTGTCCCGACCATCACTTAGCCGACGACCCCATGCACAATAGACTGAGCTGAACACATCGATATCTGCAGGTTCACCCTATCTTTCTGTGTACGGAGGCCATTAGTATTGCACAAATTATGGAATTATCTCCAGTGCATTACTTATGTAATCCTGAAAACATCATAGAAAATCTCTTTAAATACGTGAAGCATGACTCCCATGATCCCTAGCAAGGCCCTCCAATATTTCATGACAATTAACTGCCAACCACTTTAATTTCTACAGATTTCTCATAAACAGTAAACCAAGTAAAGAAGATGAATATTTAGTCTCTTATACAGGTGCATCTCACTAAATTAGAAGATCATCAAAAAGTTAATTTATTTCAGTTCTTCAATACAAAAAGTGAAACTTGCATATTATATAGAGTCATTACAAACAGAGTGATCTATTTCAAGTGTTTATTTCTGTTAATGTTGATGATTATGGCTTACAGTCAATGCAAACACAAAAGTCATATCAGTAAATTAAATAATTAACAAACAACACCTGCAAAGGCTTCCTAAGTGTTTAAAAAGGTCCCTTAGTCTGTTTCAGTAGGCTCCACAATCATGGAGAAGACTGCTGACTTGACAGAAGGCAGTCATTGACACACTCCACAAGGTCCCAGAGTTCCAATTTTCATTTGGAAATCAAGGTCCCAGAGACTGGAGGAAGAGTGGAGAGGCACACAATCCAAGCTGCTTGAAGTCTAGTGTGAAGTTTCCACAATCGGTGATGGTTTGGGGAGCCATGTCATCTGCTGGTGTAGGTCCACTGTGTTTTATCAAGACCAAAGTCAGCGCAGCCGTCTACCAGGAAATTTTAGAGCACTTCATGCTTCCCACTGCCGACAAGTTTTTTGGAGATGGAAATTTTATTCTCCAGCAGGACTTGGCACCTGTCTACACTGCCAAAAGTACCAATACCAGGTTTACAAAAAACAGTATCACTGTGCTTGATTGGCCAGCAAACTCGCCTGACCTTAACCCCATAGAGAACCTATGGGGTATTGTCAAGAGGAAGATGAGAGACACCAGACCCAACAATGCAGACGAGCTGGAGGCTGCTATCAAAGCAGCTGAGGGCTTCCATAACACCTCAGCAGTGCCACGGGTTGATCACCTCCATGTCACGCCACATTGATGCAGTAATTGATGCAAAAGGAGTCCCGACCAAGTATTGAGTGCATTTACTGAACATACATTTCAGTAGGCCAACATTTCGGATTTTAAAAACATTTTTCAAGCAGTTGTTTTCATTGGCTGTAAGCCATAATCATCAACATTAACATAAATAAACAATTGAAATAGATCACTCTGCTTGTAATGACTCTATCTAGTATTTGAGTTTCACTTTTAGTATTGAAGAACTGAAAAAAATTAACTTTTTAATGATATTCTAATTTAGTGAGATTCACCTGTAGCGAGAATGGGAACTTCATGTAACTTGGAATAGCTGGTAAATTTGTTCCTC
The DNA here is from genome assembly GCF_046119375.1 of Phyllobates terribilis. NCBI lineage: Eukaryota > Metazoa > Chordata > Amphibia > Anura > Dendrobatidae > Phyllobates > Phyllobates terribilis. Next base: position 772,284,506 of record NW_027362761.1, on the reverse strand, counting down.
CAATGCCTGTTGACTCCTGTTACGGATCCGGGTGGTGGAACCTCTGTGCTGCGGTGCAAGGAGGGGCCAGATGGGCGTGACTAAGTATCATCTCTGTCCGACCAAGGTTGCACGGCGGCTCAGTCGACTCCGTGAACCAGGGAGGAACCGAGCAGAGGGACCCGGTGCCACTCTGGGACCGACCTTGTATGAGTACAGGTGACTCCCACGGATCAGAAGGCAGGAACTGACCGGTACAGTGGATAAGCTTCGGCTGGCAGGCTGACGGGTGGCCCGGGTAGACAAGCAGGCTGATTAGGCAGATAGTCAGGCGCGTGTTCCGGGTAGGCAAGCTGGCGGCACAACAGATAGCTGGCTGGTGCTTCCAGGTAAGAAGGCTGGCAGGCACGGCAGGTAACAGGCGGGTGCTTTCAGGTAAGCGGACAGGCAGGCACGGCAGGTGACAGGCATGTGCTTCCAGGTAAGCAGGCGGGCAGAGCCCATAGACAGACTGGCGGACTGAACTGTAGACAGACTGTCGGGCTGAAGAGAAGACAGGCTAGCGGACTGAGCAGAAGATCAGACTGGCGAACAGTACTGACTTGCAGAGGACCTGGGGGCTGAAGCTAAGTAAGAATCACAAAGCAACAACCTTGCACGGGCACCTCCATATTGGAGGAGGTGCCTCTTATAGGGAAAGCCCTCCGGTGATTGGCCGGGGACTTTTTCAGACGGCGCGCGTGGCCCTTTTAAGAGGGAGGGAGCGCGCGCGCCCTAAACACAGAGCCAGGGAAGCTACATGCACCAGCAGCAGCTGCAGGGAGGCCAGAAGACGCTGGAGCAGGACCGCGGCGGTAAGGGGGACGGCGTCTGCCTGGCAGGGAGCAGAGACGCCGATGCTACAACTCCTATTCAATATTTTATGAGTTTTTATCTGGCTAGTACTAGCCATTCTCTTGATAACAAACTATGCATTGGTAATTTTTCACCTATGAGCAGGCACATTGTGTATGTTCCTTGGTCAACTCTCTGTTGCCAAATTTGAACGTCATTGGAGATGTGGCATTTTCTGCCCCACGTACACTAAAGTATGGAGGATCCCATTATTACAATATAGAAGATTGATTTTTATTATGTATAAATGTATCACCTCGGATTTATACAATAGTGATGAATGTTTTAAGATTTTACTATTAAGAAATATTCTTTATCATGCAGAGCTGTTGCTCTCAACAAGAATTTGTGTAGGCAATATACTGTACATATGGTTGTATGGACATATGCTTTGCAAGCCTTCTCATTCTGAAGACGGCATCATCTCTTCATAATGCTGGTTTGACACTCTTTCTTTGATGTTTTGGTTCCTTGACTTTGAAGTGTATAAAATCTGAGCAGTGGCACATTTTATGCCCTACAGGTGCTGGTGGAAAAAAGGCTAATGCCATTAATTTAGTCTTGGCACATACCATAACAATCTGTGTGCTCCAGGCTGGGGTTTACAAGGAAGTATATTATCTAGCAATGTCCCTCAATCCTTTCCTAATTTTCCGCCATGTTTTACGGTTCCAGTGGCATTTTACAAAACAATTCAGGATAAACCTTGAAGTGTTTTCTAACATATATTGCATTAATTCAAAGAGAATGTCTCATGTATTTGATATTATATTAATTAAATGTGAGTCCGCAGCCAAGAGATAATGTGTTTTATTTTTTCTTTTATGGTGTTTCATTTGTGACAAATTATTTTAGACAGCGTTCTCCTTCTTCAATCGACGAGGCAAAATCTTGCGCCTGCGCTCAGAAATCGCCGCTCGCGCCTGCGCACTATGCCTTGACCTACTGCGGGCGCATGCGCACTTGTATTTTCGGCTCTGCCCGCAGTAGAGTAAAGCATAGTGCGCAGGCGCAATCCGTGATTTCTGTGCGCAGGCGCAAGATATCGACTAGCAATGTAGATGACGCAAGGCGTCATCCACTTCAAATAAAGAAGGAGGTATGGAGAGGCCCGAAACCATAGGCATCAGACCGGACTGACCCAATTTCCATACAGCCCAGGGGAACTTAAAAAGGTGTTTAAGTGTTATAGAGGGGAAATCAAGTGGTTGTATGAACATTTATGAAATGCAGCGCAGACGCTGAATAAAGTCATAGTTATAGTTCATAAATGGCAAAACTGGTGACGTGTTCCCTTTAAAGATTTTGCTACTTTTTTCTTTAAATAAGGGTAGACACCAAAAACGAGTGGAAAAAAAACCACCCAATAGTTTGTAGAAATGTTTATAATAAAAAAATATAATTTTGCTATTATACTTTTATTTGAAAGGGAAAATATGAAACATTCGAGCATGCTGTTTTTTTCCATGAGTAAATTAGTTGCTCAGTAAATGTCATACTAAATCTGTTTGTGCCACTGAATTTCTGTCTAAAGAGTCTGGGAACTAATTTTTCTTCTGACAGTCCCATATCGCTTTGATATATCTATTTTAATTTTAAAGTGATTTATGTTTCAAATTTAATAATAAAAAAAGACAAAAGAAAAACATAAAAGTTTCCAATTCCTAATTGCGTACAAAAATGAAATAAAAAAAAATCATTTAGTGCTCCCATCATGTCCAATAATAAAAAATCAAATAAAAAATGTATTACTCCTAGTGATATCATAAAACACTATTTGAACATCTATGCACATTCCCAAGTACTGTATATCACTGAAAGCCACTTCTGCTCATGAAATATTAGAACATTTTCCAGCTGTAACAACATTTTTCCCTACAAGTACATACTGCATTAATGTTCCTTCATCTAAAGTAGCCCCTGTTGCCATACTTATGCAATAATTGCCACTTTTTCCACATCTCTTTTGAAAAGTGCTGAGAAAGTGGATTGGGTTCAACAGGAGAGGGTGGAGCTATCAAGTTTTTAACCTAATGGGTCAGGTTTACAAATTTTTAGCCCTCGTTTTAAAAGGAGCCAGATTTATTAGTCTATAAATGCACTAAATGTATCAAAAGCATGAGACACTGTCTAAGTTAATAGAACTAAAAGTTGGCTTACTTTGTGCAAATAATTTTGGAGCATAATGTCGCATTGCAATCCACGCCTGTTTTCCAAACATTGAAACCGTGGCGAAACAGGTATCCCTTGAAGTGCTTTACACAGATCCCGCAGTGATCAGTGATCAGAGATCGGGCTCTGGCCTGGATTATGTATAACGCATATCTACTCGTCAGTCCCAGCTCAGAAACCGGCGAATCCCCACAGCGCACAGTGCGTGTGTTGGGGGATTTCATAAGTCTGCAGTCACACACTTATCAATTTAGATTAATAAGTCGATCTTTCGCAGATAGATCCCCTCTTCTCTAATTATAGAGGCATATAATGCTGGTGATTGGTGGGGTTCCAAGTCTTTAGGTCCTTACCAATTGGTCAAAAGACGCCTCTCTGAAGTGCACCGCTCCTGTATGAGCTGCATGGAGAGAAAGGTGCACAGGCTCAATAGTAAGTCTATGTGATGTTACAGATGCATAAACTTACTATTGAGAAATTCTGCACTTGATTTTTGCAGTAAAGTGAACAAATTTTTTTTAATGGCAATCCAAAATAATATAACGTTTTGGTCCCAATCTGGACCTTCGTCAGAATGGTACAAGATAAATGTGATACGAAACAATAATGCGGAAGTTTGGGGGTTTTTTGGACATACTTTGTAATTATTGTTATGTATCTTGTTTATCTTGTACAGTTCTGATGAAGATCTTTTATATTATTTTGGATTGCCATTAAAAAACTTTTGTTCACTTTACTGCAAAAATCGAGTGCCGAGTTTCTCTTACTTATTATAAGACCTGGACCCCCTACTAGAGTACCAGATTCTCCTTTGGTGGTCTCGTGATCCTGCTGCACTATTATTCAACCCCTATAATTTATTTATTTTTATTTTCAAATGATATGTACACTTTAAGGTATAATATCTGATGATATAATATACATCTCTTCCGTCTTCCTTTACGATTTAGTTTTTACCCCAGGTATACAGCTACTATACCTGCCATAAAGATAAGTCTGTGTGCACTTGTGAAATGCACAATAAAAAGAAAAATCTTTGTTTCTTTTCTTTCTTTCCAGAGCTGCAAACTTCAAGAACTTCACATTCATCCAGCTGAACGAGGAATTCTCCCGTGGAAAAGGATTAGATGTTGGTGCTCGTGCCTGGAAAGGAAACAATGTCCTTCTGTTTTTTTGTGATGTGGATATCTACTTCAATGCAGAGTTTCTGAACACATGTCGGATCAACACACAACCAGGTATGACCTGTCCGGCTCTGACTTGCTCTCAGATCTCCAGCACACATTATCCATTTTAGTATTACACTAATGAATTAGTGAATGCACTGCTATGGAGGAGGAGAACACAAGCTACTGCCGGCTCATAAGCAACAGTTCTCATGAAGTCACATTCTTTTATCTGATTCATTGTTCTAGCAACCATTCATTCGAACTCTTCATTTTCAAGCAATTACATTATTATACTTTTGCATTAGAAATTATGCTGATATTAGGTAATGAATCATGATGTGGCCTAATGTATTTCCAGAATAATATTGTGTTTTTTAAATGATAAATATACTGACGTTCAATTTTAAAAGGGTTGCCTGGTACTTAAATATTGATGGCCTAATCTTAGGACCGGTCATCATTAGAGGTGCGACTCCCAGCATCGGTGCTGGCAGCAGTCAAATGTGATCAGTTGCGGAGCAGAACCGCATAGCTCAGTCAGCTGCATAGTGGCCACAGAGGGGTACTGCAGATTCACCCCTATTGATTCAAATAAGGATGAATTTGCAGTACTACAACTGATCATATCTGGCTGCTGCCAGTGCCGGGAACAGCTGATCGGCAGGGGTGCCTGGTGTTGCACCCTCCCCACCCCCCAATCTGGTATTGATGACCCATCCTAAGGATAGGCCATCAGTATTAAAGTACCGGAAAACCCCTCTGAGGCACTCATACATGGCAATTTCCTGATATAGTTTTATCTAAATCACTCCCAGTAAAAAGTGGTGGTCACCGTTGATATTATGGGAGCTCAGGTTCTGCATGTGACTCGTATACATGATAGTTTTCCATGGAAGACCATATAGACAAACACTTGAATGAAAGAAAGGATAAAGAAACATATTCAATGGTACAGTTATAAACCTAACACAGTCACAGCTTGACCCTTATGTTTGTGATTCCAAAGACTCCTCTACAGCATAGTGAACTGTAGCACAATAAATGGAGTGCAATGATACAACATGCTAATTGTATAATGTTGTAGATGTACTATACAGAAATATATTTTTGTAAATTTATTCAATCTAGATTCCCATTTCAAGAACTAGACTGCTGTTCTCGGAGTTGGTGCTGCAGTTAGACTCCTACCAATCAATCGTTTATATTGGATCCGATTCATGCTGTACAAATTTGTATAGAAAGAAGCCGCTAGCTAGGAAAGAAAACCTATTAACGGGTGTAAAGGGACAATATGAAAGTTACTGAATTAAGAAAAGGTCCCTTAAACTCTAGATATCCTGGATCTTCCTCTTTTTAGCTTTGTTTTGACACAGGAGAGACCTTCCTGTCAGTACGTGACTAGTGATGCGTATAGAGGGGCTGGTTGATTTCTAGATCTACACCAGCCCGCTTCTCTGTTAGAAATGATCAAATCTGCTGTGAAATAAAGCAGTCAGGAAACCCCCACAAACACGGGGAGAACATACAAACTCCTTGTAGAAGTTGTCCTTGGTGGGATTTGAACCCAGAATCCCAGTGCTGCAAAGCTGCAGTGCTAACCACTGAGCCACCATGCAGCCATTAAGTACTTGTATGTGTTAAAACAAAGCTGAAAGTGGAGAAGCCAGGACCCAGTATAGAATTAAAAGGGTTGTCCTGTTTTTATGATATTTAGGACCTATCATTAGATTAGGTCATTAATATCAGATTGGTCGGGGTCCAAAACCACCACCCAATTGATCTGCTGTTTGCAGTTTCCGCTGGATGTAAACGGTGAGCAGAGCTAGAACAGCACAGCTCCGCTCACTGTGCATTTGCAGAGAATTTGTATTCAGTTAAATAGGCATCAATATGATAAAGTAGCTTAACACCTAGCAAAAATATCATGCAGAGATATATTGCATAAGAGCTAAACTCTTACATTTTGTACGGTGACTCAGTGGTTAGCACTGCAGCCTTGCAGCACTGGGGTCCTGAGTTTAAATCCCACCAAGGACAACATCTACAAGGAGTTTGTATGTTCTCTCCAGGTTTGCATGGTTTTCCTCCCTCACCCCAAATACATACTGATAGGGAATTTAGAGTATGAGCCCTAGTGGAGACGGTGATGATGATGTGTGAAAAACGGTGTGGAATATGATGGAGCTAATTAAAGGGAATCTATCAGTATAATTAACCCTTCTAAGCTGTCTATATGGGCATGTAGGTCATAAGAAAAATAAGAAATAAGATTGAATAAATGAACAAAAATATATTTCTGTATAGTACATCTACAACATTATACAATTAGCATGTTGTATCATTGCACTCCATTTATTGTGCTACAGTTCACTATGCTGTAGAGGAGTCTTTGGAATCACAAACATAAGGGTCAAGCTGTGACTGTGTTAGGTTTATAACTGTATCATTGAATATGTTTCTTTATCCTTTCTTTCATTCAAGTGTTTGTCTATATTGTCTTCCATGGAAAACTATCATGTATACTTCTTGACATTGTGCCTTATTGTTGTTCCTCAAAACATGTTATCTGTAACATTTCTGCATGTAATGCTGCAAGTTTTGAGTTCAGTGGGTGTTCCCTGATCTCCTCCTATTGCTGACATTGTTGTTCAAGCTGTGATTTCTGTAAGAAAGGGTTACTTAGAGGTCTCTTCAGGGCTATTTAACTTGCTGTGAGTGAATAACACTACTTGGCCCCGAGCAAAGATGCCTCTACAGTGCAGGGGAATTAATGACTGTAGGATTGGACTACAGAGTTTGTAACTTTGGCACAGTAGCTGTATTAACTTGGTCAGTGAGGTCTTCCCTTTAATTGGTAACATATACATCGTTAGTCTGAGAACAGACTCTTAACGTCTTATAATGATATTTCATTTTGTGTTGTCTATAGGGAAAAGAGTTTTCTATCCTGTACTTTTCAGCCAGTATAACCCTGCTATAATTTATGGACATCATGATGCGATTCCTCCCATTGACCAACAACTGGTAAGTGACTCGTAGGCAACATTAGGTCATGAAATCAATGTAGACTGTGTCTTCTCTTCCCTCACCTCTGAGGTTAAGCCCTTGGCATTCATTCTGTTCCAGCTCTAGCCAAGTTAAACAACAAGGGATTTGCAATTTATGTACTGGGTATTGATATTTAGGAAAGTCATAGCATATTTTCCAGAAGGTAGTCTGCAATGACCTTAGTTTAGCACAATCATATCGTCAGACGGCAGCGAATGATATCCTAACAGGGGAAGTTCCTGAATTACATTTGGCTATGTATAACCAGGGTGTTTTATTGCACCAGGCATAGAAGATAGATCTATTCCTATGTGGCCTTCACTAACAACCTGAAGGCATAAACAAAGAGCATTTCATAAACTGAACCTGCCTTCATAGTAAAGCTTCTGAAGCATAGAAAAGCGTTACTAATTTACGACCCAGACTTATGGCAGCGGCACCAGGTACACAGATAAAGGAAATGATTGTTTAATAGATTGTGAGTGGGCATTATGCTGTATGTAAGCAAGTATAAGCATCGCTGCATATTATCGATCTCGTCTGGATTCACACATAAATTAAGTTTGGTATTTTGCAAAGAAAGTTAATAAAATGACAAATGGTGCCAAATCCAATGCCAGATAAGCACTTTTCTCTGTTTTTTTTTTATTTTTTAAAAGAACAATAAATAAAAAAAGTCCCCCCACCCAACCTCCCGCGCGCATCATACTTTCAACTGTTTCGTTATCCTGAATGCCGATACAGGTGAAAACAATGCTTGGAGAGGAAGCTGTCTGTTGACGCTCCCTCTCCCATCATTCCTCATCTGCGTCTGAGCTCTGATGTCTCAGCGCGGAGGGCGTGATGAGGGCATGATGAAGTCACTACTTTGCATCCTCTGTGCAGAGGGTCAGAAGAAGCTGAGGAGACCAAAGCAGCTGGGGAACGAGAAGAGATGAGTATTTGTTTATTTTTTATATATGGTGTACTATGTGGTCCCCATTATACTGAATGGTGCAATATATGAGGCCTATTATATTGAATGGAGTAATATATGTGTCCTATTATACTGTATGAAGTAATATATGTGGCCCATTAAACTGTATGGAGTAATATATGTGGCCCATTATACTGTATGGAGTAATATATGGGATCCATTATACTGTATGGAGTAATATGTGGGGCCATTATACTGTATGGAGGACTATGTGGGGCCCATTATACTGTATGAAGCACTATGTGGTGTCCATAATACTGTATGGAGCACTATGTGGTGTCCATAATGCTGTATGGAGGTCTATGTGGTGTCCATAATGCTGTATGGAGGACTATGTGGTCTCCATAATGCTGTATGGAGCACTATGTGGTGTCCATAATGCTGAATGGAGGACTATGTAGTGCCCATAATACTGTATGGAGCATTATATGGTGCCCATAATGCTGTATGAAGGACTATGTGGTGCCCATAATACTGTATGGAGCACTATGTGGTGCCCATAATACGGTTTGAAGCACTATGTGGTGCCCATTATACTGTATGGATGACTATGTGGTGCCCATTATACTGTGTATGGAGGACTATGTGGTGCCCGTATTACTGCATTGAGGACTATGTGGTGCCCATAATACTGTATGGAGGACTATGTGGTGCCCATAATACTGTGTGGAGGACTATGTGATGCCCATAATACTGTGTGGAGGACTATGTGATGCCTATAATACTGTATGGAGGACTATGTGGTGCCCGTATTACTGCATTGAAGACTATGTAGAGTCCATAATACTGTATGGAGGACAAGGTGGTGTTCATTATACTGTATGAAGGACTATACTGTCCGGTCTGCACTGTGCCCTGCGAGGATTTGCCGGTTTCTGGGCTATTGTAGAATTTACAATAGATATCACTTGTGTAATGTAACAAGTCAGTGAAATCTTTGGCATTGTACTATATATATATTTCTCTGCGGTATCTGTGCATCATGAATCGTGGTATGTGTTAAAGTTGCCACTGAGACTCTTTTTGTTCCCTGGGTCCATGAAAACCTTGAGCCGGCCCTGAGTGCGGCACTATACGCTCTGGAAAAAATAGATGATGACCTATAAGAACTGGTCGTACTGCCACTGTTATGTGCCCAAATTGTAAACCGCTCACAACATTATTAAGGGTGCATTTACATTGCATGATTATCAAGAACAAAGGCTTCCCAATAATTTGCTAGTGTAAACAGGCCACAGATGTCCTAAGGAGCTAACAAAATGCTCGTATGTCTGTGAAATATTCTATTTGCTGACTTAAAAGAACAATGACAGTCTATGTGCATAGAACGATCTATTACCAACTGTTACATCCACAATGTAAGTGTGATTGGCCTAGGTAATGGGCTTTTAAATGACCACAGATCGACAAACGTAGCCGTTTGGCAGTTGTTTATGACTGTAGATTGTATAGGGTATATTGACCCTTAAATCTTAAACTAGGTTCCCACGATGAGCTTTTGGTAAGTTTTTTTTATGCTGGCTATTTTCTAAAAAATGTATGTAACCCATTTTATTAAAATCTGCAGCATCACCAAACTCACCAAAAGCTCATTGTGGGAACCTATGTTGTAAATTTAATTGATAATACCAGAAATTGGAAATAACCAATGCAAGTTATGTTTTTTTTATGTTTAACAATGTGGTTTCATGTTCATGTGATAACAAAAAAATCCTGCAAAAATCGGAAAACAAGAAAAAATGGTAGACTGTAAAACAAATAAAAGCTCTCAACCCTAGCATGCATTAGGCCGAATGCTTTAATAACCCTTGGTAAATGAGTTGTCCTCTTTAACATAAGGATGCTATCGAAGACTCTCCTGTCCATTCGTACATTACGTGTAGTATTACATTTCCTGTGAAGCGGCTGTCATCGCTTCTCCTGTCATCGATTTCTAAAGTTGGACGCATAGAGATAAGATAATTGATAGGCAGTCTTCAATAATAAGAGCTCGTCATAATGAGACAACTACTCTAACCACTAGAAATATCTTGTAACTTGAAAGCTTGTTTGGAACTGAAAATTCCTTCCAGTTGGCCAGCAGATTCATCAGCACATATGTTCTCTCATGAAGATCTTCAGAGTGGACCATAAAGAAGGGCCAGATTACCATAAAGAGCAATAGATAAATATGTAGTAACACATGTGAAAAACATAGGGAACTTAGGTGACATTCTTTGATTAAAAAAAAGCCATGCCACCACGACAAGGTGTATCCAATCAGGATGGTCCCTACTCTAGTAACCCACCACACTATGTGCCAACCAGGTCTCAAAATAGACGAGGGCAGAGCCGGTCCAGGACCTGACTGTGTTTAAAACTTGCCTGTGGAAAGCTGAATGGATAAAGGTGCACAGCCCAAGGGGGCAGCCCCACTCCCAAATGTAGTGAGAATAAGAAACTAAAGCAAAACCGAAAACAAGGGTCCGCTTACCTATTAAGGCCCCGTCACACATAACGAGATCGCTAGCGAGATCGCTGATGAGTCACGTTTTGGTGACGCAATAGCGATCTCGCTAGCGATCTCGTTATGTCTGACAGGTAGCAACGATCAGGCCCCTGCTGTGAGATCGCTGATCGTTACAAAGCTTCCTGGACCATTCCTGGGTCGTTGCGCTCCGGCTGGGCAGTGTGCATCGCTGTATTTGACACCTTGTCAACGACCTCGCTAGCGATTCAGAACTGAGACACGTAGAGGTGCATAAATTGGACTTTTCTGCGTTCATCGTCCCCGATTGGTGGTCGCTACTGCGTCCTTGTTTTTTCAGATCCCACCAGCGTTCTCCGGCTGTGACTCCACTTTGAACAAATTAGACATCTTTAGCGAAGTAGGTATTGTTTGGGGTCTCAAATGAGTTTCCATTTTTAATTCATTTATAGGACATCTACCAATTATCTGCTATCATTGCTCTTCAGGGAGTGAGGGCTTGGCTTCAATAGCGATCTCGTTATGTGTGACGGGGCACCAGGACCGTTAAAATACTGGCAGCAGTTGTCGCAGCAGGTCTTCGCATCATGGGTGTTTCTGCCATGTCCCACTGGTTGAAGGCCTGCAATTGCAGGATCGTTTGCACGCTATTCACCGAGCTCCACTTCCCCATTGGCTCGGTCCACAGAGTCCACAAAGCCAGGCGGACAGTACGTAATTGCATCACGTCGACGAAGAAAGTTTTGAAGCGTGCAACAGGCCAAAAGAACAGAGTCTATTGATTTAAGCTTCATGTTAATTGGCGTATGAAAAACTCTGAAGCGGTTGGCCACGACAGCGTGTCAGAAAACGTGCTGTGTGGGTGTGTGTGCACGAGACCCCTAAAATATCTGCCCATGCAAAAGCATATATATACAGATAGAAGCCAAGCCCTCCCTCCCTGAAGAGCAATGATAGCAGATAATTGGTAGATGTCCTATAAATGAATTAAAAATGGAAACTCATTTGAGACCCCAAACAATACCTACTTCGCTAAAGATGTCTAATTTGTTCAAAGTGGAGTCACAGCCGGAGAACGCTGGTGGGATCTGAAAAAACAAGGACGCAGTAGCGACCACCAATCGGGGACGATGAACGCAGAAAAGTCCAATTTATGCACCTCTACGTGTCTCAGTTCTGAATCGCTAGCGAGGTCGTTGACAAGGTGTCAAATACAGCGATGCACACTGCCCAGCCGGAGCGCAACGACCCAGGAATGGTCCAGGAAGCTTTGTAACGATCAGCGATCTCACAGCAGGGGCCTGATTGTTGCTACCTGTCAGACATAACGAGATCGCTAGCGAGATCGCTATTGCGTCACCAAAACGTGACTCATCAGCGATCTCGCTAGCGATCTCGTTATGTGTGACGGGGCCTTAAGTATAAATATAATACAATATCTAAGTGCACATATACTGCCATAAGCAACAGTGTGGGAATGGGTGAAATGGCAAGAAAATATGAAATTGTTTCATGTTCCAGGTAATGATATTTCCAGGGCTAATACTATGCTATGAAATGGCTAATACTGAGCTATGAAATGGCTAATACTGAGCGATGAAATGGCTAATACTGAGCGATGAAATGGCTAATACTGAGCGATGAAATGGCTAATACTGAGCTATGAAATGGCTAATACTGAGCTATGAAATGGCTAATACTGAGCTATGAAATGGCTAATACTAAGCTATGAAATGGCTAATACTAAGCTATGAAATGGCTAATACTAAGCTATGAAATGGCTATTTATGGAAATCTGCCATATATTCTTTTGTCTTATCTACATGAGGAAATGGCATAATTTAGTACTCCTGCCGCTGCTTCTCCTGTCTCCTTTGCTTACAGGAAAAAAATATCCTTTATTAAAATTGGTTGCCAGGACTCCATCTCTTTTCTTGTCATTGTGTTGACATTTTTCTCTATTCGGTCAAGAAGGTTAGCTGTTATTCGATAGGAGTCAGAATTTTCCTGCAGCGTGAAATTATGAAGAACTTGTCTTTTCTCAAATAAATCCCTGCCAGTCAAAATAAATAAAACGAGAATAAGCTAAGACACATTTACCAAAAAAAGAAAGGATCAGTTTGACAATACTGTGAGCTGAAAAAATGAGCAGCGGTAAAAGACTCTCACCTGTCCTGCACCCCATGATAGTTGACATGATCAAAGTTTGCCACTCTGCTTTATACTAGACAACTTGGCCAAAAATCACAATTAATGAGGCCGCTATTAGCCATTGGGTAGCATGGAGTTAGTTTTGCTGCACCATGTAGATTGAGAAGAATATTCTGTTGCCACTGCTGGGTGGTGGGGCTAAGTTTATAAAGGGTCGTGGTATCAGTTTGGAGGTTATGAAGTATGACCTTAGTCGTGTGGTGGATCGTGATCCATGGCCGGAGCCAGTGAGCGTGTCTCGGAGACTGATTAGCTCCAGGTTAGAGCACTATTGGTATTGCCGCCAACATAGGAATTGCAAGTGTTTCGTAAAGCAGATCTATGAGAGCTGACAGGTCTGTTCAGTCGTATGTACACCTGACTGCTCAGAGACCTCTGTATAGTATATGTGTGTGTCATGCAGCATAAGCTTTCATCTGTCAGAATGCTGTAATGAAGTCATCAGTAAGGGCCAATGTGCCAAATTAGGCATTACTAATGATTTAATATATATTGAAAGTCTAAATTTTAGAAGAAGAAATGTATTTCTAGTGGCTAATGGACATCCGGTCTTATCATTCATGCACACAGCGTTATTCTCAGATTTAGATTGCCTCGTGGGCAGCTTTCCAGGTCATTCAAATTAATGCATGAAAGAGCTAGCAAACCATCCCTCAGTTTCTCTTGTCAGAATCGCCCAGGCATATCTTTATTATTTTATCCATTAGCTTTTATTATAGTGGTGACGGTAATATGCTGCACATACAGCTTTTAGACATGTCAACGGTCATAATTATTTTTACATGGAATAGTCTTTTTTTGAATGGACATATATATAGTTTACAATTAAGTGTATGGAGAAATTTCCATAGTATGCATATGACGCGCCCCCTGGGCCGTGGGGTACCCGGTACCGTGCCGGTAGATGCTGGGGGTTGTAGTCACTGTGGCGGTGACCCGGCCCGTGACCCAGGGCGGTCAATCCAAGGGGAATTTATATGTATAGGTATTAATGTCCGACTTAAGCCACCTGTGGAATGCGGCTAAAGGGGCCGCCGCTGCGGAACAGTCCTCCGAAGCTGATGGTTTTGCAGCAATGATGGTATAACTCCCCACAGGAAGAGTTAGCTTCAGGGCAGTGTGTGGATGTTGGTGGTTGTGCTGGGCGTTGTAGTGCAGTGAGGGATGGCGCAGCAAGGAACACAGAGACAAGATAGTGCAGTCCCAGGGTCTTTACTCACAGTTGTTGCAGTCCAGATTACAGGTACCAGAGCAATCTCCCCCGTCGTGCTGTGCGTACTCAGTGAGAGGCTCAGTCCACCCCCAGATAGCTCTGGAGTACTTAGCAGGACCCCCTTCTGTGTCCTTTCTCTGGCCTCTTCCCTGCACCTCACACCTAGTGACTCAAATCTGGTACCCGCGGGCCTTGGCGGGCGACGTATGTTCCGTCCCCTGGGTCCTATGTGGCTGCCTTCTCGGTGAGACTGGCGTGGACTTGTGGCTACAGGACTTAAAGTACTGCAGCCTCCGTTTTATAGCTAAGACTTGCTATCTTTCACTAGTTGAGGGACCCGGTTCCCTTTTCACAGCCTGACTCCTCCACCTCCCGGCAGATTCGGGCGTACGAGTGGCTTCCAGCACTGCCCGTACCCCTGGGATCCCTTCTGTGCCTGGAGCCTTCCTGCTCCCTCTCCTCTCTCCTTCTCCCAGACTTGGGCCTCACTGGCTAGGCCCGCCTCTGGAGCAGAGCTCATACAGAGCCTCTGCTCCTGTCACTTCTCCTCCTCTGACTGAACACACTGATCTAAGATGTTTCCCTATTTATACTCTCTCTGCCATGTGCTCTCCTAAGCTACTTTCTCCACCCACACCCACTACATAGTCCCCTCCCGCCAGCTAGGGAACCTGGGAGTGTGCTCTTCCTTAGGAGCAATCTCGCCCTGCCCCCGCTGCGGGTATGTGTTGGATGCAGGTGTTAGGGTCCTGAGCTGTACTCCTTCCTTACCTGAGGGTGAGATATCACACCTCTGGGTGAGATGCAGTACCTCTGTGGCGACTGAACCCTCAGGGGCGCCACACATACAATTATGTTTATAGACATACCCACTAATACATGCATAGGAGTTATATAATTACTTTATTAAAATGAATCTGTCACCAGTTTTTTGCCACCTAATCTGAGAGCAACATAATGTAAAGACAGAGGCCTTAATTTCAGTGATGTGTCACTTACTGGGCGGCTTACTGTAGTTTTGATAAAAACACTTTCATTAGCAGGAGATTATCACTAGCGGACTAGTAAACTTGCTGTCATATAGTCCTTCATATTCATGAGCTTTGTATAACCACACCCCTATCACTGATTGGCTGCTTTCTGCCTCTGCACAGTGTTCATAGAAAGCTGCCAATCAGTGGTGTAGGTGAGGTTATACAGAGCTCAGCATTCAGAGAACTGCTAGATCTACAGCAGATATAACTGTGATTTTATCAAAGCTACAACAAGCAGACAGGTAAGTGATGCATCGCTGGAATCAGGGTCTCTGCCCCTACATTACACTGCTCTCAGATGGGGTAGCAAAACCTTGTGATAGATTCCCTTTAACAGATTATGAATATTGAATCCTCTACGTGTGTTAAGGGGACGGTTGCAACAAACTTTATTAAAATGAAATGCAACCGAACCCAGGGTCCGCGATGCAGCCTAGAAGACTGCGGCCGAACACCCACCGGGTAAGAGTGTAAAACGACCAACTTAAAGTGTAAATCCCTCCAGTGTTACTACACACCTGGACGTTAACTACATGGGAGATGTGCGACAAATAACGTAGCCGTAGCTCTGTTGACTGCACAGAGGCTACGCAGTAGGCGCTAGGAAGTGTGTGTGACTAACGCCGGAGTGTACGTGCTCCCAGCCGGTGTGTGACCGGTCTGCAGAGTAACTCTCCAAGTGGCTAACAGGCGGTGCCATGGATATGGAACACGCAGTCTGCTCGGGGTGTATAGCGACCCCTTTGCCGGAGCCAGACTGCCAAACAGGAACTACCTGCCTCCCTCCGCTAAGCCTGCCTAAGCGACCTGTGCTGATCAGCCGAACGAACTCTGGCATCGGCAGGTCACGGAGAGAGCAGCTAGGGAGCATGTGGAGCCCAAACAAACAAGCGTCCACACAAGTACACAATCTAAACGGAATGATCAGAGCGCACCGCCATGCTTGTGGGCGGGTTATTTAAAGACTAAGCCCTGCCCACCGTCGCATTATTGGTCGCACTACTGATGACGTCACCCACGACCAATCAGGCGGTGCTAGGTCACAGCTGACACCAAACCACCAATCACGGTCCGCCATGTCACGGGCATGCTCAGTGCAGTACACCCTGGACTTAGGCTGTAGCAGCCCTGTTCCCCTCCGTAACCTATGCTTAACACTACTAGGAACAAAAACCCAAGAGACAACTTGTACATTTCATGCACTAGCTAGGTGTTGGGAGTGACAGCAATGCTGAGCAGCATCTTCCCTGTCTGGACCAGGATGGGAGACCACAGAATCCACTGATGATTCTGACCCAATTTCAGATCCAGCAAACGCCTAACAATGTGTTGCATCATTAAAGGTCCCATCCCTTCTGTTGTTTATGGGTATGGTCTAGAAACATGAGCTGTTTTAGACTCTGCACTTGTAATTCTTCTGTTTTCTTTCATCTTTGAAACCACAATTTGGAGGTCTGACTATATAAATATTTTGCAGCTCCCATTGCTACCTGTATAAATTCATATAGCTTTAAATCAATGCTCTGTGTGGGAGTTTAACGATTATTGGGAAGTAAAATGGGCACAGTAATGACATCACTGTGTGGAGGAGTACAGTAAAACCACATATAGAGATTAGCATTTTAGACCACGACTGAACTAGAATAGTATGCAGACTGGAAGAAATACATGGACGAATCCGAAAACTTCAGCATAAAGAAAAGAATGTCTGCTCCTCATTCAGATAAGAGTATGTAGAATTTTGTATAAATAATTTGGCAAGACAGAGAAGACAGCCCTACTATCACTTATTGTAGGAGTGTAAGATAGTGTACACATGTCGTAGACTAGCTGCACATCTTCTGTTCAGATTTGGCCAGATTAGGATTAACACTATTAATGATACAGTGGAGAGTATCAAACGTGTCTGACAAAACATAAATTCCACATCCAAACAAAAAATATACTTTACTGTTATCTTATTAAAAGGAAACTTCATACATGTTCCATGTCAAAAAATAAAAAACGACACATTGGCACTCTTATATAAGCAGTCACATACACACATACACACACACACACACACACACACACACACACACACACACACATATATATATCCCCTTCATGACCGGAGCAATTTGCGTTTTTGCATTTTAGTTTTTTGCTCCCCTTCTTCCCAGAGCCAGGACTTTTTTATTTTTCATTCAGTATGGCCATGTGAGGGCTTATTTTTTTGCGGAACGATTTGTACTTTTAAACGCCATCACTGGTTTTACCATATCGTGTACTGGAAAAGGGGAAAAAATTCCAAGTGCGGTGATATTGCAAAAAAAATGCTGCACATCTTGTATCTTCACAGCATAGATAATTGCCTTCAGATGACCCCAAAGATAAAAGTCTAAGGGGGTTAGATCGGGAGACCTTGTTGGCCATTCAACTGGCCCACGACGACCAATCCACTTTCCAGGAAACTGTTCATGTAGGAATGCTCGGACCTGACCCCCATAATGTGGTGGTGCACCATCTTGTTGGAAAAACTCAGGGAACGTGCCATCTTCAGTGCATAAAGAGGGCAACACATCATCATGTAGCAATTTCAGACATCCAGTCTTTGTACCCCATATACCACACCATACCATCAAGATACGAGATGTGCAGCATCTGAAACTACGGATACTAGAAGCCTGTGCTAGCATTTCTTCTGCGGTGTTGCTATCACTGTGTCAAGAGTGGGAGAAGAGGGTTGCATTGACAATCCAACACAATGGGCAGCACTTTGAACACATTTTATAAGTGGTCATAAACTTGTAAAAACCAAGCACACCATTGTTTTTCTTATGACATTCTCAATGAGTTTGATGTGTCACATGACCCTCTTCCCATTGAAAAAAATAAACTTTTTAGTTCAAAATGGCCAACTTCAAAATGGCCGCCATGGTCACCACACATCTGGAAAAGTTTTCCCCCTCCCATATACTAATGTGCCACAAACAGGAAGTTGATATCACCAACCATTCCCATATAATTTAGGTGTATCCATATAAATGGCCCACCCTGTACTATAAATTCATGCATGTTCATTCATGTTCTTTTGAAGGAGTTGTCCAGAATTAAAAAATGTCTGTTTTTTTATTAACAATAAATAAAGTAATATGGGCTAAATTGCAATAATGGTCACAACTTGTAGAATAAATCTAGTTGTGAGGAACAGAGAGCACAATAGGGTGATACCCTATGGAGGGAGAGTGGGTCAGTGCTGGTTATGCTCACCTGGTGAAGTTGTGACATTTGTATGTAGGCAAGAAGAAAAAGAGCTGCTGTTGCCCTGTGGCTGGTGGATAAATGTTACACGCGCGCTGCTAGATTCAGATAGGGACGAGACAGGTTACATGAATTCTTTGGAATCCTGGGGGAACCGTTATTCAGGGCGACCATAGACAATGTGCTGCAGCTTCTCTCAGGCACACAGGGGTATTGACCCTCAGGCACAGACACGTAACGTAGGCTGTTTCACTTGCTGACCAGACACACCTGACAAGAGTCCTCATAAATGGTAGAACAGTAACATTTAATAAGAAGTCGCACAGCCAGTGCAAGTTGAGTCTTATGAGGAACAGGCTCCAATGACAAACAGTACAGTTTCCTTAGTAGCACAGCAGTTCACAGTCTTCCCAGTAGTACAGGACAGCACAGTTCTAATGCAAAGGCACATTGATGAACACAGCATTCTTTACAGCACAGTGAGATGGAGGAGGGTGGGAGGCTTTGCTGAGGGAGATGATCCCTGTGACACCATTTCTTCCAGTCCTTATCTTTCTGCCTGACAATACTCTGCACTGCTAGTTCAGGAACTCTACCTGACCTGTGCTTAGCTTCACTCCCGACTTGAATCCTTTTCACTTGCAGGGGCGCTTCTGTGAGATACAGAACACACACACACCACCTTTCTCTTCGGCTCCAGCCAGACAGTAAATAACTTCCCCACAATCCCCCTGGGGCTCTGCTAAAACACTCCCTGTCTCCTGTGACTGTGTTAACCCCTCTAGTTGCTGGATGCTTCTGGATCACAATATTTCCTGTCTCATGTGCTTGTGTTACTTCTAATAGTTGCTGAATGCAACGTGTTTTATCCAGTTGGATAAAACACGGAAGGAGGGCTGCACTGCTGGACCAAGTTGATTCCTCAACAATGATGATAATAAAGCTTTTTTTCCACAATGCGTTTCAACACCGTATCTGTGTTTTTATCTAATGAAAAGAACAAATGTCATTTGTTTTTTTTCACTTGATAAAGACCCTGGTACGGCGTTGAAACGCATCGTGATATGAAACCTTATTATCAACATCATTGGTGAAGAAATGATTTACTCCAATAGCGCAGCCCACCTTATGTGTTTCATCCAAGTAGATCCAGTCACAACTTGTACACACCCATGCTGGGGTTTCAAGAAAATCATCTAAGGAGAACCTGTCCTCAGGATTTTATGCCCAAACTAATGGAATGTATGTAAATGTGCTTTAATGCTGATTAAATCCTTCCTTTTCTTGTACAGGGAAAATATGTATCTTTGAACCGTGTTAGCCAGTAGGTAGCAAAATATTTGGATTTGAGAGCCCTCAGTGGTTGACACCACTGAGGACTCTCAAATCTAAATCTTTTCCTTTTCTTGTACAAATCCGTTTTGCTGTTTTAGAGAAATCCATAGTTGAAATTGTATGTTAATGAGTTACAAGTGCAGTGGGTAGAGCCGCCCTTGCAGCTCTCCTGCTTCTCTGCCTTTTCCCTGCCCACAGCAGGTGGGGAATAGAGAGAGAGGCCGGAGAGCTGGAAGTGCAGTGCCTGCCCCACTGATAGTAAGAAAAAGGAAAGAGGGCACTCCTAAGTGCGACACCACTCGCACTGCCCAATTATGAAGGTGAGTGTTTGACTCACCTGGGGTGTTGTGCAGCAGGCACAACACTGATGTAAATGTAGCACTCAAGCTTCCATAGGCTCCTTCTACTTCCATGTAATACTGAGAGAAACAGTCAGGAATCAGATGGCCAAAGTAAAAGAAAAACACTGCCAGTAATCGGGAGATCAGAGGTGGCGTGGATAAAGGCAAGAATTTATTCAAACAATTCGTTCTGGAGACGGTCTGACTCCTTCATCAGGTATATAGAAAACAGGATACATTACATGTATCCTACTTTGATGCGCTAGCGTCATAGCCTTTAGTAATATCAGCCTGATACGTGTGTCCACGTTCTCTGATCAGTTCTTCGTGCATTCATTAACCACATATACTTTGGAATGTTTCAAGAATTCTTTTCCACCTAGACCATCAGAACAGTTCATTAATATGCATGAGTTGGCATTTTTACATCCATGTGGTGGCTCTTCTCCAAGGAAATTCACTATTGGACAAATATGACCTGTTTCTTAGCAACAACACACTTAATAAATCCATATCAATGGAGCCCTAATCTCAGCGGAGGTTATGATTAGCAGGAAAATATGGTATTTCAGTAGATACATACGGTATTCATGGACGTTTTGTGGTTTGCTTAAATAGAATCTACAGTTATTGCTACAGGACCCTGAAACTTTCTTTCCTGATCTCAAAGGACAAAATCTGATTTGGTCTTTGGCACTAAATATAGATTGAGGCTCTATTCACAGCGCTGAAATGTAGCTTAGAATAAGAAGGGAACTCTATCACATTTAATATAGATGTGTCAACTAGTGTTACTGTAACACCTTAAAAAAAAATAGGGTATTTAGTTACTTAAATGAATTATGAGCGGCGGCTCATTCAATGTGAATCAAATTTGTGTCAAATTTTTAGGAACTCACTGAACTTTGTCGAAATTAAGAAAAATTGCTATTCGCTTTGGCAAATCATCAAAAAATGGTGGCTACCATTTTACACAGTTGCAGAAGACTTTATCAGTAAGAGAAGGCTCACATGACCTCAGGCGTGGCTGGGCGGTCTTCCCCATAATGTCTTGCAGCTGTCACATCACATGGTATAGCATAGCCAATCAGGATGGAAAATCATAGCCTGTATAAAATCAGAGGAAGGGAATGCAGCTGCTATTTTGGATCAAAACTGAAGAGTGAGAGGATGTCACAGCTTAGCAATCGAGAAAGGGAGTCATAAAACATTAAACAAATTCTACATGTAGTGTGTTTTGAACGACGGTTGTTGTGCAGCATTTTTGTTTTCTACTTTTCTATCTGTAATCCAGATGTCTGAGGAAGGTCTTTTCAGGACTGAAATGTCATATATAACATTTTGGATTGCTTGAGATTAAAATACATTCTTTAGCATCTATTTTGGAGTTCCGAGTTGTTGTTTTTTTCTCTATTGGTCAGGAAAGTTATTTACTTTTTTTATATCTTGGACTTCCATTTCTTTTCCATTATTCTCATTTTCGAATGAAGACTATTTAGAAAGTTGCCCATTTTTGTACATAAGAAGCAAACAAACAATTAGAAAATCAGTGGAGTGGTGTTCTTTGACTTTCAACTAAAAAAAAAAAATGATATTACTTGTAACTGAGACGATCTGCCAGGCAGGGCCGAGCAGTTCATGGCACTTTGAGATAGATAATTTAAAATCCATTTATACTGTGCAGTATAAACAGGCTGCCGGTCACTTGACGAGCGAGGAAAACACTCTTTAGTCGGTGAGATGATCTTTTGATTTGCAGTTGACTGCAGCACATCGTCCTGCATAAGGCTAGGGTGACACAACAGTATTTTCTCTTATCCCAGAGAATCAGGCCAATGATGATGGTCACACTCTGGTCACACTCTGAAACTTTAAATAGAGTGTGATCTGATTTTCTCAGAATTGAGAAGATGGAGAATTTTTTTTCCCATTTCCTCCTAATCTGTCAGTTCATGAAAATTGGACCGCACTTGAATGTGCGGTCCGATTTTTTTTTTTCTTCATGATTGACTTGCATAGCCAAATGCGATCCGAATATCAGATGCAATTTGTGCATGCTACAGTTCTTTCCTCAGTCCGAGGAAAAAATCAGACGTGCACGGCCCCATAGATTAATATTGGTCTGAGTGGGATCTGATGATTTGCGCATTGCTTTCGAACCGAAAATACAATTGTCTGCACGAGTCGGTCTGTGTAAACAGGTTGTTAAATGACTGTCAACTGGCAAGCATGTTGCCGGATGTTTAACGCTATGCATCGCACTGTGTGAATGGACTCTTTAAGTGCTGTCTTCTCGCCAAGCCATTTGTAAATGACATGTTGCAAGTGAATGTTACTTTATTTTAAGATGGTAAGACTTTAAGTTCTTTGTTTCCCTTCGTTTAATAGCTGCATATCCAAAATGTAAAAATAAAACCCCTCCGATGCTGAACGCTGCATAAATATGGGTACAGTTTGTAGTCCGTATGACTGTTAACTGAAATGATGAAGTGTTGCTAAATTTATCGGAAATATGATGCCCATTATGTCTTTGCTTTTAATTACATTTTGTGACCTGACTGATGATTTCTGAATTATTAGATTATTTTTGCTGCAGGAGAATTTTGCCTTCGTTCTTCAGGCGGCTCTGATGTAATTGGATTAGCAGCCAGTACCACCCGGTTGACATTGCCAGCAATTCCCAGGCGTGTCCTGGCAAGCTATATTTCAGCACTGATAAACCATTTTAACAATTTGTGTACTAAGACCATCCTGGGCGTCTTTTTTATTCTCTATGTAAACACAAACTTATGCAAGCATATCTATCCATCCATCTATCCATCCATCCACACACATCATTTCTATGCAAAGTAGAATTTATAAAAAGTAATCCATATTTTATTTTTAGGTTATTAAGAAAGAAACTGGATTTTGGAGAGACTTTGGTTTTGGAATGACTTGTCAGTATCGCTCAGACTTTATTAACATAGGTAAGTTTTATATCCTACTCATTACTGCCATCTACTGGTTAGTTTTATATACATCTATACAGGATAGTCTAAAGCAGTTTGTTAGCTGTAATGGATTTGATAATATTTGCGAATTGTTCTTGGCTGAACCTGTATGCATTGTAGTATATGACTTATGACTATCCACAGTAGTAATTATTCTAATTCTTTCAACATCTGCTTGTAATGCATGGCAGGTTACTACTCGTCTGTGGAGAGTATATTCTGTGTTGCTTAGAATAGGAGGCTATGTACAAAATAAAACTGGGAATGGATGAATAGGAACTTCAAATATTATCAGAATTCTTTTCAATTGATTGAATCTAGTTTCTATAAAGTTATGATAGTGTAGTTAAAGGGGTTGTCTCAGGATAGGTGATAACTTGCCGATCGGTTGGTGCCAAATGCTGGGGCCTACACAGATTAGGCAAAACAGGGAATTTTTATTCCCAATGGGGAATTTTCATCCCCATTACAAAATGGACCACCAGGTTGGACATAATTTTCTATGGGACTGTCGGAAAAGCCGAGCGCAGCGCCCAATAGCCCTATAGAGTATGAATGGAGCACTATTCGAGCATGCACACCATTTTCTGCTTTGCTGATCGGTGTGGGTCCTAGCGGTTAGACCCCCATTATCAAAAAATGATCATTTATCCTGAAGATGGGTGATGACTTGTTATTACAGGACAATCTCTTTAATCCTAGAAACTATTCTCGTAATCTACGTTTTGTAGATTATTATTATTTATTATTATAGCGCCATTTATTCCATGGAGCTTTACATGTGAAAGTGGTATACATAGCACAAACAATTACAATAAATTTTGAACAATACAAGTCGGCAGATTGTACAACAGGAGCGAGGACCCTGCCCCCGAGGGCTCACCATCTACAAGGGATGGGTGAGGATACAGTAAGTGAGGGCACAGCTGGTCGTGCAGCGGTATGGTGGAGCGAGGGTTACTGCAGATTGTAGGCTTGTCAGAAGAGGTGGGTCTTCAGGTTCCTTTTGAAGGTTTCCACAGTAGGCGAGAGTCTGATGTGTTGGGGTAGAGAGTTCCAGAGTAGAGGAGATGCACGGGAGAAATCTTGTATGCGATTTTGGGAAGAGGAGATAAGAGGTGAGTAGAGAAGGAGATCTTGGGAGAATCGTAAGTTGCGTGTAGGTAAGTATCAGGAGACTAGGTCACAGATATATGGAGGAGACAGGTTATGGATGGCTTTGTATGCCATGGTTAGGGTTTTGAACTGGAGTCTCTGGGTAATGGGGAGCCAGTGAAGGGAGTGACAGAGAGGAGAGGCCGGCGAATAGCAGGGGGACAGGTGGATTAGTCGGGAAGCAGAGTTTAGGATAGATTGGAGGGGTGCTAGAGTGGTAGAAGGGAGGCCACAGAGCAGGAGGTTGCAGTAGTTGAGGCGGGAGATGATGAGGGCATGCAATAGTGTTTTTGCAGATTTGTGGTTGAGGAATGTGCGGATCCGGGAGATATTTTTGAGTTGGAGTTGGCAGGAAGTGGAAAGGGCTTGGATATGTGGTTTGAAGGATAGATTAGAGTCCAGGGTTACCCCGATGCAGCGAGCTTGCGGGACTGGGGAGAGTGGGCAGCCATTGACTTTGATGGATAGGTCAGTCGGGGGGTTGAGTGAGATGGTGGAAAGATGATGAATTCAGTTTTATCCATGTTAAGTTTTAGAAATCTGTCAGAGAAGAAGGATGAAATAGCAGACAGACATTATGGGATTCTGGTTAGTAGGGAGGTGATATGAGGTCCTGAGAGGTAGATCTGTGTGTCATCAGCATAGAGGTGATACTGAAAGCCATGGGACTCTATGAGCTGTCCCAGGCCGAAGGTGTAGATGGAGAAGAGCAGGGGTCCTAGGACTGAACCTTGGGGGACACCGACAGATAGGGGGCGAGATGAGGAGGTGGTGTGTGAGTGGGAGGCACTGAATGTTCGGTCTGTTAAATATGAGGAGATCCAAGATGGGGCCAATGCTTTGATGCTAAGAGAAGAGAGTGTCTGTAGTAAGAGGGAATGGTCCACTGTGTCAAAGGCAGATGACAGGTCCAGGAGGAGGAGGACAGTAGTGTCGCTTGAATTTGGCAGTTAGTAGGTTGTTGTTGACTTTAGTCAGGGCAGTTTCAGTGGAGTGGTGCGGTCGGAAGCCAGGTTGTAAGCGGTCAAAGAGGGAGCAGGAGGAGAGATGTGAGGACAGTTCAGAATGGACGTGTTGTTCCAGTAGTTTTGAGGCGTAAGGGAGAAGTGATATGGGGCGATAGCTAGACAAAGAGGATGGGTCAAGGGATGACTTTTTGAGGATGGGTGTGATCAAGGCATGTTTGAAGCAAGAGGGGAAGACACCAGTTGTTAGTGACAGGTTGAAAAGGTGGGTTAGGGTTGGGATGAAGACTGTAGTGAGGTTAGGGATGAGGTGGGACGGGACTGGGTCAAGTTCGCAGGTGGTGAGGTGTGATTTGGAGAGTAAAGAGGAGACTTGATTGTCCATAATGGTGGAGAAGCTGGTTTTGGAGGAGGATGGTTGAGTAGTTATGAGGAGGGGCTGTGGGGACTTTAGGCAAAAGCTTTGTCTGATGGTGTCTTCTGCTTGAAGAATAAGGCAAAGTCTTCGGCTGAGATGAGAGGAGAGGGAGGAGGTGCTGGGGGACGGAGGAGAGAATTGAAAGTGTTGAATAGCTGTTTAGGGTTGTGAGACAGGGAGGATATGAGGGATGAGAAGTAGGTTTGTTTTGCTGCAGTAAGTGTGGACATGAAAGAAGTGAGGGACTGTTTGAATGCGATGAAATGCTCGTTGGAGTAGGACCTTTTCCATTTCTGCTCAGCAACCCTGGAGGCCCTTCGCAGTTCTTTAGTCAGGTTGGTGTGCCAGGGTTGCCTGTTGAGTGGGCGAGCTGTGGTATGTCTGAGGGGGGCAAGCGAATTGAGAGCTGCAGCTGTTGTGATGTTATATAAAGTGGTAGCAGCATCTGCATCATGTAATGAACTTATGCCTGTGAGAGGGAGAAGGGATTCAGAGAGTGAGTGTAGGTCAAGGTGTTTGTGATTTCTGCAAGGGTGTGCAAGTTTGTGGAGTGGGGCTTGTGCACCTGGAGAGGAGAGGGAAGAGAATGTAAGTAGGTTGTGGTCAGAAAGAGGGAGAGGTGAGCTAGAGAGGTTAGATAGGGAACAGAGGCGAGTGAAGATGAGGTCCAGTGTGTGGCCATCTTTGTGAGTGGGGGCAGAAGACCATTGAGCAAGGCTGAAGGAGGAAGTGAGGGATAGAAGCTTGGAGACAGAGGAGTGGGAAGTGTCAATGGGGATGTTGAAGTCACCCATGATAGTGGGGATGTCAGCGGAAAGGAAATGGAGCAGCCAGGTGGTGAAGTGGTCAAAGGGGGCGGCCAGTTGGAGGTTGGGAGGAGTAAATGTGTGCACAGTGCACCTCAAAAGAGGGGAGAGTAATGGAAGGAGGCAGTGGGATTTGGGTGAAGGAGCAGTTATCTGACTGGAGAAAACCTACTCCTCCACCATGCTTGCCAATGGCGCAGGGTGTGTGAGAAAGATGGAATCCTCTGTACAAAAGTGCAGCTGGGGAGGCTGTGTCAGAGGGGGTGAGCCAGGTTTTGGTGATGCCAAGAAAGGAGAGTTTGTTAGTAATGAAAAGATCATGGATGTAGGAAAGTTTGTTGCAGACGGAGCGAGCGTTCCATAGAGCTCCTGTTTGTGGGGCTGGGGAAACGAGGGCTGGACGGATGGGTATAAGGAAAGAACGGTTGTGAGAGTTTGTGACAGATCGTGGATAGAAGGCGGAAGTGACTGTGGGGATGTGTTGAAGAGGGCCAGGATTTGGAGAGATATTGCCGGCAGTCAGAAGGAGCAGGGAAAGCGTTAGCAGGTGGGAGCAGGAGAGGCCATGAGGTGGCTGTCTGTGTTTGGAGACACAGGAGTGAATAATGAGGAATAGTTCTGAGGAGGAAGTGAGATGAATGGGGAGGATGGAGGGAGAGATGAAGAGTTCCTTACTAGGTATAGGGATTAGGGGGGTTAGTAGAAAGTGAAGGTGCAGTACTGTAAATATTTTGTATACTTGAATCTCCTTTATGACTGTTACAAATGGCACAATACAACCCATTAATGGATTCAATTTAAAAGCGTTATCCAGGACTTTTATTATTTTTACTCATGGAGCTAAGAAGTAACATGCAGATTGTTGCTAACTTCCTGCCTGTTCTGCCCGGCGCTGATCTCTGCTGCTTCAGAACGGTCATGGATTGCTCCTGTTGGCGATTTTTCGGCTTTACGCTGACGTCACTTTGACAAAGCAGCTGCTTCTCTTCCGCCCTGCTCTGTTAATGAGGCGTGGCTGCTGATGTCATGCTGATTGACAACCAGCTCCCTGCTGCAGAACTATGGAAGACAAGAAGAGGAAGAGCTGCTCTGCTGACAATAGGTGAAATGAAGCAGAAGACTCACTGGCTGAGCTGGCAGACCTTGTCCCCATGCAAGACAGGCAGGCAGTTAGCAACAACCTGGTTGTTTGTTTCTAGCCCCATACACAAAAATAATAAAAGTCCTGGATAACCCCTTTTAAGTCATATTCTGTCAAATATATGTCAAATAATAACATTCATTAATTTGGTAATTTCTGACCAACTCATACATGTTATGGCAATATACAGAAGACTTACACATTTGTGTTGCACAGATTAAAATTGTGTCATCCATAGTCTATCAGCCTATTCTGGACCTCCATGTGCTTTTTTGATTTTATATAGTGGCACATAGATATATTTTTTTCATAGATGTATACCATTTAGTATTGTTATGTAGAATTCTTGCTTCAGTCTACTTCTATGTGTCTCATTGAGGTACCATACTTTGGGACATGGAGTGCCTACATATCTGGAATGAGGGTCTGTATGGACTCCTAATTACTAACATTAGTAGGTACCTTTTTTTGGAGGCATAAGAACATTTTAAGTCCCATCTAGGAAGCTAACCATCCCAAACAAAAACCATTCATTTTTGGCTGGTCTGCACTTTTCAGCTAGAGAAAGCCCACAATTTAACTGAATTGTATCCAAAAAATAGGGACACTCCTGGCATAGTGGGATAATTATATATATATATATATGATATAATATTACATATATATTATTATATCTCACATGCACACACTTTTAGATTTATTTTAGATGACTCCGGGCACACATTTTGAGGGGAAAAAAAAGGGTGGTCAATGTTTAAACAGCATGTCTTGATCTCTACATACCTGCAAAGATCCAAATGGTTCCATTGGTGACGAGCACTTAGTGCAAGAAACCTATTGCATGTTGCTAAAATACAATTATTGTTTTGCCTTTAATTTAAAGTTAGTATAAAAATAGATATAGATTTACATAATTTATAATGAGAAAGGTCTCAGATTATTCTATTGAACATCATACTAACTTGATTTTTTGCCTCAGGTGGTTTTGATCTGGATATCAAGGGTTGGGGTGGAGAAGATGTTCATCTATACCGCAAATACCTTCACAGCAACCTTATTGTAATCCGAACACCCGTGAGAGGTCTCTTCCACCTATGGCATGAAAAGCGCTGTATGGATGAGCTGACACCAGAGCAATACAAGATGTGCATGCAGTCAAAGGCTATGAATGAGGCTTCTCATGGACAGCTTGGCATGCTGGTCTTCAGACATGAAATTGAGGCACACCTTCGTAAACAGAAGCAAAAGTTCATTGTGAAGAAATCCTGAGACAAGATGCACTGTGTTTATTACTAGGGTCTTATCAAAGCTGCTGAAGAGGAAAAGGTCAATGAGTCTGTGAATGCGGAATAGGGGCAGTAGATGGACGTGCTGCATTTCAATGGTCCTTCTGGATACAGCAAGAGGATGGGTGACTTAAGAAACCAGATGGGACAGGGCTGACCCTGCAAATGCGTTTTCAGATTTATAAATTTACAAAATGCAAGATGCAAATCAAGAAATCATTTGATGTTCCTATGTACTGTAACAAACAAATAAATCTGACATTGTTTATTAAAAAAGGAAGCTTTTTGGTTCCCAATGCGATTGAATGTACAGTTTTTCTGAATCTAGATTTCAGAGATTATTTTTTTAAATGTTACCATATTGCTGCAACATCTGAAGCCAAATATTGGAAGCCATATGAAACGAGTAATTCTGGAGTGTTTCTCAAAATGCTGAATACAAGAATATGCCTGAATATCCCTTGATACAACAATGACAGACTCCCATTGTGCTGTAAATGCTCATTTGGTAGAGGTTTTTTGCATTGTCTTGATTTGTATTGAAATGTGAGTGATGAATTGTTACGCCACAAAAGCACAAATTACTGTATTTTATAATTCATGAGGTTCTTAAGTTATATTTTTACACATGTGGGGCGCACAACATATTCTTTAAATAACATTGTTTTTATGGATGAAGAGTTGGGTTCTGGGGGTGGCTAGACCAGTTCATATGTCTGAACGCAGCTTTATGGACAGATAAAAAGATAATTATACTGTGACATTGCACAGAATATATCCATTATTCTCTGACAATACGTAAACCCCAGGGAGAAGTGAATCCTGTACTTACGAGGCTATTATTATTATAAATCCTGCTGGTCCACATTTCTCAAAGGGTTCTTGTGTGCAGAACTGAGAATTCCTGACTGATGCTCAGGACAGAGATGAAAGGTCGAAGCTTAGCACTCAAAGCGAATCTGTTTTTTTGTTATATAATAGGAGAGCAACATGATGCAGGGTCTGAGATATCCAGGGATATATCACTTGTAGGGCTGCTTGCTGTCATTTTGCTACAATCCCTGTTTTATCTGCTGCAGATCTAGCAGTGCTCAGAATACTGAGCTCTGTATAAACCCGCCCACTCTACTGATTCTGTGTACACTGTATATTGGCAGAAAGCTGCTAATCAGTGGCGAGGGTATGGTTTTAGAGAGTAGTGACCGGGAGGCATGGATGCCTAATCCTTAAGTGATAAGCTGATAGAACACTGATTTTATTGAAACAACAACACAAAACCTACGAACTGACGTCACTGGAATCAGGCTTTCAACACCTACATCATGCTGCTCTCAGATTACATAACAAAAAGCTGCTGACAGAATCCCTTTTAAGTATTCACTGATTTTTTTTGTTTTTGTTTTATAAAGATTCGTTTTGCTACATGCAATCTACATAACAACTTGGTGGAGTAATGCATTACCCACCCAAAATGTCCATCAGCATTTCTGTATGTTTTTTTTTTAAGATATTTAGACCTACGTGACGACACATGTACGTTGGTATTATGAAATGTAAAACAAGAAATACTAGTATGTCATGGATAATAAGCATCTTGTAACACAATAAGGATTAGGCAGCTTTTCATGTCGTTTTACCAATATATAAAAGTTCAGCAAAAGACTATTCAAATTTTTAAATAAGAGAATGAATGGGCAACTTTACATCAAAAGGACACAGGGGTACTGCGAATGTGCAAACTACAAATGCTATAGGAAGTCAAAGAACACCTTAAATAGGTGCACACAGACACACGCTGACAATGTCAGACTTTATTCAATGCAGTAAAAACCACAGTCAACTAATAAAAAACCTTTATAAATAAACATACTGTATACCAAGAGTCCACTGAAGATGGTAATGGTCCCAATTCACGATTTAGACATACCAGGTAAAGAAAGTAGTCATAGGATAATCTAAAGTAACTAAACAATTAATCAGAAAAAGTTTATCGAATGTACTCCATCCAGCAAAGAAGCACCTGCATATATCCCAATAATGCAATCTACTGCTTGTATATAATAAGAAGCATACCATTTTGCATGAATTTGTTTATATCATTTCCTAATGTATAGTAACAAGAATTCAAAATCCCAATTCAAAAAGAAATTCGGGGTGAAAACCATCGAGGGGTAAGAATATACATGACCCAAGATACTGCAGTGAAAAAGTCCTCATGTGTACTAATGCCATCTAATCCAGCGTACTTGTCTTATTAGCTGGAGGAGTATTGCATTAAATTGTACCAATCATCTTGAAAAATGCTAGTTTATCTGCAGTTATAGGATTGATCCCCGGGAAAATAGCTTTCCAATGCTACCCGGGCACCTGACTGGAAATGCAGCTACTGGGAGAAAATGAAGTCATTTCCTCCAGAGACCAGCCGGCTTTCAGTCATGAGGGTGGTGCAGGGAGCGATTACTGTCATGGCTCACAGCACCGCTCACTATATTGTCAGCCGCGGCTGTAATCACTCCCTGACACTTTGATTGACGGCTGGCTCTGCAGTGTCTATGCACAGCAAGCTGTCAATCAAGGTCCCGGGGCATTCTTACAGCTGCCAATCACCGTATAGTGAGCTGTGACTGAAGCTGCTCCGTGCATGCCAGTATAGTGAGGGGTGCTGTGATTGACAGTAATCGCTACCTGCACTTGCCCCTATGACTGAAAGCTGCCGGTTACCGGGAGAAATACCTTTATTTTCTCCCAATAGCTGTGCTTTCAGTAAGCCGGCCGGGCAGCGTTGTAACACTATTTACCTGGAGATTAACCCTATATCTGCTGGCAAATAGCATTTTTCAAGGTGACAAGTTCCCTTTAAAGTATTGCACATAACCTATACATTTTGGGTGTACACCTATTCAGTGTGTTCTTTGGCTTCTGCTTATTTCTTGGCTGTATTAATACATTTCTGGGAGTTAGACACCTTTTTCTGCAGATGAGAATATTTGATGTGGAACTAGAGTTGTTGCACCGATACACAAATTTAATGACTGTTTTCCCAGTAACAACTTGTGTTGGATTTTGATCTACTTGCTTCAGCAAATCAGCTGTGTGCAGAGAAGATTATTTCCTACATATCACAAATATATATGTAGGCACTATAAATTCACATACATGTGAAAGCTAGTGGCAGACATTTATGGCACATCTACCAAAAAGTCCATGGAGCGGTTTTTAATACTCGAAAAGCCATGGAGAAAGCCCCGCTCGCATAACCACCACCACACCACTAACCATGGCCTTGAGTCATTTATGGAGTAACCCGTGGATATGATTGTTTTGATCAATGTCAAGATCTACTGTAATTCGCACGAAAATATCAAAAACTTTATCATGGCCCAAGTACCTGGTATTAAGACATTGTGCCAGCCTGGCTGATCAAATGAAGAGCCAGGAATGCCAGGAGATTAGAGGGAATTCGTAGGTTTCCCGTCCTGTGGTCACAGATTGATTCTCCCCTCTCTAGATGTGATGCTTCTCTAAGAAAAAGTACTTCTATAATACTTGTTATAATAGAACATACTACAATATTTTTCCTTATTGATTCCTATGAAAAAAAATAAAAAATTCTCTATTTGAAATTGGGGTTATTTTATAGGTCCATTGATTTTTGTGAGTGCCTTACAACAAATCCATACCAAAAGTGTACATTATATGGATGTTCTACATGAGACCTTATTCTGTAAGTTCGTCTTTGGACCCATTGTAGATGGTTACAAATTTTAATTTGGTAATTATTTTATACAGTATTACAAAACCATTTGCTTTGTGATCCAAGGCATTATATGATGACATATGATGTGCATAAGGATCACTGCTCTATAATGACTGAAGATTTTAGGATGCTTATGATATTAAAGGGGATGTCCAGTCCAAATCGATAAGTCTACAGTGACTTTGTGTAACTGCAGACTTGTGAATCCCACCCACCCCCCAGTGCACACCGGTTTCTGAGCCAGGACGTATTTCTGAGCCAGGATGCATTATACATACTCCCGGCCACAGCCCGTCCAGTGGGTGCAGCCTCGGTCCATACACTTGTATTGAGCGAGGCCGTGACCTCTAGTCGGCCACACCCACTGGACAGCCGCATCAGCAGTCGGGCGCAGCCTTGCTCCTTACAAGTGTATGGAGTGAGGCCGTGCCCACGAGACGGGCTTTGGACAGGAGTATGTATACCTCATACATACCCTCCGATCCCGGCTCATAAACCGGTGAATCCTCGCAGCGCACAGTGCGTGCGCTGGTGGGATTCATAAGTCTGCAGTCACACAGAGTGACTGCAGACTTATCAATTTGGACCGGACAACTGCTTTTAAGGTGACGCTCAAAATTGTAAATGAACAATTTTACATGTGCTTGATGGTTTTCATGAACAGCAAAATATCTCCTGTAAAACCTGAATACTTTTTCTAATTTTGTACAACACCTTTAGAAGCTTTAGCTTATTTGCTTAGTTGTCCAGTGCGTTGTACTCCTTCTTTCTATCTACCACTATGTGGTATGAATTATCTATTGCCAAGTGCTGGCCTGGGATAATTGAGGCGCTTATGGAAAATATGTACTAAAACTGTATAAAAATTAGACAATGTAGTTGTCTTACTTTAGCATTTTTGGTGAAATAATTTTGGGAGTAATTTGGTGCATTTTAAGAAGTATGGTAAATCTGCCTTAGGCCACGACCCCACTATCAGTGTTTGGTCAGTATTCGGTCAGTATTATTTCTCAGGAGTGGGAGACAAAACCAGGTGAGGAACAATCAGAGAAAAGGTATAATAGAAACAAGTCACCAATTCTGCATTTATCACCCACTCCTGGTTTTGTCTCCCACTCCTGAGAAACAATACTGACTGAATACTTAGCAAATACTGATAGTGGGGCTGTGGCCTTATTGTGTATAAAGTGGTTAGTCCTAGCCTCCTTTGCCCTTGGTAAATTCTTGGTATATTATTTATGTATTATTTCACCATTGAAACACACTTTGACCGTAATTAATCAGTTAGATTTCTGGCATAAAATACATTTTAAGTTTCAAAGCTTCTCAAAAAAATGTATGACTTTTGACGCTTTCACTCCAGTCCTGGCTAGATCTGACAAAGTGGGTGAAGCTGAGACTGGTGGGGTACACGGAGGCGCACTCCAGTGATAAGATGCACTTAAATTATTAAGTTGCAAGTACCTCTTAATGAATTCTGCATATCTTATTCCTGCAAGCCCATCATTAAGACTTTCGTACGAAACTCCAGTCTTAAAGAATCCGGCCCTTAGTGTTTTAAAATTTAAGCAAAATGAAATGTATGACTACATCTCTAATTAATAATATGTCAAAATTTCTTTCAAAAAAAAAAAAGAAGCAAATTGGCAGTAAAGGTCACTTAAATGGGTTTTTTCTTTATTAATTGAGCCAATACTCAATCTCCGGTTCAACTTGATGAAGTAACTTAAAAAAAAAAAGAAGTAAATGTACCTTTTAAAAGTAAAGGTTTAATGTCTTCCTACAATACAGCAAGTCCAGTTTAGTAACTTTTTTTTTAAGGATGTTCTTATTAGGCTTCAGCATTTGCTTGTCAAGAATCATGCTAAAAATTAGAGACTTGTGTACAAATGTATACTTTTCCCTTTGTAAAAATGGCCATGGTCAAAAATACACATGGTTGTCAAGCGTTTACTGCTAACGGTAATCACGACGAAGTGAACTTCTGCTTGTATTTTTGCAATTTTTCCTTGTATAATTGTACAAAATTGTAAAATAAATATAGAGGAAAAATATATTTTTACGAATGAATCAATTATCTCTACAATCAACTCTGTTTTTTACTACCGTAATGAAATCAGTAATGGTATAATGCAGGTTGCCATATTCTTTTAAATTAAATAAATAAAAAAAAAAAAATGATAAAAAGCTTTATATACTCAGTGTTGATATCTGAAAATGTTGCTTTAATTATGCATTAATAATTTATTTTTTTCAGTTAAACAGCTCCCCATACATGTGTGATAAATGCTGGTGTAGAACGTTTATCCCGTGGCTGGGCGGTCGCCCAGTGCAAATGTTTTTAATTTAAACTTAAATATAAGTAACTTATACATGACTGAAAGTGTCCACTCATTTAATGCAATAAATTCAGTTTATTTGATTTTGTGTGTTGGGCTGCTGTCTTTATTTATGTTTAAGATTTTGTCAAAATTAAAGGGAATCTGTCACCAGATTTTTGCCACCTAACCTGAAAGCTGCATAATATAGAGACAGAGACCTTGATTCCAGTGATGTTAGTACTCAACTGCTTGCTGTAATTTTGTTAAAATCACTGTTTTATAAGCAGGAGATTATCATTAGAGAATTAGTAGACCTGCTGCCAGGTAGTCATTCATATTCATAGGCTCTGTATAACCCCTCCCCCACCACTGATTGGCAGCTGTTTGGCAGCTTTTTGCCTATGCACAGTGTACAGAGAAAACTGCCATTCAGTGGTGTGGGCTTGGTTATACAGAGCTCAGGATTCAGAGAACTTGTAGATATGCAGCAGATAAAACAAATATTTTATCAAAACTACAGCAAACAGCCCAATAAGTGATACAGTGTCTTGCGAAAGTATTCACCCCCTTGACTTTTTAGCCATTTTATTACATTACAACCTGTGCTTAAATATTTTTGTAATCTGATTTGTGTGTGATGCATCAGCACTAAATAGTCTAAGTTGGTAAAGTGAAGTTTCTGGTGCTAGCAATTACCTTCATAAGTCACATGCTTGGTGAAAGGAAGTCCACCTGTGTGCAATCTTAAGTGTTACATGGCCTGTCAGTATATACACACCTTTTCTGAAAGGCCACAGAGGCTGCAACACCACTAAAGGGGTTGTCAGGTCAGAAGTGATCAGTCTGCAGTCACTCTGTGTGACTGCAGACATATGAATCCCCCAGCGCAGATACTGTGCACTGCGGGGATTCGCCGGTACAAGACCAGGGACCGAAGGCTATGCATATGTTATACATACCCCCGGGCATTCAGCGCCGCCTCTCTTCATTCACTTGTATGCAGCGAGGCCATGCCCTATCTAGTGACGTGGACGGCCAGTAGGGTCAGTGTGGAGGGCGAAGCCACGCCCACTGGCTGGGGGTATGTATAACATAGCGGTGGGCAATTAATTTTCCCGAGGGGCCACATGAGAGACTGTGATAGTTGTGGAGGGTCGAACCAATAGGCTGAAATTAATTCTGCTCCATATTAATATCAATATATTAATTATAATTATTATATTAATTATATTAATATTAATTGCATGACTTAATATTGAGCAGAAGTATGCTGACATCCCCCTATATACCATTTGAACCCGAATACAGTCCCTTCTATATACCGTATGAGCCCCATAGCCTTCCCACGTCCAGCATGAGAGCCCCAAACAGCCTCCCCAAGTCCAGCATGACACACCCATAGCCTCCCCATGTCCATCAACAGACCCCCCACAGCCTCCCCATGTCCTGCAACCGACCCCTCTACCAATGCAGTCAGTGGCTCAGCGGCGCGCACATGGAGAAAGGGTCAGGCAGCGGTGACAGCGGGGGGGAAGGCATGGTGCGGTCCGTGGGCCACGTCTCGGTCCATGAAACATACCTGGCAGCCTCCTTGCATAGTGGTCCATCTCCCACTGTGCAAGAGCGCGCACTTGATCTCCAGTCCAGTCTGCTAGCCTGGCTTCCCTCCATGCCGTCTGCTTGCCTCTGTTTCTGCTGCTTAAGGGCAGTGCCCGATCACTTCCTGCTTCTTGTAGCTGCTGCAGGCACACCCCTTGTGCGTCCTCAGCCTATTGCTGTCTGTCACCTGGTATTTAACCCAGCTCCTCCCTGGAATCCATGCCTGAGCATTGTGTTCTGTCAGTTGGCTTCTGGTCGCTGACATGCCAGGTCGCGTCTATGTTTCCTGCCTATCGGTATCAGTTCCCGTGTCTGAACTGTGCCCTCTAGCCAGCTGTCTGTCTGCCTTCCTGAAGCTGTATTTCCAGGCCTGTCTGCACACGCTCCTAGCCTGTTCATCTCGCCCTCTGGGGGCCGCATACCCAGACTCGTTCCTGTATTTGTTGCAGTACAGTTCCTGTCTGAACTGTCTCCTAGCTTTCTACCTGTTTTGTCTTTATGTCCGTTTGTTCCCTTTTTCTGCAGTGTCTGAACCAGCACTTGGCTTTACCTAGGCTCGTTCCTGCATTTTGTTGCAGTAACTGTTCTTGTCTGAACTGTCTCCTAGTTTCTTATGTTTTGCCTTTATGTCCGTTTGCTCCCTTTTTCTGTAGTGTCTGAACCTGCACCTAACTCCTTCTCGTTGTCGCTGTACTTCCGTTTGTGAGTTGGAGTCCTCTCGCTATATCTTTGCAAGTATCTAGTGTGTATCTGGTTCTGCCTTTCTTTCTGTTCCGTGTGAACAGAGCCCTGTCCCCTTGGCTTTGTCTTTGTTTTCCTCTTCGGCGATTTATCTCAGCCCTGTCCACCGCGTCTGCGGTTTTGCTCTGCTCAGCCTTGTCTACCGTGTCTGCGGTTTTGCTCTGCTCAGCCTTGTCCACCGCGTCTGCGGTTCTGCTCTGCTCAGCCTTGTCTACCGCGTCTGCGATTCTGCTGTGCTCAGCCTTGTCCACCGCATCTGCGGTTCTGCTGTGCTCAGCCTTGTCCACCGCGTCTGCGGTTCTGCTATGCTCAGCCTTGCCTACCGCGTCTGCGGTTCTGCTCTGCTCAGCCTTGTCTACCGCGTCTGCGGTTCTGCTCTGCTCTGCCTTGTCTACCGTGTCTGCGGTTCTGCTCTGCTCAGCCTTGTCTACCGCGTCTGCGGTTCTGCTCTGCTCAGCCTTGTCCACCGCATCTGAGGTTCTGCTCTGCTCAGCCTTGTCTACCGCGTCTGCGGTTTTGCTCTGCTCAGCCTTGTCCACCGCGTCTGCGGTTTTGCATTGCTCAGCCTTGTCCACCGCGTCTGCGGTTTCGCTCTGCTCAGCCTTGTCTACCGCGTCTGCGGTTCTGCTCTGCTCAGCCCTATCTACCGCGTCTGCGGTCTCACTCTGCTCTGACCCTTTGCTCGCTGCTCCGGCAGTCTCGCTCTGTTCTGACCCTTTGCTTGCTGCTCCGGCAGTCTCGCTCTGCTCTGACCCTTTGCTCGCTGCTTCGGCAGTCTTGTCCTGCTCCTCTCTCGCTCACCGCTCCAGGCGGCCTCGTCTTGTTCTGCTCTTGCTCGCCGCTCTGGGCGGCCTCACTCTACTGTTTGTCCACCGCATCTGCGGTTCTGTTCCTGAGTCCCAGTCTGTACTGGGTCCTATCCACTCGGTGCTCCAACCTGTCGTACCTGCCAGTACCTCCCTGCCTGCATACCAGTCGTGCTTACCAGCATCCGCCAGTCTGCATACCAGCCGTGTCTGCCTATACCCAGCAGTCTGTGTGCCAGCCTAACCTGCCTGTTCCTGTATTCCCCTGTGTGGATCAACAGCCGTGTCCGGGGTCTGTCCTGGAATAGCACCTGGTCTCTCTGCTCGGTTCCTCCTTAGTGCACTGGCGTCGTATGCCATTGTGCGACCCTGGTCGGATCGGGTGGATACTTAGTTACGCCCCTCCAGGCATTCACTCTCCGGCACGGTCCAGTGGAATCACTACATATACACGCACACGCCACTCAGCCCGGGCGTGTGCATTACAGTCCGCACTTTGCCCAGGTCTGGTATAACACATATATACTAGTGTTGAGCGAGTATGTTCTGTTAACCCTTTCGGCGAGAAATGCTCCGGCCGAGCACCGAGTAGTTACAGCTGCTCGGTGTTATGTTTAAATCACTCCCGTGTGCATGATTTGCGACTGTTTGACAGCTTTATTACATGTGAGGAATGATTGTTTCTTTTGCATTCCTCACATGTAATAAAGCTGTCAAACAGTCGCAAATCATGCACACAGGAGTGATTTAAACATAACACCGAGCAGCTGTAACTACTCTGTGCTCGCCCGAGCATACTCGCCGAGAGGGTTAACAGAACATACTCGCTCAACACTAGTTAACAGAACATACTCGCTCAACACTACTGTTAACCCTTTCGCCGAGTATGCTCGGGCGAGCACCGAATAGTTACAGCTGCTCGGTGTTATTTTTAAATCACTCCCGTGTGCATGATTTGCGACTGTTTGACAGCTTTATTACATGTGAGGAATGCAAAAGAAACAATCATTCCTCACATGTAATAAAGCTGTCAAACAGTCGCAAATCATGCACACGGGAGTGATTTAACCCCTTCCCAACCCGTGTCACAGCATCTGTGACATGGAAATCGGTGCGTTCCCGACCCATGTCACAGCGTCTGTGACATGGTGGGATCGCGCCCCTGCAGCGCGTGCGAGCGGGGTCACTCAGATGTCACAGTTGCTGATGCAACTAGACAACCTGAAGTTGACCCCATGGGGGGTGGATTAACCCCCCCCGTGCCTAGGACCCCTCCGATTGGCAGTTTCACTTTCACTTTTAGTGAAACTGCCAATCGGAATGAATGAAATATTTCACCAATGAAAATTGGTGAAATATTTACAATCTGGGCATGGCCTGATGCTTATAGCATCAGCCATTGGCCTGAGGGGAGTGTCACCTCTGTCCCCCCCCCCGATCTGATTGGGGCTAGTGTCCATGTGACGCTAGCCCTCCAATCAGAAGTGGAGGAGGAAGTTTACTATGGCTAATCAAACTCCCCAGCTTTCATCCCGTCCGTGGAAGCTGAGGAGTTTGGTTACCCGCCGCCAACGTCGACCCCAGACCCGCCAGTGACCCGCTAGCGACCCCCGCCGCCAGCGATGCGCCGCCGCCCCCCATTGCCGCCGCTGTCACCGCCGGTAATTATTTCCCCCCTTGTCCGACTCCAGCCCCCACTTAGCCCGCGACCCCCCCCTCCATCCCCTACCACCCCCCCTCCACCCCAGTCCAATTTCCTACCGCTCCCTCTCCCACATCTTCATCCACCGGCTGGTGCTCTCCTTCTGCCAGCCGGTGTACAGTGATCACAGGCAGCAGCAGGCTCACTGTAAATCCCCTGCGCCTGTGATCACCGATCATCCCCCCTGTCCCAGTGATCACCCCCGTCCCAGTAATCACCCCCCCGTCCCCAGTAATCACCCCCCCAGTCCCCAGTGATCACCCCCCCAGTCCCCAGTGATCACCCCCCCGTCCCTAGTGATCACCCCCCCGTCCCCAGTGATCACCCCCCATCCCCAGTGATCACCCCCCCATCCACAGTGATCACCCCCCCAACCCAGTGATCAACCCCCCCTGCTGCTGCCGGCCTCCTACCCCCCTTGCTGCTGTCGGCTCCTGCTCCCCTTTCTGCCCCCCTCTGCCCCAGTGATCACCCCCCCTGCTGCTGCTGCTACTGCCGGCTTTCTGCCCCCCCTTTCTGCCCCCTCCTACGCCTCAGCGCGCCCCCTCCTGCGCCCCGTGTGCCTGAGTGCGCCCCGTGTGCCTGAGTGCGCCCCGTGTGCCTGAGTGCGCCCCCTCCTGCGCCCCGTGTGCCTGAGTGCGCCCCGTGTGCCTGAGTGCGCCCCGTGTGCCTGAGTGCACCCCATGTGCCTGAGTGCGCCCCCTCCTGCGCCCCGTGTGCCTGAGTGCGCCCCGTGTGCCTGAGTGCGCCCCGTGTGCCTGAATGTGTCCCCTCCTGCGCCCCGTGTGCCTGAGTGCGCCCCCTATGCCTGACAGTCCCCTACACCTGACAGTCCCCTACACCTGACAGTCCCCTACACCTGATTGCAGAAGTTTACACCAAGCACTCACACATACACACACGTACACTCACACTAATAATAAAGTTTTGATTTTTTTTTTTGCACACAGCACACAAAATGTCCCGCCCGTCCCGCTCAACCCAGTCTAGGGCGTACACAGCTGAGGAGGCATATTCTATTATTGCCTCCGAAGCTGATAGTGAGGGAGGGGACCCCAAGTTCCTCTATTCCTCCCATTCTTCCTCCTCCAGTGACACCGAGCCGGCACCAAGACGACGTCAGAGGTCAAGACATCGTCCGGAGGCCGTGGAAGAAGACCCACAGCCATCAGTGAGTAACCCTCCACCTGGTGCTAGTCACGCCCAACCTAGCACCAGGGCCCCAGTGTGGACCCCCGTCCCTGAAAATTACACCCCACGGATTCCTGATTTCCTTCCCCAATCAGGAATCCAGTTTCAGACAGCAAACCTCAGGGAAATAGACTTTTTCAAAGTCTATTTCTCTGAGGCCATTGTCAGTCTCATGGTGGAGCAGACCAATATCTACGCCCAACAATTTTTGGCTGCAAACCCAAATTCAATGTTTTCTACTTGGAGTCCCGTTGACTCAGTAGAAATGTTGAAATATTGGGGACTGGTACTTCACATGGGGATTGTGAAGAAACCAGAAATCCGCCAATACTGGAGTACTGATATTTTATATCAAACTCCAGTGTTTGGAATGGTGATGACCCGCAAAAGATTTGAGGTCATTCACAAATTTTTACATTTCAGGGATAATGTGGACAGCCTTCCCCGCGATGACCCGAATTTTGACAGACTGTTCAAAATTTGTCCTTTCATCGAACACTTCAGCAACAAGTTTGCTGAAGTGTACGTTCCCCAAAGGGAAATTTCTGTGGATGAATCCCTCATCCACTTCAAAGGGCGGCTTCAATTCCGACAATACCTGCCCAGTAAGAGGGTGAGGTACGGAATAAAACTCTACAAGCTGTGCGAGGTTGCCTCAGGGTACACTCACAGATTTAGAGTCTACGAAGGAAAGGATTCGAGGATCCAGCCCCCAGAATGTCCACCTGCTCTGAAGGTGAGTGGGAAAATAGTGTGGGATTTGATCCGCCCACTGCTTGATAAAGGTTATCATCTATACGTTGATAACTTTTACACAAGCATCCCACTATTTCAGTCCCTCTCTGCCAGAGCTACCGCCGCTTGCGGTATTGTGCGCAGAACCCAGAGGGGTCTCCCTTTGACGCTAA
The DNA here is from genome assembly GCF_046119375.1 of Phyllobates terribilis. Classification (NCBI taxonomy): domain Eukaryota; kingdom Metazoa; phylum Chordata; class Amphibia; order Anura; family Dendrobatidae; genus Phyllobates; species Phyllobates terribilis. Next base: position 772,242,635 of record NW_027362761.1, on the reverse strand, counting down.
TTGAGCTGCCTCTCCCAAAGGGTGAGAGCCGAGCCCAATGTAGCGGCAACATGGTTGTGGTGAAGTTCAAAGACAAAAGGGACGTCTTTTTCTTGACCACAATCCATGGTCCCGGCACCACGGCCACCACCGTTAGAGGTACCCCAGCACCGGTCCACAAACCGGACTGTGCCCTGGGGTACAACAAGCACATGGGGGGAGTTGATATTTCTGATCAAGTCCTCCAGCCCTACAGTGCAATGCGGAAGGCGAAAGTCTGGTATAAAAAACTGGCCGTGCAGATCGTTCAAATGGCACTGTATAACGCATACGTGCTATCACGATGTGCAGGCCAGACCACCAACACCTTCCTCAACTTCCAGGAGGCGGTGATAAAGGCCCTGATTTTTAGAGGTGAAGAAGAAGCGGGACCCAGCACCCCTGGAACTCGAGTCTCCCGTGTGGTACCAGGGCAACATTTTCCCGGTGAGGTCACAGTTAGAAAAAGGTGCCGAGTCTGCCATAAAAGGGGGATAAGAAAGGTCACCCGTTTCCAATGTGAAACGTGTCCTGACAAACCGGGACTGTGTTTGAATGAATGCTTCAAAATTCATCACATGTCCCCGGACTAAACACATCCTGACCTTTCCTACAGAACTCACCCACACTAGCATGACATACACAACATCACACACACACAACAACCTCACGCACACTACAACACACACACCAACCTATGTCAGGTTGGTGTGTGTATTGTAGCGCATGTGAGATTGTTTGTGTGTGTGTGATGTATACACTACACTATACCACACCGCACACCAACCTGACATACACTACACAATTTGTTAAGCACCTGGGGGTGCTCACTATACATCTAGATAAGTTCCCTGGGGGGTCTAGTTTCCAAAATGGGGTCACTTGTGGGGGGGCTCCAATGTTTAGGCACACAGGGGCTCTCCAAACGTGACATGGTTCCAATTTGTTAGCTGACACCATGTCGTGTTTGGAGAGCCCCTGTGTGCCTATACATTGGAGCTCCCCCACAAGTGACCCCATTTTGGAAACTAGACCCCCCAGGGAACTTATCTAGATGGGTGGTGAGCACTGTGAACCCCCAGGTGCTTCACAAATTGATTCGAAATAATGAAAAAAAAAATTCCAGAAATTTTTCTTTTTTCATTTTTACGGATTAATTTGTGAAGCACCTGGGGGTTCACAATGCTCACCACCCATCTAGATAAGTTCCCTGGGGGGTCTAGTTTCCAAAATGGGGTCACTTGTGGGGGAGTTCCAATGTTTAGGCACACAGGGGCTCTCCAAACGTGACATGGTGTCCGCTAACAAATTGAATGGAAAATCGGCTCAAATTGTTAGCGGACACCATGTTGCGTTTGGAGAGCCCCTGTGTGCCTAAACATTGGAGCTCCCCCACAAGTGACCCCATTTTGGAAACTAGACCCCCCCAGGGAACTTATATAGATGCATAGTCAGCACTTTAAACCCCAAGGTGCTTCACAAATTGATCTGTGAAAACGAAAAAGTACTTTTTTTTTCACAAAAAAATTTTTTAGCCTATATTTTTTAATTTTCACATGGGTAACAGGATAAAATGCATCCTAAAATTTGTTGGGCAATTTCTCCTGAGTACACCAATACCTCATATGTGGTCATAAACCACTGTTTGGGTGCACGGCAGGACTCAGAAGGGATGGAGCGCCATTTCACTTTTTGAATGGAAAATTAGCTCCAAAAGTCAAATTGCGCTCCTTCCCTTCTGAACCCTGCCGTGCGCCCAAACAGTGCTTTATGACCACATATTAGGTATCGGTGTCCCAACAAATTTTAGGATGCATTTTATCCTGTTACCCATGTGAAAATTAAAAAATTTTGGCTAAAAGAACATTTTTGTTAGAAAAATTAAAATGTTCATTTTTTTCTTCCATGTTGCTTTAGTTCCTGTGATGCACCTGAAGGGTTAATAATCTTCTTGAATGTAGTTTTGAGTAGCTTGAGGGGTGCAGTTTTTGGAATGGTGCCACTTTTGGGTGTTTTCTGTCATGTACACCCCTCAAAGGAACTTCAAATGTGATGTGGTCACTAAAAAAAAATGGTTTTGTAAATTTTGCTGGAAAAAAGATAAATTGCTGATGAACTTTGTACCCTTCAAACTTCCTACCCCCAAAATATTTTTTTTACAAATTTGTGCTTATGTAAAGTAGACATATGGGAAATGTTATTTATTAACTATTTTGTGTCACATCACTCTCTGGTTTAGCAGAATAAAAATTCTAAATTTGAAAATTGCAAAATTTTCAAAATTTTTCCCATATTTTTGATTTTTTCACAAATAAACGCAAATATTATCGATCTAAATTTAATACTAACATGAAGCCCAATATGTCACGGAAAAACCATCACAGAATCGCTAGGATCCGTTGAAGTGTTCCAGAGTTTTTACTTCGTAAAGGGACACTGGTCAGAATTGACAAAAATGCCGAGGTCTTTAGGGTCAAAATAGGCTGGATCCTGAAGGGGTTAAACATAACACCGAGGAGCTGTAACTACTCGGTGCTCGCCCGAGCATACTCGGCGAAAGGGTTAACAGAACATACTCGCTCAACACTAATATATACCCTCCGTTACCGGGTCTCATACTGGCGAATCCCCACAGCGCACAGTGCCTGCACTGGGGGTTTCATAATTCTGCAGTAACCCAGAGTGACTGCAGACTTATAACTGCTTTTGACTGCTTATCACTGCTTTAAGCTAGAGGCACCACGAACCAAAAAACACCATGAAGACCAAGGAGATCTCCAAATAAATCAGAGACAAAGTTATTGAGAAGCACAAGTCAGGGTTGGGTTATAAAAAAAAAAAAATATTTTCCAATATCTGATAATCCTCTGGAGCATCATCAAATGGAAAAAACATAGTACCACAACAAACCTGCCAAGAGAGGACCAACCCCCAAAACTGTAAACCCGAGCAACAGGCAGCACAGAGACCAAAGGTAACCCTGAAGGAGCTGAAGAGTTCTCAAGCAGAGACTGGAGTATCTGTCCATGACCACAATAAGCAGTACACCCTATAGAGGTGGCCTTTATGGATGAGTGGGCATAAAAAAGCCTTTACTTGCACACAAAAATGGTAAGGCTCGTTTTGAGTTTACCAAAAGATATGTGGGAGACCTCCCAAATGTATGGAGGAAGGTGCAGTGGTCAGATGAGACCAAAATGTAACGTTTTCACCACCAAGATAAACGCTATGTCTGGCACAAAACCAACAGAGGTCCTCACCCCAACATCACCATCCCCACAGTGAAACGTGGTGATAGTCATGCTGTGGGGATGTTTTTCAGCAGCAGGGACTGGGAAAATGGTCTGAGTCAAGGGGATGATGGATGATGCGAAATACAGGGATTTTCTTAAGCAAAACCTGTTTCAGTCTGTCAGTGATTTGAGACTGGGATGGAGGTTCACCTTCTAATAAGACAATGACCCAATGCTTACTACAACCCCTGGAAAAAATTATGGAATCACCGGGCTCGGAGGATGTTCATTCAGTTGTTTAATGTTGTTGAGAAAAAGCAGATAACAGACATGGCACAAAACTAAAGTCATTTCAAATGGCAACTTTAGGTCTTTAAGAAACACTAAAAGAAATCAAGATTAAAAATGTGGTACTCCGTAAGGGTAATTTTTTTCAGACCAAGCAGAGGGAAAAAATTATGGAATCACTCAATTCTGAGGAAAAAAAAATCATGAAAAACAAACACACAAAAGAACACTCCAATACATCACTAGTATTTTGTTGCACCACCTCTGGCTTTAATAACAGCTTGCAGTCTCTGAGGCATGGACTTAATGAGTGACAAACAGTACTCTTCATCAATCTGGCTCCAACTTTCTCTGGTTGCTGTTGCCAGATCAGCTTTGCAGGTTGGAGCCTTGTCATGGACCATTTTCTTCAACTTCCACCAAAGATTTTCAATTGGATTGAGATCCGGACTATTTGCAGGCTATGACATTGACCTTATGTGTCTTCTTTCAAGGAATATTTTCACAGTTTTTGCTCTATGGTAGGATGCATTATCATTAGTGTTGAGCGAGCATGCTCGACACTGCTCGGTACTCGCCCGAGCATCATGCTACTCGGGATGTTCGGCGAGCATCGAGCATTTCCGGGTTACTCGGGCGGGAGCTCGGGTCTCCGCCCTGCATGTTTGACGCTCTTTACAGAGCCAATGAACATGCAGGGATTGCCAGCCAGTCACTGTAATGCCGCAGCCATGTTGGTTGTGGGCATTACATTGATTGGCTGGCCGCACAGCGTCACCTCGAGTATTTAAAACCGGGCGCCGCCATCTTGGACACAGACGGCCGGGATCAGTTAGTGTAGGGAAAGTGCTGCTGAGCTAGGGAGAGATTTATAGTGCAAAATAGGTAGTGTAGGGTCTCTAAAGCCTGCCAAATCAAACAAACAGTCCTTCTCAGGACTAATATCCATCCCAGATATCAGGCAGGCAGGCTGTATAGGAGACGCAGTGGTTATACCTGCAAACGCTGCATTCCAGTCCTGTGTGGTGCAGCTCAAATTGCTAGAATTAGCTCCAGGTCTCGGGGGCCAGGAAAAATCCTTTTTTTTCATCTAAATCCTCTTTTTTTTTTCCTCCTTCACACTGTACAAATACCCATCTTATTAACCTTTTGGTGTCCCCCCCCCAAAAAAAAAAAAAAAGTGTGTCTGTGACAGTTCAGACACATATATATCTGTTTAAAAGAGTCTGATGTAGGCCAGAGAAATAGAAGTGTGGTTTTGCAGTTTCACGGTTCAAACCTCTGTATCATCCACTTTTTTGCCATTTTTACCTAAAAAAAAAACAGTTTGAGTGTGTCGCTCACTGTTCAGCCGCAAATATATCTATTTAAAAAAGTCTGGTATACATCAGTAAATTATAACTGTGGTTTTGCTGTTCCACGGTAAAAAAAACTCTATTATCCTGCTTTTGGTATTTTTTTCCATAAAGAAAAACAGTAATAGTGTCTCCCTGATTGTTCAGACACAAATATATCTGTTTAAAATAGTCTGGTGTAGGCCAGAGAAATAGAAGTGTGGTTTTGCAGTTCCACGGTTCAAACCTCTGTATTATCCACTTTTGGGCCATTTTTACCTAAAAAAAACCAGTTTGAGTGTGTCGCTCACGGTTCAGCCACAAATATATCTATTTAAAAAAGTCTGGTATACACCAGTAAATTATAACTGTGGTTTTGCCGTTCCACGGTAAAAAATCTCTATTATCCAACTTTTGGTATTTTTTCCGTAAAGAAAAACAGTAATAGTGTCTCCCTGATTGTTCAGACACAAATATATCTGTTTAAAATAGTCTGGTGTAGGCCCGAGAAATAGAAGTGTGGTTTTGCAGTTCCACGGTTCAAACCTCTGTATTATCCACTTTTGGGCCATTTTTACCTAAAAAAAAACAGTTTGAGTGTGTCGCTCACGGTTCAGCCACAAATATATCTATTTAAAAAAGTCTGGTATACACCAGTAAATTATAACTGTGCTTTTGCCGTTCCACGGTAAAAAATCTCTATTATCCAACTTTTGGTATTTTTTCCGTAAAGAAAAACAGTAATAGTGTCTCCCTGATTGTTCAGACACAAATATATCTGTTTAAAATAGTCTGGTGTAGGCCCGAGAAATAGAAGTGTGGTTTTGCAGTTCCACGGGTCAAATCTCTGTATTATCCTGCTTTTGGCATTTTTGCCGTAAAGAAAAACAGTAATAGTGTCTCCTGAATGTTCAGACACAAATATGTCTGTTTAAAAGAGTCTGGTATACAGCAGTAAATTATAACTGTGGTTTTGCCGTTCCACGGTAAAAAATCTCTATTATCCAGCTTTTGGTATTTTTTCCGTAAAGAAAAACAGTAATAGTGTCTCCTGATTGTTGAGACACAAATATATCTGTGTAAAAGAGTCTGGTGTAGGCCTGAGAAATAGAAGTGTGGTTTTGCAGTACCACAGGTCAAATCTCTGTATCATCCTGCTTTTGGCATTTTTTGCCGTAAAGAAAAACAGTAATAGTGTCTCCTGATTGTTCAGACACAAATATGTCTGTTTAAAAGAGTCTGGTATACACCAGTAAATTATAACGGTGGTTTTGCCGTTCCACGGTAAAAAATCTCTATTATCCAGCTTTTGGTATTTTTTCCATAAAGAAAAACAGTAATAGTTTCTCCCTGATTGTTCAGATTGTTTAAAAGAGTCGGGTGTAGGCCAGAGAAATAGAACTGTGGTTTTCCTCTTCCACGGTTCTAATCTCCTTTTTATTACCCTTTTTCCATTGATAGTGCGAGTGTAAGCTATTTTACTTCATTTACAATGTGCAAGGCGCGTGGCAAGGGACGTGGAACTAGACGTTCTGGTGATGGTGCGTGCAGAGGACGGGGCCGTGGCCAAGGTGAAAATGTGCCACAACCAACAGCCACATCTTCTCACTCCCACTTCTTGACCGAATTACTAGGGAAACACAGAACAACACCAGTATTGCGAACTGATCAGTGTGAACAGGTTATTAATTGGATAGCAGATAATACTTCCAGTTACCTGGGCACCACCACCTCCGGTCTGTCTTCCACACGGTCAAATCCTAGTAGCCGTGAGTCTCGACCGCATACTCCTCCTCCTCCTCACCCTGATGCTCCTTCCTCCCACCATGCCGAGTGTCGTCAGACAGCAACTGATCCCACACTTGGACTCTCTGAAGAGCTGTTCACTGGTCCATTTCCAGATTTGTGCCCCTCGCCTGCTCCGCTTGAAGTGGTGGAAGAGGAGATCCCATGTAGCGATGCCCAAATATTTGAACAGCCACGGCCACAGGAAGTCGACGCTGGCAATTTGTCAAAAGAGGTGGACGATAACGAGACACAATTGCCAGGAAGTGAGGAGGAGGATCGTGGTGTGCAAGTGGAAGAGGAGGAGGTGGTGGATGATCTAGTAACTGACCCAACGTGGCAGGAGGACATGCAGAGCGAGGCCAGCAGCACACAGGGTGAGGGAGGCAGAGTACCCCAACAGGCAGGAAGAAGCAGTGTGGTGGCCGCACACAGAAGGCAGGCAACAGTTCCCCGTAACACCAACATGAGGGACGTTGCCAGTACAACCTGTAGGTCTTCCTGAGTCTGGAATTTTTTTAAAGACTCTGCTGATAACCCCAAAAAGGCCATTTGTACCACCTGCCATGCCAGCATCAGCAGGGGTGACAAAACTACCAGCCTGACCATCACCAGCATGATCAGGCACATGGCAGCAAAGTGACGCCTGGGCCGTGGGGTACTCGGCAGCTGGGCCTCTGGTTGCTGGGGGGATATCACGGTGGCTGGCCCGGTCCGTGACCCAGGGCGGTCAGTAAAAGGGGAATAGTTTATAGGGGATTTGGAAAGTTTGTGACGCCACCTGTGGAATGCGGCTAGGGGTGCCGCCGCTGCGGAGCAGTCCTCTGGAGCTGGTGTTACAGCAGCAGGGATGGTGTGGCTCTCCACAGGTAGAGCTAGCTCCAGGGCAGCGTGGGGTGTAATGGATGGTGGTGCAGGGTAGAGACGGCAGGACGGTCCCGGAGGAAAGACGGACACTCACACGGGGGTAAGCTTCAGTACCTTTACTGGTGATGTTGCAGGCACGGTCCAGGGTACTCCAGGCGAAGGGCGCACTTTTGGACTCTCCCCAGTGAGCGGGTATAGGGCCTCCTGATCCGTTGCTTTATTCTCTAAGCTTCTGACCTGCCTGGAGCTAGGCCTAGCTTGGTTACGGTCTCTCTTTGCACCTGCTGACCTGGTGGTAGGGCCTTCTCTTTGGAGATCACTCTTCCTGGATGCTGGGGCCTTCGTGACTCCTAGCCCTGGTACTGTAATCAGCGTTTGCTGAACCTGGGACCTGTAGTCCTCCAGGGGTTCCAGTGGTTCATACTGGGTGTAAAGAGTCCCTGTAGGTGTGGACCCGGTGTCCGGTATATATATCGGGGTGAGCCTGGTATGCTCCTCTGCCCCCTTGCTACTTCTTCCTTCTCCTCTCGCCTTCGACCACACTCAGGCCCTTACTAGGCTTCTACACGTGCTGTAGGCCTTGGCTTGCCTAAGCACAGCAGCCAAATTGCTGCTCTCTTCACTACTCTCTGAGCGTTAGCATGCTCTCTGATCAACTCTGAGCTGTGTTCCTCTCTGTCTCTGAACACTAAACTGAAACTAACTCAGCTGCCTGGCTCCACCCTCCCTATATATCCCTAACGGGCTCCCTCTGCTGGTCTGAGGTGGTAGGGTGGAGGTGTGTGAATGTGTGAGGGCCTCTTGTGGAGAAGTCCATCTGTGTCACCCCAGGCCTGGATGCCACAAATATTAAAGGCTGTGTCTGAGAGCAGGAGGGAGGTTCTCTGGTCAGGGACCATTAGCATGCAGCACCTCCTGTCCCAGGCCAGTAGGGAGAGCAGGCTGCCCCTATAAAAGCTGGAACTGGGGCAGGGTTAGGGAGACCAGAACCCACTTCTGAAGTGTCCAGAAGGGTTATCAGAGAAGAGGGACAGGTCAGCAGCAGCTGAGGAGTCCGTGAGACAGAGGAGAGACTGCGAGCCAGGGACAGAGGCGACGAGAGCCGGTCCTGGCTGAGAGAATCACAATCGGACCTTGGGGTCCGAGGCTGTCAGGGTTGCAAGCCCAGCAGCAGAGAACCAACCCGCGAGGGATTTCAGGTCCCTTGGCCTAAGAAGCCTGGAGGCTCTGCCACACAGAGGGACCAGTACAACAGGAGAAAGCAAAAGGTACCTAAGGTCCGAGTCGCAAGCCATACAGGCAAAGTACACGGCCAGCTCAGGGACATGGGCTATTACACCACGAAGAGGGGGATAGTCATAAAGAGCATAGAGAGAACGGTAGGCCTACACACTCACCCTGACCAGTGGGGCTCGCCCGAATGCTCTCAGATACCCAGGCCCACTCCTAACCGGTACTCCTGCTGGGTCAGTAATAACATCTGCAATAAAGACCCTGGACTGTTTGAAGCGGACTCTGAACTCTTACTATTGCGGCCTGCACTATCACCCCCAGCATTCACCTACACTGCCCTGAGGCTACACTCTTCCCGTGGGGAGTTATCCTATCCCTATGCTGCACACCAACACCAGCCTCAGCGGTCTGCTTTGCAGCGGCGGTCATCCCTGACCGCAATCCACGGGTGGCGTAGTCGGACACTCAAAACACTGATAAATAGACTGCCACAATTTGGTCTGACCACCCTGCGCCACGGGATCGGGTTGCCACTACTACCCCCAGCATCGCATAGAAGCCCGGCTTCGGGTGCCCCACGGCCCAGGGGGCAAGTCAGCTTTGGCGTGGTCGGCAGGATTGTGACCAACCCACCACAAACGGGTATTGCGTGCCTGAAAAAGACTTTATACTTTATACCTGAGTGAAGTTTCCCGCCATTCGGGGCCATTTCCCGCCAATCGGAGCCGTTTCCCGCCATCGGGCGCCATCTTCAGGACACCGCGCGGGAAGAAGAGGGGCGTGGACGTCAAAAACGCGCGAGACCTGAAGCCCCGCCCTACGATGAGACGCTGCGCAAGGTCCTTGAAGGAGATCCAGCGGACGCCGACGTCATCACCGAGCGCCGCAAGGTCCTCGCCCAGAGCATCGAGAGCGGAGCCGCGGCCTACAGAAGAGGATCGCCGGAAGGTAGGTCACGGTTAACTAGGGGGGAGGAAGATGTCGGAAGTGGAGGCCCCCTCTACCACCAGCGTGGCTGCAGCAGCGGTGATGCCGTTCTCCATGCCCTACATCCCCGGAGCGGCTTGGCTGCCCCAATACTCAGGGGAATCCCATACATTAACTGACTTTAAGGAAAGACTGCACAGTTTATTTAAAGTTTATCCCCTGACAGAAGGACAGAAAGTGAGCATTCTGACGGGGCAGCTAACCGGTGCAGCCCAGCGGGAAGTGAAATCATGGTCAGATGAGGAGAAAGGGACTGTAAAGGACATTCTGACCCGGCTGCGGAGTACCTTTGATACCCGTACCTCAGCAGAAATCAAAATGCGGTTCTATGGATGTAAGCAGCGAGCTCAAGATAGCATTAGAGACTATGCCCTAAATTTACAGGAAGCCTTGGGGGCAATTAAGCAAGCTGACCCTGGGAGCCACGCACCAATAAAAGAGAGATACAGACCTGTACCCCCTGCACATTATCAGAACGTAAAGGGCATGCTGAGAGAAATGAAAGAAGCTGGGGTCATTAGAGACAGCTGTAGCCCCTGGGCAGCCCCCTTGGTTCTGGTAAAAAAGAAAGACGGTACCATGAGAATGTGCGTGGACTATAGACAAATCAATCATATCACCCATAAAGACGCGTACCCGTTACCTAGGATAGAGGAGTCTTTAGCCGCACTAAAATCAGCTAATTTCTTCTCTACTTTGGACATTACTAGCGGGTACTGGCAGGTTCCTGTGACAGAGGCTGACAAGGAGAAGACCGCCTTCACCACCCCGATGGGATTGAGTGAATTCAACTGTATGCCATTCGGGCTCTGCAATGCACCCGGGACCTTCCAGAGGCTGATGGAATGCTGTCTAGGGCACCGAAACTTCGAGACGGTCCTACTTTACCTGGACGACGTGATTGTATATTCGAAGACTTACGAGGACCATCTAAAGCACCTGGCCGAGGTGTTCGAAGCCCTGGCAGGCTATGGCCTGAAAGTGAAGCCCTCAAAGTGTCACCTGTTAAAACCGAAGGTACAGTACCTAGGGCATGTGGTGAGTGCTGAAGGAGTAGCCCCCGACCCCAACAAGGTTACAGCCATCAAGAGCTGGCCAAGCCCCTCTAACATCAAAGAAGTGAGGCAATTCCTCGGGTTGGTAGGCTACTACCGAAGGTTCATCCCCGGGTTCACTAAGATGGCAGCTCCAATGCAGGGCCTCCTGATAGGTCAGTCTTAATCCAGAAGTCACAAGCCATCCTTCAAGTGGGACAAGCCAGAAGAGAAGTCCTTCCGCCAGTTGAAAATGGCCCTCACGGGAGAAGAGATCCTGGCCTACCCCGATTATGACCAGCCTTTTATCCTACAAACAGACGCCAATAATGTGGGGCTAGGAGCCGTACTGTCTCAAAACCAACAGGGCAGAGAAAGGGTGATCGCGTACGCCAGCCGGAAGCTGAGGCCCACTGAAAGGAACCCGGAGAATTACAGCTCCTTCAAGCTAGAATTCTTGGCGGTGGTGCGGGCCGTCACAGAACGGTTTAAACATTACCTGGCCTCCGCAAAGTTCACCGTGTACACGGACAACAACCCGTTGACACACCTAGACAATGCAAGACTTGGTGCCCTAGAACAGCGGTGGATGGCCCGGCTATCAAATTATGACTTCACAATCAAATACCGGGCAGGCAGAACCAACGCCAACGCAGACGCTCTATCAAGAATGCCCCACCTACCCGAAGGAGAAGAAGACTCGGAAGAGCTGGAAGAAGTAGAGCTCCCTGCGTTCCACCGGTATGGGGCCACTCAGTATTCTCACCGGGTAAGAGACAAAGACCTAACCACCGTCATGTTCAACCCCTTACCCCACCACAGCTGGGCTGAAATGCAAGATAGTGACCCTGCAGTTCACCTGGTGAAAGACCAGTTAACCCAGGCAGATGTTAGCCCTGGCCCAGACGCTCCAGAGGAAGCCAAGCAGTTATGGAAGGAGAAAAGCAGGCTATTCCTCTACGAGGGTAAGCTGTGCAGAAGGCTTGTCAACCACCGGACGCACCAGCTGACCTGGCAGGTAGTGGTCCCGAGACGGGATGCAGCAATGGTCCTGGAGGCCTACCATGACAGAGCGGGACACTTCGGGTGGAAGAAACTGGAGTTCCTACTGAGAGAGCGGTTCTACTGGATCGGTATGAGAGGGGCCATAGAGAAGTGGTGCAGGGACTGCGGCCCATGTCACCTCAGAAGGAACGACCGTACCAGCCAGAAGACACCCTTAAGGCCCATCGTCACAAGGCAGCCTCTTGAGCTGGTAGCTCTGGACCATGTGAAGTTGGCTCCAAGCCGGTCCGGCTACATCTATGCCCTCACGTTTGTGGACCATTACTCCCAGTTCTTGGTGGTGGTCCCGGTTAAAGACTTGACAGCCCAAACGGCGGCCAGAGCCTTCCAACAACACTTCTGCCGTATCCGGAACAGGTCTTGACAGATCAAGGTCCAGCGTTTGAGGCGGAAGTCTTCCAGGAGTTCTGCAACCTCTACGGCTGTAGGAAGATTCGGACAACGCCTTACCACCCGCAAACCAACAGGCTGTGTGAGAAAATGAATACTATCATCATTGATCTCCTCAAGACGTTGCCCCTGGAAGAACGCAGCCTGTGGCCGGAGAAGCTGCCCGACCTGATAGACTTGTACAACCATATCCCGGTGAATGCTACCAACTGCACCCCGGCTTACCTGATGCGAGCAAGACCAGGTAAGCTGCCTATGGACCTGAAGATGGGAGTCCTGACACCCGAGGACACCTCCCCAGATGCGGACTGGGATACGGAACGGCGGCTACAGTACAAGAAGATACAGGAGAGTGTGGAGAGGAGTCTGGCTCAAGCGAGAGAAAAACAAGAGAGGCTCTTCAACCAACACGCCCCTGCTGGTCCCCTGGAACCTGGTGAGCAGGTCCTGAAGCAGAAGAGAAGGCTTCACAAGCTAGATGACCAGTGGGAGAGCGACCCGTACACAGTACTGCCGTACAACCACGACAACCCGAAGGTATGTGTAATTACCAAGAATGGAGGAGAAACCACTAGCACTGTCTCCAGAGACCACCTAAAACGGTGCCCCGAGCAACTGCAGAGTCCAAGTGAAGATCAAGATGACCTTCAGCCCGCAGTGGACAAGGAAGAAATGGTCAGCACCGTTCTCGGAGAGTTCCCCCGGTCCTGGACTCGGATAAACGATGCCATAGTGGTACCCGTCCTACACTTCCTTCAACCTACCAAGCAGGAGCCTACAGGAGAGCAGGAAGAACAAGAGGAACAAGCAGCCCCGGAGGCAGAAGAACCCATGCCAGTAGCCCAGGAGAGTCAACCCTCTGCTGACAGTGAGCCTACCATGCCTGCGGTAAACCAAAGGACCCGCAGACAGCTGCCTGCCCTGCCTGTAAACCCAGCTAGTAGCTGTACCCTAAATGCTAGTGGGGAAAGCCAGGTTAGACCACCACCAGACAGTGGGTTACGCAGGTCAACCCGGAGCACTAGGAGTCAAGTACAAGCTCGCTGGAAGATCTAAGTACAAAGTCTACATTTACCTGTAAATATTTAATGTTTTATGTTTGTTACCTAATAACTAATAGCGTTTTCTCCAGTTTTTCTAGTTCTATGGACTGACAGGTCATGGACACTGAATGGCCGGAACTACCATGTAGATAGTTGCACTTGGTGCCCTCTTGTGAAGATGGCCACGGAAGAAAAACCTGTCCGGCGTGGCTCCCTTGTGGCCCAAAGTAGTTAGCTCTTACCTTGCCACCACGCCCAAGGCCAGGAACTTGGGGTTTATAGGGACAGGTCCCCACGTTGTGGAAAACTTCACCTAGTTGGGCGACATGGACACCCGGTCACGGAAGCGCCGTGACCTTAAGGACAAAATGTGCTTGTATATATGTTATGTTATTGTTTATACCCTGTATTTGTGTTTCCTGTTTAGTCCCGAGGTACTAAATTTTACTAGGGGGGAATGTGTCACCCCAGGCCTGGATGCCACGAATATTAAAGGCTGTGTCTGAGAGCAGGAGGGAGGTTCTCTGGTCAGGGACCATTAGCATGAAGCACCTCCTGTGCCAGGCCAGTAGGGGGAACAGGCTGCCGCTATAAAAGCTGGAACTGGGGCAGGGTTAGGGAGACCAGAACCCACTTCTGAAGTGTCCAGAAGGGTTCTCAGAGAAGAGAGACAGGTCAGCAGCAGCTGAGGAGTCCGTGAGACAGAGGAGAGACTGCGAGCCAGGGACAGAGGCGACGAGAGCCGTTCCTGGCTGAGAGAATCACAACCGGACATTGGGGTCTGAGGCTGTCAGGGTTGCAAGCCCAGCAGCAGAGAACCAACCCGCGAGGGATTTCAGGTCCCTTGGCCTAAGAAGCCTGGAGGCTCCGCCACACAGAGGAACCAGTACAACAGGAGAAAGCAAAAGGTACCTAAGGCCCGAGTCGCAAGCCATACAGGCAAAGTACACGGCCAGCTCAGGGACATGGGCTATTACACCACGAAGAGGGGGATAGTCAGAAAGAGCATAGAGAGAACGGTAGGCCTACACACTCACCCTGACCAGTGGGGCTCACCCGAATGCTCTCAATACCCAGGCCCACTCCTAACCGGTACTCCTGCTGGGTCAGTAATAACATCTGCAATAAAGACCCTGGACTGTTTGAAGCGGACTCTGAACTCTTACTATTGCGGCCTGCACTATCCACCCCCAGCATTCACCTACACTGCCCTGAGGCTACACTCTTCCCGTGGGGAGTTATCCTATCCCTATGCTGCACACCAACACCAGCCTCAGTGGTCTGCCTTGCAGTGGCGGTCATCCCTGACCGCAATCCACGGGTGGTGTAGTCGGACATTCAAAACACTGATAAGTAGACTGCCACAATTTGGTCTGACCACCCTGAGCCACGGGATCGGGTTGCCACTACTACCCCCAGCATCGCATAGAAGCCCGGTTCCGGGTGCCCCACGGCCCAGGGGGCGAGTCACATTCATGCACCCTTCTGGGTTCTGTGGCACCAATGCGCAGCAGGGCACCACAAAAGCACCCGACTTTGTGGGGTGAACCCCAGGGTCCACGACCAGTGTCAGCGGGTGTCACCACTGCTTCTTCCGCTGTTGTGCGTGCAATAGAACTGCTTCTTCCTCTGTTGTGTGAGCAAGGCAATCTCCTGTCCATACTGCATGCAAAGATGCCCCCTCCTCTCAGTCTTCACTTGTTATGGCAGTTTCTTAAGAAACAGCATCAACGTCCACGTCCCCGTCCCACCGCAGTGTTCAATTCTCCATATCCCAGACCTTTGAACGAAAGCGGAAATTCGCAGCCAACGCCCCACAGGCCACAGTCCTAAATTCGCACATTTCACGACTGCTTGCGTTGGAAATGCTGCCTTTTAGGCTGGTGGAGACGGAATCCTTCCGCAACCTTATGGCGGTGGCCGTCCCTCAGTACTCGGTCCCCAGCCGACACTATTTTGCCTGGTGTGCCATCCCCACACTACACAAGCACGTGTCCCAAAACATCTGCTGTGCCCTCAACAACGCAGTTACTGGGAGAGTCCACCTGACAACGGACACGTTGGCAAGTGCTTGTGGTCAGGGACGGTACATCTCCCTGACGGCACACTGGGTAAACATAGTGGAAGCCGGGACCCAGTCGGACCTTGGGACGGAACACATCCTCCCCACACCGAGGATTGCGGGCCCTATGTCAGTCAGAGTTGCCCCCACAGTGTACAGCTCCTGCGCATCATCCTCCTCCTCCTCCTCATGTTCAGCCTCCATCTCAGATATCACCACATCAGTTACAAGCTGGAAGCACTGCAGTACTGCCTCCGCCAAGCGGTAACAGGCTGTGCTGAAACTCATAAGCTTAGGTGATAAACCTCACACTGCTTGTGAGTTGTGGACAGCTGTGAAAGAGCAGGCAGAACTGTGGCTGAGACCGCTGAACCTACATCAGGCATGGTCGTGTGTGATAATGGCCGTAACCTGGTGGAGGCTCTGAGGCGAGACGAGATCACACACGTATCATGCCTGGCTCATGTGCTTAACCTCGTGGTTCTTAAATCGTATCCCGAGTTGCCAGATCTGCTCGTCAAACTACGTCGCCTGTCAGCTCATTTTCGCAAATCGGCTACAGCTTCCGCCGCCCTTGCTGTGTTGCAGCAGCGTTTGCAGCTTCCGTCACACCGACTGGTGTGTGATGTCCCCACACGTTGGAACTCTACCCTCCACATGTTGCAAAGGATTTGTGAGCAGAAGAGAGCAGTTGTGGAGTACCAGCTGCAACAAGGCCGTCGATATTCAGGTCAGACTCCACACATAAGACCTCAGGAGTGGACCTGGATGTCTGACATATGTACCATCTTGACAAACTTTGAGGAGTCCACCAAGATGGTGAGTGGCGATGACGCCATCATTAGCGTCAGCATTCCACTTGTCTGTCTTTTGCAACGCTCTCTGCAGAGAATTAAAGAGGAGGCATTGCAGCCAGAGTATGATGAGATGGATCAAGAAGCCGTAGCGGTCGATTACACACAGCCCAGCCTCATCTCATCCCAACATGCATTGAGGGACAATGAGGGAGAGGAGGAGGAGGAGGAGGAGGAAGAACAGGAGCTGGTATCATGCACTGTAGACGGTAGTACCTGTACAACTGTCATACCGTCGGTTCAGCGTGGGTGGCCTGAGGACAGGGGGGAGGAGGAGGAGTAGGAGAGCATGGTCAGTCATCATCTTGGTGAGGACACGGAAGTCTTGCCCGTTACCAGTCTGGCACGCATGGCTGACTTTAGGTTACGCTGCCTTAACCGTGACCCTCGCGTTGTCAAAATGTTGGGTGACAGTCATTACTGGTTGGTGACACTTTTAGACCCCCGCTGCCCAGTGTGCGGCGTCCTCCTGCGCTCCTTCCCTCGCTGCTGCCGGCGCGCGCTCCTTCCCGGGCACTGTGCTTAGGGCGCGCGCGCGCTCCCACTCTCTTAAAGGGACCACGCGCGCCGTCCTAAGGAGTCCCCGGCCAATAGCCGGAGGACTTCCCATATATAAGGCACCTCCTCCAAAATTGAGGTGCCCGAGCAAAGTTGTTGCAAAGCATACTCACCTCTGCTTCAGCCCTCAGGTCCCGTTGCCAGCCTGACTTCCAGTCCTGTCTGCCTGCTTGTCTTCCCTTCAGCCCAACAGTCTGTCTCCTGCATCCGCCAGTCTGTCTATGGGCAAGTCCACCTGCGGAACAGGAAGCGCCTGCCAGTTACCTGCCTGCTACCTGCCGTACCTGCTAACCCGCTCACCTGGGAGCGCTCACCTGCTACCCACCTGCTAGCCTACCTGGAGGCTCCGCCGTCACTTGCCGTGACCACCTACCTGCCAGCCAAGAGACTCTTACCCGCTCACCTGGGAGCGCTCACCTGCTACCCGCCTACTAGCCTACCTGGAGGCTCCGCCGTCACTTGCTGTGACCACCCGCCTGCCAGCCAAGAGACTCTTACCTGCTCTTCCGTCACTTCCCGTGACCACCCGCCTGCTCACCCAGAGACTGCCATTTACCTGTTGTGTCCACACGCTACTCCAGTCAGTCCCAGCTATCTGACCCGTGGGAGCCACCTGCCCTAATACAAGGTCGTCTTCAGTATAACACCTGCCCCTCGGGGTCCCTCCTTGTTCCAGGGCACAGAGGTTCCACCACCCGGCCCCGTTACAGTTTGCTCGGGCCATGGAATCCGGTGGCGCCCAAGCTCCCTCGCTCTCTGACCTGTTCCACGAAGTCTCCCGTCAGAGATCCCAACAGGAATCGATCCTGAACCACCTGCGTAATGTCAACTCCCGCCTGGACACACTGACTGCTCCACCTGGACCTGCCTCCAGTCGTACGACTCACGTCCAGGCAGCACCGCTACCCATCAATGCCATGGTACCCGGTCCGGGTCCCCGGCTCTCTACACCGCCTCTTTTTGCTGGAGAATCCCGCCTTGGCTCGAGGCTTCATTAACCAGTGCACCCTGCATTTTGAACTCTTGGCACATCACTTTACCACCGACCGGGCCAAAGTGGCTTTCATCATGTCCCATCTCACTGGGGAAGCACTGGCTTGGCTAAATCCCCTGTGGGAGAGAGGGGATCCCCTGGTATCCAACTTGTCAGCTTTCTTCACTGTTTTCCGGAAAGTCTTCGATGAACCGGGACGAAAGACCTCGTCAGCCTCCTCTCTGCTACGTCTCCGCCAAGGGAGTCTCACCGTAGGCCAATATGCCATACGGTTCCGTACCCTCGCTTCTGAGCTTGCCTGGAATAACGAGGCCCTGCTGTCCGTCTTCTGGGAGGGTCTTTCCGGTCGGATTAAAGATGAACTTGCCGGTCGGGACATCCCTACCACCCTAGACGACCTGGTGTCACTTGCTACCCGGATTGACATCCGGTTCCAGGAACGTACCAAGGAGACCACCCGTGAGAGAAGGTTTCCCCGCCTTGCTCCTAACTTCCAGAGACCTGTCTCTTCTTCAGTCACTCCCCGGGTGCACTCACCCGAGCCCATGCAGGTCGACCAGACCAAGTTGGTCAAATCCCGCCAGGAGTCACGCCGGGCCGAGGGGAGCTGTTTCTATTGTGGCAGTAAGGAGCACCTGATCCGTTCCTGCCCGGAGAGGCCGGGAAACGCCGGTGTCTAGGATCACTCGGAGAGGTCGTCCTAGACAAAAGTAAGTCCTCTCCCTCCCTGACTTTGTCTGTCTCTCTCTCCTGGGGAGAGGATCGGCACTTTGAAATCGCCCACCTGGACTCTGGAGCTGCTGGGAACCTCATCTCCCAGTCCTTAGTAGAGAGATACCGTATTCCCACCAAGCCTCTCACTGAACCTTTGTCAGTTGCCTCCGTGGATGGTAAACTCCTTCCAGCGCCCATCCTGCTCGTCACTGAACCCTTAACTCTGCAGTTGGGAATGCTGCACTCTGAGAAGATCTCCTTCCATGTGCTATCCGGACTCTCTCACTTCCTGTTGCTAGGTCTACCTTGGCTCCAGACACATGAACCCGTATTGAACTGGCGATCCGGTGAAGTACTCCGGTGGGGTCCAGACTGCCATAAAACCTGCCTGGTTCCGGTCCATCCAACTCGCCCTCCGCCTACTCCAGCTAATCTACCCGGTCTCCCGGCTCCATACTGGCCCTATGCAGACGTCTTCGGTAAAAAGGAAGCAGAGACGTTGCCACCCCATAGGCCATATGACTGCCCGATCGACCTGGTACCTGGCGCCACTCCTCCCCGTGGGCGTATCTACCCGTTGTCTGCGCCCGAAACCCGGGCCATGTCAGAATACATTGAAGAAAATCTGGCTAGGGGATTTATTCGAAAATCTACCTCCCCGGCTGGAGCCAGATTATTCTTTGTCAAAAAGAAAGACGGCTCGCTACGTCCCTGTATAGACTACAGAGGACTCAATCTAATCACTGTAAAAAACAAATACCCCCTGCCGCTCATCTCCGAATTGTTTGACCGTCTCAAGGGCACTTGGATCTTCTCCAAGCTGGATTTACGAGGAGCATATAACCTGGTCCGTATCCGCCAAGGAGACGAGTGGAAGACAGCATTCAATACCCGGGACGGTCACTATGAGTACCTTGTGATGCCCTTTGGTCTCTGTAACGCCCCCGCTGTCTTTCAAGAGCTGGTCAACGACATCTTCCGTGACCTCCTGTACTCCTGCATAGTGGTATACCTGGACGATATCTTGGTCTTCTCTCCGGATCTCCCCACACACCGGAGGGATGTTCGTCAGGTCCTGCTTAGGCTTCAGCAGAACCACCTCTATGCCAAATACGAGAAGTGCCTCTTCGACCAGACCTCCCTTCCATTCTTGGGCTACGTTATCTCCCAGACAGGTCTGCAAATGGATCCCGAGAAGCTCTCTTCTGTTCTTAAATGGCCCCGTCCTGAAGGTTTGAAGGCGATACAGCGATTCCTGGGCTTCGCCAATTACTATCGTCTTTTCATCCCACACTTCTCGTCCCGGACTGCCTCCATATCTGCGCTTACCTGTAAGGGGGCAAATCCCAAGGTATGGTCGCCTGAAGCCGAGGAGGCCTTCCTTTCCTTAAAGAGAGCCTTCGCCTCTGCCCCCGTCCTGCACCGTCCGGACTGTAATAAGCAATTCTACCTGGAGGTTGATGCCTCCTCCTCCGGAGCCGGAGCGGTACTCACCCAAAAATCTTCTACCGGGAGAATGATTACCTGCGGCTTCTTCTCCAAACTCTTCTCCTCGTCTGAGCGCAACTACTCCATAGGAGACCGTGAATTGCTAGCCGTCAAATTGGCATTGGGGGAGTGGCGCTATCTGCTTGAAGGGGCTCTTTACCCGGTAATCATCTACACGGATCACAAAAACCTGGCATATCTCCAAAATGCCCAGAGACTCAATCCTCGCCAGGCCCGGTGGTCGTTGTTTTTTGCCCGCTTCGACTTCATTCTTCATTTCCGCCCGGCAGACAAGAACGTCAAAGCTGATGCTTTGTCCCGGTCCTTCCTGTCCTCCGATCAAGAGGAGGAGCCTACGCACATCATTGACTCCTCCAAGGTGATGCATGTGGCCCCCTTGGATTTGACTCGTCTTCCACCCGGTAAGACGTTTGTAGCAGTACCAGATGGGGAGAGGGTTCTTCCCTGGGGACATTCTTCTAAACTAGCTGGCCATGCTGGCCAAAAGAAGACCTTCCAGCTCATTACCCGGCATTACTGGTGGCCTACCCTGCGTAAGGACGTTGTAGACTTCGTCACGGCCTGTTCATCCTGTGCCCGTAACAAAGTTCCCAGATATCTACCAGCTGGCCATCTCCTGCCCCTGCCCGTACCTGCTGCTCCATGGCAGCACATTGCTATGGACTTTATCACCGATCTTCCTGTTTCTGCCGGTTGTACAGTCATTTGGGTGGTCGCTGACTGCTTTTCTAAAATGGCCCACTTCATTCCCCTGCCTGGTCTCCCATCTGCACCCGAGCTGGCTAAAGACTTTATCCGCCACATCTTCCGTCTCCATGGCCTACCCCTCCACATCGTGTCGGATCGTGGGGTTCAGCTCTCTCACGCTTCTGGAGAGCCACATGTAAGCTGCTAGATGTCACCCTGGATTTCTCCTCCGCTTACCACCCACAGTCCAATGGTCAAGTGGAGCGGATCAATCAGATCCTGACCAACTACCTCCGGCACTTCGTTAATGCCCACCATTCGTTCGGATTGGGTGGATCTCCTACCATGGGCCGAGTTCTCTTATAAAAATCATGAGAGCGAATCCTCTTCCAAATCCCCGTTATTTATAGTCGGTGGCCAACATCCCCAGATTCCAGTTCCTGTCTCCGCTTCTGTGGACAACCCTGCCGCAGAGTCTCTTGTCAGCGAATTTTCTACTATTTGGGAGAGTACCAGGTCCGCTCTTCTTCTGTCCTCCGAGCGGATGAAGAGATATGCTGATAAGAGACGTCTGGATCCACCTCAATTCCGTCCGGGAGACAAGGTTTGGCTCTCTTCCAAACATGTGCGGCTCAAAGTACCCTCCTACAAGTTGGGCCCTCGGTTCATCGGACCCTTCGAAGTCCTCAGGCAAATTAACCCAGTGGCCTACAAATTAAAACTCCCGGCCACCCTACGCATTCCCAACTCCTTCCACGTATCCCTCCTCAAACCCGTTGTCCTTAACAATTTTTCCGACAATCCAGGTGCTCCTCCTACTCCGGTTTCTGCTGAGGACGTCTTTGAAGTGGAGAGTATCCTGGCCACCAAGAGGGTAAGAGGGAGAACCTTTTTTCTGGTGGATTGGAAGGGGTTTGGTCCTGTGGAAAGAACTTGGGAACCCAGGGAGAGCATCAACGCTCCGCTTCTCCTTGAGAAATTTCTCTCTGGCCTAAAAAAGGGGGGCCTAAAGGGGGGGGGGTACTGTTGCATCGGCGTCTCTGCCTCCTGCTAAGCAGAGACGCCGTCCCTCTCACCTTCCTGCCCAGTGTGCGGCGTCCTCCTGCGCTCCTTCCCTCGCTGCTGCCGGCGCGCGCTCCTTCCCGGGCACTGTGCTTAGGGCGCGCGCGCGCTCCCACTCTCTTAAAGGGACCACGCGCGCCGTCCTAAGGAGTCCCCGGCCAATAGCCGGAGGACTTCCCATATATAAGGCACCTCCTCCAAAATGGAGGTACCCGAGCAAAGTTGTTGCCAAGCATACTCACCTCTGCTTCAGCCCACAGGTCCCGTTGCCAGCCTGACTTCCAGTCCTGTCTGCCTGCTTGTCTTCTCTTCAGCCCGACAGTCTGTCTCCTGCATCCGCCAGTCTGTCTATGGGCAAGTCCACCTGCGGAACAGGAAGCGCCTGCCAGTTACCTGCCTGCTACCTGCTGTACCTGCTAACCCGCTCACCTGCTACCCGCCTGCTAGCCTACCTGGAGTCTCCGCCGTCACTTGCCGTGACCACCTGCCTGCCACCCAAGAGACTCTTACCCACTCACCTGAGATCGCTCACCTGCTACCCGCCTGCTAGCCTACCTGGAGGCTCCGCCGTCACTTGCCGTGACCACCTGCCTGACAGCCAAGAGACTCTTACCCGCTCACCTGGGAGCGCTCACCTGCTACCCGCCTGCTAGCCTACCTGGAGGCCCCGACGTCACTTGCCGTGACCACCCGCCTGCCAGCCAAGAGACTCTTACCTGCTCTTCCGTCACTTCCCGTGACCACCCGCCTGCTCACCCAGAGACTGCCATCTACCTGTTGTGTCCACCCGCTACTCCGGTCAGTCCCAGCTATCTGACCCGTGGGAGCCACCTGCTCTAATACAAGGTCGTCTTCAGTATAACACCTGCCCCTCGGGGTCCCTCCTTGTTCCAGGGCACAGAGGTTCTACCACCCGGCCCCGTTACACAGGGGAACACTGTCAACGTTCTGGGACAGTTTTCTGAGACCCGCCCAGCTTACAGGCCCTGAGGCACGGGGTACTCTCTCAAGGAGTGGAAAGTTTCAAAAGATGGTGAGGGAGTACCTTGCCGACCGTACCAGCGTCCTCCGTTATTCCTCTGTGCCTTTTAATTTTTGGGTATCCAAGCTGGACACTTGGAGTGAACTTGCTCTGTACGCCTTGGAGGTCCTGGCCTGCCCTGCCGCTAGCGTGTTATCGGAGCATGTTTTTAGTGCTGCTGGGGGAATTATAACTGATAAGTGCACTCGCCTGTCAACTGACAATGCTGACAAGCTGACCCTTATCAAAATGAACCAGGGCTGGATTGGGCCAGACTTCTCATCACCACCAAATGACAGCAGAGTAACATAAAGTCAAATCCACTGTGTTATTTCGGGAGGTGTATTCACATGCATCGCTTCACACCCACACATGGGTATACGCTTCCTCATTTCGGCTGTTTTATGCTCTTCTCCTTATCCTCAGCCTCCACCACCACTATACCACCATGGTGACCGTGGTCCATGTTGCCATTATTGCAAGTTCCTCTGTCCTTATTTTTGGCAGCTTTTGCTTGGAAGGCATAAGCAAAGACTATGGGAGACCCACTCCCCAATAATGGGAATAATGTTTTTAAGATGCTGTACTGTATGGCTCTTGTAAGGGTCATTAAAACCGTCTTGTTAAGCTACTGTGACCTCCACGTCTCTTCCAAGGGGCATTAAAACCGTCTTGTTAAGCTACTGTGACCTCCACGTCTCTTCCAAGGGGCATTAAAACCGTCTTGTTATGCTACTACAACCTCCACGTCTCTTCCAAGGGGCATTAAAACCGTCTTGTTAAGCTACTGTGACCTCCACGTCTCTTCCAAGGGGCATTAAAACCGTCTTGTTAAGCTTCTGCGACCTCCACGTCTCTTCCAAGGGGCATTAAAACGTCTTGTTAAGCTACTGTGACCTCCACCACTTTTCCAAGGGGCATTAAAACCATCTTGTTAAGCTACTGCAACCTCCACCACTTTTCCAATTGGCATTAAAACCGTCTTGTTAAGCTACTGCAACCTCCACGTCTCTTCCGAGGGGCATTAAAACCGTCTTGTTAAGCTACTGCGACCTCCATGTCTCTTCCAAGGGGCATTAAAACCGTCTTGTTAAGCTACTGCGACCTCCACCACTTTTACAAGGGGCATTAAAACCGTCTTGTTAAGCTACTGCAACCTCCACGTCTCTTCCTAGGGGCATTAAAACCGTCTTGTTAAGCTACTTCGACCTCCACCACTTTGCCAAGGGGCATTAAAACCATCTTGTTAAGCTACTGTGACCTCCACGTCTCTTCAAAGGGGCATTAAAACCGTCTTGTTAAACCACTCTGAACTCCATAGCTCTTCCAAGGGGCATTGAAATGTTTTTAATTACCTCTAACCTCCATGACTCTTCCAACGGGCATTGCATTTCCTCCTAATTTTAGTCATCTTTTACTTTTCAATGCAAAGGCGAAATCTAAGGGAGACCCACTCCCCAATAATGGTTAGAAGGTTTTTAGTACGCTGTAATCCATGTCTGTTTCAAGGGGCATTGCAGTTCCTCATAATTTTTGGAAAGCCTTCCATTCACTGCTTAGGCCAACAGTGTACAGGAGACCCAGTTGCTATAAATGGAAAAAACGGTTTAGGTAAGGCCCTCTGACCTCCATGTCACTTCCAAGGGGCATTGGAGTGCCTCTAAATTTTTGGTAGGCATTGCACTCACTGTATGCCCTCTAACTGTGTAGCCGAACCGCTCCTTTTGGTACAGAAACATATCCTACAAGACATGTGTGGTTGACTGGCCTGATATTGATGTGAATGGTCCCTGTTCCTCCTGCTCTTTCTCCTTTGCCACCACCTCATCCATCATTTATCACCTGAAGCTTTGTTTTAACGGGAGTCATAGAACTGGGATAGTAGCAGGAAAATATCCAGCAATCCTCAGAGGAGGTAGGATATGCGCCAAAACGCTGACCACCTCAGGCCTAGCCGCTACTACATACAACAAAGCAGATGCTAACTTCTATCATCATCATCATGCTCCTCACCTTGGCACTCTCAACTCCCCTGATGGAGAAGCCAGGGCCCACCGGAGGAGTCTGGTTCTCTGGTGGGTTCATCCAATGCTGCCCTAAAGCAGGCCAGGCTAAGAAAAGTGTGGGGGAAGTTCCCAGGAGAAATAGGGGCGGCTGGGGACCGTGTGTGGACACCCGGCCGCGGGGCGGCTGGGGACCGAGTATGGACACCCGGCCGCCCCCTGGCGGCTGTGGACCAAGCGTGGACACCCGGCTGCCGGGCGGCTGGGGACTGAGTATGGATACTTCGCTGCCGAAGTAGCCATGAGGTAGTGGCCAGCTTCGGCCTCCTCAAAACTAAAAGGCCCCATTTCAACTGCAAGCTAGCAATATGGTATTGCAGCCTGGGGGTGGGTGGGTGGTTGGCTGCATATTTGCGCTTGCATTGCAAGGAATGGGGGAGGTACAATTGAACACTGCCCTGGGACAAGGACTTGCACGGGGATAGTTGCAAGTCTGCAACGACAGGTGCAGGGTGGGAGACATCTTGTGCCATGAACAGGGGGTTGGCATGCACACACTACAGCCGAATAGGCTGTCCTTCCCACTAAATTCACTGGGGAGGGCACAGGTAATGTTTTGGTATGCGCACTTAATCTTATGTATATGGCCCACCGGGACAAATAAGGGCGGCTGGGGACCGAGTGTGGACACCCTGCCGCCGGGGGGCTGGGGACTGAGTATGGATACCAGGCCACCAACGCAGCCATGACATGGTGGCCGGCGTCTGCCTCCACAAGCCTAAAAGACTTCATTTCAAGTGCAAGCAAGCTAGCAGTATGGCATTGCAGCCTGGGGGTGGGTGGGTGGCAGGCTGCACACTTACGCTTGCATTCCAAGAAAACAAAGCAGATGCTAACTTCTATCATCATCATCATGCTCCTCACCTTGGCACTCTCAACTCCCCTGATGGAGAAGCCAGGGCCCACCGGAGGAGTCTGGTTCTCTGGTGGGCTCGTCCAATGCTGCCCTAAAGCAAGCCAGGCTAATAAAAGTGTGGGGGAAGGTCACAGGAGAAATAGGGGCGGCTGGGTATCATTTATGGACACCCGGCCGCCCCCAGGCGGCTGGGGACCGTGTGTGGACACCCGGCCGCCCCCTGGTGGCTGGGGACCGAGCGTGGACACCCAGCCGCCGGGCGGCTGGGGACTGAGTATGGATACTTCGCTGCAATGAGGTAGTGGCCAGCTTCGGCCTCCTCCAAACTAAAAGGCCTCATTTCAAGTGCAAGCTAGCAGTATGGCATTGCATCCTGGGGGTGGGTGGGTGGCAGGCTGCACACTTACGCTTGCATTCCAAGAAAACAAAGCAGATGCTAACTTCTATCATCATCATCATGCTCCTCACCTTGGCACTCTCAACTCCCCTGATGGAGAAGCCAGGGCCCACCGGAGGAGTCTGGTTCTCTGGTGGGCTCGTCCAATGCTGCCCTAAAGCAAGCCAGGCTAAGAAAAGTGTGGGGGAAGTTCCCAGGAGAAATAGGGGCGGCTGGGGACCGTTTATGGACACCCGGCCGCCCCCAGGTGGCTGAGGACCATGTGTGGATACCCGGCCACGGGGCGGCTGGGGACTGAGTATGGACACCCGGCCGCCCCCTGGCGGCTGGGGACCGAGCGTGGACACCCGGCTGCCGGGCGGCTGGGGACTGAGTATGGATACCTCGCTGCCGAAGCAGCCATGAGGTAGTGGCCAGCTTCGGCCTCCTCCAAACTAAAAGGCCCCATTTCAAGTGCAAGCTAGCAATATGGTATTGCAGCCTGCGGGTGGGTGGGTGGTTGGCTGCATATTTGCGCTTGCATTGCAAGGAATGGGGGAGGTACAATTGAACACTGCCCTGGGACAAGGACTTGCACGGGGATAGTTGCAAGTCTGCATCTTCTGATGAGCCAAGGATCACTTCTGATGGGCACACTTTTAGGCAGTGACCTGGGAGTCAGAGATGCTTCCAGGGGTCTTCCCCATGCTGTTCCCATGTCTTTTCAGCACTGTATGCATGTGTCACACAGCACATGGCCAGATAAGGTTGTACAATTTTAAAATGACATTTCCCGGTGAATGCATTTGTCACAGTTGAAAGCAATACAAAAGAGCAAAAACGCATAAAAAATGCTACTTGTGAACATAGCCAAGGTGTAGAGGAGTATTTTTGTTTTTGGTTATTTATTTTACCTTATACACAAGTCTTTACCCTGGAAAGGAAATTCCTTTATATATTTCACAGGAAAACCGTTTCAGTTTCGTTTTTGAACGTTTTATTGTGAGCCCGCAAAAGTGGCTTAATACCTCTGACCACGTTGTTGACAGCAGTGACCTGGGGGTCAGAAATGCTTCCTGGGGCGATCCCCATGCTGTCCCCATGTCTTTTGAGCACTGTCATTATCGTTTTGGGCACTTTTTAGACTTTCTACAGACTGCCGGGAGTGCCGCCGCAACAATGCTCGGGTCTCCCATAGACTAAAATTGGGCTCTTTGCTCGGGTCGAGCATCCGAGTATCACGCTGAGCTCGACCCGAGCTTAGAGCACCCGAGCATTTTAGTGCTCGCTCAACACTAATTATCATCTTGAAAAATGATGTCATCATCCCCAAACATCCTTTAAATTGATGGGATAAGAAAACTGTTCAAAATATCAATCTAAACTTGGGCATTTATTGAAGATGTAATGACAGCCATCTCCCCAGTGCCTTTACCTGACATGCAGCCCCATATCATCAATGACTGTGGAAATTTGCATGTTCTCTTCATGCAGTCATCTTTATAAATCTCAGTGGAAAGGCACCAAACAAAAGTTCCAGCATCATCAACTTGCCCAATACAGATTCACGATTCATCACTGAATATGACTTTCATCCAGTCATCCACAGCCCACGATTGCTTTTCCTTAGCCCATTGTAACCTTGTTTTTTTCTGTTTAGGTGTTAATGATGGCTTATGTTTAGCTTTTCTGTATGTAAATTCCATTTTCTTTAGGTGGTTTCTTACAGTTTGGTCACAGACATTGACTCCAGTTTCCTCCCATTCATTCCTTATTTGTTTTGTTGTGCATTTCCTGTTTTGGAGACATATTGCTTTAAGTTTCCGGTCTTGACGCTTTGATGTCTTCCTTGGTCTACCAGTATGTTTGCATTTAACAACCTTCCCATGTTGTTTGTATTTGGTCCAGATTTTAGACACAGCTGACTATGAACAACCAACATCTTTTACAACATTGCGTGATGATTTACCTTCTTTTAAGAGTTTGATAATCCTTTCCTTTGTTTCAATTGACATCTCTCGTGTTGGAGCCATGATTCATGTCAGTCCACGTGGTGCAACTGCTCTCCAAGGTGTGATCACTCCTTTTTAGATGCAGACTAACGAGCAGATCTAATTTGATGCAGGTGTTAGTTTTGGAAATGAAAATTTACAGGGTGATTCCATAATTTTTTCCTTCTGCTTGGTCTGAAAAAATTACCCTTACTGAGTACCACATTTTTAATCTTGATTTCTTTTAGTGCTTCTTAAAGCCCTAAAGTTGCCATTTGTAATGACTTTAGTTTTGTGCCATGTCTGTGATCTGCTTTTTTTCAGCAACATTAAACAACTGAATGAACATCCTCCGAGCCCGGTGATTCCATAATTTTTGCCAGGGGTTGTACTAAAGCAACACTCAAGTGGTTTAAGGGGAAACATGTAAATGTTTTGGAGTGGTCTAGTCTAGTGATGAACAAGCACTAAAATGCTCGGGTACTCGTTGCTCGGGTCGAGCAAATTGGAATACTCGGGTGCTCAAACCGAGCAACGAGCCCAATGTAAGTCTATGGGAAACTCGAGCATTTTTCAGGCGGCTCCCCCCGGCGGTCTGCAGGGGGCCTAAAAATTGCCCAAAAAGATGGGAACAGTGCTCAAATGACATGGGGACAGCATGGGGAAGACCCCTGGAAGCATTTCTGACTCCCAGGTCACTTCTGTCAACAACGTTGTCAGAGGTATTACGCCACATTTACGGACTCACAATAAAACATACCAAAACGAAACCAAAATGGATTTTCCTGGGAAATATGTTAAGGAACATCCTTTCCATGACATGTACAATGTATATAAAGCAAAATAAATAACCAAAAACAAAAATACTCCTCCACACCTTGGGCTATGTTCACACGTAGCGTTTTTCATGCGTTTTTGCACTTTTGCATTGCTTTCAACCAAGACAAATGCATTCAACAGGAAATTTCATTTTAACATTTTACAACCTTATCTGGCCATGTGGTGTGTGACACATCATCAGACACATGTGTACAGCCCCGAGGGTTCGGCCCCTACAGGGGTATTGCACCTCTGCCAGAGGTGTGATATTCCACTCTCGGGTAAGGATGGAGTATGGACCAGGGCTCAGTTAGCTGCATGCATCACACACACCCCATTTCCGGGGGACAGCTCAACGGTGCTCCCATTTATACAGTAATGCAGGCACGACAGACCATATCCCTGGCTGGAGTGAAGAGGGGGGAGGAAAACCCAGTGATGTAGGAGCAGAAGGGGACGGTTTCTGAGCATAGGTAGGAGCTCATTGGGTGCTGGTCACCTGAGCTCACACTCTAGGGGAAGGTATAAAAGGTGGGCACCATCTTAGGACAGGGTTCGGTTCAGTTGTGTGAGAGGAGAAGGCAGGGAGCAGAGCTGCTGCATGGGCTCTGCTCCCTGGGCAGGCCTAGCACAGAGGCCAGAGCCTGAGGGAAGAAAGAAGGGGAGCAGGGAGGCTCCAGGAACACCGAGGATGGAGGGACCCCAGGGGTGCAGAACGGTCAGTAGCCACTGCACGCCCGAATTCACCTGAGTGGAGGGGTCAGGCCGCAGAAGGGGAACCGGATCCCTAAATTGGTGGAGGAGAAACTACACTCAGCCAAGAACCGGAGGTTGCGACCATTCATTGGTGCAGCCCCCTGCTAAACCTGCTAGGAAGGCACCACATAGGGCCCAGGGAAAACGGCCGGCACGTTATCCCGACAAGCTCCGAGGCAGCCGGACAGAAGTGAGGTCACTGGTGGGGTATGAGAGGCCAGAGAAAGGACACATAAAGTGGGTCCTGTGAAGCGCTTCTAAATTACCTGGAGGTTGATCGAGCCCCTCACCTTGTGAGCACAGCACGGCTCGGGCAGTCCTTGCTGACAGAAGTGACCTGGATAACAACTGTGAGTAAAAGACCCTGGACTGCATCATTGGACTCTGTGTGATTACTGCTGCGCCTGTACCATCACTCCCATCCTCTCTACACGCTGCCCTGAGGCTACGCTCCTCCCGTGGGGAGTTATCCTACCCCTGTGCTGCACACCAACACCAGCCTCAGCGGTCTGCCTTGCAGCGGCGGTTATCCTTGACCGCAATCCACGGGTGGCGTAGTCGGACATTGAAAACACTGATAAATAGACTGCCACAATTTGGTCTGACCACCCTGAGCCACGGGATCGGGTTGCCACAACTACCCCCAGCATCGTACAGAAGCCCGGTTCCGGGTACCCCATGGCACAGGGGGCGAGTCACATGCATGCAGTGCTGAAAAGTCATGGGAACAGTATGGGGAAGACCTCTGGTTGGAAGCATCTCTGACTCCCAGGTCACTGCCTAAAAGTGTGCCCATCATAAGTGATCCTTGGAGCATGCGAAGATGCCTCCCGCCATGAACCTGTCGTTGCAGACTTGCAACAATCACCGTCCACGTCCTTGTCCCACTGCAGCGTTCAGTTGTCCCTACCCCATTCCTTGGAATGCAAGCGCAAGTATGCAGGCAGCCAGCCACCCACCCACAGGCTGCAATACTATACTGCCAAATTTTTGACAACTGCTTGCACTTGAAATGTGGTCTTTTAGGCTCGTGGAGGCAGAATCTTTTCATAACCTCATACCGGCGGCAGCCGGGTGTCCATACTCGGTCCCCAGCCGCCACTATATTTCCCGGTATCGCCTCTGCCTTCCACAAGCACCAGTCCCACAACATTACCCGTGCCCTCCCCAGTGCACTTACTGGGAAGGACCGCCTAACCACAAACACGTGGACAGGTGAATGTGGCCAGGGACGGTATGGAGCAAGTCCACAACTTTTTTTGCTGACAGTTGTATTTAGCTCGGTGAAAGGACTGGCATAGAGGGAAACCCTATCTACCCTGCGTGTCATTTCTCACAGGAAGTCTTGTAATGCAGCTTGTTGCAGAAGCAATGGCAGCCCATCCAACATCAACTTGCCCTTGTCGGTGGTACTTTGACACATACACATCTTTCTTTGCACATTTAATTTCTTGAATACAGAGTTGGACAATGGCCTGATCTGTAATGCGGTTTGAGAAATAACATGCATAAGTGACTCGCCCCCTGGGCCGTGGGGCACTCGGAGCCGGGCAATAGGCAGACGATGGGGGTAGTGGTGGCAACCGGGTCCGTGGCTCAGGGTGGTCAGACCAGTGGCAGTCCTTTATAAGTTTTAAGTAATGTACAACTATGCCACCCATGGATTGCGGTCAGTGCTAACCGCCGCTGCAGTGCAGACCTCTGGGGCAGATGTAAATGTGCAGCTCCGAATAGTACAACTCCCCACGGGAAGAGTAGGGCCCCAGGGCAGTGTATGATGGATGATGGAGGGGATGATTCCAACCGCGTTAGCCAGGAAACGGAGGCCTCTTAAACAGTTCAGGGTCTTTATTAGAACAGGTAATATGACCCAGAAACAGGCCCAGCTAGGAGGGGGCCTGGATGTCTGAGAGCAAGTGGGAAGCTGGCCCTGGTCAGGGTGAGGGTGTCGGCCTAACGTGCTCTCTGTGCTCCTCCTGGCTATTTCCCTTCTGGTAATGTAACAGCCCACGTTCCTGAGCTCACCGTGTCCTCTCGCCCGTATGGCTTGCAACTCGGGTCCCTTGCTACTCCCGGCCTGGTACGGCTCTGCTGGTCCCTTCTGCTGTGGCGGAACCTCTGGGCTTCTTAGGCCAAGGAACATACAGTCCCCTGCGGACTGGTTATCTGCTGTAGGATGTGGAATCCTCACAGCCTCAGACACCAAAGTCTGGTGGATTAGTTTCTTTATCTGCCAGGACAGACTCACTTCGCCTTTTGTCCCTGGCTCGTGGCTCTCCTACTGCCACACGTCCTCTTAGGCTGCAACACAACTGTCTGTCCCTGCTCTGGGACACCTCTCAATCCAGAGACAGGTTGTCCAGTTCTCCCTAACCCTGCCCCCAGTTCCAGCTTTTATAGGGGCAGCCTGCTCCCCCTACTGGCCTGGGACAGGAGGTATTGCATGCTGATGATCCGTGACTAGAGAACCTCCCCCTTGCTCTCAGACACAGCTTTATTACATTTGTGGCATCCAGGCCAGGGTGACACATTCCCCCTAGTAAAATTTAGTACTCCGGGACTAAACAATAAACAAAGATAATATGCATGACCATAAAACTGTCACGCTGTCTCTGTATACTGGAGGTAGGGGACCTAAGCTGACCCTAAGCTGGGGCCCTGACTAGTCCCTCAACCTGGAGGTACTGTTAAAGGTACAGAGGTCCAGGCCGCCAGCGTAACCCCTACCTCCTGAGGATCCCTGCACCTAAGTAATCTAGTCCTGAGAAGGACCCCGATCGCAACAAAAGGGGACAAGTAATAATATGCCCACACACAGTACTTAGACGAACGAGACAGTACAAGGGAAAAACCAAAACCACCTTGCATACAACAACTACACAACTACAACAGAGGGAACACCAACGGGAAAGGAGATAAATGATAAAGCGAGGAAGGGAAAAAACACTCCAAATACACTTATCTCAGAAACTCCAAACACCACGATCCGCTCTGTTAGTCTGAATGAAATGCTTTCACCGACACTTCCCAAACAGACCAGCAGGCATTTGAAGGAGTCTCACTACAGCAGTATTGATTGCAGCTGGGCGAGGCTGGACCTCGTCTAGCACAGAGAGAGAGAGAATTAACTCCCTCACTGCCGAAAAACACAAAGCACCAACAAGTCAGCTGCGAGAAGTCAGGCTGTGTACTCGTGACGATCTTCGTGGCGACACACCCGTGACAGTACCCCCCCTTCTACGAGGGGCCTCCAGACCCTCAGGGCCAGGTTTATCCGGGTGAGTCGTGTGGAAGGCCCGAACTAATCGGTCTGCGTTAATATCCGACGCAGGAACCCACATCCTCTCCTCAGGACCATACCCTTTCCAATGAACCAGGTACTGAAGGGACCGGCGATTAAAGCGTGAATCGATGACCCTCGATACCTGGAACTCCAAGTTACCATTGACCACCACTGGAGGGGGAGGTAAAGGTGACGGTACCACCGGCGCCACATACCTCTTAAGCAACGATCTGTGGAACACGTTGTGAATTTTAAACGTAGGGGGGAGGTCAAGACGGAATGCCACCAGATTAATAATAGAACTGATTCTGTACGGCCCGATGAACCTGGGACCCAGTTTCCAGGAGGGAACCTTAAGTTTAATATTCCTGGTAGACAACCATACCCGATCGTTCACACTTAGGTCCGGACCAGACACTCTCCTCCTATCAGCCATACGTTTGTATCGGTTCCCCATAGTATTCAGATTCTTCAGCACCCCTCTCCATACTGAAGCGAGTGATGAGGAAAATCGTTCCTCCTCAGGAACCCCCGAAGAGCCCCCCCTACTGAAAGTACAAAACTGGGGGTGAAAACCATATGCCCCAAAAAAACGGGGACTTACCAGTGGACTCGCTCCGCCTATTATTAAGAGCAAACTCTGCCAGAGGTAAGAAAGAAGCCCAGTCCTCCTGGTTCTCTGACACAAAACACCGGAGATATGTCTCCAAGCTCTGGTTCATACGTTCCGTCTGACCATTGGTCTGAGGATGAAAAGCCGATGAGAATGACAAATGCATCCCCCGCCATGCACAAAACGCCTTCCAGAACTTGGACACAAACTGAGACCCCCGATCAGACACCACCTCGGAGGGTACCCCGTGAAGCCTCACAATCTCCCCAATGAACACCTGCGCAAGAGTTTTAGCATTAGGGAGAGCCGGAAGAGCGATAAAATGTGCCATCTTGCTGAACCTGTCCACTACAACGAGTATGACCGTTTTACCCGAAGACGGAGGGAGGTCCGTAATAAAGTCCATAGACAGATGAGTCCAAGGACGCTCCGGGATCTTCAAAGGTAAGAGGGCCCCAGACGGACGGGTATGTGAGGTCTTAGAGCGCGCACAAACCCCACAGGATGCGACAAAAGTTACCACCTCCTTATGTAAGTTAGGCCACCAAAACCGACGCGAGAGGAGATCCACAGTTGCTTTACTCCCCGGGTGTCCTGCAAAAACTGAGTTATGGTGTGCCTCGATCACCTTTTGTCGCAACTGATCTGGAACAAACAGTCTCCCCGGAGGTCCAACAGGGGCGTCCCCCTGAGCCTCCAATACCTCCTCCTCCAGCTCAGAGCATACTGCCGAAACCACCACCCCCTCCTGAAGGATAGGAATCGGGTCGTCCGTATTCCCGGCCCCAGGGAAACTACGAGATAAGGCATCCGCCTTTACATTTTTTGACCCAGGACGATATGTAACGACAAAATTAAACCTGGTAAAAAACAATGACCACCTAGCTTGTCTGGGATTCAGACGTTTCGCGGACTCCAGATATAGCAGGTTCTTGTGATCGGTGATGACGGTGACCGGATGGACTGCCCCCTCCAAAAAATGGCGCCACTCCTCAAAAGCTAACTTAATGGCCAAGAGTTCCCTATTGCCGACATCGTAATTCCTCTCAGCGGACGACAATTTTTTAGAGAAAAAGGCGCACGGATGCCACTTACCAGGGGACGAACCCTGTGACAATACTGCTCCCACCCCTACCTCGGAAGCGTCTACCTCTACAATGAATGGCTGTGACGCATCAGGTTGAATGAGTATGGGTGCCGAGGCAAAACATTTTTTCAAGGAGGAGAATGCTTGACAAGCCTTGTCAGACCACCTAGAAAAATCCGTCCCCTTTTTAGTCATGTCTGTGAGAGGCTTAACCATGGACGAGAAATTACGAATGAACTTCCGGTAATAATTAGCAAACCCCAGGAAACGTTGTAGTGCCTTAAGATTCTCTGGCCGATCCCACTCAAGAACTGCCCGCACTTTCCCAGGGTCCATACGAAAACCGGACGCTGAAACCAGGAAGCCTAAAAACTGGAGTTCCTGTACGGCGAACACACACTTTTCCCATTTGGCATACAGTTTATTATCCCGCAAGATCTGTAACACCTGCCTAACGTGCTCCTGATGAGACACCAGATCCGGCGAGTAAATTAAGATATCATCCAGATATATGACAACAAACTGTCCCACCAGGCGGCGAAAAATGTCATTAACAAAGTGTTGGAACACCGCCGGGGCATTAGTCAGACCGAATGGCATGACAAGGTTCTCATAATGCCCCTCCGGAGTGTTAAACGCCGTCTTCCACTCATCCCCCTCCTTCATCCTAATCAGATTGTACGCCCCCCTGAGATCCAACTTAGAGAACCATTTGGCGCCCACGATCTGATTAAAGAGATCGGGAATAAGTGGGAGCGGATACGGATCTCGGACCGTAATCCGATTAAGTTCACGGAAATCCAGGCAAGGGCGTAGGCCTCCATCTTTCTTCTTAACAAAGAAGAACCCCGCAGCCACCGGTGAAGATGAAGGTCTAATATGCCCCTTAGCCAGACTTTCTGAAATATAATCCTTCATGGCCTGCCTCTCAGGACCAGAAAGGTTATACAACCTAGCTTTAGGTAACTTGGCCTCAGGGAGCAGTTTTACAGAACAGTCATACTCGCGATGAGGAGGTAGTTCCTGACACCCTTTCTCCGAGAATACATCCTCAAAGTCCGCCAGAAATGGAGGTAAGACCCAAGGAGTAACCGCACCGATGACCGTGTTCATGCAGTTTTTATTACAGAATTTACTCCATAGGCTTATCTCTCTGGTTTGCCAATTAATAACCGGGTTATGCTTAGCTAACCAAGGAAGGCCCAACACTATAGGAGTGGGAAGACCCTCCAACACGTAGCAAGACAACAGTTCTTTATGTATCGCCCCCACTTGAAGTTTTACGTCATGCACAGCTTGCAAAAATCTTCCCTGACCGAGAGGCCTGGCATCGATCGAGAATATGGGGATGGGTTTAGCCAACTCACTCAATCGCATACCTTGAACCCGGGCAAACCGAGCATCAACCAGATTAGCCCCGGCCCCACTATCCAGAAGAACAGATATCCTCTCTGTTCTCGTACCCACTACCACCTCCGCCGGTACGAGAAACTGAGACGAACCTAGGGACGAAATACCTACTCCCAGATTGCCGTCCACCACACAACCTGGGATCAACAGTTTTCCGACGACTCTTCACTCTGCAAGGGACGGGATGGACACCCCCCAATAAAATGTCCCTTTCTCCCGCAGAAGAAACACCTTCCTGTCTTATGGCGCACCACCGGTCCCCTCCCCCGAAATGATGTCCCTCCTAATTGCATAGGCTCCTCTGGACTGACCAGGGGAACCACCATATGAGGGGACCTTGTAGGAGGTGGAGTCATCACATGGGGTAGAGTTATCCCGCACCTCTCCCGAAGCCGTCTGTCAACGCGAATAGCAAGGGCCATAGCGGCTTCCAGTGACGCGGGAGAGTCATACTGTGCCAACACATCCTGTAATTTGTCGGATAAACCATGACAAAACTGGCTCCTAAGAGCTGGGTCATTCCACTGGGTGTCCGTGGCCCACCTACGGAACTCCGAACAGAATTCCTCCGCCGGACGATCTCCCTGCTGGATCCTACGTAACTTAGACTCAGCAAGGGAGATCCGATCTGGGTCATCATATACGAGTCCCAGAGCAGCGAAAAACCTATCCACTGACTGGAGAGCCGGGGAGCCCGGGGGAAGAGAGAACGCCCAAGATTGTGGGTCCCCTTGTAGGAGCGAGATGACAATTCCCACCCTTTGTTCTTCACTCCCCGATGACCGAGGCCGCAGCCGAAAGTACAAATTGCATGCCTCCCGGAAAACAAAAAACTTGTCCCGCCCCCCAGTGAACCTGTCAGGGAGAGCTACTTTAGGTTCTGGTCCGGCTTGCTCCTGAGGATGCAAAACCTTGGACCTAACGTCCGCCAGCTCCATGGACAAACTCTGCAACTGCCGAGCTAGACCGGCTACTGGATCCATGGTAGCTGGAGAAAAACTAAGTGGGTCGGTGAAAATGTCACGCTGTCTCTGTATACTGGAGGTAGGGGACCTAAGCTGACCCTAAGCTGGGGCCCTGACTAGTCCCTCAACCTGGAGGTACTGTTAAAGGTACAGAGGTCCAGGCCGCCAGCGTAACCCCTACCTCCTGAGGATCCCTGCACCTAAGTAATCTAGTCCTGAGAAGGACCCCGATCACAACAAAAGGGGACAAGTAATAATATGCCCACACACAGTACTTAGACGAACGAGACAGTACAAGGGAAAAACCAAAACCACCTTGCATACAACAACTACACAACTACAACAGAGGGAACACCAACGGGAAAGGAGATAAATGATAAAGCGAGGAAGGGAAAAAACACTCCAAATACACTTATCTCAGAAACTCCAAACACCACGATCCGCTCTGTTAGTCTGAATGAAATGCTTTCACCGACACTTCCCAAACAGACCAGCAGGCATTTGAAGGAGTCTCACTACAGCAGTATTGATTGCAGCTGGGCGAGGCTGGACCTTGTCTAGCACAGAGAGAGAGAGAATTAACTCCCTCACTGCCGAAAAACACAAAGCACCAACAAGTCAGCTGCGAGAAGTCAGGCTGTGTACTCGTGACGATCTTCGTGGCGACACACCCGTGACAAAAACATTATCAGGCAAGTGAAACACAGATTGAGTTCTTAAGGTCACAGTGTGGTCTGTGACCGGGTGTCCATTTCACCAACACAACGGGGAGCCTTAACCAGGTGGGGGTCTGTCCTAGCCCCAAGTCCTTTACAGTCTTAGTTCATTCCTTGGTCAGGCTCCGAACGCAGTCCATACAAAGTCCCGGTTATTAAAAGTTCATAACCTTTGAGTCCATACGGTAACTGTGAGAAACTGAAATACACAATTACTAATCATGCATGTAACTTTGCAAACATTTCAACACTTGGCAACAGGGTTATTTACAGTTTTAGTGCACCCTATATTCTCCAGCGAGCGGGTATCTGCCCCTTTGTGCTCCTGGTTGACCTGCGTAACCCACTGTCTGGTGGTGGACCGACCTGGCTTTCCCCACTAGCGTTAGGGGTACAGCTACCAGCTGGGTGTACAGGTAGGGCAGGCAGCTGTCTGCGGGTCCTCTGGCTTACCGCAGGCATGGCAGGCTCACTGTCAGCAGAGGGTTGATTCTCCTGGGCTGCTGGTACAGGCTCTTCTGCCTCTGGAACTGCTTGCTCTTCTTCACCTTCCGGCTCTGGTGTAGGTTGTTGCTGAACCGGTTGCAGGAAATGCACGACGGGTACCACTATGGCATCGTTTATTTGAGTCCAGGACTGAGGGAACTCTCCGAGAATGGTGCTGATCATTTCTTCCTTGTCCTCTGCGGGTTCAAGGTCACTTTGATCCTCTTCTGCAGTACGGAGTTGTTCGGGGCACCTTTTTAGGTGGTCTCTGGAGACGGTACTAGTGGTTTCTCCTCCATCCTTGGTGATCACGCACACCTTCGAGTTGTCGTGATCAGACTGCAGTACGGTGTAGGGTTCCCTTTCCCACTGGTCGTCCAACTTATGTAGCCTTCTCTTTCACTTCAGGACCTGCTCACCAGGTTCTAGGGGACCAGCAGGGGCGTGTTGGTTGAAGAGTCTTTCTTGCCTTTCTCTCACCTGGGCCAGGCTCTTCTCCATTCTCTCCTGTACCTTCTTGTACTGCAGTCGCCTCTCCGTATCCCAGTCCGCATCCGGGGAGGTGTCCTCAGGTGTTAGGACTCCCATCTCCAGATCTAGGGGCAGCTTACCTGGTCTGGCTCGCATCAGGTAAACCGGGGTGCAGTTTGTAGCGTTCACCGGGATATGGTAGTATAAGTCTATCCGGTCCGGCAGTTTTTCTGGCCACAGACTGCGTTCCTCCAGGGGCAACGTCTTCAGGAGATCAATGACTATATTGTTCATTTTCTCACACATCCCGTTGGCTTGTGGGTGGTAAGGCGTTGTCCAAATCTTCTTACAGCCATAGAGGTTGCAGAACTCTTGGAAGACTTCGGCCTCAAACGCTGGACCCTGGTCTGTCAGGACTTGTTCCGGATACCCGTGTGGACGGCAGAAGTATTGCTGGAAGGCTCTGGCCGCCGTTTGGGCTGTCAAGTCTTTTACCGGGACCACCACTAGAAAATGGGAATAGTGGTCCACGATTGTCAGGGCGTAGATGTATCCTGACCGGCTTGGAGCCAATTTGACGTGGTCCAGAGCTACCAGCTCAAGAGGCTGCTGAGTGACGATAGGCTTCAAGGGTGTCTTCTGGCTGGTGCGGTCTTTTCTCCTTAAGTTACAAGGGCCACAGTCTCTGCACCACTTTTCTACAGCCCCTCTCATGCCGACCCAAAAGAACCGTCCTCTTAGCAGGAACTCCAGTTTCTTCCAACCGAAGTGCCCCGCTCTGTCGTGGTAAGCCCCCAGGACCATAGCTGCATCCCGCCTTGGGACCACGACTTGCCAGGTCAGCTCGTGTGTCCGGTGGTTGACAAGTCTTCTGCATAGCTTGCCTTCATAGAGGAACAGCTTGCTCTTCTCTTTCCATAGCTGCTTGGCTTCCTCTGGAGCATCTGGATCTAAGCGGGCGTCTTCCTGGGTCAGCAGATCTTTCACCAGACGGATTGCAGGGTCACTATCTTGGGTCTTGGCCCAGCTGTGGTGAGGTAGGGGATTGATCATAACAGTTGTTAAATCTTCCTCCTTCACACGGTGGGAGTATTGAGCGGCTCCATACCGGTGAAACGCGGGGAGTTCTACCTCCTCCAGCTCTTCTGGGTCTTCGTCACCTTCAGGTAAGTGAGGCATTCTCGATAGGGCGTCAGCGTTGGCATTGGTTTTGCCTGCCCGGTACTTGATCACGAAGTCATAATTGGAGAGACGGGCCATCCACCGCTGTTCCAGGGCACCAAGTCTTGCACTGTCTAGGTGTGTTAACGGGTTGTTGTCCGTGTACACAGTGAACTTTGCAGAGGCCAGGTAATGCTTGAAGCGTTCCGTTACGGCCCACACCACCGCCAAGAATTCTAGCTTGAAGGACCTGTAATTCTCCGGGTTCCTCTCGGTGGGCCTCAGCTTCCGGCTGGCATACTCAATCACTCTTTCTCTGCCCTGTTGGTTTTGTGACAGTACGGCTACCAGTCCCACATTACTGGTGTCTGTGTGGAGAATAAAAGGCTGGCCATAATCAGGGTAGGTCGGGATCTCATCCCCTGTGAGGGCCATCTTCAACTGGCGGAAGGACTCCTCTTCCGGTTTATCCCACTTGAAGGGTGGCTTTTGGCTTCTCGACTTAGACTGTCCTATCAGGAGGTCCTGCATAGGAGCTGCCATCTTAGTGAACCCGGGGATGAACCTTCGGTAGTAGCCTACCAACCCGAGGAATTGCCTCACTTCCTTGATCTTCGAAGGGCTTGGCCAACTCTTGATTGCCGTGACCTTGTCAGGGTCGGAGGCTACTCCTTCCGCACTTACCACGTGCCCTAGGTACTGGACCTTCGGTTTCAACAGGTGACACTTTGATGGTTTCACCTTCAGGCCATAGCCTGCCATGGCTTCGAACACCTCGGCCAGGTGCTTTAGATGGTCCTCGTAAGTCTTCGAATAGACGATCACGTCGTCCAGGTAAAGTAGGACCGTCTCGAAGTTTCGGTGCCCTAGACAGCATTCCATCAGCCTCTGGAAGGTCCCTGGTGCGTTGCAGAGCCCGAAGGACATACAGTTGAACTCGCTCAGTCACATCGGGTTGGTGAAGGCGGTCTTCTCCTTGTCAGCCTCTGCCACAGGAACCTGCCAGTACCTGCTAGTAAGGTCCAAAGTAGAAAAGAAGTTAGCTGATTTTAGTGCGGCTAAAGACTCTTCTATTCTAGGCAGCGGATATGCGTCTTTGTGGGTGATACGGTTGATTTGTCTATAGTCCACGCACATTCTCATGGTGCCGTCTTTCTTTTTTACCAGAACCAGGGGGGCTGCCCAAGGGCTACAGCTATCTCTAATGACCCCAGCTTCTTTCATTTCCCGCAGCATACCCTTGGCGTTCTGATAATGTGCAGGGGGTACAGGCCTGTGTCTCTCTTTTATTGGTGGGTGGCTCCCTGTGGGGATGTGGTGTTCTATCCCTTTTACTCTGCCAAAGTCTAGCGGGTGCTTACTAAAGACTCTCTCGTACTCCTGTACCACCCAGTAGACTCCTTGTTTTTGGTGCAGGGGAGTGGAGTCAGCACCCACATGGAGTTTCTGGCACCTGTCCTCCTTTTGTTTCTGGGAGCCATTACCCTCCGCCTGTGGAGATGGAGGCAAAGGCTTCACGGCCCTGATAGCTTTGTGTTCGACAACAAACAGTTTGGCAAGTGTAGCATACCTGGGTAAGTGTACCTCTCTCTCCCCAATGTTGAGAATGCTAACGGGCACCCTCCCATGTCGGACATCAACCACCCCCCGGGCTGTCAAAATGGTGGGCCTGCTGTCTGAGTACACGGGTTCTACCATGGCTTGGTAGTCTCTACCTCTCAACCCGATTGCAGTCCGACACCAGCTCATCATTTCACTTTTGGGAGGCATGGAAATGGGGAATGGGTCACTCAGTCTTACGCTACCGATCTCACCACCAGACAGTTCTACCTGCTGCCGTCTCATCAGGGCTTTTATCTCCTTGTTGAGGACTCTCTGTTGGCTGGAACTAGCATTCACCGCCACCTGTTGTAGAATTACAATTACCTCTGAAAGACAATTTTCAATCACGTTAGTACCCACAGTTATTTTAGGGTGACTTTCACGACGGTCAATGTCCACAATAATCACTCCCTGTGCCGGTAGTTCAACTTTACCAATTTTAATGGTCATCTCCTTGAACCCCATCTGCGGCACAGGCAAGCCATTACTGGCGATGATGCTCAAGTCACTGTCTGGATACCGTGTTATATCAGCATCAGTCCAATACTGCTTAAAAAGTACATAAGGGATAGTAGTTACGGTATCCAGCAAGGCGCTCATGGGGATACCGTCCAGCACCACGGGTAAAACCGGGCGCCCCCCAACGTACTTATTGCACCAATTGTACGGGCCTGGTGATCTTATGCCTGGGGGTTGGCCCTCTGCCCCAGGTTGGACCCGTTTAAATTACAATACCTGGAAATGTGTCCGGGCTGGTTGCATCGACGGCAAATGGGCTGTCCATCCTCTGCGTAGCGGTCTTTGGGCCTCCTTCGGAACGACGGGGTCCTCCTCTGTCGACGCCACGGGACATCCTCTGGACTTGAAGCCAACTCGATGGGTCTTGACGGGTCCACTTGTAATGCCTGGACGGTCCTGGTCAACGCCGCGATGCTCCTGGTCAGCTCCTGGACTTGGTGATGCAGATCTTTCGACGGGGCTTGGTTCAGGGCCTGTGCATCGGCCCCCACAGAGTCCATAGAGGAGGGCTCCGCCTCCTGCTGGTAGGTGAGAGCAGGGCACCGGGGGTTTATAGCGCCACTTGTTGTGGGTTCACGGAGCACCCTTATGGCCCTGTCCTTGAATTGGGCAAAGGTCAGATCAGGGTTCTGAAAGAACATGAGGCGCAGCTGGGTCCTGTGGGCGCTAGACAGCAGACCTTCTATGAACTGTTCTGTTAGTAGCTTATCCGTATCCTGCACGCTGCCAGGGTCAGCTTGTTTGATGGCTCTCAAGGCTTCCTGCAAATTTAGGGCATAGTCTCTGATGCTGTCCTGTGCCCGCTGCTTACATCCATGGAACCGCATTTTAATTTCAGAGGAGGTACGGGTATCAAAGGTACCCTGCAGCCGGGCTAGAATGTCCTTTACGGTCCTTTTCTCCTCAGCGGGCCATGACTTTACCTCCCGCTGGGCTGCGCCAGTTAACTGCCCTGTCAGTATGCTAATCCTCTGTTCCTCTGTCAGGGGGTAAACTTGGAACAAACTGTACAGCCTTTCCTTAAAGTCAGTTAGGGCATGGGGCTCCCCTGAATACTTAGACAGCCAGGCCGCTCCAGGGATGTAGGGCAGGGAAAATGGCATCACCGCTGCTGCAGCTGCGCTGGTGGTAGTCGGCGCCTCCGTGTCCAACATCTTCCTCCCCCCTAGTTAAGCGTGGCCCAACCTTCCGACGATCCTCTTCTGTAGGCCGCGGCTCCGCTGGTTCTGCTCCGGACGAGGACCTTGCGTCGCGTCCTGGTGACGTCAGCGTCGCTCTCTCTCCCTTCCAGGACCTTGCGCAGTGTCGGTGCGTGGGGCGGAGCGTGGCGTCCTGAAGATGGCGTCCGATGGCGGGAAAACGGCTGAAGATGGCGGGAACCGACGGAAGATGGCGGGAGGTGGCTGAAAATGGCGGGAAACGGCTCCGGATGGCGGGAAAACTCTTCTTCAGGTACGTGTACAGCCTTTATGGCGTCCGATGGCGGGAAAACGGCTGAAGATAGCAGGAACCGACGGAAGATGGCGGGAGGCGGCTGAAAATGGCGGGAAACGGCTCCTTATGGCGGGAAAACTCTTCTTCAGGTACGTGTACAGTCTTTTTCAGGCACGCAATACCCGTTTGTGGCGGGTTGGTTACAATCCTGCCGACTACGCCAAAGCTGACTCGCCCCCTGGGCCGTGGGGCACTCGGAGCCGGGCAATAGGGAGACGATGGGGGTAGTAGTGGCAACCCGGTCCGTGGCTCAGGGTG
Source organism: Phyllobates terribilis (assembly GCF_046119375.1). Lineage (NCBI taxonomy): Eukaryota > Metazoa > Chordata > Amphibia > Anura > Dendrobatidae > Phyllobates > Phyllobates terribilis. Next base: position 772,198,971 of record NW_027362761.1, on the reverse strand, counting down.
GTCAGACCAGTGGCAGTCCTTTATAAGTTTTAAGTAATGTCTGACTACGCCACCCGTGGATTGCGGTCAGTGCTAACCGCCGCTGCAGTGCAGACCTCTGGGGCAGATGTAAATGTGCAGCTCCGAATAGTACAACTCCCCACGGGAAGAGTAGGGCCCCAGGGCAGTGTATGATGGATGATGGAGAGGATGATTCCAACCGCGTTAGCCAGGAAACGGAGGCCTCTTAAACAGTTCAGGGTCTTTATTAGAACAGGTAATATGACCCAGAAACAGGCCCGGCTAGGAGGGGGCCTGGATGTCTGAGAGCAAGTGGGAAGCTGGCCCTGGTCAGGATGAGGGTGTCGGCCTACCGTGCTCTCTGTCTATTTCCCTTCTGGTAATGTAACAGCCCACGTTCCTGAGCTCACCATGTCCTCTCGCCCGTATGGCTTGCAACTCGGGTCCCTTGCTACTCCCGGCCTGGTACGCCTCTGCTGGTCCCTTCTGCTGTGGCGGAGCCTCCGGGCTTCTTAGGCCAAGGAACATACAGTCCCCTGCGGACTGGTTATCTGCTGTAGGATGTGGAATCCTCACAGCCTCAGACACCAAAGTCTGGTGGATTAGTTTCTTTATCTGCCAGGACAGACTCACTTCGCCTTTTGTTCCTGGCTCGTGGCTCTCCTACTGCCACACGTCCTCTTAGGCTGCAACACATCTGTCTGTCCCTGCTCTGGGACACCTCTCAATCCAGAGACAGGTTGTCCAGTTCTCCCTAACCCTGCCCCCAGTTCCAGCTTTTATAGGGGCAGCCTGCTCCCCCTACTGGCCTGGGACAGGAGGTATTGCATGCTAATGATCCTTGACTAGAGAACCTCCCCCTTGCTCTCAGACAAAGCTTTATTACATTTGTGGCATCCAGGCCAGGGTGACACATAAGCATGGCCAATCCACATTAAAAAAGCAGCCATAGAGTGTCCGGGAACCTTCCCCCACACTTTTCTTAGCCAGGGCTGCTTTTCGGCAGTGTTGGACGGGCCCACCAGAGAACCGGAGACTCCTCCGGCGGGCCCTGGCTTCTCCTTCAGGAGAGTTCATAGTGCCGAGGTGAGGCCATGATGATGATAGAGGCCACCATCTGCTTAGTTTTCTGTTGCTTGGAATGCAAGTGCAAGTATGCAGCCAGCCAGCCACCCACCCACGGGCTGCAAGACTAAACTGCCAGATTTCTGGGCAGCTTTTTGCACTCGAAATATGGCCTTTTAAGCTCGTGGAGGCGGAAGCTTTTCACAACCTCATGCCGGCGACGGCCGGGTGTCCATACTCGGTCCCCAGCCGCCACTATATTTCCCGGTATCGCATCCGCCTTCCACAAGCATGGGTCCCACAACATTACCCGTGCCCTCCCCAGTGCACTTACTGGGACGGACCGCCTAACCACAAACACGTGGACAGGTGAATGTGGCCAGGGACGGTACGGAGCCAGTCCACAACTTTTTTTGCTGACAGTTGTATTTAGCTCGGTGAAAGGACTGGCATAGAGGGAAACCCTATCTACCCTGCGTGTCATTTCTCACAGGAAGTCCTGTAAAGCTGCTTTCACTTGAAATGTGGACTTTTAGGCTCGTGGAGGCGGAAGCTTTTCACAACCACATGCCGCATTCCTCGTGTCCATACTCGGTCCCCAGCCGTCACTATTTCTTCCGGTGTTGTCTCCGTCTTCTACAAGCGCGGGTCCCTGAACATTACTGCTGGTACTTTTCTGTGGGAATTTGCTTGCCTCCTACCAGCCTGGAATATTTCCAGCAAACTATGGTACGACGCCATGGTATTAGCACTGCCCCCAGTACCAGTAGCGAAGCTATCCCCAATTTTCCTCTCAGGAATTTTATTTGGTAGACTGAGTGGCTGCCCAAATACATTTTCTCACAAAGGAGCTGAAGATAGAGTGGCAGTAGGTGCAAGTTTCTCCAGCCTGTTAGATATTAGAGGGTGAACGGCAGCACATTGGATCAGTGGTTAGTACTGAAGACTTACAGCTCTGGGATCCTGGGTTCAAGTCCCAGCAAGGACAACATCTGCAAGGACTTTGTATGTTCTCCCCGTGTTTGTGTGTGTTTTCTCCTCAGTAAAAAAGCAGCCATAGAGTGTCCTGGAACCTTTCCACACACTTTTCTTAGCCAGGACTGCTTCTTGGCAGGGTTGGATGGTCCCACCAGAGAATTCTCTGGTGTGTCTGGCTTCTACCTCAGGAGAGTTCATGATAGCACTAACTTTGCAGCTGCTATGGGGCTCTTGAGCGGGGGAGAAAGGTAAGCCCTCAGAATCAGAATCAAATCCTCTGGTGGGCACAATGTTTTTCAATCTGAAACAGCTTCTCAGTCGGAGTTGTATTTCACCACAGCCATATTCTTTAGCTCGGTGAAAGGACTGGCATAGAGGGAAACCGTATCTACCCCGGCTGTCATTTCTCTGTCACCAGGTTCTGCCCATTGTCACACACGACCATGCCTGGCTGTATGTTCAGCGGTGAGAGCCACAGATCAGGCTGCTGTGTTACAGCTTTCAACAACTCTGCATCGCTGGGCGGTTTGTCAATTAAGCATTAAGCAAGTTATCTTTAGCATAGCCTGCTGCCGCTTGGCCAAGGCAGTGCTGCATTGCTGTCAGCTTGTGACCGATGTGGTCATTTCGGAAATGGAGGAGGAGGTGCATGAGCTGAACAATGTGATTACATTGTTGTTAAATTGGTGACACTGTTTTTTATACTAAAGAAAGATCCTATTGTTTTATTTTTTTTACGTTTCTTTTTTAAGACAAATGCATTCACCGGGAAATGTCATTTTAACATTTTATAATCTTATCTGGCAATGTGGTGTTTGACACATCATCAGACACATCCTGTTTTATTTATGATGAAGGGACTCTGAAAGTCATAAAGCCTATTTTTATAGGGACATCAGATGGCCCATACTATTCTTAAAAGGCCAGCAGTCGGCCCTAGTTATTGTTAGAAAGCTATCAGCCGGCCATGCTTTGTTGTTCACATTATTAACAAGTGGGTCTCCTATACTGTTATTGCATATCCAGAGACTGCAAGGGCTGCCAAAAATATGGACGCAACCCAATACCCCTTTGAAGAGACATAGAGGAGGGTCTCAGTAAAAAAAAATGTTCCCATTATAAAGGAGCGGGTCTTCTATAGTGGTAATGCCCATGCTGTGACTGCAAGGGCTGCCAAAATTTTGGAAAAACCCCACTAAGAATTTAAAGACAGGTAGAGCAGGGCCACAGTAACAAGGTACGACATGTTCCCATTAGAAAGGAGAGGGTCTGCTATACAGTTATAGGGTGTGCAGTGAGTCCAACGGCTGACAATTTTAGGAAAAACCCCACTAAGAATTTAAAGACACATGGAGCAGGGCCACAGTAACAAGTACGACATGTTCCCATTAGAAAGGAAAGAGTCTGCTATACTATTATAGGGTATGCAGTGAGTCCAACGGCTGACAATTTTAGGAAAAACCCCACTAAGAATTTAAAGACACACAGAGCAGGGCCAGAGTAACAAGGTACGACATATTCCCATTAGAAAGGAGAGGATCTGCTATACAGTTATAGGGTATGCAGTGAGTCCAACGGCTGACCAATTTTAGTAAAAACACCACTAAGAATTTAAAGACACATGGAGCATGCCCACAGTAACAAGGTACGACATGTTCCCATTAGAAAGGAGAGAGTCTGCTATACAGTTATAGGGTATGCAGTGAGTCCAACGGCTTACCAATTTTAGTAAAAACACCACTAAGAATTTAAAGACACACAGAGCAGGGCCACAGTAACAAGGTACGACATATTCCCATTAGAAAGGAGAGGGTCTGCTGTACAGTTATAGGGTATGCAGTGAGTCCAACGGCTGACCAATTTTAGGAAAATCCGTTCTAAGAATTTAAAGACACACAGAGCAGGGCCACGGTAACAAGGTACGACATGTTCCCATTAGAAAGGAGAGAGTCTGCTATACAGTTATAGGGTATGCAGTGAGTCCAACGAATGACCAATTTTAGGAAAATCCCCACTAAGAATTTAAAGACACAAGGAGCAGGGCCACAGTAACAAGGTACGACATGTTCCCATTAGAAAGGAGAGAGTCTGCTAGTTATAGGGTATGCAGTGAGTCCAACGGCTGACAATTTTAGGAAAAACCCCACTAAAAATTTAAAGACACACAGAGCAGGGCCACAGTAACAAGGTACGACATGTTCCCATTAGAAAGGAGAGAGTCTGCTATACAGTTATAGGGTATGCAGTGAGTCCAACGGCTGACCAATTTTAGTAAAAACACCATTAAGAATTTAAAGACACATGGAGCTGGGCCACAGTAACAAGATACGACATGTTCCCATTAGAAATTAGAGAGTCTGCCATACAGTTATAGGGTATGCAGTGAGTCCAACGGCTGACAATTTTAGGAAAAACCCCACTAAGAATTTAAAGACACACAGAGCAGGGCCACAGTAACAAGGTACGACATGTTCCCATTAGAAAGGAGAGGGTCTGCTATACAGTTATAGGGTATGCAGTGAGTCCAATGGCTGACCAATTTTAGGAAAATCCCCACTAAGAATTTAAAGACACACAGAGCAGGGCCACAGTAACAAGGTACGACATGTTCCCATTAGAAAGGAGAGGGTCTGCTATACAGTTATAGGGTATGCAGTGCGTCCAATGGCTGACCAATTTTAGTAAAAACACCATTAAGAATTTAAAGACACATGGAGCAGGGCCACAGTAACAAGATACGACATGTTTCCATTAGAAAGGAGAGAGTCTGCCATACAGTTATAGGGTATGCAGTGAGTCCAACGGCTGTCAATTTTAGGAAAAAACCCACTAAGAATTTAAAGACACACAGAGCAGGGCCACAGTAACAAGGTACGACATGTTCCCAATAGAAAGGAGAGAGTCTGCTATACAGTTTTAGGGTATGCAGTGAGTCCAACGGCTGACCAATTTTAGTAAAAACACCACTAAGAATTTAAAGACACATGGAGCAAGGCCACAGTAACAAGGTACGACATGTTCCCATTAGAATGAGAGGGTCTGCTATACAGTTATAGGGTATGCAGTGACTCCAACAGCTGACAATTTTAGGAAAAACCCCACTAAGAATTTAAAGACACATAGAGCAGGGCCACAGTAACAAGGTACGACATGTTCCCATTAGAATGAGAGGGTCTGCTATACAGTTATAGGGTATGCAGTGAGTCCAACGGCTGACCAATTTTAGGAAAAACCCCACTAAGAATTTAAAGACACACAGAGCAGGGCCACAGTAACAAGGTATGACATGTTCCCATTAGAAAGGAGAGGGTCTGCTATACAGTTATAGGGTATGCAGTGAGTCCAACGGCTGACCAATTTTAGTAAAAACACCACTAAGAATTTAAAGACACATGGAGCAGGGCCACAGTAACAAGTACGACATGTTCCCATTGGAAAGGAGAGGGTCTGCTATACAGTTATAGGGTATGCAGTGAATCCAAGGGCTGACCAATTTTAGTAAAAACACCACTAAGAATTTAAAGACACACGGAGCAGGGCCACCGTAACAAAGTACGACATGTTCCCATTAGAAAGGAGAGAGTCTGCTAGTTATAGGGTATGCAGTGAGTCCAACGGCTGACAATTTTAGGAAAAACCCCACTAAGAATTTAAAGACACACAGAGCAGGGCCACAGTAACAAGGTACGACATGTTCCCATTAGAAAGGAGAGAGTCTGCTATACAGTTATAGGGTATGCAGTGAGTCCAACGGCTGACCAATTTTAGGAAAAACCCCACTAAGAATTTGAAGACAGACAGAGCAGGGCCACAGTAACGACAAATTCCCATTAGAAAGGAGAGAGTCTCCCATAGTGTTGGCCTATGCAGTGAATGAAAGGGCTGCCAAAAATTTGGAGGCACTTCAATGCCCCTTGGAAGAGACATGGAGGAGGGCCTCATAAAAAAATGTTCCCATTAGAAAGGAGCGGGCCTCCTATACTTGTAATGCCCATGCACTAATACATGAACATACTGTATAAAAATTTTTTTTTACGGGCATCATAAACACCCTTTAAAAAAATTAGGTGGGTGTTGCATCAGGACCACAGTCACCCTGGTGATATGGTGGTGGAGGATGAGAAGAATGAGGAGGACAAGAGCAAATAGCCAAAATCAGGAAGCGTATACCCATGTGTGGGTGTGAAAAGGTGCATGGGAATACACCTCCTAAGAAAAGACACTGGATTGGAGTTTATGTTACGCTGCTATCATTCGGTGGTGTTGAGAAGTCTGGCCCAATCCAGCCCTTGTTCATTTTTATAAGAGTCAGCCTGTCAGCATTTTGAGTTGACAGGCGGATGTGCTTATCAGTTATAATTCCACCAGCAGCACTAAAAACCCGCTGTGATAAAACGCTGGTGGCAGGGCAGGCCAGGACCTCCAAGGCATAGAGAGCCAGTTCATTCCACATATCCAGCTTGGATACCCAATAATTATAAGGCACAGCGGAATCACGGAGGACGTTGGTACGGTCGGCAAGGTACTCCCTCAGCATCTTCCCAAACTTTGCACTCCTTGTGAGAGTACCCCGCGCCTCAGGGCCTGTCCGATGGGAGGGTCTGAGAAAACTCTCCCAGAACTTTGACAGTGTTACCCTGCCTCTGCTGGATTGAAGTTGTGTCTCTCTCGCCTGTTCTCCTTGGTTGTCCAACGGAGTATGTCCTCTGCCGCCAGTGTTTTCAGATGGGAATTTTTTAATAGTTCCGCAACAAGGGCCTTCTGCTACAGCCCCATTTTTGTAGACCTGTCCACCTCAGGATATAAAGTTCTCCTTGTAGCGTGGGTCTAGAAGTGTCACCAACCAGTAATGACTGTCACCAAAAATTTTGAGAACGCGAGGGTCATGGGAAAGGCAGCGTAGCATAAACTCGGCCATGCGTGCCAGACTACTAAAAGGCAAGACTTCCGTGTCCTCACCAAGAGGATGACTGACCATGCTCTCCTCCTCCTCCTCCTCTCTGTCCTCTGGCCATCCACGCTGAACTGATGGTATGACAGCTGTGCAGGTAGTACCGTCTATAGTGCATGAAACTAGCTCCTGTCCTTCCTCCTCCTCCTCCTCTTCCTCAATGTCACCCAATCCACATTGGGATGAGATGAGGCTTGGCTGTGTGTAATCACCCTGTATGGTTCCTTGCTCCATCTCATCATGCTCCGCCTGCAATGCATCCTCTGATTGTGAGCAGAGAGTGTTTCAGAAGACAGAGAAGCGGGATGGTGACGCTAATTATGGCGTCATCGCCGCTCACCATCTTGGTGGAGTCCTCAAAGTTTTGGAGGATGGTACATATGTCTGACATCCATGTCCACTCCTGAGGTCTTATGTGTGGAGTCTGAACTGAATACCGACGGCCTTGTTGATGCTGGTACTCAACAACTGCCCTCTTCTGCTCACAAATCCTTCCTAACATCTGCAGTGTAGAGTTCCAACGCGTGGGGACATCACACACCAGTCTTTGAGCCGGAAGCTGCAAATGCTGCTGAAACACTGCAAGGGTGGTGGAAGCTGTAGCTGACTTTCTAAAATGGGCACACAGGCGGCGTACTTTAACAAGCAGATCCGGCAGCTCCGGGTAGGATTTGAGAAGCCGCTGAACCATGAGGTTAAGCACATGGGCCAGGCATGGTACGTGTGTGAGCTCTCCTCGCCTCAGAGCCGCAACCAGGTTCCGGCCATTGTCACACGCCACCATGCCTGGCTGTAGGTTCAGCGGTGTGAGCCACAGATCTGCCTGCTCTTTCAGAGCTGTCCACAACTCTTCAGCATTGTGCGGTTTGTCACCTAAGCATATTAGATTCAGCACAGCCTGTTGCCGCTTGGCCGAGGCAGTGCTGCAGTGCTTCCAGCTTGTGACTGATGTGGTCATTTCAGAGACGGAGGCTGAAGAGGAGGAGGAGGATGATGTGCAGGAGCTGTAGACCGTGGGGGCAACCCTGATTGACCTAGGGCCCGCAATCCTTGGCGTCGGGAGGACGTGTTCCGTCCCAAGGTCCGACTGGGTCCCGGCTTCCACTATGTTAACCCAGTGTGCCGTCAGTGAGATGTACCATCCCTGCCCACAAGCACTTGTCCACGTGTCCGTGGTTAGGTGGACTTTACCGGTAACTGTGTCGTTGAGAGCACGGCTAATGTTTTGGGACACGTGCTTGTGTAATGCGGGGACGGCACACCGGGAGAAATAGTGGCGGCTGGGGACCGAGTACCGAGGGACGGCCGCCGCCATCAGGTTGCGGAATGCTTCCGTCTCCACGAGCCTAAAAGACAACATTTTGAGCGCAAACAGTCGTGAAATGTGAGAATTTAGTAGTGTGGCATGTGGGGCGTTGGCTGCATATTTGCGCTTGCGTTCCAAGGACTGGGGTATGGACAACTGAACGCTGCGCTGGGACAAGGACATGGACGTGCTTCCTGTTGCTGCTACTTGAGAGTGTGCAACGACAGGTGCAGGGCAGGAGGCATCTTTGCATGCACCATGGACAGGGGATTGGCTTGCATGCACAACAGCGGAAGAAGCAATGGTGCCACCCGCAGACACTGTTCCTGGATCCTGGGGTTTGGCCCACAAAGTCGGGTGCTTTGCTGCCGTGTGCCTGATCATGCTGGTGGTGGTCAGGCTGGTCGTTTTGCCACCCCTGCTGATGCTGGCCTGGCAGGTGTTGCAAATGGCCTTTTTGGGGTTATCGGCAGAGTCTTTAAAAACAACCAGACTCGGGAAGACCTAACAGTTGTACTGGCAACTTCCTTCGTGTTGGTTTTACGGGGAACGGTTGCCTGCCTTCTGTCTGCGGCCTCCACACTGCTTCTTCCTGCCTGTTGGGGTGCTCTGCCTCTCTCCCCCTGTGTGCTGCTGTCCTCGCTCTGCATGTCCTCCTGCCAGGTTGGGTCAGTTACTATATCATCCACCACCTCGTCTTCCACTTCCGCACCCTGGTCCTCCTCCTGACTTTCTGGCAATTGTGTCTCATCATCGTCCACCTCTTGTGACACTTTCTCACCGTTGCCTTCGTGTGACCATGGCTGCTCAAATATTTGGGCATCTCTACACGCGATCTCCTCTTGCCCCGCTTCAAGTGGACTGGGCGAGAGGCCCGAATCTATAAATGGAAAAGTGTACAGCTCTTCAAAATGTCCAAGTGTGGGATCAGTTGTCTCTGGGTACTCGGCATGGTGGGAGGAAGGAGGATCAGGGTGAGGAATATGCGGTCCAGATTCACGGCTACTTAGACTTGACCTTGTGGAAGACAGGGTGGTGGTGGTGGTGGCTAAGTGACTGGAATCATTATCCGTTATCCAACCAACAACCTTTTGACACCGCTCTGGGTTCAATAGTGGTGTGCTGCAGTCCCCTAGAAATTGGGACAGGAAGGTCAGGCGAGAAGATGTGGGTGTTTGTTGTGGCACAATTTCGGCTTGCCCACGGCCTTGTCCTCGGCCTCTGCATGCACGATTACCATCACGTCCAGTTCCCCTTCCCTTGCCACGTGCCTTGTCCATTTTAAATGGAGGACAGTATCTTCCACGCTCACTACAATTGACTGAGTTTGGAGCGAATTTATATGTGATCTGTGTGACAGAGAAAACAGAGTTTTAAATACCTGGCCTGTAGGTAAGTAGTTTGACCAGCAAACTGCTGTGAAATGCTTCACTGACACACTGAAAGAAATTTTTAATGGAGGCCAGAAATGGCAGTATTTTTTGACAACGTATATGTGAGCAGTGTGACGGAGAAAACACAGTTTTAAATACCTGGCCTGTAGGTAACTATTTTGAACAGAAATCTGGTGTCAATTGCTTCACTGACACACTGAAAATTTTTTTTAATGGAGGCCAGAAATGGCAGTATTTTCTGAAAACGTATATGTGATCCGTGTGACGGAGAAAACACAGTTTTAAATAGATGAATTTTTAGCGCTGTAATATGGAAAGGACCTGGCTTTATTCTGCACTGCCAACAAGCAAATGGCGCAGAAAAACCATTTTCTCTGGATTGTTTTTTAAGCAAAAAATGAGGATTAAGATGCAAAAAAATTATTCCTGGCCCCTGAGACCTGGGCCTATTTCCAGAAATATCTAACAGCAGCAGCCGCCGACAGAACTGAAATGGAGCCTCTTGTGCTATATGCATTGCAGTCTGCTATATACACCGCCTGCCTATACACCCTGCCTGCCTGATATCTCTGCAGATGGATTAGTCCTCAGAAGGACTGTTTGTTAAGATGGATATGTGTAATGTTCGGTTTTTCTCCCTACACTACCTAATACACGATCAAATCTCTCCCTGACACAGCAGCAGCTCTCCCTACACTGTCTGATCGGGAGTGACTGTGACGAGCATGGCGGCGCCAGGTCTGATATAGACCTGATGACGCTGTGCGGACAGCAAATCACTGTAATGCCCACAACCAACATGGCTACGGCATTACAGTGCATGGCAGGCAATCCCTGCATGTTCATTGGCTCTCTAAAGAGCGCCAAACATGCAGAGAGGGGACCCGAGTTCCCGCCCGAGCAACCCGGAAATACTCGCCGAGCTTGTCGATCACCATGATGCTCGGGCGAGTACCGAGTAGTGGCGAGCATGTTCGATCATTACTAGTCTAGTCAAAGCCCAGACCCTAATCCAATTGAGAATCTGTGGTCAGACTTGAAGATTGCTGTTCACCAGAAGAAACCATCTAACGTGAAGGAGGTGGAGCAGTTTTGCATTGAGGAATGGGCAAAAATCCCAGTGGCAAGATCTGGAAGGCTCATAGAGACTTATCCAAAGTGACTTGCAGCTGTAGTCGCCACAAAAGGAGGCTCTACAAAGTACTTACTTTAGGGGGGTGAATAGTTATGCACACTGAAGTTTTCAGTAATTTTGTCCTCTTTGTTGTTTGCTTTACTAAAAAAAGAAGGCCAAATGTTCACAGTTGTAGGCATGTTCTTTTCATAAACTTTTTCCTTAGCGGTAGAGTCATACGGGTCCACGTGTGTCGCTATGCCCTGATCCCCTGTGTCCTTGCTTATATCAGTCCCAGGGGCCGCTCATAGAGACTTGCTGCCTGTTTCAGTACCCACAGCAGGGTGCTACCTCGTCCTAAGGTCCCCTTTCTCGCTGGACAATACGCTTCTTGGACTTCTAAGCTTTTCTCTTGCAGGGTTCCCCACTTGCCTGTGTTGTCCTGCTGCCTCTGTAACTAGGTCCTTCTCCTCATGAGCCTTGTAGTTCCACACTAGGAACAATCTATCTTGCCTCTTTCTCTTCCTCTTCTAGTCTGACTAAAATGGATCCCTTCTCCCAGAAATCCACAGAACTCCCTCCCACTAAGGGCTGTACTTCTAATTAACCCTCAAACTGTCTTTGTGCCTGCTGCCTCTGTGTTACTAAGCAGATTTCAACTTTCACTTACATTCTATACCAGAGTGAAAAGAAAGGCAGTGACATATTGTGGCCTCTGGTCAACACTGCAGCCTAAAGGGAAATAACCATTAAATACATAGCAGTAACATGCATGTAAAATACATTCAACCAACAGAAATAGCAGAGGAGTGGGATACCATCCTCACCACCCCTCTCCGGTTCTTCCCGCCAGGCCACAAATCCTTTTTACAAAGTCAATCAATGGTCTCTGGGCCTCCTGCACTCTAGTAGGCCCCCACCCCATCAGTTGCACTATTTCAGACTGTTCCCTGTGCTGTACGTTAATGTCCGAATGTCAGTACCACAGACGCTCACTTCAGGATTAGAGTCCCCGCCACATCTTCTGAGCTTGTAGAGTCCGGATGGACGAGGACTGGATCTGGGGTCTTGCCTGTCGCAGTCCAGGCTCTGGACGTTGACTGGCGCAGGGCTAGGCCTCAGGTCTTGATCGGCGTGATCTGTTCCACGGATCTTGCTTGGCGGAGTCTGGATCTCACTTGCGGGCAACAACTGCCCACTGATCTGTTCTCTCGGGTGTGGCCAGGCATCTAAGCCATGACGTATCCCAAGCTCACATCCTGCTGCCCCCTCTTTTTGGCGCCAAATCCTCTCCCGCCTAGATTCCCCGGGGAACTAAGTCATGGATGTCACTTGACCTGGTGCTCCATCTAAACTCATCCTTCCCAAAACACTTCTCCTTCTTATTGGTTCTGCAGGTTCCGGGTTGGACAATAGGAGGCAGTCTTCGATCACAAATGGCGGATGACTCTGAGGGATTTCATCTGCGTGGCACACCCTCTTACGTATGTTACAATTTTTTTTATCACATTATTCAAAACTTTGATGCATGAACAATATTTTACAATTCATATATTGATATACCGTTGAAAGACTGTATATTAAAAGACACATACAGTGAAGGAAATTATTATTTGATCCCTTGCTGTTTTTGTAAGTTTGCCCATTGACAAAGACATGAACAGTCTATAATTTTAAGGGTAGGTTAATTTTAACATTGAGAGATAGAATATCAAAAAAAATCAAGAAAATCACAATGTATAAATTAGATAAATTTATTTGCATTTTGCAGTGAGAAATAAGTATTTGATTCCTCTGGCAAACAACACTTAATACTTGATGGCAAAAGCCTTGTTGGCAAGCACAGCAGTGAGAAGTTTTTTGTAGTTGTTGAGGGTTGCGCACATGTCAGGAGGAATTTTGGTCCACTCCTCTTTGCAGATCATCTCTAAATCATTAAGATTTTGAGGCTGTCGCTTGACAACTCGGAGCTTCAACTCCCTCCATAAGTTTTCTATGGGATTAAGGTCAGGAGATTGGCGAGGCCACTTCATGACCTTAATGTGCTTCTTTTTGATACACTCCTTTGTTGCCTTGGCTGTATGTTTTGGGTCATTGTCTTGCTGGAAGAAGCAGCCACAACCCATTTTTAATGTCCTGGCGGAGGGAAGGAGGACTCTCAGGATTTTACGGTACATGGCTCCATCCATTCTCCCATTGATGCAGTGAAGTAGTCCTGTTCCCTTAGCAGAGAAACACCCCCAAAGCATAATGTTTCCACCTCCATTCTTGACAGTTGGGACGGTGTTCTTTGGGTCATAGGCATCATTTCTCATCATGGCGAGTTGAGTTAATGCCAAAAAGCTAAATTTTTGTCTCATCTGACCACAGCACCTTCTCCCAATAACTCACAGAATCATCCAGGTGCTCATTGGCAAACTTCAGACTGGCCTGCACATGTGCCTTCTTGAGCAGCGGGACCTTGCGGGCCCTGCAGGACTTTAAACCTTTAAGGCGTAATGTGTTACAAATGGTTTTCTTGGTGACTGTGGTCCCAGCTGCCTTGAGCTCATTAACAAGTTCCCCCCGTGTAGTTTTAGGCTGATCTCTCACCTTCCTCTTGATCATGGATAACCCACGAGGTGAGATTTTGCATCGTGCCCCAGATTGATGTCGATTGACAGTCATTTTGTATTTCTTCCATTTTCTTACTATGGCACCAACAGTTGTATCCTTCTCACCCAGTGTCTTACTTATGGTTTTGTAGCCCATTCCAGCTTTGTGCAGGTCTATGATCTTGTCCCTGACATCCTTAGAAAGCTCTTTGTTCTTGCCCATGTTGTAGAGGTTAGAGTCTGACTGATTAATTGAGATCTGTGGACAGGAGTCTTTTATACAGATGACTATGTAAGACAGCTGCCTTTAACCCGACATTATACGTACTAATACGTATCTGTGCCCTGTGCCTTAGGACCAGATACGTATTAGTACGCATCGGCGATTCCGCCCGCACACAGGCTGTGCAGGTTGAATCGCCGCTGGGTGTCAGCTGATTGTCACAGCTGATACCCGGTGCTATGTACTGGGAGCAGTCCCGCATTGCTCCCAGCACATTAACCCCTGAAATGCTGCGATCAAAGTCGATCACAGCATTCCGGTGGCAAGAGGAGGTAAGCGCTGGTACTCACCTCCTCTCTGGTGTCCTGTGGTGTCCCGTGGTTGTCATGTGACCCGGATGTCGTCATGATGACATCCGGGTAACCTGACACCAGGAAGATACTTTGATCAGTGCACGATCACAGTATCTTCTCCCTCTGCAGCTGTGACAGCATGTATAGCATAGGGATGCTGCTGCATTCCTATGCTATACAGGAGATCAGAATATAAAAAGTGAAAGTCCCTTAGTGGGACAATGTGTAAAAGTTAAAAAAGAATCAGAAAGTGAAAAACAAAATTGTAAAAATATTTAAAAAAAATGAAAAAAATAATCCCCCAAAAATAAAAATATATTGTACCCATCAATAAATAATATGAAAAAAAAAAACAAAAAAAACAATAAAAGTACACATATTTGGAATCATCATGTCCGGAACGATCTGACCTACAGTACAGACCAAAAGTTTGGACACACCTTCTCATTTAAAGATTTTTCTGTATTTTCATGACTTTGAAAATTGTACATTCACACTGAAGGCATCAAAACTATGAATTAACACATGTGGAATTATATATTTAATAAAAAAGTGTGAAACAACTGAAAATATGTCTTATATTCTAGGTTCTTCAAAGTAGCCACCTTTTGCTTTGATGACTGCTTTGCACACTCTTGGCATTCTCTTGATGAGCTTCAAGAGGTGGTCACCGAAAATGGTTTTCACTTCACAGGTGTGCCCTGTCAGGTTAAACAAGTGGGATTTCTTGCCTTATAAATGGGGTTGGGACCATCAGTTGTGTCGTGCAGAAGTCAGGTGGATACACAGCTGATAGTCCTACTGAATAGATGTTTGAATTTGTATTATGGCAAGAAAAAAGCAGCTAAGTAAAGAAAAACGAGTGGCCATCATTACTTTAAGAAATGAAGGTCAGTCAGTGTGAAAAATTGGGAAAACTTTGAAAGTGTCTCCAAGTGCAGTTGCAAAAACCATCAAGCGCTACAAAGAAACTAGCTCACATGAGGACCGCCCCAGGAAAGGAAGACCAAGAGTCACCTCTGCTTCTGAGGATAAGTTTATCCGAGTCACCAGCCTCAGAAATCGCAGGTTAACAGCACCTCAGATTAAAGACCAGGTCAATGCCACACAGAGTTCTAGCAGCAGACACATCTCTTCAACAACTGTTAAGAGGAGACTTTGTGCAGCAGGCCTTCATGGTAAAATAGCTGCTAGGAAACCACTGCTAAGGACAGGCAACAAGCAGAAGAGACTTGTTTGAGCTAAAGAACACAAGGAATGGACATTAGACCAGTGGAAATCTGTGCTTTGGTCTGATGAGTCCAAATTTGAGATCTTTGGTTCCAACCACCTTGTCTTTGTGCGACGCAGAAAAGGTGAACGGATGGACTCTACATGCCTGGTTCACACCGTGAAGCATGGAGGAGGAGGTGTGATGGTGTGGGGGTGCTTTGCTGGTGACACTGTTGGGGATTTATTCAAAATTGAAGGCATACTGAACCAGTATGGCTACCACAGCATCTTGCAGCGGCATGCTATTCCATCCGGTTTGCGTTTAGTTGGACCATCATTTATTTTTCAACAGGACAATGACCCCAAACACACCTCCAGGCTGTGTAAGGGCTATTTGACCAAGAAGGAGAGTGATGGGTTGCTACGCCAGATGACCTGGCCTCCACAGTCACCAGACCTGAACCCAATCGAGATGGTTTGGGGTGAGCTGGACCGCAGAGTGAAGGCAAAAGGCCAACAAGTGCTAAGCATCTCTGGGAACTCCTTCAAGATTGTTGGAAGACGATTTCCGGTGACTACCTCTTGAAGCTCATCAAGAGAATGCCAAGAGTGTGCAAAGCAGTCATCAAAGCAAAAGGTGGCTACTTTGAAGAACCTAGAATATAAGACATATTTTCAGTTGTTTCACACTTTTTTGTTAAGTATATAATTCCACATGTGTTAATTCATAGTTTTGATGCCTTCAGTGTGAATGTACAATTTTCATAGTCATGAAAATACAGAAAAATCTTTAAATGAGAAGGTGTGTCTAAACTTTTGGTCTGTACTGCATAAAACTTAACCCCTTTAGTGAACACGGTGAAAAAAATAATAAAAAACAATGCTTTATCATCATACCGCCAAACAAAAAATGGAATAAATTGCGATCAAAAAGACGAATGTAAATAAAAATAGTACCACTGAAAACGTCATCTTATCCCGCAAAAAACAAGCCGCCATACAGCTCTATCAGTCGAAAAATAAAAAAGTTATAGCTCTCAGAATAAAGCGATGCAAAAAATATTCTTTTTTCTATAAAATAGTTTTTATTGTGTAAAAGCGCCAAAACATAAAAAAATATAAATGTGGTACCACTGTAAACGTACTGACCTGAAGAATAAAGCTACCTTATCAATTTTACCATATGCAGAACCCCAAAAAAACTATTCCTGAATTCTTGTTTTTTGTTTATTCCGCCTCCCAAAAATTGGAATAGAAAGCGATCAAAAAATATCACATGCCTGAAAATGGTACCATTAAAAACGCCAACTTGTCCTACAAAAAACAAGCCATCACATGACTCTGTTGGCCAAAATATGGAAAAATTATAGCTCCCAAACTATGGTGATGCAAAAACTAGTCTTTGCAAAAAAAAGCGTCTTTTAGTGTGTGACAGCTGTCAATATACAAACCCGCTATAAATCTAGTATCTCTGTAATCGCACCGACCCGGAGAATAATGTCGTCTAATCACTTATACGGCACAAGGAAAAGCATAAAAAGTAAACTCTAAGGTTAGGGTTGTCCTAGGGTTAGGGTTGTGCTAGAGTTAGGGTTGTCCAAGGGTTAGGATTAGGGTTGTGCTAGGGTTAGGGTTGTACTAGAGTTAGGGTTGTGCTAGGGTTAGGGTTGTGCTAGGGTTAGGGTTGTGTTAGGGTTGGGTTAGGGTTGTGCTAGGGTTAGGGCTGTGCTAGGGTTAGGGTTTTGCTAGGGTTAGGGTTGTGCTAGGGTTAGGGTTGTGCTAGGGTTAGGGTTGTGCTAGGGTTAGAGTTGGGCCAGGGTTGTGCAAGGGTTAGGGTTAGGGTTATGCTAGGGTTAGGGTTGTGTTGGGGTTGGGATTTTTTCAAAAGTAAAGAAAAAAAGTGATGATATGGTGACTAGTGTTGACCGCAAGTGCTCGCTACTTGAGTTTGCATCGGGTGCTTGGGTATGCACCGAGTATCGCGGGTGTTCGAGTGACATGCTCGAGTCTCTGCCCCATATGTGTCGCAGCCAAAAAAACCTGGCGGGGATTGCCTGACATGCACAAGCGATCCCCGCATGTTTCTTTTTGGGTGTCTAACAACTGTGAAACATGCGGGGCGGGTACTCAAGCATGTCACTCGAGCACCCCCGATACATGGTGCATACCTGAGTACTCAATGCAAACTCAAGTAGCGAGAACTTGCGCTGAAGACTAATGACAGCTTATTCAATATGATGACCTAATGTTATCAATTTCTGTGTCGTATCTCTGGGTTCAAAATGTTTACTATACCCCTTAATAACATTCTTGAGGGGTCTAGTTAACCAAATGGGGTCTTTTGTGGGGGGTTTTCACTATTTAGGCACATCAGGGGCTCTCCAAACGCGACATGATGTCCGCTCTCAATTCCAGCCAATTTTGCGTTCAAAAAGTCACACAGTACTCCTTCCCTTCTGAACCCTGCTGTGCGCCCAAACAGTGTATTTTCCCCACATATGGGATATCGGCGTACTCAGGAGAATTTGCACAAAAGTTTTTGGGGTCCATTTTCTCCTCTTACCATGTGCAAATAAAAAATATTGGGGCTAAAACATAATTTTTGTGGAAAAAGTTTGATTTTTTTGTTTTCACGGCCCCATGTTATAAACTTCTGTGAAGCACCTGGGTGCTCAGGGTGTTCACCACACATCTAGATAAGTTCCCTGAGGGGTCTAGTTTCCAAAATGTTGTCACTTGTGAGGGGTTTCCACTGTTTAGGCACATCAGGGGCTCTCCAAATGCAACATGGTATCCGCTAATTATTCAAGCAAATTTTACATTCAAAAAGTCAAATGACGCTCCTTCCCTTCCGAACCCTGCCGTGTGCCCAAACAGTGGTTTACCCCCACATATGGGGTATTGGCATACTCAGGAGAAATTGCACAACAAATGGTATGGCGCAATTTCTCTTGTTACCCTTATGAAAATGCAAAATTGGGGTCTGAAAAACATTTTTGTGGGAAAAATGTGAAAATTTGATTTTTACGGCTCAATGTTATAAACTTCTGTGAAGCACCTGGGGGCGCAAGGTGCTCACCACACACATAGATAAGTTCCCTTGGGGATCTAGTTTCCAAAATGGTATCACTTGTGGGGGGTTTCCACTGTTTAGGCACATCAGGGGCTCTCCAAACGCAACATGGTATCCGCTAATTATTCAAGCAAATTTTACATTCAAAAAGTTAAATGGTGCTCCTTCCTTTCCGAACCCTGCCGTGAGCCCAAACAGTGGTTTGCCCCCACATATGGAGTATTGGCGTGCTCAGGAGAAATTGCACAACAAATTTTGGGGTCTAATTTCTCCTGTTACCCTTGCTAAAATAAAAAATTGGGGTCTAAAGTTAAATTTTTGTGAAAAAAGTTAAATGTTCATTTTTTTCTTCCACTATCCAAAAACTTCCTGTGAAGCAAGTGAAGGGTTAATAAATTTCTTGAAAGTGGTTTTGAGCACCTTGAGGGGTGCAGTTTTTAGAATGGTGTCACTTTTTGGTATTTTCTGTCATAAAGGCCCCTCAAAGTGACTGCAAATGTGGTCCCTAAAAAAAATGGTTTTGCAAATTTTGTTGTAAAAAAGAGAAATTGCTGGTCAACTTTTAAGCCTTATAGCTCCCTAATAAAAAAAAAAATTTGTTTCAAAATTGTGCTGATGTAAAGTAGACATGTGGGAAATGTTATTTATTAACTATTTTGTGTAACATATCTCTCTGATTTAAGGGCATAAAAATTTTAATTTTGAAAATTTGCAAATGTTTTAAAATTTTTGCCAAATTTCTGATTTTTTCACAAATAAATGCAAGTGATATCGAAGAAATTTTACCACTATCATGAAGTACAATATGTCACTAAAAAACAATCTCAGAATCGGCGGGATCCGTTGAAGCGTTCCAGAGGTATTACCTCATAAAGTGACAGTGGTTAGAATTGTAAAAATTGGCCTGGTCACTAACGTGCAAACCACCCTCGGGGGTAAAGGGGTTAATGCAGATAACGAGTTGATTAGGAGCATCTAATTGGTCTGTAGGAGCCAGAAATCATAATGGTTTGTAGGGGATCAAATTCTTATTTGTTACTTATTTGTCACTGCAAAATGCTAATAAATTTATCTAATTTATACAATGTGATTTTCTTGATTTTTTTGGGGGATATTCTAGCTGTCAATGTTAAAATTAATCTACCCTTAAAATTATAGACTGTTCATGTCTTTGGGCAAACTTACAAAACAGCAAGGGATCAAATAATTATTTCCTTCACTGTATGCATGTTTTTCTCAATATCTTATATGAAATCAGAATAAATCTGAATAAATCTTTCCCGTTTTAGGTAAATTAGGATTACAATAATTTTTAATATTTGCCAAATGCCAGAATAATGAGAGAGAGTGAATGTTTTAAGGCATTTTTATTACTTACTGCAAAGTCAAAAGTTTACATACATTTCCATAGCATTTGGTACCATTGCCCTTAAACTGAATGACTTGGGTCAAACGTTTGGGATATCCTTCCACAAGCTTCTCACAATAGTTGTTCGGAATTTGGGCCCATTTGTCCTGACAAAACTGGTGTAACTGATCCAGGTTTGTAGGTCGTCTTGCTCGCACCTGCCTTTTCAGCTTTGCCCATAAATTTTCAATAGGATTGAGATCAGGGCTTTGTGATGGCCACTCCAAAACATTGACTTTGTTATCCTTAAGCCACTTTGTTACCATTTTGGCAGTATGCTTCAGGTCATTGTCCATTTGGAAGTCCCATTTCCGCCCAAGCTTAACTTCCTGGCTGATATCTCAAGATGTTGCTTCAGTATTGCCACATAATCTTCTCTTCTCATGATGCCATCTATTTTGTGAAATGCACCAGTCCCTCCTGCGGCAAAACAACCCCACAATATGATGCTGACACCCCCGTTTTTCACAGTTGGGATGGTGTTCTTAGGCTTCCAAGCTTCTCCCTTTTTCCTCCAAACGTAACGATGGTCATTATGCCCAAAAAGTTCAATTTTAGTTTCATCAGACCACAGTACATGTCTTCATAAATGAAGGTGTTTGTCCTGTGTGCATTTGCAGACATTAATCTGGCTTTTTTGTGCTTCTTTTGGAGTAACGGCTTCTTCTTGGCAGAGTGGCCTTTCAGCCCATGTTGATACAGTACTCGTTTCACTGTGGTTATTGACATAATCTTATCTGCTTCCACCATCATCTTCACAAGGTCTTTTGCTTTTGTCCTTGAGTTGATATGCACATGTCGGACCAAAGCACTCTCATCTCTGGGACACAGAAATTGTTTCGCTCCTGAGCGGTATGATGAACCAGACTTGGGCAAGTCCACAATTCTCTTCCTGATATCTTGGCTTATTTCTTTAGACTTCCCCATGATGCTACACAAAGAAGCAGTGTGTTTCAGGTGCGCATTTAAATACATTCACAGGTGTGTCTCTAATTTACTCAGATGTTGCTAAAAAAGAAGCTTCCAAATACATGACATCATCATATGTGCAGTCCAGAATTGTTTAAATGCATAGTAATCTTAGTGTATGTAAACTTTTGACTTTTCAGTAAGCAATAAAAATGCCCTAAAACATTCTCTCTCTCTCATTATTCTGGCATTTGGAAAATCTAAAAAATTATGGTAATCCTAATTGACCTAAAACGGGAAAGGTTTATTCTGATTTCATGTCAGATATTAAGAAAAATATGAATATGTGTCTTTTTATATAGTGTATGTAAACTTCTGGTTTCAACTGTACATATAAAGATCCCGTAAAACATTGAGGATTGTTAGTTTCACACAGGAAAGGTGGAATTTTTTGCAGTACATCTGTGGTTGTGGATATGATGGCCATAACATCTGTACAGCACGTCATCAATATTGCAGCCATATATTCAGTAACATGGAACCCCCAAGGCTTTGTGTGCATGATGTGTATTAGAGATGTGACAGCAGGATTTATATTTTATCAATCTTGACTCTGTTGAGGAGAGCTATAGGCTCAAGGAGAGCTTACATCCGACTGTGTGTGTGTCTGATGTTATTCTTTCTTGCATGCACTTGATCATATCCATTAGGCCAGGAGCAGGCAACTAGTGAACATATTAAAGTGTTCACCCTAACATTTTTGGCTGCCCAACGTGGGGCCAGCAGAGGGAGAGCCCTATACCTTTAGGACCGGCGATTGGAACGGCAGGACGCACTGAATACTCCAAGCCAGGAGACTGATCACCTCCATAACCAAACACGGTAAGTCTGCTGATTTTTATAATCTGTAGTCTTTTCCTGTGTTCCTCGGGGTATCCTGTGCTGATTGCCTGACTGTGTCCGGTTTTATAAGTATCTATAAGACGGCAGAAGGGTCTCTCCGCTGCTGGCCATTTTAATTGCGGAAGAACCGTCACATGCTCAGTTGCCTGCTGCCTGTTATGTGTCGTGTTGAGGGGAGATTGACTGGTATTTAAAGGGAGCAAGTGGGTTTTTGAGCGGTATCTGGAGAAATAAAAGGATATTGTCTGTGGTATAGTTCACGTTTGTCCCCTGTGATACGATTTCTGTTCTGGTGGAGAAAGTAGGTGTACTTAGCCTGGAGTGATGGACTCGGCGTGGCCTAGAGTGATTTGACTCGGCCTGGTACCAGCACGGAGCCTGGAGTGAGAGACTCGGCCCGGAGCCTAGTAAATTGAGTTTCGGCACGTAGCCTAGAGTGATTGACTCGGTGCGGGCCTGTTAATTGGATTAATACGAGGTGTTTTATTTATTTATATATATATATATATATATATATATATATACGGAAATCAGACAGGGACCACGTGGCAGGAGGGAGACAGATAGATAGTGTGTGCTGCAGACTCAGTTTTCCTTTAGAATCTCAGGTTTGAGTCATCCTCCCCCGTCTTATTGTTTGTTTTGTGTTTATCTTGGTCTATATAGAGAAAGATGGAGAAATTAATGAAGTTTTGTCGTATTGGCACTAAGCCAAATTCAGATGGCAAGTTAGACCCGTGTGCATTAGTTGCGACTCGTGAAGGGAAAAGTCACGTTAAACAATGTAAAAAGCTTATGAAGTTGTGTGGAATGCCAGAAGGGGGGAGGTTACAGCCCCTGGAGTGGAAGACTGTCTTAAAACAAAGAAAAGGTACTTTAGAAGATAATGGATTGTTGTCTACTGCTAAGGCATGGGAAAGAGTCTCTGAAAGTTTGCATAGAGAAAATTGGGTAGAAGAGGAAAGGAAAAAGGACAGAGTTTTGAGTTATGTGTATTACAAAAATGTATCCTGTGAGCAGCCACCTCCGTATAATGGTGGTGATGGTGGCACATTGCCATGTGCTGTTTATGGTGGTGGCCATTTTGTGGATGGCACATGTGCTCCTTCTGGCTGCAGCCATTTTGTGGATGGCACATGTGCTGTTTCTGGCGGAAGCCATTTTGTGGATGGCACATGTGCTCCTTCTGGCGGCAGCCATTTTGTGGATGGCACATGTGCTCCTTCCAGCGGCAGCCATTTTGTGGATGGCAAATGTGCTGTTTCTTGCGGCAGCCATTTTGTGGATGGCAAATGTGCTGTTTCTGGCGGCAGCCATTTTGTGGATGGCAAATGTGCTGATACTGGCGGCAGTCATTTTGTGGATGGCAAATGTGCTGTTTCTGGCAGCAGCCATTTTGTGGATGGCAAATGTGCTGTTTCTGGCGGCAGCCATTTTGTGGATGGCAAATGTGCTGTTTCTGGCGGCAGCGCTTTTTGAGGATGGCAAATGTGCTGTTTCTGGTGGCAGCCATTTTGTGGATGGCAAATGTGCTGTTTCTGGCGGCAGCCATTTTGTGGATGGCAAATGTGCTGTTTCTGGCGGTAGCCATTTTGTGGATGGCAAATGTGCTGCCTCCGATGGCGGCCATCTTGGAACGTTGCCTCAGATCATACAAACTGAGCCATATCATCATGTAACTGACATAGATCTGGCTAAGTCGAGTGAGGCACAATCCAGGAATATACACACGACTTTCGGTGGCGAACATACTAGGCAAATGCTACACACCACAAGACCAGATCCTTTTTACCCAGTAATGACAACTAATGGCCAGTACTATACTCCTTCAGGAAGTGAACAGGCTTTACTCATGTTCCCTGTCACAACGGTGTCCAGTGGGCCACCGACCCTTTGACATAACACTCCCATCATGAGCCCAGCTATTCTCCCACCTGGATCATCCCCAGCACCGACCCTTTCCACTGTCACTTCCACTGGCAACTCAGCCTCACGTCCACACGAGTTACTTCAAGCAGCGACTTCTCCTCCCAACACTTCCGCTACAACAGCACTCTCAGGCAGTCTACCTAACTCTATTCCTTGTACCTCACAGCCCCACTCGCAGCCGAGTGCACACCTGTATGGAACGGTGGCCACTGACCCAAGGAGGGCTCAATCTGGGGAGGGGACACCACCATCACAGGAAGCACGAAGGGGAGGGAATGTTGGCAACCCATTTTTGAAAAGGAACTTCCTGAGGGACCCTTGTTAGTGGTGGGTAAGGGTGACATAACAACAATGGAAACGGACGCTATTGTTAATGCTGCCAACCCTCGGTTAGAGCACAACGGAGGTGTGGCTAGAGCTATAGTGGTAGCAGGAGGGGCGACTATTCAAACTGACAGTCGAATCATTGTTGAGTCGCGTGGTCAGATAGCTGTTGGGGACATAGCGGTGACTAAATCTGGCAATCTTCCTTGCAGAATGATCATACATGCTGTAATCCCTACTTTTGACCCTATTCATCCAGATGTCAGTGCTCGACAACTACGCGCGGCAATAACTCGTATCTTTGAGTATGCAAATATTAGTGAACAGATTGAGACCTTGACAATTCCTGCCATTGGTGTTGGCATCTTCGGGTTCCCTGTTCATGCGTGTGCAAGGGAGATTGTTGGAATTATAATGAACAAGTGTAGCCCCCCAAGCATTTGCTGCCTCTCTGAAATCAGGTTAATTAGTAATGAGGACAGGACTGTTAAAGCTTTTAAGACTGCCTGCGTCTCCTGGACTCCACCCCATGATATAGGAGCTGCCCAAATAGAGCCCCTCATTCCCGGACTGTTACCTCCTCCTGCTCCTCATACACAAGTAATTACACCTGTACTTCCGGTGCCATCTCTACTCCCGCCTCAGGTGCCACCACCAACCGTGCCAACGCCCACGTCTGAGGAGCCCACCCTTTATGTCAAGTTTACACCCCAGCAAGCTGCTACTCTGCTGAACCAACTCCCAGATCAAGAAAAACAGCCGATGCCTTTCTATAGAAGCATGCTTCAAATCCAAAGGAATTACTCAGCCACATGGCAAGATCTAATTTCCCTGGCAAATCTTAAAGCAGGCGATGCATATTGGCCTGTTATGGACACTGCATTTAATGATGCCTCACTCGTCAGTGACACCACATGGGACTCTGGTGTTCAGTTCTGCCAACAACTTAAGACATGGGCCTCGGATAAATTGGCTGATCAGTCAACATCTTTCAAGGACGTCACGTAAGAACCAGGGGAATCGGTGGAGAGATATCATGCTCGTCTAACGCAAATGTTTAACCCCTTTCCAACCCATGACGTCTTAGTACGCACATTTGCGTACCCCCGGTTCAGTGAGGGCTGCTGCGCTGAGCCCTCACTGAACCGAGCACATGTCAGCTGATTCTTACAGCTGACATGTGCCCGCAACAGCCGCGGGTGGAATCGCGATCCACCCGCAGCTGTTAAAATGTTAAATACCGCTGTCAATCTCCGACAGCGGCATTTAACGCGCGCTTCTGGGTTGCGCGTCATAAGCCCCGCCCATCGGCGACCCCGTCACGTGATCGCGGGTCGCCAATGGGCGTGCATGACAACCCAGGGTCTGCAGCAGACGCCTGTGGTTGTCATGATCTGGTCGCTATGAGCGCCACCTAGTGGTCGGCGCTCATAGCGCAGAACCATTTCTGCTGCATGCAGGGGATCTGCTCGTCCCCTGTATGTAGCAGAGATGATCAGACAACTGCTGCTTCTAGTCTCCTATGGAGACTATTGAAGCATGCAGTAAGTGAAAAAAAAATGTTTTTAAAAATATAAAAAAAATAAAAAAAATATAAAAGTTTAAATCACCCCCCTTTCGCCCCATTCAAAATAAAATATATAAAAAAAAAAAAAACATACACATATTTGGTATCGCCGCATTCAGAATCGCCCGATCTATCAATATAAGAAAATAATTAATCCGATCGGTAAACGGTGTAACGAGAAAAAAATTCTAAACGCCAGAATTACGTTTTTTGGTCGCTGCAAAATTGCAATAAAATGCAATAACGGGCGATCAAAACATCGGATCTACCCCAAAATGTTATCAATAAAAACATCAGCCTGGTGCGCAAAAAATAAGCCCTCACCCAGCCCCAGATCACAAAAAATGGAGACGCTACAGGTCTCGGAAAATGGTGCTATTTTTTTTTAGTTTTTTTACGAAATTTTGGATTTTTTTTTTACCACTTAAATATAAAATAACCTATACATGTTTGGTGTCTACGAACTCGTAATGACCTGGAGAATAAGAATGGCAGGTCAGTTTTAGCATTCAGTGAACGTGGTAAAAAAATAAATAAAAAACAACTGTGGTATTGCACTTTTTTTGCAATTTTACCGCACTTGGAATTTTTTTCCCGTTTTCCCGTACACGATATGGTAAAACTAGTAATGGCGTTGACAAGTACAACTTGTCCCGCAAAAAATAAGCCCTCACATAGCCATATTGTCCAAAAAATAAAAACGCTATGGCTCTGGGAACAAGGGTAGCAAAAAACGAAAAAGCAAAAACGACAAAACCCAAGGTTGCGAAGGGGTTAATGACCTTGGCTTCAGTAACCAAATAAAAGTTCAACGGGCACTGCTCATTTCCTCTTTTGTTGAGGGCCTTCGGGAAGCTCTGAGGAAGCAATTTCAAGCTACATTGGATCCTAAGTATGTCTTAACGATAGCTAAGGGATTCGAAAAAACACTCCCTGAGAAATCTATGACAACCTCAAACAGAAAGACCCATATTCTATGGACTGATGTGCAACACCAAACCCAGAAACCTCCATTATCTCGTACCAAAGATGTCTGTTTCAATTGTGGTAATCCGAGTCACCAAAGATGGGATTGTAGGGCCCCTCTTCAAGGACGCAGATTCAGAAACCGCATTGAGGATAATCGCAGATTCAACTATCCTCGACGCAATGACCAATACTACGAACGACCATCAAAAGCTCGGATACATCCAGATACCAATCGCACCGCTGCTCTGATGAATCTAAATATCCAATAGGACAAGGGCAAACCCGTGTCCACTACTTTGGTTTCTATATCTGGTCCAATAGCCAAAGTAACTATCAACGTTCAAGGCAAACCCTTACCATTCCTTGTGGACACCGGTGCAGCCAGAAGTGTTATCAGATTACAGGACCTGCCTTTTCCAGACCTGATATCCTCTGAAGCAGTGACATGTGTTGGAGTAGATGGCAAGCCTACTTCTAACAAGCTCACCCGCAAAATACAGGTTGGACCATAGGAAGATGTGTTTATGCGTCTTGTGGTGTCCCCCACTTGACCTACTAACCTTCTGGGAGCAGACCTTCTTCAAAAGTTAAGAGCGACCATCGCCTATTCATCAGATGGTCTCACCATCACCATCACTGACCCGCTCGATCCGAGTGAAGAGTGTCAACTTCAAGCCGCACCTCTGCTCATGATGATGGATGAAGCTGCTAACACCACCTCAAGTGTTCCGCCAGAAGTGATGTCACAGGTCCCATCTACTCTATGGTCTACTGGCCCTGAAGATATTGGACGTCTTGCTGTACCTCCAGTACGGGTCATTCTTAAACCTGGAGCTCAACTCCCTAGGGTGCCCCAATACCCACTCAAATCTGCCCAGGAAGAGTCTTTAGGCACTCAAATCAAGGCTCTCCTGGAAAATGGGGCACTAGTCAAATGTAACTCTCACTGTAACACGCCCTTGTTTCCAGTAAAGAAAAGGACATTAAAGGGAGAAGCACCAGAGTACCGTATGGTTCAAGATCTCCGAGCTGTTAACGCTGCAACTGTACTAGAAAGTCCCATTGTGCCCAATCCACATACATTGTTGTCAGAAATACCATCAGATGCAAAACGTTTCACTGTCATCGATCTGGCCAATGCTTTCTTCAGCGTACCACTACATCCAGAAGATTGGTATCTGTTTTGCCTTCACTTACAGAGGATCACAATACACCTGGATGGTCTTACCACAAGGAGCACAGAACTCACCAAGCCATTTCTCTCAGGCCCTTGCCTCTTGTCCGCTGCACCATCCTCAACCGGTCCACGCTACTTCCTCTTTCCAGGGGGGATGTGGATGATGATACTGATGCTCTAGATGAAGATGCCTTTACACACTGAGAGGATCATGATTGTCTCAAACAGATGCAGGAAGAAGCTGCCTCCAAGAGAAATGTGTCTGAAGACCCACTCCCGCATGCTGACCTGACTTTCTTCACCGATGGTTCCAGATTTGCAGATGAAACAGGAAGATTCCATACGGGATATGCCGTGGTTACACATGACCGGGATTCATTTAGAAAAGAGAAAGCAGCGGTGTACAGTACGTGTCTCAAGACACTGAAGAAGGGCCTCAAAGCCCTCTTATGAAATTTATCCATTTACATCAAGACAAGACATCGGATGATGAAAAGAAGTCGTGGCAAGAAGCAGGAGCTAAAAAGGATGAAGATGGAGTCTGGAGGAAGAACAAAAAGATCTGTCTACCTCGTAATCTGTACCCCTCAGTGACAGAATGGGCACACGGAATTACCCATAGAGGCAAGAATCAGATGAATGACTTGATTTGGAAGACTTATATGGCACCTGGAATTTCTACTGTCACCCAAAAATATTGCAAGTCCTGCTTTGTGTGTGCAACATGCAATCCAGCACCGCATCAGAAAGGCCTGAAGCCTATCCAGTAACCAACATGACTGCCAGAGTGACTGTTAAGAGACTTATGACTGAGGTAGTGTGCAGATATGGAATCCCAGAGGTAGTTGAGAGTGACCAAGGACCCGCATTCATTGCAGCACTGACTAAGGAACTATGGACATTAGTAGGGGTCGATTTAGGTTTACATACTCCATATCACCCCCAGAGCTGTGGTAAAGTAGAAAGGCTAAATGGCACCTTGAAAAACAAAATACTGAAAGCCAGTCAGGAGGTCAGACTTCCTTGGACAGACATTTTGCCCATTGCCTTATATTCAATCAGAAACACTCCGAGAGGTCTCACTAAACTTACACCATATGAGATTCTTTTTGGGGCGCCTCCAAGGTTGGGTCAATATTTTCCACAACAGCTAGCCTTAGGTAGTGATACTCTTGTAAATTATGTCATTGTCCTTACTAAAGAATTGTCAGTAACACATGCTCGAGTTTTATAATCCATTCCAGATCCAGATTTTAGTGAAGGTACTCACACTTTCCAACCTGGTGACTACGTGCTGGTAAAGAAGTTCACCAGAAAGACATCCCTGGAGTTGAGATTTGAGGGTCCCTACCAAGTGCTCCTGACCACTCCTACTTTAGTCAAACTTGAAGGAAGACCGACGTGGATGCACGCCTCCCACTGCAAGAAGTTCTTGCCTCCATCAGAACCTTCTACATAATGTTGCATATCCTTTACTTTGTGTGTTGTGCCATTCTATACTCATTTGTAGGAACACAACAGGTCGCAATCACCCAAGCAAGAGGGGTGACACTTAACACTGATGGGTGAGGGAACCACAGTAGGGACAGAAGGATAATAAAGTATTTAAGGGGGACTGTTGAGGAGAGCTATAGGCTCAAATACTTAATTAACCTCTAGACATAGGAGATTGAGAGGAAATACCCACAAAGTGTATTATTTCACCTTACATAAGGTTGTTTAGATCAAAAGATGGCTGCCATTTCCTGTTTCATCACACCATGCTCTGTTCTGGGAGGAAGCTACATTCTATAGAAAGACTAACACACCTTGATGACCTCATGGATTACGCCCCCCTGATGACCTCATGGACTACGCTCCCCTGATGACCTCATGGACTACACGCCCCTTGATGAACTCATGGACCAACCCACCTTGATGACCTCATGGACTACGCCCCCTGATGACCTCATTGACCACGCCCCCTGGACTAACCAATCAATACAGCTGGTTACTCACATTCTGGGCTAACCGAGCCCACATACAGTGTTTATATAAGTCTATGTTTGGGTTGAATAAAGGGACTTGGAGCTGTGCCATAGTTGATCAAGGAGAGCTTACATCCGACTGTGTGTGTGTCTGATGTTATTCTTTCTTGCATGCACTTGATCATATCCATTAGGCCAGGAGCAGGCAACTAGTGAACATATTAAAGTGTTCACCCTAACAACTCTATTGTGAATATTCTACATGTATTCTCTCCTGCTTTCCAAGATGAAGTTTGAGCCAGTAAGTGTGTGTGAGATAACGAGTCTTAGGAATGTCTTTGTCTAACAGACTTAGAGAAAACATAAGAAAGTAGAATAAAACGAAACCTAAGTGAGAGACACACCTAGACTGTTTAGAAAGGAGTATACAGAATTAACTTTAGCCAATTAGATGTATTTATGCTAATGCCAGCACATATTTACAGATGAGCTGAGACAATTATATATATGACTATTAAATACATGTATAAAATGTCATGCTGAAAATAAAGAGAGATCTACTCTGATGCTCAATGTATCAGTGCGGTTCTTCCATGCACGTATTTGGATTTTACATTTTAATTTGGATCAGGCACAATGTCTCAGAATGTCCCACATTATGTGGCGACGACAAAACCTGGCGCAATGAACAGGGACCTGCTAGTTTATAGGACTGCTTAATCCAAATGTTTTGCTGGTGCCCAGACAGACTGACAAATCAGAAAAAGCTGCAGCAAGGTAAGAAGTTTTATTCTTACAATACCTGAATTTGTCTTTCTCTCTTGGCCTGGTGTGTTTGGGTAAGAGGGTCTGCAGATCATTCGATCTGTTCATAGTAAGTTGGTCCATTATTGTTAGACAAAGATCCATGATGAGACCTTGTGTACTGTGTTGAATTCATGTGTTGCATGTTGTATGGGGAGTGTAGATTTGGAATTTTACTGGTCATTTGTATGTGGGGTTGGATTGTAGCGATTAGTTGATTGTACCTGGTGGAGCAGACGTTGGTGATTGTCGGCAGCAGCCTCTTGCATTGCTAAGAAACCCATATGGTTCCGGCTCCTAGGCATAGGGACCGATGTTTTTTGTCTGATTATATATATGTCAGGCATGGAGTGGCAGAGCAGGAAACCATAGTGCGTGTGGTAAGAGTCCCCATTGGTTTGCCTCTCTAGTCCTGTATTAGGAGTGATAGGGTAGGAAGCCATAGTGAGTGTGGTAAGAGTCCCCGCTGGTTTGCCTCTCTAGTCCTGTATTCCTGCTTTTAGCCAAACAGAAGATGGGTGGTAATCTGTTCAATAAGGAGCAGATTGAGCATGGTAGAGCTGCTGTTGAAGTGTCAAAGGAAGAAAAGAAATTTGCGCATAAAATGCAGAGGTTTTGTTCAGTGTCTGGTTTTCCACTGGGTGGCTGATTTTATGAAGGTTTCTGGAAATTGTAGGGAAGAAACAGCGAGGTTGTTTAAATTATGTTTTAGACCAGGCTAAAATATGGTGGAAAACCTCTAAATCTGTAACTAGAGGCGAGTTGGAGGAAGAAAACATGGTGATACGTTTTAGCATGTTAAACTATGTAACAAGGATGACGTTGATTGCCCTGTCGCTCCCAGTTTCACTCCACCCCCTTACATTGTCCCTGAAGGATGGACATGTTGTGTATGTAGGAATCAGAATCCAGATTGGGTGGAGACCTGTCGTGTGTGTGTGGTGCCCCATGTCGGCAGATAGAAACTGATAAACCTCCTAATCCTAAAACAGGATTGTACCCTTTTGTTATTGCCCCACAATCCATTTGCATAGTGTGGCCCTCCCTTGGTCAGTTCCCCACGTGATACGCCCCCATAAGTCTCGGCCAGGCCCCCAATGAACATCATGCCTGCAGTGGATGGGACTAATGCCGCCCCCTTAGGCCCTTCCTTGCCCTCCAGCTCCTCCCCTGACACAACCCAAATAGATATAAAACAGCAAAGTTTATTAATCGATTAAAAATGTACAATAATGATGCAAAACATGTATAAATACATATAAATATAGAGACAGTGGGTGGATATTGGATCAAAAGAGGAAAAACCCCCGTAACATCTTCAAAACCCCTCATATATATATGTTGCAAGGTACAATGTGTCCAGATGAGATCCACAGGGGGAGGAGTAGAGAGGGAGAAAAAAGAAAAGAGGAAAGAACAAACAGGAGTACGCATCATTATTGTACATTTTTAATCGATTAATAAACTTTGCTGTTTTATGCCATTAATACTCACTTTCGCGGTTTTTCATTCTATTCTTTGAGTAGGCAATTTTTCACTCATGACTATGAGTGGTGAACTGGTCCGTGTTGTCACCACTGACTCGTGAGTTCTCTAATATGTTGGCCCAAGTGTTTTCTACAACCCAAATAGATGCAGCAGTCATAAGTAACTCACTAGGACAATTACTTAGTGAGGGTAGGCAGCTCACCTCAACCCCTCCCCCACTGCTCGCCCACAGCTCTCACCCAGACTGCTACCACCAGACCTCACAACCCAGTTTAGGAGATCCAATACTGTAGAGCCCCAGGAGGGTGTGTGGCGTCCCTGGAATCCTAGTGAAATGCTGGCCATGCCGAGTAGAATGTCAGACTCTGAAATGTTTCCTATGCCATTTTTTAGAGAAGGTAGAGAAAATTAGAAATGCTTTCTCCTGTTGTTGGTGGGATTTAAAGCACCTGGTGTCAGCAAAGGCAGGGGATATCTTCTACCCCCTTGTAGTGATGGCAATAGGAGCCCAACTCGTAGATGATACTTCACTAGATTCAGGGAAGCAGTATGTGAGAAAACTCACACAGTGGGGACAGACCAGTTCACCTTCCCAGTCAGCCACCCTTCATGATATATCCAACAGGATGATAAAGAGTCAATAGAAAAATATTATACCCAGCTCCGGCAAAAATGGTAAGATTTACGAGAGCACGTCCGAGGTTCACACCCATTTACTGTCCTGTGCCTCTGTTGAAGGTTTAAAGTCCGTGATTAGAGAGCCACAAATAGTGTCCCATCCGGAGTATGAGACCATGTCCCCAGACGTGGTACTCCAAGTAGCCTGTCCAGAGTCCCTCTTATGTACGACCAGACCAGGCAAGGATGAAGAAATGTCACGTTATAATTGTGAAAAGCCTGGACACAGAAATTGCAGTCTGAGTCTAGAAGGGAGAGGAGAACGTGATAACCCCCCCCTCCTTCGACTCCTCCCCCTTCTCCAGCGGGGGTCACTAAGTCATAAATGCTGTTCAGCTCCTCCTGCATAAGTCTGATGGAATTATTCTAACTTTCTTCCTCATTGTTTACATCTCTCATGATGTTACACCCATTCTTTCACAGTACTGCTCGACATCTCAGGCTTTAATGTGGCCTCTTCATGCCTGATAACATCACCATTCACCATTGCACTACTCTGAATCCAGCCACCTTGTTGTCTCTTGGGGGAGGGGGTAGAAGTAGATAGTTGTAACATGCGTGACCTGCTAGTTGAGCCACAAGAGGAACATGACTGTGTACAATTAATATCCCACGGGGGGTTTCAGTCATATTACCGATGTCCCACTAGATAACCCAGACCATGAGCTCTTTGTGGATGGATCACCGCAGACTTGGACTAGCCCACAGGAGAACAGGAGAATCCTCCGGTGGGTCCCTGTGCAAGAGTGGGCCACCACCCTCTTTTATGAGCAGTACTTGGCACAATACACTTGAATCACTATGTACAGACAAAAGCAGCATCTTATTCATTTCACAATCTGCCCAGTTCATTGTTATATAAATTTGTGATTGAGGATAATGTCACATTTACATGAAGCTGAAATGTGGGGCCCTGGAGTTGGTTACTGATGGGCCCTTGGCACCATAGTCCGACACTGCTTGTGTCTCTTGTGTTTGGCGGCTCTGTGTCCCGGTCTTCAGTCTTCTATCAGGTTTTTAGTGCCGTTCCACCATCACAGAGATTGGCCCCCATAACCCTTGTAATGTAACTTGGGACAGGAGCTGACATTATGATACCACAATGGGTGGAGATGCATGTGGTCTGACGTCTGTAAATGGTGCCCCCCATAATTCCTGGTTTTACTTGTGGAATATTGAGGGTAATAATGATAAAAAAGTCAAGACAAGAAACACCTCACATGACACTTTTATTTTCTTTCTTTTTACTTTTTTATAGGAATAGCAATAAGCAACATTGCAATAAAAATATTACTGACCCTTTAAGAAATTAAACTATGATTGCAATGATTCTCAGGTCAAGCCCCACAGAGACCACAGAACTAGTTGTGGTCATTGAGGACCGGCTGAGAGACACTGGATCCAAAGATCCAGAGGAAGGCGAAGAAACCCCCAGAGAGTTCTGCCTTGGGGGGGGGGGAATTCCTTCCTGACCCCAGTTATGGCGATCGGATATTTCTCTGGATCTCTTCTGTCCTGCCGCATATTGCTGTATATCTGCATGTAATTATAACCTCCAAGAGCCGACTTGGAAAGGAAAAGATAAATACACCCTGCTCGAGAGGAGCATGCGCAGCTCCCTGGGCACTGCAATTAGGGCGCGCGCACCGTCAAAGGGGCCGCGCGCACCGTCCTAAGGAGTCCCCGGCCAATGGCCGGAGGACCTCTCATTTAAAACGCACCTCCTCCAAAATGGAGGTGCCCGTGCAAGGTTGTAGCTTTGTGTGTTATACTCTGCTTCAGCCTTCAGGTCCCGCTGCTAGCCCGACTACTAGTCCTGCCCGCCAGCCTGACTACAAGTCCAGTCTGCCAGCCTGACTACAAGTCCAGTCCGCCAGCCTGACTACAAGTCCAGTCCGCCAGCCTGACTACTAGTCCAGTCCGCCAGTCTGACTACCAGTCCAGTCCGCCAGCCTGACTACTAGTCCAGTCCGCCAGCCTGACTACCAGTCCTGTCCGCCAGCTTGTCTACTCTCCAGCCCGATAGTCTGTCTACAGTCCAGTCCGCCAGTCTGTCTATGGGCTCTGCCCGCCCGCTTATCCAGAAACACCTGCCTGTTACCTGCCATGCCTGCCAGCCAGCCTACCTGGAGGCTCCTGTCCGTTACCTGCCGTGCCTGCCAGCCCGCTTACCTAGAAGCACCTGCCTGTTTCCCGCCGTGCCTACCAGCCAGCCTATCTGGAGGCTCCTGCTTGTTACCTGCCATGTCTGCCAGTCCGTCTGCCCGGATCACCCATCAGCCTGCCTGCCGTGCTCATCCGCTTTACCGGTCAGTCCCTGCATTCTGACCCGTGGGAGTCACCTGCTCTCATACAAGGTCGGTCCAGAGTAGCACCTGGTCCCTCTGCTCGGTCCCTCCCTGGTCACGGAGTCGATTGGGCCGCCGTATGACCTTGGTCGGTCCGAGTTGATACCTAATTACGCCCCTCTGGTCCCTCCTTGCACCGCAGCACAGAGGTTCCACCACCCGGATCCGTAACACTTACAATCTAATATATAATGTACAGGCTGCTCCTGAGGGCATGCAGAATAATGAATACCCTATCCTGGGAGCTTGCAATCTAATATACAATATATAGGTTGCTCCTGAGGGCATGCAGAATAATGAACACTGTGTCCTAGGAGCTTACAATCTAATATACAATATACAGGCTGCTCCTGAGGGTCTACAGAATAATGTACACCCTGTCCTAGTAGCTTACAATCTAATATACAATATACAAGCTGCTCCTGAGGGCATACAGAATAATGTACACCCTGTCCTAGGAGCTTACAATCTAATATATAATACACAGGCTACTCCTGAGGGAATGCAGAATAATGTACACTCTGCTCCTAGGAATTTACAATCTAATATACAATACCCGAATGTAGTTTACCGGGGGTGGGTGGGGTGAAGCGGGGTCACAGGAGGCAGTGTCGCTGCTTCAGGAGGAAGGTGTCGGCGGGCCCTGGGCTCTCATAAGATATCGTTGTCGGTGAGCGGAGTCCCTTTTCCATTGATTGCCCTGCAGTGGGCTTTGGGAAAATGGACGCTGGAGGAGGTGCATGCATGTGCCGAGATTTCAATCTGCACATGCGCTGCCTCCAGTGGCCGTTTTCCCAAAACCTACTGCAGGGCAATCAATAGGAAAGGGGACTCCACTCACCGGAGCCGACATCTTATGAGAGCCCAGGGCCCGCTGCATCGCCCCACTCCTGCCACCGCCAGCCCCCTGAAGCAGCGGCTCTGCCTCCTGTGACCCTGCTCCACTGCCACCGCCCCCACTCCCGGTAACCTACCTTTAATTGGTCTACACTGTGTTCCAAATTATTATGCAAAAAGTGTTTAGGAGTGATAAGGTAAGAATTTTTTTTGTTTGTCAGTTAAACTCATTGATGGTGATGTGTGTCAGGGCTCTTTATATCACTGTAAGCAATTGCAGACACCTGTGCTAGATAGTTTGGCAGGTGTGTCCAATGAAAGGCAAGACTACTTAAGAAGGCTGTCCCACATTATTAAGCAGCCTACATTTTCTGCCAAAATGGGAAAGAAAAAGGATGTGTCGGCTGCTGAGAAGCAACAAATTGTGGAGTGTTTAGGTCAAGGCATGACTACAATCAACATTGCCAAGACACTTCATCGTGATCATCGCACAATCAAGAAGTATGTAGCTAATTCACAGTACACACGTGTGCGTGCTGATAAGGGAAAATTGAGGACTCTTTCCTACAGGCAATTACGTCAGGTTAAAAGAGCAGCGGCAAAAAAGCCTTGTCATAGCATCAGACAAGTTTTTGAAGCTGCTGGTGCCTCCAACGTCCCCCGAACAACAATATGCAGGGTCCTTCAGAGGTTTGCAGCTGTGCGTAAGCCATCTTGTCGACCTCCTCTATCCACTGCACACATGCAGAAACGGCTCCAGTGGGCCAAACAATACATGAAGACTGACTTCAAAACTGTTTTGTTCACCGATGAGTGCCGTGCAACTCTCGATGGTCCAGATGGATGGAGTGGAGGATGGCTGGTTGATGGACACCCCATGCAAACACGGCTACGGCGCCAACAAGGAGGAGGTGGAGTAATGTTTTGGGCTGGAATCATGGGGAGAGAGATTGTCGGCCCCGTTAGGATCCCTGAAGGGGTAAAGATGAACTCCATAATGTATGTTGAGTCTCTCAAACAGCACTTCCTGCCATGGTTCAAGAAGAAGAACCGTGCATTCCGCAGCAAGATCATTTTCATGCATGATAATGCACTGTCTCATGCTGCACATAACACATCTGCATCTCTGGCTGCTATGGGCATAAAAGGGGACAAACTTATGGTGTGGCCCCCATGCTCCCCTGACCTCAACCCCATTGAGAACCTCTGGAGCATCATCAAAAGGAGTGTCTATGATGGCGGGAGGCAGTTCACATCTAAGCAACAGCTCTGGGAGGGTATTCTGTCCTCATGCAAAACAATTGAAGCAGAAACCATCCAAAACCTGACAAATTCAATGGACGAGAGAGTTCAGAAGCTCCTTTCGAACAAGGGGTCCTATGTGCAAATGTAACATCACCTAGAATAAAGTTTTGAGTTGAAAACTGTTTGATTTCAGTTTGTAATAACCTGCTAATGCTTATAATTTCAAAAATGACCATTTTTTTGTTCTTTATTAAAATGAAAAGGTTGAAAACTCTGCTGTGCATAATAATTTGGAACATGCATTTTGAGTGCAGTTTGAGTGTTTTATTTTTTTTTAAATATACTGTTATCATAGGCAGTTTGTACAAAAACCTTTCAATTGTACTCTAATAGTTATTTGACTGGAAAATTACAATGACTGCAATTCATATAGGTAATTTGGGAAAATCTGAGAAAATATTATTTGCATAATAATTTGGAACACAGTGTATAAGAGACACGACCATTTTATTTAAAAAAAATTATTTTCCACCCCAAAATTTGGGGTGCTTCTTATGGTCCGGTGCATTTTATAGTCAGCAAAATATGGTAATGGCAATGCAAGTCTATGGGTCTATGAAAAAACTGGACCACACTTTGATGACATCTGAGTGTGGTCCGATTTTCACTGACTGACAGAAGGGAGAAGCTGAGAAACCTTTTTTTTCTCATCTCCACGTCCAAGAAAAACTGACGCCACCCTGATCAAAGTCTGATCAGAGTCTGTAACTCCATTACGCCAGTTGCTGTTGCTTCAATTCTGCTCATGATATCCCGTGGTTCAAATTTTGGTCCTCTGGTCAAGCTACTACGTTCTCCATTGTTTCTGCTCGGCCATCCTGCTGTGCCACCGTCATCTCTCCGTGCTTCATTACAGCTGCTCATCTGAACTAGATGAGACATAACTTCTATCATTACAAAAAAAAAGGGTTAAATGATAGGTCCTATTTAAGGAATCATCCTGATACACAAGAGAGAACACGTCACTCAGAGATGTTTGCTGTAATTTTGTGGGGGTAAATGGTGCAGTTCTAAACTTCACCACAAACACCCCACAGCTACACAATGTGTGAATGGGGCCTTAGTCTTCAGTGAACAGCTACCTATGTGGACTTGTCTTCCTCAAGCTGCTGCCTCTGTGATACAAGATGGTTCAGGATTAGAACTTTACACATTCTGTATCAATTGTGATGTCATGTGATATCTATGATGTCATGTACTCGGTGATGTCATGTCCCTGTGATGTCATGTGCCCTGTGATGTCATGTGCCCTGTGATGTTCTAATAATTGCCACTGCTGTGTTATGTATCACGTTTCTGTGGCGGCCCTGCGGGTTCAGTCGCCACAGAGGTAATGCATCTCACCCAGAGGTGTGGTACCCCATTCTCAGGTAAGGATGGAGCACTGCCCGGGACCCACCCACTTGCATCCATTACACTCCACTTCAGAGGGCAGGGCGAGATTGCTCCTAAGGGAGAGCACAGTCCCTGGTCCCTAGCTGGAGGGTGGAACCATGTAGTGGGTGTGGGTGGAGGAAGTAGTTTAGGGGAGCACTTCAGTACGTGTATAAAAAGGGGAGCCATCTTGAGAGAGTGTGTTCAGTCTGAGAGGAGAAGTAGTGGGAGCAGGAGCTCTGTAGGAGCTCTGCTCAGGAGAAGGGGGCCTGAGTGAGAGAGGCCCAAGAGGTGAGACTGAAGAGAGGAGAGGAGCAGAGAGGAAGGCTCCAGAAGGAAGGAAGGGATCCTAGGAGTACGGGAAGTGCTGGAGGCCACCCGCAGGCCCAAAACTACCAGGTGTGGAATGATCAGGCCGCAAAGGAGACCGACCCCTAACTAGTGGGAATTACAACATTCAGCTAGAAACCGGAGGCTTCTACATTTGCAGGGTGTAGTTGCCACAGCCGCAATTAATCGCCAAAAAGGTAGCCACACAGGATCCAGGGAACTCCAGGTTGCCTGCCAAGATCTGAGGTTACCGGCTTGGGACACTGTTTGCGAGGCGCAGGGCAGGAGGGTGAGAGCCAGCGCAGGAAGATGACCAAGAAAGGTACACGGCAAGGGGTCCCGTTAAGTGCTCTTGAAATACCTGAGGGATTGCTGAACCCCCCCTGAGTAAACACCGGACGACGTGGGTGGTTATGATCTGTAGTTGTAATGTAGCACCCTGAGGATTCGGCTGCTACAGGGGTATTGCACCTCAGCCAGAGGTGTGATATTCCACTCCCGGGTAAGGATGGAGTGTGGAACTGAGCTCAGTTAGCTGCATGCACTACACACATCCCATTTCCGGGGAACAGACCGATGGTACTCCCACTAGAGAAATGTGCAGGTACGACAGTGTCTGTTCCTGGCTGGAGTGGGAGGGGGGTGGAACATCCCAGTAGTGTAGGGGCAGATAGGGGGAGCAGCCTGGGTAAAGCTAGGAGCTCATTGGGTGCTGGTCACCTGAGCTCACACATAGAGGGAGTATATAAGGTGGGCACCATCTTAGATCAGGGTCAGTCTGTAAGTCTTTTGTCAGAGCAGAGCAGAGGAAGAGAGCAGAGGAGAAGAGCAGCTCCAAGGCCAAGAGAGAGAGAGAGGAGAAAGAAAGACCCAGAGGGGGAGAAAGAAGGAACTCCAAGAGCCCAAATTAGACCAGAGGGTGAAGAGTTGGCAACAGGGTACTGGATCCCAAGCTGGCAGAGGCTACAGCACACCTTAGCCAGGAACCGGAGGTCGTGGGCAGGATCTGCCACGATCACCCACTAAATCCACCCGGAAGGCAGACCAGGAATAGGGTCAGGGAACCCAGAGACAAGGGTTTACCACCAAGAGGCCCGAGGGAGCCGGACATAGGTGGATCCCTGGTGGGGAAGGCCAGAGAAGAGGACAGGACAGAAAGGGAGCTCAGGACCACGCTCCAGAATCACC
The DNA here is from genome assembly GCF_046119375.1 of Phyllobates terribilis. Lineage (NCBI taxonomy): Eukaryota > Metazoa > Chordata > Amphibia > Anura > Dendrobatidae > Phyllobates > Phyllobates terribilis. The sequence goes on along the minus strand of NW_027362761.1, from coordinate 772,159,203 downwards.
TGGGGGTTGGCCGAGTCCAGGACCTGGTGGACGCAGCACGGCTCGGGTGGTCACTTAAGGCCGGAGTGACCAGAACAACTGCAGTAAGTAAACAAACCCTGAACTGCACAGCCCGACTCTGAGTCTCATTTCCATCCCCGCTGCACCACCACAACCCCCATCCTCTGCAACTGACCCCCTGAGGCTATACCCCTCCCGTTGGGGGTTATACTACCTGAGCTGCACATACATCACCGGCCTCAGCGGACCCTGCTGCAGCGGCGGCCGTACTGACCGCAATTCAACGGGTGGCGTAGTCGACACAAAAGAACATCTAGTAACATCATAAGGACTGCCACACACTGAGCTTGACACCCTGGGCACGGACCGGGTCACAGCCACTCGGAGACTACAACCCCCATCTGATCCGGCTCCGGGTATCCCTAACAACATGGCCCAGGGGGCGCGTCAACTTTGGCGTAGTCGGCAGGATAACGTGCCCGCAACAACCGGGTACTGCGTGCCTGAAGAAAAGTACATCGTTACCTCAAAGAGAAGTCTCCCGCCGGTTCCGGAGGGTCCCCGCCAACGGACCCCATCACAGGTCGTTTCCCGCCGGTTGTCCGCCATTTGCAGCTTTTTCCCGCCATCCATGGAGTTTCCCGCCACTGGGAGACGATTCCCGCCATTTCCGAAGATTTCCCGCCTTGGAAGAGCGGACGCCATTATGGGCGTGCCAGAGGGTGGCAAGAGGCCACCTCCCCTCGTGGGCCAGGTCGAAGAATGGCGCCAAAAGCGGAAACCGCGCCCACCAACAGAGACTGTGATGCTGGAAGTGTCCATCAGCGTAAGAGAACTGCTCCTGGAACTGAAGTTGCCCCGGGACCACCCTCGATGTGGGCGGAGACAGAAGAAGAGAACGAAGATGGGTGTCGCCTGGAGCAGTCTGGAGAGAGCGCACCCGGAGACAAGACGTCTGGAAGAGAGTCCAGAGAAAGCACACCCGGAGATGGAGGGAGAGCCAGGCAGCACCGACCCAGTGGTCAGGAGCCTGATGCGGGCCGCCACTCCAGGCAGCACCGACCCAGTGGTCAGGAGCCTGTTGCAGGTCGCCACTCCAGAAGGCCTGCTGGAGATCCTAACACAGCTCCCCCGAGACCGGGAGTGTGCACAGACCGCGCTGGAGGGCCTCGCACGGAGGATGGCCCGGGTGCAGCGGGAGACGTTGGCGGAGTGGAGCCGAGAGATGGCCCAGCAGACCGAGACTCGTCAGCGGAGCACGCCACCCGAGACGAGGAGACAGACCGCCTCTGAGGATGGCGCAGGAGGACTGAAGGCCGGAGACGGCGCCGAGAAGGGAGCCGAACGAATGGAGGCAGGTAAAGGGGACGTCACTACCCCGAGCCGGGAAACCGCGTGCCTGCCCCAGCTCCCCGTCGCAGAGCCCGAAGTACCCCCTGCCGTGCCCGTCGCTGCAACGTCACCGCCGCAGACTAGGCCTCAAACGGAAGCCGCGACCCCTGTGACGTCACACGCCTCGACCCCGAGCGTGGCCAAGCAGGAAGTACCATCGGCCTGGTCGCAAGGCCTAGTACCCCCGGGCGCCGCAATACCAACAGCGCCCCCTACCTCCGCGGAGCCCCCGGCCTGGTCGCAGGGCCCAGTAACACAGGGCGCCGCCGTTCTTACGGTGCCCTTTACTTTCAAGGTGCCCCAGGCCTGGTCGCAAGGCCTGGTTAACCCGGGCGCCGCTACCACCACGGCGCCCATAACACCTAAAGTACCGCACCTGGGTGAGGACCTGTTCGCCCAGCATACGTGCCCGGATGGGCAGCCCTTCGTATGGCCCCAGGAATACATCCAGCTGGAGCTGCAAAAAGCAAGGGCCATGTGCGAACCCCTGATCCCGGCTCCAAAGCCCATAAAGAGGATCTCGCCCCCGCTAGAAGAGACCCAGTTTGAGTGGGACCCCACCGGAGAAGACCTCATGGGGTTCACTCAGGAGACTCGGGCAGCCGCAGCGGAGCGTGCAGAGTGCTGCCGCCAGCAGCTCGAGGTCTTTGAGAGGGAGCGGAGAGAGAGGCGGGTCCGGGAACAGCAAGCGCAGATAAGGAGCGCGGAGCAGAAGAGCCGGACCAGGAGGAATCCCCGTGCAGCTCATGGTCCCCCTTCCACCGGGACTATGATAAAATTCAACATGCAGCACGGATGGGGCTTCATTAGAGACCATCACACCCCCGGCGACGTCTTTGTCACCCGCAGAGACGTAGAAAGCCATCTGCCGGAGGGACACAGAGGTCGTGACCTGTATTTAGGGGACGAGGTCACCTTCACCCGGCACAAGTGTGCCAAAGGACCCTACGCCCTCCATGTGCATCGCCTGACGGAGGAGGAGCTGCGGTGTGAGGAGGAGCAAGAGGACCCGGACGGGTCTGAAACTGAAACTGTCCACAAAGAAAGAGCAGGAGGACGCCGTCGTTGAGTACGGTAGTGAAGAGACTGTATAAAGTTGCCCGTCGGGGTACCAAGAACTGTTACTTATTTAAAATATGTTCCCCGTTGGGACAAAGAGTGAACTGTTAACCCCGTGTGTCCCTATTCCCACTGACCGAGGACTGAGAGCGGTCAATCCTCCCTAATACCTGGCCGAGGACTGAGAGCGGCCATATCCCCTTGTATATAGTTGCGCTTCCTAAAGCGCCCCCTACCGGTTTTATAGGAAACTGTTTTTCTTCAAGAGACTGTCGCACTTTACCCGGTCACAAGTTGCACCGTGACCGGAGGAACCAGAAACAAGAATGTTTATATGAAAAGTTTATTGCTGCTGATGATGTTTTATATGTTTATGTTTATGAAAAAAAAAAAATGTATGTTTTGGATGTTTTTATCTTTAACAGCCCGAGGACGTGCTGTGATTTACCAGGGGGGAATGTAGCACCCTGAGGATTCGGCTGCTACAGGGGTATTGCACCTCAGCCAGAGGTGTGATATTCCACTCCCGGGTAAGGATGGAGTGTGGAACTGAGCTCAGTTAGCTGCATGCACTACACACATCCCATTTCCGGGGAACAGACCGATGGTACTCCCACTAGAGAAATGTGCAGGTACGACAGTGTCTGTTCCTGGCTGGAGTGGGAGGGGGGTGGAACATCCCAGTAGTGTAGGGGCAGATAGGGGGAGCAGCCTGGGTAAAGCTAGGAGCTCATTGGGTGCTGGTCACCTGAGCTCACACATAGAGGGAGTATATAAGGTGGGCACCATCTTAGATCAGGGTCAGTCTGTCAGTCTTTTGTCAGAGCAGAGCAGAGGAAGAGAGCAGAGGAGAAGAGCAGCTCCAAGGCCAAGAGAGAGAGAGAGGAGAAAGAAAGACCCAGAGGGGGAGAAAGAAGGAACTCCAAGAGCCCAAATTAGACCAGAGGGTGAAGAGTTGGCAACAGGGTACCGGATCCCAAGCTGGCAGAGGCTACAGCACACCTTAGCCAGGAACTGGAGGTCGTGGGCAGGATCTGCCACGATCACCCACTAAATCCACCCGGAAGGCAGACCAGGAATAGGGTCAGGGAACCCAGAGACAAGGGTTTACCACCAAGAGGCCCGAGGGAGCCGGACATAGGTGGATCCCTGGTGGGGAAGGCCAGAGAAGAGGACAGGACAGAAAGGGAGCTCAGGACCACGCTCCAGAATCACCTGGGGGTTGGCCGAGTCCAGGACCTGGTGGACGCAGCACGGCTCGGGTGGTCACTTAAGGCCGGAGTGACCAGAACAACTGCAGTAAGTAAACAAACCCTGAACTGCACAGCCCGACTCTGAGTCTCATTTCCATCCCCGCTGCACCACCACAACCCCCATCCTCTGCAACTGACCCCCTGAGGCTATACCCCTCCCGTTGGGGGTTATACTACCTGAGCTGCACATACATCACCGGCCTCAGCGGACCCTGCTGCAGCGGCGGCCGTACTGACCGCAATTCAACGGGTGGCGTAGTCGACACAAAAGAACATCTAGTAACATCATAAGGACTGCCACACACTGAGCTTGACACCCTGGGCACGGACCGGGTCACAGCCACTCGGAGACTACAACCCCCATCTGATCCGGCTCCGGGTATCCCTAACAACATGGCCCAGGGGGCGCGTCAGTAACCAGGAGCAACGTGATAATCATGAGTAAACCCTGAAGACTGCACCCCACTGTCTCTGTGAATTATTGCTGCGCCATCATCCCCTGCACCACACTGCACAACAACAGTTACTTCATCATTTACCATCATTGCACTGCCCTGGAGCTTAGCTCTACCTGTGGAGAGCTGAACCAACTCTGCTGCATTACCAACAGCTCCAGAGGACCTGCTCCGCAGCGGCGGCTCCATATAGCCACATACCACAGGTGGTGTCACGAACAATTTATATAAAAACTATATTCCCTTTTCTTTAAAACCCCTTTTATTGACCACCCTGGGTCACGGACCGGGTCACTGCCACTGTGACATCCCCTGCATTGACTGGCCCGGCACCGAGTACCCCACGGCCCAGGGGGCGCGTCATTTCCAACATCAAGGAAGAGTTGAATTAATAAAACAAAATCACAGGCTGCAAATAACCACCAGCCTCATTTTTAATTGAGTCATGACGCATGTTATAACCTAAACATATCCACCCCTTTATTCTAATCCGCATCACCTACTGTTCTATGAACTAAAGGAAAACACAGGACGCCATACTGCAATTCCTAATCACGATAAACCGTCAGTTCCCAGTCACCCCTGATCCAACAGGACCATGAGAGCTGACAATGGAGAACTGGAGCAATCTGCAATTAAATTCATGTTATGAAAACGCTATGTTTTGACATTAATGGCAAAGCTACCCAAAAATGGTGCTAAGAGTGTTCTCAACTGGCCCACCCCTTTCTATATGCTTTTATTAGAGCACATGGGTATCATAGAGGGCAAAACCAGCCAATTGCTGAGGGTCTCCAAGACCTCTGAGCAATGTGCAGATTTTCCTTGGAATCTGGTCAATAACATTTTTTTAAATCATAGAATCATTATAACAATGACAGCAAGGGACACATGAGCCAGCGCTTTTTGGCTGAGATATTCAGGTTAATGATACAGTTCCGAATCACACTACTAACCCCCCATCTATACAATGTATGATTGAGGACGTAAGTGAAGACTTCCCTACCTGGACCTGTTTCCTTCAAGCTGTCAGGCTCTAATGAAACAAGATGGCTCAGGTGATGTCATATAATGTCATATGATGTCTAGGACGTCTATGTGCTTTGTGATGTCATCAAAACTGCCTGTTTAATCCCTTCCAACCCAATGGCATACTTTGATTTTGTGAACAGGTTATTTGGATGCAATGGTGCAGGCAATGAAGGGACAATGGTAATCATCCAAAACTATTTATTTTTCTAACACTAAAAGGAAATCTAACTATAGGGACACACATACATATACATATATATATATATATATATATATATATATATATATATATATATATATATATGCAAGCACGGCAGCTCACACGTGTTAGTGCTACTGATTACTATTCACCGCTCCTCCCAGCTTTAGACATCCCGGCAGAGTGCTTCGATCACTGAATCTCTTCTGCTGCAGTGCAGACAGCAGCTTACTTCTCGTACTGACTGAATGCTGATCAATAATGCTGGATCCTTGTCACTGCAATACCGCTCCTGGAACAAGCAGGGAGAGCGGTGTTGTTGTTGATAAGTCTAACAGTGATTGGCAGCAGCGCAGCCTATCAGTGTTAGCTCTGTTTGTGGCCTCTTCCCCGCGCTGACCGTACAGCTCAGGTAATGAGCCATGCTGTGCTGAGTAACAGTAATTACCCCTGACTGAACCTCTCCTGTATCACCTCTGACTGATATAATGTTGCCATTTTGGTATAATGTTCCCCATCCTGAGCCCCATGCTGTAACCATGCATGTCCCCCTTCTGGTTTAATGTCATCCATCCTGGTATAATGTGTGCCATCCTGATATAATGTCCACTTCCTGATATAATGTCTGTCATCGTGATATAATGTCCACATCTTGATATAATGTCCCCATCCTCATATAATGTCCGCCATCCTGGTATAATGTCCCCCATCCTGGTATAATGTTCATCATCCTGATATAATGTCCCCAATCCTGGGATAGTGTCTGCCATCCTGGTATAATGTCCGCCATCCTGATATAATGTCCTGCATCCTGGTATAATGTCCACCATCCTGATATGATGTCCTCCATCCTGGTATAATGTCACCCATCCTGATATAATGTCCTCCATGCTGGTATAATGTCCTCGATCCTGATATAATATCCGCCATCCTAATATAATGTCCGCCATCCTGGTATAATGTCCGCCATCCTGATATAATGTCCGCCATCCTGGTATAATGTCCGCCATCCTGATGAAATGTCCGTCATTTTAGTATAATGTCCTCCATCCTGATATAATGTCCGCCATCATGGTAAAATTTCCCCCCAGCCGGGAGCTAACTTCTGCGGGCCTCCATGGGCAGCGCATGACGTCACTGCCATGTGCAACCCATCATTGGCCAGCCAACATTTGCTGCCAGCCTCTGATTGGCCGGCAGCATGTAGTGCAGTGCAGGGAGCTGGCGGGTCTCTGCATCACAATGCATTTCAGCAGAATGTGCGTCAGAGGATGCACATCCAGGTGAAATTGGTGTTGGCGAGCTACGCTCCAACACCGGCCTGATCGCAGTTGCACCCTCGATGACCGCAATCATTACGTCCCTGCTTGTTTTGTATGTTTGAATATAACATTACCAGTATATAGTGGAAATAATGATCTCATATGAATCCAGCCTAATGCTGGATTTCACAGGAGTATCAAGATGGGGGCGCACAGTTGCATGGTGACCATACAGGCACGTGCCCGCTGTATGTTGCGTGTGAAGTGGGCTCCACTCCTGAGCCAGCTCCACACATGCGGATCCTGCTGTGGACGTACTGGTACTGTACGTTCATCTGTGCCAAGGGATTAATATTTTGAATTGATTTTATGTATGTGCATGGGGAGAGGAGCACCCTTATCGGCACTGGCTGTCTTAAAAAAGGCACAGAACAAATGCGTTTAGAAAAAGTTGCAATTTGTACAAAATTATATAACTATGCAACATTTGACACACTGGACGTCAGCTCTTTTTTTAACATCGTGAAGTGTGCTACCATGCGTAAAATGTGCTGCTTAAATAATTTGCACCAAATTTATCATTAGGGACGAATTATCATAAACATGGAAGAATGGAGTTGAAGTGAGTACACAAGATTTGGCTCAAATTACGCCATTTTTGATAAATGTGAACCATTGTGGTTTTATGTTACACCACAATATTAGCATATTTTACCACACAATCGGTGGTCTTGTATTATTTCTAGGTAGCTACATAGTGGGCCCCAGGAATGATTTTCTCTGGTGAGCCCAAGGCACACCAGTCCGGCGCTGGATCATGGTATGGCATGGATGGCCAATTCTACACTGGATATGCTGCTGTTTCCCTTCAAGAAACCATAGAAGCAGAACCACTGCCCCCACACATGTTTGCCCAGGAAGCCTAACTCCGCGCCCTGGAAGACGCCTGCAGACGTGCTAAAGACCAAACTGCCACCATTTATGCAGACATCCACTATGCTTTCACGACTATGGACCTATATGGAGAGCTCAATCTTTCCTCACAGCGGCAGGCAAGTCTATCAAGAATGATAAATCTGTCCAACTCCTGATGGAGGCCCTGAGAAAGTTGCCATAGTGAAAGTCAAAGGCCATGCTAAAGGCAACGACCTGGCCAACAGGCAGCAAAATCTGCAGCTTACCAACCAAGAGACAGCCCTGTCGGGGTAGGAGCTGCACAGGTCGTCTCCGCCGCAGACCCACCTATGACCTACGACCTTCACCAAAAGCTACAACAACAGGCTGGTAATGAACAATTCACCAGATGGCAAGAGAAGGGAGCTGTGCAGTCACCTGAAGGACTGTGGCACTTGGGAGACAAAGTTTGCCTTCCCCGAGTACTGTATCCGATGATGGCTCAAGCCACCCATGGCAATACCTACCAATCTAAGACTGCCATGAAAGACCTCGTCCACCATCATTGGTATGCTCCTGGGTTCAGTGTCACTGCAGCCAAACACGTTCAAGCCTGTCTGACCTGTACGTTCAACAACGTGGGACACACCACCAAGGCACCTAGGAGACACACACAGAGGCACCTGTACCCGTTCCAGCATCTTCAGGTAGACTACATTCAGCTTCTCAAGAGGCAAACCTATGAGTATGTACTTGTGTGTGTCAATCTCTTCTCAGGATGGACAAAATTGTACCCCGTATGTAAAGCCACCATTAAAGGCTACAGTGAAGAGACTAATCTCAGAAGCCATCTGCAGATACTGGGTGCCTGAGACGACAGAGAGTGACAGAAGCACTCAAGTTACCCGAGAAGTAACGCAGTAGGCTAGGGTTGTATTTTCCACAGCAGCTCCAGATGCAACATGATTGGCTGTCTTCTTATATTATTGCACTTACAAAACGCTTGTCTAACATATACTCTCGAGTGTACTCTTCTTTTCTAGATCCAGATTCTGTGGAAGGGAGCCACCCCCTGCAGCCTGGAGACTGGATGGTGTCAGAAGAGCCCTTGAACCTCGATTTGATGGGCTCTTCCAAGTTCTGCTGACAAATGAGATGGCCGTAAAGAATGGAGGAAAGCCCAACTGAATCCACGCCTCATAATGCAAGAAGACAGCTGAGCCCAATAAAGCCACCGAATGATGTGGACGCACACTCTGTGCCTTATCCTTTTTGCTTTGGTAAATGGGGGCTCATCGAAGACTATGTCCCCAGAGGGAAAAAATGGGGAACTAGTTACCACATTCTGATGTAATACCTCAGACCCTGTAGTCAGTTAAAAAACTTGACCTGTGTAACAGGTTCTCCTGCCATAGGGTGGAGTGGCAGCATGGGGACACCTATAGCCTCACCCAAAAGTATATATGTGTCACCACTGCCAATACTGGTTATGAGTCTGATTGTGAGTCCTGGGCAATGGTGGGGTGGAACACTGAGGAAGACTGGGCCTACAACCCTTCAGTAGCTGGACAAAAGACAGAGAGCAAGGGTCGAAGCCTCCTTCAATGACTCTGTTATAACCAGAACACGTGTCCAAATGTTGTACAGTGGGGTCCTGTCTTACTTGTAAGTCTGACAACTGTATTCCCCTATACTTGATGATAGAGAACCCCTCTGGTATATGCGCAGGACTATAAATGTGATGGGCATACTATAAATGTGACATGCAGAAGTAACACAAGCACATGAGACAGGAGGTATTGTGCTGCAGAAGCATCCAGCAACTAGAGGGGTTAACACAGTCACAGGAGAAGGGGAGTGCTTTAGCAGAGCCCCAGGGGGATTGTGGGGAAGTTGTTTACTGTTTGGCTGGAGCCAAAGAAAAACGTGGTGTGTGTTCCCTATCTCACAGAAGCGCCCCTGCAAGTCAGGAGTGAAGCTAAGCACAGGTCAGGTAGAGTTCCTGAACTAACAGTGCAGAGCATTGTCAGGCAGAAAGATAGGGACTGGAAGAAATGGTGTCACAGGGATCATCTCCCTCAGCAAACCCTCCCCCTCTCCTCCATCTCACTGTGCTGTAAAGAATGCTGTGTTCATTAATGTGCCTTTGAATTAGAACTGTGCTGTCCTGTACTACTGGGAAGACTGTGAACTGCTGTGCTGATAGAGAAACTGTACTATTTGTCACTGGAGCCTGTTGCTCATAAGATTTAACTTGCACTGGCTGTGCGGCTTTTTGTTAAATGCTACTGTTCTACCGTTTATGAGGACTCTTGTCAAGTGTGTCTGGTCAGCAAATGAAACAACCTATGTGTCTGTGCCTGACGGTCAATACCCCTGTGTGCCTGAGAGAAGCTGCAGCACATGGTCTATGGTCGCCCTGAGTAACGGTACCCCAAGGATTCCAAAGAATTCATGTAACCTGTCTCGCCCCTGTCTGAACCTAGTGGCGTGCGTGTAACATAAATATCCCTGTGGACACTGACCGATTAGGACACTATTATCTTAAGGATAACAGGAACCGACCTATTCTAAATAAAACTGAGACCCCGCAACCTAATAGTTTCAAAGACTCATTCCTGGTGCCCTTCCCTATAAGCAACCAGACAAACACCATTGCTTTCTCTTGCTTAATTCAGCTATTTTCTGCTACAGAAGGAGAAAATACTTAATCTGCGCTGGCAGTTGAATCCCCTTATAAACCCTAAAAACGTAAAGGCCAATGGAGTTAGCCCCTATCCTGGGAATTACATGTGTTTCCAGAGTTCAATATGTATCATTGACCTAAAGCATTTAGGTTCCTCGTACTGCAGTCCCATCACCACCACCACTTGGTACGAGGTCATGCCTGACTGAATCAGATGGTAGCTAGGGCTGACTTGTGATGGATGTGTGGAAATGGTGACTTTTATCCAGTACTGACAGCGGAAAGGGAGGATACATGTGCTATTGTTAAATTCCTGATATTACTACAGACAAGCATGACACCAGCATTCCTACTTCTTTTGACCTTCATGTGTTCATCAACGCTTTTGGAGTCCCAAGAGGAGTACCAGACAAGTTCAAAGCCAGAGATCTAGTAGAAGCTGGATTTGAATTGCTATTCCCCACATTACAGAGAATAAAAATGTGGACTGGAAAAATGATATCTACTATGACAAACTGTTGGATGCCAATTCTGACCAGCACATGAATGTGGCACCCGTATAGTTTCCTTGCTTGTTGTGGTTGTATGTGTGCGCCCATTCGATGGTGCGACAGGCAGACCGATTCGGAGTATCCGGTGAACTGGTATAGGAAGACCGGCTTCTTCTATTAGGGGAGGAGAATGCATCTGGGAAGTTTGTAGGTGGGCACTTCAGCTGGAACAGCCCCCCACTGCCAAAAGAGAAGGGAATTGTTAGAGCAGGATTTATATTTTATCTATCTAGACTCTATTGTGGATATTCTACATGTATTCTCTCCTGCTTTCCAAAATGGAGTTTGAGCCAGTATGTGTGTGTGAGATAAGGAGTCTTGGGAATGTCTTTGTCTAACAGATTTAGAGAAAACATAGGTTTCGTTTTCTTCTACTTCCCTAAGTGAGGCTGTGTGCCCACGATGCGTTTTTTAAGCGTTTCCGCAGCGGCAAAAACGCTGCAGAAACGCTTAAAAAACGCATGGTAGAAGGCCTGCCATGTACCCCAATGATAATCCGCATGTGCTGTGCACATGCTGCGGAAATTTCCACTACGGATTATCATTGCGGAAAAAAACTACCAATTATTTTGCGGAAGCGCTGCGTTTTCGCCGCCATTGACTTGCATTGGAGCGCATGGAATCCGCATCACTGTATATGTAGATGCGCATTCCATGCGTTCCAATGTGCGGATGGTACCCGGGTGTGGAGGACAGGAGACTCTCCTCCGGACCTGGGTACCATAGAACCTGTGAAAAAAAGAATAAAATAAAAAATAAATGTTATATTTACCTTCTGATGGCCCCCGCTCTCCTTGTCTGTGCTTGCCGGCAGTTAGCGATGGACTGGAGGACCTGCGCTGATGTCATAGTCATGTGACGGGTCATGTGACGCTGACGTCGGCAGGTCCTTCAGTGTACCGCGATCTGCCGGCAACCAGGACCGAGCGAAGCAAGACTGCGGGGGCCATCGGAAGGTAAGTATAGATTTATTTTTTATTTTTTAACATTCTTTCGGTCACACTATATAAATCCATGCTGTTTGCATGGATTTATATAGTGTGACCTAGTTGACAAGCACTTTCCAAGTGATGCTAAAATGGCTTGGAAAGCGCTTGACAACCCACATGCGGAAATGCATGTGAAGAACGCTTCACATCCGCTTGTCCCTGGCAGGAAAAACGCATGTACAATCCGCATGTACAATCCACATGTACAATCCGCATGTACAATCCGCATGTACAATCCGCATGTACAATCCGCATGTACAATCTGCATGTACAACCCGCATGTACAATCCGCATGTGTTTTTTCTGCCAGGGAGATGCAGAAATGCTCAGGAAAAATCCGGAGCATTTCTGCATCGTGGGCACATAGCCTGAGAGACACATCTAGACTGTTCAGCAGGGTGTACACAGAATTAATTTTAGCCAATTAGATGTATGTATACTAATGCCAGCACATACAGTATTTACAGATAACCTGAGGCAAAATATATTGTTACCATGTATGACTATTAAATACCTATATAAGATGATGTCGTGCTGAAAATAAAGAAAGATCTATCCTGATGCTCAATGTATCAGCGTAGTTTTTCCGTGCACGTATTTGGATTTTACATTTTAATTTGAAACGGGCACAACGTCTCAGAGCGTCCCACATTATGTGGCGACGACAGGGATCATACTTTCTACCCAAACTGATTAAATGCATTTCAATATGACCGGCCATACAAATGTATAAAAAGTGTGTCACCATACAAACATTTTATATTATATGGCATAAAAAGTAGCTTAATTTATACCTAAATTCTCACTAAAGAAAAAAAAATCCTTTGGACCAACCAATTTCTCTTTTTGTGTTCGAATCAAAATATAATCAACTCCTCTAATCTGTGAGCCTGTTTCGTCAGTCATGCACCAACCTGAAATGTTTTAGTATGGGTGTGTGCACACTAGGGTGGTCCTTAATTTTGAAAGTGTGTTTTCTTCAGTAGGCACCCATTGAAATCTCTGCACCATTTCTGCATCTCTTGGCAGGAAAAACGCTTTGTAAAATAGGCACATTTGTTATGTGATTTGTACATGTTTTTTGGTGCAGATTTTTCCCCACTCATTACTATGGTTGAAATCTGCAGCAAATATGCTGAAAGAAATGACATTCTGCAGATTTAAATCTATTCTGCACCAAATCTGCAAGTCACAAATAAGCAACGTGTGCATGAGACTTCAGGATTCTCATTCAATTTGCTGGCATCAGGAAACACTTCTGGGTTTTGTGACAAATCTGTGCAGAAAAAAATGTGACAAATCTGCAACATGTGCACAGGCCCTATTTATAGATTTAAACCAGTCAAAGCATCACTTGCTGCCCTAAAGTCTGGGACATGTTCACTGGCTCTTCCATATCACTTGCCAATATCTTAATTTTGTTATACTGACATTCAAAATAATAAATTATACCCATGGTGCAACAGTTGATAGTATGAGGAATTCTGTATTCTGAGCGGCCTGTGAGTCACAGAAACTCAAGCTCCTTGACAATGTTCACTAATATGTCATTTTACCTATGAGGTAGCCTTTTCACCTACATGATAATCCTATGCGCGTTGTATTTGTCCCATCAACATGCTCTATTTAATCTGCTTCTATTTCTTGGATTTGTTCTAGTAGTAGGCAATTTATTCTGCCGACTTCTAGTATGTAATTCCCTATTAGTCTACCCACATTTATTCCACAATCTACTGTATTTAGTTACTGTTCAATCCAACATGAGTTCTTTTAACCTAATGGCAAATGAGTCACACGAGTGGTGCAGCGGCCATGTGGTCATCTACCCCCTAGGACATGTGCCACGTTCAGCCTCTCATGTGGATGCTCCCATGAATCTATGGTGATCACATGCCTCTTCGGAGTCAAATGGGTCTGCAGGAGGCATTCATCATTGTTTCCCCTGTAAATTGTGCCTATCTATATCTATAAACTGTGGACAGCTGACCCCTAGTTTGTTTGCACAACGCATGGACCGGCGTCCATCTCTTAGCCTCACTTCTTCTTGCCTGCCTGTGATTATTTACCTGTGTTGTTCTCGTCAATGTGCGGCCGGTTACCATATAAAAACCTTCATGTGTGTTTGGTGGGTGAGCGACATACTCAATCATTTGAATGTTACTATATAGTAGTCTGTTTGCAAGTTTAGGGTTACACCTTTTTATCATGCATTTGACTATTCGATCATATTTTCATTACATTTCCTGTTCTTGGAATTTTCTTCGCTTTTGTCATATTTAATCCATTTGTTACACTTTTTTAGGCTGCCAATATTTTGCCTTTAATACAAGTTGCTGTTTATTTCTACTTTGTTCACCCATCATAATCTTAAAGGGAACAAACCTGTCAGCAAGTTATTAGACCCCAAAGTAACATCATCACAGTGAAGCACCTGTTATGATGATTACTTCCCTGCTTATATATTATAAATCGGTGCCTCTTTTGTCTCGGAATCCATCTTCAAATTCTTATACAAATGAGCAAGAGCCAGGTTATCCATTTGCGTAGACACCACCTCCGGGAATGGAAGTGCCTGCTTGAGATCTTTGGGAGAAACAGGTCACATAGCCTGACATCTCGAATGCGCAGAAGGATAGTCCAGAAGTAATCATCATTAGTGTTGAGCGATACCTTCCGATATCGGGAAATATCGGATCGGATTGGATCGGACCGATACCGAAAAAGTATCGGATATCGCCGATTCCGATACCGGAAACCAATGCAAGTCAATGGGACAGAAATATCGGAATGAAAATAAACTCTTTCTTTCCTTGTAGGTTAATTCTACATGAAGGAAAACAACTAAGAATAATGTAGAATGTATTGGGGGAGGTGGGGGAGACAATAAAGGCATAGAGGTTTAGCCCAATCAAATGGAATAGCAGGAATTAATATTTTTTCTAAGACGTTCTGAGTTACGGAAATATTGACTATGTTAAGTATTTTTATATTTTGTCAGATATTTATGTTTCACTACTTCCATGCTCTTCACCTTCTTTTTTACTTCTCCCACACTTTCTCCTTCATCATCCTCAGCATCTTTTTCATCCTCTTCTTCTTCACCTTCTTCATCTTCTTCTTCTTCACCTTCTTCGTATTATTCTTTTTTTTTACATTCTTCATATTCTACTTCTTCATCTTCTTCATAATCTTCTTCTTCATCATATTCTTATTTGTGACAGGCATTCCTGTAGTTGTTATCTATAAAAGGTTGGACATTACACCTTTCGTTCTGCCTGTCACAAAAGATTTACAACAGGATTTGTCCGCGTTCAGTTTGGCCTGCAGCAGCAGGTCTTTTCCAGGGGCACCACGAGGAGGAACGGACTCACCCCCATACACTGCTTAGTCATCTTCTGCTTGTAATTTAGATATTATCTTTTGCTCTGATTTTTAGTCTTATGCTTAATGTTCTTCCGCTTTTTGTTCTGCAGCTTCTTGTATTTCTGCTTCTTGGTTTTCTGTCTCTTGTTCTTCTGTATCTTGGTGCTTGTCTTCTCTTCTTTGTCCTCTTGGTCAACTTCTTCAGGGTCATCTTCTTGGTCTTCTTCGGGGTGGTCTTCAGGGTCGTCGTCTTCGGGGGTCCTCGTCTTCGGGGTCCTCGTCTTCTTCGGGTTGGTCTTCTGGGTCCTCGTCTTCGGGGTCCTCGTCTTCTTCGGGGTGGTCTTCAGGGTCCTCGTCTTCTTCGGGGTGGTTTTCAGGGTCGTCGTCTTCGGGGGTCCTCGTCTTCTTCGGGTTGGTCTTCTGGGTCCTCGTCTTCGGGGTCCTCGTCTTCTTCGTGGTGGTCTTCAGGGTCCTCGTCTTCTTCGGGGTGGTCTTCAGGGTCCTCGTCTTCTTCGGGGTGGTCTTCAGGGTCCTCGTCTTCTTCGGGGTGGTCTTCAGGGTCCTCGTCTTCATGGTCGTTGTCTTCGGGGTCCTCGTCTTCTTAGGGTTGGTCTTCAGGGTCCTCGTCTTCAGGGTCCTCGTCAGGGAGATCCAGAGTGATTACCAAGAACCATTTCAAAAAGATTGAACTTGGAAATGTAGCAGAAGGTACAAGAAAGCTGAGGAACTACCGAGAACCAGCTGACGGTACTGGAACCCGGATGGGTAGCAGAAGGTACAAGAGCCAATGGAACTGCCGAAGACCAGCTGACGGTACTGGAACTCGGTTACTAAGCAGGAGGTACCTGTGCCAGAAAGCACTACCAAGGACCAGCAGACGTTGGTGGAACTTGGATACCGAGAAGGAGGCACCTAATCCAAAGGCACTGCCGAGAACCAGCTGACGGTACTGGAACCCGGATGGGTAGCAGAAGGTACCCATGTAAAAAAAAGTTCAAGGCCGCGAGCCGGCCGCAGTTACCAAAACCCACAGTCCTACAGGGGGTGCTTGTCCTATTGGCACTATGGAACCAGCCTTCATTGCCTGATCCCGCAGCCCACATAGGAGTCACCTAAACTGCAGGCACCATAGAGTCGGCTAACCCGACCGCAACACGACAGGACAACGCATTGGAGGCAAAGTGACGTTGACACTACCCGGAAACAGCTGGCGTGCTGGAACCAGGCTGGGCAGGAGGGAGTACCCGTGCCAAAGTCACTGCCGAGAACCAGCTGACGGTACTGGAACCCGGATGGGTAGTAGAAGGTACAAGAGCAAATGGAACTACCGAGGACCAGCTGACGGTACTGGAACCCGGATGGGTAGCAGAAGGTACAAGAGCCAATGGAACTGCCGAAGACCAGCTGACGGTACTGAAACTCGGTTACTAAGCAGGAGGTACTTGTGCCAGAAAGCACTACCAAGGACCAGCAGACGTTGGTGGAACTTGGATACCGAGAAGGAGGCACCTAATCCAAAGGCACTGCCGAGAACCAGCTGACGGTACTGGAATCCGGATGGGTAGCAGAAGGTACCCATGTAAAAAAAAGTTCAAGGCCGTGAGCCGGCCGCAGTTACCAAAACCCACAGTCCTACAGGGGGTGCTTGTCCTATAGGCACTATGGAACCAGCCTTCATTGCCAGATCCCGCAGCCCACATAGGAGTCACCTAAACTGCAGGCACCATAGAGTCGGCTAACCCGACCGCAACACGACAGGACAACACATTGGAGGCAAAGTGACGTTGACACTACCCGGAAACAGCTGGCGTGCTGGAACCAGGCTGGGCAGGAGGGAGTACCCATGCCAAAGACACTGCCGAGAACCAGCTGACGGTACTGGAACCCGGATGGGTAGTAGAAGGTACAAGAGCCAATGGAACTGCCGAAGACCAGCTGACGGTACTGGAACTCGGTTACTAAGCAGGAGGTACCTGTGCCAGAAAGCACTACCAAGGACAAGCAGATGTTGGTGGAACTTGGATACCGAGAAGGAGGCACCTAATCCAAAGGCACTGCCGAGAACCAGCTGACGGTACTGGAACCCGGATGGGTAGCAGAAGGTACCCATGTAAAAAAAAGTTCAAGGCCGCGAGCCGGCCGCAGTTACCAAAACCAACAGTCCTACAGGGGGTGCTTGTTCTATTGGCACTATGGAACCAGCCTTCATTGCCAGATCCCGCAGCCCACATAGGAGTCACCTAAACTGCAGGCACCATAGAGTCGACTAACCCGACCGCAACACGACAGGACAACGCATTGGAGGCAAAGTGACGTTGACACTACCCGGAAACAGCTGGCGTGCTGGAACCAGGCTGGGCAGGAGGGAGTACCCGTGCCAAAGTCCCTGCCGAGAACCAGCTGACGGTACTGGAACCCGGATGGGTAGTAGAAGGTACAAGAGCAAATGGAACTACCGAGGACCAGCTGACGGTACTGGAACCCGGATGGGTAGCAGAAGGTACAAGAGCCAATGGAACTGCCGAAGACCAGCTGACGGTACTGGAACTCGGTTACTAAGCATGAGGTACCTGTGCCAGAAAGCACTACCAAGGACCAGCAGACGTTGGTGGAACTTGGATACCGAGAAGGAGGCACCTAATCCAAAGGCACTGCCGAGAACCAGCTGACGGTACTGGAACCCGGATGAGTAGCAGAAGGTACCCATGTAAAAAAAAGTTCAAGGTCGCGAGCCGGCCGCAGTTACCAAAACCAACAGTCCTACAGGGGGTGCTTGTCCTATTGGCACTATGGAACCAGCCTTCATTGCCAGATCCCGCAGCCCACATAGGAGTCACCTAAACTGCAGGCACCATAGAGTCGGCTAACCCGACCGCAACATGACAGGACAACGCATTGGAGGCAAAGTGACATTGACACTACCCGGAAACAGCTGGCGTGCTGGAACCAGGCTGGGCAGGAGGGAGTACCCGTGCCAAAGTCACTGCCGAGAACCAGCTGACGGTACTGGAACCCGGATGGGTAGTAGAAGGTACAAGAGCAAATGGAACTACCGAGGACCAGCTGACGGTACTGGAACCCGGATGGGTAGCAGAAGGTACAAGAGCCAATGGAACTGCCGAAGACCAGCTGACGGTACTGGAACTCGGTTACTAAGCAGGAGGTACCTGTGCCAGAAAGCACTACCAAGGACCAGCAGACGTTGGTGGAACTTGGATACCGAGAAGGAGGCACCTAATCCAAAGGCACTGCCGAGAACCAGCTGACGGTACTGGAACCCGGATGGGTAGCAGAAGGTACCCATGTAAAAAAAAGTTCAAGGCCGCGAGCCGGCCGCAGTTACCAAAACCAACAGTCCTACAGGGGGTGCTTGTCCTATTGGCACTATGGAACCAGCCTTCATTGCCTGATCCCGAAGCCCACATAGGAGTCACCTAAACTGCAGGCACCATAGAGTCGGCTAACCCGACCGCAACACGACAGGACAAAGCATTGGAGGCAAAGTGACGTTGACACTACCCGGAAACAGCTGGCGTGCTGGAACCAGGCTGGGCAGGAGGGAGTACCCGTGCCAAAGTCACTGCCGAGAACCAGCTGACGGTACTGGAACCCGGATGGGTAGTAGAAGGTACAAGAGCAAATTGAACTACCGAGGACCAGCTGACGGTACTGGAACCCGGATGGGTAGCAGAAGGTACAAGAGCCAATGGAACTGCCGAAGACCAGCAGACGGTACTGGAACTCGGTTACTAAGCAGGAGGTACCTGTGCCAGAAAGCACTACCAAGAACCAGAAGACGTTGGTGGAACTTGGTTACCGAGAAGGAGGCACCTAATCCAAAGGCACTGCCGAGAACCAGCTGACGGTACTGGAACCCGGATGGGTAGTAGAAGGTACAAGAGCAAATGGAACTACCGAGAACCAGCTGGCGGTGCTGGAACCCAGGGTAAATACTAAAAACAGAGTGGAGCCAGAGGTGTAATTGGAGCAAGTTTTAAATCAGTAGTACAATGGATGTGGACAAAGCAGGAGAATTTGCCGGACACACAGCAGGGGAACAGCTGACGTTACTGAACCCCAATAACACTGGAGCAAGCGTTGACTGTGCAGACGGCACTTCTGAGCAGCAACTAGCGGTATTGGAGCCCAGGGTAAATGCTAAAAACAGAGGAGCCAGAGGTGTATTTGGAGGACGTTTTAAATCAGTAGTACAGTGGATGTGGACAAAGCAGGAGAAATTACCGTCCGCACAGCAGGGGAACAGCTGACGTTACCGAACCCCAATAACACGGCAGCAAGTGTTGACCGTGCAGACGGCACTTCCGAGCGCCAACTGGCGGTGTTGGAGCTCAGGGATAATACTGAAAACAGAGGAGCCAGAGGTGTATTTGGAGGAGGTTTTAAATCAGTAGTACAGTGGATGTGGACAGAGCAGGAGAAATTGCCGTCCGCACAGCAGGGGAACAGCTGACGTTACTGAACCCCAATAACACGGCAGCAAGTGTTGACTGTGCAGACGGCACTTCCAAGCGCCAACTGGCGGTGTTGGAGCTCAGGGATAATACTGAAAACAGAGGAGCCAGAGGTGTAATTGGAGCAACTTTAAAATCTGTAGTAGTGAGAATGTGGACAGAGCAGGAGAAATTGCCGTCCGCACAGCAGGGGAACCGCTGACGTTACTGAACCCCAATGACACGGCAGCAAGTGTTGACTGTGCAGACGGCACTTCCGAGCGCCAACTGGCGGTGTTGGAGCTCAGGGATAATACTGAAAACAGAGGAGCCAGAGGTGTAATTGGAGCAACTTTAAAATCTGTAGTAGTGAGAATGTGGACAGAGCAGGAGAAATTGCTGTCCGCACAGCAGGGGAACAGCTGACGTTACTGAACCCCAATGACATGGCAGCAAGTGTTGACTGTGCAGACGGCACTTCCGAGCACCAACTGGCGGTGTTGGAGCTCAGGGATAATACTGAAAAAAGAGGAGCCAGAAGTGTATTTGGAAGAGGTTTTAAATCAGTAGTACAGTGGATGTGGACAGAGCAGGAGAAATTGCCGTCCGCACAGCAGGGGAACAGCTGATGTTACTGAACCCCAATAACACGGCAGCAAGTGTTGACTGTGCAGACGGCACTTCCGAGCGCCAACTGGCGGTGTTGGAGCTCAGGGATAATACTGAAAACAGAGGAGCCAGAGGTGTAATTGGAGCAACTTTAAAATCTGTAGTAGTGAGAATGTGGACAGAGCAGGAGAAATTGCCGTCCGCACAGCAGGGGAACAGCTGATGTTACTGAACCCCAATGACACGGCAGCAAGTGTTGACTGTGCAGACGGCACTTCCGAGCGCCAACTGGCGGTGTTGGAGCTCAGGGATAATACTGAAAACAGAGGAGCCAGAGGTGTAATTGGAGCAACTTTAAAATCTGTAGTAGTGAGAATGTGGACAGAGCAGGAGAAATTGCCGTCCGCACAGCACGGGAACAGCTGATGTTACTGAACCCCAATGACACGGCAGCAAGTGTTGACTGTGCAGACTGCACTTCCGAGCGCCAACTGGCGGTGTTGGAGCTCAGGGATAATACTGAAAACAGAGGAGCCAGAGGTGTAATTGGAGCAACTCTAAAACCTGTAGTAGTGAGAATGTGGACAGAGCAGGAGAAATTGCCGTCCGCACAGCAGGGGAACAGCTGACGTTACTGAACCCCAATGACACGGCAGCAAGTGTTGACTGTGCAGACGGCACTTCCGAGCGCCAACTGGCGGTGTTGGAGCTCAGGGATAATACTGAAAACAGAGGAGCCAGAGGTGTATTTGGAGGTTTTAAATCAGTAGTACAGTGGATGTGGACAGAGCAGGAGAAAGTGCCGTCCGCACAGCAGGGGAACAGCTGACGTTACTGAACCCCAATAACACGGCAGCAAGTGTTGACTGTGCAGACGGCACTTCCGAGCACCAACTGGCGGTGTTGGAGCTCAGAGATAATACTGAAAACAGAGGAGCCAGAAGTGTATTTGGAGGAGGTTTTAAATCAGTAGTACAGTGGATGTGGACAGAGCAGGAGAAATTGCCGTCCGCACAGCAGGGGAACAGCTGATGTTACTGAACCCCAATAACACGGCAGCAAGTGTTGACTGTGCAGACGGCACTTCCGAGCGCCAACTGGCGGTGTTGGAGCTCAGGGATAATACTGAAAACAGAGGAGCCAGAGGTGTAATTGGAGCAACTTTTAAATCTGTAGTAGTGAGAATGTGGACAGAGCAGGAGAAATTGCCGTCCGCACAGCAGGGGAACAGCTGATGTTACTGAACCCCAATGACACGGCAGCAAGTGTTGACTGTGCAGACGGCACTTCCGAGCGCCAACTGGCGGTGTTGGAGCTCAGGGATACTACTGAAAACAGAGGAGCCAGAGGTGTAATTGGAGCAACTTTAAAATCTGTAGTAGTGAGAATGTGGACAGAGCAGGAGAAATTGCCGTCCGCACAGCAGGGGAACAGCTGACGTTACTGAACCCCAGTGACATGGCAGCAAGTGTTGACTGTGCAGACGGCACTTCCGAGCGCCAACTGGCGGTGTTGGAGCTCAGGGATAATACTGAAAACAGAGGAGCCAGAGGTGTATTTGGAGGAGGTTTTAAATCAGTAGTACAGTGGATGTGGACAGAGCAGGAGAAATTGCCGTCCGCACAGCAGGGGAACAGCTGATGTTACTGAACCCCAATAACACGGCAGCAAGTGTTGACTGTGCAGACGGCACTTCCGAGCGCCAACTGGCGGTGTTGGAGCTCAGGGATAATACTGAAAACAGAGGAGCCAGAGGTGTAATTGGAGCAACTTTTAAATCTGTAGTAGTGAGAATGTGGACAGAGCAGGAGAAATTGCCGTCCGCACAGCAGGGGAACAGCTGATGTTACTGAACCCCAATGACACGGCAGCAAGTGTTGACTGTGCAGACGGCACTTCCGAGCGCCAACTGGCGGTGTTGGAGCTCAGGGATACTACTGAAAACAGAGGAGCCAGAGGTGTAATTGGAGCAACTTTAAAATCTGTAGTAGTGAGAATGTGGACAGAGCAGGAGAAATTGCCGTCCGCACAGCAAGGGAACAGCTGACGTTACTGAACCCCAATGACATGGCAGCAAGTGTTGACTGTGCAGACGGCACTTCCGAGCACCAACTGGCGGTGTTGGAGCTCAGGGATAATACTGAAAAAAGAGGAGCCAGAAGTGTATTTGGAAGAGGTTTTAAATCAGTAGTACAGTGGATGTGGACAGAGCAGGAGAAATTGCCGTCCGCACAGCAGGGGAACAGCTGATGTTACTGAACCCCAATAACACGGCAGCAAGTGTTGACTGTGCAGACGGCACTTCCGAGCGCCAACTGGCGGTGTTGGAGCTCAGGGATAATACTGAAAACAGAGGAGCCAGAGGTGTAATTGGAGCAACTTTAAAATCTGTAGTAGTGAGAATGTGGACAGAGCAGGAGAAATTGCCGTCCGCACAGCAGGGGAACAGCTGATGTTACTGAACCCCAATGACACGGCAGCAAGTGTTGACTGTGCAGACGGCACTTCCGAGCGCCAACTGGCGGTGTTGGAGCTCAGGGATAATACTGAAAACAGAGGAGCCAGAGGTGTAATTGGAGCAACTTTAAAATCTGTAGTAGTGAGAATGTGGACAGAGCAGGAGAAATTGCCGTCCGCACAGCACGGGAACAGCTGATGTTACTGAACCCCAATGACACGGCAGCAAGTGTTGACTGTGCAGACTGCACTTCCAAGCGCCAACTGGCGGTGTTGGAGCTCAGGGATAATACTGAAAACAGAGGAGCCAGAGGTGTAATTGGAGCAACTCTAAAACCTGTAGTAGTGAGAATGTGGACAGAGCAGGAGAAATTGCCGTCCGCACAGCAGGGGAACAGCTGACGTTACTGAACCCCAATGACACGGCAGCAAGTGTTGACTGTGCAGACGGCACTTCCGAGCGCCAACTGGCGGTGTTGGAGCTCAGGGATAATACTGAAAAAAGAGGAGCCAGAAGTGTATTTGGAAGAGGTTTTAAATCAGTAGTACAGTGGATGTGGACAGAGCAGGAGAAATTGCCGTCCGCACAGCAGGGGAACAGCTGATGTTACTGAACCCCAATAACACGGCAGCAAGTGTTGACTGTGCAGACGGCACTTCCGAGCGCCAACTGGCGGTGTTGGAGCTCAGGGATAATACTGAAAACAGAGGAGCCAGAGGTGTAATTGGAGCAACTTTAAAATCTGTAGTAGTGAGAATGTGGACAGAGCAGGAGAAATTGCCGTCCGCACAGCAGGGGAACAGCTGATGTTACTGAACCCCAATGACACGGCAGCAAGTGTTGACTGTGCAGACGGCACTTCCGAGCGCCAACTGGCGGTGTTGGAGCTCAGGGATAATACTGAAAACAGAGGAGCCAGAGGTGTAATTGGAGCAACTTTAAAATCTGTAGTAGTGAGAATGTGGACAGAGCAGGAGAAATTGCCGTCCGCACAGCACGGGAACAGCTGATGTTACTGAACCCCAATGACACGGCAGCAAGTGTTGACTGTGCAGACGGCACTTCCGAGCGCCAACTGGCGGTGTTGGAGCTCAGGGATAATACTGAAAACAGAGGAGCCAGAGGTGTATTTGGAGGTTTTAAATCAGTAGTACAGTGGATGTGGACAGAGCAGGAGAAAGTGCCGTCCGCACAGCAGGGGAACAGCTGACGTTACTGAACCCCAATAACACGGCAGCAAGTGTTGACTGTGCAGACGGCACTTCCGAGCGCCAACTGGCGGTGTTGGAGCTCAGGGATAATACTGAAAACAGAGGAGCCAGAAGTGTATTTGGAGGAGGTTTTAAATCAGTAGTACAGTGGATGTGGACAGAGCAGGAGAAATTGCCGTCCGCACAGCAGGGGAACAGCTGATGTTACTGAACCCCAATAACACGGCAGCAAGTGTTGACTGTGCAGACGGCACTTCCGAGCGCCAACTGGCGGTGTTGGAGCTCAAGGATAATACTGAAAACAGAGGAGCCAGAGGTGTAATTGGAGCAACTTTTAAATCTGTAGTAGTGAGAATGTGGACAGAGCAGGAGAAATTGCCGTCCGCACAGCAGGGGAACAGCTGACGTTACTGAACCCCAATGACACGGTAGCAAGTGTTGACTGTGCAGACGGCACTTCCGAGCGCCAACTGGCGGTGTTGGAGCTCAGGGATTACAGTTCAGGTGGTAGAAACATGAACAGAACAGGAGACCTGGATACTTTTGCCAACAATTATTTATTCTGGAAGAGAACTGGCAAATTCATGAGAGATCCAGGCCTTGTTCATTTTGAGAAAAGTAAGCCGGTCAACGTTATCGGAGGATAGTCGCATGCGACGGTCTGTTAGTACACCACCTGCGGCACTAAAGACGCGTTCCGATAATACACTAGCAGCAGGGCAAGCTAGCACCTCCAATGCATACTGACTTAGCTCTGGCCATGTATCTAGCTTACAGACCCAAAACTTGAAGGGAGAAGAGCCGTCTGGGAGTACACTAAGAGGGCAAGACATGTAGTCTGTCACCATCTGACGGAAACGTTGCCTCCTGCTGACTGGAGCCGTCTGTGATGGTGTAGACATTTGTGGCGGCGGGGACACAAAACTTTGCCACATTTCGGCCATACTGGTCTTGCCTTGTGCTGAGGCGCTGCTTCTGCTCCCTCTTTGTGCAGAGCTTCCTCCACTGCCTCGACGCACTGAGCTGCTTTGTAAAGCACTAGCAGCACTGCTCTCGGTTGGAATGGAGAACATGATGGAATGCACCAGTGCATCTTGGTACTCCCGCATTTTACGCTCCCGGTTCAACGGTGTTATGAGGCTTTGTAAGTTGTCCCGGTAGCGAGGATCTAGGAGGGTGGACACCCAATAATCAGCCGTGTTGAGAATGTGGGCGATGCGGCGGTCGTTTCTCAGGCACTGCAGCATGAAATCAACCATGTGCTGCAGACTGCAAACTGGCCAAGAAACGCTGTCCCCTGCTTGAGGCGTGATCTCTGCCTGCTCTGCATCACCCCACCCTCGCTCTAGATACTGACTACTAGAGCATTGTGTATCTCCCTCCTCTGGACAGATGTCTTCCTCATCCATTGACTCCTCCTCATCCTCCTCACAAAGTGTCCCCTGCCTAGGCCTTTGTGAGGAACCACGTTGCGCAGACTGTAGAGAAGCAGATGGCATTTGTGACTCCTCATCCTCCACCTCTTCCAAAACCTCGTCCCTTAGTGCTTGCAGTGTTTTTTCAAGCAGGCAGATAAGGGGGATAGTCATGCTGACTAGTGCATCATCTGCACTCGCCATCCGTGTGGAATAATCGAAGGCACGCAAAACGTGGCAAATGTCCTTCATAAAGGCCCGCTCAGTGGTGGTGAAGTGTGAACGGCGCGCACTGCGACTTCTTTGCGCCTGCTGCAGCTGGTACTCCATTACTGCTGCCTGCTGCTCACACAACCTCTCCAACATATGTAACGTTGAATTCCACCTGGTGGGTAGGTCACATATGATGCGATGTTCCGGAAGACGTAATCGGCGCTGCAGAGCTGCAATGCGTGATCTTGCATTGCTGGAACGCCGCAAGTGAGCGCACTCTATGCGGACCTTGTGAAGCAGTGCATCAAGATCCGGATAGTCCCTCAAAAAACTCTGCACGACCAAGTTGAGCACATGTGCCAGACATGGGATGTGAGTGAGGTTGCCTAGGCCCAGAGCTGCCACCAGATTTCGGCCATTGTCACACACTACCATGCCTGGCTGGAGATTCGCTGGCACAAACCACACGTCGCTCTGCTGCTTGATGGCATTCCAGAGCTCCTGCGCTGTGTGGCTTCGATTCCCCAAAGAAATTAATTTTAATACGGTCTGTTGACGTTTGGCCACGGCTGTGCTCATATTGGTCAACATAACAGGTAACCGTTCACGGGTCGATGTGGAGGTAGACCGTGACGGCTCCTGCAGCGCTGATTCAGAGGAACTGGAGTATGAGGAGGAGTCAATTTGTACAGACTGGATTCCTGCAATCCTTGGAGTTGGCAGAACACATACAGCGCCACTCTCAAGATCTGTACCCGGCTCCACAACATTTACCCAATGGGCAGTGAGGGAAAGGTATCGTCCCTGTCCATGCTTACTGGTCCACGCATCGGTGGTCAGGTGGACCTTGCTACTGACGGCGTTTTGTAGCGCATGTTTAATTTTTCCCTCCACATGATGTTGCAGGGCAGGGACGGCTTGCCTGCTGAAATAAAATCGGCTGGGCACGTTGTATTGTGGGACTGCCAATGCCATAAAGTTACGGAATGTGTCAGTCTCCACCAGCCTGAATGATAGCATTTCAAGGGCCAGTAGTTTAGCAATGCCAGCATTCAGAGCCTGTGCTCGGGGGTAGTTTGCCGAGTATGGGCGCCTTTTCTCCCATGCCTGTGCTAACGATGGCTGTAGACTGGCCTGGGAGTGTGAGGATGACTGGGAAAGTGGTGCTGTGGGTGGAATTACACTGTGTCTCTGTACAACAGTGCCAGAGATTCTTCCATGGCGATCCTGTGAGGAAGCCGAACCAGCTGTGTGTGAGCTGGAGGAAGAGGCTACAACACGAGCTGAAGAGGTGGTAGGTGGCGCTGTAGGTTGGCCTAGGTCTTCAGTGTGTTTTTGTAACTCCACCACGTGCTTGGTCCGCACATGTTTCCACATATTTGTGGTATTGAGGTTGCTGACACTTTTCCCTCTTTTCACCTTCTGATTACACAGCTTGCATTTGACAAAGCAAATGTCATCTGCAACTGTGTCAAAAAAGGACCAGGCACTGCAAGTCTTGGGAGCGCCCGCTTTGGATTTTGGAAGAGCCATGCTCCTAATGGGTGCCGAAGTGGAGGCTACAGGCAACCAAGTCTGCCCCCTCCCTCTCCCTCCTTTTTGGGCTGTTCAGGGAATCTCTTCCTCAGAGCTGCTCCCACCACCTTCCTGTCCCTCACGCCATGATGGGTCAAGGACCTCATCATCTACACCACCCTCTTCAAACAACTGCTTCTCCTGGGTAGTCTCGACAGCACAGTACGCACCAGAAAGTGGCACCTGAGTCTCATCATCAGATGCGTACTGAGGTGTGCTGCTGACCATAGGCACTGGCCCACCCGCCTCTTCAGATTCAGAGAGACAAAACGGTTGCGCATCACTCTTCTTCAAATTCTCGAATTCTGCTTGGCTGGCCCCCTCTTTCAAAGCCAAGAGATTCAGAGAACAGAAGTAGAGATGGCTCCTGTCCAGGGCTCTCTGACTGCCTGGGCAATTTGGCAGGTGGTGAAGAGACAGATGGGTGCTCTTCAGTGCTCAGGACCTGAGAGGATCTGGAACTAATTGAAGTCGATGCGTTAGCTGCCATCCATCCGACAACGGCTTCAATTTGGTCCTCCCGCAGCAGTGGGGTACGGCTAGCTCCTACAAAGCTGCGCATAAAGGACTGTTCCCTGGTAAAACTGGGGGATGCTGAGTCACTGGTGCCCACAGCAGGCACAGAATCCCCACGTCCTCTCCCTGCAGGCACAGAATCCTCACGTCCTCTCCCTGCAGAAACTCCACGCCCACGCCCACGACCACATGCCTTACTCCCTGCCTTCTTCATCTTGGTAGACTGATAAAGATAGGCAGAAAAGTACTAAGGGCTTAGTGTGCTTATTCCTGAACAGCTGCTAACAGGTATAAGAAACACTAATTTTATAAAGTGTGGACTAGACTTTAATATGAGCTAATGTGGCCTATACAACTGTAAAGTGGAGTGTTTGGTGAACTTTATTTAGTTTTTTTTGTCACAAAAAGACACTGGATGTGCCTAAAGATGTAATAACGATAGTATCACAAACTTTTTGTAGCTATTACAATGTAGGAAGGTAACCTACAATGCAATAGATGAGGCTGCAAAAAATAGGCTAATACTAATCTGGCTGGGGCTGCAGGGCCCAATGCTGCAGAAAGGCTCCTCTAACTACTCCTATATAGTGTGTTTGGAACCAATTTAGCTGAATACGGATGGAACCACCACACTAATAGGAGAAATCAGGAAAAATTATGAATTGGCAAAAAAGGACAATGTATGAGGCAGTGACACACACTGAGTGCACTACAACCAGACGTGGTTGAAGCACACACTACAGGGTGAGCTGCACTCACACACCAGACCTTGCAGACAGCGGTGAACAGTACAGATGCAGAGCACTGTGCACTAGCGCTGCAAGACCAAAAAAATTTCTCTATCTACTCCTATATAGTGTGTTTGGAACAAATTTAGCTGAATACGGATGGAACCACCACACTAATAGGAGATATCAGGAAAAATTATGAATTGGCAAAAAAGGACAATGTATGAGGCAGTGACACACACTGAGTGCACTATAACCAGACGTGGCTGAAGCACACACTACAGGGTGAGCTGCCCTCACACACAGAGACCTTGCAGAAAGCGGTGAACAGCACAGAGAACTGTGCACTAGCACTGCAAGGCACAGCAATTTATAAAGTAGCTTGGGTAAAGCAGAATAGACCAAATAGGTAGCTAAAACTGTCCCTCAGAACAACAGCATCCTATCCCTAACTGAATTCACAGCAGAGTGAGCTCAAAATGGCGGCGGCGGCTTTTATAGTGCATCATGACATAATTTCAGCAGCCAATCACAGCCATGCCATTAGTTAAGATGCCTACATGCCTAACAGGATGTGCCCACACTTCTTAGGATCCTCATTGGCTGAATAAAATGAAAATGGCTCATTGCATTATGGGAACTTCCGATTCCGGTATACGATATTGCAAAAGTATCGGAATTAAGTATCGGAATTCCGATACCGCGAATATCGGCCGATACCCGATATTTCAGTATCGGAATGCTCAACACTAATCATCATTAAAGCTGCTTATTTACTTTACTGTGATGACATTAGTTTCGGGTCTAAATACCTGCTAACAGGTTCACTTTAAGTGTCTGTCTTTTTGTGTGGATTTTTTTCTGTGGATTTTATATGTGCATATTGTTAAACTTGTCGTATTTTTCTGACTATAAGATGTATCTGACCATAAGACGCACCTAGGTTTTAGAGAAGGAAAATAGGAAAAAAAAATTAAGCAAAAATGTGGTCATGATGCCCTGTTATGGGGGAGGGGGTCTGCTGCTGACACTGGTATTGGGGTAATGTCCCCCAATTCTGTTAATATCCTCCATCCTGGTATGTATAGCCCCTCCTTCCTGGTATACGTGGCCCCCATCCCATCCTGGTATGCGTGGCCCTCATCCCCATTCTGGTATGCATGGTAGCCCTTGATCCCCCATCGTGGTATGCATGGTACCTCTTGATCCCCCATCCTGGTAGGCATGGCACCCATTGATCCCCCATCCTGGTATTCATGGCACCCCCTGATCCCATCCTAGTATTCATGGCACCCCTTGATCACCCATCCTGGTATGCATGGCACCCCTTGATCCCCCATCCTGGTATTCATGGCACCCCTGGATCCCCCATCCTGGTGTTCATGGCACCCCGATACCCATCCTAGTATTCCTGGAACCCCTTGATCCCCCATCCTGGTATGCATGGCACCCCTTGATCCCCCATCCTGGTATTCATGGCACCTCTTGATCCCCCATCCTGGTAGGCATGGCACCCATTGATCCCCCATCCTGGTATTCATGGCACCCCCTGATCCCATCCTAGTATTCATGACACCCCTTGATCCCCCATCCTGGTATGCATGGCATCCCTTGATCCCCCATCCTGGTATTCATGGCACCCCTGGATCCCTCATCCTGATGTTCATGGCACCCCAATACCCATCCTAGTATTCCTGGAACCCCTTGATCCCCCATCCTGGTATGCATGGCACCCCTTGATCCCCCATCCTGGTATTTATGGCACCTCTTGATCCACCACCCTGGTATTCATGGCATCCCTTTATCCCCCATCCTGGTATTCATGGCACCCCTTTATCCTCCATCCTGGTATTCATGGCACCCCTTGATCCCCCATCCTGGTAAGCATGGCACCCCTTTATCCTCCATCCTGGTATGCATGGCACCCCTTTATCCCACATCCTGGTATTCATGGCACCCCTTTATCCCCCATCCTGGTATTCATGGCACCCTTTTATCCCCCATCCTGGTATTTATGGTACCCCTTGATCCCTCATCCTGGTATGCATGGCACCCCTTGAGCCCCCTCACGCTGCTCACAAAAAAAAGTAAACAATCATACTCACCTCCTCTCTCCTCCAGTTCTGTCCCGCTCTGCTGCTGACACTCTCACTGTGTGAGCCGCGCATGGCAGGGCGCGCATGGAGTCCCTGCCATGCGCCCTCACACAGTGTGAGGTGCTGTGTCGGAATAGTCACTGCTCCCCGCGTCGGGTTTCTGTGCGTGGGGAGCAGTGACCATTCAGTCTCTTCAATAGCCGGCACACTGTAGCCGCAGCGCGGCTCCTGCTGCAGCTCTGCGGTCAGTGTGCCCGCTATTAAAGACCATGACTATTCCTTACAACCCATGGGAGTGGGTTGTAAGGAATATTCATGAGCTTTAATAGCGGGCACACAGACCGTAGAGCGGCAGCAGGAGCCGCGTTGTGGCTACACTGTGCGCGCTATTAAGGAAAATGAATATTCATTGCTCTTCACGCTCATGGGCATGGGAAGCAGGGAATATTCATTTTCTTTAGTAGCGGGCACAGGGTAGGCACAGGGTAGGCTGCAGCAGGTGGCTGCTGCCTCCTGTGCCCCGCTCATCCACCGCTGCCGCTCCCCCACACTCACCACCACGAACAGCCATACAGTATATAAACAGGATACAGTATTCAGACTATGAGACGCAGCCCCCACTTTCCTCCAACATTTTGTGCATCTTATAGTCCGAAAAATAGGCTTATTGTAGGAGTTTGCGATACTTACTTTGCATTACAGTATTTTAAATTCTCCCCAAGTAGACTGATATTCAGAACTATGTGAACTAAAATACCAAATACTATGCACTTTTCTTGCAAAGTATTATGCTTGTATTTTGGTCCAAATCCACACATCCCCAACCCCTCCATCCTCACTTCTCCAAATATATCCGCTAGCTATGGAATACTCTTCTCAGTACATAGTTACTTTTAAGATTGCGCAATATTATTTTTAGTCTAAACTGAACATACAGTGTTTTATTAGCGTTATTATATTAGAAGTGATGCGTTCTTGCATTTACTTCCACATTGTAATTACTGAATTTGAAATCTATATAATTTTACTCCAAATGATGCTTGTTATTTACCTAAACTAGTATTGTTCATTTTTGATATGCACTCTTTATTATAAAAAAGGAGAACAAAAACATTTTTAATAAATACAATACATAAAAAACTGCATGTCCTGGTGTAACATAAGACAGACTCTTTGGAAAATGAGTACAATACTCATGACCTATTGCTGAAATACTGATCATAAAGAGTACAGACACATTTGTAATTGTTATAGTTTTATTATACTTTAATTGAGGTTTTTAAAATATACTTGAGTAAAACTAGCCTAGCCTTGTAGATGAATTGCATTACTCATCTTGTATTTGAGTCCAAAGTAGCTGTTCTGATGCATTTTTTTTAAAATTGGAAACAGACGTATCTCTAATAGCGTAAATGTCCTTCTATTATACAAGACACAAATCATCGTATCAAACTCTGGGCAGACATTGTGGCTAGCAAGGCATGCTGGGATATTTCAGCTCTAAAGCCAGCAGCTATGAGAATGCTGATCTGGACTTAAAAACAGGCTCTAACTCAGAACCAGTAAAAAATAAACCTTAAGTTCAGATGACCCAGGAGGTCCCTTCCAACTCTACCATTCTATGATTCTATGATCTTGGGAGACGTGGTTGGACCTACTTTGTCACTATGAAATGGAACATGTTTGATGATTCATGCTGTTTTCTTATCAGAAAAAATATTCTCTGGTGGGAACCAAAGCCGGAGACTAGTCTAGTCTGGTGCCACCCTCGGCTCTTCCTAGGGTCACTGCTAGTGATTGACAGGTTTCTCCCTCTCATGTATTTGGGGAGAGACCTGCGAATCACGTATAGCAGCACTGGGAAGAGCCGGCCAGGGACAGAGCCAGAGAATTCTTGTCTCCAACAATGGTCCCTGGCTGCTTCTTTAAACACTTTAACAGTGGAGAGTTTCAGAAAAAAATATACTTGGCTGAAATTCATGCGGCCTGCAGTTTTGGCAACATGAATTGCCTGACATCAATTTTAAAATGTACCTATGGCTAAGCCACGTGGCCAAAGCCTTTTGTGATAATTGTATTATAAATCTACATACAGGGGTATGGATTTTACATACTAAATTCAAAGACTGGGTCATTTCAGTACTCCAAATAATAACCATTGATGGCTTGTGAATGTTATTCCTGAAGCAATGTACCAGAATTAATACGTGGGATCATGGGTGCATAAATCCGAATTGGTTACTGGCGGAGTTTATACAACACCAGACAGATACATGTCAGGAGGCAGAGTCAGGAAACCGTCCTTGTTAAATCCCTCAAAGGAACCAACAAACTGTTAGAACCCTCCTGTTTGTTTTTCCATCTTGTGTTTTGCGGTCACGTGACCATCTGCCTTTATATTCCAGCTCCGCCCTTTTGGCTGTGCTGGACTTCAGTGTTTGACTGCTTCTCTAGCCAGGTGCTTCTGTGCCTTTGTCTGTCAGTTCGTTTGGTCCTTCTGGGACCTCTAGTACATTTTTGTCTGTTTGTCTTTTTGTGTTCTGCAACAACTTCTCTGTTTAGGAGGTGTCCCATTTTTGTCCCAGTCCTTAGTTCTTTTAGGGACCCCTCCCCTCCTGCTATAGGTCTTCGTTCAGACTAGCCGAGGACTAAGGCGGGTCTATTCGCTAGGAACAGGCAGCCCGCTGCATCGTAGGGATTCAGCTTAGTTTTACTGTAGGGACAGCTTTCCCCTATCTTTCCTTAGTACTTGTTACAGATCATAACAGTAAGTCCAGCCCCCCTAAAAAAAACTAAAAGGAAAGAAATTCGGGGATCAGTATGGTTTCGGTCCAGGATTTGACTCAACGCCTGCACGGATTGTCTCTGGAGGTAGCCAAGTTCCAGCAGCACGTGAGTAGCTGTTTTGAAGCGCATTTTGTGGAACGCAAGGTAGGACTGCCTGACGTTTTTTATGGTAAACAGCAAGATTTTTTTCCTTCAAAAATGCTTGTTTGTTATATTTTCGTTTGAGACCAAGGTCCTCTGGGAATGAATCACAGCGCATTGGTTTTATTATGTCACTTTTGCGCAAAGAACTACAGGGGTGGGCCATTTCTCTCCAACCTAATGATCCATATTTAAGGTCTGTAGAAGAATTTTTTTCTGCTATGGGGCTATTATTAGTGATGAGCGAGCACTAAAATGCTCGGGTGCTCGAAGCTCAGGTCGAGCACATTGAGTCAACGATCTCCTGCAATAAAAGTAAAATAATAAACCAACCTCATCCTTACCTTTCCATGGTTCCCAGGATGGCTTCAGCTGGCTACATGCACGTCACTGACAGCGTGGGAGAATTCTCCTGTGCATGCGGTGCCGGCAAATGACGTCACCGCTTGAGCAGGAGAATTCTCCCACGCTGGGACGGCATTGAGATGGCAGGCTGCATGGTAGCAGAACGCTGCCATCCAGCTTGTCATCCTTCAGAGACACTGCGGAGCGCAAGCAATGTCTCTGAAGGATGACAAGCTGGATGGCAGCGTTCTGCTACCATCCAGCCTTGCATCTCAATGCCATCCCAGTGTGGGAGAATTCTCCTGCTCAAGCGGTGACGTAATTTGCCGGCACCGCTTGAGCAGGAGAATTCTCCCACGCTGTCAGTGACGCGCATGAGGTGAGCTGAGTTCATTGGACATGAACTCAGCTCATCTGAATGCCGTCACAGCCAGACACTGAGGAGCTTCACTGAGGAGCTTCTCAGTGTCTGCGGCATGGCAAGCTGGATGGCAGCGTTCTGCTACGATCCAGCCTGTCATGTCAATATAGCAGAGCTGAAGCCGTCCTGGGAACCATGAAAAGGTAAGGATGAGGTTGGTTTATTATTTTACTTTTATTACAGGAGATTGTTGACTTCAGCTGGAATGGGCGATACGGTAAGTAGAGTTTAATTTAGAACATTAAAGAATTGCGTCTTTATTTCAATTAAAGGACTTTATTCTGGGTGTTTGTGTTTTTTTTTTAACTTTCACTATGGGGTTAGTAATGGGGTGTATTATAGACGCCTCTCCATTACTAACCTGTGCTTGATGTCAGCTTGCATTATAAGCTGACATCAACCCAAACCCTATTACCCCACTGCCACCTCTACAGGGCAGTGGGAAGAGCGAGGCTAAGTGCCAGAATTTCTGGGGCGGCTGACGGCTGGTGTTTCTAGCCTGGGAGGGGGCCAATATTCATGGCACCCTTCCTGGGCTATTAATATCAGCCCCCAGCTGTCTGCCTAGCCTTTGCTAGCTATTAAAATAGGGGGGACCCCACGTCATTTTTTTGGGGGTCCCCCATTTTAATAGCTAGTAAAGGCTAGGTATTCAGCTGGGGGCTGATATTTGTAGCCTGGGAAGCTCCGTGGGTATTACCCCCTTCCCAGGCTTCAAACATCTGCCCCAGCCATCTGCTTAACCTCCGCTAGAGACTAAAATTACGGGGAACCCCACGCCAATTTTTTTTTTAATAAATCCTTTATTTTAACACTAAATGACAAGTACAGTAACCAACACTGTCACTGTACTTATTATATATGTGACTGACATGTTTCTATCTATCTAATCTATGTGTGATGCTCTATTCTTTCTGTTCTAAATTGTCGGATACTGATGTATGCCGCTGCTGAATTGCCGGCCGGCTTTTTTAAAGAGACAGGTGCATGAAAACACTATTATTTTTTTTTAAATAAATCCTTTATTTTAACATTAAATAACAAGTACAGTAACCAACACTGTCACTGTACTTATTATATAAGTGACTGACATGTTTCTATCGATCTAATCTATGTGTGATGCTCTATTCTTTCTGTTCTAAATTGTCGGATACCGATATATGCGGCTGATGAATTGCCGGCTTTTCATGTTTCACTGTGAGCACTGTTCCCATTGATTTGGGAAATCACTGTAATGCCACAACCACCATGGCTGTGACATTACAGTGAGTGAAAGACAATCCCTGCATGATTGATGCTCTAAATAGCGCCAAACATGCAGGACGGGGACCCAAGCTCCCGCCCGAGCATCTCGAAAGTACTCGGCGAGCTCCGAGCATCTCGAGTACTGAGATGGTCGGGTGAGTACCGAGCAGTGGCGAGCATGCTCGCTCATCACTAGCTATTATATGATGATCCTGATCGATTCTCATCTGCTGAGGCAGAACTCAGGCGTTTGAATCAGGGGTCAGGTGATGTTGAAAATTATTGCACACACTTAAGATGGGCCTCGGAAGTTAGATGGAATGATCCTGCTCTAAAATGTCTATTTCTTGCTGGTCTGAGTGAAAGGGTTAAGGATTTGCTAATTGCATTCCCCGCACCTGAGACTCTGCAGGATGCCATGCAATTAGCTGTTCGTGTGGATAGGAGACTGAGATTTAGACAGAATGAAGTAAATACTCCTGTAATGCCAGGTCCTAGTCCCTAGAAAATCTGCCCTGACGGCAGAGAACCGATGGAGGTTGGGGCGAAGTCGCTCCCCTCTCAGGAAAGAGACCGGAGGTTCGCCGAGGGATTGTGTCTTTATTGTGGTAAAGCTGACCATTTGATTAAGTATTGTGAGCTTCGGTTACGTAAAGAAAAAAAAAAGGTCAGTTATGCCCGTATAGCTTGTTTACGCTCTGCAGGAGTATTTCTTTCTGGGAGTACTACTTTGCAGGAAAATATGATTGAATTTCAGGTATTTGTGGATTGTGGTTCAACACTTAATGTGATTGATAAAGGGTTTTTGGAAAAACTTAAATTGAAATCCAAACCTTTGTCATCACCTATTTCTGTGATTGCAATTGTTAACACTCCCTTGAAATGCATTACTCACAAGGTTGCTGCATTTCCTCTCACTATCAATGGAGTTCACGAAGAAATTTTGGACTTGGTTGTATTAGATAATTTACCCTCTCCGGTCGTTTTAGGTTTGCCTTGGTTAAAACTGCACAATCCTTTGCTGGACTGGTCTACTAATGTGATTAAGTCTTGGAGTCCGAAGTGCCATGATAAATGTTGTAATGGTCGCATTGCGGCTGTGGAAAAAGGGGAATTACCTGTACCTATTCAAGATTTTTGGAGGGTTTTTTCAGAGGAGGAGTCGCAAGTTTTACCTCCTCATAGAGATTATGATTGCACCATTGAGTTTGTTCCTGGAGCTACTCTTCCCAAGAGTCGCTTGTTTAATCTGACTATCCCTGAAAGAAAGGCCTTGGAGGAGTACATACGGACTAGCCTGGCTGCTGGTCACATTAGACCTTCTAAGTCGCCTGAGGCAGTTGGATTTTTCTTTGTTAAAAAAAAGGACGGGGGTTTCCGTCCATGTCTGGATTTTCGTGAAATTAATAAGATTACCGTACGCAATTCCTACCCATTGCCGTTAATTTCTGACTTGTTTAACCAGTTGGTGGGGGCCAAGTGGTTCTCTAAAATTGATCTCCGGGGGGCATACAATTTGTTACGAGTGAAGGAGGATGATGAATGGAAAACTGCTTTTAACACTCCGGTAGGTCATTTTGATAATCTGGTGATGCCTTTTGGTCTTACCAATGCACCTGCATTTTTTCAGAACCTTATTAATGACATCTTGAGACCTTTGATTGGTAAGAATGTGGTTGTGTATTTGGATGACATTTTGATTTATTCACCAGATCTAGAGTCCCATTGGCAGAGTGTATGTGAAGTTTTGCAGTTATTGAGTGATAATTCACTCTTTGCTAAGCTGGAGAAATGTGAGTTCGCTGTGCAGAAAATTCGTTTTTTGGGCTACATTGTCTCCTGCGAGGGCTTTGAGATGGACCCGGTGAAGGTTCAGGCTGTGCAGGAATGGCCTAGGCCTATTGATTTCAAATCTATACAGAGATTTTTGGGTTTTGCCAATTATTACAGGAAATTCATTAAGAATTTTTCTGTAATTGTTAAACCTCTGACCGATCTCACCAGGAAAGGTGCGAATACGGTCCAGTGGACTACTGAGGCCATTGAAGCGTTTGAGTATCTCAAAGAGAGGTTCAGTTCTGCCCCTATCCTTATGCAGCCTGATGAGACCAAGCCTTTTTTGGTTGAGGTCGATGCTTCATCAGTGGGGGTCGGAGCAGTTTTGTCTCAGGAGAACAAGGATGGAGTATATCCTTGTGCCTTCTTTTCGAAAAAAAAATCAGAAACCGAACTGAATTATAATGTTGGAAATCAGGAGTTGCTGGCTATTAAACCCGCGTTTGAACATTGGCGTCATTTTTTGGAAGGCGCTAGATTTCCTATTCAGGAGTTCACAGATCATAAGAATTTGATCTATCTGGATGCTGCCAAGCGCTTGAATGCCCATCAAGCTAGGTGGGCACTTTTTTTTTCTCGGTTTCATTTTTCTGTTACCTATATCCCTGGTACTAAGAATGTTAAAGCCGATGCTTTATCTCGCAGCTTCTCTCCTATGGTCGGTGCCAAGGAGGAGGAGAGCATTTTACAGAAAGGAGTTGTGGTGGTGGCATTGGACTCCGTTTTGGAGAATGGGATTCTGAAAGCTCAAGATGATGCTCCATCTAACACTCCCCATGGGAGGTTGTTCGTGCCTAGAGCCTTTAGGAGAGATTTGTTTGTGGAGTGTCATGAGTCTCGGTTGGCAG
This sequence comes from Phyllobates terribilis, assembly GCF_046119375.1. Classification (NCBI taxonomy): domain Eukaryota; kingdom Metazoa; phylum Chordata; class Amphibia; order Anura; family Dendrobatidae; genus Phyllobates; species Phyllobates terribilis. Next base: position 772,121,173 of record NW_027362761.1, on the reverse strand, counting down.
GTCATCCAGGAATTTCGGAGACTAAGAGACTTATCAGTCGCAGTTTTTGGTGGCCTGGATGGCAGAAGGAAGTCATCAAGTGGGTGCGTCAATGTACTGTGTGTGCTAGGTCAAAGGCTTCACATACTCCTGCTGCGGGGTTGCTTTGCCCTCTGGAGGTTCCTAGTGCTCCTTGGACGCATCTCACAATGGATTTTATTACTGATCTTCCTGTGTCCGAGGGTTTTACTGTCATCTGGGTGGAAGTGGACCGTTTTAGTAAGATGTGTCATTTGGTTCCATTCATTAAGTTGTCCTGCGCCAAGACACTCGCTAAGGCGTTTGTTAAGGAGATTGTCAAGCTTCATGGCGTTCCCACGGATATTGTTTCTGATAGAGGACCTCAGTTTGTGGCTCGCTTTTGGCGTGCTTTTTGTGACAGGTTGGGAGTCCATTTGTCATTTTCGTCTGGGTATCATCCTGAGTCTAATGGACAGACTGAAAGAAAGAACCAGGATGTAGAACAGTTTTTGCGTTGTTTTGTGGCGGACAATCAAGAGGTGTGGTCTGAGTTTCTGCCTCTCGCAGAATTTGCTCTTAATAATCATACATCCTCTTCTGCTGGGTGTTCTCCTTATTTTTGTTGTACTGGGAGACATCCGTCTTTTGGTTCGTTCTCCAAATTGGGGTCGGCAGTGCCGGAGTTTTTCCCGTGAGTTGAAGAGAGTTTGGACTAATGTACTTTGCAACCTTCAAGAGGCTAACAAGAAGTCCAAGAAGTATTTTGACAGGAAACGTAAGGAGGTTTTATCTACTATGGGTGACATGGTTTGGTTGTCCTCAAAGAACCTGCTGTTGAGGATTCCCTCTAAAAAACTGGGTCCTAAGTTTGTGGGTCCATTTAAAGTGCTTCAGGTTGCTAACCCGTCTGCGGTTAGGTTGGATATCCCTACTTCCTGGAAGAATAATCCTGTGTTTCATGTTTCCTTGCTGAAAAAGGCTGATGTATCAGATAAGGATTCCACTGTCACAGTTCCTCCTGTAGAGGAAGACGGTGAATATGAAATTTCTCGTATCCTGAATTCTAGATGGCATAGAGGGAGATTACAGTATCTTGTCTCCTGAAAGGATTTCGGTCCCGAAGATAACTCCTGGGTAAGGGCGGATGATGTCTCTGCTCCTAGGCTTGTTAGAGCTTTCCACAGGAGGTTTCCGGATAGGCCTGGGCCTGGAGGATCCAGAGGATCCTCATAAAAGAGGGGGTACTGTTAGAACCCTCCTGTTTGTTTTTCCATCTTGTGTTTTGCGGTCACGTGACCACCTGCATTTATATTCCAGCTCCGCCCTCCTGGCTGTGCTGGACTTCAGTGTTTGACTGTTTCTCTAGCCAGGTGCTTCTGTGCCTTTCTCTGTCAGTTCGTTTGGTCCTTCTGGGACCTCTAGTACCTTTTTGTCTGTTTGTCTTTTTGTGTTCTGCAACAACTTCTCTGTTTAGGAGGTGTCCCATTTTTGTCCCAGTCCTTAGTTCTTTTAGGGACCCCTCCCCTTATGCTATAGGTCTTCGTTCAGACTAGCCGAGAACTAAGGCGGGTCTATTCGCTAGGAACAGGCAGCCCGCTACCTCGTAGGGATTCAACTTAGTCTTATTGTAGGGATAGCTTTCCCCTATCTTTCCTTAGTACTTGTTGCAGATCATAACAGAAACCATGTTGCCCCGCCACTATGCCAGAGTTCTAATCAGGTTTGAAAATGGAGGTAGCGCACTGCCCAGCTGACATTCCTTTAAGACATTGTTCAAGACACTCACAAATATAAAGAACCTGGCAGTAGTGGAGGGGAGACATAGGAAGGAACGTTGGCCAAACAGGTAGGTGCATCAGCCAACGCTTGGACACAATAGGAAATCGGGCATTCAAGGATCCACTTTTCGTATAGATTATAAAAATCTGTGAAATTGCTGTATCTTGGTAAATATTAGTTTAAAATAATTTCCTTTTTTGTAACGATGAAGTCATGTTTGTAGAATTGTACTTGATGGATGAAATTTGATGTAATATACAGTATTTTCCTATCAAGTACAATTTCACCAACATGATTTCATTGTTACAAAATAGGAAAATATATTGCACTAAATTTAATCTATTTTTTTAACAATGAAATCATGTGCGTAGAATTGTAGTAGATTAAATTATTCTTAAAGTCCAGAAAATAAAAACATATTCACTAGCAAAAGGCATCTCATTCCCTGAAAGTATTACCAGTTCAAGTTCTGTAATAAAATTGTAAACTTGCAAAACTGAGCCAAGAGTAAGAAATCTGAACTGTCACAGATTTATCACAGGATCAGATCTACTGACTATGGGAAGTAGCGATCTGCAGCACAAGAAGCCAATAGTGTGGTTTGGTGATGCCCTCTACTGGCCTCTTGTATAATAACAGAACATAGCACTTAGACGCAGATTTTGTAACGGAGACATGATTAACTAATCAGATTCTGAATACCAAAATGACACTGAAAATGCAAGATCAGTTATTTTTTGAAAGGGAAAAAAGGAAAGAACGTTGAGTTTAATGAGATATTCCGGTGTTAGAAAGAAAATGCACATACATTCTTCAAATACATCTTTTCTTTTGTCTTTCACATTCCGTTTCTGGAGCATCTCTTCTGATCATCCAGCTGTATTCTGCCAACATTGCAGGGCACCATTTACCTTTGTAATGCTTCTAAACGATATTCTGATGAAAATGTTCACCACTGAGTGCACTGAAATTAATGGGAATAGAGGATGTCCAGCTTCAGGGACGTTCTGCCGCCCATTTTCTCGTATGCCATTAGAAATGCATCCAAAAGCTGATGCCAATTTTTGGCACTGACATTTCCTAACAAATTATTTGACACCATTTTGAAAGTCTTCCATGCTTCTCTTTTTTATGTCCTTCAACCAACTTTCAAATTCCTCGTCCTTTTGAAGTTATCTGATCTGGAGATCAATAAATATTCCTTCCTTAATTTTCTCTGTTCTGAGCCTCGAAAATAGCTGACACCAATAGGAAAATGCATCACTGTTCCTATAGAGTTTGCAAACTGTTTCAGGAATCCAAGTTTAATATGTAGGGGAGGAAGGATGACTCTCTCTGGCTGATACTCTACATGGGATCGCAAGCACCACAGGACACCCCACCCGAACATAACCCCAATAAGTTACTAATAATTCAATTTCGGTGAATAAAGGCAATGGGTTACTTAATAATTAACAATTCAAATAAAATTACTCATTAAAAGTCAAAATACTTATAGTTCAGAGGCTATCCACCCAGAACACAGCTGGGCGACCACCCAACTAATGAACACCGCGACTGTATATAAAATGTGCAAGGGAGGGTGGGCGGGTGAGCTGCGTCCATCTGCTTCACCGGCTGGCAATGACACCTATGACAGGGTATGTTGGGCTTATATCCATCTTCTGATTCCCACTTAAATCCCCCTGCCAATCAAAGGACTGTTACCAAAAACTGCCTGGTCAGCTGATCGGCTGAAAGAAGAATCTAGAAAGTGAGTACCATTAACCACGTAGCAGGAGGGTTAGGGGGGGATGTCGGAAAATACCGTAAATGTAAACCTAAAATAAATTAGGTGGGGGGAGAGAGGAGAAGCCAAAAGTTAAACATATTAAACGTTACCCTCCTTAAAGGGGTTGACCACTACTAGGACAACCCCTTCTTGATCTAAATGTTTGGCCCCGATAAAATAATAAAAAGCCTATACTCACCTCCAGTGCCGACACCGTTCTAGCGGTGTCAGCATTTGCATTTCCAGGGCTCTCGTGCGGTTGTGGTGACACGTGAACCCGGCGCCCAATCAGCGCTGCCGTCACTGCCCCCGCCTTCGTACGAATTGAACATGAAGAAGAAGTCAGAGAACAACTGCAGCTTGGACTTCTTCTTCATATTGAAAACGTCCAAAGGTGGAAACATTGACGCCAGTACTGACTGGGCGCCAGGCTCACGTGTCATAACAACCGCACGAAAGCACCAGGATCCTAGTAGTGGACAACCCCTTTAATATAACACATCAAATAATGGAGAGAGAATGAATGGGGTATAATGTGCCATGATCCAATGCATCCCCCATACTATTCGCTCTAAAGAGAAGCCTATACATTATTCTAGCCTGAAGTAAAAAATGATTGACAAAGCCAGTCCTTCTTCTTGTAATGATTTCATCTATGACGATAGTCCAGACTCCCATTCACAGAGATATCAACAGGTTTTTATTAAAGACCTTCTGTAGTCCCACAAAATAGTGATAACTTTAAAACCACAACACACATGCCACTCATTATTCTTGTTCTGAATACGAATGAGGCCACGTGCACACGTTCAGTATTTGGTCAGTATTTTCCATCAGTATTTGTAAGCCAAAACCAGGAGTGGAAAAGTATAATAGAAACACGTCACCACTTCTGTATTTATCACCCACTCCTGGTTTTGCCTTACAAATACTGATGTAAAAAAACTCACAAAATACTCAACGAGTGCAAGTGGCCCAAGCTCAGTATTTGGTGAGTATTTTTATATAAGTGTTTGTTTGCAAAATCCAAGAGTAGAACTTATAATTGAAAGATTGACACCTGTTGTGTGTTTTGGAGCCACAGCTAGGTTTAGCATACAAATACTGATCAAAGATACTGATGTGTGAATAAAGCCCAAATGGTTTTCCATGACTGTTTTTTGTTTGGGTTGCATATGCCAGTGGAACTGAAGCCAGCACCTTGCTTTTGTGCAAAAGCACTGCCTTTAGACTGACCCTTTGACAAATCAACAAACAAATGCCATTCATTAGTATTGTATGTGATGGCATAACACTACTGCATGGTTACAGACAGTGAGATCACTTTCATTAGAAAAGATCTGCACAAAACATTGTTGTTGGCAGCTAAATTAATTGACTTTCATATGGGATTGCAGACACCACAGGTCACCCCATACGAATAGAACCAAATAGAACCCAATAAAGACCAACAACTCTCTTGCGGTGAATAAAGGACGCGGTGTTTATTAATGAGTTACCTAATAATTAACCATTCAAATAAATTATCATAAAACTAATAATATCACATATATATATATATATATATATATATATATATATATATATATATATATATATTAGACAATAAAAGTCCACAAAACTTATACCGTAATTCAGACGATGTCCACCCACCACACAGCTGGGTGACCACCCAGCTAAAAAACACCGCGACTAACAAAATATCCAAGGGAAGGCGGAGGCGTGAGCTGCTTCCATCTGCTTCACCGGCTGGCACTGACACCTCTGACAGGAATCTCAGGCTTCTATCATCTTCTGATTCCCGCTTAAACACCTTGTGCCTATCAAATGCCTCAAAAAACAGGGTAGAGAACAAATGGGGCATAGTGTGCCAAGATCCCATGCGCCCCCACCCTAATTGCTCTAAAGGGGGGCCTCTGTGAGGTGATGCCATGGTTTCAGCCTACCAAACCTACCAAAGCACCGACACAGCTCATGCACTCAGTCAGCATAGGATAGCCCTGATTTCAGAAAAACAAGAGATGACGTTGTAGTACATAGCTCTTGATTTATCAAGACCGGCGTGAAGACATGTGCTAGAGTCAGATGCAAACACCGCCACTCGTCATAATAATAATGTTATTTATATAGCGCCAACATATTCCGGGGACATGTACAAGCAATAAAGATAATAGAAAGTAACACATAGTTCAACAGTTACAGGAGGAGTGAGGGCCCTGCTTGCAAGCCTACAATGACGAACATTAGTCGACATGCCCCCATCTTGCTCCAGCTCCGCACACTTTGTCAGAACCGGGTGAAAATGGAATGAGAATGCCGAAAGTTGCAAAATGTTCACGCAGCCTTGAGTTGCACCAAAATTATGCTACGTTTCAAAACATTTACGTGATAGCTTTGATGAATCGGGCCTATAAGGCCTCATGTAATAAAACTGTTTAACAGTAAAACTCTTCTTGTTGCCCCTAGCGACCAATCAGATTTCAGCATTCGTTTTTCCATAGTAGCTTGGGAGTAGTAAGCTTTGCAATTTTCAAAATTTTAATTTTTATGCCCTTAAATCAGAGAGAGATGTCACACAAAATAGTTAATAAATAACATTTCCCACATATCTACTTTACATCAGCACAATTTTGGAACCAAATTTTTTTTTTATTAGGGAGCTATAAGGGTTAAAAATTGACCAGCGATTTCTCATTTTTCCAACAAAATTTACAAAACCATTTTTTTAGGGACCACATCACATTTGAAGTCACTTTGAGGGGTCTTTATGACAGAAAATATCCAAAAGTGACACCATTCTAAAAACTAAAACCCTCAAGGTGCTCAAAACCACATTCAAGAACTTTATTAACCGTTCAGGTGCTTCACAGGAATTTTTGGAATGTGGAAGAAAAAAAAAAAAATTTAACTTTTTTCACAAAAATGTTACTTTAGACACAATTTTTGTTATTTTTGCAGTGGTAGCAGAAAAAAATGGGTGCTAAAATTTGTTGTACAATTTCCCCTGAACACGCAGATACCCCATATGTGGGAAAAAACGACTGTTTGGGGGCACGGCAGGGTTCGGAAGGGAAGAAGCGCCATTTGACTGTTTGATTGTAAAATTTGCTTGAATAATTAGCGGACACCATGTTGCGTTTGGAAAGCCACTGATGTGCCTAAACAGTGGAAACCCCCACAAGTGAAACTATTTTGGAAACTGGACCCCTCAGGGAACTTATTTAGATGTGTGATGAGCACCTTGAACCCCCAGGTGCTTCACAGAAGTTTAGAACATTGAGCCGTTAAAATAAAATGTTCACATTTTTGCAACAAAAATGTTTTTCAGCCTCCAATTTTGCATTTACATGAGGGTAACAGGAGAAATTGCACCAGGAAATTTGTTATGCAATTCCTCATGAGCACGCCAATACCCAATATGTGGGGGAAAACCACTGTTTGGGTGCACGGCAGGGCTTGGAAGGGAAGGAGCGCCATTTCACTTTTTGAATGTAAAATTAGCTTGAATAATTAGGGGACGCCATGTTGCGTTTGGAGAGCCCCTGATGTGCCTAAACAGTGGAAAACCCCCACAAGTGACACCATTTTGGAAATTAGACCCCTCAGGGAACTTATCTAGATGTGTGGTAAGCACCCTAAACCCCCAAGTGCTTTACAGAAGTTTATAACATGGAGCCGTGAAAATAAAAAAATCTAACTTTTTCCACAAAAATGATGTTTTAGCCCCAATTGTTTTATTTTCACAAGAGTCAGAGGAGAAAATGGACCCCAAAAACTTTTGTGCAATTTCCCATGAGTATGCCAATACCCCATATGTGGGGAAAATACAGTGTTTGGGCGCACAGCAGAGTTCAGAAGGGAAGGAGCACTGTGTGACTTTTTGAATTCAAAATTGGCTGGAATTGAGAGCGGATGCCATGTCGCGTTTGGAGAGCCCCTGATGTGCCTAAATAGTGGAAACCCCCCACAAGTGACCCTATTTTGAAAACTACACCCTTCAAGGATTTTATCAAGGAGTATAGTGAACATTTTGAACCCAGAGGTACGACACAATATTTGATAACATTAGGTTATCATATTGAATAAGTTGTCATTAGTCTTGAGCGCAAGTGCTCGCTACTTGAGCTTGCATCGGGTACTTGGGTATGCACCATGTATTGCACGTGCTCTAGTGACATGCTCGAGTCCCCGCCCGCATGTTTCATGGTAATTAGACACCCAAAAAAAACTATGCGGGGATCGCTCGTGCATGGCAGGCAATCCCCGCGAGTTTTTTTTGGCTGCGAAGCATATGGGGCGAAGACTCGAGCATGTCACTCGAACACCTGCGATACTCAGTGCATACCTGAGCACCCGATGCAAACTCAAGTAGCGAGCACTTGCGCTCAACACTAGTTGCCATATCGTCAGCTTTTTTTTTTACTTTTGAAAACAATCCCAACCCGAACCCTAATACAACCCCAACACTAACTCAACCCTAACCCCAATCCCAACCCTAACCCCAATCCCAAACCTAACCCTAGCCTAACCCTAGCCCAACCCTAACCCCAACCCTAACCCTAGCCCACCCCTAACCCCAACCCCAACCCCAACCCCAACCCTAACCCTAGCCCAACCCTAACCCTAGCACAACCCTAACCCTAACCCTAGAGTTTATTTTTTACGCCGTTCCTCGTGCAGTATAAGTGATTAGATGACTTTATTCTTCAGGTCGGTATGATTACAGCGATATCAGAATCATATCGGGTTTTTATGATTGACAGCTGTCACACACTAAAAGACGCATTTTTTTTGTAAAATCTAGTTTTTGCATCGCCATATTTTGAGAGCTATAATTTTTTCCATATTTTTGGCCGACAGAGTCATGTGATGGCTTGTTTTTTGCGGGACAAGTTGACGTTTTTATTGGTACCATTTTCAGGCACGTGACATTTTTTGATCGCCTTCTATTTCGATTTTTGGGAGGCAGAATAAACAAAAACCAACAATTCAGGAATTGGTTTTTTTTTTTTTATGCTGTTCCGCGTGTGGTAAAATATATAAGGTAGCTTTATTCTTCGGGTCAGTACGTTTACAGCGGTACCACATTTATATTGTTTTTCTAGGTTTTGGCGCTTTTACACAATAAAAGCTATTTTATAGAAAAAAATATTTTTTTGCATCGCTTTATTCTGAGAGCTATAACTTTTTTATGTTTCAGCTGATGGAGCTGTACGGCAGCTTGTTTTTTGCGGGACAAGATGAAATTTTCAGCGGTACCATTTTTATTTATATTTGTCTTTTTGATCACGTGTTATTCCATTTTTTGTTAGGTGGTATGATGATAAACCATTGATTTTTGCCTCGTTTTAATTTTTTTTACCGTATTCACTAAAGGGGTTAACTAGTGCAACAGTTTTATAGGTCAGGTCGTTCTGGATGCGGCGATACCAAATATGTGTACTTTTATTGTTTTTTTTTTTCATAATAATTAGTGATGAGCGAGCATACTCGCAAGTACTCGCTAGAGCATCTCTGTACTCAAGATTAGTGTTGAGCCACCCCCGTAGTGTTCGAGTTCGGTTCGGTTCGTCGAACACCCGTGTGTTCGCCGAACTGTTCGCCGAACTGTTCGCCGAACTGTTCGTCGAACACCTTCGAACACCGTTAAAACCAATGGCAGGCAAATAGAAACACATAGAAAACACCTTCAAAGGTGTCCAAAAGCTGACAAACTGCCCAGAAGACACAACTAACACATGGAAAAGTGACAAGTACATATAGTCATGCGAAAAGAAAAGAGGTGGAGGAGTAAAAGGAGGGGGAGACACAGATATAGGCATGTCATGCCCTTCTAAAATCCAAAAAGTGAGAAGCCGACACGTTCAGTCCGCTCCTGCCCGTGCCACCTCCGTGTCGCCGGGTTTGTGCCAGAGCCGCGGTGAACCCTGACGGCCAGCCCCCCTCTCCCAATACTGGTGCCTGTCCGCTGGTGGGTCGAGCGAGCCCCCCTGTGGTGGAGGCAGCTCTAAGCTTTTTAATTTAAATTGTCTCTCTAATTTGAATGAATACACTTTAAATCCATTTACAAGGATCTATTGGAGGGCAAGTCTCATGCCAGCAGCCGCGTAATTCCAGCTCCAGTAGCGTCCACTAAAGCTGCTGCAGTTAAAAAGCTTTTATAAGGATCGAGCTCGGCTGTCCACCACAAGGCATCCTACTGCCAGTCCCAGCCCCTATGCCTTGGGGTGCCTCTTGATGCTCTTCACTGAGTATCCCGTGGTCCCGAAGCATTTCCTTTGAAAAAATTAAGTGTCCAAACTACAGGTGGTGTAGCTTGCTTAAAAGCCGGGATAATCCGCTGACTAGCAGACACTGCTACTAGGCACAAAGTATTTCCTGGGCTAGATGCAGTTAAAAATTTGTAATTAGATACTCTCGTTGGATGCTGATAAAGCATTCCATAGAGTCTCCTGGCACGCCATATATGATTCTCTTAAAAAGCTTGGGGTAGGGGTCTAGGGGACCCTTTTATAGCTAAAATCACGGCCCTGTATCAAAATACGTCACCTAGGCTGAAGATGAATGGAACTGTAGCACCCTGAGGGCTCGGTTGCTACAGAGGTATTGCACCTCACCCAGAGGTGTGATATCTCACTCTCAGGTAAGGATGGAGTGTGGATCAGGACCCGACACCTGCATGCATTACACCACATTGCCGTGGGGCAGGGCGACCAATATGCCTCTGAGATGGGCACGACAGTCCCTGTCCCAGGCTGGAGTGGGGGGAGGGAACACTGAGGAAGGGAAACCCTGTAGTGCAGGAGCAGGGAGGAAGCAGTTCCTGGGTGCATTGAGAAGGGAGTATAAAAGGTGGGCACCATCTTAGTTCAGTGCAGAGAAGTCTGAGCAGAAGTGGCAGGGAGCAGGGGCTCTGCATGAGCTCTGCTCCGGAGGCGGGCCTAGTAACAGAGGCCCAGGCCTGGAAGAGGGAGAAGGAAGGAAGAGGAGCGGAGAAGGCTCCAGGAATGAGGAATGAAGGGATCCCAGGGGTGCGGACGGGCGAGTCGCCACCGCACGCCCGAATCCACCTGCGTGGAGGGGTCAGGCCAAAGGGGGAGACCGGTCCCCGAAACTAGTGGAGGCAGGAAACGACCCTCAGCTAGAAACCGGAGGCTGTGACATTTTATGTGGCGCAGCCCCTCGCTACACCCGCTAGGAAGGCACCACATAGGGTCAGGGAAACTGGCGCCAACTTTACCAAGAGGAGGCCCGAGGCAGCCAGACAGAAGGGTTGGTAAGAAAGGCCAGACAAAGGACACACAAAGGGGGTCCTGTGAAGCGCTCCAAAGTTATCTGGTAGTTGTCTGAGCCCCTCACCTGGTGAGCACAGTACGACGTGGGCAGTCGTTACCTGCAGACGTGGTCTGGATAATAAGAACTGTGAGTAAAGGCCCTGGACTGCATCACTGACTCCGTGTCGTTACTGCTGCTGCCCTGCACCATCACCCCCATCCTCCGCATACACTGCCCTGAGGCTATACTCCTCCCGTAGGGAGTTATGCTACGCTGTGCTGCACCCACAACACCAGCCTCAGCGGTCTGCCCTGCAGCGGCGGTTCACTCTGACCGCAATCCACGGGTGGCGTAGTCGGACATTTAAACATCAAAACCACATAAATAGTTCCGCCACTGGTTTGACCACCCTGAGCCACGGAACCGGGTCGCCGCCACGAAGACTACAACCACCAGCATCCACCAAAAAGGGTCCGGCTCCGGGTGTCCCAAGGCCCAGGGGGTGCATCAGAACATTTTCATCACCTTTCACAATCACCAATGGGACAAGGCAGGGATGTCCTCTGTCCCCTCTCTTATACATCCTAGTGACGGAGCACCTGCTCTCATCAATTCGCCATAACCCCAATATTAGGTGGATTGAGGTGGGAGGCACCGAGTACAAGTGCTCTCTATTTGCTGATGATGTCCTAGTATATATCACTCAATCACATATATCCTTCCATGCTGTTATGGCTGAAATAGATCACTTTGTTACATGGTCAAATTTTAAAATCAATGCAGCGAAGTCTGAGGCCCTCGATGTCTCCCTCCCCAAATCCATATAGGATTCCATCCAGTCCAACTTTCCCTTTGCCTGGCCCTCACAGGGTATCAAATACTTAGGAATTCCTATTCATAGAGACCTCTCCCATCTATGTTATCTTAATTTTGGGCCCTTTATTGAACAACTCCATACAGACCACGGTTGGCAAGTTAGAACTGTAAGATTCACTACTTGAACCACTGGTGTTTTGTGGAAAAGCACATGTACACTGTGTTCCAAATTATTATGCAAAAAGTGTTTAGGAGTGATAAGGGAAGAATTTGTTTGTTTGTCAGTTAAACTCATTGATGGTGATGTGTGTCAGGGCTCTTTATATCACTGTAAGCAATTGCAGACACCTGTGCTAATTAGTTTGGCAGGTGTGTCCAATGAAAGGCAAGACTACTTAAGAAGGCTGTCTCACATTATTAAGCAGCCTACATTTTCTGCCAAAATGGGAAAGAAAAAGGATGTGTCGGCTGCTGAGAAGCAACAAATTGTGGAGTGTTTAGGTCAAGGCATGACTACAATCAACATTGTGCGATGATCAGGATGAAGTGTCTTGGCAATCAAGAAGTATGTAGCTGATTCACAGTACACACGTGTGCGTGCTGATAAGGGCAAATTGAGGACTCTTTCCTACAGGCAATTACGTCAGGTTAAAAGAGCAGCGGCAAAAAAGCCTTGTCATAGCAGCAGACAAGTTTTTGAAGCTGCTGGTGCCTCCAACGTCCCCCGAACAACAAGATGCAGGGTCCTTCAGAGGTTTGCAGCTGTGCATACGCCATCCTGTCGACCTCCTCTATCCACTTCACACAAGCAGAAACGGCTCCAGTGGGCCAAACATTATATGAAGACTGATTTCAAAACTGTTTTGTTCACGGATGAGTGCCGTGCAGCGCTCGATGGTCCAGATGGATGGAGTGGAGGATGGCTGGTTGATGGACACCCCACGCAAACACGGCTACAGCGCCAACAAGGAGGAGGTGGAGTAATGTTTTGGGCTGGAATCATGGGGAAAGAGATTGTCGGCCCCTTTAGGATCCCTGAAGGCGCTAAAGATGAACTCCATAATGTATGTGGATTTTCTCAAACAGCACTTCCTGCCATGGTTCAAGAAGAAGAACCGTGTATTTCACAGCAAGATCATTTTTTTGCATGATAATGCACCATCTCATGCTGCACATAAAACATCTGCATCTCTGGCTGATATGGGCATAAAAGGGGACAAACTTATGGTGTGACCCCCATGCTCCCCTGACCTCTACCCCATTCAGAACCTCTGGAGCATCATCAAAAGGAGTGTCTATGATGGCGGGAGGCAGTTCACATCTAAGCAACAGCTCTGGGAGGGTATTCTGTCTTCATGCAAAACAATTGAAGCAGAAACCATCCAAAACCTGACAAATTCAATGGACGAGAGAGTTCAGAAGCTCCTTTCGAACAAGGGGTCCTATGTGAAAATGTAACATCACCTAGAATAAAGTTTTGAGTTGAAAACTGTTTGATTTAAGTTTCTAATAACCTGCTAATGCTTATAATTTCAAAAATGACCATTTTTTGGTCTTTATTAAAATGAAAAGGTTGATCGAAAAGTTTGGGGGATCTAAGAGTGTGGCAACCCAGTAGTCATGATTACTTCGAATTCTGACAATATGAGGGTCATGTTGCAGGTAGTGCAGCAAGAAGGCAATTATGTGTCTTGCGCATCTCGGAGCCCCAAAATTATTTTCCGGGCTAGATGCAGCTAAAAATTATTATTATTTTTAAATCTGGTGGAGCTTAGTATAGATGGCCTAATAGGATCAGTGCTGCACACTGCTACAAAGCCCAAATTATTTTCCAGTCAAGATACAGATAAACATGATTAGTAATTTTAAATCTGGTGGAGCTTATTATAGATGGCCTAATAGAATCAGTGCTGCACACTGCTACAAAGCCCAAATTATTTTCCAGCCAAGATACAGATAAACATGATTAGTAATTTGAAAGCTTAAAACGGTTGGTAGGGTGATTTTAACCAATCATCAAGCTTTTACTCTCCCCAGGATGACACAGGGGTAGAAAAGTCGTTTCGGATCCATTATTTGTTCATCTTTATGAACGTGAGTCTGTCTACATTATCAGTGGAGAGCCGCGTGCGCTTACCTGTCAGCACACCACCAGCAGCACGTTCAGACAGAACGCTGGCTGCGGGGCATGACAAGATCTCCAAGGCGTAAGTGGCTAGCTCCGGCCATTTATCCAGATTGGAAGCCCAAAAAGAGCAAGGGTCCAGTGACACAGTCATGGCTTCAATGTTTACTTGGAGATACTCCTGTACCATCGTCTCTAGGCGTTGACTATGTGTCAGACTTCTTGTCTCCTGTGGCCTTGCAAAGGATGGGCTAAAAAAGTGGTGAAATGATTCCGCAAAATTGATGTTACCAGCAGATACTGTGGTTCTGTTACGGTTTGAGTGCTGAACACTTGACGGTCCCACGGTTGGCAAGTTGGAACTGTGAGATTCACTACGTGCACCACTGGTGTTTTGTGGAAAAGCACATGTAAGATTCTGCAACAGTCTCTGCTGATACTCCTGCATGCGTGCATCCCTTTCTATGGCAGGAATAATTTCTGCAAATTTACTTTTGTACCGGGGATCTAACAGTGTGGCAACCCAGTCAGGATTATTTCTAATTCTCACAATTCGAGGGTCATGTTGCAGGTAGTGCAGCAAGAAGGCACTCATGTGTCTTGCGCATCCAGGAGTAGTGTTGAGCCACCCCCGTAGTGTTCGAGTTCGGTTCGGTTCGTCGAACACCCGTGTGTTCGCCGAACTGTTCGTCGAACACCTTCGAACACCGTTAAAACCAATGGCAGGCAAACAAAAACACATAGAAACACATAGAAAACACCTTCAAAGGTGTCCAAAAGCTGACAAACTGCTCAGAAGACACAACTAACACATGGAAAAGTGACAAGTACATATAGTCATGCGAAAAGAAAAGAGGTGGAGGAGTAAAAGGAGGGGGAGACACAGATATAGGCATGTCATGCCCTTCTAAAATCCAAAAAGTGAGAAGCCGAGACGGCCAGTCCGCTCCTGCCCGTGCCACCTCCGTGTCGCCGGGTTTGTGCCAGAGCCGCGGTGAACCCTGACGGCCAGCCCCCCTCTCCCAATACTGGTGCCTGTCCGCTGGTGGGTCGAGAGAGCCCCCCTGTGGTGGAGGCAGCTCTAAGCTTTTTAATTTAAATTGTTCCTCTAATTTGAATGAATACACTTTAAATCCATTTACAAGGATCTATTGGAGGGCAAGTCTCATGCCAGCAGCCGCGTAATTCCAGCTCCAGTAGCGTCCACTAAAGCTGCTGCAGTTAAAAAGCTTTTATAAGGATCGAGCTCGGCTGTCCACCGCAAGGCATCCTAGTGCCAGTCCCAGCCCCTATGCCTTGGGGTGCCTCCTGATGCTCTTCACTAAGTATCCCGTGGTCCCGAAGCATTTCCTTTGAAAAAATTAAGTGTCCAAACTACAGGTGGTGTAGCTTGCTTAACAGCCGGGATAATCCGCTGACTAGCAGACACTGCTACTAGGCACAAAGTATTTCCTGGGCTAGATGCAGTTAAAAATTTGTAAGTAGATACTCTCGTTGGATGCTGAGAAAGCATTCCATAGAGTCTCCTGGCACGCCATATATGATTCTCTTAAAAAGCTTGGGGTAGGGGTCTAGGGGACCCTTTTATAGCCAAAATCACGGCCCTGTATCACAATACGTCACCTAGGCTGAAGATAAATGGAACTGTAGCACCGAGGGCTCGGTTGCTACAGACGTATTGCACCTCACCCAGAGGTGTGATATCTCACTCTCAGATAAGGATGGAGTGTGGATCAGGACCCGACACCTGCATGCATTACACCACATTGCCGTGGGGCAGGGCGACCAATATGCCCCTGAGATGGGCACGACAGTCCCTGTCCCTGGCTGGAGTGGGGGGAGGGAACACTGAGGAAGGGGAACCCTGCAGTGCAGGAGCAGGGAGGAAGCAGTTCCTGGGTGCATTGAGAAGGGAGTATAAAAGGTGGGCACCATCTTAGTTCAGTGCAGAGAAGTCTGAGCAGAAGTGGCAGGGAGCAGGGGCTCTGCATGAGCTCTGCTCCGGAGGCGGGCCTAGTAACAGAGGCCCAGGCCTGCAAGAGGGAGAAGGAAGGAAGAGGAGCGGAGAAGGCTCCAGGAACGAGGAATGAAGGGATCCCAGGGGTGCGGACGGGCGAGTCGCCACCGCACGCCCGAATCCACCTGCGTGGAGGGGTCAGGCCAAAGGGGGAGACCGGTCCCCGAACTAGTGGAGGCAGGAAACGACCCTCAGCTAGAAACCGGAGGCTGTGACATTTTATGTGGCGCAGCCCCTTGCTCCACCCGCTAGGAAGGCACCACATAGGGTCAGGGAAACTGGCGCCAAGTTTACCAAGAGGAGGCCCGAGGCAGCCGGACAGAAGTGTTGGTAAGAAAGGCCAGACAAAGGACACACAAAGGGGGTCCTGTGAAGCGCTCCAAAGTTATCTGGGAGTTGTCTGAGCCCCTCACCTGGTGAGCACAGTACGACGTGGGCAGCCGTTACCTGCAGACGTGGTCTGGATAATAAGAACTGTGAGTAAAGGCCCTGAACTGCATCACTGACTCCGTGTCGTTACTGCTGCTGCCCTGCACCATCACCCCCATCCTCCGCATACACTGCCCTGAGGCTATACTCCTCCCGTGGGGAGTTATGCTACGCTCTGCTGCACCCACAACACCAGCCTTAGCGGTCTGCCCTGTAGCGGCGGTTCACTCTGACCGCAATCCACGGGTGGCGTAGTCGGACATTTAAACATCAAAACCACATAAATAGTTCCGCCACTGGTTTGACCGCCCTGAGCCACGGAACCGGATCGCCGCCACGAAGACTACAACCACCAGCATCCACCAAAAAGGGTCCGGCTCCGGGTGTCCCAAGGCCCAGGGGGTGCGTCAGAACATTTTCATCACCTTTCACAATCACCAATGGGACAAGGCAGGGATGTCCTCTGTCCCCTCTCTTATACATCCTAGTGACGGAGCACCTGCTCTCATCAATTCGCCATAACCCCAATATTAGGTGGATTGAGGTGGGAGGCACCGAGTACAAGTGCTCTCTATTTGCTGATGATGTCCTAGTATATATCACTCAATCACATATATCCATCCCTGCTGTTATGGCTGAAATAGATCACTTTGTTACATGGTAAAATTTTAAAATCAATGCAGCGAAGTCTGAGGCCCTCGATGTCTCCCTCCCTAAATCCATATAGGATTCCATCCAGTCCAACT
The DNA here is from genome assembly GCF_046119375.1 of Phyllobates terribilis. Classification (NCBI taxonomy): domain Eukaryota; kingdom Metazoa; phylum Chordata; class Amphibia; order Anura; family Dendrobatidae; genus Phyllobates; species Phyllobates terribilis. The sequence continues at coordinate 772,104,215 of NW_027362761.1, read as the reverse complement.
TTCCCTTTGCCTGGCCCTCACAGGGTATCAAATACTTAGGAATTCCTATTCATAGAGACCTCTCCCATCTATGTTATCTTAATTTTGGGCCCTTTATTGAACAATTCCATACAGACCACGGTTGGCAAGTTAGAACTGTAAGATTCACTACGTGAACCACTGGTGTTTTGTGGAAAAGCACATGTACACCGCGTTTCAAATTATTATGCAAAAAGTGTTTAGGAGTGATAAGTGAAGAATTTGTTTGTTTGTCAGTTAAACTCATTGATGGTGATGTGTGTCAGGGCTCTTTATATCACTGTAAGCAATTGCAGACACCTGTGCTAATTAGTTTGGCAGGTGTGTCCAATGAAAGGCAAGACTACTTAAGAAGGCTCTCTCACATTATTAAGCAGCCTACATTTTCTGCCAAAATGGGAAAGAAAAAGGATGTGTCGGCTGCTGAGAAGCAACAAATTGTGGAGTGTTTAGGTCAAGGCATGACTACAATCAACATTGTGCGATGATCAGGATGAAGTGTCTTGGCAATCAAGAAGTATGTAGCTGATTCACAGTACACACGTGTGCGTGCTGATAAGGGCAAATTGAGGACTCTTTCCTACAGGCAATTACGTCAGGTTGAAACAGCAGCGGCAAAAAAGCCTTGTCATAGCAGCAGACAAGTTTTTGAAGCTGCTTGTGCCTCCAACGTCCCCCGAACAACAAGATGCAGGGTCCTTCAGAGGTTTGCAGCTGTGCATATGCCATCCTGTCGACCTCCTCTATCCACTTCACACAAGCAGAAACGGCTCCAGTGGGCCAAACATTACATGAAGACTGATTTCAAAACTGTTTTGTTCACGGATGAGTGCCGTGCAGCGCTCGATGGTCCAGATGAATGGAGTGGAGGATGGCTGGTTGATGGACACCCCACGCAAACACGGCTACAGCGCCAACAAGGAGGAGGTGGAGTAATGTTTTGGGCTGGAATCATGGGGAGAGAGATTGTCGGCCCCTTTAGGATCCCTGAAGGCGCTAAAGATGAACTCCATAATGTATGTGGATTTTCTCAAACAGCACTTCCTGCCATGGTTCAAGAAGAAGAACCGTCTATTTCACAGCAAGATCATTTTTCTGCATGATAATGCACCATCTCATGCTGCACATAAAACATCTGCATCTCTGGCTGATATGGGCATAAAAGGGGACAAACTTATGGTGTGACCCCCATGCTCCCCTGACCTCTACCCCATTCAGAACCTTTGGAGCATCATTAAAAGGAGTGTCTATGATGGCGGGAGGCAGTTCACATCTAAGCAACAGCTCTGGGAGGGTATTCTGTCCTCATGCAAAACAATTGAAGCAGAAACCATCCAAAACCTGACAAATTCAATGGACGAGAGAGTTCAGAAGCTCCTTTCGAACAAGGGGTCCTATGTGAAAATGTAACATCACCTAGAATAAAGTTTTGAGTTGAAAACTGTTTGATTTCAGTTTCCAACAACCTGCTAATGCTTATAATTTCAAAAATGACCATTTTTTTGGTCTTTATTAAAATGAAAAGGTTGATCGAAAAGTTTGGGGGATCTAAGAGTGTGGCAACCCAGTAGTCATGATTACTTCGAATTCTGACAATATGAGGGTCATGCTGCAGGTAGTGCAGCAAGAAGGCACTTATGTGTCTTGCGCATCTCGGAGCCCCAAAATTATTTTCCGGGCTAGATGCAGCTAAAAATTATTTTTAATTTTAAATCTGGTGAAGCTTATTATAGATGGCCTAATAGGATCAGTGCTGCACACTGCTACAAAGCCCAAATTATTTTCCAGTCAAGATACAGATAAACATGATTAGTAATTTGAAAGCTTAAAATGGTTGGTAGGGTGATTTTAACCAATCATCAAGCTTTTACTCTCCCCAGGATGACACAGGGGTAGAAAAGTCATTTCGGATCCATGATTTGTTCATCTTTATGAACGTGAGTCTGTCTACATTATCAGTGGAGAGCCGCGTGCGCTTATCTGTCAGCACACCACCAGCAGCGCTGAACACACGTTCAGACAGAACGCTGGCTGCGGGGCATGACAAGATCTCCAAGGCGTAAGTGGCTAGCTCCGGCCATTTATCCAGATTGGAAGCCCAAAAAGAGCAAGGGTCCAGTGACACAGTCGTGGCTTCAATGTTTACTTGGAGATACTCCTGTACCATCGTCTCTAGGCGTTGACTATGTGTCAGACTTCTTGTCTCCTGTGGCCTTGCAAAGGATGGGCTAAAAAAGTGGTGAAATGATTCCGCAAAATTGATGTTACCAGCAGATACTGTGGTTCTGTTACGGTTTGAGTGCTGAACACTTGACGGTCCCACGGTTGGCAAGTTGGAACTGTGAGATTCACTACGTGCACCACTGGTATTTTGTGGAAAAGCACATGTAAGATTCTGCAACAGTCTCTGCTGATACTCCTGCATGCGTGCATCCCTTTCTATGGCAGGAATAATTTCTGCAAATTTACTTTTGTACCGGGGATCTAACAGTGTGGCAACCCAGTAGTCAGGATTATTTCTAATTCTCACAATTCGAGGGTCATGTTGCAGGTAGTGCAGCAAGAAGGCACTCATGTGTGTTGCGCATCCAGGAGCACCAAGTCCCTGTTGTGTTGGTGGCGAGGTAACAATCATGCTTCCTTCCTCTGTCCTCTCCCCCCAACCTCGCACAACAGAAATGTGATCAAGGTCTCCCTCATCTGATGAGTCTTCCATCAGTTCATCCTCCACTTCTTCCTGGGCTCCTGCACCTTCCTCACTAGTTTGGCTGCTACCATGCGCCCTGGTAAAACCATCTCCCCCACCCTCACATGCCTGCCGCCTTGGTGCTGCCGACCGTCTGGACCTTGCAGATGTTAGCCCTTCCGCATACAACTCCTCCTCCTCTACTTCCTCCACCTCCTCTTGTGCCACCACCTGACTCCGAATTCTGTTTAACATGTGCTCCAGAATGTAAATCACCGGAATAGTCATGCTGATAATGGCATCGTCAGCACTAAACATCTTCGTCGCCATTTCAAAACTGTGCAGAAGGGTGCATAGGTTCCTGATCTGAGACCACTCCTCCAGCGTGATTTGCCCCACCTCTGAATCTCGTTGGCCCAGGCTATACGTCAGAACGTATTGCACCAGGGCTTGTCGGTGCTGCCACAGTCGCTGCAACATGTGCAGAGTTGAATTCCACCGGGTAGGCACATCGCATTTTAGCCGGTGAAGTGGCAGGCCCAACGACTTCTGTAGAGATGTAAGTCGCTGAGCTGCGGGATGCGAACGGCGGAAGTGAGCACACAGCGACTGTGCCCTCTGCAGAAGGCCATCTAGTCTGGGATAGTGGGCTAAAAATTGCTGGACAACCAGGTTCAACACGTGAGCCATACAAGGCACGTGTGTGACATTGCCCCGGCGAAGGGCCGCACCCAGGTTTGCAGCATTGTCGCACACGGCCTTCCCTGGTTTCAGGTCCAGTGGAGACAACCATTCATGAAATTGGTTCTCCAGAGCTGACCACAACTCCTCAGCTGTGTGACTCACATTTCCCAGACATTTCAATGTAAAAACCGCCTGATGACGTTGAGCCCTACTGCCAGCATAGTAAGGAGGTGTGCAGGATCCCTTCTGCGCAGTTAGAAAGCTTGTGGCATGACCAGACAGGCTTTGGGTGCAGGTGGAAGACCGAGAGGAGGTTGAGGAGGCAGAAGCAGTGGAGGAACTTTGACATAAAGAGGATTGACGCACAACTCGTGGGGACGGCAAGACTTGGACAGCAGCCCCTTGTCCTGCTGTCACCATAGTTACCCAGTGCCCAGTCAGCGACATGTAACGCCCCTGTCCATGCCTACTCGTCCAAGTGTCTGTGGTGAAATGCACCCTGTCACACACAGAGTTTCTCAAAGAAGCGGTGATGTTGTGTGCGACATGCTGGTGGAGCGCAGGCACACCTTTCTTTGAGAAGTAGTGCCGACTGGGCATCTGGTACTGGGGCACTGCGACGGACATAAGGTCTCGAAAATCCTCTGTGTCCACCAGGCGGAAAGGCAGCATTTCTGTAGCCAAGAGCTTGCAGATGGTGAAATTCAACCTCTTAGCTTTCTCATGGCTAGGAGGAAATGGTCTTTTACTTGTCCACATCTGAGGGACCGAGGGCTGGCTATTGTGCTTAGACGGGGTTGATAAGGGTGTCCCCGGCAAACTGCCGGTCTGTGAGGAAGATGCAGGCGGACATGTTAGGTTGCCTTGATCCAAAGGTGGTGCTATCGATGTCGGACAGCGCTCAACACCAGCTGGTGTTACCACCTCCAAAGAAAATGATGACCTGCCAATCACGCTGGCTGTTGCGGGTAAAGAGGTGGCAGGTCTGCGCCCCAAAACAGGTGTGACTGCTGTCCCCCCAGTCACAGAGGATGAAGAGGCCGCGGATGCACAAGATATGGCAGACGGTGGATGGCCCGGCCGGCTAGGCCGCATTATAGCACACTGAGCTTCCCACTGCAACTTATGCTTCATGTCCATGTGCCGGTTCATGCATGAAGTACTCAAACTATGTATTTTTTGGCCTCTACTTAGCTTTTGCTGACAAATGTTACAGATAACACGAGTTGGGTCATCTTTATCGATCTGAAAAAATGCCCAGGCTATGCAAGGCTTAGCACCCATGCGACCTGAAGAGCCACCACGACTTGTGGTGAGAGGCAGAGTTGTGTTTGAGGATGCAGTTGTTGACGTGCTTCCAGTACTACGTCTCTGTCCAGGAAGGCGCAACCTGACCTCGTCGTCACTAGCATCTTCCTCCACCTCCTCTGCTGACCTCATCTCTTGGCTGACTGTGGGTTGACAGTAAGTGGGATCTCCGACCTCATCATCATCACCCTGTGCGTTATCACACCCGTCGTCCTCAGAGCCAACCTGTTCCTGCCCTGACAAAAAACTAAAGTTGTCGCTCCAATCAGGTATTTGAGTCTTATCATCGTCTTCCTCATTGTCTCCACCAACAGGAGTTACAGTTTGGGAATGAGGGTCTACATTATGGTCAGAACCTTCTGCGTCTGGTCCTGGATCCGACTCATAAAGATTCTGGGCATCAGTGCAGATCATTTCCTCGTCTGGATTCACAGAAGCGCTGGAGTCGACCTCTGATTCCCAGGCTATAGTATGAGTAAACAGCTCTGCAGACTCAACCATCTGTTCTACCTCATACTCAGACGGGCAGCTGGAGATTTGGGAGCTGTGAGGAAGCAAGTGCGATTTGGGTGACACCTTTGAGGACTGGAGTATTTGTGATGTTGAAGTTGATGTGGAGGAGAGCCCACTTAAAGGAGCACGTAATATCCGTTGAAGCACCTGCTGTTTTTGTGCCTCATCTGGAATTTGTAGCGATTGGCGTGGCCGTAAGAAAGGGATCTTATCACATTGTCCGCTAAAAGAAGTAGACATTTTAGTTTGGCTGGAAGATGGTCTTTCTTCTGCACCTACCCCACGGACACAACCTTTTTTCCCCTTCCCAACACGCCTATTCCCCTTTCCACCAGCAGCAGGCCTTTTTCCACTCATTTTGGTGGTTAACTAATTCACAACTCTGGAGTTGTTTGCACAAAAAAACAATGGATGGTAACCGAGCAGAGCTGAGTGGCCAAACTGTGGTATTAGGCCAAAACTATTGGCTGGGCTAGATGCAGAAAAAAATTATTTTTAATTTGCAACCTGATGGAGGTCAGTATAGATGGACTAATAGAACAAGTCCCACACGCTGCTAGAAGCCCAAATATTTTTTCAGAGATAAATGAAGAAAAAAATTATTTTTAATTTGCAACCTGATGGAGGTCAGTATAGATGGACTAATAGACCAAGTCCCACACACTGCTAGAAGCCCAAATATTTTTTCAGAGCTAGATGCAGAAAAAAATTATTTTTAATTTGCAACCTGATGGAGGTCAGTATAGATGGACTAATAGACCAAGTCCCACACACTGCTAGAAGCCCAAATATTTTTTCAGAGCTAGATGCAGAAAAAAATTATTTTTAATTTGCAACCTGATGGAGGTCAGTATAGATGGACTAATAGACCAAGTCCCACACACCGCTAGAAGCCCAAATATTTTTTCAGAGCTAGATGCAGAAAAAAATATTTTTAATTTGCAACCTGATGGAGGTCAGTATAGATGGACTAATAGACCAAGTCCCACACACCGCTAGAAGCCCAAATATTTTTTCAGAGCTAGATGCAGAAAATTTTTTTATTCAATTTGCAACCTGATGGAGGTCAGTATAGATGGACTAATAGACCAAGTCCCACACACTGCTAGAAGCCCAAATATTTTTTCAGAGCTAGATGCAGAAAATTTTTTTATTCAATTTGCAACCTGATGGAGGTCAGTATAGATGGACTAATAGACCAAGTCCCACACACTGCTAGAAGCCCAAATATTTTTTCAGAGCTAGATGCAGAAAAAAATTATTTTTAATTTGCAACCTGATGGAGGTCAGTATAGATGGACTAATAGACCAAGTCCCACACACTGCTAGAAGCCCAAATATTTTTTCAGAGCTAGATGCAGAAAAAAATTATTTTTAATTTGCAACCTGATGGAGGTCAGTATAGATGGACTAATAGACCAAGTCCCACACACCGCTAGAAGCCCAAATATTTTTTCAGAGCTAGATGCAGAAAAAAATTATATTCAATTTGCAACCTGCTGGAGGTCAGTATAGATGGACTAATAGAATGATGCTATGCCCAAAAGATTTTACTTCACTAGGTGCAGTAAAAAAATTGGTATTCTATACACAGGTGGTATATCTTGCAACACAGATAGGCTACTCCACTGACTAACACACTCTGCAATAGGCCAAAAAGGATTAGCTTTGCTAGATTCAGCCAAATGCTGTGAAAAAAACTTGCACAGCACTGGCACAGACCTGCCTGGCAAAAACTGATAGGAACTGATGTAACCTAGTCCTGAAAAGGACTCCAATTACAATTAGTCTTTACTCCCACAATCTATCTATTTAAGAGCACAGACCTGCCTGATAAAAGTCGTAGGAAATGCTGTAACCTAGTCCTTAAAAGGACTGCAATCACAACTATTCCCTACTCCCAAGCTATCTGTATATTTGTGCGAAAATTGGCTTGAAATTAACAAGGTATAGCGCACACAGCAACAGCGGTGCCGTCTAACACGCAGCTGCAGCAGTGAGAAAATGGTGGCGACGGGGAAAATGGCTTGGTCTTATAGGGCAAGGACATGTGACATACACTGCCAATCACACATGCCCTTGCTTGTGTGAAAAAAAGCACTTCGCTCCGTGTGTGCGCTGCTGATAGGCTGACAGATTGCACCTCCCCACTGCAAATGCGGGAAAGAGAAAAAAAAATGGAGATCTTCATTGTTCCTGCAGAGATCCATCCCCTGCCCCTCCCCCCGCCCCGCTGTACACTCAAACTGCGTATTAACATTAATTTTCATCATTACTGAGAAAAAATCCAGTTATGATTTTGGTGCACGAACAGTTATTGAACATAACCTCGAACAGCCGAATTTTTCTCAAATTGTTCGTGTTCGCCGACCGGCTCGAACACCGCCCAAAACAGCTCGAATTTGAGATTGGCGAACAGTTCGAGTAGAACAACGCTCATCTCTATCCAGGAGCACCAAGTCCCTGTTGTGTTGGTGGCGAGGTAACAATCATGCTTCCTTCCTCTGTCCTCTCACCCCAACCTCGCACAACAGAAATGTGATCAAGGTCTCCCTCATCTGATGAGTCTTCCATCAGTTCGTCCTCCACTTCTTCCTGGGCTCCTGCACCTTCCTCACTAGTTTGGCTGCTACCATGCGCCCTGGTAAAACCATCTCCCCCACCCTCACATGCCTGCCGCCTTGGTGCTGCCGACCGTCTGGACCTTGCAGATGTTAGCCCTTCCGCATACAACTCCTCCTCCTCTACTTCCTCCACCTCCTCTTGTGCCACCACCTGACTCCGAATTCTGTTTAACATGTGCTCCAGAATGTAAATCACCGGAATAGTCATGCTGATAATGGCATCGTCAGCACTAAACATCTTCGTCACCATTTCAAAACTGTGCAGAAGGGTGCATAGGTCCCTGATCTGAGACCACTCCTCCAGCGTGATTTGCCCCACCTCTGGATCTCGTTGGCCCAGGCTTTACGTCAGAACGTATTGCACCAGGGCTTGTCGGTGCTGCCACAGTCGCTGCAACATGTGCAGAGTTGAATTCCACCGGGTAGGCACATCGCATTTTAGCCGGTGAAGTGGCAGGCCCAACGACTTCTGTAGAGATGTAAGTCGCTGAGCTGCGGGATGCGAACGACGGAAGTGAGCACACAGCGACCGTGCCCTCTGCAGAAGGCCATCTAGTCTGGGATAGTGGGCTAAAAATTGCTGGACAACCAGGTTCAACACGTGAGCCATACAAGGCACGTGTGTGACATTGCCCCGGCGAAGGGCCGCACCCAGGTTTGCAGCATTGTCGCACACGGCCTTCCCTGGTTTCAGGTCCAGTGGAGACAGCCATTCATGAAATTGGTTCTCCAGAGCTGACCACAACTCCTCAGCTGTGTGACTCACATTTCCCAGACATTTCAAAGTAAAAACCGCCTGATGACTTTGAGCCCTACTGCCAGCATAGTAAGGAGGTGTGCAGGATCCCTTCTGCGCAGTTAGAAAGCTTGTGGCATGACCAGACAGGCTTTGGGTGCAGGTGGAAGACCGAGAGGAGGTTGAGGAGGCAGAAGCAGTGGAGGAACTTTGACATAAAGAGGATTGACTCGTGGGGACGGCAAGACTTGGACAGCAGCCCCTTGTCCTGCTGTCACCATAGTTACCCAGTGCCCAGTCAGCGACATGTAACGCCCCTGTCCATGCCTACTCGTCCAAGTGTCTGTGGTGAAATGCACCCTGTCACACACAGAGTTTCTCAAAGAAGCGGTGATGTTGTGTGCGACATGCTGGTGGAGCGCAGGCACACCTTTCTTTGAGAAGTAGTGCCGACTGGGCATCTGGTACTGGGGCACTGCGACGGACATAAGGTCTCGAAAATCCTCTGTGTCCACCAGGCGGAAAGGCAGCATTTCTGTAGCCAAGAGCTTGCAGATGGTGAAATTCAACCTCTTAGCTTTCTCATGGCTAGGAGGAAATGGTCTTTTACTTGTCCACATCTGAGGGACCGAGGGCTGGCTATTGTGCTTAGACGGGGTTGATAAGGGTGTCCCCGGCAAACTGCCGGTCTGTGAGGAAGATGCAGGCGGACATGTTAGGTTGCCTTGATCCAAAGGTGGTGCTATCGATGTCGGACAGCGCTCAACACCAGCTGGTGTTACCACCTCCAAAGAAAATGATGACCTGCCAATCACGCTGGCTGTTGCGGGTAAAGAGGTGGCAGGTCTGCGCCCCAAAACAGGTGTGACTGCTGTCCCCCCAGTCACAGAGGATGAAGAGGCCGCGGATGCACAAGATATGGCAGACGGTGGATGGCCCGGCCGGCTAGGCCGCATTGTAGCACACTGAGCTTTCCACTGCAACTTATGCTTCATGTCCATGTGCCGGTTCATGCATGAAGTACTCAAACTATGTATTTTTTGGCCTCTACTTAGCTTTTGCTGACAAATGTTACAGATAACACGAGTTGGGTCATCTTTATCGATCTGAAAAAATGCCCAGGCTATGCAAGGCTTAGCACCCATGCGACCTGAAGAGCCACCACGACTTGTGGTGAGAGGCAGAGTTGTGTTTGAGGATGCAGTTGTTGACGTGCTTCCAGTACTACGTCTCTGTCCAGGAAGGCGCAACCTGACCTCGTCGTCACTAGCATCTTCCTCCACCTCCTCTGCTGACCTCATCTCTTGGCTGACTGTGGGTTGACAGGAAGTGGGATCTCCAACCTCATCATCATCACCCTGTGCGTTATCACACCCGTCGTCCTCAGAGCCAACCTGTTCCTGCCCTGACAAAAAACTAAAGTTGTCGCTCCAATCAGGTATTTGAGTCTCATCATCGTCTTCCTCATTGTCTCCACCAACAGGAGTTACAGTTTGGGAATGAGGGTCTACATTATGGTCAGAACCTTCTGCGTCTGGTCCTGGATCCGACTCATAAAGATTCTGGGCATCAGTGCAGATCATTTCCTCGTCTGGATTCACAGAAGCGCTGGAGTCGACCTCTGATTCCCAGGCTATAGTATGAGTAAACAGCTCTGCAGACTCAACCATCTGTTCTACCTCATACTCAGACGGGCAGCTGGAGATTTGGGAGCTGTGAGGAAGCAAGTGCGATTGGGGTGACACCTTTGAGGACTGGAGTATTTGTGATGTTGAAGTTGATGTGGAGGAGAGCCCACTTAAAGGAGCACTTGATATCCGTTGAAGCACCTGCTGTTTTTGTGCCTCATCTGGAATTTGTAGCGATTGGTGTGGCCGTAAGAAAGGTGTAGCGTCGGCGTCCCTGCCCTCTGCTAGGCAGGGACGCTGTTCCCCTCACCTCTCTGCTCCGAGCCCGGCGTCCTCCTCCCGCTCTGCTGGCAGCGCGCGCTCCTTCCCGGCCACTGTGCTTAGGGCGTGCGCGCGCGCGCTCCCTCCCTCTTAAAGGGGCCACGCGCGCCGTCCTAAGGAGTCCCCGGCCAATGGCCGGAGGACTTCACCATATATAAGGCACCTCCTCCAAAATGGAGGTGCCCGAGCAATGTTGTTGCACTGTTCACTACTCTGCTTCAGCCCTCAGGTCCCATTGCCAGTTACCTGCCTGATTCCTGCCAGAGTCCTGCCAGTTTGCTGTCTGTTTCCTGTCTGATATTCCTGCTACCTGCTTGCTAGCCTGAGGTCCGACGGTCTGCCTTCCTACTCCTGTCAGTCTGTCTATGGACCAGCTTGGCCGCTCACCTGGGAGCGCACATCTGCTACCTGCCTGCTAGCCTTCCTGGAGGCTCTGCCGTCACGTGCTGTGACCACCTGCTATTCCAGAGACTCCTGCCCGCTCACCTGGGAGCGCACATCTGCTACCTGCCTGCTAGCCTTCCTGGAGGCTCCGCCGTCACGTGCTGTGACCACCTGCTATTCCAGAGACTCCTGCCCGCTCACCTGGGAGCGCTCCTCCGCTACCTGCCTGCTTGCCTACCTGGAGGCTCCGCCGTCACGTGCTGTGACCACCTGCTATTCCAGAGACTCTTGCCCGCTCACCTGGGAGCGCTCATCTGCTACCTGTCTGTTGGACTTCCTGGAGGCTCCGCCGTCACATGCTGTGACCACCCGATTATCCAGAGACTCTCGCCTGCTCACCTGGGAGCTCACGTCTATCATCTGCCGCCACAGGTCGTACCAATCCTTTACCCAGAGACTGCCCCGGTCACTTGCCGTGACCTCCTGCCCGTTCATCCAGAGACTGTCCCGGTCACTTGCCGTGACCTCCTGCCCGTTCATCCAGAGACTGCCCCGGTCACTTGCCGTGACCTCCTGTCCGTTCATTCAGAGACTGTCCCAGTCACCTGCTGTGACTGCCTGCCCGTCTACCCTGGTCGCCACCCGCTCCCTTACAAGGACCGCCCCCTTGTATAGTAGCTCAGAGGTTCCGCCTCCCAGACCCGTTACAGTTTGCTCGGGCCATGGAACCCGGTGGCACCCAAGCTCCCTCGCTCTCGGACCTCTGTCATGAACTGTCCCGTCAGAGGTCCCAACAGGAGTCCATCCTGGGTCACCTGCGGAATGCCAATTCTCGCCTGGACACTCTGACTGCTCCACCAGCAACCACCGCCAGTGCCATGACTCGCAACCCGGCAGCTCCGCTGCCCACCAATACCATGGTATCCTACCCCGGACCCCGGCTTTCTGCACCTCCTCGCTTCGGAGGCGACTCCGCCCAGGCTCGGGGCTTCATAAATCAGTGCACCCTGCACTTTGAACTCCTGTCCCACCAGTTTAACTCCGACCGGGCCAAAATTGCATTCATCATGTCCCATCTCACCGGGGAGGCCCTGGCCTGGCTAAATCCTCTATGGGAGAGAGGAGACCCCCTGGTGTCCGACTTGCCTGCCTTTCTCTTGGCTTTCCGGAAAGTCTTCGACGAACCCGGACGGAAGACCTCATCCGCATCATCTCTGCTACGCCTCCGTCAGGGAAGTCTCACCGTGGGCCAATATGCCATATGGTTCCGTACCCTTGCCTCGGAGCTGGCCTGGGATAACGACGCTCTGGTATCCGTCTTCTGGGAGGGTCTGTCCGGCCGTATTAAAGATGAACTTGCCGGTCGGGACATTCCTACCACTCTCGATGACCTAATAACTCTTGCCACCCGGATTGACCTACGGTTCCAGGAGCGTGCCAAAGAGGTCACCCGTGAGAGGAGGTTTCCACGTCTAGCTCCTACTTTTCAGAAATCCGTCTCTCCCCAGGTACACTCTCCTGAGCCTATGCAGGTCGACCAGACCAAGATGGTCAAAACCCGTCAGGACTTAAGCCGTGCCGAAGGGAGCTGCTTCTACTGTGGCAGTAAGGAGCACCGGATCCGTACCTGCCCGGAGAGGTCGGGAAACGCCTGTGTCTAGGTTCGCTCAGAGAGGTCAACCTAGACAAGAATAAATCCTCTCCATCTCTGCTACTGTCAGTCTCTATTATCTGCCGGGAGAATCGTTATTTCGAACTAGCCCAACTTGACTCTGGAGCGGCCGGGAATCTTATCTCACAGTCCCTGGTAGAAAAATACCGCATTCCCACCAAACCTCTGGCTGTACCAATATCTGTCGCTGCTGTGGATGGGGGCCTCTTACCACGTCCCATCCAACTCATCACCCAATCCGTAACTCTGCAGGTGGGAATGCTGCATTCTGAGAGCATCTCTTTTCATGTTCTGCCTGGACTCTCTCACGCCCTCTTACTAGGTCTACCTTGGCTCCAGAGACATGCACCCGTGCTTGACTGGCAGACCGGAGAAGTCCTTCGCTGGGGACAGGACTGTCATAAGACTTGTTTGGTTCCTGTTCATCCCGTCCGTCCTTCTCCTACCCCAACTAATCTACCTGGACTTCCGATTCCCTATTGGTCATTTGCTGATGTCTTTAATAAAAAGGAGGCAGAGACATTACCCCCTCATAGACCATACGACTGTCCTATCGACCTGTTACCCGGTACTACTCCTCCCCGTGGGCGTATTTACCCATTGTCCGCTGCTGAGACCCGGTCGATGTCCGAATATATTGAGGAGAATTTGGCCAGGGGATTCATCCGGAAATCTACCTCCCCGGCGGGAGCAGGCTTCTTCTTCGTAAAAAAGGACGGCTCTCTCCGTCCCTGTATAGACTATAGAGGCCTTAACCAGATCACGGTGAAGAATAAGTACCCCCTTCCGCTCATTCCAGAATTATTTGATCGCCTGAGGGGGGCTAGAGTCTTCACCAAACTGGACCTCCGTGGGGCGTACAACCTGGTCCGTATCCGTCAAGGGGATGAATGGAAGACTGCATTCACCCGGGACGGCCACTATGAATATCTGGTAATGCCCTTTGGTCTCTGTAACGCACCTGCCGTCTTTCAAGAGTTGGTCAATGACATCTTCCGGGACCTTCTCTACTCCTGCGTTGTGGTGTACCTGGACGACATCTTGGTCTTCTCTCCGGATCTCCAGACTCACCGGAGGGACGTTCGTCAGGTCCTGCTCAGGCTCAGGCAGAACCACCTCTTCGCTAAATATGAGAAGTGCCTCTTTGAGCAGACCTCGCTTCCGTTTTTGGGCTACATTATTTCTCAGACCGGCCTACGAATGGATCCAGAGAAACTGTCTGCCATCGAGAAATGGCCCCGACCGGAGGGGTTGAAGGCCATACAGCGGTTCCTGGGCTTCGCCAACTACTACCGCCTCTTCATACCGCACTTCTCTTCCCGGACTGCCCCAATTTCCGCGCTCACCCGTAAGGGTACTAATCCCAAAGAGTGGCCGCCCGAAGCAGAGGAGGCCTTTCTTTCCTTAAAACAGGCCTTCTCTTCCGCCCCGGTGCTGCATCGTCCGGACGGCAACAAGCAGTTCTTTCTGGAGGTTGACGCCTCCTCCACTGGAGCCGGAGCTGTACTTTCTCAAAAATCTTCTTCCGGGAGGATGGTAACTTGCGGCTTCTTCTCTAAACTCTTCTCCTCCTCAGAGAGCAATTATTCCATAGGAGACCGAGAGTTATTGGCCATCAAGCTGGCATTGGAGGAGTGGCGTTACCTACTCGAGGGGGCTCTTCATCCGGCAATAATTTACACTGACCACAAGAACTTGGCTTATCTCCAGCATGCCCAGAGACTTAATCCACGCCAAGCCCGGTGGTCCTTGTTTTTTGCTCGCTTTGATTTTGTTCTACATTTTCGCCCGGCTGACAAGAACATCAAAGCAGACGCCTTGTCCCGATCCTTTCTGGTATCTGATCTCGAGGAAGAACCTAAACATATCATCGATCCCGCTAGAGTAATGCAGGTGGCTCCCGTGAGTCTAAATCGTCTCCCTCCCGGTAAGACGTTCGTATCGGTACCTGATCGGGAGAAGATCCTACACTGGGGTCATTCGTCTAAACTAGCTGGCCACGCCGGTCAGAAAAAGACCCTCCAGCTTATTTCCAGGCACTACTGGTGGCCTAACCTGCACAAGGATGTAATAGACTTTGTTTCTGCCTGTGTGTCCTGTGCCCGCAACAAAGTTCCGAGACACCTGCCAGCCGGTCGCCTTCTTCCTTTGCCAGTACCTGCTGCCCCCTGGCAGCATATAGCGATGGACTTCATAACTGATCTTCCCGTCTCTGCCGGTTGTACGGTCATTTGGGTGGTCGCTGACCGCTTTTCCAAGATGGCTCACTTCATTCCCCTGCCAGGCCTCCCGTCTGCACCCGAGCTGGCTAAAGACTTTATCCGCCACATCTTCCGTCTTCATGGCCTGCCCCGTCACATCGTGTCGGATCGTGGGGTACAGTTCACTTCTCGTTTCTGGAGAGCCACTTGTAAATTGCTAGACGTCACCCTGGACTTCTCCTCCGCTTACCACCCACAGTCTAATGGTCAAGTGGAGCGGATCAATCAGATCCTGACCAGTTACCTCCGGCACTTCGTTAATGCCCACCATTCTGACTGGGTGGATCTCCTGCCATGGGCCGAATTCTCGTACAACAATCACGAGAGCGAATCTTCCTCCAAATCCCCGTTTTTTGTAGTCTTCGGTCAGCATCCTCGGATCCCGTTTCCCGTCTCCACCTCGGTGGACAATCCGGCTGCGGAATCTCTTGTTAACAAATTTTCCTCCACATGGGAGAGTACCCGGTCCGCACTCCTTCTGTCATCCGAGCGTATGAAAAGACATGCTGACAAAAAACGTCTGGATCCTCCTCAGTTCCGTCCAGGGGATAAGGTCTGGCTCTCGTCCAAGTATGTCCGGCTCAAGATTCCTTCCTATAAGTTAGGGCCTCGGTTCATCGGTCCTCTGGAGGTCATCAGTCAGATCAACCCGGTGGCCTATAAATTGAAACTCCCGGCCAACTTACGGATCCCTAACTCCTTCCATGTATCTCTCCTCAAACCTGTGGTACTTAACTCTTTTTCCAAGTCTACAGGCACGCCTCCTGCTCCGGTTTCCGCTGAAAACGAATTTGAGGTAGAGAACATTCTGGCCACCAAAAGGGTAAGAGGGAAGACCTTTTTTCTAGTAGATTGGAAGGGGTTTGGTCCTGAAGAGAGAACGTGGGAGCCCCGGGAGAACATCCATGCCCCTCTCATCCTTGCTAAATTTCTGTCTGGCCTAAAAAAGGGGGGGCCTAAAGGGGGGGGTACTGTAGCGTCGGCGTCCCTGCCCTCTGCTAGGCAGGGACGCTGTTCCCCTCACCTCTCTGCTCCGAGCCCGGCGTCCTCCTCCCGCTCTGCTGGCAGCGCGCGCTCCTTCCTGGCCACTGTGCTTAGGGCGCGCGCGCGCTCCCTCCCTCTTAAAGGGGCCGCGCGCGCCGTCCTAAGGAGTCCCCGGCCAATGGCCGGAGGACTTCACCATATATAAGGCACCTCCTCCAAAATGGAGGTGCCCGAGCAATGTTGTTGCACTGTTCACTACTCTGCTTCAGCCCTCAGGTCCCGTTGCCAGTTACCTGCCTGATTCCTGCCAGAGTCCTGCCAGTTTGCTGTCTGTTTCCTGCCTGATTCCTGCCAGAGTCCTGCCAGTTTGCTGTCTGTTTCCTGCCTGATATTCCTGCTACCTGCTTGCTAGCCTGAGGTCCGACGGTCTGCCTTCCTACTCCTGTCAGTCTGTCTATGGACCAGCTTGGCCGCTCACCTGGGAGCGCACATCTGCTACCTGCCTGCTAGCCTTCCTGGAGGCTCTGCCGTCACGTGCTGTGACCACCTGCTATTCCAGAGACTCCTGCCCGCTCACCTGGGAGCGCACATCTGCTACCTGCCTGCTAGCCTTCCTGGAGGCTCCGCCGTCACGTGCTGTGACCACCTGCTATTCCAGAGACTCCTGCCCGCTCACCTGGGAGCGCTCCTCCGCTACCTGCCTGCTTGCCTACCTGGAGGCTCCGCCGTCACGTGCTGTGACCACCTGCTATTCCAGAGACTCTTGCCCGCTCACCTGGGAGCGCTCATCTGCTACCTGTCTGTTGGACTTCCTGGAGGCTCCGCCGTCACATGCTGTGACCACCCGATTATCCTGAGACTCTCGCCTGCTCACCTGGGAGCTCACGTCTATCATCTGCCGCCACAGGTCGTACCAATCCTTTACCCAGAGACTGCCCCGGTCACTTGCCGTGACCTCCTGCCCGTTCATCCAGAGACTGCCCCGGTCACTTGCCGTGACCTCCTGCCCGTTCATCCAGAGACTGCCCCGGTCACTTGCCATGACCTCCTGCCCGTTCATCCAGAGACTGCCCCGGTCACTTGCCGTGACCTCCTGCTCGTTCACCCAGAGACTGCCCCGGTCACTTGCCGTGACCTCCTGTCCGTTCATTCAGAGACTGTCCCAGTCACCTGCTGTGACTGCCTGCCCGTCTACCCTGGTTGCCACCCGCTCCCTTACAAGGACCGCCCCCTTGTATAGTAGCTCAGAGGTTCCGCCTCCCAGACCCGTTACAGTAGGGATCTTATCACATTGTCCGCTAAAAGAAGTAGACATTTTAGTTTGGCTGGAAGATGGTCTTTCTTCTGCAGATGTTACTGTTGCTTTAACACCTACCCCACGGACACAACCTTTTTTCCCCTTCCCAACACGCCTATTCCCCTTTCCACCAGCAGCAGGCCTTTTTCCACTAATTTTGGTGGTTAACTAATTCACAACTCTGGAGTTGTTTGCACAAAAAAACAATGGATGGGAACCGAGCAGAGCTGAGTGGCCAAACTGTGGTATTAGGCCAAAACTATTGGCAGGGTTAGATGCAGAAAAAAATTATATTCAATTTGCAACCTGATGGAGGTCAGTATAGATGGACTAATAGAGAAAGTCCCACACACTGCTAGAAGGCCAAATATTTTTTCAGAGCTAGATGCAGATAAAAATTATTTTTAATTTGCAACCTGATGGAGGTCAGTATAGATGGACTAATAGAGAAAGTCCCACACACTGCTAGAAGGCCAAATATTTTTTCAGAGCTAGATGCAGAAAAAAATTATATTCAGTTTGCAACCTGATGGAGGTCAGTATAGATGGACTAATAGAACAAGTCCCACACACAGCTAGAAGCCCAAATATTTTTTCAGAGGTAGATGCAGAAAAAAATTATATTCAGTTTGCAACCTGATGGAGGTCTGTATAGATGGATTAATAGAACAAGTCCCACACACAGCTAGAAGCCCAAATATTTTTTCAGAGGTAGATGCAGAAAAAAATTATATTCAGTTTGCAAATTGATTGAGGTCTGTATAGATGAATTAATAGAACAAGTCCCACACACAGCTAGAAGCCCAATATTTTTTCAGAGGTAGATGCAGAAAAAAAATATATTCAGTTTGCAACCTGATGGAGGTCAGTATAGATGGACTAATAGAGAAAGTCCCACACACTGCTAGAAGGCCAAATATTTTTTCAGAGCTAGATGCAGACAAAAAATTATTTTTAATTTGCAACCTGATGGAGGTCAGTATAGATGGACTAATAGAGAAAGTCCCACACACTGCTAGAAGGCCAAATATTTTTTCAGAGCTAGATGCAGAAAAAAATTATATTCAGTTTGCAACCTGATGGAGGTCAGTATAGATGGACTAATAGAACAAGTCCCACACACAGCTAGAAGCCCAATATTTTTTCAGAGGTAGATGCAGAAAAAAAATATATTCAGTTTGCAACCTGATGGAGGTCAGTATAGATGGACTAATAGAGAAAGTCCCACACACTGCTAGAAGGCCAAATATTTTTTCAGAGCTAGATGCAGACAAAAAATTATTTTTAATTTGCAACCTGATGGAGGTCAGTATAGATGGACTAATAGAGAAAGTCCCACACACTGCTAGAAGGCCAAATATTTTTTCAGAGCTAGATGCAGATATAAATTATTTTTAATTTGCAACCTGATGGAGGTCAGTATAGATGGACTAATAGAGAAAGTCCCACACACTGCTAGAAGGCCAAATATTTTTTCAGAGCTAGATGCAGAAAAAAATTATATTCAGTTTGCAACCTGATGGAGGTCAGTATAGATGGACTAATAGAACAAGTCCCACACACAGCTAGAAGGCCACATATTTTTTAGAGGTAGATGCAGATAAAAATTATTTTTAATTTGCAGCCTGATGGAGGTCAGTATAGATGGACTAATAGAGAAAGTCCCACACACTGCTAGAAGGCCAAATATTTTTTCAGAGCTAGATGCAGACAAAAAATTATATTCAATTTGCAACCTGATGGAGGTCAGTATAGATGGACTAATAGAGAAAGTCCCACACACTGCTAGAAGGCCAAATATTTTTTCAGAGCTAGATGCAGATAAAAATTATTTTTAATTTGCAACCTGATGGAGGTCAGTATAGATGGACTAATAGAGAAAGTCCCACACACTGCTAGAAGGCCAAATATTTTTTCAGAGCTAGATGCAGAAAAAAATTATATTCAGTTTGCAACCTGATGGAGGTCAGTATAGATGGACTAATAGAACAAGTCCCACACAAAGCTAGAAGCCCAAATATTTTTTCAGAGGTAGATGCAGAAAAAAATTATATTCAGTTTGCAACCTGATGGAGGTCTGTATAGATGGATTAATAGAACAAGTCCCACACACAGCTAGAAGCCCAAATATTTTTTCAGAGGTAGATGCAGAAAAAAATTATATTCAGTTTGCAAATTGATTGAGGTCTGTATAGATGAATTAATAGAACAAGTCCCACACACAGCTAGAAGCCCAATATTTTTTCAGAGGTAGATGCAGAAAAAAAATATATTCAGTTTGCAACCTGATGGAGGTCAGTATAGATGGACTAATAGAGAAAGTCCCACACACTGCTAGAAGGCCAAATATTTTTTCAGAGCTAGATGCAGACAAAAAATTATTTTTAATTTGCAACCTGATGGAGGTCAGTATAGATGGACTAATAGAGAAAGTCCCACACACTGCTAGAAGGCCAAATATTTTTTCAGAGCTAGATGCAGAAAAAAATTATATTCAGTTTGCAACCTGATGGAGGTCAGTATAGATGGACTAATAGAACAAGTCCCACACACAGCTAGAAGCCCAATATTTTTTCAGAGGTAGATGCAGAAAAAAAATATATTCAGTTTGCAACCTGATGGAGGTCAGTATAGATGGACTAATAGAGAAAGTCCCACACACTGCTAGAAGGCCAAATATTTTTTCAGAGCTAGATGCAGACAAAAAATTATTTTTAATTTGCAACCTGATGGAGGTCAGTATAGATGGACTAATAGAGAAAGTCCCACACACTGCTAGAAGGCCAAATATTTTTTCAGAGCTAGATGCAGATATAAATTATTTTTAATTTGCAACCTGATGGAGGTCAGTATAGATGGACTAATAGAGAAAGTCCCACACACTGCTAGAAGGCCAAATATTTTTTCAGAGCTAGATGCAGAAAAAAATTATATTCAGTTTGCAACCTGATGGAGGTCAGTATAGATGGACTAATAGAACAAGTCCCACACACAGCTAGAAGGCCACATATTTTTTAGAGGTAGATGCAGATAAAAATTATTTTTAATTTGCAGCCTGATGGAGGTCAGTATAGATGGACTAATAGAGAAAGTCCCACACACTGCTAGAAGGCCAAATATTTTTTCAGAGCTAGATGCAGACAAAAAATTATTTTGAATTTGCAACCTGATGGAGGTCAGTATAGATGGACTAATAGAGAAAGTCCCACACACTGCTAGAAGGCCAAATATTTTTTCAGAGCTAGATGCAGATAAAAATTATTTTTAATTTGCAACCTGATGGAGGTCAGCATAGATGGACTAATAGAGAAAGTCCCACACACTGCTAGAAGGCCAAATATTTTTTCAGAGCTAGATGCAGAAAAAAATGATATTCAGTTTGCAACCTGATGGAGGTCAGTATAGATGGACTAATAGAATGATGCTATGCCCAAAAGATTTTACTTCACTAGGTGCAGTAAAAAAATTGGTATTCTATACACAGGTGGTATATCTTGCAACACAGATAGGCTACTCCACTGACTAACACACTCTGCAATAGGCCAAAAAGGATTAGCTTTGCTAGATTCAGCCAAATGCTGTGAAAAAAACTTGCTCAGCACTGGCACAGACCTGCCTGGCAAAAACTGATAGGAACTGATGTAACCTAGTCCTGAAAAAGACTCCAATTACAATTAGTCTTTACTCCCACAACCTATCTATTTAAGAGCACAGACCTGCCTGATAAAAGTCATAGGAAATGCTGTAACCTAGTCCTTAAAAGGACTGCAATCACAACTATTCCCTACTCCCAAGCTATCTGTAGATTTGTGCGAAAATTGGCTTGAAATTAACAAGGTATAGCGCACACAGCAACAGCGGTGCCGTCTAACACGCAGCTGCAGCAGTGAGAAAATGGTGGCGACGGGGAAAATGGCTTGGTCTTATAGGGCAAGGACATGTGACATACACTGCCAATCACACATGCCCTTGCTTGTGTGAAAAAAAGCACTTCGCTCCGTGTGTGCGCTGCTGATAGGCTGACAGATTGCACCTCCCCACTGCAAATGCGGGAAAGAGAAAAAAAAATGGAGATCTTCATTGTTCCTGCAGAGATCCATCCCCTGCCCCTCCCCCCGCCCCGCTGTACACTCAAACTGCGTATTAACATTAATTTTCATCATTACTGAGAAAAAATCCAGTTATGATTTTGGTGCACGAACAGTTATCGAACATAACCTCGAACAGCCGAATTTTTCTCAAATTGTTCGTGTTCGCCGACCGGCTCGAACACCGCCCAAAACAGCTCGAATTTGAGATTGGCGAACAGTTCGAGTAGAACAACGCTCATCTCTATCCAGGAGCACCAAGTCCCTGTTGTGTTGGTGGCGAGGTAACAATCATGCTTCCTTCCTCTGTCCTCTCACCCCAACCTCGCACAACAGAAATGTGATCAAGGTCTCCCTCATCTGATGAGTCTTCCATCAGTTCGTCCTCCACTTCTTCCTGGGCTCCTGCACCTTCCTCACTAGTTTGGCTGCTACCATGCGCCCTGGTAAAACCATCTCCCCCACCCTCACATGCCTGCCGCCTTGGTGCTGCCGACCGTCTGGACCTTGCAGATGTTAGCCCTTCCGCATACAACTCCTCCTCCTCTACTTCCTCCACCTCCTCTTGTGCCACCACCTGACTTCGAATTCTGTTTAACATGTGCTCCAGCATGTAAATCACCGGAATAGTCATGCTGATAATGGCATCGTCAGCACTAAACATCTTCGTCGCCATTTCAAAACTGTGCAGAAGGGTGCATAGGTCCCTGATCTGAGACCACTCCTCCAGCGTGATTTGCCCCACCTCTGGATCTCGTTGGCCCAGGCTTTACGTCAGAACGTATTGCACCAGGGCTTGTCGGTGCTGCCACAGTCGCTGCAACATGTGCAGAGTTGAATTCCACCGGGTAGGCACATCGCATTTTAGCCGGTGAAGTGGCAGGCCCAACGACTTCTGTAGAGATGTAAGTCGCTGAGCTGCGGGATGCGAACGACGGAAGTGAGCACACAGCAACCGTGCCCTCTGCAGAAGGCCATCTAGTCTGGGATAGTGGGCTAAAAATTGCTGGACAACCAGGTTCAACACGTGAGCCATACAAGGCACGTGTGTGACATTGCCCCGGCGAAGGGCCGCACCCAGGTTTGCAGCATTGTCGCACACGGCCTTCCCTGGTTTCAGGTCCAGTGGAGACAGCCATTCATGAAATTGGTTCTCCAGAGCTGACCACAACTCCTCAGCTGTGTGACTCACATTTCCCAGACATTTCAAAGTAAAAACCGCCTGATGACTTTGAGCCCTACTGCCAGCATAGTAAGGAGGTGTGCAGGATCCCTTCTGCGCAGTTAGAAAGCTTGTGGCATGACCAGACAGGCTTTGGGTGCAGGTGGAAGACCGAGAGGAGGTTGAGGAGGCAGAAGCAGTGGAGGAACTTTGACATAAAGAGGATTGACGCACAACTCGTGGGGACGGCAAGACTTGGACAGCAGCCCCTTGTCCTGCTGTCACCATAGTTACCCAGTGCCCAGTCAGCGACATGTAACGCCCCTGTCCATGCCTACTCGTCCAAGTGTCTGTGGTGAAATGCACCCTGTCACACACAGAGTTTCTCAAAGAAGCGGTGATGTTGTGTGCGACATGCTGGTGGAGCGCAGGCACACCTTTCTTTGAGAAGTAGTGCCGACTGGGCATCTGGTACTGGGGCACTGCGACGGACATAAGGTCTCGAAAATCCTCTGTGTCCACCAGGCGGAAAGGCAGCATTTCTGTAGCCAAGAGCTTGCAGATGGTGAAATTCAACCTCTTAGCTTTCTCATGGCTAGGAGGAAATGGTCTTTTACTTGTCCACATCTGAGGGACCGAGGGCTGGCTATTGTGCTTAGACGGGGTTGATAAGGGTGTCCCCGGCAAACTGCCGGTCTGTGAGGAAGATGCAGGCGGACATGTTAGGTTGCCTTGATCCAAAGGTGGTGCTATCGATGTCGGACAGCGCTCAACACCAGCTGGTGTTACCACCTCCAAAGAAAATGATGACCTGCCAATCACGCTGGCTGTTGCGGGTAAAGAGGTGGCAGGTCTGCGCCCCAAAACAGGTGTGACTGCTGTCCCCCCAGTCACAGAGGATGAAGAGGCCGCGGATGCACAAGATATGGCAGACGGTGGATGGCCCGGCCGGCTAGGCCGCATTGTAGCACACTGAGCTTTCCACTGCAACTTATGCTTCATGTCCATGTGCCGGTTCATGCATGAAGTACTCAAACTATGTATTTTTTGGCCTCTACTTAGCTTTTGCTGACAAATGTTACAGATAACACGAGTTGGGTCATCTTTATCGATCTGAAAAAATGCCCAGGCTATGCAAGGCTTAGCACCCATGCGACCTGAAGAGCCACCACGACTTGTGGTGAGAGGCAGAGTTGTGTTTGAGGATGCAGTTGTTGACGTGCTTCCAGTACTACGTCTCTGTCCAGGAAGGCGCAACCTGACCTCGTCGTCACTAGCATCTTCCTCCACCTCCTCTGCTGACCTCATCTCTTGGCTGACTGTGGGTTGACAGGAAGTGGGATCTCCAACCTCATCATCATCACCCTGTGCGTTATCACACCCGTCGTCCTCAGAGCCAACCTGTTCCTGCCCTGACAAAAAACTAAAGTTGTCGCTCCAATCAGGTATTTGAGTCTCATCATCGTCTTCCTCATTGTCTCCACCAACAGGAGTTACAGTTTGGGAATGAGGGTCTACATTATGGTCAGAACCTTCTGCGTCTGGTCCTGGATCCGACTCATAAAGATTCTGGGCATCAGTGCAGATCATTTCCTCGTCTGGATTCACAGAAGCGCTGGAGTCGACCTCTGATTCCCAGGCTATAGTATGAGTAAACAGCTCTGCAGACTCAACCATCTGTTCTACCTCATACTCAGACGGGCAGCTGGAGATTTGGGAGCTGTGAGGAAGCAAGTGCGATTGGAGTGACACCTTTGAGGACTGGAGTATTTGTGATGTTGAAGTTGATGTGGAGGAGAGCCCACTTAAAGGAGCACTTGATATCCGTTGAAGCACCTGCTGTTTTTGTGCCTCATCTGGAATTTGTAGCGATTGGTGTGGCCGTAAGAAAGGTGTAGCGTCGGCGTCCCTGCCCTCTGCTAGGCAGGGACGCTGTTCCCCTCACCTCTCTGCTCCGAGCCCGGCGTCCTCCTCCCGCTCTGCTGGCAGCGCGCGCTCCTTCCCGGCCACTGTGCTTAGGGCGTGCGCGCGCGCGCTCCCTCCCTCTTAAAGGGGCCGCGCGCGCCGTCCTAAGGAGTCCCCGGCCAATGGCCGGAGGACTTCACCATATATAAGGCACCTCCTCCAAAATGGAGGTGCCCGAGCAATGTTGTTGCACTGTTCACTACTCTGCTTCAGCCCTCAGGTCCCATTGCCAGTTACCTGCCTGATTCCTGCCAGAGTCCTGCCAGTTTGCTGTCTGTTTCCTGTCTGATATTCCTGCTACCTGCTTGCTAGCCTGAGGTCCGACGGTCTGCCTTCCTACTCCTGTCAGTCTGTCTATGGACCAGCTTGGCCGCTCACCTGGGAGCGCACATCTGCTACCTGCCTGCTAGCCTTCCTGGAGGCTCTGCCGTCACGTGCTGTGACCACCTGCTATTCCAGAGACTCCTGCCCGCTCACCTGGGAGCGCACATCTGCTACCTGCCTGCTAGCCTTCCTGGAGGCTCCGCCGTCACGTGCTGTGACCACCTGCTATTCCAGAGACTCCTGCCCGCTCACCTGGGAGCGCTCCTCCGCTACCTGCCTGCTTGCCTACCTGGAGGCTCCGCCGTCACGTGCTGTGACCACCTGCTATTCCAGAGACTCTTGCCCGCTCACCTGGGAGCGCTCATCTGCTACCTGTCTGTTGGACTTCCTGGAGGCTCCGCCGTCACATGCTGTGACCACCCGATTATCCAGAGACTCTCGCCTGCTCACCTGGGAGCTCACGTCTATCATCTGCCGCCACAGGTCGTACCAATCCTTTACCCAGAGACTGCCCCGGTCACTTGCCGTGACCTCCTGCCCGTTCATCCAGAGACTGTCCCGGTCACTTGCCGTGACCTCCTGCCCGTTCATCCAGAGACTGCCCCGGTCACTTGCCATGACCTCCTGCCCGTTCATCCAGAGACTGCCCCGGTCACTTGCCGTGACCTCCTGCCCGTTCATCCAGAGACTGCCCCGGTCACTTGCCGTGACCTCCTGCTCGTTCACCCAGTGACTGCCCCGGTCACTTGCCGTGACCTCCTGTCCGTTCATTCAGAGACTGTCCCAGTCACCTGCTGTGACTGCCTGCCCGTCTACCCTGGTCGCCACCCGCTCCCTTACAAGGACCGCCCCCTTGTATAGTAGCTCAGAGGTTCCGCCTCCCAGACCCGTTACAGTTTGCTCGGGCCATGGAACCCGGTGGCACCCAAGCTCCCTCGCTCTCGGACCTCTGTCATGAACTGTCCCGTCAGAGGTCCCAACAGGAGTCCATCCTGGGTCACCTGCGGAATGTCAATTCTCGCCTGGACACTCTGACTGCTCCACCAGCAACCACCGCCAGTGCCATGACTCGCAACCCGGCAGCTCCGCTGCCCACCAATACCATGGTATCCTACCCCGGACCCCGGCTTTCTGCACCTCCTCGCTTCGGAGGCGACTCCGCCCAGGCTCGGGGCTTCATAAATCAGTGCACCCTGCACTTTGAACTCCTGTCCCACCAGTTTAACTCCGACCGGGCCAAAATTGCATTCATCATGTCCCATCTCACCGGGGAGGCCCTGGCCTGGCTAAATCCTCTATGGGAGAGAGGAGACCCCCTGGTGTCCGACTTGCCTGCCTTTCTCTTGGCTTTCCGGAAAGTCTTCGACGAACCCGGACGGAAGACCTCATCCGCATCATCTCTGCTACGCCTCCGTCAGGGAAGTCTCACCGTGGGCCAATATGCCATATGGTTCCGTACCCTTGCCTCGGAGCTGGCCTGGGATAACGACGCTCTGGTATCCGTCTTCTGGGAGGGTCTGTCCGGCCGTATTAAAGATGAACTTGCCGGTCGGGACATTCCTACCACTCTCGATGACCTAATAACTCTTGCCACCCGGATTGACCTACGGTTCCAGGAGCGTGCCAAAGAGGTCACCCGTGAGAGGAGGTTTCCACGTCTAGCTCCTACTTTTCAGAAATCCGTCTCTCCCCAGGTACACTCTCCTGAGCCTATGCAGGTCGACCAGACCAAGATGGTCAAAACCCGTCAGGACTTAAGCCGTGCCGAAGGGAGCTGCTTCTACTGTGGCAGTAAGGAGCACCGGATCCGTACCTGCCCGGAGAGGTCGGGAAACGCCTGTGTCTAGGTTCGCTCAGAGAGGTCAACCTAGACAAGAATAAATCCTCTCCATCTCTGCTACTGTCAGTCTCTATTATCTGCCGGGAGAATCGTTATTTCGAACTAGCCCAACTTGACTCTGGAGGGGCCGGGAATCTTATCTCACAGTCCCTGGTAGAAAAATACCGCATTCCCACCAAACCTCTGGCTGTACCAATATCTGTCGCTGCTGTGGATGGGGGCCTCTTACCACGTCCCATCCAACTCATCACCGAATCCGTAACTCTGCAGGTGGGAATGCTGCATTCTGAGAGCATCTCTTTTCATGTTCTGCCTGGACTCTCTCACGCCCTCTTACTAGGTCTACCTTGGCTCCAGAGACATGCACCCGTGCTTGACTGGCAGACCGGAGAAGTCCTTCGCTGGGGACAGGACTGTCATAAGACTTGTTTGGTTCCTGTTCATCCCGTCCGTCCTTCTCCTACCCCAACTAATCTACCTGGACTTCCGATTCCCTATTGGTCATTTGCTGATGTCTTTAATAAAAAGGAGGCAGAGACATTACCCCCTCATAGACCATACGACTGTCCTATCGACCTGTTACCCAGTACTACTCCTCCCCGTGGGCGTATTTACCCATTGTCCGCTGCTGAGACCCGGTCGATGTCCGAATATATTGAGGAGAATTTGGCCAGGGGATTCATCCGGAAATCTACCTCCCCGGCGGGAGCAGGCTTCTTCTTCGTAAAAAAGGACGGCTCTCTCCGTCCCTGTATAGATTATAGAGGCCTTAACCAGATCACGGTGAAGAATAAGTACGCCCTTCCGCTCATTCCAGAATTATTTGATCGCCTGAGGGGGGCTAGAGTCTTCACCAAACTGGACCTCCGTGGGGCGTACAACCTGGTCCGTATCCGTCAAGGGGATGAATGGAAGACTGCATTCACCCGGGACGGCCACTATGAATATCTGGTAATGCCCTTTGGTCTCTGTAACGCACCTGCCGTCTTTCAAGAGTTGGTCAATGACTTCTTCCGGGACCTTCTCTACTCCTGCGTTGTGGTGTACCTGGACGACATCTTGGTCTTCTCTCCGGATCTCCAGACTCACCGGAGGGACGTTCGTCAGGTCCTGCTCAGGCTCAGGCAGAACCACCTCTTCGCTAAATATGAGAAGTGCCTCTTTGAGCAGACCTCGCTTCCGTTTTTGGGCTACATTATTTCTCAGACCGGCCTACGAATGGATCCAGAGAAACTGTCTGCCATCGAGAAATGGCCCCGACCGGAGGGGTTGAAGGCCATACAGCGGTTCCTGGGCTTCGCCAACTACTACCGCCTCTTCATACCGCACTTCTCTTCCCGGACTGCCCCAATTTCCGCGCTCACCCGTAAGGGTACTAATCCCAAAGAGTGGCCGCCCGAAGCAGAGGAGGCCTTTCTTTCCTTAAAACAGGCCTTCTCTTCCGCCCCGGTGCTGCATCGTCCGGACGGCAACAAGCAGTTCTTTCTGGAGGTTGACGCCTCCTCCACTGGAGCCGGAGCTGTACTTTCTCAAAAATCTTCTTCCGGGAGGATGGTAACTTGCGGCTTCTTCTCTAAACTCTTCTCCTCCTCAGAGAGCAATTATTCCATAGGAGACCGAGAGTTATTGGCCATCAAGCTGGCATTGGAGGAGTGGTGTTACCTACTCGAGGGGGCTCTTCATCCGGTAATAATTTACACTGACCACAAGAACTTGGCTTATCTCCAGCATGCCCAGAGACTTAATCCACGCCAAGCCCGGTGGTCCTTGTTTTTTGCTCGCTTTGATTTTGTTCTACATTTTCGCCCGGCTGACAAGAACATCAAAGCAGACGCCTTGTCCCGATCCTTTCTGGTATCTGATCTCGAGGAAGAACCTAAACATATCATCGATCCCGCTAGAGTAATGCAGGTGGCTCCCGTGAGTCTAAATCGTCTCCCTCCCGGTAAGACGTTCGTATCGGTACCTGATCGGGAGAAGATCCTACACTGGGGTCATTCGTCTAAACTAGCTGGCCACGCCGGTCAGAAAAAGACCCTCCAGCTTATTTCCCGGCACTACTGGTGGCCTAACCTGCACAAGGATGTAATAGACTTTGTTTCTGCCTGTGTGTCCTGTGCCCGCAACAAAGTTCCGAGACACCTGCCAGCCGGTCGCCTTCTTCCTTTGCCAGTACCTGCTGCCCCCTGGCAGCATATAGCGATGGACTTCATAACTGATCTTCCCGTCTCTGCCGGTTGTACGGTCATTTGGGTGGTCGCTGACCGCTTTTCCAAGATGGCTCACTTCATTCCCCTGCCAGGCCTCCCGTCTGCACCCGAGCTGGCTAAAGACTTTATCCGCCACATCTTCCGTCTTCATGGCCTGCCCCGTCACATCGTGTCGGATCGTGGGGTACAGTTCACTTCTCGTTTCTGGAGAGCCACTTGTAAATTGCTAGACGTCACCCTGGACTTCTCCTCCGCTTACCACCCACAGTCTAATGGTCAAGTGGAGCGGATCAATCAGATCCTGACCAGTTACCTCCGGCACTTCGTTAATGCCCACCATTCTGACTGGGTGGATCTCCTGCCATGGGCCGAATTCTCGTACAACAATCACGAGAGCGAATCTTCCTCCAAATCCCCGTTTTTTGTAGTCTTCGGTCAGCATCCTCGGATCCCGTTTCCCGTCTCCACCTCGGTGGACAATCCGGCTGCGGAATCTCTTGTTAACAAATTTTCCTCCACATGGGAGAGTACCCGGTCCGCACTCCTTCTGTCATCCGAGCGTATGAAAAGACATGCTGACAAAAAACGTCTGGATCCTCCTCAGTTCCGTCCAGGGGATAAGGTCTGGCTCTCGTCCAAGTATGTCCGGCTCAAGATTCCTTCCTATAAGTTAGGGCCTCGGTTCATCGGTCCTCTGGAGGTCATCAGTCAGATCAACCCGGTGGCCTATAAATTGAAACTCCCGGCCAACTTACGGATCCCTAACTCCTTCCATGTATCTCTCCTCAAACCTGTGGTACTTAACTCTTTTTCCAAGTCTACAGGCACGCCTCCTGCTCCGGTTTCCGCTGAAAACGAATTTGAGGTAGAGAACATTCTGGCCACCAAAAGGGTAAGAGGGAAGACCTTTTTTCTAGTAGATTGGAAGGGGTTTGGTCCTGAAGAGAGAACGTGGGAGCCCCGGGAGAACATCCATGCCCCTCTCATCCTTGCTAAATTTCTGTCTGGCCTAAAAAAGGGGGGGCCTAAAGTGGGGGGTACTGTAGCGTCGGCGTCCCTGCCCTCTGCTAGGCAGGGACGCTGTTCCCCTCACCTCTCTGCTCCGAGCCCGGCGTCCTCCTCCCACTCTGCTGGCAGCGCGCGCTCCTTCCCGGCCACTGTGCTTAGGGCGCGCGCGCGCTCCCTCCCTCTTAAAGGGGCCGCGCGCGCCGTCCTAAGGAGTCCCCGGCCAATGGCCGGAGGACTTCACCATATATAAGGCACCTCCTCCAAAATGGAGGTGCCCGAGCAATGTTGTTGCACTGTTCACTACTCTGCTTCAGCCCTCAGGTCCCGTTGCCAGTTACCTGCCTGATTCCTGCCAGAGTCCTGCCAGTTTGCTGTCTGTTTCCTGCCTGATTCCTGCCAGAGTCCTGCCAGTTTGCTGTCTGTTTCCTGCCTGATATTCCTGCTACCTGCTTGCTAGCCTGAGGTCCGACGGTCTGCCTTCCTACTCCTGTCAGTCTGTCTATGGACCAGCTTGGCCGCTCACCTGGGAGCGCACATCTGCTACCTGCCTGCTAGCCTTCCTGGAGGCTCTGCCGTCACGTGCTGTGACCACCTGCTATTCCAGAGACTCCTGCCCGCTCACCTGGGAGCGCACATCTGCTACCTGCCTGCTAGCCTTCCTGGAGGCTCCGCCGTCACGTGCTGTGACCACCTGCTATTCCAGAGACTCCTGCCCGCTCACCTGGGAGCGCTCCTCCGCTACCTGCCTGCTTGCCTACCTGGAGGCTCCGCCGTCACGTGCTGTGACCACCTGCTATTCCAGAGACTCTTGCCCGCTCACCTGGGAGCGCTCATCTGCTACCTGTCTGTTGGACTTCCTGGAGGCTCCGCCGTCACATGCTGTGACCACCCGATTATCCTGAGACTCTCGCCTGCTCACCTGGGAGCTCACGTCTATCATCTGCCGCCACAGGTCGTACCAATCCTTTACCCAGAGACTGCCCCGGTCACTTGCCGTGACCTCCTGCCCGTTCATCCAGAGACTGCCCCGGTCACTTGCCGTGACCTCCTGCCCGTTCATCCAGAGACTGCCCCGGTCACTTGCCGTGACCTCCTGCCCGTTCATCCAGAGACTGCCCCGGTCACTTGCCGTGACCTCCTGCTCGTTCACCCAGAGACTGCCCCGGTCACTTGCCGTGACCTCCTGTCCGTTCATTCAGAGACTGTCCCAGTCACCTGCTGTGACTGCCTGCCCGTCTACCCTGGTTGCCACCCGCTCCCTTACAAGGACCGCCCCCTTGTATAGTAGCTCAGAGGTTCCGCCTCCCAGACCCGTTACAGTAGGGATCTTATCACATTGTCCGCTAAAAGAAGTAGACATTTTAGTTTGGCTGGAAGATGGTCTTTCTTCTGCAGATGTTACTGTTGCTTTAACACCTACCCCACGGACACAACCTTTTTTCCCCTTCCCAACACGCCTATTCCCCTTTCCACCAGCAGCAGGCCTTTTTCCACTAATTTTGGTGGTTAACTAATTCACAACTCTGGAGTTGTTTGCACAAAAAAACAATGGATGGGAACCGAGCAGAGCTGAGTGGCCAAACTGTGGTATTAGGCCAAAACTATTGGCAGGGTTAGATGCAGAAAAAAATTATATTCAATTTGCAACCTGATGGAGGTCAGTATAGATGGACTAATAGAGAAAGTCCCACACACTGCTAGAAGGCCAAATATTTTTTCAGAGCTAGATGCAGATAAAAATTATTTTTAATTTGCAACCTGATGGAGGTCAGTATAGATGGACTAATAGAGAAAGTCCCACACACTGCTAGAAGGCCAAATATTTTTTCAGAGCTAGATGCAGAAAAAAATTATATTCAGTTTGCAACCTGATGGAGGTCAGTATAGATGGACTAATAGAACAAGTCCCACACACAGCTAGAAGCCCAAATATTTTTTCAGAGGTAGATGCAGAAAAAAATTATATTCAGTTTGCAACCTGATGGAGGTCTGTATAGATGGATTAATAGAACAAGTCCCACACACAGCTAGAAGCCCAAATATTTTTTCAGAGGTAGATGCAGAAAAAAATTATATTCAGTTTGCAACCTGATTGAGGTCTGTATAGATGAATTAATAGAACAAGTCCCACACACAGCTAGAAGCCCAATATTTTTTCAGAGGTAGATGCAGAAAAAAAATATATTCAGTTTGCAACCTGATGGAGGTCAGTATAGATGGACTAATAGAGAAAGTCCCACACACTGCTAGAAGGCCAAATATTTTTTCAGAGCTAGATGCAGACAAAAAATTATTTTTAATTTGCAACCTGATGGAGGTCAGTATAGATGGACTAATAGAGAAAGTCCCACACACTGCTAGAAGGCCAAATATTTTTTCAGAGCTAGATGCAGAAAAAAATTATATTCAGTTTGCAACCTGATGGAGGTCAGTATAGATGGACTAATAGAACAAGTCCCACACACAGCTAGAAGCCCAATATTTTTTCAGAGGTAGATGCAGAAAAAAAATATATTCAGTTTGCAACCTGATGGAGGTCAGTATAGATGGACTAATAGAGAAAGTCCCACACACTGCTAGAAGGCCAAATATTTTTTCAGAGCTAGATGCAGACAAAAATTATTTTTAATTTGCAACCTGATGGAGGTCAGTATAGATGGACTAATAGAGAAAGTCCCACACACTGCTAGAAGGCCAAATATTTTTTCAGAGCTAGATGCAGATATAAATTATTTTTAATTTGCAACCTGATGGAGGTCAGTATAGATGGACTAATAGAGAAAGTCCCACACACTGCTAGAAGGCCAAATATTTTTTCAGAGCTAGATGCAGAAAAAAATTATATTCAGTTTGCAATCTGATGGAGGTCAGTATAGATGGACTAATAGAACAAGTCCCACACACAGCTAGAAGGCCACATATTTTTTAGAGGTAGATGCAGATAAAAATTATTTTTAATTTGCAGCCTGATGGAGGTCAGTATAGATGGACTAATAGAGAAAGTCCCACACACTGCTAGAAGGCCAAATATTTTTTCAGAGCTAGATGCAGACAAAAAATTATTTTGAATTTGCAACCTGATGGAGGTCAGTATAGATGGACTAATAGAGAAAGTCCCACACACTGCTAGAAGGCCAAATATTTTTTCAGAGCTAGATGCAGACAAAAAATTATTTTTAATTTGCAACCTGATGGAGGTCAGTATAGATGGACTAATAGAGAAAGTCCCACACACTGCTAGAAGGCCAAATATTTTTTCAGAGCTAGATGCAGATAAAAATTATTTTTAATTTGCAACCTGATGGAGGTCAGCATAGATGGACTAATAGAGAAAGTCCCACACACTGCTAGAAGGCCAAATATTTTTTCAGAGCTAGATGCAGAAAAAAATGATATTCAGTTTGCAACCTGATGGAGGTCAGTATAGATGGACTAATAGAATGATGCTATGCCCAAAAGATTTTACTTCACTAGGTGCAGTAAAAAAATTGGTATTCTATACACAGGTGGTATATCTTGCAACACAGATAGGCTACTCCACTGACTAACACACTCTGCAATAGGCCAAAAAGGATTAGCTTTGCTAGATTCAGCCAAATGCTGTGAAAAAAACTTGCTCAGCACTGGCACAGACCTGCCTGGCAAAAACTGATAGGAACTGATGTAACCTAGTCCTGAAAAGGACTCCAATTACAATTAGTCTTTACTCCCACAACCTATCTATTTAAGAGCACAGACCTGCCTGATAAAAGTCATAGGAAATGCTGTAACCTAGTCCTTAAAAGGACTGCAATCACAACTATTCCCTACTCCCAAGCTATCTGTAGATTTGTGCGAAAATTGGCTTGAAATTAACAAGGTATAGCGCACACAGCAACAGCGGTGCCGTCTAACACGCAGCTGCAGCAGTGAGAAAATGGTGGCGACGGGGAAAATGGCTTGGTCTTATAGGGCAAGGACATGTGACATACACTGCCAATGACACATGCCCTTGCTTGTGTGAAAAAAAGCACTTCGCTCCGTGTGTGCGCTGCTGATAGGCTGACAGATTGCACCTCCCCACTGTAAATGCGGGAAAGAGAAAAAAAAATGGAGATCTTCATTATTCCTGCAGAGATCCATCCCCTGCCCCTCCCCCCACCCCGCTGTACACTCAAACTGCGTATTAACATTAATTTTCATCATTACTGAGAAAAAATCCAGTTATGATTTTGGTGCACGAACAGTTATCGAACATAACCTCGAACAGCCGAATTTTTCTCAAATCGTTCGTGTTCGCCGAACGGCTCGAACACCGCCCAAAACAGCTCGAATTTGAGATTGGCGAACAGTTCGAGTCGAACAACGCTCATCTCTACTCAAGATGCTCGGAGCTCGCCGATTACTTGCGAGATGCTCGGGTGGATGCTCGGGCGGATGCTCGGGTCCCCTCCCTGCATGTTTGGTGCTCTTTAGAGCGCCAATCAACATGCAGGGATTGCCTGCCACTCACTGTAATGCCTCAGCCACGTTGGTTGTGGCATTACAGTGATTAGCTGGCCGCACAGCGTCATCAGATGTATATCAGACCTGGCGCCGCTGTCCTTGTCAGTCTACTCCGCAATCAGGCAGTGTAGGGAGAGGTGCTGCTGAGCTAGGGAGAGATTTGGTTGTGTATTAGGTAGTGTAGGGAGAAAACAAGTACATTCCACATATCCATCTCAACAAACAGTCCTTCTGAGGACCAATCCATCTGCAGAGATATCAGGCAGGCAGTGTATAAAGACATGGTATATAGCAGACTGCAGTGCATATAGCACAAGAGGCTCCATTCCAGTTCTGTGTTCTGCTGCTGTAAGATATTTCTAGACAAAGGTCCAGGTCTCAAGGGCCAGGAATATTTTTTTTTGGATCTTAATCCTCATTATTTGCTTTAAAAGCAAAATCGAGAACACCGTTTTTCTGCGCCATTTGACACGCCCCTGGGCCTGTGTCGCGCTGCGTTGCGCACGCGGGAGCTTACCCGGAGCCGGATCTGTTTAGGGTTGTAGTCTCGTGGCGGTGACCCGGTCCGTGCCCAGGGAGTCAAACTGGACGGCAGTCTGTTAGCGGTAGAAAATGGTTGATGACTACGCCACCCGTTGAATGCAGCCAGGGGGCTGCTGCTGCAGGGCAGACCGCTGAAGCCGGTGGAAGGATGGTGCAGCGTGATAGTATAACCCCCAACGGGAGGGGTATGGCCTCAGGGCAGCCGACGTGGATGATGGGGGTAGCAGGAACCACTCAGAGACGGTATGGTAGCGTTCAGGGTCTTTACTGGTAACAACGATAGACCCTCCCGGAGTACTTGCTAGCGAACGGGGCCTGGTCAGTCCTTGAGCAGATGGGATCTCCCCTGGCCAGGCGTAGTTGTAGGCCTCCCAAGCTGACTGTACTCTTCTGGCTACCTTGCTAGAAGCTGATGTAAGTAGCCCACGTCCCTGAGTGTACCGTGTGGTGCTCACCCGTATGGCCGGTGACTCGGGGCCTTCTAATGGCTTCCGCTCCACGATGGCGGTGCTGGTCCCACGCGTGCGACCGGGCCTTCGGGCTTCTGGGCCAGGGGACCTGAAATCCCCTGCCTGACGGATTCTGCTGCTGGGTAGAAGTTAGTCCCCACAGCCTCGGACTCCGGGTCCGGTAAAGAATCTTCTTAGTCAGGGCGAGCTCTTTAGCTGCCAGCCCCTGACTCCTTGTGACTCTGCTGCTTCCTATGCTGCTCTTGTCTCTACTCTTCCTGGACTCACTCACCCTGCCTCAGCCCCGGGTTTATACAGGGGAAGTTCTTCCCCTCCCAAGGCTGGGCAGGAGGTGTGGCATGCACAGGATCCCTGACCAAAGGACCTCCCACCTTCTCTCAGACGTAATATCTCTATCACTGTGACAACCAGACCCCTGGGGTGTCACACTCCCCCCTAGTGAAATTTAGTACTCCGGGACTAAACACTTTTTAGAAAAATATAACAAGGTATATCAAAGAACAATAAAATACAATAAGGAAACACAATAAGATGGTCACGGATGTCCGCAACCGGGTGCAGTCTTTGAAGAAAAGCAAAGGTGTCCATTTCACCAACACAGGGAGACGTAACCAGGTAGGGGTCTGTCCTACCCCGAGTCCTTAACAGTCTCTAGTCCATCCTGGGTTACGCTCCAACTATATACAAAGGATTCCCGGTAAATCCACCGAAGACTCCTAAAAACAACTAGAAACACAAAATTACACACAAGCAACAATAAACAGGTAAACATTGTAAAACAACTTAAATATTTAGATCCTCCAACGTGCGGGTAACTGGCCTCTAGTGGCCCTAGTGGACCTACGGAGCTGACTGTCTGGCCCTGAACTACAGGGTGTAGGAGCTGTCAAGGGTAAACTGGGCAGCTGTCTACCGGCTCTTTGTCTCACTAGGGGTACGGCAGGCTCACTATAAGCAGAGGGTGGATTCTCCTGTTCCGCTTGGGTGGAGTCTTCTGCCTCCTGGACCGGCTGCTCTTCCAGCTCTACCCGTTGCTCCGTAGGTTCTTGGGATGATGGTTGGAGGAAGGTGAGTACGGGTACCACAACTGCACCATTGACTTGAGTCCAAGACCGAGGGAAGTCCCCGAGCACGGTACTAACCATATCTTCCCTTTCTTCCACGGGTCGATGGTCTTCCTGTTCCTCCTCAGGGTTCCTCAGTTGTTCGGGGCACTTCTTCAGGTGGTCCCGGGATACAATGGCTGTGGTTTCCCCTCCGTCTTTACTGATGGTACAGACCTTCGGGTTCTCGTGGCTTGAGGGCAGTACGGTGTACGGGTCCTTCTCCCACTGGTCGTCCAACTTGTGGAGCCGTCTCTTCCTCTTCAAGACCTGCTCTCCGGGTACCAGGGGAACAGCGGGAGCATACTGGTTGTAAGTCTTCTCTTGTCTTTCCCTAGCCTGACAGAGACTTCGCTCCACGCTCTCCTGTACTTTCCGGTACTGCTGCTGCCTCTCTGTGTCCCAGTCTGTTTCTGGTGAAGTGTCCTCGGGCGTCAGGACTCCCATTTCCAGGTCAACAGGTAACTTACCAGGTCTTGCCCTCATTAGGTAAGCCGGGGTACAGTTGGTGGAACCTACCGGGATGTGGTTGTATAGGTCCACCAGATCGGGCAACTTCTCAGGCCACAGACTGCGTTCTTCCAGGGGCAACGTTTTTAGAAGATCCATTACCACCTGGTTCATTTTCTCACAAAGTCCATTAGTTTGCGGATGGTAGGGTGTCGTCCTTATCTTCCGGCAGCCATACAGATTGCAGAATTCCTGGAAGACCTCCGCTTCAAAGGCAGGTCCCTGGTCCGTCAGCACTTGGTCCGGGTACCCGTGTGGACGGCAAAAGTGCTGCTGGAAGGCTCTAGCTGCTGTTCGAGCCGTTAAGTCCTTGACGGGGACGACAACCAGAAACCGGGAGTAATGATCCACGATGGTTAACGCGTAGACGTAGCCACTTCTGCTGGGGGTCAGTTTTACATGATCCAAGGCTACCAGTTCCAACGGTTGCCGGGTGACGATGGACTGCAGGGGAGTCTTCTGGCTGGCCCGGTCCTTCCTTCTCAGATTGCACGGGCCACAGTCTCTGCACCACTTCTCGATGGTTCCCCTCATGCCTACCCAGTGGAACCGCTCGCGCAGCAGGAACTCCAGCTTTTTCCACCCGAAGTGTCCAGCTCCGTCGTGGTATGCCTCCATCACCATGGCTGCGTCTCTTCGTGGCACCACTACTTGCCAGAGTAGTTCATGCGTCCTGGAGTTAACCATTCTGCGGCACAACTTCCCCTTGTAAAGGAACAGTCGACTCTTCTCTGCCCATAGTTGTTTGGCTTCCTCTGGAGCGTCTGATTCCAGGCTAGCCTCCGGGCGAGTCAGCATCTCCTTCACCAGTCGGACGGCAGGGTCGCTGTCTTGCGTTTCCGCCCAGTTGTAGTGAGGTAAGGGGTTCAACGTAGCAGCCTGCTTACTCCTTACCCGGTGGGAATACTGGATAGTCCCATGACGGTGGAACGCAGGGAGTTCAACTTCTTCCAGTCCCTCCGGATCTTCTCCTCCGTCCGGCAGGTTGGGCATCCTGGACAGGGCGTCCGCGTTGGTATTGGAGCGCCCTGCCCGGTATTTAATTGTGAACTCGTAGTTGGACAGACGGGCCATCCACCTCTGCTCCAGGGCACCGAGTCTTGCCGTGTCCAGGTGTGTCAGCGGGTTGTTATCCGTGTATACGGTGAACCGGGAAGAAGCGAGGTAATGCTTAAAGCGCTCGGTGACTGCCCATACCACGGCCAGGAACTCTAGCTTAAATGAGCTATAATTCTCGGGATTCCTTTCGGTGGGTCGCAGTTTTCGGCTGGCATAGGCGATTACTCGCTCTTTCCCCTGCTGAATCTGGGACAGTACGGCTCCTAGCCCGACGTTACTGGCGTCGGTGTAGAGGATGAAGGGCTGGCTATAGTCCGGATACGCCAAGATTTCATCCCCCGTGAGGGCCATCTTCAGCTGGCGGAAGGACTCTTCCTCTAGCTCTTCCCATTTGAAGGGCGGCTTCTGGTTCTTGGCCTTCCGGGACTGGCCTATCAGGAGGTCCTGCATAGGCGCCGCCTTTTTGGTGAAACCGGGAATAAACCTTCGGTAGTAGCCTACCAACCCTAGGAACTGCCGCACTTCTTTTACGCTGGAAGGGCTTGGCCATCCTTTGATTGCGGTGATCTTATCGGGGTCGGGAGCCACTCCGTCAGCGCTCACCACGTGTCCCAGGTATTGCACCTTTGGTTTCAGGAGGTGACACTTGGAGGGTTTCACCTTTAGGCCGTAACTCGCCAGAGCTTCGAACACCTCCGCCAGGTGTTTCAGGTGGTCCTCATACGTTTTGGAGTATACGATGACATCGTCCAGGTACAACAGGACCGTCTCGAAGTTTCTGTGGCCCAGACAGCACTCCATTAATCGTTGGAAGGTTCCTGGGGCGTTGCAGAGTCCGAACGGCATGCAGGTGAACTCGCTAAGTCCCATCGGGGTGGTGAATGCGGTCTTCTCCCGGTCCGCCTCTGCTACAGGAACCTGCCAGTACCCGCTAGTGAGATCCAAGGTAGAGAAGAAGTTAGCAGATCTTAAAGCAGCCAATGACTCCTCTATCCTTGGTAAGGGGTACGCATCCTTGTGTGTGATACGGTTGATTTTCCGGTAATCTACACACATCCTCATGGTGTTGTCTTTCTTTTTGACTAAAACTAGTGGGGCTGCCCAGGGGCTACAGCTATCCCGGATTACCCCAGCCTCCTTCATGTCTCTAAGCATCCCCTTGGCGTGTTGGTAATGTGCAGGGGGTACGGGTCGATACCTCTCTTTTATGGGAGGATGATCTCCCGTGGGGATGCGGTGTTCTACCCCCTTGACTCGCCCGAAGTCTAACGGGTGTTTACTAAACACTCTCTCATACTCTTGAACCACCCGATAGACTCCTTGTTTCTGGTGTGAGGGAGTGGAGTCAGTACCCAGATGTAGTTGCTGACACCAGTCCTCCATGTCTTTCTTAGAGCCGTTACCTTCCTCCGGGTGAGATGGAGGCAAGGGTTCCACAGATTGTATAGAATTTTGATTAGTGGTATATAATTTGGCTAGCGTGGCATACCGGGGCAGGTACACTTCCCTCTCCCCGATATTTATTATGCGAACGGGCACCCTCCCATGGCGTACATTGACCACCCCCCGTGCTGTCAAAATGGTGGGCCTACTGTCTGAGTAAACTGGTTCTACCATTGCCTGGTAATCTCTACCTCTCAGACCAATAGCTGCCCGGCACCAAATCATCATTTCACTTTTTGGGGGCATGGCAATAGGAAAAGGGTCACACATTCTTACGCTACCAATCTCACCGCCGGAGAGTTCCACTTGTTGCCGTTGCATCAGTGCCCGGATCTCTTTCTGGAGCACCCGCTGCTCGCCGGAGCTGGCATTCTTGGCAACCTGCTGTAAAAGGAAAATCACCTCTGCAAGACAATTTTCAATTACATTAGTTCCTAGAGTTATTTTTGGGTGACTCTCATGTTTGTCAATATCTACAATGATCAGTCCCTGTGCGGCCAGTTCGACTCTACCAATTTTGATGGTCACCTCTTTAAATCCGATCTGTGGCACGGGCTGACCATTGCTGGCGATGATACTCAAGTCGTCGTCAGGGTAGCGGGTAATATCCGAGTCATTCCAGTACTGCTTGAAGAGCACGTACGGGATGGTGGTGACCTGTGACCCGGTGTCCAGTAGGGCACTCATGGGAATGCCATCCAGTACCACAGGCAAGACTGGACGTCCTCCCACATATCTGTCGCGCCAGTTCGATGGGCCTGGTGATCTTTTTCCTGGGGGTTGGCCCTCTACCCCAGGTTGTGCCCGTTTAAAGAACAGTACCTTTCCATATGTCCGGGTTGATTGCAGCGGCGGCAGATGGGTCGTCCGTCCTCGCTGTATCGGTCACTGGGTCTTCCTCTGGCCGGTGGGGTCCTCCTTGGTCGACGCCACGGGATGTCCTCCGGTCCGGATGCCAGCTGGATCTTCCCTGGAGTGGAAACCTGTAAAGACTGCACAGTTCGGGTTAGCGCAGCAACGCTTTTAGCTAGCTCTTGGACCTGATGGTGTAGGTCTGGAGCCGGGTCATTGTCCAAAGCCTGCGCATCAGCTCCCACAGGCCCTGCTGACAAGGGCGCCGCCTCCTGGTAGTAAGTGGTAGTGGGGCGTCTGTGGGTCACAACGCCACCTGGTGCCGGTTCTCGGAGCACCCGGATGGCTCTGTCCTTGAACTGTGCAAATTCTAGATGAGGGTCCTGTAAGGCCATTGCCCGCAACTGGGTGCGGTGGGCATTGCAATATAAACCCTCTATAAATTGTTCGGTCAACAGCCTGTCCTCGTTTCCCACTCCATTAGGGTCGGTCTGCTTAATGGCCCTCAGGGCCTCTTGTAGGTTGCGTGCATAGTCCCTTATACTCTCATGCGCTCGCTGCTTGCACCCGTAGAATCTAAGTTTAATCTCGGCTGAGGTGCGGGTATCAAAGGTGTCCTTCAGCCGGGTTAGTATCCCTGCGACAGTCTTCCTCCCAGGTGGCCAGGATTTTACTTCCCTTTTGGCTGCCCCAGTTAGTTGGGCCACCAGGATGCTCACTTTTTGCTCTTCTGTGAGGGGGTACACCTGGAAGAGGCTATCCAGCTTTTCTCTAAAGTCATGCAGGGTATGTGACTCCCCTGAGTACTGGGGTAGCCAAGCTGCTCCCGGGATATAGGGCATGGTGAAGGGCATAACTGCAACAGCGGTAGCGCTGGCGGGGGTTGAGGCAGTGGAGCTCTCCTCCGTATCCGACATCTTCCTCCCCCCTAGTGGACCGTGGCCTACCTTGCGATGATCCTGTTCCGTAGGCCGCGGCTCCGCAGTGGATCGTCAGGGTTGAGGACCTTCCGTCGCGCTCCTGTGACGTCGGCGTCTGCTGGGCTCCTTCCAGGACCTTACGCAACGTCCGGACGTGAGGCGGGGCTTCAGTTCTCGCGCGCTTTCGGAGTCCACGCCCCTCTTCTTCCCGCGCGGCGTCCTCAAGATGGCGTCCAATGGCGGGAAAACTCCACGGATGGCGGGAAGAAGGCTGAAGATGGCGCCGGATGGCGGGAAACTTCACCGATGGCGGGAAGAAGGCTGAAGATGGCGCCGGATGGCGGGAATCTTCACCGATGGCGGGAATCTTCACCACTGGTAAGTTTGAACAGTCTTTGCTTTTCAGGCACGCAGTACCCGGTGGTTGCGGGCACGTGATCCTGCCGACTACGCCAAAGTTGACGCGCCCCTGGGCCTGTGTCGCGCTGCGTTGCGCACGCGGGAGCTTACCCGGAGCCGGATCTGTTTAGGGTTGTAGTCTCGTGGCGGTGACCCGGTCCGTGCCCAGGGAGTCAAACTGGACGGCAGTCTGTTAGCGGTAGAAAATGGTTGATGACTACGCCACCCGTTGAATGCAGCCAGGGGGCTGCTGCTGCAGGGCAGACCGCTGAAGCCGGTGGAAGGATGGTGCAGCGTGATAGTATAACCCCCAACGGGAGGGGTATGGCCTCAGGGCAGCCGACGTGGATGATGGGGGTAGCAGGAACCACTCAGAGACGGTATGGTAGCGTTCAGGGTCTTTACTGGTAACAACGATAGACCCTCCCGGAGTACTTGCTAGCGAACGGGGCCTGGTCAGTCCTTGAGCAGATGGGATCTCCCCTGGCCAGGCGTAGTTGTAGGCCTTCCAAGCTGACTGTACTCTTCTGGCTACCTTGCTAGAAGCTGATGTAAGTAGCCCACGTCCCTGAGTGTACCGTGTGGTGCTCACCCGTATGGCCGGTGACTCGGGGCCTTCTAATGGCTTCCGCTCCACGATGGCGGTGCTGGTCCCACGCGTGCGACCGGGCCTTCGGGCTTCTGGGCCAGGGGACCTGAAATCCCCTGCCTGACGGATTCTGCTGCTGGGTAGAAGTTAGTCCCCACAGCCTCGGACTCCGGGTCCGGTAAAGAATCTTCTTAGTCAGGGCGAGCTCTTTAGCTGCCAGCCCCTGACTCCTTGTGACTCTGCTGCTTCCTATGCTGCTCTTGTCTCTACTCTTCCTGGACTCACTCACCCTGCCTCAGCCCCGGGTTTATACAGGGGAAGTTCTTCCCCTCCCAAGGCTGGGCAGGAGGTGTGGCATGCACAGGATCCCTGACCAAAGGACCTCCCACCTGCTCTCAGACGTAATATCTCTATCACTGTGACAACCAGACCCCTGGGGTGTCACACATTTGCTTGCTGGCACTGCAGAATACAGCCAGGTCCTTTCCATATTACATCGCTAAAAATCCAGCTATTTAAAACTGTGCTTTGTCCGTCACACAGATCACATATAATTACGCTGAAAATACTGCCATTTTTGGCCTCCATTCAAATTTTTTTTCAGTGTGTCAGCAAAGTTTTTGGCACCGGTTTGCTGTTCAAAATAGTTACCTACAGGCCAGGTATTTAAAACTGTGGTTTCTCCATCACACGGATTGCATATAACTTCACTCCAAATTCAGCCATTTGTAGTGAGCGTGGAAGATATTGTCCACCATTTAAAATGGGAAAGGCGCGTGGCAAGGGACGGAAAAGTGGACGTGATGGTCATGGTGATGGTGCATGCAGAAACCGAGGCCAAGGCCGTGGGCAAGTTGAAATTGTGCCACAACAAACACCCACATCTTCTCGCCCGACCTTCCTGTCCCATTTACTAGGGGACCGCAGCATACCACTAATGAACCCAGAGCAGTGTCAAAAGGTTGTTGGTTGGATAGCGGATAATGCTTTCAGTCACTTTGCCACCACCACCCTGTCTTCCACACGGTCAAGTCTCAGTAGCAGTGAGTCTGGACTGCATATTCCTCACCCTGATCCTCCTTCCTCCCACCATGCCGAGTGCCCAGACACAACTGATCCTACACTTGGACACTCTGAAGAGCTGTTCACTTTTCCATTTATAGATTCGGGCCTCTTGCCCGGTCCACTTGAAGCGGGGCAAGAGGAGATCACATGTAGCGATGCCCAAATATTTTAGCAGCCACGGTCACATGAAGGTGACGGTGGGAAAGTGTCACAAGAGGTGGACGATGATGAGACACAATTGCCAGAAAGTCAGGAGGAGGACCAGGGTGCGGAATTGGAAGACAAGGTGGTGGATGATATAGTAACTGACCCAACCTGGCAAGAGGACATGCAGAGCGAGGACAGCAGCACACAGGGGGAGGGAGGCAGAGCACCCCAACAGACAGGAAGAAGCAGTGTGGTGGCCGCAGACAGAAGGCAGGCAACTGTTCCCCGTAACACCAACACGAAGGAAGTTGCCAGTACAACTGTTAGGTCTTCCAGAGTCTGGTTGTTTTTTAAAGACTCTGCCGATAACCCCAAAAAGGCCATTTGCACCACCTGCCAGGCCAGCATCAGCAGGGGTGGCAAAATTAGCAGCCTGACCACCACCAGCATGATCAAGCACATAGCAGCAAAGCACCCGACTTTGTGGGCCGAACCCCGGGTTCCAGGAACAGTGTCTGCAGGTGGCACCCATGCTTCTTCCGCTGTTGTGCATGCAAGACAATCCTCTGTCCATGGTGCATGCGAAGATGCCTCCTGCCATGCACCTGTCGTTGCACACTCTCAAGTAGCAGCATCAGGAAGCACGTCCACGTCCTTGTCCCAGCTCAGCGGTCAGTTGTCCATACTCCAGTCCTTGGAACGCAAGTACAAATACGCAGCCAACGCCCCACAGACCACACTACTAAATTCCCACATTTCACGACTGCTTGTGTTAGAACCTTGCTCTTAGGTTTTTCTTCCTTTGCTGGTCACATGACCTTGTTGGCCTATTTAATCCTGCTCCGCCCTTCTGGCTTTGCTGGACTTCATTGTATATCTACTTTCTAGCTAGCCTGTGCTCTGTGTCTTGCTCTGTTAGTTTGCTTGGTCTACTGACCTCTATGTTCTATATATTTTGTTTGTTCGTCTGTCTGCTACTATTTCTGTTAGGAGGTGTCCCATATTCCTCCCAGTCCTTAGTACTTGTAGGGATTCCTTCCCCACATCTATAGGTCTCCGTACAGACTAGCTTAGGACTTTAGCAGGTCTGATCGCAGGATCAGGTTCCCTGTTACATCGTAGGGATTAAGCTGAGTTCTATCGTAGGGACAGATCTCCTCTCTTTCCTTAGCTCTGGTAGCAGAACATAACAGTAAGTCCAGCCAGCAAATTCTCTAAGGAAAGATTTTTCTGTTCCATCATGGTGTCGGTTCAGGATTTGGTTCATCGCCTGCAGGGACTCTCTCTGGAGGTGGCCGAGCTCCGTCAGCACGTGAGTAACTGTCCTGGAGCACATTTCTTGGAGCCTAAGGTATGTTTGCCGGATTTATTTTTTGGTGAACACCGAGAATTTTTTTCATTCAAAAATGCTTGCTTATTGTATTTTCGTTTGAGACCTAAGTCCTCTGGGGATGAATCCCAGCGCGTAGGGTTCATAATGTCACTTTTGCGCAAAGAGCCTCAGGAGTGGGCCTTTTCTTTGCAACCTAGTGATACATGCTTCAGATCAGTGGATAGTTTTTTTTCTGCTTTGGGACTATTA
Organism: Phyllobates terribilis; assembly: GCF_046119375.1. NCBI lineage: Eukaryota > Metazoa > Chordata > Amphibia > Anura > Dendrobatidae > Phyllobates > Phyllobates terribilis. The sequence continues at coordinate 772,059,335 of NW_027362761.1, read as the reverse complement.
TATGATGATCCTGACCGTGTCGCATCAGCTTAGACTGAGTTGAGACGTTTAAAACAAGGATCAGGTAATGTGGAAAAATATTGTACTCATTTCCGTCGTTGGTCTACTCAAACAGGGTGGAACGATTCTGCTCTGAAAAGTCTATTTCTTGCTGGGCTCAGTGAAAGGGTTAAAGACCTGCTAATTGCTTATCCTACACCTGAAGATTTGCAACAGGCTATGCAATTAGCTATACGGGTGGATAGAAGACTGCGTGCAAGGGTTAATGAGAGCAAATCCTCTGCTATGTCAGTTTCTGGTTATGAGAATGTGTGTACTAACAGTGGTGAACCGATGGAGATTGGATCGGTGGCACCTCGCTCTCAAGAAAAAGACCGTCGATTTTTTGAAGGCTTGTGTTTCTATTGCGGAAAATCTGGTCATTTGATTAAAGGCTGTGAGCTTCGTATGAAGAAAGAAAAAAAAAATGGTCAGTCATGCCCGTATTGCCTGTTTAAATTCCAAGGGGGTATTTTTAGCTGCTTCCACGATTGCTCAGGAAAAATTAATGGAATTTCGGGTGTTTGTCGATTGTGGGTCTACTCTGAATGTTATTGATGGGGGATTCGTGGAAAGACTCAATTTAAAACCTGAACCTTTATCATCCCCCATTGCTGTGGTTTCTGTGGATGGTTCCCCTTTGAAGAATATTACTCTCAAGGTCTGTGAATTTCCTCTCACTATTAATGGTGTTCACCATGAGAAATTGGATTTGGTAGTGTTGAATAACTTGCCTTCTCCAGTAATATTGGGATTGCCCTGGTTAAAATTTCACAATCCTGTACTGGATTGGTCTACCAGTGAAATTAAATCCTGGAGCCATAAATGTTATGACAAGTGTTGTAATGGGCGTATTGCAGCTTTGGATAGGGGAGAATTGCCTGTTCCTATTCAGGATTTTTGGAGAGTTTTTTCTGAGAAGGAATCACAGGTTTTGCCTCCCCATAGAGACTATGATTGTTCTATTGAATTTGTCCCTGGAGCGACTCTTCCTAAAAGTCGTTTATTTAACCTTACTATTCCTGAGAGGAAGGCTTTGGAGGAATACATACAGACAAGTTTGGCCGCCGGTCACATTAGGCCCTCTAAGTCTCCTGTGGCGGTTGGATTTTTTTTTGTAAAAAAAAAAAGGACGGCGGTTTACGTCCTTGTCTGGATTTTCGTGAGATTAACAAAATTACTGTACGCAATCCTTACCCACTGCCATTGATTCCTGATCTGTTTAACCAGTTAATGGGGGCCAAGTGGTTCTCTAAAATTGACCTTAAGGGGGCATACAATCTGTTGCGCATGAAGGAGGGTGACGAATGGAAGACTGCTTTTAACACTCCTATGGGTCATTTTGAGAATCTGGTTATGCCTTTTGGTCTTACTAATGCTCCTGCATTTTTTCAGAATCTGATTAATGACATCCTTAGACCTTTGATCGGTAAAAATGTGGTTGTGTATTTGGATGACATTTTGATTTATTCGCCGGATCTGGAGTCTCATTGGCGGAGCGTGCGTGAGGTATTACAGTTATTAATGGACAATTCGCTTTTTGCTAAGCTGGAGAAATGTGAGTTCGCTGTACAGAGAATTAGTTTTTTGGGCTACATTATCTCCAGCAAAGGTTTTGAGATGGATCCGGTTAAGGTTCAGGCTGTGCAGGAATGGCCTAGGCCTATTGGTTTGAAATCGATACAGAGGTTTTTGGGTTTCGCCAATTACTATAGAAAATTCATAAAAAATTTTTCTAGTATTGTCAAACCTCTGACTGATCTCACCAGGAAAGGTGCTGATGCGGTTCAGTGGTCTTCTGAGGCCGTTGAAGCTTTTGTGTATCTCAAGGAGAGGTTCACCTCTGCTCCCATCCTTATGCAGCCTGATGTTACTAGGCCGTTTTTGGTTGAGGTTGATGCTTCCTCTGTGGGGGTTGGCGCAGTATTGTCTCAGGATAACGGGGATGGATTACATCCCTGTGCCTTTTTTTCAAAAAAATTTTCGGAGACTGAACTGAATTACGATATTGGTAATCGGGAATTATTGGCTATTAAACTCGCATTTGAACACTGGCGCCACTTCTTGGAAGGTGCGGAATTTCCCGTTCAGGTTCTTACGGATCATAAAAATCTGATATATCTTGATGCTGCCAAGCGCCTGAATGCCCGTCAGGCTAGGTGGGCACTGTTTTTCTCGCGGTTTAATTTCTCCGTTACTTACATCCCTGGTACTAAGAATGTTAAGGCGGATGCCTTGTCTCGCAGTTTTTCTCCCATAGTCGGTGCTGAGAAAGAGGAGAACATTTTACAAGAAGGTGTTGTGATAGCTGCTTTGGACTCCGTTTTGGAAAATGAGATTCTTAAAGCACAGGAGAATGCCCCTTCTAACACTCCTCATGGGAGGTTGTTTGTGCCTGGGACCTTTAGGAGAGATTTGTTTGTTGAGTGTCACGAATCTCGGTTGGCAGGTCATCCCGGAATCTCTGAGACCAAGAGACTGGTGGGTCGCAGTTTTTGGTGGCCTGGATGGCAGAAGGAAGTCATTAAGTGGGTGCGTCAATGTACTATATGTGCTAGATCTAAGTCCTCACATACTCCTGCTGCGGGGTTGCTTTGTCCTTTGGAGGTTCCCAGTGCTCCTTGGACACATTTGGCTATGGACTTTATAACTGACCTTCCCCCCTCTGAGGGTTTTACTGTCATCTGGGTGGTCGTGGACCGTTTTAGCAAGATGTGTCACTTGGTTCCTTTCGTCAAACTGCCCTGCGCTAAAACTCTCGCTAAGGCCTTTGTCAAGGAAATTGTCAGACTTCATGGCGTTCCTACTGACATTGTTTCTGATAGGGGTCCTCAGTTCGTGGCTCGTTTTTGGCGTGCCTTTTGTGATAGGTTGGGAGTTCATTTGTCGTTCTCGTCCGGATATCATCCTGAATCTAATGGCCAGACAGAAAGGAAAAACCAGGATGTTGAGCAGTTCTTGCGTTGTTTTGTGGCAGACAATCAAGAGGGGTGGTCTGAGTTTCTGCCACTTGCTGAATTTGCTCTGAACAATCATACATCTTCTTCTGCTGGTTGTTCGCCTTTTTTTTGTTGTTCTGGGAGACATCCGTCGTTTGGGTCGTTCTCCAAGTTGGGATCTGCCGTGCATGAGGAGGAGAATTTTTCCGGTGATTTGGAGAGAGTTTGGACGGATGTGCGTGGTAATCTTCAGGAGGCCAACAGAAAATCTAAAGACTACTTTGATAGGCAACGACAGGAGGTTTTGTTCGCTGTTGGTGACATGGTTTGGTTGTCCTCTAGGAATCTGCGGTTGAGGATTCCTTCAAAGAAATTGGGTCCCAAGTTTGTAGGGCCCTTTAAGGTGCTTCAGGTTGTCAACCAATCTGCTGTTAGGTTGGAGGTTCCTACCTCCTGGAGAATTAATCCGGTATTTCATGTCTCTCTGTTGAAAAAAGCTGTTGTATCGGATTGTGACGCCTCTGCCTCTGTTCCTCCGGTGGTGGAGGACGGGGAATATGAAATTTCTCGCATCCTTAACTCTAGACTGTATAGAGGTAGTTTGCAGTATCTTGTGGCCTGGAAAGGTTTCGGTCCCGAGGATAACTCTTGGGTGAGGTCGGATGATGTTTCCGCGTCCAGACTTATCAGAGCGTTTCACAGGAGATTTCCTGATAAGCCTGGACCTAAGGGATCCGGAGGATCCTCTTAGAAGGGGGGGTACTGTTAGAACCTTGCTCTTAGGTTTTTCTTCCTTTGCTGGTCACATGACCTTGTTGGCCTATTTAATCCTGCTCCGCCCTTCTGGCTTTGCTGGACTTCATTGTATATCTACTTTCTAGCTAGCCTGTGCTCTGTGTCTTGCTCTGTTAGTTTGCTTGGTCTACTGACCTCTATGTTCTATATATTTTGTTTGTTCGTCTGTCTGCTACTATTTCTGTTAGGAGGTGTCCCATATTCCTCCCAGTCCTTAGTACTTGTAGGGATTCCTTCCCCACATCTATAGGTCTCCGTACAGACTAGCTTTAGGACTATAGCAGGTCTGATCGCAGGATCAGGTTCCCTGTTACATCGTAGGGATTAAGCTGAGTTCTATCGTAGGGACAGATCTCCTCTCTTTCCTTAGCTCTGGTAGCAGAACATAACAGCTTGCGCTCGAAATGTTGCCTTTTAGGCTCATGGAGACTGAAGCATTCCGCAATCTGATGGTGGCGGCTGTCCCTCGGTACTCGGTCCCCAGCCACCACTATTTCTCCCAGTGTGCCGTCCCCGCATTACACAAGTACGTGTCCCAAAACAAAGTATGCCGCTTGTGTGCCCATTTTAGAAAGTCACCTACAGCTTCCACCGCCCTTGCCGTGTTTCAGCAGCGGTTGCAGCTTCTGGCTCACAGACTGGTGTGTGATGTCCACTCCCCACGCGTTGGAACTCTACACTGCAAATGTTGGGAAGGATTTGTGAGCAGAAGAGGACAATTGTTGAGTACCAGCATCAACAAGGCCGACGGTATTCAATTCAGACTCCACATATAAGACCTCAGGAGTGGACATGGATGTCAGACATATGTACCATCCTCCAAAACTTTGAGGACTCTACCTAGACGGTGAGCGGCGATGACGCCATAATTAGCATTACCATCCTGCTTCTCTGTCTTCTGAAATGCTCTCTGCTCACAATCAAAGAGGATGCATTGCAGGCGGAGCACGATGAGATGGAGCAAGGAACCATAAAGGGTGATTACATACAGCCCAGCCTCATCTCATCCCAACGTGGATTGGGTGACAATGAGGAAGAGGAGGAGGAGGAGGAAGAACAGGAGCTAGTTTCATGCACTATAGTTTGCACTACCTGCCCAACTGTCATACCATCTGTTCAGCTTGGATGGCCAGAGGACGGAGAGGAGGAGGAGGAGAGCATGGTCAGTCATCCTCTTGGTGAGGACACGGAAGTCTTGCCTGATAGCAGTCTGGCACGCATGGCTGAATTTATGTTACGCCGCCTTTCCCATGACCCTCGCGTTCTCAAAATTTTGGGTGACAGTCATTACTGGTTGGTGACACTTCTAAACCCACGCTACAAGGAGAACTTTATATCTCTTATTCCTGAGGCGGATAGGTCTACAAAAATGGGGCAGTACCAGAAGGCCCTTGCTGCGGAACTATTAAAAAAATTCCCATCTGAAAACGCTGGTGGCAGAGGATACAGTTCATTGGACAACCAAGGAGTACAGGCGAGAGAGACACAACTTCAATCCAGCAGAGGCAGGGGAACACCTTCAAAGTTTTGGGAGAATTTTCTCAGCCCCTCCCATCGCACAAGCCCTGAGGCGCAGGGTACTCTCACGAGGAGTGCAAAGTTTGGGAAGATGCTGAGGGAGTACCTTGCCGACCGTACCAACGTCCTCCGTGATTCCTCTGTGCCTTATAATTATTGGGTATCCAAGCTGGATACGTGGAATGAACTGGCTCTCTATGCCTTGGAGGTCCTGGCCTGCCCTGCCGCCAGCGTTATATCAGAGCCGGTTTTTAGTGCCACTGGTGGAATTATAACTGATAAGCGCATCGGCCTGTCAACTGAAAATGCTGACAGGCTGACTCTTATAAAAATGAACAAAGGCTGGATTGGGCCAGACTTCTCAACACCACCGAATGATAGCAGCGTAACATAAACTCAAATCCAGTGTCTTTTTTTGGGAGGTGTATTCCCGTGCACCTCTTCACACCCACACATGGGTATACGCTTCCTGATTTTGTCTATTTGCTCTTGTCCTCCTCCTTCTCATCATCCTCATCCTCCACCACCATATCACCAGGGTGACCGTGGTCCGTGATGCAACACCCACATAATTTTTTTAAAGGGTGTTTATGATGCCTGTAAAAAATTTTTTTTATACAGTATGTTCTTGCATACCCCCCAGAGGTAAATGTTTGTCAGCCCATACACTTAGTGCATGGCATTACAAGTATAAGAGACCCGATCCTTTCTAATGGGAACATTTTTTTATGAGGCCCTTCTCCACGTGTCTTCCAAGGGGCATTGGTGTGCCTCCCAATTTTTGGCAGCCCTTGCATTCACTGCATAGGAAAACACAATGGGAGACCTTCTTCCTAATAATGGGAACATTGTTTTCAGGAGGCCCTCCTCTAAGTCTCTTCAAAGGGGTATTGGTGTGCGTCCAAATTTTCAAAGTGGTATTGGGGTGCGTCCAAATTTTGGGCAGCCCTGCTACTCACTGCATACGCAATAACAGTATAGGAGACCCACTCTTTAGTAATGGGAACAATAAAACATAGCCGGCTGATGGCTCTCTAAGAATAGCGAGGGCCGACTGCTGGCCCTTTAAGAATAATAAAGGCCTCCTGATGGCCCTATAAAAATAGGCTTTGTGACATTCAGAGTCCCTCCTTCATAAACGAAACACAATGTGTCTGATGGTATCTCACACACCACATGGCCAGATAAGGTTGTAAAATGTTAAAATGACATTTCCTGGTAAATGCATTTGTCACGGTTGAAAGCAATGGAAAAGTGCAAAAATGCATCAAAAACGCTATGTGTGAACATAGCCCAAGGTGTGGAGGAGCATTTTTGTGTTGGTTATTTATTTTGCTTTGTATACAAATCATTACCCTGGAAAGGATGTTCCTTAACATATTTCCCAGGAAAATCCATTTTGGTTTCGTTTTTGTATGTTTTAATGTGAGTCCGTAAAAGTGGCGCAATACCTCTGACAAAGTTGTTGACAGCAGTGACCTGGGAGTCAGAAATGCTTCCAGGGGTCTTCCCCATGCTGTTCCCATGTCATTTGAGCACTGTTCCCATTGATTTGGCCAATTTTTAGGCCCTCTGCAGACCGCCGGGGGGAGCTGCCTGAAAAATGCTCGAGTGTCCCATAGACTTACCTTGGGCTCGTTGCTCGGGTCCAGCACCCGAGTATTCCAATGTTCTTAACCTGAGCATAGAGCACCCGAGCATTTTAGTGCTCGCCCATCACTAATAATAATATTTATTGATGGGTACATTATATTTTTATTTTTGGTGGATTCTTTTTTTCATTTATTTATTTTTTATATTTTTACAACTTTTTTTTTTTTTTCATTTTTTAAAACTTTTTTTACTTTTATACTTTGTCCCACTATGGGACTTTCACTTTTTTTACTCTGATCGCCTGTATAGCATAGGGATGGAGCACCATCCCTGTGCTATACATTCTGTCAGCGCTGCAGATGCAGAAAATACTTTGGTCATGCACTGCGCATGACCAAAGTATCTTCCTGCTGTCTGGTGACCCGGATGTTGTCATGACGACATCGGGTCGTCATAGCAACATCTGGGAAGCCGCGGCAGACATCGTGGGATGCCTGCAGGAGAGGTGAGTATCACGATCACCTCCCCTTGCCCCCGCAATGCTGCGATCGACTTCGCAGAATTGTGGGGGTTAATGTGCCGGGAGGGGTGCGGGACTGCTCCCAGCACATAGCACCGGGTGTCAGCTGTAACAATCAGCTGACACCCGGCGGCGATCGTGGCCGCACAGCCTGTGTGCGGGCAAAATCAACAGGACGTACTAATACGTACCTGGCTCTTAAAGCCCAGGGCGCAGGTACGTATTAGTACGTCTTGGGCTTTTAAGGGGTTAAAGGCTCTGTCATGTGTCATTCTCAAGCAATAGCGTGAGAGACCTTCTCATAAAGTGTGTTAGTTACATAGTTGTATAGGTTGAAATCAAGTTCAAACTTTCTCCACTAATTATACATTTTTGGCACTAAATTATCTATAACCCACAATGTTATGTGTATCGAGGAAATCATCTAGCCTTTTTTTAAATGCTGTTATAGTGCCTGGCATTACTACCTCCTGTGGTAGGGCATTCCACAATCTGACTGCTCTAACTGTAAAGAACGCTTTCCTATTTAGCTGCCAGAATCGCCTTTCTTCCAACCATAATAAGAGCCCCTTGATCCTTAGTATAGTCCTTGGAAGGAATAAGTCATGTGCAAAACCTTTGATTTGACCACACATGTATTTAACCCCTTAATTCCTGTCGTAACGTATTTTTATGGCGGCAGTAAAGGGTACTTATGCCTCAGCTCTTCTCTTTTACGGCGCTGAGGAATAAGTGAATAGCACCGCCTGGTGGCGGCGATTACCGCGGGTGTCAGCTGTCTGTGACAGCTGGCACTCTGCAGTATCAGCCCTGGCCAGTTTCGATGCCGAACGGGGCCAATTAACCCCTTAAATAACGCTATCAAGCGTGTTTTCCCGCACATATGGGTTATCGGTCAGCATGCTCAGGATAGATTGCACAACAAATTTCGTGGTCCACTTTCTCTCTTTACCCTTGTGGAAATGAAAAAATTTGGGTCTGAAGTAGTGATGAGCGAGTATGTTTGGTTAACCCTTTCGGCGAGTATACTCAGGCGAGTACCGAGTATTTTCAGCGTGCTCGGTGATATGTTTGAATCACTCCCATGTGCATGATTTGTGACTGTTTGACAGCTTTAATATATATGAGGAATGCTTGTTTCTTAAGCATGAAGACACTCGCTGAAGATACTCGGTACTCGCTCGAGCATACTCGCTGAATCGGGTTAACCGAACATACTCGCTCATCACTAGTCTGAAGTTAAACGTTCATTTTTTCCTTCGACATTGCTTCAGTTCCTGGGAAGCATGTTTTTGAGCACCTTGAGGGTTGCAAATTTTAGAATGGTGTCACTTTTTGGTATTTTCTATCATATAGACCCCTCAAAGTCACTTCAAATATGATGTGGTCCCTAAAATGGTTTTGTAAATTTTGTTGGAAAAATGAGAAATCGCAGGTCAACTTTTAACCCTTATAACTTCCTAACAAAAAAAAAATTTTGATGTAAAGTAGACATGTGGGAAATGTTATCTATTAACTATTTTGTGTGACATAACTCTGTGATTTAAGGGCAGTAAGAATTCAAAGTTTTAAAATTGCAAAATTTTCTACATTTTTGCCAAATTTCCATTTTTTTCACAAATAAACACAAGTCATATCGAAGAAATTACCACTATCATGAAGTACAATATGTCACGAAAAATCAATTTCAGAATCAGTGAAATTCGTTGAAGCATCCCAGAGTTATTATCTCATAAAGTGATACTGGTCAGAATTGTAAAATTTGGCTTGGTCATTAAGGACATAATTGTCTCAATCACTAAGAGGTTAAACATATACACTGACGAGCAAAAGGGTAGCAATGTGTTGAACTTTTGAATTTTAGGCTCCATATCTCACCATCTACTACTGTTTTGAACGTGAGACTACCATCTTTCCATAGACAATAATCTTGGCTATCTCATACATAAATTTGACGTGCAACTATTTAGCATATGATTAGTTATGCAGATTCTTGTCATGTCACTGCACTGCTACTGTTTTGCTCCTAAAAATCTATATTTAAATTTTTATTCTTTTGTCAGTATTTTGTAAATCCATCTTTGGCTTTGAACACTGCCTGAATCTTTCTCGGCATGCTCTCAATCAGATTCAAGCATGTCTTGTCTGAAATCTGATCCCAGGTCTCTTCTACACGTTCCCAAAGTTGGTGCATACTGGTCAACTCACTTGGGTATGTATACAGAATTTTCTTCAACTCTATCCACAAGTGTTCGATTGAGTTGACGTCTGGGGACTGTGGGGGCCAATCCAGCACCTCTGCTTCATTGTCATTGAACTTTTTCTTCGCCAATCTCGATGTATGCTTCAGGTTGTTGTCCTGCTGGAACACTTTCTCGTACTTTTTTACCCATAGTACTTGAGTGTATGAAGTAACTCGTCTTCTAGGATACTCACATATAGCTCAGAATTGAGACCACCATCAATCCTGGTCAAGTATTCAATGATTTTGGCTGCGAAACAACCCCATATCATCAGTCTTCCTCCACCGAATGTGACAGTCCCTTCAGTTTCTCAATCAATTAGCCCTTTTTTTCCTTGTTTCTTCCAGACACATTTGCGCCCATAAAAGCCTGGTCTATTGACTTTTGTCTCATCGCTCTAAATCACCTGTTTCCAATCTTCTACTGTCAATTTTCATACTTTTTTGCAAATTCGAGCCAACACTTATGACGATATTGAAGTCGAGCCTTATTCACCTTTTTTTGAGCCACCATTCCAGATTTGTGTAACATGCGTCGCACGGTGCTTGCATGGACGTCTGTGATCTCACTATTATGAAGCATACGAGCCACCTCCACTGCCGTGTTTGTCACGCCATAACTGATAGACCTTATGATGAGCCAACTTGTTGACTCCGATACTTTGCCTGGACGCCCACCTCTTGGCTTTTGAATTGATGGATAGACTTCATTTCATATTCTTCCAACTGTCATAGAACTCACATGATGCAGTTTGGCAATTTTCTTGGCTGAGACTCTGCTATCAATGAGCTCGATGATGCTGTTTCTCTTTTCTTGGGCAATCTTCTTCATGGCTGCACGTCGATTCAAACCAGTTACCTTTCACTTGGGAATCAACCTAATAACACATTGCGCTATTAAGGAATGTGAGAACAGGTTTTAATTTGTAGTTTCCTATCTTTTATAAAATTCCTTACCCATCTGCATATAGTTTCCCATAGTCCCTGTTTCTGGAGCTTCAGTATAAAGCTTTTATGTGGTACAGTATCAAATGAATTGCAAAGTCCAGATAAATCACATTAGCCGCATGACAGGGTATGGCCAACTCGGTTTTTTCCCTCTTCCCCACCATACCCTCGCCATTTAACATGCTGACAGCTTTACTCTTTGGAAAAATTTGGCCACAGCGGCCATTTATTAAAACATTACAACATTAATTAAAATGGCAACCATGTAAACTTGAAAGAAAAAGGTGGGGAGGGAGGTCCTTGAAGCTAAAAACTAAGATCTGGCGCAGTCTAACCAATTTACCCTCAGCCGTGAACCCCAACTCCAGGGCACCATATTACCACAGTGTGTGAGAGTTCTCCATCCACCAGCTCCCAGGGTAAAATCCCATGCAGAACTAATAAAAAGCCATTTCCCCCTCTTTCCATATTAACCTGAAAGTGAACTATCCAAATAATTCCTTCCACCACTAATACAAACTCCAAGGACCCCCAACCCCCCACCCCCCCTCATAACCATAACCAGTGTTATATATATATATACAGTACAGACCAAAAGTTTGTACACACCTTCTCATTTAAAGATTTTTCTGTATTTTCATGACTTTGAAAATTGTACATTCACACTGAAGGCATCAAAACTATGAATTAACACATGTGGAATTATATACTTAACAAAAAAGTGTGAAACAACTGAAAATATGTCTTATATTCTAGGTTCTTCAAAGTAGCCACCTTTTGCTTTGATGACTGCTTTGCACACTCTTGGCATTCTCTTGATGAGCTTCAAGAGGTAGTCACCGGAAATGGTTTTCACTTCACAGGTGTGCCCTGTCAGGTTTAATAAGTGTAATTTCTTGCCTTATAAATGGGGTTGGGACCATCAGTTGTGTTGTACAGAAGTCAGGTGGATACACAGCTGATAGTCCTACTGAATAGACTGTTAGAATTTGTATTATGGCAAGGAAAAAGCAGCTAAGTAAAGAAAAACAAGTGGCCATCATTACTTTAAGAAATGAAGGTCAGTCAGTCCAAAAATTTGGGCAAACTTTGAAAGTGTCCCCAAGTGCACTTGCAAAAACCATTAAGTGCTACAGAGAATCTGGCTCACATGAGGATCGCCCCAGGAAAGGAAGACCAAGAGTCACCTCTGCTTCTGAGGATAAGTTTATCCGAGTCACCAGCCTCAGAAATCACAGGTTAACAGCAGCTCAGATTAGAGACAGGCCAATACCACACAGAGTTCGAGCAGCAGACACATCTCTTCAGCAACTGTTAAGAGGAGACTTTGTGCAGCAGGCCTTCATGGTAAAATAGCTGCTAGGAAACCACTGCTAAGGACAGGCAACAAGCAGAAGAGACTTGTTTGGGCTAAAGAACACAAGGAATGAACATTAGACCAGTGGAAATCTGTGCTTTGGTCTGATGAGTCCAAATTTGAGATCTTTGGTTCCAACCACCGTGTCTTTGTGCAACGCAGAAAAGGTGAACGGATGGACTCTACATGCCTGGTTCCCACTGTGAAGCATGGAGGAGGAGGTGTGATGGTGTGGGGGTGCTTTGCTGGTGACACTGTTGGGGATTTATTCAAAATTGAAGGCATACTGAACCAGAATGGCTACCACAGCATCTTGCAGCGGAATGCTACTCCATCCGGTTTGCGTTTAGTTGGACCATCATTTATTTTTCAACAGGACAATGATCCCAAACACACCTCCAGGCTGTGTAAGGGCTATTTGACCAAGAAGGAGAGTGATGGGGTGCTACGCCAGATGACATGGCCTCCACAGTCACCAGACCTGAACCCAATCGAGATGGTTTGGGGTGAGCTGGACCACAGAGTGAAGGCAAAAGGGCCAACAAGTGCTAAGCATCTCTGGGAACTCCTTCAAGATTGTTGGAAGACCATTTCCGGTAACTACCTCTTGAAGCTCATCAAGAGAATGCCAAGAGTGTGCAAAGCAGTCATCAAAGCAAAAGGTGACTTCTTTGAAGAACCTAGAATATAAGACATATTTTCAGTTGTTTCACACTTTTTTGTTAAGTATATAATTCCACATGTGTTAATTCATAGTTTTCATGCCTTCAGTGTGAATGTACAATTTTCATAGTCATGAAAATACAGAAAAATCTTTAAATGAGAAGGTGTGTCCAAACTTTTGGTCTGTACTGTATATATATTTTTTTTTCTTTATACATATACAGTTGTGCTCAAAAGTTTACATACCCTTGCAGAATTTTTCTTGGCCTTGTTTCAGACAATACGAATGATAACAAAAAACTTTTTCTCCACTGATGGTTATTGGTTGGGTGAAGCCATTTATTGTCAAACTACTGTGTTTTCTCTTTTTAAATCTTAATGACAACCAAAAACATCCAAATGACCCTGATCAAAAGTTCACATACCCCAGTTCTTAATACCGTGTATTGCCCCCTCTAACATCAATGACAGCTTGAAGTCTTTTGTGGTAGTTGTGGATGAGGTTCTTTATTTTCTCAGATGGTAAAGTTGCCCATTCTTCTTGGCAAAAAGCCTCTAGTTCCTGTAAATTCTTGGGCTGTCTAGCATGAACTGCGCGCTTGAGATCTCCCCAGAGAGGCTCAATGATATTGAGGTCAGGAGACTGAGATGGCCGCTCCAGAACCTTCACTTTGTTCTGCTGTAGCCAATGACAGGTCGACTTGGCCTTGTGTTTTGGATCGTTGTCATGTTGGAATGTCCAAGTACGTCCCATGCGCAGCTTCCGGGCTGATGAGTGCAAATTCGCCTCCAGTATTTGTTGATAATGTGCAGCATTCATCTTTCCTTTAACTTTTGCCAAGTTTCCTGTGCCTTTGTAGCTCACACATACCCAAAACATCAGCGATCCACCTCCGTGCTTTACTGTGGAATGTTGTTTCTTTCATCATAGGTCTTGTTGAACTCTCTCCAAATGTAACGTTTATGGTTGTGGCCAAAAAGTTCAATTTTGGTCTCATCATTTCAAACTACCTTGTTCCAGAAGTTTTGAGGCTTGTCTCTGTGCTGTTTGGCGTATTGTAGGCAAGATACTTTGTGGCATTTGCACAGTAATGGCTTTCTTCTGGCGACTCGACCATGCAGCCCATTTTTCTTCAAGTGCCTCTGTAGCACCCTGAGGATTCGGCTGCTACAGGGGTATTGCACCTCAAACCAGAGGTGTGATATTCCACTCCCGGGTAAGGATGGAGTGTGGAACTGAGCTCGGTAGGCTGCATGCACTACACACATCCCATTTCCGAGGAGCAGACCGACGGTACTCCCACTTAGAAATGTGCAGGTACGACCGAGTCTGTTCCTGGCTGGAGTGGGAGGGGGGTGGTACATCCCAAGTAGTGTAGGGGCAGATAGGGGGAGCAGCCTGGGTAAAGATAGGAGCTCATTGGGTGCTGGTCACCTGAGCTCACACATAGAGGGTGTATATAAGGTGGGCACCAACTAAGAACAGGGTCAGATGCAGAGAACAAGTCAGTTGGAGACAGCAAGACAGCTGCAGAGGAGCAGACAGCAAGCAGAGAGGAAGTCAGCCTGCAGCAAGAGAGAGACCCTGAGTGAGAGAGGAGCAGAGAAGGAGTACCCAGAGGGGAAAACAGAGAGGACCCAAGAACCCAAATTAAAGCACCGGGTGAGGAGTCGGCACAGGGTACCGGATCCCAAGCTGGTGGGGGCAGAAAACACACCCTAGCCAGAGACCGGAGGCCGTGGGCAGCATCTGCCACGGCCACCCATCACATCCACCCCGAAGGCACACCACATGAAGGGTCAGGGAACCCAAGGCCAAGGGTGTCCCAACAGAAGGCCCGAGGGAGCTGGACCTAGGTGGGTCACTGGTGGGGACGGCCAGAGAACGGGACAGAAGGAGAGCTCAGGGCCACGCTCCGGACTTGTTTGGGGGTTGGCTGAATCCAGGACCTGGTGGACGCAGCACGGCTCGGGTGGTCACTCGAAGCTGGAGTGACCAGTACAACATCTGCAGTAAGTAAACACCCTTAACTGCACAACCCGACTCTGTCTTCATTGCCGTCTGCACTGCACCACCACAACCCCCATCCTCTGCACCTGTCCTCTCTGAGGCTATACCCCTCCCGTTGGGGGTTATCCCACCAAGCTGCGCACCCACCATCAGCCTCAGCGGACCCTGCTGCAGCGGCGGCCACAGTGACCGCATCACAACGGGTGGCGTAGTCGACACAAAAGAACTCTTAATAACATCTGTAGGACTGCCACATAACACTGAGCTTGACGCCCTGGGCACGGGCCGGGTCACAGCCGCTCGGAGACTACAACCCCCCATCTGATCCGGTGCCGGGTATTCCCCTCAAAAAGGAATATGTCCCAGGGGGCGCGTCAACTTTGGCGTAGTCGGCAGGATTACGTGCCCGCAACACCCGGGTACTGCGTGCCTGAAGAAAAGTGCAAGTTTACCTCAGAAAGAAGTCTCCCGCCGGTTCCGGAGGGTCCACGCCATCGGACCCCATCACAGGTCGTTTCCCGCCGATTGTCCGCCATTTCCAGCTTGTTCCCGCCATCTGCAGAGTTTCCCGCCACTGGGCGTCGCTTCCCGCCAAATCCGAAGATTTCCCGCCTTGGAAGAACAGCGGACGCCATTATGGGCGTGCCAAAGGAGGGCAAGAGGCCGCCTCCCATCGTGGGCCAGGACCGAACATGGCGCCAAAAGTGGAAACCGCCCCCACCAACAGAGACTGTGATGCTAGAGGTGTCTGTCAGCGTGAAAGAACTGCCCCTGGAGCTGACAGTCACCGAGTTGCCCCGGGACCGCCCTCTAAGTGGGAGGAGACGAAAGAAAAGAGCGAAGATGGGTGCCGCCTGGAGCAGTCTGGAGCGAGCGCACCCGGAGGCAAGAAGTCTAACGAGGAGTAGCGGAGGAGCTTACCCGGATATGGAGAGAAAGCAGAACAGCACCGGCCCGCTGGCCAGGAGTCTGCTAGAGACCGAGGAAGGAGAGCAGAGCAGCACCGGCCCGCTGGCCAGGAGCCTGCTGGAAGAAGAGCAGAGCAGCACCGACCCGTTGGTCAGGAGCCTGCTAGACACCACGACCCCACTAGGCCTAGTGGAGGTCCTAGCACAGCTCCCCCGAGACCGGGAGTGTGCACAGACTGCCCTGGAGGGCCTCGCACGGAGGATGGCCCGGGTACAGCGCGAGATATTGGCGGAATGGAGCCGGGAGATGGCCCAGCAAGCTGAGACCAGTCAACGGAGCACGCTACCCTGGAAGAGGAAACAGACCGCCTCTGAGGATGGCGCGGGAGGACCAAAGGCCGGAGACGACGCCGAGAAGGGAGCCGAACGCATGGAGGCAGGTAAAGGGGACGCCTATACCCCAAGCCGGGAAACCGCCCACCTGCCCCAGCTCCCCGTCGCAGAGCCCGAAAGTCCCCCTGCTGTGCCCGTAGCCGCCATGTCACCGCTATGGACTAGGCCCCGACCGGAAGCCGCCGCAGCGACCCCTGTGACGTCACGCGCCTCGACCCGGAGCGTGACAAAGCAGGAAATACCACCAGCCTGGTCGCAAGGCCTAGTACCCCCGGGCGCCGCATCACCAACAGCACCCCCTACCTCCGCGGAGCCTCCGGCCTGGCCGCAAGGCCAGGTAGCCCAGGGCGCCGCCGTCCTAACGGTGCCCTTCACCTTCCAGGTGCCCCAGGCCTGGCCGCAAGGCCTGGGCAACCCGGGCGCCACCACCACCGCGCCCGCACCCGTAAAACCAAGGGTGCCACACCTGGGGGAGGACTTGTTCAGCCAGCTCACATGGCCGGACGGGCGGCCCTTCATCTGGCCCGAAGAATACCATGAGCTGGAACGGCAGCAGAGACTAAGACCCCTGGATGAACCCCTGATTCCGGCTCCGAAGCCCGTGGCACGGATCTCGCTCCCGCTAGAGGAAGCACAGTTTGAGTGGGACCCCACCGGAGAAGACCTAATGGGGTTCACTCAGGAAACTAGGGCAGCTGCAGCAGAGCGCGCTGAGTGTTGCCGACAGCAGCTCGAAGAGTTTGCAAGGGAGCGGAGAGAGAGGCGGGTCCGGGAACAACAGGCCCAAATAAGGAGCGCCGAGCAGAAGAGCCGGACCAGGAGGGACCCCCGTGCAGCGCATTGTCCCCGCACCATCGGGACAGTGATCAAGTTCAACCAGCAGCATGGGTGGGGCTTCATCCGAGACAACAACACCCCCGGCGACGTCTTTGTCACGCGCAGAGACGTGGAGTCCCATCTGCCGGAGGGGCACAGAGGTCGTGACCTCTACATCGGAGACGAGGTCACCTTTACCCGGCACAAGTGTGCCAAAGGACCTTATGCCCTCCACGTACACCGCCTGACGGAGGAGGAGTTGCGGTGCGAGGAGGAGGAGCAAGAGGACCCGGACGGGTCTGAAGTTACAACCAGCTATAAGCAAAGAGCAGGAGGAAGACGCCGTTGAGTGCGGCAGAGCAGTGGATGTAAATAGTTACCCGACCGGGGTATAAAGAAACTGTTGCTAAATATATATAGTCCCCGTTGGGACCAGTATGAGTGAACTTTTTACCCGTTATTCCGTATCCATACCAGGCTGAGGACTGTGAGCAGCCATTCCCTTCCCTTTACCTGGCCGAGGACTGAGAGCGGCCAACTTCCCCTGTATATAGTTGCGCTTCCTAAAGCGCCCCCTACTGGTTTTATAGGAAAACCATTTTTCTAGAAAGACTGTCGCACTTTACCCGGTCACACGTTGCACAGTGACCGGAGGAGGAGCCAGAGGCGACGAGAATGTTTTATTTTCTAATATATGTTGTTTTATATGTTTATGAAAAAAAAAAAAAAAAAGTATGTTTTTGGTGTTATTTATGTCTTACAGCCCGAGGACGTGCTGTGATTTACCAGGGGGGAATGTAGCACCCTGAGGATTCGGCTGCTACAGGGGTATTGCACCTCAAACCAGAGGTGTGATATTCCACTCCCGGGTAAGGATGGAGTGTGGAACTGAGCTCGGTAGGCTGCATGCACTACACACATCCCATTTCCGAGGAGCAGACCGACGGTACTCCCACTTAGAAATGTGCAGGTACGACCGAGTCTGTTCCTGGCTGGAGTGGGAGGGGGGTGGTACATCCCAAGTAGTGTAGGGGCAGATAGGGGGAGCAGCCTGGGTAAAGATAGGAGCTCATTGGGTGCTGGTCACCTGAGCTCACACATAGAGGGTGTATATAAGGTGGGCACCAACTAAGAACAGGGTCAGATGCAGAGAACAAGTCAGTTGGAGACAGCAAGACAGCTGCAGAGGAGCAGACAGCAAGCAGAGAGGAAGTCAGCCTGCAGCAAGAGAGAGACCCTGAGTGAGAGAGGAGCAGAGAAGGAGTACCCAGAGGGGAAAACAGAGAGGACCCAAGAACCCAAATTAAAGCACCGGGTGAGGAGTCGGCACAGGGTACCGGATCCCAAGCTGGTGGGGGCAGAAAACACACCCTAGCCAGAGACCGGAGGCCGTGGGCAGCATCTGCCACGGCCACCCATCACATCCACCCCGAAGGCACACCACATGAAGGGTCAGGGAACCCAAGGCCAAGGGTGTCCCAACAGAAGGCCCGAGGGAGCTGGACCTAGGTGGGTCACTGGTGGGGACGGCCAGAGAACGGGACAGAAGGAGAGCTCAGGGCCACGCTCCGGACTTGTTTGGGGGTTGGCTGAATCCAGGACCTGGTGGACGCAGCACGGCTCGGGTGGTCACTCGAAGCTGGAGTGACCAGTACAACATCTGCAGTAAGTAAACACCCTTAACTGCACAACCCGACTCTGTCTTCATTGCCGTCTGCACTGCACCACCACAACCCCCATCCTCTGCACCTGTCCTCCCTGAGGCTATACCCCTCCCGTTGGGGGTTATCCCACCAAGCTGCGCACCCACCATCAGCCTCAGCGGACCCTGCTGCAGCGGCGGCCACAGTGACCGCATCACAACGGGTGGCGTAGTCGACACAAAAGAACTCTTAATAACATCTGTAGGACTGCCACATAACACTGAGCTTGACGCCCTGGGCACGGGCCGGGTCACAGCCGCTCGGAGACTACAACCCCCCATCTGATCCGGTGCCGGGTATTCCCCTCAAAAAGGAATATGTCCCAGGGGGCGCGTCACCTCCTTATTGTGCATCTTGAAACAGCCAAACCGCTAGTTTTCAGAGAGTCCTGAATTTTAGCTGATGTTATTTGTGGGTTTTTCTTTGCATCCCGAACAATTTTCCTGGCAGTTGTGGCCGAAATTTTGTTGGTCTACCTGACCGTGGTTTGGTTTTTACAGAGCCCCTGATTTTCCATTTGTTAATCACAATTTTAATGCTGCTGACCATGGATATTTTTTTGTATCCCTTTCCTGTGTTATACCTTTTCCCGTACATCCGATGACAATTCTTTTGCTTTCCCCATGACTCACAATCCAGAAATATCAGTGGCTGGATGAAAGATGCAAGAGTCTGTCTGGATCCCAGAAACTCACTCAGGTTTTATGCACACACACTGATTACAAGCAAACAGGTCACAGGTGAGGATGTTACCTTTAGTAGCCATTTAAACCCATTTGTGTCAAATTCTGTGCATGTTATCAGGCCAAAATCAACAGGGTATGTGAACTTTTAATCAGTGTCTGGAAGTAGCCATTACTTTTAGCCATAGTCCTATGTCCCTCTGATCCGATCTAATGCTCGGTCGCACCTCTTTTCTTTGCCTGAACTGCTCATCATATCTCAGCCAAGCCTTCCCTTCATAAACTCGATGTGCCTCCCCAATTGTGTCCATACAACAAAACAAACCCGAGCAGCTATCAGGCGCCTTCTCCCCAATGACACTAGCTAAGGTTGCAAAGATCTGTAACCAGTTAGCAAACGTTTGTGGTATAAACCGCCACCTCCGCTTTTGCTCCTCCTCCTTCTTACTGTCGTCCTTTCTGCCATTGTTAAGGTTACATTTTTCAAGAAGCAAAAGCAAAAAACATTCAACATATTCATCTTTCCAAATTTTCTCCTTTACCTCCTTCTTTAACTGTGACCCCAATGGCCCCTCGAAGCATACATATACCTCCCCCTTTGCTCTTACATCGACCTTAATAGCATCTGTTTTTTCCTTTTCAGTTTGACTGGGCAACGACCCACTCACAGCCTTGCTGCCACTACTGTGTACCGCCTCAGCCATCTCACTACCAGCAATACGTGACCCTGTCGACGACGATATCCATGCCCCCTCAAGAGATACGCCCAACCCCCCACCAGCACCACCTTCCAATATTACCAAAAACTGCGACATTCAATTCAGCAGCTCCCTGATTGCCGAACCCTCTGCTGTACCCAGACCTCCCCCTCCTTTCTACACCTGGACCTTACTCCCTCCCGCACACCCCATAACCAAACCTAACAGCATGTTGAGACAGACAAGACAGAGAACCATACTCACAAGGCTGCCCGGGCACTATGATCCCGCCAGCCGTACTTCCCACATCCTGACGATCTGTCTCCTCCTGGTGTTGGTGTCTGGAATCTCCCTCTTCCTCTTCCATCCGCTCCCCCTGGCTGGATTCCATGCCACCAGAAGGATTGGCAACCCCCACTGGCACATGTGGACCTGCTCCAGCGCCAGTGCAGGTCTGATGGTTCAAATTTGCTGCCAAAAATCTTGCGGGTCCTCCAGAAGGTGGCTTCTGCTGGTGCCTGCCAGCTGCAGGCCCCCTGCCAGACCCATCCAAGCTGGTGCCTGACGCTTCTGTGGGTCCTCGGCGTCGGGTAGAGCCAGGCCGCCCGCCCGCTCCGGTACTTTCACCTGGCTGCCGTAGCCGTCTGCTGCTCCTTCTGGCGGGTGCCCCGACAGGAGCATCGCCAGGTGCGCCAATCGCTGATGCCGTTGGTGATCCGGGTCCTGAGGGCCTAGAAGTGGAAGGCCGTGGCTCCGGAACAGGCTAACCGCTCCCGCCGCAGCAGGCCGGCTGTGAGTATTCCTGCAGGGTTGTGAGTGACGAGCGAAAGCTGCGCTCTTGTACTCACCGCCCTCAGGGTCCCTGGTGCGACTCCTCAGCCGTCACCTGCTCCGTGGCATGAATTCGGGGCTTAGCCTCTTCGGAGGCCTCACTCTCCTGGCCCACCTGCTTGCCTCCTCATCACGGGCTGGGGCTCCGACGCACATAGTGGAAAGCTGCTCCCGCAGCCATGCCTCACCTCTCAGTCTTGCCTCTGTCCGCAGCTGTTGTAGCATGGCCTCCACTTTCTCCATGAGGTAGGTTAACGGTGAGGTGGAGGGGACACGTGTTAACTTTACACACCCAGCAGTCTAATATGGCCACTTTCCCCGCACTTTCTTTCTTAAATACCCCCCAACCTAGACCCCCTTACTCTATTACTCCCACGTTTCCCTATTCCCAAATTATCCCTCCCAGCCAATCCCAATCATGAGGGGCTTTCCCATAACTCCGTACATCTCCAGCCCCTTTCTTTGCCAACATCCAGATTTGCACTTAACTCCTCATAGAAACCCAACATGTTAGTTAGACACGACTTATCCTCTTAGAAACCAAACATGTTGGTTAGACACGACTTATCTTTTATGAATCCATGCTGGTTGTTAGTTATTATATTATTTTCTCCAATATACAGTACACACCAAAAGTTTGGACACACCTTCTCATTTAAAGATTTTTCTGTATTTTCATGACTATGAAAATTGTACATTCACACTGAAGGCATGAAAACTATGAACACATGTGGAATTATATACTTAACAAAAAAGTGTGAAACAACTGAAAATATGTCTTATATTCTAGGTTCTTCAAAGTAGCCACCTTTTGCTTTGATGATTGCTTTGCACACTCTTGGCATTCTCTTGATGAGCTTCAAGAGGTAGTCACCGGAAATGGTTTTCACTTCACAGGTGTGCCCTGTCAGGTTTAATAAGTGGGATTTCTTGCCTATAAATGGGGTGAAAATACACCCCATGAAAATACAGAAAAATCTTTAAATGAGAAGGAGTGTCCAAACTTTTGGCCTGTACTGTATGTCTGCAAGTCATCTCCAATAATGCCCTCAAAAACTTTGCACACTACTGATGTCAAACTTACCGGACAGTAGTTGCCTGGATCCACTTTACCTTTTTTAATGGAATCCATCCAATAAGTGTAAGGCCTCATTCAGACATCCGTGTTGCACGTACGTGTTCTATCCTTTTTTTCACCATTACAATCTATGCTGCTGTTCACATGTCTGTGTTTTTCAAAGACTGTGCAAACCACATAGAGACGTCTATTTTTTCCGGCAGAGTCGATGATAAGGGCCAATACAAGTCTATGGATCTGTGAAAT
Organism: Phyllobates terribilis; assembly: GCF_046119375.1. Taxonomy (NCBI): domain Eukaryota; kingdom Metazoa; phylum Chordata; class Amphibia; order Anura; family Dendrobatidae; genus Phyllobates; species Phyllobates terribilis. Next base: position 772,037,354 of record NW_027362761.1, on the reverse strand, counting down.
ACACTTGCAGCACATGTATGACATCCAGGGGCCATCCTTGTGCTCTCTGTGTTTAAAGGGAACCTGTCACTAGCAAAAATGCTATTAACCTGCAGTTAATATTGGGTTAGTCTGCTGGTTAATAGCTCTACTAACCTGCCTGTCGCCTGCATGTGGCTGAACACTGCAGGGAGAAAATTAACTTTATTCTCTTCGGCAGCATTCGTTTTCAGTCACTGGGTCGGCGCTGGTCCAGTCACCACTTTGAGAATACAGAAAGGCGGCTGTAACAGTACCCTCAGTTCTAACTGACAGCCAGCCCCAATACCCAGGTTCAGGAGTTCCAGAGCGTCAGCATTAGAGGACCGGCCATACTGGCACCCTTAGGTGAAAGAAGGCGCAGAACGACGGGTTGAGCAAAGGACTCTTGCTGCATAGGACTGTAGAGTCGAGTTGGGTTGTGGTGAAGTAGTGAGAAACAGTGGAAACAGAGAACAAGTAGAGAAAGTAAAGAGAAAATGTGAAGATAGGGAAAATAAGGAAAAATACTGTGTGGAAAATGCTTTGAGTTGTAAAGGAAACGTTCATAAGACTGTGTACCCGCTATCTCTTGAATATATTCCCTACCAAGTTCCCGTTCAATATAAAGTTTATTTTTAAATGGTCGTCTTCCTCCTTGAACTGTTCAACACCTGGTCCTGGCAAACCAGCAACATCAGTTACACGCAGCTTGCATGGGCGTAGAACCCTCACAGCACAAGTCCACACACCCAAACAGTACCCCCACCTTCATGTAAAGTGCCAGGGTGTAAGAGAAGAGTACCTTGGCCACGGTTACCGCCCTGTGCCATGTTACATTTGGACGGTGCTTCACAGTGCAGATGGAAAATGACTAGTGATGAGCGAGCACTAAAATGCTTGGGTACTCGATGTTCGAGTCGAGCAAATTGGAATTCTTGAGTGTTCGGTCCGAGTAATGAGCCCAATGTGAAACTCAAGCATTTTTCTGGTGGCCCCCCCAGCTGTCTGCAGAGGGCCTAAAAATTGCCCAAATCGAAGGGAACAGTGCTCAAATGGCATGGGAACATCATGGGGAAGACCCCTGGAAGCATTTCTGACTCCCAGGTCACTGCTGTCAACAATGTTGTCAGAGGTATTACACCACTTTTACGGACTCACAATAAAACATACAAAAACTAAATCAAAATGGATTTGTCTGGAAAATATGTTAAGGAACATCATAAGACAAATCCTGTTTCATTTATGATGGAGGGACTCTGAAAGTCACAAAGCCTATTTTATAGGGCCATCAGGCGGCCCTTACTATTCTTAAAGGGCCAGTAGTCGACCCTCGCTATTGTTAGAGAGCCGTCAGCCGGCTATGCTTTGTTGTTCCCATTATTAACGAGTGGGTCTCATATACTATTATTGCGTATGCAGTGACTGCAAGGGCTGCCAAAAATTTGGACACAACCCAATACCCCTTTGAAGAGACATAGAGGAGGGTCTCAGTAAAAAAAATGTTCCCATTATAAAGGAGCAGGTCTCCTATAGTGGTAATGCCCATGCTGTGAATGCAAAGGCTGCCAAAATTTGGAAAAAAAAACACTATCAAAGGGGTTTAAAGACACATTGGGCCACAGTAATGACATGTTCCCATTAGAAAGAAAAGGGTCTACTATACAGTTATAGGGCATGCAGTGAGTCCAACGGCTGCCAAAATTTAGGAAAAACCCCACTAACAATTTAAACACACATAGAGCTGGGCCAAAGTAACGACATGTTCCCATTAAAAAGGAGAGGGTCTGCTATACAGTTATAGGGTATGCAGTGAGTCCAACGGCTGTCAAAATTTAGGAAAAACCCTACTAACAATTTAAAGACACATAGAGCAGGGCCACAGTAACAACATGTTTCCATTAGAAAGGAGCAGGTCTGCTATACAGTTATAAGGTATGCAGTGAGTCCAACAGCTGCCAAAATTTAGGAAAAACCCCACTAACAATTTAAAGACACATAGAGCTGGGCCAAAGTAATAACATATTCCCATTAGAAAGGAGAGGGTCTGCTATACAGTTATAGTATATGCAATGAGTCTTACGGCTGCCAAAATTTAGGAAAAACCTAATAACAATTTAAAGACACATAGAGGTGGGCCTCAGTAACGACATGTTATGGGTCTCCCATACTGTTTGCCTATGCAGTAACTGCAATGGCTGTCAAAAATTTGGAGGAACTCCAATGCCGCTTGCAAGAGACATAGAGGTCAGAGTGCCTACTGAAAAAAATGTTCCCATTATTTGGAAGTGGGTCTCCCCTACTGTTTGCCTATGCAGTGATGCAACGGCTGCCAAAAATTTGGATAAACTCCAATGCCCCTTGCAAGATATGTAGAGGTCGGAGGGCCTCCTGAAAAAAATGCTCCCATTATTAGGAAGTGGGTCTCCCATACTGTTTGCCTATGCAGTGAATGCAATGGCTGCCAAAAATTTGGAGGAACTCCAATGTCCCTTGCAAGAGACGTAGATATGTTGATATGGTACATATGGTGGTGATATGGTGGTGGAGGATGAGGATGCGGAGAAGGAGAAGGACAAGAGCAAATAGACAAAATCAGGAAGCGCATACCCATGTCTGGTGCATGGGAATAGAGTTAGACCTCCCAAAAAAAGACACTGTATTTGAGCTTAAGTTACGCTGCTATCATTCCGTGGTGTTGAGAAGTCTGACCCAATCCAGCCCTTGTTCATTTTTATAAGAGTCAGCTTGTTAGCATTTTCAGTTGACAGGCGGATGCACCTATCGGTTATAATTCCACCATCTGCACTTAAAACCCACTCTGATAAAACGCTGGCAGCAGGGCAGGCCAGGACATCTAAGGCATAGAGAGCCAGTTCATGCCACGTGTCCAGCTTGGATACCCAATAATTATAAGGCACAGAGGAATCACGGAGGATGTTGGTACGGTCGGCAAGGTACTCCCTCACCATCTTCCCAAACTTTGCACTCCTTGTGAGAGTACTCCGCGCCTCAGGGCCTGTAAGATGGGAGGGTCTGAGAAAACTGTCCCATAACTTTGACAGTGTTCCCCTGCCTCTGCTGGATTGCATTTGTGTCTCTCTCGCCTGTACTCCTTGGTTGTCCAATGAACTGTCACCTCTGCCGCCAGCGTTTTCAGATGGGATTTTTTTTAATAATTCCGCAACAAGGGACTTTTCGTACTGCCCCATTTTATTAGGTCTGTCCTGCGCAAGAATAAAAGACAGAAAGTTCTCCTTGTAGCGTGGCTCTAAAAGTGTCACCAACCAATAATGACTGTCACCCAAAATTTGGACAACGCAAGGGTCAAGGGAAAGGCAGCATAGCATAAACTCAGCCATGTGTGTCAGACTGCAAAGAGGCAAGACTTCCGTGTCCTCACTATGCTTTCCTCCTCATCCTCCTCCTCTTCCTCCTCCTCCCTGTCCTCAGGCCATCCATGCTGAACAGATGGTATGACAGTTGTGCAGGTAGTACCGTCTATAGCGCAGGAAACTAGCTCCTGTTGTTCCTCCTCCTCATCTTCCTCTTCCTCATTGTCACCGAATCCACATTGGGATGAGATGAGACTGGGCTGTGTGTAATCACCCTGTATGGTTTCTTGCTCCATCTCATCGTGCTTCGCCTGCAATGCATACTCTTTAATTGTGAGCAGAGAGTGTTTCAGAAGACAGAGAAGCGGGATGGTGATGCTAATTATGGTGTCATTGCCGCTCACCATCTTGGTGGAGTCCTCAAAGTTTTGGAGAATGGTACAGTACATATGTCTGACATCCATGTCCACTCCTTAGGTCTTATATGTGGCGTCTGAACTGTATACCGACGGCCTTGTTGATGCAGGTAGTCAACAACTGCCCTCTTCTGCTCACAAATCCTTCCCAACATCTGCAATGTAGAGTTCCAACGCGTGGGGATATCGTAGATCAGTCGGTGAGCTGGAAGCTGCAAATGCTGCTGAAGCATGGAAAGGGCAGCGGAAGCTGTAGCTGACTTTCTAAAATGGGCACACAGGCGGCGTACTTTGACAGGCAGATCCAACAGATCCGGGTAGGTTTTGAGAAACCGCTGAACCACGAGGTTAAGCACATGGGCCAGGCATGGTACGTGTGTGAGCTCACCTTTCCTCAGAGTCGTCACCAGGTTACGGCCATTGTCACACACGACCATGCCTGACTGTAGGGTCAGCGGTGTGAGCCACAGATCTGCCTGCTCTTTCAAAGCTCTCCACAACTCTTCAGCATTGTGCGGTTTGTCACCTAAGCATATTAGCTTCAGCACAGCCTGTTGCCACTTGGCCAGGGCAGTGCTGCAGTGCTTCCAGCTTGTGACTGATGTGGTCATTTCGGAGATGGAGGCTGAAGAGGAGGAGGAGGTGCAGGAGCTGTAGAATATGGGGGCAATCCTGATTGACCCAGGGCCCGCAATCCTCGGCATTGGGAGGACGTGTCCCAAGGTCCGACTGGGTCCCGGCTTCCACTATATTAACCCAGTGTGCCATCAGCGAGATGTACTGGCCCTGCCCACAAGCACTTGTCCACGTTTCCGTGGCTAGATGGACTTTCCAAGTAACTGTGTTGTTGAGGGAATGGCTAATGTTGAGGGACACGTGCTTGTGTAATGCGGGGACGGCACATCGGGAGAAATAGTGGCGGCCGGGGACCGAGTATCGAGGGGCGGCTGCCGCCATCAGGTTGTGGAAAGCTTTTGTCTCCACGAGCCTAAAAAGCAACATTTCGAGCTCAAGCATTCGCGAAATGTGTGAATTTAGTAGTGTGGCCTGTGGGGCGTTTGCTGCATATTTTATTTGCACTTGCGTTCCAAAGACTGGGGTAGGGACAACTGACCGCTGCACTGGGACAAGGACGTGGACGTCCTTGCTGATGGTGCTACTTGAGAGTGTGCAATGACAGGTGCAGGGTCTGAGGCATCTTGGCATGCGCCATGGACAAGGGATTGGCGTGCACGGACAACAGCGGAACAAGCAGTGGTGTCACCCGCAGACACTGTTGCTGGACACTGGGGTTTGGCCCACTTAGTTGGTTGCTTTTCTGCCATGTGCCTGATCATGCTGGTGGTGGTCAGACTGCTAGTTTTGCTACCCCTGCTGATCCTGGCCTGGCATGTGGTGCAAATGGCCTTTTTGGGGTTATCTGGAGAGTCTTTAAAAAATAACCAGACTCGGGAAGACCTAACAGTTGTACTGGCAACTTCTGTCATGTTGGCGTTACAAGGAACGCTTTCCTGCCTTGTGTCTACGGCCACCACACTGCTTCTTCCTGACTGTTGTGGTGCTATGCCTTCCTCTCCCTGTGTGCTGCTGTCCTCACTCTGTATGTCCCCCTGCCAGGTTAGGTCAGTTACTACAGTATATCATCCACCACCTCGTCTTCCACTTCCGCAGCCTGGTCCTCCTCCTGACTTTATGGCAATTGTGTATCATCATCATCCACCTCTTTCAACAGTAATTGCACTTTCCCACAGTTGCCTTTGTGTGACCATGGCTGCTCCAATATTTGGGCATCGCTACACGTGTTCTCCTCTTGACTCGCTTGAAGCTGACCAGGCGAGAGACCCGAATCTACAAATGGAAAAGTGAACAGCTCTTCTGAGTGTCCAAGTGTGGGATCAGTTGTCTCTAGGCATGGTGGGAGGAAGGAGGATCAGGGTGAGGAATATGCGGTCCAGACTCACGGCTACTGAGACTTGACTATGTGGAAGACAGGGTGGTGGTGGTGGCAAAGTGACTGGCAGCATTATCTGCTATCCAACCAACAACCTTTTGACACTGCTCTGGGTTCAATAGTGGTGTACTGCGGTCCCCTAGTAATTGGGACAGGAAGATCGAGCGACAAGATGTGGGTGTTTGTTGTGGCACAATTTCGGCTTGCCCACGGCCACGTCCTCGGCCTCAGCATACACCATCACCATCACGTCCAGTTCCCCGTTCTTTGCCACGCACCTTGCTCATTTTAAATGGAGGACAATATTTTCCACATTCACGAGAGATGGCTGATTTTGGAACGCAGTTATATGTGTTCCGTCTGACAGAGAACCACGATTTTAAATGGCAGGCCTGTAATTTACTAATATTATTCTACACAGAGACCTAGTGTGATTAGCTTGACCGACACACTGCAACAGAATGGAAATGGAAGAAATGTCTGATTTTGGAACAGTCTTATAGGTGATATGTCTGACAGAGAACCACGGTTTATATAGCAGGCCTGTAATTTGCTAATACTATTCTTCACAGACACCTAGTTTGAATAGCTTGACCGACACACTGCAACAAAAAGGAAATGAAAGAAATGTCTGATTTTGTAACAGTCTTATAGATGATATGTCTGACAGAGAACCACAGTTTTAAATAGCAGGCCTGTAATTTACTAATACTATTCTTCACATAGACCTAGTGTGAATAGCTTGACCGACACACTGCAACAGAATGGAAATCGAAGAAATGTCTCATTTTGGAACAGTCTTATAGGTGATATGTCTGACAGAAAACCATGGTTTTAAATAGCAGGCCTGTAATTTACTAATACTATTCTTCACAGACACCTAGTGTGAATAGCTTGACCGACACACTGCAACAGAATGGAAATGGAAGAAATGTCTGATTTTGGAACAGTCTTATAGGTGATATGTCTGACAGAGAACCATGGTTTTAAATAGCAGGCCTGTAATTTACTAATACTATTCTTCACAGACACCTAGTGTGAATAGCTTGACCGACACACTGCAACTGAATTTTAAAGGAGGCCAATATTTTCCACGTTCAGTTCAAATTTCTGCATTTTTATTGCTGAAATATGGAACAGATCTGGCTTTAATCTGCAGTGCTAACAAAAAAAATGGTGTACTCTGGATTGCTTTTTAAGCAAATAACCAGGATTAAGATAAAAAAAAATTGCCTGGTCCCTGTTATCTGGGCTATGTGTACAAATCTCTGTAATTATTACAGCAGCAGCAGACAGGACGTTCAATGGACCCTCTTGTTCTGTATCATACACTGCAGTCTGCTACACACACTGCCTGCCTGATTATATGCCGCTGGATTAGTCCTCAGAAGGACTATTAGTTCAGATGGATATATACCGTATTTTTGGGCCTATAAAATACACTTTATTCCTCCAAATTTTGGAGGCAAGTGGGGGGTGCGTCTTATAGTCCGAATACTATATTACTGTATGGCCTTGCATGGTGTTGGGTGTGAGGGAGTGGCAGCGGGGGATCCGCGTGGCACAGGAGGCAGCAGCCGCCTGCTGCAGCCTACGCTGTGCCCGCTACTAAACAGAATTAATATTCCCTGCTCCTCACACCCATGAGCGTGGAGGGCAATGAATATTCATTTTCCTTAATAGCCGGCACAGTGTAGCCACAGCACGGCTCCTGCTGCCGCTCTGTGGTCAGTGTGCCCGCTTTTAAAAGCTCATGAATATTCTCTACAACCCACTCCCATGGGTTGAAGTGAATATTCATGGTCTTTAATAGCAGGCACACTGACTGCCGGCCGCAGCAGGAGCTGCGCTGCGGTACAGTGTGCCGGCTATTGAAGAGACTGAATGGTCACTGCTCCCCACGCACACCGTCCCGGCGTGGGGAGCAGTGACTATTCCGGCACAGCATCTCACACTGTATGAGGGCGCATGGCAGGGATGCCATGCATGCCCTGCCGTGCGTGGCTCACACAGTGAGAGTGTCGGCAGCAGAGTGGGACAGAGCTGGAGTAGAGAGGAAGTGAGTATGATTATTTATTTATTAAGGGGTGCCATGCAAACCAGGATGGGGGATCAAGGGGTGCCATAAATACTAGGATGGGGATCAAGGGGTGCCATGAATACCAGGATGGGGGATCAAAGGGTTGCCATGAATACCAGGATGGGGGATCAAGGGGTGCCATGCATACCAGGATGGGGGATCAAGGGGCACCATGAATACCAGGATGGGGAATCAAGGGGTGCCATAAATACTAAGATGGGGATCAGGGGGTGCCATGCATACCAGGAAGGGGGATCAAGGGGTGCCATGCATACCAGGAAGGGGGATCAAGGGATGCCATGCATACCAGGAATGGGGATCAATGGGTACCATGCATACCCGGATGGGGGATCAAGGGGTGCCATGCATTCCAGGATGGGGATGAGGGCCCCGTATACCAGGATGGGATGGGGGCCACGTATACCAGGAAAGAGGGGCCATATATGCCAGGATGGAGGATATTAACAGAATTGGGGGACATTACCCCACCAGTGTCAGCAGCCGACCCGCTCCCCCATAACAGGGCATCACATTTTTTGCTTACATTTTTTTCCCTATTTTCCTCCTCTAAAACCTAGGTGCGTCTTATGGTCCGGTGCATCTTAAAGTCCAAAAAATACGGTATATATATATATGTATATGTTGTGGAATACCTATACTAACAGGACATTAAATGGACCCTCTTGTGCTGTATCATGCACTGCAGTCTGCCACATACTCTGCCTGCCTAACTCTTGCTATCACCACTGAATATATGCTGCTGGATTAGTCCTCAGAAGAACTGTTAGTTCAGTTGGATATATATATATGTTGTGGAATACCTATACTAACTATTAACAATCAAATCTCTCCCTGACTCAGCAGCAGCACCTCTCCCTACTCTGCCTGTTTCCGGGGTAGACTGTGACGAGCATAGCGGCGCCAGGTCTTATATAGACCTAATGATGCTGTGCGGCCAGCCAATCACAGTAATGCCCACAACCAACATGGCTACGGCATTACAGTGCGTGGCAGGCAATCCTGCATGTCCTCTCCGAAGAGAGCCAAACATTCAGGGAGGGGACCCGAGCTCTCGCCCGAGCAACGTGGAAATACTCGACGAGCTTGTCAAGCACTGTGATGCTCGGGCAAGTACCGAGCAGTGGCGAGTACGTTCGCTCATCACTAAAAATGACCCAAAACATACAGCAAAAGCAATCAAGGCAAAGAAGTGGAATATTCTGCAATGCAGACAAAACTTAAAAGGGGTTTTCCCACGAGCAAAAGTTAATTTTAATCTATAGATCTTTGAATAATAATAAGTTCCACAATTGGATGTTTTAAATAAAATATTCCTGTGCTGAGATAATCTTATAAATGTGCCCCTGCTGTGTACTGTGTAATGGCTATGTCTGACCGTACAGGAACATGGTCTGATCATACCACAGCTCCTGGGCAGGGGATGAGAAAAAAAAGTATCCAGACATTACAGCAGGGGATCACAAATAATTATTTCTTTTGAAGTAAAACATTGTTTAACCCCTTTCTAACATTAAACACCAATAAATCATTTGGGCCCAATTCACAATCAGCAACACCAAAATAACAAAAGCAACAACCAACTACATGGCCCAAGTTGAGAATTGCCAAGACTTTATTGAAGACATATAAAGGACACAAATGCACAAAAATGAATAAAAACAAGGCACACTACAGATGATAAAGAGGTGGAGCACCTGGACCTAGATAATGTATAAGGTAACCAATATATCATTCATGTAGGTCCAACAGGTAAATACAGTATATAACAACCAGTATAAGTTATGATAGAGCTTTACATATTAGATTAGGTAGGCAAGCATAAAATACATAGATGGCAAACCACATATAAAGTGCTAGTGCCTGGTGACCTGGATGTCGTCAATAAAATGTATTTATTTATGCAGCTTTACTTGGACATTGTGTACAAAATAGTTACTTATCTATATTTATTCATATTCATGTTTAGATGGAACTACTTTATGAATTCATGTATTTATAGCTATTAACTCTTTATACGTGATTCGCCATCTATGTATTTTATGCTGCCTAACTAATCTAATATGTAAAGCTCTATCATACCTTATACTGGTTGTTATATATTTACCTGTTAGAGCTACATGAATGATATATTGGTTACTTTATACATTATCTAGGTCCAGGTGCTCCACCTCTTTATCATCTGTGGTGTGCCTTGTTTTTATTCATTTTTGTGCATTTGTGTCTTTTATATGTCTTCAATAAAGTCTTGACAATTCTCAACTTGGGCCATGTAGTTGGTTGTTGCTTTTGTTATTTTGGTGTTGCCCTTTCTGACACTGTTAGTAATAGTACGTCCCTGTGCCCTGGGCCTGATGGACCAGGTACGTACTATTACACACAGGCGATCGTGCCCACAAAGAGGCTGTGTGGGCGCGATCGCCCCCGGGTGTCAGCTGAATCTGACAGCTGACACCCGTCACTCAATGCCAGTAGCAGCCCCACACCGCTTCCGGCACATTAATCCCCGAAATGCTGCAATCGAAGTCGATCGCAGCATTTTGGGAGCAGGGAGGGGAAAAACAGCTCCTCTTACCTTGGATCGGAGACCCCGTGACGTCATCGTGGGGTACTGATCGTGGCCACGGGGACCCAATGTCGTCATGACGACATCCAGGTCACCAGGCACTAGCAAGCTAGTTTGATCATGCACAGTGCATGATCAAACTAGCTGGTGTCTGCAGGGCTGACAGGTTACAAGGTATAGCAGTGATCCTGCACTGCTATACCTTATAACTGTAATCAGAATGCAGAAAGTGAAAGTCCCAAAGTGGGACAAAGTAAAGAAGTGAAAAAAAACAAAACAATAAAAGTACACATATTTGGTATCGCCACGTTCAAAACGACATATTCTATAAAACTGTTCCACTAGATAACCCCTTTAGTGAACACAGCAAAAGGAAAAATTAAAAACGAAGCAAAGAACGGTGCTTTATCATCCTACGGCCGAACAAAAAGTGGAATAAAACGCGATCAAAAGGACAAATGTAAATCAAAATGGTACCATCTAGTCCCACAAAAACAGCAAGCTGCCATCAGCCCAAAAATAAAAAAGTTATAGCTCTCAGAATAAAACGATGCAAAAAAAATATTTTTTCTATAAAAGTTTTTATTGTGTAAAAGCGCCAAAACATAAAAAAAGATATAAATGTAGTATCACTGTAAACATACTGACCTGAAGAATAAAGCTGCCTTATAAATTTTACCACACACAGAATTGCATAAAAAAAATAATAATTCCTGAATTGTTGTTTTTTGTTTATTCTATTCCTCCCAAAAATCGGAATAGAAAGCGATCAAAACATGTCACGCATCAGAAAATGGTACCAATAAAAACGTCAACTTGTCCCGCAAAAAACAAGCCCTTACATGACTCTTTCGGCCGAAATATGGAAAAATTATATTAAATATGGCAATACAAAAACTAGCCTTTGCAAGAATAAGCGTTTTTTAGTGTGTGACAGCAGCCAAACATAAAAACCCAATATAAATCTGGTATCGCTGTATTCGCACTGACCCGAAAAATAAAGTCGTCTAATCACTTATACTGCATGAGGAATGGTGTAAATAATAAATTAAACCAATTCTTCACCTGCTGCTAATTTGTTCATTCTGCCTCCCAAAGATGGCAGTATGGCTCGGCTCACATTTATCCTGCGCTCTTCGCTGAGTGCTCACACCGGGGTTTCTGTATAAATCTCTAAAATACGTGATTCAGACAGAACCCCCAGCGGAAGATTCCCTGTAATGAGGCAGATGGAGGCACCGTGGACGCCGTCTGGCCTGTGATCCCACGGTGTTCGTCTTTTTATTAGGCGTGCATAAAAGTACCGTCAGACACAGTTTTGTGAACCTCTGAAAAAAAGGACACCACTAAATAGAGGCCAGACGGAGTCCAGAGTAACTCTGGTATCTCATTATAGTGAATGGATCCCTCGGGATAGTTTTAGGGTTGTTTTAGTGTTAGGATTAGGGTTGTGTTGGCGTTAGGGTTGTGTTAGGGTTAGGGTTGGGGTTGGGAATTTTTCAAAAGTAAAAAAAAAAATGATGACGATCTGGCGACTAGTGTTGAGCGCAAGTGATCGCTACTTGAGTTTGCACCGGGTGCTAAGGTATGCACCGAGTATCGCGGGTACTTGAGTGACATGCTTGAGGTCCCGCCCCGCATGTTTCGCAGCTGTAATACCGCCAACAAAAACACGTGGGGATTGCCTGCCATACACAAGCAATCTCTGCATGTTTTTTTGGGGTGTCTACCAACCGTAAAACATGCGGAACGGGGACTCGAGCATGTCACTCGAGCACCCGCGATACTTGGTGCATACCCGAGTACCTGATGCAGGCTCAAGGAGCGAGAACTTGCGCTCAAGATTAATGACAACATGTTCAATATGATGACCTAATGTTATCAAATTCTGTGTCGTACCTCTGGGTTCAAAATGTTCACTATACCCCTTGATAAAATCCTTGAGGGGTGTAGTTTCCGAAATAGGGTAAATTGTGGGGGGTTTCCACTGTTTAGGAAAATCAGGGGCTCTCCAAACGCAACATGGCGTCCGCTCTCGATTCCAGCCAATTTTGTGTTCAAATAGTCACACAGTGCTCCTTCCCTTCTGAACCCTGCCGTGCGCCCAAACAGTGGTTTTTCCCCACATATGGGGTATCGGCTTACTCAAGAGAAAATTCACAACAAATAGTATGGTGCAATTTCTCCTGTTAACCTTATGAAAATGCAAAACTGGGGGCTGAAAAACATTTTTGTGGGAAAAATGTGAAAATTTTACTTTTACTGCTCAATGTTATAAACTTCTGTGAAGCACCTGGGGGTTCAAGGTGCTCATCACACATCTAGTTCCCTGAGGGGTCTAATTTCCAAAAGAGTGTCACTTGTGGGGGTTTCCACTGTTAAGGCACATCAGGGGCTCCCCAAACGCGACATGGTGTCTGCTAATTATTCAAGCAAAGTCAAATAGCGATCCTTCCCTTCCGAGCCCTGCCGTGCGCCCCAACAGTGGTTTTCCCACACGTATGGGGTATCAGCATGCTCAGGAGAAACTGCACAACAAATTTTGGGTCCATTTTTTCCTGTTACCCTTGCGATAAATTTGGGTCTAAAGTAAAACTTTTGTGAAAAAAAGTTAAAATGTTCAGTGTTTTCTTCCACATTCCAAAAATTCCTGTGAAACACCTGAAGGGTTAATAAACTTCCTGAATGTGTTTTTGAGCACCTTGAGGGGTGCAGTTTTTAGAATGGTGTCACTTTACCCTTCGGGGGTAAAGGGGTTAATAACAGGCAGGGAAATGCTTTACCTCACTAAAAAAGAATCAGCTCTGATCAAGTGCTGTACTGTCTGTATACTCTTTTGCTTCCTCCCTGGCCAGGAGCTGTGGTATGATCAGACCATGTTTCTGTACGGTCAGACACAGCCATTACACAGGGGAACATTTATAAGATTATCTCAGCACAGGAACATTTTATTTTAACACATTCAATTATGTAAGTTATTATTACCGTATTATTGATTAAAATTTACTTTTGTTTGTGGGAAAACCCTTTTAAGGCAGAAAGACCCACAAACAAGCAACAACTGAAGTCAGCTGCATTAAAGGCCTGGCAAAGCATCACAAAGGAGGAAACCCAGGGTTTGGTGACGTCTATTGCTTCCAGACTTCAGGCAGTCATTGCCTGCAAAGGATTCCCTACAAAGTATTAAAAATGAACATTTTATTTATGATGAAGTTAATTTGTCCAATTACTTTTGAGTCCCTGAAATGAGTTGGCTTTGTAGAAAAATGGTTGCAATTCCTAAATGTTTCACAGAATACTTTTGTTCACGAAGATTCGGTCACTGTCCAAATATTTCTGGGCCTTCTGTATATAGGGGGATTATTTATATATCAATTTAGCCTTTAGAAAAAAAATTGGGGGTCTTGGGCAATTCCTTTAATATTTTTGATTTCCGTAATTTAATGTGTGTTTTCATTGTTTATTCCAAAGCAACAAAAATCAGTGTTGTTCATGTGATGATCACACATGTGCACGGATCTAAGGGTCTTATACACGTTAGATCCATATTGCTCCCATTCACACAAACATGCGTACCTTAGGTGTATTCTATATGGGGAGAGGGAAGCAACTGCTGTTAGACACCTCTGACGGCAGTTTATCTTGGGGTGAACAGAAAGATCATGTGTTTATAATCAGAATGCCTGATTCTTTCACCCAAAGATGATGTTGGAGGCGAGAAAACAGGAGGCCCCCATACACATCTGATGAGTGTCCCAATTAACTAAATTTGTAGGGTTTACTGTTCATAGGTAAAACTCAGCACTCACAACTGTACTATAGAGAACCATGCACCTTTGTGTCTCTCACGTGATTGGTACACATTTTTATCCCCTGGACGTAAACAATGTAGATTCTTATGAAATTGATAATACAGAAAGTATAGTGGAAAATTGCATACATGTTTATTATACAGTGGATAAGCTTAAAGCATAAAACAAAAGGAGACCTGCTGCATATCAATATTTTTTTTTTATGAAATGTGCTTAAAATCATTATTTTTGATAGACCATTCAAATATAAAAATGTATGCGTTGCTAACATACATGGAACTTGATTCTGTCATTTTTTTCTTGCATTTATTTTAAATAAAGGTCCAGGACTAGGGTTGAGCGAGTATGTTCTGTCCGAGTACGCTCGGGCCGAGCTCCGAGTATTTATAGCTGCTCGGTGATAAGGTTAAATCGCTCCCGTGTGCATGATTTGCAACTGTTTGACAGCTTTATTACATGTGAGGAATGTGTAAGAAATAGACATTCCTCACATGTATTAAAGCTGTCAAACAGTAGCAAATCATGCACACGGGAGCGATTTAACCTCATCACCGAGCAGCTGTAAATACTCGGAGCTCAGCCCGAGCATACTCGGCGAAAGGGTTAATAGAACATACTCGCTCAACACTATCCAGGACCCATCCAAACATGTCGTCCAATTTTATGTACATATTTTTCAACAGAACAACTACCATAGTTAATTCTTTCATGAGCTGGGGGTATCTTATATAGGAACGACCTTTGTTCAAGCCCATAACCCGGTGGTCTGTATTTTGCACAAAGCCATTACAATAACAATGTGCATAAAACAATTAATTTGTTATTTTAGGCAGTGACATGTCCGGCTCTTTACTCGATGAGTTCACTGTAATCAAAACTGTTCTTTGGCTGACCACAAGGGTACTGTAGAAGCTCCTTCCCTAGTGAGGTAATAGGCTCAGTCTGTAAAGAAGAAGAAGAAATAAATGTAAGCATATTGGACCATAGCTTATTCTATAAGACCTGCACAATGAAATGAAATATTTTAATCTTTCCATCTCTCCCTACATGCAATTACTGTATCCTCATGACGTTACCCATGGTCTCTGTACTGTTAATGATCTATGACAAACATCCTCCTAATGCAAACCTCCCACTCCAACTTTTCTTGTGCTGCACCAGTTCTGTGGAATACTCTACCCCTAATCCCTCAGATACACTGATACTGGTCGGTGACTGGCTCCTGGAACTTTGTGTACCACTTTATGTTTTATTTTATAAAATATGGTTTGCCTCTTAGACAGTACATTTTGGGTCACCCCTATTCCTCATATATACTTCTGAACTATAAGGTGCTTAAGAATACTGTATGTTGGCATCGTAAAAATCTGCAGGTTGATAGCATTACAATGTTGTCCGACCGCCTTACAGAAAGCAGGGAAAAATACACTTTATTCCTCCCAGGAGCTGCCGGCTTTCAGTCATAAAGGTGTGCTCAAAGCAGTTACAGTCACAACTCAGTACACAGTGAGTGTAGACTGTAATTGTGCCCTGCACTCTGTACAGAGCGAGCTGTCAATGAAAATGTTGGGGTGTGCTAACAGTCACCACTCATATAGTGAGTGGTGCTGTGTGCAAAGCTGCTCTCTGCACACCTCTATGGCTGAAAGTGGGTGACTCACCAGAAAAATAAACTTTACCTTATCTCAGTAACTGGTCTTTCAGCAGATTAACCCTATATATGCAGGTTAATTGCATTTGGGGGCATGACTAATTCAATTTAAATGAGTATTCCCAAGTTGTCACTTGAGCAGCTTGTAGTTTGGCAGTTTCCTAATTTCCTGGCTTCTGGGGTGATGGGACCCGGGCCACGGACACTCTTGTTTGAATTACAGTTCTCATTAGTAACAGAATTACAGTTCTCATTAGTAACAGAGCTTTAGTATTAGAAGAACTTGTGCTGAGTTTTATAGTTCTACTGTGACACACAGCTATCAGTGGTTTGTTCTGAGTTTACATTGCTATAAATATATTTTCATATAGCGATAGCAGTGCAGCTGAACAAGCAATGGCTCAAAAGCATGAGAGCTGCTGAGATTTCGAAAACTGCTCTGGAAGCTGCCGATTCTGGGGGCTAGTGATTTTGCAAGATTTTTAAGAGCAGGTTGGACAGGAGCAGAGAGGAAGGGGAACTGCTAACTCCTGTGTAGAATTCAATGGGCTGGAGAGAGGTGTCTACGATGTTAGGAGTTAACTCCTCTACTGGAATGAAACTACTGTGTGCACTTGGCCAAGCAGTAGTGATCGAACTCAATGGAAACAAGCTATACACTATGTTTGATAAAAGTTCTCACAGCAGGAGAATGGATACTTACAGAATAAGCAAGTCATTTGCCTATTTTCATGTTGTCTAACTAACTAAATTAGTTTAATAACATTTGAGTACCCCCTAAATATCTCACTTCACAAACAATAAATATAATTAAAAAGTTATCAATGTAGTGTGATATTTTGTTCATAGAGAAAATCACAGGGCTGTTACTCAATTAATGCTGACCAAACCACGAGCAGCATGATTCAGAGCCATTGTGCACTATTGCAGCCAGTTATGTTTTTCTCTGAAACACTCCAGTGTTAGTGCCACCCCCGGCCAGCTTCTCACAGCTACCGTCTATTCGTCCATGTGTGTACTTAGTGAAAGACCTGTCAATCACCTTGAGCAGTGTGATGCAGGATGCTGATACTTTAGAAATCCAGTTGGCAGTGGAGTAGATGGCTAACCATTTGGGCTGTGTTCACCCTAACTCAGGGGCACAACATATCCCCCACACATTCTTGAGCTTCTCACTGCATTGGAAACATATGCTGTCTGACTGTATGAACACTGGTTGGATTATATTTTTGCAAATGTGAACTGACATGTTCATCTTTAAAACAGAAATTAATTCTGCATTGTTTTGAAGCATTTAATATGAAACCAAATCAACCCGATTTTTCTTATTCATCCTGCTAGTTTGAACACCTGAAAGACTAATTATGTATTATGCAAGCAGAGTGTAATACAGTATCTTGAATAGTGCATACCTTCCAGCCATCTCGAATGTAGCGAGACTGTCCCAAATTTGGGGAGCTGTCCTGTGAGGTCAAGGGTTTGTCCCAACTTCAATTGTATCTGTGTTTTCAGGACACTGATACAGCTGAATATAACAGTGGACCACCATTAAGTCTATGTAAAGACTGAAGGTCCTACCAGGACCTTCGGGTCACATGACTAGCCAGCAGAAAAGAGGAGCAGGACATACGCAAGGTGTGTAAGTGTGTGTCTGAGTATTTTAATGTAGCAAAGTTGTATGTGTGTTAATGTAGCAGACCTGTGTGTTTATGTAGCAGAGTTGTGCGTGTTGATGCAACAGAGTTGTGTGTTGATGTACTAGAGTGTTGTGTGTTGATGCAGCAGAGTTGTGTGTTGATGTATTAGAGTGCTGTGTGTTGATGCAGCAGAGTTGTGTGTTGATGTACTAGAGTGTTGTGTGTTGGTGTAGCACAGTTGTGTGATTGTTAATGTAGCTATTTTTGTGTGGGGATTATCATAATTGATGGAGTGTATGGCGTCACTGTGGTATGAGGAAACACTTGTTGGCCTCACTAGGAAAATATTTCTCTCTAGGCATACAGTGGGTACGGAAAGTATTCAGACCCTTTAAATTTTTCACTCTTTGTTTCATTGCAGCCACTTGGTAAATTCTAAAAAGTTCATTTTTTTTCTCATTAAAGTACACCCTGCACCCCATCGTCACTGAAAAAAAAAAAAAAATGTAGAAATTTTTGCAAATTTATTAAAAAAGAAAAACTGAAATGTCACCTGGTCATAAGTATTCAGACCCTTTGCTCAGACACTCAGATTTAAGTCACATGCTGTCCATTTCCTTGTGATCCTCCTTGAGATGGTTCTACTCCTACATTGGAGTCCAGCTGTGTTTAATTAAACTGATAGGACTTGATTTGGAAGACCTCACAGCTCACAGTGCATGTCAGACCAAATGAGAATCATGAGCTCAAAGGAACTGCCCAAGGAGCTCAGAGACAGAATTGTGGTAAGGCACAGATCTGGCCAAGGTTATAAAAGAATTTCTGCATTATTCAAGGTTCCTAAGAGCACAGTGGCCTCCATAATCCTTAAATGGAAGAAATTTTGGACCACCAGAAGTCTTCCTAGACCTGCCGTCCAGTCAAGCTGAGCAATCGTGGGAGAAGAGCCCTGGTGAGAGAGGTAAAGAAGAACCCCAAGATCACTGTGGCTGAGCTCCAGAGATGCAGTAGGGAGATGGGAGAAAGTTCCACAAAGTCAACTATCACTGCAGCCCTCCACCAGTCGGGCCTTTATGGCAGAGTGGCCCGACGGAAGCCTCTCCTCAGTGCAAGACATATGAAAGTCCGTATAGAGTTTGCTCAAAAACACATGAAGGACTCCCAGACTATGAGAAATAAGATTCTCTGGTCTGATGAGACGACAATAGAACTTTTTGGGAATAATTCTAAGAGGTATGTGTGGAGAAAACCAGGCACTGCTCATCACCTGCCCAATACAATCCCAACAGTGAAACATGGTGATGGCAGCATCATGCTATGGGGGTGTTTTTCAGCTGCAGGTACAGGACGACTGGTTGCAATTGAAGGAAACATGAATGCGGCCAAGTACAGAGATATCCTGGATGAAAACCTCTTCCAGAGTGCTCTGGACCTCAGACTTGGCCGAAGGTTCACCTTCCAACAAGACAATGACCCTAAGCACACAGCTAAAATAACAAAGGAGTGGCTTCAGAACAACTCTGTGACCATTCTTGACTGGCCCAGCCAGAGCCCTGACCTAAACCCTATTGAGCATTTCTGGAGAGACCTGAAAATGGCTGTCCACCAACGTTCACCATCCAACCTGACGTAACTGGAGAGGATCTGCAAGGAAGAATGGCAGAGGATCCCCAAATCCAGGTGTGAAAAACTTGTTGCATCATTCCCAAGGAGACTCATGGCTGTACTAGCTCAAAAGGGTGCTTCTACTCAATACTGAGCAAAGGGTCTGAATACTTATGACCATGTGATTTTTCTTTTTTAATAAATTTGCAAAAATTTCTACATTTCTGTTTTTTTTCAGTCAAGATGGGGTGCACTTTAATGAGAAAAAAAAATGAATTTTTTAGAATTTACCAAATGGCTGCAATGAAACAAAGAGTGAAAAATTTAAAGAGGTGTGAATACTTTCCGTACCCACTGTATATAAAAGTCTAGGCAATGTTAGAGTACAGGCCAGGTGTGAAATAAAAATTAACATAGCTCAATATGCATGCCACATTGTGTGTCCCTCTTTCTTATCATTCAAAGTTGGGAGGAGGTATGTAGAATATATTATTTTTATATTTGCAGAAAAGTGGAACCTTTTTTAGGCCAATCCTGTACATTGCGATTGGTCAACAGTAGTATTATTTACTTACCTTGTGGTAGTCAACAAGTTCAGCCAGAGTAGCATGTTGAAGCTGATCTACTCCTAAAAAGCTATACGATGTTCCAGAAGCATCTATCATGAAGTGCATGTATCCGTCTTCAGAACGGTAGGAGAGGACATAGCCTTGGATTTTTTCACTAACTCGAAGCAGAAAACTTCCCGGTACTTTGTTCTTTAATAAGTCCTCTGATTCAAGTCTAGATATAATACCTGTTGGCAGTTAATTGGAGTATTAACACTTGGTTTTTGTTTTCTTTTACCATTATAAATCTAGAAAGGGCAATTTATGGGAAAAAGGATCTACTGTGTGTGCCGCAAGGCAAAACTAAATCACAGACTTTTAGACATTCCGTACTTTAACTACGCTTAGAATGTTTCAGTAATGCTGCTCAACATTGTAAAAGGCTAAATATCAATGAGTCAGGGCATGCAACAACTCGGCAGCCAGTGGTGGGAGAGGGACGTAGCAGGCCATTGCTTGCCATGCTTGCTAAGACATTGTCTTAATAACTACTTGCAGCCACCACTAGGAGAGGCTCACAGACTTATACAAATTCCACTGTGCTTATAGGGATTATACAACTTTTAGAAAAAAAATCTTGTAAATGGCAGAGATGATTTTAAAAAAATAAAATGAGGCTCAGAACCTCAAAACCAGTGGATCCAGCACTGGCTGCTATGGTGGACTGATCTGGAACAGGAAGCGATGATGTACTGTTCTTCACTCATCTAAATGCTAAGACCTGTCAGGTGACTGAAGAACGGGACGTAATCGCAGGTTTTAGCTGGTGTGTGTGCGCCTTATTTTATTTTGACGCATACCCTTTAATAAGTGTAATTAACTCATCCTGGAATTATGTACAAAAATTTATCTTGGACATTTATTTTAAGAAAGGAGTCAAATTAGGCAGAGCTCTCACTTGGCCCATTTTTGGGTGATGAAATGGGCCCCTATGATTCCTACGTATACACGTGGTCAAAATTGTTGGTACCCCTCGTTTAATGAAAGAAAAACCCACAATGGTCACAGAAATAACTTGAATCTGACAAAAGTAATAATAAATTAAAAATCTATGAAAACGAACAAATGAAAGTCAGTCATTGCTTTTCAACCCTGCTTCCACAGAATTTAAAAAAAAATGAAACTCATGAAATAGGCCTGGACAGAAATGATGGTACCCCTGAAAATAATGTGACAAAAGGGACATGTTAAATCAAGTTGTGTCCTCTAATTAGCATCATAGGTGTTTACAATTTTGTAATCAGTCAGTGGGCCTGTATATAGGGCTACAGATACTCACTGTGCTGTTTGGTGACATGGTGTGTACCACACTCAACATGGACCAGAGGAAGCAAAGGAAAGAGTTGTCTCAGGAGATTAGAAAGAAAATTATAGACAAGCATGTTAAAGGTAATGGTTATAAGACCATCTCCAAGCAGCTTGATGTTCCTGTGACTACAGTTGCACATATTATTCAGGAAATTTAAGATCCATGGAACTGTAGCCAACCTCCCTGGACGTGGCCGCAGGAGTAAAATTGATGACAAATCAAAGAGACGGATAATACGAATGGTAACAAAAGAGCCCAGGATAACTTCTAAAGTGATTAAAGGTGAATTTCAAGCTCAAGGAACATCAGTGTCAGATCGCACCATCTGTCGTTGTTTGATCCAAAGTGGACTTCATGGGAGATGACCAAGGAGAACACCATTGTTGAAAAAAAATCATAAAAAAGCCAGACTGGAATTTGCCAAACTACATGTTGACAAGCCACAAAGCTTCTGGGAGAGTGTCCTATGAACAGATGAGACAAAAATGGAAGTTTTTGGCAAGGCACATCAGCTTTATGTTCACAGATGGAAAAATTAAGCATATCAAGAAAAGAACACTGTCCCTACTGTGAAACATGGAGGAGGCTCTGTTATGTTCTGGGGCTGCTTTTCTGCATCTGGCACAGAGTGTATTGAATCTGTGCAGGGTACAATGAAATCTCAAGACTATCAAGGGATTCTAGAGAGAAATGTGCTGCCCAGTGTCAGAAAGCTTGGTCTCAGTCGCAGGTCATGGGTCTTGCAACAGGATAATGACCCAAAACACACAGCTAAAAACACCCAAGAATGGCTAAGAGGAAAACAATGGACTATTCTGAAGTAGCCTTCTATGAGCCCTGACCTAAATCCTATTGAGCATTTTTGGAAAGAGCTGAAACATGCCGTCTGGAAAAGGCAACCTTCAAACACGAGACAACTGGAGCAGTTTGCTCATGAGGAGTGGGCCAAAATACCTGTCGAGAGGTGCAGAAGTCTCATTGACAGTTACAGGAATCGTTTGATTGCAGTGATTGCCTCAAAAGGTTGTTCAACAATATATTAAGTTAAGAGTACCATCATTTCTGTCCAGGCCTATTTCATGAGTTTAATTTTTTAAAACATTCTGTGGAAGTAGGGGTGAAAAGCGACTTTCATTTGTTCATTTTCATAGATTGTTAATTTATTATTACTTTTGTCAGATTCAAGTTATTTCTGTGACCATTGTGGGTTTTTCTTTCATTAAACGAGGGGTACCAACAATTTTGACCATGTGGGTACATCCCTGGCGAGGAGTTGGCTGCATATAAAGCATGTGATTAGTCAGAATGAAGCACATGGGAGTTGTGTAATCATGCTTAGGATATTCATGTGGCACTTAATGTGAGATTGACTGACTCACAGGTGATCCACAGCAAAGTTATCTGAAACTTCTGACATCATCCAATGTAAGACAGGAAGTACGTATTGAATTAAGCTTTTAATATTGTTCTGAACAATAGAATTTACATCACATATGTCCATACTACACAGCTGGGTCATTTAAAAGGAAAAAACAAAGAAAAACTGTAACCCGACTTTTCCAATATCTTTATAATGCTGACATATAGTGCTCAAAAATAGTTCCATCACTGACAAATAATAAGGGTATGTGCTCTCAATGTTTTTTTCTAGGTGGGTGAACCTGCCGAGTTTTCCAAGAGGAAGATACTTCTGGAAATGATGGCATTAATTTTCCAGAAGTATTTTTTAGCATTTCTTTGTCATTTGCACTTTTTATGACAGTTTTTTAAGAGTTTTTCCATAGTTTTTTGGCCATCTTTCTACTGACTCATTACGAACATTTTTTACTCCATTCAACAGTGAAGAAACTACTAGTGTTTTTTCAAGCAAAAAAGGCAGAACGCGCAAAAATATGCCCTGGAGTGTTTTGAGGCTTCCAACTGACATGTATTGTAAAGTATAGAGCGCCTATTAGAGGCGGAAACTCAGACGTAGTAGACTGCGTCTGGGTGTCCGCGTTCAGTAGGAGTTTACTCATTTTACTGAACATCAGAGTGCACGTTGACTCTGTCGGCAACATTATAGTCTATGGCCCCATCAGCGTATACGCTGAATCCCATTTTGCGGTGGGTCCAGACGTAAGCCCCAAAGGGACCAACGAACGTGGGCAAAAATGCTGTGTGAAAGGGCCCCAAGTCCTTTTCAGAATTTCTTTGCTTCATGGTTATGTGGAAATAAAAGGTGAACTGATTGCTTTCAAGTGTTTTATATACAAAGCCCATTCTAAATTATTTCCTAGTCACATTGACATTTGGATTACGCCACTAATACACATAATATTCTAATTCATAATGGCCGGTTATAAGACTCATTCAACAAGAATTTGCTGCCAGTCACTGTCACTTTAGAGAATGTCTAATGCATTATATAAGTAGAATTTCCCGTTATGTATTGTTTACATGTGTGTTATGAGTTTCTGATATTTTTGATGGCTACAGCGTTTTTTTACGCCATTATTGTAATCCTGATGGATCCTACAAAAAGCTAGTGGGCTTGTAAAGTGCTTGTAAAGACAAGCAACTTTCCAATTTACAGTATCTCTTACTACAATTTTTTACCATGCCACTGCTCTGGGCAGTTTACTGTTTTTATTGTTTACACTTGTTGCCTAGGATACCAGCCACTACTGTAGTCTACCAGAGGTGGCTTATCATTAACAGTTCTTACAAGCTTATTTCTATTGAGCTTGAAAGTTCAGCACTTAATCTTACCGGGATCGCTCAAGCACAATGTTACCTCCAGATTCCAGCCAGCATCAGTGCTACCATACATCTCCGATGCTGCCGAGGCAAGGCTGCCTTATATAGCAGCATCAGCGAGCGCGCAGCTCATGCACATGACACAACAATGCTGCTAATCCGAACTGTCAAGCAGGAGTGCCCATCCCCAGCAAGCAGGAAGTCGGGAGGCTTAGGAGCGGTGTGCTTCGGAGTATAAATTATGGGATTAACCCTTCAATGCGACTGATCTGCCTAA
This sequence comes from Phyllobates terribilis, assembly GCF_046119375.1. Taxonomy (NCBI): domain Eukaryota; kingdom Metazoa; phylum Chordata; class Amphibia; order Anura; family Dendrobatidae; genus Phyllobates; species Phyllobates terribilis. Next base: position 772,013,353 of record NW_027362761.1, on the reverse strand, counting down.
AAAGTATTTAAAAGGCCGAGGTTGCTATGCTATGTCCCTATAAACCAATCAGAAGTCTGCTGGTTTCTGTGCTGACAGCAGAAAGAGTAGGAAAAGCCCAGGAAAAGCAGAAGGGACATTATCTTATTCTCTCAGCCAGTGATACGAGCTCGATTTTTTTACAAATAAAAGTTACATTATACATAGTCATTTGCAAAGAAAATCAATAGCGTAAATAGTGTAAGGTCATGATTCACACGTTAGTGTGAAGTCATAAATTATCACTTTTATGTTTATGAGATTATAGGAAAAGATAAAAATGAAATAATATGTTACAGGCGCAATTGTCAAAAATTGTTCGATATTTTTAAACGTGATACAGATTTCAGTGTGACTTTAGATGCTGTATGAGCCCACTAGGTGTCGCCATATTGTAAGACAGTATATACAGCTATCAATACATAACTACTTACATTTCATTTTTATTCAGCAGCAATAACAAGTTATGATGTTTTGTTCCATTTTTTTAGGGCACCCATGAACACATGAGCATTTTCCTAGAGGCATCGGTTCACTCGTGCTGCACGCGAACAGATATGTAAGTAACAGTGAACAGTAGAATATGCTTAAACAGGACCTGTCACCAGATCTAAAGTGGCCCCATTTTATTTTATTATTCCTACTGCTTCCCTGAGTATGCCAGTTTTTGTTTTCTTCACCCCTTCACGACAGTACCAATTTCCGTTTTTGCATTTTTGTTTTTTTTTCTCCCCGTCTTCCCAGAGCCATAACTTTTTTTTATTTTTCTGTCCACATAGAGATATGAGTGGTGCCAAATAGGTCCAGTTTTTTATTATTTTAGTGGTGAAAACAAAATCAGAAGTTTTAAAAAAAAATTTTTTGGATTGTGTCGCCATTTCCAGAGACCAGTAATATTTTCATTTTTCAGCTGATGGAGCTGTGTGATGGTCTATTTTTTAAGAATGAGAAAACATTTTGGGATAGATGTGACATTTTGATCTCTTGTATTGCAGTGACCAAAAAACGTAATTTTGCAATTCTTGAATTTCTCATTTACAGTGTTTACTGATCGGAATAATTATTTTTATATTTTGATAGATCAGACTTTTATGAATGTGGCGATACTACATGTTTTTTTTTTTAAATTTTGTATTATGTTTATTTTTAATCTGGGAAAGGGGTTGATTTGAATGTTTATGTCTTTGATTTTTTTCATTTTTTTTTTAATTATTTTTTTTAACTGTTCACTGATCTTAATAGTCCCCTTATGGGACATGAAGCTGCGATCATCTGATCACTTGTGCTATATACAGCAATGCCATTGTATTGTTGTATATAGCAAAAATCACGGTCTTCTTTGAAGCTCAGCCACAGGTAGGGTTTCAAGTTAGCTCCGTAATGTCAAGCACAGAGATCTTCAACAGCCCCCCTGCTGCTGAAGATCGGCAACCCGCAATCCATCGGCGACCCGCGATCATGCCATGGGTGCACTGATGTGGGCTTAGAATGATGCGCCCCCCTGCCAGCGTGTTGCTAATGCCGTTGTCAAAGTTTTACAGCAGAATTTAACAGGTTAACAATAATCGCAGCATATCGCGCCACCTGCGATAGTTAGATGCAGGTCCTGGCTGTAATGCACAGCCATCACCTGTGTGAGCCCACTCCATACACCCACCATACATGTATAGCGGATGTCATGAAGGGGTTAAATCCACTATACAGCTTATTTTTAGTGGTAATTTTTATGGTCTTTACCAAGGGTGAGTGTCTCTCAGGATTCTCTGGGGGGTGTTTTTAGGCAACTCTGCTGTGAGTCCCTTGGTTAAAAACTATAAAAATTACCATTAAATAAAAAGGCCCTTAACTCTGGAACCATGTAGCAGATTTAAAAAAACAAAACAAAACCTGATTATTCAGGGGAGCAGTGGGAATAAAATATATTCAAAAACTGTCTACTTTTGACCTAATCACAGGTCCTCTTTTATGTGACCCATGTTGGAATGCACTATAAAAAATAAAAAATAGCACATGCTCACCCATAGATCCCACCCATCTCCTGCGTCCCTTTAGCCAGTGTCCTCTCTCTTTCAGCCAAGTCGGAACATGGCCGCAACAATGACCAATTTGTTACCGCTGTGAACACTTTATTATAAGAAAGTGATGGAAATCCTCATTAAAGGGGTTGTCCACTACTAGGATAACCCCTTGTCATCCCCTACGCTTGGCTCTGATAAAGTAAAAAAGCTTATACTCACCTCCCATGTCGGCGCCGTTCCTGCGGTGTCAGCACTCGCTCTTTCCGAGGCTCCCGTGCGGTTGTTGTGACACGTGACACCGGCTCCCAATCAGCGCCGGCATCACTGTATCCCCCTTCGTATGAACTGAACATGAAGAGGAAGTGATAGTAGCCGCAGCCCGGACTTCCTCTTCATGTTCGATTCGACACTGAGGGAACGGCGCCGACATGGGAGGTGAATATAAGGTTTTTTATTTTTAGGGGCTAAGCGTGGGGTATGAGAAAGGGTTGTTCTAGTAGTGGACAACCCCTTTAATTATTATTACTTGTATGTTTTTGATAAAATACATTACTATGTAACTACATGTCCTTTCTTCCTTTTTTACAATTCGGTGCGCCGGTGCTATCATCCTAATTCCAGTTTATGAAAAAAAAATATTTATACATATCTGAGCAGCATAGAAGGAATAATTTCAGATGTAAGGCCGGCACCAGATACAGTACCACAGTGGAAAACTCAGTTTGACAGGAATCAGTATTTGGTCAAAGCCTCTATCTTGTTTCTGAAGCCGCGACTTGCCATACATAGTGGCCACTATAGTTACTGAATGTCCATGTAGGCTCGGTAAGGCTTATGGAACCTTAGCTGGAGATTCTGTGATGTGTGATAGCTATTTTTTTCTGTCTGCAGCTTTTTTGGCAGTCAAAAAAGGGAAATCTTGGCAGACGCTGATTGTCCCCATTATAATGTAATCGATTCTCATTGGGAAGACTGGTGTCCATCATGTTACAATTCCAGCATGTAGCTTCTGTTGTAAACAGATGTCACCATGCAGATGACAACATGTCTACCAGAGTGGGAATCTTGATACTTATTGGCTCTTTATTTCAGCTAATAGAGGGGGATTCTGAGCAGTGGACCCCTCTCTTTGATGTAGTCCAGTGTAATGATGTCAGGTAGGGCCTGCAACATGACGCCGACGTGACGTCATTATGCTGCTCTAATAGGCCCCCTGCTGTAGAGGACAGTAAGAGGACAGAGCCACTTAGTGTTGGAAATGGGTTGTTTTTTTCTAAAATAATACAGCACTGTGGAGGCACAATAGGGGCCACATAGGAGACGGTAATAATGCACAGAGGCCAGAATTGTTGCATATTATGACAATATGGGGCCACATAGGGAGCATAACTTATGGGAGCCAGAATTAGGGGACATTATCACTATATTAGGTCCACATGGGGGACATTACTATATGGGGGCCACAAGGGGCACATCATTAATGTTTGGGGTCCACATAGAGGTACATTATTAATGTATGGAGGCCATGTAGGAAAACATTATTTCTGTATGGGGGCCACATGGGGATGTTGTTAATGTATGGGCCACATAGGGGAACATTATTAAAGTATGTATGGGCCACGTAGGGAAATATCACTACTATATACTATATCGGGGCCACAAAGTGGAATGTTATATCTGTATGGGGGAATAATAGGTGGACAATGCTACTGTGTGGGTGCCATGCAAGGTTGTCTGTTGATCAGAAATTCCTGGACAGTCAGTAAAAATAGGGCAATTTTTCCCCCGCCACCCATAAAAAAAAATTTGTCGTGTCTGTGAAGTTTTAGAAGCTGGAGAAACTGATTATTATGACTGTAATTACCATCTTTTTTACAGTTAACAGTGAATGCAGTTAATGTCTTCATATCAGAATTACGGATTTTAGACATACATCACTTCAAATCATAATGATTTATTATGGTTTTCTAATGTGTTAGTAAAACATATTTACTGTCCGTGATTTTTTGAGAAGTTGTCTAGAATAAATAAAAATCAAGTTGACAACCCTGGTGCCTTGGTAGGAGCTGTTCTACTGCATTTAAGCACAAAGTGGACAAAAGCTATAGTATGGGGGATACTGTTACTGTGGGACAAAAGGGAGGTACTGTTACTGTAGAAGTGGGGGAAAATGTGGGACGGCTGGCCATACACATTACATGTTTATCAGCCGAACAATGCTTCGACGGATCGTTCAGCCAACAGCTCTCTCAGCTGACGCTCCCATACACAGGCGTGCCTGTTCAAACAAGCGCTCCTGGGTTCTCTGTGAGAAAGCCACTGACTCACAGACACATCTGCTGGTGGCTTATCTCAGGGAGAACAATGCGATCAGCACTCCGAAATTGGACATGATGAGCGATCGACATCTCTCCCGACTAGCAGTCGACCGGCGCTGCCATACACATTAAACATTCGTCCGAACCTGTTGATATGGGTGGTTCAAATCCCACCAAGGACAACATCTGCAGGGAGTTTGTACAGTGGCATGTAAAAGTTTGGTCATCCCTGGTCAAAATTACTGTTTTTGTGAACAGCAAGTTGAAGATGAAATGATCTCTAAAAGGACTAAAGTTAAAGATTAGATGTATTTTAGGTAAAAAAAATATATATATTTTCATCTTTTACATTTTAAAAATTAAAAAAAGGAAAATGGTCCAAAAAATTTTTTTTGGCCTAAAATACAAAGGAAATGTGTCATCTTTAACTTTAGGCCTTTAAGAGATCGCTTCATCTTCAACTTGCTTAACTGTTCACAATAACAGTAATTTTGACCAGGGGTGCCCAAACTTTCACATGCCCGTGTTTGTGTGTGTTTCCTCCAGGTTTTCCCGCTTCCTCGCACACTCCAAAGACATCGGGAAATTAGATTATGAGTCCCAATGGGGACAGTGATGATGATGCTGTGGAATTAATGGCGCTATATAAGAGAGTAAAATGAATATCTGACTCAAGTCCAGACATTTTTTTTTAAACTGTCTTAAATGGATAATTCATTTAATGTAAATTTTTCTATAGTGCCAAACTGTTTTAACTGGCAAAAATGAAGAACAAAAAAAGCGATTTACCTGAGGAAATGTGCATTTTTTCTTAATGGTATGTGAACTTGCATGTTTCATAATCATAATCACTATATTGTAAAATCTGGTAAAAATTCCAAACGACTTTAAATCTAGTACCTGTGGTTCCCCTACCATTACTCACCATGAAACCAAGGCGCTATGCAGATTCCAGATCTGTTCCATCCAGCCCGCATCGGAAGCTGCTCTTCTTTATACCATTTAATGATGTTCTCACGAGTGCAGCTGGAGTTTAACCTTTTAATGCCCTGTCTCCTGTCCGATCTGAATGATATTAAAGGAGACGTCATTATTATACATGGGAGTAACAGTCTGTTTCATCTGCATAAAATAAGGACTTGTTCTCTATCTTACAGAATGATCTTCAGGATGACCACACCATCGTCATTTCCTCACTATTTTCTTACTGTAGTATGCAATGACTACGTATACTACTATTTCAAATGATATAAATCCACTTTTAAATTCTGGAGGTATAAAAACTGATGTTGGGATTAGGTCAGTGATTGGCACAGAGATGTAACTCCAGACATATGAACAAAAAACAACAACAAAGTAGATCTCTTTAGCTAAGCTATAAAAATTGTCAAATAATCAAATTATTATTATTCATGTATAGAAGATACTTAAAGGGAATCTGTCCATGTTTTTGATAATCTGAGAACAGCAAAGTATAGGGGCAAAGACCCTGATTCCAGCAATGTATCACTTACTGGTCTGTTTCAAGTAGTTTTTGCTTATAGTAGTTTTTAACCTGCTATCACGTGGTCCTCCATATTCATGAGCGCTGTATAACCACGCCCCCACCACCGATCGGACGTTTTCTGCCTATACACAGTGTACACGGAAATCTGCCAATCAGTGGTGTGGGCGGTATTATATAGAGCTCAGCATTCATTTGCAGCAGATAAAACTGTTTTTAATCCAAACTCAGCACCCAGAAAAGTAAGTGATACATTACTAGAATCAGGGACTCTACCCCTACATTACGCTGCTCTCAGATTAGGTGGCAGATTCTCCTTAAGGCTGTATGACTGAAGAACATCTATATTCATAAGACATTAACAGTATAATAAGAGGTAGTATGTGTAAATATTTGTACCGATTTATTCCAGCGTTGCTATGTACTTTTGAAGTTGATGTTGGCTTCGGTGGTAGAGGGGGTCGTTTTACCTCTCCACCAAAATTTTTGGCTCTTTCTGCCACAGCACCTCTTTCAATGGCCTGCATTGACAATCTCTTATAATCGTCTCGAGCTTGCTTTGCCATAGATCGTCGCCTTTCATCAGCTGCCTTAGACTTTTTCACTAAAAAGAACCAACAAAGCAATGGCATTCACTACATTTTCACATTGCCACCCACCAGATATACATTAAAAATCAAAATGTTTTCTGAGCAAGAATGGATTTTATTTTACACTGTCTGTTGTTGGATTACATGAACTATGTGTGTAATTGAAAAACATTGCAAAAGATATCTCATGACTCACAAGGAAGATAATGTGATTGGAGCACTGAGGACATACACTTCCTCATTTCACACATCATATTCTCATTAATAGAATACTTGTGACAGCAGACATCTTAGGATTTCGTTCCTAGTTTCTGATATTATTAGATATTATACAGTGGTGGCCAAAAGTATTGGCACCCCTGCAATTCTGTCAGATAATACTCAGTTTCTTCCTGAAAATGATTGCAATCACAAATTCTTTGGTATTATTATCTTCATTTCATTTGTCTTCAATGAAAAAACACAAAAAGAATTGTCCTAAAGCCAAATTGGATATAATTCCACACCAAACCTAAAAAAGGGGGTGGACAAAAGTATTGGCACTGTTTGAAAAATCATGTGATGCTTCTCTAATTCGTGTAATTAACAACACCTGTAACTTACCTGTGGCACCTAACAGGTGTTGGCAATAACTAAATCACACTTGCAGCCAGTTAACATGGATTAAAGTTGACTCAACCTCTGTCCTTTGTCCTTGTGTGTACCACATTGAGCATGGAGAAAAGAAAGAAGACCAAAGAACTGTCTGAGGACTTGAGAAACCAAATTGTGAGGAAGCATGAGCAATCTCAAGGCTACAAGTCCATCTCCAAAGACCTGAATGTTCCTGTGTCTTCCGTGCGCAGTGTCATCAAGAAGTTTAAAGCCCATGGCACTGTGGATAACCTCCCTAGATGTGGATGGAAAAGAAAAATTGACGAGAGATTTCAACGCAAGATTGTGCGGATGGTGGATAAAGAACCTCGACTAACATCCAAACAAGTTCAAGCTGCCCGGCAGTCCGAGGGTACAACAGTGTCAACCCGTACTATCCGTCGGCGTCTGAATGAAAAGGGACTGTATGGTAGGATACCCAGGAAGACCCCACTTCTTACCCCGAGACATAAAAAAGACAGGCTGTAGTTTGCCAAAACTTACCTGAGAAAGCCTAAAACGTTTTGGAAGAATGTTCTCTGGTCAGATGAGACAAAAGTCGAGCTTTTGGGAAAAAGCATCAACATAGAGTGTACAGGAAAAAAAAAGAGGCATTCAAAGAAAAGAACACGGTCCCTACAGTCAAACATGGCGGAGGTTCCCTGATGTTTTGGGGTTGCTTTGCAGCCTCTGGCACTGGACTGCTTGACCGTGTGCATGGCATTATGAAGTCTGAAGACTACCAACAAATTTTGCAGCATAATGTAGGGCCCAGTGTGAGAAAGCTGGGTCTCCCTCAGAGGTCATGGGTCTTCCAGCAGGACAATGACCCAAAACACCCTTCCAAAAGCACTATAAAATGGTTTGAGAGAAAGCACTGGAGACTTCTAAGGTGGCCAGCAATGAGTCCAGACCTGAATCCCAGAGAACACCGGTGGAGAGATCTCAAAATGGCAGTTTGGAGAAGTCACCCTTCAAATATCAGGGACCTGGAGCAGTTTGCCAAAGAAGAATGGTCTACAATTCCAGCAGAGCATTGTAAGAAACTCATTGATGGTTACCGGAAGTGGTTCACAGTTATTTTGGCTAAAGGCTGTGCAACCAAGTATTAGGCTGAGGGTGCCAATACTTTTGTCTGGCCCATTTTTGGAGTTTTGTGTGAAATGATCAATGATTTGATTTTTGCTTCATTCTCTTTTGTGTTTTTTCCTTGCAAGCAAATTAAATGAAGATAACAATACCAAAGAATTTGTGATTGCTATCATTTTCAGGAAGAAACTGAGTATTATCTGACAGAATTGCAGGGGTGCCAATACTTTTGGCCACTACTGTATGGGGAAAATACAGGAAAACTGAGCTGCTAAGTGGAATTTGTGAATCAATTCTTGACATAGCACAAACCCATGGTTAATATTACCAACACCCATGCCAGGGATTGAACATACAATTTGTGCCACCTGTGCAACAGCAAAGGCGCCCAATAGGTAAGGGGGGCACTTACACCTCCAGAACTAGTGGACTTGTGCATTTTGATGAGCTACTGGACTGTAACGGGCCCATATATTTTTGCACAGGAACCCTCTTTAGACTATCTCCGCTCCTGACCCATGCATATGGCAACTAGCAATACTACAATCAGCCATGTTAGATAGAGGGATTACATGGATACAGAGATTATGCTGGCATTACTACAATGTATGTACATATCGTTCTAAGTATTTCAGGAAATAACACAAAGCAAATTCACCAAATTTATAGCATGTCATTCATCATACTGTCATATGTACCTCCTGAACATATTAGACTGCTAAGCATCTGGGTAGTTTGACAAATGAATGATGAGATGTTGCCTTTGCCTGTACATACCTAACTAATTATATTGTGTCAACTATTGCTCAAAAAGGGGACTCACTCCTACAAAGGGGTCCACCTGGGGATTCACCTGTTCCCCAGAGTACCAGTTCGAGCCTGAAAATAACTGTGTAATTTCTACAAGTGTTTCCAACACAGAATCTTTCTTTCAATCTATTGTTGTTATTGCTTTATTAATTTTTGATTGGCATAAATTCAATAAGAACTATTTAAAATCATAGCATTCCAGTTAGATGGCCATTCAGAAGTGACAAAAGAGAAATGTGATCACTGCAAGGCCTAATGGCTGTATAAATTTCATTCCGCAAGGTGCTGCACAGTACAGGAAAATATGGCACTAGGTATGCTCCCATTGAAATGTAGAGCAGCTTATGTACAAGAGACTGAAGACTTTTTGAGTAACTTTAACCTCAATAAGTATCAGATTTAGCCACACGGCAGCCCTCAAAGTTGCTAAAGGGAATCTGTCAGCAGGTTTTTGCTATCTCATCTGAGAGAAGAATGATGTAGGCAAAGAGAAGCTGAATCCAACAATGTATCACTTAGATTACTGGGTGCAGCCGTGTTTACACAATAAGAGCTTTTAGATTTTGCAATGCAGCAGAGCTGAGGAAGCTAACCCCGCCCACACCAGGCACTGTATGTACAATGTCTATAGACAGTAAGATGCCTATCACAGAAGGGGACATGTTGGACTAGCATACACACCCTGCTGTGTCCCAGCAATGATAAGCTCCTGGTGTTAAAACAGTCATAGCAAGCAAACAAAACCACAAAATTTGATAAGAGAGACATTGCTGAAAACTGTGTTTTAACCCCTAAAGCATGCTGTCTTCAGCTTCCATAGCAAAAACCTGCTGACAGATTCCCTAATTAAATATCATAGGCAGATTACTTTTGCTCCTCCTAATCAGCACTCAGACAGTCAAACTATCTGGTGCTGGTATATCTACTAGGTCAATCTTATACATTTCCAACATTAAATTAATCCACCTTAAAAAGCATGGACTTATTAACTGATCTTTAACAATGATCCAGGAGGTATATATATATTTTTTACTTACATAGGCTTATCAATAGTGGGTTGTTCCATTTTGGACAACCCCTTTAATCTGCTATTTTTTAACTTTAGCAAATGCAACAGGAGAATCACTTTTTACCATCATAGAGATACATCTCAAATGTACTTCAAAAACCTATCACTCTTACACAGCTTCTTCGGAAGACCTTATTCATATTGAGATACTGTACTGAATGCATGAATGCTCTTATTTTCTCTACAGTGCAGAAGAAAGAAAAAAAAATCATACAGGTTTCTTGCCATTCAGAGTCTTCCTTTTCCAGTTTTTGCTTGACTTCTTGAGCTTCCTTCCAGTTCATGTAAATTTCTTGTGTCCTTTCTTCTAATTTTTGACTTTCATTTTCTTGAGGCTTCAATACAATAGGTGTTTTCTGAAATTAGGGAATAAATAAGAGAAATATCAGACTCCATAAAAGAATATGTACATAATTATAATTGGAGTATGCAATGATGTTCCAATGATTTTTGACAATGAAAGTATACTCATGGTACTCCTTTTTAAATATGACAGTAGATTAATTATGATATTTCTGGGGAAAAATATGTTATCATTGTAGTTTCATCTATTCCAGTAAATAATACAGATAAAATATATAAGAGACGTAGGAAGATCTCTGGTAAGATGCTGTCATTATACAGTATATTGAATTTTGAGTTAAGATGGAGAATGAAAACTACAAATGAAATGTATGAAAATAAAAAGAATTAAAATACACAACCTAACATTTAATCAACTTTCACACACATGTACGTATATAGTGTGCACAGAGAGTAATGTGGTCACGTAGCTTTGCATCTCTTTAATTCAAATTCATCAGGGCAAATTCATAAAACTCATGCACGAGAGGATGTGCGGTATATGATCGAAGTCATACATGAGTTTTTCCTGTTTTTCGGCACAAGCTACTCAGACACAGTTAGGTCTTCTTCCAGACTTAGGACTTATCCATACTTTCATATTTTGTTCAGTATTTTTCATCAGAATGTGTTACCCAAAACCAAGAGTGGCTCCAAAATACAGAAAAAAACATCAAGGAAAGATTTGTGTTTTGGCCTCGAGTCACTAAGGGTATGCTCATATTGCGTTTTGGCCACACGTCAGAGGCTCTGCGGGGGCTTCTATCTGAATCCCCTAAAATGAGATTCAGGCACAACTCCTGATGGGACAAATGACTTTAATGAGGCAGATGGAGTCACTTTGTTCTCTGTGTAACCTCATTTTCATCAGTGTCCGTCTTCTTGATGTGGGCACAAAAGTGTGGCCAACTGTGCTTTTTAGACTGCTTCAAGAAGATGGACACTGGCAAAAAAGGAGGCCAGACATAGCACAAAGTGACTCCTTCTGCCTTACTAAAGTCAAGAGCCTCGATGGGAGTTCCACCTGCATTCAGTTTTTCTGGGCTTCAGACAGAATCGCTGACAGAGCCACGATGTGTGGCAAAAACACAATATGATCACAGCCTAATAGTTTTGATTTGTAAATACTTATGCAATGTACCAATCAAATTGCGAACAGGTGTTGGAAGCCTAACTTTGATGATCTGTTTCCTAACCCTCTTTGATCTATGTTTCCTAACTCTAACAGCCAGTGCCTGTTTCTCCCATGCAGCACTTGCTGAACATGTCTGCTGTATGGGGAGATGTAGCTACAATTGCTCTCCCGTTGGGGTACGCAGGTTTTTGATGACATCACAGCAACATAGCAGGAGGAACCTACGCTTATTTTTTTTCTTCGAACCTTTTTTTCACAGTTTACCCCATTTTTCTATCAGACAATTCAAATGTACAATTAGCTTTTTTCACATGATCTGTTACCTAAACATTGTGGCCTTAAATTTCCCTCAATGACCTTCAGTGTGTTCCTGACGCTGTATGACAGTTTCCCGAAATAAGTATTGACTGCATATTTTCAGCGGCAAATAAATATAGATTAACACTTATTCTTGCTAGAAAGAAAACTGTTTCCTTGATTGAAATCAGGTTTAAACACAATTCCAGTAACAATACCGCTGTTATTACAGTACCATATGAATAACATGAAGACGTTAGAAAATACAATATAATTTATACTGTATATGTGACATGCGGAAGTAGTGCTGCTGCAGAGTGTGACATGCAGAAGTAGTGCTGTTGCAGAGTGTGACTTGCAGAAGTAGTGCTGTTGCTTAAAAGAATTCAGCAACTATTAGAAGTAACACAAGCACATGAGACAGGAAGTATTGTGCTCCAGCAGCATCCAGCAACTAGAGGGGTTAACACAGTCACAAGAGAAGGGGAGTGTTTTAGCAGAGCCCCAGGGGGATTGTGAGGCAGTTGTTTACTGTCTGGCCCAGCAGAAGAGAAAGGTGGCTTTTGATCTGTATCTCACAGAAGGCAAGGGAAGAGAATTCAGGTCAGGAGGGAAGCTAAACAAAGATAAGTTAAACTCCCTGAGCTAACAGTGGTGAGTTTATGAAGACTCTTGTCAGATGTGTCTGGTCAGCAACTGAATCTATCGTGTGCCTGAGAGAAGCTGCAGCCTATGATCGCCCTGAGTAACGGTTCCCCCAGGATTCCAACGAAATCATGTAACCGGTCTCGCCCCTATCTGAACTTAGGCGGCGTGTGTGTAACATATATAAACATAAGGGTGATCACATAATAACCAAGCAGGGATTTAGAAAAATTCAGACAGGTATGAATGGCTGCCATAGGGGGGTCGCTATTTTACGTCTTCATAAAATTTCCCCATTCCTGTGATATACCTTGCTATGTACAGTTTAATAGAGACTTGTAAGTCTCAGATGTTTGTGCAGTATGTATACATGCACGCTTTGTGTGAATGTTTGTGCCCGTCATACTTTGACCAGTTTTTACAAGAGACCAAAACCAGAAGAGCCAAAAAATATTAAGGAAGTCTCAAAGACATTATTGAAATTTCTTTTCAAGAATTAGACTGAAAGCCTCCAACGTATGCCACTGTATGTACATTGCAAAAATGTATCACACGCAAACAGCGCTTTTCTATACACTATAAAAAGGTATGCTGATGTACATTAGCCTAGTATATGCCAAAAGAACACTTTTGTTATATGCTGAGTGGAGGAATAGGAATTCATTTATCATGTGCACTGGCAGCTTTCCTCCACAAATATTTTTAATGCTGGGGAACCTAACGAGATCAAAGTTTTGTGTGCCTTATACACTGTAAATTGGCCAAGCTCAAACATAAAAATATATAGTAGTCCGGTACTTGGGGATTAAAATCTCTTGTAACTTCATTCACACTTCATATTGGCAATCATGACAGCATGTGCAAAAGGTCAACGCGTTTCGGGATTAGAGAAGCTCTTGTTCACAGCCGACACAGATGTCGCGGTTTGCACATACGGTCATGATTACCAATGTGAAGTTTTTATGAAGATGCGAATAAAGTTGCGAGAGATTTTAATCCACAAGTGCTGCAGTAATATATATTTTTTGGGGATTATCATTTTTTGTGAACAAATAAGGTCCGGTGCGCTAGGCAATATTGTCTAGGACCCTATTACAACTAAACTCAAACATTGCATGTTTTCTTATCAGTGATTGACCACCAATGCCATGTTGTGTAGATCGAAGCGTTACAGACGACTAGCAGCCAATGGATCAAAGCCTGGTAGTTTGACAGCTTGGAGGACATAAATACCTACAAGGCTAAAGGCCCCCATACACATTCGGCTAACATCAGCCGAACCCACCGATATTGAAGGGTTTATACTACAGCTTGATGTGTAGAGGACCTCCTGACTGTGTATATTGACAGATGACTTTGCGGGAGATAGGGATCTGGCATGTCAGATTTCAGACTAATGATCCTTTTGCTATTTAAGGATATGTGCACACAACGAGCATTCACAGCATTGTCAGGAGAAACACCACATCTTTTGAGTCTTTTTCCCATTCATTTGAATGGATGCAAAGTGCTGCCAAAACTCTGAAAGAATTGACATTCTGCAGATAAAAGAAAACAAAAAAAACAAACGATTCAATCTACTAGGAGAAAAAAAACCACAGCGTGTGACCAAGCGCTGAGCGATAAGCCACTGCCAGAGATGTCTGATAGCGTCTCACTTACAGAGAATGCAGTCAGAACGGGCACTCGTGTACATGGCATAGTATGGGAAGATAGCTGTCAGTCGAATGATCAGCCGAAACATTGTTTGGCCAACAGCTATCGGGTATGAGGGGCTGTAGGGCACATTTGCAAGCCAATCACTTTCACAAATTGTAAGTGCACATGCCCATTTTTATTTCCAACCTTTTGATTTAAATATTGAGGAATTTTTGTAATTCTGGTCAGATGGACAAGCTGTACACCTACTTAATGGGCTTGTGTTTTATCAATTATTTACCCGAAAAAGTTGATGAGAGTCAATCTCATTTATACCAGTAACAGTTCACTCATGTCAGGAAACTGTTATCCAGATTGTCCAAAATCTAATACAAGGTCTAATGTCACGTATATCTCACAAATACAGTTATAGCTGGTAAACTATCTTCAAGTCATAAAAAAAGGGTGTAATCTCCTTGAGAATTGAATTACATGCTAGTGTTTTTTTTTTATTGAGAGCAGCATGAGGTAGAGACAGAGACCCTGATTCCAGCATTGTGTCACTTACTGGTCTGCTTAGAGTAGTTTTGATAAAATCACTGCTTTATCAGTAGGAGATTATCACCAGAGGACTAGTAAACCTGCTGCCATGTAGTTCTCCGTATTCATAAGCTCTGTATAACCTTCCACCCCACCACTGATTTACAGCTTTCTGCCTATACACAGTGAACAAAGAAAGCAGCCAATTATTTGTGTGCGTTGAGTTATACAGAGCTCAGCACTCAGAGAGCTGATAGATCTGCAGCAGTGAAAACAGTGACATTATCAAAATGATAGCAAGCAGCCCTGTAAGTGATACATCACTGGGATCTCAGATGGGTTAGCAAAAACCTGGTGAAAGATTCCCTATAAATACAATGTATATAGAAATTAAAGTTGTTATTTTGACAAGCCCTTCATTAGGTTTCACAATGAAAATGGTCTTACCTGTAGTGCCCCACATTTTATAGACTGTCTTGTAGAAGATTCTAGTAGTATATCTTGAATAGTTCTTGTTTTTGGTGCTTCTGTGATTGACTAGGAATGTAATCAAATAGACCATTTAAAATTACATATATTACTTACCTTTGTATTAGTCACCACACCCAATAACACATGGAAACACAGTACCCCATAACCAATATATGAGACCGGACAAAGCATCCGAAAAGCCACACCCAGAGTTACACCAATGAACCCGGTTAAAGGCATTGTATCAAGTTTCATAGTTATCCCCTACCCATAAGATTAGAGAATAATTTCCTAATTGAGGGGGGGGGGGGATAAGACTGCTGGGACCCCCACCGATCCTGATAACTGAGGTTCTGAAAAGCCCCAAGTGAATGGAGCAGTGGTCGATCATGCGTACTTCAGCTCCATTAACTCTCCGTTGGAACACTGGAGTTGCGTACAGCTGATATTCAACACTCGCATTAAGAATGAATAATTCAACACTGCGAATAATCGACCATTGCTGCAATGATACGGTGTTCTTCAGAGCCCTGATTTTCAGAATTGGGGTGGGTTCCAGCAATTGGACTCCAGCATTTGGGAAGTTATCCCCTATCTCATGTAGAGGAGATATCTTCTAAACTTGGCCCTATAAATCAATAATGCAGCCTGAATTAATACTTTCCTTAACCTATGAAAGATATGAAATTCACAATTTAAACTAACTTTAATTTTTCATTTTTACCTCATACAAAGAACAATTTCAGGCTGCGAAATGCGATTGTAATTTCATACTATTCGAACTACAGTGTTGTAATATGTGGTATGTGGAAGGTGAGTGTAAGGGCTTATTCACACTTAAGTTTTTGATGCCTGTGCGCTGTACATTTTTTTAGCGAACAAACCATTTCCACAATAATTCAGTTGGTATATTCACATGTCCGTTTTTTTTGGGAGACTGATAATCCACAAAAAAAGGAGACGTCTTATTTTAATCGAATTGGCTGACCGTGAAAAAAGCAGGTAGCACTCGAATGTCATCTGTGTGTCATCTGAATGCTGTCCATTATTTTGCTGAGCGATGTATGGGTAAAGCTTTGACTTTTTTTTTTCCACATGAGAATACCGGATGACACACGAATTGTGAAAACTTATACATGGACCTAAAATTCTTACACATGTTTCTCACACATTGAAAAAAAGGCAATTTTTCACTAAACAATAAAAAAAATACTGAATTTGGTCTAAGGTTAAAGGGGATAACTGTGACTTTGTAAAAAATAAAAAAGTGCCTAAGCACTAACAGGCAGGTAGTTGCTACCTACCTGTCTATTGTACCCATCGCCGTTCTTCACCGGCACAGAGCGGTCACAGAATGCACCTGCCGGCAATTCAGCTGCCTCTGCTGACATCACAGAAACCGGCAGAGGCTTCTTTTCCGCCCTGCTCTATCAACTGGGAGTGACTGCCGACGTCATATTGATTGACAGCCATGTCCCCCAGTTAGGCAGCGGAGATCCGGCTGTCAATCAGAATGACGTCGGCAGTCCTGCTCTGTCAGAGCAGACCGAAAAAGAAGCTGCTCTGTTGATGTGACGTCAGCAGAGGCAGCTGAATCGCCATCAGGAGCTCTTTGCCGGCGAACAACGGCATCAGGCACAACAGTGCTTAAGCACTTTTTTTTTTTACAAAGTCCAAAATATCCTCTTTAATTAGAAATAGATTGATCGCTCATTGTCTGACACATGTCACGTGTTGAGACAGTGTGTATGTGACGAATAGATTCAAACATTATTGTGACATCATAACAATATACTACAAAATGTAATACAAAATGTTGATATATAGTCTAATATGTCATCACCAACACAGAACAAAGATACAAACCTCAGTATATTATACTGTGATGTAATACAAAATGTTAATATATAGTCTAATATGTCATCACTAGTGTTGAGCATTCCGATACTGAAATATCGGGTATCGGCCGATATTCGCGGTATCGGAATTCCGATACTTAATTCCGATACTTTTACAATATCGAATACCGGAATCGGAAGTTCCCATAATGCCTGCGCTCTGCAGTGTCTCTGAAGGATGACAAGCTGGATGGCAGCGCTCAGCCGCGATCCAGCCTGTCATCAGAATGCCATCCCAGCTTGAAAGAATTCTCCTGATTGTTTAAAAGCCGACGGGCTGTAAAAAGTCGCCGGCTTTTAAAGAATCACACAGCCCCATACTGCTTCCCCGCAGCCTCCCACCCCGATCCTGCGCTCCCCTCGCCACCTCCCATCCCGATCGTAAGTTAGGACCGAGTGGGGAGCGCAGCACCAAGGAGCGGGGAGCGAAGGACCCGGGCGGGGAAGCCGGCAGTGAAAAGACTTCACCGCCGGCTTTCCCGTTCTGTGCTGCGCTTTCCCGCCGGTTATTTCAAATGAACAGCTGAGGTATCAGGTGATGCTGATCAGCTGTTCATTTGAAGTAGCCGCGGTGCCCTCAGAGGGTTCATGTGAGTTCATGCTTGACTGCATTGCATGAACTCACATGAACTTTCCCACGGCCGCACAGGTCAGCCTCACCTCCCAGACTATCAGCCCGTCATGATTAGTGTGTGTGCGGGTGTCTGTGCGATGTCTGCGGGTGTGTACGCGATGTCTGTGCGATGTCTGCGGGGGTGTGCGCGGTGTCTGTGCGATGTCTGTGGGGGTGTGCGCGGTGTCTGTGCGATGTCTGCGAGTGTGTGCGTGCAGGCAGACATAGGCCGATGTGACACTACTACTCCCATCGGCCTATGTCTGTCCCCCGTCCACTCGTGCTAGCAGGATCAGCTCGATAGGAGCAGTAGTTCCCATCAGCCTGATCCTGCTATTTAAACTGCCCCATGTGCTATTTTTGCCCCTATACATGTTTTTTTTGGTCCCCAATAAATTTTAAATACATGTCATTGGTGGC